>NW_026988435.1:2755000-5255000 GCF_030222135.1 Aotus nancymaae
GGAGAACTGGTATTGCTGTTTATGCAAACTTTTCTCTGCTTTGCAAACAGATATGCTGCCTGGAGGCGTTAAGTGGCATCTTTGAAATCAGGAGAAACGAAGTCAACACTCTTTGTATGATGAATCAGATACACAGAAAGATCCTGAATCCCTAAATTATCACTGAATAGTTCAACAACCTCCAGCAAGACCCTACCTTTGTTCTTGTTATAAGAGAAAAATAAACTATTCAAGGAAGTCTTAATCAGGTTTTCTGTTACTTTCAGCAAGTTGCATTGCTAACTGGTAGAAAGTTACTCATCTTTATCTCTGCATGCATTGCCAGACATAATTCTGTGGAAATGTCTCTATCTCAAAAAACAAGGATAAGGATAGGATACTTGTTCTAGTTAAAAAAGTAAAGAGGAAATCCTTATATAACTCCTTCTTGGGCCTAGAATTCCCCCAGTTTAACCCTCCCTCACTGTGCTTTAATGTTAAGTGATTTTTTACATTTAAATAATTTTATCCTCCATTTGGGTCAGCAGAGGAAAATAAAAACAAAACTTCCCAGGCTAAAGTACATGAACTTCCAATTTAAAATATAAAATGGAAAGAGACAGCAAATATAAACATAAGATATTTTTCATTTATGTATTCATTAGTCAGTCAACTAATATTTATTTGAAGGACTTTTACATGACACATACCACACCCTCAGGAAAGATGTGGTGAATAATATTTTTGTTTTATTTCCTTCCTTCCTTTCTATTGATCTTAAACTATTATTCTAATAGGGGTGGACTCTGACAAGCATTATGAAAGCAGATATTAAATTGGATTATAGTTTTCTATTTTAGTGGGTGCAAGAAAGTATTTCAGACCACAAAAGACCAATGCATCAGTGTTCTTAAAAAGTGTTAAGAATTTTCCACCAATATAGACCCATTGGAAAAAATAATAAGAGAAATAAGAGAGAATATATACTACATTTGTTTATGTGGCTTTTGAAACAGTTTGTTACTTTTTCAAATCAGCAGAATGCCCACAGATATAGAAATCCATATTCACAAGTTGAAGAAGCAAGCAAATATAACCAAAAATTTTCACTTAAAAAGCAGATTAATCTTACATTTCAACATTAAAATAACAAATTGGTGTGGTTATGAAAACATTGGCTACAGATCTCAATAGTTCCATCTCTGATCTATTTCATGACTCTACCCCTGGATTCCTACTTATTTCTAATGGAGAGTACAGCATAAACTGACCTTATACATAAATGTGCTTATTTAAATGCAAATCATCCCATGGAAACTTCTGGTGAAATACTTAAATACAAGACCATCTTTTAAAAAAAAGCAAAATATAAAATTCCTAATTCTCACGTTTCTTTGTATTATATTTGCATCACCCTTTTAGCTCATCCTTTACTAGTTTTCCAGGGGTTTATGCAGTTCATCAGACAAGGGTAAGAAAAATGACATATTGATAAGGTTCTGCCTTTTTTATCTTTATGGCTCAAATCAATATAATATTACTATTCTCTGGTATTTTACCAATCTACCCAGGCTTTTGCCAAGACAATTCTTGGATTTACAAAGTTTTCAAGTAACAATCAGCTAAAGTGAAAGCTACAATAAGTTGTTGGGGCTAGTGGTAATAAATTTTTTAAGCCCAAATTTATTTTCTATTTTAAAATATGAGAACCTCTTAAAATCATGCTCAAGTGAAAATAATTTAATTAGAAATATTAGTATTTTACTTGTCTCCAATACATTTAATTCAGTTTTCTATAGCTAATCCTAAAATGGAGATTAGAATAGGGTGAACTGGAAAAAATAATAAATTATGACCTTTCCCCTTGTGGACAAGCGTGGGAACTTGTGGTGCCTTTTCTGGGCCCATTCACGGCTTCCCATGGACAAATTGGTGCCCACTTTCTTCCCTCTGAGGCCCATAAAAGCCTCAGGCTTAGCCAGAGCAGAGCAGATGATGGGATAACCAGCTGCAGAGAGGAACTGCCCCCTCTGCTGACAGCTTAACAATTGTCAGGAGGCCCAGTTGCAGAGGAGCTACCCTCTCTGATAAGAACTGAACACTCTTCTGGATGACCTGCCTAGCAGAGAGTAGCAACCCTCTTCTCCCTAGTCAGGGTGTCCCAATGAATGTTCAGCTCCTAGTGCTTCTAGAACAGGGACACCTGGCTACGGGGACACCCTGGCTATGGAGAGGAGACTCCCACTGTGGGTTTCCTCTGAGCTGCTGTATTGCTCGATGAAGCTACTCTTGGCCTTGCTCACCCTCCACTTGTCTGTGTACCTCATTCTTCTTGGTCACAGGACGAGAACTTGGGACCCACCAAATGCTGAGGCTAAAAGAGCTGTAACACAAACAGGGCTGAAACATGCCCCTTGCTCACCATATTGTGGGCAAAGAGAAGGAGAGAAGAGCTGTGGGCCTTCGAGGAGTCCAGACCTGGGAGCTCCCCAATCCAGGGCTGTGACTCTCTCTTTGGATCCCTACAGTTTCTGGTGTCTCCAAGTTTCCAGGCACCATCACATTCCCTGCCATCCGCTGGAAGAGCTACTTGCAGTGCACCTGGTACAGCTGCAGCTTCACAGAGAACTGGTGCCCATGCTGGTACCTGGAGCTGCCAGCCCCATGGCAGCAGCTGGCATGTCTGACTGTGTGCAATGGCTGGACCCCATGCTCACACACACACTTCTTCCTGTCTCTCCATGCCTGACTTGCATTCTCCCTCGGAGGCATGGGATCTAGGCTGGTAGCATGAGCCAAGGGAGGCCTGACAGGCTGAGTGGGTGGAATGAGCTTAGCAGGCCTGAGCAAAACTTGGGCAAAGGTGCCACAGGCCATAGAGGTTTCCAGCCAGGAAAGCAACACCCCAAAAATCCTGTAATGCTTTCATCTTCAAGGAAAGATTTGAGTAGTCCTACAGAAAATGTATAACCTGTACAGCTCAAAATATTTACTATCTTGCTCTTTACAGAAAAATGTTAGATTCTAGGGGGACACTAAAGAGATCTGGCATCTTTGTAAAATCTTTCATTATATTTTATGTAAAAATTAATATTTCATTATATTTCTATATGAAATTAATATTGAAACTTCTCTATGTCATGAAATAGCGTTGGTACAGAAAACTACAATGATGTACTAATTCATCCAAATTTGTGGACAGAATTAGAATAAGAACCAGGAACCACAGACCTTTGGTCTCATGTTTACCTGCCACACATCATACTCTCCTCTCTAACAACACACACTTCACCTTATCGTTTTTCTTCTTTTAACTTTGCATATTACAATTATACCAAAAGATAGTATAACTTACCAAACAGCTTTGATATAGACATACAAAATTGTGACTTAAAATTATTTTTTATTCTAAACTTTTATAAGCATATTAATACATAAATTTAAATTATTAGAGTGCTTATTGAAACTATTTCCTAAGTACAATACCTTGCTTTCTATTGTTATATATCTTTATTAGATTATTATAAGTTAGGAAAAGTAAGTAGTTGTATTATTAGTGAGTTGGTTTACAAACCTTATTTGCCTGTGTGTGTGTGTGTGTGTGTGTGTGCGCGTATCCTTTTAATTGGAAGGTACTTTGTAAAAAACTCATGAAAATTTAAAGTGCATTCCTTTATGTAATCATACCTTCCTTTATTGAACAAATATATATGAATACCTTCTGGGTACCAGGCACTGTACCAGGCCCTGAGAATATTTCAGTGGATTTATTTCTAGTAAAAAAGTAAAAAATTTAAATAGGCTATGACAACACTTTTAAACACTTCTTCTTTAAAATAATTATGTCTTTCCCAGAACCACATCTATAAGCCAGTGTATACCGTAGCTATGATTAATAAATATTGATTCTGCTTAGCAGTTAACATCACCTTTTATAACAAAATGCTAATTATACAGAGTATTTTAATAATTGACTACAATTAAAATGTCCAAAGAGATATTTGACATTTATAGTAGACTTACTGTAGACTTTTATATCAAGTCTAAATTATAGATATATTTAGATTATCTAGTTAGAAAGTGGCTACTAAATTATTTTCATTAAACCATGACTTTCGAGGAATATTCACTTATTCAACTGTTCATCCATTCATCCATTCAACAAATAGGTACTGGATGCCTAGAATGAGCCAGGAATACAGCAAGTAAATACGGCAGAAGTCCCTGCATACATAGAGCACACATCAAAGTTGATGGGAGACCGAAAATAAACATATGAGTAAGTTGGCAAATAATAATATTAAAAATAAAAAGGAGGCAGAGAATTAAGTTAGGAGTGGTAGATATGAACAATTCTAATTTTTAATAAAATGGCATGGAAGATTTCTTTGCAAAGTATCATTTTGAGCAAAAGAGGTAACAAAAAGACAGAGGTCTGTGGCAGGAATGTGTCTGGAGTGTCTGGGCAACTGCAGAAAACACCAGTATGACTGGTCACACATTTCTTTTGTAATTGACAAAATATATGCATGTTTAGAGGTTTACTGGGGAATATATGCATTCTAAATTTGAAGTCTTCCTTTATTAAATATACTTTTAAACTTATCTTTCCTTTAACATTTATAAAATGTGTCATAAACATATGAATATTAATGAATAGCAAAAATACTTATTTCAAGATCAAGATCAAATATGATGAAAGAACAAAGATGATTTTTTTTTCTTTATAAAGACAGAGGACACTTTAGTTTCAATATCCTCCTTCGATTTATAGCCTGCTCCAATTTAGGCAAGACCTCGTGGTGAGAGCCCAGAAAAGCTCATGCACTCCACAGACAGCTCAGAAGCCACCAGTAGTCCATAAATTTACTGTGATGGCTCACCATATTTTCTAAAGAGTCTGCAAGAAGCTGTCTTAATCTTTTCATTGTTTGTTTTTTGATGAGGGCATGTTTCCGGCTATCAATAAGCAGAGAAGCAAGAAGAATGACTTGAGTAACATGACTAAATAAGAACTGTGGCTCTCCCTAGGTCCAGCTCTCAAAGTGTCCTAATGTTTAAGAGCTCACTCTCTGGACCCAGATTTCTTGCTTATAAATTCTAGTTTGTCCATATATTAACTATATAATCTTGACATTTTCTTTAGTGTTGCTATGTCTCAGCTTCCTGATCTGGAAAATGTCAGTAGTAGCCTATCATGGGTTGGTTTGTTTAATGATTTAATAAAGTCTTAGAAGAGTATCTGACAATTAAGTGCTTTGTGACTTTATCCCATTAAATGAAGGTTGCACCACGTCTTTCTTAAAATTCATTTGAACTTCAAAGAACAGGTTCTTTCATGAAACATTTCCTCAAAAACCAGTAAAAATCATTAGGTCAAGTAGGCAGTCACTTAGAGAAAAAGCTGTTGTCCGATAAATGTCTAAAGACAATATAGGTGCCATGAGTGTTAATACAGAAAAACAAATGAAAGACAAGATGTGTAACATCTCCAGCTTTTTAAGGTCACATTCACTTGATGTGTACTAGTTTGTTTTAGCACATCCGCCAGGAGAAGAGTTGCCAGGCATTCTACTATCTGGTCAACAGTGATAGAGGTATGGCGTATCTGACCCTCAAACTTCTCACCTCATCTACCATATAAGTACCAAGATTCTAATGAATCTGTCCATTTACATCCTTGTTGGCTTAGACTAGAAAAGCTATTCCCACAGGGAAGTCCTTTTTCATATACCAGGATTCATCCACTAGATGCATAATAAATGCTGCCCCCGCCAGCCCTGCTTTGTTTTTAATCTGAACTAATCATTATTTGTACATCTCTATTTTCTAATATTTCCTCTGGGTATCCTGTTTAGGTAAAACACAGTTTTATGATGCCCTTCCCAATCAACATTAGACTATTTGTTTCAAGATAGTAATTAACTTCCTGCCTAATTTGTCACACTTAATTTGAAATTAGGCATGCAAAGCTATTAAACGCTGTGGTTGTGGTGTTTGCATCTGGCTGAGGCAGGAGCCACTGGCAGCCTTGATTTATCACTCTTCATTTAAATTCCTGTGCCAATGATTTTAGTTCCTAAATGCTGTGACTGGCATTTATGGATTTCAAAATCAAAGTGAAAATAAGCTACAGTTAAGTTCTCAACAGCTCAGATCGATGAAAAACGGTTTTATAACTGAATGCCTTGCAGTTAAATCCTAGGGGCTTGACCAAAAAGTGCTTTGTGCTCAGAGATGTTGCTGTGGGAAGACAACCGGTATTCTACACTAATGGCTGTTTATAAATCACGATCAAAACTGTGCATCTTGTAACAGTGCCATGTAAATTTCCTCCCAGATGAAAACAGTTTTTGCTAAGTCTTCCTTAAAAGAACAAGTCCCAAAAGCGAGCTTCTCCTACTGGGAAATCTCATCTTTGATATTCAAAACTCTATCCAGCATTGCTCACATTTGAGGAAGCAGAATACAACATTGCTACTAGACCTGGCCTATAGTTCTGTGGGCAAATTGTCTCCTAAAGTGAATGAGCATGATTCTGTAGCTCTCTTATTAAAGTCTGACTGTGGTGTAAATCTTGACTTAGTGAAGGCTTCTTCAGATATGGACATGAAGAATTCGGCTTTTCTATAACCCTGACAGAAACAAATTGTGAAAATTTGTTCTCCCTGCCTGGCTTTATAATCCCAGGGCTCAGCACTCTGTGAGGGCAACCCAAATGTTTTTCCTCCTTTAGGGTAAAGCTCCCCCAGGCATTACTTCAGCTTAGTTAAGCTTTTCTTTTCTCCTCTAAACTAAAGCATTTACAATCTGTATCTTATAATTTAACTTGTAATTTAAGATATACTTCCTGGCCAGCACGTTGCACTTTGGGAGGCTGAGGCAGGCAGACTGCCTGAGGTCGGGAGTTCCAGACCAGCTTGACAAACGTGGTGAAACCCCATCTCTACTAAATTACAAAAATTAGCCAGGCATGGTGGTGCAAGCCTGTAATCCCAGCTACATAGGAGGCTGATGCGGAAGAATTGCTTGAACCCAGGAAGCAGAGATTGCAGTGAGCCGAGATCGTGCCACTGCATTCCAGCCTGGGTGACAGAGGAAGACACTGTCTCAAAAAAAAAAAAAATTACACTCTTTTATTTTTCCCTATTCTTTTTTGGTCTGCTAATATTGTCTTCTCAATTAAAATTAGTAAGGCACTCGAGGTAGACAACACTACCTCTTCCCTTCTTACTCATACTGTGTGACAACACAGAACACTCACGCATTATGGCTTCATAAATGTTTGCTCCGTAGTTTATTAAACATTGACTGAGCATCCACTTTATATGTAATACTATTCGAGGCTCCAGGAATGGAGCGAGCCAAACAATTAAAATACATTGAAAAAATCCATCCCTCAGCTTACATTATATAGATGAAAGACAAAATTCTATTTGGAAAGTATTGCATCATAGAATTAAGTGATGAAATAAAGAATACACCTAAATCACTTTGAAGAAACTTACTTAGACATAATCTTGGGAAATAAATTTATGATAAAAACAAATGGCAAGCAAAAACATGGTAAGGTTAAAAGTGACAGAGAGTGGAGTGTGAAAAAAAAAGAAATGAGGAGAAGATATTCTTACTGTTATGCCTGAAGAATTAAAATTATTTCCATTTACAAAGATTTTTTTTCAACTTGAACCAGATATAGTGAGGTTTTAATGTAGTGTATTTTTTATTTTTCAAAAACTATAAGGATTTTTATTTTCTTTTGAGTCAAAGAATACAAACTTTAAGAGGAAACATTACTGAGGTACTTCTTTACCTTCTAAAAACAACTGCACGATTTGAAGTCACTATAGCAAAATTTCAAGAATACTTCAAAATATTACAATGTAGAGCCTCTAGCAGGACTCATATGTCTGGAAAGTTAACATAGGTTTTAAGAGACAAGTCCTTTTAGTGGAGGTGTAGAAAAGCTCTTGCATATTTATAAACTGATATTCTTATTTCTATTAGATGAAGTCTTTAGAATGATATAGAATGTAGAAAATATGAAAAAACTGCAGTTATTGAGTATTTGCTTGCTCATCATGTTATCTAATGCAAGAATCCAAGGTCCAGAGAGATTAAGAAGAATCTTGCTGTAGATGAAGAATCTAAGGTCTGGAGAGATTAAATAACTTAAGTGAATTTACACAGCTGGATGGTAACACAGGGGACTAGAACACAGACTTGATCAGATTTTGACCAGCTGTTTTCCACCTCTATACATGACTGAACTACTGGTCATTTCAACAGGAAAAGAAAATAATGTAATTATGAGTTATAAATTCATGAGTATGCAGATGGTAAACAGCAGACTAAACTATGTACACAGGATATGAAATTTGGGGCCCAAGAGATCCATAAAACCAAATAGACAATAATCTCTCCTGTATATTTTCAGGGCATTCATGCTTAGGTTTGCACAACTGAACACAATGCCTTCTGTAAGGTCTGTTCCAGGATGGTTAATCTATAAATAGAATGCTTATTGTTGATGTCCTGAGTGAGCCCTTTACAAGCAAGGGGCAAAAATATCATAACATTAAAATTTTAAAAGGTTCTACTGTGAGTATAATAGATATTCTATGTGTGCCTGTGTGTATGTTATATACGTACATATATATGCACACACAGTCACCTAATTTATTTAGCAAATATTTAATGCATAGATTTTATGTGACAGGTGCTATGGTAGACCACGGGGATATTAACATTTGTTGACAGTTCAATAGAAAAGATTGACATGCAAATGAAATGCAGAGTATAGTTAAGCACTGTGATAGGGTGAATAGAAGGAGTTAAAAAAGGATAAGCAAGATCAGATCATAAGAAACTTTGCAAATAATTTTACAAAAATAATCAACCATAAACACACCATGCAGAGAAAAACATTGACAGCATTTCATAAATTTAATATTCATTTTCTTAGAACCATGTATGTACGTCTATTGCCACACAACTCGGGTAACAGTGTATATAGGGTTTCTAATCCAGCTACCCTTAACACAATATTGTAAACATTACTATCATTCACTAGACTTGTCATTCCATCTCACAGACATAGTACATTTTATTTATTGTTTACTGTTGGTCATTTAGGATATTTATACCCTTCCCTAATAAATGATAATTTTTTGTATGCACATACATTTTTCCTACCCATATTAGCTTTCCTAAAATCTGACAATGCATAGTCGTGGATTTAAAGAGTATAATAATTTGAAGGTGCTGGATACACAATACCATGTAATTTTATAGTTACTCCTGTAGTGATATGAAGATTTTGACCAAATCATACACTAAGCAGTCATAGCAGTACCATTCCAAAGAAAAATCGATGAATTCAAGTTGATGAGAAAAACATTGCCCGTCATTACTGTTTTAATTTGCATTTCTCTCATATGCAGTGAGAGTAAAGTTTTTTTAAAGGCATATTAGATAATTGCCTTTTTCTCTGAGAATTGATCGCTCTTGTCCTTTTCCAATTTTTACCATGGTTTATTCATTACCAATATTTTCAACAGCTTACTCTTTATTTTCATTTTGTTTATTATAACTTTTGATGTATGAAATTTCCATTAAAGCCACGTTTTTTACTTCATATTTTTAAATAACATCTCTGTTCATTATTTATACTCAGACCTATACGTACCACTTCTTAAGATTCTATTTTTACCATTTATCTGTTTAAGCATTTAAAATTCGTTTTAGGGTATTTTCCTAGTTAATGACTTGACTTGGAATATTGTAAATTATAGCTTTCCCCCAATAAATTTTATTCAATAATGTATACTTTCTTATTTGTTTGAGATATATTCTTTATCCTATATTAAATCTCTTTGTGTGTTAAGGACTTCTTTCAAGGCTATCTCTTCCATTTATTCAATCAGAAACTTTTTTGCTCTCATGGGAAACACAAATAATTTCGGATATATAAGTTGATTATTCACTAGTTGATTTTGATTAAATACATGTTCCACGTTTTAAGAAGAGATTCCTGGATGAGAACCCATGTTAAAAAAATTTCCATCCAAATGAAGCAGCATTGTATTTTGTATTTATGTAACAACTATATTATCCTAGCAACAAATGACATTTAAATATATAAACACAATACCGTGAATTTTTGTAAAGTATTATGGAAACCTGCCACCACATCTCCTAAGAAAACCTTTACATAGAAAACTAAGTAAAATTTCAGTGAAGAAATATAACCATGAGAAAAATGATTAGTTACTGAAACATGAATATTGAAAATAAAGAAAGCTCTTCTATGCAACATCCAGCACAGCAATACCATCTGTTTGCTATATCTGTGTTCAGTTTAGACAGTGTAGAATCTGAGCATCTGGCTGGCTTAAATCCTAAACGTAATGAATCTTCTTAGTTGTTCAATAAATAGGCAACAATGATTCTAGCACTTTTTGACCTTAAAATTATACTTTCCTGAAAATCAGGTCCCTATTGGCCAAATTTATGTCAAATAAAGGATAACTCTTCCCTTACTCTGCCTATGGTGTTTCTTACATCTTGATGAACTATAATTGGTTTTTAAGTCACATGAAGGCAGATGTATTAGTTCATTCCTTCCACTTGAGGCAGCGAGGAACTGTGAGCCACCGGAGAGGGGATATAAAAAAAAATGAAGAAAACATAGAATGAAATTAAAATTAATGGAGAAATGTAAAATGAAATAATCATTGTGAAAAGTTAAGAGAATGACATTGAGTTCTAGATTGCAGAATAAGATGAGGACCTCTACTTTGATGGGTTGTTAAAACTTTATCTAACTCTTCCTAAATGAGAAAAGAGACCATATCATAAGAAAAGTCTTCAGAAACTTAATGCAATTTGATTATTTTTTGCATTTCATCCAACATTATGGATTCTTCTATTTTAAAAATGGATGACAAAAATTACATTATATTAAGTATATTTTAAAAATTTTATTTAACAAAGTACTAAATGAGTTTTCATAAGTTGGCTACATCTAATATCTACTTTTAGAATAGTGATAAATTATATGGCATGTCATTTACTGAAATCTACTTTTACAGTTGTATTAATTGAATAATTTAGAGCAATAGTGTCTAATGAGATTTTAACAGAAATCTCTAAATTTCTGTTAAAATGAGATTTTAACAGAAACAGCTACAACTTTAGTTTCATTACACACTGTTAAAATTTGACATAAGCAAATAATCTCTTTATTTTAATTTACGCTATATTTAAAGTGCTAATTATTTGAGTCTTTCAAAATGTGTTACATGTTGCATTAGATTCAGCTCAGTCATATAAAAGAAGCTATACTACCCTGTAGTATTCTAACATAAATTTTATTTCATGGATTTTACAAAAATAAATGTTTAAAAACACATGGTTTTTACAGACTAGATACTTCCCTATTTTGACGGTTTGAGCTACAAATATTAAGGGTTTGAATGATAAGAGAGAAATAAAACTCAATGTTTATTCATCACCAGTACCTGCACATTATTTGGGATAGTGGTTTTCTTTTTCCCTCTGCTGAATGTTCCCTGGAGGAACCATTACTGTTTCCAGAGTGACCACGGTGGAAGTGCTCAGATTTTGAAAAAGCCCTCTTAATTTTGTGAATCTCATTCTTATTTTGGAGATGAGTCTTCTCCTCTGGAACCTAACATTTTCATAGCACTCAGTTGAGAGGTTCTCAGGTTATTTTGAAAAAACAAAAAACATCCAAGATGTACCTCTGGAAAAATTCTTAGTCTGATATATTGTCACTCCTTTGTGTCCCCTTTAAGATTTGTGAACATTCATGAATCACAAGTCTCCATTCTACTAAAAATAAAGAATTGGAGAACAGTGAAATTGGAAATAGGTAGTAATGATCTAACTAGAATGTTCTACTGATGATCTTCCTGTCTACAAAAGTGACAATGAGGGGAATGGTGACCTCTATCTCCTGATGTGCAATTTATTTTTTCTGTTTTCTCTTAAATTAGCTAACATTTCTGCTGGTAGTAGGAAGATTTTAGGTGAGATATTTTAGGAAGACCATCTTAAAAGAGTCAGTTAAAAGATACAAGTGGATTAAAAATATTTCTTACAGTTCTTTGAAATAGGGAACAAATAATGTTTTTCTGAGAAGGGCATATATGCACCTTGCCTCATGACTAGTAGTTGAACTCTACATTCTCTTTAGCTTATTTCAAGCATGTGAAATCTGTCACCTTATAATATAAATGTAAAACTCATAGGAGCTGGTAGACATTTGGTTAATACAATTCACTAAGTGGAAAATAATTTATTTTAGGAAATAATTTTGCACATTAGTTATACTTTAAATTTAAATATAACCAAGTTGCATTTCAAATAGCATTTGTTTACCTCTTAATACAAGTATCTCACATTCTGTAAAGTAACTAAAGAAAAACAAAGATGAAGATTTTAAATATTCAAACCTGCTCAGTACATTAAACATTTATTCTCATAAAAAGAGAATGAGAAACCTATTCCAAATATCTAGGAATCTAAATGTGCAATCCCTATCTAGAGCTGATCAACGTATTTACATTAAAAAAAATAATAAACTTAAAAATATCAAACTATGATATAAAGCATAACTACTAAATAAACAGGTCAAAATACAATCTAAACAAGTCATTAGATACACAGTGGCCAAATATCCACTATTTATATAAAGAAGTCTTGAAATAGGAAGTTAAAATAGGAGAGCATTCATTCATACCAGCATTATAAAGTAAAAACTAATACATATATAAGATATTTAGTGTCAGCAGAAGATTAAACACTTTTTGTAAAACCACAAAATGAAAAAGAACAAAAGGCACATTTCTATTTATATACTATAGATATATCTATCATCCTTGGAATAATATTTACTTGCTTTAATAAAAGATTACTTAAGAAATATGTAAGCTGAATTGCAAGATAAAAGAATGAATAAAAATAATTTCAATTTCTGTCATAATTATGTTGAGGGGAAAAACACATATTTTAGAACATATCTTGAAAGTGACTAAGTATAACAATATACAGCAAAGCATAAAAGTGCCGATAACTGAAATCCGCCCTTAGGTCTATTAGAATGTCAAAATAATTGAATAGCATTAGTTAAATTATGGAACTATCTTTCAATTTTTCTTTTCTGTTTTTAATCTGTCATTACTAAAAGTTGTGCTCACTGCCTAACAGAATAAATGTGTGGTCAAACAAGTAGGCTTTCTTTCATAAAAATAAATAAAACGTCAACATTCACTGCCTGTCATATCACTATTCAATCATTTATTACTTTATACATATTTTAAGGGCTTGTGTACTAAGCAATATTTCAGGCACTCAGTTCTTGAAAATGTATATTGAATCAGATATCATAAACTTAATTGTTTTTTTTTTTTCACTTAGACAAACTTTCACTTCCAAATCTTAAGGAATAAAATACTTGTTAGCTGCTCCATAGCAAGTACCATGTCTCAGACACTCACACATGCACCGTTTTATCCACTGCATAAAACAACATTTAGTGTGTCAGAGTTACTGATTATAGTGGTTTGCTGAGTAACACAGAGAGGCAAATTTGAAAAACAATGACATTACCATTTAAAAAAATGTTTTCAGGGCTGGCTACATGTGTGTATGGCTTGTGCAGATGCACAGCTCTTCCTACCTACTTCAGGTTTTAATGCTCAGCTAATGCCACTGAAATTCTTAATAATTTTTATCTTTGCACTCATATTTTTAAAGTGCGTACAAATGGGACAATGGAGCATGTCCTGAGAGCATAATGCCTGGGCTCTAGGATCTAGGTCCAGCCTCCAAAGACTTCACCATATCCACAGGATGCATTCGCCCTGGCACACTCCCCCACTCTCAGCCATGCAGTCTTCCAATCCCTACCCCTGCCCTGTGATTGCTGTTAGTCTGCCTGGGTTAGGTGACTATGTTGACCTCAGTGGAGGGAAGATCACATTCCTGGGTTGCCTGTCCATTTTCCCCAGTGAGGGATCTGAACATCATGGAAAGGATCTAGATTGGATCTGCTAACCCTATGGCATCTAGTATGCGTGTGTGTGTGTGTGTGTGTGTGTGTGTGTGTGTGTGTGTCCACCAGGAAGGAGGTTTTAAGATCATTGGTGGTCTCCAATTGTGGGTTACAAAGGCAGCTGGAGTCCTGAGGCAGGACCCTGGGAACCTGGGAGTGTCATCATTCTTCTGCTCACGCATCCCTGGTACAGAGGGAGTGCTCTCCGGGTAGGCTCAGTGTTTCAAGGGATCCTCTCTTTTACCTCCCTACCTTCCTGAGACAGGCTTATAATTTTCTGTTCTGGCCTACTTGAGACACACTTGGGAACAGGAGGTGTGTGTGAGGTCAACTAAAGAAAATAGACTTGTATATTTTGATGATTTCGCTTATGTTAAATGTTCTCATATTTGCATTTAAAATGATCATTGAGAAGTATAAAATGAATGGTAAAGTTCAATGAAAAAAATTGAAATTTTGCTTTACTTAGAGGGATATTAAATGGCAAACGAAAAGCACTGTGACAAGTTGAGACAGAGAAATCACTGAAAGAAAGAGCACTGTATTTTAGTACATTTTATAGCTTCCTTTTACTACTTTTTGAACAAAGGGTCCTGCATTTTTATTTTCACTGGACATCATAAATTTTCTATGTAGTTGATGGACTGTTTTAGAATCTAAACCAAATAGGAAAGGATGGAGGAATACATGGAAGAAAAAACCCTCATCTAACGATGCTCTGTGGAATTTCCATCTCATTAAAGCCATTAGCCATTAGCTTTTCAGTCTTTGCCACTGAAATATTTTTTTAAGAATGAAGAAATACCACATTTTAATAATGAGCAGAATAATCTGTCTAATTGGAAAATCGTTTTGTTTTATTCTTACACATTAATGTTGTTTTAATCCTTATGGTTATTTACTTCAAAGAGGCTTTTAGAAAATATCACAAATATAAAAACCCAGTGTTTAATATTAACAACATAATGAATCAGTTACCCCAATCCTTCCATTTATTTTGTAGGCAGAGTTCAGTTACCAAAATCAAACTGGCATCCATTTTCAAACAAAGAACTGTATTGAAAATATAGTTCTAGTTTTAGAACTATAGAGCCCAGAACTATATTGAAAATACAGTTTGCTAGACATTTGCCTAACCATAAAGTACAACCTATATCATATGATAGCTATAGATTATGTAGAATATGATCATGCACACACTTATTTTCAATTTGGTTAAACATCTGCTAATCTGGTTTAATTTTAAAGGATTTAAGGCATTTTGCTAAAGAATCTCTATGACTATTTTTCAATTTGTACAGATAAATGCCATTAAAACTGTTAATATAGTAGTAGAGGCACCAAAATAGCAACAAGGGCTTATTATTTTATGCTAAAGAAAATCTTAGTTGCCTTTCCTGCAAAATGTGCAAATGAGAATTCCTCAGAGTAAACAGCTGACGACTCTAAAGGCCAACTGCTCAAAATCAAGTTTAGGACTAAACAGATTTCTTTAACAATGTATCACGGAGAAAAATTGCTATTAAAGGATGGTTTAGTGTTGATTAAAATCCTCTGTTGAAGATTTTGCAGGTATAGTACCAGAGGATTTAGTGAACATAAAATTTAGTATATGCTAAAGAGTAAATATGCCATAATACCTTTTTGTTACTTTCCAGACATATTCCTGCTTGAATTTAAGGCTTTGCCCTTTTTATATCCGTTGCCTATAATAGTATTCTTTTATATAGTTACAAGATTTTCTCTTCAATTCATGATCTGCTCAAGTGTCAAGTTAGAGAGGTATTTTTGGTTTACTTGTATAAAACTAACCATTTGTTTTCAAATCACTTACTCCGTTTAGTTCTTCCTCATGGGACCTATCACTTCTCAACACTAAAATATAATGTCTATAAAAGCAGGAACATTGTTAATTGTTTTTCGCTTTATTGCTATATTCCTAGAACAAAGAATAGTTCCTGGCAGACACTAAACAGTCAATAAATACTTTTGAATGAATTAAGTGGATGAAAAATTAACTCATAGCATCCTCAATCTCTATTAATGCAGTCAGTAGAGATTTATTGTTATAGGCAATGTAAATGGAGGATATTCTTAGTCAATAACACAACATCCTTGCCTTCAAGAAGGTTACATATTGGTTGGAAAGGCAAATTATTAAAAAATACATGATTATTGTCCAGTGAGATAGTGACATGGTGGTGTCTTTTCTGTCTGAGAAGAGTTGTTCAATTTCCATAGCTGCTGACTGGGAGCAGAGTTGCTGACCAAATCTCAGAAAATTAATTTCTAAAGTCTGAGACCCTTTTCTATATTATCCAATTACTCAAAAAGATGCTAGACTTGGAAGTAATTTGGTGTGTCTTAGTAGTGTAAATGAAGTTTACAATCACCTAGATTATATTATAATTTAATATTTTGCGGGACCATAATCATTATGAAATCATTACTAATCATGACTTAGTAATGATTAGCTAGATTGATATTTCTTCTATAAATAAAATATTCAGTGCACTTTTCATGGGAGCAACACTTTTGTTGAAGATAGAAATATTTTATACTTCAATATGTCTAGCTTTTGAATATATAATTTGCACATATGTATAAGAAATATGGAAAATAGTTAAAGTCATGGTTATTGTCTGTTTTAATAAACAAAATAAAACTTATCATGCCTTGTTTGTATTTTATGTATTTTTAGTAAGCATTTAAAACTTTCACAATGACTTTTAAAAATAGAATTGCATAAGTTTTAAAAAGAATACTTGCTGTGAGCATTTTTGAAAACATAGTAAGGACTGTGAGAGATATTAAAGGATAAAATGCACTAAAATGTAAATATAAAGATGAATGAATGTTTACACTATCCTTAATTACTTACTCCAGCAACATGTAAAAGTTCAGCATTTGAAATAGACTGTATTTCCAAAATCCAGTGAACTGTAAACCAAATAGACATCTTAAGTT
This sequence comes from Aotus nancymaae, assembly GCF_030222135.1. Taxonomy (NCBI): domain Eukaryota; kingdom Metazoa; phylum Chordata; class Mammalia; order Primates; family Aotidae; genus Aotus; species Aotus nancymaae. Next base: position 2,772,027 of record NW_026988435.1, read on the forward strand.
TATAAATATATAGAGACTTTGGTTGATTTAAACGTATTTTTCAAAGTCAGTTTAATTAGTTATTACTGCTACAGCATGTACATGAAATCTGCAATCACTCTGTGATCCTAAGGCAGACCTATACAGAATGGTCACTCAAGGGCAGAGATAAGAGTGCTGAGTGTATTTTTTTAAGATGCCAATGAATTGGACAACTTGCTTCTGACAATAATTGCTTTAAAGACCCTTTAGCAAATATCAGCAGAACTGGTTTGTAATTTACCATGTCTTTCACTTTGAACATGGCCCCTAAAGGTTTTTGCACATGTCAGGATATCTACAAACACAATTTGTTTCAGGTTGACTATCCATGAAAAACGTTTCCTTTACTGTCTAAAACCTGAATAGTTACTGTTTCCGAACTACACAATCTTAGTTTTCCTATCATGCCCTGAAGATTAAAATCAAATGTCTTCTTCACATTGCTTTCTTGTTTTGCTCTCCACATGAAACACCTTTCAAGACCATTTAAATAAACTACGAAAACAGAAGGTTGCAAATATAGCTCTTAGAAATTGTAGAAGTCAATTAAGATTTATTGCAAAGGTTCCTTATTATGAAAGTCATAGTTTTAACTCTATAATCTTATTTATCCAACCACAGTCGGAATAATCAAAGAATGTTTCTTGTAACTACATCTAAGTGGTTCTAAGTGATTTTAAACTTTTTTTTACATTTGTTTAATTATAAACAGAACAAACAATTAAGCCAGGTTTGTTTAATGTGGTTTTCTTGGTATTTCTTAAATATGAGAAAAAATATATATACATAGTCACCTACATGAAAGAAAAGGCAAACTGATGCCAATTTATTTCATATCTATCTTCACGTTTGACAATGTGCATACATAGAGTAGGAAAAAAGTAAATTGTCTATATTTTTTGGTCTCTAATATTTTTTCTATACTCATGTAAGTATGAACTCATGAGCAATGTTATTAGTCTGACCTTTTTTTCCTATGTGTGGTCCTGGAAAAATTCCAGCATCTTCTGATAAGTGGCTTCTTCTTTAAATTGTTGCAGCTATTTGCAGACACCCATCCATTTATCCAAATTTTAGATGAACTCTTCAGTTCCTTCTCCATATTCTGTTGTACTTCTATGATACGCTATCTTATACATGATCAGCCTCTAATTCCTCCATTAACCAACCTTTGCTTGGTTCCTTCCACTCAGAATTATTTCCCTTATTCCAGCCTCGTTTTACTTAATCACTTCTATTCATCCCCCAGAGCAGAACTTAATTCGAATGTTGTTTCTTCAGTAAGATGGCCCCACACCTTATCCTCCAGATTTGGAGAATATATGCTTTCAGAGCACCCTAGGCTTCTCCTTAGCAGTACTTAACGACAGTACTAACTACAGGTTTGAGAAATGACTAGCTTATTATCTGCCTCTCACCAGACTTTAAAGTACAAAAAGGCTCACTCACTATCATGTACAAGGAATACACTAAAAATATGTTAAATAAATTGAAAGTTTATGAATAACACATCACATTTCCATTTTTGTGTAAAAACGCACAGACTTCCGCTTTAAGAGGAAAACCTCCTTAGCTCATTTTTTACCACAAGGCACACCCAATATGTAACCTACAGATAAGAAGGTAAACCATTTTACTGTTGTCCTCTCAGTCTAATGAAATCATAATGTCTTAGCAGATAACTTTTGCAATTGTCTCTTAAATAGTTAAAAGAGAATTCCCAAAGATACTCCAAGGTGGAGTGATGGGAAATTATTTCCTCTATTTGAAGCAATACAATTATTTTAATTAAGGCTTGAACAAAGTGGCATCAGTTGAAAGTCTATTCTGAAACATTCAGTTTCTATAAATTCCTTTTAAATTCAATACTACACTCTGATTCCTTTGGATACAGAAGGAATATCTGATAGATCCACAGACTGAATTAGTTCATAACATTACCCTTACCTGGAGTATTTGCATTTTCGCAGATGTGATTCTCTAACTTCAGAATTTCAGGCACAAGAGGGGGCCTTCTTGGTATAAAAATTATAACATGGAAGTAGATGTTCATATTTAAGCCTGATCATAATATTTTATTAGTATACGTGACAATATTTTAGTTGGTTTAGGACCTTTATGTACTTTCAAATAAAATCTATTTTGATTCTTTTTAAAATATTTATACCTAAAACAAAATCAAATTAAATTAACAATAATCATTTCTTAATATTCAACAAAGATAAATGATTGGAATGGATTGTTTAATGACATTATTCTTCCAGAATATGTGGTTTCAGTATATGGATTCCATCTGTTATTTCATGATTGATACATATCTTTTTTCCATATAGCAACATACTTTTTTTTTTTGAGACCGAGTTTCGCTCTTGTTACCCAGGCTGGAGTGCAATGGCGCGATCTCGGCTCACCACAACCTCCGCCTCCTGGGTTCAGGCAATTCTCCTGCCTCAGCCTCCTGAGTAGCTGGGATTACAGGCACACGTCACCATGTCCAGCTAATTTTTTGTATTAGTAGAGACGGGGTTTCACCATGTTGACCAGGATGGTCAGCAACATACTTTTAATAAACTATCCCATTTTAAAGTGAAAAACAACTCATATTTTATCTTTTTGATATGCAGAGATGTGAACTAAATATACTCTTTTGTAATCCTAGAATGAAAGGCTGCTGTATGTATGAAATTATGTAAGCATATTTACATATTTATTTTATTTAAAGTGACATATTGATTTTGTCCTGAAATTAAATTTTTTTCCCTATAGCTAAAAGTTGTTGTACTAGATTGTTTTTTTTTGATAAGGTGGTGGCAATAAAAATCCTTAGAAATCATTTGCTAAAGCAAAGAGGAAGAGAAAACCCTCATCTGCTTTATGTTGAATGTATATTTGACAAGATTTTGTTGTTACTAAAGGAAAGAGGAAAAGAAAAGAGAAAATAGAAATTCTATTTTGAATAACCATAAAGCAAATTATATGATGTGGAAATATTTGCTAAATGAAGAGGAAAATTACATAGTAAATACAAAGACTATGAGTGTACAATATTATATGGCTTTATTTATTAGAGGCATTTCTGAAGATTATCAGCCAAGTGAATTTACGTATAATATTTTGGAACACTAAGAAATTGATATTGGTCTAATCCATAGGGCTTGTGTGTGTGTGTGTATGACATTTATCATGTACATAGCATCAGTTAACTATCACCATAATCAAGACATACAACTATCCTTACAGTACTCCCTCCTTCTAACATCTAAGCCCTGGCAACCACTAATCTTTTTTCCATATCTACAATTATATCAAAAATATTATATGAGTGGAATCATACAGAATGCATCCTTTTGAAATAGGTTTTTCACTCTGTAAAGTGCCATTGAGGTTTATTCAAGTTGTGTGTGAATATTTCATGCATTTTTATTTCTGAATATTATTCCAATACATTCAAATCAATGTATTTTATTTTAAAATCACCATATGCTGCCTTTGTGTATATTATGCTGAACTGTCTTTCTACACACTCATATGTTGAGGTTACAACCCCTAGGACCTCAGAATCATACTGCATTTAGAAATGGAGACTTTAAAGAGCAATCAAGGTAAAATGGGATCATATGAGTGGGTCCTAATTCAATATGACTAATGTCCTTATAGGAAGAGAAGATGAGGAGATTAGATATAAAGAGGACAGACCATGTGAAGACAAGGAAGAAGATGGCCACCTACAAACCAAGGACACAGGCCTCAGAATAAAATCAACACTTGCTGACAACTTGATTCTTCTAGCCTGCAAAGCTATGAGAAAATAAATTGTCTGTTGTTTACGCCACACAACCTGTCTTATTCGTTATGCCTGCCTTAGCAACAAATGCAGTGTATAAGAATAGTTTTATCTTTATAAATTTGTCTCATATGTGTTCATTTATAATACTTTCTGCTATAATGCAATAACTTGTGTGCTCATATAATTTATGAACACTTCTCAAAAGGAGTTTTTAAAAATCTCTTAAGCGTTTCCTGTTTCCTGCTCTGCAATGTAATTATGTTATAATTATGTGGAATTAAAGAGAGTATAGTCTTGTAAAAATCATAGGAGTGTTTGTGCCTGACCATATTGTAGCAAAAATCTATGATGTTATAAAGAGAACATTTCACTGAATTCATCAGATTTCTGAACAGCTTAACTACTTTTCACAGACTTCACATAGATTATGGCATTTGAACACATTTCTAAATTTTTCTGCTATTTAGAGTGGATCACAATTAAATATGTTGGCTGGAATGCTTTTATAATATAGACACGAATTATAATTTTAAAATTATTACTATTTGCTTTATGACATGCAAAAGGGATGGCAGCGTAAGTGGGGCAATTGAAATTCATTCATTTAATAACATTTTATTGATTTCTGACTTCTATTGGTGAGTAATATGGACTTACTCAAGATATGTTGTTATGCGAGTATATAAAAAACATGAGTACATAAACATTAGAGGGAAGCATTTCACCTTATTAGTCATACTATTGAGAAGTAATGTAAAAACATATTTCTGATTTTAGAAAAGAACAACAACCAGAGAATTACCTCTGCAGTGTATAATGTACATGACTGCACTGCACCTACAGTGAATATAGACCCCTGAGGGATATTACGCTTCAAAAGAAATTATGGGTCTGTTTTGAGAGAACAGCAGTGGAACTTACCATCTTGATCCGTGGTCACTGTAATAGCTGTGAATGGCTTGGGAGAAAAACTCAACTCAGAAACTCCATTCATTGCTTCTATTTCAAAGGTGTAATTCACGTGAGACACAAAGTCAAGTACTATCACGGAACTGTTGATCAGGCCCGTATGTCTTGGGATGAAGCGGAGTCCTCCACCACAGTCCTCACACTGGCTGGTGTCTAAGCCACATTTCTTACAGATTACACTGTATGTGAGATCTTTTCTCCCTCCTGTGTCACTTGGTGGGCTCCATTCCAAAATAAGGGCTGTTTCATTGAGGTTAAAAACCACATTCCTAGGAGCTGAAGGTGGCCCTAGAGAAAAGCAATTAAAAAACATATGTACATGTATAGGACAATGAATTATCGTGTTAAATTGAAAACGTCATTCATAAACACCTGTTGGTCTTTTATATTTGTTTGAATTCTTTTTCTAATGGGATCTATAATGATCATATGGTTAAAATAGTTCATTAAGTCTAGTAAGGAAGGAGTATTGAGGAATAAAGATGATCTATACCTTAAATTTTTGGAGTATGAAATTCAATATTTAATATAAAAATCAGCATATCTTAAAACATATGGTAATTACACTTTTTAAACTATACTAAAACATATATCAAAAATTATTTTAAATTATGATAGCTTTAATTATATCTCATTAATTATATCACCATTTTCAAAATTTGAAAAAAAAAGTAACATACATATACAAAACACACTGTGGTTTTTCAGTCTTTTTACTATAATTGGTATATAGATAAAATCCCCATTCATTGCTTCTGAAAATCACTAAGAATTTGTTTTCCAAAAAGTTGAGAATAAATGACCATAAAGTTAAGGTGAACAGACAATTTGGAAAAAAGGAAAAAGAAATGAAAATTAAAGGCAACAAAAGCCTTTTCTTAAGTCTTTGTCAATTTGATGAGATAAAAGCATTATATGGAAGGGATAAAAAGGGGCCACAGACAAGAAATGATGGTAAGACTTTCATTTAGAGTAAGTTTACTAAACACAAGTAAGTGTGTCCTTAAAAGTAAGTATGGCCCTAAGAGACCCACACAATTCTTTTATTTATCATAAAGACCTCAAAAGCCAAGTCAGTCCTAAGGAGGGAATGAGCATCTTCTTCAGTTTTTCCACAAAGATCACACTGCATAGAGTACTTGGTAGCTTACTTTAATTCTTCCAGCCTTCCCTTAAAATTGTGTGAATAATCCTATATACTTATCCGAGTCCTTCAAGCCTCAGTTTCATTATGTTCACTGAACAGATATTACCTGAATGTCTTCCAGGTGCCAGACGCTGCGCTAAGTACTGTATGTGAAAAATCACAGAATCCATATTGCTGTGATTATACTTATGAGAGATATTTAGAAAAATAATGTATTGTATAAATGACTGGTCAAACAACATTCATGCCATGTTTTAGAGGGCTTCGTTTAAAAAAATCTAAACCAATTCTCTAACTTTTGTTACCTAGAAAATCTGCTTTAAGAGTGGAAAGGAATGTCTCCCTAACATTCCCTCCTAGAAATAAATGCAAGTTTTGATAAAATCTCCTTTTGGATTTCAAACTAAAGCCATTCATTAATTAAATATTTTATTTAGTGCCTATTATGTGGCAGATACTCTACTACGTCTTGGGCTTTCAGAGATAAGACATGGTAGACATTATTTCTGCTTTCTTATTTACATTTTAGTAGAGTGGCTAGATACATTTAAACAGATGAATAAAATTCAAATCATAATGAGTGCAATTACAAAAATTAGGACAGGTGCTGAAATGAAATCAATCAGGGGGACCCCTGTTTTAGGTAACATTCTGAGAAAGCCTTGTAGAAGTGGTAAGGAGAACGTGTGGAGGGGTGGAAAGAGTATCAGGAATAGAAAGTCTGCCTTCTTGTCAAGAAAGATCTTGAAATAATCATGAAACTGTCAGAAAGTCACTGTAGCTAGACTGCAGAGAAAAATGCATGAAGCAAGTTTTAAGAAACAGGAAGAGACTAGATAACGCGGGACTGCTAGGCTCATTGGGATGAGTCTGGATAGTTTTCTTTTTTTTCTTTATATATACATGTATTTTACTGCACTTTAAGTTCTGGAGTACATGTGCAGAACATGCAGGATTGTTGCATAGGTACATATATGGCAATGTGGTTTGCTGCCTCCATCCCCTCATCACCTATATCTGGCATTTCTCCCCAGTTATCCCTCCCCAATTCCCTACCCCCCCACTGTCTCTCCCCTAGTCTCCCCTAACGACCCCAGTGTGTGATGCTCCCCTCCCTGTGTCCACCTGTTCTCATTGTTCAACACCCGCCTATGAGTGAGAACATGTGGTGTTTGATTTTCTGTTCTTGTGTCAGTTTGCTGAGAATGATGGTTTCCAGATTCATCCATGTCCCAACAAAGGACACGAACTCATCATTTTTTATGGCTGCATAGTATTCCATGGTGTATATGTGCCACATTTTCCTTTTCCAGTCTATCATTGACGGGCATTTGGGTTGATTCCAGGTCTTTGCTATTGTAAACAGTGCCACAGTGTTCTATGTACAACAGGAACAGACCTCAGCTAAGCGACCTATAGGTATATCACCTAGAAATGCAATGAATCATTTTTCTAAAAAGTTGCCGAGTGCCATCCTTTATGCCATATCATGTTTCATAGGGTTTACAGAAGCATCTACCTTCAGAAAGGCAAATGTGAAGGGGATTATAAACTAGAGAACAGAGATAAATGTAACTTTTTACCTCCAACCTAGACTTATGTCTAGGAGAAAGATTCATTATCATTATCATAATAATGTTTTCCTACAGAATGACATATTCATATTGTTGGTCTTTTATTTATAATGGAAAACATGAATTATTATTCACTTATATTTTCATGCTAGGAAGAATGTTATCAATTATGTTATGGGAGTCTACAAGTATATAACTGTCCGCCTGGAGATACTTAAAAAAAAAAAGAAGGCTGACACCCTTCTTACTCAAGGGCCCTCATACCAATTTGCATGACGATTAAATAGCTTTTTAATTGCTGTTAAATTATGCCAGCTAAACTGTGATTTCATGCAAATATTAAGCTGTAATGACATGCAGTGAATCATTTGCTGAGATTTAGAACCTGGAACAAAGAGAGACTATTAATTCTAATCCTCAGATTCAACTAAATTGTGTGTCACTGGGCTTTTATGAATGTATCCTGATTGCTTTGTTATCATTAATGAATTATACAAACATTATGTGACACATTGAAAAAATAACGTGGCAGCAATAACACTTTGGGAGACATCTGTATTGAAAACTTTCAGGTATTTCCTTATGTTGTTTTGTTTATTTAAAAGAAACAAATAATTCACATAGAAAGAAAACAATCTTCAGGCCTCACCCTCCAGACTGACTTTATAAGAAAAGGGCAATTATTCTGATTTGAAACCAGTTGTTTTTCAAGTCCATCATATAATAAATTTTATCTACAAACTACAATTTAATTTCTATTAGGTGTGTTACAATTTTATTTTCCACTAGTTGTGTTTCAACTAGAAAACACTTTTCTTTTGCTTTGATTTGAAGGTTCACTTTATAATTTTAAAGAATAAAGGAATAGTGTTCTACCAGTAAAACTTATGAGATGCTTGCAACAAGGCTGTCTCTTCCCTTACCAGAAAAACATTTGTCCCGGTAGGCTCAATCTTCCTCTCAGAGTAGCAGAGATCAGGTGTGCTGTAATTTTTGTTTTGTTTTATTTCATTTAAGTTCTTAATGTAAATTGCTTTTAAACATAACTGTATTTCTTAAAATACGTCCTATGCAATACTTCTAGTCCCATGAAGTATCACACAAAAATCAGTTTGTTGTTCAAATAAGACTCTTGTGGTGAACTGATGCTGAAACAAAAGTAATACTATTTGCTTCACTTTGTTGAATCCAACATTTCCCAAAAGTTTGTTCATAGAATCTTATTTTCCAAGGAGCATCTAGAGGAATACTAGCATTCTGCAGAACATACTTAAATAAAGGTTGACACAGAAGAAAAAGCTGAAGGGCCATATTTCGGTTGTTGCATCAACTGGCACAGATTTATGTTTCACGTTTATAATTGTAAAAATACGTTAACACATAAACAACCAGGGAGATTTTTCATATGGACTGAAGAGTGACTCTTCACCCAGTAAGTCCATAGCTAATTATACTTTGCAGAGGTACTTTTTAAAATCTTAAGAATAATAAAAATTTCATCTAAATACCTGAAGATACCAAGTCATGAAAGGCGACTGCCTATTAAGCTATGTTTAATCAGTTCTTAAGTTACTGCCTTTGTTAATTTAATGACTGCCAAGAATGCAGTACTACGGTTTATTAACAGGATATAAATTTATTCATATTTCTGACTTTAAAAATGAGAGAAAAATAGTTCTATCCTAATCTGTGTCAAAGACAAGATTAAAAGAACACACTGAACCATTTAAAGATGCTTAGATAAATGCTTTTATGTATCAGTAAGATTGCAGAATTAAGAAAAATAAGTGCATAGGTGGAGATAAAAAAGCATATCCCCAGACATTAATATTGTACTGAAAATATAAGTTGTCAGCAATATATATAGACAAAATTTTAAACTATAAAAGTCATTTCATCCTTTGAATCTTCACTATTGATTTTATCTTTAATCTACATCCATATGGTTAATCTGATATCCTTCCTATATAATCTTTAAAAAATGTATTTAATAGGAGCATCTGTAAAAGAATTTTGTATTTTCTTTCTCTAAATCACTTCTTGCTCTATCTATAGGTTTTGTTTATTAAATATTTTCTATTTGGAAATGAATGACAATCATAAAATTGGAGCTCCACCTCAGCACAGGAAGGAAACATATGAGTATATTCAGATGAAGAAATGAGGTTCAGAAAAGTACATTAATCACATAAAGTTTATGCAGTTCATTAGTGGTAGAATGATACCTACTATTCATCTGTTTAGATTTTTAAAAACTCTATTACATCATATTCAGCCTATAGATAGAAAATCTGACAAATAAATATCAAAATGTACAGTTGGCCCTTGAACAGCATGGATTTTGAAGTGCATGGGTCTACTTATATTTTCAGTAAAAGTTGAACCAAGTATGCTTGCTTCTCCTGCCTGCCCTTTCACCTCCTCCACTTTTTCTGCCTCTGCCACCCTTGAGACAGAAAGAGCAAAGCCCCCTTTTTCTCCCCATCCTCAGCTTACTCAACCCGAAGACAATCAGAGGGCAGACCTTCATCATGATCCACTTTGACTTAATAGTAAATACATTTTATCTTTCTTTATGATTTTATTAATAACATTGTCTTTTCTCTTGCTTACTTTATTCTAATAATATAAATGTAATACATATAACCTACAAAATGTATTAATAAACTGTTTATATTCTCATTAGACTTTTTGGTCAACAGCAGGCTATCTGTAGTTAAGCTAGGGGTGAGCCAAAATTTAGATGCAGATTTGCAACCACAAGTGTTGGGTGGATTGGTATCCCTAACCCCCATGTTGTTCAAGGGTCCACTGTATTTTATATAGTTTTTCTGTTTTCAAAGTATTGTCAAATACACATTTTCAAAACGTACAAATTAGTGACTGATTATTGCCTTCCTATAAAAGACTCCATTAAATAATGCTCTTAGAGGGTTTAAATAATTTTATATACAGAAAAGCAATTGAAACTTAAGTTTTCAAAGGAAATATTACTCAAAATTCAGGAGTATGCACGCTTTAAATCTTTTGCATTCCATACAGCAAAATGGATTGCTTCTGATTCTCTTCAATATGCTTGCACCTACTTTCAGTAATTAAGTTGATGTCTAAAACAATTCTTGTTATGCATTAATGTTTTCATAGTCCCTTCAATCAGGACTCAGATAACTTTTAGAAGCTATTTTATTTTTAAAATTAATAGTTCAAGAAAACAAAAAAATGTAATAGACCAAACACCATTCATTTCCAGAATAAAACCTAAATGTCTCACTTTTGTTACGACTGCCTTCATACCAGGCCCCAGTCCATCCCTTAGCTTCTTGCTCCCTTTTGCTGCATCTCAGTGCCTTTGTACATACTGTTCCTAAATTGTCTTTACCTCCTTTTGCTCTTTGAAAGTTTCCTGTTCATCCTTCACATTCTGATTTAGTTGTTACCTCCTTTGTGACAACTCGTTTCTATCTTGTGTCAGAACTGATCACTTTTATATCTTGTAAGCAGGTATTGAAAAAAATACAGCTAACTGTAAGGAGTGTGCCTAATATTTCACATGACTTAATTAACTCAGTCATCACAATAACCCTAAAAATGGTTATTAATGTCCCCATTTTACAGAAGAGACGATTTACACTTAGCAAATAATGCACATATTACACTGAAGTATTTGTGTTCATAGGCACAAGTCTGCTAATCTAGCTTGAACTAAAGGTAATGTGTTTTAACAAAAGAAATAAATGCAATGTATGGTTTTCTGCAATTCACTAAGAATTATATTTCACATACAACAAATTTTGACAAGTATTTGAAAGCAGATAATTCACGGTTGTAATTTTTGTAAGACCCTAGTGTTACTCTTTAAGAATAGATCTACATTACATGAAAATTGTCTGAAGTAGAAGGGAATGTTTACATTATGAAAACTGAGGTTAACTAAAAAAGACCCATAAGAGAATAGGGTGCCACCATCTCTTTACCCATTCAGAGAGAATAAAAATTTCTCAAAATACAGTTCTCTAGACACTTGAAAGCCTGAAAAGTAAACATTTGAATCCTTAAGTTTCTATGCCATAGAGCATGTACATAATTTTAGCTTGGGAAATTTCCAATACAGTTGCTTTCAACTATCCTTATCAATGCAGGAAGAAAACCTCAATATTAGCCCATAGAATAACTAATTGTAATAATTACGTAAATGTATTATAGATATGCAGATCAATAGTAAAAGTAAACATAATCACATGAATGAAAAAGAGAACACTTAAATATGAATAAAATGAGGACCTGGCCTTAGATTTTTTGAGTTAAACATTATCCAGTTTCCCTAATACCATGAAAAAATCATGCATACGTACATATGCCCTTTTCAATGGTTGAGTCAATTACTTTTAGACAGGCATCAGTTAGGGATGGAAAAGAAAAACATGAAGAGTCCAAGCACTTTCATAATTTCAGAGGCAGAAGCAAAACAATGAATGAATAAATTCAAGCAAATTAATAAACTTTTTTCAAAATGCCTAACATTGTAGCAATAATGATGGATGTTCTGTTTCAAATTACGGATGATTCTTGGTAATGGTCTGTTTTGTACAAACAAATGATAATGAGTGGGATAATTCTTTGTGAGTTCCAACTGTAGAGGTCAGGAATAAAGTCACACTGGCAAAAAGCAGTAACACGATTCTCCAGCATCGGCAGAATGGCCACCTAATGATTCTTCTTATAGAGAAAACTCTCCCAGATTATTTGATAAAAGAACTTCTGCTGAAATAAAAATTAAACTATATATGTTTAGGCAAACTCCATCAAATTCAAGTGATATCTATCAGTAATCTATAACTAGGGAAACTGGTATTCATTACATATAGGTGTCTATTCAGTAGTGTAAGGGTCATTTTCATTTTAAAAATACAGCATTGCGATATATGGAGTGAATATTTAAAGTTATTTTTTACAGTAAGTCAAGTCTAAAATATAACAGCTTGCTTGAGGTAAAAAAAAAAATCTATCATTGCAATTTCTTCCTTTCTAGGCTCTGCAAAATTGTGAATGCTGCATTTTCTGTACAATGAGTCACCTAAACAATCAGCTGTACTTTTGAATTTCAGTTGTGAGATGGAAAAGCAAGGGGGCCAGAATCGTTTTCTTCATATAAAACTAACACTTAAAAATAAGAGAGGAAAAAAAGTAAAGAGATGGTGGGGGAAGAAGAGATAACAAACAGAACAGGGACACCTGGATTATGAGTTTCCTGAGCACACCAGAAGCGGCGATGTGGCTAAGGCAGCTGAAAAGATGTAGGAACGCCTCTCCACCTACACCTCAACCAGTATTTGCTCTATGCAGAGTAAGAGTGAGAGAATAATAATTATCTGAAGTGGCCAGTTATTCCAGCAATAAAGAAACCATGCTTTACACTGTTAGCCTTAGAGCAAATGTGAATTCAAGTTTTGTGCTTTCTTCCCAATCACTGTCACTGTATATCAAATACAAAGACTTGAAATTTATCTTTGTATTAAGAATGAAGTTGTAACAAAATGTTTTCACTTGCAGGTGTTTATTTGATTGCATATTTAGATGATCAAAGCAACACAAAACAAAATCCTAAGGGTATGCATTAGAATTACCCATATGTATGATTTACATTTTATGTTTGAACTTTTCTAGGTAGGTAACATAAATATTTGCTAAATGTGTTAATCTTCAGCACCTGTTCATTAGTTTTAAAAGACAATTTCTCTATTGATTTAAATGCATGAAAAACATCAAGGTAAAAGTGCTAAGATCATGAAAAGCTTTTTCTAACCTCTCATTCACCCACCTATTAGACTCTGACTTCACTCCTCTCCATCCTCTCACACTCTGTGTTTTCTGCTTGACAAGTACTTTTTTTAATAACTCGATTTGCCTACTTTGTTTCTCAACCTTAGTGACAATTTTTCCCTTTTGGCCTGGAAAAGTCATGGACAGTTATTTTGATAACAGACTTCCTAGCAGGTAGCAGGGTCTCCTGTACTCCAAACTGCTCCCAGAGGCAGCCCTTATTGACCAAGACCTGATAGTGTGGAGTGTCCTCCACAGCTTATTCTTTAAAGTACAGAGCACACATGAATGGCTCACCTGAGAAAGGAAGTTAAGAGGATATTAAACAGATTAAAATATTAGAGAACACATTCAGCATTTCTTTTAAAATTTCTTATTCCAAATCTTTAAAATATATTTTTCAGTTTATGTGAAAGACAGACAATGAAATTTTTTAAAAAAGAAAACAACAATAACAAAAGGAAAAACAAACAGGTCCAAGCCTGCAGGTACGTAGCTGACATAACTGGAATAACTGGATGAAGATCCAGACTACTGGAGAAATCCTGGTAAAGTTAGAGTTGGACAGGGAGACACACACAAGCCTGGACCTTGGATGTCCTTAGATTGACTTATAATTTTGGCAAAGAAGGGCTGTAGATGTGAAAGGCTCTAAGCAGCAGTGGGAATATGATCAAAGTTTTTCATTATTGTGGCTGTTCTTTTAGAAATAATACTTTCTAACAATTTGGAAGATATTTAGAAAGGATGGAAGACTAAAGGAAGGAGACTTTCTAGGATATTATTAAATTAGCCCAAAGGAAAGTTGAGAGTTTTGAGTAAAAGGATAAGGCCAGGAATTTACAAGAAGGAATAGACAGTAGAACTGAAAGGCTATTTCAAGGTCAGGAGTACGGGTTATGACTTAAGCTTCACGGCCTGGAAAGGGATTGATGAGGATTCATCAGGACACAGAAACAAAAGCTAGGCTGGGTAAGCAGGCTGGGGGAGAAAGCAGTAACATTGGCTATGACAGGTTCAGCTTGAAATTATTAGTTATTCATTCATCAGGTACTTAGCGTCTACTATATGCCAGGTACCTTGCAGTCTACTGTATGCCAGGTACCTTGCAGTCTACTGTGGATAGAATGACAATAAATGAGGAAGCAGGTATATAAATAAACCAAGTATTTTTAAAGAATGATATAATTTATAAAAAATAAAACACAATGACATAAAAAAGAGTAACTGGGAGGAATTTTATTTTGAGGGGGGCAGTCAGGAAATGCCTGTCCTAAAAGCTGGTATTTGCTCCTGAATAGCAAAAAGAAAACCTAAGGAAGGAGACCTAAAAGGGATAGCATTTCAGTAGAGGAACCTGTGGGTACTGAGAATGAAAACAAGTTCAGCATGTTTGAAGTCCAGGAGTTTAGTAATCAAGAAGAGTATGCCATAATATAAGTCAGAGTTGCAGGCAGGTTTCCACAGGACATACAGGTTGTCAGAGCCCAGAATCAGTTGGATAGAAGACTTTGCACTTCAGGAGAGAAGACTGAGATGCTGATAGAAATATGGGCAACATCTATCTACAGATGGCATTTGAAATTATAGGAGATAGGAGAACATGTGAAATGTAAGAGGGCGATACAAAGAACATGGGAAAATTTAACATTTAACAGGTGAGCAAAAGAAGAAAAATCATCAATGGTGGTAAACAAAATGATCAGAAAATTAGGAGGGAGAAACGGAGATGGCCATGTCTTAGATTAAAAGGGAACAAGAAGTTTTAAGTAAAAGAGAATGATCAACAGAGATAAGTGTCACGAATAACAGGACAAAAATGTTTCTAAAACTAAATGTCAGTGAAGATCATTGGTGGGTGAATTTTTCTTACGCAGTTTACTAGATGTAGTAGAAACAAAACATACTTGCAGTAGAGTGAATGGGAACATCTAAATGCAGTAAAAAGCAAAATAAAAGTGAAAGTAGACATAGCCAATGATGACTATTTTTCCAAGTATTTGCTTTAGAGGAGAGAAAAATTGGACTGGGAGTATTTCTTTTTAATGATGAAACCTGAAAAATATATATATATAATATATTCTATATATGTCTCACATTCAAAGCTAATCCTTCCCATTGTTGGGGGGTGATCTGATCTTCCTATTTTCTGTTAGGCCTGGCTGTTATTGCTTATCTCC
Organism: Aotus nancymaae; assembly: GCF_030222135.1. Lineage (NCBI taxonomy): Eukaryota > Metazoa > Chordata > Mammalia > Primates > Aotidae > Aotus > Aotus nancymaae. The sequence continues at coordinate 2,787,525 of NW_026988435.1, forward strand.
TCTCCTTTTTGCTTCTACTCACTCCTTCCTTAGAACCTGCATATATATATATATATATTTATATTATACAGCTTATATATATATTTATATATATACAGGTTATATATATATATATATATATACAGGTTATATATATATAAAATAGAGGTTATATATATACAGGTTATATATATATATACAGGTTATATATATATACACATACAGATTTTATATATATATATACACACACACACACGCATACATACAGGTTATATATATATATACACACATACAATTTTTATATATATATACAGGTTTTATATATATATATACAGGTTTTATATATATACAGGTTATATATATATATATACAGGTTATATATATATATATATAGGTTTTTTATATATATATATATATTTATATATAGGTTCTAAGGAAGGAGTGAGTAGACACAAAAAGTCAGGAGAGGAGATAAGCAATAACAGCCAGGCCTAACAGAAAATAGAAAGATCAGATCACCCCCCAACAATGGGAAGGATTAGCTTTGAATGTGAGACATAATTTTCTTTAGACTGTAGCTATTTGAGACACCTAATAACTCTTATGTGAATAAATCAGGATTATCAAATAAAATGACATCCATCTCTACAAACCCAAAGAAATTTATAAAACGCTTACAAATTTCTGTGTTGTACTAGGAAAGTTTTGGGTTTGTTGCTGTTGTGTTGAGAAAAGCCCTAAGGAACAGGGCTTTTTAGCATCCTTAAAATCTTATTATTTCTATGATCACCTCCTATATCCATTGATGAAATCTTCACCTTCTAGGCCATTTACTGGCCAAATATTTTGGTTACTCATTTCCACAATTTTAGTTCTTCATTTTTTAATCAGACATTCAAAATGGTTTCATCACACACTTGAAAATTTTGGTTTCTTTTCTCCCTACCCCTGAAATCAAAAAAATGCTTCCTTTTAAATCCCTAGAAGGTTCTCTGAAAGCACTGTTTTAAATGCTAAGATTCACCAAGACACCAGAAAGTGATGGGGAAGACTGATGATCTAAATTCCAATCCTTAGATAATATGCCATTAGAATAAAGGAAATAAAGAATGGCAAATTCATAGAAATACACTATATAGGGTGGAGAGAATGTATGTCTATTAAAATTTTGCTACTGTTTGTGGTTAATGGAAACAAAAAAGGTTAACTGCTTGTTCGATTCCTGGCCCCAAAAGTTCTGTATCTTGCTGGACTTACCATGAACCTCTTAAGTATAATTGTTCAACAACCTTTTAACTTGTCATTTTCCTGATTTTCTTCCCCAACAATCTCATCTTTTAAGTTTTAGAAGACATAATGCTTTGAAGTTTATGATACTTCCTTTTTTTTTTTTTGCATATAACTGCTAGGGTCATTCCGTCCTAGTCAACATATAATTCTGAATATTTCACTGCTATTGCTAGAGTAGGCAGCTAGGCAGACATGAACAGAGCAGGAAAGGGCACTCCACCCCAGGAATGTCAGGCAACCACCAGGTGATGGTCAGGTGGCTGTTAAATTCTCCCTCTAAAATAATAATTGGTGGCAGCAGTGCCAGGGAACAGCAGTCTACCAACAGATAGAAAATACTGGAAGCTGGTGATCAGCAGCTTACCAATAAGATCTCAAGAATTGGGCAAGTGGGCTCAAGCATGTGCATAAGCAGGAAAATTGCGGAGTTTAACTGGTATACAATCTATCCTTAGGAATGCTCAATTAGTAATAAAAAAATACCTCAAGTGAGCAAGTGCCCAACTTTAGTAAACACACTGGGCATGTGGCCCCTCCCAAGTGCTGGCAGGCCACTATGCATGAAGAGAGCATGCCCCAAGGGAAGAATCAGAGGAGAAGAAACAGAAACCCCAGAACCATGCCAATGTATATAACCTAAAGTAAAGGGCCAAATGAGGCACCTGGATCTGTCTAGGTGCCCGCTTGGCCCTCTTTCAAGTATACTTTCTTTTGTTCTTGTTCTAAAACATTTTAATAAACTTTCACTCCTGCTCTAAAACTTGCCTTGGTCTCATACTTACTTATACCCCTCTGCCAAATTCTTTTCGTATGAGAAGGTAGGAATCAAGTCGCTACAGGCCCATTGTTGGATTTGCCACTGCTAACAATATCAGATGACAGGCTTAGAGGTGCAGGACTTCATACGTTTTGTGAAAAGGTCTTAGAAATTTAGCATATTATTATTATTATTAGTTTGCTGGAAAGCAAATGATGGAAGCTGCAAAACTGGCATAATAGCATCATGGTAAAATTTCTAATAGTCTGAATTTTAACTTTCCAGACACTGTTTCAAAACAAATTGTTAGAGAACAGCTTTCTTTTTAATTTAACAAACGTTTATTTATGTAGCACCCATTATGTGCAAGGTACCGTTTTATGCAGTTTTCAAATATTAACTCATTTAAATCATTGTGACAACAATATGAAGTATGTATTGTTGTTATAAATACAAATGGTACAACTGAAGTTAAGAGAAGTTAAATAATTTGACCAACCTTCCATATCTAGTAAATGCTTTTGGGGCTCAGAAAATATGGTCCTTTGGCATGTGGAGTGCTTTGAATTAAAAGAAACTACAAGGATTCAGAAATAAACCTCAAAACAAAAATATCTCTCTGACCTTTCCCTGTCCGCCTGTCTCTCTGATCCTCTTTCATTCTCACGGGACCAATAGGGGATTTCTCTAAAGTTTCTTTGTTTAAGGGAACTTCATCCAGAAGAATACATCGTCTTAACAGTCCTTCCCTAGGAATCTTGTCAAATAACCAGGAAAAATCAACCACTAGAGGAAAAAAAAATGACTATTAAGTCATCACCAAACCCAGAAAGACATTTCATCTACTAATCTGAGGGCAGCTCCTAGGGATTACCTGAGATACTTCATCTGCATAATAACACCATTTTTCTTCACACTGAAGGTCTACCCTTCACTTTCTTCAGCACCTCCCTTAGACCTCAGAGAAACTTTCTCCCAGGCCATTGTTCCTGGGGCACACTCATTTCTCCTAAAAATCATTTACTATCCCTCACAATTGTCTCCATGCCCCATTTCCTTTCCCCTACAAAGAGGGTATAGAAACCTCAACCATCTGGACCGTCTATGAGTCTCATATAGAGTCTCACATTTTATATGAGACTTACATTAATATATTTCTACACATTTTTCTCCTATCAATCTGGCTATTGTGAGTACGTATCAGTAAGCATTTGGAGAGGGTGGAAGAGTAGCTTTCCCTTTGCTCCTACAACACCAAGATTCACTGTGAGAAAATCTGGCTTTAAAAGACAGTGAACTCAGCACTAAGCTGAGTCTTTGCCAAACAAAGTAAGCAAGCACTTAAAAAAGTAGCAGAGAGAAGCTTTGAGAATAAAGCCTCCTGTGGCTGGACTAGGAAAACTTGACTAAAGCTCTATATTTCACTTTTCTTTTTGGGGGTTATCTCTTTTGATCCCTGATGACAATGTAGGAGATCAAATTATGTTCCCCAAAATATGACTGTAGGAGACCAGAATATGCCACCCTAAAATATGGCTATAGGAGACCAGAATACACCACTCAAAAATGTGCCGCTTTGGCATAAGGATTATTTTGAGTCAGTTATTTTCAGAAACTGCAGACACAGTAGAAACACTGAAAACAAAGTAGAAATTACTCTTTTCTATGGAAAATTTATATCTACAAAGGAAGTCTCCATTTGTAAGTGTATCTTCCTGTCTCCTCTGGAAGAGAAGGATCACTAAGTCACCAGAAACTCTTACCCATGAAGAAGGCAGTGACTGAAATCAGCATGACAAATCTGATCCTGATTTACTGTGGTTTTACCTCCGCTAAAGGTTTTACTGCTCCCCTACCCAAAACTCTTTCTTTCTTTCTTGCATCTGAAGATGGTATTTAAACCTAAACTCAAAGCTACCTCTTTGAGATTTACTCATTCCCTGGGTATGTTCAATGTATACATGAGGTATACATGTTGATAAATTACTGTTTGCTTTTCTCTTGCTAATCTTTTTGTTACTGGAGTCTGTCCCAATAAGAACTATGAAGGGTAGAAGGAAAATTATTTTTCCTGCCCCATAGCAACAATGGCATGCTGTTTGCTGTCTAAAACTCTGCCCAACAATAACAGAATTAAACCTTTCTTTGCTTCTACTTCATAAAACAAGGTAGCCTAGCATTTCTGAAATATAATTTATGATATCAAACAATAAAAAAGGAAATTAAAAATAAAAGCAAATTCAAATGACATACAAGAAAAGTGGAAAAATACACATATCTGCTTCAACAATGACTGAAAGCTTATCACGTTCATAGACTTTGTCGTAGCCCATATTTATTTTTCTTTGACTAGTCTCTCATTCTGAATAACTCTAACGAAGCCTTCTCAATTACCAACTATGCTACTTTACTAAAGGGTTACACTGATGGGAACTAACTTGTTCCCTCAATTTACCGATCTTCTGTTTATAGCCTCCTAAGAAAATAAGAAGAGATTTTTCTCTATGTCTTAGAAAGCTCCATTCAGTTTCCTACACAGCTTTTGAGTGATACTTGCCTGACAGGACTGTAACTATTTGAAATACCACCAACTACCTAAGCTGTAGTATATTGTCCATAATATATGTAATATTATGCCGAACCATGCAAGGAAGATTACATATGTATAATAATAGCAAGATTTGTCTGCTAAAAACTTTTTTCCATAAGTGAGAAATTACATTCAGAATTTTTCTTTTGTTATTTATAAACTTAAAATATGTTCTTAGGGGGAAAAAAAAAAAACAAAGTAGTAATTTCCTAGGCTGTAATTTTCTGAAGAAAGCAGTCACTTAGCATTTACAATCAGAAAGAAAAATTACATCTACTATTAAATAGCAATAATGAATGTATTACATTTTTATTAAATGTGTTCCATAAAAATATTTTTAAGGGAGTCTATAGGAATGCAGACAACTCTATGAACCGCATCAGTTAAGTTTAAAAAATTGGGACATTTCCATCATTGCCTCTAAGAAATATGTGATATTACCTAAGTCTAGTTTTGCTTCTATGGAAGTACATAAAATAAGCAAAATTTTGGTACCAATGCATCACCAGGAAGGGCAAATGTTCACCTTAATATCTTACGTATGTAATTGACAAATAAAAATAAAAGCAAAAGAAAACAAAGTGGAGAAAGGAAACCCTATTCAATAAATGGTCCTGGGATAATTGGCAAGCCACATGTAGAACAATGAGGCTGGATCTTCCTCTCTTACTTTATACAAAAATCAAGTCAAGATGGATCAAAGACTTAAATGTAAGATCTAAAACGATAAGAATTCTAAAAGATAACACCAGAAAAACTCTTCTTACATTGGCTTAGGCAAAGAGTTCGTGACCAAGAACTCAAAAGCAAATGCAACAAAAATAGAGACAAATAGATGAGACCTAATTAAACTAAAAAGCTTCCGCAAAGCAAAAGAAATAATCAGCAGAATTAAAGGACAACCCACAGAGCAGAAGAAAATATTTGCAAACTAGGCATCTGCCAAAGACTAATATCCATAATCTACAGGGAACTCAAATCAGCAAGAAAAAAACAAATAATCCCATCAAGAAAGTGGGCAAAGGACATGAATAGAGAATTCTCAAAAGAAGATATACAAACTGCCAACAAACATATAAAAAAAATGCTCAACATCACTAATTATCAGGGAAATGCAAATCAAAACACAATGAGATACCACCTTACTCCTGCAAGAATGGCCATAATTAAGAAATCAAACAATCATAGATGTTGGTGTGGATATGGTGAAAGGCGAACACTTTTACACTGCTGGTGGGAACATATGTAGTATAATCACCATAGATAACAGTATGGAGATTCCTTAAAGAAATAAAAGTAGAACTACTATTTGATCCATCAGTCCCACTACTGGGCATACTGGGTATCTACCTACATAGAGGAAAAGAAGTCATTTATAGCAGCACAATTTGCAATTGCAAAATAATATTGAACCAATCCAAATGCCCTTCAACTAATAAGTGGATAAAGAAACTGTGATACACACACACACACACACACACACACACACACATACACACACACATACCCCATAGAATACTACTCAGCAATAAAAAGAAACAAAATAATGGCATTTGTAGCAACCTGGATGGAGCTGGAGACCATTATTCTAAGTGAAGTAACTCAGGAATGGAAAACCAAATGTATATGTTCTCACATAACTGGTGGCTAAGCTATGAGGACCAGCAACATAAGAATGATATAATGGACTTTGGGAACTCGGTGGGGAAGGATGGGAGGATAGAGAGGGATAGAAGACTACACATATAGTACAGTGTACACTGCTTGGGTGATGGGTGCACCAAAATCTTAGAAATCACCTCTAAAGAACTTCCCCATGCAACCAAACACCACCTGTTCCACCAAAACTACCGAAATAAAAATAAAAATTAAATAAAATCAGAATCCTCCAACCTACTGAACAGACCCGCTCATGGCCAAGCAGACCCCAAAGAAATCTAAAAACCGAGATCCCAACTATGATGAGGAGAGGAGAGGCTGGACACACCTCATTATACCTCCTCCTTCACTACCATAAGGCTTTCTTCCCTAAGGGATAAACAGAAGCCAGCCATTCTTAAAGACTCACACAAGGAAAATGTGGCACATATACACCATGGAATACTATGCAGCCATAAAAATGATTAGTTCATGTCCTTTGTAGGGACATGGATGAATCTGGAAACCATCATTCTCAGCAAACTGACACAAGAACAGAAAATCAAACACTGCATGGTCTCACTCATAAGTGGGTGTTGAACAACAAGAACACATGGACACAAGGAGGGGAGCATCACACACTGGGGTCTGTTGGGGGGACTAGGGGAAGGACAGTGGGGGGTAGGGAGGTTGGGGAGGGATAACATGGGGAGAAATGCCAAATTGCCATGTACCTATGCAACGACCCTGCATGATCTGCACATGTACCCTAGAAACTAAAGTACAATATATATATTATAATTATAATTCAGTATCAATGAGAAACTGTTTTGCCAAAGCCAATGAATTTAAAGTTTCTCTCAAAATCCCTTGAATGCCCTTATGTTCCTGGCTGTAGCCTTTACCGTAGTGTGCTATTAGACAAGTCTTTCACACTCTGTTTTCTCATCTGTAAAACAGTGATTACAGTATCTATCACATATAGTCATGGACATTTTACTTGGGACAATTTAGAAATTCCTTATACTTAGTAAAAGTTTAATGAAAGATTTTTTTCCTTAAAAAAAAAAAGACCCGAGGCGAGTGGATCACGAGGTCAAGAGATCGAGACCATCCTGGTCAACATGGTGAAACCCCGTCTCTACTAAAAATACAAAAAATTAGCTGGGCATGGTGGCGCGTGCCTGTAATCCCAGTTACTCAGGAGGCTGAGGCAGGAGAATTGCCTGAACCCAGGAGGCGGAGGTTGTGGTGAGCCGAGATTGCGCCATTGCACTCCAGCCTGGGTAACAAGAGCGAAACTCCATCTCAAAAAAAAAAAAAAAAAAAAAAAAGACTCAGACTGAGGCTGCCCCTCCCTTTCTGTGGTTTAGATATAAGGAGGAACCAACATTCCTTCCCAATAAGAGGCCGCCAACCACAGAGCAGTTCTGGCTAGTCGAGAGTATGCTCAGCAAGGGTTTCTATGTCCTCAGCTTCATCTTTTGAAATCAGAGGGCTGAAAACTCCACCCCTGAATTGTGCTAACATGGCCATTTTTTGTACATGGGTCCCATGCTGAGGTTGAAGCTCAATTGTGCATGTGCATGTTTCTGCTTTCATAAATCTCATGACTCCTATAGCTTATTTAATATGTATCTTTTATAACCTTATTCAGCATAAATCCCTCTCATTCTTACCACCCTCAAAGCACCTGTCTTGGTCAAAGGCTATGTTTCCCAGCCTGCAGAAAGGTCACCTTGAAAGCTGCAACTCTTTATAAAAAAATGAACTCTCAGCTAAGGGGCGGTGGCTCAGGGCTGTAATCCCAGCACTTTGGGAGGCTGAGGAGGGTGGATCACCTGAGGTCAGGAGTTCAAGACCAGCCTGACAAACATGAGAAACCTCATCTCTACTAAAAATACAAAAATTGGCCAGGTGTGGTGGCGTGCACCTGCAATCCCAGCTACTCGGAAGGCTGAGTCAGGAGAATCCCTTGAACCCAGGAGGTGGAGGTTGCAGTGAGCCGAGATCATGCCACTGCAACTCCAGCCTGGGTGACAAGAATGAAATTCTGTCTCAAAAAAAGAAAAAAAAAAGTCTCCTCTACCTTTCTCCAAATTTATATATTGTGGGTTTTTTTTACGTTAACATATTTAATGAGACTTTTAAAACAATCTAAGAAGTGATATTTTACTTTTGCATAGCTTAGCAATGTATTAATATATTCAATTTTATTTTTTAAATGTATAGATATTTTATAATATTTTAATAATAGAAGAATACAATTCATTTAAAATTCTTGGTGTATAAATTAAAATGACCTTCAAATTAGATTTAACGCTGCAAAGAAATTGGAGAGAAAGTAAGATGTGAAATGTGGAGAAACTAAAAAATACCTGCCTTTAAAGATAAATGTCGAGTACTTTGGAAGATGGCCACTTAGGAGGAAGTTGGGATTGCAGCTCCGAAAGAAGGCACAGAGGGTGAGTGGACGCCGCATTTCCAGATGGATTTTTACTGCCCACAGACCAGGAGATTCACAGGAGGAGAAGCCCCACGGGTCGCCAGCGCCGCTGGTTTGAGCAGTGTGGCCGCTCAGCCTACACCCTGGAGCAGGGGGCAGTGGCTTCTTATGCAGAGCGAGAGAGACAGAGTTCCCTCAGAGCCAGCAAGGGGAGCTGAAGCAGGGAGCCAAGCCAAGAGACTCCCGGGCAAGGGTGCGCCACGAATCTCAGAGCCGCTGCTTCCGCTGACGCAGCGGCACACAGGGCAGTGGATTTTAACTGCCCACAGACCAGGAGATTCACAGGTGGAGAAGCTCCACGGGTTCCCAGCGCCACTGGTTGGACCGGAGCAGCCGCTCAGCCTGCACCGGGGGCAGGGGCACCAGCTCCTTGAGCAGAGTGAACAAGACTGGGCCCCCTCAGGACCAGCAAGGGGAGCTGAGGCAGGGAGTCAAGCCAAGAGATTCCCGGGCAAAGAGGGCCCCACTGGAAACACGGCTGAACCAGGGACAGTCCAGCTCTGTGGGGGAGGGGCGTCCTCCATCGGGAAACACCCTGCAGTTCCTGGGGCAATTTGCCGTAACCAAGACAACCCGCCACTACAGAGACTCTGTCACTACAGGGGCGGGCCAGCATAGTGGAAGCAGTGGTAACTACACCCATATAAACAGGACTGCAGGGAAGCTCACACGGAAGCTGGGCGGAGCCCACAGCAGCTCAGCGAAGCCTCTGCAGGCTGAGTGTGACTAGACTGCCACCTTGTGGGCAGGGAAAACAGTAGCAACACAGCTGAAAAGCATAAAGCCCTAACTCCCTGGGGCAGAACACCTAGGGGGAAGAAAAGGGGGTTTATGAGTTCAGCTGCTGCAGACTTAAAATTACCAAAATCAGAAAGACAGCAACTACAAAGTCAACAGGTGGATAAATTCACAAAGATGGGAAGAAACCAGCGCAAAAAGGATGAATACACCCAAAATCAGAACACCTCTCCTCCTACAAGGGAGCACAACTCCTCACCAGCACGGGAACAAGACTGGACGGAGAATGAGTGTGATGAAATGACAGAATCAGCTTTCAGAAAGTGGATAATAAGAAACTTCCGTGAGCTAAAAGAACATGTTCTAACCCAATGCAAAGAAACTAAGAACCTTGAAAAAAGACTTGATGAAATGCTAACGAGAATGGACAACTTAGAGAGGAATATGAGTGAATTGATGGAGCTGAAAAACACAACACGAGAACTTCGCGAAGCATGCACAAGTTTCAACAGCTGAATTGACCAAGCAGAAGAAAGGATATCAGAAGTCGAAGATCAACTCAATGAAATAAAACGAGAAGGGAAGATTAGAGAAAACAAGGTAAAAAGGAATGAACAGAGCCAACAAGAAATATGGGACTACGTGAAAAGACCTAACCTACGTTTGATAGGTGTACCTGAATGTGACGAAGAGAATGCATCCAAGCTGGAAAATACTCTTCAGGATATTATCCAGGAAAACTTCCCCAACCTAGCAAGGCAGGCCAATATTCAAGTCCAGGAAATACAGAGAACACCACAAAGATATTCCTCTAGAAGAGCAACCCCAAGGCACATAATCATCAGATTCACCAGGGTTGAAATGAAGGAGAAAATACTAAGGGCAGCCAGAGAGAAAGGTCGGGTTACCCACAAAGGGAAACCCATCAGACTCACAGCAGATCTCTCAGCAGAAACCCTACAGGCCAGAAGAGAGTGGGGGCCGATATTCAACATCCTTAAAGAAAAGAACTTTCAACCCAGAATTTCATATCCAGCCAAACTAAGCTTCATAAGTGAAGGAAAAATAAAATCCTTTGTGAACAAGCAAGTACTCACAGATTTCATCACCACCAGACCAGCTTTACAAGAGCTCCTGAAGGAGACACTACACATAGAAAAAAACAACCAGCACCAGCCACTCCAAAAATGCACGAAATGGTAAAGAGCAGCAACACAATGAAGAATCTGCATCAACCAATGGGCAAAACAGCCAGCTAGCATCAAAATGACAGGACCAAATTCACACATAACAATATTAACCCTAAATGTAAATGGACTAAATGCCCCAATCAAAAGACACAGACTGGCAAATTGGATAAAAAGCCAAAACCCATCAGTGTGCTGTATCCAGGAAACCCACCTCACATGCAAGGATACACAAAGGCTCAAAATAAAGGGATGGAGGAAGATTTACTAAGCAAATGGAGAGCAAAAAAAAGCAGGAGTTGCAATTCTCATCTCTGATAAAATAGACTTTAAAGCAACAAAGATCAAAAGAGACAAAGAAGGACATTACATAATGGTAAAAGGATCAATGCAACAAGAAGAGCTAACGATCCCAAATATATATGCACCTAATACAGGAGCACCCAGATACATAAGGCAAGTTCTTAAAGACTTGCAAAGAGACCTAGACTCCCACACAATAATAGTGGGAGACTTCAACATACCATTGTCAATATTAGACAGATCAACGAGACAGAAAATTAATAAGGATATCCAGGACTTGAACTCAGACCTGGAACAAGCAAACCTAATAGACATTTACAGAACTCTCCAGCCCAAATCCACAGAATATACATTCTTCTCAGCACCACATCACATCTACTCTAAAATTCACCACATAATTGGAAGTAAATCACTCCTCAGCAAATGCAAAAGAACGGAAACCATAACAAACAGTCTCTCAGACCACAGTGCAATCAAGTTAGAACTCAGAATTCAGAAGCCAACCCAGAACCGCACAGCCTCATGGAAAATGAACAACTTTCTCCTGAATGTTGACTGGATAAACACTGAAATGAAGGCAGAAATAAAGTTGTTCTTCGAAACCAACGAGAACGAAGACACCACATACCAGAATCTCTGGGACACATTTAAAGCAGTCTCTAGAGGAAAATATATAGCAATAAGTGCCCACATGAGAAGAAAGGAGAGAACTAAAATTGACACCCTATCGTCAAAATTGAAAGAGCTAGAGGAGCAAGATCAAAAAAACTCAAAACCTAGCAGAAGACAAGAAATAACTAAGATCAAAGCAGAATTGAAGGAGATAGAGACACGAAAAACCCTACAAAAAATCAATAAATCCAGGAGCTGGTTTTTTGAAAAGATCAACAAAATAGACAGACCACTAGCAAGACTAATAAAAAAGAAGAGAGAATAACCAAATAGATGCAATAAAAAATGATAAAGGGGATATCACCACAGATGCCACAGAAATTCAAACCATCATCAGAGATTATTACAAACAACTCTATGCACATAAATTAGAAAACCTGGAAGAAATGGATAAATTCCTGGACAGTAGCCTCCTCCCATGCCTAAACCAGGAAGAAGTCGAAACCCTGAATAGACCAATAACAAGGTCTGAAGTCGAGGCAGCAATTAAGAGCCTACCACCCCAAAAAAGCCCAGGTCCAGATGGGTTCACAGCCAAATTCTACCAGACATACGAAGAGGAACTGGTACCATTCCTACTGAAACTATTCCAAATAATCCAAAAGGAGGGGATCCTTCCCAAATCATTTTATGAGACCAACATCATCCTAATACCAAAACCCGGCAGGGAATCAACAAAAAAAGAAAACTACAGGCCAATATCCATGATGAACATAGATGCAAAAATCTTCAATAAAATACTGGCAAGCCGATTACAACAGTACATCAAAAAGCTTATCCACCATGATCAAGTAGGATTCATCCCGGGGATGCAAGGCTGGTTCAATATACGCAAGTCTATAAATGTAATTCACCACATAAACAGAACCAAAAACAAAAACCACATGATTATCTCAATTGATGCAGAGAAGGCCTTCGACAAAATTCAACAGCCCTTTATGCTAAAAACTCTCAATAAACTAGGTATCGACGGAACGTATCTCAAAATAATAAAAGCTATTTATGACAAACCCACAGCCAATATCATACTGAATGGGCAAAAACTGGAAGCATTTCCTTTGAAATCTGGTACTAGACAAGGATGCCCTCTCTCACCACTCCTATTCAATATAGTACTGGAAGTTCTAGCCAGAGCAATCAGGCAAGAAAAAGAAATAAAGGGTATTCCATTAGGAAAGGAGGAAGTCAAATTGTCTCTATTTGCAGACGACATGATTGTATATCTAGAAGACCCTATCACCTTAGCCCAAAATCTCCTGAAACTGATAAGCAACTTCAGCAAAGTCTCAGGATACAAAATCAATGTGCAAAAATCACAAGCATTCCTATACACCAATAACAGACTTAAAGAGAGCCAAATCAAGAACGAACTGCCATTTACAATTGCTACAAAGAGAATAAAATACCTAGGAATACAACTAACAAGGAACGTAAAGGACCTCTTCAAGGAGAACTACAAATCACTGCTCAACGAAATAAGAGAGGACACAAACAGATGGAGAAACATTCCATGTTCATGGTTAGGAAGAATTAATATCGTGAAAATGGCCATAGTGCCCAAAGTAATTTACAGATTCAATGCTATCCCCATCAAGCTACCAATGACCTTCTTCACAGAACTGGAAAAAACCACCTAAAACTTCATATGGAACCAAAAGAGAGCCCGCATAGCCAAGTCAATTCTAAGCAAAAAGAACAAAGCGGGAGGCCTCACACTACCGGACATCAAAGTCTACTACAAGGCTACAGTAATCAAAACAGCATGGTACTGGTACCAAAACAGAGATATAGACCAATGGAGCAGAACAGAGGCATCGGAGGTGACACAACATATCTACAACCACCTGATCTTTGACAAACCTGAAAAAAACAAGCAATGGGGAAAGGATTCCCTGTTCAATAAGTGGTGTTGGGAAAACTGGCTAGCCATATGCAGAAAGCAGAAACTCGACCCCTTCCTGACACCTTACACTAAAATTGACTCCAGATGGATTAAAGACTTAAACATAAGACGTAACACCATAAAAACACTAGAAGGAAACCTAGGCAAAACCATTCAGGACATAGGCGTAGGCAGGGACTTTATGACCAAAACACCAAAAGCATTGGCAACAAAAGCCAAAATAGACAAATGGGACCTAATAAAACTCCACAGCTTCTGCACGGCAAAAGAAACAGTCAATAGAGTGAATCGGCAACCAACACAATGGGAAAAAATCTTTGCAGCCTACCCGTCTGACAAAGGGCTGATATCCAGAATTTACAATGAACTAAAAAAGATTTGCAAGAAAAAAACAAACAAGCCCATTCAAAAATGGGCGAAGGACATGAACAGATACTTTACAAAAGAAGACATACATGAGGCCAACAAACATATGAAAAAATGCTCATCATCACTGGTCATTAGAGAAATGCAAATCAAAACTACATTGAGATACCATCTCACGCCAGTTAAAATGGCGATCATTAAAAAATCTGGAGAAAACAGATGCTGGAGAGGATGTGGAGAAATAGGAACACTTTTACACTGTTGGTGGGAGTGTAAATTAGTTCAACCACTGTGGAAAACAGTGTGGCAATTCCTCAAGGACCTAGAAATAGAAATTCCATTTGACCCAGCAATCCCATTACTGGGCATATATCCAAAGGATTATAAATCGTTCTACTATAAGGACACATGCACACGAATGTTCATTGCAGCACAGTTTACAATAGCAAAGACCTGGAACCAGCCCAAATGCCCATCGATGATAGACTGGACCGGAAAAATGTGGCACATATACACCATGGAATATTATGCAGCCATTAAAAACGAGGAGTTCACATCCTTCATAGGGACATGGATGAACCTGGAAAACATCATTCTCAGCAAACTGACACAAGAACACAAAATCAAACACCACATGTTCTTACTCATAGGCGGGTGTTGAACAAGGAGAACACATGGACAAAGGGAGGGGAGCACTATACATGGGGGTCTGTTGCGGGGGACGGGGGACAGCGGGGGGGTGGGGAGTTGGGCAGGGATAGCATGGGGAGAAATGCCAGATATAGGTGAAGGGGAGGGAGGCAGCAAATCACACTGCCACGTATGCACCTATGCAACAATCTTGCATGTTTTTCACATGTACCCCAAAACCTAAAATGCAATTAAAAAAAAAAAAGATAAATGTCAAGGAAACTTGAACTTTTCTACATAACAATAACAGAATGACTTTTAAAGTTTCCTCTGGAATCTCCCCCATACATTAACTTTATGGTCCTAAATTGATGTGCTTTAAAATGGTTAAGGGATGAAGCAAAGAACAGAAGTTCTGTTCATAACTTCTCATGCAGCCCTCAACTGCTGTAACTTCCTAAGGACAGGTATGGATAAGGAACCTGTAGGGCCTCAAACCAGTTCTGGCATTTGCACATCATGAATCAAAATGATTTTTGAGGAGTAAACACATTCTTTACAAAGAGTTGAAAAGCAACTATGTGAGAAGAGAGAGAAGCTTTTTCCTTGACCGTTATCACAGACAAATAGCATTGATAATGCGAGATTTTGTACATTTACTTATTTTTAAAATTTAGAATAAAAAGACCAAAATGATTGGAAACAGAATTTGTAAATCCAAAATGTCTAGACTTACTGGTACATGCCATAGAAGGTGGGTCTTTTTCAGCTCGGAAATAACCCTTTTCACACTGACAGATAGAAGTTGCTTCCATGTATGTTAAACTATGTGGAGGGCATTTAGAGCATTTTGTGTTCCCAGCAAAAGCTTTATAGAATCCTGGTCTGCAAGCTGTAAGAAAAGAAAAAAAACACATTTTTTAGTTGTTATTGCTAGAATTATTTTATTTGTACATGTACAACATACCTTAATTTATACACACATTAGATCTTAGAGTAGTGTTATACATACATAGAGAAGTCATATGTATTAATATTAACAAATGAAATTAGTTATTGAGAGTTAATAAAAGCCACTATGCATTCATATTTTAGCTGAGGCTGCTAATTTTTAAAATCATACCTCAAGCATACACACACACAAACACACACACACACGGGCACATGCACACAAAATATCAGTGCTTACTTAAGTTACCTAAGAATGGGGATGCCCACAACTGGCAGTAAGAAAAATAGTTTTGTGTTGTTCTTGGAGATAGCATTAAATAACATTAAATCACACTGTTCAAAATGTATTTGCATTCTATTTTCTCTTCAGTTTTTGTGAGTACTCAAGAATAAAATTCTAATTTGGTGAAAGTGTGTCTTTAACAGCTTTGTTAGTGGCTAAATTTTGTTTTATATATGCTGTAACTCTATTTTATTAATAGTTTATGTACATTTTTATGATAAGATTTTTATAAATGATCTAGTAATTCAAAATAAGCAATATTATCAATTCTGCATGGTAAAATTATTATCAAGAGGTTGGTTATTCAATATCAACATCAAGTGGAAGTGGCGGTACACAAATATACAACAATAGTCTCTTCGATAACTTGTTGATAAATAAATAGGATATAGTTAATCAAAAAAAGACTATCATTAAAATATTTTTCTAAAATTTAAGAAATTGGAGTATACAAATAATATATGAGAAACACCACTAACATTTTCAAAATTGAAATATTGTTTAAAAATCTTTAATTGCCCTGATCTTATGAGCGCAGTTACAACACAATGTATCATAAAATATTCAATAAATCTACCTTATACAGTTTTCCAATAAAATAATTGTTTTCTACTAAAATATGCAGTTTAAAATAACCGAATATGTTCAACAGGGTAGGTCTGTTAATAATTTGCCAAATAATTTAAAAAGTTGGACATGAAATTTAAAGAATATCTTTAATCTGCAACAATATTTAAAACCAGAATATACTAGTCAATATATAGAGAACATACAAATCTAAATGGGGAGCTTATATTCTAAACATTGTAATGGTATTTAAAATATTTTAAGATAAAGTAATATTTAAAATATTAAAGTAATGTTTAAAATATTATTTAAAAGGCTTTTTATGTTATTTTGTGAAGACTATTTTACATTAATTAGAAACATGTATGCCATAGAACCACAATATAAAAAATATTTATTACGTGTACATATATACGACCTATAAGACACATAAAGAAGAGTTATAAGCATATTGTTTTCTTCTTGTAATCAGCCATCCAAATTTCAGTCAAAAGCACTGTTCAGAATATAAAGTAGCCTTGCTTATAACTTAATTTTGTGCAGCAAGACATTGTTACCTTTTATTTACTTTCTTTGGTAGCTAAAACAAGAATTTAAATAATTTCCCATCTGAAGTGTTTTCTGTTAATTTGTCACTCTTAGAATCTTTTCAGAATGCTTAGAACACCTCCTAAGATATTTAGAATAGGCTAGTGATATTCAGCTGTTCTTGATAACAGTCTAATAACTAGCCTCTCAGCAGCTATTCTTGCCCACTTTAATCCATTCTTCAGACAGAGTGATCTTCTAAACATACTGTATCTAACAGCAATATAAAGTGAGACATATATACATAACTTTAAATTTTGTAGTAGTCACATTAAAATACTAAAAAGAAACAGGTGAAATTATATTTTAATAACATATTTTATTTAACCCAATATATCCAAAATATTATTTCAACATAAAATCACCATTGAAATATTTTACATTCTTTGAATTAAAAAATTTTTTTTTGTCAAAGTATTTGAAATCCTGTATGTACTTTACACTTACAGCAGGTCTCAATTCAAACTAACTGCATTTCAAGTGCCCAAAAACCTCACATGGCTAGTGAATACCATAGTGGACAGCACAATTGTAAACACAGAAATCTATTCATTACATTCTCCTATTTCAAAAATATGGATAATTTCCCACCATATTAATGTTAAAGTTTGGCTCTGCCTACCTCTCCAACCACATCAGATGAAGATACTCCCTTCCTGCACCTTCTTGGTTAAGGCTTTGCCCTTCTGCAGTCTATGCTCAACTCAGTAGCTGATGATCGCCTGAAAACATGCATAATACTGTGTTACGACTGGACTTAGAACCTTTCAATGGCTTTCTCTTCCTCGAAGAGTAAAGGTTGTTGCCTTGTTAATTGCCTCCCAAGCACTGCATGGTTTTGCTCCCCACCTGCTGTGACCTTGCTTTTCATTTCCTACATTTTATTTCCTTTAGATACTTTGATGTAGCCACACTGGCCTTTTTCAGAATCTTGGACATCCAAAGCTTGTTCCCACAACAGGGCTTTTTTGAACATTTGCTCTTACTCAGCTATCTACATGGTTTGCTACTTCCCGTACATCAGGTCTTTGTTCAAATGTCAAAAAATTAATGAAGCCTTCCTTGATTCCTTGTTTAAAATTTCGACTCCTGCTACACCCCACTGCAATACTCCATATTACGCTCCCTCTCCAGAGAACTTCAAATCTGATACATGATGCCTTTCATTTTTAAATCATTTCCCAGTAAAATGTATGCTCCAAAAAGGTAGATATTTTTCTTCATTTTGTTTTCTAAAATGCATTTCCAGGGTCTAGAACAGTGCTAGCCATTATTAGATCCTCAATGAGGCATATTAGGCAAATGAATGAATGAATGCCAAAGACCTCCTTTAACTTCTACAGTTTTACTATGCTGTTTTTCCTGCTTTGAGTTCTCTCTATTGAAAAATCTCTTCACTGTATCTCTACCCCATGACCCACGCATGTTGCCGGTTCCTCATAACCTCCATGACTGTGATTCACTTATCTTTTAGCTCACTGTTCTTTAAGAGGGCCATTCTGACTTTTTAGACCAAATTTAGTTTCTCAAAGGACCTGGGCCTTTTCCACATTAGTTAGCCCTTGGTAATTACCCGTTTAATGGCTGTAAGCACCACAAGAGCATTTTTGCCCAGTGCTTAGTGCTTCTCATAACATAGGTGCTCAATACATATTTGTTTAATTGAACTGGATTGTGTGTGAGTACTCTTCTAATTGAATTTCTGCAAAAGATTATGCATGTCTACTTAATGCATGGTCTGATAATGGCACAATTCATCTTTCTATAGATTTATATGTTTTCTGCTTAATGTATTATAGGTAAGGAGTGAAAACAGACAGTAAATATGTTCAAAGTGATTTAACTGTGCCTGAAAAATGATCGTTCTAATACTGCAAGATGACCTAGCTATTAACAACTTTCCATTTGAAATTATTATTAGTGTGAACTTGGATTTTCCTTCTAATGCAAAAAACAATACATATAAAAATTGGATAAAGGGGCTGCAACTTTCAACTCTATCCCTGATTTCAAATGTTTTTTATACATCAACTTGCCTTTGAAATCCTTAAAATTTTGAACTCTTAAAATATATTTGGATTATTTAAATATTTCTGTTTAGATATTAACATTTAGTATAATATTTCATTTAAAAATAAATAATTTTGTTGTCTGAAAATTATTGTTGAGGCACTCACATTCTCTTATATAGCACACATTAATAGTGTACGGCATGTACCTTTCACTTAGATCATATATTAGAATACAACTATTTTATCACATGTTTTCTCAGCTTTGTGTAACTGCTACAAGCCAGAGATGGGGGTTAATATTCTAGTATCCACAATGCCTAGCATATTTCAGACATACATTTATTTATTTATTTATTTATTTATTTGTTGTTGAGAGGGAGTCTGACTCTGTCACCTAAGCTGGAGTGCAGTGGCACAATTTCAGCTCACTATATCCTCTGCTCCCCAATTCAAGTGATTCTCATGCCTCAGCCTCCTGAGGAGGTGGGCTTATAGGCATCCACCATCATGCCCAGCTAAGTTTTGTATTTTAGTAGAGACAAAGTTTCACCACATTGGCCAGGCTAGTCTCAAACTCCTAATCTCAAGTGATCCACCTGCCTCAGCCTCCCAAAGTGCCAGGATTACAGGAGTGAGCCAGCGCACATGGCCTTTAGTTTTTATAAACGATGGAAAGATGGAATGAAGGTAAATAAATGGTGAATGCTAATACCTAATATGACATAACATAACAAGAGCTCTGTAAATTGAATAAGTATTCTGCATATCTATTTAGTTAGTGGTCTTAGGTTTTGTTAGAATTAGGTTATAAATGGGATATCAGTACCTATGTCTTGAGAACTTTTAAATTTCTTTCTTATATATTCCTTCCTTCTCTACCGTTTCCTTACTTTTCTGTTTATATTATAGGATTTGTAAACTTCTTGCTTTCAAGAAACAAACTATGTTGGAAAGTTATAGGTTATCTAATGAAGTGATTTCTATTATTCTTTCTTTAGAAAAATGTGTGGGGTACAGACCTTTAGTTTAAACTTGCATTACCGGTTTTTTTTTCCTTGAGATGGAATCTTGCTCTGTCACCAGGCTAAAGTGCAGTGGCGCAATCTCAGCTCACTGCAACCTCTGACTCCCTGGTTCAAGCAATTCTCCTGCCTCACCTCCCGAGTAGCTAGAATTACAGGCATGCACCACCACACCTAGCTAATTTTTTGTATTTTTAGTGGAGATGAGGTTTCATCATGTTGGTCAAGATGGTCTCAATCTCCTGACCTCATGATCTGTCTGTCCTGGCCTCCCAAAGTGCTAGAATTACAGGTGTGAACCATTGCACCCAGCCTGCATTACCTTTTAAATTTCTACTTTTAACTTTCCTCTATAATAATACAGATTTATTATTTAAATCTACATCTCTTGGAATAGTGCATTCATCTCAGTTCTGCTTGTCTCTGCTTTCTCTCTGCTCATATCCACTCCACAGTTGATGCAAGTTACATTTCTAAATTGCAGATATGGCCATGCTATTCTCTATTGCCTATAGTAAGAGTTCAGCCATTTTGCAAACCTACTGCCTAGATTTGTACAGACTGATTTTTTTAGGCTTTGTGTCTGCACCCAAATCTCATCTTGAATTATACTCCTCATAATCCCCATATGTCAAGGGAGAGACAAGGTAGACATAATTGAGTCATGGAGGTGGTTTCCCCCATGCTGTTCTTGTGGTAGATGGTTTTATAAGGGGTTCTTCCTCCTTTTCTAGGCACTTCTCCTTCCTCCTGCCTTGTGAAGAAGGTGCCTTGCTTCCCCTTTGCTTTCGCCATGACTGTAAGCTTCCTGAGGCTTCCCCAGCCATGTCAAAACAGGAGTCAATTAAACCTTAAACCTCTTTCCTTTATAAATTTCCCAATCGTGGGCAGTTCTTTATAGCGGTATGAAAATGGAATACTACAATAAATTGGTACCAAAGAGAATGGGTACCATTATAAAGATGGCAAAAATGTGGAGGCAACTTTGGAAATGGGTAACAGGCAGAAGTTGGAACAGTTTGGAGGGCTCAGAAGAAGACAGGAAGATGTGGAAAAGTTTGGAACATCCTAGAAACTTGTTGAATGGCTCTGACCAAAATGCTAATAGTGATATGGACAATGAAGTCAAGCCTAGGTGGTCTCAGATGGAGATAAGGAACTTGTTGTGCACTGGAATAAATGGAACTCTTGTTGTGCTTTAGCAAAGAAGCTGGTGGTATTTTGCTCCAGCCCTAGAGGTCTGTGGAACTTTGAACGCATGAGAGATGATTTAGGGTACCTGGCAGAAGAAATTTCTAAGCAGCAAAGCATTCAAAGTGACTTGGGTGCTCTTAAAAGCATTCAGTCTTGTACATTCACAAAGAGATGGTTTGAAATTAGAACTTATATTTAAAAGGGAAGCAGAGCATAAAATTTTGGAAGATTTGCAACCCGATGGTACAATGGAAAAGAAAAACCTATTTTCTGAGGAGAAATTAAAGCTGGCTGCAGGAATTTGCATAATTAACCATGAGCTGAATGTTAATCACCAAGATAATGGAGAAAATATTTCCAGGGCATTTCAGAGATATTCATGTCAGCACTTTCCATAACAAGTCTGAAAGCCTAGGAGGAAGAAACGGTTTTATGGGCTGGGCCCAGGACCCAGCTGCTCTGTGCATCCTTGAGACATGGCACCCAATATCCCAGTCATTCTTGCTCCAGCCATAGCTAAAAAGGGCCAAGGTACATTTCAGGCCATTGATTCAGAGGTTGCAATCCCCAAGCCTGGGTGGCTTCCATGTGCCATTGGGCCTGCAGGTATGCAGAATGCAAGAATTGAGCAATGGGGGCTTCTACCTAGATTTCAGAGGATGTATGGAAATGCCCAGATGTCCACACAGAGGTCTACTGCAGGGGCAGAACCCTCATGGAGAACCTCTGCTAGGGCAATGAAGAGGGAAAACATAGGGTTTGGGTCCCCACACAGAGTCACCACTGGGGCACAGCCTAGTTAATGTATGAGAATGGGGCCACCATCCTCCAGACCCCAGAATTATAGATCCACTGACAGCCTGCACCATGTGCCTGGAAAAGCCAGAGACACTCAATGCCAGCCCATAAAAGCAGCCAGGAGTGGGGCTGTAGCCTGCAAAGACACAGGGGCAGAGCTGCTCAAGACCACTGGAGCCCACCTCTTGCATCAGTGTGACCTGAAAGTAAGATATGGAGTCAAAGGAGATCACTCTGCAGCTTTAAGATTTGACTGCTGCACTGGATTTCCGACTTAATGGGGCCTGTAGCCCTTTGGTGCTGGTCAATTTCTCCCATTTGGAATGGGTGTGTTTACCCAATGCCTGTACCCCCATTGTATCTAGAAAGTAACTCACTTGCTTTTGATTTTACAGACTCATATGTGGAAGGGACTTACCTTTCCTCAGAAGAGAATTTGGACTCGGAATTTTGGGTTAATGCAGGAATGAATTAAGACTTTGGGGGACTGTTGGGAAGGCATAAGTTATCATAACGTGACAGGAATATGATATTTGGGTGCAGACAGGGACAGAATGATTTTGTTAGCTTTTGTGTCCCCACCCAAATCTCATCTTGAATTGTAATCCCCATAATCCCTATAATCCCCATGTGTCAAGGGAGAGACCAGGTGGGGGTAACTGAATCATGCGGGTGGTATCCCTCATGCTATTCTCATGATAGTGAGTTCTCATGAGAGTTGATGGTTTTATAAGGGGCTCTTCCCACTTTGCTAGGCACTTCTCTTTGCCCTTCTGCCATAATTGTAAGTTTCCTTAGGCTTCCCCAGCCATAATAAACTGTGAGTCAATTAAACCTCTTTTCTTTATAAATTGGCTTCCTCAGCCATGAGGAACTGTGAGTCAATTAAACCCCTTTTCTTTATAAATTACCTTGTCTCAGGCAGTTCTTTATAGCAGTATGGAAAAAAGTAAGAATGGTTTTCATATTTTATTTATTTTTCAAGATAGGGTCTCACTCTGTCATCCAGGCTGGAGTACAGTGGTATGATCACAGCTTACTACAGTCTTCACTTTCCAAGCTCAGGTGGTCCTCCCACATCAACATCCTAATTAGCTGGGACCTTGGCATGCACCACCATGCCAAGCTATTATTTGTATTTTGTGTAGAGATGGGGTTTTGCCATGTTGCTCAAGCTAGTCTCAATCTTCTGTGCTTCAGTGATCTGCCTTGCCTCAGCCTGCCGAAGTGCTGAGATTATAGGCATGAACATCTGCACCCACGCTTTACATTTTTAAATGATTACATAAGTATATGACATTCTAGATTTTTGACTCAGACTTCAAAGTCTAAAATATATACTCTATGACTTTTCACAGAAAAGGTATGCCAATACCTGGTTTCTAGAATAAAGTCCAAACTGAGATTCACATTTAAATTCCTTCAGAGATGAACTCACATCTATTTTTCCAAATGCACCTTCCACTGCTATAGAAATTTTATACTTCTTACCGCTCTCTACATGCACATTATTTTCTCACAGCTTTACTGAAGTATAATTGTCATACACAAAATTTCAAATAAAGCATACAATTAGGTGTTGTGATAAATCTATACAATTGTTAAAACTTTGCACAATCAAGATAGTGAATATATCTGTCAATCCCAGAAGTTTTCTTATACCCTCTCATTTTCAGGTGTTTCCATTTATATGTTTAAAGTATGTTTCTTGGATTCAGCTCTGGGTCTTGTTTTTTTATAAAAAAACTAATAGACAATCTCTGCCATTTAATTTGTGTATGTAGATCATTTACATTTAATGTGATTACTGATATTCTTAGGCTTAATTCTACCTTGCTATTTGCTTTGCATTTGTCTCATGTCTTCATTATTTTCCTCATTTCCTTTGTTCTTTTAGAAAGTGACATACTTTTTATGATCTGTTTTATCTTCCTTGTTGTTTTTTTTAATTAGTAAAATTTAGGTTAGCACTCACAGAGAATCTCTGCACCTATTTGGAGTTGTCTTTTGGAAAGCCCTTTTCTCTGTCATACTGACACTGAGAAATTTCACTACCTTGATTTCTCTGGATTCTCAGATCTGTCTTCTCAATTAATAGTCCATGAAGGAATTTATAATGTTTTATCAGGGTCCTTTCTCCATGTGCCAGGGCCTGAAAATTTACCCTAAATGGTAAGTTGGGGCAATTGTAGGGCTTTCCTCTTTTAATTACTATCTCTCAATTATCTGACATCTCATGTCATAAACATGTTTTTCTTTTCCCCCCACATTTTTAAATTTGTTTTCTTATCTCACATAGTAGATGGTACTCCATCTTGGCCAAAAGTAAAAATCAGACTACTTGAGACATCCTAAATTCTTATTTTTCTGTCTTCATATTTTACTGTTGCCTATAATATCATTTTCCTATCTACTACATCTAGTTTCTCAAAGACATATTTAAATAACTTATTTTAAAGTTCAATGTAATACTCCCACTTCTACTGGAATACTTAAGATGAAATAAACACACAATACCAAGTATTTCTGGGAATATGGAACAATGTGAATTGTAAAATATCAATGGAGGAGTTGTTGCTACCACTTTAGAGAACTGTTTGGTAGTACTTACTATAGATGAACATAGGCCTACCATCTGATATAACAATTCCATTTCTTGCTATTACTCAACAAAAAAGCACAAGATGAAAGGGGCCTATGCCCTGCATACTAATTTCCAGTACTACATGAGTTATTGATCCTCCATTTGATTTTTATTTTCTGAAATTGGTTGACATTGATATGGGCTGGATATTCATCTTCTCCAGATCTCATGTTGAAATGTGATTCTCAATGCTGGAGGTGGGGAAGGGTGGGAGATGACTGAATCATGGAGGTGGATTCCTCATGAACGGTTTAGAAGCAACCCCTTGTTTATAAGTGAGTTCTCGCTCAGACAGTTCATGCAAGATCAGATTGTTTAAAAGTCTAGGACCACAACTCCCCAATCACTTGCTCCTGCTCACACCATGTGATGTGCAGGCTCCCGTTCTCCTTCTGCCATAATTAAAAGCTTCCTGAGCCCCACACCAGAACCAGATGCTGGAGCCATGCTTGTACTGCCTGAAAAATCATGAGCAGATTAAATCTTTTCTTTATAAATTAACCATCTCAGGTATTTCTTTATAGCAACACAGAAATGACCTAATAATACAGACTTTTACCTTTCTTTCCTGATGTATTTTCCTTCCCTTTTGCTTTTTTCTTCTTAGAGTAAACTTTCTATATATCCTTATTTTTGTTAGTGAAGTGTCAGAAAGGAATAGAAGTAAACTTATATGTTCAATAAATTATATTTAACAAAAAAAGTTTTTACCTTCCTAAATTTCACATAATATAATTGGAGGAAGTATATTCAGTTAAGAATAATACAATTATAAACATATCCTTATTTCTGAAACATGTGTAAAATAATTACCTGTTTTTTTTATTTTAAAATATGTTTATAATTTGAGAAGCTTTATGTAATTGCTTAAAATAACAATGAAAATGTCATACATATGGCAAAAGTTAAAGCAAATATTTAGAGAAAAACATATTAAGGGCAAACTAAATATGAATACAGTGATTGAAATATCACTAATTATCTTTTTTTTTTTGGAAATGAAGTTTCACTCCTGTTACCCAGGCTGGAGTGCAGTACCACAATCTTAGCTCACTGCAACCTCTGCCTCCCGGGTTCAAGTGATTCTCCTGCCTCAGCCTCCAGAGTAGCTGGGATTACAGGCACCTGCCACCACACCTGGCTACACTAATTATCTTATAATACAATTTCCTTATAGATGTTTGAAATTTCATTATCCACAAAAAATTGAAATTAGAATATTGATGTATTGATTGAAACACAGCTGAAGACTGTGACTTTCACTCACACACACACACACACACACACACACACATCTATAATAAAACAAAAAATAAGAAATGAATAATCTGTTCTACTCATACTTGCACGATTGAATGGTTAGACCATATATTGTTAGCAATTTTTTTAGGCTTATACTTATTATGAGAGAACCATATATTGTTAGCAATTCTTTTTAGGCTTATACTTATTATCAGAGAACTGGAAGACAAAAAAGACTATGAGAAATCCTAGCTAGCATATTATGCTGTGTGGTTCTCACTGTTTGATGAAATATTGAATTGTGTCTTGTGATTGTGACAGGAACTGACATTAATATAATCGACTGCTTTTCCCTCATTGATGTTCAATAGCCTGTAAGTTTAGATAAACCTGCATGACTTATCAGTAAAAATATGTGATCAACATCATTTCTCAAAATAATAGGATTCTTGAAAGAAATTTAAGAAACTGGCAAAAAGCAGTATAATTTATGTTTTCTTAGATGGCGTTGTACAATAAATATTGTTGTCATGTAATTAGCAAAAGCAGGTAAGATTAAGGAATTTAAACATAAGAAAACGCCAAAACTTAAGGGTAAATAAGCATATATACTTTGTTTCTACAGAATAACCTAATAGCATCCAATGACATTCTCAAATCACAAAATCCAAGTCTATAAATAATAAGCTTGTGTATTGTGCTTCAAAATATTGAATCCAACTTTCTTGGGAGGATGGCTACTATAAAAAACACATGAGGCCAGATGTGGTGGCTTAAAACTGTAATCCCAATGACATTGGGAGGCTGAGGTGGGTGGATCACTTCTGGTCTGGAGTTTGAGACCAGCCTGGCCAACATGGCAAAACCCAGTCTCCACTAAAAATATAAAAATAAAAATTAGCTGGGCATAGTGTCAGGCATCAGTAATCCCAGCTCCTTGGGAGGCTGAGGCATGAGAATTGATTCAACCTGGGAAGCAGAGGTTGCAGTGACCTGAGATTGCACCACTGCAGCCTGGGTGACAGAGTGAGACTCCCTCTCAAAAAAAAAAAAAAAAAAATTAAATAAATAATGATTAGATTGATTAGATAATGTTTATAAAAGGGTACTGGTACTAATTCTAATTTCTTACTGTCATCAAATAAATGCTTTAACAAACTTCTCATTGAATAAACAAATAGAAAAACCATTAGACCTACAAAAATATACTGCAAGTTACATGAATTTCATCCCACAGAATCAGATGCTCTTGCTCCAGAAAGGAAAGAGTAAACATAGCAACCTCTTTCTGCCATTTAACTGTAAAATCTAGGCAGAATACACAAAGCAGCTATTTGAGGACTCTAAGCAGAAGTAGGCAGATTGGAGAAGACCAAAATGTGAAGTATTACTGAGCTGATGATAAGTTTACAATTTTTCTCTTTCATCTTTCTAATTCCCACTCAACCCTCTCCTAGCCTGAATGGACTGGTAACTTGGAAGTGGATACCAGGTCACAGACAGCTCCAGGACAAGCCTGCTCATTGTAGCTTTAGGAGTGGGAATCAGAATTCCTAAGGCTCAGAGAGAATGTGGCAATCCCCACTCCTTTTTTCTTTTCTTGCATAACTCTTGCCTAGTCCTTAAGCAATCACATTTTGATGGTGGTGGTGGTAGTGGCTGGAAATGGGAAGCACAGGAGCTGAATTTCTTAAGAAAGGAAACTTTCGGCCGGGCACAGGGGCTCACGCCTATAATCCCAGCACTTTGGGAGGCCGAGGCGGGTGGATCATGAGGTCAAGAGATCGAGACCATCCTGGTCAATATGGTGAAACTCCGTCTCTACTAAAAAATACAAAAATTAGCTGGGCATGGTGGCGCACGCCTGTAATCCCAGCTACTTGGGAGGCTGAGGCAGGAGAATTGCCTGAACCCAGGAGGCGGAGGTTGTGGCGAGCCAAGATCGCACCATTGCACTCCAGCCTGGGTAACAAGAGCAAAACTCTTGTCTCAAAAAAAAAAAAAAAAAAAGAAAGGAAACTTTCTTGTTCACCGAAGCTGTGGTTCCAAGAGGGTTGGGTCAACCTCCATTGCGTTTCTTCTTCTCTCTGTCTTCTTCTCTCACGGTCCTGGACGTGAATGTAGTTGCAGAAGGGCACAGCAGAGTGGAGGAAATAAAGCCTCAGCCTTCTTGCCAAGGAACCTTAAAGAGAAACCAGGGGAAACCGGAAAGTACCCAGAGAACATGGAGAGAGAGCTTAGAAAGTCAATCCATAAACTTGTTTATGAACTCTTGGGCTTACTCCAAATGCACACATGTGGATTTTGTTCTATTGAACATGCCAAAGACTTAAGAACTGGGCCAAGCCCAGGACCCAGGTATCAGACCAGCAGTCAGGTTTTAAACTTCTGGTTATGTAAAAAAGAGGACATCAACTGAGAAATCATAAGCTGCTGTTTTCAGTTAGTTTCTTGATGTTGCTATTTTGGCACATTAACTTAGAAACAGGGGTTACACACACACACACACACACACACACTCACCATGTTCCCCAATATCCTGAAATGAATATATATTTCCATACTGGAACACTCAAGTAAGTTGCCATTAATAAGCATAAAGTGAATGTATAAGACCTCAATTTTATATTTCATCATCTTTTCTTAATCATTGATTTATAATTTATATGTTAGAGATGATTCAAAAAAAGAGCACATTCACTCAAGAGATGGAGAAATTACAAGATTAGGGCATTATTTGGAAAACAGTCAGAAATACTTTAGTAGTCTGAGGCTGGTGACAAGCAAAGTTAAAATTCTAAAGCTGTCTCTGGTGTGAGAATAAGGTAAGCATTTCTGTTCTGGAAGTTAAGATAAGGTATGCAGACCAGAAGACTTACATCAACAGTTTTTAAGATTAGGCTCAAGTTTTATTACCATTTTGAATATAATCTGGTAATAATACTCATACAACATTAGAAGCTGCAATGTTGTTTCTATAAATATTGATCAGTCTTTAAATGTCGCAACATTTATCTTCTAATGTGATTTTTGTTTAATTTTATATTCCCGGTATGTTTTAGTCAGCCATACTTATTACCACATTAATATTACTTCCTTCATATTTAGCACTGGTTTTAAAAAATGTGCTTGGTGAATCTATCACCATATTCTCACATATCCTGAAATGAAATACTATTTAGTATTTGTATCCCCTAGTCAGAGATTCTTATTCTTGTTTCACTATTTTTTGTAGACCAACTAGTTAAGACAATTTGTCACCTTTTCTTTCAATTTTCCTTTATTGCATACCCTTTAAGTCAGACTGAATTTGCTTTTGTGAATAAAGAAAAATATCTTCAAAAAGAAAACATCCAGTAATTTACTATAAGATACATTAGTAACAATAGCTACAACAAAACCATTTATAATTATTGAATGTTCAGAATGAGCCAGGCACTTTGCTAAGCAGTTTGCCTATAATATTTTGGTGGTTATTAAAAAAATTAACTACAAAGTTAAAAAGAATGTGTGAAACTAGATCACATGGGTTTGAGTTCTGTTTCTTTAGTTTACTTGCTCTATCATTTAAGGTGACTTATTTTTATGTGTATCAGTTTTCTCTTCTGTAGAATAGGTGCTACTGACTGAGTGTGTGTATGTCACCCCAAAATTTGTATGTTGAAGCCTAAAATCCCCGATGCAATCGTATTTGAAGATGGAGACTTTGGGAAATGATTAGGTCATTAGGATGGAGGTCTGAATGGGATTAGTGCCCTTATAAATGAATGAAGAAACCAGATCTCTCTGCTCTCTTACATGTGAGGACACTGGAAAGTAGCCATCTGCAAATAAGGAAGGCGGGGTACTCAGCAGACCTCCTAGCACCTTGATCTTGGACTGTGAGAAATATATCTCTGCTGTTTAAGCCACACACACAGTCTATGATATTTTGTTACAACAGCCCAAACTGACCAAGACAATGGGAATAAAAGATAGCACTTAACTCAGGGGTGGTTGTGAGGGATTAATAAATGGCATGTGTATAAAGTGACCAGAAGGGTGTCTATCATTTTATCATGAAGATGAGGAACCTGAAGCTAAGTAACATTAAATAATGTACTGTGGCAGATTGCTTTCCAAAAAAATGCCCCAACGATATCTTTCAAAAGATAGGTTCTTTTGACAATTTCATATAGACATTCTTTCCACAAAACTATTAGGCCTCTGTTCTCTTCTCTTGAAATCAGTGTGCTTGTGACTATAGTAGAAGTGACTTTATGTGACTTCCTAGGCCAGGTCATAAAAGGTAATAGAGCTTTTGCCTGATTCTTTGGGATGCTTACTTTCAGAAACTACCCATGTGGCAGGAGGAAGACCAGGAAGCCATGGAGATGGCCATGTGAAGACGAATTTAGGTTTTCTGCTCATAGCTCTGGCTGAGTTCTTGGTTGACAACCAGCACCAATTTGCCAGACAAGTAAGTGAGCTAACTGGAATGTAAATCCTCCATTCCCCAATCCTGTCAATCCAGCTGAAGCTGCCTAGGGCAGAGATGAGCCGCCCTTGCCAATCCTGGCTCACATTACAGATTTGTGAGCAAAATAGATGATCAGTGTTGTCTTAAGTCACTAAATTTGGGGGTGTTTTTTATGCAGCACTGGGTAACCGGAACATTTGCTCAAGGTCATATGAAAAAAGCCAAGAGTTAGACAGAGGTCCATTCTGACCTATAATCTGAGTTATCATCATCAGTTACCCATTATAATTGGAACACTGTGCTTATTTTGCAATCTAGGAAAGTGATAGAGTGAACCACACTTTTAAAGAATAATTGATGACAGATACGGTTTGGTTCTGTGTTGTCACCCAAATCTCATCTCAAACTGTTATCCCCATAAATCCCACATGTTGAGGGCGGGGCTGATGGGAGGTAATAGGATCCTGGAGGGGGTTTCCCTCATGCTGTCTTTGCGATAAGGAGTGAGTTCTCATGAGATCTGGAGGTTTCATAAGGAGCTCTTCCCCCTTTGCTTCACTCTCATGCTTCCTGCAGCCTAGTGAAGAAGGTACTTGCTTCTCCTGTGCCTTCCATCATGATTGTAAGTTTTCTGAGGCCTCTCTAGCCATGTGAACTGTGAGTCAATTAAACATATCTTCTTTATAAATTACCCATTCTCGGGGAGTTCTTTATATTAATAACAGTGTAAGAACAAACTCATATAAGTATACTCAGATTATAAACACTATAACAAAACAATCTTTAGTGACATTTAATTGACACCTATGGTTTTAACTGTTTTATATTATCTTAACTATATTTCTTTTTTGTAAGAAGTGAAGATAATATTGCTTTATTCAAAATATTAGAAATAAAAATGTATTCCACAACTTTTATTCCATTAAAATGTTTTATGTGGCCACCTCATCTTGTGTAAAAAATAATCTTATTTCATCTTTCAACCTAGAATTGAAGAATAGGTTCATCATTGAACGAACCGTATGCGTGATTTGAACATTTTGACCAAACTCACTCATCACTGCTCAAAGTATCACGTACTCTGACACCTCAGTAAAGTTTGACAACCCTATCTTCTGCTGCCTTCACGACACATTTACAATCTATTTTTCAATCTGACAATTTTGAATGTCCCACTGTCATATATTTTGTGTCATTTCTGTGGTTGAATAGGACAGAAAAATAATGTAAAAATCATTGAATTATAGCCATAAAATTTTTACTAAGCAAGGAAAGCATACATTTTTATAAAAAGTTATTAATCATGCTGGTAATCAATATAATAATCAAAATTTTTGTCCAGTACAAATTGATGTTTTCTATATTCCATTTAAGTCTTACAAAAACCCAATGATGTGAGTGTTACTGTACTCATTTTACAAAAAAGGAGATGAAAGCTCAGGCAGTTGCTCAAGGTCACAGAGATGACATGTAAGCAAGCCAGGCTCTTGAAGCCAGGTCTCTCTGATTCTTATAACCAGACATTGGTAAATCTTGTCATTATACAAATACATGTGTGTGTGTGTGACATGAGACATTCCTGGTAATAATTATCACATTTTTCTCTTCTCCTGTAACCTATCATTGCAATTATCATATGCATCCTCATTTTAATACCTGTTATTTCTTATTTCACATAAAGAGGCATGTCTTCTCAATTCCATTGTAAATTACTTAATACTAAGTTTTCTGTGTGTGCTGATTCACTGGGACAATACTGCAGTCAGAGCAGAGGCAAATATGAATGTATGATTGTTTGTATACATACTTAATCATATATGCTTATTCGTCAAAGTTACATGAGAATATTATAGAATAACACTTACCAAAGGAGATATTCAAAATATTCATTATCTGCTTTCTTTAAAATTGTAAAGATAATACACTACACTATGACTTGAAATTTCTAAACTTTTTAATCTAATCCATCTTCCCCATGGGTGAGTATTCAGATAATATGTGTCTGTATTTATCATACAAGCTTGCAATGATTACTTGTATCATTGAATCACTGGTTGAAAATCAATGTATGGTGGAAATACACTGGAAACATCCATGTTGCTCCCCATTTTCTTCTTTCTTTTGTTTCTTGTCTTTACTTTTCTTTTTTAATTGAGGCAGTCTTGCTCTGCCACCCAGGCTGAAGTGCAGTGGTGTGATCTTGGTTCACTGCAACATCTACCTCCAGGGTCCATGAAAGCAATTCTCGTGCCTCAGCCTTACAAGTAGCTGGGACTGCAAGCATGTGCCACCATGCCCAGCTAATTTTTTGTGTTTTTAGTAGAGACGGGGTTTCACCATGTTGCCCAGGCTGGTCTTGAACTCCTGATCTCAGGCAATTCGCCCACCATGGCCTCTGAAAGTGCTAGGATTACAGGCATGAGCCACTGCACCCGGCCTGTAGCCCTCTGTTTTTACAGTACAACTGTAGTTCTTGAACTTCATAATGATATTGAGTTTTACTTTGTATTATTTATTGCAATTAAGGTTCTATGTTGAATAACAATTACTTGTGTAACTAAATAGTTTATTTCCACCTTTCCATTAATATTTTAAAATAGCTTACCGAAACCTTGATCAACACTTAATTGGAATGTTCTGTAAATACGGAATTAAAGCAAGCTGGAACAGCATCTTCCTTCCAGTACAAGTAGAATACCTATATTGATTCAGCATGGTTTGGATATGACAGGTTCTCATGGATTACAAGGGCATATTCAAGGGTGAAATGCTGTATGCAGCAACAGCAGACACTCAAGATGCAGAACTTCTAATGCCCTGCTTGCAATAGCTCTATATGGCTGGGTAATCAGCAGAGACTAGGGCATGTCAGTTTTACAGATGTGATGTGTCTGATTGGAATACAGTTTCTTGATTTGGCTCATATCAAATCCCCATATATAGCCATTCCATATATTATTGCCGCTGGCCTGAGCCTGAGTTTCCCAATGACTATTTCTCACCCAGGCAGATCATCTGTAAGCTGATGCTTGGATGATCCAATTTTCATGGCAAGCAGGAGCTCTTCTGTAAAACCAGATATAGCATTTCATGAACCTATAATAAGTGTTTCTATTGGAAAACTTGGCACCATAAGGAGTCTTCTATTATAAAGCTATACATCATCCCATTAAACAAAAGCTGTACACATACAAAATTTTGTGTAAATCATTTTTTACACATGTTTGTCCATGTGTAAATATTTTAAACATAGCAGAGAAATTCTTAGCAGTCCTTCTTTTATGCAACACAAACCCTCCAATTAATCAATTTTATACATATGCATATCAAATTTCCATAAATTGGAACATGTTAAAGTCATTGAGGTAAAATAATCTACTGGACCAAACAAATGCATTATTGACATATACAAACTTGTCTCTCCTCTCTGTTCCTCTGGTATATCACATGTGCCTCTATTATACAAATATTTGATTGTTTTGCAGTGGTTTGATTCCTTGACCATCTCAATATCAGAGTATGGGCATTTGTGAGAATAAAATATATTTGTATTAAAATTTTCAAATTATAAGATGGTATTTCACAAATATTAGGTGTGCAATAAATATCTTATAAATGACCAACTAAATAAATAAGCGACCCTTAATATTCTTTGACTTATACAACCAAATTTTTAAATATTCAGTCAATATTGTTATATTAGATTCTGTTACAGCTTCTTTAAGCGGGAAAGAACGCTTGCTAAAGACACTTGGAATTAACATAACATTGTACTTTATCTGTTATCAAATAAATACCATATTCAAGAACTGGAGTTATTTGCAAATTGTAAAACACACTTTTACGTTGAAGCCTGCAATTTTAGTACTTCTGTCTCAAATTGCTCGATTGATGAATATATTCAGCTCTCATGTTTGACTGCATATTTTAATTTAAAAGCATATGTAGTTTCCATTTTTGCAGTTTTACAAACTATAGAATTAATATAAAAATAGTAGTGCTATTGCAAGAACTGTTTGGCTAATACTGCATTATCAAGTACAATCGCCTTTGATTATTCTCAAGTGAAATAACTTTGATAAATGTATAATGATTGTAGTTACTATTCATTCAGGATTTAAAGGAGACGTAAGGAGCATAGGTTGAATAAAACCTAGTCCCTGAAGAGATAATGAGTATAAATCTCAATTTATAAGATAAAATAGAGATTAAATAACTAATCAGTGATATACTAATAAATGCCTGGAGTTTCAGCAACGAACAAGTTGGTATCAAGTCGAGTAGCTCGAATCAGCTTCTTAGTCTGCAGATGAGGCACTTTAACCGAACCTTTTCCATGGAAAGTTAGAATGAGAAGAATGAGCAAATAGATATGAACATGGAAATCAGTATCACAAAGTTACGTATAAAGAGAGGAAACTAACTCAAAACAAAAAGTGGATGGCATAAAGATGAGATATACAAGGTAGTAAATAGGGGTGTGGTTATCAAGAGTCTTATAAGGCAGCCTAAAGAATTCCATAGTTATACTAAACACAGAAGTTTTTGAACTTAGGATAACGAATTTACATAAGTGGATTCTATTGATGGCATACCAAATTTATTAAAGAAGAGTGAGACAAGAAGCAAGGAGACCAGGCAGGAGACCAAGGCATTGACCTAGACAAGAAATATTTACCAGGCCGGGCGTGGTGGCGCACGCCTATAATCCCAGCACTTTGGGAGGCCAAGGCAGGTGGCTCACGAGTTCTGGTCAACATGGTGAAACCCCACCTCTACTAAACATACAAAAAATTAGCCGAGCATGGTGGTGTGTGCCTGTAGTCCCAGCTACTCAGGAGGCTGAGGCAGGAGAATTGCTTGAACCCAGGAGGCGGAGGTTGTGGTGAGCCGAGATCGCGCCATTGCACTCCAGCCTGGGTAACAAGAGCGAAACTCCATCTCAAAAAAAAAAAAGAAAAAAAAGAGAAATATTTACCAACTGAACAAAGACAATGAGGGTGAGAACAGGAAAAAGTAGCATTGTAAAGAGAAACACTTTTTAAAATAGCCAAACAAAATAGACTGAGGGTCAAAACAAGATAACATTTAAGTTCAGTTTAGACATAAATATTAGATGTATTTAATATTCTTAATGATAAGCATATCATTGTGTACAGGATGTGTGCATCTTTTAATGCAGAAACCTTATATGCAAATCCTATTGGTTGTTATTTGGCTCCTCTAAGTCTGAATTTATTCTTTTGTAAAATGGAGACAAGAATAGTATTATAACTATCTGTTGGAATGATGCAACATTATGTTGTAACATTTATGTTACAACATAAATGTAATTTATGTAACATGTTTAGCATGGTGTCTGGCTCATGATAAGCAATGGTTAAAGGTTAACTATTTAAGGTCAATCAACCCACAAAAACTTTCACTGCTAAGAAAGAAACTCTCCTATACACAAAATAGTCAGGAAAATGGCTGCAATGGCTAACCAAATATTCCAGTCATGCACAGTCCTCCCTCATTATAAGTGGGGTATTGATTCCAAGACTCCTAGGTATAGTATCTATCTTCCCACCCTCAAGTTCCAGTGTCAGTCCTGTGGAACCCATGCATATGAAAAGTCAACCTTCTGTATACATAGGTTTCCCATTCCATAAATACTATGTTTTGGATCTGTGTTTGGTTGAAAAAAATCCATGTCTAAATGGAACCACACAGTTCAAACACATATTGTTCAAGGATCATTTGTATGTAGTAAATCAATTGCCATTTGCCAATAAATAGAATTTAAAATGTATAGTATAATACTATAATTATACTTAATAAATATATTCTATCATCTTATGTAATCGAAAAGGTACTTTAGAATTCAACAAACATGTTTAAGTTTTTCAATGTCTGTCCTTATATAAAATTTCATACTCAATATTTTTAACTTTTCAATTCCCTCACAGTAAAAGAAACCAAAGAAAAACAAGCAAAAGCAATTAGTTATGTTTGCTTTGTGGCATAAAGATAATCCAGGAGAAAGAAGCCCTTCTACATTTTCCAAATGATTGGAATAAGAGTGCTTTTGTGAAACAAGTGAATTTAATTTTGTGGTAACCTAATTGATGGTTTGAAGTCCAAGGTTTACAACAGTTACATACTTATAATTGCCCAATTTTTCTGTGTACTTTTAATGGAAAATATAAGTTCTAAAATATATCCAACAAACATTTCTTCCCTTCTCCCTTTAACCTTCAGGACAATTATATCTTCTAAACTACTCTGCTCAGCTCATTGTAAAGATTAGTAGGAAAAATGCCTGTTGTAAGTGAATCCACGTGAAACTTATTCTACTGTGAATTCCATAAACAAATCTGTATTCTATGCTCTGTTTAGTTAATCAAATCTGCTGAGTGCATAAAAAGTCTGTGACTTATAAATTTTCCTTTTTACTTCATAATTCCTTTCCATGGGATGTCTTTGTTCTTTTTCTCAAAATGATGGAGATTAATTTATTACAAAAGTCTAGGAACGTCTTCTCTGCTTTAAATTCTCATAGAAAGAACATGGTCTTTCATTTATCAATCTGAGATACAATATAACATTTAAGGGCAGAGACCATAGAACCAGAAATCCTGCATCCAAATCTTGGCGCATTCACTTATTAACTTTGTGACCTTAGGCAAGTTAGTTAATTTCTCTGAGTCTCATTTTCTCATTGTGAAATGGATGAAAACAATACTGTACAATTATTTTGAGACTTAATGAATAATTCTAAAGTGCTTAGGCCCTAGTGCTATGTAATGATTCACTTATATATGATTTTATCTAACCATGTAAAGATGTTTATATTTCTGGAACCTAGTACATAGGAAATTAATTATTTGGAGAATGGATAACTATGTAAATACTTAAGGTAAATATTTCCTAATTTCACTATTCCTTAAATAAAACACTGTTGCATTTCATCTGGATAAAATTTACTCTTTTCTAAGTTCTTAACTCTTCTAAGTTTAAAATAGTCTGTCATTTATTAACAAAAAGGTTGTTTAGAACACATAATTGTATAAACTATCATCATGTCTCTCTCAGCCATCATTTTTCTAAAGCAAAAGACTAATGGGGTAATGAACATTTTAATCTATTAGCAACTATAGAAACAACCTTCCACATCACTCTTGTTTTACAAATGAGGAGAAAGAACTTTCAAAGGATAAAGTTCATTTCTCAGAACTATACTGGATTACTACTTGAGACAGATTCAGAGCTCAAGATTCATGACTCCTGACTTCCAAACCCTTTTTGTGTTTTTTCCCTCCATACCACAAACATCTCACAGATTTCTGTCCTATAAGTATTTCATTAGTTTTTTTCTGCATTTATCTCCCATCTCTTTTCTTTTTCTTTAAGTATTATAATCTGCAGTATCTGTACTATTTCTGTAGCAGAGACACTACACAGTTTTGTTAAAATTGGGTATGATATTTTATTTTGTGGCAACTTCTCTACCCTTACAAACAATCTGTATTAACTTCAAAAGTCTCATCTGGTCTCCTAAATGCCTCCAGCAGGCAAATGGCTGTGTGAGTTCTTGTGGCTCTAACTCCTAAATACATGTTAAATCTGTCCCTTTTCTCCATCTCCACTGCTACCATGATTTCTTGCCTGAAATATTCCAATGACTCTTTCTACCATTGTCTCTACCACCTTACAACATAGTTTTGACACTGTGATCAGAGTGATCTTGTAAATATGTCAATGAACATTTAGAAGCAGAGATTCTAGAGTCTACATTTACTTACCCTGCTTAATAAAGTCTCTAATTGATGGCATTAATCTTAGAATAAAATTCAAACTCCTAACATTGTCAAAGGGCAGTTCTGTAAGATCTGACCCCTGACTACCTCTCCAACTCCTGTCTTCCATGCTCATTTGGTGCCAGTCACACTGGTATTCTTGCTCTTTCTGGATTACCCCAAAGATATCTGTGCTTTCGGGCTGATCTGCTAGCCAGTAAGTCCCTATCAGATCACATGTTCCTATATTCAGCATAATACCACAAGCTGATTTTGTTTATTTACTTTACTTTTTACTGCTATTCTCAAGAGCAGAAAACATCATTCTTGTTTATGACTTATCCACAGTATGTAAAATAGTATTTGGCAATAGGAGTTTGCTCAGAAAGTGTTTGCTGAATGAGTAGGTAGGACTCCTATAGTTATAACATAGGTTCAACTATCTTCCAGCCCAATTATGGGTAAATTGTTATCACTATTCACTAAAGAAGACACATACGTGGCCAGGCTTGGTGGCTCAAGTCTGTAATCCCAGCAATTTGGGAGGCTGAGGAAGGTTGATCACTTGAGGTCAGGAGTTCAAGACCAGCCCGGCCAACATGGCAAAACCCTGTCTCCAATAAAAATACAAACAAATTAGCCTAGCGTGGTGGTGGGTACCTGTCATTCCAGCTACTAGGCAGGCAAGATTTGCTTGAACCCAGGGAGCAGAGGTTGCAGCGAGCCAAGACAGCGCCACTGCACTCCAGCCTGGGTGACAGAGTGAGACTCCATCTCTCAAAAAAACAAATAATAAAAAAGACATATACTTTAATAATCTTTCTCCAAGATACCCTTAGGATGCCCCTAGCAAAGCACTGACTGCAAGCTTCTTCACAGTGTGATCAATTTCCATATCTTGCTCCTAGCTCTACTACAAACATTATCTTTGTTCACTGAAAAAAAAAAGCCTACCTTTTGAGTATCAAAAAGGAGTTTCTGGTATAAAGAGTATATATGAGTTCTACCTGAGGGGCAATATTCATTTATGTCTCTAGTCTTTCAGTAATTTTCCTTAGTTCACAAAATGCCATTTTCTGCATTACTCTGTTATCTCCTCAAGGCTTCTTTTGCTCCCATAGAACCCTCAGATGTAAAAACAGCATCATCAGCATGTTTGCTTATGTATGTGCCCATTAGAGTGCCTAGAGTACTTTGCCAACAATGAGCAATCAAAAATTATGAGCTGGTGATGAAGATTCTGGTCCTTATGTGCCTGTGTGCCAGCATTAATTCAGGCAGTGAGGAATTTACGTCTTCACTGGGCATTGGGAAATGCAAGGCCTATGTGTTGCTGCATATAACAGCACTTTCTTAATTAAGGTTGGAAGCCAGATTTAGCTTTACTCAATATGTATTATTGCATTACAGATGAGAACACTAAGGCAGTGCAGTATGATGGAAGATAGAAGCAGTGGAATTACAGTATCTTAACATTATATGAAATAATTCTATTCTCTGAACTTGAAAACAAATGTTAATAAATGAAGAAAAAGGACTTAATATTTGCTTTCTGAGGGCTTTCTAGTCATTAATAGTATTTTGTAGACATGTTCGTATTAACAAATAATATTTGTATGTTAATTTTATCTAGTAGATTAGCTACTGTAAATCAGGTGACCTGCAAAAATTGTATAGAGATCAAAGCATCTCAATTAAGAATGCAAATTTTAGTAAAACCTGTTAACAGATTTTAGGCTACTGCTAACTTTCAATTTTCTTATATTGACTGTAACTATGAAAAAGAACCAAAATCTTTAATAAATTATATGAAAATAAAGAAACAAACAAAAACCAATGCTAATCAAAAGACTACCCAAGACATTTTTCCAGGATTGCCATTTTTATAGATGTGTTTAATGAGTAAATACATTAGTGATTTGAAGTTAAGACACATTAGAGAAACTGACAAGAGTTACTGTTTGGTAATTTATTGGAGGAAATAAATTTTCCTTTACTGAATTGTGTAACATATTTTGATATACTGGACATACTCGTGTAGAAATGCAGTACAACTGTCAAGCTAATAAACTGGCTTTTATTTTGTATGGTTATTGAAAGATAGATACAATTCACAAATTGAGCAATTAGACATGTTTTCCTCTATTTTCTAATATGCAGTTTGATTATATAATTTATCCGTAATTTCTGAACCGAAGTACTTTAGTCTTTTTGTCAAATGTTTACAACTTAAACCAGCCATTATACTTAGGCCTGATTAAAAAATAAACTACAAAAAACGATCAGATTTTCACATCTGCCCTTTCTCTGCCTCCAGCAGGCAATCAAAGCTATGTCCACATTGGTCTTGTATTAAATATTTATGACTATATCTATTTCCACTATTGGATTGCAGGCTCCCAGAATGAAGACAGTATGCCATATTCAGTTTTGCATCCTCTTATACCTAATACACGGCCTTCTACATGGCCTGCTGAGCACTAGCAAGCTTTCAGTAACTATTGAATTAAATTGAATCAGAGGACTAAGACATTATACGAAGAATCTGGGTAATGGAGACTGTCAGTCAGGGT
Organism: Aotus nancymaae; assembly: GCF_030222135.1. Lineage (NCBI taxonomy): Eukaryota > Metazoa > Chordata > Mammalia > Primates > Aotidae > Aotus > Aotus nancymaae. The sequence goes on from NW_026988435.1 coordinate 2,828,198, forward strand.
GTAACTAAGCAGTACAGGTAAAAATGCTGAGTCTGCATGCTTTCATTGCTGGAGGGAACACAGGCACAGAGGCTGCCAGACTGAAACAACCGTAGGACAGAAATATATAATTTACTGAGCACTTAATATGTATCAAGCATGCAGTAAAATATCATGCATGCACTATCTCATGCAATCAATCACAGCAAATTTATAAGGTAGAAAGGATTTTTCTCATTATGGTATACATGAAAACCCTGAGGCAATATGGTCTGATGGTTAAGAAGGATCTCATGTATTTTGTGTTCAGACTTGATTTGATTCCTGGTCTTGCCAATTAAAGCCTCCCTGCCGCACTGACCCAGGAAGGAGCCTGGAGGGCAACTGGGAAATCTTTCTCAAAACGTAAAACGCAAAGCTCTTTAATATCACTATCAAACTTTTACTATTTATCTTACACTTGAATGAGTGTCTGGTGTTTAAGATCATTCACAACCTGGTCCTGGGAATCCTTCATAACTTCTTGTCTATAGGATCAATCAATGCAGCCACCCTTAACTATTTATTTCCAAAATATTTTTTGCACTCTTCAGAGCCTTTGCAAATGCTGGTCTATAATCTGCAACATCCCTATTTGAGATTAAGCTCAAACCATAGTTTCTTCATATGATTAAGACTTTTCTGTTTAAAAGGCAATTGATGCTGCCGTTGTTTTACATGATTTACTTGTATTAATGAACCTCTACTAAAGTTAACTCATTGTCATCCTCAGTTTCCCACAATAGCCAATGAATAACCAAAGGTCAAAGACAATATCTGATTAATATTTCTATTGCTTACATTTTAAACAATATGTTAATGTCTGAAATTGGACATTAGTTTTTTTTGTTTGTTTGTTTTCTGGAAGGAGATAATTAGAATCCCAGGTTGTTAGAGCAGAATGAATTTGAGAGCTTGGTTACAACAATAATCATGTTTTTTTAAGGAACTGATATAATTTCATAGAGGTTAAGACTGCCCAAGTTGACTAATCCAGGACTAGAATACAGATTCCGGCTCTAATTTCAAGGCTCTATTGGTCAGGAAATGCTGTCTTCAGGAATGTGGGTGGTTCTCATGCCCAGGGGTAGATCAGAATTACCTGATGAACTTTGGCCACTACTGATGCCCTGGTTGTTTGCCAGCCCAATTAAATCAGAATCCCTGAAACAGATGGGAGGTAGTTTTCCAGCGCTCCCAAAGTTATTTTAATGTATAACCAGAGAGGAGAAGTATCACTACATTACATGCATGTGTCCTATAAGCCCATTCTTACCTTCATGAATAAAATTAAGAAAAATAATGCCCAGGAAATTGCCTAGCCTCATTTCCTTCCCTTATGCCCTATTTTACAAAAAGGCAGCCATGACTTCCAGCTGTGGCTCATCACAGATTCAATAACATTAATCAAAACCACATGGATGTTCAGCTATTCTTTTCAGAAAAGTTACTTGCCGCTGGCTAAGACGGAAGAAGAGCTAGGAGAAGTCTCTGTCTCTTTCTCATCTCATATGTGCCTGTGCCAACACAAGTACATTCAGGGCTCTTGGTCTTCTATTTGGCCAGTTCACCCTGGTCAACTGCAATTAACCAAACCAATGTCAAAAATAAGAGCCCTATACTTACTTGGGAAACTGGAGAGAAAGCAAGTCATGAGCGCATGTTGAGTAAATGACAAGCCCTTCTGAATCAGGCATCATCATGAAAGGTAATTATACATACACAAATATCAAACTTTAAGCCACTGAAAACCATTTTGTTTCCTCAATTTTGATTTAACTCTTATATAAAGAGTGTTCAGACACGAGCATGTTCAACGTTGAGGTTTTGCTTTAATGATTTTTTGTTATAAATGGCTTTGTTTTTTCCAGAACACAGTTAAGCAAAAGAAAGAAATAATAAGATAGTTTTATTGTGTTACCTTTAGCTTTTACCACTATGTACACTGGGGTTTTACTTCCCAAAGACAAATGAAAATCCCAAGTATCAAAGGAGCCAAAGCAAGGAGCTCGCTAACTGCACCTTATCCTCATGCTGCTGAGCAATCCACAAGGCTGTGTATGCCATATTCTGTGTGCACTCAACAAAGGTGGAGTCTGCAGTACGTGGGAGACACTTCTACAGTACTTGGGCTAAAATTTAGAATCAGGAAGTCAGAATAGGAAGCATTTCAGAATACAGAGCTAACCTGAATCTAGAATCAAAGGTATGTTAGGCATAAACAATAGCACCAGGAGGAGTCAGTCACACACATTTTTTTTTTTGCACGAGTGCTGAGAGAGAATCTGTATGTTTGAGCACAGTGACTGTGGGGCTTTGCAGTGGAACTTAGTGCTGCCTGTCACAGTGGAAAGCGACGCAGGACAGAATTCAGCTGGTGCCCACAGAGGAAGCATTTAGACCTACTCTAACCAGAAGGGAATTCATTGTCCATTCTGGGAGTCAGATCCTGAGTTCTGGTAGCCCCACCACCATGGGCCAAAGTGTTATGGTGTTATTGCATCCTAAATAAACTTGAAAGGCAGTCTGCACTCCAAGGACTGTAATTCCTGGGCAAGCCTTGATGCTACGCTGGGCCAGAAGCCAGTGGACTTGGGGTGTATGTGACCTAGTGAGACACCAGCCAGAACAGACAAGAAAGGACTTGTGTCACCCCTTTCCCAACCCCAGGCAGCAGAGCTGAGAGTTCGGAGAGAACTTTTATTCTTCTTGAGAAAAGAAATGGGGACAGGAGAGAACTCTGCTTTCCAACTTGGATACCAGCTCAGCCACAGTAGAATAGGGCACCACGCAGAGTGTTGAGGCACCCTTTCCAGGCCCTAGCTCCCAGATGACATTTCTAGACACACCCTCGGACAGAAGAGAACTCACCACCTTGAAGTGAGGGACCCAGTTTTGGCATGATCCACCATGGGCTGACTACAGAGCCCTTGGACCTTAAGTAAACATCAGTGGGAGCCAGGCAGTACTTACTGCATTGGGTGAGACCTGGGGCCATGCTGAGCTCAGATGTGACCCAGTGGATTCCTAGCTGTGGTGGCCATGAGGAGAGACTCTTCCTGTTTAAGGAAAGGAGAGGGAAGAGTAAAGGGGACTTTATCTTGCAGCTTGGGTAGCAGCTCAGTCACTGTGGTGTAGAGCACTAAGTGGCCTCCTGGGGTCCCTGATTCCAAACTTTGCTTCCTGGACACAATTTCTGGATCTGTTGGGCTCAGCGGGAGCTTGCAGCCCTGAAGGGAAGAATACAGGCCCGGCTGGATTTGTCACTTGCTAAGTAAAGCCCCCTTGGACCTTGGGTGAATATCGGTGGTAGCCAGACAACAGTCACTGCAGGCCTGGGTGAGACCCAGTGCTATTCCGGATTCAGGTCTGACTGGAGGCAGTTCCAGTGGTGGAGGCAACAGCGTGCTTGTGTTACTCCTTCCCCAGCTCCAGGAAACTCATCATGAAGAAAGAGATTCCATTTGTTTGGGATAAGTAAGGCAAGAAAGCAAGAGTCTCTGCCTGGTAATAGAGAATTCTCTCGGATCTTACCCAAGACCACCAAGACAGTACTTCTAGGATTCTGAAAGAGTCACAGTATTATTGGGCTTGTTGTGCCTCCTAATGTAGATATGGCTGCAGTGGCCGAAGACAGATCACAATACCAATTCCCTTTGAATACTTAGAAAGCCTTCACAAGAATGTTGGGTACAAACAAGGCCAGACTGGGACTGCTGTAAAAATTACCCAACTCTTCAATGCCTGGACACTGACTAGAATTAAGACCACCCAGGAAAACAGGACCTCACCAGACGAGCTAAATAAGGCACAGTGATCAACCCCAGAGTGATACAGAAATGTGATCTTTCAGACAGACAGTTCAAAGTGGCTGTTTTGAGGAAGACTGACAAAACTTAAGATAACACAAAGAAAGAATTCAGATTCCTGTTAGATAAATTTATTGAAGAGATTGAAATAATTTTTAAAAATCAAGCAGAAATTCTTGGGGTGAAAGATTCAGTTGAAGTACTGAAGAGTGCATCAGAGCGTCTCAACACCAGAACTGATCAAACAGAAGAAGGAATTAGTGAGCTTGACAGAATACTATTTGATAATACACAGTAAGTGGAGACAAAAGAAAAAAAAATCAAGCACGCCTACAAGATACAGAAAATAGCCTCAAATGGGCAAATCTAAGAGTTACTGGTCTTTAAGAAGAGATAGAGAGAGAGATATCTGGGTAGAAAGTTTATTTAAAGGGATACTAAAAGAGACCTTTCCAAATCTAGAGAAAGATACCAACATACAAGAAGGTGATAGAACACCAAGCATATTTAACTCATATAAGACTAACTCCAGACATTTAATAATCACACTCCTAAAAATCAAGGATAAAGAAAAGATCTTAAAAGCATTAAGAAGAAAGACACAAATAATATAACGGAAACTCCACTACAATTGGCATAAGACTTCCTAGTGGAAACTTTACAGGCCAAGAGAGACTGCCATGACATATTTAAAGTGCTGAAGAAAAAAACTTTTACCCTAAAATGGTATATCTAGTGAAAATATCATTCAAATATGAAGGAGAAATACTTTCTCAGGCAAAAGTTAAGGTATTTCATCAACACCAGACCTGTCCTACTAAGAAATGCTAAAGGGAGTTCTTCAATCTGAAAGAAAAGAATGTCAGCCAGCAACAAACAGTCACCTGAATGTACAAAAGTCACTGGCAATAGTAACTACATAGACAAAGAATATTGTAACACTGTAACTGTGATGTACAAACTACTCCTATCTTGACTAGAAACAAAGATAAATCTATCAAAAATAACAACTACAACTTTCAAAACATTAACAATATAATAAGATATATATAGAAATAACAAAAATGTAAAAGGGCTGGAGATGAAATTAATGTACAGAGTTTTTATTAGTCTTCTCTTTCCTTGTTTGCTTGTTTTTGCAATCAGTGTTAAGTTGTCATCAGTTTAAAGAAATGGGTTATGCTATTTGCAAGTCTCATGGCTATCTCAAAACAAAAACCTTACAACAGTTACACAAAAAATAAAAAGGAAGAATATATTCCACAGAGAAAATCATATTTATAATAAGGAAGACAGAAAGGAGGAAAGAACAGGAGACAGAGAAGACCACAAAACAAGCTGTAAACAAATAACAAAATGGCAGAAGTAAATACTTACTTTTTAATAATAACATTGAATGTAAATTGACTAAACTTTCCAGTTGAAAGATATAAGGTGCCTGAATGGATTAAAACCAAAACAACAAAACAAAACCAAACACACGAGACCCAATCTTATGTTGCCTAAAAGAAACAGACTTCACCTGTAAAGATATACATAGACTGAAAATAAACGGATGGTAAAATATATTCCATGCCAATGGAAACCAAAAAAGTAGTTATATTGAAGTTAGACAAAATAGATTTCAAAACCAAAACTATAAAAAGAAACAAAGACAGTCATTATATAATGACAAACGGGTCAATTCAGTGAGAGGATGTAACAGTTGTAAATATATATGAACCTAACACTGGAGCACCCAGATAAATGAAGCCAGTATTATTAGAACAAAAGAGAGGAGCAAACACCAATACAATAATACATGGTATCTTCAATACCTGACTTTCAGAATTGGACAGATCTTCCAGACAGAAAATCAACAACAGACAATGGACTCAATCTACACTGCAGAATAAATGGACCTACAGATATTTATAGGACATTTCATCCAACGGCTGCAAGTACACACTCTTCTCCTCAACACATAGATCATTCTCAAGGACAGACCATATGTTAGGCCATAAAACAAGTATTAGAAATTTCAAAAAGATTAAATCATATCAAGTATTTTCTCTGACCACAATAGAATAAAACTAGGAATCAATAACCAGAGGAACTTTAGAAAATATCAAAACACATGAAAATGTAACAATTTGCTCCTTAATGACCAGTGGGTGAAAGAAGAAACTAAGATGGAAATGGTAAAATTTCTTGGAAAGAAAAAAAGGAAAATGAAAACGAAACATATTTAAACCTGTGGAATATGGTGAAATCAGTACTAAGATAGAGATGTATAGCAATAAGCACCTGGATCAAAAAAAGTAGATAAACTTCAAATAGACAACCTAACTCTGAAAATTAAAGAACTAGAAAAGCAAGAGCAAACCAAACGCAGAATTAGAAGAAAGGAAACAACAATCAGAGAAGAAATAAATAAAATTGAAACAATAAAACACAAAAGATCAATAAAATGAAAAGTTGTTTTTTTGAATAAATAAGCAAAATCATCACGTGGGATATATCCCAGGATGTAAGGATGGTCCAATATTTTGAAATCAACCAATGTGATACATCATATGAATAGAATGAAAGACAAAAAACATATGATCATTTTAAATAATGCTGAAAAAGCATTGAATAAAATTTAATATCCCTTCATGATAAGAATTCTCAAGCAATTGGGTATAGGAGAAATATACCTAAATATAATAAATGCTGCATATGATAGACCCATAGCTAGTGTCATACTGTGGGTATGGAAAAAAATACTGAAAGCCTCTCCTCTAAGATCTGGAACAAGACAAGGATGCCCACTCTCACAATTGTTACTCAACATAGTACTGGAAGTCCTACCCAGAGCAATCAGACAAGAGAAAGATATAAAGGACATCCAAATTGGAAAAAAAAAGTCAAGTTATCCTGGTTTGCAGATATTATAATCTTATATTGGGAAAAGCTTAAAGACTCACCAAAAAAAAAAAAAAAAAAAAAAAAAACTACTAGAACTGATAAATTCAGTAAAGTTGCAGGATATACAATCAACATATAAAAATTAGTAGTATTCTTATATGTCAATAGCAAAAAATCTGAAAAATCAAGAAATTAATTCCATTTACAATAGCTACAAAATAAAATAAAGTACGTAAAAAATTTAACAAAACAAATGAAAAATCTCTACAATGAAAACTGTAAAATGTTGATGCAAAAAAACTCAACATGTCACAAAAATGAAAAGATATTACATTTTCATAGATTGGAAGAATACATATTGTTAAAATGTTTATATTACCCAAAGCAATCTACAGATTTAATGCAATTCCTATCAAAATATCAATGACATTCTTCACAGAAATAGAAAAAATAAGCCTAAAATGTATAGAAAGCACAAAAGACCAAGAATAGCCAAAGCTATCCTGAGCAAAAAGAATAAAACTGGAAGAATCACATTACCTAACTTCAAATTATGCTACAGAACTGTTGTAACCAAAATAGCGTAGTGTTGGTATAAAAACAGACATGAAGGTCAGTGGAACAGAATATAGAACCCAGAAATAAATCCATACCTATACAGTGAACTCACTTTCAAGAAAGGAGCCAAAAACACACACTGGGGAAAAAACAGTCTTTTGGATAAGTGATGCTGGGAAAACTGGATATCCATACACAGAACAATGAAAGACCCCTGTCTCTTGCCATATACAAAAATCAAATCAAGAATTGATTAAAACCTTAAAACTAAGATCTGAAACCATGAAGCTACTAAAAGAAAACACTGGGTAAACTTTCCAGGACATTGGTCTGGCCAAAATTTCTTGAGTAATACCCCACAAGCACAGGTGACTGAAGCAAAAATGGGCAAATGAAATCACATCAAGGTAAAAAGCTTCTGCACAGCAAAGGAAATGATCAACAAAGCAAAGAGACAACCCACAGAATGGAAGAAAATATATGCAAACCACCCAGTTGATAAGGGATTAATAACCAGAATATGAAAGGAGCTCAAACAACTCTATAGGAGAAAATCTAATAATCCAGTTTAAAAATCGGAAAATAATCTAAGTAGACATTTCTCAAAAGATGGCCAGGCACATGACTCACGCCTGTAATCCTAGAAGTTTGGTAGGCTGAGGAAAGCAGATCATTTGAGGTCAGGAGTTTGAGACTAGCCTGGCCAACATGTCAAAACCCATCTCTACTAAAAATACAAAAAATTAGCCTGTGTTGTGACTGTGCCTCTATTCCCAGCTACTCAGGAGGCTGAGGCACAAGAATTGACTTAACCCAAGAGGCGGAGGTTGCAGTGAGCTGAGATCCATTGCACTCCAGCCTGGGCAACATAGCAAGACTCAGTCAAAAACAAAAAGAAAAACCCCATACAGTGGCAAACAGGCATATAAATTTAAATTTACATTTCTGTGATAATCAACATCATTGATTATCACAGAAATGTATATCAAAACTACAATAAGATATCATCTCACCCCAGTTAAAATAAATTTATTCAAAAGACAGGCCATAATGAATACTGGCCAAAGTGTAGAGAAAAGGGAATCTTCAAACACTGTTGGTGGGACTGTACAGCTACTATGAAAAACCATTTGGAAGTTCCTCAAAAAACTAAAAATGGAACTACCATATGATCTAACAATCTCACTTCTAGGTATATACACAAAAGAAGGGAAATATGTGTGTCTAAGCCGTATCTGTACTCCCATATTTATCATAGCATCTCTTGCAATCTCCACAGTTTTAAAGCAACCTGTGTCCATTAACAGACGAATGGATACAGAAAATGTGGTACATATACACAATGGAATACTAGTCAGCCAAGAAAGAAAATTATATTCTGTCATTTGCAAAAACATAGATGGAACCGCAGGACACCATGTTAAGTGAAATAAGCCAGGCACAGATAGTCAAATTTAGCATGTTCTCACACACTTGCAGAAGCTAGAAATTTGTGTCTGGCTTCCTCCAGATAAGAAGGATGCACATCAAGGGGATGTTTTCATGCCAGCTACCAGTGTGAGTGACTGCAGTTTAATCCAGCTGGGGAAACCATGAGTAAAAGAGTGACATGCACCTCAGAATTATCCCACTTAAGGGGTAGAGAATTTGGGGGTGCTTTTACACCAGCCTCTCATTGGTCATTCCATCCATGGTAGATCCATTTTAGATCATATTACCCTCCTCGTTCCTAGAGAACACTGTTACCCTCCTCATTCCTAGGGGAAACTAAATGCCCACAAACTGGAATCCAGCTGCAAGATAATGTCTTCATGCAAAACAGAAATATACTGGCAGTTAAATGTGCTGGCACTTGGAAGTCAGGCCAATGAATTCTGAAACAGTAACAGTGAAAGGACGGGACGTGATAGCATCATTACAAGTAAAGGGTGGTGGTTTTATACTGTTCCTTTCAAAGTGTAATGTGTTCTCACACCCTGTGGATATTTGGATTACCCAAACTCTCATGGCAGTTTTTACTCACCCTACCTACTGTCTCCACTATCTGTAAGTATCCATGGCTTACAGATAGTGCTCAGTCAGCTTGTGTGAGATTCTGTTATTTCCATTCAGGGGGACTCAGATCCTCAATCTCCAATACATGGTTACCAACTAGAAGGGAGGTCTACTAGAGCATGAAATTCTGAACTCATAGAATAGCACATAAAAATTTTAGACAATCATAATGCATTTAAATATATCTATAGATATTTATTTTTATTTTTGCTAAAAAAGTAGAAATGGTTTATGTGGTAGAAGATACAGTTTCTGAACTAAGTCATAGTCACACAATGACCTAAAATTTGAAATGAAGAAAAGTAGACCTAGTCTGTTTCTAAGCTTCCCTTGAATAAAAATCTAATAATGTATAATCTCCAAAGTGGAGAGAAAATAAATGCTGCAATTAAAACGTTTTTTTTTTTTTAACTTCACATATATTGTGGTGAAAAGTGTCAGAAGAGATAAAGGACATTTCTGACGCTACATACATCTTTCTAAAAAGATAAAAGTAGAATCATATTCTACTGCACTTGACCCAATTATAGCCTAAATAATGGCATGAAAATACTCCAAAAGTTTTTAAAGTATTATAATTTTGTTTGGATAAAATGACTTAAAAAATTACAGTAGACTTGTTTTTAATCTTACTGCTCATTGTTATCTGTAAGGAGAAATAACATATTTCAGACAACACTTACCCAAACTAACTTTTTAGGAACTGCATGGTTCTGCATTCTTCAACAATGCTCATGTTTCCAAGGGATATTTCTCAAACAGTTTAAAATAAGTATTTAAAGAACATGTTTTCTGATATTGATTATCCTTACTCATAATTGTTGGCACATCTCATACCATAAAGTTTCAATGAAGCCTGAAAACATAGATAATATTATTTATTTTTTAAAGATAGAAACTTTCCTTGATGATGTTATATTTACATTTCCAGATTTTGTGGTCACCTTGTAAAGTTTCCAGTATCATCCTCAGCAAAATGGAATGTAGTAATGTCATGGAGGCAGATAATTGTCACCATTGTTGAGCTTTCAATGATCAACTAGCTATTTATTTTATTTTATTTATTTTTTGAGATGGAGTCTCACTCTGTTGCCAGGCAGGAGTGCAGTGGTGCAATCTCGGCTCACTGCAACCACTGCCTCCCGGGTTCAAACGATTCTCTTGCCTCTGCCTCCCAAGTAGCTGGGTCTACAGGCACATGCCACCACGGCTGGCTAATTTTTTGTATTTTTAGTAGAGACGGGGTTTCACCGTGTTAGCCAGGATGGTCTCGATCTCCTGACCTCATGATCCGCCCACCTCAGCCTCCCAAAGTGCTGGGATTACAGGCATGAGCCACTGCACCCAGCCTCAACTCTTTCAATTTTTATTGAAAAGTTAATATAAAAATATAAAATACAACAACAGTGATTTTTAAATTCAGACAATATAAATAAAAGAAATGTCACCTGCCTCCTTCCCTAATTCCAAACTGCTCATCTTCAGGAGCCACTGTTAATGATTTAGTCTATGTTCTCCAAGATTTTTCCTCTATGCTTTTATAAACATATGTATGTGCACTTGGAAATACACAGTTTCATGTTGAATTCTTTCAGCAATACTATAACACTTTGCATGTTTTTCCTCTAAATGTTTTTTTTTTAACTTCACATATATTGGAGATGTTTTTATTTGCATAATATAGATCAAATTTATAGTACAAACTTACCATTACTTATATAAATTTCATTTATTTAAGAAATATTTCATCCATATGATACATGTGGTACATACCAGATATAATAAATGAAAACAATTCTCCATGATAAGGTTTGCCACGTTTATTTCTTTCTAAAGCGAACACAATCTTAAATTGAAGCCATTCTTCTTACTCCATTTCCCCTTCTTTCTTTTGCTACTTCTTCTCCCTATTTGATTTGTTTCCTTCTTGTCCTTCTCCTAATACCTTTTGCAATATGGGAACATGTAAAGAAATAACATATATTATGCTTCTGTATGTTTTAAAATGTAATGTCTACTAACATATTTTTAAAATTTGTTTTTTACATTAATTCTTAAGTTATCTATGCTGATACACATAGATGTAGTTTATTCATTACAACTGATGTTAGGCATCCCATTATAAGTAAATGCCAAAATTTCTCAAATTTGCTGATCATTTTAGCTGCTGAACACTATTTGCAATTAAAAATAATTCTGTGATGAGCTGCCTTGGACATGCCATGAGGGGTACACGTAGAAAAATTTTCCTGGAAAAATAAGGAACTTCTGGATCATAAACTACAGAGCTTTACTAAACACTGCAATTTTTTTTCTAAAAGAATTATGCCAATTTATAATTTCAACATCAGAGAATGACAGTTCTGATTTTCCCACATCTTCAAACATATTTGGCATAATCGACATACTGGATTTTTGCCAATCAGATATGTGTCAAATGGTGTCTCATTCTTGTTTTAATTTGCATTCCCTTTATATTTATGGAGAGTGAAAACGATAATATAATTATTCCTAATCACTTCCTGCCCAAACTAAAAGGGCTGCACCTCCCGCTCTGTACTCAACTGATTAACATTAGGCTTGACCCTGTGTCTTGCCAATGTAATGAGGACAGAAATTATATATGACATTTCTTTACTTATTTTATTTTTTGAGAGGTTTTGAGACAAAGTCTCACTCTGTTGTACAGGCTGGACTGCAGTGGTGCAATCTGGCTCACTGCAACCTCTGCCTCCCGAGCTCAAGCGATTCTCCTGCCTCAGGCTCCTTAGTAGCTGGGACTACAGGCATATGCCACCATGCCTGGCTAATATTTGTATTTTTAGTAGAGATGGGATTTCACCATATTGACTATGCTGGTCTCAAACTCCTGACCTCAAGTGATCTGCCCACCTTGGCTTCACAAAGTGTTGGGATTACAGGCGTGCCACTGCACCTGGCCTATATATGTCATTTTTAAGTAGAAGTATCAAGAACCATCACATCATTCTAACATTTCTATTTTTCTTTTCCCTCAGAAGAAAATATTTCAGAAAAGGACTGTTTCTTAAATCTGTGTATACAGAATTAAAAAGAGCCACAGGGCTAAACCCCACAGTTAACATATAATGTGAACAAGAAATAAAATTTGGTTGTTATATGCCACCATTGAGATTTTGGGTCATTTCTTATGACAACATAACTTAGTTAAGGCAAGATTTATTACAGAAAATGGTTATAAAAGTATGATATTGCTATAACAATTTTTTTAAGGTGTGAAATTGTCTCCTATGCCAGGCAAGACAACAATTATTAGAGCTGGAAAAATGGCAACCCATATTATACAGTGTTGAAACATTTGGTAAATTGATAATGTGGCAAATCTGCTTAGTTACAGGTGAAAAGACTGGGAAACAGAATGTTACTAATGTGTCTTGAATGATATTGTCTGCATTTGACAATAGTTGACAAAATGTAAGAAGTCATGAGGTCACAAAAATAAAATGGCTATTTTGCAAAGAAAACAAAAATGAATGATCCTCTAGATTCATGATTTGTAGGGTTGAAAGAACGAACTGATTTTCATCTCTTCACTGAGAAATGTTTTGAGTAGCAAAGGTTAACAAACTAACTCAAGGGCTGAGCTACTACAGACTTTATTAAAACCTTTGAATTGGTAAGTTTGGCACCCAGTAAATCCTTTTCATTGGGCAGAATGCTCAGGGAAAAGATGCTAAAGGCGTGGCTTTTCCAAGAAGCTTAATAAGATCGAGGTACTGGCAGTTAAGTTAAGAGAGGGGTATATCTCAACAAGATTAAAAGTTTGGATACTGATATATAGTTTTAACAAATGAAAAAAACTATGGTGTTTTTGAGAGTTATAAGCTGTACTTCTAAGAATAGTACCAGTAAAGCTACCAGTCTGTATTAGATTAGTTAACAACTTAAAAAAATCCTGGGGTCCCAAATCTTATAGCTAGGAAGCAGGCTGAGAGGACTGCTTAGCTCTCAAGGATGGTATATTTTCAAATATGACTTTCATATATGGCTAGGGAGCATCTAGGAAAAGGAATAATACCCTAGAAGATGAAACCATGAACCAAGAAAACTATTGACTGGCAAGTTTCTTCCAGGATGCAGAACTTAAGACTCAAGGAAAATCTTTCACTTCTGAGAACACTTTATTAGTTGCCGTTGCTTTAAAATAAAACTCCTGTAAGAATAATTCTCTTATTCTGAAGAAATCGTTTTAAAGCTATTAGAGTGGTTTGCAAAACACTATGGCAAAGGTACAATTCCAAAAATAATGTTATACAAAATTATTTCACGTATGTGGATTTATAATTCTATCTATAAAACTATAGTCTATATCAATTATATTTTAAATGATGATTTTAAATGTTTCAGTGGAACAACGAAGCCATTATTATTTTGGAAGATCAGCTAATGCAATTTAAAGTGTAACACAGAACTAAAGAAGTGAGTAAATCCTGTTACTGAACTGCTGCGGAAGGCATGTCAGCTTCTGCAGAATCCACTGATTGCCTTAAACATCGATTGGTTAATTTAATGAAAAAGGAAGTTCTGGAGTCTGAACAAATTTACAATGCTGACATAACAAGATCTTAACTGAAGTTATGTCAGGAAAACACAAACGTCTATGAGTGTGCACACCCACACACCACGCACACACAAAATCAAGACTGCCAATAATGACTAAAGTCTTTAAAATTATAAAGTAAAGCCATTACTTTTAATTTAACTAAATAAGACACAAGATATTGACAAAGAAAATCTACCTAGAATAAACTATTTCTTTTTACATAAATTAGTTAAGAATGTAAATAACTTTTATAGATATTCCTTTGTTTTAATCTCAAAGTGTATAGCTGAGAGTTAGTTATGATACTAAGTCATAAAATATAGTTGTGCTAGAAAATGTAGATGTACAAGAGCACAATTTGATAAAATCTCATTTCTGTCTAATCTATCACATTACCTAATAGTGTGGAATGTAAAATTGTACTTCATCATTTAATTTGTATTTATTTCATTTCTAGTGATAATTAACTTTTTTTTTCAGAGTTATGGAATTGTACTTAATTTTTCCTTTAGACCTGAGTCAGAGAATTCACATTCTCTGATATTTGGAAAAGTACATTGACTCTACTTGATTGTACCTTCTCATCTGAAAATGGGCATAAAATATTTACTACTTAGGGCACGTGAAAATTAGAGATACATATTTGAAAGCCCTTGTGAATTACAACTGCACAGTGTTATTAAATAAAATTATGCTAAACAAATGAGATATACATGATTTTAAAATAAAAAGCATTTTCACATAATCTTGAAAACAAAACCGAAGTGAAGAAAAAAATAGATTTGAATTCTCTATTTTCTTCCTCCATAAAAAACAAATAAGAAATTGGCCAGGTTTAAACATTTGTATTACAAAATTTTGTCTTTATTTATTCTTGGTTTTAGAGCTCTAGAAAACCATCAACTTTTCAGTAAAATATAGGCTGTGCCCTATGTTTATCGCTCACATAATCCAGTTTTCTTATTTAAAACAAACTGAACTTGTTCTACAGTACTTTCTCTTATGAAACTGCATGTGAAGACATTTTTTCAAATATCAATGAAGAAAACATCAACTCTCTTAAAGGTATTCACTTGCTTTCGAGTAGACTTCCTGGAGCCACATTATTCTGAACAAAATCATCAGGACTGACTGAAACTAGGCTGATTTCTTGATGTTTCCCACAAGACTATGATGCAGATCTGTCACCTTCATTAAACCTCCTTAAAGACAAAATATTGCTTATGTTCCAGTAGAAAAACCATGATATGCCAACAATAAAACATTTGTAGTTTCTGAAGAGCCAAAGACTGTCATTGTAAAACTAAAAATTCTGTGCATTTCTTAAACTTTTTAATACTATTCCCCTTTAAATAAGCAAGTCTATTAGTATAGTATTATGTAATAAACATGTTTATTATAATTAATATGATAAATATATATAATATTATGATAAATTTGTGAATGAAAGTCAACATTCTGATGGAATTTCAGCAGGAAACAATTATTTTTCTCAGAAATTTTTAAAATTATTGTTTTATGAGAACAAATTAAAAATAAAAGTTAATGTTATTTTCGTTATAAGAAATAGAAGCCCAACTGACAGAATGAGAAAAGTAAATGTGGTGTGTAATTTTCTGAAAAACCACTGGGACATAATAAAAAGCTTTTGGAAGGGCAAGCACCAAGTTTGTTCATCTTTTCTCTGGGGCACGGCCGCCAGCATGATTCATCTACAACAACCTTTGGCAGTTGTACTTCTCCATTCCAAGTTTAAATTAAAGAAGATGGGATCTAATTGGCCCAGCTGTGCCAAGTGTCTGCTCCTGGATGAATCATAATGTTTAGAGGTCAAGGTCAAAAAGCACAGTGACAGTCCCTGGAGTACCCACTGTGTAGTGAGGCCATCCAAAAGAAGGTGACACACAAGAGAAAAAGCTTCAGCCTGCCTTACATAGAACTGATATCCATGCTATAACCCTAGTTTTCCCATTTGCTTTTTTGAAAAAGGTCATTAAACTTGTGCATCTATGGCTGAACTCAGTGTGAAAATCAATTGGTCAAATCTTCTAATAATTATAAATAAGCTATAATAGATAACTTCAAATTTATTAAATTAAAATTTCCTGGTAAAAATGTATACATATACACATATATATATACACACACACACATGTGTATCTATCTATCTATCTATCTATCTATCTATCTATCTATCTATACTTCTGCTATTTGATATCCTCTAGAAGTAACACATCAAAGCAAAATAGGAATTATTGTCCACTGTTCATGCACGATTTACTTTGCATACCAGGGAGTGTCAATAAACAAGGAAACGGAGGAGGGCAGAGCAAGATGTGAAATAAAAAACTTCAGTGATCATTCTCCCCAATGAGAAGACCAACATAACAATTACCTACAGAGAAAAAACACCTTCATAAGGACTAAAAACCAGGTGAGCACTCATAGTACCTGATTTTAAATTTGTATTGCTTAAAGGGGCACTGAAGAGATGAAAAAACTGTTCTGAATGGCCAAAGCCACCACTCCCCACTGCGTGCAGCAGCACTGTGGTTGGGAGAGCATCTCTGGAAACTAGGCGAGAAAGAACATAGCAATTCAGAGACAATGAACTCAGTGCTGTCTTGTTAAGGCAGAAAGGAAAACCAGACCAAACTCACCTGATGCCCGACCACAAAAAGATCATTTAAACCAGTCTAGCCAGAGGGAAATCACAGATCCCAGTGGTCTAAACTTGAGTGACTGTAAACCTCATCACAGAGGGCTACACCACTCTCTGTCTCCAAGTAAACTTGAAAGTCAGTCTAGACCATAAGGACTGCAACTCTTAGGTGAGTCCGAGTGCTGAAACAGGCCCAGAGACTGTTGCCTATGGCGGGGAGGGGGTGGGGTGAGGGGAGCAAGTAATATACTGAGACACTAGCTAGGACTGCCAAGGGAGGCCTGGCATCAAGCCTCCCCTAACCCCAGGCTGGACAACTCACAGTTCCAAAAGAGACCCTCTCCTTCTGCTTAAGGAGAGGAGAGGGAAGTGTAAAGAGGACTTCATCTTGTATCTAGGATACCAGCTCAGCCACAGCAGGATAGGGCACTGGTCAGAGTCGTGAGTCCCCCATTCCAGGCCCTACCTCCAAGATGACATTTCTAGATACACTCTTGGTCAGAGGGAATCCTGCTACCTTGAAGGAAAAGACCCAGTCCTGGCAGCATTCATCATCTGCTAACTAAAGCACTCCTGGACCCTGAATAACCGGGAGTGAGCTTCTGAAATTTGGTGGTTTCAGGTGAAACTGAGCATATAACCAGTGGTGGCGGCTACAGGGCAAAACTCCTTCTGCTTGGAAAAAGCAGAAAAAAAAGTAAAAGGATCTTTGCCTTGTACCTTAGCTACCAGCATGACGATGGAAGGGTATAGCACCAAGCGATTTCTTGGGACCCCATATTCCAGGACTTGACTCTTGGATGGGTATTTCTGTACATGCCCTGGGCCAGAGATGAGCCCAATGCCCTGAAGGGTAAGTACCAGGCCTTAAAGGAACATTGGTGGTAGTCTGGTGGTACTCCTTTTGGCTTGAACTGGTGGTGGCTATAAAGTAAAGGTCCTCTGACTTTGAAAAGGGGAGGGAAGAGTAGAAAGAATTGAATTTTGTGATTTGAGTGCCAGTTTAGAGGCACTTATAGACCATCAAGTAGACTTCTTAGGTTTTTGGGTCTTGTCCCTGATTCCAAGACAGCACATCTGGACCAACCCAGAATTTGGGGGACCTTGCCATTCTTAAGGGAAGGAAACAAACTTGGCTGATTTTGCCACCTGTTGACTATAAAGCTCCAGGGTCTTGAGCAAACATATGCAGTAGCCAAGGAGAGGTTACAGCAGGCCTTGGGTGAGACCTAGTGCTGTGCTGGCTTCAAGTCCTCTGACCCAGTGCAGTTACAATGGTGGTGGCCAGAGGTGCAATTGTATGACTCTACCTCTGGCTTTAAGTGGTTGAGCAGAAAACGAGAGAGAGAGAGAGAGAGAGAGAGAGAGAGAGAGAGAAGGAGAGAAAGAGACACACAGACTGAGACAGTAGGTTTGGCAGAAAGTAAAGGAAGAGAATAAGAATCCTTGCCTGGTAATCCAGAGAATTCTCCTGGATCTTGTTCAAGATCATCTAGGTGGTACCTCTAAAACTCTGCAAGAGCAACAGCATTACTGGGCCTGGGTGCCTGCTAAAGCAGACACAAGTTAGATCACAATATCCAAGTCTTTTCAAATATCTGGAAAGCCTTCCCCAAAAGACTGGCTATAAGTAAGCTCAAATAGTGAAGGCTACAAAGATGCTAACCCTTCGATATCCAGACACTGAAGAACAGCTACTAGCATTAGCATCATCCAGGAAACCATGACCTCATCAAATGAACTAAATAAGGGACCTGAGAGAAATACAGATATGTGACTTTTCAGACAGAGAATTCAAAATAGCTGTGTTGAGGAAACTAAAAAAAAAAAAAAAAAAAAAAAAAATACAACAACACAGAGAAGGAATTCAGAATTCTATCAAATACACTTAACAAAGATATGGAAGTAATTAAAAAATCAAGCAGAAATTCTGAAATTCTGAAAAAATGTAACTGGTATACTAAAGAATGTGTCTGAGTGCTTTATTGGCAGAATGGATCAAGTATACAAAAGAATCGGTGAACTTGAAGACATAACAAAGTTAAAGACAAAAAAGAACAAAAAGAATAAACCATGAAGCACAACTACAGAATCTAGAAAATAGCCTTTAAAAATGGGCAATTCAAAGAGTTATTGTCCTTAGAACATAGATAAGAGATAGGGGAAGAAAGTTTATTCAAAGGAACACTAACAAAGAACTTCCAAAATGTAGAGAAAGATACCAATATCCAAGTACAGGAAAGTTATAGAAGACAAAGCAGATTTAACCCAAACTCCCAAAGATCAAAGACAAAGAAGGGATCCTAAAAGCAGCAAGAGAAAGTAAACAAATAACATAATGGAGCTCCAGTATGTCTGGCAGCAGACTTCTCTGTGGAAACCACAGACATCAGGAGGGAGTGGCATGACATATGTACAGTGCTGAAGGAGAAAACTTCAATCGTAGAATGGTATATCCAGTGAAAATATCCTTCAAAGATGGAAAAGAAATAAAGACTTTGACAAACAAAAGCTGAGGGATTTCATGAACATTAGACCTGTCCTACAAGAAATGCTAAAGGGAGTACTGCGATCAGAAAGAAAAGGACATTAATGAGCAGTAAATAATCATCTGAATGTACAAAACTCACTGGTAATATTAAGTACACAGAGAAGCAAAGAATGTTATAACACTGCAATGGTGGTGTGTAAACTACTCTTATCCTATGCAGAGAGACTAAATGATAAACTAATCAAAAACAATAACTATAACTACTTTTCAAGACATAATGAATACAATAAGAAATAGAACCAACAAAATTTAAAAAGCAGTGTGATAAAAGTTAAGGTGTAGAATTTTTATTAGTTTTATTTTTGCTTGTTTATTCAAATAGAGTTAAATTGTTATCAGGTTAAACTAATGGGTTATGAGATACTATTTACAAGCCTAATGGTGATTTCAAACAGAAAAACAGAAAATATAAACACAAAAACATAAAAAGCAAGAAACTATTTCATATCACCAGAAAAACCATCTTCACTAGAGGAAGACAGGAAGGAAAGAAACAAAGAAGAAAAGATCACAAAACAATCAGAAAACAAATAACAAAATGGAAAGAATAAATCCTTATTTATCAATAATAACATTGAATCTAAATGGACTAAACTCTCCAGACAAAAGATGCAGACTGGATAAATAAGTGGAAAAAAAAGAAAGAATCACTGATCTGTTGTCTATAAGAAACACACTTCACTTATAAATACACACATAGACTGAAAATAAAGAGATGATAAGAGATAGTCTATGCCAATGGAAACCAAAACAGAGCAACTTAACTCAGAAAAAATATATTTCATGAAAAAAACTATAAGTAGAGACAAAGAGTTCCTATATGATGATAAAGGTGTCAATTCAGCAAAAAGATATCAGAATTGTAAATATATATGAACCAAACACTGGAGCACCCAGATATATAAAGGAAATATTATTAGAGCAAAAGACAGAGCTAGGCCCCAATATAACAATAACTGGAGACTTCAACACCCCACATTCAGCATTGGACAGATCTTCCAGACAGACAATCAACAAAGAAACATCAGACTTAATCTGCGCTATAGATCAAATACAAAATATTTCATCCAAGAGCTGCAGAATACACATTCTTTTCCTGAGCACATGGATCATTCTCAAGGATAGATCTTATGTTAGGTCACAAAACAAGTCTTTAAACCTTCAAAAAATTGAAATCACATCAAGCATCTTCTCTGACCACAATGTAATAAAACTAAAAATTAATAGCAAGAGGAATTTTGGAAACTATACAAATACATAAAATTATATGTTCCCGATGAGCAGTGGGTCAATGAAGAAATTAATAAGAAAATTGAAAAAACTTCTTGACTCAAATGATAATGGAAACATAAAATACCTGTAGGATAAAGCAAAAGCAGTAGTCAGAAGAAAATTTACAGCTATAAGCACCTACATCAAAAAAAGAGGGAAAACTCCAAATAAATGATCTAATGATGCATCTTAAAGAACTAGAAAAGCAAGAGCAAACCAAACCCAAAACTAGTAGAATAAAAGAAACAATAAAGGTCATAGCTGAAATAAATGAAATCGAAATAAAAAAATACAAATGATCAATGAAAGAGAAAGTTCATTTTTTGAAAAGTTAAACAAAATGGACAAACCTTTGGCCACACTAAGAACAAAAGAGAAGATCCAAATAAATAAAATCAGAAATAAAAAAGAAGACATTACAACTGATACTGCAGAAATTCAAAAGATAATTAGTGGTTACTATGAGCAATTATATGCTGATAAATGGAAAAATCTGGAAGAAATGAACAAATTCCTAAATACATACATTCTACTAAGATTGAAGCAGGAAGAAATCTAAAACCTCAATAAACCAATAACAAGTAACACAATCAAAGCTATAAAAGAAGTCTCAGTGAAGCAGGAAGAAATCCAAAACCTCAATAAACCAATAACAAGTAACACAATCGAAGCTATAAAAGAAGTTTCCCAGTGAAGAAAAGCCTGAGACACAATGGATCCACTGCTGAACTCTACGAAACATTTAAAGAAAAGAATACCAATCCTACTCAAACTATTCTGAAGAGCAGAGAAGGAGGGAATAAAACTCATTCTATGAGGCCAATATTACTTCAATACTCAAACCAGACTAAGACACATCAAGAAATGAAAACTACAGGCCAATATCTCTGACAAATATTGATGCGGAAAATCTCAACTAAACACTAGCAAACTGAATTCAACGATATATTAGAAAGATCATTTATCATGACCAAGTGAGATTATCCCTGCAATGCAAAGGTGGTTCAATATATGCAAATCAATCAACATGATACATCATATCAGCAGAATGAAAAATAAAAATCATAATCATTTCAATTGATGCTGAAAAAATATTTGACAACATTCAAATCACTTCATAATAAAAATCCTCAATAAACTGGGTATTGAAAGAACACAACTCTTCATAATAAAAATCATATATGACAGACCCAAAGCTAGTATTATACTGAATGGGAAAAAACTGAAATCCTCTCCTCTAAGGTCTAGAACATGGTAAGGATGCCTACTCTCACCACTATTATTCAGCATAGTACTGGAAGGCTTACCTAGAGCATGCAGACAAGAGAAGGTTTTAAACGGCATCTAAATTGAAAAGACAGAAGTTAAATTATCCTTGTTTGCTAATGATACAATCTTGTATTTGGAAAACTCTAACAGAAAAACTATTACAAAAGAAACACAAGAAAACTTTTAGAAATGATAAATTCAGTAAAGTTGCAGGATACAAAATCAACAGACAAAAATCAATAGCATTTATATATGCCAACAGTGAATTATGTGAAAAAGAAAATTTTTAAAAGTAATTACATTTACAGTAGCCACAAATAAAATTAAATACATATGCATTTACCAAAGAAATGAAAGAGCTCTATAATGAATACTATAAACTGTTGAAGGAAAATGAAGAAAACACCAGAAAATAGAAAAATATTCCATGTTCATGGGTTAGAAGAATCAATATTGTTAAAACGTCCATACTACCCAAAGCAATCCACAGATCCAATGCAATTCCTATCAAACTACCAATGACCTTCAGAGATAGAAAAAGTAAGCCTAAAATTTCTGTGGAATCTCAAAAGATCCAGAAAATCAAAAACTATCCTAAGCATAAAGAACAAATCTGGAGGAATCACATTACCCGACTTCAAATTACGCTACAGAGCTATTGCAACCAAAACAGCATGATACTGGCATGAAAACATAGAGACCAATGGACAAAAATAGAGAACCCAGAAAAAAATCCACACACCTACAGTGAACTCATTTTTGACAAAGACGCTAAGAAAATACACTGGGGAAAAGACAGTCCTTTAAATGTTGCTGGGAATACTGAATATCCATATGCAAAAGAATAAAACTAGACTCCTATTTCTCACCACATAAAAAGTTAAGTCAAAGCACATTAAATTCTTAATTCCAAGACCTCAAAATATGAAACTACTACAAGAAAACTTTGGAGGAAACTCCAGGATATTGGTCTGGGCACAAATATCTTGAGCAATACCCCACAGGTACAGGCAACCAAAGCAAAAATGAACAAATGAAATCACATCACATTGAAAAGCTTCTTCACAGCAAAGGCATAAACAACAAAGTGAATAGACAACCCGTGGAATGGGAGAAGATATTTGCCAACTATCTATCTGACAAGGAATTGATAGCCAGAATATAAAAGAAGCTGAAACAACTCTATGAGGAAAAAAGTCTAATAACCTGATTAAAACATGGGCAAAAGATTTGAATAGACATTTCTCAAAAGAAGACATACAAATGGCAAACAGGTATAGACAAAGGTGCTCAATATCACTGATCATTACAGAAACGCAAATCAAAACTACAATGAGATATCATCTTACCTGAGTTAAAATGGCTTATATCCAAAAGACAAGCAATCACAAATGTTGGCAAGGATGTGGAGAGAAGGAAACCCTTGTACACTGTGCGGGAATGTAAATTAGTACAACCACCATAGAGAACAGTTTGGAGGTTTCTCAAAAATCCAAAAATTAAGCTACCATATGATCTAGCAATCCTACTGCTAAGAATATACCCCGAAGAAAGGAAATCACTATATAAAAAAAGATACCTGCATTCCTATGTTTGTTGCAGGACTGCTCACCATAGCCAAGATTTGGAAGCAACCTAAATGTCCATCACCAGATGAATGGATAAATAAAATGTAGTACATATACAAAATGAAGTACTATTCAGCCATAAAAAAGAATGAGATCCAATGGATTGCAACAATATGGTTAAAACTGGAGATTATTATGTTAAGTAAAATAAGTCAGGTGAAAGACAAATAAAAAGACAAATATCATATGTTCTCACTTATTTGTGGGATATAAAAGTAAAAAAAAAAATTGAACTCATGAACATAGAGTAGAAAGATGGTTACCAGAGGCTGGAAAGGGTAGTGGGGGCTGGAGGAAGGTAGAAGGTGATGATTAATGGGTAAAAAAATAATAGAATGAATAAGACACACTGTTTGCTAATACAATAGCGTGACTACAGTTAGTAATAACTTAATAG
This sequence comes from Aotus nancymaae, assembly GCF_030222135.1. Lineage (NCBI taxonomy): Eukaryota > Metazoa > Chordata > Mammalia > Primates > Aotidae > Aotus > Aotus nancymaae. The sequence goes on from NW_026988435.1 coordinate 2,851,888, forward strand.
AATATTTTAAAATAACTTACATAATATAATTGGATTGTTTGTAACTCAAAGGATAAATATTTGAGGAAATGGATACCCCATTCTCCATGACGTGCTTATTTCACATTGCATCCCTGTATCAAAACATCTCATGCACTTCATAAATATATACACCTCTTACATGTTTGCACTTAAATGTGTCATTTATTATTTGGCAGGATAGTTAATAAGTATAAATCTATGCATTTAAGTCAAACTACTTTTATTTTCACCTCTTGTATACATTATAGATTCTACTTACCTAAAAGAGAAACAGACTGATTATTTCATAAAGGTAAGTACAACACAGGAAACTTGTCGAAAATACTTGTAGAATTAAGACTCTAGTTAATATTCTGTTTCTTGATTCATAGAAGTTAGCATAGTTTTCAAAAAATGTTACCACTCTGCTGCCTATCCTGGCATATTTTAGGACTAGAATCTAAATGATCTGGTTACAAGTCCAGTGGCCCCCTTTATTTACTGACCATGATGTATTTAATCTATACATATTTCTTAAAATTTTAAATATTTTTCCACATCCGTCTGGCATTGGGACATGCTTTATATGAACAGCAATTTCTACAAGGTCTATAGTTCATATTTGTTTAAATGTCTTAAAATAATATTTTAAAACATTTAATGTAAATCATATTTCCAAAATACGCTAGCATGCCACTTGACATTTAAGTATTAATACGTTTCAAAAGCACTTTATGGCATTTTACATTTACATTTATTACTGTTAGTAGGTTATCTAACTTGTCCAAATGTAAGCCGAGATCCAGTCAAACATCTAAGATATCTCAAAATGTTTACTATATTTACACAGCATATGGCATGAGAGATAATTAAAAAATGACAAAACATGGCAAGTCAAACTAAAGCATAAAATCACATCCTATGGAAATCTATAAGCTCACGAAATAATCTTGTTGCTGACCATGAATCACTTTTCAGATCTTCAGTAACCCATGGTCAAAGCAATGAATAGCATTCTGTTTGCTCAATAAAAATGTAAATATTCTTGATTTCCTAAAACTACAGCAGTTTGGTTGTGCTTTGTAACTGGTCATTTGAGCAACAGGAAGGTAGACTGATGATGCTATTATTCAAAGCAAGCCAGCTGAGATACTGATAGACTACAACAGGAAGTACATATCTAAGTTTCAGAGCAATTATTTTACTTTAGGATATGACACTTTTGGAATGTTAGGATCAAAGCAGATGTACATAAACCTACAGATACACATTCATGGGCCAGAAGTAACACTTTAAAAGGAATGAAATTCAGTCCCCCCAAAAAACTATTTGGCATTGTGTCTAACTGCATGACTAGTTTTCATTTGCTTAAAGTTGTGTTTAAGCATTTCATATTTCCTCCATATACAAGTACTAGTAATAGATTTTAGAATGAGTAAGAATCACAGTGCAATTAGATAGCTTTGCTTGAGCTATCTATTCTGAAATAGTTGCAATGGATGAGAGTTTTAGCATTCTGGATAGAAAAGTAAATAGCTTCCCAGCTGGTCTTCTTGCTCATTTATGTATTAACTCAACAAATATTTGTTAAGAGACTTCTTTGTATGTCAGAAACTGTGTAAAACTCAATATAAGATAGAAAATAGTTATATATCCACAGGAGAGAGAAAATAGGTAAGATATAGTTATTATTCCTACACATTTCACTTCTTGATCCTCATCCCATTTAGGTCACTATACACTCTGTTAAACCAATGTCTTATTACAAACTTTCAAAACATCAGTCTATACATACCATTTTCAAGACAGCACCCACCATCTCCTTAGCCCATTACAACCTAGCTTCCCCTCATTATTTTTCGTTAAAACAATATTCTTAAAGGTCACCAGTAAACAAGATACCAATTGCCTTTCTCAAAACTCTACCTCAGTATTGCATTGAGCACAGCTGGATGCACTTCCTTCTTGACATTTCTGCTTTGACTTATATGACAGTATAGCCACATTGTTCTTCAGTAATTACTTCATAATTTTAACCTATAGTTTCCCAATGTTTCTTGTTATCCCTATACTCTTTCTACTCCAGATTGGCTCTTGGTGATTCCTATGTTTTCAGCCTTTCACGAATGACATAACCTTTTCTTAAATTATTTTCTGGACATCTTAATTGACAAGTATTTAACCTCGTTATGTCCTGAATTGAACTAATCATTTTCCTCCTCCCCACAAAGTGCATCCTAAATTTGTTCATTCTCTAGTTTGCAGTAATTCTGGTAATTTCACTATCATTCTCCCAATAACTTACAGATGAATCTTGTGGCTAGCTATGGTTCCAACTCACCCAGATATCGTATCAGTTCTAAGACCCACTGGTTCTATCTTTGTAATATCTGTTGCATGTTTGTCTTCTCCATTCCTATTAATTCTATGTTCATTATTTCTTGCTTCCTATAAATATAGGTGATTGAATTCCTGTCCATCTTCCTCCCTCCTAGATTCTACCTACTGATAATACTATATTCCTACACTTTAATTTTCCTATTTTCTTATTCCGTGATTCAAAAAAAATTTAAGCTTTATCTTCTCCCACTTTTCATTCATTTGATAGTAGTTAATCTCTTTCTATGTATTTGGAATAAATGCTTATACTTAATGTTTTTCATTCATTCATTCATTCACTTAAACATTTGACAAACACTGATTTAACACATTTTGTCTCAACTTCATGTGAAATCATTACCATCAATCTCTCATAAATCCATAGCTGGTACTGACCATCTTTGTTCTAATTGTCTCTTTTTCTAAGACAATTTTTTCCCGGTTAGTTCCTACACGTAATAGGGAGTTTCTCATGCCTTTTCGGTTCCTTATTTATAGTGGTTCAAGTTTTCTTTTATTTTCTTTTTTGAAACAGAGGCTCACGCTATTACCCAGGTGAGATTGCAATGGTAAGATCTCGGCTCAAGTGATTCTCCTGCCTCAGCCTCCTGAGTAGCTGGGACTACAGGCATGCACCACAATGTCTGGGAAATTTTTGTATTTTTAGTAGAGACGGGGTTTTGCCACATTAGCCAGGCTGGTCTCAAGCTCCTGACCTCAGATGGTTTGCCCACCGCAGCCTTCCAAAGTGCTGGGATTACAGGTGTGAGCCACCACGCCTGCCCCCTATTTCTTAATCTCTTTTAAGCATAAGCCTTAATGTTGCCAACTTTATCCAATCTTTCACCTTCATCATGGGCTCGTTCCTACAGATTATGCCCCACGTATTATTAAAAGCAGCTTTATAGAAGTGGTCTTTCAGTCATAAAACATGGATTTCTTGATTCAATTTCACGTACAAATGAAGTTGCATTAATAGTAACAATTTTCACTTGCTCATTGCCTTCAATCATAAACCTAAAATGTAAGTTCTCCTCCTCATTTCTCTTCCTTATAAAACTCCTTCACTTATTCTTAGAGTAGTGCATGTTTTCTTCTACTCTTTTTTTTTTTACTTCAAATTCTTGGGATACATACGCAGAATGTGCAGGTTTGTTACATAAGTATACGTATACCATGGTGGTTTGCTGCACCTATCAATCTGTCATCTAGGTTTTAGGCCCTACGTGCATTACGTATTTGTCCTAGTGCTCTCCCTCCCTTTTCCCCTGACCCCTTGACAGGCCCTGGTGTGTGATGTTCCCCTCCCTGTGTCCATTTGTTCTTACTGTTCAACTCCCACTTACTACTTTGGCTTTCTTGTAGCCTCCTTGTTCACATCCAAATTTTGCATTGCATATGAAATCTACTTAGGGTAGAAAAGTATAAAGTTAAAATCCTTACAAATTTTACTTTTAGTAGGTAGGGGGGAAAGCAATTCATTTATTTAAATGATAAAACTAAGATGAGGTAAAATGAGAAAAAGAGGAAAAATAAGAATTAATATATAAATGGCTACAATTTATAAATCACTAGTGTACAAATATTTATCTATGAATTTATATTAGTTTGACAATGATTCTTTTCATCTGCAAATAAAATGGGAGGACATATCAGAAAGTGAGCCTGTAACAGAGAGGCTTTAATAAGCATGTAAAGAAGTTTACAGTGGAGCAATATTATACATACAAGATACTAATAATATTTTAACTAGAGAGGGAGAAGAACATGAAAAAGAAGGGAGAAGGGTAAGAATAGAATAAAGAGAAAAGGTGAATTATTTAGACATTGAAGGTAATTCTACTAACTACTGCACTTAATGAATGAATATTCTATATTGAACATAAAATCAAACTGGAGAACCTGCTTTGTGTCTTGTGTCTTAGCTAAACTACCATGTCCTTCACACATCTAGCCTCAGCACACGTGATTCCACACTGAATGTTATTTGAGTGCTTAAAAACATGTGCATTTAATCCAACTAAACACTAAACTAGTGGTTTAATGGCCATTAAACACACACAAAAAAACAACTTCATCTGAATATTGAATGAAGAAACAACAACCTCTTTCAATGTGAAGGAAAAACTATGTTGAACATTCTGGGAGTATAAGACAGTCTCCAATGTTACACATAAGTGTTGCGAAGTAACATAATCCTACACCAATGTAAGATGCCACTCTACAAATACTAGAAAAAAAGAGTTGCATATTAATCCATTCTCACACTGCTATAAATAACTTCCTGAGACTAGGCAACTTATATAGAAAAGAGGTTTAATTGGCTCACAGTTCCGTGAACTGTACAGGCTTCTCCTTTGGGGAGGCTTCAGGAGACTTACAATCATGGAAAGGTAAAGGGGTAGCAAGTACATCTTCACATGGATGGCAGGAGAGAGACAGAGCGTGAAGGGTGAGGTGCTACACACTTTCAAAGAACCAGAACTTGTGAGAATGCTATCACGAGCCAGCACTAGAGGAATGGTGCTGAACCATTAGAAATCATCCCCATAATCCAATCACCTTCCACCAACTCCACCTCCAACATTGATAATTACAATTCAAAATGTGATTGGGGGGGTGGTGTTCAGAGCCAAATCATATCATTCTTCCCCTGACTCCTTTCAAATTGCATGTCCTTCTCACATTTGCAAACATAATCATGATTTTCCAACAGCCCTCCAAAGTCTTAACTCATTCCAGCATTAACTCAAAAGCCAAAACAAAGGGGCTACAGGCCCCATGCAGTCCGTACTCTAGCAGGGCTGTCATTGAATCTCAAAGCTCCAAAATAATTTCTTTTGACTCCATATCTTTCATCCAGGCAACACTGGGACAAGAGAGAGGTTTCCAAGGTCTTAGGCAGCTCCACCCCTGTGGCTCTGCAGGGTATAGCCCCCACAGCTGCTTTCACAGGCTGGCATTGAGTGCCTGTGGCTTTTTCAGCCTCACAATGCAAGCTGCTGATGGATCTACCATTCTGGGGTCTGGAGGATGGTGGCTCTCTTCTCAAAGCTCCCCTAGGCAGTGTTCCAGTGGGGACTCCGTTTTGGGGCTCCAACTCTATATTCTCCCTCTATATAGTCCTAGTAAAAGTTATCCACAACGGCTCCTCCCCTGCAGCAGACTTCTGCCTGGACATCCACGTGTTTCCATACATCATCTGAAATAGAGGCAGAGGCAACCAAACTGTAACTCTTGCCCTCTATACATATACAGGCCGTATCATCACATGGAAGCTACCAAGGCTTGTAGCTTGCATTTTCTGAAACAATGGCCCAAGCCATACTTTGGCCCCTTTAGCCACGGCTGGAGCTATCTGCAGTGGCCACAATGCATGACGTAATGTCCCAAGGCTGCACAAAGCAACTGGGCCAGAGGCCTGGTCCACAAAACCATTCTTTCCTCCTAGGCCTCCAGGTCTGTGATGGTAGGGGTTGCTGCCAAGTCTCTGAAATGCCTTGGAGATATTTTCCCCACTGTCTTGACTATTAACATTCGGTTCATCTTTACTTGTGCAAATTTCTGCAGTTTGCTTGAATTCCTCCCCAGAAAAATGGGATTTTCTTTTTTACTACATAGTCCGGCTGCAAATTTTCCAAATGTTTATACTCAGAAATATAAGCATATGATTATAGAGGCAGCCAGGCCACTTCTTGAATACTTTGATGCTTAGAAATGTCTTCCAAAGATACCCTAAATCATCTCTCTGAAGTTCAAAGTTCCACAGATTTCTAGGACAGGGTTCCAAGCCACCAGCCTCTTAGCTAAAGCATAGTAAGAGGGACCTTTATTCCAGTTCCCAATAAGTTCCTGATTTCCATCTGAGACCTCCTCAGCCTGGAGTTCATTGTCCATATCACTATCAGCATTTTGGTCACAATCAATTTAACAAATCTCTAGGAAGTTCCAAACTTTCCCTCATCTTCCTGTCTTCTTCTGATCCCCTGAAACTGTTCCAACCTCTGCCCATTACTCAGTTCCAAAATTGCTTCCACATTTTCAGATATCTTATAGCAATAACCCATTCCTGGTACAAATTTTTTGTATTAGTTCATTCTTTTACTGCTATAGAAAACTACCTGGGTCTTAATGAGTTGACCATTCTGTGGGGCTGTATGGGTTTCTGCTTCTGGGGAGTCCTTAGGAAACTTACAATCATAGCGGGAAGCAAAAGGGAAGCAAGCACATCATCACATGGCTGGCAGGGGAGAGAAAGAGAAAGAGACAGAGAAACACAGAGAGAGAGACACACAGAGAGAGAGAGACACAGAGACAGAAACAGAGAGCATGGGCCTGTGCAAGGGGGAAGGCGCCATACACTTTTAAACAACTGGATCTCAGGAGAAGTCTATCATGAGACAGCACTAGGGGGATGGTCCTCCACCATTAGAAACCACCCCCACAATCTAATCACCTCCCACCAGGCCCTACCTCCAAAATTGGGAATTACAATTCAACATGAGATTTGGATGGGAACATGGAGCGCAACCATATCAAAGTGTTACAGAATAAATAACAGTAGAGTTAGAATGTTTGCTGAGAATTAAAAAGCAGATATCAGAATTTATAAATAACATTTTCAGTCACAGTAAAAGGAAGTAATTATTTTATAATAAACTTATACCAACTGGTATTTTCCATTATGTCAGTAAAACTATAAACATAATTATTTTAAAGATGTATGCCACTGTGTAAAAAGGATGAAATTAATAGTCTTTGTTTTCTTAAGAAAAATATCTTTAATGGATTATCTTTACTAAATACATCCAAAATGAAATTATATTAAAATCTTTATTACTTAAATATTGCTAATTATAGCATCAAAGAGAAAGATAAAGTCTAAAATCATAATTTGTGTATTACTGAAATAAGTAATTAAAACTTCAGAGCATTAAAATTGATGCTATGGTACTAATAAAAAAAATGGTGAGCAATCTATTCTGTTTAAGGAGATTCTGGCTTCCAACTATGAGTTTTCAAGACTTATTATCCATTACAATTAACCAATACTAAAGAATCCCATTTATTTTAAATAGATCATATGCAAATATGACCTGGATAAATTAAGCTGTTCCTCATGCAGAGTGTCTCAATGAACACTATTCTTTGGAGTTTGATAATATCAAAAAGAACCTAAATAATCTTTTATGACACCTTATGTCTTAAAACACAAAGAGTTTTCAGCTGGTCGGTTTTGTTATTAATACTCAGGGTTTTGAACTTCAAAATTAATGACATGTCTAAGTCAGTTCTCTAATTAACATAGATTAGGATTATTTTAAAATAAAAGTAAAATGATACCCACACCTAAACATATAGTAGAGTTTGAAAAAGAAAAATAAAAATTTATGGAGATTCCGAACATAGAAATTCAGGGTCTAAGTTGAAACAGAAATCATTGAGACTTCATTATGAGGAAGCTGGGACTATGTAGAATTTCTGAGGTAGAGGAACGTTGGCCACCATCTGAGACATCTGTTTCTCTTTGTGTTTTACCTTTAGGTTGGTGATATGTGAAAAGATAAGTGATCCTCAGAAGTATTAAAGAATGAAATATATGCTTTAGATTTATTATCAACCCCGTATTTTCCATCTGTCTGAATTTTTCTTTCTTTTTAATTCAATCAAACAGATAATATATTGTATTGCTTTAATATAAATAAGTAGAAAATATACTTCCTGGCACAACAGCATTTTGCATACATGAATGGTGTCATTTGTGTCTTATTGTAAATGAATGGTGCCTCTGGCAGATCATATTATTGTTTGTAAAAATTCCATGGTGTATCTTGCAGGAAGATTATAAGTCCATGCCTTGGTGAATGGTTGTAATTTGAATTTCTTTGTCCAATAAAATTTAAGTTGAAGTTTCTGTATTATTTCTGGTGAAAAGCTTTAGGAGTCTCAGTATGTTTCACTGTTTCCTTTTCCCTGTTTCCCTGACCAGAAATTGATAACAGGAGATATTTCTTTAGCCTAGAACCTGGCATGAAGATGACATGTAGCAGAGTGGTAGCTGGTCAGCAGTACTCATACAGCATGAGAAAGAAACAAAATGTTGTTACAATAATCTGCCCTGATTTAGGGGGCATTTGTCACTGCAGAATTATCTGGTCCATCCTGAGAAATGTGGGGCGTTTGGAGTTATGCAGTCCACAGACTAAACAACTGTGTATGGCAGCCCAGGCACTGCATTTAACGTTCTTCCAGAGATTCTTCAAAAACACTAAAGTATCTGCCAAATATGAATAAACATGGATTTTGTCAACCATGAGAGAAAACTGTTTTAATTTCTATTCTAATTTCACTTTCCAACCTAACCGAATAAATCATCTACTCATGATACATAAGATCACAGGCAGGGTCTCCCCACCCTCCAATGTCATAGAAGCCATTATACATACACTTGTCATTTTGTTGAAAAAAAAAAAGTAAGTAAATACTTTCAGCTTTTCATTCCTGACTACAAAGGATGAAAGCATAGATGTTTCGCTAATTATTGTAAGGTATTTTTAAAAACCATAAAGATATTTTAATATTAAATGAATTGTTTAAAGTGTGTAAGTATTTGGAACTAAGAACCGTATCTAGTGTCCTTCATAGCAGCACTTATATAGTTGCACATAATAATAACAGATGGTATTACCAAATGCTTGTTCCATTAAATTTAAATTTTCCTTTGGGAGAGTAATTGCTTCTACAATAAAACAATCACCCAAGTTCAATATTTAAAAAAAATACTGGTCCATTAGATATTCTAAGCCTATATTCCAAATAAGATATGAAAATATGAAATAATTTATCATATTTTCAATAGGTACACAAAAATCTAGTAATGTACTTGTTTTGAGAATTGAAATCAAAAGTGTCTATCTGTCAGACTGCATTGCAAACTTGATTTGTAGGGACAAGACACATTGTAATTTTTAATTGAATACTTAACACCATAGTTTAAAAGAAATCATTGATTACCAAAAGATAATACCATTTCAACTTCCAGTAAGAAGAGTTTATTTACTTCTACTTCTAATAAGAAGAAGCTCTTTACCTCTTCTACTTTCTAGATAATTTGTCCTACACAGTGGTGCTCTCTCATGCTAGCAAAATCTTTATTCCCTTCTGCAGAAAAGTTAACCAGCAGAGTCAGAGTCATGATCCCAAGCAATAACAATCACTTCTAGTCTGTCCCACTTCAGTCCAGACTCGTCTCTGCTCATTACACCCAGACTCTACTCTGCTCATAACCAGGCTCAGACATTTTTCACTCTTCTTAGAACCAGACACTGTAGATATATTTGCTCTGATTTCCATTGCCCCATGACCTTAATGCCACCTGCAACTCACCAAATTGTTATATCGATTAAATTTTAAAAATGCTTATTATATTTTGAAATTGTAAGTCATTATACCTTTCAGAAGATATACTGTTTATAATAACTTACAAAAAAATACAATATTATGTTGAAAATGTTACATATGTTACAAATCCCCAAAGTGGAATTTAGACAAACTCTCGTGCAATTTCAGAGAATAGCAAGGTTGCATTTTGTTGAAGACATTTGAGGTAATCCTGGAGCGTATAGGTGGTAACTCCAAGGAAGAGACTACAGGAAAGGACTAAAGACGTGCGGTCAGGGATGACAGCAGAAGCAAAGGAACACAAATATGAAAATAAAAACGCTTTACTTAACAACAAAGTGACCAGTTTTTCTCTACTTCTATATGTAGGAGAGTAGTAATAAAAATGTTTGAAATGGTAGCATAAGGCCCTGATGTGAAGGGTCATACGTATTAAACTGTGAATTTCATATTCAATTTAGCTGGCAGTGGTGAGAAAGAAAGAGTATTGATAAGAATTCTGTTCTGACAGTATTAAATTGGCCTCAGAATGGATCAGGAAATGAAAAAAGAGAGAGTCCATTAAATGAAAGTTCCAAAAAGAGTTAATAAGACCGTCAAATAGAATGTGGGTGGTAGGAATAAAAGTAAGTGGAATCATGAAAGCAGAGCCATAAAATCTGACAATTAACTAGTTGTGGAGAGAGAGAAAGTAAAGTAAGACTTAATCATGAAAAAAGATTGTCTCCGAAAATATCATCTGCCCACTGGGAACCATGTATGCCATGTGAATATAATTTAGCATCAAATAACACAAAGTACTCAGTATTTCCAATTCAAAATTTTAAATAATATTTAAACCAAGTCTGTACTCTTCTTTTTGTAATTTTAAAGGAAATAATAACACTAAAAAGTAGCAGAGGAGAGAAAAATAAGCAACGTGAGAGGTTTAAACTTTCAGAAATCTAACAGTCCACATAAACACATAAGAAATAAAATGAGATATGTAACAGATAGTATTTTTTTTCTTTTTTGAGACAGAGTCTCGCTCTGTTGCCAGGCGCCAGGCTGGAGTACAGTGGTGCAATCTCAGCAGAGATAGTATTATTTTAACCATTTACTAACGCCCAAATTTATGACCAAATTAGCCATCTGTGGTTACGTGGAGACACAGAATATGACAGGATTAGATTTAAAGATGCTAATTAAACTATTCCAACAGCAAAGAGAACAGTGACAGTTCCTGGCATGATCTGGCAATACAAATAATGCAAGATATATCTCTATGTGATACTCCTATTCTACTACTTATAAGAAGCAAGGATATGAGTGAAAGTGTATAGTATATTTTTGGACATTTACGTCAAATATATATGAACAAATATAATGAAATTGGCTGGTTACTCCTGTTGTCACTGGAAAAAGTGGAGAAAGAAAAGCTTAGGAATTGGAATTCCCAGTTTAAGCACCACAGAAATAACCTGAAGGCATCTGTGTGTACCCACAAGAGGACTTTTATTTCCAGTAGCTACAGAATTGAAACTGTTAAATATCAAATGCAGAATATCCTCCTTCAACTGGCTTAATCATATAAGTGTACTCCCAGCTTTTCAGGGTGTCTACTGTTACAGTGAGGGCATTGATTGGGAAGAAATGGGATTCTGTAAATTGGGGTCATGTGGGAACGGCTTTGATGCAGCCAGGATTACTGAGTTCTTAAATTCTGAGGAGCCTTCTTTGCGAGTGGCAGAGGCTTCCCTGCCACGAAAGCAGCCTCTCCAACTCCATGTGAGGGAATTAGCCCTATACAGCCTGTGGAGACTGTAATGGTCTCCTCTGAGACAACTACCTTCCAAGTTGATGCCAAGTCTCCTCAGGACCCAACCACACTGTCGCTTTTTACCTCTAGACCTATTACTAGACTCAAGTCCCAGCAGGCCCCTAAAGGTAGAGTACAAATGTGACTCCTAAGGAAGTGTCCTATATTCCAAAAGATCTACTTGAGTTTTCTAAATGTATACAGACCAGAAATCCTGGAAACGCATAGGAATGAATAGTAAGAGTACAGTATATCTCTGAATATAAAGTTAAGACAGGCTGAATTTGTTGATATGAGCTCAATAGGCAGAGATTTTGCACTAAATTTTGTAGTTTGGGGAGTTGGAAAGGGATTCTAACAGTTTGTTAGCCTAGTTGGTTGAACTGTGGATCAGAAGATTATGAGCGAGTTGGTGATACCAGACCTGCCTTGGTTTAATGGAGGGAAGGCGATTTAAAAATTTAGAGAAATTGGAATATTAGAGTGAATTTGTCATTTAAATCTTAATGTCATTTAAGTAGAACCCACAATTGGGAGCATCCAGAAGACATACCTTTCATGAATACTTTGAAAAGTAAATATGTGAGGGGAGTCCCAGCATCCTTGAAAGCTCTTTAATTTCACTTATCTGTGAGCCAGGCCTTACAGTGGAAACTGTGGCTACTGAATTAGGAAACCTAAATGCAATGGAAGTAATCTGTCCCCAGGGTAGTAGGGGCTGATACACAGCACTCACTATCAAAGCAAAGTGGGAAGGGCTATGATAACGCATAGCAGACTTGGAGCAGCCATCAGAATAATCTGTTGAGAAGGACTATGACATGGCTAGTTAACAGTGTTTCTAAAAGTAAAACAGATAAGACAATGAAGTTCCAAGTCAAGTGAACAGAAGTCAAGCCTGAATCATAAAAACAGAGAGTCATGCTTTCTCAATCAATTCCCAGCCTTGAGCCAGTAAATAGACCCAGAACCTCAGAATGAGGGGAGGCTGAGTACCATTGATGAAGAACCTCAAAACACTGCCAAAAATCTACACTGTTCATCTTTCTCTCACCCTTCCTGACAGGAATCTATATCTTTTTACCAGGGTAAGAGTGCATTGGGAAAAATGAACAATCAGATCTTGCAGGGACTACTGGATACTGGCTTCGAATTGATACTAATTCCAGGAGACCACATGGCTGTGGATATCAGCAAATAAGAGTTTTTGCTCAGTTGTGTCCCATAGTTGGTCCACTGCATCCCTGATTCCATCTTTTGGTTATTTCCTTAATTCAGAAATACATCATTGCAACAGATATTCTCAGCTGGTGGCAGAATCCCAGTAGTTTCCTAACCTGCTGAGTGAGGTCTATTACCATACGAAAGGGCAAATGGAAGCCACTAGAATGGTCTCCACCTAGGAAAATTGTAAACCAGAAGCAATACTACATTCCCAGAGGGACTGCAATGGTCAGTGGCATCACTGAGAACTTGACAGATTCAGGGATGGTGATTCCAACCACATCTGCAATCAACTTGCCTGTTTGACCTGTGCAGGAGAAAGACAGATCCTAGATAATGACAGCAGATTATTATATGCTTAATCAGGTAGTTACTCCGATAGCAGCTGCTGTGGACGTGGTTTCATTTCTTACCTAATATGCAGCTATTGATTTGGCAAATGCCTTTGCCTAAATTTCTATCAATAAGGGCCATTAGAAGCAATGTGCTTTCAGTTGGCAAGGCTAGCAATATACATTCACTGCTCTACTGCAGAGATATATCAACTCTCTAGTTTTATATAATAATTTAGTTCACAAGGATTTAATCACCTTTCCTTTCCATAACCTATCACATTGGTCCATTACATTGATGACACTATGCTGACTGGACCTAGTGAGCAAAAAGTAACACTTACTTTAGACTTACTGGTAAGACTTTTCTGTGTCAAAGTGAGAAATAAATCTGACAAAAACTCAGGGGTCTTTTTTTCTACCAGTGGTTTGGAGCATAACAAGACATCCCTTCTAAGGTGAAGGGTAAGTTTTTGCATCTGACCCCTCCTGCAACCAGGAAGTTTTAAAAAAGGCACAGTGCCTTGTGGGCTTCTTTGGCGTTTGAAGACAACATACTCATTTGTGTTATTCTCACCCATTTACCAAGTGACCAGAAAAACTCTAGTTTTGAGTGGAGCCAAAAATAAGAGAAGGCTCTTTCGCAGATCTAGTTTGCTATGCAAGCTGCTCTTCCACTATGAGCCATACAGTTAGGCAGATCCAATGGTGCTTAAAGTGTCAGTGGTAGATAGGGAAAGTGTTTGGAGCTTTTGGCAAGTCCCTACAGGTGAAGGGTAGCACAGGCCCCTATAGGTCTGCAGCAAAGGCCCTTTGGATTTTGGAGCAAAACGATTACATTATACAAAAATAATCAGTCCCCTCTGAGAAACAGCTCTTGGCCTAATATTGGGACATAGCAGAGACTGAACACTTAAACACAGGCCACCAAGTTACCACACAATTTGAGATGCTCATAATAAATTTGGTGTAAACTAACCTATGGGGCCGTGAAGTTGGGAATGTAACCAATACTCCATCATCAAATTGAAGTAGTAAATACATTATTGAGCCCATGCGGGCCCTGAATGCATAAGAAATTTCCATAAAGAAATGGCTCAAATACCCATGATCCCCACTCCTGCTCCAAGGCCTTCTCTCTCCTGTCTGCTCCTATGGCCTCATTGGCGGGGAGTCCCTATATTTGGTTAAAAGAGAAGGGAAGTCTGGTACCTGATTTATAAATGTCTTGTATGCAGGTACCACTCAAAAGTGGACAGGTACTGAACTACAGCTCCTTTCTGAAACATTCCTTAAACACTGGTAAGGGGGAATCTTCTCAGTGAGCAGAATTTTGGGCAGTGAACCTAATTGTTCACTTTGCTTGGAAGGAGAAATGGCCAGACCTGAAATTCTGTACCACAATGCCTGGGTTATAGCTAATGGTGGCTAGATGATTAGGAACTTGTAAGGAAGATAACAGGGAAATCTAAGGAAGATGCATGTGGATAGAACTTTCTGAATGGGTAAAAAAAAATGTAAAGATAGACCAGGCATGGTGGCTTATACCTGTAATCCTAGCAGTTTGGGAGGCCGGGGCGGGCAGATCACTTGAGGTCAGGAGTTCAAAACTAGCCTGGCCAACATGGTGAAACCCTGATTTCACTAAAAATACAAAAAAAAAAAAAAAAAAAAGTAGCCAGGCACGGTGGGGGTGCCTATAGTTCCAGCTACTCAGGAGGCTGAGGCAGAAGAATCGCTTGGACCTGGGAGGCAGAGATTGTACTGAGCTGAGATCACACTACTGAACTCCAGCCTGGGTGACAGAGCAAGATTCTGTCTCAAAAATAAAAGAGAATATATTTGTGTCCTAGGTGAATGCATACCAAAGAATGACCTTCACAGAGGAGGATTTTAACAATCAGTGGATGGGATGACCTGTTCTGTAGATACCAGTCAGACTTTTTTCCCAGCCACCTTGTTATTATCCAGTGAGCTCAAGAACAAAGTGACCATGATGGCAGGATGGAGGTTATACATGGACTCAGCAACTTGGACTTCTATTCACCAAAGCATACTTGGCTATCATCACCTTTGAGTTCCCAGTCTTCCAGCAGTTGAGACAAACACTGAGACCCCAATATGGCACCATTCCTCAGGGTGATCAGCCAGCTACCTGGTGTTAGCATGATTACATTGAATCACTTCTATAATGGAAGAGGAAGAACTTTGTTCTCACAGGAATAACACACTGTGGATACATATTTGCCTTCTTTACATGCAGTACTGATGCCAAAACTTCTGTGGGTTTATAGAATGCATCATCTACCATCACAGTATTCTACACTAAGCACTGCTTCTGACCAAAAACTCACTTCGCAGCAAAGGAAGTGTGGCAATGAGTCTGTGCTCATGAAATCCACTGGTCTTAACATATTCCCCATAATCCAGAAGCAGCTGGCTTGATGGTATAGTGGCAGGGCATTTTGAAGACCTAGTTACAGTGCCAGCAAGGTGGCAATATCTTACAGGACTGGGGAAGGTTTTCCGGAGGCTGTATATATTCTGAATCAGCATCCAAGATAAAGTCTGGCTTCTCCAGTAGCCATAATTCACAGGCCTAGGAATCAAGGGGTGAAAATAGAAATAACATCACTCACTGTTTTCCCAGTGACTCAATAGAAAAACATTTGTTTCTGGTTCCTGCAACCTTATGTTCTTCTGGCCTAGGGGTCTTAATTTTAAAGAGAGGAATCCTTCCACCAATATATGTAACTATGATTCCATTGAACTGGAAGTTAAGACTGCCACACAGCCACTTTGTGCTTCTCATGCCTCTGACTCAAAAAGAAGTGAGTTACTGTGCTGGCTGGAGGGCTTGATCATGACTACCAAGAGAAAACTGAAACACTTCTCCACAATGGAGGTAAGGAAAAGTGTATCTGGAATACAGGAGATCTTTTAGGGTATCTCTTAGCATTACCATGCCCTGCGATTAAGGTCATTGGAAAATAACATTAACCTAATCCAGGCAGGACTGAATAATGGCCCACGCCATTCATGAATGACGGTTTGCATCAGCCCAACTGCGTATGAAAGGAAATTAAATTTTGGGACCCAAACTTATTTAGCCAAAGGGAAAAGTCAAGCTGGGAACTGGGTCACACAAATCTGCCTCCCACTTTTAATTCCTAAATAAGATGGCTACAAGATAAAAAGCTACACACCTCCCCCATATTTTACCCACAAAGAAATTCCTAGTGAGCTGTTAAAATTTCACCATGGCAATGCAAATTGATAGCTTATCTTTTTTTTTTCTTTTTTTTTGAGACAGTCTCCCTCTGTTGCCAGGCTAGAGTGCAGTGGTGTGATCTTGGCTCAATGCAACCTCTGCCTCCCAGGTTCAGGTGATTCTCTTGCCTCAGCCTCCCAAGTAACTGGAGCTACATGCATGTGCCACCATGCCCAGCTAATCTTTGTATTTTTAGTAGAGATTGGTTTCACCATGTTGGCCAGGATGGTCTTGATCTCTTGACCTCATGATCCATCTGCCTCAGCCTCCCCAAAATGTGTGGTATGAGCCACCATGCCCGGCCTGATAGCTTATCTTTACAGGTGCAGTCACCTCCAGCCCACCAGACACAAATGCATATCTGATCATTTCCCTGGTCCAATTTGTCTATATTATCTTATGTAAAATGCAGACTCCCTGCATTTCCCTCTGTCCCATTTTTTTATGTCATGTTATGCAAAAAAATGCAGATTCACTGAGCCAGACAAAGACATGAATGACTACTTTTCCCTATCCATTTCTTACTTGAAAATTGTGTACTTCTCAATATCTCACCCTTTCCCCTTGAAATTTGAAGGCTTCAAAATCATCTTTGGAGAAAACCATACACCGTCTCCCTGGTACCCATCCTTAACTTTGGCAAGTAAATCTCCTAAAATGATTAAGACTTGTCTCATCATTTTACTCAATTGACACATGTGAAGAACCATGACAACTTGAGGTGCTTGCTGAAGACAAAGGGAGTACAGAACAGGAAGTAGAAGAAGGTGGTTGTAAACACCAGCCACAGCCACATGGCCAATTACAGAGAAGTGAGGACTAATTGTCGAGTGTTTTTGCCTTATTTTGTTATAAATTTGTGAGTGTGTGTGTGTGTGTGTGTGTGTGTACAGACAGATGGACAAAACAAATATTTTCATTTTCTTCCCTCTCTTACTCCCTTATCATGTAAAACAGTACGTGTTGACTTTACATCACAGTATGTAAGTTACAGGACATCAAAGAGAAGAGTTAACATCATTCCAGGACTTTACCTCCTCTTCTAATATGTTAGTGCATCTTTGGTTGTACACAGGATAACTGTATCATGTTAGGAGGACATATGATCTTGTTATTGTGTTTATTTGGATATTAAGTATGGCTTAGGGAGATGCTTATGGATGTCAAGTTGACAAGGGGTAGATTTGTGACGGTTAATTTTATGTGTCAATTTGACTGAGCCATGGAATACCCAGACATTTGACCAAATATCAGTCTGGGTGTGTTTGTGAAGGTGTTTCTCAATGAGATAAATGTTTGAATCAGTATACTGAGTAAAGATCCCCCTCCCTAATGTGGGTGGGATAATCCAATCAAATGAAGATCTGAACCAACAAAAAGTCTAAGGAAGAAGGAACTCCTCCTGCCTTATTGATTGAGCTGGGACACTGGTTTTTCTCACCTTTGGACTCAGACTGAAATATCAGCTCTTCTTGGGTGTTGAGTCTGCTGGCTTTCAGGCTGGATTTACACTACAGGCTGTCCTGGGTCTCCAGCTTGCCGACTATAGATTTTAGATTTCTCAGCTTCCGTAATTACATGAGCCAATCAATATCTTATAATATTTCTCTCGCTGTCTCCATCTCTGTCTCTGTCTCTCTCTCTCTCTCAACAGAAGGTATATTAAATATGGACTTAGGAAACTCAGGGGTTGAAATACATAATTGAATATTTATGTGTACTGCTAAGTAGAAATGTTATTTCAGGTATATATTGACTTTCTAGCAAATTATACCAAGACAAAACAATAAGCACAAAAATAACCTCTGGAAATTCATTATATACCCATAGTGCTTAAAATAGATAATATTTGGAAGCAATAGAATTTACTATTTCACAACATTTGGAAACTTCAGTAAGAATGTAAGTTATTTTATAAAGACAAATGTTCAGGATAACGATAAAACAAACTTTCTAATCTTCATGGTGACATGTTTGTGACAACGTAAGTTAACTAAGATTAAAGCACTTATTGAACAAACTAAAACTTAGTCCTTTCTGTATAAATTAAAGGTTAGATCACAGATGCTGAGGCATTCAGATCCCCTACAACAGATACGTGACTTTTTATACCTCAAAAATAAGCTCTACTCTTCTTTGATATGAAACTGTACTTCTTAAGCAAGAATGGTGGTAATTCTAAAAGTTGCTGTGCTAAATATTAACCACATAGTTGGTTTTCTTCTTAAATTCTATTACTAATTTTTTCATTTAATGTAAGTTCTTCACCTTTAACCAAAAACGTACATTTCAAATGTGTGTGAGAATAGGGATACAATTTCAAACACTGGAATACCTATATTGAAATGGCCCCTATTTAGTTTAGTCTATTCCTCAAATAGAAGAAAATATTAAACTGACATTAAAAAGAGGTTAAGAGTAAAACAAGCAATGTTCTTAAACTGTAAAAAGTGCAGATGACCTTTTCTTCATCACATAACTTAAAATATCAAGCATATAGCATTTATGTTAATGCCAGAGTAACTAAAAAGTATATGGAAGCAAATGTGCCTGTGTCATAAATGCAAAAATGTAGTTTCGGCTATGACATTTACCTGCTAATGAATAAATTTTACTAATATATTTTTTCATTATATCTCTGATACTTTGCTCTAAACAATCTACTGACCAATCCAATTAGGGTTGTTTTAAATTGAAATCAATAGCTCTGTTAAGGTAAATTATTACAGATAAGAAATTGCATGTTCATATTAATCTGCCTAATAATGATGTTATTAAATTTGGGAGAAATTTTGTTAAGTATATTTACTTGCATCTAAAATGTTAATAATTATTCTTCAGTATGAAATCTGCTTCAGGTATGGCCATTTACCACACACTTTCCTTTCCTTCCTACATTCTGATCAGATTCTGGATCAGACCCACATCTGATTTAAAAGACTATTTAATCACTCAAATCTTAACATGAACATTCCCTTGACGCTGACCAGTATGTTTTAATTTCCCAAGCTCATCCTTTTATATCCATTTACAGAACTGATAAAATACCTTCACATTTGTATCACCGCATGGGGTTGGAATCTGTGAAAACGTTACCTTACAAGGCAAAAGGGACTTTGCAGATATAATTAGGGTTATAGACCTTAATATCAGAAGATTATTCTGGATTATCCATCTTGGTTGGCCCAGTCTATTCACATGAGCCCTTATGAGCAGAGAACTTTTTCTAGCCAGAAGCAGAAGAGAGATGGAGTAGAGGTGGCTTCATCTACGTCTTGAAGGGAGAGGTGGCTTCAGGGGCAGCTGAGAAACTCCAAGTGTGAAAAGGATATATGTGGTGCTGCTGGCTCTGAGATACAGGAACCCACATGCAAGGGACTGGGAGTCCCCGCGGAGCTAAAACTGGTCCCCAGATGACAGCCAGCAGGTTCATAGGACCTCAGTCTTACAACCACAGGCAACTAATTCTACTGACAACTCAAATGAGCTTGGGAGCAGATTCTCCCCAGAGCTTCCTAGTAAGACTGAAGACAGATGACACTTAAGTTTCAGCCTTATAAAATGCAGAACAGTTATGTCAGTCAAGTCAAACTGGATCTGGGGTAAAAAGACTGTGGGCTAATAATTTTGTATTTTAAGTTGCTAAATTGGTGATAATTTGTTATGCAATTGTAACAAAAGATACATAGAATTACCATATTTTTGTATTCAGCAATATTCATATTTGTCATGAAGTTTACTCACAATCATTCAAGTATTTGGGAATATCATAACTGTACTGTTTTTCAATGAGTAAGATGAGTCTCAGAGAAATTGAATGACTTCTGGAAGATTCTGTACAGAATCCAGGGTTTTTGGGTTTTGGTTTGAGGTTCTTCCACTCTAACAGAAAAGAGAACTTGATTTAATATTGTTAACATAGAACATTAGATGTTGGAATTTTCTTTTCTTTCCTCAATATTGCCTTTCTTGACAAACTTGGAACCCACCCAAATGCCCATCAATGATTGACTGGATAAAGAAAATTTAGCACATATACACCATGGAATGCTATGCAGCCATAAAAAAGGATGACATGTCCTTTGCAGGGACATGGATGAAGCTGGAAATCATCATTCTCAGCAAACTGACACAAGAATAGAAAACCAAACACCATATGTTCTCACTCATAAGTGGGTGTTGAACAATGAGAACACATGGACACAGGGAGCAGAACAATCACACACTGGGGTCTGGTGGGTGGGGGGCTGAAGAGGTATAGCAGAGGGTAGGGGGCTAGCGGAGGGATAGCAGAGGGGTGGGGGATTGGGGAGGGATAGCATTAGGAGAAATACCTAATGTAGATGACAGGGTGATAGATGCAGCAAACCTCCATGGCATGTGTATACCTATGTAACAAACCTGCACGTTCTGCACATGTACCCCAGAACTTAAAGTATAATAAATTAAAAACAGAAAAAAGAATAATTACTTAATGCTTACATATTCCATTTTTAAGAAAAAACATGATCTAATTATCTTTTAGTTATTGCAAAAAAAAAAAACCAACATAATATAGAAGTTTCAAAGTATTGAAATTCCTCAGAAAATGTATAGAAAACTGTGATACAATATAATCTTTATTTTACTTAAATCATATAGACAGCTAGGTTGGTTTCTTTGCATAACTATCTAATTTACATATTCAGATGAATGTAGTCTAAAATGTGAATAAAGTATTTATATTTTAGCTCAATTTCCTAAACTAATTGAAATGGCTCTGGCATCTTTCATCTGATATAATTTCATCACTGTGTCTTCAACAGACAGTCTAGAGGGCACGAATGAGGGTTGTGTTTGAAGGTGTAATCAGATTTTCAAAAAAATACAGTTAGTTAAATGTTTACAAAATCTGACTAAATAGATGCATAATAGTAATCAGTGTCTTACTATAATTGTTATGGCTTTATTATACAAGTAATAAATTATTTTTAAAGGTGGGGGATAGGGGAAAATGCTGGACAAAGGGTACAAAGTTTCAGTTTGACACAGAGAATACATTTGAGATCTATTGCACAGCACAGGGAGACAGTTACTAATAATGTAATATGTATTTTAAAATTTCTAAGAGAGTAAATTTGAAATGTTTGAATCATCAAAATGTGGTAATTATGTGAGGTGATGGATATGTTAATTAACTTGATTTATTCATTCATAATGTAGACATATACCAAAAGCTCACATTATACCTCATAAATATATATATACAATTATTTGCCAATTTAAAAATAAGATAAAAAATTTTTAAAAGGTATGTAGAAGAACTATACATAGGGGAAGAAAATGAAAATAAAAGTTCATTGATTATTGTTTAAGGAAAAAGATTAACATATCTTCCCAATATGTGATAATTTAGATGTATCAGTGCCCTAACAGTTTCCACCAAAGCCTGAATACTAATTAATATTATATTGGTACATTACATTTTAACTACAACTTGATAAATTTAATGAAATAATAAATATCAAAATGGAAAAATACTCCTTGTTCAAAATATGTATTTTTCTGCTAAAACAAACAAGCAAAGATTTGATAGGAGAATAGAGGCATTATACTTTAAAAATTTTCACCATAAAATACTCCAGTTACATTTCAGGATTTATATAGTAACTGAAGTTAATATGTTTAAATCATGGGTTTATATAATTTTCCATTCAGTGTTAAATTTTACAAGCTCTATTAAAAGAAAAAGCAATGGTATAACTTCCTGACAAGCCAAATTAAAATTCACTAGGTGAGGTTTGCCATATATATTTTTTTGAGATGGAGTCTCACTTTGTTACCCAGGCTGGAGTGCAGAGGCACCGTGTCAGCCCCCTGCAACCTCAATCTCTTGGGTTCCAGCAATTCTCCTGCCTCAGCCTCCTGAGTAGCTGGGATTATAGGCGCCCACCACCACGCCCCACTAATTTTTATAATTTTAGTAGAGTCTGGGTTTCACCATGTTGTCCAGGCTGGTATTGATCTCCTGACAGCAGGTGATCCTCTAGCCTCGGCCTCCCAAGGTGCTGGGATTACAGGCATGTGCCACCGTGCCCAGCTGAAGTTTGGCATATTTTTAGAAAGTATCAGTGTTCACTGTAATTGACCATACTGGCATTTCTGATGGGGCCAGGAGTGGAAGTTTAATTTTGATCACAAGCAGCATTGGTTCATAGATAAAAGTCGTTCTCATAGTGGGAAGAGTCCACACAATCTAATAAAATTCTACATGACACAATCAATTACATTTAGGTATAAATAAATACCATTTTACTAGATATCAATTATTCCCAGAAGTTTTAAGGAAAAAGAAATTTTTTAGGTAATTATGTTTTTTTACTCCTTGGAGCTCTGTGACTGAGATTTGAATTCAACAAACATTCATTTGTTGTTTGTATTTATCAATTATGCTTGAAAGTTGGATCCTATGTAGATTACTTATTTAAAGCATGCATTTTGTAAATTTTTAGAAAGGGATTCATGTTGTGTTCAGAAAACGTTTCAAAGGCATCACTTTGCTTTTATATTAATAACCGTTTTGAAAATACAAGGTTGAATGATGACAAGGAGTAATTTCATTACACTGGGTGAAATGGAAGAAATGGATTTTTTTTTTTTTTGGTTAAACTATTATTGAAACATAATTGGATGGACCAGAATTATATTTCTAATCAGTTATTTAATGCTTCTCAAGCACTTTGAAGAAAAATTGTGATATACGAATGCTCTATATTGATGTTGATCTTATCAGAAGTTATAAGCATTGACTTTTAATGAAGAATAGTGTACATAAATGATATTTAAACCAGCTGTCTGACCGACAGAGTTATAGGTATACAATATATTCATTAAACTCGGTCTTATTTTGAATGCTAGAGTTCATTAGTTTAAAATTTTTTACAAGGTATAACACAGGTGACCCTTTAATACCTATGCCTATTTAGGTTCTTAGAATGATTATTAGATGATAATGACTCCTTTCACTAGTACAGTCTCTAAAGTCACCATGATAGCATCATGAAGTGCAAGGCAGATAATGTTTTAATAGAAGAGAATTCACAGGATAAGAGTAATTAAAGAAAATGCTGCTCAAGGATGGTTTTAATTACCAATCCTAGAATACCCTGCCTTTGTCTCACATGAGAAGAAAAAGATACTGAATTGGCTTGCTTTCTTATTGCCCTTTTACTGTAGAGGGACAAAAATGGGCAACGAAAAGAAGTGATCATTAAGACCATTCTCACTGTTACCTTTAAGAATCCTTTAGTTGTGCAGCCAAACAGAAGTAAAGGATAATAAGTATTAGTAAATGTTGGATGTCTGGTCAAAGCAAGATGAAAAGTTTAATTTTGCATATTATTGAACACATAGTATCTTTCCTTAGTAAAAACCAGAGATAATAACAATAATTTAATTTTGTTCCTCTATGCATTTCAATGTTAGTTCTGTAATATTTTTCCTTTCTGTTCAAGTATCTAAAATTACTAATATAAACTACTTAATTTGTATTATTCCTCAAGAATAATCATAGTTTATACTTTGGTAAATGGTTTTACTATAATCAACTCTTTCACATAAATAATCTTTATTATAAAATGCTAAAGAGACAGAGCTGTTGTAGAATTGCATTTTATCTCCACCTGTTAACATAGACTCTATTATTATTTTTATTTTCTGATTCTAAAATCCTCTGGAGAAACAACCCTAAACAATCTATTAGTATAACTTTTTCTCTGCTTCTCTTGTCAGAAATTGCACTTCGTGAAACACCAGCTTTGTAGAGGAGTACAATCTCCAACTAAAGCCTGATTCTTAGCATCCTGCTTCTCAATCATTATGGCCATGAATCTTAAAGAATACTTATATTCCCAGGCAAGTTACTGAATATTTCTGGACTTTAATTTCTCTTCCCATGTCACACATGGAAATAATAATATCTACCTCTTGGAGTTACTGTATGTTAAGCATAATGCATGACACATAGTACATACTCAATAAATTTCATTTATTAATAAAAATGCTAAATATGATTATATAAAAGTACTATGTAATTATTAAATGAAGCACAGTTAATACTGATTGAAAATAATAATATAAAATAATTATATATTATTACCAATATAAATTATAGAAATTTTCATAATGATGCCACAAAGTTAGGTTTATTATATTAATTAAAGCAGAAATAAAATATTTTATTTTTAGCATAAAATTTTCATGTAATAATAATTTCATTGTCTAGTTTTATGTTTCAGGTTATATATTATTTGTCAGGAACTCTGAAGCATCTCACAGTAAGGCATAAAATATAATTTTAATCTTTATCTAGTCATTAAAAATGGGGTCACTAGACCCAGATAGTGTTAAACCCAGACCATAAGATCTCATGTTGACGGTGTGTGTTGATGCTCAAATGGCCAACTCTGAAGGATGAAAGAAAATCTTATGAATTACATTTGGTTGACTTGGCTTGGCTTGTGAGGCTTTGAGTGCCTCTCATATCTGTATTTACTGTCTTATTCCAGTTCTATCGAGTACCTACTAAGTAAAAGTCACTGTAAGACATAAAAATAATGCAAAATATTTTATATTTCCTCAAGTTGCTGTTATTTTTTACCGGATTAAGGAATGCATTCAATGATCATAATATATGTGAGTATCATACGGAAGGAGACAAAAGATCACTTCTAAGTGGAGTTAAAAGGGAAAACATACAAAGAAATTATAATTAAAATAAAACTATAATGTGTAGACTCATTTTTAATAGATGAAGATCCAGAAGCAGAGTATTTTAGGAATAGAAAAGGTGTAGGCTTGGAAGATAGCAGGGCCTATTTGGAGACTCAGTCAAGTTTGCTGGGGCATAGGTTCTTTGAAGAAAATAGTATAAGACGACACAAGAAGGCACATAAAAGCCAATAAGGGAGACTTCCACGTATTGATTCCATATAGCATTCCATGATTAACTTTTCACTGTTTATCTCAAATCCCTAAGTAGTAAATAGTAAATACTTTTTAAAATATGATAAATGAGTGAATTAGTGAAGTAATTAAAGTTTAAACTTTAATCAATATAAAATTAGTAGCCATGAGAACTGGCTCAGAAGTGAACATTAGAATGAATAACCAGAGAGTGGCATATTACAAAGAATTAAAGAGGGTAGAAATTAGAGTAGAAGAGGCTAAAAAGAAAACACTTTCTATGACTAAGGAAAAGGAAGGTGAGCACCAAGAACTGTGAAGAAGCTGAGATTTATACTGTTTTCAAGCTTACATATTAGCCTGTTGTGTTCTCATGGATTTTGGGAGAAGAAATGAGATCTATGAATTTCTCAGATCCCTGAGACAAAGAACTTCATTACTCACAGCTATGAAGGTAACCAGGGTATCAGCACCTACACTGGTTTCTCAAGTCCCAATTACCACAGAGACAGGTGCATACTTAGTGGACTGAGGAACAGGGGAGGAAGCCTCAGCTTGTGGAACCTGAATCTTTTGTAACAGGTCAAAGCCAGTTTAAAAAGGTAAGGGTGACTAAACTTTGCTGCAGAGTAAGACATTAATTTTATTTTACTGTACTATAAGCAAATCTGTCCTTTACTCTAGAGGAAGACATTGTCTCTTCTGTAAAGAGCTGTTAGCTATACAAACATCTTCAAAAACACAGTCCAAAACAAAAGGAAAGTTAGACGATACAC
Source organism: Aotus nancymaae (assembly GCF_030222135.1). Lineage (NCBI taxonomy): Eukaryota > Metazoa > Chordata > Mammalia > Primates > Aotidae > Aotus > Aotus nancymaae. The sequence goes on from NW_026988435.1 coordinate 2,878,012, forward strand.
AGAAACATTACTAATAAAGAACTATCTCCCAATAGAGATGGCCTGACCAAGGAGGTGGTAGTGGAAATTCCATTCAAATAATCACTGTATTCATGGCAGGTTTCTGTGCCTTTTATCATGGCAGGTTTCTGTGCCTTTAATTAGTCTATAGATCAATTTTTTTTAACTAGAACAGGATTTCTTGTTATATTACATTTTCTCAAACAAACAGAAGGAATAATTATTTTATTGAATCTACACCAAAGCGAATCATAACTTAGGGGTAAATGTTGACTTCTTACAAGAATAAACTGTAAGTCAGAATTTAACACTTCTGGACTTTTCTCAAGGATGGGAGTTAGATTCATAGAACTCAGTAAGTTAAATAGAGCTTAAAACCTTTCTAGAGAGATTTTCTAATATCCTGACGCAATCTGTTATATATGTATGTTTATATATATAAAAAACAGAATTACAAATATTTATGGAATAAAAAAGGATGAATCTATGAATCTACTCTATGAATAAACTTTTTAAAAAGTAAGGCAGAAAAAACTTGGCCACACACTCCTTAGGTACTGCGTAGTAAAGAATCTAACCTTAACCAAAATATGATCTGACCTCTGCCCTTGGCTTCTGGGAAGTAATCTCTTAGTCCTTGTAATGTCATGCATGACAGGAGTATCTTTGGTTGTCTTGGATCAGCAACACAATTACAATGTGATTTAGGAGAGGGGCTCTGAGTCACACCAATAATGTAATTTAGGGTGGACTTTGGATCATCAACACACCTGGAAGTGCTGGAGACGAAGACCAGTCACATGAGAAGTCAACCATGCCTGTGTGATGGAGCCACAGTGAAAACTCTGGACACTGAACTTGGTGAGCTCCCTTGGCTGGCAATACTCATGAATGCCACACACTGATGCTGGGAAAGTTACGCTGTCATAACTCCACGAGGAGAAGACACGTGGAAGCTCCACATTTGGAACTCTACTGGACTCTATCCATCTTAGTCAGTGCAGGCTGCTGCAACAGAATACCATAGACTGGGTGGCTTAAATAACAGACCTATTTCTCACAGTTCTGGAGGTTGAGAAATCTAAGATCAAGAGGCTGGCAGATTTGATGTCTGGTGATGGTACTCTTCCTGGTTTCCAGAGGGCTATCATATTCTACCCTCACATTGTGAAAAGAAAGCAAGAGAACTCTCTGGGGTTTCTTTTATGAAGACACTTAGAATCCCATTCATGAGGGCTCTAACCCTATAACCTACTTATCTCCCAAAGGCTGCACATCCTAATACCGTCCAAATAACACCAGGAATTAGGATTTCAAAATATATGATTATTTGGGGAACAAATATTAACTTCATAACACTATCTTACACATTTATTCTCTTGTCTGATTTTAATCTGTATCCTTCAGCTATAGTAAACTAAAACCATGAGTGTAATAGTTTTCAGAGAATCCTGTGAATTCCAGGAAATCTATGAACCTGGGAATGGCTTTGGAAATCTCCAACTTGCAACTGGCATCAGAAGTGAGTATGGTCTTGTGTAGGTTGTGTTCCCTCTAACTTTGCACAGGTCTTTAAAAAATTATATTCAGGAGACATTTTATCTCTTTGTGGTGCGTATTTTACATTTTTATAATGTCAAATTCTTGATTTGCATATGATAATATGTAAATCACAGCATTCCATTATATTTTTATAATACACCTTTAAATATGTATATATATGAATGTATGTATATTCTACAATGTTTTCCAAATCTATTTTTAAACTTTTTAATAAAAAATCAACAAAATTGAGCAAATGTCAGTTGAAAGAAAGCATATTAATCTTAAATACATATCATTATTATAGAATTCTTTAAAAACTATTTTATTGTAGGCATAAAATACCTAAAAATCAGTTTGTAGTTAAAATGATAACAAATTTGACCATCTTAAAACCATCAGAGACTGATTCTTCCTGATTTCTAATTTGATTTTACTTTTCCATACTTCTTAAGATTTGTAACATGGGGAGAAATGACAGACAAAGTATGTACCCAAAGTAAAATTAAAAAAAAGATTTGTGGGCCGGGCGCAGTGGCTCACCCCTGTAACCCCAGCACTTTGGGAGGCCGAGGCAGGTGGATCACGAGGTCAAGAGATCGAGACCATCCTGGCCAACATGGTGAAACCCCGTCTCTACTAAAAATACAAAAAATATCTGGGTGTGGTGGTGTGTGCCTGTAGTCCCAGCTACTCGGGAGGCTAAGGCAGGAGAATTGCTTGAACCCAGGAGGTGGATGTTGCAGTGAGCCGAGATCGTGCCACTGCACTCCAGCCTGGTGCCTGGCGACAGAGCAAGACTCTGTCCCAAAAAAAAAAAAAAAAAAAAATTTTGTTATAAACACGTAAAATTCCACATTTTAAAGTTTTTCACAGGTAATTTTTAAGTTTCCCAATTAGAAATATTACTATTGCATAGCCCTATGGATTCTCATTAGTGGAAATGTAAACCCTTGCTGCCTAACAAAGACTTGGAGACACCTTTCTACAATAATAATAATAATAATAATAATAATGTCAAATTCAGCACACTGATTGATCATTACTTCTAAAGAATATATTTTTTATATAAACTACACAGAGGAGAGAGACAAATTGATACATGATAAATTCTTGTATGATGCAGCAATGGCATGAAAGGCAAATTAACATGCATTATTAATAAAAGCTTATTATATGTTAACTGTGTAAAACTGTACAAAGATGATTGCCATGCATCTTTCTCAGCCATGTGGTTTTGGATCCATCCACAGCAATTTTTAGCCTCAGAGTTTCAGATTGAATCGGGCAGGACATGTGCATCAAAGTCCTCTAGGTATCTGCATGAAAATATGTTCTCATTACTTCCTCTTAGCACTGTAACCTAGTGACAGTTCTTTTAGTCATGGGCCAGGGGAAGCAAGCCAAAAACCCCTGTCATCTTCTAAATTCACAGCATGAAGCTCTAACATTTCTTTAAGCCTTCTCCTTTTATTTCTGTCTCCTACTGCCAGTCTGACTGTCAAAGTCACAGCATGAGATAAAAATGAAAAGAACCATCAAAGAAACCCATGTGCAGAATTTCCCTACAGGAGTTTCAGCAAGAGGGGCAAAAATATGAAAGTGGCTACCCTGACATCTGCCCTCCAGCAAATCATTAATGAAAGGAAGAAACAAATGTGTGCTTGCCCACCCCTCAAATATGTCCCTTGATATAAGGAAATGGAATGTTTCATTTTTGTAATAGATAAAAAGATCAATTGCTAGAACATATTTTGCTTTGAGGGGTTTTTAAATATAAAAATTGAAAACGGGTCATAATATCCAGACAGAAAAAAGTGAGTTTACATTTCTATTGATTTCAAGGTCAGAGTTCTATGCAAAATTTTTGGCAAAATCATTTGAAATATAATTTCTTCAAATTTTGATATAAAGTAGAACATCAATACAGTAGTGTGATCATAAAAGCATTCAGTTCACCTCAAATCAAAATCAATATTACAGCAAGTAGCATATATTAAAAGGAAATGTGCATTTTAAAACAATTATTCTATTATTCCAACTTTCCCTCAAATTGTTGAAAAAGGCATTTTTTTTTTTTTTCAAGACAAGGTCTTACTCTGTTGTCCACGCTTGAATACAGTGGGATAATCCCAGCTGCAGCCTGAAATTCCTAAACTCAGTGTTCCTCCCTCTTCAGCCTCCTGAGTAGCTGGGACTATGGGTGTGTGCCACCACACCCAACCAATTTTTATTTTATTTTTTTTATAGAAATGGAGTCTTGCTGTGTTGCCCAGGCTGATCTTGAACTCCTGGCCTCAAGCAATCCTCCTGCCTCAGCCTCCCAAAGTGCTGAGATTACATGCATAAGCCAAGTGCCCAACCTAAGATGTGCATTTTAAAGATAGGAAGCATGCTTTCATTACAAGTGTTTCTGGGTGCACATGGTTTAAAAAAACTGTATATTGTGCTGTGTTAACAATAAAATTTTCGTTAAGTCATAAATGTATTTTTATAAACTTTATTTTTGAATAATTTTAGGTATACAAAAAATACACAAAGATTAGAGTTATTATATACTCCTCACCTAGTTTCCCATATTGTTAACATCTTACATTATCATATTACATTTGTCAAAGCTAAGAAATGGATATTAGCATATTACCATTAATGAAATTCTAAGCTTCATTTGCATTTCACCAGTTTTCCAGTTTCTTTTCTAGTACAGAATCCAGGGTACCACAGTGCTTTAGTTATCATCACCCTGAGCCTGTGGTGGTTACCCAGTCTTTCCTTGATTTTTATGACCTTGACAGTCTTAAGAAGTACTGACCAGATAGGCTGTAAATATCCCCCAGTCTGGGTTTGCACGATTGCTTTTTAATACTTCCAATTTAGTGCATGTTTTCATAGTTTTATGTGTAATTGTGCCATAACTAATCACTCAATTAAATAAATAAGCACTATATTTATTTACTAAAAGGAGGAAGTTGTACTTCCAAAAAGACTTAATACGACTTTTTCCACTAGTTAAACAGTTTTACAACAAGAAAAGTAATCAAGGTGCGATTCATTTACTAAATCAGTAAGTAGTGCCACTTTGTGACTGGAAATGTGCTTTGTACAAAAAAAGGATGTGGTTTATTTCCTCTCAGGGAGAACACAGTTAAGAAAGGAAAAAACAAGCAAACATAAAATTATCATACAGAGCACAGGGAACTGCAGAGGGGTTAATGTGTGTGAGATGTCTTGACCATAAGGCATCCAAAGGCAGATATTCTTGACTATACAAAATTAGATGTGCTTAAATGAATCTCGTTATTTTTATAAATACTAGTGGCATTTCATTCTACCAGAAAGCGGTGCAAAACACATCTGCTCAGGCAGAAGTGGTAACATCCACGATAAATTTTGTAGAATGAGTTATGTTTCTCCAGGGGGAGAGGTGGGCAAAGGGAAGTTTAGGCAAAGGAGGAAAATGCCATAGTGTGGTTTGAGGATATGAAGCCAGCATGCTTTGCCACCATCTGTTGAATTTTTGAATTGAGGATGGAAAGTTAAAAGAGGATTATTTTCTCTATTGATTTCAAGTAAGAACATGACAAATAAGATTTGCATTTTAAAATGTATTCTTTAAATTAAAAGAGCAATTTACATCACTCCACACATTGTAATTATTTTTCTTTCCATTTCTTTTTTAAACACCTTTGCATTTTAGAGAGTATTCTGACTGCAGTGTAGAGAATGAATTGGAGGTAAAAGGAATTAGAAGCAGGAAATAATTAGACAATTGTTAGTATAATCAAGACAAAGTAACAAGATTATCAACTAAGGATAAAGAAGAGTTTTCAAAAAGAGGTAGCATCTAAAGGACATACAAAAAATTGAACATGAAAATGTTTTTAAAAGAAGGAAGCAGAGGTATCATTTTAAGATTTCCGCTTAGTTGATAAGGTAGCTATTGGTGTGAGTTGCCTAAGACAGAGAGTACAAGAGTCACAGATTAAGCAGGTTGGAAGCCATGAAAATCCTTCAGTTTTGAACAGTTTGGGTTGAGATACCTGAGTTGGAGGAAATAATGTAGAGATGCCCAATAGTCTTATGATTATTGGAAACAGAGTTAAGGAGAGAGATGCTGGGGATGTGGTTTGGGAGACATCATCATATAGAAGGTACTGGAAATAATAAAACTAGGTGATATTCTCCAGTGGGAAAGAGAATGAGGAAAGTGGCTGCTGTTGGAAATCTCAGAAAACATTCACATTTAATTAATGGGTAGAGATAAACTACAGAGAAAAGTATACTAAGAAAGAATGGCAAGGAAGGATAAAATAAAATCAAGAAAACTTTGTCATGGAAACTAGGACGCAGGCTTCAATATTCAAAGACAGAGGTAATAAAATGAGACAAAGATCAATACTGCCAAAGCTATAAAGGAGTTAGTTAAAATAAGTACATTATTCTAAAATAATTTTTCATAGGATGTTAATATTGTATGACTTAAAAGGAGCAATCAAATAATATGGTAATCATTTAGTTTCAAATAAAAATACAACAGTGTGTATGTCATTATCATTTGGGGGTAAATTTACTAATATGAGAATAGACCAATTTAAAAATATTTAGAAAGCATGAATTCATGGAGTAACATGAATACTAGATAATTTGTTTGGTGACAAGAATTTATAACCAGTACATTTTTGAAGTTGGAAAGTGCTCAACTCATTGTATAATGCATTTTGCTATCTCTTAAGCTACATGTTGCACCCAAAACACTACTATGATTTTTCTCTATTTCACCTTATGAAAAACAATCTTTATATTTGAAAATAAATCCTTCAATAAATGTGGTTTGACGCAAAATCAAAAACCTATGTAGTAGAATTTCAAGACTGATTGAGAATTGTCAAATTCTTCCAACGACAATTGATTTAAAACATTTTCCCACTGTAAAAACAAGTAGTAAAATAACCATGAAGTAGGATGTTAGAACAATACATTAGATTTTTTTTTTAATGTAATCCCACCACTTTGGGAGGCCGAGTGAGGGTATCATGTGAGGTCAGGAGCTTGAGACCAGCCTGGCCAACATGGTGAAACCCAATCTCTACTAAAAATACAAAAAAAATTATCCAGATGTGTTGGCGTGTCCTGTAATTCCAGTTATCCAGGAGGCTGAGGCAGGAGAATCACTGGAACCTGGGAAGCAGAGGCTGCAGTGAGCCGAGATTGCACCACTGAATTCCAGCCTGGGCGACAGTGGAGCAAGACTACATCTCAAAAAGCAAAAAGAAAAAAGCTGGAGGCATCATGCTACCTGACTTCAAACTATACTACAAGGCTACAGTAATCAAAACAGCATAGTACTGGTACCAAAACAGAGATATAGACCAATGGAACAGAATAGAGGCCTTGGAAGCAACATCACACATCTACAACCATCTGATCTTTGACAAACCCTACAAAAACAAACAATGGGGAAGGGATCCCTTGTTTAATAAATGGTATTGGGAAAACTGGCTAGCCATATGCAGGAAGCTGAAACTGGACCCCTTCCTGACACCTTACACTAAAATTAACTCCAGATGGATTAAAGATTTAAACATAAGAACTAACATCATAAAAACCCTAGAAGAAAACCTAGGCAACATCATTCAGGACTTAGGCACAGGGAAGGACTTCATGACTAAAACACCAAAAGCAATGGCAACAAAAGCCAAAATAGACAAATCAGATCTAATTAAACTCCAGAGCTTCTGTACAGCAAAAGAAACAATCATTAGAGTGAAACAGCAACCAACAGAATGGGAAAAGAGTTTTGCAATCTACCCATTTGACCAAGGGCTAATATCCAGAATCTACAAAGAAAGAAAGCAGATTTACAAGAAAAAAAAAAGAAAAAACCATTCAAAGGTGGGCAAAGGATATGAACAGACACTTCTCAAAAGAAGACATTTATGTGGCCAAAAAACATGAAAAAATGCTCATCATCACTGGTCATTAGAGAAATGCAAATCAAAACCACATTGAGATACCATCTCATGCCAGTTAGAATGGTGATCATTAAAAAATCTAGAGACAACAGATGCTGGAGAGGATGTAGAGAAAAAGGAATACTGTTGGTGGGAGTGTAAATTAGTTCAATCATTATTGAAGACAGTGTGGCAATTCCTCAAGGATCTAGAAATAGAAATTTCATTTGACCCAGCAATCCCATTACTGGGTATATACCCAAAGGGTTATAAATCATTTGATTATAAATACACATGTCCATGTATATTTGTTGTGGCACTGTTTATGATAGCAAAGACCTGGAACCAACCCAAATGCTCATCAATGATAGACTGGACAAAGAAAATGTGGCACATATACACCATGGAATACTATGCAGCCATAAAAAATGATGAGTCCGTGTCCTTTGTAGAGACATGAATGAATCTGGAAACCATCATTCTCAGTAAACAGACACAAGAACAGAAAATCAAACACCACATGTTTTCACTCATAGGTGGGTGATGAACAATGAGAACACCTGGGCACAGGGAAGGGAACAACATTCACTGGGTTAGGTAGGGGGTGGAGGGAAGGGGAGGGGAGGGACAGCAGGAGGCAGGGAGGATGGGGAAGGATAACACCAGGAGAAATGTCTAATGTAGGTGATGGGGGGCAGTGCGGGGTTATGGAGACAGCAAACCACCATGGCATGTATGTACCTATGCAACAATCCTGCATGATGCAGGATGTGCACATGTACCCCAGAGCCCAAAGTACAATTAAAAATAAATAAATTTTAAAAAAATAAAAAAATAAAAAGCATTTTTTTTACTGTTGTCATTTCCTAAAATTAAATAAGCTATTTCAAAATTAAAACTAGGAAAATCAAGAGAAATAAAAAGTTTTTTAAAAATGTGAGGAAAATAAGGAACCAAAAAATTTAAAGACATATTATGTATATTAAAAATATTCCTGATTTAAAGGCAGAAAAATACAGCCCATCTGGATCAAGGAGAAAATCAATCTGATAGTACAGAATATATAAAAAATATTGACCATAATACAAAGTGCAATAAACAGAAGGAGAAAAATTAAATTCCCTTGTGTTAAAAATTTAGAAAGGGTTATATTTCATTATACATCTGTCAATATAGTTTTATTTTATTTACCACGTATAATTAACATGTACTAAAATAAAATTTAAAGAAAAAATTAATATGTATTTAAAGGGATGTTTTACTGTATATTAAATATAGAATTCTATATATACACAGACACTCACAGATATGTAAAGAGTCTAAACACTTAATTCCATACCATTTTTCCAAAGAGCTCAAGAAGCTTTGAGGAGATTGTAGTCTATAAAATAGGAGAGCATTGATAGAAAATAATTATGAAATGAGGTCTGGAAATTGAATTTCACGTAAGAAAAAGGCAAAAGAAATTCAGGAATAAGGAAAAGGAAGTCTCAGGACAAAAACTGTGCAGCAGAGTAAGACAAATCCAAAACCAAAGACAAGGTGAGAACCACAGAAGAAAAGTGTACGGAGCAGAAAAGGAAGATACAAATCATATGAGACATTTAGCAGTATGAAAAATGTTACGAAAATATAGAGTATAGGATATGTAGGAAAATTTACTCTCACATTTTAACGAAAATTAAGCACACGAAAAAAGACGTAGGAAGATTATTAATTCCAAGATAAAATCACTGTAGAAGAAAAAACATTTGTATTTCCTTGTACATTTTATTTCCATGCAGCGAACAATATTTACAGTGTTGTAGCAACAGGAATATTTAATAGGGGCATGGAAGTTAGCTAAAAATATTAATCTACCAATTTATATAATGTCTAAAATTAAGACTGCAGTGTATCCATTTTATTTAGATATGAACAGATGAAAACCTGAAAAAGAAATAGCTAAAAAAGAGAAACTAATCGTCTCTGAGGAATATGATAAAAAATGATGTAGGGTGCATAGGAATTGCTTTCTTTTTGTTATAAGCCCTATTGATCCCTATAATTTTAAAGTTTCACGTATAAATAAATTTTAAATGTGTAAAGTATATTAACAGAAAGCATAGAGAAAAACAATTCAAAAAGGAGAAGATACTCAAATTTCTTGTTGGTGAGGGAAATTTAAATTAAAGCAATAATTGGTACAACTATACTAACCCTGCTGACAAAAATGGAAAGTTCTGTGAAACTTGTCAGAATCAAAATTGAATCATTTATGTTAAAGATCAGTTATACACAAACGCCTGATAAAAATAACTATCACAAAAGACTGCAAAAACCACAACCTTGCACAAAATTCATCACAACCTTACACAAAATATACAACTGCCAGGACGTCTGTCTAGCAACTGTTTAGACAGTTGAGAATTATCTCAAAACAATGATGTAATCCTCATTTTTCCTTCAAAAACCTTTGTTTTCTTTTACCTTCCTGAATATACACATAGCTTATGACGGTACTCATATTCTCAATGCAATGCCTTTCCCCCCAAAGAAATCATTGTCTCTTAAAAGAGTCTCCCCCTCTGTTATTAAGTTGACAGTTCTATAAAACTTACTGCGGACGGAATTACAAGAAAACTCTGAAATCATACAAAATAAAGAAAGCCATTGACCCTTGTGAACATCGATAATACTATATTTGCACTACTTCTTGATTATACCAGTTTTTGGTGAACTTACTGAAAAATTACTTTACTAGCTTATGTTTAGCAAGATTGAGGTAGTTGTATAAGTATTCATAGCACCCTCTGCAGATGATATATTAGGTTCTGACCAAAATTTGGAAAATGGCAGAAGGAAAACTTCCTGCTTTCAGTGGATCACCATATAAGAATACAGATAAGGTACAATCTACAAGCAACTTTAGGCAGTATCTAAAAATTGACTTTGTAAATACAGCATTTCGTTTTTAAGGAAGTTATTATGTGTTTACTAACAATTGTGAGAACATAACAATGCATTTAGTTTTCTATTATTATTATTTTTATAGATTCAGGGGGTATATGCACAGGCTTGTTACATGGATATATTGCATAATGGTGAGGTTTGGGCTTCTAGGTGCCCATCACCCAAATAGTAAACATTGTAGAGATCTTTAACTTCCTTTGCTAAATATATTCCTAGGTATTTGGTGTGTGTGTGTGTGTTGCTATTGTTAATGAGATTGTGTTCTTGATTTGGTTCTCGGCTTGAATATTATTGGTGTATAGAAATCTTACTAAATTTTGTACATTGATACTGAAGTCATTTTTCATGTAATCTCTAAGCAAAGAAAATTGGACTTCCTCTTTTGCAATTTGGATGTCTTTTCTTACTTTCTCTTGACTAACTTCTCTGGCTAGGAATTCAGTACTATGTTGAATAGGAGGTGACAATGGGCATCCTTGTATTCTTTCGGTTTTCAGAGGAAATTATTTCAGCTTTTCTCAATTCAGTATGATGTTTGTGGGTTCCTCATATACAGCTTTTGTTCTTTTGAGGGCTGCTCCTTCAACGTCTACTTTGTTAAGGGTTTTTGTCATGAAGAGATTTTGAATTTTATTGAACGATTTTTGTGTGTCTGTTGAGATAATCAGATGGTCTGATAAGATTTGGCTGTGAATCCATTTGGTCTGGGGATTTTCTTTTGTTGGAAAATGTTTTATTACTGACTCAATTTCATTACTTGTTATTGGTCTGTTCAGGATTTCTATTTATTCATGGTTCAACCTCAGGAAGTTGTACATTTTCAGAAATTTACCCATTTCCTCTAGGTTTTCTAGTTTGCAAGCAAACATACTAGTAGTAGTCTCTGATGATGTTTTTTATTTCTGTGTAATGTCACTTTTATCATTTATGATTGTGATTATTTGTATCTCTCTTATTTTCTTGGTTAATCGAGCCAGCAGTCTATCCATTTTGCTTATGGTTTTCTAAGAGCCAACCTTTTATTTCATTAACCCAAAAGTACAGCTTGCTGCCAGTGCTCATTAAATTTTACATAAACACCCTCTCTGAGGCTGAAGCAAATCTGATTGATTTTCAATGTAAAAATAAAGTATAAAAGCTGTTCTTGTTGTTATTTCTAAATAGAACATCAGAGTCATCTGAATTATCAGAATTGTCTATTTCATAAAAATTAGATTCATCAAATGAACCTTTGATCAACAACTGTTCAAGAAGCATGTTAATATTATGCATAGGAATGCTGTTTTCTAGGATTTGACATTTTTAGCTATCAAGAATTACTATACTTCGTAAATGAAAATATGACTACTAAAAACAGAACACTATAAATAGAATGATGTCTTGTTTCCAAAGTCAGTATGCTAGAGTTATCCAAAAATAATATACGTGAGATATTTCATGGCAAAGTTTTCTTGTGGCAAACTCTGCAGCTGAAAGCACCACCAGCAAGTATTTTTGGGGCAAATTAGAAAAGGGTTAATCCTTTGTATTATTTTTTTGGTGTCAATCACATTTATTCGTGTTCCGATCTTTGTCACTTCTGTTCGTCTGCTAGTGTTGGGTTTGATTTGTTCTTGTTTTCCTAGTTCTCTGAGCTACAATATTAGGTTGTTAATCTGAGTTCTCTGTTTTTAGTCTTCTTTTTTCAAACAAATACAAAGAGTTCGTCTTTGTGTTTTCTTTTTTTACTGTTGTAGATTTAATGTCTGTTTTACAAATTTGTATTTGCATTTGTAACATTAGAGCTTTCAATTGAAGTATTTTGAAGTTCCCTCAGTAATACAAATGCAAATACAAAGAGCGTTGTCTTTGTATTTTCTTTTTTACTGTTGATGATTTAATGTCTGTTTTATCTGATATATGTATAGTTACTCCTGCTCATCATTGTTTTTGTTTACATGGTATATCTTTTTCCATTCCTTTACTTTGAATTTGTGGGTGTCCTTACCTGTTAGGTAGATCTCCTGTAGGCAGCAAATGATTGCTTATGTTTTCAATCCAATTTGCCAGTCTGTATCTTTAAAGTGGGGTATCTAGGCTGTTTATTTAAGGTTAATATTCATATGTCAGGTTAATATTGATGTGTCAGGTACCTATCATAATGTTGTTATCTAGTTGCTTTGTACTTTCATTTGTGTAATTGCTTTATAGGATGTGAACTTTACACTTATGTCTGCTTTTATCATGGACATTATTGTCTTTTTGTTTCCATGTTTAGAATTCCTTTGAGCTCTTCCTGTAGGACCAGTCTATTAGTGACAATTCCCTTGGCATTTGCTTGTCTAGGAAATACTTTATTTCTTTTCCATTTATGAAGCTCATTTTGGCAGGATATAAAACTCTTGGCTGACATTTTTTGTCTTTAAGAAAGCTGAACTCTGGTTTACAAGGTTTCTCCTGAGATGTCTGCTGTTAATCTGATGGGATTTCTATTATAGGTGATTTGATGCTTTTCTCTAGTTGTCTTTAAGATTTTTCCTTTCATGTTGACTTTGGATAGTCTGATAACTGTATGCCTTGGTGATGTTCATCTTATAAAATATCTTCCACATGCTCTCTGAACATTTTGTATCTGGATGTCTACATCTCTGACAAGACCAGAAAAATTATCCTGAATTTTCCCTGAAATATATTTTCCAAACCTTTTATTTTTTATTTATTATTATTAGTAGGTTTGGTTGCTTTATATAATCTTGTATTTCTTGAAGGTTTTATTTTTTAAAAAAATATTTTTTTCTAATTTTTATCTGACTAGGTTAATTCAAAAGACTTGACTTCAAGTTCTGAAAAACTCTGTTCTCATCTATTATTAGAGCTTTCAATTGAAGTATTTTGAAGTTCCCTCAGTGAATTTTTTATTTCCAGAAGCTTTTTTGAAAAGCTATCTCATATTTCATATCCAAAATCATTTTTTATTATTTCTTTGTGTCAGTTTTCCACATTGCCTTGGATCTCATTGAGCTTCCTTACAATTCACGTTTTGTATTCTCTGTCATTTTGAATTGCACTTTTGTTAGGATCCACTCCTGCAGAGCTAATGTGATCCTTTGGGGGTGTTGCAACACTCTGATTTTTCTAAGTGCCACAGTTCTAATGTTGGTTTCTTCTTGTCTGGAGAAGCTGCCACCTTTTACTTTTGTATTTACTTTTGTTTGGGAGGGATTCTTTTCCCTCCTGAGAGTGGGACTGTTGCACACGTCAGGTAGGGTCCTTTGGTTTTGCCTCTTTGTGCTTTTAGTGGGCCGCTCTATATGAATTCCTTGGTTATAGGTATCCTTAGTATAGTGGCTTTCTCAAATGCTGGTTGTTTGTAGGTTTTAGTACTTGTGTACTGTGAGTGTGTGAAGGCTCATTTTCTGCTAAAGAGATGGGGAGGTGAAAGTCTTGGGAGGCTTATTTTGTTCCCCAGTACTGTGCACTTCTGCCAGCAGCAATTATATTGGGTTGTGCAGTTCACCCTACAAGCCGGTAGGTGGTACCTGTGGGTAAGAGCTGGCTAAGTGTTGAACAATGGTGTCAGAAGTTGTAGTGGGTTTGTGCAGGTTGGCCTCCCCACCAGTAGGTGGTGCTTGTAGGAGAGAGGCAGCTGTGTTGGTGGCAGTGAAATTTTTACTTGCCCTTTGTTAATCAGTAGAATTTCTGGGGTATCCCTGGTAATGGGTAGGGCCACGGTGCTCTCCGAGGTTCTTGTCTAATGCTCCACCAAGGTGTCTGAAGGTGACAAAGCTCAGTGGGCTGGGTTAGCCAAGCCTGTGACCTGGCGAACACAAATGCTGATTACAATGGGGTTAGGGACAACACCAGGTCACTTGGGCAACCTTCCAGGGAGGAGCAGAGGTGCCTGTCTTGCACCAAGAGCCCACTCAGAGAAGAGCAGTGACCAAGAGTTTTCAGCACATCAGGTGGCATTGGGACACACCTAGGTCCCCCACCCCAAATCCAGAGGGTCTCCCTCTGCTATCCAGCTGCTGGCAGTAGCCAGAACAGTTAGGCTAATTCCCAAGCAGTCTACATTTGGATCCCTGAGCTGTTCCAGGCTGAAAGAATCTCTGTCCGTGACAGGTATCACGGCTATCAGGCCACACCCTTCTTAGTCCATTCTTGTGAACGGAGGGACCCCCAGCCCGCATGCCACAACAGGGACCCACATCATGATCTTTTCTGTGTCCTGACAGTGGAGGCTCCTCCCTGGTTTGAGATCAGATCACAAATCTGATCTCCATGCCCCTGGACTGGGGCCTGGACCACAGACTTGTTCTCTGGCTTGTTGGACTTAAGCTTTGGCTATGATAAAGAGGGGTGATTCATTCCTAGGCCACCACTAAAACATTCAGGTGAAGCAATCTTGGCTATGCTGTGGGATGGGAATGATCAGGTAGGTAGTCTTGGGACGGATAGGCAGGCATTGGTTATGTGGTTCTCATGCACTTTGGTCCGCAACTATGGCAGTAGAAGCTGTCTTTGAGGTGCATGAGAGTGCTTGGGTCCCTGCTCACTCCTCAGCCTGGCAGGCAGGAGCAGCAGCTTAGGGGAGGACACAGAGCCCTGGGGGATGGGATCCCAGAACTGTGCTTTACTGTATGTAGTTGCTCAGCACAGGGACGCCTGCTGGGGGTCAGTGTGAGTTTCCACAGTGGCTCTGCATGGCCACCAGTAGCTTCCTCAGCCAGTCTAGAGGTCTGTAGTGGCCACAAAACTCTTCTGCAGTTAGAAGAAGTCTGCAGCTAGAATATGAAGCCCTTGGGTTCCTTCACTCACCTACTCCCTGGATCTGGGTCCAGAAAATGGTCCTGGTATCCAAGCAGGAAGCCCTACTTCCTCCCTCTTCACTCCTGGTACCTCCTGTCATCTTTCTGTCAACTTTTAGTGTTCTCTCTTGGAAGATCTCTTTGACTATGTAGTTTTGCATGATATTTTGGTTTCTCTCTATGAAAGGGGCATGTCATAGCTGCATCTAGTCAGCCATTCTGAACCTTTTCTCTCACATTTTTTTTCTAGTTTTTATTTTTAATTATTAATGAAGACAGATAAAGAAAAACTGCAAGTTGGTAAAATCAGTTTTTAGATCTATTCTATCGGCATTTGGCAAATGCTGTAGTTTTTTCAAAACAAGAAATAGCAATATAGTTTTATTTATTTATTTATTTATTTATTTATTTGGGATGGAGTTTCGCTCTTGTTACCCTGGCTGGAGTGCAATGGTGCGATCTCAGCTCACCGCAACCTCCGCCTCCTGGGTTCAGGCAATTCTCCTGCCTCAGCCTCCCGAGTAGCTGGGACCACAGGCGTGCGCCACGATGCCCAGCTAATTTTTGTATTTTTTAGTAGAGATAGGGTTTCACCTTGTTGAGCAGGATGGTCTCAATCTCTTGACCTCGTTATCCACCCTCCTTGGCTTCCCAAAGTGCTGGGATTATAGGCGTGAGCCACCGCGCCCAGCTGCAATATAGTTTTGTAAAGATTTTGCTAACTTAATTTCTTTGTATTAAAGGTATCAAGATATTACTTGATGGTCTAAAGAAAATAATATTGAGTGCTTGTCAAATTCTCCTCTTATGAGGCCCTGTTATGAGCATTAGCATGTACTACCTCACTCAATCCTTAAAACAGTTTCAATGATGATATCCATTTTACAGGTCTGTTAACTGAGATAAAGGCAGAGTAATTTGTTCAAGTTCAAAGCTAAAGTCTAGACTTGAATCCAAACAGTTTGACTGTAGCGTATACTCCTGGCAAGTAAAATCAAAATCTATAGAACATGTGGTAAGCAATCTGGGGCTGGAGGAGTGCAAGAATTGGCAGACTTTAAGGCCAAAACAAGGAGAACAAGATGTAGGAACTTTGTAAACACACACCATAGGCAGTGAGGATTGCATTTCAAATTGCAGCCATCCAAATAATTTATAAAATGGCAAGTCTCTGCCAACTGTCCCCCCATTGAATTTATAAATGTGGTTTGTGTATTATTACATATAACATTTAATTACTTTTACACATTAATATTTTTATGTTTTTAAATTTTATTTTTTTAATATTAAAGGATCTTTCTTCTCAGGTGGTGTAGAAATTCCTTTGATGGTGTTATTATATAGAATCATGAGTGAGACTGAACTTTGCATATTTTTATTTTATTTTATTTTAAGGTATCATTCTTTCCAATATGATAGACCTTCTTCTTGAAGAATACTATCATGAATTTTGTTAGTGAAGAAATATTGGTGTTAAAATTTATATTATTATATGAAGGTATCTTTATTTAACCATCATGTTTTAAAGATCATTTTGCTGGACAATTCATACTAGATTGATGGTTATTTTCTCTTAGCACTTTAAAGACACCATTCTGTGCATGTATGACTTGCATTCAAACTTTGTAAAGCTTTCTGTCAGTAGTAATCATGGCTCACTGTAGCCTCCATCTCCTAGGCTCAACCATTTCTGCCACCTCAACAACTTGAGTTGCTGGGATTATAGGTACATGCCACCACACTTGGGTAGTATTTTTTAATTTTAATTTTTTTTTTTTTTTGGTAGCAGCAGGGTCTCACTGTGTTGCCTAGGCTGCTCTCCAACTCCTGAATTTAGTAATCCTCCCACCTTGGTCTCCCAGGGAGTGCTGGGATTATAGGCATGAGCCACCATGCCTGGCCCCATTTCACTTCTTTATTTAGCCTTTTCTAATACACTATTTAACATGCCAGTTGAGTTTTTTATTTTTAAAAGGATTTTTACTGTCTTATTTTGATAGTCTTTATGTGTTTTTTAAAATTACATCTCTCATTTATTTCTTCAGATATTTTATATAATATCTAGGCTATTAGCAAGCACCTCTAGATTTGCTGATTTTTGCTTTTGCTGACTCAAAATAGGTTGGTTCCATTAATGCTTGTTACTTGCAGTTTAGGAGCTCATATTTCATTGAATATCATCTGTGGGAGTCCTAAAGGCACAACTGATGATACTTTCTTAGAAAGAGAATGTGCAAATGATTCTCTGGGGAGTCTCTGAATACTTCCAAACTGAGATCACATTAACCTCCTTTGAGGGTTCCTGTTTCAACTTGGAACTTTCAGGTTTAGGTCTGCTACCTCAGTAGAAGTCCAAGGCTCTGTCTATGTAATGCAGCATGGACACCGGCTTCAATCTCAGGACAACACCATTTTATTCCTACCACTCATAGCTTGCTTCCTGCTGTGGTTTCAGCTTGCTGGCGTGTGTGTACGTTTACTTTCCAAGGTTTCTTTCACTTTCTAGCAAACCCAGCAATAAAATAAGGTGTTTTGTTGTTGTTGTTGTTTTTTCTTTTTTGCATTTAATCCAATGTCTAGTTGAGTTTTATCCTGAAGTTCCTTCAGAGTGTCTACTTACTTATATAGCCATATCTGTGGGGTTTTTTTTTTGGCTTATTATTAATTTGATTTTATTTTTCCATCTTGTCACTCAAATAAGATGCAAGAACAAGCAGTAGCAAGAACCAGTAGTATGGACGCCACCTGGAAACTTGTTCACATTGTAGAATCACAGGTCACGGAGGAAGTATTCCGAATCAGAATCTGCATTTTTAACAGGATTCCTGAGTGACTTGAATACACTTTAAAGTTTGTGAGACTTGGCTCTAATAGGCTCTTAAAATGCGTATTAAATATTCGTCTGAATAAACATTGAGGTTTGGGTAGACTTTTTTCAACATATTCTTAGTAGTCACTTTTACTTTCAGTACAATTTTTTAATTGTGTGTCAACAAAATTTTTTGAGGTGAAAATGGTTTTTCAGTTTTTCAGATGGAGATAGTTCAAAGAAAAACAACAGGAGCTATGTTTAAATACAATCATTAAAGTTTGGGGCTCTAGAATTAGAGAGCTCAACTGGAGCTGAAACTTACGAGCTTACAGAAATTAAGTGATTTTTCTCAAGTTCACACATCTTGTAAAACAAAAGCCAAGTTCTGAATGCTGGTATTCTAACTTTAAAAGTCAGGATTGTGCCACTGTGTCATATAGTTGTTGGGCATAACTGAAATACGTGCATTTTCAAGTTTTTATGTGTCATCTGGGTATCACCTCTCAAGGAAACAAAATATGCCATCTCAATATGCCACTTTGTATACTGATTATTTTGAGTTGAATGTACTTGAAAAATAGCAAATGCAGGGAGAGGCTTTCTCTGAATTCCCCGTATCTGTCTAAAGACAGATCCTCTGAAAGGAACTCAATTGTCATAAATCCCCTCCTGGGGAGTTTCATCAGCCAGGGAAGATTGACTCTTATTAGTGGAGAGTAGACTAGAAGTTGACACCACACCTAGACACACTTTATTACAAACTATCATATCTACCATCTATTCTTTGAAGGGCCCATTCATCTTTCCTAAAAATCACTTACTCTCCCCTAGGTGACCTACATTCCTTTCCCCTTTCTCTATTAGGATGAATATAAGATGTAATATCTCACCACATTTTGGGTATTCACTTTTTACTTGATGCCCTGTACACATAATAGCTAAGTAATTTTTATATTTTTCTTGTTGGTCATCCTTGTTGTCAGTTTATTTCATAAACCCAGATTTTGAATCTAGGAAGAGAGAGGGAAAGTCTTTCCTGCCCTTCACCTCTCTGCACTCTGCTGACTTTAGGAAAAAGCAATTTTAAAAAACAGCCAATTTTATTCCTACTTTCTTATTAAATATAAAAAGTCAATATTATTTTTTTAATTTTTTTGTATACAGTTCAAAAATGTATGTTTTGGACCAATTAAATTTAGCACATATGAGATTAAAATGAATTAGTCATTTCTATTTGGTAACATAGTTAAAAGTCCGAAAGACTGACATGTTCATTTTTATCTCAAAGGCAATGATATAATGCTAAACACTTGGAAAAGTCAGCAAACACAATGTCAATCAACTTTAATGTGTTTCTTATATGTGTAGTTAAACATTTTAAATTGGCAATTTATAAAATAATAAATATAAATATTTTAAAATTTTGATTCATATGCTCAGTTGTGTTGAAAACTTTAAGATAAATATTTCTAAATTTAGATGCTTGGACAACAATAACTTGTTCCATGCTATTATTGTAATTTCTACTGTCATTCATTTTCGTAGTATTCTACATCTTGATTTTTTAAATCTAAATTTGAAATTTTAAAAACATTCATAATATGAATTTTTCCTATAACACCATGTTGCTTAAGCTTTGAGCAACTTTTGTTTGTCAAACATTGACTGTACCAAATATAGATGGCTTAACCCAGTATTTCAGGCCAAACATAAATCACTTTCCTACTTTGTCTGCTTCTCCATCTTTAATCATTAAAGCGCACACATAATATATAATATATAATATTTAGGGGAATTATTTTAATAATCATGATTTTACTTGGTTAGTTGCTTCTAAATCAAATCTAATATGAAGATCTTGAAAGTACTTTCGCATATTTCAGAATAGATGATACTTGATTTTTCTCAATTGTTCTCAACCCTGATTTCACTCAAGGATTACCTGGGCAGATTTGCACATATACCAGTAGCCAAAAGACTCATAAAATCAATTACTTCCAAATCTCTTGAATGTGGGTCATAGAATCAGTACTTTTTAAAGGCTCCCTATATGAGTCTTACATTTATCTAGAACTAGAAACCACTAATTTGCCTTCTTAAAGTTTCAAAACAATTATACTCAAAAAATATGGACGAAGCAATCTAAATATATAGCTTCAGAAATAGTATATTGAAAGAGTTGCTATTTTCATGTTGATATTTTATTAAGTCGGAGAATCTCATTTGGATACTAAATAAAATACATATAAAATACAAACTTTACATCAAATCTCTTCATTTGTTTTAAACTGACATCTGACTCTGTAGTCATATTTTACAGCATATCACATTTATGTAGGTTCTTTTTTTTAATTTCAAGAAAACAAACAGTGGCAAAAACAATTTCCTTTAGTTCCAATATGTTTACTTTTCTAACATCACCCTCTGAGCTGCTAATAGAATTTTACATATCATACTCATATCATTGATCTACTATGCAATCAACAGCTTGAATTATGTTGATAAACTTAAAAGGATAAAATTTAGAATTCCCTATTGAGAACAAATTAAACTAATTACTGGAGAAGATACTTTTGATTTCTTTGATCTCCTAGGTGGTATAGGGATTTATATGATATTCTCATCACTTCTGTACTGTTAACATATCAATTGTTAACACAAATATTTTAATACAAGGGAACACCATTATGCCATTCCATAATAGAAAACATCAAGAAGGATATTTCTGATTTCCTGGTCTATATATTCAGATATATTTTACAAAACACATTGTAACTTTGTTTGCACATCAGGCATAGGGATATTTTATGTTAATTGTAAATCTACCTCTTAACACTTGAAAGTAAGTTTTTATAGTCTCCAGAGTCATTCTAAATATTTTTGTCAATTGTACATTTTTCTAATAAATATTTGTTGGAAATGCTGATGAACTAAATTTTTTTCTAGGAAAATCTTAGACAAAGCATATGTGAACAAAATACGTTTGAAAAATCCGGCTATAAGTACTTTACATCAACTTACCCTTTCAATGGTTTTTAATTGATTTACGTATCTTGAAACACCATGTTGCTTAAGCTTTGAGCAACTTTTGTTTGTCAAACATTGACTGTACCAAACATAGATGGCTTAACCTAGTATTTCAGGAAAAACACAAAGCACTTTCCTACTTTGTCTGCCTCTCTATTTCAGTCATATGACTGGCTGCTTACTCTCACAGGATGTCATGCCTCTATGATCTACGTCTACTATCTCGTCAGAAAATTCTGAACCTTTACCAACCACTGGAAGCTCATAAGAACACTAGTTATCTTTCACTTTCCATTCTATCACTGGTGGGCTCATTTAATATTCTATTTTAAAATTGTATATATGCATATGACATTTTATAATGCTGCTATGCTGTAACAAGAGAGTAAAATGTTACCTTAAGTAGCTAGAGTTCAATATCCTCAAAGACAAATGCTGTTTTCTCTATTTTATTAATTTATATCGATTGATTTTAGTAGCAAGCTTAGCCCTGGGTGAATGCATACTTTGATTCGTTTTTGTAGATTTACTTTGGTTGCTTACGTATCTACTTCATTACAGGATAATATTCTTCTACTCAGAGACACACTCTTTAGAGGATTGTAATATTCTATAATTGTCCCTTTGCTCAGCTTTGTATTCTCAATTGAGTAAAGTAATTAGATAAATTAACATTTAAGGATTGTAAAATAAAACTGGTAATAGGTTAATGTGTTAAGCCCTGTAAAGTGTGCTGTGATTTTAGAGGGTATTTTTTCATAATGTCCTTTCAGGCAGGTACGCAAGTATGTGGAAAATGGCTTTGAGCAAGAAAACACCTCAGAAACTCCTTAAACATCACTGTGTAAGAAGCCATCTACTTTACTAACACAGGACCTCCTAATACAGGAGTAGAGTAAGATATTTATAAAGATTAAGTCAAATGAATGATTTTATAGTTTTTCACCTCCCATAATTTAGGATTCTACTCAAATCAAATAATCCAAATATGAAAGGAACTTAGAGATAGCATTTGCTATTCAACACTTTAATCAACCCGGAATGCCTCTCTTGGAAAATATGTATGTATATGCAAGACCCTGAACCAGTCCCTGACACATGGCAAGTGCTCCTTAAATACCTGCTTTATGAAGTAATCAATATATGCATTGATTTCACCCTAGATAAGTGCTCTGTGAAGCAAAGGCTCTGAATGCTATAATTAATTTTAAAATATATATGTATTTATTTGTTGTCTTTATTATCAAACTAATTTGAGGGCTAGCTTCTTTGAATAGCATGATAACATTCACAGGTTTTTCACACATGAGTAACACTACATTATTCTAGTACCACATATACAACTTACAAGTTCATCCACTTAAAATTTACCTAATCTTTTCTTTCATCCTCAGTGGAAGACATACGAGATTTGGTTGGGTTTTGTTTTAACATGGCAGGTCATTTAGATTATGATTGAAACCATCTAAGGTTGTTTGCCTTTGTATACTACTGTATAAGCAGACAGCCAAACACTTTGAACAAGATCAAAATTTTCTAGCTTATTATTTTTAGCAATAACAGTACAGCAAGATGAAAATGTTAATTACTCTACATGTCTGGACTGAGTGGGAACTTTCTGATCCTTTCTGCTGTGGCCAATTTCCTGGCAGATTGCCTAGATAATACACAAGGCATCTGGCTGGGTCATTTTTAGCCATCCACTTATAAATAAGGTCATGTGTATGCAATTGTCCTTTCTTGGAAGAATGAAGTAACTGTCTGTGATAAATATTATGCAAGGAATAAATATAATAAAAATGCAAAGATTTTTCCAGTATCTCATACTTGTTTATTATTTAACTACCAAATCTGGCGCCAAAAACCTCCTATTACAATTGTTTTACATTTGTTACTGCTATAGTTCAATGTAACCATTATTATGACTAAGGAATATTCTAAGTATGCCTTATTTGTTTCTATTTTTTGTACAGTACTTTGGGGGATATTGACAAGTGTGTATTAGGTATCTGTTTACCACTCTATCTTCTATCATCTATCCATTTATTTCTATATGAACCCATTCATAGATTGCTATTATTTATATTTCTAAAATCTCCATAAATACCACTGTATATATTCACATAATATAAACTTCTGTAGATTTTACATTATCTAAAAAGTAAGCAAATCACACATTTGTGGAATTAATTTACATAATTTTCCTTTTCTAAGTACTAGTTCTTTTCCTTCTCTGCTAAGGCAATTTTAATCTGTCACTGTAGTCTCAGAGTTTCCACAGATGTAAATCAACTGCACTATTGATGTTTCCTGATGGAATGGTGAAAGAATTAACTGCTAAATGATTAAAGATCACTTTGTGTCAAGTAAATGGCACAGGAATGGTTACAACAAAATAATTATAACTATAATAATTTCTTCAGCAACATATCCTCCCAGATACAAATTCAGCTCTTCTCACTAGGATAGAAATGTAGTTTGGTTATAATAAGGGTGAATCACAGGAGAATAAATGAAATACTTTTCACTTTTAACAGATCTAGGAAAGTACACATAGCCTAGAATAGGCATAGTTTTGTTAGGAGTTTTATGTAATCACATCATTCAAGTCTATATTCCTTAATATTCCCCTAATATCAGACAAATTAATGTGCATATTGGCATGAGAATAGCTCAATAATTTGCCAAACTAGAAAGATGAATCAATAGGCTAGGAAACAAATTAGGAAATTTTGTAATTATGGTTGTAAAGTATTTTTAAGGTAATGGATATATTTTAACAGGTGCAGAAAAATGACAAAAGTAGCATTCAGGACAGTCATAAAATGTGTCAATTAGAAATATTTGTATAATTAAATAGTACACAGATATTAAAAATGAAATCATTAACATGATTCTATAAATACTGAATGAAATCTAAATATGACCAAACTAATTTACAACAAAAGCAAATTAGATTTAACTACCATATGTAGAAGAATTGAGAAATCCAGTTTGACAGATGGTAACTAGAGAACAAATGAAGAAAAAGAGAAAAAACAACCCCAAGACAGTAAGAGAATGCAGGAAGGGTACCGAGAATACTGCAGACGTGCATAACCCAAGAGAGAAAATATCAAAGGTTGGTATCAGAAATAAGTGATAGCTCCATGTACTGTCACCACCACCAACCAAGAAAAAGAGAAATAATTTTACCAACAAAATGCACTTTGACAGATACTTAATATTTATTTTGATCATATGAGATACCTTGAAGTTCCATTTTAATTTGCACTGACAAAGACTATTCCTTGACCTAACTCTAGTTAAGTTCCTTGAGCCCTTCTAGGGCATGTTCTCAAGAGACCAATTGTAGCAAGAATGCTAAATCAGTTTAGCCAGAACCCCCAATCCTCGTATCTGACAGCCTTCAATATCTGACCAAATCCCACATCTCTCACTATCCCTCAAGTAATATCTGATCCCCCTGACCTGCCTTCTGTAGAAATCTTGTTAGGTCAGTTCAGCAGGAATTACTCTACTTGATTAGCAATTTTACATCTACCAACTCCCCAACCCTGCTGCCCCTTGGCTATGAATTCCCATATTTCTTGTCTACAAAGTTGAGCCCAGTCTTTCTCTCCTACTGCAAAACTCCACTGCAGTATTTCTACACTATTACTATAATCCCGAATAAAGTCTGCTTTACTGTTTTAACAAGTTTCAGAAAAAAACTGCTTTTAATAGTAATGCACATAATTAACACAGAATTTACCACTGTACCTTTTTACACAAAGGAAGTGATGTTTGTATTACTAGACAGGTGATTCTAATGAGGACTAGGCTGGGTACGGTGGTTCACGCCTATGATGCCAGCACTTTGAGAGGCCAAGATGGGCAGATTCATTGAGCCCAGCAGTTCGAAACCATCCTGGGCAACATGATGAAATTCCATCTCTAAAAAAATGTAAGCTGGGTGTGGTGATGCACACCGTAGTCCCAGCTACTTGGGAGGCAGAGGTGAGAGGATCACTTGAGTCTAGGAAGCAGAGGCTTCAGTGAGCAGAGGTTGCACCACTGCACTCCAGCCTGGGTGACAAAGGGAGACCTTGTGTCAAAAAAAAAAAAAAAAAGAGAAAGAAAAACATAAAAATTCAGAAAGAAAAGTGTAAAAATACCTAAAAATGAGGCCAAACATGGGTGGTAGCCTGTAATCCCAACACTTTGGGAGGCCATGGCGAGCAGATCACTTGAGGCCAGGAGTTTTAGACTAGCCATACATAGCAAAAAAATTTATCTACTAAAAATACCAAAACTAGCCAGGCGTGGTAGTGTAATCCTGTGGTCCCAGCTACTCAGGAGGTTGATGCATGAGAATCACTTGAATGCAAGAGATGGAGGTTGCAGTAAGCTGAGATGGTGCGACTGCACTCCAGCCTGATGACAGGGTGAAAGAGTGAGACTCTGTCTCCAAAAAAACCCCTAAAAATGTACACTTTTCAGTGTCTAAAAGCTTAGAATGTTTCTATGCCCAACAAGCTGAATATCAAGTATTATAATCCAACAGATTGGCATAAGAGCAGATTAGAAACTAAAAGTAGATCCAACATTCAACCCAGCAATCCCACCAGTATAGCTACCCAAAGGAAAAGAAGTCACTATATCAAAAAGACACCAGCATGCATAAGTTTACAACAGCACAATTCACAAGTGCCAACATAAGAATTCAACCTAATTGCCCATTAACTGATGAATAGATAAAAAAATATGGTACATATATACCATAGAATTTTACTCAGCCATAAAAAGGAATGAAATTATGCCTTTGTGCAGCAACTTGGGTGGAACTGAAGAGCATTATTCTAAGTGAAGTAACTGAGGAATCAAAAACCAAATACTGAATGTTCTCACTTGTCAGTAGGAGCTGAACTATGGGTATGCAAAGGCATATAGAGTAGTATAATGGACACTGTTGAGAGGGGCATGAAAGATGAAAAACTACCTACTGGGTACAGTGTACACTTCTCAGGTGATGGGTGCCCTAAAATCCCAGACTGTACGTCTGTACATCCATGGAACTAAAAATCATTTGTAGTCCTAAAGCTACCAAAATAAAAAAAAAATTGCAAAATACTGAATTTCACAGATCTTTGATCTGGATCACCATAGAACGGTCCTGATGGGATTCAGGACACACTAACTCCAAATATGGTACCCTCGTAGCTAAAGATGTTGAGAAAACAGAAGAAATAGGAAGTTCATTTTCTATTTTTTTTTTTGAGACAGAATCTCACTCTGTCACCCAGGCTGGAGTGCAGTGGTGCAATCTCGGCTCACCTCTGCCTCCTAAGTAGCTGGAACTATAGGCATGCACCACTATGCCCAGCTAATTCTTTGTATTTTTAGTAGAGATAGGGTTTACCATGTTGGCCAGGCTGATCTCGAACTCCTGACCTCAGGAAGTTGATTCTCTTGCCCCAGCCCTTCTCCCATGAAGCAGGTCATAAAACTTAGGAAGAATTTCCTGATCATCCCTTGAAGCAAATAATGAGCTTCATTTAAGAGGTGGCCACCCTATACCTGGAGGAAAGGAACATCCATGTCACTGAAGACACAGAAATACACAGCAAAGCAGGTCTTCCCTCCCAGTTTGTTACCATTAGATCACATCCCTTTGTACAATTACATTCCCCCTGACTGTCCACTCTTCAGCAAACCTAACATTAAAATACACAAGTTTAATTATTTCTTGGGTCTTCATTTCCTTAAGAAGGCTTTTGTGTCATGTAAAACTTATTAAATGAATTTGTATGCTTTTCTCCTGTTAATCTGTTTTTTCTACTAGGGACCTCAGCCATGAATCAAGGATGAGTGAGAAAAAGATATTTCTCCCTCTCCTACAATCCTTTTCATTGTTTATTATGGTATGCTTAAGTTTTTTTCTTTTGTTTCCCAATTAGAATCTGAGTGTTTTTCTTTTTTTTTTTTTGCCTTCTTCCATTTGTCCATCTTCCTTATGCTCTTACTTAAGTGGTTTTAAAAAAACTAACATTGATCATTTAAACATCTGCAGAACTGAATTAATAAGCTAGTTTTAGTTCTAATGGATTTAATTTGGTTATCCTGTATTACTACTTCAAATATATATATATTTTTTAACACAGGCGAAGGCTCTGAGTTTCCATAATTCCTTAGTGCAGAGTACAAGGAGAACAAATGTAACATTCAGAAGAACCTAGCAGCAGTTATTTGAGTGTAATGGGAATTAATTTGTCATCTTTTGGTGTGGCATATCTAAATTCCTAGGAGAAAACTATTTAGTAGTGATACATTAATAAATTATTTCTTACTGTGCCTCTTCATGTAATTATATTTGGAGGTAGTTTTGTGGAGTTGTATTGCCATTTGTGCTAAATGCCAAAAATAAAGCAGTCTTCGATAAATTTTATACTTTCATCTTGTTTTTTAGATTGAAACAGCTGTTCAGAAAAGTGGGAAAATTACTGTTTTCTTCTGCACTGGGAGAATGCAGGCTGAAGCCTCACACCTGGAGCTAGCTTTCCTGGGCTGTGCTCCAAGCTGCCAGTGCTGTGTTGTGGAGCCTGAGACAAGAGAACTACAATCCTCTGGCTATTAGAATCAGATGGGGGTAATAACTTGATAATGTGGCCAGGAGGTCTAAATCAGCAAGTCCCAAGCCTAAGTCAAGGAAAGAAGCTGCAGTACCTTTCCAAATGTTTTAAGAGCCCAGCAATACTGTGAAAGCTAAAAAATTGTCTAAAGTTGCAGGAAATTGCATACCTGCATCAAGATAAGCTTTTGTCTTGTAACGATAGACTTGAATGCTAGCCTCCTTGCCATTTGATCTTGAATAAGTCTCATTTTGTAATCTATTCACCAAACCAAAGCAGTGGGCTGTGTGCTTCTGATTGAAGCCATTTCTGTCTTCTACAAAGACAAGCTACATCAATGGTCTTTACTTATGTCCTTATTACAATAAAAAAGAATACTCTAAAACAATCTGAAAGCATTTTGAAACTAGGTTTGAAATTCAGTGAGAAACGTGTGTGTGTGTGTGTGTGTGTGTGTGTATGTGTCTGAGACCATCTTCTGGGCCATTTAATCAGCAACCTGTAATTTCATTAATAATGAAAACTTAAACCTTTATGTGTTTGAGTACTATTGTCTGAAAATATTTGTTTCATTTCAATCATTTATATATTTACCCACATAATTATAAGGATTTTTTTAAGTCATTTTTCTATTTCTCTTAGGAGAAGGAGATAATAACCTGGTAACTGGTCTAAATTTAGAAAAATTAAGATACCAAAAAATAACCTGCTTTAATTGTTATTCACAAGCCAGAGACATATCAAACGATTCCATGTTCCTCCCAATGAATATCTGCACTTATTCCTGAATTCAAGGGAAAAAGAAATCTAAAACATGTACAGTGATAACAGATGTGATCTTAAATTTAATAGAAATATTTTGTTTATATGGTAGTAGAACATTTCAATTTCATATTAGCATAACAGATAAAAACAGTCTTGTTGAACCCAGTGAGCTTCTTCTATAGAAATATTCTGTACTTAATGTAGTATGCCAGAAACAATCAATAGAAGCGTGTTTCAATATATATTGTAAATAAATTCTTTCTAAGCTAAAGGTTATGCTTGTCCTGAAACAGCTTAAGACATTTAGTTCAAAGAGGAAAATAATGGTCCCTTCTGGTGGCATTTCCTAAATAAACACAAAACAAGCAGGACATTAGTTTCTTCTATCTTTAAATGTGATCGCCCAGAGGCATGTATGTTTGTGAGATTCCTTTATGATCTCCTGCATTTCTCTAAGTAATATTGCTGGACTTCTTCCTAGGAGGTAAAATCCTTTCTTTGGCACTTGGTGGATCAAGGTGCTTACAATTAAGATTTGTGAGGTCTTTAAAAAGTGGGCCAGTCACAGTATTTTAGTAATGATTCTTCCAGCAAGTCAAAAGATAGATCTGGAATTGCTTATGACCCTTGCAGGCATTTGATACCTAACCTTAAAATTTCTGAGGTCAATAATGACAGGCAGAAACATGCCCTGTGGCTGTTACTAGGCTTTAGTAACTCTTAGAGTTAAGCACACATTTCTGCATTTGTCTTGCCAAGATGAGTGGGACTGTCTAAGAATGACTAAAGTTTGCATTTTATCTGCATATAGAAGCTCTGCTGAGGTTGGGATGGGATAGGTACAAAGAAGAGTGGTTGTCTCCGCTCAAAATAATATCCACCAGTGAGTCTGCTTAAGGTAATTTGTGACAAGGTATTCATTAAGCTCACTCTAAAAGGTATCAGAGGAAGTGGTGAAAGCAAGACTAGGGAAAATTGAGAAAGGCAATCCAGGTTAACATCTTCCTTTATTTATTTTTTTTAAACAGAATGCCTCTCTAATCATTCAGGACAAACTTTTCTGTATGGCTGTGATGGCCAAAATTGATCACAACTCTATATTTAAAAACACAAAATCCTTAATAAAATATTAGCGGGCCAGAAGCGGTGCTTACTCCTGTAATCCCAGCACTTTGGGAGGCCGAGGCGGGCAGACCAAGAGGTCAGGAGACCGAGACCATCCTGGCTAACATGGTGAAACCCCATCTCTACTAAAAATATAAAAATTAGCTGGACGTGGCGGAGCATGCCTGTAATCCTAGCTACTTGGGAGGCTGAAGCAGGAGAATCACTTGAATCCGGGAGGTGGAGGTTGCAGTGAGCTGAACCATGGCACTACAGCCTGGCAACAGAACAAGACTCCATCTCAACAAAGAAAAATAATCAAGTATCTTTTAAGATATTGAATGTTGAATGTATTGTCTTTATTCCTCCCTAAGTTTCCTCTTGGTGATGATCAGATCAACAGAAAAATGCATATGGAAAAAAAAAATGTCTGGCTATATGGTATCAACATAGTTGGCATTCAATTTTATTTGGGATTGGTTCTAAACCATATGGGGTCAATAAAGAAACAGACTTCAGCATATACATATAAAGCATTTCACATGCATATGATAAGTTATCACCCTGTTTCCTTGCTTCCAATTATATTGATTAGAATTCTAGTAATTAATGTTTTGTGGGAACTCTATGAGCACAACAAAAATGTGGGTTTATTAAAAGGACACAAATGCATTCCATAAAAATAAAGCATTGCTGGTTCTCAAGGATTTAGAGCTGGGAACTGGAAAGCTGTCAAGGATCAGAGAAACTATTCAGGAGATCTGTCTCTTTCTCTGTCTTTCTCCTCTCTCTCTCTCTCTCTCTCTGTGTGGTAGTGTATGCTACTAAATGTTTAACAACTCTCATGGACAGGGGGCCCTGATCTGGAGCATTGTCTAAGTTCCTTAGTGTAAGTACATCACGATGGCTGATTTCAAGTCACTTGACCACTTGAAGCCACTCCACACGCAAAAATTTCTGAAAATTTAGCAATTGACTTCTGGGAAGTGAAACAAACTGATTTCAGTTTGTTGTTTCTCTATCCACAACTGTTACTGACCCTTTCTCTCTATGAATTCAAACTATTCTTTTGATTCTCTTTGAAGACTGTTTTCTCTATTAACATTTATGTGCATGCCTGAAAATGGCTGTTCCAGCTCCATCTCTACATGATTAACATTTCCATGAGCCACACATATCTTGCCAAAGTTTCTATGCTCCTAATTTCAAATTTCCAAGGGAGTACCTTATTTGCTTAAATTCCCTAAATTTAAGGGAAGGACAGGTATTGATGCCAATAATCCTAGTATAACATAGCCCAAAGTGGAATGCTGCTTAAGGGAGACAAATCCTTACTTGGAGTACTAATACACAAAAAACCAAAAAGACGAAAAACTAGGCTATTGTATATATGAATAATTAACCATGGAAATATATTGTGACAGCACATGTACATTTTAAAATACGTTACTGAATTTTTAAAGAAAATAATGCTTCAGTGCAACTCAAGCATTAACACAAATAATGGCACCACTACACGTGCTATTATTTTACATTTTTAAACTGACAAAAATATAGATTGTATCTAATTTGTGATTTTCATTTACCCTTGGGTAAGTAATGAAATGAAAATCACATAGATTAGTATTCTCTCATAACAAACCTAAAAGCAGCATAAATTATATCTAAATCAGATAAAATAAGACTATTCTGAGAAAAAATAAGCATATACATAAGGACAAGCTTTGTATACAAAGAGATATAAACAAAATGATATTATAAATATTTTTTCAAACACTCCAACATTAAACAATCTCATGACCTCTTTTATTTTTCATAAAATAGCAGGATTTGCTTTATCAAAATATCATAAATACATTTTATGCACATACATGTTTATATTTAATATTTTAACCATATAATTAAGTTATGGATTTTCTACTTTCACTGGCTTGTACATAAAGAATTTCATACAATTAACACCTTCAGAACTGACTTTTAAGGCTCTTGGTAACAAACACATTCTCTATCTGCATGATACAGTCTTTTATAATCTTTCAGCTTTTTATCATTGATAAGTATTCAGCAATGAAATACGTCAAGCTCAGAATGAATCACTCTATTTCCCCAATACCAAGAGAATTTTATCGGCCTAAAGATATTTACACTGTTTTTTTTCTTTCTATTAAAATACATTTTGGTTTATAAAAGGATTATCTGCTAAGTAGAAAAATGAAAAATATAAAATCAATAGCTTTCCATGCTTACCAAACCAACATGATGTATAACAACAGGAGATTCTGAGATCCATTAAAATGATCTCATATCTAAAACATACATGTAATTCAACAGAAAACCATAGGCATTTTATTTTATGACTATATATCATTGAAATGATATTGTTAATGTACAGAGACACACAAAATTCAAGCTGATGTCTCCGTAAAGCATAATGGTGATATCACAGAAGCAACTGAGATTAGCTCAAATGAGAGGACCTAAGTGAAGTTTCTCAATCTTTGTGTGTTTTTTTCAAAATACGTATCATGACTTTGTGTGAATTTTATAGTAATTCTAGATTTTAACCCAAATATAATATTATCAAATATGCTAATAATTCTACTGTATTTGTTATTGAGGGCATATATATAAACAGGCTTATTTTCTGGTAGAGTATGTTCTCATTGAATAATTAATAAAAACATATATAATAACATCTATAAGCCTCAAGTGGTTATAAATTCCCTGAAAATTGGAAAATATATAATGTGTATGGGGGACCAGACCAAGACACCTAAGCATCCCAAACAGTTTGAAAAGCAGAGTAGGTTGGTGACTTGGTGTTCCTCAATATATTCTAAAAATATCTGTCCAGCATTGTTTTTAGAGCTGGAGCTCTAGGAACACTTTGCTTTAGGAAAAGTAAAGAAATGTGACTCTGGCAGCAACAGTCATCCTGTATCTTTTATCCTGGATTACAGCCCTACCCTAGGATATTCCTTTCAGTGAGATTAAACTTTGCTGTTAACTGGATCGAACCTCTTAACTGAAAGCAGTTATATAGCCCTATATCGCTCCCTGAGGATCTGCCTTTGAGCAAGGTCTCTATCACATGGTAACAATGGCACCCAGCCAACCCAGCCAAGTGGACAAGTGATTTTGTAAAAAGAGTTTGTATTTGGAGTCTGGAGCAGTTCACTATGTTCAACTGGATCCACCTGAAAGCAGGAATGTGCACCAAAGTGACATGTGAGAGAGAGGAAGCCCTAGTTTTTGAGTTCACCTATTCCATCCCAAGAGGCTTTTGAAAATGAAACTTCCAGCTTTATATAAGATTATCTCTAAGAAGAATTCATATAGGACAATTTTTTCTATCTCAACATATTTCTAGTGTCATTTTAGTGCTACTCTTACATTAACACTTTAGATACCGCCCAGCCCAGCTGGTTACTACTTAAATGTGGCTTGTGAATAGGCATTAGCAAATTTTTCTGAAGCAAGGGTACACAGTTTTTATAACCAGATTCTTTAAAGGATTCCAATCTCAAAATAATTGGAAACTACTTTCTTAAAATAATATGAGTTGGGGTGGTATTGACAGGTTTCATACTTTAGGAGACAGTGGGAAGAGAGAAACTGGTATATCTTTCATTTTAAGCATTTAATGACATTGAAAAAGATACGGGTTTTATTTAATTCCCTTTTCTCTCAACAGCTGTGTGATCTTGGCAGGAAATAACATTTCTGAATCTGTTTCATCAATAAACATTAAAAAGAAATATTTATTGTCTCAATATTAGATTAACTTTTTCATATATTAAATGTTATTTAGAAGCCAGTGTTTATTTTTACTTAAAATATAACATTATTTTATTTACACTATAACATTATTTACGTTTATACTTTTTAATATAGCATGAATACCTGAAACCTTATTTCCCTTTCAAGGGAAAGAAACACACTGATAATTGTATTCACATATACCACCAGACCCTAGAGTCATGGTGTTATGATCTAGAAAATAACATTCTTTTCAACACATTTGAATTATTTTGGTCAGCTTAAGGATAAGCTACAAGACAAAACATAAAAAAGAACTAGGAATTTTTTAAAACATACACACGACAACAAGTAATACTCTTTAAAGTAACCCATTTTTTTTTAACCAAGAAATTTAATTTTTTAAACCTCATGTTAGCAGTTGCCTACAAGAATTGGCTCAGTCCATTATCAACTTGTCTTTCTACATCACCATGGAGGTGGTTAATTTTTAAGCTTTTTTTTTTTTGAGACGGAGTTTCGCTCTTGTTACCCAGGCTGGAGTGCAATGGTGCGATCTTGGCTCACCACAACCTCCGCCTCCTGGGTTCAGGCAATTCTCCTGCCTCAGCCTCCTTAGTAGCTGGGATTACAGGCAGGCGCCACCATGCCCAGCTAATTTTTTGTATTTTTAGTAGAGATGGGGTTTCACCATGTTGACCAGGATGGTCTTGATCTCTTGACCTTGTGATCCACCCACCTCGGCCTCCCAAAGTGCTGGGAATTTTTTAAGCTTTTGTACTTCCCTAATCATGCAATTGTGAGTCACTCTAAGTACAAGCAATAGCTACACAAAGTTTTATAAACTTTTTAAGACAAAAACATTGCATATCAAGTTTTATAAAACTTACCTGTACTGAGTTTCTAAGAAGAATTACTATTTATAGAATAATAAGAATTATGTTATGATTTATCTTAAAATTATGCAGATGATAAATTTGAAAGAGGATACGTACACATTACCAATTTACTAATTTTTATGAAATTAAAAAGAAGTGAAGCATCTAAATTCATATTTGGTTTAGCAGTAGAAAGAATAATTTTTGAACCAAAGAGATCCACTGACATAAAAGGATCTGAGCTCCAAATGAGTAAGAAATCATAATAAGATAACTAACTACTTTAGTTCAAGTGTTCTCACACAGACAACATTCCAGTGTTACAAGGAAAATTGCATGTGATTTTATCAATGACATTTGGGAAATAATGAGACTAGGAACAAGGCTGCAAATCTGGAAGTCAGCAAATGAGTCTCAGCATTCAAAAGGAGGGCAAAGGTGAATTTTTAAAACTGGGTTTATACTGATTCTGAAAGAAATTACATAGTACTTATGAATGTTTCAGAGCTTCTGCAGAGGAAGAGTACAAAAGCAAGCATCCAACAGGGTGTACCATAAACCATTTGACAGAGCAAAGTAAAAAAACTAAAATAATACAAAAACACGAGTAACTGCTATATGTTCATTCTGTTCCTGACCCTTCTGTAAGTTCAGACAATTCCATTTACATGGGCAAAGCAAAACTATTAAGACTTCCATGTCTTCATTCATAGAAATCACTCAGAATCCTCCTGCTTTTCTGTCTCATCTTCTCCAATTCCATTTTTTTTTTGGCAGCTACTGAATTGCTATTTGGATTCCAGCCCTCTTTTTGTAAGTGTACCTGAAGTTTTCTGTGGCTTTGATTTTTGAGACTGCATTGAGACTCTGATCTGTGCTCAGCTTTTTAATGCTTCTGGTCTTCATGGAGACACTGCCTCCCATCCCACTAGTTGATGAACCTGACCAACCTGCACCCAGAGGCAAAAACAGGTAGAATCATTTTATCAAGACATTTGATAGTTTTTCCTCATAATAATTTTGTAGGCAACATGCAGCTAGAGAAGTATCTGTTAGTTCCCGGTAAATAAGATGAACCAGAAGCAGTTGTATGAATGAAGTGTACAGAGTAATGAATTAGTGCATAGTTTCTTAGTAGTCTGGCTTGGATCTGCTCCTGTCCTACTTTGTTTCAGTGTTTTGTCACTGATTCATGGGAAGTGATAATCAAGTTGGCAACAGACAAATATGGGAGCCTGGCAAACACACTGGCTGACTAAATTAATTTCTAACAGAACCCTTAAACAGCTGGGCCCAAATATATACATATATGGTATTGATATGAAGGCTAGCATTTCTTGTACAAAAATGACTTATTTTTCTTGATAGAGGCTTGTAAGTAAATAGCACAGTGAGATTGCCAGAAAGCTGATGCAATCTTTGTACTACTTAGTAGTACCTAGAATGTTTGAAGAGATGGTATTGATCTGCTAGTAAACATAGGAAGTCAGAGAAGAAAATGAAAATATGTTAACCTACAAGAGTATTTTACAGAATATTTTAGACACGTTTTAACTTAACCTTCACAATAACCTCTATATTTGTTGCTAGTAGCATTTACAGATGCAAAAATTGAATATTAGGGAAGTTAAGCAATTTTCCCAAGCTTATGGATACTACAGACTGGAAATAGGACTTCAAGCCATGTTTGTGTGATTCTTAAATATACAGGTTCCACCCTATACAAATGGATCCTAGTAGGTATTCAAACTGAAATGAATATGATAAGTAAACCAGAAAACCACTTAGGAAAAAAAAACAGAAAAGGAACTAATGTGTTAAGACTAGGCAAGAGAAGATGTATGTTAGGTAAGATCTTTATATTATGATATTTCAAAAGAGTGAAAATTATCAGTATGCAAAAGTTAAGCACAGGTTGAATGAAAATTTGTCAAGCGTACTGTACACGTGAGGCAGTTGACGAGACAGGTCATTTTTAAGGTATTTTTCAAATAAATAAATTCTGATTATAGAATATTTATCATTGAAAGGCTCCAAAACTGAATCAGAAAGTAAAATATGAAAAAACAAGACAAATAATATTCAAGCACATGTTTTGTAATATCCACATAGACTCTATAGCATTCTGAATCAGAAGTTGGCAGATACTCTGAAATAAGTTCCAAAGCACCAGAAGACTTTGAAATAAAACTTTGTATATCAAGTTGCTCTTGCTCCAGTAAAAAATAAATCTAATGCAGTATAATCATTCAATGATTTTATTCAGATTAATGAATTTCAACTCTTAGTAGGCTAATTATTTCATATAGTATTTGAAAATCCAAAGGAAGTTTACAAAATGTAATTTTATTTTCAGTGAAAAATTTTAAAGATATTCATTGTAGTATTACACTGTTCCAAACAGTAAATGTACTGAATATAGCAATATAATAATACAGAGTTCTTTGTATATGAACTACCACATATAAGATATGTATTTTGATTTTTAAAGAAAATAATTACGCTACACCATTCATACTTGGTTTCTTCTTATGATCAAATTCACTTCTAGTGTAATAAATCTTGTGAGATTTAGATGCGTAGTCGCTTGCAAACAAATACAGCTAAGCACACAACCTTCATTCAAAGATAATGTCATCTAAACAGCATGGTATTGGTATTAAAACCGACATATAGACCAATGGAGCACAACAGCAAGCTCAGAAATATATCCATTCATTAACAGTCAATCAATCTTTGACAAAGGTGCCAAGAACGCACGATGAGGAAAAGGTAATCTCTCCAATAAATGGTGCTGA
Source organism: Aotus nancymaae (assembly GCF_030222135.1). Classification (NCBI taxonomy): domain Eukaryota; kingdom Metazoa; phylum Chordata; class Mammalia; order Primates; family Aotidae; genus Aotus; species Aotus nancymaae. The sequence goes on from NW_026988435.1 coordinate 2,914,998, forward strand.
GAAAACTGAAAATTCACATGCAGAAGAATGAAATTAGTCCTTATCTCACTCAATATAGAAATATCAACTCAAAATGGATTAAAGATGTAAATATACTGAAACTGTAAAACTATTAGAAGGAAACAGAGGGGAAATTTTTTAGGACATTGGTCTAGGCAAAGATTTTCTAGCAGAGACCTCAAAAACACAAGAGACAAAATCTAAACTAGACAAATGGGATTACCTCAAACTAATAATCTGACTCACTCCAAAGGAAACAATCAACAGAATAAAGAAAAAAACCTACAGAATGGGAGAAAAATTTTGCAAGTCATACATCTTATAAGAGGTTAATATCCAAAATATCTAAGGATCTCAAACAACACAATGCCAAGAAAACAAATGAGTCAATTAAAAATGGGCAGACCTGAAAAGACATTTTTCCAAAGAAGACATACGAATGGCCAATAGGTATATGAAACATGATTAACATCACTGATCATCAGGAACACACAATTAAAACCATAGTGAGATACTAATTCATATGGTTAAAAAGGCTATTACCAAAAAGACAAAAGATAAGTGTTGGCAAGGATGTGGAGAAATGGTAACTCTTGAACACTTTGGTAGAAATATAGATTAATAAACCATTATGAAAAACAGTATGGAAATTCTTCAAAACATTAAAAATAAAACTACCATGTGATCCAGCAATCCCACTTCTAAATATATATCCAAAGGAAATAATATCAATATGTCCAAGAGATATTTGCACTCTCTTGTTCATTACAGCAGTATTCACAATATCCTAGATATGAAATCAACCTAAGTGTTCATTGACAGATACATGTATTAAAAAATGGTATATAAACAAAATGTAAAAATACTCAGTCTGAAAAAAAGAAGGAAATCCTGTCATTTGCACAACATCAATGAACCTGGAGGACATTATGCTATGTAAAATAAGTCAGGCACAGAAAAACACAAACAGCATGATCTCACTTACATATAGAATTTTTTTTGAATGCATAGAAGCAGAGAGTAGAATATGGTTGCTAGTGGCAGTGGAAAAACAGGAGATGCAGACAAAGAGCACCAAGTTTCTGTTAGGATGAATAAGTTCTGTAGATCTACTGTACAGCATGGTGACTATAGGTAATAATATTGTACTGTATATCTGAAAATTGCTTAGAGTAGATCTTAAGTGTTCTTATCATATATACACAGTTATAACTATGTGAAGTTTATAGACATGTTAATTACCTTTACTGTGGTCATTTCACAATGTATACATATATCAGAACATCACACTGTATATCATAAAAATATATATTTTTTACTTGTAAATTATACCTCAATAAAGATGGAGGAAGAAAACAAAGACTGTGATCCTCTAATTGAAAACACAATATTTAGAATTAGCCAGGGTTTTATAAGAAGATGCATGCAAACAATTTGCTTCCTAGTTTTGTTTCCCTTTATCATACATGCTCTCACTGTAGAAGAAAATCTTCTTAGGTATTAAAGGAAATTAAAAAGAAACGTCTCAGTACTAAATTATCTTCAGTTTGCCTTTGGGAGAAAATCAAAAGTTCTTTATATAATTATCAGCTGTTGAAACTGCACTGAAAGTACTATGATTTGTTTTTAGGCAGTTAGGCACTATAAGGGTGATTTTCTTTCAAAGTACTTTTCACGTCACGTTTATATGTTTCGATAACATATCAAATATGTGTTTTTCCTCCAAAATATTCTTAACTCCAACATCTTAAAAGCCTTTTCATTCTATAACAATATGGAGAAAAGCATTTAGAACCTAATATTAAATGAGTGTACGCAATGATTGTAATTACATAGACGGACACACATTCACAAAACATATATCATAATGGGTTCCCAACTCTTTTTCTCTTTATTCTCATTCTTTCCATTTGCTCCCTCTCTTTCTCTGGGCATTCTCATCCATTTCAATTAGTGGAGCTGAAGCCTCCATATTTATGATGCCGAGTTACAGATGCAAATTTCAAACTTCATAGAGAACAAACAGATCTGGTTGTGCCAAAGTCACACGGAAGGTAACAACACTTTTAAAGTAATGTAACGTTTCCTACCGCTCCCAGTTCCTTCTCCTGCATACCTTACATTAGTCACGCTATCACCATTCACTCCAGTAATTCCCCACCTCTCCTCTTCGACATTTTTTTCTTTCACCTGGTAGTAATTATATCTCATAGTTTTCCTTACCTTTCTTCTTAATTCAACACTCTCATATTTGGTTTATTTATATTGCCTCCCATTTAGGCTCCCACTGACCATCTGTTCTACATAATATGACCCAACTTTCCTTTCTGAAATAAAGATGTATTTAAGTTGCCCTCTTTCTCAAAAACAAAAAGCAAATATCCTTACATAGTTATCCATTAAATACAGACTAAAATTATTTTAAGGCCTTTTGATAGCTGACTATTTTTGTCCTATTGCAGTCTGCTTCTCACCATATAACCTATTTTTCAGCTATATTGGAAGTCTTTTTTATGCACACGCATGATGCAGATATGAAATCAGGCTCATCTATCAAGAATCAGATCAAATATGATTGCTTCGTTAACTTTATTTTCCAGTTAAGCCACTCTTAAGAGTTAGTTCTGTTTTTACTGCTCCCAATAGCACTGTTCACAGTACTAGAGAACACTTATACAATTGTATTAGATCAGTTTCCATATAATTATCATTGACCACAGTTGTGACAATGTTTAGAGAAAAAATAATGCAACTTATTCAACTCTGTCCCTCCTATGTACACAACAGAAGATACAAAATAGTTTTTGAGTGAATGAGTAGACTCACAGCTAAAAAAGACATTTTTCTTTTAATATGACCTTACTGAAGGGAATTATGATAAGCTATACTGTTCTAAGTAAGAATGCTATATATATCTTAAATGGGAAGCTCTAGGAGACTGATTATCCTCTTTTATATTTACTTAAGAGAATTTAAACATAAAATTATATAAAATCTAGAAACATCAAAATCAAATTCTGAAATTGTGAAATAATAAAAAAGCACTGACAATGATATAATCAGGCATTCTTGAGTGTGATAAGATTTTGGTGTGGCATAACCATGGAAAGAGATATTAATCAGATAATATTATAACTTAATCAAGTAACTCTAATGATACAGTAAATTTAGCCATATTTGCTGGTGAAATTAAAAGTCCTTAAACAAATGAAATTGTACCAATTTGTAAATTAACAACTTGTTGTTACTATATTTGTAACAAAACTTTCAGATTTATTTTTATGTAAATTAAACTTACATATTATTAGAAGTCTTTCATGTGAAAAGCGCTTCTAAATGTGGTTAGGATTACAAAAGGTATGATTAGAAGTATAAAGAAGAAGAGTTCTTTGTTCACCAAGGGGTTCCTCTGTGATAACACTACTTCTGCTAAATCCAATTTTTACTTTGTATTCTGAATGAATACCATAATAGCAGCAGATGTTATGGTAGAGGTAGTAATCGCCTCCTCATGGTGATCAGGAACTGGCCATCTGTCCCAGGATACCCTAAGCAAAGCTAGTAATATTTCTGCTATAATTCAGGATAGGAAATGAACAGAATTAATCTATAAAAGTGATCAAATTCCTCAATATATCTCTTGTAACATTAGATATGCATATTGTTTTTGTTTTTCTTCTTTGTAGCTGTGGGACGTTCTTCCTACTAGGCAATTTTTAAAAGAGTTAACTCTTTACATGACAATGAGAAATGCAATCAATACAGCCTTTCTAGGGAAGGAAGACAGAGAGAGAGATAGAGGAAGAGAGAGTGAACAAAATGTTACTTTTGGGTGAAAAAAGGAAAAAAGCAAGGAAGACATTTTTTGTGGGTGCTATAGTATGCCACCCAGCTTTCCCTTTGGGGACGCAGGTCTTCATTATTTCAGCAGCAGAGCATGTCTTGCTGATAAAACAAAGCTAAGTATTTCCTTAGGCCTTGTTAACAAAAGGTGGAGCCATAGCCCGCAATTATTACTTGTGGATGAAAGGAGCTAAAGGTATTTATTCCCTTTGTCTCAGTTAGGAGCATTTCTGAACTGCCATTTAGGTTCAGAGCAATCTGTGGAGGTTGGGTAAACTTTTTTTTTGCAACTGCATCTCAGTTCTACTTCTCGCTCTGCTCAGTTACCTGGCTCTTACTCCCTCACAGATATTCACTAGAGTATTTCTCAGTGTGTCTCGAACGCAAATCCTGCTTTAGGGTCTATTTCCCAAGGAATCTGATCTAAAACAGTATAAATCAAAGGCAAGACAATGGTAATACAGGTAACTTTCAGAATGCAATAACTCAGAAATATGACCAGTCAGGGCAATCATTATCAATAGGACATGGTTGAGCCTGAGGGACGCTGAAGCAGTCAAGTTGAGTTCCTGACACATAGAAGAGACTCCAACTGATATCTGCTTGTGAAATGAATAACTAACAACAGGTCAAGTATGCTGGAAGTATAAGGACAAGAAACTAGAAAAACCACACGGGTGTTGAATTCTTAGGTTCACAAACATGACCTGATAGAAGAACAATGATTCTGAGCTATTAAGGAAATTTGAGTTATTAAGGAAATTTAGAGACTGTCCTATCAGTTACTGGTAATAATGATTTAGGGGAGACAGTGATATTAGCTGTATGGTACAAAGTTCAAGAGGACAAAAAAAACTAAAAGGAGCATACATTAAGAAGTCTATTAGAAATAGATACAGATCTGGCCTGGCATGGTGGCACAGGCCTGTAATCCCAGCACTCTGGGAGGCAGAGGTGGGTGGACCATGAGGTCAGGAGATGGAGACCATCCTGGCCAACATGCTGAAACCCTGTCTCTACAAAAATACAAAAATTAGCTGGGCATGGTGGTGCATGCCTGTAGTCCCAGCTACTTGGGAGTCACAGCTACTTGGGAGACTGAGGCAGGGGAATCACTTGAACCCTGGAGGCGGATGTTGCAGTGAGCTTAGATCACACCACTGCACTCCAGCCTGGTGACAGAGCAAGACTCTGTCCCCCCAAAAAAAAAAACAACAAAAAGAAAAAAAAAGAGAAAGAAATAGACACAGATTCATATCTGAATCCTCTGAGCAAAGACCTATGAAATATTGCTTGGGCAAAAAATAGTCTAGCCAGGCACGGTGGTTCATGCCTGTAATCCCAGCACTTTGGGACGCTGAGGAGGGTGGATCATCTAAGGTCAGGGGTTCAAGACCAGCCTGACTAACATGGTGAAACTCCATCCCTACTAAAAATACAAAAAATTAGCTGGGTGTGGTGGTGTACACCTGTAACCTCAGCTACTTGGGAGGCTGAGGCAGGAGAATTGCTTGAACCCAGAAGAAGGTTGCAGTGAGCTGAGATTACGCCACTGCACTCTGGGCGGCAGAGTGAAACTTTGTCTCAAAAAATATAAATCTAAAATTTTCATTAACTCATACAAGGCTAGAAAAAATAAAATAACCACTCATAGTATATCATTTCAGCCAGAAACTTAGGCTACGCTGATTAAACTTATGATACAACAGAAACTAACATCTTTGAAACAACAAACATTTTAAACACTAATTAACTCTAGAAAAATAGCCCTTGGCTTTTTTCTTTCCTCTCTAATGTCCTCAAATTTGTGATGGGTCATATAAGCCAAAATTTTGTAGTAGTAGTAATAATCACCAGAGATATAATCTTTTAATTGCAAATGACACCATCAAAGTATAAAATGGATTACATTTACTCAGAGTGTCACAGAACTCAAGAATAATTGTACTGTTTTAGTAAGTGACAGTTTTCCCATAAATTACTATCCCATGGTAACCTTTCGAAGTCTCAAAATAAAGGCATGCCAGCACATAAAATACCAAATTATCACTTATATACAAGCAAATTGAGAGCAGAAGAAACAGAGATGAAAATTTTGTCTGTTTTTTATTTATTCAAATCATTAAATGAATACGATATCTTTATGAACCTCATATCACTACATGAATCATTGTTGGGATAATTTTAAGTTGTAAGCAGCAACACAATTTGGGAACACAGTTAAGGCATTCATTCTATCTTGGAGATGGGCAAATGTCTTACAATTAGTGGTAAAATCTAAAATTATAAAATAAAAAAATAGATAAATAATATTCCTTATTTATGAAATTGAGTAAAAATATTCCACATTACAAATACTGAGCCCGAGGCTGTAATCTTTCTGCAATCAAGGTGAGCGTGAGAACGTTCCTTAAGTGGCAGTCAATGTACGGCATTAATTCCCTCAGTGCCAGTCAAATGAATGTGGAAGAGTACTGAACAATGTCCTTCAGGAATAAATTTATGCAAATATCACAGAGCTTTACTAAGATATAAGTGCACATTGCTTGAATGGAGAAAAGTAACAAAAATGGAAAAAATCCAAAGGATATTGAGAAAGTAGTAAATTGTGAGAAAATATGTTACAATAATATAAATAAGGGCTTTTGGTGTGCATCTAAGCAGAAAAGCAATTACATTTTGTTTCCAGGGAAAAATATAATTTTAACGATTCATTTAAATGATGGTGACCTGCCCACCCAGAAGCTGTTTTTCCATCCTTCCAATTTATCTGTAGATGAAAATATGCATTAAATATTGCCACACAGCTGTCACTCTCTACTTGGCAGGAAAATTGAAGCTATGATAGCACATATTGCTTATTATGCTAAAAGCTGAAAACAAGTATTTAACCAGGTACATGTCAAACACAATTTCAAAAAAAATTTACACAATAAATGAACACCACAATAATGGATCTTAAAAACTCAATTCAGTGGCTATGTTTTATAACACGCAATAAAGAAATTCACGAATAAAAACCAAATTTTTTAAAAGAAAATTCCACATTTGTAACTGGATTATTGTTGAAAATAACCCCTAAGTCTGTTCATGATGAAAACATCTACGTGTGTAAGTCAGAGCCTTTAATCCTTGGCTGAGTTTGGGTGAGTTTCCCTGAGTGGAGGATGCTCACTAGGTGGTATCATTTTCATATGTAAAGCTCTCTTCAAACCTTTTTCTAAAGACCTACAGTAAAAAAATGCTAAGAAAAATATTGTATTTCACTAGTATATAAACTATTTAAATATTAGTATAGGTAATAATCATAAATTTTGCAGTACTTCCTTCAAATTATGACAACTTGAGTCTAATTTCTGTCAGAGTCTGAGCAAGTCGTATTATCTCTCTGAATTTCAATTTCTTCTTTTGTAAAATGAAGGATGGCCAGGCATTGTGGCTCACACCTGTAATCCCAGCACTTTGGGAGACGGAGGCAGGTGGATCACTTGAGGTCAGGAGTTTGAGACCAGCCTGGCCAACATGGTGAAACTCCGTCTCTACTAAAAAGGAAAATACAAAAATTAGCTGGAGCTGGATATGGTGGCATATGCTTGTAATCCCAGCTACTTGGGAGGCTGAGGATGGAGGATTGCTTAGACCCTGGAGGCAGAGGCTGCAGTGAACAGAGATCGCATCACTGCACTCCAGTCTGGGCAACAGAGTAAGACTCTGTCTCAAATAAATAAATAGATAGATAGATAGATAGATAGACAGATAGATAAATAAATAATAACATAAAATGAAGGAGTTACACTGGCGATTTAACATTTCTGAGTTTCTAAATTAAAACGATAACTAAATCATAATAAATGAAATCTAGAACAATGTGATTTTGCAAGAAAAATAGTTTTTAAAAAGAAAGTGAATCAGATGCAACAATCAAACAGAGCTGAGTTTGATTTCTGACTGCCATTTAGCTGTGTGACTGTGGGCTGGTACCTGAAATTTCTCCTAAAGAGAGTTATATAAATGGTAAATTACTATTATGGACGTCCTATCATTACCATGTTTAAGTAATGTATGCCCATCATCCACCCCCACCTACACGTATTTTAGTTCCTTTATCTCTATGAATGAAAATAAATTCATATTTTTCAAAGAATGGTGTTAAAATTCAATGAATATGCAAAGTATAGAAACCATATAGCTGAAGATTTTTTTGAAAAGTTAATTTACTCTTTTATTCTCCAAATGGCAAGAAATGTAGAAAAGAATATTTCAATGTTCTTTTAATACCTCTTGGAATTTCATTTTCTATTAAAATGAAATGCTTCTTGATAAGATGCTACTTCTATACCCCAGTCCTTCCAATCCTGGTGATTATTTTGGTTGAAATTGTTAGGTTAGCGTATGATCACTTCTGTACTTATCACAATTACCATTAGTGATCTGAGTAAGTGTAACTTTTGTCTATCCTTTGCTAGACCATATCTTCATAAGGTTAGGAGCCTCTGTCCATCTAGTTTACTGCTGTCAGCATCTGTCACAGTACTGTCATTGGTCAATAAATATTCTGCAGTTAATAAATAAATGAATGCTGCGCATCTTCTTGACATCTCCATCTCTGGGGTCTGTGCTTCTCACCATGCTGCTCCTGGCTTCCTGCTTCCAGTACAAAAAAAAAAAAAAAAAAAAAAAAAATCTGTACTTTATAAAAGCTGAAGGAGTAGCAGCTCTTAGCATCTTCACTTTTCACTCCAAGCAACAGAGTTATGACAGTTGCTTTTTTCAAGTTTCTTTAAAATTTAACTTGAAAGTCTTCATGGCTATATTCCTAACACAACTCTCCTTTCTATGCAAGTGGAGAAGATTTATTCTATTTAGTTCCACTGGGCTGGACTAGGCCCATGAGAGACAATCATGTTTCATTACCAACACTAACTTATGCATCCAGCATGTATTCTACCTTAAGCCTAAACAGTCTTCACCCTAAATTTGGGTCACAGATGTCTATAAAAAGCTAGACTGTGAGAGGTCCATTTAAATGTTTTACAAGGCAGTCTTCTCTAGGAAAAGAACTCACCAAGAGGAAAGTGACTGGTGCATAATTGGGGCTATGGATATATGCTTAAAATCACTCATTCCTTCAAAAAATGTTTATAATCCAAATAAAAGAAATCATGATTCTTGCTCTCAAGCATCTTACATAAATATTAAAAACTTGGCAATAAATCAATAATATCAAAAGATTCTTGCAAGTGCAATAAATACAGAGGTGGTTATGAGTATGGTCTGCCATCTGTCACTCTGACTGCCCTTTGTTCAGTCCTTGGAATGTTTTAAGTGCCACTGGAATGGCTCCAACATTTGATGTCCACCACAGGTTTGAACATCTATATGGAAAGCTGAAGGAAGAATGGAAAATGTTGACTGCAACATTGTAGCTGTAAAAAAAAAAAATCCTTAGGAAACATGTTAACCCCTGAAAGTTCTCAAGAATGACTGGCAGTACTTGGAGGGGAGGTCAAGGTCCCAAAGAAAATGACAGCAGTGCTAGAAATTCCCTACTTATTAATGTTTACCTTGTCCACCAGAACAAAGCTATTAAAAATGAGACAGGCTACCTTGTAAGATAGTGAATTCTCTGCCTGTATCTTCTCAAGCAATAGCTTCTGCCAGAGGCATATGGAGGGGGTCACTGAAAAATTATCCCCTCCTCTTAGATCTCATGACTCCATAATGTCATATGATGAAGCACAACATGTATATTTTGACCTAAGCATTGTGTTTTCTTATGTACTTTCCTTGACAATGCCTTATATTTTGAGGAAATAGGCTACATAATGCAATAAAGTTTGTTTCATTTGCTACAGCTCATTTCTGTGTTGTTTTCTGTCCAATCCTATACCAGAATTGGAATGAATGAAATCTCCATATATCAATGGTTCATGCTGACTAAGCTATTTTGGCATCCGTTGATGCATTTTAAATGGGAACACTTGCTATCCAGTTGGTTTTAACTATTGATAATAACCAGCATATTGTTTTCATGTGTTCCTTTTCCTATTGAGATTTCCACTGACTTTCCACTAACACTCTTTTTCATCTACTCCCTGGGGTTGGTAACACCCTAACATCTTTTACCTAGCATGCAATTTACCCATGTTTGCACTGCATGATATGGAAAGTATCAGCTAGAATTATAAAGGTTTCAGAGATAAGAAAAGGTATCCTGCTATGTTTTGAATGAGGCCAAACTTAGCCAGAGTAACTTAGGTCCCCTTATGTACAATAACAATTCTAGCACTTAGAAAGTATCATGTAGTTTCATTTGAAAACCCAAGAATATATGCTTTAAAATATTTAAGGTCTATAACATATAATTTCACTTTAAAACTACAATGAGATACTTAAGCTGAAATAACTTAAAAATCTATTTGAGGAAATAAAATACAGAAAAACAGTGAGGAATGACAAAATGTAACATTTACAAAAATAATCGATAATGTAGCATATACTGTATTTATTCTCTAGAAATTCAGCCTTCCTAATCTATCAGAATCAAGTAAAACCTAACAGAAGACATGGGCATGAAATAGACACTGAAAAATATTGGAGATATGCATTACAAACAGAAACATCAAAAACATGCAAACAAGGGATAAAACAATTTGTATGGGGACAAGCATGAAGTTCAATCAGTTACAAATAACTATCTTCATGGAAGTTAGAGAGAGAAAACAGGCTCAGCTTATGAAAGACTTTTTAATAAAAGTAGACAAGTACAGACTCAGCACAGTAAGCAATGGGAAAGCTACATATGGTCTTCAGCCAAGGAATGAAATGAGGAAAATGATGTATAACAAAAGTATAAACAGACATTGTCATCCAGGATGACTTGGTTATGAAAGTTTATACCCCAGGTATAAAACTAGTTTAAGAAGGCCAATAAAAATGCAAACAGCTCTTCTCATTACTATTCACTTCTTTAATATTCTCGCAGATTTTTCTCCTAGTATTAAATACTACTCGACCAAAATGTCACTTGTAAAGGCCCATATATAAAATTAAAATATTAATATATAGAGAAACCTGCAAAATAGTAATAGTAGGAGACTAATGCTTTTATTCAACCATTCATTCAACCTTTAAATATCTATAATGATCAAGGATCCTGGTAGATTGAAAGATACAAGGATGGTGAATACTCCCTCCTTGTTTCTTTGGTAACCCCACCATCACCAAGTCAAACTGGAACACTCTGATCCCAGATACCTGAATAGTTGTCATTCACTTCTCTAAACTTAGTAAGTTATTGAAACGAGAAGTTTTCTTATCCCCCTTGCAGGGTGTGTGATGGGGGTAGGGCTTGCTTCTTCAATGTCCCACTGCTCAAAACCTCTAGGGGGAGCAGGCGTACAGGCAGGTTTTGGGGCTCCAACCCCACGGCAGTGTCTGGGCTGAAAGTTTACAGCTCCTGAAGCCCCAGTGAGCATGTGTTACAGGTGCTCTTTTAGTTTAGCCATCAGTAGGCAGCCTGTGTTAGTCAGCTCAATTAGACCATTTGCCTTATCACAAGTACAGAGAAGTTCTGTATCCTGGGGTTTCCTGCCTTGGTGTAGTAGAAGAATGGGATCACAAGTAGGTTTGGAGAATGAGTGCAAGGTTTTGTTGAGTAAAAGTAGCTCTCAGCAGATGGGAGAGCTCAGAGACAGGCAGACACAGAAAGGGGATGGAGTAGGAAGGTGGTTTTCCCCTGGAGTCAGACTGCTCCATGGCCTGGGCTCTCCTACAACTACCCCGCCAAACTCTCGGTCATTCTGCCGGTCGATGGCCTGCTGGCCTGCCAGTACCTGTCAGTGTGCTCTTGCACTGGGGTGCTCCTCTAGACATCCTCTCGATGTCCAGCTGCTTGTGTGTTCTTCCACCGATGTGTTCTTCTTGATGTCCAGGCACTTGTATCTCTGCCCGCTAGGGTCTCAGCATTATTATAGGCACAGGATGGGGGCATGGCAGGCTAGGGTGGTCGTGGGAAATGTAACATTTGGGAGCAAAGGCAGGAGGGCCTGTCCTCACCTAGATCCCCTGGCACAGGCCTGAGGGTGGAACCCTTGAGAGGAACCATGTCCTTCTCTACCCAGCACTTCCCTGCTCCTCTTCCATATCATTATCAAGTCTCTTTCTACTTTTAAAATGCTGCCCAAATCTAACTGCTACAACCCCTTTGCCTTATCCTAATCAGATCCCCACTGTTTCTCTCAAGAGCATAATGAACTAGATTCTATGATCCCCATACTTTTAATTTCACCTCTTTCCAATCTAATCATCACACTGCCTCAAAGAGGTTTCTAAAGGAAACATATGATTCCCTTTAAAAACCAGTCATGATATCCTATTCTATGCAAAATAAGGCATTGATTTCCCAGCAAAGTAGATAAGGCCCTTCTCAATCTGTTCCTATCTACTGCTGTGGCATCATCTGCCACAGTTCTCCCCAATCCCAGGCTTTCACTGAAGTTCCACAAAGCCATACTTTTTTCAGATTTTCAAATCTTCATGATTTTACCTTAAATTATTTCACCATTACTCAATACCTCTGCTTCTTGAGTTCAAGCAATTTTCCTGCCTCAGCCTCCTGAAGAGCTGGGATTACAGGCATGCACCATCATGCCTGGATAATTTCTGTATTTTTAGCAGAGACCGGTTTCACCATGTTGGCTAGGATGGTCTCGACTCTTAACCTCATGATCCACCCACTTCACCCTCCCAAAGTGCTGGGATTACAGGTGTGAGCCACTGCACCTGGCCAAATGTTACCTCCTCTGATAAACCCTTCTCCAGCTTCCCTGTGAAGTTTTATTTACTCTTTGCTTCCAAGAATTGTGTATGTTCCTTTATTATAGATTTTTATTATAGCTTTATATTATATGTGCACCTGTTTGTCTCCTATTTTGGCAGTTATCCCTTTCAGGACAGATAACATGTAGTCATGATGTATCTTTATAGGAGATCAGTCAGAATGGTGGGAGAAATTTTAGAAAACACAACCTTCTTGGAAGGTCTGAAGGTTTTGTAAAAGCCTTGGAAGAAGGTTATGGCTGGAGGCAGCCTAATCCTCTTACCTTGAGCTAACAGCATACAGCAGATAACAAGGGACTGCAGAGTTTATCTAAATAGCTTGTTTACTAAGACTGACCTTTGAAATTTCATGGGCAGAACTGCTCTCTACTCTGGGGGTTGGCAATGTTAATTACCCTCGAATGGTGTTTACTTGAGACCTTTGTCATTGAATCTGTATTAAATAAATGTGAAGGTCGCCAGTTTCTGGAGGTTGCTGCTGACTTTGGCAGAGGTCCCTTGGCCGTGCTGACTTGCAAGCCTGTGTCAGTGTACATTTTTCATCCATTGCTCGGTCAGGTCTGCTGGTTGGACTCAACATATCCTAAGTGATCAATACAGTGCTGGACACAGAATTGGTCTTAAAATATTTTTTGGATAAACAAATTTATGTAAACAATGTGGAAGCCTTCAAATTTACTTATTTAATGGCTTTGAGATACATATAATTTATACACCATAAAGTTCACTCAGTAAACTGTGCAATTCAACATTCCATAGTTTTAGCATATTTACTGAGTAGAAACATCTACATAATCTAATTTTAGAACATTATCATCATCCCAAAAAGAAACCTTGTATTCTTTAGCAAACACTCCCCATAGCCCTTTCCCTCTAGCCCTAAACAATCAGGAACCCAAATTCTCTCTCTACAGACTTGATTATTCTGGACATAATGATTCCATTGACATACCATGCTTATATTTATAGTTATGTTTTATTTGTTGTATGGATGTACTGATTTTCTATTGATGGAAAGTAGTTTCATTTTACAATATTTGGTTGTTACAAACAATACTGTAATAATTTTACCTTGCATATAAGTTATTTTGTTACTGCATAAGTAAATAAACAGAATAACTTCTGGGAGTAAAATTTTATGCCATACTATTTATTTCATATCTTGAAATATATTTCCAAATAGACTTCATTATGGTATACCATTTTGTACTCCCACAAACAATGGTGGGATGGTACCAGTTTCTCTGCATTCTTGTAAACCTAGTATGTTGCCAAACACTTTGTTTTCTGCCAAACTAATAGGTAAGAAATTATATGTCAATAGAAATGTAATGTATATTTATCTGATTCTGCATAATTTTTAGTATTGCTATCTTTAATAGTTAATTGTATTTCATATCCTACGAATCCTCTGTTAATATTTATGCTTTTCACTTGGAGTTCTGCTGCTTTTTTTTATTTGCATGAAGAAACTGTGTATTTGGAAAACATGTCTCTTATTTATGAAATTAGCCTCATCATATATTTTCCCAGTTTTTTGCTTGTCTTTGCTTATAGTGGTTTTATCAAATTTTTAAAAACTTTTGCATATAATCAAATTTTTCTTATCATTTAATAGCTTCTAGTTATTATGTCATTGTCAAAAAGGATTCCACAGTCTCAGTTTACAGAAAAATTTTTTTTCCTATATTTCTTGTAGTTCTTTTGTGATTTAATTTTTACATTTATTTTTATAATTTATTCCTTCCAGAATTTTCCTTGATACAAGGTGTGATATGGAAACAGAATTCTCTTTTTAGGTGGTTACCTTGTAGTCTCTAACCCTTTACTGAAAACTTTACCTTTTCCTTACTATGAATTCTGACCCTTCCATATACTAAACATGTGTGTGTGTGTGTGTGTGTGTGTGTGTGTGAGAGAGAGAGAGAGAGAGAGAGAGAGAAAGAGAGAGAGAGATGTTTCAAATGCAAAATTAATTTCTTGTTTTGGCAAAAATGAACCCACTTGAAGACTGCACGGGACATAAAAAACAGGCTAATATGTACAGATACCTGGGTATTTAACTTAGAAGGATCTTTTTGGAGGTAGTACATTTGAAAGCTGAAAGAATTATACAGGAAAATAAGAAAACATTGTCAAATTCTGTGTTAAATATTTTCTTATCCAAATGCTAAGAGGAACCTATTATATAAATGGGATGTAGACAGTGGTACAAGAATTTAGGCTAGCCTCTGGCTACAGCACTGGTCACACAGGATAGCACTGGATACAGTTGCCACCAGCAGGAAACCAGAGAAAGACACTCGGTTAACAGAGTAGAGTTCTTAGATCAAGAATCCATGCAAGTGAAAGGAAGGAGAATAAAATGTGGCATACAAAAGGATGCAGCAGGAGAGAGTTCGTAACCACACAATCAGAGAGAACTGCAGGTAGGAATAGTCAAGAACCCCAACAAATTCATTTAGAAGGCAGATACCTAAATGGAATCTAAAGTATCAATGAGACTCTCATTCATAGAGAATTGCCTTTCCTTGGTTAATTCTCTTTTTAAAAAAATTTTATTATAAAAAAACCACTTGTCATTTTGCATGAGAAATCATTCTGTACCCCCAAGATCTTTAGTTTTCATGCTCCATTTAAAGCCTATAATTTCTGGTTACTTGGGCTCCTGTAGGAAGATTAAACTGTTGGGTAATTTTTAAAGATTGTTAGATCAAAAGGCAGGAAGCATGAATTCACCCTTACTTATATTAATAAGAGTTTTCCATGTCTTAACCTGGGACAAAGTCTTGATCTAAGTTGAAGTTACTGACATCAGTTAATCACTTAAACTAAATCAGTGAAATTACTCTGACAATGAAATATCACAATTTTATAAATTTTATTCTTTTTTATCCTTGGAAAACCTTTGAAGCTGTCCAAGAAAAAAACTGCTTCTCCTCAAACATTTTCTAATGGGAATGGGCAGAGTGGCACATGCCTGTAATCACAAATACTTAGGAAGTTGAGGTGGAGGAATTCCTTGAACTCAGGAATTTGAGCCCAGCCTGGGTGATATAGTGAGATCCCCATCTCAAAAGTAAAATACATAAAAATAGAAAATTTCCCCAAATTTGAGAAAGATGTAAATATCCAGATACAGAAAGCTCAGAAAATACCAAATTGTTATCACTCAAAGAAGAACTACTTTGAGGCATACAATAATCAAACTCTCAAAGATCACAGACAAAGAGAGGATTCTAAAAGCAGCAGTGCAAAAGAAGCAAAGAAAATGAAGGAGCTCTAATTCATCTGTCAACAGACTTCCCAACAGAAACCATGCAGACCAGGTAGGAGTAAGAGAACATTTTAAAAATGCTTAAAGAAAAACATCCTGCCATCCAAGAATACTGTATCTAGTACAGCTATCTTTACAATATGAAGGAGAGACAGTCTGTCACAGACAAGCAAAAACTGAGAGAATTTACCATCACCAGATCGGTCTTATAAGAAATACTGAGTGGAGTCCTTCAATTTGAAAGATGAAACAAACAAACAAACAAAAAACTAACACACAAAAAGAAAACATTTGAAGATATAAAACCCACAAGTAAGAAGAGTAAGTTCACTGAGAATCTAGAATACTCTAATATTGTAATTGTGCTGTGCAATCCACTTGTAATTCTAGTATGAAGCCAAAAGACAGATTTATCAAAAATAATAGCTACAGCAACTTTTTAAAGAGATAGGCAACATGAAAATGCGTAAATACAGACAATAAAAGGACAAAATGTTGGGGCACAGATTTAAAGTGCAGATTCTTTTCAATTGTTTGTTCATTCGTTTGTTTTTGAGACAGAGTCTCACTCTGTCACCCAGGCTGGAATGCAGTAGCACGATCTTGGCTCACTGCAACCTCCACCTCCTGGGTTTGAGCAATTCTCCCACCTCAGCCACCCAAGTACTTGGGACTATAGGCATGCACCACCATGCCTGGCTAATTTTTTGTATTTTAGTAGAGATGGGGTTTCATTATGTTGTCCAGGCTGGTCTTGAACTCCTTAGCTCAGGCAATCTGCCCATCTAGGCCTCCCAAAACCTGGTTTATTTTTGTTTTTTTTCTATTCTGTGTGATCAAAAATAACTTATCTTTTCAAAATAATATATAAGAATTTTTTGTAAGCCTCATGGTAACCAAATGCAAAATCCTAAAATAGATTTACTAAAAATAAAAAACAACCATGAATTAAAAGACACTATCAGAAAAAAATGAAGCATTTTATAGTTGGTTATAGTTCATTAGCTTTAGAGAAAATAGGCAACTGATACGTTTTGACTCTGTGTTCCCACCCAAATCTCATCTCAAATTGTAATCCCTATGTATTGAGGGAGGGAAGTGGGGGAAGGTGAACTGATCATGGGGGTGGTTTCCCCCATGCTGTTCTGGGATAGTGAAGGAATTCTCAGGAGATCGATAGTATTATAAAAGGCTCTTCCCCCTTTGCTTCCCTCTCTTTCCTGTCACCTTGTGAAGAAGGTACCTGCTTCTCAATTTCCTCCCACCATAATTGTAAGTTTCCTGAGACCTCGACAGTTACGTGGAACTGTAAGTCAATTAAACTTTTTTTCCTTTATAAATTACCCAGCCTCAGATATTTCTTTCTACTAGTGTGAAAATGAACTAACACAGCAAGTCACACTATGTTATCTGTCCTTTGAATTTTTTGTATAAGCTTATGGGGTAGGCAGAAAGCAGGTGGATTTGAACTTAAAAGCAAAAAAGAGAGACATAATGTGACCAAGGATGTTCACTGAGCATATACAAGATTTGGTCACTATTATTTCTGGATATATTTTACAATATAATTTGCAATATGAATATAAGGATATGACTGTAAACCTGGAATTGGGATTGGGGGAAATTCTGAGGATTTAGAAATCATAGGAAAAAAGTCGAATCAGTTTGAGTTTGCTTTAATCTGAAGTAGTTTCCTCAGCATCACTGGATAAACCGAGACAGTGTAGTATACCTTCAATATACTAAGCCAGTTAGCATCATGCCAATAACAATAATTATAAGAACTAAACAAATTACTATTTCTGTTACTATTTCAAAGTATCTCAATATCTATTTCAGGTAAAAATTTGCTCTTAATATACACACTTTAGTAAAATCCTAGTTCCCAATGGTATCCTGTCTTCAAAAGACCCATCTCAAATGCAATAACACCCATAGGCTCAAAACAAAGGAATCATGGAAAATCTGCCAAGCAAATGGAAATCAGAAAAAAGCAGGGGTTGCAATCCTAATTTTAGATGAAACAAACTTTAAACCAACAAAGATCAAAGAAGACAAAGAAAGGCATCTCATAATGGTAAAAGGTCCAATTCAACAGAAAGACTTAACTATCCTAAATATATATGCATCCAACATAGCAGCACCCAGATTCATGAAACAAGTTCTTGGAGACCTACAAATAGACTTTGGCTCCCACATAATAATAGTGAGAGGCTTCAACATTCCACTGACAATATTTAGACAGATCATCGAGGCTGAAAATTAATACAGATATTTAGGACCTGAACTCAACATCAGATGAAATAGACCCAATGGACCTCTACAGAACTTTCCACCCTAAACCAACAGAATATACATTATTCTCGTTGTCAGATGATGCATACTCTAAAATTGATCACACAATCAGACATAAAACAATTCTCAGCAATTGCAAAAGAACTGAAATTGTACCAAACACACTCTTGGACCACAGTGCAATAGAAACAGAAATCAAGTCTGATGCCTTTTCCGGCCTCAGCCTGCCTGCACCCAGGTGATTAAACAGCTACGTTGCTCACACAAATCCTGTTTGGGGGTCTCTTCATTCAGTGCACGCATTTTAACATTTGGTGCCAAAAACCCAGGACAGGGGTACTCCTTTGGGGAGACCAGGCCCCTGTCCTTGCTCCCCCTCTGGGAAGAGACCACCTGGGACCTCAACACATCAGACCAGACCAGCAGCTCATGCTTAGCATGCCAAACAGCTCTCCTGCCACCTTCAGGTGGGGTAAGCAATCTCCCCTTCCCTCTTTTCCTTTAGAGAACGGGACACAAGTCTTTCCCTCTTTCTCTCTCTTTTCCTATATATCTTTCTCCTTCTAGTAGAAACAGACACTCTTTATCCATGTGGAGCCAGAGGAGACAAGTCTCCCTATTGCTCAAAAACTTCAATGTTGGTCACAAACTTGGGAAGACAGTCTTCCCGTGGCATCTGGTCAATTGCGGGATTGCCTGCCTTGATCACTCACTGACGTTACAGCCCAGAAATCAGTCAGAGACGCCTACTGAAAACCCTGGTAACTACTCGCTCCTTCTCCTGTCTCTACTCTACCCCTTTCCTTAAAACTTATCTCCTTCACCAGGGGCAATATTCTGCCCTCTATTCCTCAGTCTTCGTCTCTAGCCTACATCCTAAAAAACCTAAAACTTCTTCAGCTGTCACCTGATCTGAAACCTAAACGTCTTTGTAACACGGCCTGGCCTCAATCCAAATGGTCAGAAAATGGCACTTTCAGTTTTTGTTATGTAAACCAGTCTGGCCTCGTATTTCATGCCATCAATAAATTAAACCTGGCTGGACTGGCTGGACATTCTAACTGGGAGTCATGGCTTCTTCCAATCCCTAGTCCTCTGTTACCATTGAGGGAATGTATTCTCTTACCACATCCACAAGGGGGCGTAGTTTTAATGGCAAGAATTTCCCAGTGCCATGCCCTGCTCCCGTCTCTCTCCATCTGGGAGATTTAACGGTTTATGTTTGAGTTTTGCGGGCGGGGGAAGAAACTAAGAGTCAATCACCCCAGCAGAAGTTTAAAGGAACTCCTTTCATTGGCCAGAGGAACTTGGGAAGGTGAGAATGTCTCCCAGGATAAATTCCCCTGCTCCTTCACCCACGCTGGATTGTCAGCTCTCTGGGATCCCCTCCCACATAGTGGGAACTCTCTTTCCCCTCTGGGATTTTCCCTCTGGAATCCCCTTCCAAACTCTTCGTGGAAGTCTTTCTCTTCTTCTCCTTTTCTTCTCTTTTCTCTACCTAAACAAAATCACCTTTCTGCAACACTTCTTGGGTCTGATATTTACTTTTATGAGCATACAGCACACCTGCAGTGGTCCCTTCTCTTATTCTTAAGAGAGCGGGGACCAAGAACCCACAGCATAGACTTGGGGGAGCTGTGCCTCACCAACACCCCCCAAAAAACCCAATTACACTGTCTTTCTCCTTGTCTTATTTGGACCCACTGTTTTCTGATTAATCTCTCAACTCCTATAAAATTGTATACAAGTGATAACCAATCAGTCAATACAACAAATGCTCCTTCTAACAACCCCACAATATCACCCCTTGCTCAAAGATCTCCCAGCAGTCTAAACTGATTCCGTGACACCCCCAATCCCACTCAAAGAAGCCTTGGGAAACATCGCCAATTCACCCCTCTTTGCTGCCCTACCTGATATTCCACTGCCCTCCACTCTTCATTTCTTTTTCCTTTATATTACTAATATAAAAAGACTGGAATGTAAGGTCTTTTAGGCTGACAGACAGTGCCATGAACGCCATGTTAACCTCTGTGACCTGCAGGGACACTCCAGATGAGTTCCTGGAAAATCTAAAGTAACTGGAAGACCATGAAAAAAGAAAGAAATAATCAACCCCTGTGGTGCCTACTTAAATTTAAGACATTCTCTATTGTTCCTTATTCCTGCCCCAATTGATAAGATCATTGAACTTTGTAACAGATCTTGGTCAACCTTGTGACTCCACACCCTATGACCCCCTCCCAGCTTGCAAAAAAACACCCTAACATTACTTCTGTAACTTTCCACTGCCCATCCTACACCTATAAAACCAACTCCTATCCCACTGCCCTTTGCTGACGCTCTTTTCATCCTCCGCATGCCTGCATCCAGGTGAATAAACAGCCATGTTGCTCACACATACACACATACACACACACACAGAAATCAAGACTTAAAAAAATTACTCAAAACCATGCAATTACATGGAAATTAAACAACTTGCCCCTGAATGATGTTTGGATAAATAATGAAATTAAAGCAGAAATAAAGAAGCTCTTTTGAGATTAATGAGAACAAAGATACAACATACGAGAATCTCTGGGACACAGCTAAGACAGTGTGAAGAGGGAATTTTATAGCAATAAATGCCCACATCGAAGAGTCAGAAAGACCTCAAATTAACAACCTAACATAACAACTAAAAGAACTAGAGAAACAAGAGCAAACCAACTCTAAAGACAGCAAAAGATAATAACCAAATTCAGAGCAGAACTGTAGACTGAGACACACACACAAAAAATTCAAAAGGCCAATGAATCGAGGAGTTTTTTTTTTTAAATTAATAAGATAAATAGGCTGCTAGCTATACCAGTAAAGAAGAGAGAATATCCACATAAACACAATTAGAAATGGCAAAGAGGATGTTAACACTGACCCCACAGAAATGCAAGCAAGCATCAGAAACTACTACAAATACTTTTACGCGCACAAACTAGAAAACCAGAAGAGATAGATGAATTCCTGGACACATACACCCTGTCAAGACTGAACTAGGAAGCAATTCATTCCATGAACAGACCAATAACAAATTTCTGAAACTGAATTCATAATACATAGCCACCGACCAAAAAAAAAGCCCAAGACCAAATGGATTTACAGCTAGATCCTACCAGATGGACAAAGAAGAGCTGGTGACATTCCTACTGAAATTATTACAAAAAATTGAGGAGGAAGGACTTCTCCTCAACTAACTCAATGAGACCAGCATCATCCTGATATCAAAACCTAGCAGACATGCGATGAAAAAAGAAAGCTTCAGGCCAATATCCTTGATAAACATTGATGCAAAAATCCTCAAAAAAATACTTGCAAACTGAACCCTGTAGCACATCAAAAAGCCTATCCACAACCATCAAGTAGGCTTCATCACTGGGATGCAAGTTTGGTTCACCATATGCAAATCCATAAATATGATTCATCACATAAAGAGAACTAAAGAAAATCCACAGGATTATCTCAATAGATGCAGAAAAGGCTTTTGATAAAATTAAACATCTCTTCTTGTTAAAACTCTCAATAAACTAGGTAATGAAGAAACGTACAATAAAATAGTAAGAGCCATCTATGACAAATTCACAGCCAACATCATATGGAATGGGCAAACTCTGGAAGCATTCCCCTTGAAAAGGGCATAAGACACGGATGCCCTTTCTTACCACTCCTATTCAACACAGTATTGCCAGTCCCAGCTAGAGCAATCAGGCAAGAGAAAGAAATAAAGGGTAACCAAACAGAAAGAGAGGAAGTTAAACTATACCTGTTTGCAGATGACATGATTCTGTATCTGGAAAACTCCATAGCCTTGGTTCTTTCAACTGATAAATGTCAGCAAAGTTTCAGGATACAAAATCAATGTATTAAAGTCACAAGCATTCCTATATACCAATAATAGCCAAGCTGAAAGCCAAATCAGCGATTCAAACACATTCACAATTACCCCCGCAAGAGTAAAATACCTAGGCATATTACTAACCAAGGAGGTGAAAGAGCTCTACAAAGAGAACTACAAAACGCTGCTCAAACAAATCAGAGATGACTCAAACAAATGGAAAAACATTCCACGCTCATATATAGGAGAAATCAAAATTGTTGAAATGCTCATACTGCCCAAAACAATTTACAGATTCAATGCTATTTCTATCAAACTATCAACTACATTTTTACAGAACTAAAAAAATATATATATATTTTAATATTTATATGGAACCAAATATTAAAAAAAGCTGAAATAGTCAAGGAAATTTTAACCAAAAAGAACAAAGCTGGAGGCACCACATAACCTGACTTCAAACTATACTACACGGCTACATTAACCAAAACAGCATGGTACTGATATAACAAGAGACACACAGACCAATGGAACAGGACAAGCAAACCAGAAATAATGCGATACACAACAACCTGTTTTTTGACAAAGGTGACAAAAACAGGCAATGGAGAAAGAACTCCTTATTCAATAAATGATGCTTGGGTAACTAGCTAGCCATAGGTATAAAACTGAAACTGGACCCCTTCCTTACACTATATACAAAAATTAACTCAAGATGTATTAAAGACTTTAATGTAAAAACCGAATCTATAAAAACTGTGAAAGACAACTTAGGAAATATTCTGGACAGTAAATACCAGAGGAACAGTCAAAGTTTTCATGACAAATATGTGAAAAGCAATCAATAAAAAGCAAAGATTGACAAATGGGACCAAATTAAACTAAGGATTTTCTGAACAGCAAAAGAAACTATTAATAGTTAGTTACAGACAACCTACAGAATGGAAGACAATGTCTGCAAACTGTGCATCTGACAAAGATCTAATATACAATATCTATATGAAACTTAAATAAATTTACAAGAAAAAAATCCCATTAAGAAATAGGCGAAGGTCATACATGAACAGATACTTTTCAAAAGAAGTCATACATGTGGCCAAAAAGCAAATGAAAGAAGCTCAATATCATGGGTCATTAGAGAAATGCAAACCAAAACCACAGTAAGATACCATCTCACATCAATCAGAATGCCTAATACTAAAAAGTCAAAAAATAACAGATGCTGGTGAAGTTGCAGAGAAAAGGAAATACTTACACATTGCTGATGTGTGTGTAAATCAGTTCAACTGCTGAGGAAAGCAGCATGGCAATTCCTCAGAAACAGAACTACCATTCAACCCAGCTATCCCATTACTGGGTATATACCCAAAAGAGTATAAATCATTCTACTATGAAGGCACATATATATTTTCATTGCAGCACTATTCCCAGTAGCAAAAGCACAGAAGTTTAGAGAAATAATATTTATACACAATGGGATGTTTGTATCCTTTAACAGCTCTTTATTAAATTTACAACATATCAGGCCTTAGGAATATTTTTTCGACCTAAATGTTGTGGTCATACACTATCCCCCTACCCAAATTTAATGGCTTGAAATAACAATCATTTTATTGTATCTCATAGTTCTATAGGTCAGGGGTTTGGTTAGGACTCAGCTGAACAATGCTTTGCTCCGTGCAGCATTGACTAAGATCATTTTGTGTCTGATACAGACAGGCTAGGATAGAGAATCCAAGATTGCTTCACTCATACTGGTGTCTTCCTGAGGATGGCTGGAAGATCTGATACTGCTGACAGATTACTGAACTGTGGCTCTCTAGCGTGAAGGTCACAGGCTATGAGGGTGTCTTATATGGTGACTCAGTGCCTCCAGAGAGCGTCTGAGTCCCAAGAAGTCCAGAGAAAAGGGGCAAGTCTTCTGATAGGCCACACAATTTGGGTAAAGAGTTCTAGCAGGGAGATATTCTTTTATCATTTGGGAGGAAACTGAAATTTATAGTAGTTAAGATATTTGTCAAAGAGTACTCAAAATAGTAAGTGGCAGAGCTGAAAATGAATACAGATCTGTCTGATTAAAGAACTACAATCCAACAAAAATAAAATTGATAAGAGTAAGATATTTAATCAAGTTTTTGCATTAAATTCAGGAAGATCTATTTTATAAATATTAAGGTGCCTTGTAAAGAATTTAAAAGTTTGATAATCCACATATTTCTGGGAAGTAAAATGCCTGTTTAGATTTTACTAAACAGAAGCCTAAAAGTAAAGTTACTCCTTCAAGAAGTTTATCAATGCACAGATGATGTATCCCTGACATTGGAGGCTAGAATCTGGCCCAGACAGAAAAACCTGCTAAAATGAATCAAAGATAAACAGAGACTCCAAATGAGCATTTAGAGGGGACAGACGGGGCCTTTTGGGTTATTCCTACATGAACAACTTGACATCCAGTCAAATATTCGTTACAACTTATTTGGAAATTAAAGTCACTCGAAAGGTATGCAGTGGCTGCAAGAACCTACAAATAACAAATTGAAGAGAGAGGGCATATCATGGGGACAAAGGAACTAGATTTTGTAGTTGATTTCATCCTATCAGTGACATTTTAGAAAAGCCACTCGATGTCTCCGAATCATCCTTTGTAAAATGAAGTGGTTAGATATGCAAAGTTCACTTCTAATACATTCTAATTAATTCATTTTTATTTCTGGGTATTGTATTCATTTTCTTTTTTCCTATATTAAATAATTTATATGTTCAATATGTACTGTAAAAGTTGAATTGACCAAAATTATAATAATTTACTCCCTACAGTGAAAAATGACAAATCAGAGAAGACATGCTCTAAGTTGAAAATCTGAATCATAATACATTATAAGATGGTTTTACATTCACAGATACTACACTTCATTATCAAATAAATATTAATAGACTTTATTTATTGATAATGTTTATTTTATTCTATAATAGAGATGATTGTTTAATCATTTTTCTTATTTCCATTGATGATTACTTTAAAACCTCACTACTTTCTCCAATACAATATTCAGGGAGGGGTTAATATTAGGATAGAGCATATAGAAAAAATTACAAACAATAATGTCTATAATACACATATATTTTAGTCAAAAGAAGTAAAAACGGGATATAATAGGAAACACTTGGTATATCACTTTGATAATGTTCAGAGTCACTAAAATTTATTTCTTTGTAAAATAAAGGAAAAGTATTTGGAACATGTACCTTCAGTTATGTCAGTTATCCTGCCTGGTTCCTACTTACTAACTCCATTTTCTGCTCACACAATGAATGGTGTATTATCTCAGAAGAGGTTGGGCCTGGGAATGAATCTCAGCCTTGGTACTTAAGAGCTACAGGATATGGGCAAATTAGCCTCTCTGATTTTGTTTAATATCTCTAAAATCAATTTGTAACCATAAAGTAGAATAATGTATATAACAGGGTCCCAAATTATGATTGCACTTGAGAAGCACTCAAAAGACGATTGTCATTATGTCTCTTTGTTAATTTGTCTGCCTGATAATCAGAAAGAAATGTATAGTGCTGCATTAAAAACTGATCTCTTTACTACTGTGTCATCAAAACTGCTCAGAGAATGTTAAGCTCCATACCTATATAATATATAGAGAGATACATAAGCTATATTTATTGTGTGCTTTGACCTCTAGATAACTGCGTTTCTTATTCTGCTTTGATTAGACATATAGAGTCTCATTAGTGTAATATACTATAGGCTTATTTCTCACTGACTTCATAAAAGTAGTCAGCATTGAGACTTTGCTCCATATGATCACTCCATATGATCATAGGATCTATGTTACTTCTGTTTTACACTTCAACACGTCATCAGGACTTTGGGGTCCTCCACTGGATTTTCATCATCAGGATGTGAGAAGATAGATGTAGAGAGCTTGGTAGATAATAAGGAAGGCGTTTTAATGGGCAAGACCTGGATGTGGCTTATTCTACTTTAATCAATATTCCAGTAGCCAGAACCTAGTCACATGATCCCACTCAGCTATAAGATGTGCTGGGAAATTGCATTAGGATGAGTGACAAAGAATAAAGGGTGGATTTGGTAAACAAATAATAGTTTCTGATATAACACACTATCAATTAGTAACAGGTATTTATTAAGAAATATCTAATCCTTTAATAACTGAACATGCTTATAAATATTCTGAAAATAATAGTGAATATCAAAAGACAAATTATATGCAATATTTAACAGATTTCCGACCCACAAAATCAGTTCTTAAAGAAAATCAAGTGTTTAGGATTTTAAAGAGTCACAAAAGCATTTCCTAATTAGAAATTAGAAAGTTGACAGGAAAAAAATGTTTAGATTTTATGGTTGGCAAACCATGATGGGAAAGTTGTGAATCAGACTGCTGAAAATAGATACCTCAACTGTGATTAACAATAAGGAAGCCCAAATGAAATTAACGAATATACATGTTGACTTTCAGCTACAATTCACTGGAATAATTACTTCACATTAACATATCAACAAGCCAGTAATCAACAGTCTAAAGTCTCAGGTCACTGGCTACTTCTACAAATATATTTTTAAAATTTTTATTATTATACAGTCCTCTGCAAATTTTCTGTCCACATTGCTACATGTTTAATTGCACAGAATCTCATAAATTCTTATAAAAAGTGTCTTCTTCATGTTAATTTTATCATTATGTTAATGAGAATATAATAGAACTGTACTCTGATAGCAGTGCTGACAGCCAAAGCCACCAATTTATTAGCAATCATCAAATAGCAGCAAACATTTATTAGTTGTGGACAGAACAGCATAACAATTGTATCTTTTTCCTGATTGATATAGTGAATTGTACTGTTATAGTGTAGACTACAAAGTATTCCAGATATCCCTATTTTTGTAGATTCCTAACAAAACGTGTAACCGTTTTACACTTTACTGACTTTGTCATAAGCGTTTTCGAAAAAGTCTTAGAGGTTGAGCTACTTTTTCATCATAAGTTAGGCAAAGATAATCACATAATATAAGCTCACATTTCATAAATCTTAGTCAAATAACATCATCACATTCACATTTAAAATGTACTTAAATCCAGCTGTTTTATTTTTTCATATCTTGCCTAGCCTAGAATGGTTTTGATTCTCTCATAAATTGTTGCCTATTCAGATCTAATGCTTAAGAAAGCTTACTTAAAAAAGCAGGGAGAGTTCCATAATTCTACACCTCAAACATTAAATTGAATTTAAGTTCTTTACTTCCAAAAGTCTTAGAAATTGAATAATATGCAAATAATTTAAAATAATCAGATACAAAAAATAAAGTGAATTGTTTGGATGTTTTAGAAGTATAGAATAAAAGCCTGATTAAAGCATGTGTTCATGAATCAGACCTGGTCCAATCCCCGGGTCCAGCACTTGCTAGCTATGTGATCTTGGGTTTAGTACGCTACATTGCCATTCACAAAATGAGAGCATTGATGATACCACCCAAAAAGTCATTGTGATAACTTTGTTAGTTCCAACATATGAGGCACTGGAATAGTGCTTGGTATATTGTAAATAATATGTGAGTGTTACTATTGTTTGCTTATCTCATAACTTAAGTTTTCTAAATTCAAATTCCTAAACGTAAGATACATTTCTACTATTTTTGCAAAATTTTAATTTGATAGCAGTAGCAATGCGGCATTGTTAATAGTATTATTCTCACCCACATCATTACTCACACCCAGAAATGTGATTTAATGACCACTGCCTACATAATTTCTCTTTTTGGATATATTAGCTGCATACATTCTTCTGATTTATCTGCTCTGTGATTAAAATACCAGGAATCATTTCTTAGCATTAAATTTTGCTATTTTATTAATTACTAAAAATATTTATTTTCTCTATTATGGATGCAGGCTTGACATATGACATATGTGACACCAGATATGGCATACATTTCCATACAAAAGGTCTTCCAATCTGGCAGTGAAGATATAAATTTTAATCAAATAACTTTTATATAAATCTGTATATTGAAAGTGTCATATGATTATTCCATTTTTAAAAAAAGAACCAATGTAATTTTTTCTTCACTGAAATGGTCATTCAGCTACAACTTATATTTTCAGATTCAAAATACGTTTTTCCTAGTTTTAAAATTCAATGCTTTCAATGTAAAACCTTGTGTTTTGGTTTGTTTACAAGATAGTATAGCTCCTTTATCTCTGAAAATAGAAGAATAAATTATATAACTGATTATAACTGTTAACTTTGACTGCCAGGAAGCAAATATAGCAATGATGTCAATCTTGATGGCAATTATTTAAATTTTTCTTTATGTCATTTCTTAAAATATACTTTTCTTTATATTTTCCATTTACATATTTTTATTTCTGTTTTTATTAATGACATTGCATATGTCGTTTTAATAAATCAGCTAATACTCTACTAAATACTTATCATTTCTTTGTGTTGGGAACATTCAAATTCTTTTAGCTTAAAGTATATTTTCTCTTTGTTTTCATAATATTATTACTTTACTGCTTTAATGATAATCATTAATAAAATGATCCCAAATTCGATATTTTCTTTTGGAATTTGAATTTTTATTTAAATAAATGTTTCTGAACTCAAAAACTATGTAGGGAACTAAAATGGAGGAAACATTAGGATGTGGACATTTAACACTGAGTGACTTAAAATTTAGAAATTTTGTTAACAGATAATAGATGATAGACTTTATTTGACATATGTCTTTTGCTCTCCATAGATCTAAATTTGAATACAAATAAAGATTATATTATATCCCTTATACTGTATTAAGCATTAACTTTTGGTTTTTAACTTTAATTAAAATGAACATTTTTAAAATTAAAACTATTCCTGATTATTCAAAGCTTAGAAAATTTAAGAATCATATAAAATAGGCAAAAGTTTGTCGATGATTTTAGTTTTCAGTAGAAGATACCTGAATGAATATACTAACTTTATTCTCACAAGTATCACTGAGAATTTAAATGCCCAGGTTGGCATAACCCATGACAGGTTATATTCTTCTTTTGAGTTACAGTCAGTGGTTTAGAAAAGTCATAAGGCATGAGGTTGAAAGCCGGATACTCTTCATACTTATGAAGTCAGTAAATCTCATTATTAATCATTACCTTGAACAAGTTTATGTAGTTCCGTGAAAAGTTCATAGATTTAAAATATATAGCTCTATAATAATATACTTTTAAACTACTGTAAATATTTAAACTACTCACATTTCCTATGAAAAACTCAGAGCTCAACCATATAGACATAGATTCATATATATCTGTATATATTTCCCTAGGTTAAAACACGCACAAATTTTGCAATACATTTTCCTCTATATATTTGGATACATATACAATAACCTTCTTAGGTTATTGTAATGAAAAGTAACAGCATTATCAAATCAAAATCCATTGCCTCCAGCTCAAAAAGTCTTAATCACTACATAATGAATTTCATATTAGGTCCTCAGTCCTATGTGTCTTATCCACCATCCCTAGGACAGGGTCCTTAAACTATTGGTTCTAGAATCATCCTGAGCCAACACATTCATGTTCTGAGTATTAGTGTGGAAGAAAAACAAAACAAGAAAGCAGAGGTTTTCAAAGCGTACTATCATTTAACAGCAGCATCAGCATCATTTAGGAACTTACTAGAAATGCAAATTCTCAAGTTCTCCAGGCTTACTGACCTAAAACTCCAGGACAGAACTCAACCCATCTGTTGTTGGTGGTGGTGATTTTTTTTTTTTTATTAACAAGTCCTTCAAGTGATCATGATGCACCCCAGAGTTTGTGAACCACTGTTCTAAGGATGTATCCCAGAAGTTACACACACCACTTTCCCTCACACACTTAGTCATATGGTCACACATCACTAAAAAGCAGGCTAGGAAGTGGAGTCATTATTTTAAGTAGCCATAAGCCCAGCTGAAAGTCAGGAATTTCATTAGTCTCATGGTAATTTGAATCATGGTAAGCATTATCATCCTGTGCCACGTAATTTGGAAAGGAAGGGAGGGGGTCCCAACTACAGAAAGCAGGATGCTTTTTACGATATTATGCTTTTTTCATTAAAATTTTTACTTTTGTTGAAAGTGGTTTTGATTAAAAACAGACTGTTAGCTTTCTCTGTATGTACTGGTTTTAAAGACAGCTCTTTTATTCAATTTTTAAATCTTACACGAATCATAGGGAATGTGGATCATTTTTCTCTCCATGTCAAAGGTAAGAAAACTGAAACTGCCAAATTATAGGTTACCTTACTCAAGATCTCATACACCTAGTAGGGGGAGTCAGATCTAGAAATCAGTAAAGTGCTTACCCAAAGCACTTTACACACTTTCTTATATCACATTTATTTAATGAGATGTAACTTTAATATTTCAGCACCTTGGTTTTCCTCTTTTCTTTTCCTGCCTTCCAAAGTATTGTTTTCCTGGAAATTTTCACCAAGAAAATCTTGAAACCTTTTAAAATGTGAAGGCTAAAATAATAGTTTATGTAGCAAGACTAGATGAACTTTACAATTACAATACTAATCAGAATGAGATACACTTGACATTTTCCTCTATTTCTTGTTTATATTTTAATCATTGAAACCTCAAAGAAATAACCAGATTTTAATAACTGAGAAATGTTAATAACTCAAGATACATAGCTGCCTAGCACTAATATTTCTAAACTCTGATTTGAAGTTAAACTAATGTGACAACACAATCTTTAAGAGACGATGACAACTGATGTTAAATTGTTGCTTGCTTGTTCTTCCATTTAAAACTGTGAAAATAGTTGTTATGACAGGTGCTATAATGAGAATAGAAAGTGATTAAAAGTTACTGTTTACTTTTGATATTGTGACCAGAATATTAAATTCTACTCAAGTCACTCTTTAATGGTTTGGAAATATTTATTGCTAGGGTTCTAATAACAGAAACTGATAATGTGCTCTAGCATTTCATAATTTCCATATGAAAACAAAACAGCTATGTAGTTTACAAATATGAAACTAAATATAACATAATCAACATAACACATTAGCAGTAACCATATATTTTAGAACACAGAAAAAAAGAACTTTATTGAAAGGACATATGAGTTTAATGCTACACAGCAGAGAGTAAACTCCTTATATCGTGACTAGTGTACGTTTTCTAATGCCGTAAGGGTCAGCAGCATGGAGGGTTACCTGGCCATGATGTAGGCGATGTCAGAAGTAACCCCTTTGCTCTGTGCATGCTGTGTCTGAAGCGATATAGTTACTGACCCAAAAGACCCATTTTCAATCTCAGAATTGAAATTTTTCTCTGCAGAGTTCCCAGATACAAAAAAGGAAGAATTTGGCATTACTACTCCTGTGGGAAAGAATGTTCATAAAAAAGGTCATAAACAAATAGCTGTAATTTTATGAAATGAAAAGATTTAATCAGCATTCAGAAGGAATGGAATAAAACTACTACACAACTCTAAAGAGGGGGAGAAGGAAGTGATCATTCTTCCTCTAGAGAGCACAGATCACATGATGATATGATTATACCATGTTACCATATATTGAAATTCATATTATGATTAGACCCTATGTCAAGTATTATGTACACTATCTCAGTTAATCTTCATTGCCTATCATTCAGGGCTATTATTCCATTTTTGTTTTAGTTAATTTATTTTTTGAGATGGTGCCTTGCTGTGTCACTCAGGCTGGAGTACAGTTGCAGGATCTCGCCCCACTGTCACCTCTGCCTTCTGGGTCAAGCGATTCTTGTGCCTCAACCTCCCAGGTAGCTGGGATTATAGGCACATGCCACCATGCCCGGCTAATTTTTTAATTTTTTGATAGAGGAGTTTTGCCACGTTGGCCAGGCTGGTCTCGAACTCCTGACCTCAAGCAATCTACCCACCTCGGCCTCCCAAGGTGCTAGGATTACAGGAGTGAACCACTGCTCCTAGCCTACTCCCTTTTTAAATAAGGAATCAGAATTATAGAAATTCAGTTCTTAAAGTCATATCGTTAGAGCAGGGAAGTAGCTATATAACCAAGGATTATATTTCTCAGCTCCCATTTCTATCCAAGTAAGTTTGATGATGGGTTCTCACCAACGAATAAAGGTGACTGTGTCACTTCCAGGTCAATAATTTAATAAGCTAGTAGCCTTCTCTAGGTTCTCTTATTCTACCCATCAAGTGGATTTGAGGCCCTATACAAGGCAGGAGCTATGGGATGGCAGAGGCCTAGCTCCCTGAATCATTTTGTGTGGGAGAGCTGCTTTGCATTTTTATTGGTTAAGCTATGGATATATCTGGGTTTCTTTTTTACACTTGTGTAACTCTAACTACTAGCCAATAAATAGTGAAATATAAAGTAAACCCAAGTTTGTCTAATTATTGGACCCATGTTGGCTTGTATATGTTCTCCTGCTGTACCTGGATGAGTCTAAGTAGAATTGCTCAATGTTGTGAGATGGCTTCTTCCATCAAGGAGTCACACTTCAAGTTGAAAAGAGCACTACTAACAGTAGTAGCTAGTTTGTTTTATACCCTAAGAAGAGAATGTTAGTAACTCACCAAATAATAATAATCACAATAATAATAGACCTGCTGAGTTAATTCACTTAGCCAGATTTATAGGTGTACTATTGCCTTCTACATTCATTGAAAGAAATAGATCTCAAAATCTCTATTCAAGGGAAAACTCAAACACCTTATTTTTCCCTCAGGCCTAAGCCAAGTCCTGCAAGACAATTTATAGAAGCCATGCATTTGGGGTTTAGGGAAGGGAATCCATATACTGATAGGACTAAAACTGTGATCTTGATTTGATTAACATTTTGTCTATAGCTATCTTCCCTGTTGTCACTCTTGCTCTAACCTTCTCTGTGATATCCCCATTGCTCAGCACAATGACAGGCACAGAATAAGATCTGGGTGTACACGCACACTGCTAAATAAAAGAAAGAGTAAAATCAAAGCTATGCTTTCCCCGGGAAAACGTTCTATCTTTTGTTTATTTTGTTACATGTGGTGATAATATGTTAAATTTTTTCCTTTTTTTTTTAAAAAAAAAAAACCCTTATTAACCAAAAATATAGCATTTTTATAAAAACCTCAACATTTTAATTGAGAATATTCCAGTACACCAAATTCCCTATCACAGAGGTTCTCAACTCATCAAAATCAAGTGGGCCTCATCACCCTTCGTAACCCCCAGCCCCACGACAAGAAGCAGACGTTCAGGCCAGATACTACAACACTAACTCAGAACATACAGACAGGAAGACTCAAAAGTTATCTTTCCCTTAAAGTACTACAATGATAAGATACAACCAGACTGAGAGTCATCTTCACAGCAACAAAAATACATAGCCTTTACAATAAATATATTAATGAGAGGAGATCCAAGATGGCCGCTTAGGAGGAACTCGGGAATGCAGCTCCGAGAGAAAGCACAGAGGGTGAGTGGACGCCGTATTTCCAGACTGATTTTTACTGCCCACAGACCAGGAGATTCACACGCAGAGAAGCCACACGGGTCGCCAGCGCTGCTGGCGCCGCTGGCTTGAACGGCGCAGCCGCTGGGCCGGCACCCTGAGGCAACGGCTCACTGTACAAAGTGAGAGAGTCTGAGTCCCCTATAAGCCAGCAAGGGGAGCTGAAACGGGGAGCCAGGCCAGCGCCACGAATCTCAGAGCCGCGGCTTTAGCCAACGCAGCGGCTCCGGAGGCAGATCAGATGAGACGGTGTCCCCTCTTACCCAGCAAGAAGACCTGAAACACAACTGAAACCGGGACGGTCCAGCTCTGTGGAGGAGGGGCGTTCTCCATAGGCACCCTGCTGTTCTCTACCAAGGCAATCCGCCACTACAGAGACTCCGTCACTACAGGGGCGGGCCAACATATCGGAAGCAGTTCTAACTACACCCAGAAGTTCACACGGAAGCTGGGTGGAGCCCACAGCAGCTTAGCGAAGCCTCTGCAACCTGAGTGTGACTAGGCTGCCACCTTGTGGGCAGGGAAAACAGCAACCGCACAGGGGAACATCATAAAACCGTAACTCCCTGGGACAGAACACCTGGGGGGAAGAGCAGGGGCTTTATGAGTTCTGCCACAGCAGACTTAAAATTACCAAAATCAGAAAGACAACAACTACAAAGTCAACAGGTGGATAAATCCACAAAGATGGGAAGAAACCAGCGCAAAAAGGATGAAAACACCCAAAACCAGAACACTTCTCCTCCTACAAAGGATCACAACTCCTCACCAGCAAGGGAACAAGACTGGATGGAGAATGAGTGTGATGAAATGACAGAATCAGCTTTCAGAAAGTGGATAATAAGAAACTTCCGTGAGCTAAAAGAACATGTTCTAACCCAATGCAAAGAAACTAAGAACCTTGAAAAAAGACTTGACGAAATGCTAACAAGAATGGACAACTTAGAGAGGAATATGAGTGAATTGATGGAGCTGAAAAACACAACACGAGAACTTCGTGAAGCATGCACAAGTTTCAACAGCCGAATTGACCAAGCAGAAGAAAGGATATCAGAGGTCGAAGATCAACTCAATGAAATAAAACGAGAAGGCAAGATTAGAGAAAACAGGGTAAAAAGGAATGAACAAAGTCAACAAGAAATATGGGACTATGTGAAAAGACCTAATCTACGTTTGATAGGTGTACCTGAATGTGACGAAGAGAATGCATCCAAGCTGGAAAATACTCTTCAGGATATTATCCAGGAAAACTTCCCCAACCTAACAAGGCAGGCCGAGATTCAAGTCCAGGAAATACAGAGAACACCACAAAGATACTCCTCTAGAAGAGCAACCCCAAGACACATAATCATCAGATTCACCAGGGTTGAAATGAAGGAGAAAATACTAAGGGCAGCCAGAGAGAAAGGTCGGGTTACCCACAAAGGGAAGCCCATCAGACTCACTGCAGATCTCTCAGCAGAAACCCTACAGGCCAGAAGAGAGTGGGGGCCGATATTCAACATCCTTAAGGAAAAGAACTTTCAACCCAGAATTTCGTATCCAGCCAAACTAAGCTTCATAAGTGAAGGAAAAATAAAATCCTTTGTGAACAAGCAAGAACTCAGAGAGTTCATCACCACCAGACCAGCTCTACAAGAGCTCCTGAAGGAGGCAGTACACATAGAAAAGAACAACCAGTACCAGCCACTCCAAAAACACACGAAAAGGTAAAGAGCATCAACACAATGAAGAATCTGCATCAACCAAAGGGCAAAACAGCCACCTAGCACCAAAATGACAGGATCGAATTCACACATAACAATATTAACCCTAAATGTAAATGGACTAAATGCCCCAATCAAAAGACACAGACTGGCAAATTGGATAAAAAGCCAAAACCCATCAGTGTGCTGTATCCAGGAAACCCATCTCGCATGCAAGGATACACAAAGGCTCAAAATAAAGGGATGGAGGAAGATTTACCAAGCAAATGGAGAGCAAAAAAAAGCAGGAGTTGCAATTCTCATCTCTGATAAAATAGACTTTAAAGCAACAAAGATCAAAAGAGACAAAGAAGGACATTACATAATGGTAAAAGGATCAATGCAGCAAGAAGAGCTAACGATCCTAAATATATATGCACCTAATACAGGAGCACCCAGATACATAAGGCAAGTTCTTAAAGACTTACAAAGAGACTTAGACTCCCACACAATAATAGTGGGAGACTTCAACACACCATTGTCAATATTAGACAGATCAACAAGACAGAAAATTAACAAGGATATCCAGGACTTGAACTCAGACCTGGAACAAGCAAACCTAATAGACATTTACAGAACTCTCCAGTCCAAATCCACAGAATATACATTCTTCTCAGCACCACATCACACCTACTCTAAAATTGACCACATAATTGGAAGTAAATCACTCCTCAGCAAATGCAAAAGAACGGAAACCATAACAAACAGTCTCTCAGACCACAGTGCAATCAAGTTAGAACTCAGAATTCAGAAACCAACCCAGAACCGCACAGCCTCATGGAAAATGAACAACTTTCTCCTGAATGTTGACTGGATAAACAATGAAATGAAGGCAGAAATAAAGACGTTCTTCGAAACCAACGAGAATGAAGACACCACATACCAGAATCTCTGGGACACATTTAAAGCAGTCTCTAGAGGAAAATATATAGCAATAAGTGCCCACATGAGAAGAAAGGAGAGATCTAAAATTGACACCCTATCGTCAAAATTGAAAGAGCTAGAGGAGCAAGATCAAAAAAACTCAAAACCTAGCAGAAGACAAGAAATAACTAAGATCAAAGCAGAATTGAAGGAGATAGAGACACGAAAAACCCTTCAAAAAATCAATAAATCCAGGAGCTGGTTTTTTGAAAAGATCAACAAAATAGACAGACCACTAGCCAGACTAATAAAAAAGAAAAGAGAGAATAATCAAATAGATGCAATAAAAAATGACAAAGGGGATATCACCACAGATTCCACAGAAATTCAAACCATCATCAGAGATTATTACAAACAACTCTATGCACATAAATTAGAAAACCTGGAGGAAATGGATAAATTCCTGGACAGCTGCCTCCTGCCAAGCCTAAACCAGGAAGAAGTCGAAACCCTGAATAGACCAATAACAAGGTCTGAAGTCGAGGCAGCAATTAAGAGCCTACCACCCAAAAAAAGCCCAGGTCCAGATGGGTTCACAGTCGATTTCTACCAGACATACAAAGAGGAACTGATACCATTCATACTGAAACTATTCCAAATAATCCAAAAAGAGGGAATCCTTCCCAAATCATTTTATGAGACCAACATCATCCTAATACCAAAACCTGGCAGAGACTCAACAAGAAAAGAAAACTACAGGCCAATATCCATGATGAACATAGATGCAAAAATCTTCAATAAAATAATGGCAAGCCGATTACAACAGCACATCAAAAAGCTTATCCACCATGATCAAGTAGGATTCATCCCGGGGATGCAAGGCTGGTTCAATATACGCAAGTCTATAAATGTAATTCACCACATAAACAGAACCAAAGACAAAAACCACATGATTATCTCAATTGATGCAGAGAAGGCCTTCGACAAAATTCAACAGCCCTTTATGCTAAAAACCCTCAATAAACTAGGTATCGATGGAACGTATCTCAAAATAATAAAAGCTATTTACGACAAACCGACAGCCAATATCATACTGAACGGGCAAAAACTGGAAGCATTCCCTTTGAAATCTGGCACTAGACAAGGATGCCCTCTCTCACCACTCCTATTCAATATAGTACTGGAAGTTCTAGCCAGAGCAATCAGGCAAGAAAAAGAAATAAAGGGTATTCAATTAGGAAAGGAGGAAGTCAAATTGTCTCTATTTGCAGACGACATGATTGTATATCTAGAAGACCCCCTCATCTCAGCCCAAAAGCTCCTGAAACTGATAAGCAACTTCAGCAAAGTCTCAGGATACAAAATCAATGTGCAAAAATCACAAGCGTTCCTATACACCAATAACAGACTTAAAGAGAGCCAAATCAAGAACGAACTGCCATTCACAATTGCTACAAAGAGAATAAAATACCTAGGAATACAACTAACAAGGAATGTAAAGGACCTCTTCAAGGAGAACTACAAATCACTGCTCAACGAAATAAGAGAGGACACAAACAGATGGAGAAACATTCCATGTTCATGGTTAGGAAGAATTAATATCGTGAAAATGGCCATACTGCCCAAAGTAATATACAGATTCAGTGCTATCCCCATCAAGCTACCAATGACCTTCTTCACAGAACTGGAAAAAACCACCTTAAACTTCATATGGAACCAAAAGAGAGCCCGCATAGCCAAGTCAATTCTAAGCAAAAAGAACAAAGCAGGAGGCATCACACTACCAGACATCAAACTCTACTACAAGGCTACAGTAATCAAAACAGCATGGTACTGGTACCAAAACAGAGATATAGACCAATGGAACAGAACAGAGGGGTCGGAGACAACACAACATATCTACAACCACCTGATCTTTGACAAACCTGATAAAAACAAGCAATGGGGAAAGGATTCCCTGTTCAATAAGTGGTGTTGGGAAAACTGGCTAGCCATATGCAGAAAGCAGAAACTGGACCCCTTCCTGACACCTTACACTAAAATTGACTCCAGATGGATTAAAGACTTAAACATAAGACCTAACACCATAAAAACACTAGAAGGAAACCTAGGCAAAACCATTCAGGACATAGGCGTAGGCAAGGACTTCATGACCAAAACACCAAAAGCATTGGCAACAAAAGCCAAAATAGACAAATGGGACCTAATCAAACTCCACAGCTTCTGCACGGCAAAAGAAACAGTCAATAGAGTGAATCGGCAACCAACAGAATGGGAAAAAATTTTTGCAGCCTACCCATCTGACAAAGGGCTGATATCCAGAATTTACAACGAGCTAAAAAAGATTTACAAGAAAAAAACAAACAAGCCCATTCAAAAGTGGGCGAAGGATATGAACAGATACTTTACAAAAGAAGACATACATGAGGCCAACAAGCATATGAAAAAATGCTCATCATCACTGGCCATTAGAGAAATGCAAATCAAAACTACATTGAGATACCATCTCACACCAGTTAGAATGGCAATCATTAAA
Organism: Aotus nancymaae; assembly: GCF_030222135.1. Lineage (NCBI taxonomy): Eukaryota > Metazoa > Chordata > Mammalia > Primates > Aotidae > Aotus > Aotus nancymaae. Next base: position 2,953,797 of record NW_026988435.1, read on the forward strand.
AAATCTGGAGAAAACAGATGCTGGAGAGGATGTGGAGAAATAGGAACACTTTTACACTGTTGGTGGGAGTGTAAATTAGTTCAACCATTGTGGAAAACAGTGTGGCGATTCCTCAAGGACCTAGAAATAGAAATTCCATTTGACCCAGCAATCCCATTACTGGGCATATATCCAAAGGATTATAAATCGTTCTACTATAAGGACACATGCACACGAATGTTCATAGCAGCACAGTTTACAATAGCAAAGACCTGGAACCAACTCAAATGCCCATCGATGATAGACTGGACAGGAAAAATGTGGCACATATACACCATGGAATATTATGCAGCCATTAAAAACGAAGAGTTCGCGTCCTTTGTAGGGACATGGATGAACCTGGAAACCATCATTCTCAGCAAACTGACACAAGAACACAAAATCAAACACCACATGTTCTCACTCATAGGCGGGTGTTGAACAAGGAGAACACATGGACACAGGGAGGGGAGCACTATACATGGGGGTCTGTTGTGGGGGAGTGGGGGGGACAGCGGGGGGGGTGGGGAATTGGGGAGGGATAGCATGGGGAGAAATGCCAGATATGGGTGAAGGGGAGGAAGGCAGCAAATCACACTGCCACGTATGCACCTAAGCAACAACCTTGCATGTTTTTCACATGTACCCCAAAACCTAAAATGCAATAAATAAATAAATAAATTAAAAATAAATAAATAAATAAATAAATAAATATATTAATATAATAACAAATAGCTAACATTCAATGAGTGTATAGTGGGTCCACACTAAGTCAATGTGGTCATTCTCCCTTTAATCACCACAAATATTATTTAACATAGATATTAGCCTAATCTTACAGAATAGCAAACTGAAGGTTTGAAAGACTGAGTATATTTTTCAGGGTTACAAAGTTATTAAATGATGACCCCTACATTCAACTTTTTTTCTCTTGGATACACAGAGTCTATGCCTTTGAACTTCTGTATACACTTCCTATGCAAAAAACCTCCACAAATAGGTTTATATAAACAGTTGTCCCACTTAGTCTAATTTACTGAGATTCTTAGGATAACATTCACTTTGAGTGGACTCTTCTTACAAACAATGATCCAGCATACATTGATCTCCAGAGATTTTTTTATGGTTATTGATATTCTGATCCATAGTAGGTCTTAATATTGTTTCCAGTTAGTTTTGGGGGACCCCTTTCAAGCTAATGTATAGCATAGAAAATGGCAAAGAGTTCCGAGACTATGGAATTTTCCATATTATATATGGAACATAAATGGAAAACCTATTTTGCAAAATGCTCGACTGTCTGAAAATTGATCAGGATAGGAAAATCACATAACCTAATTTTCTTGGAACAGTGTTGGTCTGTGCCTGTTGTCCTAAGAAAATGGAAAAGGGAAGAGTAATATCTTAACTCCAAGGCTTTTGTGAAAATTAATACAAATAAAGTTTTTGGTAAGTGGCTGCACCTGCTAAATATACCATAAATGTTCTGTATTATTACTGTAATTATTAGTGTAAACAGGTGTTAAAAATCTAACTCTTTTATTCTCTACAATATATATTTGTAAATTTTTATTGGCTCTAAAAGTACATGGTTTCGAATTTTCCTATTATTCCTCATTCTATCTAAAAAAGTGATTTAAAAAATAAATCTCGAGTGTCTCTAGAAATTGTTTTTACTTGTGGCAATTCTGCTCAGCCAATGAGTCCATTATGAATCCCAATTTCAAGTAACAGAATGCTTAAAATTGAGGAAATGACTCCATTACCCAAGCTGAAACACAATATTTCAGCTTTATATGTACTATATCAAAAAGAACATGGTAAATAGGTGCTTCCCTTGTGAAATGCGAGCAAATTAAATCCAGGTCACATGAGGCAATAAATTAGCATTTTTTTTTTTTAGTTACTGTAGATTGCCTTTTCCATTCCATTTCTTGAATTTTCAAATCTTATATGTGCTATAATTTACACACTTATTGAGCTGAATATATTGTAACACATTATAAATTGAGAGCAAAAAAAATTACAATGTCTAACCACCCTTTTATTTATACTGTAATGTCCACAGGAGAAAAAAGATGTGAATTTATACTGTGATCTACAAGTAAACATAGAAAATGTATAAAGCCATAACTCATATACAAACAATCCATGCTATTTCTATTTTTTAATTTCAAAAGGTTGACAGCCAGCATTTGTTATAAAACATCCTTGTCAAAATAATCTAATAAAAAAGATAAAAATTAGTAACAATCCATTTGAACCAGTTTGAAATACACAAAGTAACAAATAGCTTGTTACAAATAAATTAAGGCAAATTCCCTATTCTTTTTTCTGGCCTGAAGGGAATATAATAATTTTGTGAAAAAGACCATTGATATGATATGTCTGTATTAGGACATAAGATATGAATAGCAATTATAATAATTAAATATAATTACATTAAAAATAATTAGCATTTAAAGTATCAATTGTAGTGTACTACTCAGTAATTAAATACGGACAAAATTTCAATAAAATTTATATTGCTTTGTCCCTTATTCAGGAAGTGGTGAAAATAATCTCCCTGTGTGTTTTCAATTAAACCAGTATAACATCAGTTTCCATGTTTTTAAAGTTAGATAAGTCATAAAACTAACGACTTACTCAACTTTCAAAGTGGTTCTACTTTGATGGGCTTACCAAATGCTCTAGGGAAGTCACTTCCTACTTCTAGAGATTCCTATGGTGAAAGCTGGCTCTGCCGTGGAGGCACGTGAATAGCAAAATAAGATTTTATTATCATTTACATATAATAGGACTTGAAGCTACTGATACACAAATCCAAAGGAGAACAGACATAGATCATTTTGATTTCCATTTATTTGGGTGACTCCTTTTGAAAACAATGCATGCAACTGGAAAATGATGGATTTCTGAGACTTTGGAATGCTCCACATTTTGGGAGCAACGTCTAGGGGAAAGCTATTTTGCATTAATTTCAAATTGTTGATATTCCACCATCAGAAACATTACAGGATAAAAAAATGAGTAAAAAAAAAATAAGCGTATACACTTTTGACTCAAGTATGATTTTAATTTCTAAAAATTAAATTATGTCAATTGTTTAAAAAGTGAACTGTGAAAAGATCATGTAATATTCAGTATCTTATTAAAAAGTATGACATTTGTTAACTATTTTGCCATAGTAATTTCTTAAACTTTTTGTTTTTCAGATATGTAAGAGTCAGACCTTATATTCAGTCAGATCTCACTGGTACAGTGTCACAAATTGTTAAAGTATGAAATATTTTTCTACCAATTGGTAAAACCTGGTTTCCAAACTTCCTGAGTGACCACTCTGTCACACTACTAGGTCTCCTGGTTTTCTTTCTCCTGTCCTCTTTAAGATTTGGAAAATAAGCTTAGCATAGAAGATGGTAAGAACTCTGCTCCAGCCCTAAAGCCAATTTCTATTCAGTGTCTTACTGGTGATAAAACATACCGAATGCTGCCCTTAGAAAGATGCTCTTCTAAACCATCAGCAATCCTTTTCCCAAACTTCCTTAGTGTCTCGAGTGTCACGCCAGATGTTGCTTTTAGCTAGGACCCTTTTCATATGGAACGTTCAGCAGTACAGCCAACCGAGCACTGGTAGAGTGACCGGTGTTTGTTAGCACTTGAGGGAATCAAGGGACACAGACGTTGGGAGGAAATCGTAGAGGCTGACGATCAAAGTACAAAGGAATGAAGAAAACCCAGTCCTGAGATCTAACGTGGAAAATAATCCAGGAGAGGAGGAGGAACACAAGAAAGTGGAAGCAAAGTAGAGGCAGGGGAAATGGAAATGTCAAACACAAAAGTATCTCTCAGGAAATCTGTGTCCTCAGGTGCAGGAAGATGAGAAACAAGACTAAGAGAAATGAAGCATGAAAGTCCTGGCTGTATAGCTGGAGTTCAGGCATGCATCTCCAGGGAACCCACAGACCTGAGAACAAACAGCTGTAGGTATCTAACAATGGAGACAGAATGAGTCCCAAGAAGATAGAGTGACCTTCTCACATGAATAATCCTTGCTTAATGTTTGCCAAAAAGTTGGTAAGATTAATTCACTGTCCATCAATTTACAATGATTGAAATTTCAGCATGGACATTACGGTCACATAACCCTTCCATCCAATTTCTGGAAGCCTGCTTACTAATTCTGTATCCTTAGTAAGTGATTTAACCTCCCTTAACATGTTTCTTCAATTGAAAAATGTTTTAATGCAAAATGAAGGTACAAATATTTTTAAATTGCTTTGGACTGATCGGTACTCAATAAATGAAAACTGCATTGTAAAGATCACATTAATTGGTAAGGAGACTTCATTAGCAGAGACCCTGATATTCTGCCAGTGAGATATCTTTGGTCTCAGGAATGGACAGAAAAAAGTGGTTACACTACCATCATTTCAGAAGATGCTCTAACTGAGGAAGCTGTTAACACATTCCACTTTATGAAGACCCTTTCACTGAGCAGAAATTAGCTCTACATTACTTAGGTGAAAAATAATGTGCACCTTTTGGATTTTCAATTTTCTAAATCAATTTCATATGGTTCTGCACACCCACCTGCCTAGCTAGTGGCCCTTTCACTTTTGTTAAGGGCGAAAAGCACCTCTGGCTTCTTATCCAGTACAGAAATCTTGGGAAAATGAAATCAGTTTTCAGTTCAAGGAAGGTCTCATCCACCATGTCTTTTTGGTTTGATCATGTCCACTCTCCCATGCTAAATTTAGCCAGTGGGACCCTTGTTGCTCTTCCAAAGGTACTGAACTTGAGATTCAGTCTTCAGACACACACCTCCTTCTGAAGTCTAGACATAACATCCCCATCAAGGTCCCTGAGTGCCTGTTGCAGTGTGGAACAGAGAAGGCTCCATGCACAGAAGATTCTCCACAGCTGTCTGTAAATTCCAGGAGCCCACTTCACCTATGGCAGTACAATTCTTGCTGTTCTAGGCCATCCATGCCCTTTCCTTCCCATGGGCTAGCTATCTTGAACAAAAGCAGTTTAACTTCTGTCTGGCAGGAGTAGTGTCCACACTGAAGCAAGGCTGCTTTGTGACATGCCCATAGGAAAACAAAACTTACGTGTTTTTCCATCTGACTACATATTCAACATGCTTTGCAGGGATACTAAAAGCAACAAATCTTATTCCTACATTAATAATTGCATATGACTTAATTACTCAAAATAATTTTAATAATATGCAATTTAATGATGAGAAAAATGGAAACTTTTTAAAAAAATCTATGAATTATAGATCAGTACATTCTTTAGATATGGAAATTGGTACTTCATTAAAATATATTCATCAGAATAATAAATTCTCCATGTACAAAATCTTTTGATTTTTCCCCATGGTATAAATTTATTCAATAAATGTTATTTAAATTTATATTTAAACATTTAGGATATTCAAAATGTTTAATAAAATATAACCAATGAATGTTAAAAATTACTATTAACATATGTATGCATAAAAGTATGTATATGTGCTTATGTGTGTATTTACATTTCCTTGTAAACCATGTAACTTAATACCTTTTCCATTTTCTAAGTTTATTATTATGAAGTGGGACAATAATAATTTTAATATTTTAAAACTTTATTAAAAACTTGATATGTGAAATATATTTAGTATTTCTGTTGCTTTAAAATTCCACATTTCATAAAATTAATGAATTTTAAAATTAGTTTTTAGTAAGTCCAATAAAGGTAAACTATAATTTGAGGAATGCCTGCTCAGTACATATCTAACCTATAATGGAATGTAAATACTGAAGAAAATGAGGTCTTTGTTAGACACAAAAGTTTCAAGTTTCAGCATAAGGACAATATTATAGCTCAAGACTTTGAAACCTATTACATGATGATATTGCATTAATCCAATAATTTGCAGAAAGGCTTAAAATAATATTAATTTATAGTGATATCCTGAGGTCAGGAGTTCAAGACCAGCCTGGCCAACATGGTAAAACCCCATCTCTACTAAAAATACCAAAGTTATCTGGGTATGGGCAGGTAACACCAGTTAGTCAGGAAGCTGAGGCAGGGAAAGTCACCTGAACCCTGAAATAGGAGGTTGCAGTGTGCTGAGACCAAGCCATTGCACTCCAGCCTGGGCGATAAGAGACTGAGATCAAGCCATTGCACTCCAGTCTGGGCGATAAGATATATATATATATATATATATATATATATATATATATATATATATATATGTATATGATAATCCATCTCATATATATATGTATATATAATGACATCATATAAATAAAAGCTCACAAGTCTGAATTTTCCACTTTATTTCACCAATTTCTAAGAAAGAACTTAATTTATTTTGCTGACATTAGGAAAATATACTCAGGTAGTAACTGAAAAGAGATGAAGAGTAGTTTAAGAAGTAAAAATAAAAATCCAACCAAAACTTAGTTTTATTTCTCAGTCCTAAAATAAATAGTACAGTGTATAGGAAACAACAACAAATCTAATTATGCAGCAACATTTAACTCATACTATCACTCTATTTTATCTCAGTAGTTGTAGTAAATTCTTTTGGCTAAAATGTTTAAGGTCTATAAGTTAAAGGTAAATCTGTGAAGTATACTATATGAGGATATATTAAGCTACTGTGAAGTCTAATTCATATAAAGCATGTATCACAGAGCAATGGATATTCTCCAGTAACCCCAAAGTAACTTGTTTAAGGTCACATCCAGCCATTGCATAGGGTAATCATTGTGCATCTGCTATTTCTACTTTTCAAAAATGGCCATGTCACTTAATGTTTATAGCAGCATTACTTCAAGTTTGATATTATGACTCAGTTTTGTCAGAATTCTTCAACCTCTTCACTCGAGCCACGATTTTCTGAGAGACAAAGGTAGAGCTGGTAAGAAGAGGGCGCATATTTCCTAACACTGAGTTCATGAAACTATGTTTAAAGATAGAACTAAATTCTGTATTATGACTGAGCATCCAACTTGTATAAATTACCTTCTAATAAATAAAAATTTCCTTATAACATTTTGATTTAATTGATCTTATTAAGCTAAGCACAGTATCCAGTTATAAAATGCTATTTCATGTCATTTCAAAGCAGAATATTTTGAAGCAATTGTCTGTCTCGTGATCTTAAAATATTTTAATGGTAAACTTCAACTATACATGGTTGAAGTACTGAAAGTATTTCTGTGCAGTTAGTCAAACTATGAAATAATATTTTGCTAAGAAATTCTAAGGCCTTTAAAAATATTATTGTTTTAGACTCACAAGTAGTTTTTGGAATGCTTAGATAACTAAAGTTTTAAAATAATAATGTTTTTGTACCAGTATCATTCTGTCTTGGTTATTTGCCCTATTGTACAGTTTTGAAAACCAGGTAATGTGATGTCTCCCCCACCTTTTTTTTTTCTGCTTAGGCTATTTAGGCTCTTTTTTGGTTTCCTATTTGGGCAGTGTGGCCATTTTAATGATGTTGAGTCTTCCAATCCATGAGCCTGGGATGTTTTTCAATTTATTTGTGTCATCTTTGATACCGTTCAGCAGTGTTTTGTAATTATCCTTGCAGAAATCCTTCACCTCCTCAGTTAGCTGTATTTTCTAGGTATTTTAGTCTTTTTGTGGCTATTGTAAATAGGATTGTGTTCTGATTTGGCTCTCAGCTTGAATGTTATTGGTGCAAATAAATGTCACTGATTTTTGTACATTGATTTTGTATCCTGAAATAATGATTGGTACGCTCTGGATAAAGTTAAAGTTTTGCCTATTGCATTTGACCCAGCGAGAAAGACATTTGAGCAGTGTGCAAAATGCAAATTGCTCTCTATAGAATAGCATTTCTAGTATGATATTAAAGCAAAGTTATAGAGAGGAGTTTGTGTTATTCCAAGGTATGGTACTAGGGGTATGGGCATTAGTGTGCATATGTGTGTGTGTCTGTGTTTGTGTTACAAGGGCTGTATGATTGGCTGGACAAAGTCAAGGCTATTTGGCTCTAACTTTTGTTGTGTATGACAAAAAGAAATTTAGCAATTGATGATTTGTACATAAAAAAATCCAAGATTTATGTGAAATCTTGCAATGGATGAAAAGTAGATTGGGTCTCAGTATAATAGACCCTCTTCTCCCTTGTACATGCACTCTCTCTCTCTCTCTCAATAGACACACACACACATACAAACACATCCCCCTTTAAGAATTAAATGTACCTCCCTATCCAAACCTTTGATGAAGCATTTAAAGAGTCTGACATGCATCTGCTACTTACTGTACTGCTTTTTATGTTACCTGTTGTTTTCATTTTGCTTCATTTCATGGACATGTTTCCAGCTCAGATTTACTTTGTAATTTTTGCTAGTGAATAAGAATTTCATGTATGTATACACAGTAACCTCATTTACCCATTTTTCCACTAACGACCTTTCAGATTTTTTCATTAACGATTCAGTGACTATCTTTGTGTATATATGCTTGCAAATTTGTGCAGTGTGTGTTGAATAAATTTCTAAAAGTGAAAATGCTGGAAATGTGTATTTTAAGAAAGATTTTAAGTTGTGGTAAATATTCATTTGTGGGTAGTACTGAATACAAAAGTACAGATTTGGGTAGAAGAAACGAGATTCAGAGTAGAAAAAAGACCTGGGAATCATTTATCAACATAGTTTGATAGAAACACTATAGAGAAAGGTAGGCGGAAGTAAAAAGGTAAGAAGCTCAGGATAAGTCTTGGTATGCCCTATGTCAGAGGTTTTGCAGAAGTGGTGTAAACAAGGAGCAAGAGAGGACTGTCCAGAAAGCAAATGCCAAAGAGTCAAATTAACAAACGGTCAATAATCCTCAAATATTAATAGTAAGCAGTCTTAATTCTAAAACAAAAAGGTTACTGGAATCAACCGTGAGATCACTGTCACACTAAAGAATGGTTTTGTAAAATACTTGTGATGAAGATATAAATCAGGAATGCCAGGCAGAGACAGAGAAGTGGAAGTAGAACCATGTTTCACAAAAATGTACGGTAGGGGTAGGGAAAATAAATGTGAGGCACCATGTGTCAATAAAAGACACTGGTTTAAATAAGTTGAAGGAGATCAAGCACAATTGTTAAATCTTAGGGCAAATTAGCTGGGGTTGCGTAATTTACTCTCATATGGTAGATCTGAGTTATAGATAAAATATTAAGTTAGAATGGGCAAATTTAGGGACTCAAAGGTATTTTATTATATACCATAAAGCCAAAGCATTTTCTAATTGAAATATCTGCAGCATGAGAAAAAACGTGAGGCTATAAAAAGTACTGAAGTCAGGTAAATTTAACCAGACTGATTTCAAAATAACTATATTAAAATTTAATACTTTTATTTTAAAAAGTAAAAAGCCATGTTGTTTGTCAAAACTGAATATATTTAACTGTATTTAGTGGCAGTTTTGTCAGATAAAAGAAAAAATAAACATGCAGTACTAATTGTGCCACAAGCCAGAGTCAAGACTAAATATTCATGAGTATTTTTATTTTATAGATGTTACATGCATACCACTGATTCTTCTAAGTGACTGGCAGATCCTAAATACAATTAATAGGATAAATAGTAGTAGAATTTTATACTAATGTGAAAGTCAACAAATAAACTGCCCTGGAATTGATTAAAAGTTTCTTAAATGAAAGCTTTAAAGGGAGTGTATGCATGAGCAAAATCCGAAGAACACATAATGTGGATGAAGAAAAGCAGGAAATAATTGAGCACACACTAAACAATTTTTAGAAAGATAAGGAGTAATTTATATTTAATGAGTATTTTCATTTTAATACTAGTTATTTTTGAAAAATTATCAAATGAATATATATAATATGTATATAACATAAAAATCAAATGAAATAAATAACAGGCTATTTAGCACATTTTTCTGCTTTCTTCATGTGTGAATCCTATAAGTACTTCATAAGTATTTTTTGTAGTAGTGTTTTTTATTTTTCCAATATTAAAAGTAATACACGTTCATTTTTGAAAATTGAAAATAAAGTACAAAATGTGAAATAAATCACAACTGCTAAAGCGATTTTAAGTGTTCTTACTACAAAAATGAGAAATGTGAGGTGACAAATATGCTAATTAGCTCAATGTAGCCATTCTACAATGTGTACGTATTTCAAACAGTATCTGTGATAAACATATAATTTTTCTTTTCAATCAAAAATTAACTAAAAAAGAAAAGCAACAATTTTTAAAATGATATATGCTCATTTTATAATTGCAAAAAAACTTTTGAATTTCCAAAGTTAACATATAATATTTTGATAAATTTTCTTTTAAGTTGGTGTATAAATTTTGTTCCCCATATTTTAGTTTATCAAAATTGGATCAGCATTTTCTAAAAGCATTTTTAAAACAATATTTTAAAATTATATTTAAAATATTATTTTAATTAATGCATGGAAATCGTATTATTGTTATTGTATATCACGATAATATTGATAATCTCATATATGGACATCTAGATTACTGATAATTTCTTTTTAAATAATGCTATTATAAATTAAAGTTCTAATTTTTATGTGTGCGTATATCTTTAGAATAGAAATAGAATTACATTGTTAAAGTGTATTGACATTGAAGGCCTACTGGTATGGTGGCCAATTCTGTCCTGAAATGACTACATCAATGTATACTTAACACTAGAAATGTGTAAGTGTGCCAATTTCAACCTAACCTGGAAGGAAAGAATACATATAATCATTTGTAAAGGAGGTATTAGTGTAATACAGAGAAAGAGCTATTTCCTTGAGTATTACATTTGATTCTGAACACTTTCACGGTGCATATTAGCTTTTGTAGTTTTTTAAAAATGTTTGTTTGAACTGCTGTTTTTGACCTTTGCCTGATTTTCTATTGAGGGAGTAGCATTTTAAAATAACATAAAAGCCTTTTACATGATAAAATCTTTAAGCCTTCATCTGTAAAGTTATAATTTATTTGCAATTTTTCCTAAAATTTTGGAAGATATTTTAAAATTTTCATCTGTTTGAACCTAACTTCAATAGACCCATTAATTCTGCATTCTTATCTGTCTAAACTCTGAGACCAAGAATTTTCTGCATTTTTCCTGTTACATCTTTTTAGTGCCAATTTGACAAAAATCTTTTTCTTTCCATATATGAATAGGGCATTTTGTTGATGAATACAAAACTAAACAGAACTATAGCAAGTCACCTCCACATTTAATAAAATCAGTAGGTGCAAAACTATACAAAAGTACTTTCAGTTTTTATAAAAGAGTGAATCATTACTATTTAAAGTCTGTTTCTCATCTAATGGTGTAAATACAACTATTAAAGTATATAAGCATATGTCTATATGCTTTGTCTCAAATGCTCAAATTAAGCCTATCTATTGCAAAAAAAAAAAACTGAAACATGTGACATATAATTTCCCAGTTTTGCTAACATTACTATCAATATGTATGTTATCTTTATTTTTAAATGAGCAAGAAATTCAAACAAGCAAAAATAACACACATGGGAAACATTGTATGTGTCATAACATGTATATTTTATATATAAGCACTATATACTCAAATTGACAGTTTGGGAGAATATTCATTTCTCACTGTAAGCTACTTCTTTGTAGTTCAATTTCTGAAGTCATCAACTGTATTTCTTCATATGCAGTAATTTCTGTTCTTATAAGTGTTACACATGTTTATACATTCCTGAGTTTAGGTTCATTATATACTCTTTGAATATTCTCTTCCAGATGCCTCTTGCAAAAATAGTTAGACAAAATGCTGATTATGTGATATAAGCAGTTTTGGAGAGTTCTCTGGCTTTTGATGATAAAAACTACTTAATTCTGAGGTGAGTTTTGTTTGGAAGATTGTTTCATTACAAAGAAAAAACCAATATATGAAATGGCTGCCATATCCTGCCATCAACTCCCTCCTCCGCACTCCCAAACTGAGCTGTTGCAGCTTGATTTGAAAGTTACTTCCAGTACCATAGTGTTTTGCAATCCATTTTATAACCAGGTCTGGGAAGGTTACATTATTTCATTAAGTGCTGTGCTAATACAGATATTCATTGGAACATTGTTATTATCTTTTAAAATGTGGCATATAAGAAGCATTGATAAATTACAGGCATACCACGGAGATAATGGGTTCAGTGACAGACCACCCCAATAAACTGCATTTCACAATAAAGCTAGTCACACAGAGCCTTTGGTTTCTCAATGCATATTAACATTATGTTTACACTGTAGCACATTCTATTAAATGTGCAATAGCATCACGTCGAAAACAGTGTACATACATTAATTTTAAAATATTAAAAAAACAATCTAACAATCATATGAGCCTTCAGTAACTCATAATTTTGTTGCTGGTGGAGAGTCTTGCTTCAATGTTGATGGTTGCTGACAGATCAGAATGGTAGCTGCTGAAGGCTGGGGTGGCTGTGGCAATTTCTTAAAATAAGACAATAACGTTTGCTGCATCAATGGACTCTTCCTTTCATGAAAAATTTCTTTGTAGCATGCAATGTTATTTGATAGCATTTTATCCACAGTATAACTTTTTCCAAAACTGGAGTCAATCCTGTCAAACGCTGTGGCAGCATTTTTTTTTTTTTTTTTTTTAACTTTTATGTTCAGGGATACATGTGCAGGACTGTTAAACAGGTAAACTTGTGTCATAGGGATCTGTTGTACAGATTACTTAATCACCCAGGTATTAAGGCTAGCACCTATGAGTTGCTTTTCCTGATCCTCTCCCTCCTCTCACCCTCCACCCTCTGAAAGGCACCAGTGTGTTCTGTTCTCCTCAATGTGTCCATGTGTTCTCATCATTTAGCTCCCACTCATAAGAGAGAACATACGGTATTTGATTTTCTGTTACTGGGTTAGTTTGATAAAGATAATGGTCTCCCACTCCATCCATGTCCCTGCAAAAGACACGATCTCATTCTTTTTTGATGGCTGCATGGTATCTGATGGTATATGTCTACCACATTGTCTTTATCCTGTCTATCACTGATGGGCATTTAGGTTGATTTCATGTCTTTGCTATTGTGAATAGTGCTGCAATGAACATATGCATGCATATGTCTTTATAAGAGAATGATTTAGATTCTTTGGGGTATATATCCAGTAACAGGACTGCTGGTTCCAATGGTGTTCTTGTCTTTATGTCTTTGAGGAATCGCCACACTGTCTTCACAATGGCTGCTGCTTTATCAACTAAGTTGATGCAACATTCTAAATCCCTTGTTGTCATTTCAACAATGTTCACAGCATGCTCAACAGGAGTAGATTCCATCTCAATAAACCATTTTCTTTGTTTATCCATAAGAACTCTGCATCCATTCAAGTTTTATCATAAGATTGCTTCTGTTCAGTTTACCTTCAAGCTCCACTTTAACTATAGTTCTCTTACTATTTCCACATCTGCAGCTAATTTCTCCACTGAAGTCTTCAACCCCACAAACTCATCCAAGAGGGTTGGAATCAACTTCTTCCAACTCCTGTTAATGTTAATAATTTGATCTCCTATAAATCACAAATGTTCCTAATGGCATGTAGAATGGTAAGTTTTTCCAGAAGGTTTTCAATTTATTTTGCCAGATTCATCAGAAGAATCACTATCCAGGGCGGCAATAGCCTTGAAAAGTGTATTCTTTTTTTTTTGAGACACAGTCTCACTCTGTCGCCAGGTGCCAGGCTGGAGTGCAGTGGTACAATCTCAGCTCACTGCAACCTCTGCCTCCCGGGTTCAAGCAATTCCCCTGCCTCAGCCTCCCGAGTAGCTGGGACTGCAGGCACACGCCACGAAGCCCAGCTAATTTTTGTATTTTTAGTAGAGACGGGGTTTCACCATGTTGGCCAGGATGGTCTCGATCTCTTGACCTCGTGATTCACCTGCCTTGGCCTCCCAAAGTGCTGGGATTACAGGCTTAAGCCACTGCGCCCGGCCGAAAAGTGTATTCTTAAATGATAAGATTAAAAGTTGAAATCCCTCCTTGATCTATGGGCTATAGAATAGATGTTGTATTTAGCAGACATGAAAACAGCATTAATCTTGTACACCTCCATCAGAACTCTTGGGTGACTAGATACATTGTCAATGTGCAGTAGCATTTTGAGAGAAATCGTTTTTTATGAGCAGTAGCTCTCCACAATGTTTGGCAAATCATGCTATAAATAGATGTGCTGTCATCAAGGCTTTGTTCTATTTACAGAGCACAGCCAGAGTATATTTACCATAATTCTTAAGGTTCCTAGGATTTTTGGAATGATAAATGAGCACTGGCTCCCACTTAACATCACAAGCTGCATTAGCCCCTAATAGCAGAGTCAGTCTGTCCTTTGAAGCTTCAAAATCAAGCTCTGACTTCTCTCTAGCTGTAAAAGTTCTAGAGAGCATCTTCCTCCAATACAATGCTGTTCTGTCTGAAATTAAAATCTGTGGTTAGTGTAGCCACCTTCATCCATTATATTAGCTAGAAATTCTGGATAACTTGCTGCTGTTTCTACATTAGCACTTGCTGCTTCACCTTGCATTATCATGTTATGGACATGGCTTTCATCCTTAAACCTCACGAACCAACCTCTGTTAACTTCCAGCTTTTCTTCTGCCACTTCCTTACCTCTCTCAGCCTTCAGAGAATGGAAGAGAATTAGGGTCTTTCTCTGGATTAGGTTTTAGCTTAATGGAATGTTGTGGCTGGTTTGATCTTTTATCCAGATCATTAAAACTGCCTCCATCTCAGCAATAAGGCTGTTTTGCTTTCTTATCATTTGTGTGTTCAATGGTGTAGCACTTTTAATTTTCTTTACGAACTTTACCTCTGCACCCACAATTTGGCTATTTGGCAGAAGAAGACTAGTTTTGAGCCTGTTTTGGCTTTTGACATGCCTTCCTCATTAAGCCCAATCATTTATGGCTTTTGATTAAAAGTGAGAGATGTGACACTCTTCCTTTCACTTGAATGCTTAAAAGGCTACTGTAGAGTAATTAATTGGCCTCATTTCAGTAGTGTAGTATCTCAGGGAATAGGCATCCCCAAGGAGAGGGAGAAAGAAAGGTGAACAGCCAGATGGTAGAGTAGTCAGAATACACACAACAACTGTGGATTAAGTTCACCATCTTTTATGAACATGGTTCACAGCACCCCACAACAATTGCAATATAACATCAACGATCACTGATCACAGATCACCTAACAGATATAACAATAATAAATATATTTTTAAATACTGCAAGAATTACACCAAGTGAACACATACTGTTGAAAAATTGAGCCAACTCACTGGCCCCAGGCAAGACTGCCACAACCTTCAATTTGTTAAAAAAAAAAAAAAAAAGTATCTAAGAAGCACAATTAAGTGAGCACAATAAAATGAGATGTCTATAATATACTGGTTATAATAAAAAGGGGAGAAATATCCACCACGCTTCCATGATACATGTATTCTCTATACATGGTGTCATGTAAACTATGTTTCTCATAATGATACATATCAAGCTGAAAAATCTTTAGTATTTACGCTGAAATAGAAAAATTTAAGTTACAGTGCTGTAGGTTTTCCAGAAGCTAAACATATCATTATTGCCGATTTAAGTATGGCAAAACATCTAGAAGCTCCATAACAAATCAAATTATTTCAGTAGTTAAAATTTGACACAAGTCTAAGTTCAAACACAAAATTGGTAAAACTGAAACATGTGACATCTAGTTCCCCCGTCTTCCTAATATATTAATCCATATGGACATTATCTTTAAATGAGTAAAAAATTCAAATTGATAAAAACAATATAGACATGGAGCATTCTATATGCCATTTTCCATGTCTTAAAATTTACCTTTGCTCATCTCTTTTTAATTTCGTATAAAACTTAAGCCTCTCAGAATTTCTTTTATCCTTTTCTTTTCTCTACTAACTAATAAAATTCCATCATTTTGCAAGAACCTGCAAGTAGTCCTAATTGCTAGTAAAATAAGTACCAGAAAAATCTTTTTTTTCCTCTACAATGGTAGAAAAGCAGGCACTATTCTAAATCATAAAACTAGTTCTGATAACATAGTATATTGAGAACATTTCCAAAGTTATCAATTTTACTCTCTAGTCCATCATGGAGTTATACAGGAGAAAGCACAACTCTGCTCTGTTTCCATTTACTAAATGGTAATTGGAAGTTTCATTTGATTTGAGCAACAGTTTGTATATATCCAGAGTTCATAGAACAGTACTGAGACTTGTGCAAAGAATAATTTGTAAAAGTTTGCAACTCTGCTTTATTGTTTTTCATTATTTGATTATAGTAATCATATTTATCTCTATTTCTTAAAAGTGTCAGAATAAAAAACATCCTGGAATTTTGTTTTACTTTAATGTATAAAATTAAAATAAATCTGTTGCTTCTATTGGAATCATTTTTCAAATGAAGAGTTTGAGAACCTTTGTTGCATTAAAAGTAACAACAGGAAAAAAAAGCAAAAATTCTCAAGATCAATCTTACTCATACTTAAAAAATTTAAAACATTGCTAATTAAGCCACCATTCTAAAATTAATAGATTATCCAAGAATGAAATATTTAACACTCCCTGAGTGTTGCTTAGTTATAGGAAAAGAAAAACACTTCTACACTACTGGTGCAAGTGAAAGTCGCTGCCAAATTTTGAACAAATTAAAAACATGTCAAAAATCTAAAGTATATGTGCTGACTGTCATACTAATTTTAATTTTATTAATATTTTTACATATGTACTCAAATATTTGAGTACATATGTCAGTGTCAATGCAAGTGTGTTGATTTTCTATTTGCAATAGACTAAAAAAGGAAACAATCTACATGCCCATCAAGACCATCGAGAGAGACTGGCAAAATCACTGATAGCACACTCATAAATGCACATGGCATGTGTAATTATATGAAAGGAGATCCAGCTTTAAAATGTATACATTTATAGTATGCTTCAATTTGCACAGAATACTATATACAGTCAAGTAGTAGCCAAATGAATAAAGGGCATGAATAGGGAATTCATAAAGTTTAAAAAATATAAATGGCCAAGAAACATGTTAAAAATATACAACTTTTCTAGGATTCAAATAAATGTAAATTATCCCAATAGTGAGATACTGATTTTCCCTGTTGAAGATAGCATACATACATTTTGTTTTAAAACAAAAACTTATCAGTTTTAACAAAGGAGAGGCAAATATGCTTATCAATAAATGGGTTATGAATAGAAATAATCTTTAATATACTGTATATACTTATAGGTGCATAGACTATTCACCAAAAGAAGATGAAAAATATCTTAGCAATTTTTATCATATGCTTTATGGTTCATATGAAGATTGAGGAGAAACTTTTAAAAAATATATCCTGTTGAATTGTTAGAATCCTGTTTTATAAAAAGAGTATGTTATTGAAATTTTAACAAATTTATCTTTAAATAATTTAACTGATTGCTATAGTATTAACATAAATTAATAGACTGAGCTTTCCTTGTGCAGTCTAAGTAGTATCTTTCTAACACAAGTTACGTCAATGCAGTTAAAGCAAAATCCATGATGTGACAAAATCTATTTTCTTTGTAGAAATAGAAGTGGATACTATCTATGTCTCTTGGCTCACTTGCTTCAGATTGTATTTATTCAGATTATAGAAAAATTAGGAAGGAGGTTATAACATTGCTTAATAAGGAAACCCTTTTCATTTCATATGGCATTGACCAGAAAGAAACAAGGACTGGCATGAAGGAATAGGTTTCATGAAAGACACATAATTTGGATGCCATGGATTCCTTGTCCTGATTGATTTTTAAGAATCTCATAAGGCAGATGTACACATCATACATCTATAGTTTCTTCTTGGACTGTAAATCTAAGTTACATGTGGTATGGAGTGCCACAGGTAGAGGAGAAAGCAGTCTCTCCTTATGAAAAGAATAACAGAAGAAAGGGTAAACACAAAAAGGCCACTTTGCTGTACTGTGCTGCACGCAGTTACAGAGCTTGTTATGTCTAAGTTAATCTGAGGCCTGGAGTGGAAGACCCACATGGTGTGAGCAAAACACACTCTCAGTAAGCTTCTGAAACTTAGAAAAATTCATTTTTAAGTGCTGACTCGTCCTATACCTATACTCTTCCTGAAGAAGGAATGGTGGCAGATAGGTGAAGTTTGCAAAGAATGACCTAAGTTGTTAAAAACCACAACACTGGCTTAAGTAAGTGAAGTTTGCAAAGAATGACCTAAGTTGTTAAAAACCACAACACTGGCTTAAGTAAGTCTCTTCACCTTTTTAGAATTACTGACAAACAAGGGATCTAGTCCTATTTTTCTCCTGGGAGATGCCTAAATTATTGACAGGATACTTTGGGGGAAAATAATCACCATAATCACCCTGTAAAAATCTATACTACCAAAGTTAATTCTATGAATAAATGGCAAACATTACATAGGGCCTTGTTAGGCCAGTTAAATAATATCATTTATCTGCTTTTTAATTAATTCCATTATTTGATAGAAAATTTTGAGATCAGATTCACTGTATCAGGTACTGACAACGCACTGTGGACATAACAACACATTGATCATCTTCTTTTCTCTCAACAAAATTATAGCGTTGGTTTTTCAGCCTACCTAGCACACCTGTTTGCCTACAAACAATGGTAACTTTGAGCACTAGTTCTCAACATATTTTGTACATTAGCACATATACAAGATGACCCTAGCATGCACAAAACACTGCCATGAATGTGTACAAGTTAAATAACTTCAGCCTCCCAAAGTGTTGAGATTACAGGCGTGAGCCACCACGCCTGGCCTACCCCTGACTCTTTATTGAACTAGTGCTACTTACCTCTCTCTTCTTGACACATTTGAAGTGTAAAAAGAAAAATATTAGGGTAAGAACACATAATTCAAAATGATTACTGAGCATAATGAGAACTACATTGCTTTTAATATGTTTTACAGCTGATACGGACAAACCAATATATCAAGATGTCAGGGTTGAGTTACTCTGGTTCAGGGAATGTGAGTGCTGTTAGTAGCTCTCATGGCCTTCCATCTCAGGTCCCTGTGTTAGGGAAAACTTGCACACGTTACTTCATTTGGCCAATTAAACAAATATTTTTATAACTGCCGACTATTAAATACAGAATACACCTGTTATTTTATTATGGTCATTCATTAATCAAGCAATATTTATTTAGGGCTGACTATGTTCCAGGCACTCAGTACCTGCCTTACAGAACTGTATGTTAGGAATACAAATAATAAACAAAACACAAATAGATGAAAATATAATCTTGGTTAATAACAAAAGCTCTGAAGAAAACCAAGAGATACTATGGAGAAACTGAGTAGTGAAGTGGGAAAAGACGATCCTTTAGATTAGAGAGTCGAGGAGGGTTTTCCTGACATGTACCCTGAGATAAGAATGACAAAGGAATCAGTCATGCCACATTTATGGCAGAGCTTTCCAGGAAAAGCAAACAGAAGAGCAAGACCACACAGCTTCAAAGAGCCAGGGATGTGAGAGAAACAGAGGCCAGTCCCACTCCTTAAACACACCTTTGCTATTAATACAGGTAGAAAATGTATTTTTAATATGCACTTTCTTTTTCCTATTTTCCCTTTTATTTAATTACATGTTGAATTATAATATTTAATGACCATAAAGCATAACCTATTAGTAACTGCTTTAAATGTTCAAACTGTAAGAATGAGCATCTAATAAAGCATATTTATTAAAAACCATTTTTGACACTGCATTTAATCAAAACATATGTTTATTTTGCCAGAAACACTTACTGTGTTTACAGCTATTATATGCTACCTCATATACCAATGCTGTTTCGGGGAATCTTTAAATGGGATTATTTCTTAATGAAGAGTTAGAGCTACTTTCCCAAGCAAGGTTGTAAAATTTCTAGAAGTAAATTTCTCCTCATTTTTTCTGAATTTTTATGACTTATCTAAATAACGACATGGAACTCCCTTAGGGTTTCAGTAAAGAATGCAGTTGGCCCTCAAAAAACATGGGTTTGAATTACGCAGGCCTACTTATGTAGGAAATGCAGATTTCCTTCCGACCCTGCCACCTCTGAGACAGAAAAACCAACCCTTCCTATTCTTCCTCCTTCTCAGCCTAATCAACGGGAGAACAATGAGGATGAAGTTTATGCTTACCCATTTTCACCTAATGAATAACAAATACAGTTTGCTTATGATTTTCTTAATAACACTGCCTTTTCCCTAGCTTACTTTACTGTAAGAATATAGCATATAATACATTTAACATGCAAAATATGTGTTACTCGACTGTTTATATTATTGTTAAGGCTTTTGGTCAAGAGTAGGCTCTTAGTAGTTAAATTCTGGGGGAGTCAAAAGTTACATGTAAATTTTCAACTGGACAGCGATCAGCACCCCTAACCCCAGTGTTGTTCAAGGGTCAACTATAAAAGTGTGTGTGTGTGAGGGTGTGTGTGTGCGTGTGTGAGTGTGAGAGTGTGTGTGAGTGTGAGAGAGAGTGTGTGTGTGTGTATGCACGTGCGCCTTACTCAGTTTGGGCTGCTGTAACAAACTACCATGTACTGTGTAGCTTATAAACAACAGAAATTTACTTCTCACATTTCCGGAGGTTGGAAGTCTGAAATCAGGGTGTCAGCACAGTCAGATTCTGGTGAGGGTCTTTTTCCAGGTTGTGGATCGTAGATTTCTCCTTATGTCTAAACATGGCAGAAAGAAAGTGGGGGCTCTTACTCTCTAAAAGGGCCCTAGTCCCCCATCATGAGTGTTCTACTCACATGACCTAATTCCCTCCCAAGGCCCCCCTTCCTATCACACTGGGGTTAGGGTTTTAACATATGAATTGTGGGATAGGGGTACAACATTCACTCCATTGTAACGTGTGTGTGTGTGTATGTATGTATGTGTGTGTGTGTGTATACACGTTCTTCAAAAGTCTCTTTTATTTTCAGTCAAGAAGTATTTCTTTTTATATGCAACTATTAATAGTGGGAACGCATATACCCATGTTCTAGGTGCTCTGGACAAAGACAATTATTCATCTCTAGCTTGCTGACTATTCTATTCTTACAGCTGCGATTTCAACCCTTTAGCTTCTTTCCATCAGCCTCCATTATCACAGTCCTACCCCCTCCACATCACACTCTTTCTTAGCTTACTTTTTTTTTTTACCTCCAAAGATATCCACAGCTTTTATTTTATTTTATTTTATTTTTTAATATTGCTTTCAAAGCTTCCTCCTATCCCAGAGAAAGGTGATCAAATTTCCTTTCACACCAAACACTTCTGCTTATACTCTGGGTCCTGTCCCAACTCTCACCTGATCCTTGTTACATTCTTTACTTTTAGAATTTTCCACTTTCTTGTCTCCGTTGGCTTCTGCCTATCAGTTCATATAAAAATACCTGAGGAAAAATTTTCCACCATCAGACAAAAAAACAAAACAATTCATTATCCCTGACTGTTTTTTTTTTTAGAATCTCCCAGGCTTCAGTGCAGTGGCGCGATCTCGGCTCACTGCAGCCTCCACCTCCCAGGTTCAAGCAACTCTCTGCCTCAGGCTCCCAAGTAGCTGGGATTACAGGGGTGTGCCACGACACCCAGCTAATTTTTGTATTTTTGGTACATATGGGTTTCGTCACGTTGGCTCGGTTGCTCTCGAACTCCTGAGCCCAAGTGATCTGCCCATCTCAGCCTACCAAAATGTTGAGACTACAGGCATGAGCCTCCACGCCTGGCCTATCCCTGACTCTTTACTGAACTAGTTCTACTTGCCTCTCTTTAACCCATTTCCCTTGTTATAGAAATTGTTCTCAAATGTTAATCAGGTCAAGTTGTCAGTGTCTTATTCTTGGTCCTCATTCTACTTTACCCCTCCACTTCTTGAAAATCTCTCCTCTTGTAATGCTACTACAGGCCATCGTCTCTGAGTTTGCTTATGCCCTTGGCTTGGGTTCTCTTCTGTTCTCTCTTTGGGTCCCTGTTCTATCCCAACATTGCTTCTCTTCTGTATATATATATTTTTTCCTGGATAATTTCAGTCTTAATAATTGCTTCAATAATTGCCTAGATTCTACTTACTTCACACTTCTCTTTTTAGCATCAGATCTAAATGTCTAGTTTTCATTTTTCAATCATAATCTTTATATCTCTCATTTCAAAATATAATGTAGAAGATTGAAAATATTAGTTTCCCTCTACTCCTAAATTTGAATATCCTGCAACACAGATTGTGTCTTATTCACCTATGTTCTCTTGATACAACACAGTATTATCCAGTGCATGGTAAACAGATATTAAACAAGTCTAATATTTAGGGGACTACAGGATGCAAATCTATGATGTAAAGCATGCATTTTGAATTGCTGCCTAAGGCACATGAACACTGGTAGGCAACATGAACTAAAGGATAAATACTTTAAAAATTTCCATTATTTACTTCAAATAACTGAGGAAAAAGGGAAGAGGCTTCCAAAATAAAAGAAATACTATGAAGAAGAAAAAAATCTATCTGGTGAATCACATTACATTATATACCATTCTGAGAGATCTCAGGTTTTTAAAAAAGAGACAGACTTCCCTCTTGACCTATTAAATTGTTCAACTAGGAGTCTGTCTCCATATTGTGTCTCCTCTGTTAGATCACTTTGATTTATCATCATAATTCTTTTCATTTTCATTATCTCTGGATATGTGCTATCTACTATTGCACTCATTTGAGCATATTTGGAGAAACGTTTAGTGCTCAGGCATGTAAAATTTGGCTTTTGAGTTAGCTTCATTAAAACAAAAAAATGAAAACACATACCTGTAAATAATCTCTGTCCTGAAATCTCTACAGTTCTTAAATAGCTGACTGAGTGTTTACTGTACTGAGAAGACCCCAGCAAGGCTGCTTGTTGCAAAATATTGGAAAAGGTAGTAGCCTCTGACATCTGTTTTGATAAGATAAACCTCTCCTTCTCCTGGGTCTTATCAACAGAAACTCATCCCATTTGAAACACAGATGTGTCTTCTGCGGGACTTGCCTGGAAATATTCTATGAAAGCTTTCTCTTCTCTAAGTTTCCTAAAACCTTATAACTTCAGGACATATGACCTATTTAAAAACTGAAGTCAAGAGTATAATGACATTTTCATATTCAAATATATAAAAAGTACCATTAATTAATACATTGTGCAATCTGTATATCTAGTTTTCATTACAGAATTTTCATTTTTGGTATTGTTTTGTAAATGTTTTATTATATTCTGTTGAGGAGATCCTTACTGGGAGAATAGGCATAGATTCCTGGAAAAACAGTTCTTGTCAAATATTCTATCAGGCCTATGGTAGAAGAAACACTGTTAATTTAAAACAAATTACAAAGACTAAACTAAAAATTAAATGCAGTAGGTGCACCTCCTCCTTGATTTTATTAGAAATGTAAATTTCTAAAAAAACATTATTCATTCAACAACTATTTATTGAACACCCATTATGAGCTTCTAAAATCACTGACACGAAGATAAGAGTAATATTAAAAGGAGTGATAGTAAACTAGCATTAAAAAGTTTTTAGAGTTATTTCTCAATTACCATTCATTAATCATTTTATAGTTGTGAGCATCTGCATGCCATATGTATTATTATTTACAAGTATTTTTTTAAAAAAATAAAGTTGCTTTTACAAATATTTCTTTAAAAAATGAACTTTAGAGAGTTACTAAAAATAAACAAATAGCATCATATTATCTGAATACATTGGAAGGCAGTCAATGCAAAATTAAAAATAAATTAAAATTATAAAATGTTGACTCATGTACCACATAAACTCATTTAATATAACAACAAAGCTATCGATACCACACTTTGGGAAATTTGAAGTTGGAAAATATTTGTGATATGTAAAACCTCCTAAAATAGTGCGTTTTCCCAATACTAACTATCAGGTCTAAGGATCTTGACGTCAGAAATCGAGTCTTACTAAGTTCACTTTTTCACAAGCAATGGTATACAATGGATTGAATTATAAAATAAACATTGCACAAACCCCTTGCGTTCTACACACAGGTTTTCTTTGAAGAGTAATTGCATCTTCCTATTAAGAGATAGTTTTATGTTTAAATGAAAGGCATCTAATATTTTATCTAAATAAAAATCATGTATTCAGAAGAAAGAATCTTTGCCTTGATTTGGTAACACGCATATTTCATGGGCTCTATTTTGAACATTTAACCAAGAGATTCGATGTGATTACTTTCAGTAACAATTCAATTTGAAATGTCAACTATGTTCAGCATTTAAAAATTAATAGCTAAATCCCTTTAAAGATCAGGGAAATTTTGTTCTGTCTTAGAATAATTTTACAGTTTTACGAATCTCCTCATGCATTGATGGCATATTTTAAATAATTCTAAATAATGCAATCTCTGTAAAGGCCCATTAGTTCAAAGAATTTTGACAGTCACAGCTCAAGGTATTAATTTTCATAGCAGATATATATTTTCTATTGGCAGCAAATTTTTCAAAACCCAAATATACTTCACGTAAATTGTGAGTATATGCAATTTAAATAGGTGAGAGCAGTAAATAACCATGAAAAAAAACTGAGAATTTAATCAAGTCTTTTCTCCTTCCCATTTATTTGCTTTCTGAGAATAGTCAGTGAAGCAAGAATCCTGAAGCAGCAGTCATGGTGAAGCAAATGTGGTCTGTGCAGTGCAGGAGCTCTCTCCAGAGGCAGCAATTGTGAGAAAAAAGGGAGTGGACCCTCCTATGTAATTAACAAATATAAATAGGAAAAACAATGACCAGTATCACTGGTATTAGAAACACTCCCTACTTAAAGGAGATTAATGTAAATGTCATTACGTCTAAATGGCATTAATAAGAAAAGACATATTTTTCTGGGTTATCAAGATCATCTCAGCAAAACCTGAAATGATTCATTCAGCTATTCACTCAAGAAATGGATGTTATTGACATACTACTATGTGTGAGGCACTGGATCAGATATTCAGAAAACAATAGAGAACAAAAATAGCCTCTGATCTCTCGAAGCCAGCAGTTTAGTGGGGGATATAGGCTTTATCAAACACCATGTATTAATGTGTTGTTATGAATTGAAGTAAATATTAAGAAGAAAGAGAAGTTGGCTCTTCAGAGAATTTTGCAAGAAAATAATCTTGCTGGGATTTTGGGGTGAGGGTAAGCCTCTCTGAAGATGTGACAGGAACACACGTGTAATCATTGATCACTTTATATTATTTAGCTCAAACCATGATAAAATTTGATATTCATATTGTCACACATGGTTCTAATAAATTGAGGATTCTATATGAACTGACAGTTAAAGAAAAACAGAGCTTACTCCATGACAAATTCAGTCCACAAGTTTTCTTCCTTAGATTTACCTCTACAGTCTCAGAGTGTATGCATAAATTCAGCATTTATATACCTATTTTTATAAGGTTCTGGATCCAGAACCAAGATTCTCTCATATATTACAGAATGTGGACTATGAAATTTCCTGAGCCCTCGTCTCTTCCATGTGTCCACAACCATCTGAATTTGGCTTCTCTCCTACACCTTTTGTAATATCTCCAAGCACTTTTTAATCCATTGTACCAGTTATCAATTTATTGTCCCTGAACTCCAAAATTATTTTTCATTGTTTGTTTTGTAAAAATTGAGCTAGGGCATTTAATTATTATTTTACTTACCAGCTGACATGATTTTAAGCTCTGTCAGAAGTGCATGCTGGAGAGACACTGGAAGATGAAGGACTAATTAAATGAAATAATTAATTTAAGTATTTAATTACTTTTTGTTAATGCTTCTCTTGTCCTTTCTTTTATATTTTTAAATTTTATTTTAAGTTCCAGAGTACATGTACAGGATGTGAAGGCTTGTTACATATGTAAACGTGTACCACGGTAATTTGCTGCACCTATGAACCCATCATCTAGACACTAAGCTCAGCATGCGTAACTATTTCTCCTGATGCTCTCCCTCTCCTTTTCCCCACCACAGGTCCAAGTGCATGTTGTTCCTCTTGTGCCTATGTTTTCATTGTTCAGCTACCACGTATAACTAAGAACTTGCAGTGTTTGGTTTTCTGTTCCTGCATTCGTTTGCTGGGGATAATGGCTTCCAGCTCTATCCATGTTCCTGCAAAAGACATTATCTTATTCCTTTTTATGGTTGCATAGTATTCCACGGTGTATATGCACCACATTTTCTTCATCCGGTCTATCACTAATGGATATTTGGGTTAATTCCATGTCTTTGCTATTGTGAATACTGCTGCAGTGAACATACACATGCATGTATCTTTATAATAGAATGATTTATATTCCATTGGGTATATAGTCAATAACAGGATTGCTGAGCCAAATGATATTAACCACTCTAGGTCTTTGAGAAATTGCCATGTTGTCTTCTACAATGATTGAACTAATTTACACTCCCACCAACAGTGTATAAGTGTTCCTTTATTCCACAACCTTGCCATCATCTGTAATTTTTTGACTTTCTAGTAATATCCATTCTGGCTGGTATGAGATGGTATTTCATTGTGGTTTTGATTTGCAGTTCTAATGATCAGTGATATTGGGCTTTTTTTCATATAATTGTTGCTCACATGTGTATCTTCTTTTGAGAAGTGTCTGTTCATGTCTGTATTAGTCGGTTTTCATGCTGCTGATAAAGACATACCAGAAACTGCATATTTTACAAAGAGAAAGAGGTTTAATAGACTCACAGTTCCATGTGGCTGGGGAGGCCTCACAGTCATGGCAGAAGGTGAGAGGCACACCTTACAAGGTGGCAGGCAAGGCAGAATGAGAACCAAGTGAGGGGGGGTTTCCCCTTTTAAAACCATCAGCTCTTGTGAGACTTATTCACTACTATGAGAACAATATGGAGGAACCACCCACATGATTCAATTATCTCCCACTGGGTCCCTTCCCCAACACATGGGAATTACAGGATCTACAATTCAAGATGATATTTGGGTGGGGACACAGCCAAACCATATCAATGTCCTTTGTCCACTTTTTAATTGAGTTATGTTTTTCTTGTAAATTTGTTTAAGTAACTTGTAGATGCTGGTTGATAGACCTTTGTCAGATGGACAGATGGCAAAATTTTTTTCCCATTCTATCTCGAGAACTCTTTGCCTTAAGGGTGGTGGCTTTGCCTTCTGCTATTTAGTCATCCTTTATAGTTCTCTTTACTTCTTTTTTTTTTTTTTTTTCTTTTTTTTTTGAGACGGAGTTTCGCTCATTGCCCAGGCTGGAGTGCAATGGCGCGATTTCGGCTCACCGCAACCTCCGCCTCCTGGGTTCAGGCAATTCTCCTGCCTCAGCCTCCTGAGTAGCTGGGATTACAGGCACGCACCACCATGCCCAGCTAATTTTTTGTATTAGTAGAGACGGGGTTTCACCATGTTGACCAGGATGGTCTCGCTCTCTTGACCTCGTGATCCACCCGCCTCAGCCTCCCAAAGTGCTGGAATTACAGGCTTGAGCCACCGCGCCCGGCCTCTTTACTTCTTACTAGCCAATCTCTTCTTACTCAAATCCTGTTACAATTTTTATATTAAAAATTTCCTGTCCAATTTACTATATGGTTTCTTTTTATTAGACTCTGACTGATACATCCATCAGTGTGACATATTACACTACATCACAATTACAGGCTGTATAATGTGTCACTGTGTCTTCCTATAATCACCATTCTCTATTATACACTTGTATGATTGTGTAATCCCTGTTCATTCTTCAAGATACAACCAAGCTACATAGTCATGAGAATCTTCACCTCCTTTCTCTCTTCTACTCCCCAAGGACTAAGGTTGACCTGGTGTCTCCCTTTTTCTCACATTCATACTATAAATATTTCTGTAATACAATTTTTGTTTTCTTTCTTTACAAATCTACCTCCCCAACTAAATTGGGAGCCCCTTGAAGGTACATAGTATGCCTTTTTATGTCTATATTTCCAGCACCCAGGACATACTATAGTATAACAGCACATACTATAGTATGTGTTTCAGCAGTTGTTAAATAAATAAATGACTGAATGAATGAACAAACTCTCTTCTTTCCTATTCCCTGCTTTATCTTGGCTTCTTCCAGGGCATCATTGGTTAAGTGACTTGCAGAGATAGTTGCTTTCAGAGATAAGTTATCCAAAGCTCAGTCTTATTTCTTTTTACCTTCTTATCCTCTGTATTTCCCCTGAGCTAATTTTCCCATCCTACCTTGCCATAAACATATAGTGGTAGTGTTATTTACATTTTAAACCAAACACTGTTTTCTATGATTTTTCCAGTTCTATAAACATTGAAGAAATACAAGACTGATCCTTGCAACTGCTTAAGCTGATCAATGTCTATTTGATGTAAAAGAACAAGAGGAAAAAGACTCTGGGCCCAAAGTACAGAAGCTGGCTTTTTATGCTTGGATATGAACACTTTCTGTGGCAGTTACACCTCATTTCTTGGTGTTTGGGTCCTATAAGAAAACCTTTAGCTACTTCTTCTTTACATAATTTTGTAATGCCTGTTACCAAGATTTGGCAAGTCTTTATTCTACTGACATCCCTGAACTACCCAAACCACCATTACCTTTTTCTTTATGCTAAGCTTTTTTTCCTTGGGTTCATTAACTATGTTCTTGAGCTGTTAGCTGACTTTTTTAAATCATGTAGTATATTTTTTTTTATTCCACAACATATACATACTTGAAAGAATCATGTTGTAACAGTAAATACATACAATTTTATCTGTCAATTTAAAAAAGTCAGGCTGTGTGTGGTGGCTCACACCTGTAATCTCAGCACTTTGGGAGACTGAGGCAAGCAAATTGCTTGAGCTCAGGAATTCGAGACCAGCCTGGGCAACATGGTGAAACTCCATCTCTACAAAAAATACAAAAATTAGCCAGGTGTGGTGGCACATGCCTGTAGTCCCAGCTACTCAGGAAGCTAAGGTGGGATGATTGCTTGAGCCTGGGGGGTCGTGCCACTGTCCTTAAGCCTGAGTGACAGAATGAGACTCTGTCTAAAAAAAAAACATGGTGTTTTAATGTTGCTCCATCATGGTTTTTTTTTTTTTTTTAAAATTTTACAATAATACCTCAAAAAAAAAATAATACAATGGGAATGGAATTATGAAAGTAACTAAAATGACTTGGATTGTTCAAAGGTGAATAAAGGGCTATTGTCCTGAAGGAGCTAATAACCTACAGTTCAAAACGTAATTGAAAGGCTCTTACTGCAAATCCACCTGGGGGTGCTTGTTAAAATTTCAGATGTTTTTGGACTTAGCCTGACCTACTGAATCAGAATGTTGGGGTGGGATGGAGAAGGCAGAACACGTGTTTTGTCAAGCCCCTCTCTTGAACATATGCTTGAAAATTTGAGAACCATGGGTTAGTACTGCAATGCCTACTTCTCAGCTATTTTTCCCTGAAGCAAATTTTTTTTTTTAAGGAAGAAAGAAAGAGAGAAAGAAAAAAAAAAAGAATGAAGGAAAGGAAGAAAAAGGAAGAGAAAGAGGGAGAGAGAACGGGAGTATTGCTTTATTGCCCAGGCTAGAATGCAGTCCAGAAATGGGTATTGAAAACCTCTTTTATGCCAATAATTATGCTTAACAATGGAGACAGGAAGGAATAAGGGAAGAAAATAACAAACAAGCAGCCAACCAATATTTCATTTAAACCTATGAAATGCTATGCAATTACTGAGGAGTGATTTACTTCCAATTATGTAGTCACTTTTGGAATAGGTGTGATGTGATACTGATAAGAATGTATGTTTTGTGTATTTGAAGTGGAGAATGTAGCATATTAATTAATGATTCACTTTAAATGTGTAATTCTTTGTTTCAAGAAAGTCTGTAAACAAAACAAATTCATGGGACTTTTCTCAGCTGATATTTGGGTTATCCAAATCAGTCACAAAGTAACTTTTCTAAATTCCAGAGAGGGAGCACAGCTTTTAATTTTAAAAAAGTTCTTATTATAATATGTATGTTCATTTGATGAAAGGCTGAAATGACTTTTTATTCTGTGTATGTATTCTGTAATATTTTAGTTTACTTCAATTATAGCCCATAGTATAAGGCATTTAATATTATTAATTCAAATGATACTGTCCTATCTATACCATATTGATTATTTAACTTCAGTTTTCTTGTCTGTGGTAAGAGCATACTATCTAATAGAAGATTAAATGATAAAAAGGAAGTATTGGACTTAATGTTCTGAACATAGGAAGTGCTCAATAAACATTATGTCTTATTTTACCATGGATATGCTCAACACATTTGTAGTTGAGAAATAAATTTCAATAATTATGAATACTTATTATACATTCTTTTGAAAATTATATTTATGTATATCTATGATGAATCTAGTAAAATCCACAACAAAATTTTATGGGTGAAAACATCAGCTGATTTATGATGATCTGATTTGTTTTTTAGCTCTCAGTAAGGCCTAAGTGAAAAGTGCTTTTTTCCTGTGTCCCCACATTACAATATCTTTGATGATAATATATCAGAAATAATTTACTCCTTCTAATGACTGAAAACATAAAACCCTATACTAGTCAAACATCTTGCAGGAATTGCAATGTGTGCTACACTTACCACATCGTAAAATGGTAATCTTCCCCAAGAGACAGGAATGCCCTAAGGGGTCTGAGATTTCCTTTCCAATCAAAGCATTCACAATGCAAGGAAAGATGTGTGTTTTTCTTTGAGACAGCTGGTTTTATTTTGCATAGGCTATTATAAAGAAAAATGATTTGAGAAGAAAAATTTGATTCTCAGAGACCAGGTTCAATGACTCTGAAAATCAGATACTAAGAGGCATATATTTGCTTTCTTCTCTTCTGGGGTTCCTCTCTTTGCTCCTATAGCCAAGAAAACAATAGTTTTCTTATTTTCCAGTTGCTCTGCTTTTGTATATTTTACTTAAGGTTTGTCTTTTTCCTCCTCTCCTATCTTTGGTGTTTGATTTAAAGACTCTGCTGTTCAGGCAGAGATAATCTGCATTCCCCCACTCCTCTGCTGCTGTCCCAGCTGTAGAATGAATAACCCAAGCTCTTGAGGTTAACTTTCAGTTGACATCAGAAAGATATCTTACCTCCAGCATTAGTCTGAGTCTTCTGTATTTTTTATAAATCACTTTACATATAAAAATATTTTAAAAATCTTACTGACATAAATCACTAAGAAGTCTTGTTTAAGCTACCTCTATTAGATCACTCTTTAAATCAGTAGAATTGATTAACAGATCTTTAAATATTTTTTAAAATCCAGTTGTAGCCTAAAAGTGATTAAGGAGAAATTCATTTTATATAAGAGAATTTAAGCTACTGAGTAACTGAAAATGATTTCTTGATGATTTGAGTGCATACATCGAAAATAACAATAAAATAACTTGATTAAAAACTACTTACTCTAGTCCAGGCATGGTGGCTCATGCCTTGGCACCTTGGGAGGCCAAGGTGGGTGAAATCATCTGAGGTCAGGAGTTCAGACCAACCAACCAACATGGTGAAACCCTGTCTCTACTAAAAATGCAAAAATTAGCTGGGCATGGTGGCGTGTGCCTATAGTCCCAGCTACTTCGGAGGCTGAGGTAGGAAAATCGCTTGAACCCAGGAGGCAGAGGTTGCAGTGAGCAGACATCACATCATTGCATTCCAGCCTGGGTAACAAGAGCAAAACTTATCTCAAAAACAATAATAGCAACAACAAAAAACTCCTTACTCTTAGATTATACTAGCTAGGTTTATATAATCTAGGTTTCAGGTAAAGGGCCCTTGTTACCTTTATATATATATATATATATATATATATATATTTATTTATTCACATATTTATATATAAACATGTATACCTTTGTATATGTAAACATGTGGTAATGTTTATAAGAACAAATACAGACTATTAAATTTTAGAATGACATAGTTAAATTGATTACCTATTTCTCTCTGCAATGCTCTTAAATACTGTAAATTATTTTCACTTTTTTAAAGCTAAAAACTGGTGAAAAGTTGTTTAAATTAAAATAGGAAATCCATAGAAAAGTCAATATTATTATTTAGGAAGAAATGAGAATGCAACATATAATAGGCCCAAGAACAGAATAAAAGCAGATAACTCATCTTACTCTCCGTACAGAGATAGAAACTTCAGTGCTTACCCATGATAAAGGATCACAGTCTTAATTAAAGCTTCATTATAAGAATGCTCAATCCTCCCCTCTGTTTTTAGAAATAACACAGGAAGCTCTTTCATGCTGAAGTAGAAGAGAGAATTAATATCTAGCTCAGCTATAAAGCCTGGTCAAAATATCCCACTCTTATGTACATCTTAGGAGTATATCCTTTCTATAAAAATAATAACTGTATATGATAGTTGTGGTAGGTGCCTATATTAACGTCTCTAAACAAATCAACTCTCCTGATACTTTACCCTGTGTATTAGCCTCACACAATGACTATGGCCTGGTCATATAATTCGTTTTGGCTGATGTGATGTCATCAAATGTGACCCAAGCAGAGGTTTCATACTGGGACTTGCCCTCTTGACATATTGCTATCACAAAGCAAAGTGTCTTTTGAGGACAGAAGACCACATGAAGAGGGAGACCTATCTATCACACCAAATCCCCAGGGAACCTGCATGCTGTATGCAGCTACGTGGGTAAGCCTAGAAGAGGACAGAAGTGTATAACTGATGCAAAGAATTTTTTCTAGTATCTCTTCCATTTGGCAGGATGGGATAAGGTTTAGTTATCAAAGTTATCAATTTTAAATATTGATATATATAGGAAAAGTGTGTGGGATGATGGTTAACATTAACTGTGATGAAATATCTCCAGTAACCAGTTTAAAGTAAAATCATACATATGCCACAATTCTTTTCTTTATATTCTTTAATAGACCATACCAGTATGTATTTGCTGACTAAATGCAAGAATGGATTACATAACTCTGTAATTTATCTTGAACAAGCCAACAGATAGGGATAATGATCACATATATCCTTTCAAACTTAAACTATTTCCTCAAATTTTCCTATGAGAAGTGTATAATTTATTTAGAAGAAGCAAGAGTCTTGGTAGCAATAATTGTGGTGGTGGCAGTAGTAGTCAAAATAGTAGGTACTGTGTATAATGTATTATGAAAAATTTCCTATCTCAATAATACCTCACAACAGACCTATAAGAAATGAAGAAAGAACTTCTAATACCCCACTTTATAGAGAAATGGAGGCTTAGATGAAGATGCTGGGTTGCAAACCCAGATCTATTTAACTCCAGAGGCTACGATCTCAACCACTGTGCTAAAACACTTCCACTATTTTATATTCATCTGCGCTACTGATAAGGAGCTCCGTGAAGTCTGGGTCCACATTCAAGCAATATTTCTTTTATCAAGATGCCAGGAGCACAGATGAATCTGGACATTTTTCTACTTCTGGGTGTTATACAATACATGTGGCCAAGAGCCAACAAGAGGTAATGGCACTTGTGAGTGCAAACATTTCCGAACTACAGAGAAGGACAAACTAGAAGACCAATTTCCTCCCTTCTCTTGTGATAGTGACTTTGCTACCTATCATGGGATGCTAAAGAAAGAACAGATTTGTGACAATGTTTAGACAGGAGAAGGGACTTGTACTTCCAAGTACGTAAGGATGTCAAATTAGGGTCAGCATATAATTTGTTATCTAAACCAGGATACTGAAGAGTGATGGGGGCAGTATTAATAAGTATGTTGGCATAACAAGTGTAAATTGTGACTTTCAGACACAGCAGATTATACAGTAGTGTAAACAGATGTAAGAGGTTTGGGATGCTGTATTGTCTACTCCAGAGATAATATCAGTTGTCATGAGATGAATAACATGTTCTAGTATTCTGTGTAAAGCATTAATCTCAATTTTCTCTAAATAATCAAGGTACCAGAAATATGGTATTATGGTTAAAGTAATATTAAACTTTCTTTTGCAGAAGAAAGAATAATATTAGGCAAATCATAAATATAGAATATGCATGTTTAGAATATATTTTAAGTGTACAGAAAATTAAATATTTTTAATTTAAAATACCATATTTTACCATGTCAGATGAAAATCTTCCCAAGTTAAAAATGCAAAATTCAGTTTTCTAAAATGCCTAGTCTTGCCCTTTACTATATATTTTAGGTACTAAGCTTTTCATTATTGTCAACCCCTAGGAAATACATTATTTTTTCCTTAAAAATGAAGAAATTAAAGGAGTGATGTTAAAGGAAAAATATGAAAATGCTATTTCATATAATTATAGTCTTGAAAAACTGTATACATGATTTGCCATTAGAAAAATCATTTTCCAGTGTTTTATCAGGAAATAGATGCCTGGAGGACAGTTCTTCCTCAACATTACATTTTATCTAACAAGCATTCTGTTTTCTTAATGTCTCCTACCACACTCAAGTACTCAGCTGCTTATTTTAGTGTCGGTCTGCAAACCCTTGTGTATTTCCATATGAATCTAACTCCTAAAAGATTATAAACCTTCCTAAAAATTAATGATCCAGGCAAAATCTTTCTATAAACAAACCATTTCTACTCATGAATCTTAATTAGTAGAGGTTTTAAAGCTAAGATTTCCCATCTTCCCCCTATGGATGAGGGGTATTCTTTTATTCTTTGCAACTATATCGTAATACATTTGCAACATTCCAAGGGTTTAAATGAGTAGGCTATATATAAGCTTGTGTTCTCAAACTTTAATGTGAATAAGAATCACTTGTAAGTTTGTTTGTTAAAAATACATGTCCCCAGTCTACATCCTCAGAGGGTCAGGTTCAATAGGTTTTTGGCCAGAACACAGTAACTTTCATATTTAATAGGCAACCCAGCTCATTCTGATGCAGGTTGCCTAGAATATATCTCTAATTTGGTGCTTTTTAAGAGTCAGTCTGCAACATTTTCTAGGAGGAACACAAATCAAATGTGTTGGCCCAGTTCCCATTCTACTACTATGAATCAGAAAAGTCTACAAAATTTAGTCTCAGTTTTTCAAAAACACAGCTAAGCAGATTCATCCTCATTATTTCCAAAAGGGGGGAAATTTTTTAAGAAAGTAAAAAAAATTTTAAATGGTAGGGCAATGGGAGAAAGTGAAGGTTTCATTAACCTTGGAGAGGTTTATAAAAAGATAAAAAGTATCCACAATAATTACTCAGTTACAATGAAACCTAGAAACTTTAAATGCATACAGAAGTACATAAACTGTTATATAAAACAGGCTAAATAAAATTTAGTATCAGGTAAAAATTAGAAAAGGAATTCATTTTTCTGAGCAAAATACCTTTTTGAAGTAATTAGAAGAAATATTTATTTCATATTGTTAATATATTCAAGATGTTTTTCAAAACTACATGCAAAGATTTTCTTCTCATTTTGGTGCATAATGATATCATGACTTACAAAATGGACATTTATTCTTCTCCTTATTTAAGCAGTTACATAAATCTGTTTAGTTTTTTTTTTGTCATATTTTAAGCCATTCTGTAATGATGAGCTTATTAAAGTCTTCTAAAGGGGAAAATATATGGAAGTAGAGGAATGCCCCTTTTTTAGAAGTTACAACGCTACATTCTTTTCCGTAATAACTAATATTTATTTTCAGTAGCCTCACAGCAATCATGTTTGTGAACTGCAATCTGGTGTTTGTGAAGACCAGAGCAAATATGAAACCTATTTTTAGCCATTCATATACTAACTCATTCTAAAGAAATATTGTAAGTCTTTATGAAGTGTCTCTTTTTAGAGATTCAGGTAGTTTTCTTAATCTGTTTCTTTGTGTTAGTTATGTCAGAATCTGCCGCTTTCCCTGTAGCATGCTTTTTGCAACTTGTTGACTGCTTTGAATTTTGTCATCCCATAGGTAGGGTAAGCCCTCTAGGTGTTGGTTACCACCTAGCCATGAATGATGCCAAAGGCAGACAGTGGACACTGTGATATTGAGGGACTCTTCCTGGCTCCGCCAGGGGTGGGGTTTCCAAGGCAGGAGTTTCCTGGCTCCACCCCTCCATCTGGGAATGTAAAGTTATCTGTCTCAGTTTCCCACGGGCGGGCTAGGTAGAGAAATCCAGGTGGGCTTCTTCCTCCAAAAAGCCTGCGGAAAGCTCTGGGAGGAGGGGGCTCTGTTGTGGACCAAGCAGCCGTTCTGGTATTAGAGTCAAAGTTCAATCACTCCAGAGGAAGTGTGAAAGAACTCCTCTCCTTGGATGAGAACATGAATGGGGAGGGAATAACTTAAGCGTTAAAATCCGGCTTCTCTCTCCCTATGCAGATTCCTTCTCTGGATCCCCTCCCACAGCAGCGTGGCAGCAGTCTCTCCTTCTCTTTCTTTCTCTCTGCCTAATTAATCACTCCCTGCAAAACTCTTTGGGTCCATGACATTTATTTGAACGGCAAACTCACCTTGTCTCCGGGGCCCCTTTCTCCATTTTTCAGGGTAAGAGAGGCCAAGAACCTCAGATCAGGGAACTGGAAGCATCTTCTGGATGCCCCCCGCTCCCCCAGTTACATCTTTTGGCAAGCCAGTCAGGAAAACACCATATTTCAGAGCAGTGAATTATATTTGACCCCTTTCACTTGCTAATCTGTCCTTTCACTTCTTTTAAGTTTGTTAAAGGAGGTAAAGACAGGGCTCAGGGGCAGCCAGCTAGGAGCAGTGGTGGATGCAAGTCTGGGCAGGCACCGCCTGTGGAAAGGACCAGGCAGCCAGGACTGTGTGGGGCCATGCACAGCCGGCAACTGGGCCTGGGTGGCTGGAGCGGCAGCCACCTATGCAAGCCAAGCTCACCCTTTCAAAAGCATGGCTGGCCTAAAGACACAGGTGTCAGGCATTCTCTGAACCAGCTTCCTTTTCTGGCTGTTCTTTCTTTTCTGGGCCAAGCTGAGGGTTGGCATGAGGAAGGGTGGTCCCAAACTCCCGGTTCAGTCCAATCAAGGTTGAAGCCCTGCTTAAACCTCGTAAGAAAAAGCCACCTATGTGAACCACACCCAGCCTTTCAGGCCCCCAACCTCCTGGGTCCAGATTTCTGTGAGGCAAGCTTCTTCCAGGCTCTTTTTTCTAAAATATTTCCTACACATGAGACTATTACGATTTCTGCTAGTATGTTGAGGCTCTTGGGATGGCAGTCCAGAGACCCTTAACCACGGTGCCCTCAGGCTTATGCCTATGAGGACCTCCTACAATGCACAGAAATAGTTCCCTTAGTCCACAGTGTTAGGTTAGGTTCTAACAGAGCCAGAGTCTATCAGTGGGTACTAGAGGCTATAAGACATTTTGTTGTTTGTCATCTGCACTTCTGCAATCCACCTGAGTGGTGCCAGAATCCAATGACGTACAATTTGTCTTGCCTAGGATTGGCTCTCCGTACAGCAGAACTTCTCCATCTAGAATACCATAGTCAGACCTGGTCTGAGGCTCAAATAGTTAATTACAGGCCCTACAACCTTAAGGCATATTCCTATAATGGAAAGCAGGGTGGAGGAAAAGGCCTGTGTCCCAAGGGCATTGTCCTGGCCTCGGCCATGCAGCCAGCCATTACCTCATTTAAGATTATTGTGCTTACAGGCCTCTCTCAAGAAATTTATCCTCCTAGGGCAGTTTTATGGTTAGGCCTATGTTAATTGAACTCTTGCTAGGGAATATTGGCACCCATCACCCAAGCCTCACTGGCCTAGCTCTTTAAGGATGCTCCGGGACAGGGCCACTGATCCCAGCAGTCCGTATGTCCTTAAGGTAGCCATAAGGACATTTAGACAGTGAGCATGTGCCCATGACACCAGTAAGCATGATTAAAACCAGCACATGGAGGTGGGGGACAGAAGATGATCATGCATCTAGGATGCAAGAAAACTACAAGGTGCTATAACTGGGGGATGCCCCAGGACTAGCAGATGCAAGGAATAACTGGGGATGCGGGTATCCCTGTGTTCTATTTCAGATGGGTGCTACTCTTCCCAAGGCAAAATCACCCTTAAAGTGTATCCGGGATAACTGGGACCAATTTGACCCACAATCTTTGAAGAAGCAGCAGCTCATTATTCTCTGCCAAACAACGTGGCCACAATACCCTCTGCTGTGTGGAGAAACCTGGCCTTCTAAGGGAAGTGTAAATTATAACACCCTTCTACAATTAGACCTGTTCTGTAAGAGGGAAGGTAAATGGATCGAGGTCCCCTATGTGCAAGTTTTCTTTTCTCTAAGGGACAATCTTCAGCTATGTAAGGCCTGTAACCTATGCCCTTGTGGCCCCTCCTCAGGACTACCCCATATTTAGGACTCCCTGTGGCTCCTGTCTCCACCAATGCTGACCAGGTCTCCTCAGCTCCTACAACCCAAGAGGAGTCAGGGAAGGTCAAAGCGGCCAAGACACCTCAGGCTACAAGGATGCCCCAATACTGCCCCCTACAGGCAGTAGGAGGAGAATTTGGCCCAACCAAAGTACATACTCCCTTTTCACTTTCTGACTTAAAGCAAATCAAGGCAGATTTAGGAAAACCTTCAGATGACCCAGACAAGTACACAGATATTCTGCAGGGCCTGGATGAATCTTGCGAATTAGACTGGAAAGATATCATGTTATTGCTTAGTCAGACCCTAACCAGCAATGAGAGAGAGGCTGCTCTAGCAGTGGCTCAAGACTTTGGGGACAGGTGGTACCTTAGTTAAGTACATGACCAAATGATGCCAGAGGAGAAGGATAGATTCCCTACAGGTAAACAAGTAGTCACTACCATGGACCCCCGCTGGGATCCTGACTCAGAACAGGGGACTGGAGTCGTAGGCACCTATTGACCTGCATACTTGAGGGATTAAGACTAACTAGGAAAAAGCCCATGAACTATGCAATGTTATCCACCATAACTCAGGGAAGGGAAGAAAACCCAACAGCCTTCCTTGAGTGATTACAGGAGGCCTTAAGAAAATATACTCCCCATTACCAGACTCCAGCAAGGGTCAACTAATACTAAAAGACAAATTTATTATGCAACCATCAGCAGACACTAGGTGGAAGTTCCAGAAGCTGGCCCTGGGGCCAGAACAGAGTCCAGAATCATCTCTAAATCAGGCAACCTCAATGTTCTATAACAGAGACAGGAGGAACAGGCTGAAAGGAACAAGAAGGACCCGAGAAAAGCCGCAGCCCTAGTCATGGCCTTCAGACAAGCAGACCCAAGGGGCTCAGAAGAGAGAAAGGCTTGGGTTAGCCGCCCGTCTGGCAGAGCTTGCTACCACTGCGGCCTACTGGGACACTTTAAGAGAGAGTGTCCCCAGAGGAACGGACCACCTCCTTGCCCTTGCCCACTGTGCCAAGGGGATCGCTGGAGGGCACACTGTCCCAGGGGATGAAGGTTCCCAGGGCCTGAGGTGGCTAACCAGATGACCCAATAGCAGGACTGAGGGTGCCAGGGCAAGTGCCAGCACAAGCCATCACCCTCACCAAGCCCTGGGTAAAGCTAACCATAGAGGGCGAGGAGGTGGATTTTATTCTGGACCCTGGCGTGACCTTCTCAGTTTTGCTTTCCCATCCTGGACAGCTGTCCTCCAAGTCTGTAACTGTCCGAGGAGTCCTAGGACAAGAAGTCACCTGATATTTCTCTCAACACCTAAGCTGTAACTGGGGAGATATACTCTTCTCACATGCCTTCGTCATCATGCCAGAAAGTCCCACTCCCTTAGTAGGGCAGGACCCATTAGCCAAAGCAGGCACCATCATCTATATGGACATCATCAGGGAAATCCTTCCCTGCTGCCCATTATTTAAAGAAGGAATTAATCCTGATGTTTGGGCAATGGAGGAACGATATGGGCGAGCAAAGAATGCATGCCCAATTTGAATAATGCCAAAGGATTCCACCTCTTTTCCTTACCAAAGACAGAACCCGCTAAGACTGGAAGCCACAAAAGGGCAACAGGATATTGTAAGGAACTTACTTTACTAGACCCTGAACTTTACTAGCTCAGGGTCTAATAAAGCCCTGTAACAGCCCCTGTAATACTCCAATTTTAGAGCACA
The DNA here is from genome assembly GCF_030222135.1 of Aotus nancymaae. Classification (NCBI taxonomy): domain Eukaryota; kingdom Metazoa; phylum Chordata; class Mammalia; order Primates; family Aotidae; genus Aotus; species Aotus nancymaae. The sequence continues at coordinate 2,993,970 of NW_026988435.1, forward strand.
AAAACCTAACGGACAATGGAGGCTAGTGCAAGATCCCAGGCTTATTAATGAAGGTGTGATCCCTTCATACCCAGCCGTATCCAAACCATACACCTTGCTCTCTCAAATACCAGGAGAGGCACAATAGTTTACAGTCCTAGACCTTAAGGATGCCTTTCTCTGTGTTCCATTACATAATGACTCCAAGTTTCTGTTTGCCTTTAAAGACCCTTTAGACCAGAAGTCTCAGCTCACCTGGACAGTGTTATCTCAGTGCTTTCGAGATAGCCCCCAACTGTTTGGTCAGGCTCTAGCACAGGACCTTAGTCATTTTTCACATCCAGGTACCCTGGTTTGTCAATACATGGATGACTTACTTTTAACTGCTAACTCAGAAACCCAGTGTCAGCAGGACACCCAGGACCTCCTAAACGTTCTAGCCACCTGTGGATATAAACTTTCAAAATCCAAAGCCCAACTTTGTAGGCAAGAGGTAAAATACCTAGGGCTTGTCTTGTCTAAGGGCACTTGGGCCCTTGATGGAGGTCTCCAACCCATACTGGCCTTCCCCTGTCCAAAAACCTTAAGATAGTTATGGGGATTCTTAGGAATAACTGGTTTCTGCTGATTGTGGATTCCCTGATATGGTGAAACAGCCAAACCCCTGTACACTCTGATTAAGGAAACCCAAAAAGCTAACACCCATCTAATACAATGGGACTTTATAGCTGAGGCAGCCTTTCAGACCCTAAAGCAGGCAATACTGCAGGGTCCAGCTCTAAACCTTCCTACAGGGAACAACTTCTCCCTATACTTTATGGAAAAGTCAGGAGTAGTACTGGGGGTTGTCACCCAGACTGTGTGTGTGTCACCACTGCACAGCCGATGACATACCTAAGTAAGGAAAATGACGTGGTAGCAAAAGGCTGGCCACGCTGCTTGCGGGTCATAGCCACAGCAGCTATGCTGGTCTCATAAGCTGTTAAACAGTGTAAGGGAAAGATCTAACTGTATGGGCTTCACGTGATGTAGCTGGAATTCTGGACTCTAAAGGAGGCTTATGGCTGTCCAACAACTGCTTACTCAAATATCAGGCCTTAAGGCTCGAAGGGCCTGTACTTCAGCTGCGCACATGTGCAGCCCTCAATCCAGCTACTTTTCTTCCTGAGGAAGAGGCAGACAAAGAACATGACTGTCAGCATGTTATAGCCCAGGACTACGCAGCTCAAGAGGATCTCTTAGAAACTCCTTTAGCCAATCCTGACCTTAACCTTTACACTGACAGGAATTCATTTATGGAAAATGGAGTTTGAAAAGGCAGGATATGCAGTAGTCAGTGATCAAACAGTGCTTGAAAATAATTCCCTTCCTCTGGAACTAGTGCCCAGCTGGCAGAACTAGTAGCCCTCACTTGAGCTCTAAAATAGGAAAAGGAAAGACAATAAACATATACACAGATTCCAAATATGCTGACCTGGTTCTGCATGCCCATGCTGCCATATGGAAGGAAAGAGAGTTCCTAACCTTGGCAGGAACTCCCATTAAATATCATAAGGAAATTTTAGACTTATGACACGCTGTCCAAGAACCAAAGAGGTAGCAGTCTTACACTCCTGAGGTCACCAGAAAGGAGATGAGAAGGAAGCAGAGGGCAATCACCGAGCTGAGGTCAGCTAGACAGGAATTTATAGAAGGACCTTTAATATCGGAAAGCCCTCTCCAGGGAACCAGACCTCAAAACTCATCAGAGGAGACAGAGTGGGCAATCTCCTAGGGACATAATCTTCTTCCTTCAGGATGGCTAGCTACTGAGGAGGGAAGGGTACTCCTACCTGCTGCCAGCCAGTGGAAAGTACTTAAAACCCTACATCAAACCTTCTATATGAGTATAGAGGATACATATCAAATGGCCAAATCTATATTTATAGAAAAAGGTCTCTTCAGGGCTGTACATTATCTAGTCAAAGGATGTGAAATATGCCAGAAAAATAATCCTTCGGCACATCACAAAGCTCCTCCTGGGGAAGAGTGAACCAGTCATTACCCAGGTGACGACTGGCAAATGGACTTTACCCATATGCCTAAGTCTCCAGGACATCAATATCTGTTAGTACATGTAGATACCTGCACAAACTGGGTCGAGGCTTTCCCTGTAGAACAGAAAAGGCCCAAAAGGTAATGAAAGTCCTGATAAATGAAATAATCCCTAGATTCGGATGACCTCACTGTCTTCAAAGCGATAACGGCCCTGCCTTCAAAGCTGCAATAACCCAAGGAATTTCCAAAGCGTTAGGAATACAGTATCATCTCCACTGTGCTTGGAGGCCTCAGTCCTCAGGGAAAGTGGAGAAGATGAACGAAATTCTTAAGAGACACCTAAAGAAACTGGCACAGGAAACCCACCTCCCGTGGCCTTCTCTATTACCAATTGCACTCTTAGGGGCTCGAAACTCTCCTCAGAGAATAGGACTCAGCCCCTATGAGATGTTTTATGGATGGCCCTTTCTTACTAATCTTGTATTAGATAAGGAAACAGCAAATCAAATAAAAGATACAACCTCGTTGGCTAAGTACCAACAGGCTCTTCGGACCTTACCTGAAGGACCTCCTAGGGAAAAGGGGAATGAGTTGTTCTGCTCTGGAGACCTAGTGCTTGTTAAGTCTCTCCCCTGAGACTCTCCCTCTCTAGGTCCATCTTGGGAAGGACGATTTTCAGTTACTCTGTCTACCTCAGTGGCAGTTAAGGTGGTGGGAATTGACTCATGGATTCATCACACTCGGCTGAAGCCTTGGACACCTCCTGAAGAAAATCACAGGCCCTGCACTCTCAGCCTGAAGTTCCAGGAGATGACCCTTCATACACCTGCGAGCCATCAGAGGATCTACATTTGCTCTTCTGACAAGATCCCCACGAAAGTAACTTCCTATGAGTCTAACTTACATCCTGGCATTAACAGGACTATCACTCTTAACTTTACTATCTGTGACCAGACTCTATGAGGTTGCCCCTAGGGATTAGCCTAACAGCTCTTCTCCTCTCCTTCCTAGTGCCCCCACCGTGACAATTTACACTGACTTTCAGGTGCAGAGTCTTTTCTTGCCAAGGCCACGCCATACTTGAACTCCAACTATTCCTTTCATAGTGGAGAGGGGGGTGGAATAATAGGAAGACTTCGTACTGGCATTGGAGGAATTACTACCTCTACTCAGTTTTACTATAAACTAGCTCAGGCGTTATTATAACACGAAAATGTTGCTAATTCTCTGTGCAGAAGCAGATTGTCTCTTTAGGTGCAATGGCCCTTCAAAACAGAAGCAGAGCCCTGGATCTGCTTACAGCAGAGAAAAGAGGAACCTGTCTCTTTTTAGGAGAAGAATGCTGCTACTTTGTAAACCAATCAGGTATTGTCTTAAGCAAAGTTAAAGAACTCAGAAAAAAAAAAAAAAAAAAACAGGATCGCAGAGCTTGTTTAACAACTGGCTGTCCTGACTCTACCCTCTTAGGCCTGTTTAAAACCATCTGTTATTGCTGGCCTTTGGGCCTCTCATCTTTAACCTTCTTGTCAAATTCATTTCTTCTAGAATTGAGGCCACAAATGCTCCTGCAAATGGAACCCCAGATGTCCTTGGCTCGTAAGTTCTATCGTGAACCTCTGGATCAACCTGCACCCCTGGGAAACTCCTCTCTGGAAGAAATCTCAACTGCAGGGCCCTTCCTGTGCCCCAATTCAGCAGGAAGTACTTAAAGAGTGATCAACGCTCCTGTCCCAACAGCAGTGGGCTCTTCCTAGGTCCATGAGGGGCAGGGTTTCAAAGGCAAGAGTTTCCTGGCTCCACTCCTCCATCAGGGAATGTAAAGTTCTTTGTCTGGGTAGGTAGAGAAATCCAGGTGGGCTTCTTTGTCCAAAAAGGCCGGGCCAAATGCTCTGAGAGGACGGGCTCTGTTGTGGATCAAGCAGCCAATCTGGTATCGGAGTCAAAGTTCAATCACTCCAGAGGAAGTTTAAAAGAACTCCTCTCCTTGGACGAGAACATGAATGGGGAGGGAATAACTCAAGGGTTAAAATCCCACAGCTCCCTCCCTATGCAGATTCCTTCTCTGGATCCCCTCCCATGTCAGCGTGGGAGCGGTCTCTCCTTTCATCTCTTTCTTTCTGCCTAATAAATTGCTCTCTGCAAAATTCTTTGGGTCCATGATATTTATTCAAATGGCAAAGTCACTGTATCTCCGGGGCCCCTTTCCCCATTCTTCAGGGTAAGAGAGGCCAAGAACCTTGGATTGGGGAACTGGGAGTATTCCCCCTGCTTTGAAATGCCACCCCTGCTCCCCCAGTTACAATATAACAGAAAGAACCCTGATTCTGATGTTCTAAACTCACTCACTGCCATCTAGGTTAGGTGAAATACAGGGCAGATCAAGATTGTGTTTTTCCCGCAATTACATAATTTGAGGGCTTCTCTAAGATAGAGATGCAGGACTTTGAAAGAGACACATGAAAATGAGGTACTCTGAAGCTTAAGTTTTGTTAGCTACGTGGTAAATGTGCCTCTGAGGAGATACTCATAATCCTCCATTCTGATGAATGTAAAATGGAAGGCATAATGTCTGCTTAAACTACATTATCAGATTTGTGTAAGAAGTCAAAATAAAATAACACGTGAAAAGTGTAATTAGTGTCCTACAAATGTAAGTTGTATAGGACACAATGGCTCATATTAAGGCTGACTGGGGCTACTCCCTTGAATCCAGGCTATTTGAGATGTGTCCATTCTTGCATAACATGTCTTGGTTCTTGGGACCTTACTCTCTATAACTTGCCTGGCTTTAAACATTGCTTGAGTCTCCTGTCAGTTCTAATCTACTTAATTCAGTAATACTTTTTACGTGCCTGCTGTGATCAGGAGAGTAATTTCTATACTTTCCTTTAATTCTTTCCAATTCTGGCTCACCCATTGGTTCTATCTTAGCACCAGCACATGTTCCCATGTACTACATCTGATCTCACAGCTCTGCTCGAATTGAACTTGCTAGACCAGACTAAACCTGTGTGTACTCTCTACAGAACCTCTACCCTTACTTCCTATAACCCTTTACCCTTCTTTATGCTCTATACTCCTTGTCGTTTATTCTGAGATGACATTAACTTTGAAAGATTCAATTTTAAAAGGCTCCATGATAAAATACCTTTATGACTTCATATAGATTGTAATATCCTATATAAGTCTCCTAATTAATCCCTTTGCTTTTAACATTTCTAGTGAATCACAGTTTTGTAAAGGGGCAGATAATATGCTATGCTTTGCAGAACATTTGCAACTAATTTTATATATACCTCACCTCTCGGAACTGGGCTTAGCACCACTCCTTCATCTCTCACATATTTCTGTCCCCCACCATAGTTCACAGTGTGTATTTGGTTAGAAGGAAGTAGACCTCCACTGATAGAGATGGCATTGTATTCAAGACGGCTTGGGATGTTTAAGGCTTGTTTACAGATTTCCTAGGTGGTCCCCTGGGTTTATCAAGTGTTATTGGTAGAAACAGTATATATTATCTGACTTCCTTACTCAAAATCCTCAATAATCTCCTACTATCTTAAAATGAAATCCAGACCCCAGTCAGGAACTAAAGCAGCTTGATAATGGCTTCTGAAACATTTTTGGCTTTAATTCTTAATCAACCAATTCAATTAATTTACTTAAAAGACCAAAACACACCTTTACTTTCGCATACATTCAATGATGCATTCCTCCATTAAATTATTCACTTAGTCAACAAATATTGAGTGGCTACTATGCTGCGGACATTGTCAAGACAGCTGTAAAAATATATGGAACATAGTCTCTTTCTTCAAGGAACTCGCACAGTAATGTGGACAGACAAAAAAATAAAAGTCTTTGGCAACTAACTGCAATAGAAGCATCACTTCTCTGAGTAGGAAGTAGGGAAAAATTCCTGCAGGGAGGGGACATTAAATTATGAATGGAAAATGGGTAAACAATTACCATAAAAGAGGTTAGAGGAGGGTATCTAAAGGTAGTGTAAACAGTTATGACACAGTTCAATCACATGAGGCAGGCAGGGGAGAGATACAGCATATGTGTGTGGGGGTGGCATAATCTAAGAGTGTGCACTTTAGAGCCAGACTGCTTGGGTTCAAATCCCAGTTTGGTCACTGACTAACCATGTAGACATAGCCAAGTCACATTGGTCACTTTGTCTCTGTTCCTCAACTATAAAATGGTAATAATAATAGCATTCATATCAAAGGATTTTCATGAAGATAGAACAATTTACAGTTGGCACATAATAATAACAAAATACATATTGAATATTACTATCTTTTTTTTTTTTTTTTTGAGACGGAGTTTCGCTCTTGTTACCCAGGCTGGAGTCCAATGGCGCGATCTCGGCTCACCGCAACCTCCGCCTCCTGGGTTCAGGCAATTCTCCTGCCTCAGCCTCCTGAGTAGCTGGGATTACAGGCATGCGCCACCATGCCCAGCTAATTTTTTTGTATTAGTAGAGACGGGGTTTCACCATGTTGACCAGGATGGTCTCGATCTCTTGACCTCGTGATCCACCCGCCTCAGCCTCCCAAAGTGCTGGGATTACAGGCTTGAGCCACCGCGCCCGGCCTGAATATTACTATCATTTTAAATGTCAACATCATCACTACTTTGGAGTCTTCAAGTAGTTCAATATGGCTAGCGGATGGAGAATGAGATGTATGGCATCATGAATGTCTCATACACAGACTATGACATTTGGAATATATCTTCTATTATGTTCAGTTGTGAATAATCAGTGTCTGGGCTACAATCTGGAACAATTATATCAGAATCTCCAAGGGTGAGATCTAAACATCGGCGAAGCTTTCCAACTAACTCCTGTGGTTTTAAGATTGAGAACCAGTGAATTAACTAGAAGCAGTCTTCCTCCTGAAAACTATTGTAACAGTTATCATGTAACTTTGGGGGTACATATCTAATATCAAATGAGTTTTTAAAATACACAGTAGTAATTTCACACAGAGTTTTTGGTTGCATGGATGTGGACTGAATAGAGTCAAGGGATATTTATTTTCACAAAGTATTCCAGGTTATTCTGATGTAGGTGACATGCCTATAAGACTCTGCATAACACTGTATATCTCCCATGTGGCACATAGCCTATCGTGTCTGGTGTTGTAATTATTTTGTACATTTTTACCTTCTCTACAAAGTCTAGTCTGAAGCACTAGAAACTCTGGGCTACACATAAATATACATACTACATCTCCTTATGGAAGAGATTTAATAAGTATTTCTTTGTTCCATTTATTAGAGAAAAATGCAGTTCTCCAGTGACATTTTCCAAACCCTAAATGTCCTCGTGGTTGTTTTCAAGATACTTTATCAGCAGATAAAACTATTGAGACTAGTGTTAAACAAATGAGTGATGGATAGCTTATTAATTGTTTCATAGATTACCTCCAGTAGGTATTGCCATTCTCAATTTTCACAATTCTCTAAGGGTCCTGACAAGTCTGTCTAAAATATTATCATTGGACATGTTTCCTGGGTAAACTTATTCTTTCTGACTACATCTGTATTTTCATTCAGTAGAAGCCTCATTCAAAAGGATTCTTCATATGAGGACTATGTAAATTCAAGTTCTATATTAGTAGACAAATTTAGTGAGTGAATTCCAAGGTTATGCTGAGAATCACATTTTTATCTATATCCCTAAATAATCAGCCTGAAATATAGAATTTTATAATTTCATAGTAAACTTCACATGGGTAGTACTCAACAAAAGAACAGTAATTATTTAGTTTCTCTAGTTTAAGTCTATGAAAAAGTAAAAATAAAGTAAGAATCATAAAAGGCAGCAGCTATCACAAGCAATCTTTGTGCTCCATATAAGACACAGAAGTCTTGATTTGCATTTCTCTAATGACCAGTGATGATGAGCATTTTTTTCATATGCTTGTTGGCCTCATGTATGTCTTCTTTTGTAAAGTATCTGTTCATATCCTTTGCCTACTTTTGAATGGACTTGTTTGTTTTTTTCTTGTAAATCTGTTTTAGTTCGTTGTAAATCCTGGATATCAGCCCTTTGTCAGATGGGTAGGCTGCAAAAATTTTTTCCCATTCTGTTGGTTGCCGATTCAGTCTAATGACTGTTTCTTTTGCCGTGTAGAAGCTGTGGAGTTTGATTAGGTCCCATTTGTCTACTTTGGCTTTTGTTGCCAATGCTTTTGGTGTTTTGGCCATGAAGTCCTTGCCTACGCCTGTGCCCTGAATGGTTTTGCCTAGGTTTTCTTCTAGGGTTTTTATGGTGTTAGGTCTTATGTTTAAGTCATTAGAGAAATGCAAATCAAAACCACATTGAGATACCATCTCACGCCAGTTAGAACGGCGATCATTAAAAAATCTGGAGACAACAGATGCTGGAGAGGATGTGGAGAAATAGGAACACTTTTACACTGTTGATGGGAGTGTAAATTAGTTCAACCATTGTGGAAGACAGTGTGGCGATTCCTCAAGGACCTAGAAATAGAAATTGCATTTAACCCAGCAATCCCATTACTGGGTATATATACAAAAAATTATAAATTGTTCTACTATAAGGACACATGCACACGAATGTTCACTGCAGCACAGTTTACAATAGTAAAGACCTGGAACCAACCCAAATGCCCATCAATGATAGACTGGACAGGGAAAATGTGGCACATATACACCATGGAATACTATGCAGCCATCAAAAACAATGAATTTGCATCCTTTGTAGGGATATGGATGAACCTGGAAACCATCATTCTCAGCAAACTGACACAAGAACACAAAATCAAACAGTGCATGTTCTCATTCATAGATGGATGTTGAACAATGGGAACACATGAACACAGGGAGGGGAGCACTATACACGGGGGTCTGTTGGGGGGAGTAGGGGGACAGTGGGGGGGGTGGGGAGTTGGGGAGAGATAGCATGGGGAGAAATGCCACATATAGGTGAAGAGGAGGAAGGCAGCAAATCACACTGCCACGTATGCACCTATGCAACAATCTTGCATGTTTTTCACATGTAACCCAAAACCTAAAATGCAAAAAAAAAAAAAAAAAAAAAAAAAAAACACACACAGAAGTCTCACAGTCATGTATTTTTAGAATTGGAGAATATGATAGAGATCATAAACTCCATTTCCTTATCTCTGTTGAAATATCCATTTAAAAATTATTTCTGATAGGCAGCCCTCCATTTTAGTTTATCAGTATTTTTAATGCTCTCAAAGGAACACATTCCATTTTTGGGAAACATATTCTTGGTATACAACTGAAATTTCATCTTTCACTTTCTCTTCTAAGCTTACTTACTGGCTGTGCCTTTTAACCTTCTGACACACATTCTGGCCCAAGAGTCACATGTAGCTCAAGAGTCTATAAAAAGCCACTGAATGTGTCTGCTAATTGGTAGATGAATTGCTTCTGGCATGTCTGCTTCTTACGTCTTGCATCAAATCTCTTCTCCCTAGTCAAGTCCTCTTGGGCACAATTTGCTTTTTTATCCAGAGTGTCTCTCTCTTCCTGGTCTGATTTGGATCTAATGCTTATTTGGAGGGTTCCTACCATGAACTTTTCAGAGATACTGTGACCCTAACCTGCCCAAGGGTGTCTGAATACTGCACCACCTTGGTCTGAGTCCAGTGCCTCAGATCACTTGTCAATGAAAGAGGATTAGCAGATGAAAATATTTAACTTGTCTTCTGTCTGATAGCTTTGAAATGTTTAAAAAGTTACTTTTCTTACCTGTTAACAAGTCTTTTCTTTGAAGTTTCAACAGTTTTTCACTAAACACACTGCTATAGTTTGGATGTTTGTCTCTGCCAAACCTCATCCTGAAATTTGATCCCCAGTTTGGTGGTGGGCCTAATGAAGGTATTTGAGTCAAGAAGGTACATCCCTCATGAATAGAATAATGTTTTCCCTCAGAGCGAGTGAGTTTTCATTCTATCAATTCTCAAAAGGGCTGGTTGTTACAAAGAGTCTAGCACTCCCCTAGCCCTTGCTTCCTCCCAGCTCCCCTGTGCCTTGCATCAGGAGTGGAAATTGCCCGAGGCCCTCGCCAGATGCCCACTCTTGAAATTCCCAGCCGTCAGAATCCTGAGCCAAATAAACCACGTTTTTTTCTTTATAAATTACCCAGTCTCGGGTATTCATTCCTTTATAACGACCTAAAATGCATGAAGACATACATTTTCCAAATAATTTGTGTACTGATCAATAAGCTCTGGGTGAAGATGACTTGTAAATTGAGATCACCAAACCCACTTAAAAGCTCTATGTATACTTACAACTCAACATGACGCAGTACCAGCATTATTGTCTTCACCACAAATCTGTTATTCTTCATAATTTTTCTATGGGATTCACCAAATTAACGCCATACTTGCTCCAAATTAAATTGCCAGGATAATGTTCAGTGTTCCCAGGTGCTTCCTCTAGTAAGATCCTAACTGCTCTCACTGCTTCCTCTTTGTTCCACTCAATCTATTTTCAGAACAGTAGCCAGAGAGACGCTATTAACAAACAAGTCAGACCGTAACACTTATCAAATTTCTCCAATGTATCTTATGTGTCATGCAGTAAAAACCAAAGTCCCTACACTTCATTGGCCTTACATAGGAGGTGCACTTCTGTACCTCTCTGACCTTGTCACCCATTCACTCACTTCCCCCAAGCCCGACCAGCCCTGATATTCTTCCAACAGGCTTCTGCCTCAGGGCATTTGTTCCTGCAATTCTTTCTAACAAGAAAGAATATTTCCAAAATATCCCAGGGGATGCCCTCACCCCCTTCATATCCTCCCTCAAATATCATCTTCAGAATGAGGCCTTTTCTGATCACTTTACATAAAATTGCACATCCCTCCTCCATCACCCAAATCTCACACTTCCTATTATCTCTTCATTGCTTCATGTCTTTCTGTAGCATTTGTTAATTTATTATAAGTTGTAATTGCGGGTTTTGTTAATTATCTGTCTCTCCTCCCCTTTATATATAAGGTCTTTAAAAGGAGTGATTTTGCGTTTTTTTTCACTATTTTATCTCCATTATTTGCCAATAAATGGATATTGGTTAAATGAATAATTTCTCCATGTACAAATATTAGAGATCCAATGATCCCTGTGATTCTTCTCACATCATTCCCACCTATCACTAATGTCACAGCTCAGAATGAAATTCTATTTTGTTAGAATTATTGTCTTCCTTACGTCTCTCACTAATATAATACATCATACATTCTGGTGCAAGAATAATCTTTATGTTCGATTACATTCAATTCCATTGTTTAATAAATAAATCCCCAAATCTGTAACATGGCATTCAAGATACTATTAATTTGATCCCTAGACATCACATTTAAGCCATTTGTGACTATGTATCTCAATGTCTCACCTCTATGCCTTTGTTCACATGCAGTGACTTCTACCTGCAACCATTCTCAGTCCAGCCTGTGTCTACTAAACCCCACCCTTCCATCAAGTCACTGCCCAACTACTATATTTTTAGTGAATTATTCTCCCAGTCAAAAATATTTTTCAGCCTTAGCATGATTATGTGTGCTTGTCATAGCTTTTCTATTAGTTTACGAGCACTATCCCTAAAGCATCAAAATAAATCTTCATCTTGGGCAGACATGATGTTTGTTTTATTGAATTATTTATATGTTCCATATTTGAATTCTTCTTGATTTTAACAAACTGTTTTATATGTTGTATTGATCAAACTAAAACATGATATTTGTATGAGTAGAGTGCTATAATATATGTTAGAGAATTCCATTAAAGTAGACATTGATCTATTATTGAACAATCCTGGAACTTCATTTGTCAATAATGCCACTGTGAATGACTGCCAAATGTCTTGCTGAAATTGACATCAACTACAGCATTTCTCCAGTATTTCCTTCAGAAGGAAAATAAATGATGCTTTGATATGGTTTTCAGTGCACTTATTAATGCTCATTACTTCTTTAATTCCAACTGAAGTTATACAATCCACTTATTTAGTACTCTGTACTACTATTTTACAAATATTAATATTTTACAAATATTAGATTTGAAGCCAATTTCACTGTAGATTTAATTCGTAAAAGATGATCTGTACAAAGTTTTTGTATTCCAGACTTCAGGCACATAATATAAACTACCCATCCCTTAAATAAAATGTGGATAGTATTTCCATTTTTCTTCTGGTTTCTTATATCTTATAGAACTTTAATATTAAATAAATCAATATGTTTAGCATTTTTAAATAGTTTATCTTACCAGGTCTTGTTTCAGAAATCCATATATACCCTACCATTATACCATATACAAATTCAAATCCAGGTTGATAAAAAAACTAATATAAAAATGAAATACTAAAAAAATTTAGAAGAATAGAATGTCTGTGATGACAGGGTACATATGGATTTCCTAAACAAGACTGAGAAAAACTCATTATAAACAAAAATTTTAAGCTGAATTATTCCTTTAGACAATTCAGGTATAAGTATTTTATTAATGACATACATTGATCTGTTTTTTCAGTATTGAAGCTTCTCATCTATACAAATGCTAATTTACTTAAGTTTTAGGTTTTGATATTTAATAAAATTTTGTGATCATTTTCTTTTCTTTTCTTTTTTTTTTTTTGAGGCAGAGTCTTGCTCTGTCGCCAGGCGCCAGGTTGGAGTGCAGTGGCGCGATCTCGGATCGCTGCAACCTCCGCCTCCTGGGTTCAAGCAATTCTCCTGCCTCAGCCTCCCGAGTAGCTAGGACTACAGGCGCACGCCACCAGGCCCAGCTAATCTTTGTATTTTTAGCAGAGACGGGGTTTCACCATGTTGGCCAGGATGGTCTCGATCTCTTGACCTCGTGATCTGCTCACCTCGGCCTCCCAAAGTGCTGGGATTATAGGCATGACCCACCGCGCCTGGCCAGTTTTGCGATCATTTTTTACAATTTTTGCAGGACATTTTTCCTGGTCCCCTATGCTTTTTAACTATATTACTAAATGGAATTTTCTTTCAGTTATAATTTTTAATTCTTTCTTGTTGGTAGATAGAAATACTACTGGCTTTTTGAAATTGATTTTGTTCAGTGATATGCTGAATTATATTATTGATTTGGAAAGCTTATTGCTTGATTATCTTGGATTTTCTATAAAGATAATATCTCTAAATCACGGTTTTATTTCCTTCCATTCTTAAATGTTTTCCATCTCTAGCATGAGGGCTTCCAACAAATTGCTGAACAAAGTAGTGGTAGTGGGCATCTTGTCATGTCCTTCAATTCATCTAAACTTTTGCAATAAAGTAAGTTTTCTTTAGTGTTTTAAGGACATTGTGTTCTATTTTTACTTTGCCAACAGTTTTTACCATGAGTAGCTGTTAAAATTTGTCAAAGGATTTTTCTGCATCTATGGAGATGATCATATTTCTCCTTTAATTGGCTAAGGTGATGAATTATATTAAAAGATTTTATGTTAAAATATCCTTCAATCCACAGGATAAATCCAACCAGGTTATGCTGCATTAGTTTTTGCACATCATTGCGCTTAGGCTTCTGTTTTCTTTAGGACTATGATGTCTTTGTTCAAATATAAAAATGGCTTGATTTGCCTTTTTTATACTACCCTTGTGTAGATAAGGTGTTAAGGTTATATTAGCTTTATAAGTTAGGAAGAATGTCTCTTTTTCTAATCAACAGGGGAATCAGCATAAAATTGAGATTTTCTGTGTCTTGAGGACTTTAATACTTCCCTAGAACATTCATTTCCAGACTCTGGCAATCTGTTTTACAGTATGTTTTCAAATCTTTAATATTTCCACCTTCTAACACTCCCAGTTGGTTACTTTGCTTTTTATTATATTATGAAAATGAAATCAATAAAAAAGAATGGCCACAAAATCTCACCATCATATGTATCCACATACGTACATATGTACTCATCATTTCAAGAAGGGGAGTGGTCCAAGGTAGCTGACAAACACATGATTATTTTAAAACCACTACTTTTGTAAAAAACGTACAGACAAAGTATATTGTCTCTGTGTAATGGGACTATGAATAATTGGTAGTTTTCATTATATTTTATAAAATTTCCAAAACAATGAAATTAGATATTTTAGTTTCAGAGATTTATCTATTTTTGTGTAACTTATGATAACTTCTTTTTGAGTACCTAACTAGCTTTCTTTTTATTTAGAAGAATAATAATCAATCTTTCTTTTTACTGAAAGAAAGAACAATTTTCTTTCCAAGGAAGGAAAGAAAAAATGAAATGGGTAAAGCAGTTTAGAGCTTTGTACATTTGTCATACTATGTCAGATAAGCACTGACTATGCGTTTTTTGCTTTAAGCTATTTATGGCACTTTTTCATTTTGTGACATACTGACCCTTCATAGTCATATTGCAATCAGCTTTGCATGCAGTCATCTGTCAGGGAGATAATCTTGACTAAACTACATAATGGTACGGAATACCAGTGTCAGATATTTTCTTTAAAATGGTAGATTTGAGAAAGAGAAACTATGTTTTTAAAGTATAATTACTGAACTTTATCTTCACTAGATGATATTTTAGATCACTGCAAATATTACTTAAAGTCTTAAAAACAGCATAGTTTATTTAAACATTTGCATCCATCTTTAACTACAAACTAAATTCAAAGTGCCTCATAGAATATTAGATATTAAACTGTATCAATAACTACATATTTACATTCAACTTATTCAAATTGATATAATACTTCATAATAAAGTTTCCTTCTACAAATTTATCCATGAGAAGAGTTCTTTTGCTTAGACTTTCTAAAGACTGATTTTTATTTGAAAAAGACGAAGTTCTTTGTAATTATCTTAATGCATATGCTTTAATTTTTTTAAAAAGTTGAGGTGATAAAGTTTTTATGCTTTACCCCCACTTTTTTATTCCATTTACTCTATCTCTGGATTCTAATGTACAGTTCAACAATTATTTGAAAGTCAGAAGCCAACTGAGTCTGTGTCCCACAGACAAATTTCGAAATTTTCTTCCTATAATGCAGTAGTTTGGTTTATTGATCCCTTTTTTATCCTTCCCTTCAATGTTCCCTTCCTTCCCTTTGTTGTTTTGTTCCTTTCTTCTTTCATTTGTTAAACATTTTGATGGGTATCTTTATGTTAGGCTGGGTTTTAAAGAACTGGGCAAATGAGAAGGACATGGTTGGTGAAATTTGAGAACATTAATACCAATTCACTCCTCATCACTTATCAGATGCTTCACACCTTAAGAAAGCTGTAGGATAATTCTATCATTTTCTTATGCAAAAATGGTTTTGAGGCTTCCTGCCTTATATAACATAAAGGGTTAAATGTAATGGTGTCTGTAAAAGCACAAAGCACTATACTTGGTATATAGAGGTTGATTAATCAAAGGTTAATTTCATTTTCTTGCTTGGAGTGTTTAATTAATGGAGAAATAGTGACATCTAATGTAAAATATTTTAAAGCTGTGGCATGAACAAGATCCTAAAGAAACAGAGAATGCCTAAATCTCTCTGCAAAAATAGATTATAATATTTGGCTGAATCCTAAAAGATAAAAAGGACTCTGTCACCTGTAGAAAGGCTGAGCAGGTATTCTAGGTTTGGAAAGCAGCATCTGTAAAGGTACGAAGGATAAAACTCTACTGACTGGATGGAGACCATATATTGGCTGAAAGAGATGACGTTGGAAAATAGTCTATGAAGAACCATGAATGCCCTGCTAAAGAATTTAGTTCTGCATGTATCTGTGATTCCCAACCAGTGTGGACAGATTCCTTCAGCCATCAGGGCTTTTGGGCGGCATCTGGGGCAGCCCCTGGGGTCAATCACTTCTAGCAACAAATAAAGATATGCTGACCTCGGTGTGCTGAACAGATAGGATTCTTTGTATGACAATATATTAAAAAGCCTGGGAAACATCTCTATAGATATTATAATAAGTATTTTGGCTTGCAAACTTGCTAAATTTTAGATGCTTCATATGGTGACTGGTATTAGAAAAGGCAATGATCACTGAGGAGTCAGACAAGCAAGAGCCCTAACTAAAGATTACACAGTTCACCCAGGTAGGAGTGTAGAAGTGAAGTGATCCAGCTGTGGAGCCTGCTTTGAAAAGGTCCATAACACTGCAGCTTCTGCAGTTTGGTACAAGATCGGTTAGTCTTCTCTTAGTATTTCCTGAAGAACTTCAGCATAGACTATCCCCTCATTCTTGGCAAGGTCTTCCAGGGTTCATGATATATAAAGTGACCCACTGATGTTTTCCAAGTGTGCATTATATTCCTGCTCAGAGGATTAAGGTAACTTTCTGAGACATATGGTCTTATAAAGCTCCAGAAGGAGAGAACAGGCAGCTCAGTTTGTGTATACACAACTGACTAGCTGTCCCTAGCAAGGGAGAATTGGGCTGTATGTGGAGCTACCACTGAGGTATTACATGTTCTTTCTGGTACTACATTAGGACTGAGGCCTTAGCTATCTTTTCTTTGGTTCAGGAAATACAGAAGGTAAGACTGCTGGGTCAATTCCACATATTTTGGGATTTCAAAAACAAAGCATAGAAGTTCAGAGTTTCTTTCCTGGGGGGAAAAAGGGGTGCTAGGATTAAACAAAAAAGATAAAATACAAGATCAGAGAATTACTTATATGAGTCAGTGGTTGCAGTAAGAGAGCTGCTTCACTTTGCCACTCTGTTATTAAAGCTGCCTTTCTGCTACCTAGTCTGCTCTAAGGGCTCACCTGCTGAGATCAAGCTGGCAGGGAGCTACAGTGTTGGGCCAAGTTATCATAACAGGCTCTAGACTGCCTGCTGCAGAGAATGTGAGTGGTTAGGTGACGGTCAAGATTTTATTTTGAACTGTTTATAAATGGGGCAGTATGTCTGATCTTCTTGCTCCAATACAGATGGAACTAAGTGTACACTCTTCTACTCACAGCCTAGTGAGAGATTCAAAAAGTCCACAGCCTCTCCTGCTGAAAAACTTTGCCTGCTCCAAAGAATGGGAGTTCTCTCATGGTTGGAAACACGGCTACATCTACAGGGAGCCAAGTACCTAGCACTGATTTTGAGTCCTAGAGAGTTTCACAACCCGCAGACCAGGAGATTCCCTCTGGTGCCTACAACACCAGCACACAAAACTGGGTGGCCGCGGTGGCTGAAGCAGTCTTTTTTTTTTGTTTTTTATTCGTTTGTTTCTCATACCCCAGTGGCACCTGAAATGCCAGTGACAGAGAACCACTCATTCCCCTGAAAAAAACGGGGGCTGAAGCCAGGGAGCCAAGCAATCTGGCTCAGCGGGTCTCACCCCCATGAAAAGCAGCAAGCCAAGATACATTGGATTGGAATTCTCACAGCCAGCACAGCAGTCAAGAGCTCCATCAGGGACGGTGGAGCTCGGTGAGGGGTAGGGGTGTCTACCATTACTGAGGCTTGGGTAGGTGGTTCTAAACTTGCCTGTGTAAACAAAGTAACGGAGAGTTCTGAGACATGGAGATGTGCAACAAACATTGGCAATAGGTACAGTCCCCTTCAATGGTGAGAGTGAAATTTTCAAAATTTCAATAATTTGGGCCAATTGAAATAAGAACAACACAGTATTAGGGCATTTTTGCATTGTTAGAAATACCTGAGACTGGGTACATTATAAAGAAAATAAATTTAATTGGCTCACAGTTCTGCAAGCTGTACAGGAAGCATAATGCCAGGCATCTGCTCAGCTTCTGGTGAGGACTCAGAAAGCTTAAAATCATGATGGAAGGGGAAGCAGACACACATAGCAAAAGCAGAAGCAAGGGAGACAGCGTGAGTGGGAGAAGGTGCTGCACACTTTTAAAGGACCAGATCTCGTAAGAACGATCATGAAGACAGCATTAAGTCATTCATGAGGGATTCACCCTATGACCCAATCACCTCCCACCAGGTCCCAGTTCCAGCACTGAGGATTACAATTCAACGTGAGATTTGGGTGGGGACAAATATACAAACTTTACCATACAGTACCTCAGGAATGTGATCCAGATCTTTGGTATTATACCCTGGATAACTATGACATACCTCTAGGACAAGGGCGATTTAGGTTTGTCTTATTGAGGTAGCAGGTATTGACATGGTCTGGATTTGTGTCCCTACCCAAATCTCATGTTGAATTGTAATTGAGAAAGAGCCTAACAGGAGGTGACTGGATCATGGAGAAGGATTTCCCCCTTGCGGTTCTCATGTTAGTGAGTTCTCAGGAGACCCGGTTGTTTAAAAGTGTGTAGCTCTCTCCCTTCACTTTTTTTCCCCCTCTGGCCATATAAGATGTGTCTGCTTCCCCATCACCTTTTGCCATGATTGTAAGTCTCCTAAGGCCTCCCAGCCATGCTTCCTGAGGAACTGTGAGTAAATTAAACCTCTTTTCTTTATAAATTACCCAGTCTCAGGTAGCCTTTTTATAGCGATGTGAGAATGGAGTAACACAAGTACCAACTCACTAATTAAAAAGGCAAATATCAGGATTGAAATACAGTCAAACATAAATATGTGGATTTTGGAGCAGGCAGTCATAGAAAGGACATCCTTTCCTAGGAGGTTTATATCTGAGTTATAAATTTATATATTTATATCTGAGTTGGTAAAATTCTCCCAAATAACACAATTCACCTTAAAGCATTATAAGACAGCTTCCAGGAATAATGTTCAGTAGACTCAAAATTTTCAGTCCCATTCCAGGCTGTAAGTCAGAGGGCCAAGGATTGGCAAAAACCAGGAAAGATATCTAATTTCAAGGGATAAATAGTCAAGTGGCAATTTACATATGAAAATATGGGATAAATGCTCTTAAAAAAAGGTGTATCTGTATACTGTGAGAACGCACAGGAAGGCTGAGAAAACTGACCCTGCAGAGGTGGAATAATTGATTTCATTGTTTTTGAGTAGGACTCATAATACAGAGGAAAGAAAAAAAAAAAAGAAAATCAAAAACTACAGACAGTATGCTAATTCACCTCAAACTTTTATAAATAAGCAAAAGTAGAAATAAGCAACTAGGGGAGGAAGAAAATAGAAAATATTGTCTGCATAAGGATAAAGGTTATTATAATTCTTGAGTAAATAGGCAGTTTGGTGTTACATTCTTTTTAACAGTGTCAGTATTAAATTCTAAACATCAGAATTAACAGTATTTTTACCACTGATATATAAAATTTTGAATGTGTGGGCATACATAAAATACAGGTAAGAGGAGAGGACAAATGGTTAATTTCCACACTCCAAGGTAAACAACTGCATCAGTGCTTTGCTGTTGCAGATTATGAAATAAATTATCTCTTAAGAAATTGGCATAACCAAAGAATGAAATTATTTTATTTCAGAAATCATCTCTAGGAAGAATATGAATGCTTGGATCATTATAGCTATGTTAAAATCAATTTGGATTGATCAGAGAAAGAGAGTTGAAATAATAATATTGAAAACACTCCATGGAGTTCAAGTTCCCACAGCATGAAGAATTCATAATAAGCTTTTCTATCCTTAAGAGAAAGGCCATGATAAATTGAAAACGGCTAGCAAACCTTAATAAAGATATATTATGTTTTGTTTCTTACTTTTAAGACCCATTTTGATATGAACTCTCAGATATAATGTTGTTTTGTGTTATGAAATATGATCTATAGTTAGGATGTTAATTCAAAGTTCTTATAAGAAAATCTATTTTATAATAGTCACTCTTTTATGCTGAATATATTTCAGTGTCTGTCCATACTTGAGACTTAAGACACACATAGAAAGTATCTAAAATTTATTTAAAATAAAGGCAGTAAGAGTTAAGAATGCTTAAATTCCCAATTCCAGGTGGACATCAAGAATTAACTGCTGATAAATGTACGAATTTGTAATAAATAGCAAAATTATTATCATTATTATAACTAGCAGGTATGGTTCTCACTCATTCTAATGACTAATCTTTCTTTCTGGAGTCAATAGCATGTCTGAAACAACAGGATGATATGTCCAGTTTTAAGTTGTTCGATTATTTTTCTCAGTTCTGAGTCATGTTTCTTCTTCGTTGTCTTCTGCAGTTTTATTGAACTCAGTAGTATAAAGGTTACGAAGGCTCACTTCGAGACTGCATTGTGCTCAGTGTCCAATTATATGACAAGACTTACTGCCTAACAGCTTACTTCAAAATGTCCCTTGGCTGCAACAAAACATCAGGATTAAAAGCTGTAAACTTATAGCAAGCAATTGTCAGTTTTCAAACTCTTTACTGCCAAATACATGTAAATGTTACATAAATATTCATTGCAAAACCATCTTATTTCTCAAGAATATTTGAAATCACAAGCTAAAAGTAAAATGCCCCAAAATAAGATATTTTAAAAATCAAACAAAAATACAAATACCCATATTCTACTTTCTTCCAATTAAAAAAAAAATTCCATGATTCTCATAATCTATTCCAAGTAATTATCTCTCTTCTACATAATTTTTCTATGAATGCTAATTTACTTCTCCATTTCCCATTCATTCTTTCATCTACTCCAACAGGCTTGTGTCTACCGCCCTCCAAATTATATTTTAGAGTTATCTGAGTTCTATAAATTGTAGTTCCTATGAACTACTCTCAAATTTTATTTTCATTCACATTTTTGCAGCATTCCATATAGTTGAATATGTTTAAACTGTTTTTCTTCCTTAATATTTCCTATTTTGTCATTTTTTCCTCTTTACTAACTCCTTTTTTCTAGTCTCCTTTTTCCTAAATGCTTATACATTGCTAACTTATATGTTGGGTCTTAGGCCATCTTGTTTTCCTGCCCTCCCTAACTTAGCATATCCATTGCCATATTTTGTCTATGTTGTTGATAAGATAAACATTTCCAGCCCATTTAGGCTGTTATGTACAATTTATTTAAATGTATCACTGCAGAAGTTTTCCAGTTTCAAAATGGTAGCAAGGAAGCAAGCTGGCTTCAATCCCCTGCACAGAAAACCAAAATCAAACATACAGTGCCTTGATTATCACCAGAAATATCTGAGAGTCAAATTTGAAGTAGACAGTTCCCAGGGCTACAGAAAAGTAAAGAACTCTGAGCACACAGTAAGGAGATTGGACTTCCATATCTGTGATGCCCCTCCCTCCAATCTGCCTGATATCAAGCAGGTGGAACTTTTCCCCCAACTCACAATTTCCACACTGGAAAAATGTAAGACTGATGTAGACAACCAGCTTCCTCACTGGGCTCTCTAACAAGAGTCTGGTCCATGGCTCAACCTAAAGGAAGACCTGCAAGTATCTGAAGAGACAAATATTCCTGAGGACAGCCAGAGACAAAGGGGGATGATGAGACTACCACCCTTAGCCCTAAAAACTCTGCTCTTTTTAAAATTTAATTTAATCTAATATTTTTTTTGAGACAGAGTCTCACTCTGTTGCTCAGGCTTGAGTACAGATATCGAAGCAACTTCACTGCCCATCAGTGAATGAATGAAGAAAGAAAATGTATCATATATACACAATATATTTATTCACAAAAATGTATAAAAATAATTTCATTTACAGCAGCATGGATGGGACTGGAGGTCCTATGTTAAGTGAAATAAGCTAAGCACAGATAGACAAATATTGCATGTTCTCATTCATAATTGGAAGTGTAAAAATTGGACTTCATGAAGACAGAGATGAGACTGATGGTTACCACAGCCCAGGAAGAATAGGGGGAGAGAGGATGAAGAGGGGTTGATTAATCTGTAATAACGTACACCATGATAAAAGAAATAAGACCTAATGTTAAAAAGAGAAGCAAGGTTATTACAGTTAACAATAATGTATTATACATTTTAGTTTAGCTAGATGAGAATAATTCGAATGTTCCTAGCATAAAGATAAGATAAATATTTAACATGAAGGATATCCCAATTACCCTGAGTTGATATTTTTGTACTTTATATGAATGTATCAACATATCACATGTGCTCTGAAAATATATATTATGTATCAATAAAAAATTGCAATCCCCAAACATGTTTGGTACTCCAAATAAATAAATAAATAAATGCCTCACTACAATTTCACATTTAACACGCTCACAATGAGACTCATTTTCTCCTAGTTTTTCACTATCTTTTGCCATCATATCCTTGTTTTATCACACTTTCTCCTTTTACCTAACATTCAATCGTCCTGCAAACATTATTTTACATACCCTGAATTACCACCTTGAGTCATCTGCCAATACTATCATTTAAATACATCCTCTTCTACGTCACTGTCTTTCTGTCCAGTATGACCTGTCAACCAGTATGTGATAATGGATTAACTTGTTTCCTGCTTCCTTTCTTTCCTCTTATGATTTGCTATCCTTTTATCAAATTATATCACCTTCCACTCTCAGCATTTACTCTCCATTAGTGTTTTCCCACTGCATATAGAGCAAAACCCAAACTCTCTAGTATGGCATTTAATCTTGTGTGAACTTACCTTTCTTTTCAACTTTATCTCTTCCCTCACTCATCATGACTCACTATACTGCTGACACATCAGTATTCTCTTGCAAATGTCAAATATATCCTGCCTAAAAGACTTTGCACATGATGATATTCTCTTTGCCGATGTACTTTATTCGTAGCCCTTTCATATTTGTTCAGGTTTCAGTCAAACTGTCATCTATTTAAAGAAGTCTTTCTTAACTACCCTAACTTTAGACTTCTAGTTATCTTCTGTTTTAGATGTCATATAAATTTATAAGAGTTAATGTGATTTGCATGTAAGTATGTTAGTATTTGTGTGCATGTGTATACTTCCCACGTTGAAATATAAGGTCCTTGAAAGCAGGGAAAATGTGTGTCTTTTCATTTTGTTCTTAGTAAATAGACACATATTAAGTGCTATAATAAATTTGGTTAAGAAATTCACCATCTAGTTTGTTCAAATACAGCTTCTGAATAAATGATAATTTTAATTGTTTTAATGAACAAACATTTTGCCTAGTTAGTATACCTGAAAAGGAAGGGGTCTGATTTTTTGAATCTCCCATATTAGGCCATCAGTGACCATGGAATTCTCCAGGGGTTGGCAGGTCACATAACCTGGTAGCTCCTAGCCAAGGGCAACTTTTAGAGAAGGGAGCAGCTGTGTACTATTAGTAGCCAACAATTATCACTGAGAGATGGGTACAATTGCTCAGTAATGAAATACATGAAGAATATCTAAAATGCCCATTACATATACCTTTTCATTTAATGACTATTACAATCATCTAGGAAGATTATTAACCATATTTTATAATGATGAAAGTAAGTGTAAAATGTTAAGTGATTAGTTCAAGGAAAAACTCCAGCAAAGGGTACTGCCTAGAATAGAGCTCGAGACTGTCACTTTAAAGCCAGGACTCTTCTCCTTTGAATTGAATACTGCTTTGTGTATATAAAGAAACTCAAATAGAAGAATGTCCAACTTGGGAGAAAGAAACAATTGACTTAGCTGCCAATGCTATCTTTTTAACCTAGGTAAGAAAATTGCCAGAAAGACTAAAATGCAAAAGACACAACCCACTTTTTAATAATCATTTTGCTCTGCTCATCATGAAGAAAATAACTATATTGATAATGGAGATAAAAATACTTATGCTATTTGGTGTATTATATGCCTGTCTTTAAAATCTTTGAAAACATTTTCTTATTTAATCCTCTCTATGTCCTAATACTATTTCTACAAAATAGGAATGGACCAAAAGTAGAGCAAGATAGAAATTGATTTAAAGAATCAATGACATAATTCAAACTTTATTTTTTCAAATCACCCTTTGTCTTAGTCTGCTTTGGCTGTAACAAAAATATCATAGACTAGGTGGCTTATAAACAACCAAAATTTATATTTCACAGTTCTGGAGGCTAAGAAGCACAAGATCAAGGTACTGGCATATTCGGTATTTGGTGAGGGCCTGCTTCCTTGTTCATAAATAACTACCTTCTTGTATCCCCACAAGGCAGATGGGACAAGGAAGGATTTTGGAGCCTCTTTCATGAGGGCACCACTCCCATTCATGAGGGTTCATTTCTTCAAGACCTAATTACTTCTTAATGGCCCCACTTCCCAATATCATCACACTGTGAATTTGGTTTCCACATACGAATTTCTGGGGAATACGTTCAGTCCACAACACCCTAATTAATGAAATACAATAAATATTAATTGAAAGCACTATCATATGTTTTATCATAGCAAAGAAACATTAGGATACATTGTCAAGTGACTAATATACCAAGATATATTATCAAGTCAAGGTTACTCGAGAAGTGGAGATCTCAGACAATAAATGAAGTAACACCAATCTTTACATGTTAAGAAGTTGAAAATATAAAGAAAATTATTTTCAAATGTGTAATATGCTACATAAATCCTATAACGTTGAAAGCGAAAATCGCAAAAATAGAACTATAAATAGGGAAGAATTTTATCATTAAGGAAATAATAGCAAAAAATCAAGGAAAATGAAATACTTACAAGACCAGAAGGGGCATATCACAGTTTCAAAATATACTTGTGGAGATATTGAGAAAAAGAAGAATGGTAAGAGGAAACTATGTAAAAAGTCCTAGTGTCTACTTAAGTTATGTATCAACAAAGCCTACTTCTCATCTGTCCCATTTTACACAAAAGGGAAATTTTATCTGCAAAGCATCCTGGTGAGGGACTTGCAGAAAAGGTAAGGTTCTCAATATAGCGTAAGAAAAAAGACGACAGAGGAAACGTGACCTAATAGGAGTAAGATAAAATAACAGTGGGAATTCCTAGAGTGCTCGTGCACTTCTTTTCAGAAAAATTGGATGGTTTTGGCCCATAATAAGTATCCTATATAAATAGTTCACATGTTTCTAACAGAATTTCACCTGTTTCTAAAAGGATTTTTGGAGAAACTCTAAATCTTAATTGAGAGCAAAACAAAGTTAGGGTGCTAAAAAGAAGGAATAGGATTTAAACCTACCCTTAAATTATTTTTAGAAGTTTCCCAGCATATTCTGGAACTATTGCATGTAAAAAATATGGCTATCATTTTATTTCTTTCAAAAGAAATTTTACCACTCAAACAGTATAATGATAAAGGAAGTTTTAAAACTACTGTGTGAGAAACCTTAATTGCTATGAGGTCTCAGAAAAGTTCAAAAGGGAGTACAAAAGGACCTCTCCATCTAACTGATTTATATATTGTAGTTCCATGAACAATTCAATCTGGAACACAGAAACAGTAAAACTTTGTGTGTGTGTGTATGCATGTGTGTATGTGTGTGTGCTTGCACATAGTCATTTCAGTAGACTGCTTATGCTAATTTGAAAACAACTGGTATAGGCAATATGCTAAAAATGATACCTAAACCTAGGTGACGTTAAGCAATCAGGTAAAGGAAAATCCAAAAAGCCATCTGCTCACACACAACTGAATTCTTGATGTTTTAAAAAATAACTTACTGCTGGAGGAGACTTTGAGCAGAGGATACAACCTTTAAAAGAACACATTTTGCCAATACAGAAATTAAAAGAGATTCATTAGATGAACAAACTGCTCACAATGGTGTTTTCATGGAAAATAAATCATTTTATATATTAAGTCTATAATACTGAAAATATTGAGGTTGCGATAATGTACAGCCATAGCACTGATAATTGCAAAGATTGTGAAACTCTCCCCAAGGAATAGAACCAGAATTTAGTTTACTCAGATCTGTTCACATTAACAACATATTGGAGGTCAGAAAGTACAAAATTCATCACTAAAATCAAACTGTTTTCCATAGAAACATGAAACTATAATCCAAAAATTACTATCTTATCATTTTCATCAGTTGGAATAATTTGATCATGTCAGCTGAGAAAAAAATGCTCAGGAAAGGAAGTTTTTTGTATCTCATGTTCCCATGTTCCTAAAGTTCTATTCCCAGTTAGACTGTAGACTTAGAATAAATTTTATTATGTGACACAGATGGGCAGATTGCAGTCAGCAATAAGTTGAAAAGATAAATTAAACAGACTA
Source organism: Aotus nancymaae (assembly GCF_030222135.1). NCBI lineage: Eukaryota > Metazoa > Chordata > Mammalia > Primates > Aotidae > Aotus > Aotus nancymaae. The sequence goes on from NW_026988435.1 coordinate 3,020,023, forward strand.
CTAAGATAAACCCCTTCAAATCCAAAGTCTGAGGTATTGTTGTTGTTGTTGTTTTAGTTCAGAAAAATTCTCAGAAAATATTATTTGAGTTCTAAAACCACAACAGCCTGATGTATCATTTTTATGTCAAGTTTTCTTTACTTCATAAAAGATGTATTATAACTTTGGGGGTGATTAGACATAACAGCATTTTATAGTCTTTAACTTTGCAGCTTTAATTTGAGGCTCTTATGAAATACATGGTCTACTTGAAACTCAATGTCATTTCCATAAGAATAAACATTAATTTATTATTTGTCTCTCATTTTAGCAAGTAAGGATTCTTTTTATTTTATTTTATTTATTTATTTTTATTGTACTTTAGGTTCTGTGGTACATGTGCAGATCATGCAGGATTGTTGCATAGGTACACACATGGCAAGGTGGTTTGCTGCCTTCATCCCCCCATCACCTGTATCTGGCATTTCTCCCCTCATTATCCCTCCCCACCCCCACTGTCACTCCGCTAACCCCTGCCACTGACCCCAGTGTGTGATGCTCCCCTCCCTGTGTCCACATGTTCTAATTGTTCAACACCCACCTATAAGTGATAACATATGGTATTTGGTTTTCTGTTCTGTGTCAGTTTGCTGAGAGTGATGGTTTACAGATTCATACATGTTCCTGTGAAGGACACAAACTCATCATTTTTTATGGCTGCATAGTATTCTATGGTATTTCTGTGCCACATTTTCTTTATCCAATCTATTGTTGATGGACATTTGGGTTGGTTCCAGGTCTTTGCTATTATAAACAGTGTCGCAATGAACATACATGTGTACGTGTCTTTATAACAGAACAATTTATAATTCTTTGGGTATATACCCAGTAATGGGATTGCTGGGTCAAATGGAATTTCTATTTCTAGGTCCTTGAGGAATCGCCACACTGTCTTCCACAATGGTTGAACTAATTTACACTCCCACCAACAGTGTAAAAGTGTTCCTATTTCTCCACATCCTCTCCAGCATCTGTTGTCTCCAGATTTTTCAATGATCGCCATTCTAACTGGCATGAGATGGTATCTCAATGTGGTTTTGATTTGCATTTCTCTAATGACCAGTGATGATGAGCATTTTTTCATGTTTGTCGGCCTCATATATGTCTTCTTTTGTAAAGTGTCTGTTCAAATCCTCTGTCCACTTTTAATGGGTTTGTTTGTTTTTTCTTATAAATCTGCTTTAGTTCTTTGTAGATTCTAGATATTAGTCCTTTGTCTGAATGGTAGATTGCAAACATTTTTTCCCATTCTGTTGGTTGCCGGTTTGTTCTAATGATTGTTTCCTTTGCTGTGCAGAAGCTCTGGAGTTTAATTAGGTCCCATTTGTCTGTTTTGGCTTTTGTTGCCATTGCTTTTGGTGTTTCAGCCATGAAGTCCTTGCCTATGCCTATGTCCTGAATGGTTTTGCCTAGGTTTTCTTCTAGGGTTTTTATGGTGTTAGGTTTTATGTTTAAGTCTTTAATCCATCTGGAGTTAATTTTAGTGTAAGGTGTCAGGAAGGGGCCCAGTTTCTGCTTTCTGCACACTGCAAACCAGTTGTCCCAACACCATTTATTAAACAGGGAATTCTTTCCCCATTGCTTGCTTTTGTCAGGTTTGTCAAAGATCAGATGGTTGTAGATATGTGGCATTGCCTCCGAGGCCTCTATTCTGTTCCATTGGTCTATATCTCTGTTTTGGTACCAGTACCATGCTCTTTTGATTACTGTGGCCTTGTAGTATAGTTTGAAGTCAGGTAGCATGATGCCACCAGCTTTCTTCTTTTTGCTTAGGATTGTTTTGGCTCTTCAGGCTTTCTTTTGGTTCCATATAAAGTTTAAGGTGGTTTTTTCCAGTTATGTGAAGAAGGTCATTGGTAGCTTGATGGGGATGGCATTGAATCTGTAAATTACTATGGGCAGTATGGCCATTTTCATGATGTTGACTCTTCCTAACCATGAGCATGGAATGTTTTTCCATCTGTTTGTGTCCTCTCTTATTTCATTGAGCAGTGGTTTGTAGTTCTCCTTGAAGAGGTCCTTTACATCCTTTGTTAATTGTATTTATAGGTATTTTATTCTCTTTATAGCAATTGTGAATGGGAGTTCACTTTTGATTTGGCTCTCTGTTTGTCTGTTATTGGTGTATAGAAATGCTTATGATTTCTGCATATTGATTTTGTATCCTGAGATTTCACTGAATTTGCTTATCAGTTTCTGGAGATTTTGGGCTGTGACGATGGGGTCTTATAAATATACAATCATGTCATCTGCAAATAGAGAGAATTTGGCTTCCTCTTTTCCTAACTGAATACCCTTTATTTCTTTTTCTTGCCTGATTGCTCTGGCTAGGACTTCCAATACTATATTGAATAGGAGTGGTGAGAGAAGGCATCTTTGTCTTGTGCCAGATTTCAAAGGGAATGCTTCCAGTTTTTGCCCCTTCAGTATGATATTGGCTGTGGGTTTGTCATAAACAGCTTTAATTATTTTGTGATACGTATCATTGATACCTAGTTTATTGAGAGTTTTTAGCATAAAGAGCTGTTGAATTTTGTCGAAGGCCTTCTCTGCGTCTATTGAGATAACTATGTGGTTTTTGTCTTTGTTTCTGCTTTTGTGATGGATTACATTTATAGAGTTGCGTAAGTTGAATCAGCCTTGCATCCCCGGGATGAAGCCTACTTGATCATGATGAATAAGCTTTTTGATTTGCTGTTGCATTTTGTTTGCCCGTATTTTATTGAAGATTGTTGCATCAATGTTCATCATGAATATTGGCCTAAAGTTTTCTTTTTCAGTTGTGTTTCTGCCTGGTTTTGGTATTAGGATGATGTTGGTCTCATAAAATGAGTTGGGGAGGATTCCCTCTTTTTGTATTGTTTGGAATAGTTACAGAAGGAATGGTACCAGCTCCTCTTTGTATGTCTGGTAGAATTCGGCTGTAAACCTGTCTGGACCTGGGCTGTTTTTAGTTGGTAGGCTATTAATTGCTGCCTCAGCTTCAGTCTTTGTTAGTGGTGTATTCAGGGATTCAACATCTTCCTGGTTTAGTCTTGGGAGAGTGCAAGTGTCCAGGAATTTATCCATTTCTTCCAGATTTATTGGTTTGTATGCCTAGAGTTGTTTGTAGTAATCTCTGATGGTAGTCTGTATTTCTGTGGAGTCAGTGGTGATATCCAATTTATCGTTTTTTATTGCATCTATTTGATTCTTGTCTCTTTTTTTTTTATTAGTCTGGCTAGCTGTCTATCTCTTTTGTTGATCTTTTCAAAAAACCAGCTCCTGGATTTGTTGATTTTTTGAAGGGTTTTTTGTGTCTCCATCTCCTTCAGTTCTGCTCTGCTCTTGGTTATTTCTTGTCTTCTGCTAGCTTTTGAGTTTTTTTGATCTTGCTCCTCTAACTCTTTCAATGTTGATGATAGGTTGTCGATTTTATACCTTTCCTTGCTCCTCATGTAGGCATTTATTGCTATGGATTTCCCTCTAGACACTCCTTTAAATGTGTCCCAGAGATTCTGGTAAGTTGTGTCTTTGTACTCAGTGGTTTCGAAGAATGTCTTTATTTCTGCCTTCATTTCCTTGTTTATCCAGTCTACATTCAGGAGCCAGTTGTTCATTTTCCATCAAGTTTTGCAGTTTTCAGTTAGTTTCTTAATCTTGAGTTCTAATTGCACTGTGGTCTGAGAGACTGTTATGATTTCCGTTCTTTTGCATTTGCCAAGGAGCGCTTTACTTCCAGTTATGTGGTTGATTTTAGAGTAAGTGCGATGGGGTGCTGAGAAGAACGTATATTCTGTGGATTTGGGGTTAAGAGTTCTGTAAATGTCTATTAAGTTTGCTCGGTCCAGATCTGCATTCAAGTCCTGGATTTCCTTGTTGATATTCTATCTCATTGATCTAATATTGACAGTGGAGTGTTAAAGTCTCCCATTATTATTGTGGTGGATGCCAAGTCTCTTTATAGGCCATTAAGGACTTGCTTTATGTATCTGGGTGCTCCTGTATTGGGTTCATATATATTTAGAATAGTTAGCTCTTCTTGTATTGATCCTTTTACCATTATGTAATGCCCTTCTTTGTCTCTTTTGATTTTTGTTGGTTTAAAGTCTGTTTTATCAGAGACTATGATTGCCATCCCTGCTTTTTTGTGTTCTCCATTTGCTTGGTAAATCTTCTTCATCCCTTTATTCTGAGTCTATGTGTGTCTTTGCACATGAGATGGGTCTGCTGAATATAGCACACCAATGGTTCTTGGCTTTTTATCCAATTTGCCAGTCTGTGTCTTTTGATTGGGGCATTTTGTCTGTTTACATTTAATGTTAATATTGTTATGTGTGAATCTGATCCTGCCATTTTATTACTGGTTGGTTGCTTTGTCCTTTGGTTGGCATAATATCTTCATTGTATTGTTGGTCTTCACCATTTGGTTCTTTTTTTGCAGTGGGTGTTACTGGGTTTTCCTTTCTGTGTTTAGTGCTTCCCTCAGGAGCTCTTATAGGGCAGGTAGTGACAAAATCTCTCAGCAATTGCTTGTCTGTAAAGGTTTTCATTTCTCCATCACTTATGAAGCTTAGTTTGGCTAGATATAAAATTCTGGATTGAAAGTTCTTTTCTTTAAGAATGTTGAATATTGGTCCTCACTCTCTTCTGGCTTATAGGGTTTTTGCTGAGAGATCCACTGTGAATCTGATGTGCTTCCCTTTGTGGGTGACCCGACCTTTCTCTCTGGCTGCCCTTAGTATTTTTTCTTTTGTTTCAACCCCGGTGAACCCGACGATTATGTGCCTTGGGGTTGCTCTTCTAGAGGAGTATCATTGTGGTGTTCTCTGTATTTCCTGTATTTGAATGTTGCCCTGCCTTGCTAGGTTGGGGAAGTTCTCCTGGATAATATCCTGAAGAGTGTTTTCCAGCTTTGATTCATTCTCTCCATCATCGTCCAGTACATCGATCAGGCATAGATTAGGTATGTCACATAATCCCATATTTCTTGAAGGCTTTGTTAATTTCTTTTCACTCTTTGTTCTCTTTTCTTGCCTTCTCGTTTCATTTCATTGAGTTGATCCTCAATCTCTGATATCCTTTCTTCTGCTTGATCTATTTGGCTATTGAAACTTGTGTATGCTTCATGAAGTTCTTGTGCTATGTTTTTCAGCTCCATCAAGTCATTTATGTTCTTCTCTAAGCTGGTTATTCTAGTTAGCATTTTGTCTAACCTTTTTTCAAGGTTTTTAGTTTCTTTGCATTGCGATAGAACATGTTCCTTTAACTCAGAGAAGTTTGTTATTACCCACCTTCTGAAGTCTGCTTCTGTCAATTCGTCAAATTCATTCTCTGTCCTGCTTTGTTCCCCTGCTGGTGAGGAGTTGTGATCTTGTGGTGGGGAGAGGTTTTTGATGGTTTCATTCTTCTTGCGCTGGTTTCTTCCCATCTCTTAAATTTGTATACTTTTGATCTCAGGTAGCTGCTAGGGGAGGTGGCCTTTCCTTTGCCTGCGGAGGCGCTGCTGGGCTGCCACAGATTCAGTGGAGCTGAATTATGCCGGCTTCTGTAACGGCGGCTTCCCTTCCCCCTGCCGAGCTTGATCGTTTCTGGTCACTCTCTAACTGATGTTCTGGGTGGGTACCTCGGGAGTGAAAGTATTTTAGGCTGCCTGGCTTTGTGCGCGGTGGCGGGGGGCGGGGGGACCACCCGGTCGTTTGGGCTGTTTCCCTGCGTTCTGTTTCCCTTCTTTCTCGGGGGTGGGTAGCTCAGTCCCGTTGGCTTTTTGGATTTCTCCGCATCAGCCAGTGCTTCTGCCTAGGTCTATGCTGACAGCCCCGGCTCCGGCAGATGGCCAAATAAGAGGTAGCTCTGGAAAGCAGCTCCCAGCGAGAGCGATGCAGAAGCCAAGTGGTCTCCACAATTCCAAACGAGGTACCAGGTTCATTTTGTGGGTCTGGTCGGACAGTGGGTATAAATCAAATAGGGCAAGTTGAGGCAAGGCAGGGCACTGCCCCACCCAGGAGGTGCATGCAACCGACCGGAGGACCGGGGGATCTCCCCATCTGGGACTTCGGTTCATATACAGCGCTCCACCTAATCCCTCTACAACCCACAGAACAGGAGATCTTCCCCGGGCTGAAAAGCATGAACAGGGGGCAGAACAGCAACTTTGGCCGGCGCCAAGGATTGCTTTTAAATCTGAGTTGACATTCATCACCATCTTTTGTTCTAGTTATTAGGTTAAGAATATGTGCAATTTTCTATAGAGGAAAGATGTTCAGCATTCTAGTACTCTTATCAGCCAAACACCATCATAATAGCTACCACTTTTCATGAGTAAAACCAGAATGTTTTCATTTGTTTGTTTGCTGACTAGTGATCTTTATTTGTTTGAAATATTTTTACTTGAATTTTCTTAAAGATCCATGATATACATGGCGATGAATTCAGAGTTTTACTTCATTGCTTACTTGTGCTGATAGACTGACCACCTCTGAACCTGTATCACTAAAATTAGCTTGAAAATTTTCCCAGGCTAAATTTTGTCTACATTATTTTCTACAACTTAGAATGATTTGACTAACATCAGTGCACACTTAGAAATCTTTTAAGTACAATAATTGTTATTAAAAATGCCATTTCCATAAAGTACTATACACATAGTAAAGTTTAAATTGTTATACCCTAAGCCACCTCATAACAACCTTTCCAAGAGTACCGAGTCTCCAGCAGCCTCTGCATAATACTCCTGGCTCAGGATTTCTGTATTCCTTGGTTGTGGCACTGCTACACTTTTAAGAACTTCTTAACTTTTCTTCAAAGTTTCCCAGTCCCTCCTCCACTGAAAAACTTGAATAATAAGGATGACCTTAATTATGGTCAATGAGTATTCTTTAACTCTTTGAATTTAAATTGGCCAACTCACACTTTAGTATGTTAAATAATACACATGTACTTTTCTTAATAAATTACACCCACACACACAACTGCATAGCTTATAGCAATGAAAAAGCTCCCATAATTTTATCACAACAAATAGTATACATTACTCTTATGACATCATATTCATAGTTAATACAATTTTGTATTCTGCTTCTATTCTTCAATTTTAGCAATAATACTTCATCCACTAGATACTTTTCTAATTAATTCCTTGCATTTACAAACTCATCATTAAAACAAATTTATCAGGGTAATTTATGAGGTAATACTTATGTACCACACACATCTCTACACCCAAGTTCTGAGAAGTAGCCAAGCTCACTAAAAAGATTATGCTAGATATTCTGGAAAGGGAAGAGAGGTTAGGAGAACTTTAGTGGGCAAGGAAAAGGAGGACAAAATGTTAAGAGACTAAAGGGTTTACAGAAGTAGTGGGGACATAAGCCCTGCTCCATAGCTCTAACTCTGGATGATGGCAAGACATCAAAGGAATTCCTACCTGACAAATCAAATAGGCTATACAGAGTACCTCATCCTCTCCAAAGATGGCCTTTCTCAGAGAATGGTAGAAAGACAGCAGACCTCTGAATGGTACAGGCTGGAATGAGATCCCGTGTAAACTAATGGCATATGATTTGACGAATGTCCCTGATTCATAGGTATTAAGTTAGGCTTCAGCAACTTGGCACAATTTGGTGAAGTCAGTAGTAATAACTCAAGATAAATTTCTACCTTCTTAGCAAATAGGTAAAGAATAGATTCAATTGATTTGGAGAAATGAAAGATATTTTTTGCACAGCTGAATATCTGGACTAAGATTCAAAACTACTAGAATAACCCACTCAGGAAAGAAAGTCTGTTTGCATATCACTTTATCCTTCTGGATCATTCTTTTGACAATTTCATGATAGCAAAACTAGTATGTCAATGGGTAAGGATATTTTTGATGACCCTGGAGATACAGCACCAACTTGCTTATCTAAAAGTCTGCCACCATCTTCATAGTAAATTTAAATGATACCAGTATTGCTATTTTTTTTTTTTTTGGTTTTTATTTTATTTTTTAATCCATTGGTTAACAAAAATAGTGCCTCCGTATTTTCTTTATTTACTTTAAAACTAAAGAGGTGAAACTATTGTTCTTGTTCTTTAAATAAACTTTGATGATATGATTACTGCAAAGTGCAGCCAATTTGATGAATGAACAATTTGATGGCTAATTTTGATAAAACCACCACTAAAACAGTTACAAAACAATTCTACCACCCCCATGAGTTTCTTTGCCTCTTTGCAATTCATCTGTCCCTACATACTCTGCTCCAGTTAACTACTGGTCTGATTTCTGTCAGAATATAGTAGCTTACATTTTCTAAAAATTTATGTATAATTCTGTACGTATTATTTTGTGCTTCAGCATTTTTTTTCCTAGCTTTTTTCTTTCAGCACAGTTCTTGTTGAGGATTAGTATTTCTCTTACATAAATTATTTTAGGCTTTTCCTCATTTGTCTTCAAATAAATTTAAAAAGTGTCTTTATTAAAATAAATCTATTAAAAACATCACAGGGGATTTAAACTTTTAAAAATTATATATAATTTTCATATAATTATATAATTATTTTTACTTTTATAACTTAATCCTACTAGAAGCTGTAATAAAAAACTGGAATTTAGAAAATAATTTTTACCAAATTACTCTGTTTATATCTAGATTACTCAGTATTTTAACAAAGAAAATAAATAGTAACTTTTCTGTCTACATTCAGTCAAAATGTAGAGTAAGACACTCCATGCATATTAGAATTTTGTTCTTACTTTGCAAGAAGTGTTAATGTTAATTCCAATTGTGATATACTTAAATCGATGTTCTAACTTTCGTTTTTAGTTTATGAAATTGCAATATTCAATTTACTTATTTGTATCTGTTTGAAGCGATTATATACAATGATTAAAAGAAAAAGGAAGACATACATTAATTCTGAGGTGAATGTTCATCCTTAAGCAAAAAGGTGTGCTTATACTTAAAAACACTTAACAGATTAAGAATTAAACAAAAATTATCAAATGACATAATGTTTATATTTTATTATGATCCGTAAGAATATATTTTATTAATTACTTGTATTAATGATAAAGCATATTTCACTTACACAATTTTTAAATATAGTATCTTTTTCATGATCTCAAAATCAAATAGCATCTACAATAGCACATGAATAATGATTTTCCAGACTTAATAAACTGAAAAATAATCACCATTACTTTTTAAACTCTTTTAGAAATAACATTTGATTGTGAAGATCATTGTAGTTGTTCCTCAAAAAAACAATTTTGCATTTTTTTCCTTAAAAGGAGGAAAAGAAAGAGAAAGGATATTCCACAGCTAACCACTGCAACACATAATGTTTCTGAATGTTTTATGTCATCACAGCTATAACTTCCCATTCTGATATCCATAGTGATCGTATCTATTAAAAAAGACAAGAGAAAGGAAGACACTTTTATTGATCTCCCATTATTACCAGTCACTATATTCAATATTTAATCTATATTGTCTTATTTAATCCTCCTCAAACAGTCATAAAGCAGAAATATTATCTTCATCTTGCAAATGGGGAAACTGTTATTTAAAGTGGTTAAATAAGTTCTACAAATTTACCAGGGAAATTAAAGCAGCAGTTAAGTTCTGCCCTCTATACAGCTAGTTACTTAATCAGTCTTCAGGTTTCTCCTCTCTACATAAACAAAACCATTTCCTTCATCAATTCTGGACGGTCCAACCAAGTACTGTTAATCCTTCCCTCCGTATGCCTTTAAATTCTACTTTGGAAATTTCAAAACACAACATCAAAATTCTTAAATGATACCCAAGTTGTTTAAAATGCCAGACATTAACAAATGAAAATTCGGCCATTGACAGTTTTAAAGGGAATTCTAGGCACACAATTCTACCTTGGGGGACCAAGATACGGGAATTAGGAGTAAGTCTGAAGGAAGAAAATTTGTGTCCCAATTGCACATCACTCTTGATTAAGAACTATTAGAAACAGAAAAAGGTCATCAGTAAGATAATTTACTCCAACCACCTAATAGTAGTTATGACCACAAAGGGATGTTAATAAAATAAACATTTTTTTAAAGGCAGTATGCCTCTGAGACAGAAACTATTTCCTCACAGTTATAAAAGGAACTGAGACCATTATAAAGCATTAAAAGTTTGACTTCAGTACAATTAAGCAACTTGATTCACTTATTTTCAGACAGAGACTTCATTAACCTGTTAATGTTTATTCATGCCAATTCTTAGTAGACTAAAAATAGCTAAAATTCTACTGAGACTAGTGTTCTTCAAGAAGAATCAACACATTCTATTGTAAAAAGTGTATTTTGTTTCCTTTTTTTTTTCCTTGGAGGTGTTTTTCCATTGGAGGTGGTTTATCTTCCAGTGGCTACTCTTTTTTAACATTTATTTTAATTTTAGGGTTACAGGCACAGTTTTATTACATAGGTAAACTTGTGTCAAGGGGGTTTGTGGTACAGATTATCGCTTCACCCAGGTATTAAGCCTAGTACCTATTAGTTGTGTTTTCTGATCCTCTCCCTCCTCTTACCCTCCACCCTCTAAGAGTCCCCAGTGTGTGTTGTTCCCCTCTATGTTTCCATGTGTTCTCACAATTTAGCTGTCACCTCTAAGTGAGAACATGCGGTATTTAGTTTTTTGTTCCTGTGATAGTTTGCTAAGGATAATGGCCTTCAGCTCCATGAAAATCCTTGCAAAGAACATAATTACATTCCTTTTTATGGCTACATAGTATTCTGTGGTGTACATGTACCATGTTTTCTTTATCCAGTCTATCAACGATGGGCATTCAGATAGATGCAGTGTCTTTGCTATTGTGAATAGTGCTGCAATGAACATACACATGCATGTGTCTTTATAATAGAACGATTTATATTCCACTGGATATATACTCAGTAATGGGATTGCTGGGTTGAACGGTATTTCTGTTTTTAGGTCTCTGAAGAATCACCACACTGTCTTCCACAATGGTTGAATTAATTTACACTCTCACTAGCAGTGTACAGGCATTCCCTTTTCTCCACAACCTCACTAGCATCTGTTAGTTTTGACTTTTTAATAGTAGTCATTCTGACTGGTGTTAGGTGGTATCTCCTTGTAGTTTTGATTTGCATTTCTCATAATAGAACGATTTATAATCCTTTGGATATATACCCAGTAATGGGATTGCTGGGTCAAATGGAATGACTGGTGATGTTGAGTTTTTTCATGTGATTATTGGCCATGTGTATGTCTTCTTTTGAAAAGTGTCTATTCAGGTCCTTGGCCTACTTTTTTATGGTTTTTTTTTATTGTAAATTTAAGTTCTTTATAGATGCTGGATATTAGACTGACAGCCAAGTCACAAATAATTTCCCACTCACAACTGCCACATACAGAAAGAACAAAATACCTAGGAATACAGCTAAGTAGGGAGATGAAAGATCTCTACAAGGGGAACTATAAAACACTGCTCAAAGAAATCAGAGATGACACAAACAAATGAAAAAACACTCCATGTGCATGGATTGGAAGAAGCAATTATTTAAATGGTCATATTGCCCAAAGCCATTTATAGATTTAATGGTACTCCCATTAAACTACCATTAACATTCTTCACAGAGCTAGAAAAAATATTCTAAAATTCATATGGAACCCAAAAAAGAGCCTGATTGGCCAAGGCAATCCAAAGCAAACAGAACAACGCTGGAGGCATCACACTACCCTATGTCAAACTATACTACAGTGCTCCAGTAACGAAAACAGTATGGTACCGGTAGAAAAACAGACACATAGACCAATGGAACAGAACAGAAAACCCATAAATAAGACCACACACCTACAGCTATGTGGCCTTCAACAAACCTGATAAAAACAAGCAACAAGGCAAGGATTTCCTATTCAATAAATGGTGCTGGGAGAACTGGCTAGCCATATGCAGAAGACTGAAACTGGACCCCTACCTTACACCACATACAAATATTAACTCAAGGGGGATTAAATACTTAAATGTAAAACCCCAACCATGAAAACCCTGGAAGACAACCTAGGCAATACCATTCAGGACACAGACACAGGCAAAGATTTCATGAAGACACTGAAAGCAATCGCAACAAAAGCAAATATTGACAAATGGGATATAATTAACCTAAAGAGCTTCTGACAACAAAAGAAACTGTTAACAGAATGAACAGACAACCTACAGAATGGGAGAAAATTTTTGCTAACGATGCATCTGGCAAAGGACTAATATAGAGGTTTTCTACCCAAAGTACTAATATCAGATACTGTTTTTTAATCAACTCTTTCATTCATCCCATTTACTCAATCTCTCTCTCTCTCCCCCTTTCTCTTTCCATCTTTCTCTCTTCCCTAATAGAATTTTAAATTAGTTTTTATTTTAAAAAATTGAAATGTTGCATAATAATGGTGAATGCTTATAAGGTGAGAAGTGCTATACTAAATCCTCTATGTACATAATCTCATTTAATCCTGACAAAAACCTCATGACATAGGTATTGCTATCTCCTCTATACTGTAGTGGTTGAATAGCTTTCATGCTTTATTCAAATTCTTCATGTTTGAGAATCTAAAGTGTTTAACTGTCTTTAGAATTTATTTCAGATCAATTAGATACAAAATGTCAGGGTATGTGCATTAAATCTAAAGCTGAAAATTTACTTATTCATTATATTAGTGAGAGTCATAAAATGGCATGCTCTTTATATGAATCATACCTTATCACCTCTTCCCATGACTGAGAACAATACATTATTTGAGCATTAGTGGTTTCAAATAAAAGTAAAAATTTAAACATATCAGAAATATATATGCATTTTGCCATTTGTAAAAAGTTATCTATTTGAGAAATAAGATTGTATTCAACTTACTGCTCTACTGTTACACTAGATCTCAATCGAGTAAGAATAGCCCCTGGGAACACGGGGTATATTTATTTGTATTAGGACTTGAATGTGCAAATTATTGTTCTAAAAGAATGAGAAATAAACTGACTACTATATCATCTCATAACAATTCCTCTAAGTAAAAAGAAAAATACAGAAACAGCCATAAACAGAGATTGTGAACTCTGTGAGGAATAAGCCTTGACATTTTACTTTCCTATGTAATATACTCAAATGCAAAATATTGCTTCCATTAAAATGCATAAAAATCAATTTCAGAGTGTGAAGTGTAACTGTTGCAGTAGATTCATTCTGCTAATCTCATGGATGATTCTTTACTCAGGGTGATATTTGTCTTTATGCATAATTGAATTTTATAATTCTTCAGCAGACAAAATGAGTTATTTCCTTATTTGAGGATTTTTATCTAAATGAATATAACTAGAAAATAGTTTTTAAAGAAATATTGTAAAATAGTAAAAAAAAATCTAACATTTTACTTCTAAAATCATATATTCTAAAGTTGAAAACATATTTTCCCTGATAATAGTTTCTAGTCTTGTTTGCTAATATTATATCTAACACATCACTAAGTAAATATATATAGTAGCAAAATAAGAACATGGAAAAAATTTTAGAAGGTAAATTATAAAGATAAAAATAAATAAGAATAAAGTACTTGAAACTGAAATAATATTTGGTTAGGGACAACCCCTCATGAGAAATAAATTCAAATTTGAAAAAGAGATAGGAAGACAAAACAAAATTACAATGTAAATTAAAACACTTTAAATTATTCCATAGAAAACACTTTTAAATATTAAAAATAATTAGAAATTAAACACTATCAAAAGTATAAAACACTTGATACAATTTAATCTCACATCACTTGAGAGTACAAATGACCAACTACTAATAAAATAAAAAGAGAAAAGAGAAAAGGTACAATTTGTTTTCATATAAAATCTCCATTTTACTTGAGATATTTACTGTATTGCATTAGGCTATAAAATGCTACTGATATTGAATGTTGAATTGGAATTTTCCCATAGCCTAGAAATTTTAATAAAAGTCCAACTTGAAATTAATTATTTCTAGAAATCTAAACTAATTCCCAAAGTTTAACTGGGTCCATCTAACTCAAGGATTATTATTATCCGGATTTGCCAGTTTTAATGGCCCCAGGCAACACAGCAAATTGAGCAATGAGAGAAAATGGCCTTTGGAGTACTGTGAAGTGAGATTTGGTCAAAAGAATCCCTCATAAATTTGGGTTTGCCTAAATGGTCCCCTTCATTTATTAAATCATATCTATTCTCTCTTCTAAATGTTAGTGAGGCATTAGATCCAGAGATACTTTACTGCTGCCCAAGCATCAAAGCAATGATCAATAGAGAGATGGAGGTGTTAAGATAAGGAACTCTAGTAAGTAGCTTGTCCTCCTATTTGATGAAGCAAGGATATGAATTACTCTTGGGCATGATGGATGTAAATAATGCTGCTGTGCTCAAGCTGACCTGCTAATACTCACTCAAGCAGAAAACAAAGAAAATGTATGCTAGAATCAGTCTTTGTGGATTTTGATGAAGAATAAAGTGATTAAATAAGTGGAGTTGAATCTTGACCTGCCTCTTCAGTGATCCAAGAAGTGAAACACCTCTTACATAATTCTCAAAAGGAAGTACACAGAGACCACACAGAAGTACAGGAATGAGGCGGCCAGCCATGCAGAGGACATCTGGAGTAAGTGTCAGCCTGAGAAGCAACAACAACCCAAGGAAAGAAGACTGTAATCTGATTGAGCCAATCAAGAAGATATTTGCCCGCTCTTGTCACATCACAGATGGAGTTGGCATCTAGAAGTGGGAGTGAAAAGAGATGTCTTGAAGCCCACCCACAACCTAATACTCTTAAAGCTATAAGAGCTGTCATTACAGATGGTAAATGTAGAAAAACCTTTGAGTATAATTTGAGACTGGCATTTTAAAATGAATAAATAATGAAATAAACGAATAACTCAAATAGCTGAAAAGTTATAGCATTTGTCCAAATAATAGTCATAGAAGATGCTACCTAGTGAGAAAAAGGGAGAAGTTTCATTTTAATATACCTGGGGTAATTACTGAAAAAAATATGATAATCTGTTTAAATAATGAAATGTTGTAACTCCTCAAGACACCAATTGCTAAATTCAGTTGTGTACTTAATATAATATTATTGTGTTCTGTTTTATTTGGATAACACCATAGATCACAAACTTCAGGTGCCTACCTTTGAGAAATGGCACATTCAGAAATAGCACATTCAGAAATAGTTACGCCCATAAACCAGTATTAGAAAAAAGCATTTATTCAACAAATGTTTTCTCAGTGCTTCATCATATGTGCCAAGCACAATTCTGATTGTATATAATTTCAGTGATGAGTGAACAGAGTCAGACATGTCCTGTAGAGTTACCATACACTGATTAAACAATAGTTGAGGGAGAACTCTCAGAGGAATTGATATTAGAAATAAGACCTGAATAATGAAAAGGCATTGGCCATGTGATGATCTGAGTGGCAAGGGATAAAACAAGGTGATATAGACTAATTTGTGTCCCCAAAATGCATAGGTTGAAACTCTAACCCCTAATGTGACATATTTTGAGATAGGGCCTTTACAAAGTTTAAGATTAAATTGGGTTGTAAGGCTCAGGCCTGATAAGAGGAAGAGACATGACAAGTGCACAAGCACAAAGGAAAAACCATGTGATGGCATAGCAAGAATGTGGCCTTCTGCCACCAAAGAGGAGCATCCTCACCAGAAACTAACCTTCCCTTAACCCTCATCTTTGACTTTCCACCTCCAGAAGTGTGCAAAAATACATCTCTGTGGCATTCTGTAAGCAGACCTAGAAGACTTACACAGAAGGGGAGATATTTAAGACAGAGGAAGCAACAAATGCAAAGGCCCTAATGGAAGAAATTTTGAGAGTTCTAAACAATGAGTGATGTAACAGTGCAGTCACAGGAAGTGAGGCCAATGTTGGAGGTGAAGGTGTAGGGGCAGGCAGGGGCTAGATCCTGGAAGGAAAACAGGTCATCCTGAGCCAAGACCCCAAGTTTAGATATTATTTTAAAGACAACACAAAACAAAAGAAAGATAAAAGATGCGACCAGCTGCTCCTTGGAGAATGGATAGTTGGAGCACAATGTGGAACTGTTAGGCTGCACAGTCCAAGTTTGACCTATGAAATTAATAGTGATCAAGAGTAAGGAACAGATTTGTGGTACATTTTGAAGGTAGTGCCTATACAATTTGCTGATGAATTGATGAGAAAGTAGTGTCACTTACCTGTTTGACCACTCTGGCTGCAAGTCTTTCATTCTAAGAGTAATATAGGAACCACAATATTTAGATATTTATGCTGAAAGTTTTTCGTAAGTTGTAATTCATTAAAATGAAGAAAACACTTTTTCAACAATGATTTAACCCATTTATGCCAGAGGTGAACATTTTTTTTTTAAATCAGACCTTGGCAATGACCTCGAGCAGTAGGAAATAAATAACTCCCATAAGTTTAGTGTTCCAACAATGGAACATTAGAAATAATAAATGGGTAAAGAAAAGACTCTTAAGGGGAATTTATAAAAATTACATAAAAACAATGTAAAAAATAAACCTAAAGGTGGGTCTATATTTTGCAATCCCCTTTAGCAAGTAAATTTTTATCCACAAGGCTAGGAGAAGTTACTGTACTGGACCAGTGGGACTCTCTTCCTGTGAAACCTTTTTTTGGGTAACCCACAGAGACTGTGCTCCAGTCTGGATAATAGGATTTACCACGTCATGACCCCTATTGCTGACCATACAACTACAATTCTTAGTTTTCTATTCTCGTTAGCATTGTGATAGCTCTGCTCTCCGTCCTGCATTTTCTTGACTCTTTATCTGTGTTCCAATAGACTTAGGTACTCTGCAGGTCCACTTCAGTATTTTATAAACTGGACTGCCCTAGAAATATTATTTTTCTAACTTGTCCAGAATTACATGATATGTTGTCCTGTTACTTCACTACAATGACCTGACCTGTGAACTTTTTGCATACTTTATTCGTCTTATTATTGTCAGTGGATCCAGATGTATCTCTCTCATTTCTTCTGGGCTTTGCTGTGGTCAACTGATCTAGCCTGCACATGGCAGGGTAACTGCTTCAATCTCTAGATCTTGGCTGGCTTCGATCCTCACTGCAGTTTGGGGCTCACCCTGCACCAGTAGACACCAGGAAGGCTCATGGTGTTGACAGAGGGATAATAAAGCAAGCAAAAGCAAGCTAGGCCACTTCAGGCATAGGCTCAGAACTGGCACACTGTAACTTAGACTCATATTCTATTGGCCCAAACAAACCTATTGCTAAGGCCAAAATCAAGGACTCTGGAAAGGCATGTGTGCTTTAGTAGAAAGAACTTCAAAATTACAAGGGAAAAGCATGAATACAAGGAGGAATAAAAAACTGGGGCTAGTGATTCAAATGAAGACACCTACATACGAACATTACATACTAATCATAATAGACAGACAAGGAAAATAAAAAAATATAGCCATGTATATGGTTTTATCTATACATAATACATATATACACATTGTGTGTATATACATGTTCTCTAGTTTATTAAAAATCTGATAAATCAAACCTGTTCTATCAGGACTTCTGGCCACAGGGGTATAGCAGACAATAAATACTCACTGGTGAAACAACTAAAAAATGAGAGAAACATGTAATTCCCAAGAGAAAGGAATAAAATGAAATCAGCCTCAATATAGCTCTGACTTATGCTTAAAGAAAGTGTCCAGGATACAACACAGTGAGGGAGAACCAAGGAAGAGACAGAAAGTCTTCTTGTGTTAAGAAAACATAGCTGGAGTCACAGCTCCAGCCATGAACTGAAAGACTTCACAGGAGATAGATTAGTAGAAAGGAAAGTGATGGCAAAAGAGAAAAACTGAATTTTTAGAGTGCTTCCCAAATACTTGACCAAGTGATGATTAGCACATATGTGTGAAAAAATTACCCAAGGCCACAGAAAGAAGCACCCAAAAGATTAGAAAATTCTTGTATGAATACTAAGAAAAATGATCAGAGCATTAATAAACTCTCAAAGAACATAAAACAGTAAAAATGTATGTAAATAGAGACCCAAAATAAATGGGAGACAGAAAAATATAGATAAGAAATTCCAAATTCTATCAGGTAAATTCAACAAAGAAATTGAAATAATTTAAAAGAATCAAGCAGAAAGTTTGGAGCTGAAAAATGTGATGGACAGATGAAGAATTCATCAGAGTCCATCTAGCAGACTTGATCAAGCAGAAGAAGGATTAGTAAGCTTGAAGGTAGGCTATTTGACAATACACAGAGGAGACCAAAAAAAAGAATAAAAAACAGTAGCGCATGCCTACAGGATCTAGAAAATAGCCCCAAAAAATAGATCTAAGAGTTATTTGCCTTAAAATTGAGGTAGAGAAAAAGGCTGGCATAGAAAGTTAATTCAAAGGGATAACAACAAAGAATATCCCAACCTGAAAAAGATGTCAATATCCAAAAACAGGAAGGTTATAGAATGCCAAGCAGATTTAACCCAAAGATGACCACCTAAAGGAATTTAATAATTGAACTCCCAAAGATCAAGAATAAAGGATCCTAAAATCAGCAAGAGAAGAGAAACAAATAATATATAATGGAGCTCCAATACATTCAGCAGCATGAACACTCCCTTAACCACCCTAAATGGTGTCTGAGTAGGTCACCTGCCCCATAAGTCCACTGGCTGTGAGTCAAGTTCAGCCCTAGATTCACTTAGAAGTTTCAGTCACTGGGGCCTAGACTGCTTTTCTCATTTATTTATGGCCCCCAAGCACTTTAGCCTGTGGTGGTGAAGCTTGCCAGAACTTAATTTGTGACTGCTGGGATGGACAATTCCCTTTTGGCTAAGTCTGATTTAAATACTTCTTCTGAGGGTGGGCAACAGCTGAGATCAGCTTGGTTTTGCCTTCTACTATTACAATGCACGACTGAGTTCAATGCAATGTCTCACAATTGCTGTACTGTGCCTCTCCCAGGCACAGAGATTCTCACTTTGAGCCACACAGCCACTTGCAGTGGATGGGGAATGTGTGGCATCAGCAAATCAGGACAATTTCTACCCTCTTCCCAGGGTCTCTTTCAGTGATATGAAACTAAGTCTAGGTACTGTGAATTCTCACCTGATTTCTGTTTCTTATGAAGATGCCTATTTTGTGTAGATAGTTGCTAAACTGGTGTCCTTGTGGTGTAGTGGGATGATCAAAGGCTGCTATTTAGCCATCCTGCTCTGCTCCTCCATAAATGTTCTCAACAAATATATTTGTAACAGCCCCAAACAAGATACTACCAAAATGTCCATCAGCAAATGAATGGATAAACAACTAGTGGTATATCCAAACAATGTTTATTACTCAGCAATAAAAGTAATGAACTACTGATACATCCAGTTATATGAATGCCAAAATAATCTCGTTGAATTAAGAGCAAACACTGTAGAATGCCTGTGATAATTCTAGAAATTATTAACCAACATAAAGAGACAAGTGTATAGAGCCATAGTTATTGGCGATAGTAAGGAAAAGGAGAGAGGAATTACATAGGTACATAAGGAAAAATTGGGGAATGACAGATATGCCTATTGTCTTAGTTGTGATGATGGGTTCACAGCTCTAGACATATGTCAAAACTTACCAAACTGCACACTTTAATGTACAGTTTATTTTGTCATTATATTCAATAGAGCTATTTTAAGTAAGTCTCATTGTGCCTCTAAATTTTAACTGAATATTTATACATTCTATTTTAAAGTAAATGAATATTTTATAATGTAAATAAGTATTTTGTTAGAATTTTTCATATCTAATTTACTTTTTTTCCTGAAATTGGAACATTCACATTATTATAATTAAATTTAACAAAGGATCCTAAAAGCAGCAAGAATTTTAGGGGTGAAATTTAAAGTAGAGATTCTGTTGAAATTTTTGAAATTCAGAGAAAAAGCTTTGAATCATTGCCAAAGATTCAGATATTTTTCAATCAAAATCAGAAGTGTTGATAGTATTGCTGGAAGATACATTAATTGTTTTAAACTCATTATGAGAAGCTTGTAGAATTTAACTTCTATATAAATAACTATCTGAATATACAAAGTATCAAACAAAAAAATGCAGCCAATACCTACAGGAAGCTGCTTTAGTAAGACACATCTCTTCAATGTTTCATTCACTAACTTTGGGATTTTCTTTTTATATTTTATATATATATATATATATATTTTGAGACAGAGTTTCACTCTTGTTGCTCAGACTGGAGTGCAATGGTACTGTCTCGGCTCACTGCAATCTCCACCAACCTAGTTCAAGCAATTCTCTTGCCTCAGTCTCCCAAGTAGCTGGGATTACAGCCACTCACCACCATGCCCGGCTAATTCGGTATTTTTAGTAGAGATGGGGTTTCTCCATGTTGGTCAGACTGGTCTTGAACTCCTGACCTCAGGTGATCCACCCGCCTTGGCCTCCCAAAGTGCTGGGACTACAGGCTTGAGCCACCGCACCCGGCCAATGAAGCTGTTGATTTTTTTTATCAGGAATAATAAACAAACTACAAGTTAGCCAAATGGTGCAAGTAAACAAAGAAAGACAATAAACAAATAGCCAATGCAATTCTGAAATGGAATGTAAACGCATTGATTTTCCTTAAACGTCTTCTTGTAGCTAAAAACATCACTACCCAGAGATCTTTACTTATTAGTGAAGTTTTTGTCTCTAATTTTTTTTTTTTATTTTGAGACGGAGTTTCGCTCTTGTTACCCAGTCTGGAGTGCAATGGCGCGATCTTGGCTCACCGCAACCTCCGCCTTCTGGGTTCAGGCAATTCTCCTGCCTCAGCCTCCTGAGTAGCTGGGATTACAGGCGTGTGCCACCATGCCCAGCTAATTTTTTTTTTGTATTTTTAGTAGAGATGGAGTTTCACCTTGTTGACCAGGATGGTCTCGATCTCTTGACCTCGTGATCCACCCAGCTCGTCCTCCCAAAGTGCTGGGATTACAGGCTTGAGCGCCCAGCCTGTCTCTAATTTTTAAATAAATTGTCTGTTTCTGAGCAACCAGTGAACTTGATAATGCTCTCAGAGTCTGGGAGCCTTGTCAAATATGTGGGGAGCTGTGTCTTCTAGATGTGGAATCATGCTCTCCAGCATGGTTCTCACCAGCAGTGTCCACTCCTCTCTTAATCTGCTGCCATTCTGTTGTATTTGTGTTTTAATGAAGCCCTTTTGATTATCATTTTGAGCTAACAGCCTTTCCCAAACATAACTTATTTTAATTAATCATATACATATATTCTTTTCAATATTAAAACTGGAGATTAGTTTTAATGGGTTTTTGCCCTTACCACACTTACTCTTTTATTCTGAAAGCATATTTAGTTTGACATCGAATTGATAGTCCAGACATAGCCTCATAATTTTCCGGTATTAAAAAGAGAAACTGGCTGTAACCCAAACACTCCTGGATCTTTCTGGAAAAGGAAACACAGGTGTATGTTTCTAGGGTAATATTTCACTACTGTTTATAGGCCCTGCTTAATGACAGAGCTGGACAAAATCATTTTAAGTTGTTACCTTATACTGATTTTACCAACTGAACTTCTATTTCCCTTGCTTTTTCTTATAGTATAAAGTTTCATCAACTAGTAAGACTTTCTTCTACAATACTTTATTGTATGTTACTTCTTTTCTAACATGAGCCTTTACTCCTGATTTCAATTTAGAATTTTCTATGACAACAGAGTGAAATTTGATCAAGAGGAATCAATGACTTTGGTAATTATTTTCTTTTCAAATGATAAAACTTTTGTCAATAATTTCCAGTTTAATTTACTGGTCTATGGAGGGTTCATTAAAGCTACTAAAGGCATCATTTCAATTAGAATTAAGACTTTTATCTAGCTTATGAATATATAAGACAAACCTTGATATGCTAATCTTCTGGGAAAAGAGTCTGTCACAGCAAAATTAAGACATTTTTTCATGAACTACCACTATTCCACTATTCCATGGCCATCAGACAGCAAATAAATAAACATGTATTGTTACCATGTTAAGGAATATTATCTCAAAAAAAGAATTTCTGATCCTTTAGGATTTCTTAAATACTTTGATCATCATCCCTTTGAAGTAATATTCATTTAAAGAAACATTCCACATGCAATGCTGAACTCTTCAATGTTTCATTAGTAGGTACAGAATTATTACATGATATATTTTGCATTCACAGGGAGCTCATTAAATTCTGCAAGCATTGCTAATTTATGTTTCAACATAACAGTCCTTTCCTAAGAATGCCAAGTATACACATACAAAAAGAACTTTAACGGAAGAAGAGATGTATTAAGCAATAATTTTCTCCATTTCCTCCAAACAAGTTTTGCATATTTATACCATGGCAGAAAGAGCAAAGGAAAGGAAAGGGAAAGAGGAAAAAGGAAAAGGAAAAGGAAAAAAGAAAAGAGAAAGTAGGTAGGGAGGGAAGGAGGTAAGTGGGTGAAGGGGCGAAGACAGCGAGGAAAGAAAGGGAAAATAAGGAAGGGAGGGAGAGAGAAAGGAAGGAAGGAAGGAAGGTAGGAAGGCAGGCAGGCAGCCAGGCAGGCAAGAAGGCCTTCTGGCCGGCTTCCACGTGAGTATACATCCCTTGATGTAAGCAATAGCACAATTATAAATTGTACTGTTCCAAAGACTTGTGTATTGTTTGACAGAGACTGTGATAATTAATGGCAATTCATGGCTCCTCAGGATGTAGTGGGTATGCAGTAAATGTTTGTTATGCCTCCATCACACCTTACTAAACACATATCTGGCATTGCTAAAAGCACGATATAATATAGATGTAGGGAGAAAATAACGAGAATCTACTGGAAATTTAGTCTATGATTCCCAGAAAATTTGTTTTTATCATTTCTAAGTAAAATATAATTTAAATTTATCATTTGATGCTGTGTATACTTTTACACAAAGATTATAAACCATTAACTCATACATTTTTTTAACAAATGCATTTATGTTAGACCTGAAATTATAACAATCCTAGAAGAAAACCTAAGAAATAAAATTCTGGATACTGGGCTTGGGAAAGAATTTATGACTAAGTCCTCAAAAGCAATTGTAACAAAAACAAAAATTGCCAAGTGAGGCCTAATTAAACTAAAGAGCTTCTACACAGCAAAATAAATTATCAATAGGGTAAAGAGACAACCTACAGAATGGTAGAGTATATTTGTAAACTATGCATCTGACAAAGGTCTAATTTTCAGAATCTGTAAAGAACTAAAACAATTAAACAAGCAAAAATAAATAAACAAATCCATTAAAAAGTGGGCAAATATAACAGATACTTCTCGAAAGACATATAAGTAGCCAGCAAACATATGAAAAAATGTTCCACATCACCAATCATGAGAGAAATGCAAATCAAAACAATAACAAGATACCATTTGAAATCAGTCAAAAGGTCTATTATTAAAAAGTCAAAAACACAAGAAGTCCAGTGTGGTGGCTCATGCCTGTAATCCCAGTATTTTGAGAGGCTGAGGTGGGCAGATTGCTTAAGTGCAGGAGTTTGAGACCAGCCTGGGCAACATGATAAAACCCAGTTTATTAAAAAATATATATATTTATATATAAACACATGTATATATGCATATAAAGATAATTATGTATGTATATACATAATTAGTTGGGCATGGTGGCACACAACTGTAGTTCCAGCTACCACAGAGGCTGAATGGGAGGATCATCTGAGCTCAGAGCTGGAGAGATCAAGACTACTGTGAGCCATCATCATGCCAATGCACTCCAGCCTGGGTGACAGAGTCAGATCCTGCTCAAAAAAAAAAAAAAAAAAAAAGCAAAAAAGCAAAACCAGATGCTGGTGATGCTGCAGAGGGAAAACTTATATACTGTTGGTGGGAATGTAAATTAATTCAGCCACTGTGGATACCATTTGACCCAACAATCCCATTACTGGGTATATTTTTTTAAAAAAAAATCAATCGCTCTACCAAAAAGGCATACATTTGTATATTCATCATAGCATGATTCACAATGTCAAACAAATTGAATCAATGTAGGTGCCCACCAATTGTGTGGTAAAGAAAAGATGGTATATATGTACCTTGGAATACTATATAGCCACAAAAAGAAATAAATAATGTCCTTTGCTGCAACCTGGATAAGGCAGAAAGCCATTATCCCAAGGAAATTAATGCAGAAACAGAAAACCAAATAGCATATGTCCTCACTTATAAGTGAGAGCTAAATATTGGGTACTCATGGACATAAAGATGGCAACAATAGATACTGGAGACTACTAGAGGACAGAGGTGGGGGGATAAGGGTTGAAAAACTAACTATTGAGTACTATGTTCACTATCTGAGTGACAGGGTCATTTGTATCACAAACCTTAGTGTAAAACAATATACCCACGAAACGAACCTGTACATGTATCCCTTGAATCTAAAATAAAAGTTGCAAAAGAAATAAAAGTTTAAAAAATCACAAATACATTTTTGGTGTCTGTCATGGCAGCTAGTCTAAATGTTGTAGAATGAGAGAATTACCTAGTATTCAAAAGAGTCCTTGAGAAATGTCTCCTAATGTAACCAGTACAGCCAGTTTACTAGCTTACTCTAAAGACAACCCCTCCTTTGTTTGTCTCCTGATACACATTTATCTAATTACCTGTTTGCTTTAAATTTCCAACGGCAAATTGTACAAAAATCCAGACATGAAGTAGAGATGGCAGGTCCCATCTTCTCCCTTTCAAGATGAAATAGTTGGGCAGTTAATCCCTAACCTGACCCCCGCTGAGATGATGCCAACCAGGTCTCTGGATAGTCTGTTACTCAAACTGGCCAGTGGAAAACAACAAGCAGACTGTGCATGCACACTAGTGTGCAGTTTCCATGCAACCCTTCCCCTTAAAATCGCTTTACCCAGCCTGGGAATTTAAGATGGCTTTTTGAGACTTGAGTCTGGCTATCTCCCAAGGTGTCAACACTTTAATAAAGCTGCTTTCCTTCCGTGAACACTTACTTCTTATGTGTTTGTCTTTTCAGGTGGCATTCAGCCAAAACTTAGTTTGGTTACAAGTCAGTAGCAAGCACTGGACTAACACTCCTTTATGAAAATATATATACACACACACACCCCACATACACATCCCTACATTTTTTACTAATATAATCTCTTCTCTGAGATATTTCTGCATTTAATAAAAAACAAATTCTGCTTCCTAAATCAGTATGAAATCCTCTATTAGATGCTTTTGAATGTATAGGGGATCCTTAGCACAGATGCTTTAACAAATGACTGAATAAAAAGATGACTACCTTTTGAGGAAAATATTTCCAGTAGAGGTTTTATTCTACATTTAATTACAAAAATGCTACACACTAATATATGACTAAAAAATAACAAGTTTGATAACTTTATATTTCCCAATATGCATTAATTTGCCTATAGGGCAGAGGTATGCAAATATTATCCTTAAATAACTATACAGTAAATATTTTAAGCTTTGTAGGCCATATGGTGTCTAATACAGCTACTCAACCCTGCTACTGTAGCTTGAAATCAGACACAGACAATATGAAAATGAATGGACTTGGCTGTATTCCAAAACACTTTACAAAAATGGGTTGGGTTTGGTAATCAGGCTATGGTCTGCCAATTCTTGCTATAGTTATTATATGATATCACAAATAATCTAGAATTTCCCTTTGATTGGCCCAAACCCATATTTAATACCAACATAATGCCTTGAGCAGAGTGGTGCAGCAGCCTACCTGAGAGCCACAAGGGGAAGGGGACTCATGGATCGGAAGATCCCACTCAGGAACCCATGCCACCCAGGCCTACTGTCTCAACCCTGGAATGTGCAGATTCTTACAGCTGCTCAGCTGGAATCTGCTTAAGCCTACCAAACACCTGAGGGAGGGGCAACCAGCACCAGCTGCAGCTACCTGCTGTCTGCTGTCTAAGCCATTTGAGCTCCTTTGTAGAGGGGCAGCAAGCAGCACTGGGAATGGTAGCTGCCTAACATGCTAAGATCCCTGGGTGGGGGAAGGGTGGCACCTATTGCTATAGCTCCAGGCTGCTTTTTTCTTCTACTAGAGCCAGGGAGGCTGGACAGCTTGGTCCCAAGACTTGTCCCCATAGCCCACCACACTGGCTATGGCAGTCTGCAGGTCTAACCTAGACCCATCCCTCCTCAGTGGGCAGGACGTCCCTGCAGGATCTCCAATAACTCCAGCCAGAGGATCAGGGACAGAATTTGGATCTCCCTGGGCCTGAGCCCTGAGGGGGAGGGGTGGCCACAGTCTCTGGGGCAGCCCAGACTAGCAGGTTTCCCTCCAGCAAAACACACCCTCTCCACCAAGGGACAAAGTGCTTGATTAAACAGGTCCTGCTCCCTGTGTCACCCAACTGGGTGAGACACTTCAATAGTGGTTGACAGACATCCTATACAGGAGTTCTCCTACTGACATAAGGTTGGTGTCCCTCAAGGTCAGATGTCCCAGAAGAAGGAAAAGGAACCCATCTTTGCTGCTCTCCAGCCTCCTTGAGTGATATCTCCAGGCAGAGGAGTGAATCAGATGAATAACGCCTGAAGTGAACCCCCAGCAAACTGCAGCAGCACTACAGAAGAAGGATTTGACTATTGAAAGAAAAACAAATGAGCAGAAAGTGACAACAGCATCAACAACAACAACACAAAGGCCCCCATAAAAATCCTCTCCAAAGGTCAGCAGCCTCAAAAACTGAAACTAGGAAAACTTACAAAGATGAGAATCAATGAAAAAATGCTGAAAACCCAGAAGGCCAGAGTGCCTCTTCTCAAACAAATGATTACAATGTCTCTCCATCAAGGGCACAGAACTGGATGTAGGATAAGATAGACAAACTGAGAGAAGCATGCTTCAGAAGATAAATACCTATGATGAGGTAAAGGAGCATGTTCTAAACCAAAGCAAAGAAGCTAAGAACCTTGATAACAGGTTAAAGGAACAGCTAACTGGAATAACCAGTTTATGTACCTGGAACACAACCTGAAGGGGCTGAAAAACACAGCATGGGAATTTCGTGAAGCATACACAAGTATCAAAAGCCAAATCGACCAAGTGGAAGAAAGGTTATCAGAGTTTAAGACCACCTTACTGAAATAAGATATGCAGACAAGAATAGAGAAAAAAGAATGAAAAGAAATGAACAAGGCCTCTAAGAAATATGTGACTTCATAAAAAGACAAAACCTATGATTGACTGGAGTACCTGAAGGAGATGGAGAATGGAAACAAGCCAGAAAACACACTTCAGAATATTATCTACAAGAACTTCCCCAACCTAGCAAGACAAACCAACATGCAAATTCAAGAAATACAGAGAACACCATAAGATACTCAACAAGAAGATCAACCCCAAGACATGTAATCATCAGATTCTTCAAGGTCAAAATGGAAGGAAAAACTGTAAGGGCAGCCAGAGAGAAAGGCCAGGTCATCTACAAAGGGAAACCCATCAGACTAACAGCAGACCTCTCAACAGAAACTCTACAAGCAAGAAGACAGTGGGGGACATTCTTAAAGAAAAGAATTTCCAACTAAGAACTTTATACCCAGCAAAACTAAGTTTCTCAAGTGAAAGAGAAATAAAATCCTTTACAGATGAGCAAATGCTCAGGGATTTCGTTACTACCAGCCTTCCCTGCAAGAGGTCCTGTAAGAAGCACTAAATACGGAAGGGAAAAACTGGTACCAGCCACTGCAAAAACACACCAAATAGCATCATGATGACAGGATAAAATTCACATAAACAATACTAAACTTAAATGTAAATGGGATAAATGCCCCAGTTAAAAGACACACACTGTCAATTTGGATAGGGAGTCAAGTCCCATTGGTGTGCTGTATTCAGAAGACCCATCTTATGTGCAAAGACATACACCTAGGCTCAAAATAAAGAAATGGATAAAAATTTACCAAGACAATGGAAAGCAAAAAAAAGCAGGGATTGCAATTCTAGTCTCTGATAAAACAAGACTTTAAACCAAAAAAGATGAAAAAAGATAAAGAAGGGCATTAGGTAATGGTAAAGGCAACAACTCAACAAGAAGAGCTAACTATTTTGAATATATATGCAACCAATGCAGGAGGACAGATTCATAAAACAAGTTCTTAGACACCTACAAAGAGATTTACACTTCCACACAATAATAGTGACAACTTTAACACTCCACTGTCAGTAGTAGACAGATAAACAAGACAGAAGTTAACAAGAATATTTAGGACTTGAACTCAGCTCTGGATCAAGTGGACCTAACAGACATCTACAGAACTCTCCACCCCAAAACAACAGAAAATACATTCCTCTCAGTGCCACATGGAACTTATTCTAAAATTGACCACATAATTGGAAGTAAAACACTCCTCAGCAAATGCAAAAGGACTGAAATCATAACAATCACTCAGATCACAGTGCAATCAAATTAGAATGCAGGATTAAGAAACTCACTCAAAACCACACAATTTAATGAAAACTAAGCAACTTGCTTCTAAATGACTCCTGGGTAAATAATGAAATTAGGGCAGAAATCAAGAAGTTCTTTGAAACCAATGAGAACAGACGACGTATCAGAATCTCTGGGACACAGCTAAAGCAGTGTTAAGAGGGAAATTTATAGCACTAAATGCTCACATTGGAAAGCTAGAAAGATCTCAAATCAACACCCTAACATCAAAATTAAAAGAGCTAGAGAGGCAAGAGCAAACTAATCCAAAAGCTAGAAGAAGACAAGAAATAACTAAGATCAGACAAGAATTGAAGGAGATAGACACGAAAAATCTTCCAAAAAATATCAATGAATTGAGGAGCTGTGTTTTCAAAAAAATAACAAAACAGACAGACTGCTAGCCAGACTAACAAAGAAGAAGACAGAGAAGAATCAAGTAGATAAAATTAAAAATGATAAAGGGCTTTATATCACCACTGACCCCAAGGAAATACAAACTACCATTGGAGAATACTATAAACATCTCTATGCAACTAAACTAGAAAATATAGTAGAAATGGAAAACTTCCTGGATGCATACACCCTACTAAGACTAAACCAGGAAAAAGCTGAATCCTGAGTAGACTAACAACAAGGTCTGAAATTGAGGCAGTAATTAATAGCCTACCAACAACAACAAAAAAGAAAGCCCAGGACCAGATGGATTTACAGCTGAATTCTACCAGAAATATAAAGAGGGGCTGGTACCATTCCTTCTGAAACTATTCCAACAATTGAAAAGGAGGGACTCCTCCCTAAATCATTTTATGAAGCCAAAAACATCCTGATACCCAAACCGGGAAGATATACCAAAAAAAAGAAAACTTCAGGCCAATATCCCTGATGCACTTCAATGCAAAAATCCCCAATAAAATAGGGGCAAACTGAACCTAGCAGCACATGAAAAAGCATATCTACCAAGATCAGGTCAGCTTCATCCCTGGGATGCAAGGCTGGTTCAACATATGCAAATCAATAAACATTACCTATTACATAAACAGAACTAACGACTATCTCAGTAGATGCAGAAAAGGCTTTCAATAAAATTTAACATCTCTTTATGTTAAAAACTCTTAATAAACTAGGTATTGATGGAACATATCTCTTTGTTAAAAACGCTTAATAAACTAGTATTGCTGGAACATATCTCAAAATAATAAGAGATAGCTATGAGAAACCAATAGCCAATATCATATTGAATAGGCAAAAACTGGAAGCATTCTCTTTGAAAATCCATACAAGACAAGGATGTTCTCTCTTACCATGCCTATTTAACATAGTACTGGAAGTTCTGGCCAAGAAAAACAGGCAAGAGAAAGAAATAAAGGGTATTCAAATAGGAGGAGAGGAAGTCAAGTTATCCCTGTTTGTAGATGACATTATTTTATATTTAGAAAACCCCATCATTTCAGCCCAAAAACCTCTTGAACTGATAAGTAATTCAGCAAAGATTCAGAATATAAAATGAACATGTAAAAATCACAACATTCCTTTACATCAACAACAGGCAAGCAAAGAGTCAAGTCATGAATGAACTCTCATTCACAATCACTACAAAGAGAATAATATATATAGGAATATAGATAACAAAGAATGTGAAGGCTGTCTTCAAGGAGAACTACAAATCACTTCTTAAGGAAATAAGGGAGAACAAACAAATGGAAAAACATTCCATACTCATGGATAGGAAGACTCAATATTGTGAAAATGGCCATACTAGCCAAAGTAATTTATAGATTCAATGCTATTCCCATCAGACTACCACTGACATTCTTCACAAAATTAGGGAAAAAAACTATTTTAAATTTCATATAGAATCAAAGAAGACATGGTATACCCAAAACCATCCTAAGCAAAAAGAAGAAAGCTGGAGGCATCATACTACCTGATTGACTTCAAACTATACTACAAGACTATAGTAACCAAAACAGCATGGTACTGATACCAAAACAGACATATAGACCAATGGAACAGAACAGAGACCTCAGAAATAACACCACACATCTACAATCATCTGTTTGACAAACCTGACAAAAACAAGCAACGGGGAAAGGATTCCCTGTTTAATAAATGGTGTTGGGAAAACTGGCTAGCCATGTGCAGAAAGCAGAAACTGGGCTCCTTTCTGACACCTTACACTAAAATTAACTCCAGATGGATTAAAGATTTAAACATTAGGCCTAATGCCATAAAAACTCTAGAAGAAAACCTAGGCAATACCATTCAGGACACAGGCATGGGCAAGGGCTTCATGACTAAAACACCAAAAGCAATGGCAACAAAAGCCAAAATAGACGAATGGGATCTAATTAAATTTAAGAGCTTCTGCACAGCAAAAGAAACTATCAATAGAGTTAACCAGCAACCAACAGAATAGGGAAAAGTATTGCAATCTACCCATCTGACAAAGGGCTAATATCCAGAATCTATGAAGAACTTAAAGAAATTTGCAAGAAAATAAGAACCCCATCAAAAAGTGGGAAAAGGACATGAACAGAAATTTTTCAAAAGAAGACATTTTTATGCAGCCAACAAACATACGAAAAAAAGCTCCTCATCACTGGTCATTAGAGAAATGCAAATCAAAACCAAAATGAGATACCACCTCACGCCAGTTAGAATGGTGATCATTAAAAAATCAGGAGACAACAGACGCTGGAGAGGATGTGGAAAAATAGGAATGCTTTTACACTGTTGGTGAGAGTGTAAATTAATTCAACCAGTGGAAGACAGTGTGGTGATTCCTGAAGGATCTAGGAATAGAATTACCATTTGACCCAGCAATCACATTACTGGGATTATAAAGACCCATGCACATGTATGTTTATTGTGGTACTGTTCACAATAGCAAAGACTTGGAACCAACACAAATGTCCATCAGTCATAGACTGGATAACGAAAATGTGACACATATACACCACGGAATACTATGCAGCCATATAAAGGATGAGTTCATGTCCTTTGCTGGGACGTGGATGAAACTGGAAACCATCATTCTCAGCAAACTGACACAAGAACAGAAAACCGAACACCACATGTTCTCACTCATAAGTGGGTGATGAACAATGAGAACACATGGACAAAGGGAGGAGAATGTCACACACGAGGGCCTGGGGGCTTGGGGGACTAGAGGAAGAATAGCAGGGGGTGGGGGGATGGGGGAAGGATAGCATTAGGAGAAATACCTAATGTATATGATGGGGCAATGGATGCAGCAAACCATCACCATAACAGGTGTATACCTATGTAACAAACTTACACAATCTGCACATGTACCCCAGAACGTAAAGTATAATAAAATACAAACAACAAAATATATTAGCTGGGCATATTGGTGTGCACCTGTAATCCCAGCTCCTCAGGAGCCTGAGGCAGGAGAATTGCTTGAACCCAAGAGGCAGAGGTTCGCAGTGAGGTGAGATGGTGCCATTGCACTCCAGCCTGGGTGAGAAAAGTGAAACTCCATCTCAAAAAAAGAAGAAAGAAAGAAAGAAAGAAAGAAAGAAAGAAAGAAAGAAAGAAAGAAAGAAAGAAAGAAAGAAAGAAAGAAAGAAAGAAAGAAGAGAGAGAGAGAGAAAGAAAGGAAAGAAAGAAAGAGAAAGAAAGAAAGAAAGAAAGAAAGAAAGAAAGAAAGAAAGAAAGAGAGAGAGAGAAAGAAAGGAAAGAAAGAAAGAGAAAGAAAGAAAGAAAGAAAGAAAGAAAGAAAGAAAGAAAGAAAGAAAGAAAGAAAGAAAGAAAGAAAGGAAAGAAAGGAAAGGAAGAAAGGAAGGAAGAAAGAAAGAAAGAAAGAAAGAAAGAAAGAAAGAAAGAAAGGAAGAAAGAGAAAAGAAAAAGGAAAAGTAATTGCAATACAGGCCCTACACCCAAGTGATTATTTCTTTCCCTCCCCAATATCAACCCCTACAACATAAACAATCTATCTATTGTCCCCATTAATTAATAATCTCAATTTCACCATTGTTTTACTACTTCATGTAATTTAGTCTATTTTTAACCTCTTGATAACATTGATGAATATTTCTCTTTGGAAGTTAATACCATGCATTTTAAATATATTCCTTCAAATACATTTTAATGTCTGCTAGGAATACTCTTCTAGTTTATTATTCTTTTTAAATATTCCTTTATATTGTAATGCATTTGCTATTTTATACATAAATGAGAATAATTTTTGCTGAGTTCAAAGTAGCAAAAACAGTAAGAATTTTGAGTCTGACTTGTTTACAACTCTAACATTTTAAATTTTCCAAATATTTAACATTTTCATCTAAGAATATGGTATATATAACTATTATATTCTTTATGTCACTCAAAAATATTTATATTTCATAGCATTCAATAAAATCTCCTTATCCCAACTTTTAATAAATGAAAGAAAATACACAGAAATCAACATTAAGGTAACAATCCTTCAAAGCCAAATAACTTTATTAAATCAAAGATTGGTCATCTAAGGAAATATATTATTAACATACATTTTTATATTATAAACATGTTTTATATTAAGTTTATAAAATAATATATATTTTATAAAATATTTATAAAATATTTTATATTATTAGCATATTAAATATAACATATCTCATGAATAAGCAAATAGAAAAATTTTATGGTCACCTCAATAGGTGAAGGAGAATTTCTAAAAATAAAACAACCCGGCCGGGCGCGGTGGCTCAAGCCTGTAATCCCAGCACTTTGGGAGGCCGAGGCGGGTGGATCACGAGGTCAAGAGATCGAGACCATCCTGGTCAACATGGTGAAACCCCGTCTCTACTAATACAAAAAATTAGCTGGGCATGGTGGCGCATGCCTGTAATCCCAGCTACTCAGGAGGCTGAGGCAGGAGAATTGCCTGAACCCAGGAGGCGGGAGTTGCGGTGAGCCGAGATCGCGCCATTGCACTCCAGCCTGGGTAACAAGAGCAAAACTCTGTCTAAAAGAAAAGAAAACAACCCTCATGAATAAAAAATATTTGCATAAGTAATGTATGCTATTTATTCTATGGGGTAATTTTAAAAATTACATACATATAATATTAATATTTCCTCTCCATGGTGTATTAGTTCATAATAGCAATCTGTATAAAAATGCACCCACATAAAATTAGGCTTCAAGAGGAAAGTGCCCCTGGTCATAATGCAATTATTAACTTAATAGAGAATCTTCAATGTTTTACAAATTAACACCGTTTTTACATTTAATTTTATTAAAAATAGTGACTAGTAAACATAGAGACAAAGAATATAAGCTCTTTAATTATGAAGGAGTAAAACAATTCTGAAGAGTAGTTGAAATTTAAAAAAGAAGAGAAATAAAACCAAAAAATGAGAATATTAATCATTTTTTTAAAAAGACCAAATATACTATGATCTTAGTTAAAGAATTCTACAAAAGACAATAGTTGTTTATCTCTGTCCAACAAAACAGTGTTTCCATCTTTCAAGAGGTTTTCATTACTTTTTATGGTAGTCCCTTTTGATATTGTCAAATAATGGGAATAATTTATGCTTTTTTTCTGTCCATTGCAGCAGAAAAGCAGAGCTTATTTTTATGGTCCCAAACTTTCCATCTATTGTTGGTACAGGATGCTTCTTTTCATGGTGATAGTCCTTGTATAGAGTGACTTGAAACTGGACATCTCCATCCTTTTAAATGTACAACTACTCTAAAGTTCCCTGTAAAAGTGAGACTACCATTTCCAGTAATGCTATATTCCTTATTTACTGATACTCATTCTAAAAAAATAGTTAAGTAAGTTCAAATTGAAAACAATAACTTGTTAGCAGACATTTTCATAATATCATAATTGAGAGCTATTTATGAAAGTCAAATTTTCAATTATTAGTATTATACGTTGAAAGGAAGAAAAAACTGAGTACATAAAAAAGTATTACTTCCTAAAAAGGTCAAATGAATGAGAACTCCAGTAATTTCTTAACTTTTTGTAAGTTACTGTTTCAAAGGACTCAAAAATATTAATAATGTCCTCTGACATCATCATAAGGTATATCTGAGTTTATGTCCACACCGGGATGACTTTCTTATAAGGGGTTACAAGATATTTTAAATAAAAATAAACAATTTAAATGTATTTGTAAGGCCGGTCGCCTCACCGGAGCTCGGACACACCCCCCTCCCTCGCTGGGAGCTCGGACATGCCCCACACCCCCCTCCCTCTCCGGGAGCTCGGAAACGCCCATCCCCCTCACATAGCACCTAGCTCTCCCTTAAAGAACCCCGCCAAAATGCAAAAGAAGTCTTGTAAATCTACCCAATAGTATTCGAGTCTTGTAAATCTACCCAATAGTAGTCGTCTTGTAAATCTACCCAATAGCATTCAAACCCTGCCTACCTGCCAATAGCAAGCTCGCCTTGCCCATGCCCTGCTCTCCCACAACCAAATGCCTCTACTCCCTATAAGACCCCACGTCTGAGAGGAGTCCGTGCAACTTCTCTGGCCCCTCCTGTCAGATCACAGAACCTCGCCTGGGAGCAGAATAAATTTGCATTGGATCTTCTTGTGCTGGTCTCAGTTTCTTCTTTTAAACTCGGCAAGAACCCTTACAGTATTTATAGTAGATATATTATTCTTCAAACAATGTATGAATTATTATTGCAGGAGGTTTATCACAAATGTTCCCTGTTGCTATTTTTAGTTACTATATGAAAATAATCACATTTTCTTCAAAATAGTTGAATATTTATTTCTATATAAAGGGAATAAGGTTTGAATTTATAATAATACATTTATGTTAAATTTGGCACACTTAGTTTGGTTTATGTCTGGTTTTATGAAACACATACACATACATACAAACACACAAATGCACACATATATACATATATGTATGGCAAGTTCTGACTGTGCTGGAGAGTTTACAGAAAAAAAAGTAAAAAGCTCCCTGCTTTAAACTTTCATATCAAAATATCCTCAGAGAACTAGCAATTCAGGAAGGCTCTAAAGAAATGTCTTGCCTTTTGTGGCCAGAGAAGACACAGCTAAAAATCTAAAAATCGGGCCCCAAATGTAATCTAGATTGCTAAGATATATACACATGTATGTATGTATCTTAGCTTACTACCTGTCTACTGTTCAAAAAAGAAAAATCCTGATTATTCTAATTATTTTACATGACAATATTTAAGCTTACACTAAAAACATTTAGCTTGTTGATTACATATATGTCATTTCTATGGCAAGTCTTTTAAAAAGCACTTGTGTACTATATACGCTCCCTTTCTTGGATACATACATGCTCCACTCATTGGATGCGGGTAACAACAAATCTACAGGTGATAATGGAGCTAGAGAAAGAAAATGCACAGTTCTCTTACTCTGTGTATGATGGAAAGCCCTCAACAACAAGCAAACCTTAGGTTGTAACATGAATGAAAAATTAACTTCTACATATTAAGGCTCTTGACTTTGAAACTTTTATCTGTTACCTCAGCTTTTAAATAATATTTTAACTCTAACATATACACATATATATAGCCATATATATATATATGTATGTGTGTAAACATGTACATGGCTATATATGTGTGTAGCTACATATATATATACACATATATATATATTGTGCACTCTGTGTGTGTGTGTGTGTGTGTGTGTGTGTTTATACATACACCTTAATTGGAATAGACCCATAACAATACACTAAAATAAGTGACATTGACTTAGCAATCAGGGGACAGGTGATGTGTAGCAGGAGGCTATGGATAGATGAAAATCTATATTATGCAATAGTAATAGTTTTGGTAAAACATTGATATGCAATAACTTGGAAGTCTGGTCAAGAGCTATGATTTCTTTGTATTGGTTGCTACTTGGTACATTTAACCATATATTATTATTTCCAGAAACAGATGAGTTCAGGCAATAATTAGCTGGGTTGAAAGCTGGAAGGAAAAGAAATAGGAAAATCTTTTTGGGCAGGCAGTGTGAAGCTCTCCAAAAGATATGAACACTGATTAAATGGTGTGTGTCACTGTTCTCAATGATTTTCAACTCCACTATCTTTGAGATCCATGACCATTTCCGATTAGTTATTGGTGGCTAATCAACTCTGACAGCCTGTGTTATGCTCATCCATTTAAGGGGCTCAGGGATTATCTGAGCTTGATGGAGAAAACTGCATTATCAGATACATGAGGATGAATATCTATATTTTGTTAGTGAAGTGACAGACTGTTGTAGAGATGACCAAGTATCTAGAAAAATTTGGTATTCCTCTTCTATGTGGCAGAGAATTATTTGTGGAAACTGACTACTGAGCTAGGAACAACATTTAATAGAACCTCCCTCTATTTGTAGTTGTGTGGCCATATACTGTTGTCATTGTTGGTATGTAATAGGAAATGATATGTGACTCTTCAAATATGAGTTGACTAAGAAGGACATAGGTCTCCTCTATTCTCTGAGCTGGATACAGACAACTACAAGGCTTTAAGAGATGTCTGCTTTACTAAAGGCAAGAAGTCCGGATCCCTGAATTATTGTATAAAGCACAACTACCTGTCCACCAGGAATACTAATTTGAATTCTTTGGGAAATTTATTACACCCTTTACATTTTTCTCTAATTATGGCCTAGGGACCTGGGTTGGTGTAACCACAAACTCTTCAAATAAAAAACCAATGGTACAGAAACAGAAATCAGATAAAATACAAAATTTCCAGACAAGTCAGCCTACAATTCCAAAGTACACGATAGACACAAATGCTTAGAAATACAGGCAACACACTAAAAAATCAGATTAATTTGATCCAAATCTATTAGAATAGGACTTTAAAATCTATAGAGAATAAAATAACATCCATAAAAGAGGAAGAGAATTATGGAATATAGTGGGCAGAAATGAAACAAAAAGAATAAAATAACAACTAAAACTAATGAAGATAAAGATACCTCAATAGATGAGATAAACTCTTACCTATGCTTAGTCAAAGTGAAAATTCTAAACCTGGAAATTACTGC
Organism: Aotus nancymaae; assembly: GCF_030222135.1. NCBI lineage: Eukaryota > Metazoa > Chordata > Mammalia > Primates > Aotidae > Aotus > Aotus nancymaae. Next base: position 3,057,578 of record NW_026988435.1, read on the forward strand.
TGAGATTTAAGTATTGAAAAAACTAGTTCAGAGACAGAGAGAATAAATTGAAAGTTTCCAATAAACATATTTCATAAAAATTCTAGAAACACAGAATAAAAGAAAGCAATCTCTCTCTCTCTCTCTGTCTCTCTGTCTTTCTCTTTCTCAGGTTAAAAACACAAAATTAAAAGCAGGAAAAAAAAATAAATCCACGCCCAGAAACATCAGATATATCTAAAAATAAAAAATATAGAAGCTATACATAATCTCCCAAGAAATGACAACTAAACTGTCGGCAGATCGTTAGCAATAATAGATTATTAAAAACGGGAAAATAGTATTTTCAGAATGTTGAAGAAAAATCTTTGTCATCTTGTATTCTACATCAAAATAAACAATTATTGAAGAGGGAGAGAGAAATAAAGCTATTCTTAAATATCCATTAAATACAAATCTTAACCGCTCATAGAACTTCATCAAAAGATCTACCAAAATACATACTTTTTGAACCCAGAAGAAAGGAGATGATGATAGACAAAATGAAAGGTACAAAACTGTTACCATATCTTGATGTATCCAAGTACTATCTATATATGCATATTAATTTCATTTGATTAAAAGGTAGAACTAAAATTCTAGGGAGAATTCATATGAAAGAAGCCATTTCAGTGGGTAACAGGGTAAGTCACGTCTGGAAAGAGTACAGAGATAATGAATAAATTTATGCTCACATAGAAGTATGTGTAAATTTATTTACATAAATTTGACTTTTTAATTAAGGACAGTCCTATAGGAAAATGACTTATAGTCTTCAAGTCAACAGAATAAAATATGGGCTAACGTTGATATTAAATATGTGTAAAATAATTTGCTAAAATTATAATTTCAAGTAGGTTTGTACTTTAACCTATTTTATAAATCATGACAAAGAACAAATTATAATATATAGGCATGTCTTGTTTTATTGAACTTCATTGTACTTTGCAGATACTGCATTTTCTAAAAATTGAAGGTCTACAGCAACCTTGCATCAAGCAAGGCTATTGGTGCCATTTTTCCAACAGTGTGTGCTCATTTTATGTCTCCATATCACAATTGGTAATTTTGTTAATTCTAGCAATATTTCAAACTTTTACATACTTGTTACATGTAATATAGATACTATATCATAGATCACCATAACAGATATTATCAATGATTTTTTATGTTATTTTTGTATACTCAGTGACTTTCAATGTCCCTACTCTATTTTGGGGGTTAACCACAAACCAAACCCACATAAGCCAGAAAACTTAATTAATAAATATTGTGTGTTCCAGCTGCTCCACTGACTGGCCATTCTCCCTTCTCTCCCTGTCTCCTTGGGTCTCTGAGACACAACCATATTGAAATTAGGCCAACAACCCTACAACGGCCTCTAAATGGTCAAGTGAAAAGAAGAGATGCAGTTTTCCTTCTTAAAATCAAGTTAAAAATGATTAAACTTAGGAAGGCCTCAAAAGCTGAGATAGGTGAAAACTAAGCTTCTCACACCAAAGAGTTAGCCAAGTTGTTATTGCAAATAAAAATTTCTTTAAGGAATAAAAAGTGCTACTCTGGTAACACATGAATAACAAAGCAAATCAGCCTTATTGTTGATAAGCAGAGGTTTAGTGATCTGGAAAGAAGGTCAAAGCAGCCATAACATTCCCTTAAGACACAGCCCAACGTAGAATAAGATCCCACCTCTCTTCAATTCCATGAAGGCTGAGTGAGGGGAGGAAGCTGCAAAATAAAAATTGGATGCCAACAGCGGTTGCTTCACAAGCTTTAAGGACAAAAGCCATCTCTACAAGATAATATAGTGCTGATGATGTTGAAGCTGCAGTAAGTTATCCAGAAGATCTAGCTAAAATCACTGATGAAGGTGGCCACACTTAGAGTTTCAATGTAGATGGAACAATCCTATATTGGAAGAAGATACCATCTACTACTTTCATAACTAGAGAGGAGAAGTAATTGCCTCGCTTCAAAGCTTCAAAAGACAGGCTGAATCTCTTGTTAGGATCTAATGCAGCTTGTGACTTTAAGTGGAAGTCAATGCCCATTTACATTTTGAAAATGCTAAATCCAGTAAGAATTATGGTAAATCTACTCTGCCCATGCTCTATAAATGGAACAACAAAGGTTGATGGCAGTATATCTGTTCACAGCACAGTTTATGGAGAATTTTAAGCCTGCTGTTGAGACCTACTGCTCAGAAAATAAGATTGTTTTCAAAATAGTACTGCTTACTGATGATGCACCTGATCACCCAAAAGCTCTGATGGAGATATACAGGGAAATCAATGTTTTTATGTCTGCTAGCATGATATCCATTTTTCCATCCATTATTCACAGAGAAATGTCAACTTTCAAGTCTTATGACTTCAAAAATATATTTTCTAAGGCCATAGCTGCCATAGTGATTCCTCCCATTGATCCAGGCAAAGTAAACTGAAAATATTCTGGAAAGAATTCAACATTCTAGATACCATTAAGAACATCCACCATTCATGGAAGAAGGTAAAATCATCAACAATCACAGGAGTTTGGAAGAAATTGATACCTACCTTCAAGGATGACATTGAGGGGTTCAAGACTTTAATGGAGAAAAAAACTGCAGATGTTGTGGATATAGCAAGAGAAAAAGCAGAAGTAGAGACAAGACATAATGAATTGCTGCAATGTCATGATAAAACTTGAAAACATCAAGAGTTGTCCTCCATGGATGAGCAAAGAAAGTGACGGAATCTATTCCCAGTAAAAACTCTGTGAACATTGCTGAAATGACAGCAAAATGTTTAGAATATTATTTCAACTTAGTTGATAAAGCAGCAGCAGGGATTGAGAAGACTGACTTCAATTTTGAAAGTTCTACTCTGGGTAAAATGATATTAAGCAGCCTACCATGCTACAGAGACATCTGTCATGAAAGAATCAACTGATATGGCTGACTTAATTGTTGTGTTATCTTAAAAAATTGCCACAGGTACAAAAAACGTTAGCAACTGACACCCTAATCTGTCAGCAGCCATCAATATCGAGGCAAGATCCTCCACCAGCAAAATGATGATGACTTGCTGAAGGCTCAGATGATCATTAGCAATTTTTTAGCAATAAGGTGTTTTTAAATTAAGCACGTACATTGTTTTTAGAGCCAATATTATTGTAAACTTAATAGACAATAATACAGTGTAAATATAACTTTTATATTCACTGGGAAATCAAAATATTCATGTGATTTGCTTTACTGAGATGTTTGCTTTATTGCTGTGGTCTGGAACTGAACCTGAAATATGTCCGAGGTATGCCTGTAATTATTCAACGTTACTCTTTCTCACTTGGAAATAACACCTTTTATTTTTAGACTTTTCAGGCTTCTTGATTCCATATACTTCTCAAGATAGATGAAAGTTTGGAATTGCTTCATGAAAAAGCAGCTTTGTTTGGAATTGAAGGTTATAATATAAGAGTTTATATTTAGTGTGTGAGAACCTTTAGAAAGTGAAAATACTACCTGGGCCAATAAATCTGCCCTTTTTTTCTGATCCCAATCTTACCTTTCAGTTTTTCATCATATCCACAAACCCCCTTATTTAATGCCAGAAAATCCCGGTATCTCAAATTTCTTTATGCTCTTTGCTTCTGCAGTCATCTCTGATAACATGATTATACAGAAGATCATAAACACACAGCATAAATGTTTCTGAACTGCAGCAGAGGACTGTGCCATGAAGCCTTAATAACAACACTCTTCAAGAGATCAAATCAATACGATGTCACTAAAGGCCCTGTATATCCCATTCAACTCTGTGAACAATAATGCAATGGTCTGAAAATTGCCACCATCCTTTCATCCTGAATTTTAATGCACTACTAGAAAAAAAAATTTAAAGCATATTTCTAGACAGAAGAAAGGTTTTTAAATATTCCCAGTGTTTCAGAATTTTAATTTTTACAGACAAATATTATTTTGTTAAGTTATACTGTGTGATAACTACAGGCTTAAAGAAGGCGTTATTGCAATATATATGTACATATATATATTTTCTCAGCAAGTCTAAAATTTAAACACAAACTAATATCTCTAAGTACAAGTACCACTACCTTAATGTGATTTATCCTAAATTAATGTTTATATGAGCTTATTAAGGATTCATGCCACTTCAGAACTCATATAACTAAGCAAAAATTGCATTCAATTTTGCATGTTGTTTCCAATTATTTCTTCCAAAGTGCTAAAATAGTCTTAGACATATAAACTGAAAGAACATTTGATGTAAATTATTATAATTCTTTGCAAGTCAACATTATTTTAAAATTCAAAACCTTAGAAAAGACTGATAATTAGTAGAATAAATTAAAACAATGTTAAATCTGTAACATCAACATGCCCCATATGAGTCTTATGAACTATGAAATAAAATTATAATAGTTATGAAATATCAGCTGAGATTTGAAACAAGACTAAAATCTGATTATTATGTATAATAAAGCAACCCAAATTATTTGTGTTTGATTTTAAATTTAAGCAAACTTGCTTAATATTATCTATCTATTTAAGCCTAATTCATACAGCAAGAATAAGAGTCTACCTCTCTCTTTTGTGCTTCCAGAAATTGCATATAGGTATACCTTAACAATATTATGCAAAAAGGAATCACAAAGTCAAACATTCAGTAGTACAACTTTTAGGATAAAATATCATAAGTTATTTAAATGCAAGTAAATATACATCATTCATTAGATATGGAGTATGACTAGATACAGATTTATTCTATTTTAAATCAGCTTACTGTGTCTTAGTTACATAGCCAAGAGTTCTCAAATTCATTCAAGCAAATTATGAAAATCCCTAAAGTCTCACTGTAATTTTTCCTGTTTATCATCTCTAAAAGTAAAGTTCCAGATAAATCCACATCTATATATCTTTTCATCATCCTCAGCAGCATGAATTTCAAAAGTGATGCTTAAATCCTGCCCCAGCAATGTCCACATGAGACTCCTGAAGAGAAATACAAGGCAGAGCAGGCCTAATTAATAATGAGAAACAGGGCTCCTGTGCTTTGGCTCTGGCAGGAAGAAAACATTAAACATCAAAGTGAGGGCATGGATGTCTGGAATGAGGAAATGAAACTGTGAGAAAGAATCGGTGATAAGTGGAAGGGAAACACAGAAAGGCCAGACTGAGACATATCTGGACTTTAATTCTCAATATAACAGTAGTTACTACTGTGTGGCCCCAGGAAATTAAATTCTTTTCTCAGTAATTTAGTGTCCTGATTCATAAAACGATGGATAAAAATATTTTCTAAGGCCTTCCAGATCTAAAATGCTACAACACTCCATCAAGAAAATTTACCTTTTTTCACAGATATGAGAAGAAACATAGAATTCCACAGAAGAACCAACAGGCTGTACCTTTAACTACTCAGTGCTTTGTGATCACTCACATCATGTGATTCTTAAGTGCACTTCTTTTGTCTGACAGCCCTAGTGAAACAGATACACAAATAATTAACATAAATTGTAGTATGGAGGAGAATGATATTAACTTTGTGAAGACCCAGAGGCATGACATTTGCATTAGACATTGAAGAATAAATGAAATGCCATCACAGAAAAAGAAGGGTACAAAAGCAGCTAGGTAAAATATGAAAAAATGTAAGAGATACAAAAACACATGGATTGTTCAAAAGTTTAAAAAAAAAATAGTGGACATAACTTGCTGAGGTGAGAAAAGAATAGGACAAGGCCAGTATATAAAATCCCTTGAATGCTAAGGTGAGTAACCCCTTATAGTTGATATATTAGAAAGAAAAAAATAACTAGAATAATTTACTGAAATAAAACATACTAAAATTGTTACCAGGATTTAGACAGTATACAATGTTAGGGCCTCTAACATAACAGACAAAGCATTATACATGAGTGAAGCCATCAGAGATATGCAGCTCTTTTAAACCTACAAATAACTGCAGTTGCATAAGTGACCTCAGATAAGACAGAAAAAGAATGACCCACTGCACCCAAAACAGATTTCCAGATTGTAGAAACTATAAGCAAATAATTTGTACAAGATATGGGTGTTGCCATAACAAAAAGTTAAAACTTGTGGTATTCGCTCTGGGACTGAACAGATGGTAGAGGCTGAAGAATAGCAAGGAGACTTTGAGTAGAGGCTGGAAGATCAGTAAAGATATTGTTATTGGGAATACTAAAAGGTCAACACATGTTATGTGTTGAGCAATTAGCAATAATGCTGCCTGTGATAACTTGGAAGAGAGAAAAAGGATTTCGTAATGTTGTTGATCAAATTAAAGAGGTATCCAAAAGCTGTTGAAACTAGCAACCAGCACGTGGGCAATTCTTAGAGCGGATGACTAAGAGTGTAGGGGCGAGATACTAGTAAGAAAGCCAAAAGACACAGAGAACCAATCACAGGGAGCAGAACTGTGCTCTAATAGAAAACATTCCCTGCCCCTGTAGTCAGGAACCCTGAAAACACCAGCTGCACTTCACACTCACAGTGGATCAGTGACTGTTGTGTTCCCTGCCTTTTGGAATGGGAGAATATTTTCCAATTATCCTGCCCCTGTTCCATGTGTGTTGTGGGTGTAGGGAACAGTAACTTACTTTTAGGTTCTTAGTTCTGCAGATCAACAGGGATCTTAGCAATGAAACTTCATTTGAATCCGGAACAGATTTCAACATGCTATTTTGGACTTCAACATGATGTCATAATGGGATAAACCTTTGGGAGGGTGTGGGTTTTTGTGCATGATGAAGAGACATTAATCAGGAGAATCCAGAGAGTAGATGGTGAAATAATATATTGCCATGGTGGCAGTCCCCTATAAATATAATTTCAGGTATTCACTCTCTGTGCTGTCTCCTCAGAGACTCATTTTGCAGATGGTTATGTGAATAAACTCCCTCTTAAGCCAGCAACTACACTCCAGGAAAGCTTGAGATAGATACTAAATGATGAGAGGCCACACAGAGAAAGGCCCTGGAAGATGAGAGGCTATCTTGGACATTCCAACTCCAATCAAGCTTCCAGTGGAATTCAGCTACATGAGTGACCTCTGTTTATTGTACAATGTTGTAATACAGCAGAACTACCTAGCTGAGCCCTGAAAAATAATAAATCATTGTAATTTTAAGCCTATTTTGGGCTATTTTGTCTCATAGCAGTAGATAATTGGAACATATGCCTTATTTATATTTATCTCTACAACTTAAGAAAGTGATTAAGAAATAGTAAATGCTCAAAAATATAAATAGTTTGGGGCTGGAAGCAGTGGCTCATCCTTGCAATCTCAGCATTTTGGGAGGCTAAGGCAGGAGAATTGCTTGAGCCTAGGAGTTTAAGGTTGCAATGAGCTATGGTCACACCATTACACTCCAGCCTGGGTGGGTGACAGAATAAGACCATGTCTCTAAAAAAAAGAAAAAGTGTAGGTTAATTAATTGTTTTTAGAATAGACTAGAAGAAAAATAGTGATATACTCATTTTTTCTTTTCCCATTATATATGTGGTCACATTTCTACTTGTACTACAGTTTTTTCATATACGTTTGCATTAGTTTGACCTTTGATTATATGTAATTCAGAGATTTTTTTTGTGAGATAAATTATCAGTAGATGGCAATAAAAGCAATGATAAAATTCTCATCAGAGGAAAGAAAGGGGCAACATGAAACATCAAGAACACACAAAAAAGTATACTCTAAAATGAACACTGCTAGCACTGCAATATATATCTCTTTAAAAATAATGTAGTCACCACATTCACTCTGACTTTCCTTTTGTTTGTAAATAACAATTCATTATATTCAATTAGAGTCAGGCCTGTTTGCTTGTTAATAGTTTTACATGTATTTTATCATCAAGTGACTATAACCACTACTTTATAAATTAAACACCTGATTTCAAGGTTTATAAGCCATAGATATTCACTCAAACTTAATTCTTCCAATTTCAGCCATCTACTACAAGATGATGAACAATTGTTCTGTACTGACTCTCTCATGTTTCTGCAATCAGATAGAAGATAATAAAGATAACAAGCCATAAAAGCAGACAAGTAGAAGCTCTAGATAAACTGATGCTGTTTATCATTTGTCCAAAACTATCTTTGCCAAATCACTAAAGAAATTTTTAAGACGTATAAATAAAAATAAAATTTCATACTGCAAGCAAATTAAGTAAAAAAAAAAAACTAGCCATCATAGTTGGTTATTTTAAGTCTGTAGTAAATGCCATAAAGAAAAACAAATATGTAATAATAGCAAATCATATAAATCCTTAGATTATTACATAATTCTTTAAACATTTTAAAAACTTTATTATTTTTAGTAAGAAACAGCTAACTTCCACCTAATTTAAAATGTGGTAAACTGATGTGATTATTACACATATTGTATGCCTGTATCAAAAAACACATGGTTACTATATGTAATACATTTTTCCCTTAGATCTTATTGTCTTCTCCACTTCACTGCTATTCATATGTATGAACTTTACTTTAGTGCACCGATATGGTCTGGCTCTGTGTCCCCACCCAAATATCATCCTGAAATTACAGGGGAGGGGCCTGGTGGGAAGTGACTGAATCATGAGGGTGGACTTCCTCTTCGCTGTTCTTGTGATAGTGAGTTCTCATGAGATCTGTTTGTTTGAAAGTGTGTGGCACTTCCCCCGTTCTGTCTCTCTCTCTCCTCTGCTGCCAGGGTAAGACATGCATGCTTCCCCTTCACCTTCTGCCATGATTGTAAGTTTCCTGAGACATTCCAGTAGTGCTCTCTGTTAAGCCTGTGGAACTGTGAGCCATTTAAACCTCTTTCCTTCATAAATTACCCAGTCTCAGGAAGTTCTTATGGCAGTATGAGAACAAACTAAAACATACACTTTGCAATGTAAAATATCTTTAGATCCCTCCAGGATCATTTATGGTTTAATTTTTCTCCATTATAAATCCTTGTTATAAGTGAATAAAAATTTTGATAAATAATACTGACAAACTATATTAATAAATTTGAATGAAACATGGTTTCATGATTAAAAGCAGAGGAAAGCTGATTCATGCTTTGTAAAGTATATACTACAAACTTCTCATGCAAATATTAATATTCTCCAGTTACAAAACATAATCATCACTGGCAGCTCTAGTGAACTTTTCAAGAGTAAAGAACTCAAGTGTTTTATAAACAGACCTTTAAAACTTCACATATATTATCCATGACCCTTATATGCATACAGGTATGTTTTTCTTATTCTCATCCTTTTTAATAAATGTGAATATAACATCAACAAAGAAATCAATAAATTCAAGCTGGTGCTATAGAAAATACCCTCTAAAGAAGTTATCATTGAGCAGGAACTCCAGTACATTACTATTTCCCAAGACTATTTACCAAGAAATAATTTTATTTCTATTTGTGTTTTGATTATGAGTCCTAAATCTAAATATAATCAAATATATGCTCTTTATTGGGGGGGAATATAAACATTTTGAATGTATATACTTGTTAGGTAATAAGCCTTCATAAAATGAAATACATAAAAAGTAAATGTTTCATCTTGAAAATTATAGGTATCTCATTGTTATAACTGTGAAAGGTATAGTTCTAAACTTAACTAGCATTGTGTAATGTTAATATTTCCTAACAATTAGATGTTACACAAATACTACTATTAAAATTAAAAGCTAATGTGTTATATGGTGAAAAATTCTATGTAATAATAGCAAAGGATTAAATAACCTCTGATCAGGTCAATATTCAACCACCAAACACATCGCACATAAAGCTCATATAAACCAGCTTATATGTTTTTGAAATAATATACGAATTCCTCATTTATTTAAATATAATTCCATTTAAGTATGATTCAAGTATTACTATTCAATATAATAGAAATAATTATTGCTGTCTATAAATGTCCTATTTCTATAAACCATAAAAATGTGAACACCAGGGAAATCACCATTTTGAATCTCAGTGCTTTTCGTTGCTGCTGTTGATGCTGCTTTCCTTTATAAAAATTAGTGAATAGAGCAATTCATATTGTTTAACTACTTTACTGAAAGCATTTTGGTACACTTTTATACACCTTTCCCAGGAGAAAAACAACAGTAATTTTCTCATAGTTACTATGAATCCATTCCTTTCACAATTAATTGCCAGGAATACCACTCAAAAATGTATTATTTGAAAATAAATGTACAACATTTACTTTTAATAAATCATCATTTTGAAAAGATCAATGTTTGAGATGATGGATGTATTAACTACCTTGATCTGATCAGCATACATTGTATGTATCAAAACATTACTATGCACCCATGAATATGTACAATTAGTATTTGTTATTTTTAAAAAAATTAAAAAAATTTAAATCATTTAAATGCAAAATAAAGTATTTAAATGTTTGCTTCTTACCATGGCAAGAACCCTCAATTTCTTCAAATCCTGTACTGCAGATGCATCTTCCAAGAGGAACCAGCCAATCTCCATCAGCTCCACAATACAGTTTAGGAGTGTCACGCTCTTCAGCACTCTTCACACAAGAACCCCGTACTTCAACCAAAGAGGAGGAATCAACCCTTGGGATGGTATCAGGAAACATGGCCAAGTTACGAACAGTGAAGGGACACTTCTTGTAGAAAACACGGACTGAAACGAGGGCAATGCACGCCCCAATGTCTTGAAAAGCCAGATAAAATCCTTTCCTTTCTATAGGCCCAACCTCACGAATTTCAGTGTTGAGTTTCAGGATGCGATCACCCAAATCCATCTGGGTAAAACTCTCATCAGCAGCAATTGTGTCGATCTTTGTATACTGGTTTGGCTTGAATTTAATTCCATGGGACTCATCTGATTCCATATAAAACAGATTAAATGTTTCTTTGCAAGTCCCCAAGACCCATGGGATGCTGTTACAATCCCTCAGTGTGAATTTCATTTCCACATAAATTTTCTGAGCTGCATCACGGGAGATCCAGTTTGTACGAAGCCAGTTGTTTTGGTTTGGTTCCATTACATTACATACCTGGTATGTGTGAATGGGCCTATTATGTTCATCCATTTCAGTGATGGCATCCCACTGCAAAAAGGGAAAAAGGTAATTAAGTGATTTTAAACCACAGTGATTAAACAGAAATGATTACTTGCAATTTTTTTTTGTTTTACCAAAATAAAAAATGAATTAAAAAGATACAAATGAAGCTATTCAGAGCAACGATGGAGCAGCATTTTAACCATGAGCCTTTGGTTGAAAGTACGAGTTCTAGAATCAGCTGTCCTATCTTGCCTTCCTACACATTAATTGCATGGCAGCTTTATTTAATCTCTAGTTTCTTCACTGTAAAGGAGCTGATAATAGTACTTGTTTCACAGGGTTGTTGTAAGGCATAAATTATATATATATATATATATATATATATATATATATATATATATGTACAGCACTTTAGATAGTTCCTGGCATACTGTAAGCACATTAAATAGCATCCATTATCTTATCAAAACAACTAGAAACATAAAAAGTGCACTTCGGTTTTCCCATCTTTCCTCATATACAATTTGCCACAAATTGTGGTATGTTTTCTTTGTCAATATTCAATTAAATATTTACATGACTATTTCAATAGAAAATAGACATGAATAAGGCCTTAGACTTATTCAATAAATATTTATCAGGCATTCCATACCCTGGACACTGTAAATACCGCAGTTAACTAGCTGAACAAAACTCTCTGCCTTTATAAAGCTTACTTTAGAGGGAAGAAAGACAATTAAAAAGGAGAAACAAGTAAAACTAAACGATATGGTAGAAATTACAATGGGGAAAAATAGGTGAGGAGATTAAGAAGAGGTGGGGGACTAGAAAAGGCCTTACTGGGGTAGTAGTGACATTAGATCACTGGATTATTTTCACTTCTGTATGTTTACGTACAAGCAGTTTGCCACTTAACTGAATAGAAAGACCTTGTTTGTCCTTTAAGAGATTTAATAAAAATATTTAAACACTATGAAATCAGTTTGTATTCATTCATTTAATATTATATACTTTATACTGCAAATTTAGATTATAACTCCACTTTATTTGAATAGTTATAATTGATAATTTTCAGTACATGCAAAACATTCAGGTAACCTTATAGCATTTTTAGGAAAACATGCTAGTCATCATAGTTTATCATTTCTATTAGAGTATCCTGAAAATGACAAATGGTTTGCTATAGTGAATAAGGGTTTTATTGGTTGATAGCATACTTCAGTTATTTATAAGATTATTTAACACGTTCTGTTTGCAGTTTCTCATTTTAACTGGCTATAGAGAGTTACTAAATCAAGGCCAGTTGAATTTCAATTAGTATAGCCTCTAACAGGATGCCTACTTTCCTCAGTATATAGGACTATTATGACACAAAGTACTTTTAATCATCTACTGTAAATTTCTAGAATAGTTATGTTATCCATCATTTAAACTTAAACACAATCTTCATCCAAAACTGTTTTTTGCAAGTTTCTTGCTTGAAATCCAGAGGGTATTTTCCAGAGAAAACAATGAGTTCCTTTGAATCCTATATTTAATTTTACAATATACACACATTGTTTATCGGGGTGATTCAATAATCTCATGAGAACATACATGAAATTACTCATCTAAATGTCTTTCATCCTAGTGTATAATGGGTTTACGTTTCTCTGAGGACACTTAAAGGAAAACCAGCACTATCACAGCTCATTGGAACCACAATATGATCATTCTGAATATAACTGTGAACCAAGATAATAGTAAAAACTATGTTTAATTTTAAACTGTCAAAATCAATGTTTAAAAATCTAGGTATTTACTCATAGGAGAGCATCTAAAATACTCATCCAATGATTATTTTTATTTTGAACAAATTTATAATTAGAACTGATTTTGTTTCTCAGGGAATGCATATACATTATTATTAATGTCTCTACTACATCTTTCACTCTCCCATACAGGAGTAAAGAACTACATTCCCAGTAAATTCTGCTTTAATTCTTACATTTAATATCTTCAGACTACATCGCTTCATATTAGTAAAAAGCATTAACCATGTTCATCAAAAAATCAACTCTCTGAAAATATGAGATTAACTAACTCAAATATGAAAAAGTATTTGAAAAAATGATTTATGAAATTATAACACTTCCTTATCTACAAATACATTCAATTGGGGAGATGTTCAAAAGGAGAGAAGGGTCTGAAGTGAAAAGAATATATGTATTCACTAAATCAGAATAGATATAAACCAAGAAATATAGAAGTACCAAAACATACACAGATAATCGAAAACCTGATTCCACTCCAATCCAGTACATAAGGACACGTAACAAAATGATGCATTTTTTTTTACCGTTTGTAATGTCTGATGAAAAATAATATTTCTTCTTTTACTTCAAATAAAAGAAATTACAATTAGACTTAGGTACCAAAACAATCAAACAGATATAATTGGTAAATTTCATTTCATTCAAGAATATAGAAAGTAATATATATAGATACACAAATTTGGAACTGATTCCCAAAAACAAGAATATAAATTCAAGATTGATATAGATCTAAAAGCCTATGAAATTTGCCATAAAATATAACATTAGTAGATACAGAAATCACATCACATTTCAGGCATACTTTTCCTTTTGGAAATATTGCATTTATATATAAAAATGAACCTTGAACACAAGTTTAAGCTATGTAAGTCCATTTACAAGTGAATTTTCTTCAGCCTCTGCCACCTCTGAGACAGCAAGACCAACCCTTCCTTCCCTTCAGTCTACTCAACATAAAGACTACAAGGATGAAGAACACTTTATGATAACCCACTTCCATTTAAAGAATAGTAAATATATTTTCTCTTCCTTACAATTTTCTTTTCTCTTTTTGAGATGGGGTCTCACTCTGTTCCTCAGGTTGGAGCAAAGTGGCACAATTTCGGATCACTCCAACCTCCACATCCCAGGCTCAGGAAATTCTCCCCACTCAGCCTCCCAAGTAGTTGGGACAACAGGCATGCACCACTACTCCTGGCTAATTTTTTGTATTTTGATAGAGATGGGATTTTCCCATGTTGCCCAGGCTGGTCTCAAACTCCTGAACTCAGGGGATCCACCTGCCTTGGCCTCTCAAATTTATGGGATTACAGGCATGAGCTAGCATGCCCAGCTATGATTTTCTTAATAACATTTTCTTTCTCTAGCTTACTTTATTGTAAGAATACAGTATGTGTAATATATAACATACAAACTACATGTTAATCAACTGTTTATGTTATCCAAAAGCCTTCTGATCAACAGTAGCCTATTAATAGTTAACTTTTATGGACAGTCAAATGTTATACATGGATTTTCAGTAACACAGAGGTCAATCTCCAGGCTTTTCGAGGGGTCATTATAACCTTTTAGTTATAATTCCAAGTATTAAAATAAATAGGGTCTCTAAAAAGTGGGGGTCCCAAGGCAAGAATGTGTGGCAGCTCACATATCATATGTCTAAATATTTTTAAATGATAAATTTTTTACTTGTATAAATGTATATAATACAACTATAATTTTGTTACACTGATACATTGCATAGTGGTGAAATCAGGGCTTTAGTATATCCACCACTGGAATAATGTAGATTGCATCATTAAATAATTTATTATCATCCACCCCCTTCCACCGTTCCAAGCCTCCATTTTCTATCATTCCACAGTTTACATCTACATGTACACATTATTTAGCTCCCGCTTACAAATGAGAATGTGCAGTATTTGTCTTTGTGTGTCTTAGTTGTTTCATTTAAGATAATGGCCTGCAGTTCCATGCTTTAAATAAGATCAAACTTAAAATACATAGTATTACCTACTTTGTAAAGATACTTCCATAAAAATCTGACAGTTTAGGTTCATATTTAAAGTACCTGGACTCCTAAGAACCCCATGGCAGCATGTGGTGGCCATACAGAGCCAGCTCTTCACCTTAGTTAATCCCACTTCTCTGCCCTTACCTGACTCTGCCCTTACCTGACTGTAGCTCACCGCTTGTATATGAGATGCTGCATATGTGACCGTGAGAAGCTTCACATATATGAACATATATGAGCATCTCATACACAAGCTGTATTTTTTCCCTGTTTCAAAAAGCTGCCCACTTTAGTCTTTCAGTCAACTTAGGCTGAGCACACCAGTGTCACAATACATCCATTGGAGGACGAATCCCAGAAACAATCTGTGAAGCTCCTAAAAGTAGACTTGAGGCCATTTGAGCAAGAAAGGCACAGGTCTTGACCTGTGCTATGGTATAGAAAGAAACCATAAGATGTAAGTGGCATATCTTCTTATCCCTCAAGGCTATATCTTCATGAAGAAGCATGTAGCCAGAAAAGACCATCTGAAGCCCTAGCACGGAGCAGAGGCTTCCCTTCCTGGGGTCTAAAGATGATAATAATTCTTTTTAAAATCGAATTTGGACTGTAAGATTACTACAGTTATTCTTTAATAGCAAAGAGAGTTAAAAACCTATGTTTTATTTCATTATTACGTGGTTAGTGTAAACATTTACTTTAAAAGCCTTTTTTTTCTCCATAAAGTACTTTGTCAACTCTACACATCATGTGCTAATTAGCAATTATCAATAAGGGAATTTACAGTATATGTAAGTCCTATGAGGAAAGTGAAGAAAGATGATAAAAAGTTTGCTTTCATCGGACTTGTTTATATTGTTTATAATACCTTTAAGGTAATAAATTAAGAAAACCTAATTGCTGGTCCAGGTTTGAGTGTAACAATCTAATAGTTTATATAGTAAATGTTCAAAGAACAACACTCATGAACTGAAGTGGTTCAAAGGCTCAGTCAAGAAGCACGCACTGGACTTGAACTGTAAATAATTAGAAAATTCAATAAGCAAGAGGGAGGAAAGTGAATAGAATTAATTTATAAAACTAAACCATATGCATATACTTTTAGGCAACTTTAGCTCTGTCCCACTTTTAGTTCCTACCTCTATTTAAAACAAACATAATTTATTATCCAAATGTGAAATTCTTAGATGTACATAAACCTGGTAAATGTATAAATTACAAGATAAAGTATGTTATTAAATCTGCCATTAATTTTGCTATTAGTCAGTTCTGTCAGCTGCTAGCTTTTACATAATAGGTAATGAACCCAAATCATTACAACTCCTCAATCACATGTATGCTTTTTAAGAAAAAATTTAAGTAGGACTTACAAAAAATATAAATTTATAATGTAGAAAAGAGCTAAATAAAGCAAATCAAGTAATATGCACATCTGCATGGGAGAAAATCTTGCAAATTACTTCTGTTTTCATGATCTGTATGAGTAAAACAAAGAGCTTCTGTCTATGGTCATTTTGTGAGCTCGTTTTTGGATCAAGGAGTGGACAGATGGATTACAAAGAGATGGATGGAAAAATTTTATAACTGAGTGTCCTGCTCAATGAGTTGTTTTGGTTAAACAAGAATCATTTGTACTCTGAGGAGTTCTTTCTTTCATATACTACAAGGTTACCTTGGATGTAATAATCCTTATGGTCACTGTTTATACACTAAATTTATAATCATCAAAGCTTTTTCACAAATGTTAACTCATTTGGTCTTCATCAGTCCAATAAAGCAAGATAGATATTTTCATTTTCATGATAACCATAAGGAATCCAATACCCATGAATAAAATTAATTACTAGTGTTTCATGGACTAGACTAGAACTAGGTCTCCTAACTTCATTTTACATATTCTATGATGTTTAGGCCTCTTAGAAAGCTTGCTGGGAGGAGATGGTAAGGGTAGAGAGACTGAGCCTCTCACTGCTAGCCAATTATTAGAGATAGCAAAGGGCTGGGCCTGGAGCACATGCTTCATATGCAAACCTGTCCCCTCCCAAGTTTACAGTCCCAAACTCTCCCTTATGATGTGTTACTCTCACACATCAAGTCAGTATTTCCCCTGCCCTAGATGATCTTAAGGCAGGTACCAGGCACTTAGCGATCACCCCTGTAGCCCAAGTTCCACAGGAATTATTTATACTAAGCAAACACCAAGTGTTTATTTCGCCCCACCTTGTCTTTCTCTCAGAAACCCTAGTAAAGGCTGGAGCCTAGATTTCCCCTCACAACTGTCTTCTACCACCTGACCAAAACCTAGTGCTTCCCCTGTGGAACTGAATGGAATGTACTGACCTTCTGGAACTTATGAGTATAATAATCTTCTTTCTAAGCCCTGTTCTCATTTTCTCCTATGACCACATTGACTTTATCATACTACATTCAACATCTACATCTTAGAATGAATAAATACAAAAATCAACTCCAGATGGATTAAAGATTTAAATATAAGAAGTAACAGCATAAAAACCCAAGAAGAAAACCTAGGCAAAACCATTCAGGACACAGGCATAGGCAAAGACTTCATGACTAAAACACCAAAAGCACTGGTAACAAAAGCCAAAATAGACAAATGGGATCTAATTAAACTCCAGAGCTTCTGTACAGCAAAAGAAACAATTATTAGAGTGAACCAGCAATCAACAGAATGGGAAAAAACTTTTGCAATCTACCCATCTGACAAAGTGTTAATACCCAGAATCTAAAAAGAACTAAAAGAGATTTACGAGAAAAAAACAAACCCATTCAAAAGTGGGCAAAGGATATGAGGGGACACTTTTCAAAAGAAGACATATATGAGGCCAACAAACATATGAAAAAAATGCTCATCATCACTGGTCATTAGAGAAATGCAAACCAAAATCACACTGAAATACCATCTCATGCCAGTCAGAACAGCAATCGTTAAAAAATCTGGAGACAACAGATGCTGGAGAGGATGTGGAGAAATAGGAACACTTTTACACTGTTGGTGGGAGTGTAAATTAGTTCTACCATTGTGGAAGACAGTGTGGCAAATCATCAAGGACCTAGAAATAGAAATTATATTTGACCCAGCAATTCCATTCCTGTGTATATACCCAAAGGATTATAAATCGATCTATTATAAAGACACATACACACGTATGTTCACTGCAGAACTGTTTACAATAGCAAAGACCTGGAACCAACCCAAATGCCCATCAATGATAGACTGGACAAGGAAAATGTGGAACATATACACCATGGAATACTATGCAGCCATAAAAAAAGATGAGTTCATGTCCTTTGCATGGACATGGATGTATCTGGAAACCATAATTCTCAGCAAACAGACACAAGAACAGAAAATCAAACACTACATGTTCTCACTCAGAGGTGGGTGTTGAACAATGACAGCACATGGACACAGGGAGGGGAGCATCACACACTGGGGTCTGTTGGGGTGGGATAGAGGAGGGACAGCAGGGGGTGGGGAGGTTGGGGAGGGATAACATGTAGAGAAATGCCAGAGATAGGAGATGGGGGGATGGAGGCAGCAAACCACATTGCCATGTATGTACCTATGCAACAATCCTGCATGATCTGTACATGTACCCCATAACCTAAATTACAATAATAAAAAAAAAATGAATTCTTAAAGCAACTGGCAGTCACTGAGAAATCTGAGAAATCAGATTGCTTTCTTTTCTCGGAGAAAAAAATAAGGCCATCAAACAGCCTTTCTAAGCAAATAATATTCAGATAATATGCTGGCAAATGGACACATCCATCCAAAGTTCTAATATAAATCTCTCAAATTTATATGTTCTTCCCTCTGAAAATCTTTAGAATTCAAGAAAAATATAAGTTTTTATTTCAAAAATAAATTTTAAAGTTTTAAAATAGGAGCAGATAGTTTATTTCATAACACAGAATAGACTACTGCAAAGCTAATTATATTTTCAAAAGGCAGTGATAAGTCCTGATAACATACTAAAACCACATAGAAAAGAAAAGAGCAATCACCTTCAGACCAATGTGTTCACCTCTGTATCCCAGAAAGAAAAGAGAGGGGCAAAGTCACACATACCCTAGGTACCTTAGGACCTCAAACAGCTGCAAGGTTGGTCTGATTCAAAGAAATGAAATACCAGTTAAAACCAATATTAAATATGCTGATAGCAGGAAACAGAAAAGGAAGTATTCTAATAACATTGGGACAGCTGGAGAAAAGTTCTTTCATTTTTACCTGTGTTTCTTGTGCTTTGTGTGTGTGTGTGTGTATGTGTTTCTGAAACCTCTTTCCAATCTTCCCTTTTTTATATATTTTTTAATTACATGCTATAAGACCATGTCCTCTAATATTAAAACTATTAAGGCCTAAAATTATTTCTATCTCAATTTCTAACAGATCCCAGTTATAGACTAAAAGGGAGATAAATATGTGGAGATAACTTTTTTTATTTTTCTTCAAAATTTAATTATAATAAATATATAAAGGGGGACTAGTCATGGAAAATAGAATATAAAAAATGATAATTTGAAAGATACAGAATCCAAAAGACCAAATGCTGTCTTTTTAAAATTATTATGCTTTAAGTTCTGGGGTACATGTGCAGAAGGTGCAGGTTTGTTACATAGATATACATGTGCCATGGTGGTTTGCTGCACCTATCACCCTGTCATATACATTAGGTATTTCTCCTAATGCTATCCCTCCCCTATCCCCCTACCCACTTCTATTCCTCCCCTATCCCCCCACCCCCCAACAGGCCCCAGTGTGTGATGTTCCCCTCCCTGTGTCCATGTGTTCTCATTGTTCAACTCCCACCTATGAGTGAGAACATGAGGTGTTTGGTTTTCTGTTCTTGTGTCAGTTTGCTGAGAATAATGATTTCCAGATTCATCCATGTCCCTGCAAAGGGCATGAACTCATCAATTTTTAGGGCTGCATAGTATTCCATGGTGTATATGTGCCACATTTTCTTTACCCAGTCTACCATTGGTGGTCATTTGGGTTGGTTCCAAGTCGTTGCTATTGTGAACAGTGCCTCAATAAGCAAATGTGCACATGTGTCTTTATAACAGAATGTTTTATAATCCTTTAGGTATACACCCAGTAATGGTATTGCTGAGTAAATGGTATTTCTAGTTCTAGATCCTTGAGGAATCATCAAACTGTCTTCCACTATGGTTGAACTAATTTACACTCCCACTAACAGTGTAAAAGTGTTCCTATCTCTCCACATCCCCTCGAGCATCTGTTGTCTCCTGATTTTTTTAATGATCGTCATTCTAACTGGTGTGAGATAGTATCTCAATGTGGTTTTGATTTAAATTTCTCTAATGACCAGTGATAAGGAGCTGTTTTTCATATATTTGTTGGCTGCATAAAAACGTCTTCTTTTGAGAAGTGTCTGTTCATATCCTTTTCCCACTTTTTGATGAGGTTGTTTTTTCCTCGTAAATTTGTTTAAGTTATTTGTAGATTCTGGATATTAGCCCTTTGTCAGATAAGTAGATTGCAAAAATTTTTCTCTCACTTTTCAGGTTCCCTGTTCACTCTGATGATAGTTTCTTTGCTGTGCAGAAGCTCTTTGGTTTAATTAGATCCCATTTGTCTATTTTGGCTTTTTTTTTTTTTTTTTTGCCATTGCTTTTGGTGTTTCAGTCATGAAGTCCTTGCCCATGCCTATGTCCTGAATGGTATTGCCTAGGTTTTCTTCTAGGGTTTTTATGGTGTTAGGTCTTATGTTTAAGTCTTTAATCCATCTGGAGTTAGTTTTGTATAAGGTGTAAGGAAGGGATCCAGTTTCAGCTTTCTGCACATGGCTAGCCAGTTTTCCCAACACCAGTTACTAAATGGCGAATCCTTTCCCCATTGCTTGTTTTTGTCAGGTTTGTCAAAAATCAGATGGTCGTAGGTGTGTGGCATGATTTCTAAGGCCTCTGTTCTGTTCTGTTGGTCTATATCTGTTTTAGTACCAGTACCATGTTGTTTTGATTACTGTAGCCTTATAGTATAGCTTGAAATCAGGTAGTGTGATGCCTCCAGCTTCATTTTATTTTTGCTTAGGATTGTCTTGGCTATATGGGCTCTTTTCTGGTTCCATATGAAATTTAAGGTGGATTTTTCCAGTTCTGTGAAGAAAGTCAATGGTAGCTTGATGGGGAAAACATTGAATCTATAAATTACTTTGGGCAGTATGGCCATTTTCACAATAGTGATTCTTCCTAACCATGAGCATGGAATGTTTTTCCATCTGCTTGTGTCCTCTCTTATTGCCTTGAGCAGGGGTTTGTAGTTCTCCTTGAAGAGGTCCTTCACATCCCTTGTTAGTTGTATAGCTAGGTGTTTCATTTTCTTTTTAGCAATTGTGAATGTGAGTTCACTTATGAATTGGCTGTTTGTCTGTTATTGGTGCACAGGAATACTTGTGATTTTTGCACATTGATTTTTAGCCTGACACTTTGCTAAAGTTGCTTATCAGCTTAAGGAGATTTTGGGTTGAGACGATGGGGTCTACTAAATATACAATCATGTCATCTGCAAATAGAGACAATTTGACTTCCTCTTTTCATAACTGAATACCCTTTATTTCTTTTATTCGTCTGGTTGCCCTGGCCAGAACTTCAAATACTGTGTTGAATGGGAGTGGTGAGAGAGGGCATCCTTGTCTTGTGCTGGTTTTCAAAGGGAATGCTTCCAGTTTTTGCCCATTCAGCATGATATTGGCTGTGGGTTTGTCATAAATAGATCTTACTGAGATACAGTCTGTTGATATCTAGTTTATTGAGTTTTTAGCATAAAGGTTATTGAAATTTGTCAAAGGCCTTCTCTGCATCTATTGCAGAGAATCATGTGGTTTTTGTCATTGCTTCTGTTTATGTGATGGATGTTTATGGATTTGCATATGTTGAACCAGCCTTGCATCCCAGGGATGAAGCTGACTTGATCATGATGGACAGGCTTTTTGATGTGCTGTTGGATTCATTTGCCAGTATTTTATTGACAATTTTTGCATTGATGTTCATCATGGATATTGGCCTGAAATTTTCTTTTTTAGTTGTGTCTCTGCCAGGTTTTGGTATCAGGATGACGTTGGTCTCACAAAATGAGTTAGGGATGATTCGCTCTTACTCTATTGTTTGGAATAGTTTCAGAAGGAATGGTACCAGCCCCTCTTTGTACCTCTGGTAGAATTTGGCTGTGAACCTGTCTGGTCCTGGAATTTTTTTGGTTGGTATGCTATTAATTGCTGCCTCAATTTCAGATCTTGCTATTGGTCTGTTCAGGGATTCGATTTCTTCCTGCTTTAGTCTTGGGAGGGTGTAAGTATCCAGGAATTTATCCATTTCTTCTAGATTTACTGGCTTATTTCCATAGAGGTATTTATAGTATTCTCTGATGGTAGTTGGTATTTCTGTGGGATCGGTGATGATATGCCTCTTGTCATCTTCTATTGCATCTATTTGATTCTTCTCTCTTCTTTATTAGTCTGTTTAGTGACACCAAATGCTTTTTTAAATTAGCTAGCGTTATGTTGGTAGATGATTAATTAATATGGCAATGATATAACATATTCTTCAAAGGTAAAAGATAATTTAAAGATAGATTAAAACAAATATATAACAACAAAATAAATCATAATAAATTTATAATTTCTAGCCAGGTTTTTTTACATAACATGTTTTCTAATATTTCGTAGTATATGACAATAACTAATTATTCCTCCAAATAACTAAATTTAAATGAGAAAGAGAGCCAAAAAGGGAAATAAAATCTTCAACTTCATTCTAAGATTAAGAATGAGGAATGGCTGAGAATGAGAAGCTGTAAAATGGCACATATCTGATGTGTTCCAAACATTTTCATCTTATCTTGCATAAGCCAAATAAACTAAAGTTGCTTAATGTACAGGGGCATCTCATTACGTAATTCTGCAGTTGCTTAATTTTAAAACCATATGTATCTAGTATTCTGTATCAAAGTAAAGTTTGTTAAGGAGGTCTTCTTATTCTA
The DNA here is from genome assembly GCF_030222135.1 of Aotus nancymaae. Taxonomy (NCBI): domain Eukaryota; kingdom Metazoa; phylum Chordata; class Mammalia; order Primates; family Aotidae; genus Aotus; species Aotus nancymaae. Next base: position 3,080,502 of record NW_026988435.1, read on the forward strand.
ATATTATATTTTCCTCAGAACTATTTAAATATTTACTTTGTATCAATATACTGACATAAACTTAGAAAATTAGTGCCCTGAATTCTGCTGCTAGGCATGTAGTTAATAACATAAATCCGTTTTTGCGGCAGAAAAGTGAAGGCTCTGCATTTAAATGATAACTAGTTTTGGAGAATAAAACAAGAAGCCAAATGCATCATGTGCAGATACATTTCTATTTCACTTTGGGCAAATGGAAAACTTATTAGCACTAAAAAGATATTTAATAAAAAAGGTAAGAATTCACTGGTGTATCTGGAAGTCAACTGCTGAGTAAAAGTAAGTTTTACAATTAAATTTTTTACCTTTGGTGGATTTGTCCTATTAACAGGAACAATGTATACAGCAATAAAGAAATTCTAAGAAGGAATAGATCATCCCATAAAACTGTCACATATTCTGATAATAAAAATTATTAAAAAGTTTATCTTCTGTATTTCCAAAGGCCTTAAATGGCTTAAAATATTGAGAATCTTACTTAAACAATGAGTAAAATACTGCAAATATTATCTTTGAAGATTTATAGGATTTCTAAATAAAGGGATTGCAAATACGCATCTAATTACCTCATCTTATGTTCAACAATATATGAATACCATACTAGGTTACATAGGACTTCCAAATATAGCAAGCACAGAAGAAAATAATCTCACAAACCACATTTAATTTTATTCTTGTATGTTATAGAGAATGAAACATATCCTGATTTATGGATAAGGAAGTTGATTTAAAAGATGGAATTGACTCATCTGAGTTTACAAAGAAAAAGAAGAATCAACACCAATAGAATGTGAAACGTTATGTTGGAGCACACGAAGGCTTTGAATTAAGATAAATTTAAGTAGAATGCAAGCTCTATTAGGGCAAGGATGTTGCCTTTTTCATCACAGACCTTCCTACACAAGCATCCCATAGGATGGTCCCACACCAGGGATAGCAGTCAGTTAATATTTGCTAAATATACAAATTAATGATAAGAAAGCTTAAATTATAACTAAAATAATTCTGAATGCTTCCACTAATGGGAGAGCTGCTACTGCTCAAGTTATGATTCTATATATCGCATAAAATGGAAAATACATACTTTCAGAAATTTCCTAACCTAGCCATCACATTTTAGAGGTATCAAGATGACTCAGGCGAACACAGACTTACCAGATTACTTAGTTGAAGCTTGCAAACATCACGTGATTCACTGGGCATTATGTGATTCACTGGGCATTATGTAGTGCACACAATTTTAAGTTAGGATGAAAACTCAGGTTTACAACTAAGAGGTACTTCGTCTCTCACTCTTTGTTTCTCTCTGTGTGTGTGTGCAGGGTAAGAGGCAGAGAAGAGGAAAATGGTATTTAGGGTATATGTCTGTGTCAACAGAGAGAGTGAACTGAACAGGTGAAGTAATATCCAGGCTGCTTAGAAAACATCCTTTAATAGAGAAACACTTTAATAAAGAGACTATTTACAGATCTAATAAAATCATTTATCTCTGCTGTAGTTAGTAATAAGGTCTATGGCCCCGACTCTGATTAACATTCTACTTTAAGTAAAAGGTGTAATATTTAAGTGTATTATATTATGAATTGATAATTCTTATAAACATCAAGTAGGAAATAAATGAATATTCAAATGTACACGTTAATGTACATTGGTAGACAAAACTCCTGAGAGTGTGATGTCCTGTACACATTACAGAAGGAAATTATAAATGAAGGAGAAAATATTTAGCATATTAAATGACGCTGAAAGATCCACTAACATAAAGACAACTCAATGTATACTAGATTTTTAATAGAAAATTTATCAGTGGTCACAACAAGAAAATATTTGGTGGCATGTTGGTTTGTACAGAAGCACAATCTTCATGCAGAAATCTGGAGAAGAGTTATTTCTTATTAAAGATATGTAACATGGATATAAAATTTGCAGAGAACCTTTTAAGACCATGATTCTGTACATACCGTATTAGGTTATATTTTGAACCATTAATGTTGCTTTAACACTTCACAATGACATATGTTTTGACTTGGTTTTTCAAAATACATTAGACCTTTATATTTCAATTAAAAATTATGCCTCTATTTAGGATTTCAGTTCTATGGAAATGGTTCTTGGAAGGTCAAAGCTTGCTGGACGTCAGAATCCTACATGCGAAATTATATCCATGATCATCGGCCATTCCTATGGCTTAATAGTGAGGTTTATTTGCATTAATTGACTTAAAGATAGAAATTATAAGTGCCAGATACAAAAATCTGATTTGAATAAAATTGCAGTAAGTTACACTATTTAGTTTTGTGTGGCATATTTCTATTTCGTGATTCTTAAACACAACATGTAAGTGCATATGTAATGGGAAAATTATAAAAGCAGAGGCATTATTCTTTTACAATAATTTCATGGTGCTGATTTCAAATTGTTTAGAATATCAAATTAGTAGAAGTTAGAAGAGATGTTTTAAACTGCTGACCCAGGTTGAGAATTTCCCCTGCACTCTATTTTTTAATCTCACAAATTATTAATTACCCAGATTGTAATTCAGATGTACTACATTCTTTCTGCAAAACTGCTTATAAAGAACTATATGCATTTATGTAGAATCTGGTACAATCACTACTGTGTAATATGTCAAAGACAGTATAATAAACTTACCCTGATATTTCAAACAACCTTTAGAAAAAGTTTCATTAATTCTTTCTTAGGGAAAAGAAAGGAAAAGAATATTTGGGGTTAATTAAATAACAATGCTTAATAATTATTCACTTAGCAAACCTCAAGGAAAAAAGTTTTCCCTGAATATTGTACATTATATTCCACAAAATAATAAACTAAAATTGCTGTTAGCAAAGCAAAAAAGAATCTTATGATGCATCACACGGAATTTTAAGGTCACATTAGTCATATAAATCTGTCAGCTCTAAAATACATTATATGGAACCAATGTACTTAAGTTAGATACTTTTGTACTTAGGTTCTTTGTAAATACAAAAGTACTTAAGTACGTGACAAAAATATTTAAATGTTAATTCTCATATATACTTCTGATTAATCTAATATTCTTAAGAGACAGAAATGAGAGTTTTATCAATAAATATTCATGAAACAAAATACACAGAAGTGTGTGTGTGTGCTTTTACCATTTTCTCAATGGAAGTTTACAATTTAAATCCAATTTTAAGTTCACAGGTAAATCCAATAAGCAAAGCAATGCACATTTCCTAAGTGGTCAAACATTAAAAGGATACAGAATTAAGCTAAAAACTACACATAATTAGATATGGTTCCCACAGGCAAGAAGTTTACATTCCATGTCAGTAAACTTAAATGATCTAACATATACCTAACACAGTGAATATTAGAACAAAAATTAAAGTAAATGTAATAGTTTATAAGTTAATAGAAAAATTATGTACACCTGAGAAAGTAGAAAAACTGCATTGTATACTATAGAAAAAAATTACAGAATAAGGCATAAAGAGAAAAATAGTAAACAAACATATAAATAGAAGATATACAATGGCTCATTATAGAAGATAAAAGATACATATCAATTATCAAACAACTGTTAAATATTCACTTTTAAAAGATAAAGACTACCAGATCTTATAATAAGCAAAATCCAACTGCAATCCACGTTAGCAGCAGATCCATTCTCCTTCCAAAGTTCCTTCAAGAACATCAAGTTCATCTTTACTATTCAGAGTATTCAGCAGCACTCAGTCTTCTGAGTCCAAACGTGAACACAAAAATCCATCAAAGTTCTTGACAAAGGATCTTCCAGTGATTAAAACACACATACAGTTGTTACTCAATTATATGTTGTTAAAAAGATAACAACTAAAACAAAATAATCCAAAACAGTTAAAAGGAGTATCTAGAAAAAAATATTGGTACATGATAATCATGAAAAACTTGGCAACATATATAAACATACTAAGAAGTTATTTAAAACACTGATCTAGTAATTCTGCTTCTAGAGTTTATCATGAGACAATAAATTTTGAAAAATAATTGTGGAAAAATGAAATGACAGAATGTCATACAGTCAGTAAAATTCAGTGTGAAAAAGACATTCAATGACTTGAAACAAGTATTCATAACATACTAGTAAACGAAAAAATTAATTATAAAACAATACACACACTATAAAAATTTTGAAAACGTAGTCATATAATACATTAAGTCATATATATTATGTATCATCTAAAATTATGCATCACATAATTTATTATATTATGTAACCTATGTTACATAATGTGCATGTATGTGTGTGTCTTCACAGTATAGAAGCACACACACAAAGCACAGAGAGAGGAAAGTTCTCTTCAAAACCTGAAATAACAGTGATTATTTTTCAAAGAGGGGATTATCAGTGAATTTTCTTTCTTCTTCATGACTTAGGGATGTTCAGATTTTTCACAATTTTTATGCTTACCAAAGAAAATGTTATTTTCCTAAGTTATTACAAATTAAAAGGACACGGAATTAAGCTAAACCCTACACATAATTAAATATGGTTCCCACAGACAAGAAGCTTACATTCAAAGTCAGTATACTTAAAAGATCCAACATACACTTAACACAGAAAATATTAGAACAAAAGGTAAATGCAATAGTTTGTAAGTTAATAGAAAAATAAATATTTATATACATCTGAGAAAGTAGAAAAACTGCATTTTTCTACTTGAACACAAAAAGAAAGGAGGATGTTATTTTCTTTGAGGGACCATAAAAATATGTAATTTTCCTGGTATCAGCATAAATCTCATCAGAAACACAGTTTCCAAGCGTAGAAAACTAAAGTATCCTTAATTGACTGTGGAAAATTCATATAATTGTGATAATAAACATATAATAACCTTATGTACTACAAAAAAATCCACAAGTCTCCCCCCTATAAAAAGTAATAACAATAAAAACACTGTTTAAACTAATTTGGGAGCAGATACATATATACGTCAAATCTCTAGGCAAGTGAACTTAAATAAATTCAACCAAATTTTTAATGAACAGTAAATTCCCATCTGAGTAATCATTAAGTCATCGTCTCTTAGCTTCAGAGGCATTTTTCTATACTCTTCTCTATGACACTAGGACTGAGTCCTTTCAACCCACATGTCTGCTTTGCCAGCTGGCTCCCTAAAAGGGTCTCACAAGACCTGAATAAAGGAAAGCACATCTGATGCCCCTGGATGAGTTACTGTAATCCATATTACTGAGGGGATGCTTTAATGCTGTAAGTAACAGTTTCCCTGAGTTTTATCTATAAATTCAATTCTAATCAAAATACCACTTTAATATTTTTTAAAAACTCAGTACAGAATCTAAAATTTACAGAAAAGAATGACATTTCAAGAATACCTAACTCATTCAATAAAAAAGCTCCTAGAATAACCTGTCTTACTGAAATACAATAAACTATAATTCCATAATAATAAAATTTTGTGCACTAACACAATAACAGAGAAACAGATCATGAAACAGAATACAGAGCTCAAACAAGACCATGTTTATATAAGAAGCAAATATCATGTAAAGTATACATACAAAATCACAGTGCAACTATTTTGGCTGTTCAGTAGAAAACTGGCTTACTATATGAAGAAAAATATAACTGCCTCTCTACATAAACCCTTATAAGAAGACTGATCCTCAAAGAATATGGATTTAAATATGAAATGTAAAATTGTACATTAATACATGGTATAAACAAATGTCTCTGAACGAGCGTAGGGAACCAGCCCTACATCACTCGTGGGTACCCCATGTTCGGTGGTGACAAAGGAATGAGAAAAAGACAGATTAAGAGAGAAAGTGGGACCAGGGGTCCAGCACTCATTACTTTGGAGGAGACAGTGAAGGCCCCAAACTCTGATCATCCACACTATGTATTAGTTACAGTCACTTTGATCTACAGGGTAGGGGTGGAGTGATGGTGGGGAGGGGGTGGAGTGATGGTGGGGAGAGGGTAGCGTGATGGTGGAGTGAATCAGTGAGCCGGAACTGGTGTGTCATCCTAAGGACTGATAACAGTGGCGGTTTTGGAGTTTCACAAAACAAGAACATGTGGTTATCTTTAGCTTATTATCTACGTGCAGCTGATGGTACGTGGGCCTTATAAGGAGCCTACAAGTCCGGCTACGTCATAGTGCTATGAAGAGGTTCTATGTCCTTGAGCACAATGTTTATGGTAACAGAGCCGAGGTCACCCTGCACTGGAACATGAGGCTTGGACAGGTCTTCCCCCTCAGAGGCCTCCTGCAGCTTTCCACAGTTTGTTGTTCCTTGCTTATGTATTACTCATAACCAATTTATATAGGCACTCTGTAAGACCTTTGTCCTTTGTTGCTTTTCCCAACAAATGAGAGCTGGATAAAACACCTTAAATAAAAATCTGAAGTATAAAATATAAAGAGAAAAATTGGTAAATTTGATTATACCCACAGTTGACCCAGTTACAAAGTCCTTAATATCGGAAAGGTGGAAAGAAGAGGGGTTTTGAGGATAAGTCCCAGAAATAGTTGAATGTGGCTAAATCTGAGTTAGCCTAGTTTGTCTTGGTTTATTGGTGTTGTATGTGAAAATAACAAATAAATGCACTATTACTAGATTAGTGCTGAGCAAATGAAAACATTTTCTTTGCTTAGTTTTTACCCTTTTAAGTTGCTTTGAGATTATTCAGAAAAGTGTTCTTTAGTGCTCTTTTTTTTCTTTTGAGACGGGGTCTCGCTCTACCTGCCAGGCTGGAGTGCAATGGCACTATCACAGCTCACTGCAATCTCTGCATCCTGAGCTCAAGCAATCCTCGTATCCTCCTGTCTCAGCCTCCCAAGTAGCTGGGACTACAGGCACGTGTCACTATGCCCAGCTAATTTTTGTATTTTTTTGTACAGACAGGGTTTTATCATGTTCCCATGCTGGTCTTCAACTCCTGGGCTCAAGCGATCCACCAGTCTCCAACTCCCAAGGTGCTGAGATTACAGGTGTGACCCACCGTGCCCGGCATGCTCCCCACTTTTCATTTGTTTTTCTCTTACTCATCTAATTTCTATTCCTGTGTCTTTAGTAAACCTCTATAGAGAATGATGAATTACTAAATGAGATTCAAAGGGCACTTGGAGGTGAATTAACAAGGCGGTAAATTAGCAAGTGCAGGCAAGGACAATGTTGGTTCTCTCTGTATAAGCCTGTTTCTGACCAAATGAGGCTAATTTGTTTTAGCTAAAAAAAAATATTTAAGTTTAAAGGGAACAGTGCAAATTTTCTCTGGCTAAATTCTCAATTCTTTTGAAAATGGAATCTTTTTATCTGAAATTCTCTTGCTGGAGTAGGCTCAGACTGCTATCTGGTGAAGCCGTCTAAAAGTGGGTTTAGTACAAGAACTGGGAGCAATTCCCAGTGAAAACTGAAAACAGGATGAAGATCATCATTATTATCCCTCCTCCACGACACTCTGGACTCCGGCTTCTGTTCTCCAATCCATTCTACACACTAGTTCAGTGTAACTATCCTAAAGCACAATTCGTATCATGCTACATTTCTGCTTTAGAGAATATCAGGTCTAAATACTTCCTTGAATGGCATTCAATGCTGTCTATGGTCTGACATCAATTAACATCAATTTCACTTTTCTGTGGGAGATTCCATCAGAGCTCTGCTCATTTCCTTAGACCTTTCAGGGTGCTCTAACACCAGCTCTGTCTGTGAACACTGGGTTTTTTTCTCCATCAAAACTGCAGAAGGCTTCTCTGTGTACACAGCAGGTCAGAAAGTGCTGAGAAATCAGCATCCCTAGAGGAAAAGCCCACAGCAAATAATTCATGGAATTTAGTACATGAGACATGTTTTATGCTATTTCCTCAAATGTCTTGGTAGCATTAGGCTCCACTTATTCATGGTGTTAAGGAGCTTAATAAAGCACCCTTTATTGCACCCATCCGTTTTCTGTATCACTTCCCCTTCCCAACCCATGCTCCCTGAATCCCCCAAATGAACTACCTACACTTAAAATTCTTATCTCAGCATCAGCTATGAGGAAACTGCAACTAAAACAATTGGTATGAAAATTATTCTAGGAAGCAGGTATCCTAGTGCTTGTATTGCTCACTGGCCAAAGGGTAACAAGGACTCCACTGCTGGTGGTAAGTGGGATGGTGAATATGGCTGACATCCTGAAGTATCTCAATCACTAACATTCTTACCTGTGGTAAACTAAAGTACTACACAGGTAGAAAGACTGTACCAGTTTATGCAGTGTATCTAGGATTGGAGTTACTCCAATCTGTAGCAAAGGAAATTATAAAGACAGTGGTCATTGTTAAGTGCCATCAATGTACTAAGCAAAGTAAAAAATGACACATTCAATTTAGGCAATCTCCAAGTCAGAGTATGGTGTGAAATACAAGGCTTTTATAATAGCATTTATAAAGACATTTTTCTCTGCACCCAAAAGGCAAATAGGAATGCAATCAACATCATGATCTGACTGTGCGATGAACCAAACTACAAAGAATAATGAATTTACAGTCTTATTGTACCTCTTAAGTGACAGATAAGGTTCTAAGTTATACAACAGAGATGAATAGATATATTTGACAACTTGAGTCTCAGATTTCCCTAAAACCTGTGGGCCTGCAAAAGTGGCTCAGTCACTCTTGCTAGAGGACAGTAGCCTCTCTTTACCTGGGGGACATTCAGAGGCCTTACCTCAGATGTCTGGCAAGATGAAACCTGCCCTCTTTATTCTCTCCCTTCCCTCTTTTCTGAAGACTTCTAGACCAACCATTAGCATCAATTCTTAATTTAATCCAGCTATAAATGTTTTCTCCCTTCATTGTGAGGGAAGAAATTATTCATCAAAAGAACTGCAGGGCCGGCTAATATGAACAGGCAAGAACTGGGAAACATGCCTGGGAACGGATCTCAAGATGAGTGGAAAGGCAGAGAAGGATAGGAGGCCAGGTAGGGTAAGACAGAGTTGATTGATACGAGATTATTCACGTATGACTCAGAATTTAATAGCAACTGAACTCAGCTATGATACGCTATTAGTATGCTTCTCGGAAGTGTGTAGATAAAATGACGACCTAGAATAAAAGAGATAAGAAAATACTTGTATACAGTTTTGATGAAGGAATCAAAAGATTCCAAGATACAGTAGCATGGATTTATTAAATAACACTAGAGAATCCACCAGCTGGCTATGTTTCTGTGATGGTCCTAAAGACAATCTCTTCGTTAAAGCAAAAGATAAATGTGCTAATGAGAACACTCCATCATGAAAACTCATTTTTGTACTTTGTAGACTATATTTGAAGATTGGGGTAGGATCTGCTTATGAAATGGTTCCCTAGTTTCAGTAGAAATGATGAGGTTTAAGAATAGCAGAGGCCAGATGGCAACACTTAACTATAAGAGGGAAGGTTGATGCAATTGCCAAAAGTGGCAAAATAGGCAGACAAGCTTGGGTCGCAACCAGGGAGTACTGAGGCACAGAGATCTCTGGAACTGGCTAACGGATCGCGATATGCCCAGAAATAAGCTTAGACAAGAAGGTGAGGATACTCACTACAAACCCATTAATGGCTCTCACCTCCAATTAAAAAATCATTATCCAAGCCCACTTTCTACTCTGTATCAGATCTCAGACGCCAAACACATCAACTAAATGTAGACCACATACCTTAAAATAGTCCTTAACCAAAGTACTCTAAAGAACTGGTTCACAAATGTACCAGCTCACTTGCCTCCAGGGTAAAATAACACCGAGACATTTCCCAAAGACATTCCTTGTACTTGTATCACTTTCTCAGGGTGTGTTTATGGTTGGGTTCCAGGTTCTGTGTATACTATTGCTAAAATGAAATAGTTATTTTAACTTTTTGGTACCTTCTCTCTTTCAGCTATGCCTATAATTCTCTTGCTCTAATATTTTTCTCTACTTACCCAAATTCTATTCGCACTTTGGGAAACTATCAAATATTACATATTAAGTACGTTTTACCTAATCTCTCCAAGCAGAAGTGGTTCTTTTGTCTTTTTCTTTATTTGGTTTTGATTTTTTTTCTATTTCATGAGCAATGTATTTATTATTGAAAAAAATCAGGGCAACTGGATATCCACATAAAGAAAAATGAGTCAGATCCCTTTCTTACACCATACACAAAAAATTAATTAAAAATGATTCACAGACTTAAATATAAAAGCTAAACTATAAAAATCTTAAAAGAATTTATGGGACTAAATCTTTGTCACTTGGGATTAGTCAATGATTTCTCAGATATGACATCAAAGGGAAAATACCATAATAAAAAGAGATTATTTATACTTTAAAAATATCTGTGCTTCAAATTAAACGATGAAGAAAGTAACAAACCACAGAAGAGGGAAAAATACTTGTTATTCATATATCTGATAAAGGACTTGTATCCAGAATATGTAAGTATTCTGCCAACTAGACAACAGAAAAAAAAAACCTAATTTTAAAATGGGCAAATAATTTGAATAGCTATTTCTCTAAAGAAAATAGACAAATGGCTAATAAGCATATGAAAAGCTATCAACAACATTAGCCATTAGGGAAACAGAAATCAAAAACAAAATATAAAACCACTTCACACTCACTAGGATGTCTACAAACAAACACTAGACAATAACGAGTACTGGTGAAAACGTGGAGCAGCTGGAACACTCAAGCATTTCTGGTGGGAATGTAAACTGGCACTTTCGAAAACAGTGGAAATTTTTCAAAATGTTGAATACAGCATTACCAAATGATCCAGCATTCCATTCTTAGGCATGCACTCAAGAGAATTTAAAACATGCTCTTCATAAAAGCTTGTACCTGCATGTTCACAGCAGCATTACTCATACTAGACAAAAGTGAAAACAACTCAATGTCATCAACTCATGAATGCATAAATAAAATGTGATACAGTCATACAATTGAATAGCATTTGGTAATAAAAAAAAATACTAAACAAGTAAAAAGAATCACACAACCTGGGTGAATCCTGAAATAATTAAGCTAAGTGGAAGAAGCCAGGCTTGAAAGACCACATATATTGTATTATTCCATTTATATAAAATGCCAAAAATAGTCAAATCTATAAAAACAGAAAGTAGATTACTGTTTAACTAGGTCTTGAGGTTGGAGGAATGAAGGACTGTTAATGCGTAGAGAGTCTCTGCGGGGTGATATAAAAGCTTTAACAATAAGAATACCATGCAAATAACTGGTACGAGAAAATGAAAATCATGAAATAAATGTTACTGCACTGTAATCAATATTAATAGTATTTATTGAATGAATAAAACCACTGTTCTAGAGACTTTACATGCATTATAAACTTTAGTCCTCACAAAAATCTTATGAGGTAGGCAATATTATTATTCACATTTTACAGATAAGAAGACTGAGTTTTATGAAAGTTGAGTCTAATATCTCAAAGTCAGAGAGATTCAGCAAACGGCAGATTTGAAAGTCAAGTTTTTAAAGAAGACACAATAGTAGAGCATGGAAAAAGAATCTAGTATTCAAGGAGTAGTTGAGTCACATTTTTGGAAAATATAAAGTACAGCCCTATCAACTCCCACTGCTGAGAACTCTGTGGGAGTTCCCACTTCAGGAACTCTGTTAAGCTAGTTGCTATGAGGCACAACTCTACCACATTTTCTCTATGTCTTTTGGTCAAATATTTCAGTTTGGTGGTATCTTCACATGTAGTGAAAACAACCCAATGTCATCAACTGATGAATGCACAAATAAAATGTGATATAGTCACACAATTGAATAGTATTTGGCAATAAAAAGGAATGCCAAATAAGTAAAAAGAAACATATAACAATACGTTTTCAATACGTGTAGGTCATGGGTCATTAGGATACCTCTATTAGGTTAAAAATTAACAGAATTATTAATTTTTCTATTCCCCTTATTTTCTTAACTTCTAAGAAGTCCAATATGACTTGATTATTTACTCTCAAGGATTCCATTATTTTCACAACACCAATCAGAGCTAAGTTGACAGAAATTAACAGCTGACTGAAATTTAATAACTTCTAATATACTTGTCAGTTACAAGATTCTCTGAGCCTGATATATCCCCAGCTACAAATTATCTACATTGTGAAGTAGACAAGGTTTATTAAAACTAAGTAAAGCTTGCTTCTGCATATATAAAAAGGTTTTCAGATATGAGAAGTCTCATTTATTTATTTTGTCCAAATTTAAAAAATTAAATTGAGAACCTCTGTCTAGTATAGTTTAACCATCCAACATTGTCAACACTTATTTTTCTCTTTTTCATCTTCAAATCCTCAGCAACTTTGTAGATATCAATCCTTTTTGGATCTCATATTTTGATTCACTAATGCCATTATATTACTGTTCACCAAATTTTCTTCAATGATTCCTTGTAAATACTTATTTTAAAAATTTCCAAATCACTTAGCATATTCCTGCTTTGTTCAATATACTTTCAGTTAAGTCTGTATTTTACTTCATCCAATTTTAATTTTTTTCATTAATTGGTTCAGATTTTTTATATATTTTATTTTTCTCTTCTATCACAGGGTTTGTGTATTGGGGCAACTTTTTCTCTCCTTTTATTAAATTTATTTTAATGTCTTTCTGATCAAATTCTCTTGCCAAATAAATGCTTCCAGATCTTTGTAAAATTCTTTCCTAGCTTGACAGCAGCCTCTCTTTAAGGAATTCGAAGCTCTGTAGCATGCTGTTCACTTCACATATCATCTTTTTGTTTCAAAGTCATAACCTTTAATTAGAAGGAATGAAAATGCCAGCTGAGTCCATCAGTTCTCCTCCCAGAACCTCAAAAACCTGACAGTTGTATTCTAGCTTTGGGGTAACTGTGTTGTTGTTTCCATTTGAATTCTGCTGGGCTAACAGTATCTTAGTCAATTCAATGGATCATAGCTACCTGGACGCATTTAAACTTTCTAATTCATTCATAAGGATTAGTAAATATGACCTATGTGTCCCTTATGAGTGCTTTCTCAACAACTTACTGAAAGAGGGGAGAATATGGAGGGATAATTTTCTTGTAATTACCAATCCGTAAACCACTTCTCTATGCCTATGGATTGTTACTTTTTCAGAAGGCTTAGGAATATACTTGTGAAGAGAGTCATACTTATTAAATTGATGCTCTAAAATTTCGTCTCATGTTCTTTTACACTATGGAACATTTTTGAATTAAGCAACCTTTTGACACTGATCTGCTGAAATATTTACTCAGGAATTCAGAGGGCATGTTTATTCCATTTCATACTGAATACAAATTCATATAACTATAAAAAAGGATGTGTTCTAAACATTTTTTATCCCTCAGAGCTACCAAATGATTTCTCAGTTGATTTCTTCAAAGCATTTTTCATATCACAAAAACCATAGTTTGTATTTGTTCCTACTTGTGAGTAATGCTTTTCAACTGACAACTGTTTTTAATTAAAATGCATTCATCTGAAAAGTTATTAGCATAATGTGTTAGAAGGTAGGAAATATTAGACTTACTGACATGGATAATGAGTTTTTGTTCATTATATATATTTTCAAGTCATTGAATTCCATCCGTGAAGGTTAAAATAATGATTATTCAATAAAAAGTACCAACCCCAACCTTTATTTTTAAATTTCTACTTCTGCAAATGCATCAGCACAGTATCTTTTTTTAATATCATACATTCATTTTTGCCATTGAAATTTACCAAAAATGAATTAAGAAAACACTAGGAGTACAAATATTAAACAGAAACAAACCTAATTTCTGTAACTTTAGTGGAAATTCTTCACACACCAAAATCTGTTTCCCTCTGCTTCCTTGGAAGATATGCATTAATGAAAACCATAAATATCCCTTGCATATTTACTGAAAAGCTGTATTATGAATAAATATCAAATCTATGCACATATACTAATAAAATTCATATAATTAAACTATATGGAAATCCAAATAAATGTAAGATATATAGCATCTCCATGGATAAAAAATAGTAATGTAAAGACACAAATGATACGTCTTTTTAGAGGGTACCATGTCAGCACATATCAAATTTAAAATTTTCATATTCTTTGATACAGCATTTCTACTATCAGAAACATGTTCTACATAAATACATCACAAGACCGTTCACTGAGCAGTGTTCTAACTCAGTAAAATATTAGAGACAAACAAAGATCTCCAACAGGTGAATAGACAAATTACGTTTTATCTATACTTTGAAATATATTACAGATATTAATGTAGCTCATTAATCAGTAAAATCATTCAGTAATTCACTTAATATAAATTAAGAACCTGTTATGTGCCAGATAGCATTCTAGATGTAGACTGCACATCAGTAAAAATTTAAGACTAATTTCTGCTTTCACAAAACCTTTATTTGGCGATAGCCTGTTTGGAAAGAAAATGATTTTAAAAACTTTAAAAATATCATTGGTGAAAAGTGCTCTAAAGCAATATAACGTAAGGTTAGGTAAGCAGCTGTGAGTGAATGAGAAAGGTGTTCTTCCATGTGGGATAGTAAGGGAGCACTTCTTCCCGTGTCGTGATATTTGAAACCTGACTGAGGTGCAAGCCACAAAACAATCTGGGGTAAGAGCATTAAAGGAAGAGGAAAGAGGAAGATCAAAAACACAAGTTGGGAACAAGCACAGCTTATATGGTAAACAGCAAGGGGCCAGTGTGACAGGGGCTCAGTGTGCAAGAGAAGAAGTGGTAAGAACTGACTTCAAAGAGAGTTGGGGATGTAAGATCACCAAAGCTGTGGCGGGCTTTTGAGAAGACTTTGGCTTTTATTCTTAATAAGACATGGAACCACTCTGGAGTTCCTGCCATGAGGAATGGCAAGATCTGGCTTATGATTCAGGTGGGTCATTCTGCTGGTTGTCTTGAGGCAAGTGAGGAAGAGACACCAGTTAAGATGCTATTAGTGAAGGCCGGGTGTGGTGGATCATGCCTGTAATCCAAGCACTTTGAGAGGCGGAGGCAGGTGGATTACTTGAGCCCAGGAGTTTGAGACCGGCCTAGGCAACACAGCAAGACTTCATCTCTACAAAAAATAAAAAAAATAAGCCAGGAGTGGTGGCACATGCCTGTAGTCCCAGCTACACATGAGGCTGAGGTGGGAGGATCCCGTAAGTGCAGGAGGCAGCGGTTGCAGTGATCTGAGATTGCGCCACGGCACTCCAGCCTGAGTGACAGAGCCAGACCATGTCTCAAAAAACAAAACAAAACAAAAACAAAAGTGCTATTGATATAGTCCAGGAGAAAGGAGATAGAGCCTGGATTAGGACAGCAGCGGTACAGATGACAATTCTAAGATTCACTAGACAGGATTTGCTAATGGTTTGAATATGCGGTAGAAGAGGAAGAAGGAATGTCAAATGTGGATAGGTCAGCATACGCTGATACAGATGGTTGCCTCTCAGGTGAGATAAAAGCAATAGGCAGAAAAATGTGTAGAACTAGCCCATTTTTATTTTTTAAAAAGGGCCTAAAAGACAGGTACCAAACTTTTAACACCAG
The DNA here is from genome assembly GCF_030222135.1 of Aotus nancymaae. Lineage (NCBI taxonomy): Eukaryota > Metazoa > Chordata > Mammalia > Primates > Aotidae > Aotus > Aotus nancymaae. The sequence continues at coordinate 3,096,089 of NW_026988435.1, forward strand.
AAAAGAGTATAGAACTGGCTTACTTTTGTTTAAAAAGAAGACTTGGGAAGAGAAAAGTCAAGTTTCTTCTATCAATGTATGCAGGAGCCATACATTTTCATACTTTACTTCATAGATTTTGGTATTATTTGAGCATTTTTCTGTTACCATGTACTATTTGTTTATTTTTAAGGCAATTTTAAAAGCCTAACTCACTGGAAAAAGGAAAGATGACAATATGAATATTGGGTTTTTAAACTAGAAACAAATACAATTCTGGCAATTGAGTTGCCACTTTCAATAATACAAATGCTAAGTGACTTTCCAAATAAAAATCTCAATAAACAATGATCTCATAATTAGAAATGTAAATTTTAATCTTTATTTTTTTGACGATATAAATACTTAACTGAATTACCAAATTAACTTATCATTTTTTAAAAAATAAACTCATTGATTGGCATACTATACAGGATGGAAAACCTAACTTAGCATCATGATATGCTAGAAAAACATGGACTATGAAAAATCCAGGAAATTTGGAATTCAGATATTGTTCTTTTTTGTTTATTTCTTTATGTTAAATGTATTCATTATTTTAAAATTTTTATTTTAAGTTTAGGGGCATTTGTGCAGGTTTGTTACACAGGTAAACTCGTGTCACGGGGGTTTGTTGTACAGATTAGTTTGTCACCCAGGTATTAAGCCTAGTACCCATTAGTTATTTTTCCTTATCCTCTCCCTCCTCCCACCCTGCACAGACAGACACTGTGGCATACCACAATGTCATTCCCCTCTATGTGTCCCTGTGTTCTCAACATTTAGCTCCCAATTATAAGTGATAGCATGAACTACTTGATTTTCTGTCAAAAGAAACGATCAACTGAGTAAACAGACAACTTACAAGATGAGAGAAAACTTTTATAAACTATGCATCTGACAAAGGTCAAATATTATTAACACTGAGTAGTAGAAAGTCCATTTTCAGTTGCTCTAACAGCCCAAAATACAATTAAAAAAAGAAAAATAAAAGAACTTTATTTTGCTCACGAATTTGAAGCATGAAAGCAGCTTCTGGTGAAGGCTTTCATACTGAGTTTTAACATGGCAGAAGGGCAAGAAGTACATGCAAAAGAGAAACAGAGAGGGCCAAACCCCTTTATAACAACCTACTCTTAACAAAAACTAACTCAGTACCACAAGAACCAACCAAGTCCTGCGAGAACTGCACTAATCCCTTCATGAGCGTAGAGCCCTTACGATCCAAACATCTCTTAAAGGCCCAGCCCCTCACAATACCACTACATGGGCAACTACATTTCAACATGAGTTTTACTGGGAACAAGCCACACCCAAACTATAGCAGAAAGTAAGTTTAGAAAACAGCTATTCGGTGCTAGGCACAGTACTAGGCAGTGCTTATCAAGCTATTCCTAGTGTCAGACCACAACTAGTTCACCTCCTTACCTCGATGGGTGTAGCGAGGAATGCTTAATGATGATCGTCTCTTCCTAGTGCAATGGAGAACAAGGGGACAAGTACTCAGTCTGAGTGATGAGAAATGATTAAATTTTCCAAGAACCTTGACTGTCAAGATTAAGTATACCCACGCTGTCTGCTCTTAGCTCAAACCAAGTACACCATAGTTTCCTAGGTTGTTGAGAATTAGTAAGTCAACTCCTTGACTCCTATCATTCTTGCTTCCTGGAGACTATGCCACTTTTCATGACTACTGCAGGCCATAGACATAGCTTATTTCTCTCAACTGCTATAATGTATGATCTATGATACTCAGTTTGCATTTACAATATACTCTATAATGTATTGTCCTCTGATTTTAAAAATAAAGGAGAAACTGCATAAATAACTTGGAAATTTCAATCAAAAGTTATAATTTAACCCACAGCCTCGACGCTCTGACTTTGAATAAAAATCAAATTATAGGTGCTTAAATTTATCTGACTTTCAGGTCTATATCTATACCATAAAGGACACAATATGGCTTTCACAGGTTATCATGAAGATGTTATGACCTATCTCCACAGTGAAGATATTTAATAAACTATAAAATAAGATATTACGTAAACCAGAATTATGATGAAATGATTTATAAAGTTTATATTCTTAATAGAATATATACCATAAGCATCTTGATGTCAGGGATTGTCTCTCAAATACTTAAATTCTCTCAGCAAACAAGTATGTGCCTTTTTACTAGGAGGCATTAATAACTGAGTTGGTAGTAATTTATGAGGAGGCAGTAATAACTGAGTTTGTACATGCTATTGATTAATCAAATAACTTTATCTTCAATTAATACAAAAATAAAAAAACAACAAAGGCATATGTCACTAATATGGTATAAAGTATGTTAGAACAAAGAATTAAATCAAGTAATAGGTAAAAAGTAATACAGTTTTAAAAAGTATAGGCTATGGGCTAGTATCTGTTTGGCAGAATATTACTGACCACGCTGGAGAAAACCTGCCTTCTACTAGAGAGTTTCTCAATTATGTTTTTCTTGAAAATATAATCTATAACAGTGAAGAAACTAAGGAATAAGAAATATTTTTCATTATCATAATTCCACTGTCAACATGAATATCAATTCTTAACTAAGTAAAAAGAAAAGCAAAGAAATCAACACTAGAATATAATTCATAAACAATAAACAGAAAAAGAAGAAAAGATAAGGCTGGGTTAAATTAGAAGAAAATTATGATTAGCCACCACTAATTCTCTTAAATAACAAATTCCAATAAAATATTTCAGTGTTTAATAATGAAGATATAGATAGGCATAACAGACACTAGTAGAAAACTACTATATCAACATGGGCAAGGCAATTATGATGTGTATATAGCAACATAAATACATACAGTAATGAAAAGTAGATGAAGTTGAATTTGGACAAAAATACTAAAACAGCAATACTCAAAAGTAATTTTATAAAATCAGGAGGCTCAAGAGTTGACAAATAATTAGTTATTAAATATAAAGGTATCTTTGGAAGACTACCACCCATGAATAATGCTTTATTTCTCTTCATCTTCCATTGTTTCATTGTTTCATTGGTTCAGCCTGAAAAATTCAATACTCACAGTGATTTTTCCAAGAACTAACATATTACAACTGAGAATTTGACACAGTTCCTGACTTCACAAAGCTGCAACATCAGCTTTGTGAAGAGAGAGAGAAACGCAACTCAGTATCTTTCACGACATCAAGGGCAATGAGTTTACACCACTATTGTGCAAAGGGTGTTGCAGGCTCCCAGAGTCTCTGCATAAGAGGTCCTAGACTTTATAGATGAGGGCATGGCATTAGTATTTGAAATAGGGCATGAGTAGTTTTGGCCAAACCAAGGACTAGAAAATGAGCGAACCTCTAATAGGAATACAGAAGCACATGAGAAATTATGCTCACGAGATGGTAATATGAACATTGTGGCTGGAACATTAGGCTAATGAGGAAAGATGCAATATGAAGCTGGGAAAGTGACACACACCAGGTTTTCAAGATTCTTCAATGTCTGCTAAACACAGTAACTTGAGATAATGACAAGTTAATGTAAGTTTTAAAAGTGAAGTCTCCCTGAATAGAGCTTTGTTAGAAGACACTGCGCAGAAAGGATAAATTTTAAGAAGGACACAAAGACTTCAAAGCTATGAATGTTGAATTTGTGATCACAAAAGGTTTAATGTTAAGACTTTAATTTTCAGTAGTCAATTAGGAAAATGGTACTGATCCTCAGAAAAAAAGACTGGGTTATAGAAAATATTTTGATAAGTATTTAACGTTCTAAGGTCATGGTAGCCATAAATGAGATGTTTAAGAGAGACTAAATTTCAACTGTAGAAGAAAAGCAGAGAAGAAAATAGTGAAAATACTGACATTTAAATAGAAGTAGAGAAATATAATTGTTTTTGCATTTAGTCAAGTATTTAAGGAATAAAATAAATTCCTCACATATATTTCCTACCTTTTAAGATTACTTAGTCATTTAAATTGTTACCCATTTGTATCCCTATATCATCTGCTTACAATCCTTATTATTTATAGAGATTTAATTTCATGTGGTAATAGATAACTTTACACAGCAATGTTATATACATTTTTTATATAAATCTCATTTTATTTTCAGTAAGCCCTATCATGTCATAATTATTATTAACCTAACTTTACAAATAAAGAAACAGAAGCATTCACTGGTTAGGTAATATGCCCCAAATTACACTGCTTGTAATAAATACTACTACAAAATTTTGAATTCACAGCCCATCTTTCAACAGCTACATTTATACTGTCTTTACACACGCAACACACCTTTTGCTACTAATAGCTATTTCTGTTTTATGTAATAATATTTTTGATAATTTAAGTTAAATTTTGTATTAGAACTAAATTCAAAACATGTGAAAAACTGTACATTTTTTTTTCTCTATCTATCAATCAGTCACTGGGCCAGATTCTCGTCTACCTTGGACCTGTTATACACTTACAGAACTGGAACAGTGTTCTTGGGTTTAATTTAGCAATCAAGGGCAGCAGACAATAGGATCCATCTAACATCAATTTTGTTGAGCATTATGAAAAGGGATATAGAGCATACAACACAACACCATACATGGCGATGGTCAACAGCATAGTGGGACTCCACGGCATAACCTCCCAATGTCCCAGTCACTCAGAACTTAGGAGGCACACAGGCAAAAGACATGGTGCAGGGTGAGTAAAGATAATCTCAGTTCAAGCAATCCATCTTTTCTGGGGCCTCTTAGTCTTTTGTACCTTACTCCAATTCTCTGGTACATCAATATGGATTAAATTTTACTTAGTAAATAACTCTTGACAATTAGGTATAGGTGTTTGGTTTGATAAACAGAACTGTGACCAGATTTTCATTTATTTTAGACCTGCTATATAAGTAGAAATTTCTTGAGTCTTGAGTTTGTGGTGAAAGGAGGCATATCTGAAGATAGAGGAAAGATCACTAATCAAATATAAAGAATTTCCTTTTACTACGAATCTAAACAATAACATGAAATAAGATTTTATGTATTTATTTTTATCAAAGTGTAATTATATTTTAAATCCTTAGAATTTTTTTCATAAAGCTGGCCAATTCAAGAAAATATCTAATATTCTTTCTCCTGATCTTCATGGGAAGAAAAAGTAACATCAATAAGAATTACTAAGACATTTCCTATAGCTTAAACAATCCACTGATTCCTAAGTTTTAAAATAGCCAAAGTTACACCAAAGTTACACATGAACTGTAAAAGAATATAGGTAGAGGACTCATAATCAACTTAATGTGGTAGTTGACAAGCAACGATAGAAATTTTCCTCAATGAAATATAAGACATACAGAAGCAAATAAAGTATATATGAAAACAACTGATCTATAACACAGCCCAAGTTTTAAGAGTCATGCAAAGATAAACTTTGCGAAATAAAAAACAGTTTTTACCTTTATACTTATCTAAAAATAGTTGGGGAAAATATCCAAAATAGGTACAGGATCCCATTTTCAAAAATCTCATGTACACCCACAATGGAATATTATTCAGCACTACAAAGAAATAAGCTATCACATACGGAAAAGACATGGAGGAAACTTAGGCACATAACTAAATTAAAGTTTATCTTAAGAGGCTACATATTGTATAAATAAAACTACACGATGTTATAGAAAATGAAAAAACTGGTACAGAAAAAGATTAGTGGTTGCCAAGGGTTAGGTAGGAATGAAGGATGAACAAGCAGAGCATGGAGAATATTTAGGGCAAGGAAAATATTCTGTATGATACTATAATGCTAGACACATGGTATTTGAAATTTATCTAAATCCATAGAATGTACAACAAAAAGTGTGAATCCTAATGTAAATGAACTGTGGTTGATAATAATGTATCAGTGTAGGGTCATCAATTGTAACAAGATCATGTATTTATTCTTTTTAACTTTTCTGTAGCCTTTATATAAATTTCTCAACTTAAATCTACCAATTGTGTTGGTATCTACAGATATATATTTTTTCATCAATTATAATATAAATCTGTAATTAATGTGCTCCACTAAATGCTTTAAATTTATCATTCTACTTAACCCTCCAAAAATACCTAGAAAGGTAGGTAGTATCAAGTTATTTTACAGATGAGAAAGCTACATATGGAATTGTTAAGTGACCTGACCAAAGTAACACAGGTCTGTTTTTATTTTGTAGGGTTTTGTATACATACAAAATATCTTTCTACTTAAAAAATATAGGTAACACATGCTACAAATTTGAGTAAACTGGTAATCTGTTGTAAGTCGAATGCATGGCTTACACAAACTTCTTTAACCTTGATCATGTATGAGTCAGCTGATGATTGAATTTGCCTGGCTTTGCAATTCAGACAATAGAGAGTGAGTGAAGACTACTTCATTTCAAGGACTCCATCAGCTCTGGAGTTCCACATTGAATAGCAAAGTTCTATACAGGAAAACAGACTATTGGGCATGGAGGTGAGTATGGAATCAGAAAATCCACTTATATTACGATTGTATGAATCTAGGGGAAAGATGGTAGTATCATGAACCAGACTGCTTCCAATAATGGTGGTAAAAGTCAATCAAATTCTGGATATATTTTTAAGGTAAAATCACAGATATCCATTGCTCAATTGAAAATATAGTTGGAGAAAAAGTAAAATTAAGTAGAATCCAAATTTTATCTAGAGTAACTGAAATGCTGAAATTATAAAATAATGAAAACTGTAGAACAGACTGAAGCAGGGAGATAATGTTTTGATACCTGTATACATTGTGTAAAAGTCAAATCAGAGTATTTAGCATATACATTACATCACACATTTATCATTTCTTTGGTGAGAACATTCACAGTCCTCTCTTCTAGCTATTTTGAAATACAGAATACAATAGGTAACAGATGAATGGATAAAGAAAAAATATATATACACACAAGGAATATTATTCAGACATTAAAAAGAATGAAATCCTGTCATTTGCTGCAACGCAGATGAACCTGGAGGAAATGAAGTAAGTGAGGCACAGAAAGACAAATATTGCATGATCTCACACATATGTGGAATCTAAAAGAGCTGATCTTACAGAAGTAGAGAAGAGAATAGTGGTTACCAGAGGCTGGGGATGGATAGTGAGAGAGTCATCAATGGATACAAAGTTACAGTTAGATAGGAGGAATAAATCCTGGTGTGCTATTGCACAGTAAATTGACTATAAAACTTAGGTCTTGAAATTAGTTTTAGTTTAAAAAAATGCCCTTTCAAGGTCATTTTGGAATCCCCTGGATAAAATCTCCAGTGTTCTCCTAAGCTTAGGAAATGAATATATGAATACTTATTACTTTTAAACTTGAACTTAAAACCAAGAGCAATATTATGCACTTCCTTGAGCTTGAAGTACATAAAAAAAAAGAATTATAGAAATTACCCACTGCCAGTTATATAATATACACAAAAGAGCCTGAAATTTTTGACATAAATTTTATAATTTAACTTCATACTCTATCATTATAATGGATTCATAACAGCTTGATATTCTTTTTTTAGGCTTATGTAAAGCAGACATATGACTTTTTTAATTAGCTAATTTTGCATGCTTTAAAACCATTACATTTCAAACATATTTTTGAAAAGGCAAATGTTTTTTATTGATATTTTAAAAAACATTTAAGAAATAAATGTTAAGTTGAAACTGAAATGTGAACTTTTAATGTACTCAACTCTGGGGCCTAAAATGACAAATTCCCATACAAAAATATCTTTGTACTTAAAAAATACATGTTATAAATGAATATGTGGTTTTCCTAGAAACTTTTCCAACCTGGCTCCTATGGAGCTGCAGCATGTACATCCAGAGGAGAAGTAACATCAGGTTCTGGTGAGGTGGTCTCTTCAGTGCCTTCTTGAGTTTTCCCCCCTTTTAGCAGTGTTGAAAATAGGTCTGGAAAAGCATAGGAAAGCTATATCAAATTTTCCTTAGGAGGTTTGTTCCATACTGTTTTAGCAACTCTGCACAGTGAAGGTGCTATATGGTATGACACTAAATATTCATTTTCACTAATGAGTCCTCCCATGTCAAATTAATAATATCCTCAATATTAATATAAATGAATTAACTCAAATCAGGATATATTTGAAAATAATGCATGTGTGAATTAGATCAGAAATATCCTTAGCACTACACATACATACATATAATTGTTAAGGCAAGATGAACTACTATAAATATATATAATTTTAAGGATGGTATTCTTTATATAAAATGAAATATGATGCTTCACAACAATCTGGAATTTTAATACACTATATTTATATATTATATTTTCAAAAATATTTAAATATAATATACTTTTAAAATCTAGATTAAATGAATTATGTAATAGGATGTATTTCCATGTAGAATACCTATAATAGTTTTATATGTCATATAAATATATGTATGTAATAGTTAAAATATGTGTAAATGTTTAATCAAAATTAAAATATCACAAATTATATTTTTAACTTTGAATGGAAAAGATATTATTATATCCTGGAATTATTAATCATTCTTAATTTATTCAAATAATCAGTCATTAATTGGAAGATAAAAACATATTTTTATTTTATTTTTCCACAGTATTGGCTATCTTTCAGGTAGTTAACCTACTGATAATTTAGTTATAGTGTCGTTAGAGTATTGTCTTCAGGTTTAGTGAAAATGAACATGGTAGTAAGTATTCAAAGAAGAGAGGTTGCTAAAACAGTAACCATTAATCTAAATGCTCTTAGTGTTACTGGATCATTTAAATTCGTACAAGGCTTGGGTAGACATTAGAGAACCAATATTTGAATCTTTGTATTATGATTGAAAGTTAATATAAAAAATAAATATCACATCCCCATTTCTTTATAATGTTAGTATATTAAAAACAAGTAATGGAGAAGATAATTTTATAATGTTAGGAGCAAAGGTAATATTTAAAGCTAACATACTTAAAGGATGCTTTTTCTAACTCTGTTTTCATATTTAGGATTGACAGTCTTCCAGGAAAAGGACATTTGAATTGTGATTATTTTATGGTACTTAATTTGTGAATATTTATTTAAATTTCGCTGGACTTTCTAATTATCCCCTCTTAATTTATAATTTTATATAAACCACAAATATTTGAAAATATTGTAAATAATGTAAATAATATAATTTTTACAAATATTCCTGTAGCCACTTACCATATTACTATAACATAGTTATACATAGGGTAAACTTATAACCAATAGGTAGTTTACTTAACAAAACATAAAACCAATAAAAACAATTATTTCTGCTTAGTATATTTTGTCTGATAATTCTAGAAATTTGTATTTGATTATTTTAAAACCATGGTTAATAAAGTATGTTAGAAAAAATAGTTCTGAAAACAAATTATCACTTATAAAAGTGGTAATTTACAACTAAAATAAAAAATATCAAATGTGCTAATACAATTTATTTAATAATAATGGTATAAGGTAAAATAAAAATGGATCACAAAGAATAAACTCTAAAAACAGAAATGAAGATTAAATCTGCAAGGAATAAAAATCTGATAGAAATTGATACTACCTCCCAAGACATTTAAGTTAAAATAAAAATGGTCTACTCAGTCAAAGAGAAGTAGTCTATTTACAAACAGCCTTCTTTGTGGCTTAAATATGTGCACATTTACTCGTCCCTGTGATAAAACCCATTAGAACAGAACAATGTATTTCATATTTTTAAAATGAAACTCTCTTGATATCTTATGTCAGCACGAAAAATATGATATTGTAGGGAAAAGTCTATTATTTAATGACAGAAACTTCTAATGTGAAGGTGTTCACCAACATAATATTGCAGACATTTAACAAAAATAATTTAACACTGAATAATCAGAAAACATGCTCAATTGAAAGCATGGTTAGAGACAGCTGTCTATGATAAAAACCTATGAACATACAGACCTCAGCCCTTGAGTAACTACTAGCAATGATGTATATCTAAAGCTTTATAATCAGTGGATTATTTGGATGTAATAACATTTATGTCTTCGGCTTGTTGAAGAAAATATTTCAAATTGTTATTGATCCTTATAAAGTTCATATAACTGACTTAAGACTCATTTTGCAATTCCTTGAAAAAAATTACTTGCATAAATTCAGCTGTTTCAAGAAAATCAAACTCCCTGAAAAGGGCATGTGTGTGTGAGAGAGTGCATATGTGTGTGTGTGTGTGTGTGTGTGTGTGTGTATGTGTGTAAGACAGGTAGAATGTGTAAAAACCAAACATGCCTTAATTTTCAGACATTTGTAAAAATATCAGTAAATAATATGATTTTGGTTGTAATAAATCTCAAACTTATTTATTCGGTACATTAAATAACTGTATCACCTTAAATCACTTCAGAGCCTTTTTCATCAATTGTTACAAAAACTGAGTCATAAAATGCCAAAGCCATTTCTTCCAAATAATGACAACTATCCTTTGGTCATTTCTTGTTACATAACGGGATAATCATCATGTTCTTTATGGTACCCAAAACACATTCAATACCCATACTCTCTTCTCTTATTCCTCAATTCACAACTATTTGTGTCACATATAAAACTTTGCTATTTCACTTGAAAATTTATAGTAATAAACTTACTCTGTGTCCTTAAAATTTGAAACTAAATTATTCTAAGAAATTCTAATATTCTAAACTGTCTTGTACTTTCATGGTGATTTGCAATTTAATCATGAATCTTTCTTACCTTCTCATTTCTTATATGGTGTTAATGAAACTACAATTATAAGAGAAATCTGTTATAACTAATTTCACTTGTAGAACTTTGGAAATCAAAGTAGAGTTAGGAAAATTCTAAGAAAAGTTATAATTTGTTGTTCAGACATTTGCCTGTGTCCAAGTCTGCATTCTAAAAATCATGAAAATATTTAAACTAAAGTTTTTATAAACATATTTAGCTAAAAAATAATTAGATAAATAACAAAGGCCTGCAATTTTAGAAACTTGGAAATACAACAATATATTATAAGTAAAAGGAATATAACCACAACCTCATTTTTAAAAGCGTATTTTAATCATCTACTTTCTTTTTCTTCTTTCCCTCCCATTTCACCCCTTCTTCATCCTTTGTCCCTCTCTAGACACTTCCCTATTTCAGTATGTTCTTAGCAGTTATATCTTGCTTAGGAAATGCCAGAGGCTAATCTCAAAACAAACCAGGAATGGAGCCTTGATTGAGGAAACCTCCTTCTTAAGGGGAGTTGCAAAAAATTAGTCTACCACCATGGGGCTGAAGTCAAAATAACGCCATACTTATATCCAGATGGATGACTACCCAAGATAAGCCTTTGGAACAAAGACACACAGACTCTGCATCCTATACCACTCCTGTATGTCTCCTATACCAAGTTTCCCTTTAAAACACCTATAGTAAATCAAAATGTTTTTTCAGATCATACACAGAGAAACATATAACTAAATAAATAATTTTGCATGTTTCTACTATGACATTAATATTTTTCAAATACATGTATGTTTAAAATATTTGTAAAACTTTAAAATATCCAAAAAATACACACCACTTTTTACAATCATGCATTTTAGAGATGGTGGTGAACTAATTTGCGATTACAGTCCACCATCTGCTCAGTTTGCTAACTCTCTGGTTTTCCAAATAAACCTGCTTTCCTTCCCACTAACCCTTGTGTTTCCTGTCTGGCTTTCAGGCAGTGAGCAACTGAACCTGGGTTTGATTACAGCAGCAAACATACTAAGCAATTTAATGCCTTCTAGATCCTTTAGATAAATTTTACTGAATATTCATAATTATTTTTCATTATTTCTAATGTGTATGGTTTAAGTAATGTGAATATATGTTAAATAATAGAAAACCAGTTCTCTCTTTTTAAAGGATGTTGGTAAAGTAAATGTAAAAGGTAGGCTGAATAATTGAAGTACATTCTATGTTTTTAAAATATTTATTTTGAAAATTTTCTCCCCAAAGAGTAAAGGATAAACAAAGGATATAAAGTTGAATGAATTACATGATGGGGCAAAGATGGCGAATTAGAAGCAGCTGCAATCCACAGCACTCACACAGAGAAATGAAAGGGGTGAATGAATATAGCACCTTCAACTGTAATATCCAGGTTCTCACATTGGGACTGATCAGGCAAATAACTCAATCCACAGAGAATGAAGGAAAGAAGGGTAGGGCAATGACCCACCCTGGAACAACACAGAGCCAAGGAACCCCCACCCCCAACCAAGGGAGGCAGTGAATGCTTGTATGACCCTCCTGGGGAAACCAATCTCCTCCCATGGATCTTTGCAACCCATAGATCAGGAGATCCCCTCATGACCCCAGGCCACCTGGGCCTAGGGTCCAACACAGAGAACTGTGTGGAGTCCCAGCAGAGCGGCTGCTCAGGCACACACACAAAACCAGGAGCTTCACATACTCTGGCTCCAGGATCCCTAACAACGGTGTGTGCAACTCTGATAAGGCAGGTCCATGCACACCCCTAAGAAGGGGGCTGAATCCAGGGAGCCCAGCGGCGGTGTTCTGAGGGTCCGCTTCCATGGCACCTCACAAGATAAGACCATCCAGCTAATTGCGACAGGGTGGAGCCTGTCTGAGAGGGGAAGAAGCTCCCCAGGGGAAAAGGCAGCTACCATCTCTGCAGTTCGGTTGACTCAGCTATTCCAGCCTGCTGTCTTTGGAGAGTGCAAACAGTCTGGATGAAAACAGTCCCCTTAGTGCAGCACAGCTGCTTTGCCTCATCATGGCCAGACTGCTTCTTTAAGTGGGACCCTGATCCATTCCTCCTCACTAAGTGGGAGCTCCCAGCCAGGCTTCAGCCAGCCCATCCAGTTTTCTGTAGACAGAGCTCTGATCTCTACCTAAAATGGAGCACCTGGAGTGAGGTGTGGCCACCATCTTGTGATTAGGTGGACTCAGCCATTTCAGCCAGCTGGATTTTGAGAGTCCAAACAGTCCAGACAAGAAAGGGTTCCCCAGTGAAGCACAGCTGGTTTGCCAGATCGCAGCTGACTGTTTCTTAAAGCAGGACCCTGATCCATTCCTCCTCACTGGGTGGGACCTCCCAGCCAGGGCTTCAGCTGGGACTCAGCCAGGTTTCTATGGACAGAACTCCAATTTCCATCTAAGACAAAGCAGCTGGGAGGTGACGCAGGCCACCATCTTGGTTGTTCCAGCTTCTCAGTCATTCCAGCCTTTGGGCCCTGGAGAGTCCATAACAATCAGGGCTGATAGGAACTCAAAAACAGCACACTTGCTCTACCAAAAAGCAGACAGAAGTTTGTTTTTTTTTTTTTTTTTTTTTTTTTTTTTGCTTTTTGAGACAGTCTCACTCTGTCACCCAGGCTGAGTGCAGTGGCTTAATCTCGGCTCACTGCAACCTCCACCTTGTAGGTTCAAGCGATTCTCCTGTCTCAATCCCTCAAGTAGCTGAGATTACAGGTGTTTGCCATGACACCCAGCTAATTTTTGTATTTTTACTAGAGATGAGGTTTCACCATGTTGGCCAGGTTGGTCTAAAACTCCTGACCTCAGGTGATCTGCCCAACTCACCCTCCCAAAGTGCTGGATTACAGGTGTGAGCTACCATGCCTGGCCAGACAGCTTCTTTTAAGCAGGTTACTGATCCTCTTCCTCTTGAATGGGTGAGACCTCCCAACAGGGGTCTCCAGTCACCTCCTAAAGGAATGTTCAAGCTGGAAACAAATCAATACTCCCCCAGGATGGAGCTTCCAGAGGGAGGAGGCTGCCATGTTTGCTGTTTCACAGCCTTCAATGATGATACCTGCAGGTACTGGAAAATCTAAGGTAACTTGGGTATAGAGTGGACCCTCAGCAAACTGCAGCAGACCTACGGAAGAGTGGTCTATTAAAAGAAAAACAAGCAGAAAACAACATCAATACAAAAGACCCCATAAAAACCCCATTCAAGGTCAGCAATCCTGAAGACTGAAGGTAGAAAAACCCAAAAAGATGAGAAAAAATCAACACAAAAATGCTGAAAACTCAGAAATACAGAATGCCCCTTCTCCAAATGACTGCAACACTCTACAGTAAGGGCTCAGAACTGAGCTGAGGCGTAGATGGCTGAAATGATATATATAGGCTTCAAAAGGTAGGTAATAACAAACTTTGCTGATCTAAAGGAACATATTGTAACCCAGTGCAAAGTAGCTAAGAATTATGATAAAACAATACAGGAGCTGACAGCCAGAACAGCCAGTTTAGAGAGAATAATAATTAGCCTGTTGGACCTGTAAAACACACTACAAGAATTTCACAACACAATCACAAGTATTAAAAGTAGAGTAGGCTAAGCTGGGGAAAGAATCTCAGCCTAAGAATATCTTTCTAAAATAAGAAAAGCAGCCAAGAACAGAAAAAAAAGAATGAATAAACAAAACCTCTGAGACATATGGGATTGTGTAAAGAGACTGAACCTATGACTGCTTGGGGTACCAAAAGAGAAGGAGAATGGAACCAACTTGGAAAACACTTCAGAATATCATCCAGGAAAACTTCCCCAACCTAACAAGAGGGGCCAACATTCAAATTCAGGAAATGAAAATAACCCCAGTAAAATACTCCACAAGAAGATCAATCTCAAGACATATAATCATCAGAGGTTAAAATGAAAGAAAAAATGTTAAGGGCAGCCAGAAAGAAAGGCCAGGTCACCTAGAAAGGGAAGCCCAACAGACTAACAGCAGACCTCTCAGCAGAAACCCTACAAGCCAGAAGAGAGTGGGGGCCAATATTTAAAAAAGAAAATTGCCAACCCAGAATTTCATATCTGTCCAAACTAAGCTTCATAAGTGAAGGAAAAATACAATCCTTTTCAGATAAGCAAATGCTGAGGGAATTCATCATAACGAGACCTGCCTTGCAAGAGCTCCTGAAGTAAGCACTAAATATGGAAGGAAAACCCATTAGCAGCTACTATAAAAACACACTGCAGGACACAAAGCAGCAACAGTATGAAGCAATCACATACACAAGTCTGCAAAATAACTAGCTAGCATCATGATGGCAGTATCAAATCCACATATAAAATATTGACCTTAAAAGAAAATGGGCTAAATGCTCCAATTAAAAGATATAGAATGGCTGCAGGACTTAGTAGCCTAAATCCTAACCACTTCAGCTCCAGCCATGGCAAAAAGAGGCCAAGGTACAGCTTGGGCTTTTAAGTAAAAAGCCAAGACCCACTGGTATGTCATCTTCAAGTTGGATAAAACACCAAGACCGACATATGTTGTCTTCAAGAGATTATCTCACATGCAAAAGTACACAAAGACTCAAAATATTGAGATTGAAGATAATTAACCAAATGGAAAACAGAAAAAAACAGGAGTTGTAGTCCTAAATCTTGGTAAAACAGACTTTAAACTAACAAAGATCAAAAAAGACAAAGAAGAGCATTACATAATGGTAAAGGGTTCAATCCAACAAGAAGTACTATCCTAAATATATATGCACCCAATGCAGGAGCATCCAGATTCACAAAGCAAGTTCTTAGAGACCTTCAAAGAAACTTAGACTCCCACACTATAATAGTAGGAAACTTTAACACCCCACTGACAATATTAAACAACTCATCAACACAGAAAATTAAAATTCAGGACCTGAACTCAGCTCTGAGTCAAGTGGACTTCGTAAGTGTCTACAGAACTCTCCATCCAAAAATAACAGAATATACATTCTTTTCATCACTACATAGCACTTATTCTAAAATTGATACACAATCAGTAGTAAAACACTCCAAAGCAAATGCAAAAGAACTGAAATCCTAACAAACTGTCTCTCAGACCACAGTGTAATCAGGTCAGAACTAAATATTAAGAAACTCACTCAAAACCACACAACTATATGAAAATTGAACAACCTGCTCCTGAATGACTCTTAGGTAATTAATGAAATTAAGGCAAAAATCAAGTTCTTTGAAACCAATGATAACAAAGAGCTAATATATCAGAATCTCTGGGATGCAGCTAAAGCACTGTTAAGAGGTAAATTTATAGCAATAAATGGTCATATCAAAAAGCTAGAAAGATCTTAAGCTAACAACCTAACATCACAACTAAAAGGACTAGAGAACTGATATACTCTGGCTCTGTGTCCCCATGCAAATCTCATCTGAATTATAATCTACATAATCTCCACATGTCCATGGAAGGACCCTGGGGGAGGTGACTGGGTCATGGGGGTGATTTCCCCAGTGCTGTTCTCCTGATAGTGACTGAGTTCTCATGGGGTCTGATAGTTCTGTGTTTGATGTTCCTTCTACACATATTCGCTCTCTTGCCTGCTGCCATGTAAGATGTATCTGTTTCCCCTTCTGCCATGATTGAAAATTTTCTGAGGTCTGTCCAGCCCTGTAAAACTGTGAGTCAATTAAACTTCCTTTGTTTATAAATTACCAAGTCTCAGGTAGCATCTTTATAGCAGTATGAAAATGGACAAATACAGGAAATTGGTGCCAGGAGTGGGACATTGATATAAAGATAACCTGAAAATGTGGAAGTGACTTTGGAACAGGGTAACAGGGAGATGAGGGAAAGTTTGGAACTTCCTAGAGATGTATTGAATGGTTTTCACCAAAATCTGATAATTATTTGGATAATGAAGTCCAGGCTGAGGTGGTCAGATCGAGATGAGAAAATAATTGGGAACTGGAACAAAGGTCACTCTTACTATCCTTTAGCAAAGAGACTAGCAGTATTTTGCCTCCACCCTAGAGATCTGTGGAACTTTGAACTGGAGAGAGATTATCTGAAACTGGAACTTATGTTTAAAAGAAAAGAATAAAAAAGGTTAGAAAATTTGCAGCCTGACAATGTGGTAGAAAAACAAAACCCATTTTCCACAGAAATTTTCATAAGTAAAATACTTCTTGAGAAGAGGTAACTTTTTTGCAATCTGTCTATGTGACAAAGGTCTAACATTCAGCTTCTACAAGATACTTAAAAAATTAAAGAAAGAAAAACATTAAAAAATGGCAAAGGCCATGAACAGACACTTCTCAAAAGAAGACATGCATGCTGCCAACAATTATATGGAAAAAACTTTTCAACATCACTGATCATTAGAGAAACGCAAATCAAAACTACAATGATACACCATTCATGCCAATCAGAATGCCAATTATTTAAAAAGTCAAAAAATATCAGATGCTGGTGGCTAGGCTGTAGTGAAAAAGAAATGTTTTTTTCACTGTTGGTGGAGGTGTAAATTAGTTCAACCAATGTGGAATACAGTGTGGCAATTCCTCAAAGATCTAGAGGCAGAAATACCATTTGATCTAGCAATCCCATAAATGGGTATATACTCAAAGGAATATAAGTCATTCTATTATAAAGATACATGTATGTGTTTGTTCATTGCAGCACTATTCACAATAGCAAAGACATGGAATCAAACTAAGTGCTCATCAATGATAGACTAGATAATTAATATGTGGTACATATTCACCACAGAATACTATGCGGCCATAGAAATGAATGAGATCATGTCCTTTGCAGGACATGAATGGAACTGGAAGCCATTATCCTCAGCAAACCAACACACAAACAGAAAACCAAATACTGCATGTTCTCACTTAAAAGTCAGAGATAAATGATGGGAACACATGGACACATGTGGAGAAACACCACATACTGGGGCCTGTGAAGTGGGACTTGGGGAGAGAGAGAGCATCCAGAAGAATAGCTAATGGATGCTGGGCTTAATATATAGGTGATGGGATAATCTGTGCAGCAAACCACCATGGCACATGTTTACCTATGTAACAAACCTGCACATCCTGCACATACACCCCTGAACTTAAAAGTTGGAAAAAAAAGTTGAATGAATTGTATTGCTTTAATAATCACAAATATTATACATTTTTATCATTTGTTAGATTTTAGATATCATAACATTTTAATCTAAATACTTTAGTCAGACTCTTTGAAAAATACAGTTTCTTATATAATCATAATATATTTTCACATGTGATAAAAGTGATGTGGATTCTTTAACGTTATCTGAAAAACATATTTTCAAATTTACCTATCCAATCAAGGTCTACATCTTGCATTTGGTTGTTTCTTCCTTTCTAATCTGAACAGTTCTTTTCCTCAAACATTTCACTTGGTGATTTTACCATTCTTTGACAATCTGCTGAATTAATTATTCTGTTAGGTTTTGAAAAATGGTGGTTTCTAATTCTATCATTACTATTTTATTTAGCAGGAGGCATTTTCTGTAATGAATACTGTCTCTCATCAACTGTAACCATCTAGTTAACCAGAAATAGACTTTCTACTAGAAAATGAACATAGATGTTTTTAATTCTTTCCTTAATTACAAATTTTCAGGGTAAAGATTTGGTATAATAGCTAATATTTTTCTTAAAAAGGCTTTTTGTTTTGGCATTATCTTTTTCTTTCTCTCTCTAGATATTATGGTAAACTTGTGGATTTTAATATAATTAATGTGTTTCAATCAACATCAGTTGATTTACATTATTCTTCTAGATATTAAAATTGTCACATCAGCCCCATCAAGCTGGTTTCTATGTTATCACAAATACATCCATAAAAGTTATCAAAAGTTCAATCTTTTAGGTTGGGTGCAGTGGCTCATGCTTGTCACAGCATTTTGGGAGGTCGAGGTGGGCTGATCACCTGAGGTTAAGAGTTTGAGACCAGCCTGGCCAACATGGTGAAACCCCATCTCTATTAAAAATACAAAAATTGGCCGGGCGCGGTGGCTCAAGCCTGTAATCCCAGCATTTTGGGAGGCCGAGGCGGGTGGATCACGAGGTCGAGAGATCGAGACCATCCTGATCAACATTGTGAAACCCCGTCTCTATTAACACAAAAAAATTAGCTGGGCATGGTGGCGCGTGCCTGTAATCCCAGCTACTCAGGAAGCTGAGGCAGGAGAATTGCCTGAACCCAGGAGGCGGAGGTTGCGGTGAGCCGAGATCGCGCCATTGGACTCCAGCCTGGGTAACAAGAGCGAGACTCCATCTCAAAAAAAAAAAAAAAAAAAAAAAAAAAATACAAAAATTGGCCAGGCATGGTGGCACATGCCTGTAGTCCCAGCTAGTTGGGAGGCTGAGGTGGGAAAACTGCTTGAACCCAGAAGCAGAGGTTGCAATGAGTTGGAATCACATGACTGCACTCCAGCCTGGATGAGAGTCAGATTCTGTCATTAAAAAAAAAAAGGTATTTATTTAAAAAAAAATTCAAAACTATCTCTGAAAATTAATTTATGTTATATTCTTCAGTCATTTATGCTGAAGGGAACTTTATGAAGGCACTGAGAGATTGTGCCAATTCATAATCATGACTATTTTAACAATATACTTTAGAAGAAAAGCAATAATCATTAAAATGCATGATTTAAATGCTTATGTTTAAGTTTTCTGGATACCCTTTAAGTTTTAAAAAATGTTTTATCAAACATATATATTTGAAAAGTATTAATATCATGAATAAAACTGTCAAATGATTTGTGTAGCTAATTAATACGCTCCATGTATGATCTGAAAAAGAAAAATAAGCATTTACTGATTTTCATTTAGTGACTTTCAGAAAGTAATACTCTACTGCCAATAATGAATGAAAATTAAAATCACATATACCACTACTGCAATTACCATAATTGAGTTTTTGCTATATATATTTTTCTAAATAGTTTTTGAGATATAGTTATATGTATAGTCCTCAGTTATACAGTATAACAATCAGTCTAAACAAAGACAGTATTTTTAGATATCTGCAAGAGAATTAACTGGTTTCTTACACAGGTAATTAACGGTCTTAAAGAATTCTGGGCAAAGATAACCTGTAGTATCCTTTGATAATCTATACAATGTTGGATTAAATACAATTTTCTTCTTCTTGAAGGCTACATAAACTAGTGTTTCAAATTCTATTCAAAACTAGAACAAATTATTTCGATTCTATGATGTCTATGAATTCCAATTATTTAAATCTTCATTGCAGAGAACATGAAATTTTATTCAAGTTCAAGCCCATTTAATGCAGTTATTTAAATGAGAGGATTCCCCGAAACACACAAATATACAGATTTACATATACACATCCTAAAGTGTATATATATATTAAAATATGAGTTATAGGTTTACATACATACACACACACACACACACAATCCTTACAGGTTTCTGTAATACAGATAATTAAATGACAAAAGAAAGACTTACATATCAATAAAAGGATCTAAATACAAATATGTTTACTGGTTGGTTTTTGTAAACAGAACTTAATTGACCAAGATAATTTTGACATCACCTTTTAAGAACCCCTGAAAAGCAGGTCTTTGGCACTAAACATTCAGTAAATACATTGTGCACTGAATAAACGAATGCGGGTTTTCATTTTGCTCAATATTTTTTGCTACTTTCCCTACACTGTATTATAATAAAAGGGCATTTTTTAAATAAGCAGATGAATGTTATGCCCTTAAATCTGCTGCACCTTTTCTTTTCCCATAATTAGTCTCACTTTCTATCAATTGATTTCATCTTACTTTAAGTTTAAATTCCAAAATCTTTGGTTTTAGGAAGAGATGTCACTAAAAAAGAAAATTCATAGAAGTACAAAACAGCTTCACTAAAGGTTATTAATGTTTTCCTTTAACAACCATTTACGATTAAAAGCAAAATATAAAATTGACTTCTCTTGCCCTTTTTCTTATTTCACTAACTTGACTTGTAATGCAAGTATTTTGAGTAGTCCTTAAGAAGTAAGTCTCTGCCTACTTCAAAGTCATTTATTTTCCTGTTGTTTGTTCTAGAAGCACATGGTAATGGTTTTATTCTAATATTTAGAATTGTTTTTAATTCATTAGTTGAATAAAATAACCGGGTATAGCAAAGGAGGACTTCAAACTTTTGAGATATGCTCTAAAAAATGTACTATGATTTTTATGCACTCCTTTTCTCCTCCTGTAAAGTTAAATAATTCTTGGACCTAACAGAATGAAAAATAAAGAAAAAAATCCAATTGTACTTAATAGCACAAAAAGCTTGCAGCAAAGTGATTTGTCAAATAAAGAAATATTAAGAAAAGTATTATTAGAGATGGACACATATTTCTACTTTGGCTAAAGGCATAGATTTCTATAGCTAAACTTTAAATAGTATCCAATATCTAAAAGTTATTACACTCAATTATAACCTCTGCCTCAGTAGACTGAAAAAAGATGGTTTCTCTTATTGAAATAGATATAAATATAAAAAATATTCCCTATAGCTAAATTAAATGAAGTAACTAAATGAGTCATTTTTAAGCAAGAGACAACATTCCTTTGTAGGTAATATCAATGTACTTTTATGAATTTCTATGGAATCTATTATCCTGTCACAAACTTTACTTGATTTCTTTCTAAAACTTCTTTTATTTTACATTTTATGCACACGTGTACATTTAATCCATGTTCTCAAACTTAAATCTATGTCCTTTTGTCATTCTTGAAAAGTTTTTCTAATTTTGAAGTTCATGATACTTCATATTTTCCTGGTTTTCACTGTAGTATACTAACAGATGATCTATTTACTACTGCTGATATTAACATTAAAAGTACAACATATCAAGCAACATAGCAAAGAGACTTTTTTCCATTACACATTTATTAAAAGTGGCTATGTTCCATGGTTGCCCACATTTTATTTATGAATAATAGAGTCAATAAGGAGTAACATTTGATTTTATGTTAACTACAAAATTTGCTTTTGTAGTTAATTTTGAAGATATTAAAGAAATCATGACAACTTATGTTTAACTATAAAATACTCAATTATAATTTAAGATTTCAAAATAAACTAATTTCTCTGCTATAGATTGTATAAAATATTACAGTCTCAGTGATACAAGCAATTTAAGTTTTATAGCTATAAAAATTTTTTTCTAATAGGTTAGAACTAAAATGAAATTGTATAAGTTTTCTGCTCATTTACTCATTTATTTTTAAGCTCAAACATTAACTTTCTTTATGAGAGCTTGTACAAAATGCTCTGTATCAAAATCCCTTTGCAAAGAGTTTCTAGCACATACCTCAAGCATCTATTTAAAAAAATACAATGATATCTTCTTATTTGTTTTGTACATATTTAAAGCCCAAGTTTTAAATGCATATTTTTCCCATAAAATAATATTAAAACCAACTATAAATTACTTTAAATAAAACAGTATTAAAACTCAATTTAAAACAGCCTTATGAAAGGTCCCACAGGGTAAAATTGCAGTGTATATGATTTCAAATGCATTACCTACTCCCATCTCTTTGCTGCCTTATACACTGCCTTCCATCACTGAATGGTTAAGGAATTCTATAACATAAAGAAATTTTATCCAAAAAGTAACTCTTTTATATATTATCTGTCACTGACAATACAACTTCTCTTAATATAACACAACTATTTAAATCACAAAGCAAAGGATTTAAAAGTATATATTTTCATGTTTAATAACAACAGACCATCAAAGTTTAATGTGAAACTTAGAATATTATCCAGTTGGAAAATATGCCATTGGTTGCTTTTTCCCTTCAAAAATCTATTTTAACCTCTAGCATAAGAGCAAATCTCTAGCATATAGATACTTTTCACTATCTATAAATTATAATACTTTTTTGTGTTCTAATGTCTCTGCAATGAAAACCTCAATCATGATCAGGTTATTAAAATAATTTAGTGTGTCATGATTGTCAAGTTGGGATGGGGTAGAGGGAGGATACTAAAAATATATAAAATGTAAAGTAGTAAGGGTTAGTAATGTTTCATGATTTTTTAGACATGAGTTTTGTTGCTGGTTTTCAACTTCCTCTTGGATTTTACTGAGCTTTCTTACAGTCCATCTTTTGAATTCCTTATCTGTCACTTCCGAATTTTCGTTTTGGTTAGGATCTATTGCTATGAAGCCTGTGTTATCCTTTGGGGGTGTCATAATAACATTTTTTATGAAGCTGGAGTTCTTACACTGGTTCCTTCTCACCTGGGGAGGCTGTCACTTCTTACTTCTTATTTTTCAATTTACTTTTCTTTGGTGAGACATCTGTTTCCCTTTCAAGGTGTGAATGTAATGAATGTTGGGTAGGATTGTTTGCCTTTGCTTCCGGGTGCTTTTAGGGGTCCAAGTTTCTGTATGAATTCTTTGGTTGTAGATAGCCTTAGTGCAGTAGTTTTTCTCAAATGGTAGTTGTCTGTAGGTTGTAGCAGTGGTGTACTGTGCATAGGAGCAGGCTCACTGCCTCCTGCAGAGATGGGAAGGTGAAGACCTCAGGAAGCTTAGCTTTTTCAACAGTGTTTTGCATTTCTATTGTATTGGGGAGAAAAATAAAAACTAGAATGAAACAAAAAGAAAAGGGTTTCCTTTTTTTTTTTTTTTTTTAAGACAGAGTCTCACTCTGTCACCCAGGCTGGAGTGCAGTGATGCCATCTTTGCTCAATGCAACCTCCACATCCCAGGTTCAAGCAATTCCTGTCTCAGCTTCCCAAGTAGCTGGAACTACAGGTTCACCATGCCCGGATAATTTTTGTATTTTTAGTAGAGATGGGGTTTCACCTTGTTGGTCAGACTGGTCTTGAACCCCTGACCTCAGGTGATCCACCTGCCTCAGCCTTCCAAAGTGCTAGTATTACAGTTATCAGCCACCATGCCCAGACAAAAAAATATGTATTTGTGGGTGTGTTAACTGGGTTGCAAATATGAACAATATTCTGGCTATGGAAAAAACTGTTAAAAGATACTATGTAGGAAAATTAATGGAGATTTGTAGAAAAGCAAATTATTTAGCTGCTATTACAAAAACTACAGTCTACTGAAAGCATAGTAGTGATTCACAAATACTAAATCTTTCACACTTTGGAGATTACCAGGCATTAGACTACATAAGTCAATGAATAAAATATTTGATTTCTAATTCTGCAAATTTTATTGTTATTCAAATTAGGTCTTTGCCATTTGCTTGGGCTTCTTATATTTCCTGATGGACTAGTATTTTGAACTCATGACACTCTGTTCTGAAGATGTATAATAATGATATTCTCACGTACTAATAAATCTTTTTAATCAAAAGAATAACCTTCTACGTAATCTGTGATATGAGGCCCAACTTACTTCCTACCCTTTGAGTGCAGCTGTTTCAATCTACTCATTACTCACTCCACACTGGGCCCTATCTTTTCTGCTTCTCTTTCTGTGGCTCCTTGTTTTTTCTGAGTATCTTCAAAACTATTAGACTTGTGCAAAAGTAATTGCGGTTTTTGCCATTACTTTCAATGGCGAAAACCAATCACTTCTGCACCCCACCTGTATTACAGGCATTTTTTTTTTCTCAAATGTTCAGTAAGTCTATTAGGGTCTTTATTAACCTGACACTTAATGCTAACAATAGTACTATATTAACAAAAGTAAAGATGCTACCAAACCAAAAGAGATGCCCAAAGGAGGTAACTACTCCCTGCATTTATAATTATGAGAATTGTCAATTATGCTATTACTCCTTTCTGTTTTACATAGATCAGTATCAGGGAGTCCCTCTATTTCCAGTTAGACATGCATTTATAACATTGATCACCTTCCAAAGGCCCTGTCCCAAGATCCTAAATCAAAAGGTAAATTTAATTACTCCTTTTACATGTCCCTGGAACCAAGAAGCTCAAATATTTCCACAACATTCTTTAGTCATCCATAAATATGGATTGGTCTATTCTGTGTCTTCTCTTTCTTTAGGACTTGAATACTTAATAATCCTTTTAGCACTCAATGAACAGCATTTTAAATAATAAATTATGAAAAGGATGATATATATTTAAAACCATATTGAAATGGAAAGAATCTTTAGCATTTTAGTTTATTAAAGACCTGCATTTTACGACTTTGCATCTCTAGAATCACACAAATCTATATGACACATTCAATGATGGTTACTCCTGTTTCCCAGATTTTTTTCTCATCTATAAAACTGGCACAAAACAGTACCGATTTCATAGGGCTATTTTTCAAACTAAATAGAATTACTTTATACAAAGTGCCAGGAACAATGTCTGGAACATAACAAGCACAGTAAGGGTGTGCTATCTCTATAATTATTACTGCTGCTGCAGCAATTGCTATCATTATCAGCCTCGTATGAGAGGTCTATGGCATAAAGGGAAAGATATGTATTAGAATGAGGCATATTTTTATTTAAACCTTGACTTACTGAAAGAGAGATACTGATGTTATGGAAGATACTGTCTCACACTTTGTAAGCTTCAGGTTCCTTATCTATAAAAGGAGAATAACAATAAGTAACTGACAGAATTTTTGTGAGAATTAAATTTGAAAGTGTAGGTAAAATAGTAGGTAAACAACATGTGTTCCTTGATTTTATTCTGCTCATCGTCTCCCATTCAAGCCAAATGATAGCAATCTGTAATCATTTCTTTGCACTATGCCAGTAATTCCATAATTTTCACTAGGGAACAATGGCTTACTTTAGGTATAGAAAAATAGCCTAAATTACTTTATGTACCATTTACAGAAATGAACCCTCTTATTAACATTAAAATACAAATAGTCAATACATATAAAGAAATGTACAAATTAAGAGTAAAGAAACAGGCATAGGGCCGGGCGCAGTGGCTCACGCCTGTAATCCCAGCACTTTGGGAGGCCGAGGCAGGTGGATCACAAGGTCAAGAGATCGAGACCATCCTGGTCAACATGGTGAAACCCCGTCTCTACTAAAAATACAAAAAATTAGCTGGGCATGGTGGCACGTGTCTATAGTCCCAGCTACTCAGGAGGCTGAGGCAGGAGAATTGCCTGAACCCAGGAGGCGGAGGTTGCGGTGAGCCGAGATCGCGCCATTGGACTCCAGCCTGGGTAACAAGAGCGAAACTCCGTCTCAAAAAAAAAAAAAAAAAAAAGAAAAAAAAGAAACAGACATTTGAATATTTGTGAAATTCTCCTTACATTAAATTTTTAATGTTATTTGCCATGTACTTTAACTTTCCTTTCCTATGTTTTTCTTTAAAATGACATATCCTTATTTCATCACCATTTTAGCTTTTAAAAAATCCATCCCTTAATATGCCCATAATTTGGAATAAGCAAGTAGATTCAATCATGGTACCTATATTGAATATTTAAATACTACTGACAAAAGATTTAATTAACTTACCTGTATAAAGATTTATTCTTTTTGTCACTAACATTTTCTCCATATTTTAATAACTAATCTGAATATGTAATTTTGGTAAATTTTGATTTTATTACCTCAAAACTTTCTCCTTTTCTTATAAAATAATGTAGGTAATTTTCTTCAATACATTTTTAATTTCTGTCTCAGTAACAGAAACAGTATGAAAATAATAAAAATATACAACTTTACTCTAGATTATGTATATATTTTCATAATTTGCTAGCAAAGAAGAAGATTCTCAGATTTCTCTTCTTTCTTAATAATACCTCTTTTAATAGGATTTTCTCTACTAAACTCTGCCATGTTGTCACTGGCCTTTGCCAAAGATCACGAAGTGGATTCCTCAAACTGTACATGAAATTTAACTATCTTGGGCTCTCTGGAACTCTTGATCTCAATTAAGTTCAAACCATAACTTCAAGAGCCGAAATCAATTTTGCCCTTTTGAAAACCAAAATACTAAGTAGATTCTACTTGAATGCAGACACTTTATAAGTACATTTGTGGGTGCTATCATCATGGAATAGTATTTTTAACAACAATAATATTTACTAATGGTTGTCTAAAATCGTATTTTATACCTAAAAAATATTTTTACATGACTTAAAACTTTACCAAATAAACATTCACTTGTCATCATTAATCAAGACAATTAAGTAGATATTTAAGAAAAGGAAAAAGGTAGGTATCTACAATTCAGGAAGGAAAGAATGAGAAAGAAAAGAGGTTAAATCAATAATAATTTTTGTTTTCTTTAGCTAAGTTATTAATCTTAATAACTGTCTTATTCATGATGCTTAGATTGCTACGGATTATTCCTTCATTACACACTTATTGAGTACTACTACATAAAAAACATGGAGAGTACAGCAATAAAACAGACACTTTGATCTTACTATCTTATGATGCAGGTGGTAGAATCAGACACTGAGCATCTCAGCTCACAATTTATTGTTTCATTATCATTATAAAATGTGCTACAAAGGTTAAGTCACAGTGCTAGGAAAACCATATAAGGGGCATATGACCAAGTTTAGAAAATTAGACAGCTCCTCCATGAAAAAAAAATTAAAGTACATAATATAAAGTAAGATGAAGCAGCATTTGCAGCCACAGGGATCTTTCTTAAATGTGACTGGATTATGTCATTCTCCTAGAATTAAATCCACTTTCTTTTTTTTTTTTTTTGAGACAGGGTCACTTTGTCACACAGGCTGGAGTACAGTGGCACAATCATAGTTTGCTACAACCTTGACCTCCCAAGCTCAAGCAATCCTCCCACCTTAGCCTCCTGAGTAGCTAGTTAGGACTACAGGCATGTGTCACCGTGTGTGTGTGTCTGTGTGTGTGTGTGTGTGTACACTAGAGGCATGTGTCACTGTGTGTGGTGTGTGTGTGTGTGTACTACAGGCATGTGTCACCATGTGTGTGGGGTGTGGGGGTGTGTGTGTGTAGACAGGGTCTCGTTGTGTGTGTGTGTGTGTGTATAGACAGGGTCTCACTGTGTGTGTGTGTGTGTGTGTAGACAGGGTCTCACTGTGTGTGTGTGTGTGTGTGTGTGTGTGTGTGTGTGTGGACAGGGTCTCGCTATGTGGCCCAGCATGATCTTGAACTCCTGGCCTCAAGTGATCCTCATGCCTTGGTCTCCCAGGGTACTGTGATTACAGGTATGAGTCACCATGCCCACCTTAAAATCCACATTCTTTACTGAGACTCTTCTAATTCTACCTTACACTGCTTCTCCCTCAAAAACCATGCCACTAGCATATTAAACAATATTTCAATTTTTTATGTTACTATGTTCTCTCTCTTTCTTATAGACTTGTGAATATGTCTACAGAAGGCCAGGTACAATGGCTCATACCTGGAATCCCAACATTTTGGAAGGTCAAGGCAGGAGGATAACTTGAGGTCAGAAGTTGAAAACCAGCCTGTGCAACATAGTGAAACCTCATCACTATAAATTAAAAAAAAAAAAAAATTAGCTGGGCATGGTGGCACACACCTGTAGTCCTAGCTCCTTAAAAGGCTGAGGCAAGAAGACTGCTTAAACACAAGAGTTCAAGATTAGGGTGATCTGTGATTGTGACACTCAATTCCAGCCTAGACGACAGAGTGAGACCCTTTCTCAAAACAAACAAAATAAAACATCTGTGCCTTTCCACTTTTTGCCTGACTAAATCCTACCCTTCCTTCAGGTCCCCAAATTAGATGCCAATTCTCCTAAGAAAGCTTTCTTAAACTCTAAGTTTGAGATAGGGGCCTCCTCTCTTATTTCACAGTTTCAGTTATTTTTCACATAACTGCATTTCTCTCACAATATTGAAATCTCCTATTTTCTTTTCAGTATCTCCTGCTAAGGTACAAATTTCATGATGGCATACTTGTTGTTTTACTATTGATTGGCAATTAGTTCCTGACTTACTCAGAATGTTTACTGCAGTTATTTCATTCACTTCAACATGGCAGGCCTCTCTACGGTGGCTACTGAAATTCAGACCACACTTACAGCAATATAAAAGGGATATATATATATTTATTGACCAACTGAATAGGATTAGAAATAGAGTTTAATAGAGAGAAGATTTATGCAATTGATAGTACGGGCAAATTTAAAAAGAACAGAAACTTTGAAAAGAGAATCTTGTCTTTTTTCTCTTTAAGTGTATTTCATTTATTCATGCCCCATCGCAATCCAAATCATCTGAATTTATTTAAGATGGGCATTTTCTGTTTCAGATTTCATGTTTTTTCTAGTTCTTAGGTACTTAAAGTGCTACATTCTGTCAGTTGTGAAAAGGTAACAGAAGATAAAAAATAAAACAATTTTAGAAAAATAGTATCAAAAATGTGTGAAAAGTACTTAAATACATATACTGAAATAGGTAGATTAAAATATATTTAAAGTTTTTTAAAAATGCACTATCTTCAACAGAAAGCTTATTCAAGTTATACATACAGCCAACTATTACTAGGCTATAGATTCATTTAAGTGATAAAGTATTACCAATTTTCTTATTTTAAAACATTCCATTTTATTAAAAATATTTAAAACATGTCAAAAGTTATAAGTAATGATATGAGACAGACAAGAATTTGCCCAGCACCATGTATAAATAAATGTTAAACTTTGATTTTATTAATTTCATATTTTTTTGCTTTAAAAAATAAATTTTTACAAATACCACTAAAGGTCACATTCCCTGCTGTATTCCATGGGCATGCTCAAATGTAACTGCTATGTTAAAGCCTGTCTGTATTTTTCATATTTTACTATATCTACCTAAACTTTTTCTATTAAAATAGTGTTCTTAAGAAGTTAAACCTTTCCACATTAAAAACATAACCATACTCTTTTATTAAAGTGAGATTAATTTCATAAAGATTAATATGGGGCATTATACTGTTTCTGAATATTAAAAAATTTATTTGAATGAATAGAAATAGAATCAAGTTTCTGATCTATACTCACAAAATATGAGTTTTCAATAAAATATTTAATTTATTCCTGATGTCTTAATTTTTCTGATAATATATGCTCATCACATTAAACAGAAAAGTTATAAAATAGTAACTAAATAATTAATTCCAACTATGTGTGTTGAATGTTTATAAGCTTAATATTTTAATATAATAGCCATTAACATTTTCCCCCTAAATACAGCTTGATTTTAATACAAAAGTCAAACTGTCACCAATATATTTCAAGCAAAATATCAAAGTAAACAATTTCCTAAGGCATTCAGAAGCACAAAATATAAATGCAACAGGAATAAAATATTATTTATAGAAAAAACAATGGTCTTGCCAATAGTTATTCTACTCTTACGGGACAGAGATTACATACACAGTGTTAAATAAGATATACTTCGTGGAGCCTACCCTGATATGAGGAAACAGACAACTACTAATGCTAGTAAGAAAAGAAGTGAGGTTAAGGGGATATAAAACAACGAACTGGGAAGATTCTTTTGGACAGGTTGAGTAAAGCCTCGTCCCATACCATTCAATCCTTTCCTCACTATTCAATCCTTTGCTCAAATGGCATTTGAGAAAAGACTGAAGAATAGAGAAGAACAAGTTTAAAGGCCAAGTTCAAGAATAGGAAAAAAACCAGAACAGTTTGGAGCCAAGTGAAAAACAGAGGTTTTCACTGATGACTGGGTCAGAGAGGTAGGCTGGACTTAGTCACTTGGATCATTACAAGAAATAGTAAGTCCCTTGAATTTTGCTCCAAGAGATAAAGCTATTGCAGGTTTTAAACAAAACAGTGATATAATTTCATTTTAAAGCATCATTATGGCTACTACAGGGAATATTGGGTAAAAAATAGAAGACAGATCAATTATCAGGCAACTGCCAGGCAAGGACTAAGATAGTCGTGGTTAGATTGTTAGGAAGTGGTCAAATGGAAGCAAAATTTGATGGTAGAAAGGGATCAAGACTGACTTCTACATTTGCTGCCTCAGCAATTAGATGGATTATTTTTGTTGTTGCTGTTAAAAAAATTTAACCATAACACAATGCCCTGTGTTGTCTTATATACTATTTCCATCAATAATTTCTATGAATATGTTAAAGGCACACCTAGTACATTTGTGAACAATATATAACTCAGACAGAATTTTAGCTCAATATAAAAGACTATACTGGCATTCAGAGTCTTCCAGAGACTGGGCATCCTCAGTAGTTAACAAGCTATTTAAGCAACTGTGTAAGCACAAATGGCCAGTCACACCACCAAACGGAAAGGCGAAGTTTAGATTACATGTAGGTCAACTCCCACATTTTATAATTGAAGAAATACATGCTCAGAGACACACAGAACCTTGCTTAAGGTCAAGCATAAAGTCAGAAGCAGAGACAACATTTATAATTCTGGTCCAGAATTGCTGGTTAAGAAAGTTGAAGTTTTAGACCAAGATGTTCCACTTGCTCACTTAATATGTCTTTTGGCTTCATTCACTCATTTATATAACAAATATATATTGAACACCATAAGGCACTATAAGGCTTCCTCATAAGATGTACTATTTTGAATATCTTTAGTTATTCTATATTTAGTTTCAAAGTTATGAATATATTTACACAGTAAACACAGTGTAATGATCAGTTGATTCATATCCTTTTGGAAAAAGGTAAAATATAAATAAATTGAGTAAGTGAACCCCAGATGCGTACTCTTATTTTTATTACAATTATACATACATTGTATGGTTGTTTTAAAATCTCATACATCGATATTGTCATCCCAAATGCCAAAGATAAGGAGTTACTAGAAAATAAAAAAATCAAACTAGTATTAGAGATTTTTATCAAAGGTAAGTCACATGTTGTTATTTATGCCAGAATTTTTTGTTGGTATTTAGTTTTAAAAACTATTTCAAAGATTATGAATCTACTGGACTAGTTTAAGAAATTAAAATACCATTGTTGTTTTCTTATTTAAGAGGTGTGTCCAAATAATCTTCATCTACAGTAATTAGTATATTAGTTTAAAAACAAATTCTCTAAGAAGTTAATACGACTCTTTGTTCATCTTTAAAAATCTTTCCGAACATTGTCTTTAATTTAAGGAGAAAGCCAAAATAACCAGTTAAATTACCATGAAAAATATCATATGGATTTATTTGTCTACATCTCTATGTATCTATCGTTAAAATCCTAAAGATTACATTTCTCACTAATTGAATCAATATAAAGCAAAATAAACCTTTGGCTCCTGTTCTCTAACTTTCTCAACTGCTTCAACCACTCTACAAACCTCTGAAAACTGTGTACCTGGCCCATAGCAGATTAACTCCAACGAAGCTATTCCCTTAAAACCAGATTAGGATGATCCCTTCATCTCACAGTGCCTCCAAATAAGTCCAAATAGCTTTGACTTTCAAACTCATCAACAGTTTACACTAATAGGAACACAGAGAAAATCAGTGTTATTATTATTATTAAAACAGTTTAAGAGGAATGTAAATACCTACTTCCCCTTCTTTAAAAAAAAATCCTCTCATCCAAAAACTCCCCCACTCAGTTGTCCCTAAATTCCATTGCAATTAATTGACCCACTCAGTTAACAATGGCCAGATAGTGCTCAGCAGAAACAGCATATGCATAACCTGGAATATAAAATGAAAACCACTAAAATCAGCATGGGAACATATGAAAACATGTAATTTTGCCCTACTGACCTCAAATGAGAACTAATAATAAGCCATCCAAGTACAAAAAAAGATGAGAAGTATATGATGTAAAATTCAAGCTTATAAAGAAGCTATAGATCAGTATTTTACTTTGTCATACGCTATCACTGGTGAGAGGGCATGGCAAATCCCTGGTAAAGTATGTGAAACATTTTGCAAAGCTTTGTTGCTATTCAGTTTTATTCTTATAATACAGAAAAAATTAGTAGATAAATTAATAAGTCTAAATGGATCTTTGGAATTAAATCACAGTCACGCTCCGCGTAATGATGTTTCAGTCGGTGACTGACTGCGTATGTAGTGGTGGTCCTATACTATTATAATGGGGCTTCCTGTACAGTATGCCAGTTTAATTTGTGCATATTACATGGTTTAGTGTACCTTGTCTAAGTTTAGATATACAAATACCTATCATTGTGTTACAACTGCCAATAATATTCCATACAGTAACATGCCACACAGGTTTGCAGCCTACAAGCAAAAAGCTGTATCATATAGCCTAGATGTGTACCAGTTATACCATCTAGGTTTGTGTAAGTACACTCTATGGTGTTCATACAATAATAAAATTGCTAATGATCAATTTCTCAGAACATATTCCATCACTAAGCAACTCATGAATGTATATCATAAACATATATATGAACTCATAGAGAAAGAAAAGAAAAGCTGATCTTAATCTATTTATTTGAAGGGTACTATGAACTTCTGACAATTTCCTAAGGTTGTATAACTCAAGATCCATTGTAAATTATTTTGTCAAATTACACAAAATACATACATGAGTTTGGGGAGACGCTACTAAATAGCTTAAAGTCAATAATAAAATAATCATTAAGTACTGAAAGTTGAATTAAAAACATGAAATATACCTATATCTTTTCTAAAACTTGACATTTTTTACTAGATATTAAATGTATTTAAAATTAAGGGTACCAATGTAAACATAAGATGCATACAAAAGATGTAATATCAATGCAAATAAAAATAAAACTAAGGCAATTATAAAATGAGAGAAATATCAAAATGAGTTTTTTCCTAGTAATTAACAATAAGAAAAGGCCTAGAAAGAGTTGCAAGCCACAAGAAATTAATAAATCCTAGTTTTTAAGTTTTCTATAATCATAATGAACAGATAATCAGAATAATAAAAAGAAATAAAAGTGAGCATTCTTTTCAGTGAGGTATATAATAAATAACACCTTTAACAGTCCATTGAACACAATACACAATAAATATTAATAAATAACTAAGATAAAATAAATAGCTCATCTTAAAATACTTTGATTCAAGGAAACCATCAACTTGTGTTTAAGTAAAATCTTCAAGAAAGTGCTAAACACATCTTAAAGAATTATATAATAGAAATCAAAGACATGCCCATTGAATATGTTTTTTAATTTCTGCAGATCCTTTCATTATGACATTCCATAATAGTTCATCAGGAGAGCAGGGCAAGTGGTAGAAGTCCTCTTTTATAAATGTCAATTTAGGGGACCTACTTTTGTCCATTAATATCTCTTAGAACCCAAGTCCCTACTCCTTCATTATTCTCCACTCCCACCAAAATTCCAGAGATCATTTATCTGGAAATTAGTGTTTTGCAAACCTAAATCCAATCCTTACAGAAACCTGTGTCCTCTTTTATCTCCATCCTTCCCCTCTACCCTTGGTCTGATTTCTCCTTTACCTCTAGTGACCAGTTTCTGTGCTATCTTCCCAAACTCTAAGCTTAACTTTCCAGAGAAAAGGTGATCTTAAAGATCTACCTCTTTACCCAATGGCTATTCTAAGCCACCTACTGTAGGATTCTGCTGCTGCTATGTAGTCTCATTGATCACAGTGAGCAACACAGAAAAATACAACAAAGAACAAATGATATGGTTGAAAATTGTGAACAAAGGTGCAGAGACACAAAGATATTCTAAACAAGATACAATAGAGCACAGGGGCACATGACATGTCAAGATGTCTGAATTTGCCATATCTGTAATACAACGAGTTCACTTGCCGGAAGAGTGTTCAAGATGCCCAATCGGTAAATAAGTGACACAGGAGGAGCTTGATACATTGGGGAGTAGGTGCTACAGTATGAAGAATAGGAACCCTATTCTGAGAACCAGGGAAGACAAAAGCCTGAACTTAAGTGAACTTACCAAAGATGGCTGACACTTGATGCACGTCACATACAATGTTAGTCTCAGAACAGAGAGGAAATCTGAGACTGCAGGATCTGCAGAAAGAAAAGTAAAAACAGAAAGAGAGAGAGAGAAAGAGATGGTGGGGGAATGGAAGTTGCCTTGTCTCCTACTTCTCTCTCTTGCAATCTGCTTAGCAATTTCTTGATAAAAGAATATGGACAGTGCTCGCTTTGGCAGCACATATACTAAAATTGGAATGATACAGAGAAGATTAGCATGGCCCCTCCATAAGGATGACACACAAATTCGTGAAGCATTCTATATTTTTATGGAACAGAACTGAGGCCCCAGAAGCAACACCACACATCTACAAACCATCTGATCTCTGACAAACCCAACAAAAACAAGCAATGGGGAAAGGACTCCATGTTTAATAAATGGTGTTGGGAAAACTGGCTAGCCATATACAGAAAGCAGAAACAGGACCCCTTCCTGACACGTTACACTAAAATTAACTCCAGATGGATTAAAGACTTAAACATAAAACCTAACACCATAAAAACACTAGAAGAAAACATAGGCAAAACGATCCAGGACATAGGCATAGGTGAGGACTTCATGACCAAAACACCAAAAGCAATGGCAATAAAAGCCAAGACATATGAATGGGATCTAATTAAAATTCAGAGCTTCTGTACAGCAAAAGAAACCATCATTAGAGTGAATCAGCAACCAACAGAATGGGAAAAAATGTTTGCAATCTACCCATCTGACAAAGGGCTAATATCCAGAATCTACAAAGAACTAAAACAGATATACAAAAAAAAAGCAAACAACTCCATTCAAAAGTGGGTGAAGGATATGAACAGACACTTTTCAAAAGAAGACATATATGAGGCCAACAAACACATGAAAAAATACTCATTATCACTGGTCATTAGAGAAATGCAAATCAAAACCACATTGAGATACCACCTCATGCCAGTTAGAATGGCGATCATTAAAAAATCTGGAGACAACAGATGCTGGAGAGGATATGGAGAAATAGGAACACTCTTACACAGTTGGTGGGAGTGTATATTAGTTCAACCATTGTGGAAGACAGTGTGGCGGTTTCTCAAGGATCTAGAAATAGTAATTCCATTTGACCCAGCAATCTCATTACTGAGTATATACCCAAAGAACTATAAATCGTACTACTATAAAGACACATGCACACGTATGTTCACTGCAGCCCTGTGTACAATGGCAAAGACCTGGAACCAACCCAAATGCCCATCAATGATAGACTGGACAAAGAAAATGTGGCACATATATACCATGGAATACTATGCAGCCATAGAAAACGATGAGTTTGTGTCCTTTCTAGGGACTTGGATGAATCTGGAAACCATCATTCTCATCAGACTGACACAAGAACAGAAAGCCAAACACCACATGTTCTCACTCATAGGTGGGTGCTGAACAGTGAGAACATATGGACTCAGGAACAGGAGCATCACACACTAGGGTCAGTTGGTGGGGGTAGGGGAGAGACAGCAGGGGGTGGGGAGGGAGGGAAGGGTAGGGAGGGATAACATGGGGAGAAATGCCAGATACAGTATGCACCTAAAGTAAAATAAATAAATAAATAAATGTATACATATAAAAATTTTTTAGAAAAAAAATATAAATAATTCAGTTTTTTTAAACAGGAAAAGAAAAATAACATTTTTAGTAATTTACTGGGTTTCTCAATGATTTCTCAATGTTATCTGTACTCAGCAGACCTATCATATGCAGATTTACACAATATTTGGAGAAAAAGTTGTTGCCATAGTTTTGAGTTTTGACATACAAATCTATATACATGAGTACACATGAGCACATGCACATACATATACGTGCATTGTTTATTACGTACTTACAATGTTATTTCAATTTCAGAATCTTATGAGATTCTGCAAAGTCTAGGTAATCTATGATAAAATTCATTATTCTCATAGCCTATTAAGTTTACTATAGTTAAAAGATCTACAAATGGTATATTAACATCAATTTCTTTTGCATCTGCAGAGGTTGTCACTTGGTGATTCTTAAAATAGTAAGAAAAACCTAATGAGAATAATTAATAGTCTCCATTAAGTTTCAATCTTTTTTAAGTTACAAGCTTTTTCACAAGTGACAAAACACAGGAGATAGTTCAGTTCAGGCACATTTACTACTCTAGAATTCAGTGCTGCAGAACTGTGAGATACTTAGTTTGGTTTAGATAAGATTTATAACATTTAGCTTAATTTCATGTTGATTGTCTTTGCATAAAGACATAATATTCCATATGATTTTTTAAAATCTGTATTTTCATAGATAATTAGAGGAATTCAGAATGTTAGATGATTAAGCCAAGTGTCATGGAAAGAAAAAATTCCATAAGACTAATAATTCTGAATATTAAAATTACAAGAAAAAGCCCCCAAAAAGTGACATTTTATATTCTATTAAAAGGAATTTTAAAACAAAATATTTCCATAAAATTAGACCTTTTTTACAGAGAAGAAAAGATCTTAAGAACCTGGTTTTCAATAGACCCAAGTCATCACAAAACATCTATAATTTGATGAAATTCTATTTGCAGTAGCATAAGTATATTCACTGAAGAATGTACTTTGAATTCTAAAGCCATTTTTCTTTGTTCTCTTAGAAATCTTAAATAACTAGGCAATTAACATTTTAAAGCACATGTCGCATGTGCTCTTTTTGCATTCCTTTGGCAAGAGTCTCATAAATAGTAATACCAGGAAAGAATACATGGCTGCTATTATTGCTTTTATGGTTTCTGGAATGTATTTGCTTTTCAATGTATACAACAGCTATCGGCATAAACAAGGATATGAGCATCAAGGTCCTTTATTAGTGTTGTCTGCTTACAATTTTAATTTGACAAGTGAAATATAGTTTTAATTTGTTTGATAAGTAACTTTCTTATTTACCAGAAGCTTATGCATATCACCATCCTGTACATCAAATTTAAAAATACTACCATTGCTAAAATTGTGACAAATATTTATACATATCTGCGTAACTTTTGAACATTTTTCAAAGAGGATCCATAGAATACCTAAATCGAAAGGACTGCTTGTTATTAACGCAGTCTCCTTGAGAATTTTCAATAAAATGAACTTCAACAAAAACATTTATTGCAAATAGTTTTCTTAACTATTTCTCTAAAATTGTTTTAAAAATTATTATACTATGAAGTTATGATGATAATTTGGGGTAAAAACTTTTTTTTTTTTTTTTTTTTTTTTTTTTTGAGACGGAGTTTCACTCTCGTTACCCAGGCTGGAGTGCAATGGCACGATCTCGGCTCACCGCAACCTCCGCCTCCTGGGTTCAGGCGATTCTCCTACCTCAGCTTCCTGAGTAGCTGGGATTACAGGCACGCGCCACCATGCCCAGCTAATTTTTTTTTGTATTAGTAGAGACGGGGTTTCACAATGTTGACCAGGATGGTCTCGATCTCTTGACCTCGTGATCCACCCGCCTCGGCCTCCCAAAGTGCTGGGATTACAGGCTTGAGCCACCGCGCCCGGCCAAAAACTTTTTAATGAGCATTTTTAAAGTTTATAAGTAATAAAAACTCAACGGTCCCATTAAAAATAAGAATAGTCTTCTGACATTTAAATCAACATCAACTATCCCATTCCCCATTTTGTTTATTAACATAAAAATTACACAGTGTAAGGGTAATTTTACAGGAAAACATAACATATAAGCCCTGATCCATAGACAGAAATCACACATGAGAGATTGACATTGCTTCCCAGAGCAGGCGCAGGAAAACGACACCTCTCTGTCCTCAACCACTACCACACCTGCCTTTGCCTCTCTGCACCAGCCATGCTGGCTTCCATGCTTTGGTCTCGTACTTGCCAATCATCCGAGCTTGAAGGGCTCTCTACTAGGTTACACCTTTCCCAAGAACACTCTTCTGCAGATACCTAGATGGCTCAGAATGCATTTTCTTTAGAAGTTTGCTCAAATACTACTTTATCAGGTAGACTCCCTCAACTCTGGCACCACTTCACCGATATGTCTATAACTTTTATGAGAGTATTATATTTATTTCTTCTTAGTCCTTATCATTACATTACATTATAGTAATTTATATATGTAATTGTTTTCTTGCTCACTCTTCTTAAGAGTGAGTACCACAGAGGCAGACTTTTGTCTTGTCTATTCGCTTTGTAGTCTCCAATGCTTAAAAATAAATCTGGCACACTGTAAATACTCAATATATGCTTACTGAATAAACTAAAACAGTATGTAGCTGGAATTCTGCAGAACCCAATGCTATTTGACTCCAGCAGGTCCTGTCAATGAGAGATCCTGGTAGGAAATTAAAAGCAAGAGGAGAAAGGCATTTTCCCCTCTTCTGCTTCTGGCTCTGGCAGCAGAAGCAGAGCTAGTTCGGCAGACTCAGCAGCACCGTGCTTACTGGCTCCAGCAATAGGCAATGCAGTAGTAGCAACTGAAATGTGGATTCCATCAACAGCCTAGATGAGTCCAGGGGCTTCAGTTAGCCTGTGGGCTCCAAGGTTCCTGTAGCATCAGGAGGTGTGTGACTCAAGCATTGCTGAAAAATGGAAAGTCAGTAATTTGAACAGCAGAAGTGGCCACGGCAGCATGCCATTGTAGGGCTCTGGGTCATTGCCTTTTGCCCCTCCAGTCAAAGAGGTAATAGTAGTTTCCAGCAGTAAGTGATAATTAGGTATATTCTCTTCCCCTTTTACTCCTCCATCATTCTAATACTTTGTAAAATAATTTGTTTTAAATTCCTTCTCTTTGAATTAACTAGGATGTTTCTGTTGTTCTGACAAGACTGATGATACATTGCTTTAAAATTAATTTTCTGCCAAATATCTGCCCTTTTTAACAAGCATACCTGCTCTTCACAGTGCAGAAATTTCATAAGATGTTAAATAATGTCAAGCAGTCTCCATCATCTTCGTCCTTTCCATGGCCTTGTCTTACCTTTTCTTTGTCTTTCTTATTAGCAACATAATAGGCTGACACTGTACACCAGTAATAAGTTTTGTGAAAATGGCATAATTATTCCATCCTCTGCAGAAGGCCAGAATGATATCTCTAAGTCCCTGTAAAGCACAATATTTGTAAGCACAATCATGAAAAAGTACTTTCCAGGATCATATTTAATCTTTCTATTGGTATTATATATCTCACCTATTTAATAGATGTTTGGCAGAATTGACACTTGAATGCATAACATCAATCATATCTAGATAATTGGTAATACCACCATTTCTGTGACTTGTTTGAAGGTGAGTAGTGGTGACCTAAAATGTCTTAAGAAACATAATTATATTTGCAGGATCTTACCCAGAAAATGAAGCTAGGATCCTTTTTGTTCTTACTAGCAACCATAATTTTGTTAAATATCCTCTTTCCTTTTTTTACCTAAGGGCCAATACACCATTCTCAGCCTTTTGGCAACGAAGAAGACTGTTGTTCCTTCAGTGTGAATGTTATAAATCATGTGATTTTATTTTTTATCCTATCTGTTACAACAAGGAAGATTTTAATAATTCTGTCCCTTTCTAGAAGTTCTCAAACACTTTCTAAAGAATATCAAGTAAAAAAAAATAAAAGTCATCTTTTCCCAAAGTACTCTCAATCCAATCCTGAATCCAATAAGTCATAGATTACCACAGTATAGCCAGGTGGAAGGCACTGCCAAAATATATTTCTATGATTGTATGTATATTATACATACATGTATAGTCCCCAACATTTGGTAGGTATTGTTGTTACAAAAGTAAGGTTATATTGTACGTATAGTACAAAATAGATTTTTTTTCATTTATCCATGTTAATTCAATGTACCATGGCACAGAGCTTCAAAATCTCTTGGCTAATGAAAGTCTCATAAATTGACAAAAACTACTGTGTATTACTGAAGGTCTCATTCTCCATGAGTTTTAGTCTCTATTAACAGGTGGCATCTGATGACCAAATATTATAATTTATGCAACAGAAATGATACTAGCTCATTTCTATTCCCAGTGAAATGTGTAGCTAGAAACAACAGTAAGCACCTCTTCCTATCTAGCCATGAAATCAAGTTTATTTTTGACATGTGGCTTGTTAGGTTAATGTATTTTAGGTCAAAGATTCAGAATGAGGAAATCCATGGATATTCCAGTTGTTCCCATTTTTTTTCGCACAAACACTGTAGGTTTTGCATAATAGCTACAAGACTCAGTAACAATGCCATTAATCATTTGTTCTTTCAAATGTTTCCTCCTGTCCTCCTCCTCATAACAAGCAATTCTTTGAAATCAGTCTTTGAAGGGCCATGACTGACAAAGATGAATAGGGTACTTAATCACATTGGCACATGCCAGAACCTATTTCTGTGGCAAACACACTCCATGTAAAGCTGCTTATTCAGTAACATCCTATAGATAATAAGGGATTTCCAAAATCAAATGTCTCTTTCCATGCTTTTTGTCACAGCCATATTCTCTGTTCCTCAAAAGCCCCCTTTGTTTCCTTCAGTGTTTCCTACACAGTTGAACCTCCCTAACCATGGGTTTCAGAGTATTTTTAATGATATTCTGATGATTTTCAGTACCATTTAATTTCATTTTCAGTAATCCATGCAATTGGGAAAAAAGATATATATGCAAGAATAGATTTAATTCATTACACGTGAATTTTAAATTAAATAGACAGTAGTTTTTACATTTTCTTCCAAATTACAAATGTAGTTTCTTCCCTCCGTGGGATTTCACAAAACAGATAACACCATTTTGCACAGTCATGCCACTACATTAGTACCTTTCTTCTCATTAGTTCAATGTCTATGACACATTAACCATGACTAATAGAAGTCATGTCTGATCATTATTCTCTTCTATGATGAGGTATGTGAGAGTAACAATTATTCAAATTAGCAATAAAAAGATCAGTAGGTTTATAAATAGCCAGCAGGCTCAAGTGTCCTCTTTACACCTATTGTCCTGGGGTAATTATTAATAGTTCCCATTTCATCCTTTTTTTTTTTGAGACAGTCTTGCTTCGTCGCCAGGCGCCAGGCTGGAGTGCAGTGGCATGATCTTGACTCATTGCAACCTCCGCCTCCCGGGTTCAAGCAATTCTCCTGCCTCAGTGTCCCGAGTAGCTGGGACTACAGGCACGTGCCACCACGCCCAGCTAATTTTTTGTACATTTAGTAGAGACGGGGTTTCACCATGTTGGCCAGGATGGTCTCGATCTCTTGACCTCGTAATCTGCCCGCCTCGGCCTCCCAAAGTGCTGGGATTACAGGCGTGAGTCACCGCGCCTGGCCCCCATTTCATCCTTAAAAGGAAACAGCCTGGATAATACTCCTCCATTTTCCCATGATTCATAGTACAGAATAAATCAAAGCCTCCCAGTAGGGAGCACCTGTAAGATCACCAAAAATTCATAGAAAATCATTACATGTTTTCATCACTTCCCAAACTTTCCAAGATCTATATAAGGGCTGTTACAGGTCACATCTAAAGTGTGAATTAAGATTATTTCCTGAAATTGGAAAAAGAAAAAAGTGCAGATTTCGAAAATCCCTATGTTTCTATTCTTCTCTGTGCTGTATTTAACATCACTTCTTCAGATTTCACTAAAGACAGCATCATCCCATGGAACAGGTCTACTGCTTATCAACGAAATACCAAAAACAAAAGACAAAGCAGTTAATTGTTTTACTAATCTATAACTATTACATATTTTTAATAATGCTTTGCATTTAACTCTCCTTAACTTTCCAAGTACTTCTTGATGAGTTTACTCAGATGTCAGATGTTAACTTTGAAGATACACACACTGATCAAAATAATTGACTTCAATAATTAGCCTACATATTTGATTGTCACATGGCTCTACTTTAAATCATAAGTAGAAATTTTATATCACAAAAATTAACATGCCGGCCTGTAGTTTTTCCCACAACTTCATGTTCCCCCTAACACTGGCAAATATATATCAATATGACCTTATTTTGAAAAAAAGACTTTGCACATGTAATTAAGATAATATCATAATGAATTAGAGTACTCCTCAAATCCAATGACTGCTGTCCTTATAAGGCTGTGTGAAGACATAGTTATACAGAGGGTGAAGATGAACATGTAAAGATGGAGGCAGAAAGTAGAGTGATGCACCTATAAACCAAGGGATGCCAAGGATAACAGGCAAACACTAGAAGCTTAAGAAGGGCAAGAAAAAATTTATTCCTCAGCCTTCAAGGGGAGCTTGCCAATTCCTTTGTTTTAGACTCTTGGCCTCTAGAACTGTGAGACAATAAATTCCTGTTATTTAAGCCAATCAGTCTGTGATTATTTCTCACGACAGCCCTAGGATACTAATACATAACAAAATATATATGATATATAATAATTCCTGAGGTTATACTTTTAGCTAGTCATAATGGATTACTGAAATTATCTACAAATTATATTTCATACATATTATTTAAGTAATTTATGAATGGAAAAGCACTGAGAATAAGAGTCTTTTACAATTTGAATTATAATTTTGACTCTCAGATCAGACAAGTCATAGTTGGAATGAGGGAATGAAGGCAGGAAGGTATTGCTGAGGTTGTAAAACTATCCTTCTCCGTTGTTTATGCTAAGACATACTTATGCTTTCCCATTTCAATCAAAATCTATTTCTGATCCTTAGCATGGTTCCTCATAACAATATTTAAGTCACACTACAAATACTAAAAAGTAATTAGGCTGAGTTCACTGCTTTAATATTTTTCATATAGTCTGGATAATGAGACAATATATGTAAATGTTGCCCTTCATTTCTAGACATTGTCTCAGTTAAGGGTTAACTTTCAACTATGCATCTCAGTTTCAATAGGTGTTTTCCTTGTTCAGTAATATTTGCAACAAAATAGATAACTGCAACAACAATGATTTCTTAAAACCCAAGCAAATATTACAAAATCAATTATTTTCTGTTTTTCACTCTTAGGTTTTAAAACCTTTAAAGTTTTAAGATTTAAAATTCTGCAATGAGGGATAAAATATTTTGCCCTGATAACTGTCTGGCTCTAAATAGCAGCATTAGCTAGTTCACCAATGAGGACGATTTCATTCCCTTATATTACACTTGCCATAATCAAATGAAGGAATTGCCAGATTCATATATCCTGAAAGGCCAAGATATGCTGAAAATGTATGTTACAATCCCAGCACTTTGGGAGGCCGAGGTGGGTGGATCACGAGGTCAAGAGATCGAGACCATCCTGGTCAACATGGTGAAACCCCGTCTCTACTAATACAAAAAAAATTAGCTGGTCATGATGGCGCGTGCCTGTAATCCCAGCTACTCAGGAGGCTGAGGCAGGAGAATTGCCTGAACCCAGGAGGCGGAGGTTGCGGTGAGCCGAGATCGCGCCATTGCACTCCAGCCTGGGTAACAAGAGCGAAACTCTGTCTCAAAAAAAAAAAAAAAAAAAAATGTATGTTACATCATTCACATTGTCAATCAACATAATCACAAATATTTATGAATTTTGCAATGCATCTAGAAAAAATTTTACATAAAG
This sequence comes from Aotus nancymaae, assembly GCF_030222135.1. NCBI lineage: Eukaryota > Metazoa > Chordata > Mammalia > Primates > Aotidae > Aotus > Aotus nancymaae. The sequence goes on from NW_026988435.1 coordinate 3,140,295, forward strand.
TCACTAAATTGCACTTTAATTTTAGGTAGCACCTCTCCCTCTTTATTTTGCTGTTCTCTCTATATATATGTAGCTGCATTTGACTTTTTGTTTATATTTGTTAACATCTGCTGAGGGACAAATGACACATTTAGTTTTATACAGAAGGAACAGGCTGCAGAAGAGCATATTTTGAGGACATTAGATGCAGACTGCATTTCTAAACAGAGAGTGAGTCTCTGAAAAGATGAGTCAGCCTAGGAATGAGAATACATAAAGATACATTTGTGATTCAGTGACATCCTCTCTTCTTCCTAAATGTAAACCTGAAAAGACAGAAGAAAAGGATGGCTTGCTTTGCATCTTTACCCAGTACCATCAGGTGCTAGCATCTACTAAGATCTGCTTTCAAAGAAATAAGAAAATGGGTTATACTTGCTATAAGAAGAAATTTGGTTTGCTAATAGACACATGACAAGATTACCATATAGCATGAAAAACTCTGGCAAACAGCATGTGTGTGTGGTGTGTGTGTGCATGTATATGCGTATGTGTGTGTTTACCAGAAGATCAGTATCAAACACATAAAAGAAAAAGATAATTGGCATAGAATTCCAATTGATTTTGTACAAACACTTTGCTAAAAAATGCATTAGCATTTAAAGACACCTTAACAGGGAATTATAACAAAATATATCTCTAAAAATCATACTATCTTTATTACAATAATGTCAAACCATATTTTCATAATAATTCTTCCTAAAATACCATAACAATGTTTGGGAAAATAGCTGTTTTAATTTTGTGGTAACTTTTTTCAAGGACTAAGGGCAGAAGTTTCTAAAAATTTAAAAAGATGGTTTATACTATTCAACCTGAATGGATAAATGAAAAACTTGCAAAACCAAACAGGCATATAAAAGGCCCTCTATCCAATAGGTAAGTGAAGAGTCTTGCTTGTGTGAAGTTGAATTTCCCATTAAGGTGATGAAATAAGTCCTTGCTTTGATGGCCCTTCTTTCCCAAGATAGGAAAATGATAAAATGTAAAACTCAAAAATCAAAATTATTTAGACAGGATAAAGACAACATAAGAGCTCCTTAGAAGAAAAGCAATACCGATGCAGTGTGATGGAGACCTGATGCCACAGGCTTGCTGATACCTAGTCTGAAAGTAAGATCACGGCTTGTGGCTGGTAGTTTTAACTCTTACGGCAGAGCAAAGAACTAAAAGTCATTAATGTGAGACTGAAGACAGGCACCGGGCTTACTGCTTGAATTCAGACTTTTTACACCATTTCATTGTCCACTTTAACACATAAAGGAAGCTAAAAACAAGTAAACAAAGAAGGGTGCTGTACAGTCTGTAAACTTAGTTTGGCAATAAGAAATCAATCATGCTGAAGAAATCCAGGTGAGGGAAGTAAGCAAATAAACTCGATATCAGAAACATAAAGCAAGCATGGATGAAAATAACATCCCTATGTAGTCTGAAAAGATTCACAAGTGTACTTAAGATGTTAATGATATAAATGATAGAAAAACCTCATTTATAAAAACAGAAAAAATAAAGGCGGGGGATAGAGTGAAATGAGTCAAAAAGAAGAGGACAGCAAGAATATTAGAAATGTCTATCTGCTGTCATGCATTGCTTACCAATGGGGATACCTTCTGAGAAATGCATTGATAGGTGATTTCATCATTGTGCAAACATCATAAAGTATACTTACACAAACCTGGATGATAAAGCCTACTACACACATAGACTACATGGTATAGCTTATTGCACCTAGGCTACAAATAGGTACACGATCTTACTATAAGATAAGATCATAATGAATTAGGCTACTCCTCAAATCCAGTGATTGGTGTCCTTTTAAGAAGGCTGTGTGAAAACATAGATATACACAGAGGAAAGATGGTCACGTAAAGACGGTGGATCAAACTAGAGTGATGTACCTATAAACCAAGGGATGCCCAGGATTACAGGCAAACACTAGAAGCTTTAATACGCTAGGCTATTGTAATGCAATGGTAAATATTTTTGTATCTAAACATAGAAATGGTACAACCACAACATAAAACAGTATAAAAGATAAAAAATGGCACACCTGTGTAGGGTACTTACCATTAAAGGAGCTTGCAGAGTTGGAAACTGTTCTCAGTGAGTCAGTGACTGAGTGGTGAGTGAATGTGAAGGCTTAGGACATTCCTGTAAGGTACCATAGACTTTATAAACTCTATACACTTAGGTTACACTAAATTTATTTTATTGTTTTCTTTCTTCAACAATAAATTAACTTTAGCTCACTGTAACTTTTTTTTTAAATTTATAAAATTTTTTTAACTGTGGCTCTTTCATAAAAGTGCTACTTAAAACACAAACATGGTACAGCTGCTCAAAATATTTTTTTCTTTACATCTTTATTCTACAACCTTTATTCTATTTTTTTGTTTACTTTTTAATTTTTGTGTGAAAAACTAAGCAAAAAACACAGATTAGCTTAGGTCTGCACAGATTCAGGATCCTTGATCCACTGTCTTCCACCTCATCTTGTCCCACTGAAAGGTCTTCAGGGGCAAAAGCAGGCATCGAGCTGTCATCTCGTATGACCGCAGTGCCTTCTAGAATACTTTCTGAAGAACGTGCCTGAGGCTCTTCCAGAAGAGGTGTCACACTTTTCAGAAATTTGTCCATGGTGGTTTGCTTGGTTTGTTTCTTTTATTCATCATAGATTTGCTTGTTAGTAGATAATACGCCATGAACATTCTTCTCTATCAATGAAAACCTTTTGGTGTTGGGGTTCATGTTTTCAAATCTTTAGGAAGATTTGTTGAGGTCTGCAAAAGCTTCTACTAAACACGTGTGAATTTTCTGGAGGATTCTTTTTCTTTTCCAGCACTTTTCTTTACATTTGTTTCTTGTTCATCTATGCATTCCTATTCCACTCACCATTAAGCAATTTGTCAGGAACCACCTATAAGAGGTCCTCAATATCATCCTCATCCATGCCCACATTAAAGTTGTTTGCCTTCTCAACCACAACCCTGTTGGTTTTTGCATCATCTACATTCTTGGTATGTCCTTTGAAGTCATCGACAAACTCTTGTGTGTCTTCTTTCCTGTACTATTCATACATTCTTTCCTGACATTATCCCAATGCAAGCAAGATTCTTCATGTAGTCATCCTTCCAGAATTGCAACCGTGTTTTCTCAGTGTATTCCTCTGTGGTACCAATAGCACAGACAAAGATCCTCCCCAAATTGTAGGTCTTAAAATCTGCTATAATCCATGATCCACTGGTTAGATCAAAAAGGCGTATGGAGAGAGACACATGATTTTGTTATCGGAATGAAGATTACCAATAAAAAGAGGATATTTGGGAACATTATCAGTGATAAGCAAAAAATTTAAAGGTATGTTATTCTTCAAACAGTACCTCTCCATTTTGCTGGCATAGCAGCAACTCAGAAGGGCATCTTGAAAGAGAAGGTGGGTCATCTATGACATCTTATTATTCCTGTAACACATTGGCAGTGTGTTCTTACTGACATACTTGGAAATCCTGAGGTTTTTTTCTGTACCAGATCACAAATGAATTCAATTTGTAGCGCATAAAACTGCCCCTAAGCAAGACTGTTGTTCTGCCCTTAAAAGTCTTGAAACTTACTATTGATTTGGCCTCATTTTGGATGAAAGTCCTTTTAGGCATCTGTTTTCAGAATAGAGAGGTTTCATCCATATTTAGTAATTTTCCTCCAAAATCTGCTTATCTAGAGTTCCCAAAAATTCTTCAGCTGCCTTCACATCAACATTCACAGACTTACCACTCACTATTACATCATGGAATGAATACCAATTATTGAATCATTTAAACAACGCATAGCTAGCAGTAAATTCAACATTATAGACAGGTCAAGCCTTGCTTTTAATATAGTGAACAAATTTTTTCCTTTAGTCATTACTATCATGGTGCTGAGAAGGCTAGACTTCTGTGTCTGGTCTTCTGTGTCTGTCTACATCATTCCAAGATTCTCCATATTTGATACAAGCCCTTCTCCAATTTTTGTTAGTTTTGTTGCTTTCAATCCAGATACTTTAACAATTTCTATCACCTTGTTCTTGTCATTCAAGATCATAGCTATGGTGGAATGGCACATGTCTGACTGATGGGCAATAATCATCAATTTCCCACCTAGATAATACTTAATCACTTTTTTTTTTTTGATATAGAGTCTCTGTCCTCCAGGTTGGAGTGTACTGGTGTGATCTCCACTCACTGCAACTTCCACTCACTGCAACCTCCACCTCCCGGGTTAAAGAGATTCTCCTGCCTCAGCCTCCTGAGCAGCTGGGATTACAGGTGCATGCCACCATGCCTGGCTAATTTTTGTATTTTTTAGTAGAGATGGGGTTTCATCATGTTTGTCAGACTGGTCTTGAACTCCTGACCTTGTGACCCACCTGCCTCGGCCTCCCAAAGTGCTGGGATTACTGGCATGAGCCACTGCGCTCAGCCTTAATCACTTTTAATTTTGTTTTCAGGTTGGTCACTTCACATAGCTTCTTACTGAGTATATTAGCCACTGATTTTGTATGCTTGTGGTCACGATTAACAAAACAACACAAAATTAAATCAACACACAAAAAAATGATGTAATCAAGAGACACAATAAACATGAGATGTACAAGGCTGCCCACATAACATGATACACTGTTTTACAGTAAACATTTTTTATAAGTAGAATGGGTACACTCTAAAATAATGATGAAAGCGTAGCATAGTAAGTACATAAACCAGTAACACAGTCATTTATAATGTTCAAGTATTATGTACTGTACATAATTACAGGTGCTATACTTTCATATGACTAGCAGCGCAGAAGGTTTGTTTACATTAGCATTACCACAAATACAGGACTAATGCATTGTGTTACAATGTTACGATAGCTACAATGTTATAGGCAAGAGGAATTTTTCAACTCGATTACAATCTTATGGGACCATCATCACATATATGTGGTTTTGTGGCACATTACTTTGTACACACAGACACACACATACATACATACACGAACACACGCACACATATATATATATAAGTTGGAATCAGGCTAGGCTAAATATTACACTAGATAAAAAGTGATTAATAAATTGGAATATACATTAACATATATTACTGATAATTTATCCTGATTTATCTACAAAGAACAAGATAATTAAAAAATTAAAAAAGACTTGTTAAGAAATACAGGCAACAAACTGAAAGATTTCAACACTTATTTCATTCCATGAGAGAATGGAATACATGAGCAGAAAATATTAATGAATTTTCTTGAAGAGAAAAAAAGCAACCATCAAGAAAACCTCATGAGTTCTAAAATTAAAAGTAGATTCCGAGATTTGAGCAGTCATTACACAGACAATCATACTCACCAATTATTCCTTGAATTTCCTTCTATATCTGACTCCCAATGTGATATCATTAGACCTAGTCAACGTAACATTAAGAAGTGATCTTTTGGTTGGGTGTGATGGCTCACGCCTGCAATCCCAGCACTTTGGGAGGCTGAGGTGGGTGGATCATTTGAGGTCAGGAGTTTGAGACCAGCCTGGCCAACATGGCAAAACCCTATCTCTACTAACAGTACGAAAAATTAGCCAGGAGTGGTGGTGTGCACCTGTAGTCCCAGCCACTCAGGAGGCTAAGGCAGGAGGATAGCTTGAACCCGGGAGGCAGCTGAGATTGCACCACTGTACTCCAGCCTGGGCAACAGAGCAAGACTGTCTCAAAACAAACAAACAAACGAATAAAAAAACAAATAATGTTTCATCTTTGGGTCCAAGCAGAGAGGTGTGTGTGTATTCTCTGCCTCCTATGATGTGAGATCTCTCTGTATGAAGTCAATGGCTGTAGTTTCTCAGTGAAACATGAAACTGACAAAAGCCTACCAAGCTTTTAAAGATAATGTTATTTCCAAATAAATGATATATCTGCAATGAGGAAGTCTTTTCAACTCTAAAGCAATTGGTGGGCCTCCAAAACTGAACCAAAAGGCAATGTAACCTGTTCAACTCACAAGAATAACTCTTGCAAGGACAACTTCAGCTGTGGTTATGGATGAGAAAAATATTTTCTCAAGAGTATAACCAGAAGACACCGACACAATTCAAAAGGGAGTTTCTCTCAGGGAACAGAACAAAGTACATGGCTAAATGTGCAGATCAATAAATTTTTCTCAAACTGAACAGACCCATGTGGTTATCATCTATATCAAAACTGCATATTACCAGCATTTTAAAAGCTGGATTTCTGGCCACTTTCAGTCACCTCTATTATGACTTCTAAGATAATAGATTATTTTTGCCTGTTTTGAATCTCATATTCATGGAATCACAGGGTATGTGCTCTTTGGTTTCCAGTTTCTCTTGGTCTACAATATATTTGTGACATTCATCTACAGTGCTGTGTAAACACAGAATTTTTTCAATTTCTTTGTTTTATAATATTTTTATGCCTAGAGCACAGTTTATTTATATATTTTATTGTTGACTGGCAGTTGTGTGCATATTTCTTTGTAAAGATGTGTATACATTTCTAGTGTGCATATAACTAGAGGTAGGATGGCTAGGTTGAAGGGAGTGTGTGTGTGTGCATGTGTGTGTGTGTGTGGATGTGTGTGTGTATTTTTTTTTTTTTTTTTGAGATGGGAGTCTCATTCACTCTGTCGCCCAGGCTGGAGTACAGTGGCACAATCTCACCTCACTACAACGTCCGTCTCCTGGGAGCAAGCAATTCACCTGCCTCAACCCTTCAAGCAGCTGGTATTACAAGCATGTTCCACCATTCCTGGCTGATTTTTTGTATTTTTAGTAGAGACAGGGTTTTACCATATTGGCCAGATGGTCTTGCACTCCTGACCTCAAATGATCCACCTGCCTTGGCCTCCCAAAGTGCTGGGATTACAGGCATGAACCACCATGTCTGGCCAGGAATGTGTATATTAAGATTTAAGAGATTATGCCAAATAGTTTCCCAAAGTAGTTTACCAATTTGCACACTCACTAGTGGTGTATGAGAGCTCCATCTGCTCCATATCCTCCTTGAAAATTGACATTTTCTTTTGCTTTCAGTCTAGCCATTTGTCATGTGCATACTGAAAATTCATTCTGTTTTTAGTATTATTCCAATATATCTATTATAACAATTTTCAAACCAAAAAAACAATAGTTTTACAATGACAACCTTATATGTTCACATATTATATGTACCACATAAATACTATACTACCATACATTTTTAAATCACATATCTATCAATCCTTCTAATCATCAAGTTTTGCTTTTAATTCATTTTAAAAATTAAGCTCCTTTTCATATCTCAATTGTCTATTTGGCCATTCTCATTTCTCAAATACCACATAAGACTTTTTGTTCATTTTTTCTATTGCATCATCTTCATCTGTCTTATTGTTGGTTTGTGAGCATTGTTTATATATTCTGAATATAAATCCTTTTTAAAATAACTGTACTGCAAATATAGTCTTCCAACATGGATGCTGCCTTTTACCATTCTCAATGGTTTCTTTTAATGAATAAAAGCCTTTAATATTAATGTAGTTTAATATGTAATATCATTAATTTATTTTTTGTTGTTGTTCTTTTGGAAGTTCTGTTTAATAAATATCTACCTATTCAAAGCTCATGAAAATTTTTTAGCTTTATAATCACATCTTTCACATTTAGAGCTCTAGTTCATTTGGTATTGATTTTTGTGTATAAGGTATCAGAGGTCAAGATATATATGTTTTTTCAATGTGGGTATCCTACAGGCCCGAGAATCATTTATTGAAAAATATTTTTCTCATATTATTGCAATATTATCTTGTAAGTCAGGTCACCTAAAAAATGATGGGTCTGTTTTTAAATTTTCTAGTATTTCCTATCAGTCAATTTGCCCATCGTTGCATCAATATTGCACTGCAGTATATACTATAGCATTATAATAAGCTTTGGTATTTTGTGGTGTTAACACCTCAGTTTTCTTATTCTTTCAGATTTCCTTGGCTAGTCTCTGAATTTGCATAAAATTTTGGAAGTGACTGACATGGTTTGCCTCTGAGTCCTCACCCAAATCTCATCTTGAATTGTACTCCCATAATTCTCACATGTTGTGGGAGGAACCTGGTGGGAGACAATTGAATCATGAGGTAGTTTCCCCCATATTGTTCTCGTGGTAATGAATAAGGCTCATGAAATCTGATGGTTTTATACGGGGTTTCTGCTTTGGTTTCTCTCTCATTCTCTCTTGCCACAACCATGTAACAAATGTCTTTCACCTTTTGCCATGAGTGTGAGGCCTCCTGAGCCACATGGAACTGTGACTCCAATAAGCTGCTTTTTTTTCCCAGTCTCAGGTACATCTTTATCAGCAGTGGGAAAATGGACTAATAGAGTAAATTGGTGCCAGTAGAATGGGGTGTTGCCGAAAGGATACCTGAAAATGTGGAAGTGACTTTGGAACTGGGTAACAGGCATAGGCTGGAACAGTCTGGAGGGCTCAAAAGAAGACAGGAAAATGTGGGAAACTTTAGAACCTCCTAGAGACTTGTTGAATGGCTTTGTCCAAAATGCTGATAGCTATACGGACAATAAAGTCCAGGCTGAGGTAGTCTCATATGGAAATGAGGAACTTGTTGGGAACTACAACCAAGGTGACTCTTGTTACATTTTAGCAAAGAGACTGGCAGCATTTTGCCCCGCCCAAGAGATCTGTGAAACTTTTGAACATGAGAGAGATGATGTAACGTATCTGGTGGAAGAAATTTCTAAGCAGCAAAGTATTCAAGATGTGACTTGGGTGCTATTAAAAGCATTCAGTTTTATAAAGGAAGCAGAGCATGAAAGTTCAAAACATTTGTAGCCTAACTATGTGATAGAAAAGAAAATTCTATTTTCTGAGGAGAAACCCACACCAGCTGTAGAAATGTGCATAAGAAACAAGGAGCCAAACGTTAATCCCCTAGACATTAGGGAAAATGTTTCCAGAGCATGCCAGAGGTCTTTACTGCAGCCCCTCCCATCACAGGCCCAGAGGCCTCGGAGGAAAAAGTGGTTTTCTGGGCCAGGCCCAGGGTCCCTGTGCTGCGTGAAGCTTAGGGACTTGATGCCCTGCATCCCAGCCACTTCATGCATGGCTGAAAGGAGCCAACGTAACACTCAGGCTGTGGCTTCAGAGGATGCAAGCTCTAAGCCTTGGAAGCTTACACATGGTTTTAAGCCTGCCAGTACACAGAAGTCAAGAATTCAGGTTTGGTCAGCAACCCTGAGAAGACCCAAAGACCCTCTGAAGGAAGCCGACTGCTCCTGCAGGACCCAGGTGACACCCCAAAACTGTGAGTTCCCCAACTGTGGAATTGGGAAATGGAGACCCTCCTCTCCCAAACACACACCCACAATGGAGAAGCTGAAGGTCTGTTTACAGAAGTTTCTGACTTTATCTGGCGCTGAGTCAATTTGGAGGACTGAGGGAAATCCAGTGGTAGAGGAAGCAGCAGAAAGGCCCTGGGAGCTTGCTGGGTCCCAAGCAGGCCACTCCTACCTGGCACCACAGGGATCCAACAGGAGAGGAGGAGGGGGTAAAACTCCACAGGAAGAAGCAAATCTCCAGCGGAAGTTTCTAGCAATTTGAACAGGGTGAGAAATTTCCTGGTGAGAATTCAGGGGAGGGCACAAATCCAGTCTGCAGATTCCACAAGCAGAGAAAGATCCAAACCCTTTTCTTTCACAGCTTGGAGGTGGGTAGCCTGGGGCAGGTTTTCAAGCCCATATTGCTCTTCGCCCAGAAACAGACTGGGAGCTCTTGTGGTGGCACAGTGGGAGTGAGACCGGGGCCCTTCAGTTTGCATGGGAGCTGGATGAGGCTTCTGACGGATAGCTTTCCCCCACTTCCCTGACAACCTGCATGACTCAGCAGAGGCAGCCATAATTCTCCTAGGTATACAACTCCAGGGACCTGGTGATCTCATCCCCATCCCCTATAGCTGCCATAAAAGACCTGTCCAAGGAGAGTCTGAGCTCAATACACCTAGCCCTGACCCCGCCTGATGGTACTTCCCTATCCACCCTGGTAGCCAAAGACAAAGGGCATATAATCTTGAGAGTTCTAGGGCACTGCCCACCACCAATTCCTCCCCATACCACCATAGCTGGTGCTCTCTGGAACGCGCCTCCTCCTGGCAGGATGCCAAGCAGCACAAAAATAGAGCATTAAATCACCAAAGCTAAGAACCCTCATGGTATCCACTGCACACTCTGGCCACCTACATCAGAACAGACACTGGTATCCACGGCTGAGAGACCCATAGACGGTCACATTACAGGACTCTGTGCAGACAACCCCACTACCAGCCTGTAACCAGGTAGACTCACTGGGTGGCTAGACCCAGAAGAAAGACAATTGCTGCAGTCTGGGTCACAGGAAAAAGTGTTCCTATTTCTCCACATCCTCTCCAGCATCTGTTGACAGACTGGACAGGAAAAATGTGGCACATATACACCATGGAATATTATGCAGCCATCAAGAACGATGAGTTCGCGTCCTTCGTAGGGACATGGATGAACCTGGAAACCATCATTCTCAGCAAACTGACACAAGACCACAAAATCGAACACCGCATGTTCTCACTCATAGACGGGTGTTGAACAATGGGAACACATGGACACAGGGAGGGGAGCACTATACACTGGGGTCTGTTGTGGGGGAGTCGGGGGGGACAGCGGGGGGTAGGGAGTTGGGGAGAGATAGCATGGGGAGAAATGCCACATAAAGGTGAAGGGGAGGAAGGCAGCAAATCACACTGCCATGTATGCACCTATGCAACAATCTTGCATGTTTTTCACATGTACCCCAAAACCTAAAATGCAATAAGAAAAAAAAAAAGAAAAGAAAAAAAAAGAAAACACGAACAAAAATTCAGGAAACTTTGGACACACTTTTACAAATGCAAAATGCTCTGGAAAGTGTCAGCAATAGAATTGAATAGAAGAAAGAAATTTAGAGCTCATAGACCAAGATCATCAAACTAACCCAATTCAACAAAGACAAAGAAAAAAAGAATAAGAACATATGAACAAAGCATCCAAGAAGTCTGAGATTATGTTAAATGGCTAAACCTAAGAATAATTGATGTTCCTGAGGAAGAAGAGAATTCTAAAAGGTTGGAAAATATATTTAGGGGAATAATTGATGAAAACTTCCACAGCCTTGCTAGAGACCTGGACATCCAAATACAAGAAGCACAAGGAACACTCAGGAAATTTATTGCAAAAATATCTTCACCTAGGCACACTGTCAGCAGGTTATCCAAAGCTAAGATGAAGGAAAGAAATTTAAGATCTGTGAGACAGAATCACCAGATATAAAGGAAAACCAATCAGATTAATAACAGATTTCTCAGCAGAAACCCTGGAATCTAGAAGGGATTGGGACCCTATCTTCAATGTCCTCAAACATAACAGTTATCAGCCAAGAATTTTGTATCCATAAAAATTAAGCATCGTACATGAAGGAAAGATACAGTCTTTTTCAAACAAACAAATGCTGAAAGAATTTGCCAATACCAAGCCACCACTACAAGCACCAGTAAAAGGAGCTCTAAATCTTGAAACAAATCCTGACAATACATCAAAACAGAACTTCTTTAAAGCATAAATCACACAGGACCTATAAAACAAAAATACAAGTTAAAAAGCAAAAACAAAAACAAAAATCAAACAAACAAAAACAAAGTACACAGGCAACAAAGAACACAATGAATGCAATGGTTCCTCACATTTCAATATTAACACTGAATGGCCTAAATGCTCCATATATAAGATACAGAATGGATAAGAACTCACCAACCAATTATCTGATGCCTTCAGGAGACTCACCTAGCACATAAAGACTCACACAAACTTAAAGTATAAAGGGGAGAAAAAGGTGTTTCATGCAAATGGACACCAGAAGCCAGCAGAGGTAGCTATTTTTATATCTGACAAAACAAACTTTAAAGCAACAGCAGTTAAAAGAGACAAACAGGGACATTACATAATGGTAAAATGCCTTGTCTAACAGGAAAATATCACAATTCTAAACAAATATGCACCTAACATTGGAACTCCCAAATTTATAAAATAATTACTAATAGATCTAAGAAATGAGATAGAGAGCAACACAATAACAGTGGGGGACTTCAATACTCCACTGACAGCACTGGACAGGTAATCAAGACAGAAAGTCAACAAAGAAACAGTGGATTTCAACTATACCTTGGAACAAATGGACTTAACAGATACATACAGAACATTTCATCCAACAACCACAGAATACAAATTCTATTCAACAGCACGTGGAACTTTCTCCAAGATAGACAATTTGATAGGCCATAAAACAAGCCTCAATAAATTTAAGACAACTGAAATTATATCAAGCACCCTCTCAAACCGCAGTGGAATAAAATTGGAAATCAATTCTAAGAACCTTCAAAAACATGCAAATGTATGGAAATTAAATAACCTGCTCCTGATTGATCACTGAGTCAAAAAAGAAATCAAGATGGAAATTAAAAAATTCTTCAAACTGAACAACAATAGTGACACAACCTATCAAAACCTCTCGGAAACAGCAAAGGTGGTGCTAGGAGGAAAGCTCATAGCCCTAAATACCTACACCAAAAAGACTGAAAGAACACAAACTGACACTCTAAGGTCACACCTCTAGGAACTAGAGAAACAAGAACAAAGCAAACCCAAATCCAGCAGAAAAAGGGAAATAACCAAGATCAGAGCAGAACTAAATAAAATTCAAACAAAAAAATTACAAATGATAAATGAAACAAAAAGCTGGTTCTTTATAAAGATAAATAAAATTGATAGAGCACTGGAAAGATTAACCAAGAAAAGAAGAGAGAAAATCCAAATAACCTCTGTAAGAAAGGAAACAGGAAATATTACAACTGACACCACAGAAATATAAAAGATCACTCAAGGCTACTGTGAACACCGTACACACATAAACTAGAAAACCTGTAAGAGATGGATAAATTCATGGTAAAATATAACCTTCCTAGCTGAAATCAAGAAGAACGAGATACCCTGAACAGACTAATAACAAGCTGCAAGACTGAAATGATAATTTAAAAAGTAACACCAAAAAAAGTCCTGGACCAGAGGGATTCACAGCAGAATTCTATCAGCCTCTCAAAGAATTGGTGCCAATCTTTTTGACACTATTTCATAAGACAGAGAAAAAGGAACACTCCCTAATCCATTCTATGAAGCCAGCATCACCCTAATACCAAAACCAGGAAGGGACATAACCAAAAAAGAAAACTATATACCAATATCCTTGATGAACACAGACACTAAAATCCTTAACAAAATACAAACTAACCAAATCCAACAACATAGCAAAAAGATAATCCACCATGATCATATGAGTTTCATACCAGCAATTCAGGGATGGTTTAACATACACAAGTCAATAAATGTGATACACCACATAAACAGAATTAAAAACAAAAATCACTTGATCATTTCAACAGATGCAAAAAACCCATTAGATAAAATCCAGCATCCATTTATGATTAAAACTTGTAAAACTGTCCTTGTAGTAGTGAGTAAGACTCAGGCAATCTGACAGTTTTATAAAGCGTTCCTGCTTCGGCTTCCCTCACATTCTCTCTAGCCACCGCCAGGTAAGGAGTGCCTTTCATCTTCCATGATTGTGAGGCCTCCCCAGCTAAGTGGAACTGTAAGTACAATAAACCTCTTTTTCTTCCCAGTCTTGGGTATGTCTTTATCAGCAGTGTGAAAACAGACTAATACAGTGACATCAATTTCTACATACATGAAAACTAGAATAACCAAATGGAAAATAACAAGCATCGGTGAGGATGGGGAAGAACTGGAACCCTCACACATTGCTGGCAAAAAAATAAAAATGGTTCAGCCACTATGGAAAACAGTTGGTGGTTTCACGTAAAGCTAAACATAGAACTGCAGTATGACCCAGTAATTTGTCTCCTATGTATCTGAAATAAATGAAAGCAGGAACTCAAACAAATAATGTACACACACATTCACAGCAATACAATTAACAGTAAACAAAATGTGCAAAAGTCCAAATGTTCATTAATATATGAAAGGATAAACAAACTGATATATACATACAATGTAACATTACTCGACAATAAAAAGGAAGTACTGACACATGCTACAATGGAAATGAAATGCAAAACCATGCTAAGTAAAAGACACCAGACACAGAAAGGTCATGTATTGTTTGTATTCCATTTTATAAAATACACAGAATAGGTGAATTCAGAGAGATTTAAAAAAAAAAAAAAACAGATTACTCTTTGCCAGTTCCTGAGGTGGGGAGAGGAAGAACAGATTAATGGGTATGGTGATAAAATATTTTCAATCCAGATAGAGGCAGTGGCTGTACAATACTGTGAATGTACTAAACAAAACTGAATTGTTCACTTTAAAATAGTCAATTTTGTAATATTTTACTTTCAATTCAACTTTTTTAAAAAGGGGGAAAATATTAGCTGAGGTGTTTCCTTGGATTACATTCATTAAATTTACAAGGTACTGAGAAATTTGACTTATATTTCATACTGATTCTTCCAATACATGAACAGGTATATCTTTCAATTTCTATATGTCTTTATTTTCTTCAAAGGTTATCCGTAGTTTCACTGCAATGTTCTCATACATCTTTTCTTAAATTTTTGATATTTTATACTAAGCATTTGTGTTTTAATTAACTTTATTTTGTTTTGAATTGACACATAATTAAACATATTTTTGGGGTACAGTGTGATGTTCTGATACATCTATATACTGTGTAGTAATCAAATCGGGGTATTTAGCAAATCCATTGCTTCAAATATTTATTATTTCTTTGGGGTGAGAACATTCAAAATTCTCTCTTATAGCTATTTTGTTTTTGCTTTTTAATTTTTTATTATAATAGCTTTAGGAGTACAAGTGGTTATTGGTTACATGGATGAACTGTGTAGTGGCGAAGTTTGGGCTTTTAATGCAGAGGTCACCCAAATAGTGTACACTATACCCTATAGGTAATTTTTCATCTTCACTGCCCCACCCATCCTCCCCACTTCTGATGATATCATCTTATACCTAGAAAACCTTAAAGACTCCTCCAAACCAATCTTGTATTTGATAAATGAATTTAGTTAAGTCTCAGGTTACAAAATATAGTACACAAATTGTACTATGCACCAACAACAACCAAGCTGAGAATCAAATCAGGAACTCAATCCCTTTTACAAAAATAAAACAAAATACCTAGGAAT
Organism: Aotus nancymaae; assembly: GCF_030222135.1. NCBI lineage: Eukaryota > Metazoa > Chordata > Mammalia > Primates > Aotidae > Aotus > Aotus nancymaae. Next base: position 3,155,643 of record NW_026988435.1, read on the forward strand.
ATACTTAACAAAAGAGGTAAAAGATCTCTACAAGGAGAACTACAAAATTCTGATGAAGGAAATCATAGATGACACAAACACATGGAAAAACATTCCATGGTCATGGATGGGAAGCATTAATATCATGAAAATAACCATACTGTCCAAAGCAATTCTAGTTATTTTGAAATATACAATATTATTGTGACTATAGTCACTCCACTGTGTAATAGGACACCAGAACTTTTTCCTCCTGACTGTAACTTTGTCCACATGGAACAATCACCTCCCCTCTACCTTTCTTATCCCCCAGTAACTGTTATTATACTCACTAAGTCTATGAGATCAAATTGTCTAGATTCTACACGAGTGAATTTGTGCAGTAATCATCTCTATTTTTTGATATTGTTGAAAATGATACATTTTACTTTTTTATTTTTTGTTTATAATATACAGAAATAACATTAAATTTATATATTGACCTTGTATCCAGCATTATGTTCATAAATTTTTATCCAAATTACATTTATAAACAAAGGCAAAATGCTGGAGATGGGCCTTTAATTAAATAAAGAAATACAGTAACATTCATAGTTTGCCTCTGAAGTGTTTTATCTGCTTTTCAGACTTTCAGTGAAATAATGAAAACATAATCCTGCAAAGTCTTAAACCTGATAACAGATAACATGTAAATTAAATTAGGCAGAATGTGAACACCATATTAAGTGTTCTGTATACTTTTGAAACATATTTTTCTTTAATAATTCTAATACTCAAAATAATTAATTTATAAAGTTTTTGCTTAAGTGATATTTATTGACGGCAAACTTAGGGCTACCAATTAATGTTAAATATCAAGGATAAACTAGTAAAAATGTAGACAATATTTGTGAACATTCGCTTTATATGTTTTTCACCATTCAAATTTTATTCCTTCTCTCTGGTAAAGGATTACAAGTGGAGGCTTAGAGATTTCAAATCTTAAAGAGCTATTCAAAACCATCATATAAATACTGTTTTGTAAGAAAGAAGCCATTGTTGGAATGATAAAAATTGTATATCTAGATAGGCATATCATATGGGGGCTATGTGATAATATTTAATGACATTAGCTCATAATGGTGTCTGTTGTCAAATGTACAATATCACATTAGAATATTCAAACTAATAGTCTAAAGCCAGACTATTAAGTTCCTTGTACTCGGGTTGAACAATTCTATTTGTATTGAGTTAGTCTTTTCAAAATGTTAGTTTGCTTACTACTCTCCAATAAATTTACACTGAAATTAGGATAATAATGACATGCCTTAGCATCACTTACAAGGGCCTTTTATCTGTTTTTCCTTGATACCTTTCTTCCTCTCTCACTCTCTCACTCTCTTGCTTTCTCTCATTTTCTCTCTCTCTCTCTCATTCTCTGTCTTTCTCTCTCTCTCTCTCTCTCTCTCTGCTTTCCAGGCATATAGGCCTCCATTTGAGTCTTTTAATGTGCCTTGCTAATTCTGTTCCCACTAGGAATAATGGTCATCACAACAATTAGTATAATGCTTATCAATAGAAAGAATAAAATGTAACTGTAATATGTTGGCTGTACATATTTATTTAGCATAAATACTATAATATTTACAATGAATATGGGACTTTCTTAGAGTATTTTCACTGGTAACCATAAAGAAACCCCTTCTAATGTGCACCAGAAAGCATCACATTTAAGGTGAGCAAACAATGCTTAGTTAATAACATTATTAAATCAAACTATCTAAATCAACAATCCAAATTTCATTTTATCTTTCCAAATGTGGCCTGTAGGATGCATAAACATTCAAAGAAAAAATTATATTACTATATACACATACAAATCCTAATTCCATGTTTTTAATTGAAAGACTTCTTTAATCTCATTGAAATATTTTTGTATACATTGTTAATTATGAGGAAGAAGATGACTAAGTTAAGGATTATATTTATTAGCACAACAGATTTTGCTTTGCTAAAATAAATCATTTTAAGAATTTATTTTGCTAACTATGGTACATTAATTCAAAATACTAATTGCATGGAATACAGATTACAAAAGCCTATTTAACACACTGACCCATACTTTTGAAAGCTTCACTGGTTAGTATAAATTCTCTAAAATGTGCAGTCCATCTATCAATCATTAAAAATCCATATGTTCTATTTTTTATTCTCATCTTAATAACACGGTGCAGGATTAATAACCATCTGGGGTTAATAATTCCCAGACGTGATTCAGATCATCAACTGTTCTAAACCGGTCATTAATTCTTTGAAATTATATTATTAAGTCTTGATAGGTATTACTTAAATGGCTGATAGGCTATTTTGTATTTTTATTATGTAGGTAAATATCTTGCCATTCCACCTTTAAACTTCTATTTTAGTGAAAGAATGGATAATGAGAAAATGGATTGTCTAAAATACAAAAATGAGAGCAAATGTATAAACTTTCTACCTATACTTAAGAACAACGATGAATAAGAACAAGGTTGAGTTTTCACAGCCATTTAGTTTTTTTCCCACACTAATTCTGCTTAAAGTTGGTATCAAATTATTCCAGCTCCAATTAGAGTTGCAAAATACAGCTTTTAACGAATATCTTATTTAAAATAATCTGTTCCATGTATATCTACTTAGCTATCCAGCCACCTTTTATTGAGCAGCCCTCATATAGCACTTACTATGCCATCTACCTGACCCAGAGATACAACACCCAGTCAATTACTCCAAAAATTCACAATCTGGGAAAAGACAGACATTTAAATATTGTGAGATAAATGCTATGATATGCACTGAGTTTCAGGTGACCCCAGAAAAGGGGTTGTCTAATTCAATCTTTGGCAATATAAGTCATCCAGAAAAGACAGAAAATTTCTGTCCTAAGAGACCAATAGGAAAAAGTCAGAGAGACAAAGTGGGGTTTGAAACGCAGAGAGACAAAAGGGAACATTCCAGATAGGTAACAGCATGGTCCTATATCCAGAGACAAGAGAAAGCAAGTCGCATGGAAGAAACTACCAAAAAGGTGCTTTTCGAAAGGCTGGAAGGTGGAGGTGGCTGAAGGTCAGGAAATGTTAAAGATGAAGATCAGAAGAGGCAGCTGTTGGCCACAAGTTAAATGGTAGGGAAGGAGAGGAGGAGTTTAGTAGAGCAGGGATATGAACATAAATAGTTCTTCAGTTTAGAAGATCAGTTCTGGCAACAGGATGAGAGGTGGATTGGAAAGGCTGAAGGAAGGGGCTAGAGAAAGACCCAAAGCACATAAACAATCTAGGATGTAACTACGGTAATTTAGAGAGGAAATGATGAACAGTCAAACTGATGATTGAGTGACAGATGAAGCTGATGATAAAGAGCTTTTGGAGGTTGAATCAATAGGATTTGGTAGTTGCCTGTAGAAGATAAGAGTAAATGTATCACTTAAAATAGCAAATAATTAAATTTATAAAAATGTCTAGGCCAGGCGTGGGGGCGCTTGGAGGATCACTTGAGCCCAGGAGTTAGAGACCAGTATGTACAACATAACAAGGCCCCCCCATATTTACAAAAAAATTGAATATATGGTCTAATACGTTATATATGGTTAAGTATTTTATTAATAATATCTTAGAGTTTCCTAAGATAATTTAGTATTTGTATGTTCTTGCTCTGGATTTAGATACAGATTATTTTATTTATAAATAAAATAGTTTATAAATATTTTAATGACTCTAAGTAAAACAATTAGAACTTGCTGATAAAATCAGAATCTTAGTTTGTACTTTACAATATAGGAATTTATTTTAAAAGAAATCAGAAACTTCTCTTGGAAGTAAAGACTGAAGTTAATGCTTTGAAAGTAACAATGCAAAAAATAAAGAGAATTAATAAAAGATTGTATTATGTAAGTCATGAAGATTTGGCTTAATGAAGCTCATACCTTTTAAAAATATGTGTGTGTGTGTGTATTATATATCTACATATTTTTACAGAAATACATCATCATGGCTATACATTAAAGAACAGTGGGGATACTGAAAAATGAATTCCATACATACTTATTTTTTAGCTGCCCAGAGAATATAAGGGTGATTACATATTCATGAACATTAATAAATACTTCACATCTGATTTACTAAATCATTGTTACCTGCTTTTCGGTTACTTTTCTTCCTCACCATAGAATTAATTTCATCATTCTCCAAAACATGTTCTTTCAACTAGTGAAAAATAAGGCAGCAATCCATTTTCTTTTGCAGAAGTTGCTATACAGGAAGGAATATTCTGAGATAGTGGAGAAAGAAGTGACACAAATCATAGTTGCTCAAGTATTAAATATTTAAAAATTTATGGACTCTATAATATATAAACTACACATATTCCTTCACCTATTTCTCTGCACTACCTGATGCAGGGGAGGTTATTTACCCATGCATGAGCTGATAAAAGACAGCCAACAGCTCTGGATGATTCATGTGCCTGAGTTCTCCTCAAGGAAATTCTACCTTCCATGGTCTTTCACGTTTTCTGTTCCAGCTCAAAATAGTGCTAGTGTTTCACTGTTTTTATTATTGTTAGTGCAATCTATACAATCTGGCAGCCCAAATAAAAGGAATTTAAGAAAAACTAAGAATTCGATCTGAAGATTCAGCAGAAACTTGGTTGTTTCTAGAGGTGTCAACTACTCTAATCTTTCCTTTCCGTATGGCTTTTTCTTTCTATCTTCTATGTTCTCCTGCAACTACTGAATGGCCTCCCTTTAGCTATTGGATTTTTTCCTGCTCTCCTATAACTGTTACTTGCACATGACTTCAGTTTATCACAGTTTCCCTACTCTAACCCTTCTGCATGTATCTTTCAATGTATCTTTGTGGCAGATGTTTCTGGCTGCTATTTCTCCTGAACCCTTAACACAGAAATCCAAAATTTCTAAAAGAGGAGTCTGATTGGTTTAGTCATTTATGGAAATCCCCAGAAAAGGGGACAGGAGGTGGTTAGTCAATGAACTAGTTGTCTTCAGATTATGCGTTCATTTTTGTCTCAATAACATATGGGTGAGGAAGTAGGGTGCTGTGTCACTAACTGTAACTGGTATCCCTCAGTAAGCCCCTTGGCTGGACAATTTACTTTAGAAGACATTTTGAGAATGACAAGCACTCTATCATGTCAAATGTGCTTATTTCTATAAGTTTTTTTTTGGACTGGACTACTCCATATTTTACACTTAATTAGCCTACAGTCAATAACAGACATTATTGAGGCGCAAATAAATGAAAACAATCTCTCCAAAAGAGACACACTAACGGAATAGTTCTTTAGTTCCTTTCTAAGATAATAAAATATAAAAACAATCTAAAACATGCACCAAATATTCTTAGGGTTTTAACTAAACATCTGTGAATAATTAAGCACCCTTAGTTTAATTATTAATTAAGCCTCAAAGATAAATTCATCGTTACAGTGCTTTTCGATAACTATGTATCCTTTTAAACAAAATCTGTCTTTCTAACATCACTGTAACTAGATTAAGTCTGCAGCTGATCGGCCTTAGAGGGTTCTTTTACACCCTACATTGCAGTCATCACAGTGTTGAAAATCAATTTCTGATTATAGGTACACTGTAATAGCTAAAGTCTTGGCTTTGGGATTGACATGACCCCAGCTTTAATACCACCACCTTTGATCATCACAACCTTGGGTAGGTCTTGAAATTTTTCTCAGGTCCAGTTTTTTCATATATAACGTGGTAATAAAAATATTTACTTCATATAAATATTACTGAGATCACAAAAAGTACGTAAAATGCTGAAATACTGAATTGCAGGTTCTTTTATAGACTCATGACACATTAATAATCTGAATATTATGGGGCAGAAATTTACACGGTGATTCCTATGAAGTCAAGACATATAGAATTAAAGGCATAAAATCTTGATTTATTGTTCAGATTGAATGAACTTAAAATAAAGCCAACTGCTACTGATAGTGATGATATGAAGAGAAGGTGAAAATTTCAGGACTGTTCATTGTAAGAAAATAGAAGGCTAAGTAAAATTAAGTAGAATCATAGTTTGTAAAACTGCTTAAGCAAATGTTGTAGCCCATTATATAATGTCTGTGACAGCTGAAAATGTATTATTTTGCCTGGTACAGCATATAAGTGGTTTAGAAGTAGTCTCTCCATTATAACAAGTAAAAAGCTGACAAACTGAACGATCAACAACTCCACTTAGATCAGCAGGTGAAACACTGCCCTAGAATTGGAGACATGGGACATAGATGAATGGATACAGATTATATACATGTATATATATTTTTTTGACATGGAGTCTTGCTCTGTCTTGCAGGCTGGAGTGCAGGGGCACAATCTTGGCTCACTGCAACCTCCACGTTTTGGATTTAAGCAATTCTCTTGCCTCAGACTCCTGGGTAGCTGGGATTACAGGTGCCTACCACCATGCCCAGCTAATTTTTGTATTTTGAGTAAAGACAGGGTTTCAGAACCATGTTGGCCAGGCTGGTCTCGAACTCTTGACCTCAGGTGATCTGCCTGCCTCGGCCTGAGAATAACTTAAGGAAGCAGAAACCCAACAGTTTATGTGTAATGAGAATATCAGATGGAAAAGTAAAAGAGAAAGGAAGAGAGTAATATTTAAAGCAATAATGACAAAGAAGTTCCTCCAAATTATTGCCAGACTCCAAACCACAGATTCGGGAAGCTCAAAGAACACTAATCAAGATTAATGCCAGAAAAACTATATTGACATATACTTTATTCAAATTTCAAAAAATATTCTCACATCAAAAAAAGAAATAGAAACCAAATATAAAGAAAAACTTTGAAAGAAGCCAGAAGACTAAAATACCTTAAGTATGGAGGTGCAAGGATAAGAATTACATACACTTCCTTCTCAGAAACCACACAAGCAATAAGAGTAGAGTGAAATATTTAAAGCATTTAGAGATTTGTTAAAGTCCACCAACCTGGAATTCTGTACCTTGTAAAATTTTCTCTCAAAAGTGAAGAAGATACAAAGACTTTCTCAAACAAAATTCAGAGAATGTGTTGCCAGCAGACCCACCTTGCAAGAACAAGAAATGTTAAAAGACATTCTTTGGAGAGAAGAAAAACAAAATAGGTCAGAAACTTAACTCTACATAAAGAAAGGAAGAGCAGAGGAGACAGCGACTTTGGAAGCTACCCTCTGTAAACACAGGAGGCTTCTGTCCTACAATGCTATGTGTTCCTTTCTGCTTGTTCCAGGAGCCACAAGGAGATCTCCGGGCAATCATGAGCTCACCGGTGCTGACATATGCTTCAATAGGGTCAAGGCCCTGAAAGGAATGGTCTCAAGAAACAAAGGCTGGTTTGCAGATTTTGTTCCTCCAACCGCAGATGAATATAAGAGAAAGTCTGGGTACTTAACATGACCAGCTTCAAATAGGCTCAGCTATCACATGAGATTTTGAGTAGGAGGCTGTTCATTTACAGGCTGCTCTTCTAAAATATTCAAGTTATCAAACCAAAGGAAAAAATGTAAGAATTATGTCTATCTATCACTTCCACGAGAGTATTCAGGTTTACTTTTATTTTCTAGAGAAATGCTTTCAAGGAATATATATGGAATATGCTGGCCTTCAAATTCTACCTCCTGGTTAATTCAATTCAGCATCTTTTAAGGGCCATTATCACACTGGAATCTCACATCTAGGGTCAATGAGTATTTCTATTATTACTGTCCAAACTTGCTTTGGCAACTCTTGGTTACGAAGCTAACTTAATTAAATATAATGTATGTTTTGATTATGTAGCAAGCAATATACTACTCACAGTTAAGATCATAACTACTATTAAATCCTAAGAAGGTTCACATATTTTTGTAATGACGATGTCCACCACCACCTCCAGTATGTAGAACAGCATTTTTTTCACAATGTGTGGTGAAAGATTAAATAAGTATAGATGTATATATTATTTATATTTAAATGAAAAAATGACATTCTATATTTTCATCTTATTAAATAAAGGAACAAAAATATAATTGCTTGTGGTCAGAAAAAAATATTTGATACATGATAAAATGTGATTCTGGAAAAAGCAAAGAAACAGTCTATACAGAAGTCTGTATTTTTCTTTTCTTTAACATATTTAAGGTTCTTGCTGTACTCCTAACAATAACAAATATTGATGTAATAATGTTTATTATGAACCATTGTTTTAACTTCTTTACATATATTACAAAATTTCATCCTTCTAATAATCTAATGATATGAGTACTATTATCAAGCCCTTTCCCTTATGTGGATGATAACATCTCACAGCTATAAAATGTCTTAGAAACATGGATATTAAAGAAATGCATTTTTACAGAATTAATTAACAAAACCTAATGCATTTCTTTGAAATATAGAACAATATAACTGAAATTAACATGATGGATGTTTAGAACATCGCCATATATGTTGTTAAGTTTCTAAGAAGAAAAATTATTTAAATATCAGCTTGAAAACAATAACTAAAACATTCCATATTCACCAACAGAAGTTATCACCAAAATTTACATTTTTGGAATTTGAATATATACAAGGTAGTTTTGGATAATTTCAACGTATTGTAGGATGAATCAAAATGTAATGCTGAAATCTTGTACTAGGATGAATTATTTCTTACTATATGAAATATGTAAATTACATTATAAAAACAAATGATTTATTAGTAGATACTCTATTCTCTATCATAGTACATTCAATCTTTGATTTTCATTTTTGGAAAAATTATATTGAGAAATGATGGGCTCTGATTAATGGAATAAAGTATCTTTCTACAGAGGTTAATTGTAATCTATGCTTCTTTTATTATAAAAATCATTAGTTGTTAGGTTTACTTACAGCTTTTATTTACACATGAATGACATGTCTTCTTATTTTCCTAACTGTGAAGGTTAATTTTATTTGTTAACATGACTAGGCTAAAGATAATTGCTAAAACATTATTTCCAGGTGTGTGTGTGACAGTGTTTCTGCAAGAGCTTAGTATTTGAATCAACAGACTAATTAAAGAATATCTGCCTTCCCTCACTAATGTAACTTAGCCTCATCCAATCCACTGAAGTGGAGCCAGAATGAGAAGATGTAGAAAAGACAAATTTGCTCCCTATTCTTAAGCTGGAACATCTGTCTTCTCCTGCCTTTAGAGCTCAGAGCTCTTGGTTCTTGGGCCTTCAGACATAGGAACTGACACCAGTACCCACTCCCCAGGCCTTTGGACTAGGAATAAATTACACCACCAACTTTCCTCATTCTTCAGTTTGTAGATCATGGGACTTCACGTCCTCCATAATCACGTGAGCCAATTCCCAAAATAAATATCAGTATCTCTCTCATTAGGTAGAAAAATAGATATACATAAACAAAATAGATACAAATATATCTCCTATTGGTTCTCTTTCTCCAAAGAACCATGACTAATACACGAAGTATTTCAGGGTAAGTTTCCTAATACCAATTCACTATATCCAATAGATAAGATCACATCTCTTGTACTATATTGCATTGCTCAAGCCCTAGTGATCATCTAAGTCAGAGCACACAGAAATTATCTATAAGACATTCAAAACTAATATTTAGTATCAGAGAAACACAAAATTTTCTAATCTCTAATTGTCATTAAAGTAAAATTTGATGTAATATCCAACAGCACTTTTGTTCTCTTAACATTCAATTTTGTCTTGATGTTTAATTAATGGTACTCCATTGCTGAAAAGTATATTTGATTTTGTGTACTATAGTGGCTATATCTAAGTCCAATACTACTATGTAACAAAGATCTCATCCACCACGTCCACATTAAACACAAGGTTTTAAAAGTTAACTTACTGATGCTGAGATATGAATTGTCTACCTCAACTTAGTGAAATCCTAAGTCTTGTAAAATGTGGTTTAGCGTATGATTACAGGTCCTGTTTCTCATTGTATACCTCCACCCCAGCCAAATGATTATTTTCACTGCATCCCTACATGCCAAATGATTTTCAACATTCCTAAAACTTAATGCATACATGAAATAATTCTATGCCTTTGTACAAGACACTCCCTTCACCTAGAAGTTGCCTTCTACCATTTTTTCAAGCCTGTATGTGATTCCTTCACAGTTCTTTTCAAAGAACTGACATGCAACTTCTTATTCACAATTTTTCCTGACCAGAATTAATATCTCCTTTCATTATTTTTTTCAGAAAACTTACCCAGAACAACCTGAAGACACATTCTTTGGCCTAATGATTCTGTATAATTATCTCTGTGCTTCAACAGTCCTTGAGGGTAGAAAAATCTGTCTTAAGCACAGTAACAGGGTATTTGGCATAAAGAAGCATAAAACAGAAGTTTGTTAAATTGAATTCAGGACAATGCTTGAAAGAAAATAAAGTATACTTTAAATGTTGATAAGCAAGTGTTTTAGAAAATTAACAATTCTCTTTTCATTTCTGTAAGCCTAAAACATTGTTTGTTCAGACTATTCATCCTTTTTCCATAATTACTAACCAGGGATGTTCAATTTCCTACTGAAATGATTATTTATTGGTGTGTTCACAGGCACACTCTGAATGCCTAATTCTGTAACTATATCAGCATAGAATAGAGGAATGACTATTTTAAGTAAAAAAAAAAAAATCTATGGAATCAATGAATAAATTTCCTATATTTTATGTAGCACTTGAAAAAAATCTTCTTTATGGAGAGTTTTTTCAATTAAAAAGTTATTCCTAGGAAATGCATTAGTTATAAAAATACCAGACATACTTTATATCATATATTGCCAATTATATTGTCTACCTATCTTTTCCACTCATGATGTATTTGTAAAATCAACTGAATTGGTGTCTATGTAAAAATGTAATTGTTAAAATGGTCAATCAAATTAGCAAGCCTCAGTGAACCTGAATACATGAAAAATTTATATGATTTCAATTAGACATAATTACAATTTTAATGTATGCATATAAATGCTAGTTTACATGTTATAAACTGAATAATGATTCTGGTGGATTTTAAATACTGTAACCTACACTGATAACTCGATTATTTTCATTCTTGGAATTTTTAGTAGCCTCTTTAAAAAGTTCTTCATCCTTACCGATTAGTTGCTTATTTTAACCTATAAATAGCATTTAAGTAAAGCTCCATTAGTACCAGTAATCTATCCTCTTCATTAAAAAAGGAAAAAAATAATTGCATATTGCATATTTTCTTTAAAACTTCTTTATATCATCTATCCATTCCACTATTCATAAGATTTTAAACATCTGCTATTTAGACACACACACACACCTCTCAAAGGTATTTTAGAAACATTTCATTTATTTCTTAAAAGTGATAAACGTGAACTACTTAAGATATGCAACAATACTAATGTTTACTCATTTTAATGGAAATAAGACAATGAATATAAAAGAATAATCCTAGTTTCAGATACATATCTCTAGAGTTTGATGAGAGCTCTAGTAGAATAAATGAAAATTTCAGAAAAATAAACTCACAGTATATAAAACTTACAAATCTAAAGAAGTAAATGGGCTGTTAAAGCAAGAGAGGAAGATTTAACTCTTTATAGGATAGTTGAAAATACACGCTTATTTGTGAATAACTGTTGATGTAAAATGTCAAATTCAAACAGCAATATGTGAAAGATTTTAAGAGAATAAAACATATTTGGATCAATTTCTCCTTTGAGATTTAAATTTGATGATATACTAGAAGAAGCAATGTAAAAATGCCAAGTAAGAACGCGATTAAGGAGAAAACTACTATTTCTAAGGAAAAAAAGGAAAGCTAACCCAAGTGTATCTGAAACAATATGACTGCCTTTATTACTGAATATTTTGTTTAACTAGGCAAAAACCAAAGCAAAATGCTTCAAAACCATCCTTTTATTTTAGTTTAATGTGGAAACAAGAAGTAGAAATATACTGTAATGCAAAAATGATGCAAAATATATAAAAATACATAAAAAGTCAAGTACAACCATAGTTAAAATCTTGGTCCATTAAAAATTATATTTTGCAAATTACACATCCTTATAAGCCTTTAAACGCAACTACTTTCAGTTAACTAAACAGTCACCTTGTATCTTCCTACCAAGTTCAAAAATGCATACTTTAGTAGATTTGTATTTTGTAATAAAAATCAAATTTTTAACACTTGCACAATCCACTTATACTATGGTAGTCCAAAGTTTATTTATGCACACTCACTGAGGGTATTAAATTTAACATATATATAAATGTATACATAGAAATTTATTTTAAAGGAAAATACTTACATGAGAGATTCTAATGTTACTATGTATAATAAACATAGTATTAAAGAATAATTACTGATTTAGGAGAAAGGAAGGATCTTTATGTATCATTTCCATTGTTTACCAGTTCTAACTGTATTTTAATCTTTACTTTGTGATTTAAGTTATATGCCAAAATTCATACCAAGTAGACCCCAAAATTCACCATTCCATCAATCATTATGAGATCTTAAAAACCTAACAAAGATAGAGATTTTTCAAAGATATTTAAACTTACCCCATTTAATGGATATGTTTTCCATCCTAGCTCTCCCAGCACAGTTGTTGTATCAAGCAACACAACTGGAATTAAATAGAAAAAAAATTTCATTAATTTCTCAACACAAAATATATTATAGTTATTTAAATCATTAATGTCAACTATGCTTTCTATATTTACTGAATTAAGTTTAATGAATTGTCTAACTTCAAAAATTATTTACATATTAATATAAAATATTAAGTAATGATAAAATGCATTAAGTGGTTAGAAATTAAAGTATGTATATTTTCATTTAACAATGCTAAATGAAATGATTGAATAGAATTGTCAATTTTAATAGCAGATGTTTAAAATTGATGAAATAACTACCTTTGCATTTCCCCCCCATATTCATATACAGTCTTTTTAGATCACATTCAGGAAGAAAATCCTGTATTAAAGTTGACTTCTTTATTCTCTTTTTGTGTTATTAAATGTCCTTGTACATAATCAGCAAACTATTAAAAAAAACTCATTTTGAAAAATCTTACTATCTTTAAAGCATTGACTACATTATTAATTTACTAGGTAGTTTACTTCTGACCAAGGGATGCAAAAGCAAACAAAAACCATCCATCTCTTTTCCTAACCAAAAGCAATTCAAAATCTGGTCAAAAAGGCAGACACGTAAACGTATAATAACATTTTCTGTTAAATTATAAAAGTGACAACTATATTAACACCCTAGCAATTAAGTTAGGCTAAAGTTGGGTTGGCAGGTCTGGGAGAACTTTACAAAGGGGATCCAATTTGAACTGGTCTAGGATGAGGGGGTTTCAATCAGATACAAGATTTCTTTTTGTTTTAGAATATTTTTTTGTAAACTAACTGTAAGATGACCAAATCAGTTCACTTTTGTAGGAGTGGAGACTCTTTGGGGGAAGTTAGACGATAGAAACAATGCTGAAAGACAGAAGGAGATCAACTAAGGAGGGTTTTTGTAGTGTTTTCAGCAGGTAAATGTTGATAGCTCATGTTTCAGCAGATCTTTATTTTTAACTACTATCTCCCAAGCCTCCAGATGTCAGTAGGCCATGGACCTCACTCTGAGAAACAATGGTTTGGTATCTCATCATTAATTTTGATTCCTCATCTTGTTAAGGAAGTGGGATTTCTTTTTCCTTTAGAGACAGGTCTCACTCTGTTGCCCAGGAGTTCAGTGGCACAATCATAGCACATCGAAACTTTGAACTCCTAGGATTAAGGCGATCCTTCTGCCTCAGCCTTCTGAGTAGCTGGGACTACAGACACACATTGCTGTGCCCAGCAATTTTTTCATTTGTTGTAGAGACAAGATCTTACTCTGTTATGAAGACAGGTCTTGAACTCCTGGCCTCAAGTGATCCTCCCACTTCAGCTTCCCAAAGTGCTGGGATTACAGGCATGAGCCAAGGTACCTGGCTGAGGGTTTCTCACTTACAGTTTTTAAAAATGCAATTGTGAGTATGTTATTTGGTATTTGCTATTTGGTATCTACTCTAAGGATTCCAAGGTTTTACTTAGGTGAACCATTGTGATAAATTTTATTGATACATTTTTAAATATGAAAGTATCCTTAAATTTCTGGGTTAAACTCTACTTACTAATTGCAGAATATTCCTTTAGTATTATTAAAATCTGTTCACTAAACATACATTTGTAAAACTAAGCCATAATTTTTTAATTAATTTTCATTGTGCAAAATTTTTAAACACTTTTTGAAGTGGAGAAAAATAGTACAATGAACCCTCACATAACTCATCACTCAGGCTCAATAATTACCAATTTATGGCCAGTCTTGTTTCATCTATAGATTTTTACTCACTCCCCCACTGCAAGATTTATTTCAAGTAAATTTTAGGAATCATATCATTTCATCTAAAAAAAATTCAACATGTATATCTAAAATACTATTTTAATATATCTACAATATCTTAATTCATTAATAGGAAAAGTAATTGCTTAATGTAATGAAATATCCAGTCAGTGTTCAATATTCCTTACTATCTCAATTTATTTGAACAAGAAACCAAGATTTAAATAAGTACTAATAAGTTAGTTGGCATTCCTGTTTAAGTGCATTTTAATCTATAAATTTCCCAATTGTTTATCAAAAAATTTATTAAAATTTGTTTGGCTTACAACAAAGTACACTCTCTTTCAATGTACATTTCTGTAAATCATGACAAACTCATACACCCATTTAACCATGGCTACAATCAAACTAGAGAATATGCCTATTACCTTCCCAAAATTTCTTGTGGGCCTTTATAAGGAATCCCTTTCCTACCCCATCCTCTGGCAACCTCTACTCTGATTTCTTTCTTTGTAGCTTTGCCTTTTCCACAATGTCAAATAAGTGAAATCACATAACATGTAGCCTTTTGAGCATGTTTTCTTTCACTTAGCCTATACATTTGGGCCTGCATGTTTCAACTGTTCTTTTTATTGCTGAAAACTATTCCACTGCATGGAATTCTCTAGTTGATGGACATGCGGGCTACCAGTTAAGAACATTATATATAAGGCCACTCTAAACTTTTCTATACAGATTTTTATATGAACCTGTTTTCCTTTCTCCAGGGTAAATAACTACAAGTAGGATTACTGAGTTATTAAAAAAAAAAAGTTTGTTTTTTAAATAAACTATCTGTATTCCAAAACTGCTGTGAAATTTTACATTGAGAAATACGGAAATGTATGGTTTTCCTGTTCCTGTACATACCAGGGCTTGGTTTTGTCCAGTTTCTTAAAGTCATTCTATCAGGTGTGCAACAGTATCTCATTATTGTTTTAATATGTACTTCATTTAATGGAGGGAAACATCAGTACTTCTTTTTCTTTAATTTAACCACCATGGCATTTTGTAACTAGGCAACAATCCTGAAGGATGCAGGATGTGCACATGTACCACAGAGCCCAAAGTACAATAGAAAAAAAACAGACTTTATTGTTTAGAACAGTTTTAGACTTAAAGAAAAATTGGAAGATTGTACAGTTTCCATCTACCCCATTCCCAGTTTCCTGTATTATTAACACCTCACATTAATAGGATGCATTTGTTACAGTTAATGAACTAATATTGACATATCATGATTAACTAAAATTCACAATTTATTCAGATTTCCTTACTGCTGCCTTTTTTTTTTTTTCACCTGCTGCGATTTTTCTATTCTGAATTGTCATGTCTCCTTAGACCTTTCTCTTGGTGGTGACAGTTCTCAGAACTGTATGCATTCTTAATTTACACAGAAGGCATTGTTTTGTTTTTTCTTTCTTTTAATGCTTGGAAGTTTCATTCTAATTTTCTTATCAAAGATTTCTGCAGAGAATTCCCTGGTACAACCTACAAATCACAACATTCAAATCAAAGTGTTCATGGAGCTAAGTGTCTAAAAATCTCGAATGCGTACTGAAATCTATCAACAGCTATTTCCTACTTATAAGTTTTATATAGGAATTATAACCAATAAGTTAATTCATTCATTTAATTATTGTTTCTAAAACATATTAAGTCTGCTTTGTTCTCAGTATTCATAATTGTAAACTGTGAAGTATATTAACTTCAAAACAAACAAAAAAGGAAAATACGTATGTACCTATTACAGTGCAAATGCTTAGGAAACATTTTGTGGTAGTTCTAGTAGCTTCCAGAAACAAGATTTACCTAACTGCTTTATATCTTTAAATTGCAATCATACCGCTAAAAAAATTATTAAAAATAATAAGATTCCAAACTTGCATTTCAGACAGGTGAATGATACTTTAATATTAAAATAAAATTTAGAATTTTGGAGATATGTAGTACGTATTTTAATTTTATCGTTCGTTTCACACACAAAACCCCCACAAATTCAGATTTTTTTAGGCACACTAATTACATTGAACCCAGCAAGGTGAGAGCTCCTCCTGCTGGCTTCAAACAAAAGTTATCTAGTCCCTACCAGAGTGCAAAAACACTGTAAACGCAGTAGGAAGAAAAAAACCTACATCAGCATTAACATCAGTAAAAAAAGCCAGTATTTTTCTATTTTTAACATAATAGCAATGTTTAAATAGCAAGATTAACATCTATTATTTATGCAAAAAGTACAAATGAAACTATATTTATTCATAGCATAATAAATGAGAAATTGGGTAAAACAAAAAATAAATAATAGGCTGGAGCCATCAAAATAAAGTTTTGAAAATACACATTTTGTTTTGTAAGCAACATAGTGCATAGAACATGTCTGTAAAACTGCATACAATTTTCCTATTAACTTACAGAAAAATTTTCCAGCATATTATATTTCTTTCCAAACATATCCTTTAATCAAAGTTGCCTTTATTCACGCTTTTGCAAATTATAAGAAAATTTCATGTTTTAAAAGAAAATATCAACTGATAAAGACAAATTTAATAGTACTGTATTAAATATGTAAGCAACGATTACCTAAGAATAAAAAGCTCAATATTAATTTCTTGTTTTTAAATATTTTATCAATCTTTATGTCATTTTTAGTAAATCTAAAAGGTATTAATTTAAAAACAACTAGCATATGGATTTATAGTATATAATATATCATCTTTATTCAAAGAGCACAGTAAGGATGAGATTTTATTTATATATCACTTTGAAAAATTAAACAAGAAAGAGATAAATCAAGCCACTAAGAAATCCTTTTAAGATAATTTTGTTGTAAAAATTTAGGTCAATGTCATGTGAATTGAGTCCAAAGATTTATCAATATCTTTTAAAAAGTTCAGACAATCATAAATACATGTTTGAAAACTTTCTCTAACAAACTTTATGGAAAAAAAAAAGTAAGAGGTTTCTTCCTTTAGCATCCAGCATAGCAAGTTACTAGGTCAGTAACAACACATCAGTAGAGATTTATGATGATTCTATGTTCCACTAACTGTAAACCTCCCATAGCTCTAAAAAAAACAAAGGCAATACTTCTGACATCATGACCAGATACAGAGAATACTCCAAATTATAGATATATAAACAAACATGCACCTTTATATACTACATTTTAGCAGTAGTACATTTGAATGTTAATACTATTTAAATGCTTTAAACTGACATTTAGATTATCAAATTAATCCAGTTTTGACATCGCTGTATATTTCTGAAAGGTAAAAACCAAAAATTTTTATTTTCAGATATGTGTATAATATGGGTACCTACCCTCACATAGAGTTAGAACTAATATTTAATTCTGAAAAAAAGTCTAACATAGATTGCTTTAAATAAACACCGAATTATGTTTACTCCTGGTATGGCCCTCTCTGTATTGGGAATATTTTAAGGTAAAATCTTCCAAAGAAAATCCTACATTCTTAAAAATAATGAAACTACTGTTATCTAGAACCCAAGATCAATACTTGTTCATTGGGTGTACTTATAGCATTTTCTTTTGTTGTGGTTGTTCTTATTTTTTGAAATTTTTGCTTGTTTCCTTGTTTTTAACATAGAGGGCATTCATGATTAATTTCATCTATCCCTGCAGTTACATCCAAGACTGGAAATCCTATTTTGAAGTATAAGATAATATGAGCATAATGAGGTTAGTTTTTACAAAATAGAGAAAAAAATCAAGTCTAGAACTTTTAAATTTACACCTTTCAGTTTTCTACTCTACTAGAGAATATGTTTTTCAGAAAACATTCAAATATCTGTCTCTGTCCCTTCTTAAATATAGATGATGATTCTCTTGGTCATCTAAAATAAGCTATAAAAACCAAAAATGATTTTTTCTTCCCTGTTACCTTAAACAGAAGAAAAGGGCAAAACGCTCAAGCTATTTAATATTCTACCTAATTAAATTACTTTCAGGATAAATCAAGTGAAGCAGTTTGTTCTTATTCAGAAGGTAATTTTTACTCTAGAGCAAGAACTATTACTGAAAACCTTATGCAAATAATGAATGGTTAATAGTTGATTAAAATGTAACTAGTAATGTTCATCTTCACTTTCATACCTTCTTATTTTACTCACTCCAAGAACCTCCAGATCTTTATCTTGTCTGACAGAGCTATATTTGCTTCAGGCTTATAATCATTCCTAAAACCTGCTATTACCAGCACTTACCACAGAGACCAAAGGATAACTCGGGTGTGGGTGTGATCTATCACAAGGTCACCAAACTACAGGTTCCCTCCTGGGCTCAGGAGCAAGGTCACTGAGACTTATTAATGACTTACCTCAGAAGATGTGCTTTCCTATAAAATTGTTCTGTTATCTCTGTGGTTAAACATGAGTAAAAGAAAATTTGACATGTCCCTAATTAATAGCATTAGATCACTCCATTTTGACATTTTCAGCACTTTGTAAGTAAATTAGGTTACTTCGTTAGACATCTATATTATTTACATTTGTCTCAATTACTCATGGATTAAATAGGTAGAAAAGACTATTTAACTATAGTCTTAGATTTTCTAGTCTTATATTTAATAAATGTTGTGAGTCTCTCATCTCTCACAAAGAAGTGTCCCATTTAGCTCAAACCATTGACCATGTTCCCCATTGCTTACACAGCATCAAAGATGTGTCTTGCCTTTCTAGTTCTAACCTTCCTTACATTCTCACTTGTCTTTTATGGGCTTTGGACATTTTCCAATTTTTTGAAGAATATCATCAAACTTAAGGTCTGAAATATACTTAAATCATTGGTTTAACAGTCCTAATAAAATAGATTATAACTACTTATTTGAAAGTCCTATCTACAATATAATGGCCATCTCAATGCAAAATCATTTCTATAAAATGGAAGAAAGGTCTAAAAGAAACTACTGAAACCATTACTAAAAAAAATGGCTTTATATTGAAAAGGAAAAAAATAACATTTACTTGAGCCTGTGAAAAATAATTATGAGAATGAAAGTTTGCCTTTTTTCTTGAAAATGAAAATTTTTTCTTCCTGCAGTTTTGTTTATTCCCTTCATTACACTTACATAGACACAACGAAAACAGATGTTAACTTCCCTAACTAGGACCTAAGCAGTCAATAAATATTACCTGATTTTACATAATACATTTTGATGTTATTTCAACAAACATTTCCTGAGTCTCTGTTATATTTAAGACTCTATATTGGACACTCTACGATGTAGAAAGTCTGTAAGTTACAATGCCTACCTTCAAGGTATACCAGTTGTCTAGTTTATGACTTTTGTTACTAGGATTTTTGTGTCAACTTATATGTCATAGTTTAATCAAACACATATATAGCAGATCAGATTAAAATGTCCTCATTTAAAAGGTGCTGACAATCATGACTGCAGCTATTTAGTAGATTGTGTAGAATCAAATTGCTCTTCTAAAAGGGCAGATATCCCGTATCACATCATTAAAATCACTATCAAAATTGTAATTGTACCACTTATCTCACTTTTTATAGATGTGCCAAGGCCTAAATGCATCCCAGTGGTCAACAGAAAGGGAAATAATTTTCTACCTGTACGATACTCTGCAAAACAATCACAGGAAATGTCTGCTAAATTTGTGCAAAGACATATTGTCTTACATAGAGTGGGAGATGTTTTAAACATGAATTAAACCAGCCTAGGCAGTATACCAAGACTCTATCTCTACAATTAAAAATTAAAAAATTAAAATTAGTCAGGTGCAGTTGTATGTGCCTGTAGTCCCTATTACTCGGGTGGCTGAGATAAGAGGATTGCTTGAGCCCAGGAGTTCTAGGCTGCAGCAAGCCATGATCACACTATTACACTCCTGCCTGAGTGACAGAACAAGACTCTGTTAAAAAAAAATTAAACATTATCAGAAGTAAACACTTTTGTAATCTAACCTTTAGTCATCAGAAATAAGAAATTACCAGATAAAAATTTTAATTGTGCTGCCATAATTTTGAAACAAATACATATTAAACAACTTGAAAATGACAGAAATCTTTTGTCCATTGAAATTATCGCCAAATCAAGACACCAAAATTATAATTATTTGAACATGTGTGTGAGTGCATGTGTTGGGGAGAGTTTGTGGGTATCTGTTGAAGAAAATGAATGAATGAATGAATGAATGAATGAATGAATGAATGGTGTAATCAGAAGGGAGCATGAGGAGGAAACGGATGTCCTAGAAAAGAATGTTCCTAACCAACTACTGAAAAAGCAGTACAATGTAGGCAAGAAGGCAGGTGTTGGGTAAAATTTAAACGGTCAACTTGGTTTGTGATGGAAAAAGTCAAAAGCTATTTACATATGATCTTTCTGAGAGGTAGTAGAGAGGCAAAGTGGTCTCTAGAAAATAATAAAATTAAAGTGGACATTTGTTTTGAGCACAGAATGGGTTGAGAGAAGACACACATTTGTATCTTTTGGCGCTGTCTTCTGTGTTCCACCTTGGGCCCAACCCCTGAAGTACTGACTGCCCTCAGACTGCTCACTCTCAATCCAAACTCTGGACACCTATCCCCATCTCTGACTGTGTACAGTGTTCAAATTTTTCCCCCTATTATCTGATAATCAACTGAAAACATCCATCATATGAAGAAAACAATTTAAAACAGTCTAAAAATGTGCTTATGAATAATCATTTCTTCTCTTCCTTTTTGCATGATTTATTTATCCAACTTAAATGTGACTTGATTATAGGGCCTTTCAAGTAACAGTGACTTGGAACTTTTTCAAGGAATACCTATTTTCACAACACACAAACAATTTTTCATAGAAATATATTGAAAGAGATTTCCTAAAACTCCAACTTCTAACATGTCCCAAGAAATTTCCCACTGTTTAGATTACATCTTTCCATCTATTTCCTAAGTTCTATACTTTGCTTTAATACTGTGTGCTTGACCAAGTCATATTTCTTATTCTACTAATTGTGGGTGTTGCTCTATCCTAATTCTCTAAGCATAGTATCAACCTTATCTTGGCTCTCAGTGAACTCTGATCTTCTTACCCACCCTACTACAGTAGCATGGCTACCCTATATATAAAAATAAGAGTAACACACAAAAGTTTGCTTGCTATGTCATGGGTCATGACTGCCTCTTCTTCAAACCTTTGAGTCTGTCTTGTTAATTAATCCACTTGATGAGTCTTCAAGAGAAATCTAAGAACAATGTTTTGTTTTGTTTTCTTAGATTCTCCCATCGCCTTTCTCCAGCTGATTTCTGAAATATCATCTATACTTTAGTTCTGTTAGATGCTAAAAATGGTGGAGCTGTACTGCCAATATTCTTCAAGCAACTAACTAAATTACACTCATGAACATTCAGATTTAACAGTCACCTGCTCACAAAACATGGTTATTGGGTCATAAAACCGAATACAATAATATACATACTGGGGAGATGCTACAAAGATAATTTAAATAAAAGTGTTATTTTCTAATCATTTTACCCTAATCTTAACATCTTTGACTGCCTAAAAATTATATGTTGTCATCTGTGTAGCTAAATTGGATTGTAGTAGTTTAGTAAGTAATATTGCCTGTAGAATAGAATAGTCTATAACGAGAGAAATGGGCAGGAAATAGGTGAAGACTTAAATAAAATATTAAAACAACCAGTTGTCATATCATTTACACATTAAACAGCTTTTAGCACAATTATTTGATAAATAAAATCATGAGAATTTTGTAGGGCAAGTTCCTACTGGAAATTACTGAGGAAATGTCACAGTGAATATGATGCCAAATTTAGAGACACATGAACTGTAAGACAGCTAATCTTTTTTGGCATATTTCCGTATTGCAGAGGAGTCAGGAGGAGAAATGGTTCATAAATGAAACATTTACAAACGTGACCCATGCCAAGAGCAGCATGGCTTCAAAATAGAGAAAAGAATGACAGATGGAAGCTTTATGGTTGGCATAAAAAATAAAATACAATGAAAGCATTATTATCATTATCCTGTAGGGAAGTAAATCATTAAGTACTATTGTCAAATTGTTCATCATTAGAACCTTCTGCAATAAAGTAAATGCAAAAGAGAAGATAATGACATTTTAGCATTTAAGAAATAGAAAACATTTTATTCAACATGGGTTCCCTAAGTATAATTAAGCATAAAAAAGCAAATGTAGGCATTCATAAGACATTGATCAGTTTTCTTAACTTATTGATTACCCAAGATATAGATTATGGCAAAAAATCTATAATGTTCAGAAACTATTAATATTTTGATGACTAAGAGAAATCATCAGGTTCCAAATTCTATCCTCAGCTTTTGTGACTGAGAAGATTAATTTTTATCCTTCCAAGGAGGCATAATCATATTTTAAGAGACCGGTTCTTGTTAATCAGGCATACAGGAGACTCATTTATAAACGATGAATTTATTAATTCACTGATGATTTGTCTCCCCAGGGAATCTCCTTCCCTGCAGGTAAATTCATTCAAAAGACAAAATTACAGATAAAGATTTCTTAGAAAACACTAAGTTACTGGACAGGAGTGACCCTGTTTTATTTTTTTTAAATTCTCTAGATCTATTTCCACTTAATAAACGAATGATTGTAACTATCCATTTTAAGGCACTTAAATTTGAACAGTGCTGAAGAAACACAGATACATTTTTCTACTTATAGTAATTGTTTTTCAAATATAGGTATTGTCAACTATAAAACTGGTATTTCAGATACTTTTTACAAAATATGTTATAGTTCCCATAGTTATTGCTTATCCGTTATTGGCCAAATTTTGGAAGGCCTAGTTTTAATTTTTTTGGAAAGAAACATGTTTCTATCTGTAGACTCACTTGATTTATAAACCAATATTTTTTTTCCAAGGTTTCTTACATGTGAATAAAATTCTGATTCTAAAGGTTGATTTTATTTTCAAATAAGGATAATGACATTTGCTGACTATGACCCATGATTTGGTGAAGAAGCTAAACTTTTAGACATAGGGTTCAGTAATAAGTGACCAGGTTGCTTCTGCTTTTTTCTTTTTTTTTTTAGACAGGGTCTCCTCTGTCACCCAGGCTGAATTGTAGTGGCACAGTTTCCACTCACTGTAACCCCCACCTCCCAGGCTCAAGTGATTCTCCTAGACTCAGCTTCCCAAGTAGCTGGGACTACAGATGTGAACCACCACATCCAGCTAATTTTTGTACTTTTTCTCTAGAGATGAAGTTTCCCCACATTACACAGGCTAAACTTTAACTCCTAGGCTCAAGTGATCTGTCTACCTTGGCCCCCCAAAGTGCTGTGATTACAGGTGAGAGCCACCAAGCCTGGCCGCAAGTTGCCTTTTACAGAGGTAAATATACTGCAGTTCTAGTTTTTACTGATGAAGAATAATAAGAGTTTTATAGACTTAAAACCACTGATTCATCAGCTGGACACGATGGCTCACGCCTGTATTCCCAGCACTTTGGAAGGCCGAAGTAGGCGGATCACCTGAGTTCAGGAGTTCGAGACAGCCTGACCAACATGGAGAAACCCAATCTTTACCAAAATTACAAAAAAAAAAAAATTAGCCAGGCGTGGTGGACCACACCTGCAGTCCCAGCTACTCGGGAGGCTGAGGAAGAAGAATCGCTTGAACCCAGGAGGTGGAGGTTGCGGTGAGCCGAGATCACACCATTGCACTACAGCCTGGGCAACAAGAGTGAAACTCAGTCTCAAAAAAAAAAGCCATTGATTTATCAACTAAAATAGTTTCTGTGTAAATTAGCTTAATATTTTTATTCTACTTCAGTTGTTCATATTTCATCATATTCCATAAAACTGCCATATTTTGAAAATGCAAAATTGTGAAATCTCTTCTGTATTTTGTTTTCTTACTTTTCAAAGAAAATTTATCAGTTTAGGTATTTCAACTATTATTTTAATGCTGTCAACCTCCAAAACAGTATCTCCAGCATAAATTTTCCTCTATGCTTCAGACACAATTCAGAGGCCTCTCCAATGTAACACATTCACATCTGAACTCACTGTTTTCCCATTAAATGGGAACCACCTCCTGATTTATCTGTTTCAGTAAGTGTTACCCAGCATCTGCCCAAGTACACAAATCGTGAACCAACATCCTATCCTTAACACATCCCTCAGTATTCACAACAAATCTATCAGTTTGCAAATGGGATGTTGTAGGCAGAATAGTACGCCTGTCTCCCAGGTTGTCCCAATCCTGATCCTAGGAACTTATGAATATGTTGTTCCATGAAAAAGGAAAATTAAGTTTGCAGATGGAATTAAGGTTACTAATCTGCTAAGGTTGCTAATATCCCTTTAAATAGGGAGACATTTTATATTATTTGTGTGGGCCCAATGTAATAACAGAGGTCCTTAAGAGCAGAAGAGACAGCCAGAGAACCAGAGGAAAATGTGACTCCAGAAGAAAGGCAGAGATGCAATATTGCTGGCTCTGAAGAGAGAGGAAGTCAGCCAAGGAATGTGGGTCATCTCCAGACATTTAAAAGGGCAAGAAAATGGATTCTCTCCTAGAACCTGCAGAATGGAATGCCATTATACTAACACCTTGACTTTAGCCTAGGAATATCCATGTCAGACCTCTAATCTACAAAACTGTACAAATATGCGTGTGTTATTTAAACCACTGAATTTGTGGTAATTTCTTACAGCAGTAATAAAGGACAAATACAGTAAGGTTTTTTAATCACCTTCAAATATATGGCTTTCTAACCCCTACCAATTCCATTTCTTAACTCTACTAGGGTCTCTTGGTCTTGTTCCTTTCATTGAATTCAATGCAGCCTCAATGGTCTACCTAAAATGAAAATCTGATTTCTCTATTTTCTGTTCAAAACTCCTCATTTTCTCTTTAAATTTCTCCTTCTCATTTAGAAAACTAAAATATTTGCTACAGATGTGTATTTCTTTATTTCACATACACACTCACACACACACATATAAAACAGTACACTAGGTTCTGTGTATAAAGTTGTATCAAAATAAACAAAAGCCTCTGCCTTCAGGGTAATTACAATCTCGTGAAAAACAGAAAATAATAGAAAGTATAAAATAAATATATAATTATATATTATGAGAAGTGCTGTAAATCTAATTTAGATTTCAGGCTCACAGAAAATCTCTTTAAAAAAGTCAAGATATCAAGACCATCCTGGCCAACATGGTGAAACCCTGTCTCTATAAAAAAATACAAAAATTAGCTGGGTATGGTGGTGTGTGCCTGTAGTCCCAGCTACTCTGGAGTCTGAGGTAGGAGAACCACTTGAACTGGAGAAGACAAGGTTGCAGTGAGCTAAGATCATGCAGCCTGGCGACAGAGGGAGACTCCATCTCAAAAATAAATAAATAGTCATGATTAAACACAATTGAAGTATTCTATGTATCTTTTTTAGATTCATGATATAAACTGTATAATAATGAATAGAAAAATATATAAAATATCACCAGTATTTTTAACTTAGTATTTGCCACACTTTTTTGACACTAAATCTGCTTTTGTATTTAACTTATACTAATATTCTATTACAAAATATCCAAGGGAACATGGTTTGAAAACTGTTGCCTTACAAGGTATACTCTGAATTGCTTTCCATTGCATGCAAGATGGTTCCTGGCTTAGTCCCATCCACCTTCCAATTTCTACCTCTTCCTCTGTAGCATACCTACCACACCTTCCCCGCACTGTATTACTCAGATATCCTGGTGATCCTCAGACTCACCTTGTACTCTCACCTCTCTACATTTTGACTCCTGCTACTCCTTATTCTTGCAATATTCTCACCCTATTGGTCCCACAAACAGACTCCCAGTCACCACTTACGGCTTAGCCTAAATGTAATTTCTCATAAAATCTTTCTTAATTTATCTCCAAAAGATGCAGATGCACTTATTCTTATGCCCCATTGAAATCTGTACATATTTCACTAACAGCAATTATCTTACTTTATTTTACCACAATGTATATATTTCCTTGAGAAACTGTTCTCCCGCAGACTCAACTCCTTGAAAGCCAGAAATGTATCTTTTAATCCCTAAAGTCTTATACAGGATTGACTACTTTGAAAATAAAAACCTCTCAATTTTGTTGTGAAGCTAAAATTATTCTTTTAAAAAAGTCTTTAAAAATGGTTAACTGAATAGAATAGCAAACTGAAAATGAGGAGATGAGGAATTTATAATAACTAGATCCACATAACTGCAGTTAATAAATGGCTCAAAATGTAAATAACACTGATTATCTGAGAGAACACAAACAAAAAACACAGAATACTTTAGTTTTAAAAATTGAGAAAAGTACATTGGAGAGGGAATAGCTAAGTCCCTGTGATTTTATAAATCCAGTTTTCTAAAAACAATAAATCATAAGATAAACTTCATGCTTTTGTATCATATTGTGTCAAAGGAAGTGACTAGAATAGGGGAAAAGCACTGACAAAGCCACAATAATCATCTTAAAATCCTGATCATGAAGCGAAGAAAAAACAGAAAAAATAACGATCAAAATCATAATGATTCAGGAACTTCAAAAACTAAAGAAAAATAAGTTTTACTAATTTTAGAATTTAATGTATTCAGATTAGTTTTGTTTTTATAAATGTATATGTACATACATATTACTAGTGTGAAGGAATCCACTTGACTATTTCAATTATTTTTTTAAAATTTAAGAAAAAGAAGCACTATTTATTCAGAATAAAACAAATCAGATGGTGCTCTCAACACAGAAACAGTCAATGCATTATGGCCACTGAGGTTGGAGAATGAGGGGAAAAAATACATCAAATGGCATTTAAAAGCATTTAAAAAGAGCTATAGAAGTGGCTACAAGATCTTTGAAGTTAAATATAGGGATCCCACTGATTTGACACTTTCATCTTGAAGTGGCCAGAAGGATACCTTCTACGAAGCTCCTATTTGGTTGGGTTTTCATATAAATTCAATTTTTCTGTAAAGTTTCTGCTCTATTAGATAGCAGATATAATGAAACTTCAAAAAATAAAACAAAATACTGAAAAATCTTCATAGCTATTATTCTATTATTGCTCCTCAGGCTGTAATTATACATTTTGATGATATACTTTTATGCTTTAGAGGAGCAAACGGTGAATATATGGAGGTATGGAAGCATCTATAGGCCAAGATTGCACATTACTGCTGGCACAAGAGTTGTCTCTTTTCTGAACAGGGAAGTCAAAATGACATCAACAAGAAATAGATTACTCCTACCATGAGGTCAGTAGCAATTATCTGGTATATCCTCTATTATAAGGACAATTATATCCTAGTCACCTTATTTACAAAGAAATGGATGATATTATCTTTAAAAAGATTGTGTGCTCAAAGAAAATGTATAAAGCAGAAAATCTTATTAACTGAATAGTTCTAAGGTCCCAATCACAGGTAAGGAAGCTACTGACGTCAGAAACACCAATAGATGCAGTTATTATCTGCATCTGCATCTCCTCATGACCTTTGTCAATCATCTGTTCAGTATTCTAAACCCAAGAACTGCAGGAGACACTCAAATAAATATGGAGCAGAGGGCAACAGGTTTAAGTGGAGCAAGCCATTTTACACCAGGAGGTGATTTTTTGGGGGACAAGATACTTCAAAAACTAAATAACATACTGTACCATGTAAAAATTTGAAAATCTGAGAACACTTAGAAAACTGATCTAAACTTGTGGAGGAACTTATGGAGACAATTTTGACTTTATCCTGTCCAGAAGATTAAACTTCACCTTTTTTTTCCCTGAGACTCACTTTTGTTACCCAGGCTGGAGTGCAATGGTGCCATCTCAGCTCACTGCAACCTCTTCCTCCTGGGCCCAAGTGATTCTTGTGCCTCAGCTTCTTGGATTTCACCATGTTGGCCAAGCTAGTCTTGAATTTCTGGCCTTCAGTGATCTGCCCACTTCAGCATCCCAAAGTGCTGGGAATACAGACGTGAATCACTGCACCTGGCCCAAACACCCTGTTGATGTAGCATTGGACTCACATTGAGAAAAACTGGCATTTCCATTTTATCTAGAAATTTAAAACTCCAGTTGCTCCAGACCAACCCCAAAATATCAAATATTATACTGAAATTCTCCTACCATATCATCTTTAATAATGATGAAACTGAGCTAAAACATTTGGTCAATTCAAAAAACAAAACACAATTTGTAAATATGTACTTGCATTTTATTCATTAAGCCTTTCTTTATCTACATTTCTCTTTTTTTCCCCTCAAAACTTAGTAATTTGTCAGCAAAATAACTGTCTGCATTTTCTTCAAAATTAGAAAATACAAACAGATTACACAACATATTATTGACACACTGACAACTGTAAACCCTTGGGAGACATTGTCTCAACTCCACCTCTTCATTAAAAAAAAATACTGAAATAAAGAAATTTACCTAGGAGTTATTCTTCCTCTAACTTTACACTATATTATTAATTGTGAGTCATGGAGATTCTCGAATCTATTAGTTTTCTTTTCCTTTTATTTTTTTTTAAAAAAAGGAAGAAAGAGAGAAAAAAAAGAATGAAGGAGACGAAGAAAAAGGAAGAGAAAGAGGGAGAGACAACGGGAATATTGCTTTATTGCCCAGGCTAGAATGCAGTCCAGAAATGGGTATTGAAAACCTCTTTTATGCCAATAATTGTGCTCAACAATGGAGACAGGAAGGAACAAGGGAATAAAATAACAAACAAGCAGCCAACCGATATTTCATTTAAACCTATGAAATGCTATGCAATTACTGATGAGTGATTTACTTCCAATTATGTAGTCACTTTTGGAATAGGTGTGATATGGTACTGATAAGAATGTATGTTTTGTGTATTTGAAGTGGAGAGTTCCATAAATGTTCATTAAGTCCACTTGTTCCGGGTCTGAGTTCAAGTCCTGGATATCCCTGTTAATTTTCTGTCTCATTGATCTGTCTAATATTGACAATGTGATGTTACAGTCTCCCACTATTACTGTGTGGGAGTCCAAGTCTCTTTATAAGTCATTAAGAACTTGTCTTATGTATCTGGGTGCTCCTATATTGGGTGTGTATATATTTAGGATCGTTAGCTCTTCTTGTTGCATTGATCATTTTACCATTAGGTAATGGCGTTCTTTGCCTCTTTTGATCTTTGTTGTTTTAAAGTCTATTTCATCAGAGGCAAAAATTGCAACTCCTGCTTTTTATTTATTTATTTTTGCTCTCCGTTTGGCTGGTAAGTCTTCCTCCATCCCTTTGTTTTGAGTCTTTGTGTATTGTTGCATGTGAGATGGATCTGGGTGCAGCATACCAATGGGTTTTGGCTTTTTATCCAGTTTGAATAATAATATATGTGAGTTTAATACTGCCATTTGATGCTAGCTGGCGGTTTTGCCCATTAGTTGATGTAAATTCTTCATTATGTTGATGCTCTTTACTTTTTGATATATTTTTGGAAAGGCTGATACTGGTTGTTCCTTTATATGTGTAGTGCTTCTTTGAGAAGCTCTTGTAAAGCAGACCTGGTGGTGGTGAAATCTCTAAGTACTTGCTTGTTTGCAAAAGATTTTATTTTTCCTTCGCTTGTAAAGCTTAGTTTGTCTGGATATGAAATTCTGGGTTGAAAGTTCTTTTCTTTAAGGATGTTGAATATTGGCCACCACTCTTTTCTGGCTTGTAGGGTTTCTACTGAGAGATCTGCTGTAAGTCTGACAGGCTTCCCTTTGTGGGTAACCTGACCTTTCTCTCTGGCTGCCCTTAGTATTTTCTCCTTCATTTCAACCCTAATGAATCTGACGATTATGTGCCTTGGGGTTGGTCTTCTTGAGGAATATCTTTCTGGTGTTCTCTGTATTACCTGGAGTTGAATATTGTCCTGCTAGGTTGGGAAAGTTTTCCTGAATAATATCCTGAAGAGTATTTTCCAACTTGGATTCATTCTCTGTCACATTCAGGTACACCTATCAAACGTAGATTAGGTCTTTTCACATAGTCCCATATTTCTTGGAGACTTTGCTCATTCCTTTTTATCCTTTTTTCTCTAATCTTATCTTCTCGTTTTATTTCATTAAGTTGGTCTTCGACCTCTGATATCCTTTCTTCTGCTTGATCAATTCAACTGTTAAAACTTGTACATACTTCGCGAAGTTCTCGTATTGTGTTTTTCAGCTCCATTAATTCACTTATATTCCTCTCTAAATTGTCTATTCTCGTTAGCATTTCGTCAAACCTTTTTTCAAGTTCTTAGTTTCTTTGCATTGGGTTAGAACAAGTTCTTTCAATTCACAGAAGTTTCTTATCATCCACCTTTTGAAGCCTACTTCTGTTAATGGAACGCACTCATTCTCCATCAGGCCTTGTTCCGTTACTGATGAGGAACTGTGATCCCCTGTAGAGGGAGAGGCATTCTGATTTTGAGTATTCTCTGCCTTTTTAGGCTGGTTTCTTCCCTTCATTATAAATTTATCCATCGTTGTCTTTGTAATTACTGACTTTCTAATTGGGTCTCTGAGTGGACGTCCAACTTGTTGATTCCCAGCGCTGAAATCTGAGCAATCCATTGTGCCGGCCAAAACAGCGGTGTTAAGATTGATGGTGCTTTTCTGCCCAGGAATCTCCGGTCTGGCTCCCTTCTTGAGTCCATCCTTCAATCAGCTGAATAGGCGACTCTGCCTTCCCGGAGCTCCAAACGTTGGCCAAAAGGGGACCCAGTCCCGCTTACTCTGCACCAAGAACCGCCATGCCGGGGGCCCGTGGGGCTCCTCCGTTGGGAATCTCCTGGTCCGTGAGCAACAATAATTCGTCTGAAAGTGTGGCATCCTCTTGTTCTCTGTGCTTTCACTGGGAGCTACAATCCCGAGCTGCTAGTGATCAGCCATCTTGGATCTCTCTCTACATTTCTCTTAAAGATGGTAGTTCTCCAGTATTACATAATTCAACAACTACTCTGAGAAACTCTCAGAAGTGGCCAACATTATGTTTCTGTGTCCCTGCAAGATCTTGGTTCTCATCCCTCAAGCCTTCTTTTCTCACTATTCCATCCCTCAATGACAGCGCTCCAGGTCGTACTAAATTTACTTCAAGTTATGAAAAACATCAAATTCTTTGGCCCTTTCCATAAGCTAGTATATTTTCATCTCAGTGACTACCTACTTACCCTCAGGCTCAGCTTAAATTACAGTGCCTGTTAGAAGCATCTTCTGATATCCTTCACCTAAAGGTGAAGAAGTGACGAGTTTAAATGGTCTCCTAAAACTAATGCACTTTCCACCATCAAAAGGCATAACTTTACTGCAACTATTGACTTATCTTCCTGAAAAGACTGTTTGATAAGTTTACGGACCTTAGTCACCTTGTTCACTGAATTTTCCAGAACCTAGCATAGTATATCAGAAAGCTATTCTAAGAGTCCAGATGAGAAGGAGAAGCAGGGGGAGTGGCCAAGATGGCCAAATAGGAACAGCTCCAGGGAGCAGTTCCCAGCAAGAGCGATGCAGAGGGCAAGTGATCTCCGCGTTTCCAACCAAGGTACAATGTGCATCTCAATGGGACTGGTTGGACAGTAGGCGTAGCCCCAGGAAGGTGAGCCAAGGCAGGATGGAGTGTTGCCTCACCCAGGAAGTGCGACAAACTGGAGGAACCCCCTTCTACCCAAGAGTGGCCATCGGGGGTTTTTCCAGCCATTCCAGCACTCTGGTCCAGATACCACGGTCTTTATGGCCCACAGACCAGGAGATACTCACTGAGTGACAAGTGCCGCAGGTTTCCAGCACAGCTGTTTCAGCTGGTGCCACAGGTTTCAAAAACCCGCACAAATCTGGGCAGCCATTTTAACTGGTGCCTGGAATGCGTGGGAAACAGAGCTGCTGATTCACCTGAAAAAGACAGGGCTGAAAGCGGGGAGCCAGGCAATCTGGCTCAGTGGGTCCCACCCCCACAAAGAACAGCAATCTGAAATGCACTGGCTCGAGAGTTTCGCAGCCAGTGCAGCAGTTTGAGCTTGACCGGGGATGTTTGAGCTCTGTGGAGAGAAGGGCATACGCCATTACTGAGGCAGTCCACCATTACCGAGATAGTCTGCCACTACCAAGGCAGTCCGCCATTACTGAGGCAGTTCTAACTTTACCTGTGTAAACAAAACTGCAAGGAAGTTTACACAGCAGCCGGGCAGAGCCCATGGCAGCTCAGCAACACCTCTACAGGCAGACTGTGACTAGACTCCCGCCTTGCTGGGCATGGCATCTCTGAAAAAAGGCAGCAGCACGTCAGGGACTTATAAATAAAGCCCCATCTCCCAGGACAGAGCACCTGGGAAAAAAGGCGTTGTGAGTTCCACTGCAGCAGACTTAAATGTCACCACTCAGCAGCTCTGAATGGAACAACAGAGCTCCCAGCACAGCACCTGAGCTCTGATAAGGGACAGACTGCCTCCTTGAGTGGCTCCCTGACCCCTGTATATCCAAAGAGGCACCTCATAAAGGAAAGCTCTGGCTGACATCTGGCGGGTAGCCTTCTGGGATGAAGACACCAGAAGAAGAAACAGGAAGCAACCCTTACTGTTCTGCAGCCCCTGCAGGTGATTCCCAGGCAAGCAGGGTCTGGAGTGGACCTCCAGTAGTCCTGCAGGAGAGGGGGCTGAATGTTAGAAAGAAAACTACAAAGCAGAAAGAAATAGCTTCAACATCAACAGAAAGGGCATCCACTCAGAGACACCAGCCAAAAGTCACCAACTTCAAAGACCAAAGGTAGATAAATCCACAAAGATGGGAAGCAACCAGTGCAAAAACTATAAAATCACTAAAAATCAGAACGCCTCTCCTCCTCCCAGGGATCACAACTCCTCATCAGCAAGGGACCAAAACTGGATGGAGAATGAGTTTGATGAATTGACAGAAGCAGGCTTCAGATGGTGGGTAAAAAGAAACAAACTTCTCTGAGCTAAAGGAGCATGTCCCAACCCAATGCAAAGAAAGTAAGAATTTAGAAAAAGGGTTAGACAAAATGCTACCTAAGATAATCAGCTTAGAAAAGAAGATAAACAACTTGATGAAGCTGAAAAACACAGCACGAGAACTTCGTGAAGCATACACAAGTTTCAATAGCTGAACTGACCAAGCAGAAGAAAGGATATCAGAGACTGAAGATCAATTCAATGAAATAAAATGAGAAGGCAAGATTAGAGAAAAGAAGAGTGAAAAGAAATGAACAAAGCCTCCAAGAAATACAAGATTATGTGAAAAGATCTAATCTACATTTGATCGATGTACCTGAATGCAACGGAGAGAATGAATCCAAGCTGGAAAACACTATTCAGGATATTATCCAGGAGAACTTCCCCAACCTAGCAAGGCAGGCCAATATTCAAATCCAGGAAATACAGAGAACACTACAAAGATACTCCTCAAGAAGAGCAACCCCAAGGCACATAATCATCAGATTCACCAGGGTTGAAATGAAATATGCTAAGGGCAGCCAGAGAGAAAGACCAGGTTACCCATAAAGAGAAGCCCATCAGACTTACAGAGGATCTCTCAGCAGAAACCCTACAAGCCAGAAGAGAATGGGGCCAATATTCAACATCCTTAAAGAAAAATTGTTCAACCAAGAATTTCATATCCAGCCAAACAGATTCATAAGTGAAGGAGAAATAAAATCCTTTGTGGGCAAGCAATTGCTGAGAGATTTTGTCACCACCAGGCCTGCTTTACAAGAGCTCCTGAAGGAAGCACTAAATATGGAAAGGAATAACCAGTACCAGCCACTGAAAAACATACCAAATGGTAAAAGACCATCAACACAATGAAGAAACTGCGTCAACTAATGGACAAAACAACAGCTAACATCAACATGGCAGGATAAAATTCACACATAACAATGTTAACCTTATATGTAAAAATGCTAAATGCCCCAATCAAAAGACAGATAATGGCAAATTGGATAAAAAGTCAAGACCCATAGGTGTGCTGCATTCAGGAGACCCATTTCACGTGCAACGACACACATAGACTCAAAATAAATGGATCTAGGAAGATTTACCAAACAAATATAGAGCAAATAAAGCAGGGGTTGCAATCCTAGCCTCTGATAAAATGGACCTGAAACCAACAAAGATTAAAAGAGACAAAGAAGGGCATTACAGAATGGTAAAAGGATCAATGCAACAAGAACAGCTAACAATTCTAAATATATATGCACCCAATAAAGGAGCACCCAGATACATAAAGCAAGTTCTTAACGACCTACAAAGAGACTTAAGACTCTCACACAATAATAGGGGGAGACTTTAACACTCCACTGTCAATATTAGATCAATGAGACAGAGAATTAACAAGGATATCCAGGACTTGAACTCAGATCTGGACCAAGTGGACCTAACAGACATCTACAGAACTCTCCACCCCAAATCCACAGAATATACATTCTTCCCAGCAGCACATCACACTTACTCTAAAATTGACCACATAATTGGAAGTAAATAACTCCTCAGCAAATGCAAAAGAATGGAATTCATAACAAACAGTCTCTCAAATCATAGTGCAATCAAATTAGAACTCAGGATTAAGAAACTCACTCAAAATCACACATGTGGAAACTGAACAACCCGCTCCTAAATGACTACTGGATAAATAATGAAGTAAAGATAGAAATAAAGACGTTCTTCAAAACCAATGCGAATGAAGACACAGCATAGCAGAATCTCCAGGACACATTTAAAGCAGTGTCCAGAGGGAAATTTATAGCACTAAATGCCCATATAAGAAACAAGGAAACATATAAAATCAACACGCTATCACCAAAATTGAAAGAGCTAGAGAAGCAAGATCAAACAAATTCAAAAGTTAGCAGAAGACAAGAAATAGTTAACTAATATCAGAGCAGAACTGAAGGAGATAGAGACACAAAACATCCTTCAAAAAAATCAATAAATCCAGGAGCCAGTGTTTGAAAACACAAACAAAACAGACTGCTAGCCAGACTAATAAAAAAGAAAAGAGAGAAGAATCAAACAGATACAATAAAAAAGGTTAAAGGGGATATCACCACTGATTCCACAGAAACACAAACTACAATCAGAGATTACTACAAACAACTCTATGCATATAAACCAGTAAATCTAGAAGAAATGGATAAATTCCCGTACACTTACACTAAAGCAGGAAGAAGTTGAATCCCTGAATAGA
Organism: Aotus nancymaae; assembly: GCF_030222135.1. Taxonomy (NCBI): domain Eukaryota; kingdom Metazoa; phylum Chordata; class Mammalia; order Primates; family Aotidae; genus Aotus; species Aotus nancymaae. Next base: position 3,191,254 of record NW_026988435.1, read on the forward strand.
CTGATAACAAGGGCTGAAGTTGAGGCAGCAATTAATAACCTACCAACCAAAAAAAGTCCAGGTCCAGATGGAATGACAGGCGAATTCTACCAGATGTACAAAGAGGAGCTGGTACCATTCCTTCTGAAGTTATTCCAAACAATACTAAAAGAGGGAATCCTCCCTAACTCATTTAATGAGACTAACATCATACTGATACCAAAACCTGGTAGCGATACAATTAAAAAAGAAAATTTCAGGCCAATATCCATGATGCACATCGACGCAAAAATCTTCAATAAATATCGGCAAACTGATTGCAACAGCACATTAAAAAGCTTATCCATCATGATCAGGTCAGCTTCACTCCAGGGATGCGAGGCTGGTTTAACATCCACAAATCTATAAATGTAATCCATCACATAACAGAACCAAAGAAAAAAACCACATGATTATCTCAACAGATGCAGATGCAGCCCTTTATGCTAAAAACCCTTAATAAACTAGGTATTGATGGAACGTATCTCAAAATAATAAAAGCTACTTAAGACAAACCCACAGCCAATATCATACCGAATGGGCAAAAACTGGAAGCATTCCCTTTGAAATCTGGCATTAGACAAGGGTGCTCTCCCTCACCACTCCTATTCAACATAGTTTTGGAAGTTCTAGCCAGAGCAATCAGGCAAGAAAAAGAAATAAAGGGCATTCAATTAGGAAAAGAGGAAGTCAAATTGTCTCTATGTGCAGATGACATGATTGTATTATTTAGAAGACCCGATTGTCCAAGCCCAAAAAATCCTTGAGATGATAAGCAACTTCAGCAAAGTCTCAGGCTACAAAATCAATGTGGAAAAAACACAAGTATTCCTATACACCAATAACAGACAAACAGAGAGCCAAATCATGAGCAAACTCCACTCACAATTGCTACAAAGAGAACAAAATACATAGGAATACAACTAACAAAGGACATGAAGGACTTCTTCAAGGAGAACTACAAACCACTGCTCAAGGAAATAAGAGAGGTCACAAACAGATGGAAAAACATTCCATGCTCATGGTTAGGAAGAGTCAATAACATGAAAATGGCCATACTGCCCAAAGTAATTTGTAGATTCAATGCTATCCTCATCAAACTACCATTGACCTTCTTCATGGAACTGGAAAAAACCACCTTAAACTAAATATGGAACCGAAAAAGAGCCCGCATAGCCAAGACAATTCTAAGTAAAAAGAACAAAGCTGGAGGCATCACGCTACCTGATTTCAAACAATATTACAAGGCTACAGTAATCAAAACAGCATGGTACTGGCACCGCAACAGAGATATAGACCAATGGAACAGAACAGAGGCCTCAGAAGTCATGCCACACATCTACAACCATCTGATCTTCAATAAACCAGACAAAAACAATCAATGGGGAAAGGATTCCCTGTTTAATAAATGGTGTTGGGAAAACTGGCTAGCCATGTGCAGAAAGCTGAAACTGTACCCCTTTCTAACATATTTTACAAAAATTAACTCAGGATAGATTAAAGATTTAAACATAAGACCTAACATGATAAAAACCCTAGAAGAAAGCCTAGGCAATATCATTCAGGACATAGGCATAGGCAAGGACTTCACAATTAAACACCAAAAGCAATGGCAACAAAAGCCAAAATAGACAAATGGGGTCTAATTAAATTTAAGAGCTTCTGGACAGCAAAAGAACAATCAGTAGAGTGAACTGGTAATCAATAGAATGGGAAAAAAAATTGTCAAGCTACCCATCTGACAAAGGTCTAATATCCAGAATCCACAAAGAACTAAAGCAAATATACAAGAAAAAAACCAAACAACCCCATCAAAAAATGGGCAAAAGACATGAACTTTTCAAAAGAAGACATTTATGTGGCCAACAAACATATGAAAAAAATGCTCATTATCATGGTCATTAGAGAAGTGCACAAAACCACAATGAGATATCATCTGATGCCATTTAGAATGGTGATCATTAAAAAATCAGGAGACAACAGATGCCAGAGAGGATGTGGAGAAATGGGAACACTTTTACACTGTTGGTGGGAGTGTAAATTAGTTCAACCATTGTGGAAGACAGTGTGGTGATTCCTCAAGGATCTAGAAATAGAAATAGCATTTACCCAGCAAACCCATTACTGGTATATACCCAAAGGATTATAAATCAATCTATTATAAAGACACATGCATACGTATGTTCACTGCGGCACTGTTTACAATAGCAAAGACTTGGAACCAACCCAAATGCCCATCAAAGATAGACTGGATAAAGAAAATGTGGTATACATACACCATGGAATACTATTCAGCCATAAAAAAAGGATGAGTTCATGTCCTTTGCAAGACATGGATGATGCTGGAAACCATCATTCTCAGCAAACTGACACAAGAACAGAAAACCAAACACCACATGTTCTCACTCATAAGTAGGTGTTGAACAATGAGAACACACGGATACAGGGAGGGGAACATCACACACTGGGGGTCTGCTGAGGGGTGAGGGGCTAAGGAAGGGATAGCAGGGGGTGAGAAGTTTGGGGAGGGATAGCATTAGGAGAAATACCCTAATGTAGGTGACTGGGGGATGGAGGCAGCAAACCACCATGGCATGTGTATACCTATGTTAACAATCCTGCAAGATCTACACATGCACCCCAGAACTTAAAGTAAAATATTTTTTAAAAAAGAGTCCAGATGAGAAATGATGGTAACCTTGTCATAAAAAATTATACTAACTGATCAAGGCCACAGCGATTTCTCAGCCTCTAAATATATTTAACATGTTTAAGTCCATTTTTGCTTCTAATTGGAAACTTTGCATATATCTGTTTATATTCTCTTCACATTTGTTCACCATTGGAATTTATAGTCCCTCAGATCTGTATTGTTACTTTCTGAATGATATAAAATAGCTGTCTTTAACAGATAAGGAATAGGGAAACCTGGAAAGATTAGGAAACTTACTAAAGATCACTCAGGTAATTAGCACTAGCACCAGATTAAAATCCACACCTCTCTCCCAGGCATACTGCCTTTCCCACTATGGCATAATAATTCCATATTCTTAATTAGCATTCATGCTGGTAGGAGAAAACAAGATTTAGAATATATTTCCTCTAACTACATCACATAGTTGTTAAGGACATATTTGATTATATTAAGTGATAATTATTTTTAAAAGAGTTGAATTTTAATTATTTTGATAGATGGTTTGTATTTTCATTTATTTACATATATTTTTATTTATTTTCTACCACTTTTATTTACAAAATTCTCTGTGAACCAGTTTTATCCCATCCTCCCATGAAATTTCGGGTGGTAACATTAATTTTCCATGCCTTTTTAGTCACAAAATATTCTCTTTCAAAAATTTAGACAATTTAGCTCTAGAAAAAAACCAAAATTCTAAATTCTTACAACCCTGCACTTCTTTTCTTCATCAATTTGCTTTTGCTTAAAACCTGGAAGATTGCAGTATGAAAGAGTATGTCTTTAGATTCTGTTCATAATCTGCCACTCACCACAGTCAAGCCGATGGGATGAGTGAAGTAGAAGATGGTCAAAGCTGACTCTCTCTTATGTGACCATCTTAAGAAAATTCTGCTGGAAAATTCCAGTTTTGTGCTTCTTCCAATTAGTTACTTTCAACTTCTTCCTCACTTCTTAGATGACAACATGCCACCAGGAAGCCATTCGAGCATTTGAGACAGCCCTTTGTAAAGGCTTCTAGGACAGTTTCTTTCTTAATGACCTACATCCAAGAGATGAAATATGCATCTCTGACCCCTAGGCACTAATTATGGAGCTACCTCCTGGTGCAGCCCAGCTTCTAACTCTGCTCTCCTGTCTCAGGTCACCTAGCCACAAACTCTCACATCATTCTCATGCTCCCCAAATTACAGCAAACATGAATTGATCTTTGAATTATCCCCTCAATGTCCCCTGCACTAAGGTACCCCTACTCACTCCCAAGCACAACTCCTTCCAATCTCCCCAAATAAATCACTTATTATAGTTGAAACTGGACATCTCTAATGCTGGAAAGACAGGTTTTTAAAAACTTTTAACTATGAGCTGTACAGGGATGGTCTAGTGATTCACCTTAAACTGTGTAAGTACTGGCACTCCTATATTGCTCTTGATCTTGGAATTTCAGCTCAGTTTATGAATCTCATTCTAAAATCCTATTGTGTAAGATAATTATGTTAGCTGGCAATTCTAGAGTGATTCCTGTATGTCAGGCACTCTGCTAAGCATGCTCTCAGTGCATTACCTCATTTATTATTTATTTCAAATTTATTTATTTTAACGGCCTTACTATAAATCCCACTTTACCAGTTGAGAAATCAAAGTCCTGAAGAGGTAAAGAAACTCCAGGCAGCACAGCTAGTGAGAGGCAAGACCACTTGAATTTAACTCCAGCCAGCTGGGGCTTGAAGCCCAAGTACCTAACCACTATGCCTAAGGCCTCTCTGATCATGTGAATGAAAAATAATAGAAAAGTTTAAGGATAAGGAAAATTTATAAGAACAAGATTTGACATTTTGGAGGGATCCTGCACTCTCTTGGTTTCCCATTGATGGATTCTAACAAGCAACTATAAAAAATTAACACAGCAAGACTTAAAAGTTAGTATGACTTTATATGGAATTTTTCCTCACACAAAGCCAAAAAAGAATTACCTTCATATTTATTTAGAATTCTAAAAATAAAATACTGTAAAACTTGATTTTAAATTCAACTGATTTTATAAGGAGTTTCATATTACTATCCAAACTCCCACAGTGCAAAATGAATAAATACCAAGTCAGAATCACCCATATTTCTATTGATAAATAAAATATTTAAACTGGCACTTTTTAATGCTATTACCTTTGAGTTTTAGAATATTTCAGACCTAATCAGCTCAACTGGACCAAGGTAATGAACAAATCTTATGACAAAAGGCTATGGACATTTTTATTTGGTCAGCAATTTCTAAATTAAAGCCTGCTGGGAAGCTAAACTTCGTGTCTTATTTACTTCAGTTTTGAAGGCTGCCCAAGGAGACAGCTCTAACTTTTGATAAACATATATTTTCCCCTAGGAATTTTCCAATTTTATCCAAAGTGTATCAGAAAAAGCAGTTACTGTGTTAAGTTACATAGGCCAAAGAGCAAAATTACAGCTATGACTGTAATTTTATATGACTGTAATGACTGAACCTCAATGTTTTCATATTCTCGATTACTAGTTTATGAAAACTATTACTAGTTTTCATAAACTAGATTACTAACCTTAGAAAATTTTATAAGAAATATAAGCATAGGCCAGGTGCAGTGACTCACGCCTGTAATCTCAGACCTTTGGGAGGCTGAGGTGGGTGGATCATTAGGTCAAGAGATTGAGACAATCCTGGCCAACATGGTGAAATCCTGTCTCTACTAAAAATACAAAAATTAGTGGGCATCGTGGCAGGTGCCTGTACTTCCAGCTACTCCAGAGGCTGAGGCAGGAGAATCGCTGAAACCCAGGAGGTGGAGGATGTAGTGAGCTGAGATCATGCCATGCACTTCAGCCTGGCAACAGAGCAAGACCTTGTCAAAAAAAAAAAAAAAAAAAAAAAAAGAAAAATAAAGGAAGAAAAGAAAGAAAAGAAAAGAGAATAAAAGAAAAGAAAGAAAGAAAAGTACATCACTATTCAGATAACCTAAGCATAAGGAAAATGAGTAAACTCTAGCCTGGAATGAAATACATCTTATTTTTTAAGCATATAAACATGACACATTTACCCTATCTCAAAAGATTCCAGAACACTCTTGAATTATTTAGTATTTTATAGCATAATAAAGCATGTAATCAAATTTTCAAATAATCTTTTAAAATATGAAGATTTTTTTTTAATAGATGGAGTCTCATTCTATAACCCAGGCCAGAGTACAGTAATGAGATGTTGGCTCACCACAACCTCCACCTCCTGGGTTCAAGCACTATTCTTGCTTCAGTCTCTTGAATAGCTGAGATTACAGATGCATGCCACTATACCCAACTAATTTCTGTATCATTAGTAGAGACAGGGTTTCACCATGTTGGCCAGACTGGTCTCAAACTCCGGATCTCAAGTGATCCACCTGCCTCAACCTTCCAAATTGCTGGGATTACAGTAAATACTTTTATAACAATTGATTTGGTAACTAATAGTATTCACAAATCTTTATTTCAACATATTCTCTTGTGTTCTTAGAATTGAACTTGACCAAATTTTAATTAAAGTAGAAATATTAAAAATAATTAAAAACTTAATCTAGGATTGTTATCACATTTAAAATTTTAATATACATTCACATAATTTCACTAAGTAAAACAAGCATATTAAAATTAATAACAAAATCTGATTTGTAAGATAAATTTAATGAAATATATGTCTAAATAAGACTGTTTACATATACCCATGCAAACAATAAACCATTTTGAAAATTTTTTAAAATTTCAAGCCTATGTAGAAAGAATGAACACATTTTCTGTAGCTAACAGTACTCCAAGTGACTATTCCTTGCTACGTCCAACAAAACTGTGAATGTTATCCAACATGTCCCAACAATTTTTTCCATCTTCTTAACACTGGCTTTTGGTAAAATGACTATCTAATAAGCTACTGATAATGTGTACTGAATGAATGAACATGATCTTTTCTACTCTACCCCTAGATTACCTGCCAAATTGTAAGTGACCTGCAATAACTTTATTGCATATCTTTAGAGGGGAAACTGAATTTTGGCTTTCTATAAAATTGCACCATTCCAAAGTATGCAAAAATATATACATATTTTTTCATATGATTTATTCCCTATTTAGCAAAAATAACTTCTTGTATAATTCTCTTCTTAAGGATTACAATCCTAAAGAATCTTTTTAAATGTTTCATCATTTCATGAATTATTCATACTGATATGCCTATTTATTTAAGCATAGCATGCCCTATCTATTCTATAAAAATACATTTTCTTTCTTCTTAAGAGAAACATTACTCTATTTTGCACAACAGCAATGAGGAAACATTAAAATACGGCTTGAATGTAGGGGATTCTTTGAGTTCTCTTTGGATCATCTCACCATTTTGCAATAGAAAATAAATGTGTCAATCTATGTTTTGATAAATATCCAAAATTATTTAACAATTATTATATATTCTCTCAGGAGCAGGGGTGAGAAATGTAAGAAATTACTGACTACTTGATTTTAAGGAGACCGGATCTGAGATGGCCGAATAGGAACAGCTCTGGAGTGCAGTTCCCAGCAAGAATAATGTAAAGGGTGAGTGCTGACCACATTTCCAAATAAGTTTTCACTGCCCACAGGCCAGAAGATTCCCAGGCCGAAAAGCACCACAAGTTTTCAGCATGGCTGGTGCCACGGGTAGGCACACAGAAATGCACACAAATCTGGGCGGCCATTTCAACTGGTGCCTGGAACACCTGGGAGACACAGCTGTCCATTCAACTGAAAGGGAGGGGGCAGAGACAGGGAGCCAGGTGATATGGCTCTGCCGGTACCACCCCCACAAAACAAGCAATCTGAAGCTCTGGATTGAGAGTTTGGCAGCAAGTGCAGCTGGACCCAGGATGGTCCAGCTCAGTGCAGGGAAGGGCATCTGTGACTACTGAGGCAGTCCACCAATACCAAAACAGTTCACACAGCAGCTGGAAAGAGCCTGCGGCAGCTCAGCAATGCCTTCACTGGCAGACTTTGAATAGAATGCCCTACCCACGCAGGGCAGGGCATCTATGAAAAAAGGCAGCAGCAAGTCAGGAACTTATAAATAAAGCCAACCTTCCTAGGCCAGAGCACCTGTGAAAAGAGGTGGCTATGAGTTTCGCTACAGCAGGCTTAAAGGTACCTGCCCAGCAGCTCTGCACAGAACGGAGCTCCCAGCACAGCACTTGAACTCCTATAAGAGACAGACTATCTCCTCAAGCAGCTCCCCAACCCCTGCATACCCAAAGAGACACCTCATAAAGGAGAGCTCAGGCCAACATCTGGCAGGCACCCTTATGGGATAAAGATACCAGAAGAAGAAACCGGCAGCAACCCTTAATATTCTGTAGCCCCCACGGGTGACCCCCAGGCAAGCAAGGTCTGGAGTGGACCTCCAGCACACCTGCAGCAGAGGGGCCTGACTGTTGTTAGAAGGAAAAGTAAGAAACAGAAAAAAATAGCTTCAACATCAACAAAAAGGATGTCCTCTCAGAGACTCCATCCGAAAGTCATCAACTACAAAGACCACAGGTAGATAAAACCACTAAGATGGGAAGAAACCAGCACAAAAAGGATGAAAACACCAAAAACCAGAATGCCTCTCCTCCTCCAAGGTATCACAACTCCTCACCAGCTAGAGATCAAAGATGGATGGAGAATGACTCTGATGAATTGACAGAAACACGCTTCAGAAAGTGGGTAATAACAAACTTCTCAGAGCTAAAAGAACATGTGCTAACCCAATGCAAAGAATCTAAGAACCTAGGAAAAAGGTTAGATGAGATGCTAACTAGAATAAACAGCTTAGAGAAGAATATAAACGACTTGATAGAGCTGAAAAACACAGCACAAGAACTTCACGAAGCACACACAAGTTTCAACAGCTGAATCAACCAGGCAGAAGAAAGGATATCAGAGATTGAAGATCAACTTGATGAAATAAAACAAGAAGGCAGGAATAGAGAAAAAAGAGTGAAAAGAAATGAACAAAGCCTTCAATAAATATGGGAGTATGTGAAAAGACCTAATCTATGTTTGATAGGTGTACCTGAATGTGACGGAGAATGAATCCAAGTTGGAAAACACTCTTCAGGATATTATCCAGGAGAACTTCCCCAACCTAGCAAGGCTGGCCAATATTCAAGTCCAGGAAAAACAGAGAACACCACAAAGATATTTCTCAAGAAGAGCAACCCCAAGGCACATAATCATCAGATTCACCAGGGTCGAAATGAAGGAAAAAATGCTAAGGGCAGTCAGAGAGAAAGACCGGGTTACCCACAAAGGGAAGCCCATCAGACTCACAGAGGATCTCACAGCAGAAACCCTACAAGCCAGAAAAGAGTAGCGGCCAATATTCAACATCCTTAAAGAAAAGAACTTTCAACATAGCATTTTATATCCAGCAAAACTAAGCTTCATAAGCAAAGGAGAAATAAAATCCTTTACGGAAAGGCAATTGCTGAGAGATTTCGTCGCCACCAGGCCTGCCTTATAAGAGCTCCTGAAAGAAGCACTAAACAAGGAAAGGTACAAGCAGTACCAGCCACTCCAAAAACGTATCAAAGGATAAAGACCATCAACACAATGAAGAAACTGTGTCAACTAACAGGCGAAATATCCAGCTAGCATCAAAATGGCAGGATCAAATTCATACATAACAATATTAAACTTAAATGTAAATGGGCTAAATGCCACAATCAAAAGACACAGACTGGCAAATTGGATAAAAAGCTAAGACCCAACGGTTTGCTGTTTTCAGGAAACCCAACTCACGTGCAAGGACAAACATATGCTAAAAATAAAGGGATCCTGGAAGATTTATCAAGCAAATGGAGAGCAAAAAAAAAAGCAAGATTTGCAATCCTAGTCTCTGATGAAATGGACTTTAAACCAACAAAGATCAAAACAGACAAAGAAGGGCATTACATAATGGTAAAAGTATCAATGCATCAAGAAGAGCTAACTATCCTAAATATATATGCACCCAATACAGGAGCACACAGGTACATAAAGCAACTTCTTAATGACCTACAAAGAGACTTAGACTCCCACACAATACCAGTGGGAGACATTAACACTCTACTGTCAATATTAGACAGATCAACAAGACAGAAAATTAACAAGGATATCCAGGACTTGAACTCAGATCTGGACCAAGTGGACTTAATAGACATGTACAGAAATCTCCACCCCAAATCCACAGAATATACATTCTTCTCAGCACTGCATTGCACCTACTCTAAAATTGACCACATAATTGGAAGTAAGTCACTCCTCAGCAAATGCAAAAGAATGGAATTCATAACAGTCTCTCAGAACACAGGGCTATCAAATTAGAACACAGAATTAAGAAACTAACTCAGAACCACACAACGTCATGGAAACTGAACAACCCACTCCTGAATGTCAACTGGAAAAACAATGAAATGAAGGCAAAAATAAAGACGATGTTTGAAACCAACCAGAACAAAGACACAACGTACCAGAATCTCTGGGACACATTTAAAGCAGTGTCCAGAGGGAAATTTATAGCAATAAATGTCCACCAGAGAAGCAAGGAAAAATCTAAAATTGACACCCTATAGTGAAAATTGAAAGAACTAGAGGAGCAAGATCAAAAAAATTCAAAAGCTAGCAGAAGACAAGAAATAACTAAGATTACAGCAGGACTGAAGGAGATAGAGACACAAAAAAACCCTTTAAAAAATCAATAAATCCAGGAGCTGGTTTTTTGAAAAGATCAGAGAGACTGCTAGCCAGATTGATAAAGAAAAAAAGAGAGAAGAATGAAATAGATGCAATAAAAAACGAAAAAGAGGATATCATCACCAATTCTATAGATATACAAAATACCATCAGAGATTACTACAAACAACTCTATGCACATAAACCAGTAAACCTAGAAGAAATGCATAAATTCCTGTACACTTGCACCCTCCCAAGCCTAAATCAGGAAGAAGCTGTATCCTTGAACAAACCAATAACAAGGGCTGAAGTTGAGGCAGCAATTAATGGCCTACCAACTAAAAAAAAGTCCAGGTCCAGATGGGTTTACAGCTGAATTCCACCAGATGTACAAAGAGGAGCTAGTACCATTCCTTCTGAAACTATTCTAAAAAATACAAGAAGAGGGACTCCTTCCCAAATCATTTTATGGGACTAACATCATCCTGATACCAAAACCCAGCAGAGACTCAACAAAAAAAAGAAAACTTCAGGCCAATATCCATGATGAACACTGACGCAAAAATCTTCAATAAAATACTGGTAACCCAATTGCAACAGCACATCAAAAACCTTATCCATCACGATCAAGCAGGCTTCATCCTGGGAATGCAAGGCTGGTTCAAAATACACACGTCTATAAACGTAATCCACCAATAAACAGAACCAAAGACAAAAACCACTAGGTTATCTCAACAGATGCATAGAAGGCCTTCGACAAAATTCAACAGCCGTTTATGTCAAAAACTCTCAATAAACTAGGTATGGAAGGAGCATATCTCAAAATAACAAAAGCTATTTAATACAAACATGCAGCCAATATCATACTGAATGGGCAAAAGTTGGAAGCCTTCCCTTTGAAATCCAGCACTAGACGAGGATGCCCTCTCACCACTCCTATTCAATATAGTATTGGCAGTTCTAGCCAGAGCAATTACACAAGAAAAAAAAATAAAGAGTATTCAATTAGGAAAGGAGGAAGTCAAACTGTCTCTATTTGCAGACAATATGATTATATATTTAGAAGACCCCACTGTCTCAGCCCAAAATCTGCTTAAACTGATAAGCAACTTCAGCAAAGTCTCAGGATACAAAATCAGTGTGCAGAAATCACAAGCATTTCTATACGGCAATAACAGACTAACAGAGAGCCAAATCATGAGCAAACTCCCATTCACAATTGCTAGAAAGAGAACAAAATACGTAGGAATACAACTAACAAAGGATGTAAAGGACCTCTTCACGGAGAACTACAAATCACTGCTCAAGGAAATAAGAGAGGACACAAGCACATGAAGAAACATTCCATGCTCATGGTTAAGAAGAATCCATATCATGAAAATGGCCATACTGCCCAAAGTAATTTATAGTTTCAACGCTATCTCCATCAAGCTACCTATGACCTTCTTCACAGAACTGGAAAAAACCACCTTAAACTTCATATGGAACCAAAAGAGAGACTACATAGCCAAGAAAATCCTAAGCAAAAAGAACAAAGCTGGAGGCATCATGCTACCTGACTTCAAACTATACTACAAGGCTACAGTAATCAAAACAGCATGGTACTGGTACCAAAACAGACATATAGACCAATAGAAGAGAACAGAGGCCTCAGAGGCAATGCCACACATCTACAACCATCTGATCTTTGACAACCCTGACAAAAACAAGAGATGGGGAAAGGATTCCTTGATTAATAAATGGTGTTGGGAAAACTGACTGGCCATGTGCAGAAAGAAGAATGCAGGACCCCTTCCTGACAACTTACACTAAAATTAACTCCAGATGGATTTAAGACTTAAACATAAGACCTAATACCATAAAAATCCTAGAAGAAAACCTAGGCAAAACCATTCAGTACATAGGTATAGATAAGGACTTCATGACTAAAACACCAAAAGCATTAGCAACAAAAGCCAAAATAGACAAATGCGACCTAATTAAACTCCAGAGCTTCTGTGCAGCAAAAGAAACAATCATTAGAGTGAACTGGCAACTAACAGAATGGGAAAAAATTTTTGCAAACTACCCACCTGACAAAGGGCTAATATCCAGAATCCACAAAGAACTAAAACAGATTTACAAGAAAAGACATATATGGGGCCAACAAACATATGAAAAAGTGCTCATCATCACTGATTATTAGAGAAATGCAAATCAAAACCACATTGAGATACCACCTCACGCCAGGTAGAATGTTGATCATTAAAAAATCTGGAGACAACAGATGCTGGAGAGGATGTGGAGAAAGAGGAACACTTTTACACTGTTGGTGGAAGTGTAAACTAGTTCAACCATTGTGAAAGACAGTGTGGTGCTTCCTCAAGGACCTAGAAATAGAAATTCCTTTTAACTGAGCAATCCCATTACTGGGTATATACCCAAAGGATTATAAATCATTCTAATATAAAGACACATGCACACATATATTCATAGTGGAACTGTTTACAATAGCAAAGACCTGGAACCAACCCAAGGGCCCATCAAGGATAGACTGGACAAGGAAAATGTGGCACATATACAGCATGGAATACTATGCAGCCATTAAAAAGGATGAGTTCATGTCCTTTGCAGGGACATGGATGAATCCGAACACATTCATTCTCAGCAAACTGACACAAGAACAGAAAACCAAACACCGCATGTTCTCACTCATAGGTGTATGTTGAACAACGAGAACACATGGACACAGGGAGGGGAGCATCACACACCGGGGTCTGTTGGGGGGAGCAAGGGAGGGACAGCGTGGGGGTGGGAAGTTCGCAAAGGGATAACATGGGGAGAAATGCCAGGGGTAGGTGACACAGGGATGGAAGCTGCAAACCACATTGCCATGTGTGTATGTATGCAACAATCCTGCATGATCTGCACATGTACCCCAGAACCTAAAGTACAGTTAAAAAAAAAAAAGAAAAAAGAAATTACTGACTACTTAGGGTTAATTCATGAGTATGTTGGTTAAAGTTTTAGCAAGAATCATATATTTTATTCATTAATGGGACCTAGTTAGAATTATATTTTTGATTTATATACAGTAGCTAACACTGTGTTCTTATTCAATATAAAATAATTGAAGTAAAAATAAATAGACTTTCATTCTACTGGATTACAAAGAAAAATGAGCAATAAACCAGCTTTCTAAAAAGTATCAGTTAGTGTTTTGTGATGGACAGGCACCAAGGCTAGGGTCCACCTTAACAGAGCAGAACCACCATCCAGGAAGACAGACTGTTACAATTGCTACAATACAGATGACAAGGAAGACCCAATATACTCCCACTGACAATCTGATAACTCAAAATCAAACAACCAAACATGAGACTCCAGCAGCAGTCTAGACATGGTCTAAGAAAAGTTGTCAAGATTATTTTCCTTTCCAGCTAGTTATGGTAAGAAACAATAAATATCTTGCAAGACAAGATAGGGTACAGTGTGACTGAAGCTGCTCCCATAGTTTCTTTCTTGGTATACTACACCCAGTAAATAGTCCTCTCTTACTGTATTCTACATTCATATTTTTTCACTGAACCAAGTGGGAAATCTAGATGGATTAGTTAAATGGAATTTCTCAAACTACTAAAGGAGCTATTGTGCATCACTTCCACATATCAGATATACAAAATTACTTAATGATTTAATTACATCTTATTTTTCCAATTATGTTTGGCTTATTGTAACAATTATAATAGAGCCTCCACTATTTTCATAAGCACTTTGATATTCAAAATGTAACATAAAGACTACCTTCTTTAGTGTCATTTGGGATACTGTTAATAAAGCATATTTGACTCACTTCAATCTGACTGGGTCAGAATCTCCCATGGTGGAGAACAAAATACGTAGGAATACAATCTGCATGTTTCATACATTTTGTCTTATTTATCTATTTATAAATAAGCTTATCAGGAAATTATTATGCATTATGTAGTGAATTAATAATTGAGAATTATTGCTATGGGACAGTGGCTTTCAATCTTGTTGGCTACTCACAATCAAAATACAATTTACATTAGGGACCAGTATATACAGAAAAAAAAAATTTCACAGAATACTTGCCTCTGATGCAATTTTATATTTTCTATTCCCTCATTTTATTTTTGTGTTTATCTTATTCATTAACCTATTGGTTCACAACAGGCAGACTGAAAAACACTATTTAACAGAGGTAAACATTGTGATTTTGTATTCTTCAAGTATTCATAAATCTATAACTTTCTATCCCTATAATTCTATTCTAAAATATGAGTAGATTCATCATATTCTACATATGGGTGGATTCATCCCCTGTATTTCAAACAGATGTTCTAATACATCATCACTGCTTATGACAAGATTAGCTAAACATTCTTAGACTTCACAATATATCCCAGACCTATAACTGCAAAGTTGAGCCAGTTCTGAATCAGGGGAACAGATGCTCCACAATTCAATGAATCCAGTGGAATCTTACCCTTCATATCAACAAATTCCTTCAAGGATATATGGAAATGTGCTGGGTTCCCCTGTTTCAGTAATTCAAATCAAGAAAAACCTGATAAAGTGATGATGTAATTAGCACATTAGTTTTCCTAGCAAGTAAAGATTAAAAATATATCACTGAAATTAATTGATGGGTGTCAGGAAGTTAAGACAAGCAAAACAAGCAGGGAACTAAGACAAAACCATCCACCAGCCAAAAAAACCTCAGTAATCCATGGAGAGCAATTACTGAAACATGGAGACCGACATCAGCAGCAAGACATCATCAAAGTTACTGACGTGAAGACTTTATTGCATTTCTAGCTAGATAGGATAGTAAGTCTTTATATGACAGCATATGAGCCACACTACTGAATAAAAGTTAATTGGGCACAGCATGAAACTAACCCTAGAACAACTGCTCACCAAATTAGTAAGTCTCCTTTAAGCCTCCACTTTGAATTCTTACAGACCAATTGCATTTGAAGAAATGCAACTTACAATTTTTACATGCTGCCACTTAATTATACTAACTAGAGAAGAGATCCATTAACATCTGGAAATTAATTTTCTTCTTTGATCATAAAAGCTACTTTCCTGAAGTCATTCTTTCCTCATTTAAAAAAAGAACTCATTAATCAAAAATATTTGTCTTATCTTTGGACTAGTATCTATGTACTGGGAAGATAGTGAACATGACAAATACACTTTCATGGGATGTACAAGATATCTTATTTTTACTAATTTTATCTACACATGTTCAAATGGCCTAAATAATTTTACAATTTACATATAATTTAATCACTTGTTCTCACAAAGACTACATGAATTGAGGAGCAGCTTCTTTTAGAATACAATTATGCCTGCTGGGATCAACCTGGTTGTCTTTTTGTTTTAGCTGTATTTCCTTTCTTGACATCTGTCTTGATCACACACTCTCTACCTCTTCCCCTCTAGTACTACCATATATTTTTCTCTTATTCTTTCAAAAGTCAAGTTCTGTTGGAATTATCATCATGTATACCCACCCATTGATTACAGAAAGGATTCATCTTTGTTTAGTCCTCATGAGATGATCTGGCACTCTTACATTTCATCGTAATTTCACTGTTTTCTGATAAAAATCATGCTACAAGTCTTTACTACCTCATCCTAACTCAGATATTCCATATTTACCCTCTTATCATATTTAACATATCTATAAGATAAACCAGATACAGCAAGACATTTATTTTTGGGAGGTAGAAGCAGTGAAAGAGTATAATTAT
The DNA here is from genome assembly GCF_030222135.1 of Aotus nancymaae. NCBI lineage: Eukaryota > Metazoa > Chordata > Mammalia > Primates > Aotidae > Aotus > Aotus nancymaae. The sequence goes on from NW_026988435.1 coordinate 3,207,445, forward strand.
TAGAGAAAGTAACTTATGTCCAGAGGCTATTTTCATTTTAAATGTGACTAACTTAGAAGGGCAAAGAAAGAATGCATGACATACATTTTTGTATGCTGTCACAGGGTCAGTCGGGGTAAGTTTAACTAATAGTAGACAGGGAAAACCACAATCACTGGAACTTGAGGTACACAATATAGGGCAGGTGACTGAGGTTCAAGTTTACAGACAGGCACATAGTTTGAGGAAGTCGCTAGGATTCGTTCTTAGTAAAAAGACAAAGATACTTAAAGATTAGAGAGAACATATAAGATTAACCTAACACCAGAACTACTGGGGAGCTGATGCACTTGGTGGCAGTTTTTAAGTAAACACCCCAGAATCTTTTCTACTAAGCAAACCTACTCCTCTCCTCCAGTCTAGATGGGAATTATGTCAAGACAAGGGACCCAAGTGGGCCTAGGTTCAAACAAAGAAAGATTTAGTGGGAAATGATTATATGGTACCAATATACTTTGTAATTTTACACAAATATAAATATATTTGAATAAAGTCTATATATTGAGTAATAATGATTTTTGTTCAAATAATAGAAAGTACAAGTTAGAGAAGGAGATAAATTCAAATAAAGAATATTTCTTATTATTGTTATGTACTGTCATTGTTAAAGCATACTTTTCTTTAAGGCATCATAAAACAAAGCCTGTTGCATGATATATTCACAGTGATAATCATACACCCTCAAGTTAGCTCATTTTTGGCTGGCTGCCAATTCAAGTGATAATTGTACTTACAGCATTCCTTGCTCCTCACTCTAACATGATCCTTTTTATTCAGAATATTTGCAGCCAAATTTCTCCTGCTAGGAAAAGTAATTCTGCAGGCTCACATCCAACTTCATTACTATGCTACCTAGTTACTGCCACATCACTGACAGAATTACCTCACAAAATTGACAAACATGCTTTTTCTAACTAAACTAAGCTAAATATGACTTCCTTAAAGAGAGGGTTCTCAGGGAGGCAGAGGTTGCAGTGAGCTGAGATCGCACCATTGCACTCCAGCCTGGGCAATAAGAGTGAAACTTCGTCTCAAAAAAATAAAGATAAAAAAGGGATCAATGAAACAAGAAGAGATAACTATCCTAAATATATATGCACCCAATACAGGAGCACCCAGACTCATAAATCAAGTTCGTACAGACCTACAAAGAGACTTAGACTCCCACACAATAATAGTGGAAGATTTTAACACCCTACTGTCAATATTAGACAGATCAATGAGACAGAAAATTAACAAGGATATTCAGGACTTGAACTTAGTTTAGGACCAAGTGGACCTAATAGACATTTACAGAACTCTCCAACCCAAATCCATAGAATATACATTCTTCTCAGCACTACATCATACTTATTCCAAAACTGACCACACAGTTGGAAGTAAAACACTCCTCAGCAAATGCAAAAGAACAGAAATCATAAAAAACCGTCTCTCAGACCACAGCACAATCAAATTAGGACTCAGGATTAAGAAATTCACTCAAAATCACACAACTACAAGGAAACTGAACAAAATGCTCCTGAATGACTATGGGGTAAATAACAATATTAAGGCAGAAATAAATAAGTTCTTTGAAACCAATGAGAACAAAGGCACAACATATCAGAATCTCTGGGACATAGCTGAAGCAGTGTTTAGAGGGAAATTTATAGCACTAAATGCCCACAGGAGAAAGCAGGAAAGATCTAAAATTGACACTAAAGTCACAATTGAAAGAACCAGAGAAGCAAGAACAAACAAAAAGCTAGCAGAAGACAAGAAACAACTAAGATTAGAGCAGAACTGAAGGAGATAGACACAAACACACACACACACACACACACACACACACACACACACACACAGCTTCAAAAAAATTAATGAATCCAGGAAGTGGATTTTTGAAAAGATTAACAAAACAAATAGACCACTAGTCAAACTGATAAAGAAGCAAAGTGAGAAGAATCAAACAGACACAAAAAAGAATGATAAAGGTAAATTTTAAAGAAAATCTAGAAGAAATGGATAAATTCCTGGACACATACACCCTCCTAAGACTAAACCAGGAAGAAGTCGAATCCCTGAATAGACCAGTAACAAATTCTGAAATTGAGGCAGTCATTAATAGCCTACCAACCAAAAAAATCCCAGGACCAGACAGATTCACAGCCAAATTCTACCAGCAGTATTAAGAGGAGCTGTTACCATTCTTTCTGAAACTATTTCAAACAACAAAAAAAAGAGGGACCCCTCCCTAACTCCTTTTATGAGGCCAGCATCACCCTGATATCAAAACCTGGCTGAGATACAACTAAAAAAGATGATGACAGGCCAATATCCCTGATGAACATCAATGTGAAATCCTCAACAAAATACTGGCAAACCGAATCCAGGAGCACATCAAAAAGCTTATTCAGCACAATCAAGTAGGCTTAATCCTTGGGATGCAAGGCTGGTTTAACGTACGCAAATCAATAAATGTAATCCATTACATAAACGGAACCAATGACAAAAACACATGAATATTTCAATACCATGCAGAAAATGTCTTCAATATAATTCAACACCCCTTCATGCTAAAAACTCTCAGTAAACTGGGTACTAATGAAACATGCCAAAATAATAGCTATTTATGACAAACCCACAGCCAATATTGTACTGTACTGAATGGGCAAAAGCTAGAAGTAATCCCTTTGAAAACCAGCAGAAGATGAAGATGCCTTCCCTCGCCACTCCTATTCAAAATAGTATTAGAAGTTCTGGCCAGTGCAATCAGGCAAGAGAAAGAAATAAAGAGTATTCAAATAGGAAGAGAGGACAACTTTTCTTTGCTGATGACATGATCGTACATTTAGAAAACCCCATTGTTTCAGCCCAAAATCTGCTTAAACTGATAAGCAACTTCAGCAAAGTATCAAGATACAAAATCAATGTGGAAAAATCACAAGCATTCCTATACACCAATAGTAGACAAATAGCCAAATCATGAATGAACTCTCATTCACAACTGCTACAAAGAGATTAAAGTATCTAGGAATACAACTCACAAGGGATGTAAAGGACCTCTTCAGGGAGAACTACAAACCACTGCTCAAGGAAATAAGAAAGAATACAAACAATTGGAAAACATTCCATGCTTATGAATAGGAAGAATCAATATTGTGAAAATGGTTATACTGCCCAAAGTAATTTACAGATTCAATGCTATCCCCATCAAGCTACCGTTGACTTTCTTCACAGAATTAGAGAAAAAAACTACTTTAAATTTTATATGAAACCAAAAAAGGGCTCATATAGCCAAGACAATCCTAAGCAAAAAGAACAATCTGGAGCCATCATGCTACCTGACTTCAAATTATACTACAAGGCTATAGTAACAAAAACAGCATGGTATTGGTACTGAAACAGATAAACAGACCAATAGAACAAAACAGAGGCTGCAGAAATAATGCCACACATCTACAACCATCTGATCTTTGACAAACCTGACAAAAACAAGCAATGGGGAAAAGAGTCCCTATTTAATAAATGGTGTTGAGAAAACTGGCTAGCCATATGCAGGAAGTTGAAATTGACCCCTTTCTTACACATTATACAAAAATTAACTCAAGATAGACTTAAACATAGACCTAAACATAAGACCTAAAACCATAAAAACCCTAGAAGAAAACCTAAGCAATACCACTCAGGACACAGGCATGGGCAAAGACTTCATGACTAAAACACCAAAAGCAATGGCAACAAAATCCAGAATTGACAAATGTGATCTAATTATACTAAAGCGCTTCTGCAAAGCAAAGGAAACTATCATCAGAATGAACAGGCAACCTACAGAATGGGAAAAAATTTTTGCAGTCTATCCATGTGACAAAGGGCTAAAATCCAGAATCTACAAGGAACTTCAACAAATTTACAAGAAAAAAAAATTAACAATCCCTTCACAAAGTGGGCGAAGGATATGAACAGACACTTTTCAAAAGAAGACATTTATGCAGCCAACAAACATATGAAAAAAAGACCTCATTATCACTGGGCATTAGAAAAATGCAAATCAAAACCACAATGAGATATAATCTCAGGCCAGTTAGAATGGCAATCAATAAAGTCAGAAAACAACAGATGCTGGAGAGGATGTGGAGAATATAGGAATGCTTTTACACTGTTGGTGGGAGTGCAAATTAGTTCAACCATTGTGGAAGATACTGTGGTGATTCCTCAAGGATCTAGAACCAGAAATACCATTTGACCCAGCAATCCCTTTACTGGGTATACACCCAAAGGATTATAAAACATTTATAGTAGTAGAAGACACATCCATACATATGTTTATTGCTGCATATTCACAATAGCAAAACTTGGAACCAACCCAAATGCCCATCAATGACAGACTGGATAAAGAAAACGTGGCACATATACACCATGTAATACTATGCAGCCATAAAAAAGGATGAGTTCATGTCCTTCGCAGGGACATGGATGAAGCTGGAAACCATAATTCTCAGCAAACTAACACAGCAACAGAAAACCAAACGCCACATGTTCTCACTCATAAGTGAAAGTTGAACAATGAGAACACACGGACACAGGGAGCGGAACATCACAGACCAGGGTATGCAGTGGGGGTGGGGGCTAAGGGAGGGATAGCATTAGGAGAAATACCTAATGTAGATGACAGGTTGATGGGCGCAGCAAATCACCATGGCACATGTATACCTATGTAACGAACCTGCATGTTCTGCACACATATCCCAGAACTTAAAGTATAATTTTAAAAAAAGGGTTCTATGTATGTTCCAAATGTATAATTTAAGAGTATTATTTAAATAAACATGCATTTAAAACAACATATATCTTCCAGATATTCCATACTCCCTCAGCTATCAAGTCCCAAAATAGTTTCATTAATTTTCATTTCTAGCCAAAAACCAATCCCTGAGTCCTTACTCCTACAAGATAAAACAAATACCTCTTTGGTTAATAGGTAAAGTAATAGCAAAAGCTTGATCAAGAATATTATATCCAAATCAACCTCTTCACACTATATTTTTATTAACAAACATAAGAGAGCAGTAATAACCCATGTACAAATACCTTTATTTTGACAAGTTGAAAACAACAGATGATGTGTTTCAATCTGCAGAAAGGAAATCCTATACATACAGATTCTTAGTAGAAATTAAGTATGAATTCTGCTATGAAGAAAGATTATCTGTTTTTTTAAAATTGTGGTTCTTATAGTGTACCACTTTAAATTTTCTGACTGCAACAAATTTTAAAGACACTGAGTTGAAAGCTGCAGCTGGGAGAAAAGCTGCCATAGATATTTAAAAACATACATCAAGAGTAAACAGCCATCACATGCAAACCAAAATACTGACTATCCAAGGTGTTAATAGCTTTTAGAGCTGTAACCTTCTGATTTGGACAAAGTGATACTGCTGATTTTTTTCTGGGACAATTTTCCTTCTTATGTGGAAAATGGATAGAGTAGGAAGGTAGATCTTGAATAAAATTAAAGCATTCTTAAGGGGAGCAATTAAAACCAGTTAAGTGTAATTAACCCTTAAAGGTATTAATACCGATCACCATATGTAATAGATTAATTACTGGGAGAATGTCAGCACAAAGCTGAAATTTTGGGTGTACCTGTATTTTAATCTAAATCCATCTGAGCCTGTTTATAAGATTGGAGTTAAAATGTAGTGCTAAAGAAATAATCAGAGGTTAGGGAGGGAAGCGATACTTTGCAGGAACCTAACCTCTCAGATACAATCTGGAGAGCAACATCACTTTGTATTTTTTTCTCTAGTCATAGAATACAGCTCTACCCCTTGCCCTCCCACACCAATTAGAGAATTTAAAAGACCAGGTAAAGGGCAGCTAACAGCTATCCTTGTTTTAGTAGACACAATCTTGGTTCTTGCAAGTTCAAACCTTATTAATTCATGCTGAGGGCTGGGATGAGATTCTTCCATGTTGTTGTCAGAGACTGATAGCATCTGTAGTTTTGTCATGATTTGATTAAAATTTTCAGAGATGACATTTTCATCCCTGTGACCTCAAACCTCTTGCCTGAATCAGATCTTTCTTTTAGGAAGAAACCTCAAGATGGATGGGAGGCTGCCTCTAACCAGAGAATATGAAGGAGGGCAGGTATTTCCTCTCTTGGCTTCTTGGCAGCTGCAACACAGGCACATGATATAAGAGTACTCAATAGACCCAGCTACTCAGGAGGCTGAGGCAGGAGAATTGCCTGAACCCAGGAGGCGGAGGCTGCGGTGAGCCGAGATTGTGCCATTGCACTCCAGCCTGGGTAACAAGAGCGAAACTCCGTCTCAAAAAAAAAAGAGTACTCAATAGAATGTTCCATCCCAGGACTTTTAATCTGGAGTGAATGATGGTATAAAGAATAGACAGAATTAATTTCAACAGTGGTGGCAAGAGCAGGAGCTTCAGTGTTTTCATGGCAGTGCTGCTAGAATCTGGTTTTAAACCTTCCTCCAAAGAAATGCAAATTAATACAATGTGATGCTTAAATCACCTTTACTCAACATTTTAGAGAGATAAAAAGTTTCATGTATACTTTAATTAAATATATCAAAATAGGCCAGGTATGATATAGGAAAAAAAATGACAAAAGTTCAACAGGCTTAAAATAGTAGACCTTGATTTCTCTCTCAAACTACATCTCCCTTATGGGCTGACAAGTAGTGACTCAGAAACCAAAGCTAAATGAGGAACCACCAATCTGATTGCTGCTGGTCATCATGGAAGAGGGAAAGCAAGCCTTTAGAAAGGGTCACACTGGCACTTAATGTAAAACACCCATCTCTTCTGATCTACATTCATTGGACAGACTAGTCACATGGCCTTTCCCAACTATAAAGCTGGCTAGAAAATTTGATCCTAACAAGTGCTGGGAAATCAAAGATGGAAACATTATACGAACTATGAAAGAAAAATAAATCTTGGGGCCCCAATATCACTAAGCTAAAAGGAGAAGTCAAGCTGGAAACTGCTTAGGGTAAACCTGCCCATTCTATTCAAAGTCACCCCTCTGTTCGCTGAGATAAATCCGTATCTGATTGCCTTATTTGGAAAAGCTAATCAGAAACTCGAAAGAATGCAACCATTTGTCTCTTTCCACCTAAGACCTGGAAGCCCCCTCTCCACTTCAAGTTGTCCAGCCTTTGCCTTGAGTTGCCCCACCTCTGGACTAAACCAATGTACATCTTACACATATTGATTGATGTCTCATGTCTCCCTAAAATGTGTAAAACCAAACATGTGCCTACCACCTTGGACACACATCAGTAGGCACTTCTGAGACTGCATCATGGGCACATGTCCTCAACCTTGAAAAATTAACTGAAACCTGTCTCAGATTTTGGGGGATCACAAAACAATATTAACTACTACCCTAATTTTTGTTTCAACTTTTAAAGCTCTGGTGGGTTCCCTTGAAACTTTAAAACAAAAATCAATTGATCTTTTAACGTTCGGTTCTGTCAACTTGATTGCCACAGAAAGGCCAAAGGAAGTACCTCTTGATCTCTTTCCTATAAGCAGTCATTCTAATGACTCAACTTACTAAATTTAGATTTCTGTCCCACCTCAAGACATGGGCCAATAATCAGGATTCAGTACCTTCTTTGCTTTGAATTGACAGTTTTCTTGCCCACTCCAGAACTGTAACTTCACCCAGTGGATCAGCTCTGAGTTATGCAGAGAAATCACAATGACATCCTATACATCAGCAGTGGTCAGACAGCAAGTAATTCATCTCCTCATCTTTTGCTCAGTTCTCTAAAACTCCTGCTATCACTCTTGCTCACGACAACCAGCCCAAGGTCCAGAATAACAAAGGCATTTTAACTTCCTGTGAGAGTGGTTTGGACTATTGACAGACTTGCTGAGCCAATAAAGATGAAAACAGCAACACAGGTGTGAAACCTCTGTTGACTTCATAGAAATCAAGAGTCAAGAGAAAAATAAATAATTCCAAATAAATCAAGAGTACAGATAAAGAACATATAAAATAAAGTACTCTGAGGCAGGATGGGGCCAGAGAAACTGATATTTTCACTTTCCCAGACCACCTAGCCCCGCTTTTTTCTGTTTGTCTTTGTGTTTTTCTTCGTCCCCAACCGTTTCCTCTTAGGTCTTTGGACCTTTGTGCAGTGTGGGATGCAGCACAGGCCAGAGTAATGTGCACAGGACTTCCTGGGGGATGAGGAAGTCTGGTGTGACTTACTCTTCCCACCCCCCCACACCCCAAGAGGTGTGTATATTTTGCCAAGAAAAGGCAGCTTGAGTTGTGTATCTGCTTACCAGAAGGGCAAACTGAGGAAATTACTATTGTTGCTCACAAAATCTCCAACTTCCAGGTACATGGAATAATTGCACTTCTTGTACCGTGGTGATTGGGACCAGACATATGATTAGCTGTAGCCAATGAGCTGTGAGCTAAGTGTCACACATTACCTGTGAACTGGAGCACTTAATGGCCAGCACATGATCCTCTGAAACCCATCAACTCTTTCAATACTCACTGACACTACTCTAGTCTAAACTTCAATAATTTTTTCCCTGAAAGTAACAACAGTATTCTAAATGGTCTCTCATTACCAATTCCTGCCCTCTCCAACCACTGTTGATCCTGGGGCCAGAATTATTATCTTTTTAATTGGATTACTTATTCATCCTTCCCCTAAAACATACTAATAATAGTTTTACTGCTGTGCTAACAAATGTCTAGTAAGTGCCTATAGCATCAACAACCTCCCAACATTAGGACCAAACTACCAAATTTTAAGAAAGCTTATACGGTTTCTCAGAAATCTTTTTTTCACATTCCTAGTCTACCACAACTATTTTTTAACTGACACCTCTGACTCTAGTCTCCATAATAACATTCGTCATTTCCAGAGAAAACATTCTAAAATATTAATTCTTAATATTAATATTATTTCTCATTTCTTAATACCTGTTAATGGTATTAAGAAATTAAATTAAACTACAGCAATAGTTCCCAATTAAAGTCTTCTAAAACCCTTAGGTCTTTAGGGCAGCAGTCCTCAAACTTTTTGGCACCAGGGACTGGTTTCATGGAAAACCATTTTCCCATGGATGATGGGTAGGGGGCTGGAAGCAGGGGGGTTCCAGGATGAAACTGTTCCAACTCAGATCATCAGGCATTAGTCAGATTCTCATAAGGAGTGCACAACCTAGATCCCTCACACCTGTAGTCCACAATAGAGTTCAAGCCCCAATGAGAATCTAATGCCACCACTGACGGAACAGGAGGCGGAGTTTAGGCAGTAATGCTTGCTCATCCAATGCTCACCTCCTGCTATGCAGCCCGGTTCCTAAAAAGCCATGGACTAGTACCAGTCCACAGCTTGGGGAGTTGGGGACCACTGCTCTAGGGTATACTAAGTTTAAATATACAAATAAATAAAAAAGTTTAACTTTGGATTTCCAATTTATAGTTTTTAAATCACTACATAAAAACTCAAATAGTTTCACTTTAAAATGGAGGCCATGATGATATAGACTAATGTCAGTGTAGACGAAGTGAACACTCCAACCAGCCTCTTTCTCAGTTGGAAACCACTTGCTAGGTAAGATTGTTCATTCTACGTCATATAGTATTAAATGTCTACCCAGAAATGACCACTAGTTAAAGTGAAAAGCACAGAAAATACTGATACAAAAAAAAATAAAATGTAGTAAAGATTATAAATATTTATTGGGGGAGGGGATTTCAACATACAAAATGTACCACTCACATATAAGTATTTGAACCTGCAGTGTGACCTCTTCTTTATTTCATTATTTAGAACTAGGATATGATCACTATATAAATAAACCACTATGAATTTTAGTGCAAATATGTTAAAATTTCAAATACTGAAATACTAAGAAGTTTTTATGCCATATTAAGCAGATGCCTTTTAATTGATATATTAAAATATATATTTCAATTATAGAAAATTACAATTATATTGGCTACTATTAAAAAGTGAAAAAACAACAGATGCTGCTGAGGTTGTGGAGAAAAAGGAACACTTACACTGCTGGTGGAAATTGAAATTAGTTCAACCACTGTGGAAGACAATGTGGTGACTCCTCAAACATCTAGAGGCAGAAATACTACTCAACCCAGGATTCCCATCACTGGGTAAATACTCAAAGGAATATAAATCATCTATTATAAAGACACATGCATGTGTATGCTCACTGTAGCACTATTTGCAATAGCAAAGACAGGGAATCTACCTAAATGTCCATCATTGATAGACTGGAAAAAGACAATGTTGTACATATACACTATGGAATACTATGCAGCCTTAAAAAGGAATAAGATAGGCAGGGGGCAGTGGCTCATGCTTGCAATCCCAGCACTTTGGGAGGCCGAGGCAGGTGAATCACGAGGTCAGCAGTTTGAGTCCAGCCTGGCAAATATAGTGAAACCCCATCTCTACTAAAAATACAAAAGTTATCTAGGTGTGGTGGCATGCACCTGTAGTTCCAGATACTCAGGAGCCTGAGGCAGGAGAATTGCTTGAACCCACGAGGTGAAGGGTGCAGTGAGCTGAGATCGCACCACTGCACTCCAGCCTGGGTGACAGAGCAAGACTGTCTCAAAAGAAAACAAACAAACAAAAAAAGGAACAAGATACACTCCCGCCTGGGTGACAGAACAAGACTCTGTCTCAAAAAAAAAAAGAAAAAAAAAAAGGAATGAGATAGTATCCTTTGCAAGGAAATGGATGGAGCAGGAAGCCATTATCCTCACCAAACTAACACAGCAAAAGAAAATCAAACACTGCAGGTTCTCACTTATAAATGGGAGCTGAATGATGTGAACTTATGACACACTGGTGGGGCAAAGAACAACACACACTGGAGCCTGTCAGAGGGCCAGAGGTGGAAGGTGGTAAAGGATCAGGGAGAATAGCTAATGGATGCTGAGCTTAACACCTGGGTGATGGGATGATCTGTGCAGCAAAACACCATGGCACACATTTGCCTATGTAACAAACCTGCACATCCTGCATATGTACCCCTGAACTTAAAGTAAAATTTGGAAATTAAAATAAAATACTCCAAGATACTTTAAGCAAAAAAAAAAAATCTTGAAAGGAAATATTATACTTATTCTTTAATTAATTTAAATGCATACATTAATTCTCAAATAAAGATAAAATATTGCTTATATTGTTTTAATTTAAAATTAATTTTGTTATACTTAGTAATATAATCAAAATGCCTTTTCCCAAAGTTGTCATATTACACCAAAAATGATTAAATGAGCTATTATATAAAGATATTTAAGATATCATAGTGAAAATGGTCCAAAAGTAAGATCTTACTGAAACATGTTGATGTGATAAACAGTTTAGGATTGCTTCAGTTTTCAATTGCTCTCTTGTCTCCAATCTGTCCTGGCTCTCTAAAAGACACTACCAAATTAGTTGCACTTTTGCAGACATACAAAATTATTTTCTTCTATGTCTTTGAATGGTCTCTTCCATGTTTTAAAAATGCCTTTTACTGCTGATTCTCCCTCATCATAAACAATATCGCTGAAGACTCTGAACAAACATTATGTCCTGTGAGAAGCCTCTGTTGACTTCTCCATGCAGAGTAAGTCACACCACACTTCCTCATCCCCCAGGAAGTCCTGTGCACATTACTCTGGCCTGTGCTGCATCCCACACTGCACAAAGGTCCAAAGACCTAAGAGGAAACGGTTGGGGACGAAGAAAAACACAAAGACAAACAGAAAAAAGCGGGGCTAGGTGGTCTGGGAAAGTGAAAATATCAGTTTCTCTGGCCCCATCCTGCCTCAGAGTACTTTATTTTATATGTTCACAAAGCACACAGGAGAGGGAGGGTGCAGTTACCCAGAACAACCTGTGGTTATAATTCTCATACTTCAGTTAACATTCCTCAGCTAACAACTATCTTGCAGCAAGAATAGTGAAAGCTGGTTATCTTTCGCTAGGTCTGACTGCTCTTCTCCAAGACATACATGATACCTTGTGATGGTTTTGCTTCTCTTGGAGTTCACCCAAAGTTCACAGCAGCCTTGCTGCTGATTCCCCCCAAAGGAGGTGGGCTGCTCTGGCTCTCTACCAGACAGCAATTACCACACTAAATTTTGATAACTAGTTTATGTACTTCTGTACTCTGTGCTCATAATATCTAAGCTTTTTAGTTACAGAAATCATGTCTATATGTTTCTAGGATATAACTTGGGAATTCATGGCACACTTCTATTTGCTATACAATAGCCAGTATGAAAAGTCACCTTCATCTCCTGACCTTTGTATCAAGGAATTCCTCCTGGCCTCCCTATCTTATCACTCAGACTAGATGCCTTCACATACTGCCTTTTTCATTTTATGTTCTCATCCTATCTGAGTGCTTTTGGGTAAGTTACTTAACCTCTGTGTGCCTCACTTTGCTCATTTATAAAAAGAGGAATAATGGTATCTACCTTCTAGGGGTGAAAGGAGGATTAAGTGTGTGTATCTATCCAGAATCGTAGACTTACTTTCTCCTTTTTGCCTTATTTCAATCTAATGACCCCAAGACAAGACTATTTATGTTGGCAGCACAGAACAAGGCACACTGTCAGATGCTGCTACAGGGCTGGTGTGCACAGGCACAATCATGGTGACACTTGGATATAACTGGCTTGTCTGTCCTTCCTTTTACTGTTCTCTTCTTTTTGACTCAAATGGGAGGTAGAATGGCTCATCTATTTAATGGCAATGTGAATCACAGTTACATTTGTTCAGTAAATGTGGAATGAATGATTACATGACTTGAATAGCAATGTTTAAAGATGTCAACATTGCTGTAAAACAGTATGTGAACTAACATAATTGTTGAACACTTCACAATTTTCAAAACGTTTTGACAAACAATATTCCATTTCTACAGCAACCCTGTAAAATAGAACCTTCAAGGATTATCAGCACTTTACCAAGGAGGAATCTGTGACTCAAAGAAATTAAAATATTTGCCCAAGGCCACAAAATGACCAGTGTTACCTAGCCAACCTAGTTAATCTGTCTGGTGCCAACCTAGGAAAAAGGTTATTATTTTAAGCTTCTTCATATGTTTTCCCATGATAGCAATAAATTAGAAAACTTCAGGTTAAATATTAATGGCCTAAATGATTTTGCCTGAGAGTTATTCATGTACTAGCATGATGCCAAGAAAAGCGATTTCGTGATTTGAAGGAAGGAGACAAAAGAATACTGCATATGAAAAAATTCAGAGATGAAAGCTACTTGTCAAGTGCTGCATACCTCTTAGTGACAAAGTATTGTCTCTAGACTATACTTCAGAGTTTCTTCCTACATAAACCAAATAGAACCTAAGATGAATTTTATACATGTGAAAAATAATCATCATCAATGCTTATTTCCCTTTAATATTGTGAAATTCTTGGCAATATTTTTGTATATTTTTTCTTGCCAAAGTTTACTATGCATTTCCATTTAGAAATAAGGTTTATTCCACCACATTTGTTAAGGAAATAACCAATACTTATGTGGGTCTACTATATGCATAACGGTTAAGAGTTTTCACAAAAAAAAAAAAAGAAGAAAAGTATTCAAAATTCATTGCAAGTCTTGTTTACAGAGATAAATCTGCGTGGGAACCACATATGGGTGTTTTTTCAAAAATCCCCATAATGATTTTGATATGCAGCCAGGGTTAAGAACTTTTGGCTTCTCAATAAAGGACAAATCACTTAGCATAGCATGCAAGGCTCTTCTTATCCTCAATCATGTGTATGTATTTTCCTTCATTATTTGCATAATTCCCCCTCACAGTCTTTATCTATTCCTATTTGCCAGTCACTTCTTTCCCTGCCCCATATGTATTTTCCATGCCCTTGCACTTGATACTCCCTCTGCCTGGAATGATTTGTTACCACTAATTATCTGATGAGCACCCACTTATGTTTCAACCTGTATCTCAAGTTTCACTTCCTCTACAAAGTCTTTCTTGAAACTTGAAAGCAGATATGGCCACCATTTCCTTTGAAGTCTTTGATAAGCTGTGCATACTTTCATCACCACACCTACAACAGTTGTCTCTACACATTCAACAGTCTCTTTGTATTAAATAGTAAATTCATAGAGGATTAAGAGTAAATTTACTCATATTTGCATCTCCAATACAGGGCTGACAGTTATACAGTTAATAAATCCTGGTTGTGTCAGTAAATTCCAAAGCTAGGGATCTAGGTTTGATTTCCAAATTTATAACTATCTTTTGACCTTGAGCAAATTACTCACACTCTTTATGTGTTAGTTTTTGAAGTGCTGTTGAATTGAAATAATATGAACAATTTCTCAGTTCAGATGTGATGACTGAATGAAATAAAGGACTACCTTGCTTAAAACATGGTAATAACTTGATTCAAGTTGGCTATTATAACATTATCATTATCATTGTTTTGTGGCCAGACACATGTTCATAAATTCCATCTATAAATCTTCAAAACAAAAATAGTGTCTTTTTTGTTATTTGATAGATAATTAAAGGGAACCCAAGATAGTAAGCCATTTTCCAGTAAATTCATTGTTAATAAGGCATAGGACTGAGATTCAGTTCCAGGACTACTTGATTATGCAGCTTTGAATAGAGTAAAAAATTAAAGAAATATAAGGAGATAAAAATCAAGTACCTTACTGACCAAACTTTAACAGTAAGCTCTCTCTACCTTATAAATCACCATCTCCTCTATTGAATCCAAGCAGAAAGCTCCTCTTAACTCATTTTTAATGACTTCTTAGAGTTGGAAAGGAAAAAAAAAACACGAAAGGGCTTCTAGGCTTTTATCTCTCTGTCCTTAGCAATTCAGAGCAACTCTGACACCTTGAGCTTTTCATTACTGCTAATATTTCAGAGCAGTGGTATCAAAACACCTTAAATACTTCCTACTTACTTCTAATTCTTTCTCATTTTGCCTTTTATTCCATTTAGTTTTTTAATAGAAAAACCTAGGATACACATGACTTTTCCTTTATTCTTCAGCTATTTTAATAAGAAAAAGGCATGGGCAGAAGACCATGCAGATTCTCCATATGGTCATTATGTAATAAGAATCATATTTTTCTTCCATTTTTTTTTCCTGTTTAATGCAGTGGCACTCAAAGCTTGGGTTTATGCAAACATTACATACTCTGCAAACTGAGGTATATGTAAATGGTCATCATTCACCCAGGAGCTGCCAAGAGCTTCCTTATGATTTTCTTTTTATCTTCTTCCACAAATTTATCAAGGAAGATACTTTTTTGACATTTGAATCAACTCAGATTAACTTATACAAATTTATAATTGATAGTTAAAATCTTATTTTTCCAAGCATATTTAATCATAGTTGTTATCCTGCTTCTTTTGTTGTTGTCAGTTAACTTTTAGGAATTTTTTAAATTTTTATTAGGGGTACATAATACTTGTATATATTTATGAATTAGAATGAATAAGATCTAGTATTTTGTAGCACAATAGGGTAACTATAGTTAATAACTTATTGTGTATTTTAAAATAACTAAGAGTGGAATTGGAATGTTCTTAATACAAAGAAATACTAAATGCAGTTAATTTTGAAGGAAAGCAGTATCTTAGGCTCCTTTCTCACACAACACTCTTACAATGAGGCACTTCGAACTCCAGAAAAAATGTTATTAGCTCTCTTACTCTGGTATAGCTTTCTTCAGCTAAATCTCTTTTATATTCTAAAAGAGGATATATTTACTCCATCTCTTACCATTACACAGACACCACAGTTTACTTCTTAAGAATGCAAGCTTGGAGCCATAATGCCTAGCTACAAATCCTTACTCTGTAAACCAGTTTGCTAGAGCTGCTATAGCAAAGTACCACAAACTGCATGGCAGAGAACACAGACATTTATTGTCTTCCAGTTCGAAAGGTGAGAAGTCTGAGGCTGAGGTTTCACAGAGTTGGTTTCTTCTGAAGGCTATGCGGGAGAACCCATTCCATGTCTCCTTCCTAGCTTTTTGTGGTTTTCTGGCAATTTGTGGTATTTCTTAGCTTGTAAATGCATAACACCAATACCTGCCTTCATCTTCACAGGTCATTCCACTTGTGTACCTGTCTGTGAACAAAGTAGATTAGGGGTCCACCCTAAAACAGTATGACCTCATCTTAACCGTTTACAACTGCAATAGCACTGTTTACTAATAAAGTCATATTCTGAGGTACTGGGATTTAGGACTTCAATATACGAATTTTTAGAGGACATAATTGAATGCAGAAGACATTGTAACTAATAACTTTTAATGCTGGGCCAAGTTAATTATTCTGTGTGCTGATTTTCACACCTATAAAATGAATTATAATAATGACAATATTTACTTTAAAGAGTTGTTGTGAGGGTTATATAATTAAATATATTAAACTACTAAGTATAGTATCCAATGAAGAGTAAGCACTCAATAACTTACAGCTTACACTACTGCATGTGGGCGGTTATTTCTGGGAAAGTAGCCCACAGAAAAGTAATCTTCTTGTTAAATTTTCCTTAGATGAAACATTGGCAGTCCTAAAATCCAATTCCCTTCAAGTGCCAGTTACTGGTTATTTAAAAAATATTAGGCTTAGAAATATATTGATTTTGTTCCAGAGTTTAGGAATCAATTCATTTTTAAAAGCATAATAATTGTATATGGAAACCAGATCAATATTGGGCACAATATTTGGTGGCACCAATTTTCTCATGTTAACCAGGCAAATGGTAACGACCAGAATATTATACAATATTTTGAATGTACTAAAATTGTGGACTTAGCAAAAGCCATTTGCTAAAAGTCAAGTTTCTTGTAAAAGAAAGGTCAGAAGTTCAGGTCACCTACATATTTCCTCATCTTCTATATTGCAGAATAAGAGTTTTAACAGGACAAAAGATGTTTTAAACTATGCCTGGGGAAAAGCAAATATATACTATACTCTTGGGACATTAGCTTCATGATTCTATTATAATAAGCATCCTATATTATTGATATTCTTTCCATGGTAGTAGTAAAATCATACCTAAACATTGTAGGCTGAACTGTTAAACCCTAGAGACCCTGAGTTAGATAAAGTCATATTCGCTTCTTGAGTTTTTAAAATAAAGGCTAAAATCTGAAAGAAATTATTTGGATGATCACATGATCAGTGAAATGATTATATATGCTGAGTTTTGGCCATCCATTATTCCACTTGTTTTAGTGACAGCATTTTTAAGGAATTACTTTTCCCACATAGCGTCCAGTCATGGTAAGGCTGTCAATCAAAAAACTCCACCCTTTCTATGATGCAGGGGCTTGACCCAGTCAAGGCCAATCAGATTTCCTCTTGCAGCATTGAGTTTTCAGCTGAGTTATGCAAGGAGAGGAAGCAGAGTTGAAATCAATTCAACGCAATGTGACTGATGAGTATTTCCTGATGCCTACATTCCAGGTACTGTCCTAGTTGCCATCATTTTCTGAAGTTGTTTTCTAAGATATTCTTTGATTCTGTGGACTATCTAATAAGTAATCTATTTTCTGTTTATGTTAGCTAGCTTCAATTCCTATTGCTTGCAAAGAACTTACGGATAGGAATGTCCAATTCAGGGTTTCTCAAACCATCTGCGAATAAATCATATAAGGATGCCTATTAAAAATGAATCGCAAACACTGTCTCATAGACACTAACTCCAACT
This sequence comes from Aotus nancymaae, assembly GCF_030222135.1. Classification (NCBI taxonomy): domain Eukaryota; kingdom Metazoa; phylum Chordata; class Mammalia; order Primates; family Aotidae; genus Aotus; species Aotus nancymaae. The sequence goes on from NW_026988435.1 coordinate 3,225,209, forward strand.
CATTGGAGTGGGCTCGGGAGAACAAGTTGTGTAACAATTCTTACAGACACTAAGACTTGATAGGGGCTATAATAGATCTGAATTGGAAAAAAATCAAAAGTAACCCACATGGAGAAGAATTGGGGGCTGATGACTCAAACTGTATGGATTCTCAGCAGGTACTTAAGTTTTCATTATTGCTCATTAATCAAGACAGCTTGTACAGTGTTTAGTATACAGTTTAAACATACAGGACAAATTAGTAAACAGATGATAAAGAAGCAAAAGCACATAGTAAATGGTCTTATGCCCGCAAAAATAATATATGTAAATAAAATGAGTAAAAATGATAATACTTAAAATCATAACTATTAGCTTCTGATTTAAAAACTATCCAAGGAATATAAATCCAGGGAAAGCAAATTTTTTTCCTTAAATTAGCAGATAAAATTATATTTATCATGTAAGACATGGAATGGTTAAATGTAGCTAATTAACAAATGCGTTACCTTCCGTAGCTACCATTTGCGCAGTGAGAACACTTAACATCTACTCTATCATTAACTATGCTCACCGTGCTGTACAACAGATCTCTTGAACTTACGTCTCTTGTGTAACTAGAACTATATATCCTGTGAACAATGTCCCCCCATTGCCCCTTCTCCCTAAGAAGTTTTTCCAAATAATTACCTTTAAAACAGATTATTATAAAAGATACAGCTTCAATGTGTTTTACAATTTTTAAGATTTAAATAAATATAATATTTAAATGTAATATACTTACATTACATATTTACATTTTAATATTATAGAAGTTTTCCTGAAATTCTCCTTCCAATTTACTAATAGGAAGTACACAGATCAAACAGGCTTAAAATCTGCTTTTTTTTTCCTTTGTGATTACTAATTTGCCCTATCAGCTTTGTCAAGTAACTTAACATCCAAATAAATTCCATCATAAAATAAGCACAGTAATTTATGCTACTTACTTACCTTACAGAGGTAGAATAAAAATAAAAAAGTGGTAGAAGTTAATATACGCAGTTGAAAAGCACTTGGTATTTTCTTTTTTTCTGGTATGGCAAATCCTCTATCAATTGGAGATACAATACATTTTTATATGTGCATTAGTAAGAAAGACTGCTGAGTATAACACGTTTGAGGTTTTCAGGGAAATATCCTCTGTAAGCACAAATACCTGATGTTACCCATTTGTTTTGAGCCTAAATTAGAATTGATATTCCTAATAACTACAGTCTCAAGCAAGTTATATTTGGAGTATTTAATGAAATATGACCTGAATTATAGTAGAAAAAATTAAAATGTACATATACTTTAAATTTATAGTTCTTTTCCTTATAGCACTAAATGAGATACTTAGGATTATGTGAACCACTGCACTCGAGTAAAAAAGAACTTATGTTTATGGAGCAAACAGCATAGTATTTGTGTGTGTGCACATGTGCACGTGCATATATGTGCATGTGTTTACAGACACTATTAGGTCAGAATATAAGTAACTGCCTGAAAGGTTATAAGAATTACAGTAATAGCTAGGTAAGCTATTTTGGAATTTTGAACAAAATTCAGTAACTTAAACTTTACACACAATATTTATTTCCTAGGTATTAATATGATACTCATCAGCATTTAATACAGAATTTCAATCTTCAAGTCAGAATGTTGAAAAGAAAAATGAGATAGGCAGCAGATGCGACACCTAATGCTACATCTATTTCCACTTGAGACTGGAGGAGTGCTCCTATATAGCCATAAACTACATATATAAAGAAGCAGCGCTAATTGTCGAATACAAAAATGTTTAAAAAGTATTAGTAATTCCCAAGAAGAGGAGGGCAAGCAAATGATCACACCTCTTTTCCTCTGGGTACTTGGCACATACTCCTCATAATCCAGCTATTTCTAGTACAATCTTATTGAAAAAGGAGCATTCTGTAGTGATTGAGAGCACATATTTTTTGAGAGGAACTAAACTGTATGGAGATCAAAACCTGAGTCTGCTTCTGGTTATGTGACCCCATAGCAATTACTTATTTTCCCTAGGCTTCAGTTTCCTCATCTGTAAAATGAGATGATTATATATTTAACTGTTCTCCTTTACCCTCTGGACTATGTGGGGTAATTTTTTCCCTTTATAAGTTTCCAAACACAAAAACAATGATTCTCCTCTACTCCCATCAAATTTCTTTTTAAAAAGGAACTTTCATACATTTTAAGCAAAAGTTCTTGATAAACAGTGATCCTTATCAGCCTAAGATAAAGTGTGAGATGCTTTTTCTCCATGCCTCAGTGTGCCCTCTTTCACAACCATTATAAAGTTGGGCTGAGACAGCTTCCAACCTCCAAAACACAGCCAATAAGTCTAAGTATGGAGCTTCGTCTATATGTAGAAATCTATTTCCTAACCCTAGGCACACCAACAGTTTGTATGTCACTATATTTTTTACATTATCTCTAGATCTGTAGGTGTTGCCATTCAAAATGGAAATGTATTTGTCAGTAAGAGCATGTGATAAAAATTAATTATCTGGTTGCCAGAAGTCAAGAAGGATGTGGAGTCAGCTCTTGGCTGTGTATCAGGCAGCAAGGACAGTCTAGGTTGGTGGCCCTGCAAAACCACCAAAAGATATTGGGAAGCTCAGAATGATGGAGGTATGGAGGTGTTCGGGAATGGAGCACTGTTGATTATCCAGGAAAATGGAGATGGAGACAGACACAGTCTATCTCCTTCAATTTTGCTAAAATACTTCCCAATTTTAACTCTGGCCAGAAAACATGGTCACACATCTGATTCCAGGGTTTATTTCCAGGAGCAAAGGACAGCTGGAAAAGCCATTCCTAATGTTTTATGCACTCATAAAACCGAGGGTGAAGCTAGTGTGAAGGTGAAGCGTATGAAAGCATATGAAAGTGGATTCCATATCCTTAAGGGTTCTTTAAAGTTTCTTTTCTATCCCTAAACACCACCTCTTATACATTTGACATGAATTTTCTGATAAGATAAAGAGCACACATCGTGGACACATTCTTAGATTTTTTTCATTTTCTTTCATTCCTTTGCTCTTTGTAAATTCTGTGGCAATGCTGTCATGTTAGATAGATCCATGTTATCTCCTCTGAAGGGATTAGGAACTCATTTTAGTACCAGATGGGAATAAAATTCCTGATCCAGCTGCTGTTCTGAACAATCTAAAAGGATAGGGCAAAGGTTTTACAGAATCCCACTTAACTAAACTCTGACATGTTTAGTTTATTTTTCCTTTTTTGTTTTTGAGTGGGGATGAGGGCAAGTGATCTTCTTTTCTCAGATCATTTGCCCCCATCCCCACGCTATCATCTGTATTCTTATTTTTCCAGAGTATAACAGACTAGCAAAAGTTTCAAAGTAAAGATGTTGGGGTGGAAAGTTACCAACCTAGTCACAAAAACAACCCCAAATAGAACAATAATCATGAATTTTTAACTGTCTTCTTAGCCACTGTAAAGTAACCCCTGAATCTCCATTAGACTGTTTCTGTCAGCCTTCCTTCCTCAATCGCCTGTCACCTCTCTTATGTTCTCTCTCATTGGCCAGTCTATCCATTTATCTCATGCAAAGGAATTGGGGACTTCTGTTGATGCACATGCCTTTGTTGAAGAATCTTTTTTTCAAATGAACAAAGTTTTCTCTGTGCAAAGATTTTCCTATTTTAGGACATTTATTTTGATTCCAATTCTTCCATTTTATATTTATAAAATCCTTGTATATAATTCTTGGCCTGCCTTTTCTTTGTCATTTCTCTTGAATTTAAATTCATAAAGTGGAATTAATTGATCTGAGTATATGAATAGTTTTCAATATTCTGTTTAATTGCTTTCTAGCATACTTTATATCTTCAAAAAAAAATGTTTGCCATCATAACATCCTCTGATGAATGATGTATTAACCTGAAGCTATAACATATCTAGAAAATGCAGTTAAATAGGATGGGCAAGGGTTCTCTACACATTTTTGTAAATTCAAAAAATTAACAAAGAAGACTAATACACATTGCTCCATAAAAATCATAAACTCCTCCAAAAATATTCAATGTTAAGGAATGAGGGCTGGGAAAGAAAACTTGGCTTTCCCATGGAGAGTCATCCTAATACTTAAATTCTCAACTTTCTTTCAACTGCTTTCTAGCTTTTCTCACTGAAGGAAAATTTTCTCAGAGCTAAATAAATGAAAAGATTATATATGTGTATGAGGTTTCAAGATCAGTGCGCACATGCAGTAAACCCAGATGCCCATGCTTTTGTGTCAACCTGAGTCCACGTAAATGCTCCTCCTATACCTGAGTTTACCTTCTCCACCCTCTGGCATCCACCTACACCTAGGCAGGTGTCAAACACTCTTCTTCATATGTATATTAGGTGACTGGATTTAGGTTGATTTAAATTGAAAGATAAGGAACCCCACTTAGGAATAAGTTCCATTAGTTGTAATTGTACAACTGACTTATTGTCAGGGAGCTTATCACTAGTATATGGAGGACTTATTCAGTGATGGGTAAATGGGCATTTTATTTCACAATTGCCTACTGATCAATGTGTGCATGAGTCTTCAGAAGCAAGTCTCAGAAGGAAAAGAAAAGTCAAAAAATCTTGAGGGCTGAAGCCCATTTTGTTTTTGAAACTGTAATAAATATAGTTAAAAGGCAACTTGGGAAAAATATTTGGAAATAACATGAGATACATAAGTATTATATAAAGAATGTAGACATGAAAGCATAAACCATAATCATTCCAATTCAAGAACAGCTAATAGAAAGAAATGGAAAATAGAAATACACATAAAATATTTCCTACCTCCTTCGCATTGAAATAGAGCAAGTTCATATTTAAACCAGAAGTTGAAAGCAATTGCACTGAACAAAATAATCTTGGACTTGGACAAGAAATAGATTATCACCAATATATTAAAGAGGAAACTAGTGGTTTTTCATTAGTTTTACAGGTACCATTTAGGTCTACTATATTTCAGTGCCATTATCTAGAGAATTTCCAACCAAGCTAGAGGTGCATTTGGAAAAATGGTATCTATATCACAGGTGTTTTGTGTGTGTGTAGTACAGTCAATATAAAATCACAATCTTCTAGAATTAAGGTATAAAAACTTTGGAAATATCTCCAATTCAGTAAAGTCTGGTTATAAGTCAGTTTCTGACAGCCTAAGTAAATAATCTACTATCAAAGAAAACACATCAAAGACTTATAATGTATAATCTGGCATAGAGTTAAAATAACTTTATGAAAGCAATAAATAACCATATGCTAGACACTGTATAAAGATTAAAGGAGAAATATATTAATCTAATCTTATAAAATATTTATTTTCATAATTTAAAAATGATGCCTGCACTAGGGTATTGTAATTACAACAAAAAACCTAGATGCATTTAAAGTTATGAATAATCTATTAGCTTTATCAGTAGACCTATAATTTTTGACTAAATAATTATTAAAGGTCATCAGTTTTACCAAAAGATCTGTAATTATTATAATTATTTATTTCCAAAAGGCTATATCACATATATGGGAAGAAGGACCATAAAATGCTGAATTTAAAAATAGGAGTATAATTGTAATATAGAAACGAGATTGATAGTTTTCACTGCTTTTTGACATTCTAAATGTACAAATCTAAATGTCAACAGTTAATCATGGGTAATCTGCTATTGATTTTTCTCTGTTTAAAAATACCAAGTTCTGGCAGCAATTTCTAATTCTATATGCGTCTCGAATATAAAAATATAGGCTCTATCAAACAGCAATTTACCTAATTTCTAAAGATAAATATTAAAGAATACTGGCAATTCCAAAGTTCTGCAATACTGCTAAAAAATATTTAATACAGTTGAAAGAGAAAATTACAATAAAACAAACATTTAACATGATAGGAGCTGACAATTAGCTATAGGTATTTGAAGAAATAGATTGGATATACTGTAAACCATATATGTATTGTCAATTTTATGTTCATCTAAAGGTAAAATAATCAATAAACAAAGCCATACAGAATCTATTAAAATTTAGATTTTATGTTGTTATATTTTAAAGAAAGCTTCCATCACTAAATATAACATTTATAAAGAGTAAGATAAAGCTTTCAACAAAAAAGCCAAGTCACATTACTTACTTAAACGTTCTATGCTCAATCTAAAACATTATTCACTTGGATATTAATTTTTTATCCTTAAATGCAGAAATTTTAATCTTTAAATGCATAAAAACTAATTCAGTTAGTTAAAAATGGAGGTCTCTAGAGGAGTCATTCATCTTAATTCCCTAATTATTTTCATAGATTCATCCTGATAAATCTTGATAAATGTAAGACTCATTTTCATTTCCCATGTGTAACTCAAGCTTCTCAAGTTTTCAAGCTTATGTGTAAAGTTTATATTATGTCCCTTCATTTTATCCATCTTATATTGTATTTTAATTTCAGGTATACCTCTTCAATCTTATAACACTGTCCTTCGCGGGAGGGCAGAGGCAGGGGAGCTGGCAAATCTTACTTCATTTTAAGGAGTCACACAAATCATGGCTAACATATGGTCATGACCGATACCCTGAATGAATATTTATTCTCAATGTGTCTGTATATTAATTCTTACATCCTTGAGAACAGTACTTTTTATCTCTGTAAACCATAGTTTATAGATGGTAGCTTACCAACTGTATAGCTAAATACATGTTACTTTCATTCTTAAAAATTGTTTTGATTATTCACTGATCCCATTAGCTAAATTGTAAGCTCTCACAAGTTGGAGCAGTGGCCCACCTTTGTATTTCCTGTTTCCCATAACAGCAAACATAATAGGTGTCAAAATATTACATTTAAAAATTCAATGAATATATATTTATTGTAGAACTAGTTTGAGAATTCTAGGAAAAAATGTTTATTATATATAAAACCTATGAGATTAAGAACCTAAGTGTTTATATCAAAGGAAAAAAATGAAAATGAGTAAATTTAAAAAACCCAAAGATAACTATAAATAAATTGCAATGAAGAAGCATTTGAGAAACTTACAATAGAAATATGTTTAAAAATTGTATCTGATTTTAAGGTTTGGTAGCATTTTTAAAAAAAATATATGATTTAGCTTTAATAGACCTATTAAAACTTTAGATTACTAACCTTAAAATAAATTATTAAATTGAATTCCACATTTCTGATTAATAGGGTTCTTGAAAAATCTAAGAAAATAAACAAAATAAATAGATTCCTGTTCATAAAGTAGTGGATATTATAAAGGTTCTTACATGTGTAATTTTTATTAAACAAACTAGCAAGCTGTTATTTTAATAAACTAGGTGAACTACATTTTGTCTAACCTATAAAATGAAGTTATGATACCATAACACAATAAGACAGTAAGTTATCATACTATAAGGACCTTTTTGCTCTACTATAGTATCGTAAAAATAACAATAAAATTGGAGCATGCTAATTTCCACTTCTTTTCTAAACATGTTAAGCAATATGCTACACCAACAGTATACACTTTCAAGGTTGTTCTGTTTCTTTTTCAGATAAAAATGAAGATCTCTTTATCACAGCTCCCTCATTAAATTGAACATATAAAATAGCCTAGATGACAATGAACTTATCTCATTAAATGTTCCAATATTCTACAATTTTCCAAGATACTACAGTCTTTATTTTTTGATGAGGCATTATGCTGATTGCTAACAAGTCGAGCAATATATAGATTTCATTTTATTTTAAAAATTGATACAATTCTTTTATGACTTTGTACAATAGAATCTGTTTGCTTGACTATTTCTTATCACACTTCATGGCAACTACTAATTACTTTCACTTTCCTTCATGAGATAAACAATATTTAAGTATACTTTAACTCGAGAGGAAGAAAATAAGAGATTGTTAATATTAAAAAAAAAGTTTTAGCTAAGATTGTCATCAATAGACACTTGTATACTGGCATAAATCAAGGGACATAGGCCAGAGAATTGTTCAATATATACAGCCAGAGAGAATCCTTAACAAATAGAATCATTTAAACAATAGTGTCATGAATCAGCTTTTCTCCTGACTCTATTTATCTTTAATTGTTGGTATGTTTATAGCTACTTAACTACTGCATTGTATTTAAAAATCAATTTTAGGTGGGCGAGATATCAATTCTCAGAATAACTAATTTATTGGCCTCTACATAATTATCTATTTAATCATTTAATTTCAATTATGCTTTGCAATATTAGTGTCATTTTATAGCAACATAAGGAACAACATGCTTCTCTTTAAAAATAAAAATTAAAATGTTACCAAGACTAATTCCACCCAAATTTGGGGGCAATCATTTCAATTATTCTTAGATACTTCTTACTTAGGATATATATTAATGCAATGCCTTTTTATTTCCTAGTATACAACATTTATCTTTATTAACTTGCTTTAAATATATCTATTGTGGGGAAGTAGGGGGGACAGTGGGGGGGGAGTTGGGGAGGGATAGCATGGGGAGAAATGCCAGATATGGGTGAGGGGGAGGGAGGCAGCAAATCACACTGCCATGAATGCACCTATGCAACAACTTTGCATGTTTTTCACATGTACCCCAAAACCTAAAATGCAATAAAAAAAAAATAAAATAAATAAAAAAATAAATAAAAAAATAAAAAATAAAAATAAAAGAAAAATATATCTAAATATAATTACCACAAGTAGGCAAGTTTCTATACTTTTTTAAAGTTATGGATCTTTTCTAATATTAAAAGTAAGTGCTTTCCTATTTCTAGATGTTATACTCTATGTACTATAAAAGAATGTGCTTCTCTTTGCAACACTCATGTAGCTCAAAATACAAGTATCATAACATAGTATAGTCACCTGAAAGAACACATACTCTACTATCATTAGGGAATTAACACAATAAATTATATATAAATTATTTAAAATATACTTTTAAATTATATAAAAGTACCTTACTTTTTATCCAGATATCCACAAAGATACTTAATATTACCAGAGTAAAATAATAGATTAAATATTTCTACCTCCTTAATAGCCATTTTCTAAAGCAATGTTATTTCATATTTCCTCTGATCAAAAAGTATGCGTTTTACACATAAAGTTAGGAAGTGAAACAGTAGGAAGCACAATGAGTTGTCAATTACATCTACCAAGCACAGGTCACCAAATAAGCCAAAAGCTGGAGGACTCAGAATCCTAGGAAACTAGCTCAATATATTTTTCAGGACCTGGAGTGAAAATACATACTTTCATCCCAATTCTCACAAAGCTCAGTTAAAACATATGATTGCTACTATTTGAAATTGGAAACTTAGCATCTTCAACATGAATTACAGTTTTCAATAACTAACCCACCAACAATAAGCATGCCAGAATAGGCCAATCTAACATATTTTGTTTGGATAAAAGCTCAACTCACACATCAGTCTACAAAAAGCCATTAAATGTGTGAAATATTTATTTTTTGTATATATGAACATGTTTGTAAAATGCATATTTATACATTTTTATGTAATTAAGTAGAACATCTGCCAATCCATACAACATCAGAAGATTCTTGTGAAGCAACTTACAAATAAAACACATAAGGTATATAGCAATTCTTTACTCTCTTCTCTTTCTCCCATGTAACATCATTTACTGTAAAATTCTTCACCTTATAGAAACCATCAAGTAAATAAAAAATAAATATCAATTACTCAAAATATAAAATGCCAACAAGCAAACTGAGATTCCAGAGAACAGAATGTGAAAATAATCTTTGTGTAGCCTCAATACTTAGCATAATGCCTGATATTAAATTCACGGTTGCTGAGTAATTTATTTTCTTAAAGATAAAATGTAATAAAATAATAGTATTTTTAAATAAATGGTACATGAGTACTTTATATTATTGGGGTTAATTGGTATATACTGTCATATAACAAATACCTTTTTTAAGTTTTTATACTTGATTATTAATTTGATTTTGAGAAAACAGAAATTTTTCCTGTCAGATCTGGAAACAGACTGTAAACTCCCTACTAGATAATATATTCTGGAAGAAAAAGTTCTCCTCGAACCTTTATATATGGCAAATACATTGCCTATCCATATAGCAGGCAATAAATATCTGTTTAAATTATTTTGTTTTAGAATATGTATAATTGAAAACTGAAACTGTATAGCCCATAAGAAGTTATATGGCTTATTTAAAGGAAATAACTATAAAAATAGTATTTTCCAGAACATTCTGAAGCACTAAAGTAAAATGTAAGATTTATTGCATTTGGATATATATTAAAATACATTTAGAAACACTTAAATGAAGTATCTCCAGAACATGAATTTTCTAAAAAAAAAGTGTGTGAGTGTTAAGGATGTTTATGTTCTCTATATTTAGTAATGATTTTCATGTGGTATTATTAAAAAGTAACTCAAAATAATCAGTAATTAACTGGTCAGATAAAATTTGTAATTGCATAAAATTTACTGTTGTTTACTTAAAAGTAGAACAGTGTCTTTCCTCACACCATCTCCCAAAATACCATATACCCTGAAATCTCATTTTCTAGGTGTTGCTGAACATTTCGTTTTCTTCATTTAAACAAAATACAGAGATTAAATATAATTAAAAGTATCTGAAAACACACTATTTTATATCCAGTATCACTTAGAATTTGTGTTTTCAATAACAGTAATTTGATCATAACAGCAATGACTAAAACTGGTACATATGTCAAATCCTCACATATTGCTCTTTATTAGCTAAAAACTAGACTCTGTTGGCTTACTATATATCTTGTGAAGATATCCCTACCTACTTGTACAGTCATGCACTGACAAAAAATAACTACATATAAAAAGTTACCATGTCAGAAATGAATCAAATTGCATTTGTTGATCCAAATGAGTTTACCTTATGTACAAAGGCTTGAAATAACAAAATTGTCCTATTAAAATGTTTTAAATTATTGTTTGAACTGAATAAAGTGTAAAATACACATCTCAGCCTTGCTACATATTTTTGTTCTACTTCATCTTGCCTATCCCTTGACAATTATCAATATTTATCCAGGTAATTTTAATGGGGAATAATGAAAAACTTATCTTGGCTTCTTGCATTTATTTCCCTAAAAGACAAGATGGTCCTATAAACATATTTCAAACCCGTCTTCTTCTCTTCATCTCCACTGCAATCACTCTAGGCCAGGTCACCCTACACCTCTCCTGGACAACCGCAACTGACTCCTAATTCTATTTTTGTCATCTTCCAAATAAGTTTTTGCTCACTAGCCAAGGTGCTATTAAAATGTAATATAGCTTCATGTTTTACTTGGGATAATATAAAAACTCAAGCTTCTTAACATGGATCTTATTCTACTCTGAGTACTCTGGTTCCCACCGTCTTTCAGACCTCACTTGCTGCAACTCTCTTCCCTGCAAAGTAAGTTCCAGTCACCCTGGACTCGGTTTTTTAAATGTGTCAAGCTAATTTCTCTTCAAGACTATTGCTCAGGCAGTTTCCACTACATGGTATGCACTTCTTCCCACTCTGCAGAATGAGCTCTTTCTCTTCCCTGAGAATGAGGCTTCAATGTCACCTTCAAAGACAAGTCTTTCCAACTGTCTCATTTCAAATAGCGTATCTCTACTGTTATTTTCTTAGTGCCTTTGTTGCTTTGTCCATATATAATTATTACAACCTTTATTATTTACTTTCACAAATTCTATGAGGGCATGTGCCTTATTTTTCTTTTTAAATCTATAATCTAAATTTTAGATTACAGAAAACAATAATAAAATAATGCAAGAACAAACTATATCTTCATTTTTTTTTAATGTCAGTCTGATTAAAATACAAGTTGAATAAAACACTAGAGATAGGCAATTTGATCCTGTATGAATTTAGCTTGGTTACATGATTGACAATGTATGTTGGACAAAGCAACCTATTTTATCACCTAACTATATATATTGATTTCCAGCATGTTTATAATCCCAAGATGGTGAGTCAAAGGTACAATGAAAAAATTTCTATTACTGTTGGGATTTGGTTGATGAACAGTGTGAAGTGGGATCTTTTCTTTCACCATTTAGAACAAATGGAGCATGTAGTCAGAAGCACTTGTGTATGTGAGGGGGAAGAGGGAAAGAGAGTGAGTTACTGAAACTGTGATAGGGAAAGAGAGTTGGTAGAGAAAAATTTATGGTATCTTTTGTACTAAGTCATTTATATATTTTAGTACTTATTTTGTGATGTAAAAGTAACTAAAAAGTAAAAGGATGTAATTTAATCATTAATTTACCTGGTACCATCAGACATATAATTGTCCCTTAGGAAATTCATATAAAAGTGCTGTACTCATGAATACTACATTAACTTTAATGATATTCATCTAAGTTATTTTTGGTTTGAAGAAGAGTTCCTTAAGGATTATGTATAATTTCTGTGCAAGAAAAATTTTTTAGATATAGTATTATCCCAAGATCAGAACAAACAACACTTAGATGATCATTGCTGGATCAGCATAAAAATATTTTATCTTTGTACTTTGGATGCTAATCAATAAAGATTAATTATATAATTACTTATTTTATATTGTAAATATTTAATAAAATTATATTCTAAGTTGTATTTATACTTATGCCTAATAAGAATGGGTGTGATAACAATCTCTGGAACCCTTACAACTATAAATAGTTTACCCTCAAAAACTAATTTCATCTAAGTCAACGGTCTTTCAGAAACATTCTTTGTAAGTAATCCAGGGTCCCTAACATAACAAAATTTTTAATATTTTCAGTATTTTAATGTTCACTCTTGAACATTCTTAAAAAGTTTCCTCAATGTCTCCATTTCTATAAATATAAGAACAACAGTCAGTCAGAGTTTGTGAATAAAACTTGTGGAAGGTCAACTAATTATAGGCTATGAATTTGTTAATCAGATGTTTCTCTGCTTAGATATATTTACTTGTATTTACATACAACTCAGTGGATTATGCAGTTGATTCACTCAAATTAATAAATTTAATGAAACCAACCAGTCACACTATTGTTTTGCTTGTTTATTTTGTCACTGAATTGCCTTGGGGGAAAAACTGATTTACAAAGTATTGGCAATAAAGTTTCACTAGACTCATGTACCCATACCATATTTTGACTTAATTGAATTATCAGAGTATGCAATTGATTATTTTTGAAAGCATGAACCACACCCTTAGAGATGCATCAACTCATTTAGGCTATAAAGTAGTATTTGCTGCAGAATAATTTTTGATAAACAGATTCCTGGTGTCTACTGGCCACTGTGATATACAGTATATGGTTAGCTTACACATGAAGATTGTGTTTTATATTCATGTAAGTGTCTAGTACAGAAATGAAAGGCTATATTCCTTGAAAGATAAAATATTTTTAAAATAAAAATTACCAACACTTAATTAATACTGTGGTTTTAAATATAGGGAAAATTAATGGACTATGAGAGAGACTTAAACACAATTCATGTTTCCACTTACTTAATCAGATGAAGTGATCTAGGAAGCACCTTTACTTTCTGATTGATTCAAGGAGGTTTGGTTAATAGGAAGAGAAAGTCAAATTGATTTATTTTGTCTTTACAGTTAGCTTCACACTTAGTTAGACAAGAGAAGAGATCTTGTCTATAGTCAAGTTACTGTTAGCACCATGTTAAAATAATGAGGTAGGTTACTTTTTTGTCATTATCATCATCATTTCACCTTGCTTATGTATGGAAAACTGAGGAGTGGGGTGGGAATTGTAGGAAAAGTGAATTCATTCTTTGCAGCCATGAAGGATGTCATATAATTGGGTAAAACAGATAAATAACATTAAAATTTTACTTTGTGAATGGCTTAATCAGGAAGAAGTTACATAAAAATGTAATTTTATTCTCTATAAAATAACATATTTCAAAATGAAAACATTAATTCTATTAGTCTTTAAAGTGAAAATTGTTGTAAAATTAAAGCTATCTTCTCAAAACTAAATATGAATTACATTACTGTTTATTTTTATGTGTATAATAAATCAAATTTATATTTTACATTAATCTTTACATGTTAAATATAGATAATTCTATAATGTCCCATGCTTTCCATGTTTAAAAACAGATACTTTCATATATTTTCTTATGAAACTATAAGTTAAGAAAATATCCCTAAAATGTTATTAAGAATAACATTTAGAAAGCTAGCATTTTATTAACCTGTAGTGTGATTATTTCAATATTTGAAAGTTATCTCAACTTATCAGGAAAAAATTCTATTCACTATGACTTTAGGCTATAAAAAGCATCATTTTATAAATAATCATTTGTGTGATAAAAAATCTGATTATACTTTAAAGTGTTCTTTTGAAGAAGTCATGTAAATTTTATCCAATTTAATCTTTAGGTACTATTCTGCCCACTGCACTCTTCTACACAGCCTGTGCTTTCAGTGTATCAATACAAATTCAAATGAAGAGTTTAAGTAGACAATCTTTAATGCTTCTATTTAACTGATGGGAAAATTGGGTAATGCTCATTCACTAAGTTAAGCTAAGTAATAAAAATAAATTACATAGGCTTGGCATATATTCTAGGTAAAACATCTGTAAATACTATGGGAAAGTCATTAAAATTGGTAAGCAGATAAAATTACTGCAAGAGGTTAATAAGTAACATCTCAATGCTCTTAAATTTACTATGAAAAGCCATACTTTAACAGGACATATTTTGGTAGAATGGCACTTTAGAGTCATATGTAGATTCAGATATCTGTTTTATTCATGTTAGTAACCCCAGGGCCTGGGGTAATTACTGATATATCATATTTAAATAGATAAATGTTGTTTGGGGAAATTATTGCATGGGAATAGCTGTTATAAACTTCTAGTATGCTTGACTCTCAAAGTACTCATCTCTACTATCCCTATTTACTAATATAAAGTACAATATCAATGTCTGACTTTCCAATTATTATATATTGTTTTCTCTCCTTGTAATAAAAGGGTAGTCGTTTCACAGTTTTTTAACAATCTTCTATCTTCACAGAAATAAAGTAACTACCCATTCAATATTTTATACCAATAGTCCCTAAAAACAAATGAGAGATGTAGTGTGATGGTGTACAGCACCACAGCAAAGCAGGACACTATAACTGGTGTCTATTATGTGATCTATCTTCAAAGCCATGAGTATTACGTATGGTTTCCAAATTCACCTACATGTTTGTGATTGCATTCTGTCAGGTAAAAATAATTGTAATAATTAGGAAAATATGCCAAAGTACCAACTGTACGAATGAAAACTTAATTTTGATCCTGAATAATTATAAATCTAAGTAAAATGGCCATATATGTTGATGACAAAAAAAGAATGCTGTGTTGTTTACTTGTCTTCTCCCTTAACCTTCTCCTTCTCACAAAAAAAGTGCACACTTTCAAGCCATCTGACCTCCATTTTTATATCTGAAAATTACTTCGAGACTCTAAAACATATGCCTTATATGTTAAATAACTATAACTGATCACCACACACAATATTTGAAGTGACATAATGGTCATTACAGCAAGAGTGAGAATATCTAGCTAGGTACATGCTGGAAAACTTTTATGGTTGTTTCATGCTTGGTCCGAAAGGACTTAGAATATGCAGGTGGCATTTTTTACAGATCTTTAATCACAGCAGAAATCTAATGAGACATGTTTCATAAAGACTGTATGAATAAAAAAAGGAAGATGCTCAAATATTCTAAGGGATTTCCATCACTTTTTACACACTATTCAGCTTCACTTTACCACTTTATCCACCGAAACAAAGTCCTCCAAGAAATCTTTCAGTGACTTGACTTCATGAATAGGGTATTCACAGCTTGGAAATTCACCCTAAACGCTGTTCTACTCCCCACCCTCAAGAATATGAAACCGCAACACAGATCTGGAGCATCTGGTCTAGGAAGAATTTCAAGTAAGTCTACTTCAGTGGCAGGGATTGGGGATGAAGCACGGGGACTGAGGCTGGGCGAGGGCGGCAGAGTTACTGGAGGGGAAGGGCTGATAACTGGTCACGGGGTACAGCGGGAGCACCCTGCCTTTCAAGAAGGCATGTGGGAGAACCACACACGTTCCCCTGAAATGAGCGACCACCAAGAGCCAAGAAGTCTCCATTAAGTCTGTGCCATGAAGCCTGACCTCCGGTAGAGACAGCGCAGCGGGGAGCGGTCCTAAGGCCGCCAGCGGCGGGATCCAAGTGCAGCTAATGCTCACGCAATCATTTAAAGACATCTGGAAGCAGAAGGGATCCTAGCCCGTGGGGTCGCCGTCCCAGGCGGTCCAGACAGGGCGATATGGTAAGGGGACATCCTCGACCCCGCCTTGTGGCGAGCCAAGAGACGCTGACCCCGGGACGAAGTTACCTGCAGGAGGCAACCAGTGCCCTGGTTCTCCAAGCACCATCCTCCTCCCACTCCCTCCCGCTCCTCCGCCCTGTCCCTTACCTTGGTTGTTGGAGACGTGACTGCAGTCGCCTGGCCACGCTGTCAGCAGAGGCAAGAAGAAACCAAATTGCAAAAGAAATTCCCGGACTTCGCAGCCCCCCATGGTTCTCCCCGGCTCTCTTCTCCTCTCCCTTAAAGACAAGTGGCGGCAGCGCAGGCAGGTGTTCTGGGTAGGACGGGGATCCTAGTCCACGTCTTCTTCCTCCTCCTCCTCCTCTTCCTCCTCCACCCGGCCCGCGGGGGGTGTCCCGGGGCGCCCCCGGCGCGAGGTCCCGGGGACAAGGCACGGGGGTCCAGGCTGCCCAGGTGCAGGTGCAGCTGCTTCGGAGGAGGACGCTGCCTGCGGCGCCGGGGAGCTCCTGGCGGCTGGAGGCGAGGGGAATTGCATCCACCACAGTGTCCCGCTCGCGCGAGGACTATTCACTTGGGCCCGAGAGAGCGCGCGCGCAGGAGCGAGCTCGGGCTGTGGTTTGGGGGAGGGGAGCGAGGGGGTGGGGAGCGCCTCACCGCGAGGACGGGGGCGGGGAGGGACTGCCAGGTGGGGCGGGCATTCGGGGCGGCCCGAGCGCCTCTCCCGACTCCAGAGGGCACGTGCGGAGCCAAAGGCGGGGGAGGTGCAGCAGCGGTGAAGAGGCGTGGGGGCCGCGGGAACTTTCCTCCGGCCGGTGCGAGGAAAGCCGGGCGGACGGCGGCTCAAGCGGGCCACGAGGGGTTCGGTCGAGGCGCGCACTGAGCCCTCAGCTCCGGGCCTGAGCGGCGAGGGCAGCGGCTCGTACCGCAGGCTCCTCCAAGTCAGCCGCGTCTGCGCCGCGCTCCGGCCGTGGCCGCCGCTTTCCGGGCGTCTCCGAGGCCGCCCTTAGTCCCACAAGCACTTAGCCGCCCGTTTCACAGCAGCGGCGCGGGCCGTTTTAGGTCGAGTCAGCTCCCAGCACCGCCTCCCCCTGACTTCTCCACATCTCCCCGCAGGAGGGGGCGAGGGCCCTGGACGGGCGCTCCCGTCCGGAGAGCGCGCGGCGGCGGCGGTCAGCGCGACTGTCCTTCGCGCGGGCCGCCCAAACTTGCCCACCGGGGCGAGCGCCTCCGCGGCTTCCAGTCCTAGAAAAGCAGAGCGCGGGGAGGAAGAGCTGAGGGGGTCACATCAGGCGGGAAACCCGCGGGTGCACGGCGCCCGGGATCGCGAGGTCCTAGCGTCGCCGTGCGGAGGTGACTTCGCGGTGGAGGTCACGAGCATCGTCGCAGCCCTGACGCTGGGATTCAGGGGTCCCCGAGCGTCCACGGCGTGGTGGCGTCGAGCCGCGCTCTCCTAGCAGTCCCAGGGCCGCGTGGCGTGTGGCCACATCCACGGCAGCGCAGGGGCGCCGTGGGCTGAGGGCTCTCCCTGCACGAGCCGTCCCCTCGCGGCTCCCACTCCCTCCAGCGCGCGGGTCTCCCGGAAGCCGCGGCGCAGGGCACGAGGTGGGACTCCGCAGCCCCCGCCCCAGGCTGGGGGCCACACTGCGTGATGACGGGGAGGGACCCCCGCGGCCGAGGCGGGCGCCCAGGGCAGGGACGGAGCCGGGCGCGCTGCAGAGCCGGCCAAGCCCAGCCTTCTCCCGGCCTGGCTGCCGCGCCTCCGATGCCGCCAGTTCGGCGCTAGAGGGGGTTAGTCGACAACGAAAATTCCTGCACCGCTTGCAGGTGGAGGCGGCTCCTCAGGCGAGGAACCGCACGGAAGGAGGGGATGCTGCCAGGCTAAACTTGACGCGTTCGTTACGGGCGCGCCAAGGAAACCGTAGCGCCTGGGTGGGGACTTCAGTGATACTATATTCGTTACTGTTATTTCCAACATCATTTTTCTTTCTTGAAGGGACTTCGGCTATCACAGTCGAGTGAGATTGAAAACCCCACTTCAAAACCCGTGGGAATGTTTTGAAAAAATATTGATGGCAATGGAGAAAGTGAACAGAGGAGAGAAAGTAGCGGTTTTGTAAAGGATAGACGCTATTTCCCAAGCGAGCAGAAGGCACAGGAGGGAAATGGCTCAGTGACAAGAGTCAGGAGAGCAGCAGCTGAAGGAGCGGAGGGTCTGCGTTTGATGCTTACAGAGTTCCGGGAGAAAAACAACCCTTCCATTCCATGCGTTTCTGCGCTGCGATGGTTTCATGCCACACACCACAGCTGAAGGCGGTTCACTGAATGCCTTACAGTAAATTGGGAGGAAAGAGAGCCGAGCAGGAAATGCCCCACATCTAAAATTCTGCTTCGTGGAGAGAAATGTGAAATGCAAGTGATTTCCAGAGTGTGAGGAAGGTTTCCGATTGGTGACTGTACTCTCATCCTCATTAGGAATTCATACACTGCTGCTTCTCTTTGAAGGTGTCCACGCCAACTTAAATGTATGCAAATCATTTTCATAAAGATACCATGTGTGGAGTTTATGTATCGGCTCTTAAAAGAGTAAAATCTGATTTTGATTCTCATTTTGTCAGTGTTACTGATATTGATGGACCACATGGGCATTTGCAAACTCACTTTAGAGTTTATAAAAAGTTGTAAAATAAAAACACTACATTATGATGGTTATGATATAAATCATTGCGTCTAAATAATGTTCTTAGAATTGTTTGATTCATTATACTGATAATTCTATTCAAAATCTCTTTCTTTTTATATACTGTCAAAATATATTTCCATGACCTTTTTATAATTAAATTTTCATTTTTAAATTTTGGCTTACAGTAAAATCTATAAACATCATTAATTATTCACTAAATGAAAAATCGTTCAAGAAGGCACTCCTTATAAATTGAAGGAATGTATAATATCTTAAAATATAAACCATGTGAATCTATTTCCATACTTTTACTTTTGAAATTAGACTTGTAAGGGAAAAAATTTTAATGGAACATTACCTAAAGGAAGTGATTTCAATATAATTCCCAACATCGAATATTTTAAAATCAAAGTTAAAAATCGAATTCTGATGTTTTGCTTGAGTGTTACATTTTAGAGAATATCTTATAAAATACCAAGAAGCTTCACTTAAAATAGACTAGAAGACAATAATTTTAGTGGAAGGAAGGGGAAAAGGCGTGGGGGGGGCGGGAAGGAGAAAGAAACAGAGAGGGAAAATTAGGTTTATTTCTAGCACTCTCACTTAGTTAGAAATCATGACACAGTGCCTGAAGCAAACTGTTACTTCAAAGTAACAATAATCGACTTGATTAACCTGAATTTCTAGTCCCCCCCTCCACTATACTTACAGTTCAGCTACATTTCATAAGTTTTGTATGTTTAAAGGAGCCAAAGTCAAGTTTGATATAATATATATGTCTGGTCAGATAATTGATAGTCATATTCTGGTCTTGGCTTTTAAGAAAACAAAATTACAAGACTTTTCTCAATATTAAAAACCTATCTCACATGTTTACATATGTTTGGATGCTGTCTATTGCATGTCTAGAAGATAATGACATCTTAAGTAAAAACTCATCTAAAAAGTAAGTTGAAATATGATTATCATGGCCTTTGACAATAGCAAGATTCCATGCGTTTGACATGATTATTAATGTTAAAACATGATTGTAAGAAGAATTACCATGACCGTTTGATCATTTATGTGTTTTATATATATGTATGCACACAGATGCACAAATGTGTATATGCATGTCTTCTAAAATATTTGGTTCTTTTTATGTGCTTAATTCTCTCCACTCAGGAAAGAGTTCAGAGTAAACTACTTTGTATTAGTATCAATTTCTTTTATAAAGCTAACATTTTATTTAAACTATAGTCATGGTTATCTATGTAAGCTAGAAGCAATTGCACTTAGAAATGTACTTCCTTTTTGGTTTTCTAGCAGTGTTGATATATTTGCTGACATGTGACAGTTTTAAAATTATAAGCTCCTCAATGAACCAGATGCAATATTCATGTAGATTTATCTGCACTTGTCTGTTTGAATCATACCCATACTCAGAAAAGCATTCATGTCTCATTTTTCAGAACAACATTGTTCTGAATTCTTTTGTATTCTCTCAGACTATTGTTCTTCATGATATATGTGGTCTGAATTCAGGTAAGATATGATTAAATTTTTTATTAAATAAAGAATATATGACATTAAAAACTAGTCTGCTTCTATTTATAGTAGAAATAATAGTATTCACAAATGTTATTTGCTTTTAAAAATGATTAAAAGAGGAGAGTCTTAACCTGCAGTTACTTCCTTTGAGAAAAAAAGAAGGATTATAATGTTTAATACTCAGCATGTTTCAAGGCTTGAGAAAGTCTTAAGTATATTATTCTGATAGAAGAGTAAATTAATCCATTCACAGCACCAATTTGCATTCTCTAAGGTCAAGGTAGAAGAAACATAAATAAAAAGAAGGTTGGTCCTCAAGTATACCAAAATATCAGGTCTTAAAAGATTAGGTGGGTACTTTGAAAGGAACAAATTGCATGAAACTTTTTTGTTAATATAAAATGTAAAGACACGCTGTAGGCAATAACATTGTTATTTTCATGCCATCAACTTTAAAATATAAGTTAGAAGACTGTGTTCTATATGACTCACCATGCAAACAGCTAAAGTTAAAAAAAAAATTCATGAAGTCAAATACAGTTAATTTGAGGCTCTTTGCTTTTAGCAAGTATATAATTAGGGGAAAACATATACATTGTTTACTTCAGAAATTTTGCTGTGGTAATAAGAAGTAGATAATATTTTTCTGAAAAAGAACATTCAAAGCAGTGAATTTTACTTTATTGTTAGCACGTCAAATCTTAAAAACCTTACAGAAAAAAAATGCAACTTGAAGTTACATAAAATGTATTATAGTCGATTCTGTGATGATAATCGAATTTTGGTTCTTGTGTTACATGCAGTGAAAGAAAAATATATGTACCTATGTCATATACATGTCATATTTATGTATGTGTGTGCATGAAATTCAAAAAAAATTCTCTCTAGTACTTTTCTAATTCAGTAACCATTTGCCATGCAAGATTTTCACATCCATTTGTGCTGAGCACTGTAAGGAAAGTACAATGATTATTTGGATTTAGTTCTTACATCTCAGAAGTTTATATTATATTGCAGCACGAAGACATATAGTTTATTCCAATTAAAATCAATCTCTGTGTTCCTACAATAGAGTTCCAGATTTTATTATCATTATGTAAGAGGAAAAGAATTATACCTTCACCTTCTCAGGCATGGATTTCTTACAGTTACTGCTTTTACTTGAGTTAACTCACTCTAGGTATGGCTTAATCCACCGTCTAAAGTATGGTACATAAACTTTCACTAACATTAAAAGCAATACTAAAGGTTATGCACAGTGACCTAATAATTTAACTAGATTCAAATAACTTGCCATATAATGAAGATGACTTAACAGTCTGTCTGACATCAGGTATCCACAGAAAGTAATTATACTAAATTATGTAGAGACTTTAAAACATTTATAAATTTAAATTATTTCAATTTTACAAGTAGTATATTAGTTTATTTTTCATTCCTCAAAATGACCAGCTGGGTCAAAACAACTGTTTTTGTTGATTGATTCATTTTTTTTAAGAAAAGGAAGAAAGAAAAAAAAAAAACAATGAAGAGGAGAAAAAGGAAGAGAAAGAGGGAAAGAGAACAGGAATATTGCTTTATTGCCCAGGCTAGAATGCAGTCTAAAAATGGGAATTGAAAACCTCTTTTATGCCAATAATTGTGCTTAACAATGGAGACAGGAAGGAATAAAGGAAGAAAATAACAAACAAGCAGCCAACCAATATTTCATTTAAACCTATGAAATGCTATGCAATTACTGATGACTGATTTACTTCCAATAATGTAGTCACTTTTGGAATAAGTGTGATATGGTACTGATAAGAATGTATGTTTTGGTATTTGAAGTGGAGAGTTCCATAAATGTTTATTAAGTTCACTTGTTCCGGGTCTGAGTTCAAGTCCTGGATATCCTTGTTAATTTTCTATCTCGTTGATCAGTCTAATATTGACAATGTGATGTTACAGTCTCTCACTATTATTGTGTGGGAGGCTAAGTCTCTTTATAAGTCATTAAGAACTTGTCTTATGTATCTGGGTGCTCCTGTATTGGGTGCGTGTGTATATAGGATCGTTAGCTCTTCTTGTTGCATTGATCCTTTTGCCATTATGTAATGTCCTTCTTTGCCTCTTTTGATCTTTGTTGCTTTAAGGTCTATTTTATCAGAGGTGAGAATTGCAACTCCTGCTTTTTATTTATTTATTTATGTTTGCTCTCTGTTTGGTTGGTAAATCTTCCTCTGTCCCTTTGAGTCTTTGTGTCTCGTTGCATGTGAGATGGGTCTGGATACAGCGTACTGATGGGTTTTGGCTTTTTATCCAGTTAATAATATATATGAGTTTAATACTGCCATTTGATGCTAGCCGGATATATTTTTGGAAAGGCTGATGCTCGTTCGTTTATATGTGTAGTGCTTCTTTCAGAAGCTTCTGCAAAGCAGGCCTGGTGATGGTAAAATCTCTAAGTACTTGCTTGTTTGCAAAATATTTTATTTTTCCTTTGCTTTTGAAGCTCAGTTTGGCTGGATATTAAATTCTGGGTTGAAAGTTCTTTTCTTTAAGGATGTTGAATATTGGCCCCCACTCTTTTCTGGCTTGTAGGGTTTCTGCTGAGAGATCTGCTGTAAGTCTAATAGGCTTCCCTTTGTGGGTAACCTGACCTTTCTCTCTAGCTGCTCTTAGTATTTTCTCCTTCATTTCAACCCTAGTGAATTTGACGATTATGTGCCTTGGGGTTGGTCTTCTTGAGGAATATCTTTGTGGTGTTCTCTGTATTACCTGGAGTTGAATATTGTCCTGTCTTACGACGTTGGGAAAGTTTTCCTGAATGATATCCTGAAGAGTATTTTCCAACTTGGATTCATTCTCTTCGTCACATTCAGGTACACCTATCAAACATAGATTAGGACTTTTCACATAGTCCCATATTTCTTGGAGACTTTGCTCATTCTTTTTTATCCTTTTTTCTCTAATCTTGACTTCTCGTTTTATTTCGTTAAGTTGGTCTTCGAACTCTGATATCCTTTTTTCTGCTTGATCAATTCGACTGTTAAAACTTGTACATTCTTCGTGAAGTTCTTGTGTTGTGTTTTTCAGCTTCATTAATTCACCTATATTCCTCTCCAAATTGTCTATTCTCGTTAGCATCTCATCAAACCTTTTTTCAAAGTTCTTAGTTTCTTTGCATTGGGTTAGAACAAGCTCTTTTAATTCACAGAAGTTTCTTATCATCCACCTTCTGAAGTCTACTTCTGTTAATGGAACGCACTTGTTCTCCATCAGGGCTTGTTCTGTTGCTGATGAGGAACTGTGATCACCTGTAGAGGGAGAGGCATTCTGATTTTGGGTATTCTCAGCCTTTTTACGCTGGTTTCTTCCCATCATTGTAAATTTATCCACCTGTCGTCTTTGTGATTTCTGACTTTCAAATTAGGTTTCTGAGTGGACGTCCAACTTGTTGATTCCCAGCACCGAAATCTGAGCAATCCACTGCACCGGCCAAAATAGCAGTGTTAAGATTGATGGTGCTTTTCTGCCCGGGAATCGGCCAAAAGGGGACCCAGTCCTGCTCACTCTGCACCAAGAACTGCCGTGCTGAGGCGCCAGCAAAACCACCGTGCCGGCCACAAGAGTTGCGCTAGCGACCTGTGGGGCTCCTCCGCTGGGAATTTCCTGGTCCATGAACAACAAAAATTCATCTGAAAATGTGGCCTCCTCTCGTTCTCTGCACTTTCACTAGGAGCTACTATCCCGAGCTGCTAGTGGTCAGCCATCTTGGATCTCTCTTCCTGTTTTTGTTGATTTATAATAAATATCATTAAAGAGCATATTCTAAATATCAAGTGGGTAACAACTGATGATAGAAGTAAAACTGCCTCTTAAAAAACCTATATATATTGAAATATGTGTGATTATGTCCATCATAACAAGTATCACACAAATATTGCTATTAATTTTATTGAAATATTGAAAATAAAAATCTAGTCCAAATATACTTTGTGCTTTATCTTGAATTATGCCTGCATTATGATACTTTGTGCCCTGTTTCAGAAAAATGCAAAACAAGAAGACACTTGGGCATGTCAAATACTTAAATGTTAAATTTGCCAATAATGTTATTATTATGAATAACAACTATAAGCTAAACATTACAATTGTTATGATACCAATAATACAAAACACACTTTTATACTGCAGTCACACTGGGGTAAATTGAAAGTATCAGATAAAGGTAAGTGATTCCTTAATGTACCTCTTAAGCTGGATTTATGGGTAAAGTTTTTCTCATACGAATATTTTTTACATTATTTCAGTTCAGTTTTCAAACAAGTACCACATTGGCATTTTTGAACTTCTAGTTTGTATGTTTTTAACTTAAAAAATTAAAGGAGAAGTTTTAAGAGAATGACAACCCAATAAAAGTTAATATGCCCAATATTTACATTTTCTATCAGGAGTTCTATGTCATTATAATCATAGTATGTTTCTTTTGCTGTGCCTATTAAAACGTTTTCATGGAATATAAATATTTTTAATATCTTCTAATTTAATAATGATTAACAATTATATGGAACTCACACCAATCATTTGAGAATTAGCATATGGTTATTCATCTGCTTGCCTGAAACACATATCTAATCTTTTTGAGGACCCTGAAAAGTATTCAAAGAGCAGAGAATCTGTCCTTACATCTTTACAAAAAGTATTTACTAAATAATTATGTATTTAATATTTGTATTTACGTTTTTGGTCAAAATTTTCCATCTTCATTAATTTTTTCATAAAGGATAATACCTACATAATCAACTATAAAAAGTACCTAATTTCCCGTTTTGTATAAGATCATTCAATATTTATAATGCTAATATTTGAGTCAATATAATTTTGTAATTATTATAGGTGAATAATATATATCGTATATTATTACATGTATGTATGTTGCATGTATATTGAGCCTATGTGGAGTTGTTATGAAAATGGTCTTTTGGCTACATGGGAACTTAACCTGCTATGGAGTCCATGAGACACTCTGTTGATATTTCAGTGTTAAATTCAATATATGGTCCATAGTATTAGAAGTATACTGAAATTCATACTACTATATATTGTGATTCCTTTGCTATTTTTATGAGTTAAAAAAATTCTAAATTAATGGATAAACCAGGAAAGCAAACACTAGGTTGACTTATATTGGTATTAATTTATGATTAATCCTAGTCTACATTTAATTGCTCCTGAGTTATTTTGCATCATGACTTAAAAAATGTAAGTAGTGAGAAGTACACTCATGCATATATTTTAATGATTTTATCCAATGTGAAAAATGAAAATATGTAGAAATTTTTTTTTTTTTTTTTGAGATCGAGTCTTGCTCTGTGGCCCAGGCTGGAGTGCAATGGCACGGTCTTGGCTCACTGCAATCTCCACCTCCGGGGTTTATGCAATTCTCCTGCCTCAGCCTCCCGAGTAGATGGGATTACAGAAGCATGCCACACGCCCAGCTAATTTTTGTATTTTTAGTAGAGACGGGGTTTCACCATATTGGCCAGGCTGGTCTTGAACTCCTGACCTCGTGATCTGTCCACCTCAGTGTCCCAAAGTCATGGGATTACAGTTGTGAGCTACTGTGCCTGGACAAAAATATGTAGAATTTAAAAAATATGTTTCAAATTTTTTATCTGAGATAAATGCTATTAATATATTAACACTGCCTAGTAGAACTTTTTGCAATATTAGACATAGCCTATATCTCTGCTGTCTGATACAGTAGCCACTAGATATTTGTAACTTTTGAGGGTTTTAATGTATCTAGCATAACTATGAAACTGACTTTTTAGTTTGGGTTAATTTTAATAAATTTACATTTAAATAGCCATATTTGGCAGTGGCTACTGCATTAGTGAGCACCTATCATCACTTTTCAATAAGTTCACGTTGATAATATGGAAATTCTGCCTTACACAGTCATGTTTAGCAGTCTTATCGTGAACAAAAATGAAGCTCACCTTGGACAATAACTCTGTTACTACATATGTTTACACTGTTTTCAAAACTAACCTGATTTGACATGCTTTTTACATATTACACTGAGTTTGTCAGAAGACATTAAATGTAGGCACTGATAGAAACTCATAATATCTTTAGGAATTAATTCAATTATCAATGGAATTACTTACCTCATGTGTCTAATTTTTGATGGTACTATTTAAAAAATGGCTTGAAGCTACTAGTCATCTTAGCTTTTCCCACTATGTCTGCTACACTGCCCTGGGTCTCTCAAAATTATAGTGACATAAGGAGCTCAATAACAGTTGTGGAGCTTCCAAAATTAATACTGTTTCCTAGAGACTTGACAAAGACGCAGCAGGATTTTTCCATTTAGATGCTAGCATTTGACTTTGTATTTTGTTCTGTTTCTTGTTTTGTTTTTCCCCTTTTTGATGTTTTGATTTACATGTGAAAACATTGTCAGGAACCCTTTTTCATGTCCATAGATTTTTTTTTTTTAATATGAAAGTACAAATGAAAGCCAGAGAACCTATTTACCACTGTTCTGTTTATATTATCTTAAATTTTCACTTGATGGTATCCTGCTATCAAATCTAATAAATATATTATCTCCTAAAGGAATCTTGAAATATAATTAAAGAAAAAGTTTTAATATTTATACTACTTAGCAAATAGTTACATGGTGTTTACACTATCCCAAGTGCAAATATTAACTTCAGTTAATAATTACAAATGCTAATTACAAATATGGATTCAATTAATCCTCAAAACAACACTCTAAAGTAAGTGCTATTATTATCCTCATTTTATAGATTAGAAAGCTGAAGCACAGAACTTTCCCACCGTCTCCCAGCCAGTAAAGTGGTAAAATAGTGATGGATGGGAGCCCAGGCAGTCTGGCTCCAGAAGCTGTACTTTTTATCACTATCCTCCTTCACTTGTATCCCTGAATATTTACCCAAATATACACAAGCATGCACATTTATAGTTTGCATGTATCTGTGTATTCATTCATGTAAATTTTATCTAATTCCATGAAATTAAGCTCAGATTATGAAATATTATCAGTGAATCTCCTTCCCAATTGTGGATAAATTCCCAAATGACCACATTCTTTTTTATCATTGCCAAATATTTTACACACTTCTGACTCTTAGAAGATCCTCTTTCTCTTTTTTCTTAAAATCTTTCTCTTAAATGACACCTGTCTCCAAAGCAACTAGCTCGTATTTATTCAGCTATTATGTTTTGTGCTCCATCTGGAGCATCTTTGCAAGGCACTGAAGCTTGCTTGCACAGAATCTACATTCTAGGGTTAACGTGTACTCAATGCTATCATGTGTCTCACATTGTTCTATGTTCCTTATGCATGCTAGTGCATTTAATATTTACAGCCCTATAAGGTACTCTTATTGTACCCATTTTATAAATGATGAAGTCAAAGTATATTGAGCATATGGCAATTAGAGGGAAAGCAGTTATTCTTAGGTTTTAAAAGTCTCTGTCTTGCTCTTTGTAATACAGGCAAGGGTATAATCAGAGAGATTATTGGAATTTATTGGGATGCTGACTTTCTGTTCATGAGGATAAAGACGATGCCACAAATATATGTGACAGAGAAGCTTTTAAGAAAAGAAAAACTCAAGGTATAGCACCTATCAATATTTTACTTCCTTGCCATTATGAAAATGATAACACGTTTATACCACAAATCTAAAGAATGTTTGAGTAGGCTGATATTCTTTGTTGCAAAAGATTGTAAAGGTAGAATAACAATATCATAAAATATGTGGAAAAATTGAAAAGAAAAATAATACCTTTTTATTGTACTACCCTAACAGGATTACTCTTACTGTTTTAGTATATTTTATTTCAGACAGCTTAACCTGCCCCTCCCTGATATATCAGTTTAGGTGATTGAAACTATATCATGCATTCAGATGTATATTGCATTTCTATTTCTTCACTAACTACTTGAATTTTAAGCATTATGGGTTTATTTATATATAGATATCCTTATGATATAAATTTGGTAAAATGATACAAAAATAACTAGTAAAGAAGGCATGGCTATATGAGGATAATGATGCAAATTTGATAAATTAAGTAGAATTTTCATAATTCTTGTAATTTTCAGAATAATAATATTATAAACATATGATAATATCAATTCAGAATTTCAAAGTGTTGAAATGAGTATTGCTGTTGTTGCTATTTTTTTACGAAATGCTTGTATAATATCATCCGGTGTAGGGAAAAGACAATGCAATGCTTTTCTTAAAGAAAGGGTCTTAATGTGCTACAAGAATAAGAGGATGATTTCCTGAATTGTATATTCTAGACAAAATTGCAAAATAATTTAAGCCAATGCATTTCTTTTGCTTTGCCTTTAAATATTTTTTGTGTACCATTCCTCCTTTCAGTTACACAATCTGATAATACGATTTTATCTGTGTTTTCCTTATAAAAAGAAAAAATGTAAAGGAATTTTCTAATGATATGTGAAATGAAAGCAACTGAAGCCATGCCATTTTAGACAGCACTGTTTCATCAATGGCTTATAATAAAATAACAATAGTAACAATATACATTTGAAAACGTGAAGCTTGAAGAATAAACTGCCAAAGAAAATCACATAGTAAATGTCTCAGCATTTGCTCATACTCTTTACATTTAATCTGATTTTTGGCTGACAACAAATACTTTCTAGATAATTATATTTATCATTATGTATTCATGTGGGATTTTTTTAAATCGTCTGTAATGTAGTGGCATAAAATCATTTCACTATAATCAAGGTCTCTGTGGGGTGGAAATTCTGACAGGGCACAGAAGAAAACAAAACTTGTCTCTCATCTACAATGTCTGCTCAGAAAACTCAAGGGCTGTGAAAAACTCAAAGATCTCCACTTAAATGTTTATAAATTGATGCTGGCTATGACCTCAGCTAGGAGTTCAAATCAGAACTTCCACACCAGATTTTTCCTTGTGGTCTGGGTTTCCTTGGAGAGCATATGGCCCACATCTCAATGGGAGGAATATAAATATCATGTTGCAAGAAGAGTATATACGATGGAAGATCTTTTCATGGCAGTTTTGGAAAATTTAGCCTATCATGCCTGAGAAAGCCTATGTCTGTGAAAATAAGATAGGTTTGTTTGTAATGAAAGCAGCCAGAACCTCCATTTGTTGGGCAAGAAATGAGGGAGACACATGAGAGATGATATTCTAGCCGGTCATCTTGAATTCAGTTTCATAGGGACACTCATGGGCTAAGGAATCCCAGCAATACAAAATAGGACAAAACTCCAATCTCTAGGGAATGTAGAATAAGTTATGAAGGTTCGATTGAAATGAAGATGTATCTTCTCAGCTCAGGGGAAATAACTGCATGAGAAAACTGCCAGAGATCAAAATCTCTGAAAAGTTACAATAAAAGCTTAGGAGAAAGAAAAAGGTAATTGATAAACTCCAGAACCAGAAATAGAGAAACCAACATCCACAAAAAATTTTCTTTTTTTTCAGAGTTATCCATGAAAGTTGAGTTGGAGGAGGAAATAAGTTTTTAGGAACCCAAACCTTTGAAATAATTTAATGTTTAATTAATATTTGATGGATATTCTTTATTCTAAATTGAGTCTATGACTATAAGGTTAAGTGATTATCCATTGTCTAAAATAGTGTACTCATGGGATATGCACAATAGTTCTGGGAAAGATTTGCTTCCTAAAGGGATAGGAGGAAATCAAAATAGAATTTTTTGATTAGATGACATTTCATGAGTCATATGTTTAAGGCACCAGTAATTTGTGGCTTAGTCTGTTCTGGTTTACTTATCCATCTTCCAGAAATCCATCCACATTCCTATCCAGCAAATGGCTTGGCTCTCGTACTGCTGTTAAATTGCACACTTTTATTCTTTACCACTAGCAAGGAAGGAAACCGGAATTTTCCATTGAATCTAAATCCCAGACAAAGGAAAATCTACAGTAAGTCTGGTATTGAATATTGAGCACCAGATTTGCCAACCATTTTTGTTTAAAGTTGCTATAATTTCTTTTTAAAAAACAAGATTTCTATTACCATCCTGCTGATTTTCTGTTGAAATTTTTGCCTTGCCATCTCCTTCCAAATAAGAGAATTCTTTGTAGGACAAAAGTAACTCATTCTATATGATAACTGGTTCACAGCTATTTAAGATATCACTTTATACTAGAGTTGATTTAGGAAATATGGAATGAACTATTAGCTAAGGAACCCCAGCAATACAAAACAATAAGCTCTTGTCACTTCAACTGAGGTTATTTGACCTATGCAGGGCTGTTCAAATTACAGGTTCACAGGTCCGACATTACCCTGAAAAACTGGAACAGTATTCCTCGGGTGATAACTTGACAACAACAGAAGGATTATAAGTGTATACAAAGCAATCCAAAAGTTAGCACTTTCTGGAGAATCACTCAACTGGTTTGGAAAATGAAACTTTCTAACTGCTGAAATGAGCTGTTTAGCATTGTGGGAATGCTTTGCATTTAATAGTAAAAAGCAAAAACTCTGTTAATATTATACTAACAAAATAATAAGATAAAATATTAACAATAATCCTATAAACAAGTTGTAATTGCAGTGCTAATTTGCATTTTAAGGGTAGATAAATTTGCTGATATTTAGCAAGAGAAAAGATACTAGGGTGAATAAATATTTGCAGGTATGGGGCATAGTAGGCATGTTGAAAATATGCTTGAAAAGGAACTTTAATGGGATTGTTTATCTTAAAAAAATTTTCATGTAGAGAGACTTTCACTGTTTTTAATAATAACTGATAATACCCTTGGACTGAAATAATGTGAGCCATAAGATGTTGTGATTTTCCATCAGTGTCAGAAAGATAAAAACATTAATATGAACAGCAGATCTTCAAGATAACTAGGCAAAGGAAGTATTGATATGACTGAGGGCATTGCTGCTTGCTGGGGAGCTGTATGCAATGTGATGGAGTTGTTCTTAAAATACTAATGGAACAAAAATTGTCTGAGATAAAGCAACACAACTATTTTTCATGTTATTTTTAGCTTTATACAAGAGAAAGCATTCAAATAAACGTAGCAGAATATGGTGAATAAGAACCACATGTGCAGAAAGGGATATTCGTCTATGATTTCAAAATCTATATGTATGGAATAAATGTTTCATGCATATTTATTTAATGAGAATTTTATATTCACTGATAATTATTTTGACAATTGTGTTTTAATTAAAAGTAATTGGTCAATAGTGAAAGTAACAAGGTAATTGAGAAAAATATGACAAACAAAACATAATCGGAATTGGGCCAAGATGGCTGATTAGAAGCAGCTACTGTCTGAGGCATTCACAGAGAGGGATGAAGGGGCGAGTGAATACAGCACCTGCAACTGAAATATCCAGGTACTCACATTGGGACTAATCAGAGAAACAACTCAACCCACAGAGGATGCAGAAAAGCAGGGTGGGGTGATGGCCCTCCTGGGAGCAACATGGAGCCAAGGGAAACCCCAATCCCAGCTAAGGGAAACAGTGAACAATTGTGCAACATGAAGAAACCATGCTTCTCCCTTTGATCTTTGCAACCTTCAGATCAGGAAGTCCCCGCATGAATCCACTCCACTAGAGCCTTGGGTCAAACACATAGAGCTATGTGGAATCTTGGCAGAGTAGCTGCTCAGGCTTGCACAGAGATCGAGGAGCTTTGCCTAGTTAATCCCAGGATTCCCAGCAAGGGTGTCTGCAGCTTAGGCAAGGAGTGAGGTCTGTGCATACCCCTAGGAAGGGGACTGAATCCAGGGAGCTGAACAGCATCAGTCTGTGGGTCCCACTTCCATGACACTTCACAAGATAAGACCCACTGGCTTGGAATTTAGAGAGCCCAAATAGTTGGGATGAGGAAG
The DNA here is from genome assembly GCF_030222135.1 of Aotus nancymaae. Lineage (NCBI taxonomy): Eukaryota > Metazoa > Chordata > Mammalia > Primates > Aotidae > Aotus > Aotus nancymaae. The sequence continues at coordinate 3,257,696 of NW_026988435.1, forward strand.
GGGTTCCCCAGCACAGCACAGCTGCTTTGCCAGAATGTGACCAGACTACTCCTTTAAGTGAGTCACCGATGCATTCCTCCTCACTGGCCAAGACCTCCTGGCCAGGGCCTCCAGCCACTCCTTCCCCTGTTCTACAGCCAACATAGGTTCTAATTTCTCCCTGGGATGGAGTGCCCAGGGTGTGGGACAGGTTGCCATCTTGGCTGTTCAGATGTCTCAACCAGTCCAATCTGTGAGCCCCAGAGAGCCCAAACCAATAAAGGGATGAAGGGATCTCCAAGTAGCACAGCTGCTCTACCATAGCAGCCAGAGTGCTTCTTAAAGCAGATCCCTGGTCCCATTCCTCCAGAATGGGTGAGATCTCCAAACTGCTATCTCCAACCACCTCCTACTGGTGCATTCAGGCCAGCAACAGGCCAGCACCCACCTGGAATGGAGAATAGACATGGCTGCCATCTTTGCAGTTTTGCAGACTTCACTGGTGATACCTCCAGGTACAGGAAAAAAGCAAGGCGGCTATGTTCTGGAGTAAACCCCCAGCAATGTGCAGCAGCCTTACAGAAGAAAGACTGGACTATTAAAAGAAAAACAGACAACCAGAAAAAAACAAACCCACAAGAAACCCATCCAAAGGTCAGCAACCTTAACTATTGAAGGTAGATAAGCCCACAAAGATGAGAATGAATCAGTGCAAAAATGCTAAAAATTCAAAAACCCAGAGTGCCCCCTTTCCTCCAAATGATTGCAACACCTCTCCAGCAAGGGCTCAGAATGGGAATGAGGCTGAGATGGCTGAAATGACAGAACTAGGCTTCAGAATGTGGATAAAAATGAACTTCAGTGAGCTAAAAGATGCATTGTTACCCAATGCAAAAAAGCTAAAAATTATGCATTGTTTATGCAGGAGCTGACAGCCAAAACAGCTAGTTTAGAAAGGAGTACAACTGACCTGATACAGCTGAAAAACACACTACAAGAACTTCACAATGCAATCACAAGTGTTAATAGCATAATAAACCAAGCAGAGAAAAGAATCTCAGAGCTTGAAGACTGTCTTTCTGAAATAAGACAAGCAGACAAGAATAGAGAATAAAGAATGAAAAGGAACGAAAGAAACCTCTGAGAAATATGGGATTATGTAAAGAGACCAAAACTATGACTAATTGGGGTGCCTAAAAGAGATGGGGACAAGGGAATCAACTTGGAAAATATACTTCAGGATATCATCCAGGAGAACTTTCCAAACCTAGCAACAGGCCAAGGGAAATGCAGCAAATTCCAGTTATATAGTCTATGAGACGATCATCCTCAAAGCACATAATCATCAGATTATGTGGATAGCCAGAAGGGCCAGGTCACCTAAAAGGGAAGCCTACGGACTAATAGTAGACCTCTCAGAGGAAATCCTACAAGCCAAAAGAGTTTGGGGGACAATACTGACATTCTTAAAGAAACGAATTTCTAACCCAGAATTTTATATCTCACCAAACTAAGCTTCATACATGAAGGAGAAATGAGATATTTTTTAGACAAGCAGATGCTGAGGAAAGTTGTTACCACCAGACCTGCCTTACAAGAGCTTCTGAAGAAAGCACTAAATATAGAAAGAAAAGATCTTTACTGTTCACAACAAAGACACGATGAAGTAAACATACCAGTGACACTATAAAGCAACCACATAAAGAAGTCTGCAAAATAACCTGCTAGCATCATGATGACAGGATAGAATCCACACAGAACGGTATTAACCTAAAATATAAATCAGCTAAATGCCCCTATTAAAAGACACAGAATGGCAAGCTGGATAAAGAATCAAGACCCATTAATAGGCTGTCTTCAAGAGACCCATCTCACATGCAAGGACACACATAGCTCAAAATAAATAGATGTAAGAAAAATTTACCATGCAGATAAAAACAGAAAAAGGCAGGGGTTGTAATCCTAGTTTCTGACAAAACAGACTTTAAACCAACAAAGATCAAAAAAGACAGAGAAGGGCATTACATAATGATAAAGAGTTTAATTCAACAGGAAGATCTAACTATCCTAAATATATATGCACCCAATACAGGAGAACCAAGATGCATAGAGAAATTTCTTAGAGACCTTCAAAGAGACTTAGACTCCCACACCATCATAATGAGAGACTTTTACATTCTATTGCCAATGTTGGACATATTGAGACAGAAAATTAACAAAGATATTCATGACCAGAACTCAGCTCTGGAACAAGTGGACCTGATAGCTAGCTACAAAACTCTCCACCCGGAAACAGGAAAATATACATTATTCTCATCACCACATGGCATGATCACATAATTAGAAGCAAAACACTCCTCAGCACATGCAAAAGAACTGGAATAATAGCAAATAGTCTCTCAGACCACATTGCAATTAAATTAGAACTCAAGAACTCAAAACTGCATATTTACATGGAAATTGAACAACATGCTCTTGAGTGACTTTTGGATAAATAATAAAGTAAAGGCAGAAATCAAGAAGTTCTTTGAAACTAGAGAGAACAAAGATAGAACATACCAGAATCTCGGGGATACAGATATAAGACTGCACACCTACAACCATTCAATCTTTGACAAACCTGACAAAAACAAGCAATGGGGAAAGGATTTCCTATTTAATAAATGATGCTGGGACAACTGGCTAGCCATATGCAGAAAATTGAAACTGGGCCACTTTCTTATACTATATACAAAAATCAACTCAGGATGGATTAAAGACGTAAATGAAAACCCAAAACTATAAAAGCCCTAGAAGAAAACCTAGGCAATACTCTTCAAGACATAGGCATGGGCAAATATTTCATGATGAAGACACCAATAACAATTGCAACCAAAGTAAAAAACGGACAAATCAGATCTAATTAAACTAAAGAGCTTCTGCAATGCCAACAAACAAACAAACAAAAAACACCAACAGAGTAAGCCGACAACCTACAGAATGGGAGAAAAATTTTGCAATCTATCCATCTCACAAAGGTCTGATATCCAGCATCTATAAGGAACTCAAACAAATTTACAAAATAATAGCAAACAACTCCATTAAAAAGTGTGCAAAGGACATGAACAGACACTTCTGAAAAGGAAACACACATGCATCCAACAAACATATGATAAAAAGCTCTACATCACTAATTATTAGAGAAATGCAAATTAAAACCACAATGAGATACCATCTCACATCATTCAGCATGGCTATTATCAAAAAGTCCAACATTAACAGATGCTGGTGAGGTTGCAGAGAAAAGAGAATGTTTAGACACTGCTGGTGGGAGTATAAATTAGTTAAACTATTGTGGAAGATAGTGTGGCAATTCCTTAAAAACTTAGGAACAGAAATATCATTAGACCCAGCAATCCCATTACTGAATATATGACTAAAAGGAAAATAAATCATTCTACTATAAAGACACTTGCACACATATGTTAATCACAGCATTGTTCACAATAGTAAAAACCTGGAATCAACCTAAATGCCCATCAATGGCAGGCTGGATAAAGAAAATATGGTATATATATACAGAATATTATGCAGCCATAAAACAGAACCAAAACATGTCTTTTGCAGGAACATGGATGGAGCTGGAGGCCATTATCCTTAGGAAACTAATGCAGGAACAGAAAACCAAATACCACATTTTCTTTTATAACTGGGTGCTGAATTATGAGAACACACAGACACATGGGGGAAAACAACACACACTGGGGCCTTTTGGAGGGTGGGGGGTGGAAAGGGGGAGATCGTCAGGAAGAATAGCTAATGGATGCTGGGCTTAATACCTGTGAGATGGGATGATCTGTGAAGCAAACTACTATGGCACATTTTTACCTGTGTAACAAACCTGCATACCCTACACATGTACCCTTGAACTTAACATAAAAGTTAGAAATTTAAAAAAGAAAATCATAATAATTGACTGATTTGTTTCACTTCTACAGTTTAATAAAAACAATACCAAGATTCTTTAAAGTGAAAGTAAACAGATTGTAACAATTCATTTTCAAAACATAAAGGGTAAATTCATCATTACTGCATTCTATAGAAAGAAACTTATTAGCAGTGGTGAATCTAAGTTATAATCTTATTTGCAAACTTCAGCACACCCAAAATTACTTATTTAAGAATGTTTTGGTTTGATATGTCCTCCTTGGCCCGTATCCATGCAGTTGTGGAATGAGTTTTTATCTTTGTGAGAATATGGGTAGACCTTTTAGAACAGTATCTACTGAAATATGCCATTAATTTTTTTTTTCCTGGAATACACATGTTCTTCCTCATATCACAAAGCAGAGTTTAATTCCTCATCCCCTTGAACTTAAACTGGCCTTAGCAGTTGTTCAGACTATCAGAATTCTGTGGAAGGGATATTCCAAGATATCAAAACCTAAGGTCATAAGAAGTCTTTCAGGTTCTTCCTGGGCCACATGGAATGCATAGGATTCTGCCCATTGGAATATGGCCACTATGCTATAAGAAGGTCAAGCAACATGGGGAGGCCATTCTAGGTATGCTGGTTGACAGCACAGGTGAGCTCTGAACTAACAGCATCAACCAGCAGCCATGTGAGTGAGCCATGTTAGTTGATCAGTCAATTGATATGATTCCAGTCAGTTGATGTGATTCCTCAGCCACATGCGAGGCCCTAAAACAAATTATCCAATGGAGCCCACTCAACACATAGAACCATATGTAATAACAAACTGTTGTTTCAATAATTTGAAAGAATAACAAATTGTTGTTTCAAGTCTCTAATTTCTTAATGGTTTGCCGTGCAGTATTAGAAAACTGGAACAATTCTCGATGAGCATAGTTTGGTATCCAACACATTGGATTTTTCCTACAAACACTGACTGATTAAACTTTGAGATAATCTATTTTTGTCAAACAAATATGACACATGTAGCAGGTTTAACATTAGTTAATTTTAAGCCTGTGATGCTGCTTCCCTAACTTTACAAACTATAGGCACAAAAATACAATAATATGTTGTTTATACATATTTTAGAGAGAAATTAAAATTATATTTATTAGTAAATTGTTTCTCCTCATAAGTTAAGAACCCATCTTGAGCTAGATGTTAGTAGGGCTCTAGTGTATAGGCCTCAGCTGTGATGTTAGCATTTATATCTTAAAACACCAATCTATTTTAGGAAATGATACGGTGTGGTTCTTTATCCCTACCCAAAACTCATCGTGCAATGGAATCCCCAGTGATCCCCATGTGTAGAGGGTGGGACGAGGTGGAAGTAACTGGATCAGGTAGGCAGTTTCCCTGCATGCTGTTCTTGCAATCACGAGTGAGTCTCATGAGGTCTGATGGTTTTATAAGCATCTGGCATTTCTCCTGCTTGCACTCATTCTCTCTTCTGCCTCCCTATGAAGAGATGCCCTCTGCCATGATTGTCAGTTTCCTGAGGCCTATCCAGCCACGCCGCACAATGAGCCAATTAAATCTCTTTCCTTTAAAAATTACTCAATCTCAGGCAGTGCTTTATAACAGCATGAGAACGGACTAACACAGGAAACATAACAAAAGAGGCAAGAGTTATTTTCATTAGTTTTCAAGTGTCTGAACAAATAGACTTGTTCGTGTTTACAACTTCAAACGCAACTATTGCCAATGACCCGGAAGAAACATACATGTTCTGTTGCATTTAACAGTTTATTTTCATTTGGGGTTATGTTTATTTATTCCCCCAAAACTGCCAAAAGAATAGTATTTTCACTTTAAGGTGAGGATTTTACCACTGCATTCCTTAAAAAATTATATCTAAGTTTTGGAAAAGTAAAATTTTGAGCACTTCCTAATTTTCTACCTCTTTCTTTCTGTTTCCTTTTCTCCTCCATTTCTTCATTTGTTTTTCTGATTTGTCCCTCTTTCAATTTCATCTTTTAGTAAGTGGGGGGTAAGTAAAGTACAGTATTGAGAGTCAGATGACCTGATTTCTAATCTAAATTCTGTAAGTAACTAGATCTTGGTCAGATCACTTACAATCTTGAAACCTAAATTAATCCTTCTGAAACTTTAGAGGATTAAAATAGATTATCTTTCTAACATTGCTGCTTTAAAATGACACAATATCAAAAACATGTGTAAAACAAGGCAATTACAAGGTAATCACCAGAAAACTAATTTGGAGGTATCAAATACATTGCATCAGGCACTTATTACGAGTTACCCCAATGAACTAACATCGGAATGAAAAGGTGAATTACTTTAGGCTACCCTGTTCTCATAATAAAGTAAAAGAAAGCAAAAGTTTCTCTATGAAAATAAGTTTCTATTCATTGACTAGGAGAAATAAATGTAATTCCCATGTACATATAAGGAGTGTTGAATAAAACAATTGAAACTATATTCAGTTATGGCATTAAAACCAAACCTTCTTTGTATTTCCATAGCATCAGTGACAGACATTCCACAACTCTGAATATACCAGAATATATATTTATATATTCTTATAATTTATATGTGTATTTATCAAATAAACTGAAGCTGTACAGGAGTAACAGACCTTGTCTCTTTTATTTTTATTCCTAGCACCTGGACAGTGTATGAGCTATTCAATAGGCCCTCATTAACTTTTTTAGAATGAAGAGGCACAGCAGGCATGGTGGCTCACTCCTGTAATGCCAGCACTTCGGGAGGTCAAGGTGGGAGGATGGCTTGATACCAGAAGTTATAGACAAGCCTGGCAACATAACGAGACTCTATCTCTACAGACAGTTGAAAAATAATTATCTGTGCCTGTAGTCCCAGTTATGCAGGAGGCTGAGGTAGAAGGGTCACTTTAGTTCAGGAGGTAGAGGCTGTAGCTAGCAGTTGTGATTGCATCACTGCACTCAAGCCTGGATGACAGAGTGAGACCATGGTTAAAAAAAAAAGAAAAGATACAGAATCAATCTTCAAATGGATGTTTATTATATAGTTACTTGAATGATAAAAAAGACATATAGTTACTTTACAATTTAGGAAAGATATGGCTATATAACTCTAATACATTCAGGTAAGCAGTTTTGTGTTGCCCTGATATATGTATAAAAATTCTAACAAAATAAAAAAAATAAATAAAAATAAACACCTGGAAGAGCATTTTCCCAATAATAAATATCTCATGTGAGTTTATGACAAGTATCGGTTTTCAGTTTTCGTAGATTCAATATTATAATTGGCAGTAGTAACTGGAGTCCCATATTTTACATTGTTGACTATCACTTTGATTTAAAATTATTCAGGTGGTAGAGTTAACATCTTCAATGACAATTTACAATTCTGACATATATTATCTCTCAAGTGGAGGCTTGTCTTATTCTTTATCAGGTTGAATATAAAGGATTCTTGAAGCAAGATTTTTTTCTCAGAAAATGGTTTAAAATTTTCCCAAGAATCATTCAAAGGGATGGGCTTCAACACAGCTGACTAGAGGGACCTTTAATTTACCTCCTCCACTGAGAAGAACGAGTAGTGAATAGTTAAGCACACCTTGAATAGCTCATACAAGAGAGAACACTGGAATTTAAGATAAAAGTGACAGGAAACATCTAAGGCCAAAAAGAACAAGAAAATGAGGCAGTCATTTTCGTTGGGAGCTGGGAGAAACTCCCAAGTGCAAGCAAAGGGTAAGGGAGAGACCCCCAGCAGCCCTCATGTCCTCTGTGAACTCCTGAAATCCTAGCCACAGGAGAGCTTGTTAACACTCAGGGCCCTGAAACTAACATAGGGAGTTATTAGGAAACCATGTGACATCACTGCTTCAAGGAAAGAGCTTTCATGTGGTCCAATACACTCCCTAAGACCTAAGCAGCTACAGCAAGGCACCATTTTAGAGCCCAGCCCCCAGAAGATGCTCACTGTGATAGGTTCCAGCAGTGCCAGGACTAAGAGATGAGCAAAGCATGGGCTGCTGCTGCGTGGACTGAAGCACACGTGAGGCACAGACTACCCCCGCTGTGCTGAGGCATGAGTATGGCAAGTGTTCCCCAGCCACCACTGAAGATAGGCCCACCCACTGCAGACCTGTGAATTGCCCTGCCCTGCCTACCATGGCTGGCACCTGCCTATCTTAGGGAACCTGAGGACAAGCCTACCATCCCAGCTTTGTCCCTCACTGCTGTTGTGCCAGAGCATACAGTTTGGTGAACTGGGGATTGGCCAGCAGAGTCCACCACTGTTGGCACCTGAGCATTTCTCCCAGAGACCTGAGGTTGGGCCTACCCACTCTGTCACCACCACCAACACTGGCACCTACCTACACCTGCCACCCGTGAGCCTGGAAATTGGCCCACCCCATCCATCATAGCCACTACCAATACCAGCACACAGTGCTTAGGACACAGAAGGTTGTCCTGCTAATGCTATTGCCACTGCTCATACCATATTGGCCGCACAGGAGATGGAGAACCTACCTACCTGCTAAGCCCAACTTTGCCAGTACTGGCATTCAAGCAAGCCATGTAGAGGCCTTAGCATCAGCCTGCCTGGACCTGCTAATACCAGTGTGAGTGTGTACCATGCTGGAGCCCAAGAATAGCCACACTCCACCCACTGCCACCATCACTGGGGCCTTAAGATGACTCACTCAGCATCCCAGTTCCCAGCAATAGTTCATCACAGCCTCCATTAATAACAAAACCCTGAGCCACCTAGGAAATCACAGACACCACTGATGTTGTTGATAGCCAAAGAAATCACACAGACGTTGCACCACTACATGCACTCAGATTCAAAGCCAAAATGCCCTATCCAACCAATAACATAGACACATCATCAGAAGAAAGTCCTTTTTTATGAAGTCAAATTTAAAAAAAAAAAATGGAAGAAGACTATTACACCAAATCTGCAGATATCAACATAAGTATGAAGGAAACATTAAAAAGCAAGAAAATATTTGACACGTACAAAGGGATGCAATAATTCTCTAGCAACAGCTCTCAATCAAAAACAAATCTGTAATATCCCAGAAAAAGAATTCAAAATGCTAATTTTAAATAAACTCAGCAAAATACAAGAGAATACTGAAAAACAATACAAAGAAATTAGAAAAACAATTCAGCATATGAATGAGAAATTTGCCAAACAGCTATCACAACAAAGAACCAAACACAACTTCAGGAAATTAATAGTTTAAATGAAATGCAAAACACATTTGAAAACTTCAACAATAGACTGGATCAAGCAGAAGAATCTCTGTACTTGAAGACAGTTCTTTTGAAATAACCCAGTCAGACAAAAATAGAGAAACATGACAAAAAATGACCAAAGTCTACATGACATATGAGATCCCATAAAGTAACCAAATATTTAAATTTTCAGTATCCCAGGAGTCAAAGAGAAAATGAAAAATTTAGAAAACATATTCAATAAAAGAATAAATTAAAACTTCCCAAGTCTAGCAAGAGTTTTAGACATCTATATACAGGAGCTTCAGTGATCTCCAAACATATACAATACCAGAAAGGGTTCCCTATAGCACATTATCCTTGAATTGCCAAACATAAGATGCAAAAAGAAAACACCTAAAACATCAAGAGAAAAGCATCTAGTCACCTATAAAGGATCTCTCCTCACACTAGCATCAGACTTTTCAACAGAAACCTTACAGACCTCTAGAGAATGGGATGACACATTCAAAGTCATAAAAGATAAACAAAACCCTACTAACCAAGGGTACTATATCCAGCAATGTTATCATTCATAAATGAAAGAAAAATAAAGTCTTTCCTAGAAAAGCAATAGCCAAGAGAAGTCATCATTCTAGATGAGCCATAATTAAGGGAGTCCCATACCTGAAAGTAAAAGAATGGTGTCTAGTACCATGGAAACAAAGGAAAATATAAAAACCATGGCTAGAGAAAACACACAAGCAAGAAAGAGTAAAGACACAAGTGTTACCGTGACAGAAAATCACCAAACCACAATGAAAATCAGTAAGAGTGAAATGAAGGAACAAAGGACATACAAACCAATAAAAAATAATAGAATGACAGGAATAAACCTTCACATATCAATAATAACTGTGAATGTAAATGGATTAAACTTTGCACTTGAAAGATATACATTGACTGAATGTATGAAAAAAAGACCCAACTATAGGATGCCTATAAGAATCTCATCCCACCTGTAAAGACACACCTAGACTGAAAGTAAAGGAATGGACAAGATAGTCCATGCAAAATAAAACAAAACAAAAAAATATATGGAGCAGAAGCAGCTATGCTTATATTGGAAAAAATACATAACTTCTGCCAAAAACAGTAAAAGTTCATTATGTGATGATAAAAGGATCAATTCAACAAGAGGATATATTCTAAACATATATGCATCCAACACTGGAGTACACAGATATATAAAGCAAATGTTATTAGATTTCAAGGGAGAGATAGGTTCCCATACAATAATAGTTGGGGACTTCAACATTCCAATTTCAGCATTAGACATATCATTGAGATATGAAATTAACAAAGAAACATTGGATTTAAATATTCAGATCAAATGGACCAAACAGGCATTTACATAACATTTCATGTAATAGCTATAGAATACACATTTTTTTTCATTGGTACATGGAACATTCTCCAGGATAGACCATAAGTTGGGACACATAAATCTCAAAAATTTTTAAAAATCAAAATTATATCAAGTATCTACTTGGGCCATGGTGAAATAAAACTACAAATAAATAATAAGAGAAACTTTAAAAACAGTAGAAATACATGAAAATTAGACGTGCTTGTAAGTGACATTTGGGTCAAGGAAGATATTAAGAAGGAAATCACAAAAATTCTTGAAACAAATGAAAATCAAAACATAACATACCACTGGGAGCAGTGGCTCATGCCTGCAACCCCAGCACTTTGGGAGGCCAGGTGAGGTGGGCAGATCACAGGAGGCCAGAAGTTTGAGACCAGCCTGGCCAACATGGCGAAACCCTGTCTCTACTAAAAATACAAAAATTAACCAGGCATGGTGGTGCGTGCGTGTAATCCCAGCTAGTAGGGTGGGGGAGGCACAAAAATCTCTTGAACCCTGGAGGCAGAGGTTGCAGTGAGCCAAGATCTCACCACAGCACTCCAGCCTGGGTGATAGAGTGAAACCCTGTCTAAAATAATAATAATAACATACAAAATCTATGGAATATATAGCAAAAGCAGTGCTGAGAGGTAAGTCCCTTCATCAGAAAAGCAGAAAGACTTCAAACTAACAATTTAACAATACACCTAAGGAATTAGAATAGCAAGAAAAAAACCAAAAATTAGCAGAAGGAAAGAAATACTAAAGATCAGAGAAGAATGAAATGAAATTGAGACTGAAAAAAATACAAGAGATCAAAAAAGATTAAAAGTTGAGCTTTTGAAAAAACAGACAAAACTGACAGTCTTTGAGCTAGACTAAGAAAAAAATAGAGAAGAACCAAATAAAATAAAATCAAAGACAAGAAATAAGACATAACTCATACCACAGAATTATGAAAGATAATTGAAGACTATTTTGAGTAACTATGCATGAACTTATTGGAAAAACTAGAAGAGATAGATGAATTTCTGAACGTTTATCTATTTCTATACAACCTACTTAGATTGAATCAGGAAGAAATAGAAAACCTGAAAACACTAAGAACATATAATGAGATCAAAGAAGAAAAAACAAATTCCTGACAGAGAAAAGAGGACTGGATGATTTTACTGCCAAATACTACCAAACTTTCAAAGAATAACTAACATCAGTTTTCCTCAAATTATTCTAATAAAACAAAAAAGGAGAGAGTTTCCTCAGACATTCTATGAGTCCAGCATTAGCCTAATATCAAAACCAGACAAGGACACAACACAAAAAGAAAACTACATACAATCTCTCTGATAAACATAGACACCAAAACTTACAAAAATTCTTGACAAAATAATAGCAAACCAAATCCAACAGCATATTTTAAAAAATACACCATGATTAAGTGGGATTTATCCCAGGAATACAAGTACCATTGAACATATGGAAATCAATATACATAATATATCACTTCAACAGAATAAGGGATAAAAACCATATGATCATTTCAACTGACACACAAAATAATTTCAATAAAAGTCAACAATCTTTCATGATAAAAACTCTCAACAAACTAAGCATAGAAGGAATATACCTATACATGACCAATTCACAGCTGGCATCATACTGATGGGGAAAAGCTGAAAGCCTTTCCTCTCAGAACTGAAAGAAAACAAGTATGTTCACTTTTACCATTCTTACTCAAAAATGGTACTAGGAGTCCTAGCCAGAGCAAGTGGGCAAGAGAAAGAAATAAAAGGCATCCAAATTGGAAAACGGGAAGTCAAATTGTCACTCTTTGCTGATTATATAATGCTCTTTTAGAAATACCTAAAAACTCCACCAAAAAAAGTTAGATCTGATGAATTCAGTAGCATTTGTATTTTTATACAACAACAATGATCTGGTTGAGAAAGAAATCAAGAAGGCAATCACATTTACAATAGCCACCAAAAGAATTGCCTAGGAATAAATTCAACCATGGAGATAAAAGATTTCTGCAAAGAAAACTACAAATACCAATGGAAGAAATTGAAGAGGACTGAAACAAATGGAAAGACATCCCATTCTGACATTCATTCTTTTGATCCATGAGCATGGGAAAGACATCTTATGCTTTCGGATCAAAAGAATTAATATTGTTAAAATGACCATACTGTTGAAAGCAATGTTCAGATTGAATGCAATCCTTATCAAAATGCCAATGTCATTTTTCATGGAATTAGAAAAATCAATTCCCAAAATTTGAATGGAACCAAAATGAACCCAAATAGCCAAAGCAATTTTGAACAAATAAAACAAAACTGGTAATATCACACTATTTGACTTCAAAATACATTAAATAGCTATAGCAACCGAAACAGCGTTTTTTTTTTTTTTGAGACAGTCTCACTCTTGTCGCTCAGGCTGGAGTGCAGTGGTGCGATATCGCCTCACTGCAACATCTGCCTCCCGGTTTCAAGGGATTCTCCTGCCTCAGCCTCCTGAGTAGCTGGGATTATAGGTGCCTGTTACCACGTCCATCTAATTTTTAGTAGAGACAGGGTTTTGCTACATCGGCCAGGCTAGTCTCTAATTCCTGACCTCAGGTGATCTGCCCGCCTCAGCCAAAGTGCTGGAATTACAGGTGTGAGCACCACGTCCAGCCAACATCATGACAGTAGTATAAAAATAGATACATAGACCAATGGAATAGAATATAGAGTCCAGAAATACATTCATGTATTTACAGCAAACTGATTTTCGCAAACACTAAGAAAATATACTGCCATAAGGACAGAGTCTTAAATAAATAGTGCTGGGAAAATTGGAATTCCACATACAGAAGAATGAAACTAGACCCCTATCTCTCACTATTTATAAAAAATAAACCTAAGATAGATTAAAGACTTAAACATAAAAACTGTAAGTATAAAATTGCTAGAAGAAAACATAGGAAAAACAACCCAGGATATTAATTAGGACAAAGATTTCATGAATAAAACCTATCTATAAGGCCTACATTAAACTGAAAAGCTTCTGCTTAGCAAAGGAAACAATTAACAGAGTGAAGAGACAACCTGTCAAATGGGAGAAAACATTTGCATACCAGTCATCCAATCTGGTACTAACACTAAAAAAATACAAGAAAATCAACTCAACAGTGAAAAAGCAAATAATCTCATTTAAAAGTGGGCAAAGGATATCAACAGACATTTCTCCAAAAAAGTCATATAAATGGGCAACAGATATATGAGAAAATGCTCAATACCACTGTTTCATTGGAGAAACAGAAATCAAACCGTGATGAGATATCATCTTACTGCAGTTAAAATGACTATTAACAAAAAGACAAAAATAACAGATGTTGGTGATGATGTGGAAAAATGTCTCTTGTATACTAAGAGTGGGAATGTAAATTGGTCCAACTATTACACAAACACTATGGAGATTTCCCCCAAAATGTAAAATAGAATTACCATACAATCCAGCAATCTCACGACTGGCATTTACTCAAAGGAAATCAGTATGTCAAAGAATAAATGCACTGCTGTTGATCATTGGTTTATCATTAGCAGCACTATTCACAATGGTAATGATAAAATCAACCAACGTGTCCATCAATGAATGAATGGATAAAGAAAATGTAGAATATGTACACTATGGACTAATGTTCGGCCATAAAAAAGAATAAAATTGTGTCATTTGCAGCAATGTGGATGGAACTGGAGGTCATCATATTAAGTTAAATAAGCCAGGCATAAAAAGGCAAGAAAAATAAAATACTGCATATTCTCACTTTTAGTAGGAGATAGAGTACTTGATCTCATGGTGATAGAGAATAGAGTGATAGATACCAGAGGCTGAAAAGGTAGTGTTGATAAGAGGGAGATGAAGAGAGATTGTTTAATGAAGGCAACATACAGTTAAATAAAAGAAATAAGTTCTAATAACTGATAGCAGACTAGAGTGACTATAGTTAGGAACAATATATTGTATATTTCAAAGCAGGTAAAAGAGAAGAAAAAAATGTAATCAACATACTTAAATAATAAATTCTCATGGTCATGGATACTCCAAATACCTTGACTTGATCATCACACATTCTATGCATGTAACACATACTCACATATACCCCATAAATATGTAAAATATTATGTATTAAAACAAAAAGTCTTCCAAAGCACTAAAACAAATTATAGTTTAAGGTAAGTTTGGACCTGAAGCAGAAAATTAAGGATTGATGTCATCAATTGGCCATAGCTTGATAAACTGTGGCTTCTATAGAAAACCTTATTATGATAAGGTTTACAAAGCTGTTATCTGCAATATTTCTTCTCTGCCTCTCACATCTCCAGTCTCTAAAAGAGCTGATACACACATTTAGAATTTGATATATTAAGTTTAAGAATGTTGGCAAAATTCAAATATTTTTAACTATGATATTGATGGTCTGTGTGAATATTTCAGGTAGTGCTTAACCAATATTTTCAGCTGATTTTTAGGGAGAAATATTGTACAGCAAGGGATCTTCCAATTCTAGGTTTCCTATGGATGAAGCATTGGCAGAATTCTGACATTTGAGTTTCTAAAAATTATTTCAACTAATGGATTCTTGGATGGTGGATATAAAGTTTAGCAGCTGCCAAATCGGTTCTAGACATCTGCTGACTCTCTGTGCTCATTAGCGGAATAAACAACTCTCTTATAGATAATGGTATAGAATATATAACCAGGCAGATTTTTCACCAAGTTTCTTAATGTTTGGGAAAAATATGTCTTCATTATTTAAGCCAAATATTGAGGAATTTGACTTTTAATTACAACTAAAACTAGTATAATTACCTTTATATTTGGCTCTAATTTCTGAAAGGTGGGATATAAATAATATATTAACTTTTACACATAGAAAAGTTAATACTATAAAGAATTAGATATAGACAGAGCTTGTGAAAGCATTCATGAAATTTTAGATGCTCCAGTGATTATTTTACTCTGGGTTTACCATTGTTCTGAGTTCTAGAAAACAAGCTTAACTTTTTTATAAGTTTAGTAAAAAATAAACCTCTCAGAATCATAAAATACCATTGTTTCTCTTTTGATTCTTTGGGTTATGTGGTCTAACAGGGATTTCTCATTAATAATGCTGGGGTAGGGCAAGCTTAACTTACGATTGAGATTATTTGTTCCTCTAGTAAAGGTAAATAAATATGGAGACTTTATAATACTCCTGAAAATTGTGTACCACAAGATTGGATGCCACAGAGATGAAGAAAACGATGATTCGTGAATGGTGATGTTAGAATCAGGTGAGGTGAGATCAGCAACAGACTGCATTAGGAGGCATTCGGATGCATGAGGGAGAACGTGTTAAACCTCACTGAGTTGGGAAATGATGACTGTCAATGTTAGTTCTTTAATTTTCATAGAGAAATGTAAACATTCATCATTGGGTAATCAAGTAAAAGTTAAACAGAATGATTCTGCAAATTGTGAAGTCTTGAAGGTTAAATTGTCAGTAAATTTCAAAATGCTTGAGACTAAAGTTAAAATCTAACAAGTTACTCGGTATATGTTTTCAAAAATGTTCCAAGTTGATACCAGTGTTATGCTGTTTATCCTTACAAAGCTATAAAACGTAGGCTTAAATATTGTGCTCAACTATATCTCATACTTCAGGTATTCGTTTGTTAAGAAGGTAGAAATGTAAAATAAGCTGAGTGATTTCCAAGAGATCCTAGAATTCTTGTCAGGGCATCCTTATTATTAAAGGTGATCATGATATTAGTTATTCAAAGTTAGCAAATACATATCTTTCATTCTACAAGCTTAAGTGCAGGAAATAGAACATTTTTTAAAAAACTCAATTTTGATTTCAGGTTTCTATTTTGTCAGAAATATATCTTATTTTTAATTTCAGCACTACCCCCACTCTTCTCCAGGGTTATGGCTCTGCTTGTAAAGAGATTTTGTTATATTGGTGATGGTGGAGGTGATGTTAGGGTTATTGAATTTCAGTGTTGGGGCCAGGGAGACCTGGTCTCAATGTTGTTTGTTAACATTAGCTTCAGCAGAAACATCTTTCATCATGTGGTTAATTGTCTATTCATTCTCAGTACAATCAATCCATCCTTTATTCTTTATAAAGGTATGATGACTCTCTAATCTACATCTATATTACTCCTGGTTGTATGGAACTCATTCAGCTACTCAAAGGACATGAAAAACTTTATGAATGTCTAAGAAAATATATCTGTTGCATCTGTTGGGTCCTTTCAATTCGGCTAGGTCTCCAGTCAGGCTGCAGGTGAGATAGTTTTATAGCTTTGTGTAGCTTTTGCATTATCCAAAAGTGCACAGTCAAGAGGGTGAATGGATGCTGAAATTTATCTTGGGCAATCTACTTGCCAAGCCTTTCTGGCACAGGGGAAGATGTGTCTTTTCCTTTGTGTTTTCTTTAGGAAAGCAGTCTTCATATTCCTAGAGAAAGCAGCTTTTCTAATTCACATGAAGTTGACATGTGGTAGAAGTGGCCCTGGATTCGTTTCCTTTTCCCTTGTAACTGAAACCATCTGAGAGGCTTGCTACTTCCCATCCTTTAACCCTGTTAGTAAGCCTCAGGAGCTATCCACAAAACTGGGCTCTTTTCAGGACCCTGTTCGCTTTTAGAAGCTTATCGTTTCCCCTACGTTATTTTTGCCACATTCTAAGAGACTATTTTTCTAGACAAGTAAGAAAAATAATAGATATAACATTTTATACTCCTGCTATTTATTATATATTGGTATAAGTCTCTAGGACCTGAGGACACTTTCTCCATGAGGTTTGAAACACAAAACCAAAAGCAGGCTCATTTTTATTTTTATGTCATATTCATTTCCAAAGCGGTAAGCAGAGATAGAGTAGTCTGAATGGATATGGGGTAGACTTGGTATACAAATAGTCAACACAAAAGTGAAACAAGGGAATCAACAGTTTATACAAGTATTCTAACATATTTTCTCTCTGTAAAAGTAAATATACTGTTTCCTGGTTATTTTGGAGACTCAAGGGACTCTCCCTGGGTTGCTTTTTCTATATAAATGTTTCTTTCATATGTATATATATATTTTTTTTCTTATAAATATATATGTGCGTGTGTGTATACATATATATACATAAATTATTATTTTAATTGCATTTTAGGTTTTGGGGTACATGTGAAGAACATGCAAGATTGTTGTATAGGTGCATACGTGGCAGGGTGATTTGCTGCCTTCCTCCCCTTCACCTATATCTGGCATTTCTCCCCATGCTATCTCTCCCCAACTCCCTTTTCTTACAGAGATAAGGTCTTACTCTGTCACCCAGACTGGAGGGCTGGAGTGCAATGGTGTGATCATGGCTCATTGCAGCCTTGACTTTTCAAGCTTAGGTGATTCTCCCATCTCAATCTCCTGAGCAGTTAGAACTACATGCGTGAACCACCATACATGGGTACTTTTTGCATTTCGTGTAGAGACGGTGTTTTACTATGTTGACTGGGCTGGTCTTGAATTCCTGGGCTCAAGTGGTCTGCCTGCCTCATCTCCCAAAGGGCTGAGATTAAAGGCCTGAACCACCATGTTTGACTTCTCATGTATTTTATTTCAAAATTGAATTCAAAAATTTTGTATTTTTTCTCTTAATATAACATGGTCACATATTTAAGTCAGGAAATACTGGAAATAGCATCTTTAATGATTTCACGCTATTCTAAGCCAAGGATATATAATTATTTAATTAATCCTTTGTCTTTTGAAGAACATTTGTATAAGTTCTTAATTTTTATTTACCAATAATCTTATGATGAACATTCATATAAATTAGATCTTTGTACACTTAACCTTTCATAAGAAAAGAAGTTGGGTTGTGCACTTTCTAAGATCTTCCTTATTAAGAATATATTTATGTTGCTTAACAAGAAGGGCACAGGTGTATACAAAATGCTTACCATCATTAATCATCAAGAAAATGCAAATAAAAAATACACTGAGATATCATCATATTCCAGTTAAAATGGCTATTATCAAAAAGACTGAAAGTAACACATGCTGGCAAGGATGCAGAGAAAGGAGAATGCTTGTATCTCAAATCAATTAGTGGGAATGCAAAGTAGTAAAGCCATTATGGAAAAAAGTATGGAGGGGCCTCAAAAAACTAAAAATACAACTACCATATGATCCAGAAATTCCACTCCTGGGTATATATCCAAAATAAAAGAAGTTACTGTTAGTATATCTACATGTTAGTTGCAACACTATTCACTGTAGTCAATACACAAAATCAACCTAAGTATCCATTAATGAATGAGTGATTTTAAAATGTGGTGTAGAAACACTATAAAATATAATTCCTTCATGAAAGAATGAAATTTTGTCATTTGCGGCAATGTGGATTAACAGTAAATGATTATGTTAAATAAAATTAGCTAGGCACAGAAAGACAAATGTCACATATTCTCACTAATACATGGAAACTAAAAATGTGGAACTTATGGAGGTAGACAGTAGAATTACCAGGGGCTGAGAAAGAAAAGAGAGGAGAGGGGATGAAAAGAAATTGGCAAATAGGTACAAAAATATAGTTTAAAAGAGTGATTTCTAGTATCCCTATAGTACAGTAGGAAAATTAGAGTTAACAGTAATTTATGTATATTTCAGAATAGCTAGAAGCATTTTAATGTTCCTAACACCAAGAAAAAGATGTTTGAAGCAATGGCTATCCCAATTATGCTGGTTTGATCATTATACATTGTATACATACATC
Organism: Aotus nancymaae; assembly: GCF_030222135.1. Taxonomy (NCBI): domain Eukaryota; kingdom Metazoa; phylum Chordata; class Mammalia; order Primates; family Aotidae; genus Aotus; species Aotus nancymaae. The sequence goes on from NW_026988435.1 coordinate 3,277,023, forward strand.
AAGTTGTCACCTATAGTCCCAAAATATGTACCCCCCAAATATACAAAATATGTATAAAATAGCACTAAAGAATTAGCATTATTGAGTTCTAAAGGTGAAATTATACATATAATCAATATAAAATTTTATCATCAATAAAAAAATTTTAAGAAAATGTTTAAGATTGATGGTGGTAACAGTTGTAGAACTCTGAGTATATTTGGAAAAGCACTGAATTGCAAAATATAAGTGGATGCATTGTATGATGTGTTTTATTTCAATAAAACTGCAACATAAAAACCAAATAAAATATATATGTAAAAAACGATATGATGATGAAAGAAAAAATTGAGTTTGCATTGCATGAGAATTTATTTAACATTGGTTACATTTATGTCATAAAAATACATTTTTTTATTTTGCAAAATAAAAAAATAATTTTTTAATTTAAAATTAAACTGTATACAGCTAGGCACAGTGGCTTGTGCCTGTAATACCAGCACTTGGGGAGGCTGAAGTAGAAGGATCACCTGAGGTCAGGAGATTGAGACTACCCTGGCCAACATGGCAGAAGCCCATTTCTACTGAAAATATAAAAATTAGCTGGGCATGGCGGTGCATGCCTGTAATTTCAGCTGCTTGGGAGGCTGAGGGAGGAGAATTGTTTGAGCCCAGGAGACAGAGGTTGCAGTGAGCTGACATTGCACCAGTGCACTCAACCCTGGGCGATAGAGTGGGAGTCCATCTAAAAAAAATGTATTATTTACAAACATGGAAATCTTAATTGTGACCAAGTAGAATGTCAATGTTCTCATACTTTAAAATATAAAATAACTTTACAGATAAAAGAGAAGGTAAGGTTGTGAAGAGGCAGAGATGTAATATGACAGAAAATGTCAAGGATCAAGATCTATTTTCTAGTTGATGGAATTACAAATAGTAATCTTAGTATATTATTTAAGTATATCATAGAGATTATGTATCAAAGGAAATAAAATAACAAACGAGCAGTCAACCAATATTTCATTTAAACCTATGAAATGCTATGCGATTACTGAAGAGTGATTTACTTCCAATTATGTAGTCACTTATGGAATAGGTGTGAGGTGGTAATGTATGTTTTATGTATTTGAAGTGGAGAGTTCTATAAATGTTTATTGAGTTTACTTGTTCCGGGTCTGAGTTCAAGTCCTGGATATCCTTGTTAATTTTCTGTCTCGTTGATCTATAAAATCGTTAGCTCTTCTTGTTACATTGATCCTTTTGCCATTATGTAATGTCCTTCTTTGCCTCTTTTGCTCTTTGTTGCTTTAAAGTCTACTTTATCAGAGGCGAGAATTGCATCTCCTGCTTTTCATTTATTTGTTTATTTTTACTCTCTGATTGGTTGATAAATCTTCCTCCTTCTCTTTGTTTTGAGTCTTTGTGTATGTGAGATGGGAAATTCTGGGTTGACAGTTCTTTTCTTTAAGGATGTTAAATATTGGTCCCCACTCTTTTCTGGCTTGTAGGGTTTCTGCTGAGAGATCTGCTGTGAGTCTGATGGGTTTCCCTTTATGGGTAACCTGACCTTTCTCTCTGGCTGCCCTTAGTATTTTCTCCTTCATTTCAACCCTAATAAATCTGGCAATTATGTGCCTTGGGGTTGGTCTTCTTGAAGAATATCTTTGTGGTGTTCTCTGTATTACCTGGAGTTGAATATTACCCTGCCTTGCCAGGTTGGGAAAGTTTTCCTGAATGATATCCTGAAGAGTATTTTCCAACTTGGATTCATTCTCTTCCTCACATTCAGGTACACCTATCAAATGGAAATTAGGTGTTTTCACATAGTCCCATATTTCCTGGAGACTTTGCTCATTCCTTTTCATCCTTTTTTCTCCAATCTTGTCTTCTCGTTTCATTTCACTGAGCTGGTTCTCGACTTCTGATATCCTTTCTTCTACTTGCTCAAATCGACTGTTTAAACTTGTGCATGCTTCACGAAGTTCTCGTGTTGTGTTTTTCAGCTCCATCAATTCACTTATATTCCTCTCCAAATTGTCCATTCTCGTTAACATTTCATCAAACCTTTTTTCAAGGTTCTTAGTTTCTTTGCATTGGGTTAGAACAAGTTCTTTTAATTCACAGAAGTTTCTTATCACCCACGTTTTGAAACCTGCTTCTGTTATTGGAACACACTTGTAATCTGTTAAGCCTTGTTCCGTTACTGATGAGGAATTGCGATCCCCTGTAGAGGGAGAGGCATTCTGATTTTGAGTATTCTCTGCCTTTTTACGCTGATTTCTTCCCTTTATTATATATTTATCCGTCTGTTGTCTTTGTAATTACCGACTTTCTAACTAGGTCTCTGAGCAGATGCCCAACTTGTTGATTCCCAGCGCCGAAATCTGAGCAATCCACTGCGCCGGCCAAAACAGCGGTGTTGTAAGATTGAAGGTGCTTTTCTGCCCGGGAATCTCTGGACTCTGCACCAAAAACTGGCGCGCTAAGGCACCAGCAAAACCGCCGCGCCGACCACAAGAGTCGCCCTGGCGACACGTGGGGCTCCTCTGCTGGGAATCTCCTGGTCCGTGAGCAACAAATATTCGTCTGAAAGTGTGGCGTCCTCTCGTTTTCTGCGCTTTCACTGGGAACTATGAGCCCGAGCTGCTAGTGATCAGCCATCTTGGATCTCTCTCCCCTAGTTATTGATTCTTTGCTGTATTTTCACCCATTTTGCAGGTCATCTCCTCACTTTGTTGATCACTTCTTTTGCTGTACAGAAGCTTTTTGGCTTGATGTAATTCAATTTTTCTAGTTTGCTTTTATTGTCTATGCTTTTGAGGTATCATTCAAAATATATTTGCCCAGACCAATGTCCTCAAGCATTTCCTCAATGTCTGTTGTTCCCCACTTTGTGTCCTTGTGTTCTTATTATTTAATTCCCATTTATAAGTGAGAACATACAGCATTTGGATTTCTTCTCTTGCATTAGTTTGCTAAGGATAACAGAGAAAAGTATGTTGTAATGGGGTCATGGTAATTCATGGCAGGGAGGAATTTGTTATATAGTACCTGAGGCTTTGCCTTTGAATAGGGAAGGACCTTGTTTCACTTTGACGTAGACAAAACCATAATTTAGCATAGTTCTCTTGAAAGATTATAAATGTGGGCCGGGCGCGGTGGCTCAAGCCTGTAATCCCAGCACTTTGGGAGGCCGAGGCGGGTGGATCACGAGGTCAAGAGATCGAGACCATCCTGGTCAACATGGTGAAACCCCATCTCTACTAATACAAAAAATTAGCTGGGCACGGTGGCGCGTGCCTGTAATCCCAGCTACTCAGGAGGCTGAGGCAGAAGAATTGCCTGAACCCAGGAGGCGGAGGTTGCGGTGAGCCGAGATCGCGCCATTGCACTCCAGCCTGGGTATCAAGAGCGAAACTCCGTCTCAAAAAAAAAAAAAAAAAAAAAAAAAGAAAGATTATAAATGTATATTCTACCAAAGGTACAATTTGAAGACTATGGTAAGACTCAATCAATTCTCAGAGAAGTCTTATCAAAACTTTTCAAGAATTTCTCCTTGACACATATTTGTACAATTTAGAGAAGATGGTTTTTCAGCATGGGATGTGTATATTTTTGAGTTTGATTGATTCAATGTTAACGTAAGTAAAAAATGGAGTTATATATATCTGGAAATAGAAGATGTAGGCCAAAATATGAATAGAAAATTGAATAAACAGAACAAACGTGTGAACATTTAACTACTGGGCTTTGGGTCAGTGGGTAAGAAGAGAGAACTAAAAATATCTTTAAGTATTTTGGTTCCAAAATGAATAATTACAACTCTGAGTAGAACTAAAATTTTATTACATAAAAATATTCTGACTGGATTCCAGATCATAAAATAAACGTATTTTCAAGTGTTGGTACTACTGCTTGGCCCATCTGATTTAGAGTAACACATTAATATAAATAGAAAGTTTTATATATTTCAAACAAACTTCATTTTTTTGTTTTTATTTTTTCTACTATATTTAAATTATTAATTAATTCAGAATCTTTTTATACAGTGCAATATGTTTCAGAAAAAAAAAGAAACTACCTTTCTAAAAGGCAATGCACTCTAAAGTCCTTAAAAGGAAAAAGTAGTGTATCATTCTAATGTAAGTATGTCAGTTGTATTGTAGCATGCTATGAGATGTGTTAATGGCAATAAAGCTGTTATTAGCAACGACTATTTCATTTTCAGTAAAAATATTTGTAAAGGCCATTGATCAAACATGACCATTATCAGAATTTCACATTAAGAGAATGAACATTCATGACATAAAATTTTTAAAAATGCCCCAATATAAAGTAATTCTATCTTACAAACTAATGTAGGAAAATGAGTTTTAAATCACTCCAAACCACTTAAATTACTTTTCAGTGTCCACTTCACGCACTGCATTGTAAGTTCATTATCAATGAAACATACGCTCTGCTGAATGTAATATTAACATCTAGGAAATAGCCCTTCATAATTTATGGTGGAGTCTATTTGATGATTTACTATGAATATTTTACTAATAGATAATGTAAATCCAATGGTTTTAAAGAAGTACAATTTCTAAGTGGTAGTTTAGAAAATACTTAAAGTAGTAAAACTTTAAGAATAAAAAGCTCTTTATAAAAACTTATTTTACACATTTTTCAGATTTCAAAATATTCTATTTTCTCTTCAATTGAGAATAGTAATTTACATTTTTTAAGAACTGGTCCACACTGTCCCTAAATCAAATAATTAATGTTAAACTCTACAATTATCAAATATTATATTTTAGTTTTATACAAATATTGTTTATAAGAATAATGTAGCCTTAAATTATGTTGTATGTGAGTCCCTGGAATAATAAGTAAATATTTACACTTTCCAATTTATATCTCTAAGTAGACATGGAAAATGCCATTATCTAATATTTATCATCCAGCATCATAATCAGTATTAAAGAGGTAATTGTTGACAAATCATCACTAAAACAACAAAGTTTCTTCTCACTATATTTATAGTGTGGGTGTATCTATTAGAAGCAGAATGATCTCACAAACTGTGGCCATCTTAGTGAGATATTAATGGAGATGTTGGAAGATTCTCCAAAAATATCTTGCTGCTTCATTGGAAACAGTATATAAAATTCATTATAAATTGATTTTTGTTTTGCCATTCAAAATAATATTTTAGAAGCATCCAGATTACTGGAAAGCTGGGTATTAATCAGGGGTTTTTAAATATCTTTTAAGAAATCCATTACACTAATATTAAGCTTTTTTTTTAGCTGAAGAATGTTATAGAATATATTGATAAACAATGGAAAGAATGTGAGGAGATATTTTTACTAACTGAAATAAAAAATAAATTAGTTTCTAGAATGTTAAGAAACTATTGAAAACTCACAAATAAAACAGCTGCCCAAAAGAAAAAATAATAAAAGATGCACGCAGGGAATTTTTAACTGTAAAAACTAAAAATGCTGTGAGAATATAACAAGATACCCTAAAGTCACTGCTGTAGTGGAATGGCCTTCCAAAGCTATACCTATATCCTAACCACTAGAACCTATTAATGTGACTTTATAAAAATGAGTCTTTGCAGATACAAACAAATTCAGCATCTTGAGATAAGATTATCTTGGATATCTGGGTGATTTCTAAATCCAGTGACAAGCACTTTTATAAAAGAGGAGAAGATACGGCCGGGCGTGGTGGCTCACGCCTGTAATCCCAGCACTTTGGGAGGCCAAGTCGGGTGGATCACGAGGTCAAGAGATCAAGACCATCCTGGTCAACACGGTGAAACCCCGTCTCTACTAAAAATACAAAAATTAGCTGGGCACGGTGGCGCGTGCCTGTAATCCCAGCTACTCAGGAGGCTGAGGCAGGAGAATTGCCTGAACCCAGGAGGCGGAGGTTGCGGTGAGCCGAGATCGCGCCATTGCACTCCAGCCTGGGTAACAAGAGCGAAACTCCGTCTCAAAAAAAAAAAAAAAAAAAAAAAAAGAGGAGAAGATACACGAACACAGAGGAAAAAGCTTTAGGAGGGAGACAGAGATTAGAGTTAAGTAGACACAAGCCAAGGAATGCTTGAGCCGCCAGAAGCCAGAAGAATCCAGGAAGGTTGCTTTAGTGGTGAGTTCAGAGAAAGTGGGGCCCTACTGGCATCTCAGTTTTGTATTTTTGGGCTAAACAACAATGAAGAAATCAATTTCTATTGTTTTAAGCTACCCAGTTTGTAACTGTTGGTTACAATAGCCCTAGGGAATGAACACGATTGGTAAACAGAGAAAACAAAATTTAAAATAACACAATGTAAATGGAAAAAAATAAAAATTTATAAATTTCTAAGTTTTAAAGGTAATGTAAGGGCATAGCAATCCTTCTGTATATCTGATGGGACTGAGATTCCAAATGACTATACTAGTTATTTGGAAAGCAACATCCTGTATACAGATGACTCAGATATTCTAGTTCTGGCTGAATGTCCTAGAGAATGTTTACATACTTCCTGAAATGGACATGTGTAACGATGATTGTTACAGCTTTGTTTAGACTGGTACAGAAAGTGGAAAGTTGGAGGGAACATGAATATCCATTGCTGCGACAGTGGAAAGAAACAGTGCAGTGTAATGTGGTTGATACCGATAATGAAAACACTACCCATTCTCTCTCTCTCTCTAATATACGTGCACAGATACATGCATGCATATTGCAATGCATATACACACATATTCATGCACATATGTACATGCATACTATATACATTTACTTAGACTATGCAATGTGTAAGAATATGTTCACATAAACAGATATGTATTAAACACATTAGAATGGTTTCCTACATGCTAGATATATGCAGACAGATTGTAGTTATGAAAGAAAATGAATGAATCTACGTTTAACTGAAAGAGGCCCCTGAATGCACCAATGAAAATAATACACTATGAACAACTTAAGATTATGATTAACTTAACCCTCTGTACATGTGGTCTTTCTTCAGATACAGTAATGTCATGTGTTGTTTAATCATGGAGTTATATTCCAAGAAATGTATCATTAGGTGATTCTTATGTGAACATCACAGAGTGTATAAACTTAGAAAGTAGGGCCTGCTAAAGACCTAGGGCATATGGTATAGCATATTGCTCCCAGGCTACAAGCCTGTTTAGGATGTTAGTAGTGAATACTGCAGACAATTATAACACATCTGTATTTGTATATCTAAACATAGAAAAGAAACAAAAAGAATACAGTATTATAATCTTATGGGACTATGGTCTCATATGTGGTCTGTCATTGGCTGAAACATAGTTGTGTGGTGCATGACTGTAATTATATACATTAAATTCACTGAGTTCTGTACAAAAAGCACTAAGGTATATAATTTATTGATGGCAACAGCAATTAAATATTTTTCTTGGTTTATAATCCAGTGAAAGAGAAACATGTACAGGAGTCTATTAGAGAGTAAATTGTGATAGATGTGCAAGGAACAGACTTACATAAGTAAAGAAATGGAAACATTAATTATAAGATAGTCATTTGGAAGATTTATGGAAGAGTTATAATTTGAGTTGCACCTTCAAGACTAGAATAATCTTGGGAGGTGGGGGAGAAAAGAATGAGAAAAATGCCAGATATAATTTAGTGTATGCTGTGCTGAGAGGTGAAAACGCAGTAGGGGCTATCAGCTCGATTAAAGGAACTAAAGCAGAACTGAACAAGAATTAGCAGGTGAGCAGCAAAAATAAGGCTGGCATCTTGTTGAGGAGGTTGGTGTGTGCTGTCCAAGAGCATCACCTGTGGTCATTTTCTACAACTACTAGTCAGAAAGATTTGGCTAGATTGAGAGAGACGTATTCAAGGGGATTTGGGGTCAGAAAAGTGTAGAACAAAGGCAGTAATCTAGTACAAAGAATAAAGTTCAAAGTGACAGGCAATGCAACAAGGAAGATCGAAGCAAAAACTCAGGACCAGGTGTGGGATAAGACATGTTTAAACACAGATTTTGTTAAGCATGTGGCAAAATAGGAGAGAGATTTAGAGACTCACACAGTAGATATGTAAATAATATTAGCACATGCCTTAATACCTGAAAGAGACATGCATATTTGAAACTACTGGGTTTAACAATGAAAAAAGAGGCAGAAGTGAAAAATATTACTGTGACAATGAGGGGAAAGGTGGTCACAGAACCATAGGCTGGTGGTCATTAGACCAGATCTACCATTATTTGAATATTATTAGTCAACTTAACAGTATAAATTATAGTTTGCCAGTCTTTAGAGATAAACCTGTGGCTTTAAATTCTCCACTGGCAAAAATATCAACTGGAAAAGATTTATAAAATAGATTTTCTATAAATCAACAATTATTAAATATCAGAAAATTATATTGAAAACTCAATGTCTTATACCGCTAATACCAACAAGACTGAAAAATTTAAGCAAGAAAAAGAATATTCATGTTAATGTAATTCAGTGTAGAAAACTAATAAAGTCCCAGATGCTTCAATATGTTGAAATTGCTTTTTATTAATCTTACTGAAGAAAAAAACTTAATTTGAAAAGATTCGATGTATGGGTTAAAATGTGAGTTTCCGTCTGTTTAACAGAAGAGTGAAACCTGTGAAAAGATGTATTTTTGTGTTTCAGTGTCAAAGAAGTTTGGTTTGTTGAAAACATCACTTTTCAGAAAAGTTTTAAAACCAAAAATTTTCCAAAGAAAAAGACTTCTTTGCAAAAATAGAATCCACATGTAGCAAATTAAGGGAGAGTTAAAATTTTCTATACCTACATATATACAGTGGTTTTTATTTACAAGTCATATTTTGCAACAGCATTAATAAGGTTTATGTGAAGAGTTTCATAAATTATCTGTCTATATATCTACCTCCTTACCTAATAATCATCTGCAAATTTAACAAAAGTGAAAACTCAACAGGAGTTAATTTACTGAGAAATGGTTACTCTGAATTGTATTAAATATACTTTAATAAAATGATTTGTGACATTCTAATTATGTTAATTCCTTTATTTTATCATTTTTATTTCTGAAATTCATTTTAGATGTAATAAATTCTAAATGAATTAAGTTTTGGATTTTTATTTCCTTTAAACAGAGTAAGTGTATATTTGCCCAAGGAAAGTAATCTGCCTTTTATGCAATTTATTTAATTTTAATTCAGAAGTATTAAATATACATTATATATAATATTATAAGTTAAATATATATTTAAAAGATTATATCTGAATAAATAAACATTTACTAGATTCTGTCTTGAATCAATTTAATGCAAAGTATCAATCTGGGTTTTCCAGAATATTTGAGTTGTACACTTATAAGTACATATAGGTGGGTAAGTATTTAAATAATGAAAACAGATAATTACATATGAATAAATACTTAAAATTATAGATGTTTATTATATCTGTTCATGTATCTATTTGTATTTATGCATGTATGTATAAATTATGCATATTTATGTATTATAGCTTTCACATATCTATTTGTATTTATGCACACATGCACATATATCTATGTTTCTGTAACTAGAATACAAATATATGTATACATTTTTATACAAATATACAAATAATTATGATAGTTATTTAGATATTTCTAAATATTGTATTTGTTGTGAGTAGTGTCTCTGTCTCTAGATAGATTGATATAAATAGATACATGTAAATAAGTATACATCCATTGAGAGACAGCTTATGATTTTCTGAGTAGGTATTTTTCTTTATAATCTTATCTATTATGAGTTATAATCATTTCCAGAGGTATACATTTATTAGATGTTTTGTAATCCTTTTGTGAGAATAAATAATTTAATTATCATTTGTCATTTAATACTTTTCTCGGGATTGAATACTATATGGCTCTATATTACAAGAAATAGATTTCCACATTTAATAGTAAAATAAATAATATTTTCCTTTTAAATTTGGTACTCATGTGGCCTATATTACACCATAGAATAAGCCTTGCAGTAGAAACGGAATCTCATGTTTTTCTACATTTTAATTGATATTCTATATATTTGTGTGTCCTGCGTTAAAAATTTGGTCCTGGAAAAAAAAAAAAAGAAAACAAAAATCTCGTTTGACGGTCATGCAGTCATTATAGAAAACATTAACCAGAATTTTAAAAATTCTACCCCTATTTGTATTTATATTTGGAAATACTCATATTATTTGAGTTCAGCATTTTGCCCCAGAAATGTGTGTGTTTATTGCAGTTTGTGTCCAATGTGTCTGTGTGCTGTGCATCAATATTTGCGAGTCTATACTATGTGTCTGTGAGATGCATGTATGCGTCTGTGTGTTTGTATTACATATTGATTGGTAATGCTGGACTTTCTTATGTAATATATGATTTTAAGATTTAAATATTTTATGCTCCTAGATCTTTTAATGTTTTATATTACTATTAAATGTTAATATACTGTAAGCATTTTGTGGAATATTGGATTATAAAAGAAATTATATGTTGATGACTAAAGTGAAACAAGTGGATAATAAAATCTAAGAGTTTGAAAGACACTGAGTCATTCATCCCTTATTTTATTTTATTAACCACTAAATCCTCCTCTGCAGTTTATTTCTTCATTATTTGTCTGTGTTCCAAATGCTACTTTATTTTGATTGCAAATTTACATCTGAGATTATTTCAAACAATACTAATGATGTATAATTTGTGTTTTCTCTCTTTCACATGCTAATCTTGTACTTGTTTGCACAGAGTTGGTCATAGATCCTCAGATCCTTATAATCAATGCCTAAACACCATATCGTGTAAGCAACAAATATGATTCTATGAAATTTTTCCTCTTTTTTCTTATTATCTCCCTTTTTCCGTAGAATTGCTGATGGATATTGACAAGAAATTAAGAGAAGCTTCAGGAGTAGAAAAGTGATGTCAGCTAGATGGCAGAATAGGAAGTCCCCAATCCTAGGTACCTCACAGGTAAAAAAAAATTAACAAGTACTAATTACTCATCAATGAGAATGCTTTTGTGAGAATCCCAGACCTAGTGGAGAGAATTCAGCATTCCAGTGGAGCATATAAAACAAAATTAGTAAGGATAAGATAAACAGTTTCACTTTGTCATTTTGTCTGCAGTACTCCTCCCAGCACGTCGCATCAAGAAAAATAACCTTGGCCCACCTCTCTCTCCAGTGGAAAAGAGAGTGAGACAGACATCAGAGACCCACTTCTCTCATGCCTCATATGGAACAGCGGGGTAATTGGCACAAGTACCATCACGTGGGGAAAATGGAATAGAAAAGGGGTAGGGACTCCCAGTGGCTTATGTGTATATCTTGATGATAGCCTGACGTTGTGGCCCCACTTTACGAGGGCCTTTGTTAGTGGCCTTGACAGAATGACTCCTAAAACACCCCTGCCCAACTAGAAAGTCCAACTTGTGGCCTTATCTGACCAAGTAACCCAGCCATCAGCCGTATGTGAGCATACAGCCAGAGCAGCAGCCTCTGAGTGGCAGCCTTGCCCAGCCCAACTTAGTAGCCCAGCCTGCAGCTCTACAGAACAGTGAGCTCAGTCAGCATCCCTATCACTGGCAGAGCCCAGTTAAGAGTTCTACCCAACTTTGAACCCAAGTCAAGAGCCCTGCCCAAGCCAAAACACAATGAATAAGTTGACTCAACCAGAGCCCAGCCAGAGGTTCTCTCTGATAATGGAGCCCAGCCACTAGCCGCATTCTCCCCAACTGTGAAATCTTGCAAGCAGTTCTATCCAATTTCAGAGCCTAGCTAGCAGTCTTCACTGATCATGGACACTAGTCAGTGGCCTTGCCTGACTTTGGAGCTTAACCAGCAATCCTTTTCACACTGGTGCTACCAGATGACCTACCCAAAATCCTAGCCTGAGGTGACTAGAAGAGATTTTTCTCTGCTAAAATCAAACTGTAAAGAAAGACTGGAAAAAAATGACCACTTCCTGAAATAGACAAACATCAATGTCAGAATACAAGGCATGAGGAATCAAAATATGATACCACTGAAGGAAACTAATAAAACACCAGTAAGTGACTCGAAAGAAATAAAGACCTCTGAACTTCTAAAAAAGAATTCAAAATAATTCTTACAGATACTTAGATAAATATAAGAGGATACAGAGGCAACTAAATGAAATCAGGAAAACAATACAAAATAAAACTTCCATAAATGAATAGAAACAATTAAAAAAAGAGAGAGAACGTAATTCTAGAGCTGAAGGATACAATGGTTGAGATGAAAATTTGATAGCCTCAATAGCAGACTCAATAAAGCATAATTAGGAAACTCAAACACGAGTAATGTAAAATGATCCAGTCAAATAAGAAAAAAAAAGAATGAAGAAAGCCTATTGGACTTACGGGACCCAACAGGAGAAATAATATACATGTATTTTACATGTATATATGTGTGTGTGTGTGTGTGTGTGTGTTTGTGTGTGTGTATGCTACAAGAACAAGAGATTAACAGAAGGTGTAAAGTCTACTCAAAGAAATAATGGCTGAGGCTGGGTGCAGTTGCTCACACCTGTAATCCCAGCACTTTGGGAGACTAAACAGGGCAGAGCATTTAAGATCAGGAGTTTGAGACCAGCCTGGCCGACATTATGGACCCGGCACCCCACTCGTCTCTACAAAAAATACAAAACTTAGTTTGACTTGGTGGCACACACTTGTAATCCCAGCTAATTGGGAGACTGAGGCAGGAGAATCACTTGAATCCAGGACATGGAAGTTGCAGTGAGCCGAAATTGCACCATTGCACTCCAGCCTGGGCAACACGGCAAGACTCTATCTCAAAAAGAAAAAAAGAAAAAAAAAAAAAAAGGAATAATGGCTGAAAACTTTCCAAATATGTGTAAGGAAATGAGTATACAAAAACATAAAGCCACAATCATCAAATAGGTTAAATCTAAAGAGACCTACACTGAGATTCATTATAATTAAACAGTCAAACATCAAAGACAGAAAAAGGATTTTGAAAGCAGCCAGAGAAAAGCAACTTACTACATGCTAGGGAATTTTTATGGAACTATCAGCAGATTTTTCAGCATAAGTCTTGCAGGAAAAGAGGGAGTAGAATTATGTATTAGAAGTACTGGAAGAAGAAAAACTGTCAAATAAAAATACCTGAAAAATTTGTCCTTCATTTTTGGACTGATGAAGACTTTAATAAAGAAACAAAAATGAGAGTTTTTCACTACTAGACCTGCTTTACAAGAAATACTAAGGAATTTGTCAATTTTAAATGAATAAATTTTAAATAGCAACACAATAGCATATGAAAATACAGATATTACTGGTAAAGATAACTATATAAACAGGCATGGAATATTGTAACACTTTAATGGTGGTATGTAAATTAATTTTGACGCTAGTATAAAAATTAAAAGACAAAAGTATTAAAAATAATCATAACCACAAATCTTGTTAATGGATATAAATTTTAAAAAAAGAAATGAACCATGACACCAAGTGTGAGGAGGGATGAAAATCATAGAGCTTTTGTACATTCTCAATGTTGTTTTCAGCTTAAAATAGACTGTTATAATGATAGCAAGTCTGATACAAGCCTCATAGCAATCACACACACACACACAAAATTCTGTAATAGATGTACAAAAGCTGAAGAGAGACGAATTGGGCCAGCATGACGGCTCATACCTGTAATCCTAATGCTTTGGGACACTGAAGCAGAAGGATCTTTTGAGGTCAGGAGTTCCAGACCAGCCCAGGCAACTTAACAAACCCCTGTGCCTACAAAATAAAAATAAAGAGAGAGAGAGAAGAATAAAAACACAACAGTGCAAAAAATAATTGACAAAACTAACAAAAACAGGCAATGGGGAAAGGATTCCCTATTCAATAGATGGTGTTTGGAAAATTGGCTAGCCATGTGCAGAAAGCAGAAAATGGACCCCTTCCTTACAACTTACACTAAAATCAACTCCAAGTGGATTAAAGATTTAAACATAAAACCTAACACCATAAAAACTCTAGGAAAAAACCTAGGCAATACCATTCAGAACATAGATATAGGCAAGGACTTCATGACTAAAACACCAAAAGCAATGGCAGCAAAATCCAAAATAGACAAATGGGATCTAATTAAACTTAAGGGCTTCTACACAGCAAAAGAAACAATCATTAGAGAGAACCAGCAGCCAACAGAATGGGAAAAAGTTTTTGCAATCTACCCATCTAACGAAGGTCTGCTATCCAGAATCCACAAAGAACTAAAGCAGATTTACAAGAAAAAAACACACAACCCCATCAAAAAGTGGGCAAAGGATATGGATAGACACTTTTCCAAAGAAGATATTCATGCAGCCAACAAAAATATGAAAAAATGCTCATCATCACTGGTCATTAGAGAAATGCAAATCAAAACCACATTGAGATACCATCTCATGCCAGTTAGAATGGTGTTCATCAAAAATCTGGAGACAACAGATGCTGGAGAGGATGTGGAGAAAAAGGAACACTTTGACACTGCTGGTGGGAGTGTAAATTAGTTCAACCATTGTGGAAGACAGTGTAGTGATTCCACAAGGATGTAGAAATAGAAATTCCATTTGACCCAGCAATCCCATTACTGGGTATATATCTAAAGGATTATAAATCATTCTACTATAAAGACACCTGCACATGTATGTTCATTGCGGCACTGTATACAATAGCAAAAACCTGGAATCAACCCAAATGCCCATCTTATAGACTGGACAAAGAAAATGTGGTACCTATACACCATGGAATACTATGCAGCCATAAAAAATGATGAGTTTGTGTCCTTTGTAGGGACATGGATGAATCTGGAAACCATCATTTTCAGCAAATGGACACAAGAGCAGAAAACCAAACACTGCACGTTCTCACTCATAGGTGGATGTTGAACAATGAGAACATGTGAGCATAGGGAGGGTAGCATCACACACTGGGGTGAGTTGGGGGCTGTGGGGCTAGGGGAGGGACAGTGGGGAGCAGGGAGGCTGGGAGTGGAAAACAGTGGGAGAAGTGCCTGTTGTAGGCAATGGGGTGACAGAGACTGTAAACAACCATGGCATGTGTATACCTATGCAACAACCCTGTGGGATGTGCACATGTACCCCAGAGATTAAAGTACAATAAAAGACAGAATAATAATTAGTCAAAAATAAAGGCAGCAAGAGAAGAGAGAACAGGAGACTTATAAATCAGACAGAAACCAATAACTAATAGTGATAGTAAGTTCTTTCCTATACATAATTATTTTAAATGTAAATGAATTAATCTCAGTAGTCAAAAGATATACACTGCTTGTACTTAAACAAATTTTTACAAAAGACCCAACAATATGCTGCATAGAAGAGAGTAATCTTATATTTAAGAATTAAAGATAGGTTAAAAGTGAGGAGATTAAAATATATATTTCACGGAAATAGTAATCAAAAAGGAACATAATTGATACCTAATAAAATACATTTATATCAGGCAAAATAGATTATAACTTAAAGATTGTCATGATACAAAGATGGTTAGTGAAACATGATAAAGTGTCAATTCAGCAGGAGGATGTAAGAATTATAAATATAAATGCACCAAAACCCAAAGCACTTCAGTATGTTAAGCAAAGATTGACATCTGAGGGATGAAATAGACAGCAATGCAATAATGGTAGGAAGCTGAAATACTCTTGTCTGAATAATGTATACATCATTTGCAGATAAAAAATTATTGTAAGTCTGCTTAGCCTATGCTTTATAAATGAAAAAACAAAGCCTGGATGACAGCATATCTGTTTGCAGCATGTTTTAATGTACTATTTAAGCCTACTGTTGAGATCTACTGCTCAGAGAATAGATATTTTTCAAAATGTTTCTGCTTAATTTGACAATGTACATTGTCATTCAAGAACTCTGATGAAGATGTACAAGAGATAAAATTTGTTTTAATGGAAACTAACACAACACCCATTGTGTAGCCCAAGGATCAAGGAGTGATTTTGACTTTTGAATATTATTATTGAAGAAACACCTTTTATGAGGCTATAGCTGCCCAACAGATAATTATTTATCTGATGGATTTATTTATCTTAGTGAGCTACATGTGCTTAAAATTAGATATTGCTAGATAACACAGTAGACATCTTATTTATATTCAATCTGATAGTCTAGGGCAAGTGAAGATATTGACTTCTTTACTATTAAGTTGAATACATATACGCATGTAAAATCTCATCACTTTTTATGAAATAGGTATGCTTATTATGATCATTTAATGGATGATGAAGTTGATGATTAAAACATTAGCTGTTACCTAATAAGTGATAAACTCAGGATTCAGAATAACAAATTTAAACTTTAATGCTATTTTGCAAATTCTAGTCTTGTATAGTAAACTAATCTTAATATAGAAGTAGGTATAATTAACTTGCGTATTATAGTTTGTAAAACAGCATGAAAATAAAATTGAGTTGTCACATGTTTTTAAAACTTTTTAAATTCCAAAAAATCTATATTCTATTTTTAAATTTCCTTTGTATGCAAACTAATATAAATCTATAGTAATAAAAATAACAAAATAATAAATGTAAAAGGGAAGGTAGGAGTGATATATACATTGTAGTATTAGAATAATTTTCATTTGAACTTCATATGAAAGACATTTTCAAATGCTCTCAGTCACATTTGTAAAATATTAATCTTTACAAATTATATACCACATTACAGATTTTATAATATTACTTTTGATTTTAAGTGAATTTTCAAACTTTATATCAAACAAGCACATCTTAATAGCAAATTGTTAGATGTGCTCAGTATTTTAACAAATACTTTTCAAGTGACTTCACTAGAAGGAACAATATCGAATTTTCTTTCTTAAGGATAAGAGTTACATTCTGCCTGTATGTACAATTATTTTAAAATTAAATTTTAAACAGCAATTGTTGTTGTAAAATTTTATTCATATTTCTGTTTTACAAGACTTATGAATTTTGAATAATTCCATTAGACTTAAAGCATGATTTTTCCCCCTAACAAATACTGACAACCTAGTTACTATTGCAACTAAAACTATTTTTGTGTTACATGAGATTGATTTGCAAATTAACTCATTTGCAACAGTGAAGAAAATGATTAAAATAAGAACGGGATAAAAGTGAGAGCTACCTACATACCAACATATGATCTTATGATACTGCTTTCTTGAACAGTGCAGTCTTCGAATATACAGAATGATTCCATAAGCATGAAGAAAATAATTTGTGTGTTAGTATACATTCACATTAAATTCCTAAATAGCTTTCATCAGCGTAAGATTTTGGCCTTTCATCTTAATCGCAACCTATTGCTAAAAATTCAAGTAACACTCAGCGTTCTATAAAAATATTAGTTGCCTTCCTAACAATCTTTAGTTTTATAAAAATCTGCTACATAGGCCAGGCACGATGGCTCACGGCTGTTATTTCAGCACTTTGGGAGGCCGCGGCAGGTGGATCACCTGAGGTCAGGAGTTCGAGTCCAGCCTGACCAATATGGTGAAATCCCATCTCTACTAAAAACAAGGAAATTAGCTGGGCATGGTGGTGTGTGCCTGTAGTCCCAGATACTTGGGAGCCTGAGACAAAAGAAGTGTTTTAACCTGAAAGGCAGAGGTTGCAGTGATCCAAGATCACACCACTGCATTCCAGCCTGGGTGTCAGATCATGACTCCGTTTCAAAACAACAACAACAACAAACGGTTGCATAGCTTTTTAAGAATCTTCATAAAAGAATCTCAGAGTTGTTTTCTTATCTTCATGATTTTATAAATCATGGTGACCAGAACACTGAACTTAAGTATACTAGTTTAACAAGCCACAATTACAAATGACTGAAAGAAAACACAATTTACTGATGCTATAGAGCTGAAAAGAACTTCTAAAATGCAGTAGTTTATTTTCTACATTCACTTTTTCTTTAGAGAGACTGTGGAATCTAGTTCTTTTTAAAAATTGTTATATTTTAGAATTCATTCTGAGGACAGCTTAATAACTACATTTAATGACTAAATAACAGACCATTTTGTCATTATCATTTCAATTAAAAAGCCAATGTTCCCCCATTGATCCAAATAACAAGCCCAATATTAAGACAAATTCTGCTGCAGTTAAATGTATGATGGCATCAGCTAAAGTACTTTTAGTGATTCGTGTGTAGTAACTCTCTCTAGTGAATGTCAACTCTGTTTGTAAAAAAGTTTTTGTATTTTTTTGATGTGCTCACTTTGGTTGGGCAGATACAATGCAGCATGGTAGGTAAGAGTGAGATAAATAGTCAGACTGCTCATGTCCTGTTTGTGCCATTTACTCAGGTTGAGACCCTGGGTATGTGTCTCAGTCTTTACTGTATTTAATGTAAGAGATGATAGGAAGATTTATGCCTTAATGTAGTTCTGAAGAAGGAAACTCTTGCATGTATGGGAGACCTTAAGTGCTCTACAAATGTTACCATTGTTATCTAATACCTTGAAGATTTGCTGGAGTTATCCATAAAAATAACCCGCTGAATTATGCTGTCCGTATTTCTGCATTTCAACTATGGATAGTGTCATCCTCTGAATAAATTTTTTTTAAAATTATATTTAGTTTTCTTACATGAAACATTTCACATTCAATTTTATTATTTGAAGTGTAATATTGAAGTATTTTATTAGTGGCCTTTCAAAGAAGTTGAGAATATCAGTTCATGGAGAATGAATCATCCAAATGATTTGTGGCAAATTAATATATTGTGATCTCAACACTTTGTCTTTTTTCATTGTATTTAGATAATTAACGAGACAGAATGGAGTGTGAATTACGTGGCATTTATTTACACATGGTAACTTATTACAATCAGAAGGCTAAAAGCCAAATGCTATTAAACCAGTGAAGTGTGATTTAGGAAAAGCATGCCTGAGCTGGCATGGCTAAATGCATTATGGACTGTGACTCATAAAATCAAATTAACTTATGTAGAAATGCTTTAAAATGATAAGTAGAATTAATGACAGCAAAACCCATAGCTAAAGATTTTGTGATTTGAATAGTGTTAATCAAAATAAAAGTTCTGAATTCCTGTTGAAAGCACAATTATTTGAGATTTTTATTCATTTGTCTTTGTTGGAATTTATAACTCATTTGACTCTTATGTGTGATTTATTAACATGGATAGTAACACAATGTGTCAATTAGTCAAATCTAACAGACAGTTCAGAGCACAGCTATGTTTACGGCTTCAGGTTGCATGACTGGTTTAATTTTTCTATAAGCCTCTTTAAAAATTCTCATACCAATATCCACCCAGAATTAATGTTATTCCATTGTATACTAATGATTATCAGGAATTTACTTATTAATAGCTCTCTATGTCCTACTGTACATTACTATTTGTACACATACTATTTGTACATATGTACTAATACTATATATAGTATTATATATATACATATGTATATATTTAAATTATATATATACAATAATACTATATATTATATAGTATATATAATTATATATAGTATATAAATATTATATAAATATGTTATATAAATTATATAATATATAATATAAATTATATATAATCATATATACTATATATAATATATAGTATTATAATATATATACATATGTACTAATACTATATATAGTATTATAATATTATATATAGTATTATATATAATCCTAGAAAAGAATTATTATATATAATCCTAGAAAAGAATTATTATATATAATCCTAGAAAATATATATAGTATTATATACAAATCCTAGAAAAGAGTGAATAAAAAGAACTTTTTATAAATTATACATATAGCATTACTACATATGTACAAATAGCATTTGTACATATGTAGTAATGCTATATGTATAATTTATAAAAATTTAGAATTGTTTTCAGCAACTCTATCTTCATTTCATTAGAATTTCATAAATATCATTAAAAATTCATAAAAACAAATTTAGACAATATTTTCTGTTATTCTTTTTGCTTTCAGAATTCCATTAAAAATATAAATTATATTTCTCAAGTAAATTAACTGTATCTTCATGACTTCAGAAGACATACAAATATACACACAAATCTTATTCATTGACCTTCATCGTATATAAGAATCAGACCACGACCCAACACCTTTGATTACAGATTACCAAATACCCTTTACTCAGCTTCCCTTTATATTAACAGACAGACAATTTGTCTTCCTTATAATCCCTGTTTCTGCTTGATGTTTTTTAAGAAAATTACATACAGCAAATTTCACTTTTTGCTTTGTACAGTTCCATAGCTTTTGACAAATTCATAGTTGTGTGTCCAGCACCACAGTTCCACATAGAATAAAAAAAGAAGAAATTCTTCTTACCCCATGTGACATTTTAATAGCTAAACCCATTCTCCAACCCAAAGAGGTGAATGATTTCTTTTCCTGCCCACAATTTGTTTCCTAAAGGGTCATGCAAGTAGAATCATGCAATAGGTAGCCCTTGGATTTGACTTCTTTCATTTAGCAAAACATTTATAATTTTTCTATGTTTTTCTTTTTGCATCAACAGTTTATTCATTTATTGGAGGATACAGGTGGGATGCTCCCAATTTGGGTGAATACAGATTAACTGCTAAAAGCATTCACATAAAGTTTTTGTGTGAATATATGTGTTCTTTTCTCTACCGAGGATATCTGTAAGCAGAATCCTGAGTCACACGTAAGTACTCCTGTATATTTAACTTTATAAGAAGCTGCCAAAATGTTTTTCAAAGTGTCTGTAGCGTCTTCCATTGATAGCAGCAACATATGAGAGTTCCATTTGCTTTGCATTCTCCCCAGTATTTGGTATTGTCAATTTTCTTTAATTGTAGACATTATAACAGGTGTATAGTAGTATCTCATCGAAATTTAAAATTGTAATTTTGTAATAGTTATGTTAACATACTTTCATATGCTTAACTGCAATCTGTTTATATATTTTAATGATGTGTCTGTCCAAATCTGGTGGCTAGGTTTTACGTTTTGTATGTATCTTATTGAGCTTGAGAATTATTTTTATTTCTAGAGTGCAAGTTCTTTGTCACAAATGGATTGGACAGATATTTTATCTTTCACTTGCCTTTTTATTCTCCCAATAATGTCTTCCACCAAAATTATTATTTTTTAATTTAAATAAATTTAAAATATAGTTTTTTTATAAATCAGACTTTTGGTGTTGCATCTCAATGTTTTTATTAGAATATTTAAGTTTGTTAGCTTGGTATGGGAACAGTGGTGGTGGTGGGTGCACAGCATCAGTTGCTTTAATTCAACCTTAGCCTTAGGGAGGTAACCAGTCCTGTTTCTCAAGAGATAGAGCCTTCTCTATTCACCCCCACTGGTTGTGGGGCTCGGGACTGAACCCTGCCCCTGCCCTAAGAGTAAACTTTTATTGTCCTTATGATGTTCTTGTCTCCTCAGCTGTAATGAGTTCCCATCAATATCCTAAAAACAGGAATGCTTACTGCCTCCCTTCTTTTGCAAGTCTTTTGTTACACAATAGAGACAAAGGAAATAGATTCAACTGAAACATTTTGTTTCTACCATACTCACAGCTGTTAGAGACTGCATGTCAACATCGAGGACACTTCTTAGGGCTCTTCCTATTATTTTCTTTGGTCCTCCAGTGGCGTTCCTAGACAAAGTGCCCTGTCTGTAACACACTCTCGTTTCACCAAATGTCAGCACTTCTAGCTACTTCAGTTAGGTTGTACACCCCCAAGTGAGTGCTAGTTCCTATTCCCTTTCTTCCTGCAGATCCAGTTTCTCTTCAGATTTTGCACCACTTTGCCACTTGGGGGTTCTACAATCCTAGGTCTTCAATAGGTTTGAAAACTATGATGAATTTAAAAGTCCACATCTGTTGATAAAGGCAGATATGCACAGTCTGTCAATTCCTCCTCTCCTGCTTATGAGGATAAGCCTCAGGTCTGGAACATTTCCTAACTGGGAGATTCAGGGATTTTTGTGTCATATGGGAATGTCTTTCCCTGTTTCAGGCTCAGTGTGGTGTAATTTGTTCTGCTTAGGCATGAGCTCAGTAGCCCTCAGGCTCATACCCAGCTTTCTATATTTCAGGCCTTACCATGGAGGAGTTGAGGTCCTTCCACTGCTGCAAAAAGTGAGTTGATGCAGTCACGCAACTTTTGGCTGCTGGGGAAGAATCCCAATGCATGGCTGTGGGGGTCCAACCTAATGCAAGAGCCTGAATTTCATGCAAACTCTCTCTCCCTTCTTGCTGTAAGTAGACAGTGTAACTCTTGAGTGTTCTGTTTGTTCTCTAATTGTGCATTGGTATCTTCCCTGGGTGGTGCCTTTGCACCCTGCTTGCGGTCATGGAATATTCTATGCAGAAGCACAACATGACTACCCAGTGAACAGTGGAACATTTGTTATTGTAAGCTGGGAGCAACACTTTCCAGCTTTTTATACCCTGGGGGCACAATCCTGAACTTCAGTCATGACATTAAGGGTGGATTTATTTTTTCTAAGAGACAGCAACTTGAAGTTTTCTTTATTATAAAATTATAATAATTCTTTAAAGTTTTTTTACATAGTGTCAATTAATGTGGAATTCAGCTTAAGCTCTGAAGAGATATTGAGTGGAACCTGGGTTTTTACTTTCTATAATAGAAAAATTGTCGTTCTTGATGGTTTTTCAAAACTAAAAGTTGAAGTGTAATATTATGGAAGCCAGTCATATTGTCTTAATTATATAAATGCGTTATATTGTAAGGAAGTATCTCACTAACACAATAATGACCACACATTTTTCAACTCCACTAAATACAACAGAAAATTTTTTTTTTATTGCATTTTAGGTTTTGGGGTACATGTGAAGAACATGCAAGATTGTTGCATAGATACACACATGGCAGTGAGATTTGCTGCCTTCCTCCCCTTCACCTATACGTGGCATTTCTCCCCATGCTATCCCTCCCCAACTCCCCACCCACCGCTGTCCCTCCCCTATTTCCCCCCAACAGACCCCAGTGTGTAGTGCTCCCCTCCCTGTGTCCATGTGTTCCCATTGTTCAACACCCGCCTATGAGTGAGAACATCGGGTGTTTGATTTTCTGTTCCTGTGTCAGTTTGCTGAGAATGATGGCTTCCAGCTTCATCCATGTCCCTACAAAGGACGTGGACTCATCGTTCTTGATGGCTGCATAATATTCCATGGTGTATATGTGCCACATTTTCCCTGTCCAGTCTATCATTGATGGGCAAAAAATGTTTTAGTCTGCCATCAATCTTTGATTCTTTACTTCATGCTGTTCCCTGGATACAGCAAAGATTAAGGAAAAACTATCTTCATCCTTGCCTTTGAAGCTGTGTTCTACAACTAAAATTTCTTCATCAATGTACAGAACATTTCCTAGCACGTGGTTGGCTTCCTCAGTGGTTAAATTAATGGTACCTTACCCACAGGCACATTTACCCAAATATGAAAGTATCAGTCTACATGGTGCTAGTGGGGTTGGCTGGAGCTAGGGAGAGATTTACACTGAACTAGGAGCTCCTGAGACTGCTACAGGAAGAACATTCACCTCATCTTAATATGACTGCATAGTGGAAAAAAGTAGACCATAATCAATCAGGAAGCTGAAGAGTGAAGGGAGAAAATTTGTGTTTTAAGTTGGATTGGTGGTATAAAATCAAGTTGTGAAGAGAAAAATGAATAATAAATGTATAATCCAGGAGAAATAACACTGAAGATAATTGGCAGTGTAAGAGAGGATAGGTAGTGGTTCCATGCCAGAGTTGTTTATTTTTCAAGTCTCCTTTGCTCCTTGTCTCATTTGATGTCAGTTACATGTGACAAATTCAAGACTAATAGTTATTAATGAAAAGTGCCAAACTAGGCATGAAACCTCTGAAGATGGCCAATCTCTCTCTACATCATTTAACTTCAAGACATAAGATCAGATGAATGAAGATTGATCTCAACATATTATTTTAATTATTAACTTTGTGAAGTATTTTTTTCTGAATTCTGAATATAATTAGGCTGTCATATACTCACATCTTTTTCTAATATTTCTTATTGATTAAAAATATCTTTGGGATTTTGGAAACTTATTATTTGAAAATACTAAATAATAATTCATCTTGATAATACATTAGTTTTAATCTAAATTTAAATAATTTATACTTCTGATATTAACCCAAAAGTTAGATGCAAATGATACCTTTAATTTATCTTGAGAGCATTAAAAGCAGTGACATAAAAAATATTCAAATCTTGACCCATACCTTTGATAACAATACAATAAATTAAGTAACCATTAAATACTCAATAATGATTCAAAATTTAATCAAGTATAGAGTTTTCATGTTCATTGTTGTATGTTCCTAAAATTTCTTTAAAAATGTAGTACAAAAATACCCTAAAGACTTGTCTACATGTTTCAGTATTAAATTAGGTAAACAAGTGTGATCAATGGCCAGTGATAAGGGAGGGAAATTTGTATTAAAACAGAAATGAATGAAGTATGCCATTAAACTACTATATAATGAATTGGATTTAATAACATTTAGAAAGCTATGTACACCAATCTTGGAATAATTCATATTTTAATGTTGACGGCAAACATTTTTGCAGTAAAATATGTATGAAAAAAGGAAAGAGCCCATTAAAGATGTATGTAAAAGGAAAAAGTTGATGACATTTTGAAAATGGCATGTCAACTACGATTTTCTTAGAAATATCTTCCTTTTAAACTTGAAAATTAGAATGAGAAAATCAGATTACAAGAAAAACTATTACTTTCTGACATGTTGTTTTAAACTGTTCTGATGGCTTTAAAAAGGGAAAACTATGTTGGATATATATAGCAGTTTAAATAATAAATGAAAGAAACAAAAGTACATGTACAATAAAGGATTGGAAAACTAACATAAATTATAAATTACTTCTCTGGACATTATTGAAAAAATATTCCTTCAAGGTTAATGTCTATACTAGTTCTAATAATACACAAAGAACAATTACAATATGCCTTATTTTCCTAGATATATTATGTAGTGAGGTAAGTTCTTATGAGCATTAAAACATATATTCATTAAAAGGCTAGGATTCTGAGGACATAGTGAAAATGTCTCCATGGTAAAAACAAGGAGTCTTAGAATTTTGTGTATGTGTTCTCCCTAAATCGTGTACAACTCCTTATTTTCCTGAAACAACATTCAAGGATTGAAAAATTACATTATACATTTTCTTCATTGTTGAGTTAATTTTGTAATTATTTTGCACACAATTTATCAAAATAACCTAAATATATTATACATGTTGATGAATAATTATGAAGTACAAAAAGTCAGTACTAAGTGGAGAGATACTTCTTAATGACATAGATGGGCTTTAAATTTCATATAAAAATACATTTAAATAAAATGATGGTTGTTAAAGGAAGTTTCTGTATTTTTATTTTTTAACAATAATGTCATTTGATACTCTGCATTTCTTCTGAGTAATATGCTAAGAAATACACAGTGATCTATCATTAAAATTATTTATAACAACTTCACCTAGCAATTCAATGACTTCCAATAATAATAAAAATAAAATTACCTGACCCACTAATGTGGTTTTCACCTAACCATTGGGGCATTTGTTTTTTCAGAACTTCTCTATTTTCACTCTGTTAGGTATCCTGGGCTTTTTGTTAGTTCATTTGTTTGTATTTGTTAATGCTATTGTTTCTGCATTTTGTTAACAGTTTTATTGTGATATATATCACAAAGTTCATCCATTTAAATTGTAAAATTCAATGGTTGTTAGTATATTTACAGAGTTGAGCAACTATCACCATACATAATTTTAGAACATTTTCTTCATCTAAAGTGATAAAGAATAAAATCATGTGCTCCTTAGCAGGCCTTTCTAGCACAAAGTAACAGTAAAATTTGGTTTGGGTGAAAAGTAATGTGTGATTAGGTTGTGATGTTTATATGCAGCGGGGAGAAACTTCTTTTCATCCAAGTCTTTCCCAGGCAGATATTGTTAAGGAGAAAGCACACATGAAAGATCTGGAAAAGAATTCCTTTTAAATTCTTCATGCTTTGGTACTTTTGAGAAAGTCTTTGTATACACCTAGGAATACGTTTGCACAGAAAAATTCTATAATGTACAGGCATTATTTAACTTTCAAAACCTACTTATCTACTGAGGAATAGATAACAAAATCAGTATGTAAAATTAAAATAGGAAAATGTGTAGTTAGAAACCCATGAATTATAATAAACATAGTTTTGTTGTGGACATATAAACCAGTACTTTGAATATTTTGTTGAAATTATTTAGAAATACCTTGAACCAAATTGTG
Source organism: Aotus nancymaae (assembly GCF_030222135.1). NCBI lineage: Eukaryota > Metazoa > Chordata > Mammalia > Primates > Aotidae > Aotus > Aotus nancymaae. The sequence goes on from NW_026988435.1 coordinate 3,303,382, forward strand.
GCTCTCTTTCTCTGAATGATTTGATGGCTTACGGGTAATGAAAACATTTTTCTGAAATATCTTTCCAGCAACAGGTAAATGTTTCACGTTCATGAGTTTCAGTCATTTCTTTAAGGTATTTCAGCCCTCTGTAAAATTTTACAATACTTGAGCTTGGCACCTTAGCAGTTATAAAAGCACTTAATGCTGTCTACGGCTTGACATCCGTATTTATGCTACATGCTAAAGGCAACTTACTGATTATAAATGAATTTATCTGGGCCATTGTGAGTTCCAGACTTGTAACTAATTATTTTGATGCTTTAGATAAAATAGTCCTAGCTTGTGTTTAGTTTTAATATTTTCCCAAAGTGTATGATTTGTTAGGACTAAGTTTATTATAGTTACGTGACTTTTGTACAGTGATGGTGGGATGAATCAGTGAGCCGGAAGTGAATCAGTGAATCAGCCGGAACTGGTGTGTCATTCTAAGGATTGATAACAGTGTTGGTTTTAGAGTTTCACAAAACAAGAACATGTGGTTATCTTTAGCCTATTATTTATGAGCAGCTGGTGGAATATGGGCCTTACAAGGAGCCTACAAATCTGGCTACATCATAGAGCTACGAAGGGGTTTTACATCCTTGAGCACAATGTTTATGGTAACAGAGTCTAGGTCACTGCATGGGAACATGAGGTATGGAGAGGCCTTTGCCCCAGAGGTCTCCTGTGGTCTTCTGCAGTTTGCTGTTCCTTGATTATGTGTTACTCATAACCAATTTACGTAGGAACTCTTTAAGTCCTTTCTCCTTTGCTGTTTTTCCCAACAATCTACATTAGGAATTTCTCATAATGCTATACCTCCTTTAGACTTCCACCCCCTGACGTGACCCAGTGTGTGATATTCCCCTCCCTGTGTCCACATGTTCTTATTGTTCAACTCCCACAAGTGAGAACATGTGGTGTTTGGTTTTCTGTTCCTGTGTCAGTTTGCTGAGGATGATGGTTTCCAGCTTCATCCATGTCCCTGTCAAGGACATGAACTCATTCTTTTTTAATGGATGCATAGTATTCCATGGTAAATATGTGTCACATTTTCTTTATCCAATTAATTATTAATGGGCATTTGGGTTGGTTCGAAGTCTTTGCTATTGTGAGTAGTGCTGCAATAAACATACATGTGGACGTGTCTTTATAGTAGAATGATTTATAATCCTTTTGGCATATACCCAGTAATGGGATTGCTGGGTCAAATGGTATTTCTGGTTCTAGATCCTTAAGGAATTGCCACACTGTCTTCCACAATGGTCCAACTAATTTACACTCCCACAAACAGTGTAAAAATATTCCTATTTATCCACATCCTCTCAAGGAGGATCTGTTGTTTCTTGAATTTTTAATGATCACCATTCTAACTGGCATGAAATGATAACTCAGTGTGGTTTTGATTTGCATTTTTCTTTCTTTATTTATTTATTTATCTTTTTTTTTTGAAAGAAAGGAAGAAAGAAAGAGAATAAAGAAGAGGAAAAAAGAGGAAGAGAAAGAGAGAGAGAGAGAATGGGAGTATTGCTTTCTTGCCCAGGCTAGAATGCAGTTTAGTAATGGGTATTGGAAACCTCTTTTATACCAATAATTATACTTGATGTAAACAGGAAGGAATAAGGGAAGAAAATAACAAACGAGCAGCCAACCAATATTTCATTTAAACCTATGAAATGCTATGCGATTACTGAGGAGTGATTTACTTCCAACTATGTAGTCACTTATGGAATAGGTGTGAGGTGGTAATGTATGTTTTATGTATTTGAAGTGGAGAGTTCTATAAATGTTTATTAAGTTTACTTGTTCCAGGTCTGAGTTCAAGTCCTGGATGTCCTTGTTAATTTTCTGTCTTGTTGATCTATAAAATCGTTAGCTCTTCTTGTTACATTGATCCTTTTACCATAATGTAATGTCCTTCTTTGCCTCTTTTGCTCTTTGTTGCTTTAAAGTCTACTTTATCAGAGGCGAGAATTGCATCTCCTGCTTTTTATTTATTTGTTTATTTTTACTCTCTGATTGGTTGATAAATCTTCCTCCTTCTCTTTGTTTTGAGTCTTTGTGTATCATTGCATGTGAGATGGGTCTGGATGCAGCATACCAATGGGTTTTGGCTTTTTATCCGATTAGAATATATATAACTTTAATACTGGCATTTGATGCTAGCTGGCTGTTTTGCCCATTAATTAGTGTAAATTTTTCGTTGTGTTAATGTTCTTTTCTTTTTGATACATTTTTGGAAAGGCTGATATTGGTTGTTACTTTATATGTATAGTGCTTCTTTCAGAAGCTCTTGTAAAGCAGGCCTGGTCGTGGTGAACTCTCTAAGTACTTGTTTGTTCGCAAAGGATTTAATTTTTCCTTCGATTATAAAGCTTAGTTTGGCTGGATAGGAAATTCTGGGTTGAAAGTTCTTTTCTTTAAGGATGTTAAATATTGGTCCTCACTCTTTTCTGGCTTGTAGGGTTTCTGCTGAGAGATCTGCTGTGAGTCTGATGGGTTTCCCTTTGTGGGTAACCCGACCTTTCTCTCTGGCTGCCCTTAGTATTTTCTCCTTCATTTCAACCCTAATAAATCGGGCAATTATGTGCCTTGGGGTTGGTCTTCTTGAAGAATATCTTTGTGGTGGTCTCTGTATTACCTGGAGTTGAATATTACCCTGCCTTGCCAGGCTGGGAAAGTTTTCCTGAATGATATCCTGAAGAGTATTTTCCAACTTGGATTCATTCTCTTCCTCACATTCAGGTACACCTATCAAACGGAAATTAGGTCTTTTCACCTAGTCCCATATTTCCTGGAGACTTTGCTCATTCCTTTTCATCCTTTTTTCTCCAATCTTGTCTTCTCGTTTCATTTCACTGTGCTGGTTCTCGACTTCTGATATCCTTTCTTCTACTTGCTCAATTTGACTGTTTAAACTTGTGCATGCTTTGCGAAGTTCTCGTGTTGTGCTTTTCAGCTCCATCAATTCACTTATATTCTTCTCCAAATTGTCCATTCTTGTTAACATTTCATCAAACCTTTTTTCAAGGTTCTTAGTTTCTTTGCATTGGGTTAGAACAAGTTCTTTTAATTCACAGAAGTTTCTTATCACCCACGTTTTGAAACCTGCTTCTGTTATTGGAACACACTCGTTCCCCATTAAGCCTTGTTCGGTTACTGATGAAGAATTGCGATCCCCTGTAGAGGGAGAGGCATTCTGATTTTCAGTATTCTCTGCCTTTTTACGCTGATTTCTTCCCTTTATTATATATTTATCCGTCTGTTGTCTTTGTAATTACCAACTTTCTAACTAGGTCTCTGAGCAGACGTCCAACTTGTTGATTCCCAGCGCCGAAATCTGAGCAATCCACTGCGCCGGCCAAAACAGCGGTGTTAAGATTGAAGGTGCTTTTCTGCCCGGGAATCTCTGGACTCTGCACCAAAAACTGGCACACTAAGGCACCAGCAAAACTGCCGCGCCAGCCACAAGAGTCGCCCTGGCGACATGTGGGGCTCCTCTGCTGGGAATCTCCTGGTCCGTGAGCAACAAATATTCGTCTGAAAGTGTGGCGTCCTCTCGTTTTCTGCGCTTTCACTGGGAACTACGAGCACTAGCTGCTAGTAATCAGCCATCTTGGCTCTCTCTCCCCTAGTTATTGATTCTTTGCTGTATGAATACTTTGAAGTATTTTCACCCATTTTGCAGGTCATCTCCTCACTTTGTTGATCGCTTCTTTTGCTGTACAGAAGCTTTTTGGCTTGATGTAATTCAATTTTTCTAGTTTTGCTTTTATTGTCTATGCTTTTGAGGTATCATTCAAAATATATTTGCCCAGACCAATGTCCTCAAGCATTTCCTCAGTGTTTTCTTCTAGGGCTTTCATAGTTTCAGGTCTTATATTTAAATCTTTAGTCAATTTTGAATTGTTGATTTTATATGGTGGGAGATAAGAGTATCTCTTATCTCCCACCATATAAAATGGATAGGGATATTCATTCTGCATCTAGATATCCAGGTTTGCTTTATTGAAGAGAAAGTCCTTTTTCCAATGTATGTTATTTGTACCTTTGTCAAAATGAATTGGTTATATATGTGTGGATTTGTGACTGACATTGTTATATCTGGTTTTTGGTTTGTTCAGTTTTTTTTTTTCAACCAGTATCATGTTATCATGTTTTCTTTGTTACTACAGGTTTGTCACAAAATACTTTTAACTTCTTTTTCAGATTATTCACTGTTCATGTGTAGAAATGCTACTGATATTTATATGTCAAATTTGTATTTTACAACGTACTGAATTCCTTTATCAGTTCTAACAGGTTTTTTTGTTAGTCTAGGTTTTTCTTAGAAAATAATCATGATATCTGTGAGTGAGGCCAATCTGACTTCTTCCTTTTTAATTTGGATGCCTTGTATTTCTTTCTCTTGTTTTTGCTCTGGCCAGGACTTTCAGTGTTATGTTGAATGAAAATGGTGAAAGTGGGGCATCCTTGTCTTATTTCAGATCTTAGAGGAACAGCTTTCACATTTTCCCTGTTCAGTACAATGCTAGCTATGGGCTTGTCTTATATGGTCTTTATTATGTTGAGTTATGTTTCTTCTATGGCCAGTTTGCTGAGGGTTTTTCTCATAAGGGAATGTTGACTTTTAGCAAATGCTTTTTCAGCATCTCTTAAAATAAAATGATTTTTGTTTGTTTTCTGAGATGGAATCTTGCTGTGTCACCCAGGCCAGAGTGCAGTGGCATGATCTCAGCTCACTGCAACCTCCACCTCCTGGGTTCAAGCATTTTTCCTGCCTTGGCCTCCTGAGTAGCTGGGATTACAGGCATGCACCACCAAGCCCAGCGAATTTTTGTATTTTCAGTAGAGGTGGGATTTCATCATGTTGACCAGGTTGGTCTTGAACCCTTGACCTCGTGATCTTCCTGCCTCAGCCTCCTAAAGTGCTGGGATTACAGCTATGATCCACCGTGCATAGCCAATCATATGGCTTTTGTTCTTGGTTCTTGTATTAGTCTGTTTTCATGTTGCTGATAAAAATATACCTGAGACTAGGCAATTTATAGAAGAAAGAGATTTAATGGACTTACAATTCTATGTGGCTGGGGAGGCTTCTCAATCATGGCTGAAGGTGAAGGCTGCATCTCACATGGTGGAAGACAAGATAAGAGCTGTTTTTCAGGGAAATGTCTGTTTTTAAAACCAACAGATTTCATGAGACTTATTCACTGTCACTAGAACAGCACAGGAAAGACCTATCTCCATGATTCAATAACCTCTCACCAGGTTCCTCTCATGACACATGGGAATTGTGGGAGTTACAATTAAAGATGAGATTTGGGTGGGGACACAGCCAAGCCAAATTTTTCTGCCCATGGCCCCTTCCAAATGTCATGTACTCAAATTTCAAAATGAATCATGCCTTCCCAACAGTCCCCCAAAGTCTTAACTCATTTCAGCATTAACTCAAAAGTCCACAATCCAAAGTCTCATCTGAGACAAAATAAGTCCCTTCCACCTATAAGCCTGTAAAATCAAAAGCAAATTAATTACTTCCAATATACAATGGGGGTACAAGCATTGGGTAAATAACAACCATTTCAAATGAGAGAAATTGGCCAAAACAAATGGGCTACAGGCCCCATGCTAGTCTGAAATCCAGTAGGCTATTCATTATAACTTAAAGTTCCAAAATAATCTCCTTTGACTCCACGTTTCACATTCAAGTCATGCTGATGCAAGAGGTGGACTCTCGTGGCCTTGGAAAAGCTCTACTCCTGTGGCTTTGCAGGGTGCAGCCCCCCTCCCACTGCTTTCATTGGCTGATGTTGAGTGTCTACAGCTTTTCAAAGCTCATGCTACAAGCTGTCAGTGGATCTACCATTCTGGGGTTTGGAGTATGGTAACCCTTTACTCATAGCTACATTAATAATGCCCTAGTGGGGACTCTGTGTGGGGATTCCAACCCCACATTTCCCTTCTGTGCTTCTCTAGCAGAGGTTCTCCATGAAGGCTCCATCCCTGCAGCAAACTTCTACCTGAATATTCAGGCATTTCCATACTCCTGTGAAATGTAGGTGGAGATTTTCAAACTTCAATTCTTGACTTCTGTGTACTCACAGGCTCCACACCACGTGGCAGCTGCCGAGGCTTGGGGCTTGCATCTCTGAATCAATGGCCTGAGCTGTACCTTGGTCCCATTTATCCATGGCTGGAGCTAAATAAATTGGGACTCAGACCACCATGTCCCGAGGTTGCACAGAACAGGAGGGCCTTGGGCCTGGCCCAAGAAACCATTATTTCTGGCCTGTGATGGGAAGGGTTGCCATTAAGTTATCTGACATGTCCTGGAGACATTATCCCCATTGCCTTGGTGATTAACATTTGGCTCCTCATTACTTATGCAAATCTCTTCAGACACCTTGAATTTCTTTCCAGAAAATGAGTTTTTCTTTTCTATTACATCATCAGGCGGCATATTTTCCAAAATTTTGTGCTCTGTCACTTCTTGAATGCTTTACTGCTTAGAAATTTCTTCCATCAGATACCCTGAATCATTCTTCTTGAGTTCAAAGTTTCATAGATCTCTAGGGCAGGGAAAAAATGCTACTAATTTCTTGCAACAGTCACCTTTGATCGAGTTCCCAAGAAGTCCCTCATCTCCATGTGAGACTGCCTCAGCCTAGACTTTATTGTCCATATCACTATTAGCATTTTTGTCGTAGCCATTCAACAAGTCTCTAGGAAGTTTCAAACTTTCCCACATTTTTCTGTCTTTTGAACCCTATGAGCTGTTCCAACCTCTGCCTGTTACTCAGTTCTAAAGCTGGTTTCACATTTTCAGGTATGTTTATAGCAGTGCCCCTTTCCAATTTACTGTGTTGGTCCATTCTCAAACTGTTGTTAAGACTTTCCTGAGACTAGGTAATTTATAAAGGAAAGATGTTCAATTAACTCACAATTTAGCATGGCTTGGAGGCCTCAGGAAACTTACAATCATGGCAGGAGGGGAAGCAAACACATCCCTCTTCAGATGGCATCAGGAAAGAGAAGTGCTGAGAAAAGGGGGAAAGCCTCTTAGAAAACCATCAGATCTCACAAGAAATTACTATCTTGAGAGTAGCATAGCGGTAACTGCCTCCATGGTTCAGTTACTTCCCCAAGGGTCCCCTCCCATGACACATGGAAATTATGGGAGCTACAATTCAAGATGAGATTTGGGTTGAGATACAGCTGAACCATATCAATCATAAGTTGTATTTTCCCAGGAGAAAAATTTCCTCAATGAAAGAAAAACAAATCAAATGAAAGGGAGAATAAGTGTAGGATGTCAGAGAATAAAGAAAAGGAAGAAGAAAACAATATAAAGAAAGAAAGCCTAATGGTAAAAAAAAAAAATGTTCAAAGAACCCAATTGTTCTTTTGAAATCCGTACTCAAGAAGTAACAAGATAAATCAAAAAGTGAGATAAAATATTTGCAATCATATTTGCAATCACATATATGACAAAGGAACTCCATTCATAATATATGAAGAACTCAGTTATAAGAAGACAATACAATAATAAAATATGAAAAAAAAATTTGAACAGTTGTTTCTGAAAAGATATATGTGTGAATGATAAGTTCAGAATGACTTTCAAAATCTTTGAAATGTATCTAATATTCTTTTACTCCCCTAGCTTGGGCTGAGGTTAGACACAGATGGTTTCTACTTATTCAGTTTCTGCAGTACCTGACCATTACCAGCAAATATAGGTAAAGGTTCTTAATGCATGCAGTTTGGGGAATAAAAGGAGAAAATAGGGTTTTCATTATTGCATTCTGTTGAATGTATCTTTTCTCTCTCTTTCAAGCAAATTAGTGTTGGCTTCAAAAACGGAGAGATTTGCTAATCTTGTTGGAAACAATACCCTGGTGTCTTTAGGCTGGGAGATTTACTGAAGCATCCAAAGTCATTACAATGCAGGCTGAGATTGAAAAAATTCTGTACTCTTAGTGGCTAAATATGAGTATTTCCCACAGATCAAATGTGGGCTAAGGAGACAGAAACAACCTGATTTTGTTTAAGATTTTATTTAAAATGACGACCGGGATGGCCTGTGAAATGACTGCTGAAACAAGTTGGAGTTATAATGCTCAAAGTTGAAAGGGATTGTCTGCAGACAGCCAGAGAAGATGTATACCAGATCAAGAACACTTCATATGTAGTAGTCCTATAAGCAAAATGAAAATGGTCAGGGTTAAGTATCTGCAACATCCAGGAACAATGTACCCCAGACCTGTTCCCATCGACTGAGAATGATTTGTGACCAGCAGCTAACTCCAGGTATTCTTTGTGATGTAAACCAAAAAGTATCTGAGACAAGTCTCAATCAATTTAGAATTTTGTTTTGCTAAGTTTATGAATCATGACCTGTAACACAGCCTCAGGAAGTTCTGAGACTATGTGTCCAATGTGTTTGGATTATAGCTTGCTTTTATATGTTTTATGGAGACATAAGACATCAATCAATACGTGTGAGGTATACATTGGTTTGGTCCAGAAAGGCAGAACAACTCCAAACAGAGACTTAGAGGTCTTAAGTGGATTCAAAGCCTTTGTGATTGGCAATTGGATGAAAAAGTTATTACCTAAAGACCTGAAATCAGTAGAAAGGAGTGTCTGGGTTAAGATAAGGGGTTGGTGGAGACCAAAGTTCTTCTTATTTCGATGAAGTCTCCTAGACGGTCACCCTCAGAGACAATAGACAGCAAATGTTTCCTATTAAGACTTAAGTGCTTGACTCTCAGCCAGTCTTTTCAGGATCAGAAAGAGATCTGGAAAAAGAAGAGATTCTATAGAATGTAAATTTCCCCCACAAGAATCAACTTTGCAGAATCATTTTAAAATATGTCAAAGTGGTGTTGGGAAAACTGGCTAACCATATACAGAAAGCAGAAATTGGACCCCTTCCTGACACCTTACACTAAAATTAACTCCAGATGGATTAAAGACTTAAACATAAGACCTAACACCATAAAAACCATAGAAGAAAATCTAGGCAAAACCATTCAGGGCATAGACGCAGGCAAGGACTTCATGACCAAAACACCAAAAGCATTGGCAACAAAAGCCAAAATAGACAAATAGGACCTAATCAAACTCCACAGCTTCTGCACGGCAAAAGAAACAGTCATTAGAGTGAATCGGCAACCAACAGAATGGGAAAAAATTTTTGCAGCTTACCCATCTGACAAAGGGCTGATATACAGAATTTACAAAGAACTAAAACAGATTTACAAGAAAAAAACAAACAAGCCCATTCAAAAGTGGGCAAATGATATGAACAGATACTTTACAAAAGAAGACATACATGAGGCCAACAAACATATGAAAAAATGCTCATCATCACTGGTCATTAGAGAAATGCAAATCAAATCCACATTGAGATACCATTTCACGCCAGTTAGAATGGCGATCATTAAAAAATCTGGGGACAACAGATGCTGGAGAGGATGTGGAGAAATAGGAACACTTTTACACTGTTGGTGGGAGTGTAAATTAGTTCAACCGTTGTGGAAGACAGTGTGGCAATTCCTCAAGGACCTCGAAATAGAAATTCCATTTGACCCAGCAATCCCATTACTGGGTATATATCCAAAGGATTATAAATCGTTTTACTATGAGGACACATGCACACGAATGTTCATTGCAGCACAGTTTACAATAGCAAAGACCTGGAACCAACCCAAATGCCCATCGATGATAGACTGGACAGGAAAAATGTGGCACATATACACCATGGAATATTATGCAGCCATCAAAAAAGATGAATTCGCGTCCTTCGTAGGGACATGGATGAACCTGGAAACCATCATTCTCAGCAAACTGACACAAGAACACAAAATCAAACACCGCATGTCCTCACTCATAAGCGGGTGTTGAACAATGAGAACACATGGACACAGGGAGGGAGGGGAGCACTACACACTAGGGTCTGTTGAGGGGAAATAGGGGAGGGACAGCGGGGGGTGTGGAGTTGGGGAGAGATAGCATGGGGAGAAATGCCACATATAGGTGAAGGGGAGGAAGGCAGCAAATCACACTGCCACATATACATCTATGCAACAATCTTGCATGTTCTTCACATGTACCCCAAAACCTAAAATGCAGTAAAAAATAAATAAATAAATAAAAAATATATGTCAAAGCAACATATTTTGGGGTAAAATAAAATTTTACCCCAAAGGAAATAAAATTTCCTTCAGGGTTCTGCTATCTGTCATGTGATGCTATACTATAGCCAGGTTGGAATTTAGTATCTTATTGCTACAAAGAGTCTGTTCTACCAGTCTTAGGATCTCTGTTTTAAAGTTAATGCTTGTTAGTTAAGCATCTGAACTCCCAAAGGGAGGAGAGTTTATGAGCATGTCTGACCCCTCCTTCACTTCACGGTCAGAACTGCTTTTTCAGGTTTAGTTGGACTCCCTTGGCCAATAGGAGGGCCCATTGAGTGAACTGGGGATTTAGAATTTTATTTTTGCTTTACAAAGACTTCACTTCCCAGCACAGAGAAAGATCCGGCATCACAAGGATAGTTTAAAGTAAGCAATACTGTGAAAATATTAGATTAATTTTTCATTGCTTCAAAGGACTGTCAGTTTTGGGGCATATTGTTAATGAACTTGGTAATGAGCAAATATTAAATCTACTTTTAAAAGATACTAAAATATTACTCAGACCTAGTAATGTGAATAATAAAATAATAATTCAGAGGTTAGACCTTAAATAAATTATAAATAAAGTAGAATTGTAAACAATTTGATATATAGTTCTTTCTAGGAAAATTGGAGAAAAATTTTCAAAATTGGTGTTTCACATCTTCCATGCAACTATATTTCTTTTTGTTGGCTTCTTAAACTAAAAATCAAGGTTATGATAACAAATATCCTATTAAACAAATTTTGTATATTTTATTTTGCATCTGGAATGAAGTGATATTGCTTATCATGAGGTATCACTTACATCATTTCAGCTGAAATCAGCGTGTCAATAATATGAGTACAGTTAAGCAGATGATCGAATTCAAAATTTCATTTAAAAATGAAACAAAATACTTATTCATTTACCTTTCAGGAAGATATAATTTGGTTAAGAAGAAAAATGTGTGAGAGAGTGAGAGAGAGCTAATTTAGTTGCATCAAAATTTCTGAGATTTAAACACCTGTTTTTGACCCATTCACCTTCTTACAGCTTAGTATTGCCCTTCTACTTGTTGGTTTAGAATCAGCTGTCACATTTTTCTGGTTATATGCCAGTCTTTCTTTTCATTTTTAAACAGTTATATTTTAAGTGAAATGTGGAGTAAAAAATGGCTTAGATAAACCTGCACATGAACTCCTTGCTCTGTCACTAATTAGACAGATTACTTATAGAGTTTTATTATTTTCTGAGTTTTATTTTCTTTAAAGTGGAAATGACAAAATCTGCTCTATAACCTGATTGTTGATCGAATTTAATGAATTAATGGATAAATCACATAGCACAGGCTAGGTACTCAGTAAATGCATTTCCTTCTATCAAACTGTCCCTTTTAAGTAAGAAAAATATAATTTTCTTATTTATTAATTATAAAATTAATTTAACACAATAAATATGTTACATATTAGGGTGAATAAACACTATAACAAATTAATAACTGATGGTACTATCATGTCTAAATATCAGTTTTATTAGTAAATTTTAAAATGTCTTAATGCGTTTTCCAAGCACTAAAAAAAAAATCGCTTTTTATATGTATTACAATGTTCACATCAGATGCCACTAGAGGGACTTGTATTATCAGAAGTGTCTTTCAGAAGCATCAGTTGAAAATGTAGAGGAAAATTTATTAAAGTGGAAATGCCAGATAGTGATTTCTATATTTAAGATTTCAGCATCATATGAAAAAATGAAACTATTTTTCTGCATTAATTCATTTAACTTTTAAATACTTTATTCCACAATAAATAATATTTTCTATATCATTAAAGAGCAAAATATTTTTCATTTAATTATGTCATTAAAAATAATGATTTTTTTTGGACGTGACACCAAAAGCACAAGCAAGACAAGTAAAAATAAACTAGTGAGACTATATCAAACTAAAAATATTCTGCTCGATAAAGGAAACAACTAACAAAATAAAAAGGCAGTCTATGGAATGGGAGAAAATATTTTCAAACAATTTATCTCATAAAGGTTCATCAAAATATGTAGGAAACTCATACAACTCAACTGCAAATAACTAAAAAAACCATTTAAATAATGTGCAAATGACCTGAAAAGAAAGTTTCTTAATGAAAACATACAGAGGACAGGTAGGCATATGAAAAGTTACTCGTCACTAATTATCATTGAAGTGCAAATTAAAACCATGATGAGATGTCAGCTTGCACCTGTAAGGATGGCTATTACCAGTACAATGAAAAATAAGTGTTGGTGAGGATGTAGAGAAAAGGAAAGGCTTGTACATGTTGGTTGGAATGTAAATTAATACAGTCATTATAAAAAGCATTATGGAGGTCCTTCAAAAAACTCAAAATAGAAACCCCATATATATGATCTAGCAATCCCACTATGGGGTATATAGCAAAAGGATATAAAATTAGTATGTTAAGAGAAAATTTCACTCCCATGTTCATTGCAGCATTATTCACAGTGGCCAAGGTGTGGAATCAATCTAAGTGTCAATCAATGTATAAGTGGATAAAGAAAAAAGTGGTATATACACAATGGAATATTCTTCAGCCTTAACAAAGAAGAAAATCCTACCATTTGGGATTATACGAATGAAGCTGGAAGATGTTATGCTAAGTGAAAAAAAGCAAGACACAGAAAGACAAATACCACCTGATCTCACTTACGTGTAGACTCTAAAAAAGTCCAATTATTAGAAACAGAGTGTAGAAGGGTAAATACTAGAGTCTGGGGGTTTTGGGATGGGGGTGGGGGTGGTGGAATGAGACGATGTTATTCAAAGGGAACAAACTTTTGGTCATAAAATAAATAATTTCTGCAGACCTAATATACATCATGGTGCTTATAGTCAATAATGTGTACTTGGAATATGTGAAGAGAATAGATCTTAATTATTTTAATTGCACACACATGCAGTTAACAATGTGAAGTGAAAGATGTATACATTGGCTTTCTGGTATTAATCATCTCACCATGTATATGCATAACAAAACATCACATTTTATACCTAAATATATACAATTTCTATTGGTTAATTATACCTCCAAAAAGCTGGAAAAGATAATGTATTAAGAAACAATATTTCAATAGTTTGTAATTGTATTGTTACAAAAGGAACTCTTTAAAGTGTCCTAGGTAGCTTTGCCTTATTTTGTCAGTTTTGTGGCATTGCATTGTCAAAATAAACTCTCTACATGTTTGCACAGTTGCTTAAATAAAGACTAAATCAGTAGCTTTCTTAAAATTACATTTAATGCATGGCATTCCCAATAATACTTTGATCTTAAGTTGTTATCCAATGCAATTGATTACATATTTATTAAGCATCTACATCTACTTCATTGAAGGGTCTCTGCCCTGTTACAAACATGAGGAGAGGCACAAGATATGGCCTGTGTTGTTATAAAAATGACAATTTCCTTTCCTACACAAACATATCACTTGAGATCCAAGAAGGAGATGACACGCTCAAATTAGAATAAACAGATGTTTAATTCACAAAGCTGCTCATTGGAAAGTGATGGGCTAATATAGGGAAATCTCAGAGTGAGTAACTCAAGACTACAGTGAGGAATAAAGGGAGGAATAACAGAAAGTTTTGGTAGAGGCTTATGGAGGGGACAGTCTGGAAAGCAGCAATGACCTCAGGTCAAAGACGACAGCCAATCTGAGATGACCTCACATGGCAGAAACTAGGAGGATACATACTTTGCTTTCTTTTCTTTCCTCATCTGCCAGCACTCCCCTTGAGGGAGCCCACTGATGGAAAGTTTCAGTACAGAGATCAGTGAAACCACAGGGACAAAGGGAAAGCGTTAGGCAAGGAAATAGACCGAACTGCTGTACAAAACAATATTTAGAATTCTAAGCATAGGTATAAGTAACTTTATATGACAGTTTATATTTTTAAGAAAAACGATATGTATGTGGAAGAGCTAAGAAGGAGGGAATGGCATGGCATGTGAGACAGCTGAATGGTAAGGTATAAATTGTTCAGAATAAACAAGGATGTAAAATGTGTAGTTTACTTAGTTGGAAAAATATCTGAAGTGAGAAAAGAGCTGGGCTTATTACATACTTTATACAAAAATGTTTGTGTGTATATGTGTTTAACTTTTTCAATGTAATTAAAAAGGAAAAACTAAAATAATCTTACTATCATGAAGTTAATTTTTTTGATTATTTCTTTTTAAGTTTGTGTTTTTGTATAGTCGTACACACAAAAAGAGAAAGGACATTAAAATAAGATATAGGACCTACGTGAAAAGTGTTTGATTTTCCTTTTAAACTATTTTTTAAGTATAATGTTGTTTATTCAAAAGTTTATGCCAAGAAAACAAATATGTATCTATAAAAATCACAACATTAAACCAGACACCTTAGACCAAATCACAACTGTGTCTTCAATTCCCCTTCATTCCAAGTCTCTTTCAAATTCTCTTTCCTGAGCTAGAAGATCAGTCAAATGCCTATAGGGTCAACGCCATGCCATCTTCCCAGGAAAGCCACTGTATACCTTTCTTTGAGTGCATGACACCCCACCCCTCACCCCCCAACACCTTGTTTGAAAGGATTTAACCCATTAGGAAGTTCATACTGAAATATCAACCAAAAGGATTGGGCAGGGGTGAGCCGGTCTTCACTTGAAATGTCCTTTTCCTGCTCCAGTCCTTGGCAAGGGTTCTAGAAGAGGCTAGCTGCCAGCCTTGCATGAGTCCGCTGGAAGCTCTAAGCCCAGCCCCACCCAGGGCAGCTGCTGCAAAGGCTGGGTGCTTGGTGCTGCCTCCTCAACATTCTTGGTGACCACACAACAAAGGAGCCTCCAGGGTGAAAGAAACAGATCCCTGACCCACGTTCTGAGAGATATGTCCAGAGAAACTGATTAGGTCTTCACATGGAAGCTTGAGTCAGAGATGGTGGTGTTGGGGTGATTTGGACAAATTAGGTGAGTACAGCAAAGCTCTGAAGTTGCAGAAGTTTCTCCCATGGACTCCTGATTGAACACAGGACAATAGAGATGAGTAAGAAGCCAGTGTAAGTCTTAGAGAGATGCAGGGTGGCTTTCTGCCACAAGTGGTAGGGACTGGCCCAGACAGATACTGCCAAGTCTCCTGCAAGGGAAGAAGTCACCATAAGGAGTGACTAGGTGGAAAATAGGGGAAGAAAAGCAACAACAAGGTCATTTTTGGCATTTTAACATGTAGATAATGACAAGAGGTAACAACAACAAAAAAGCAATAAATAACTTGAGAAAAGACCAATATTTAACTTTCCCATCCACCCAAGTCTCACACTTAAGTTCTATTCCCATCTCCCCAAAAGCACCACGGAACTAATTAATCATTTTAAAGCACCCAAACCAGTCCTAATCCTCTCGAAACAAAGACCGTCTAGCCAGAGCTGTGGCCTCGCTTGAGCTCAAGTGAGTGGAGGGTTCCGGGAAAGGCACCTTGTAACTAACGCTGCACAGCATTCACTGTGCCAAGCTCCAGCATGGGGCACTAACTGGGACACAGGTAGCAGTCATAGCATCAGTGATGACAAGCGAGGCGGGGACTCTTCAGTAATCCCAACTGTTTGGTACCACAGCCAAGAAAAGGAGACTGAAGAGCTGAGTGAAGAGCACTACTCCCAGTCTCAGAAACAGGACAGCCAGTTCTAATCAGTATCTGGTAGGGAGAGAGAAAGAAAGACTGAAGCATAAAGGCAATAAAGGCTGGTAAAGGCCTGATCATTTCTGTAAGGACCAGAAAATGCACTTGACAGCTGGCTGATCAATCTCTAACTGGTGACTGCTTTGACAAGGCCCTGGCTGGACAGGAAACTATTATAAAGACTTTGGTTTCTGGTCCCTGCAGCCCAGTTGCCCAAATGTTGGTGACAGGGCCCCAGCTGGTGATGCTCTTATGCAATAATTCTGCTCTTCTCATAAGCCAGGCTCCAAATTCTCCGGCTACAGAGGTTCTTCCCTGCTTTTGGGTACATGATAGACTCACAGGAGGTGTTGGTGGCCCCTCAGATAAACAGACCACCCACTTTACTGACAGCAAAGGAGCAGGTGTAACCATAATAACTAGCACAGATCTGGGACACCCCACACCCAGGGAAGTCAAACATCTTCACCTGGCCAGGGGGAACAGTCTCAACTTTCTGCTCCACATGGCCCAGCCAGCCGTAGCCAATGAAGCCCTGAGAAGGCTTGCTTCTGGGAGTCCATAACCAGCATGTGGTTAGCGCCACAGGCTGTGTCTCATTCAGCGTTTTGGTACAGGCAGAATTTGCCCATCTTTTGTCTTCTGGATGAAGATGGCCAGTTGCAGGGGTATCAGTTTGCAGCCATACTCTAATGGCTGCATCAGGGTGATGAACTTCCCATCCAGGTGTGTCCCAGCTGACCATATTCAGGGCACCAAAGGAACAGAGCTTCCCATTGCAGTTCATTATCACACTGAATTCAGCCCCACAGGACATTTTGGTAATGGCCTGGCCTTTGTACATTGTCTGTGCCAAATTGCGTACAGCAGGTTTTTGGTTGCCAAGGCCCAGCTACTCCATCCTGATCCCCGCCAAATATGAACAAGGAGCTGGTTTCTGTCAAGGTCAGTGTGTGGTTCTGCCCACATGCTGCTGGCAGCATAATCAAATATCATTTTGACATTATCAATGTAATCATATGTGTTTTCTCTTAATTTGTTGATGAAATAAATCTATTGATAAATTGCCTACCATTTTAAGATATTTAAATTACTACTATAAACAGTTCATCTCAGTTACCACTCTTCCTTGCAAATAGCAGATCCACTTCTGAAAAGTTTAAGCAGAAAGAAAATAAATTTAGTGTAGTGTATCAGCAATTCAGTAAGTCTCCAGTAAAGTTCAGAGACTTTTAGACTGAAAAATGCACAAATTTCATCAACATTCTGCTTGCAGGTGTGAGTCCAATGCAGCTGGGGACAGATATGGAAGAAAGTAAACAATACTCTGATGACACTGAACAAAGGGACTTTCTTCCAGGGCTTTATCCACTTTAGATTCTACAACTTGGAGTCTCTTTCTCCTCCCACAGCAAAGTGGACTTTGTATGCTTACCCCTTCTCTTATGTATCAAAGATTCCTTCCTACATGTGGAGGCTGGTGGGTAAGTTCTGCTTTCTAAATGGAGATTTGAGCTACTGACTGTGTGAAGTTACCAGAATAGAAGACAGATGTGCCAGTGGTGTTGGATGCTACTGCTATGACAAATGTCTGTGAGAGTTTTAGAATATTCTTTTCATAAATTACTTTATTCATTTTACTAATATTTTACTTGATATTTTTTGAAGAAATTCACTGATGAGATTAGTAGTTTTATTTTGTATTATTATAATTTAGTTTTGGAATTAAAGTCATACTGGTTTGGAATTAAAGTAATGTTGTCTTGTTAAAATGGTATTGCTCTCAATGTGTGTAATCCTAGCAGTTTGGGAGGCTGAGACAGGTAGATCACCTGATGTCAGGAGTTTGAGACCAGACTGGCCAACATGGCAAAACCCTGTCTCCACTAAAAATACAAAAAGTATCTGGGCATGATGGTAAGCACCTGTAACCTTAGCTACTCAGGAGGCTGAGGCAGGAGAATCACTTAATTGAACCTGGGAGGCAGAGGTTGCAGTGAGTGGGATCATGCCATTGCACTCCAGCCTCCTAGGTGACAGAGTGAGACTCTGCCTTAAAAAAAAAAGGTGTTATTGTTAAGGGATCTTTAGGGTGTTGGTTTTCTGATCACAAACCTCTGTGGCCAGTGGTACCTCTGCCCCAGTTCTTGTTCTGCATCTGGGACGAATGAGGTATGCAGACAAGTGGAGGGTGAGCAACATGAAGAGGAGTTTTATTGAGAGTTAGAACAGCTAGGAGGAGACCCACAGTGGTTAGCTCCTCTCTGCAGGTAGGTCATCCAGAAATTTGCAGCTCTCAGCAGAGAGGAAGCCCTGGAGAGGGTGCTGGAGAGGGTGGCTTCTCTCTGCTGCTGATCATTCCAATGTTTTCCCAGCTCCTATTAGAGAGGAGGCCCTGGAGTGGGTTGCTCCTCTCTGTAGCTGGTAGTCCTGACATCTCCGCAGGTCTCTGAAGCTCTCAGAGGGAAGGGTAGCTCCTCTCTGAAGTTGGTCCTCCTATAGTCTGCTGAGATCTGGCTGAACCTGGGACTTTTATGGGCCTCAGATGGGAGAAAGTGTATGCTGATTGGTCCATGGAAGGCAATGAGCTGGTAGCAAAGGCATCGCAAGTTCTCACTCTGGTCCTGGCACTGAAAGCCCACCCCTAACCTTCAGGCCCTTCTGCCTCCTACTGCCATTCATGATGCCCAGGCTGACCAGACTTTGCTCCCAGATTAGAGTGGATGCTTGAGCAAGCACTTCTGAGCCTGCAAAGTTAGGGGTGAGGGGGTCAGTCCTGGCTCCTGTCTTCTCTGTGGAGCAGAAGGCCCACGTCTGCAGCCATAGTTTGGGCCGCTGCAGCTATGCCAATGAAGGCAGAGTTCCACCTGCTCTCTGTTCTCCAGTTGCACAGGGATGCTTGTATCTGCAACCACTACTTGGGTGGCCGTAGCCCTGCCCAGGAGGGTGGGGCTCCTGCCTATTCTGTGGAGTGGGAGGCCTGGGTCTGCAGCCACAGTTTGGGTGGCTGCAGTGACACCCAGCACATGGGGAGCTGCTTCCACTCCAGCTCTGAAGAGGTGAGATTCCTGCTTATCCCCAGCTCCTGCTGGCTCCATGGAGCATGCAGCCCTGGCCTCCCTGCTGTAGCTGCTATGATGGCAGCAGCAGGCCATCTGGAGCCACCATTGCCATCAATATTTAAAATAACATAGAGATATTTGTTATAGAATATAAAAAAGACAATTAACACTGTCTTTTTTTTTTTTTTTTAGATGGAATCCTGGAGTCTCGCTCTGTTGCCAGGCTGGAGTTCAGTCGTGCGATCTCAGCTGCAACCTCTGCCTCCCAGGTTCAAGTGAGTCTTCTGCCTCAACCTCCTGAGTAGCTGGGATTACAGGTGCACACCACCACACTTGGCTAATTTTTGTATTTTTAGTAGAGATGGGGTTTTACCATGTTGGCCAGAGTGGTCTCAATCTCTTAACCTTGTGATCTGCCTGCCTCAGCCTCCCAAAGTGCTGGGATTACAGGCATGAGTCACCACGCAGGGCCAAAACTGTCTTTTTAAAAAATAAGTTTGAATTTGTGTCTCTGTGTGTTTTGTACTTGAATCTCCTTAAGAAAGATTGTTAAATTTTTGTTCAAGTGACTATCTTTTCAATAGTTTGATTTTATTGTTGCTGTATTTGGAATATACTAATGGATTTTTTTTTCCCTCTGGATGTTGGACCTTCTTGGGTATGATGCTGTTTCACAGTAATTTCTGATTATATTTTTCTATCAAACTTTAGGCTAAAATTTTCATTGTACTATCTTAATTAAGTGTATAATTTAAACAGTTTTGAGTACTTCCTTGATTCTTTCAGGGATTAGAGACTTTTTTTTATTAAATATTCTTACATTTTTTTAGAAAGTTCCATATAAAACTATTTTTAACAGATTTATGGTTTTCTACTGATGCACATATTTGCAAAAATACTTTCATGGTGAATTTTTATGCCACTCACTTAAATTCAAACCCTCTTTCTGATATCTGCTCTGCAGAACAAATTCAATGAAGGGGCATATTCTTGACTGGACTTACAAAAAATTCAATGTTTTTATTTCTCAGTTTTCACCACTAAGAACTGCAATAGATTCAATAGGATGTTACTGTATGTTTAGTCATATTAAGATTCTCATACAAGTCCCAATGTATTGTAACAAGATGTTGTATCTATACTCATGGATAATTTAGAAATAAATTCCATTTTATTTCTTTGCCAGAGACAGTAAAAGTTAGAAGAAAAATTATTTGCATGCACAATATCTGAGCTAACTTGCATTAAATAGTAAGAAGATCAATTAATTCTCAATGACACAAGTCTTTGTGTGAAGAATGCTCTAGTACAAAGCAGATTTGAGATTTAATAGGTTTGAAATTCAAAGACAAGATCGATATAGATTTGGGTCCACTAGTACTCCGAAGAATACTAATGTATGTCTACTACTATAAACTTTAACATTCTGAAGGAGAAAATAATTTAAAGAATAAATTTTTTAAAAAGTAAGACTACTGGAAAATCAGTCAAAAATGTTAAATATAGACTGTTATAGCTCAGAGGAAGCTGACGAGACCAGACAACTAAATGCAGTGAAGGCATTCTGGATGGGATCCTAGAATAGAAAAAAGACAATAGTTTAAAACTAAGAACACCTGAATAATGTATAGACTTTAATAATAATGTAACAATGTTGGTTTCTTAATTGTAATGCATTACTACACTAATATAAATTGTATACAATGGAAAATTGTTATAATATTTTTAAATAAATCTAAAACTGTTCTAAAATTTAAAAATATGAAAAGTGAATTGTCCAGCTTTGAAACTCTAATAATACAACTTTTTCTTCTAATACTTACTGTGATATTAAGTTAAAAACTTTTGGAAATTTGGTTTAGTCTTTTAGGATTTAGAATTCTTCAAGATACTTTACAATTTCATTGTATTGAATTGTCTGGAATCTGAGAAAATTAGTAGAGACTCATTTTACCATTGCCTTACTAGATGAAAGCCAATGCCAGTGATTAAAATTATGCAAACATTATAGTTTTTGGAAGGTATTCTTATGAGAGGACTAACATATCAGATTTATGGAAATGTACTTTAATTTTAAAAGATTTCCTTAGAAAATAAATTCAAATATATGAATCCCTTTTTAATATTTGAACTGTTAACAAGCTAAGTGTAAATGAATTTTCTGTATATACATTCCTGTCTTACAGAATTTATTATAAAATTTTACTATGGGGAAATTAAAAATTGTTCACTTAAAAGGTTTAAATAGGATAATAAAGCAAAATAAACATTTGACTATAAATTTTAAGCTGAGTTTCTAATACTGTTTCTGTGTTTGACAGAGCATTTCTAAGATTCACAAGAAACATAACAATGTATTAAACAAAGTACAACTCTATCCGTCAAGCATCTAACTTTGAGTTTAAAATATGCTTATCCATTGTTTTCATTGGTTATGTTTTTTCACTTCATTACACTGACTGAGATTTCAAATGTCTAGTACCTTAGAAAATGTAGAGCTCAATCCAGTTTTAGACATTAAATAGGAAAACAGATAGCTAAATAATAAATTTCTGTTATATAGGAAGTGTTTACTTGGTGTTAGACATCATGCTAAGGGTCTTATTTGCGATACTTATTTAATTCTTAAAACTCTCCTATGAAATAGTGACTTATTAACTCTCTTATAGGGGTAAAGAGGAAGTTGCAGTTTTGGGGATCACAGTAATCAGGAGTCATTGATTAACAGTAAAAATCTGTGAAGAGTCCATAAGGCAAGACAAGATAGAGTCGCTTCTTAAATCAGAAGGATGTTTATAAGAATTACAGTTACATGTGCATTTATCTCAGGGGCAGACTTTTGACAAACACATTTCAGAGTATGCATTCTGTCATTGACAGAGCTATGTTGCTACTTCATTGTTCATTCATCTTATTGCATATTATATCTGTAGAAAAAGAGTTGTCAGCTGTACATAATGTACTGAATTATAAACAAATTGTGTACTTTATACTATATACACATTATTACCTGTTTAACAGCAGTATTTTATGTACAGATGATTTGATGGAAACTGATTTTGCCTTTCTTGACACAATACTGACATCATCAGTCAAAAAGCAAAATATCAGTTAATCAACTTACCTCAACCTACAGTCTAACTGTAAGTTTTACCAGGATTTTCTCACTTTTTCTTCTCTTCTTCTTCTTTTGCCCCTCCCCTCTTTCTTTCTGTTTTGGTCTTCTTGGGCCGCTATAACAAAATACTATAGGCTGGGTGGCTTAAATAATAAAAATTTATTTCCCACAGTTCTGGAGATCAGGGAATCTAAGATCTAGACACTGGCAGATTCGGTGTCTGCTGGATTGTCTTACCTAACTTATAGCTGGCTGCCTTCTCTCTGTGCCCCCATATGACAGAGAGAAAGACAGAACACTGTTTCCTCTTCTCGAAACAACACTAGTCTTATCACAGAGACTTCACCCTCATAACTTCATCTAAACCTAATTATCCAACCAGAGTCCCCACCTGCAAATGCAATCACATTAGAGGTTAGGGCTTCAACACACAAAATATTGGGTGACAGAAACATTGAGTCCATAACACTCCCCTTTCCTCTTCCTTATTCTTCCTCTTCTTCTCTCAAATTGGTTTTGTTGCTTGGTCCTTATATTTTATAGTTGGAGTCTCAGCAGGTATCTAACTCTAAATTTAATACTCAATAGTAAGGTATTATGTAATTAGTGGTTTAAATTTATTTCCAATTTTTTTCAAATGCTTTTGTACTATAAAAATAATACATTTATTTAGGCTTCAGCATATATATTTATTTCTAATAAAGGATTTCTTTAACGATGTACTAGGTCTTTCTGACTATACTAAACAATGTAATCAATAAAGTAACACAAAGTTAAAACCAACTCAAATATTCATCACTTTTGGGAGATACCATTTTGAAAGACTGAATTTTTTAATGGTCCAGATGTTTTAAGGTTGCCCAAAAATATCACAATCAACTTTATATTATTTAATTTAAAATAAACACCAAATTTAACTTTCAGTTATGTGTATTAAACTTTTATATATTTTGACATTCCAAAAAATATTATAAGTATAATGCTGAAGGTACTTGTTATGAGGATATTAAATTATCTTCCAGTTGGTTTAATATTCCTTCAAAAGCGTTTGTTAGTGAAATGTTTACATTTTTATTCTGTAATAGTGAACTATAAAACAAATCAATGAAACAGCAGTTTAATATATGAAATAAGACATTTCTTTAAGCATAAAGAATAAATAAAACAAGTATAGTTTATTTTCTATGGAATATAAATCTACTCATAAATAATTATTTTCAAAATACATGATGTTATCAAGACAAATGGAATAGTTAACTTAACATTGATATCTTACACATTGAACCAATTTGGGAATATCTATGTTGTTTAAATATTTTGTCATCTATAATTTTCTATGAAATTAAGATAACTTGTAAAATTTAATATTACTTAGCATATAAATAGAGTTTTTTAAACTGAAAGATGGTGAACTAAGCTTGCGAGTTTAGCGTTTTTTTAGGATATAAGTTAACTATTATATAAGAGTAAAACCTCTTGAAAAAAATAACACAGAATAAAATAATTCTCTTATCAAACCCCTTAGACACATAGTAAAACGAATGTGTTAAAATGAGTTTTCACAATGTGTTCCAAAGAAGTCTGCTTTATATGAGTTCTGTTATAATTAGATATATTATTTAACATTAATTAGTGTTATGACCTTATATAAATCTCTGAATTATTCTACTTTATTCTGCTGATTTGTAAAGGGAACTCATTTACTTGAACAACTTCCAATCTCTTTCCAATAACCTCTGAAATTCTAGGTACTGTATTTACTGATAGAAGACATCAATAGCAGAATAATCAAAAGCAAAGTGCCTGATGAGATAATATTTGGTTTTATTAAAACATTCTGTAGTTAACTTCATATTTTATCACAGTTTAATTATGATTTAAAATTTTATAAACATTCTGTAGTTAACTTCATATTTTATCACAGTTTAATTATGATTTAAAATTTTATGATTAAAATATTTATTTGCTTAGCCATTCATGGAATTCTAACATATAATAACAATTACAAATTTTAGCTGATGTATTAGTAAAAATGAATCTTTTTTCTTCCTCAAAATGAAAAGTCTTAAGTACATTTAAAGTTGTATGATTTATAATATATTCAATCATATTATACTTAGGCATGTAATTCATATGATTAAGGTGTTTTTCAGTGTTATTTATAATTAAAGAGTGGAGATTTTATATTTAATTTACATTTGCCACAGTTTATTTTTGTTTTTGATCGCATACAATAATCAGAAAACATTCTGGACTAGTTTCTTTTCCTCTTCATTTTTTGAAATTGTGTAAATATATTAGTTTTTAAGTTGCTATTAGATACCTCTTTTGTAGTTGTTTTAAAGCTAAAAATATTGCCCTGACTCTATATCTTGACCCATCTGTATATTGAGCACAAAGTATTCATATTTACAGTTTAGTAGGAAAATGTTAGTAGATTTATTAATAGTTTTAAGCCAATGGACATTACAGAATTGATGGAATGAGGTAGTTAATAACTGTAGTAAACTAATCCCAGTCCTCCAAAGATGTCTGCATCCTTATGTTTGGATCCTTTGAATATGTTAACTTCTGTGGCAAAACGTACTTTGCAGTTGTGATTTAGTTAAGGATCTTGCTATGTGGAGATCGTTCTGGATTATTTGGGTGGGCCCAATGTAATCACAAGGGTTATAAAAGGCAGACAGGAGGTTTAAAATGTAATGTTGTATCGCTCGGTACCAGAGTTTTAGGTGATACACTTTCAAAACGGAGGAGGGGCTATGAACCAAAAAATGCCGGGGACCTCTAGACATGGAAAAAAGCCTGAAGATCCTAGAAGAAATGTAACTCTGATTTGAAACTTCTGATCTCGAGTAATGTAAGAGAAAACACTCGTATTGTTTTAAAACAACAATTTTCCAGTGCTTTGTCATTGCAGCAATAGAAAACTAACACAGTAGCCTCTTAACTGTTCCTTGATGTCTCTGTTTTATCTCTGATCTGTCTATCTTTTGGATTCGATGTAATGAAAACCCAACATTTCTACTATTAAGCACAGTATTGCTATTTGATATCATAAAACAAAATGAAATAAATTAGTTACTTCCCTAATATAATGCTGTAAACTACTTTCCTCACATAATACAATGTATATTATGAATAATAGTCTTCTAAATACATGGTGTTATCAAGACATGAAATATTTAACTTAATATTGATGTCTTACACATTGAATCATTTTTGGGCTGTATTTTTGTCATGTGTAATTATTTTTCCATGAAATTAAAACATCTTTTGTAAAATTTAATATTACTTAGCGTATAAATAATCATACTTTTTTGAACTGAAAGATGGTGAAATAACCTTGGCACTTTAACATTTTTAAGGATATGTTAACTATTATATAAGAGTAAAACCTCTTGAAAAAATAATCCAGAATAAAATAATTCTCTACTCAAACCCCTAAGACACATAGTAATACTAATGTGTTAAAATGATTTTCATAGTATGTTCAAACAATGTCTGTATCATGTAAGTCTTATCAATAGAGAGAAATCTATAATTTTATTCCATAGTTGAGTAATATTTTATATCATGAATGCTCTACAGTTCATCTAACCATTCTTCTACAAATGGATATAAAGGACGTTATTTCTTGAAAGCTACTAAAATTACATAATAAAACTCAGTGGTAAAACAATACATTGATTTTGTTTTTAAACATTTAATTATTTGTGTCCTTTTTTCTATGGTATATGCAAGATTTTTGTTTCTTAGCTAGTTTTGATAATTTGTACGTTCCCCATACATAATAAATATTACCTGGATTTTCTCTGTTTTTCAATTGAGAATGATAGTTATTAGTCTTTCATTTTTTTGTAAGCTCCTTTTTCAGGTTTCCAGCAATATTTCCTTTCTCTCTCTACACATACATACATACATACACAAATAAGTTTCATTCGTGTGCCTGTATATTTTTAATTTGACTCTCTTTTTCTCCTCCAATCTACACTTGGCTATTTATTATATTGGTAATATTAAAGTATTTTTATATTTAGTTTACGTTTCTAGATTTTTTCCATTTAATTAATTTCAGCATTATTAACTTCCTCCTCTTACTTTTGGTTTAACTTCTTTCCTTTTATTTATCTTAGTGCATTGACTTCCTGCCATTAAATTTTCATTCCAGGCATCAGCAAGGAGAAAGAGAGAGGTCAAAATAGGCACACCCACCAGTTGGTAGAAACCATGTTAGTAGCCCTCCAGCCATCAATACAAAACTTCCATGTACGCCGATTGCCCAGCATGTGATCACACAGCTCTTCTCTCTGCAAGACATAACAGAGAATGTGCCTTTTGTTTGACTGCATTGCTACTATAAACAAAATTGAATTTCTACTACTGAGGAAGAGATATAATATGAGTATTGGGTAATTACTGACGGTTTCTGTTGCATCCCCTTCTCCTAGATGTGACAGCTAAAATGCTTTTACTCTTTTTCAAGTTCTCATTTCATTGAAATCTGTTTCTAAGCTTTTCCTCAGTTTCTCTAATTTTTAAATGAACTTTATTTTAAGGCACTGTTACAATTTCCCAGTCATAATAGCATTATCCATTTACAGTCAATCACATAAATTGCAGAGACATTGCCACCATTTCTCCACTATGATTCTTCTCTTTTACAGTATCTCAGTCCTGATTTAATTGTTGTTTGGTTATTGTATTTTCATGATTATTTTCCTCAGAATACATTGCTGATATAGTTTCTGTATTCCAGTATTTCTGAAAACATCATTTCTTTACTTTGATGAATGAATAGTAACTTGACTCTATCTCCTCTCGTCTCAGTAGATAATATTTTATTAACTGCTAAGCTTTAATATTATAAATAAGACTGATATTACTCAGATTCACTTTCCTTTGAAAGTTGCTTCCTTATAGAAAGTTATAAGACTTTCTATTTGCTGTTGGAATTCAAAATGTTCACCAGGATATGTCTAAATAAATGACCTTTTTTATTAATCCTCTCTGGGACTCAGGGAACCTTTTCAATCTTCAAACATACATCTTTCTTCAAACAAAAGAAATTTTCTTTATTTGTTTAAATATTACCTCTCTCTATCACTTTCTTTATTTTATTTCAGGATCTTCTTTTATACATATTAAAATTCTCCTGTCTCTGCTTTCAATAGCTCATCTTTTCATCAGTCATTTATGCTATTTCTACATGTTTTGGAATTTTTTCAATAGATATTCCTGGTATACTTAACATTTCATCATAACTATTATTTTTAGTTTAACTATGGAAACATTTAAGATGAAAAGTTTTCTTCTTACTGTTTTTGTTCCACAAATTATTTTACACTTGATTTACTTGACAGATCATATTTCTTTCTTTGTTTATCTCATCTGGCATTTCTGTAAGTTCTGTTTTTTCTGAAATGGCTCTTCTTTGTTTTCTTCTCTGTTTTTGAGTCTTCTGGTTTTCTTTGATTGCTCTTGCTTTCAAACACAATGATATCACAAGCAATAACAATTCCTGTTAGGACACATTAGACACTAGGAACTGGGAGCAACTCAGCCCACCATGACACATAACGTTAATGGCTCTCCAGGATTTTTAAGCATCTCACTCACCATAGCAAGGCAGTTGGAAACTTTCCTTTGTGACACTCAAAATTCCCCATTAGTTTAATCATATAAGAAAAGTGCAGGCACAAAAGGTCAAATCAAACCTATTCTAGATTGCTTGAGAGATATCTTGACCTGTGATATATAGCATTCACCCTATTTCTGGTAAGAACCCATGTTCTTGTGCTTGTTTGCTGTCTCTCTCTCTGTCTCTTTTTTTAATAGAACATCTTCTTTCCATCTTTCAGTCTATGTAGTTTGGAAGAAAATGACCCTACACCAACTTTCATGTGAGGGTACTTGACTGAATTCATAGTCATCAGCACATTCTCTTCTAGGAAGCTCTACTGATTGACTCAAATAATGGTCACCAAGCTAAGCATAGTCTGTTTAGGAGGAAAACATTTACAGAAGGAGAAATTTACCTCTCTTTTGAATTTATATTTGAGAGGAAATATTGGCAATGCCTGGAAGTCCTCTTCACACTACACCTAGCTTTGTAAATCAGCACACAGGAGAAAAGAGCTGAGACACAGGCAGAGTTTGTGTTCCTGAGAAGCACGTTGCCTGAAGACTTGTACATAATCTGAATTTTTCAATTATCTGAGAAAATAAATGTATTTCTTTGCTAAGGAGTTTTAAAAAATAATTTTTGAAATACCAGAAATACTGAATTTTTATAATCTGAATACACTTGCATAACTCAAAAGTAGATGAAGAAAGAGAACATTACCATCATCTCAGAAGCTCCTCTCACGTTCCCTTCCAGTCAACCAGTGACATTCAAGGGAAACCTCTCCTGTTGTCTAACACTACACGTTAGTTTTGCCATTTTTGAATTTTATATGAATGGAATACATGACCTTTTAGTTCTGAATTTTTTAGTTCAATGTCTTGGTTTTGCAATGCATTAATGTTGTCACGTATAGTTATATCTTGCTTATTCTTATTGATACAATGGATTCCATTTGTAAATATAACACAATTGATCCATTTTTCTGCTGATAAGCATTTTTTTAGTGAACCTACGTATGCATTGCTGTTGGTGTATACCTGAGCATGTAACTACCAAGTCAATGGGTAGGCATATTTTCAGCTTTAGAGTATGCTGACAATTTTCCATAACATTTATAAGAATCCACATTTTTACCAGCAATACATGAGAGTTCTATTTCTTCCATGTATTTGCCAACACTGGTATTTTCATTACACACTTTTGAAATGTTCAGTTTCTGTCACTTGTAATCGTTCTTTTTTTTATTAAAAGCCTTCCTGTTTTATTAGCTTTCCTGCCTGGCTGTTATTTCATGTTACAGAGGAAATTGAGAGGGAAGATAGCTCATTCATGTTAAACTCAAGCCTCTATCTTTTTGAGAAATTTCAGTCACTCTATTCTTTTCAATATAAGCATAGAGAATACATATATATACAAACATATATATACTCATAAATTTTTAAAAATATACATGCATATATATATACATATCAGTACACACATATATATACACTGTATAAAATACACACATGTATACACTGTATCAAGTATACACACACAAACACACACACATTCACTGCATCGAATACTTTCCTCTCATTCCAAAGTTAAAGTAAATATATACAGTTTATCTTCCTATTTTTATTTTAATTCTTAACCCAAAGTAATTAATCAAGTTGCAGAATTACATGGTCAATTGATGAAATGAGGTTGTTTCATCAGTCAAAAAAAACACCATTGATCCAGTCTTACCTTTGATTAGAGATAAATTTAGACATATACTAATTGGGTTTTTAAAATAAGAAATAAAAAAGAAAAAAATTGTGTCACAACTCTTTCTGAAGCATGTGATACTAAAAATATTCTTTGGGTGTTGAAAATCAATGACATTATTCTATTGTAATTTTTATTTCTTGAATTAAAATGGCATTAATGATGTTGTAACTATTACAAAATAACATGTATAGCATTATTGTTAAATATGCAAATGGGAAAGTAAATTTTAAATGTGTTGCCTACAATTGTGGGTAAAATAATTTTTTGATAACTCTGTCCCAAAATCACTTTGGGACTTGGAAAATTTTTTAAAACATATTCTGAATTAACGATGAATATGACATTGAAATGGAAACTTCTTGAGTCTTTAGCCTTATTGCTACTGCTCCAGAACAATGACAGTTGGAACTGTGGTCAGAAGAAATACCTCCTTAATCATGGTTGTTGCTAAGCGCATATTTGAGATTAACAGATAGAATAGTTACTAATTATCCCATTTAGACTTAGATACCAAGGAGATGCCAAGGACTTTTTCTCCTGGCCTTTTCAAGGACCGCTTATTCCTGTTTGTCAGTTATAATATATACCAAGCATCTTTACCATATCTTGGACTTAATTGATTTAATTTGTGGTGTTGAGGCCTTCCCAGAGATTTTCTAATAAAAAATAAAATTTTATCACATATTATAAGCCTGGAGGTTTTGAAGAAAACCCATTTGTGTAAGAAATAGGAGAACTGAGAAACTATAAAGCAATTTAAAAAATGTAATCAAAAAAACTTTCAAAGGGGAAGAAATATTAGCAAACTTCTAAACAATAGTGATAAGTCTAGATAGCTAAGCTCAGACCTCCTTCATGGCAAATTATGATATTTTAGGATACAGTATTACTTATTTATATTTATATTAATCATGTTTGATATATAATTTTTAAACTATAAGCTTTTTATTTTAATGTATAATGCTGCATTTTCACTTGAGATTACAAACAATTGCTTTTGTATTTTTAAAATTATGACAGCTGCTTTATATAGTTTGGATGGCTGTCCTCTCCAACTCTCATGTTGAAATGTAATCCCCAATGTTTGAGGTAGGGCCTAGTGGGAGGTGTTTGGGTCATGAGGGTGGGTCCCTCACGGATGCCTTAGTGCGGTCCTTGTGATAGTGAGTGAAGTTTCATGAGAGCTGGTTGTTTAAAGTCTGTGGCACTTCCCCTATCTCTCTTGCTCCCACTCTTGCCATGTGAAGCACATGGCACATCCCCTTGCCTTCCACCATGATGGTTAGATTCCTGAAGCCTGCACCAGAAGCAGATGCTGGAGCCATGCTGGTAGAGCCTGCAGAACCATGAACCAATTAAACCTTTTTGCTTCATAAATTACCCAGGCTCAGCTATTTCTTACAGCAATGCAAGGATGGCCTAACACAGAGTTATTAGTGCTTGAAACCACCCCATTATCCTTTCTTTCCAGGGTATGTGGGAGCCTATATTTCCTTAGTACCTTACTATTAGATAGGAGTGTGTGCCGAATTATGGGCAACAGAATAAAAGCAGAAGTGACAGTTCTCCACTTTTTCTCTTTCCTCTCTGTAATCAGTGTGCCAGGCTCATGTTGAAATACTGCAGCTATTAAATGAAAACAGTCTTGGTGCCATAGAGTACAACTGACCTAGAGAGTTGTCTGGACTAGTAAAAACTTATTGAAAATTCAAGAATCTAACTTTTGGTTATTTTGACTAATGAGGTTTTGAGGTTGTTTCAAGCTACAATATACTCATCCAGCTCTGAGTAATATGTAAGTCAATGCTAGTACAGAATAACAAATAACTTTTTAAGAGTTCATTTTTTTCCTTATACTGAGACTCTTATGTGAAGTCACCACTTCTTCTAATTATTATTAATGTGTCATTGTATTATTGATGATATGGTAGTCAAGCTAAGAAAAACTTTATTGTGTTACATTTCATTGGTGTTTCACTAAATTTTGTTTATTGTAGTTGAAATTTTGGAATATTTGAATTGACATCTATTTTAGCATTTTTTACTGAACGAATAAAAGACGTATTTTATGCTCCTGATGTGTACAGGTACAAAGAAAAGATTCTAATATATATCTGATGCCAAAATTTTTTTCAAATTAATAAAAAACAGTAAAAATCCTAATAGCTAATAATTTTTGAGTATGCTATATACTAGGCCCTGTTTATACATTACATGTACTATCTCATTTACTCTACCCTGTAAGGTAGATACCATTACCCTGATCATATACGTGGGGAAACTGAGGCACACACATATTACTTAATTTGCCCAAGGTCAACCACTAAACAGTGAAAGCAGAATTTCCACCCAGATTCCAGATACTAAGATCTCATGTGCTATGGTAAGTCTCCTATCGAAATGCTAAGTACTAACCAGGCCCGACTCTGCTTAGCTTTTGAGATTAGACAAGATCGGACGCGTTCAGGGTGGTATGGCCGTAGATGCTACGGTAAGTCTCTAAAGATAATTACCAAAAGCTTAATTATTTGAGAAATATCTAAGCAGCTTCTTACTTGTATTTTAAAAATCAGTTAGTATGCTTTATATGTCAAAGTATAGAAAACAAGACTCAGAGTTACTGACTCAGGTTACTTAAAGATTTAGGAAGACCTCTGACTTTAGGTAAGGCTTAAATTCAAACTGAAGAAATATGACTGGTCCTCAGATGTTTTCTCTCCAGTTCTTGGCTCTGCTGTCTCTTAGTTCCATTTTCAGGCAGGTCTTTCCTGGATCAAAAAGGGATACTCCACGCCCCATGCTGTCCTATGAGCAAGACTAAGGATGTTCTTCGTTGCAGTCGTACTCTGATCTGCTGATAGGCTTACACCCTTCCTCCCACCCATCGCTACAGCTGAGCATGGAGACAATCTCATTCAAACTGTCTGGGTGAGAACTGAAGAAGGGTGAATTTGTCAATGGGATATTTGAATGTCAAGGATGAGACAGGAGAGAAGCTGTTATCAGGGAAGAACTAACAATTGTCTATCCCAGCATCTTGCTTGTATTTTAAATTTTATTTTATTTTTCAACACTTATAAAAGTGAAATTAATGGATAACCACTTTTTAGTGCACTTCTAGACCCCTAGCTAGAATTTTCACTTCAATTTTATATTCATTATTTACTCAAAATGTCTTTTAAAACATTAAAAATGAATATTTTATAATTTAAAGCTCCAGAAAAATGCAAAACTTCAAAATAAACCCCCATGTGTGCATTTCTACAATGCCGTCATGTTGACATTTAAATACAAAAATGGTATTCTTGTATCTTAAGGATCTTAGTTTCCCAAATTATTTATATATATAAAAAGCAATCCAGCATAATCACACCTAAAATAAATCTAGACAAGTGTAACAAAAATTAAGATATAGGTATCAAAATAAATAGGTATGTTCTGTCTCTTCTCATAGGAATACAGATTACAGAGGTAGTTATAATACAAACATCAATTTCCAGTGTTACGTGTCTTTAAACATAGTGTTGAGGGAGTAAGAGAAATAAAAAACAAACAGAACACTAATATTGAATGAATATCTGTTGTCTTTCAGAACCTGCACTATGTAATGTGCTATGCAAATTCACATTTATGATTTTATTATATCTTCACTCCAGCTCTTCAGAAGTCGGTATGTCTTAGTGAGTTACGCAGCCTGCCAAAATGAACAAAACTGGACAGTTGTAGGTCAAACATTTAAAGGCAAGTCTGTGGAAACCAGATAGTCTTTTAAAGTTAGTTTATGTGTTTAGCTAGCTATCTATTTGTATGTTTATTAACTATTCATTTGGTTGTTTGGTTGATTATTTGGTCATAATCTAAAGATAGAAGAAAGGATTACTGAACTTTCATTCCTTTGAAAAATATGGTAGTTGAGCTAAAATTAATTTTTATGTAACTAATACTTGTAAACAATGAATACACATATTGTGTTCGGGATGTACAGATGCATTAGTTTCACAAATAATAGAAAAGACTATCACAAGACTTTTGGGAAAAATTATAAAATTATATATGCTAATTTTATGGCTCATTTTCTAAAATGAATACTATTCGGTAGCAGTCAGCTCTTGTAACAATATTCCTGCATGACTAGCTATTCCAAAACTCAGAGGATTAGAATAATAACCATTGAATTCTACATACATGACTCTGTGAGTTGGTTGCAACTGTTATTATCTAGGCTTGACTAGCTCAGCTCCAAGCGGTCAGTTGGCCTCATGTCTGTTCCCTGTGTGTCTAATTCCTCTGAGACCAATACAACTTGGGATATGTTTGAGAGGAGTGAACAGAAGTTTAATTCTGCCTAAGGTGTGGGATCACAAATCTTTGCTTGTAGAGAAAATATGCTGCTCGTTGATTAAATATCAATCAAAATCTTCACAAGAAGTTGATGCCTTGTGTGGTGATCCTTGCACTCCTCACGATTTTCCTCCAACTGTCTTCATTGCTTTCAGTACAGTAAGCAGGTTAAATATTTGGAAGGTCTAAAGAGGAAATGACTATCCTTGCTGCAGAAAGAAAGTGATTTTTCAGTGAAAGAACTGTTGCTGGCTAACACACACTGGCAGTAACTAACATACCACGTTTAGGAATATGGCTTACGGATGCTTGACCAGGGAGGAAAGAATATATGACTGGATTAGAAAGAGATTTTGTAAATTTGAGTACGCTCTTATAACTCTGGCAAAGAAATATGCCTGTCGTTCTTTTCTTTTTTAAAATTATACTTTAAGTACTGTGGTACATTTGAGGTTTGGTGCATAGGTATACACGTGCCATGGTGGTTTGCTGCATTCATCACCCTGTCATCTACATTAGGTTTTTTTCCTAATTCTATCTCTCCCCATCCCATCCCCTGCTATCTCTCCCAAAGCCCCACACCCCCTGACAGGCCCCAGTGTGTGGTGTTACCCTCCCTGTGTCCATGCGTTCTCATTGTTCAACACCAAGTTATGAGTGAGAACATGTGGTGTTTGGTTTTATGTTCTTGTGTCAGTTTGCTGAGAATGATGGTTTAGAAATGAAACCAAAACCACATTGAGATACCATCTCACTCCAGTCAGTATGGCGATCATTAAAAAATCAGGAGACAACAGATGCTGGAGAGGATATGGAGAAATAGGAACACTTTTACACTGTTGGTAGGAGTGTAATTAGTTCAACCATTGTGGAAGACAGTGTGGCAATTCCTCAAGGATCTAGAAATAGAAATACCATTTGACCCAGCAATCCCATTACTGGGTATATACCCAAAGGATTATAAATCATTCTATTATAAAGACACATGCACACGTATATTTACTGTGGCACTGTTCACAATAGCAAAGACTTGGAACCAACCCAAATGCCCATCAATGATAGACTGGATAAAGAAAACGTGGCACATATATACTATGGAATACTATTCAGCCATAAAAAAGGATGAGTTCATGTCCTTTGCAGGAACATGCCTGCTTACAAGCTATTGAAGTGAGGCAATTGAAAATTTAAAGTGAAAAAAATGAAGGCCAATGGTAAAAGAGTAGACTTGCTGAAACTGCTTTGGAACAATATTGAAGAGATCAAAAGGTCAGAAAGGTAGGCTTGTTAAAATTGATTGATTACAAAGGACCAAAGAATAATTCAGTTGACTAAGTTTGTTTCCTGAGTCAGCCCAAAGAACACTCCTCTGGCTGAAATGATAAAGAATGTGCTAATTGAAGGGGAAACACTTGCATCATTGTGTAGGTCCATGGTTTCTTCTGCAGGGCAAGTCTAATAATAGGGAATGCTCTTATGAAACTGGTCTCTCCCTTGTCATTGTGGATTATAAGTTTCCAAAACAGCAGAGGGCAGGTGGCAGCATTTAATTTAGTGGCAAGG
Source organism: Aotus nancymaae (assembly GCF_030222135.1). Lineage (NCBI taxonomy): Eukaryota > Metazoa > Chordata > Mammalia > Primates > Aotidae > Aotus > Aotus nancymaae. The sequence goes on from NW_026988435.1 coordinate 3,338,731, forward strand.
TGAACATAACTGTATGATAGACCATAAGATCAGAAAGACTTTGACAGTAGCTAATAGACCTATGACAATAACTAATAGGCCATGGTGTTCCTAAGGACAAAACAGATGAGCTACCAAGAATTGCAGTGCTTGACTCGTACAACCCAAAATAACCAAGAGCATGTGAGCAGAAAGCTGCTGTCAGATATCACAATGGAGAATCATAGCCCTTTTCAGTTTCAGACCTAATTCAATTCACAGACATAAAAACCACTAATTGAAAGGGAAACCATGACCATTGTGGTAGAAGTCTGACGTGCCATACGAACATATTCAATAACTATTCATCCAATATAGCTTGCCAAATTGATGAAATATATTTCCAAAACTACACAATGGGGGAAAGAGAAATAGAAGAATCATTCTAGAGCCTTTGGATACTAAATGTTAGCTGACATTGACACCAGAGAACACAAAATGCCATCGTAGCCTCTTGTTAAAAGTGAGTTTGTACAATAATAAATGGCAACATGGCCTCCATTCATCTTATGGTGGGTTTAGAAGGCCCATAGGTTTATATTGTGGTCATTTTCCTGGTTCATGAGTACAAAGCCAGGATGAATATAATTATTGGCTGGAAAGATATTCATCTTGGCTGCTTGCCTTATGGAGTATGAGCCATTATAGAAGAAAAGTCCAACAAGGAGCATCTGAAACTATCACCACTGGACAGGTTAGTAAATAATAAACAATATTTCATCCCAAGTAGAAGCAGAAGAATACATTACACACTCAATTATTTGAAGAATTCAGATGCTTTCCTCAATTATTTAAAACTGTAGAGTCTTTAAAAATTTCAATTCATTGTTAAGACTCTTGTAAAAACCAGAAAGACGATGGCTGAGAACTCTCGGAAACTGAACCACATGCAGCCCAGTCACAGCTTCTGTGCGAATGTCGTATCTTTATTAGAGCAGACCAACACAGATTCTGGTACTTGGCTTGCTCTGTTGATCTGCAAAATATGTTCCTTTTGATTCCAGTCAAGAAAGAGCCAAAGCATTTACACTTACTTTAGAAGAATAGCAACGCACAATCAACACATACCATCTAAGACTATGCTCTGCCCCTGTTTCTCAGCATAGTAGCCAACAGGTAAAATAGATTATTTACTTTATGCAAAGCTGAATACTCTATATTCTTTACACCCTAAAAGGACAGCATATGAATTAAGATAAACATAATTATCTCGATTCTCCAGAGAACATCATGCGGGTTACCATATTGATGACAGCACTTTAATTGGACATATAGGGCAGGAAATGGCAAATACTTCAGGTGGCCTGATATGTTACAGGCATGCCAGAGTGGAGGTATAATCCCTAAGCAGATTCCAGGGCTTCACATAGTAGAAAAGTTTTATAGTTCAATTATCTGGACATGAGAGAATATTCTATTTGTCCTAGCTGGGGAATTTCTACTCCATGCTACTATTTGGTTGGGTTTGGCTACTGGCCCTATTTTACTCCTTTTATCTTACTTTGTGTGTCAAAAACTGAAGGAAAAAATAGAATCTGGGTATTTTCTTTTCTTTTCATAGTTTGGAGGTTCCCCGTGAGGTGAGCAGAAATAAGCTATGCCATTTAAGTCTTCCATATGGCACAGTGCAATCTCCGCCTATATCCCATTGGCCAAAGCGAGTCATATGGATAAACCCAAAATCACTGGGGTAGAGGAAGGGGTGCTGGGGTCTACTTCTCCAGTGGAAGATGAAGAGAGGAAACAAGCATTTGCTAAACAATGTATACCACTCTCCAAAGTAGAGAAATTACGGCATCACATACCTCCTACTACTTAAAAAAAAGTGTCTTTGGTATTCTACTTAAGGAAAAAAGGTATCTTCTACTTCTGTATTTCTGTGCATGGGGATATAACATATGCCATCATTGAAAATACTGCTCTGCTTCTTTTATTGGGTGTTTCAGAAAGTTAGCAGTTTTTGAGTGGGGCTCAGAATATGAAAAAAAATTCTGTGGTAGGTTTAAGCAGTGTCGAGTACCTGCTAAATCTAATGTAGGTAAAGATGCCATATGATGTCTCTAGCAAGCTCCACTAGGAGAATTGCAATGCAGATACTTTGTGTTGTGGAGTAAGATAATGCCATCTATAGCACAGAATTATTCACAAATCAGCTTTTGTTTCATTATATTGCCTGGTAGATATCAGGTGCCTGAATGTGGGATATGAAGTCACTGCGCTATCAGAGCTGTGCATTCAAGTGGTATTGTCAGCTCCACCAAGTCATATGGTTTTGTGGCACAGCAGCAATACATTTTATGCAATGGTACATTAAGTTGGGAAATCAGTAAGTACAGGGTTTAAAAGAAGGTACACTAACAAATGGCCTGCATCCAATATCACACAAATTTATTGTATTAATGCATTTTCTCAGTGTACACACAGGTATTATAGGACCTTCCCCACAACCGCATGGTATGGGAGAAAACAAACAAAATCAAGTTGATTTGTAGGAGTGTCAGTGCTATTTGCAGTTGAAAGATAAACGTGGATTTCTGCTGCGCTATACTCCAATCAGAATTAGTCCTGAGATATGGTAGTGAGAGAAAATTCTTCAATTTGGCAGACCTTTGAGCAGTGTACTTGGCCATCAATTGTGCAAAAAGGGAGAAGCGTTTGTAGATGAGGATTTCCAGATTATTTGGCAGTGATTACTGACTTAGATGGTTGGTCAGGAGCCTGGAATGATTACGATGGAAAGATCGAAGAAAGAAGGTCTTGAGAGGAAACATGATTGGACCTACGGGAGAGAGCAGGAAGAGTGTAAATATTTGTGTCTGCAGTCAACGTCCAGGGAGCACATTCACTGAAGGAAATAAACCAACAACTGATGAATAGGGTAATTTATCCAGTGTATGTTAGCCAGTCTTCGCTGTTCTTGGCCACCTGATGCTTGCAAAATGACCCATATCATGGTGGCAGATATAAAGGCTATGAAAGGATATAATTAGGTGAGATCCTTCTTACCAAGGTTGATTTAGCTATTGCCAATGCCAGATGTTTAAACTGACAGTGGCAAAGACAGAAGCTGATTTCTCAATATGATACAAACCCCAGAAAGACCAATAAGCCATAGATTGGCAAGTTGAATACATGTCTTATACCCTAAAAGGACAGCATTTTACCCTTTCTGTAATTGATATATATTTCTGATAAGGGTTTCCCCTCTCTGCCTACCGCCTCAGCCTACCATTATCTGAGAGTTCACAGAATGTCTTATTTACCTAAGGAGATCTTGCACAACATCACCTCAAACAGGAAACCCGTTAGGTGATGAAGGGCACATAAAAGTGGGCTCCAATTGCCTTATAGTGCACCACATCAGCACCCAGAAACTGCCAGCCTGATAGTTGAAATGGCACTTTTAAAGGTGTCACCCCAGTGCCAGTTTAAGCATGATCTCCCATGCATTTAGAGTGCAAGTTTTCAAGATGCAGTATATACTTGGAATTAACAGCCATTATATAGTGTTGTGTTCTTGACAGCTAGAATTTGGCACTACTGCTCTGCCTTGTTCCTAGGAGGGGAAAAGAAAAGAAGCAAGGCGCTACAATAAGTGCTCAGAATATGTGACTCAGCCTCTTAAGTAGGCTAGAACATAATTTTTTCACATCTATGTTGAAGGCTAATTGCTCTAGATCAAAATGTGGGCAATGAACCATTGATGGTGGCTGTTGATGATAATGATAATAAGAATTATGTACTAGTAATAACTGAAAGGTATGGTAACAATGGCATCACTGGAGATGCAGAAATTGAGAAGTGGAGGTAGCAGGGTCAGTGATTTGAGTACTTGCTCCCTTAACAGCTATGCTATCTTGCCAGAGCAAGTTATATATTATTTCTAAGTCTCAGTTCCCTTTTTTCAAGGAAGGAAGGAAATAGCACCAATTCACATTTGATTATTTCTAGAATTAAATTTTATAAATCAATATTAAAGTATTAGCCTATATTTATATACTTCTTAATAAGAGGTACGTATTACAGTGATGATTTACAACTAGATTTACATTAATAAAATAGTTTATAAAGAGAATTACAAAGTAATAAGTTACCATGGTATTTAAAGTTTGTCTGCATGGAAATATAAGCCATGTATTCTGCATCTAATTAATAAGCATCAATTTTGCACAATCCTGTGATACAGATCAAACACATACAGCAATAATTCTATCGGCACAGGTGGTGCACAAGCTGCTGGTGGAGCCCAAGGCTATTGCATATGGTTGTGCAGTTTGTTAACAGCACAAGGGAAACTTGCTGAGGGAACTAGCAAAGGCTGACATCTATCCCCAGTGCTCACCAAGCCATGTCCCTTTGGGGAACACTGATCTACTTAGAACAGGGGCGGTGGCGGGGTAGTGTTGAAGTCATTCCAGGGTCCTGTATATATCACTGGTGGACTAATAACCTTAGCGCCTTCCCAGTGTGCACACTGTTCCATTTGTGTTGTGACTGGAAAATCGGTGTATTAGGATTTGTGTGGAGGTTTGGCAGAAAATCCAGGGTAAAATTTCATCCTAGGTGACTCCATTGACATTTAGCAAGTGTTCTTCCACAGTTGATCCTTTCCAAATGACACACTGATAGAATGACATTGATTTATGTAAATGAAAACATGTATGTTTACCCCTAGAGTGGTATTTTTAATCTAACTCTGTGTGTCTGCTCCAGGACATAGGGACATTTTTTCCCCTTTCACGGATTTCCTAAAAGCAAAGTAGTGATTCTAAACTTGTCTCTTAAAAAAGAGAGAACTATTATTTTTTAATGGAAAAAATCTTGCTTCATCAAAAATAACTTTACATGTCAGTAAACATATCATCTTATTTATTTATTTATTTATTTTGGCCTCTGAAGACCAACCTCTGAGTTCTTCCTTTTTCAGCACTGTTGCTTGGCTTTCTGTCATCTGACATCTAGCCTCTATAGTAGAATCAGGAGATAAATAGTTCTCTAATTTTAAGTTGAAACCCAAATCCATAGTCTCAGATGCTGGTAGCTCCAACAATTTCCTTGCAAATAGAAAGTCTACCACCCAGATGATTTTCAGAATGAGCTATATTTTATTCTCTAAGTGATAACAAGCCAAGAGTAGAGCAGTGATGAAATCATCTGCTGCCCAATCTTCCAGAAGAAGGAAAAGCTTGATAGTAGACACAGCTCTGGGAGACAAAGACAATGAGGAAAAACACTCTTAGGAAACAATTATTTCATGATTTCACCTTTTGTTGGGATATTTAACAAGTGTCTATTTTGTCACTGTGAACCAGGCATTTTTTCCTTAGTAGGGTAAATAGTAGGGTGACAATGCCACGCAATGATGCTCTATATATGTGGGGGAAGAGTTTTAAGCATTTGGAATATGACTTATAGATCACTCCAAGAAATCCACTTGCTCTAAAAATTTTTTTCCTTATGTTGGACTAGCAATTATACTAATAAATGTCTCTTAATTCTGGCAATAACATGAAGTAAAAAACTAAATTTGGAACTTTAAATGTCTAACTCAATATGAAGCGCATATGGAGGTAAAGACACAGTATTTGTGGGACACAACATTCTGTAAGTGCAAATTTGGGGACGGATACCTTTCACTGAGAATGAATATGTAAACTCACACAACTGTCACAAGTTTTCAAAATGATAATACACTTTGAACAGACTGAAAATTTAAGGTAATCAAAATCAAAGATCTTGACTTGTTAGAATTTGTAATCTTAAACAGAATACTAAGATAGTATAAATAGATTAAAAAAGGACTTGCATTTCAGAATTATAAATTTTTTAAATTATTTTTAAATTTTTTAATTGTACTTCAGGTTCTGGGGTACATGTGCACATCATGCAGGATTATTGCATAGGTACACACATGGCAATGTGGTTTGCTGCCTCTATCCACCCGTCACCTACATCTGGCATTTCTCCCCATGTTATCCCTCCCCAAACTCCCTGCTCCCCGCTATCCCTCCCTTGCCCCCCCAACAGATCCCAGTGTATTATGTTCCCCTCCCCGTGTCCATGTGTTCTCATTGTTCAACACCCGCCTATGAATGAGAACATGTGGTGTTTGATTTTCTGTTCTTGTGTCAGTTTGCTGAGAATGATGGTTTCCAGATTCATTCATGTCCATACGAAGGACATAAACTCATCATATTTTATGGCTGCATAGTATTCCATGGTATATACGTTGCACATTTTCCTTGCTCAGTCTATCATCGATGGGCATTTGGGTAGGTTCCAGGTCTTTGCTATTGTAAACAATGCTGCTATGAACATACCTGTGCATGTGTCTTTATAATAGAATGATTTATAATCCTTTGGGTATATACCCAGTAATAGAATTGCTGGGTCAAATGGAATTTCTATTTCTAGGTCCTTGAGGAAGTGCCACACTGTCTTCCACAATGGTTGAACTAATTTACACTCCCACCAACAGTGTAAAAGTGTTCCTGTTTCTCCACATCCTCTCCAGCATCTGTTGTCTCCAGATTTTTAAATGATCACCATTCTAACTGGCATGAGGTGGTACCTCAATGTGGTTTTGATTTGCATTTCTCTAATAATCTGTGACGATGAGCACTTTTTCATGTTTGTTGGCTATGTATGTCTTCTTTTGAAAAGTGTCTGTTCATATCCTTCTCCCACTTTTGGATGGGTTTGTTTGTTTTTTTCCTCTAAATATGTTTTAATTCTTTGTAGATTCTGGATATTAGCCCTTTGTCAGATGGGTAGATTGCAAAATTTTTCCCCATTCTGTTGGTTGCTGGTTCACTCTAATGATTGCTGCTTTGGCTGTACAGAAACCCTGGGGTTTATTAGGTCCCATTTGTCTATTTTGGCTTTTGTTGCCAATGCTTTTGGTGTTTTAGTCATGAAGTCTTTGCCTATGCCTGTGTTCTGGATGGTTTTGCCTAGGTTTTCTTCTAAGGTTTTTATGATGTTAGTTCTTACGTTTAAGTCTTTAATCCACGTGGAGTTAATTTTAGTGTAAGGTATTAGGAAGGGGTCCAGTTTCTGCTTTCTTTACACTGCTAGCCAGTTTTCCCAACACCATTTATTAAACAGGGAATCCTTTCCCCATTGCTTGTTTTTGTCATGTTTGTCAAAGATCAGATGGTTGTAGATGTGTGGCTTTGCCTCCAAGGCCTCTGTTATGCTCCATTGGTCTATATCTCTGTTTTGGTACCAGTACCATGCTGTTTGGATTACTGTAGCCTTGTAGTATAGTTTGAAATCAGGTAGTGTGATGCCTCCAGATTTGTTCTTTTTGTTTAGGATTGTCCTGGCTATGCAGGCTCTCTTTTGGTTCCATATGAAGTTTAAGGTGTTTTTTTCCAGTTCTGTGAATAAGACCATTGGTAGCTTGATGGGGATAGCATTGAATCTATTAATTACTTTGGGCAGTATGGCCATTTTCATGATATGGATTCTTCCTAACCATGAGCATGAAATATTTCTCCATCGGTTTGTGTCCTCTCTTATTTCATTGAGCAGTGGTTTGTGGTTCTCCTTGGGGAGGTCCTTTACATCCTTTGTTAGTTGTATTCCTAGCTATTTTGTTCTCTTTGTAGCATTGTGAATGGCAGTTCGCTCATGATTTGGCTCTCTGTTAGTCTGTTATTGGTATATAGAAATACTTGTGATTTCTGCACATTCATTTTGTATCCTGAGACTTTGCTGAAATTGCTTATCGGTTTAAAGAGATTTTGGGCTGAGTTGTTAGGGTCTTCTAAATATACAATCAGGTTATCTGCATATAGAGACAATTAGACTTCCTCCTTTCCAAGTTGAATATCCTTTATTTTTTTTCTTGCACAATTGCTCTGGCTAGAACTTCCAATACTATATTGAATAGGAGTGGTGAGAGAGGGCATCCTTATCTACTGCTAGATTTCAAAGGGAAGGCTTCCAGCTTTGCCCATTCAGTATGATATTGGCTGTAGGTTTGTCATAAATAGCTTTTATTATTTTGAGATATGTTCCCTCAACATCTAGTTTATTGAGAGTTTTTAGCATAAAGGGCTGTTGAATTTTGTTGAAGGCCTTCTCTGCTTCTATTGAGATAATCATGTGGTTTTTGTCTTTGGTTCTGTTTATTGGTGGATTATGTTTATAGACTTGTGTATGTTAAACCAGCCTTGTATCCGTGGGATGAAGCCTACTTGATAGTGATGGATAAGCTTTTTGATGTGCTGTTGCAATAGGTTTGCCAGAATTTTATTCAAGATTTTTGCATCTATGTTCATCATGGATATTGGCCTGAAGTTTTCTTTTTTATTTTGAGTCTCTGCTGGGTTTTGGTATCAGGATGATGTTGGTCTCATAAAATGATTTGGGAAGGATTCCCTCTTTTTGTATTGTTTGGAATAGTTTCAGAAGGAATGGCTCCAGCTCCTCTTTGTATGTCTGGTGGAATTCAGCTGTGAACCCATCTGCACCTGGAGTTTTTTTGGTTGGTAGGCTATTAATTCCTGCCTCAACTTCAGCCCTGTTATTGGTCTGTTCAAGGATTCAACTTCTTCCTGGCTTAGGCATAGGAGGAGGCTACTGTCCAGGAATTTATCCATTTCTTCCAGGTTTACTGGTTTATGTGCATAGAGTTGATTGTAGTAACCTCTGATGGTAGTTTGTATTTCTGTGGAATTGGTGGTGATATCCCCTTTATCTTTTTTTATTGTATTTATTTGATTATTCTCTCTTTTCCTTTTTATTAATCTGGCCAGTGGTCTATTTTGCTGATCTTTTCAAAAAACCAGCTCCTGGATTTATTGATTTTTTGAAGGCTTTTTTTGTGTCTCTATCTCCTTCAGTTCTGCTGTGATCTTAGTTATTTCTTGTCTTCTGCTAGCTTTTGAGTTTTTTTATCTTACTCCTCTAGCTCTTTCAATTTTCATGTTGGATGTCGATTTTAGTTTTTTCTCCACTTCCCTGGTGGACATTTATTGCTATAAATTTCCTTCTAGACACTGCTTTAAATGTGTCCCAGAGATTCTAATCCATTATGTCTTCATTCTCGTTGGTTTCAAAGAACATCTTTATTTCTGCCTTCATTTCATTGTTTATCCAGTTGACATTCAGGAGCAAGTTGTTCAGTTTCCATGAAATTGTGTAGCTCTGGGTTAGTGTCTTAATTCTGAGTTCTAATTTACTGGTCCTGTGATCTGAGAGACTGTTATGATTTCTGTTCTTTTGCATTTGCTGAGGAGTGATTTACTTCCGATTATGTGGTCAATTTTAGGGTAGGTGCAATGTGGTGTTGAGAAGAATGTATATTCTGTGGATTTCAGGTGGAGAGTTCTGTAGATGTCTATTAGGTCCCCTTGGTACAGATCTGAGTTCAAGTCCTGGATATCCTTGTTAATTTTCTGTCTTATTGATCTGTCTAATATTGACAGTGGTGTATTAATGTCTCCTACTATTATTGTGTGGGAGTCTATAAGTCTTTTTGTAGGTCATTAAGAACTTGCTTTATGTACCTGGGTGCTACTGTATTGGGTACATATGTATTTAGGATAGTTAGCTCTTCTTGATGCATTGATCCTTTTACCATTATGAAATGCCCTTCTTTGTCTCTTTTGAACTTTGTTGATTTAAAGTCCATTTTATCAGAGACTAGGATTGCAACTCCTGCTTCTTTTTCCCTCTCCGTTTGCTTTGTAAATCTTCCTCCATCCCTTTATTTTGAGCCTATGTGTGTTCTTGCATGTGAGAGGGGTTTCCTGAATACAGCACACCAGTGGATCTTGACTTTTTATCCAATTTGCCAGTCTGTGTCTTTTGATTGGGGCATTTAGTCCATTTACATTTTAGGTTAATATTATTATGTGTAAATTTGATCCTGTCATTGTGATGCTAGCTGGATGTTTTGCACCTTAGTTTACACAGTTTCTTCATTGTGTCGATGGTCATTACCATTTGGTATGTTTTTGCAGTGGCTGGTACTGTTTTTTCTTTTCCTTGTTTATTGCTTCTTTCAGGAGCTCTTGCAAGGCAGGCCTGGTGGTGATGAAATCTCTAAGCAATTGCTTGTCCATAAAGGATTTTCTTTCTCCTTTACTTATGAAGCTTAGTTTGGCTGAATATGAAATTCTAGATTGAAAGTTCTTTTCTTTAAGGATGTTGAATATTGGCCCCCACTGTCTTCTGGCTTGCAAAGTTTCTGTGGAGAGATCTGCTGTGTGTCTGATGGACTTCTCTTTGTGGGTAACCCGACCTTTCTCTCTGGCTGCCCTTAGCATTTTTTCCTTCATTTCAACCCTGGGGAATCTGATGATTATGTGCCTTGGGGTTGCTCTTCTTGAGGAATATCTTTATGGTGTTCTCTGTATTTCCTGGATTTGAATGTAGGCCTGCCTTGAATGTTGGGGAAGTTCTCCTGGATAATATTCTGAAGAGTGTTTTCCAGCTTGGATTCATTCTCTCCATCACATTCAGGTACACCTATGAAATGTAGGTTGTGTCTTTTCACATAATCCCACATTTCTTGGAGGCTTTGTTCATTTCTTTTCACTCTTTTTTCTCTATTCTTGCCTTCTCTTTTCATTTTGTTGAGTTAATCTTCAATCTCTGATATCCTTTCTTCTGCTTGGTCGATTAGCCTATTGAAACTTGTATATGCTTCATGAAGTTCTTGTGCTATGTTTTTATGGTGCATCAAGTCGTTTATATTCTTCTCTAAGCTGTTTATCCTAGTTAGCATCTCATCTAACTGTTTTATGAGGTTCTTAGTTTCTTTGCATTGGGTTAGAACATGTTCTTTTAGCTCTGAGAAGTTTGTTATTGCCCACCTTCTGAAGCCTGTTTTTGTCAATTCATCAGATTCATTCTCCATCTATCTTTGATCCCTTGCTGGTGAGGAGTTTTGATACCTTGGAGGAGGAGAGGCATTCTGGTTTTTGGTGTTTTCATCCTTTTTGCACTGGTTTCTTCCCATCTTAGTGGCTTTATTTACCTGTGGTCTTTGTAGTTGGTGACTTTTGGATGGGGTCTTTGAGTGGATGTCTTTTTTATTGATGATGAAGCTATTTCTTTCTGTTTCTTAGTTTTCCTTCTAACCGTCAGGCCCCTCTGCTGCAGGACTGCTGGAGGTTCACTCCAGACACTGCTTTCCTGGGGATCAACCACAGGGGCTGCAGAACAGTAAGCGTTGTTGCCGGTTTCTTCTTCTGTTATCTTCATCCCAGAAGGGTACTTGCCAGATGTCAGCCTGAACTCTCCTTTATGAGGTGTATCTTTGGGTATACAGGGATTGGGGAGCTGCTTGAGGATACAGTCTGTCCCTTATAGAAGCTCAGGTGCTATGCTGGGAGTTCCTTTGTTCTATGCAGAGCCACTGGTCAGGTACCTTTACATCTGTTGCAGTGGAACTCAACTGCCTCTTTTCCCAGGTGCTCTGACCTAGGAAGGTTGGCTTTATAAGTTCCTGACATGCTGGTGCCTTTTTTCATAGACGCCCTGTCCTGCACAGAGTAGTCTAGTCACAGTCTGCCAGCAGAGGTGTTACTGAGCTGCCACAGGCTCTGCCCAGCAGCTGTGTGAACTGTCTCATTATTGGCAGACTGCCTCTACAGTTGCAGATGCCCTTCCCCCCACTGAGCTGGACCGTGCCAGAGCCAGCTGCACTTGCTGCAAAACTCAATCCAGAACATTTCAGATTGCTTGTTTTGTGGGGGTGGTACCCACTGAGCCAGATTGCCAGGCTCCCTGCCTCAGCCCCTTCCCTTTCAGTTGAATGGCATTCCAGGCACCAGTTGAAATGACCGCCTAGATTTGTGTGAGTTTCTATGCACATATCCACGGCACCAGTCGTGTTGAAAACTCATGGCACTTTTTGGCCTGTGAATCTCCTGGTCTGTGGGCAGTGAAAATTTGTTTGGAAATGCGGTGAGCACTCACCCTCTGCATTGTTCTTGCTGGGAACTGCACTCCGGAGCTGTTCCTATTTGGCCATCTTGGATCGCCCCTCTGAGTTATAAATATTAACATAGTAGCAGAATATAAACATATTAGCAGATAGGAAATATAAAATATTAACATATTAGCAGAATATAAGGTTACTATTTATGCCACTTTCAGTTGTTATTTCACAGTATTTTTACTGTTTAATATTAAAATAGTTATAAGAGTGAATACCTTCTCACTTCTTTTGAAAATAATCTAGAAAAGTCATTTTTCTCTATAATTTCCCCTTATTTGGCAATATAAATGTGTTTTATTTTATTTTTTTGGAATTTTGATAGCAATAGTTTCTTTAAACAAAGATTATATTTCTATTTTTAGTAAAGATCAAAATTAAATGGTTATGTCAAAAATAGCTGCTGATAAAAGATTGAGGATATGTTTCTTGACCTGACTTGAGGACCTTCATATCCCTCATTTTTCCCCAACAAATTAATCCTTACCCCTTATATTTTTCTTTCTACGTCTCTGGCAATACATTATATCTAACCTTGAAAGCAAATTCCACAAATATGAGTTTTTAACAAACTTACTACTATCACTGGTTATTACAGAGGAAGGCAGGGTCCCTATTTTGTGAGTTCTTGATTTTCATTCATCCTCGTTTTTATCCTCTCAGTTTATTATCACACACTTTGTTTCATAAATGTAATCACTTTGAATGAATATCAGAACCAACAAGACTGGAGAAAGAAAGAAGCAGGATATTGTGGCTGGAGGAATGAAAAGATGTGAGGCTGTCTGCTTCACCTCTGTGGCAGTGAAGATGGGTAAATATTTTAAAATAGTCAATACTGATTTTTTTTTAGTATAACTATACTGTTTACTTTCCTTTTAATGCAGACTTGAGTCGCTGGTCCTCTTGCTGCTTGTTCCAGTGTTGTGGTTGATAGGGAATTAAGAAGAAGTGTTGCAAATATTTATGAAGTGGATTAATAAATTGAAAATGGGAATCAGGACATTCTTTACTTGGCTCTCTTTTTTCGCTGTCTCTGAAATTAAAACTCAGTCATGTGATATTCTTACTTTTGAAATTTGAAGGAAGAAAAGGGAATCTTACATTAAATCACATTTAATCAGTTCCAAAGTTTGCTCCGTTCTATTTTTTCCCGTAAAAAACAATGAGGCACTACTTTTAAAAAGCCCACATATATTCAGAAGAAATGAAAAATTGTGGAAGATTCAGATTCAATGTTGAAACATAAAAATTCTGATTTTTATCTTTAAAAAGAAGGTAAAATAATTAATGAAGGTAACTATGGATATCAGCAGGTTGGTCTCATCTGTTCATATATTGGCAACTTATATCCTTTTAAACATTGGGCATGGCTATAGATCATTTTTCTGCTAAAATAATTCTTTCCAGGTATATGAATACAAAAAAGGGGTGGTAAACTGTTGAATTCTGGCTCCCTAAATATCACCAACATAATCTGTCCATAAGACAGATTTGAGTTTATTATTTATCACAGTAAGAGAAAAGACTACCTCAACAGAACTTTGAAAGTGTCTCCTAGGGGATGGGCAGGGTTTGTTTTTATTGAGAAATGGCAGTTCGATACAATGTGGGTATTTCGTTGTTGGAAGTGAGGAAGATCAATTAGAATTGAGTAATAATAATGATAGAGCACTTAGAGACTGGAAGAAACAACAAAGCAAGGCTTTGGGGCTAGGAGCTCGAAGACTCTTAGGATGTGAACTGCTGATGCTTTACACTAAAGAGGTGATGCATCTGCGTCTTTCATGAAGTTCCTTTAATAACTTACAAATTTGCTTGGGTAAGAGTTTTTCAGAATAGTAAAGTTATGTTAATGAAGGCAATGAAATAAGAAAATCATCTAGAAAATAACTATTTGAAGGAATAGATGGTTTAAATCCTCAGTGCCCAAGCTATAATCCTATTCACCATTTTTTACAAGCATTCCATTATTTTCTTGCAACAACTGGATTATTGTTATAGTTGAAGCTGGCTTTGACCCCATCCTAAGGGGCCCAAAGTTAAATGAATTTGTGAGCTCTTTTATAGAAAAAGAATACCAAATTATGGAATATAGTTAGATACCTGGCCTTGAACAATTCCTTTACCAGTAATACTTCATTACTGTCAGGATAAATTCGTTTCTGAGTAGAATTATATTAGAACACAATTAGATTTGTCCCCCTGGGTTGCAACTTCACAGAGGTAGAGTCAGGAGCCTCATCCGGGGAGAATGAGGTGTGTTTGGTAAAACAAGACCTGTATTAGTCTTGCGAGAAAATTAATCCAAGGAAAACAAAGACATAGAAAATTTATCATAACACTGAAGTTCAGTAGCAAATTAGAGTGTACTGGTCCCAGGATAAAAACCAGCGCAACAACAGAAAGCAAAAAGACAACAGGCAGGTCAAGCTGGACTGCCAATCAAGATTAGAAAATCTCAAAAAAAAAAGGAGAAGACAATGAATTTGTTATTTGGATAAGCAGTATGAGCTGTGAAGATGAGGAAGAGAAATAGAAATTCCTTCTAGGATAATCTCTCTTTGTGGTCTTCATATGCCATTATGAACAAGCCCTTGATCCTAAGGCTGTCTTGCCAAGCTCTAGTTTTGATATCTGCATTACGCATCATGACAAATAATGAACAACTTTATCTTCTTGAATTTTAAATGGATTTTCTCAAATTTCATTCTCTTTCGTACCACCTTTACAGTTTTGTACATGTCCAGGTATTCCTTAAGACTGATCAGCTTTGATTAAATCAAAATTTTAAGATACATATTATTTTACAAACTTTGTTTTAAAGAACACTATCACAATAAATAGGCAATAACTGCACATAAATTAAAACAAGGTAAGGTTTTAAAATTTAAGCTAAATACTGTTTTCTAACAAAAATGCTAATAAGAAAGCTTGCTTTGTCTCTCACTAAATCAGATTTGCAGGTATTAGTGGCATGTAAAAGGCATAATAACAGCACATTGACATTATCTTTGATTTAATCAGGAGATTGGAATATGCTCGAATAATTTTTGACTGTGTGTTTTAATGTTATTTCATGCATGTCAATTATATGCACATGTCCCTCCTTGCAGAAAACAAGTATCTTTCATTACTAGGCAATAATGACATGGTGAGATTTTAACCATAGCCTAAAATGGTGTATTTCCTTTCATGCTTTTAGCCCACAGGCTGCTAGACATGTAATTTTCCATGGCCTAACAAAATAAGTAGTGTTAAATCACAGACATTAATTTTGATTTTATACTTCAATGATGCATTTCTCTGAGCACAGCATTGCCAGTGTTTCAGTACATTCAGGCTACTATAACAAAATGCCATGAAGTGGGGAGCTTCTAAACCAGAAAATTTATTTCTCAAACTTCTAAAAGCTGGGATATCCAGGGTCAAAAGGCCTGTAGATTCAGTTTGGTGACAGACGGCTTCCTCACATATGGTACTGTCTCTCTGTGTCTTCACATACAAGGGGAAAACAAGTTCTCTGGGGTCTCTTTTATAATGGCACTATTTTCATTTATGAGGGTTCTGCCCTCATGATCCTGTTACCTCCCAAATGTCCCACCTCTGGATACCATTGCCTTGGGGGTTGAGATATCAACATATGAATTTTGAAAGTACATAATCGTTCAGTCCATTGTAGCCAGGAAGGTTAAGACTAATCTGATAATAGAGCCCTACCTCTGTCTTTATATGACACAAAAGTCAACAAATACTTATTTGTTGTGCCCACCTATTATGTTGCAGGCACTGTTCTATCAGTAGGAATATAGATCGCAAAATATAAAACTGGAAGACATTCCTTCGTTCTATATGACATTGAAAAACCTATACCCACTACATAAATTGATTACAAGAAATGTAAATTGGATGAATAAAACACATTATAAAAATATAAAGATAATACACACAAATATAAAAGCATTTATACATATAAGTACACAAATATATATATATATATATAAATAAGATACAAATTAAAAATGAAAATCAATAGAAATACAAAGGTAGATATCACACCAGATACTACCCAAAATAATTACCATTTACTGCCATGCTGAAGACCGGTATCTGCCTAAATTTTGTCCAATCTGTAATATTTTAACCATTATCCTCTATTAGCCCCATCCTCATAATCTTACATGCTGATTGATGTAATCTGCAAAACACATCTGCCTGTACAAGGTTAGGCACATTGACCAGTGATGGAAAGACAATTAAATGCTTAAGCCTGTATCTCGGTACACTAAAAAAATTGATCCTAGAATCTTTGCTCCTACGTTTCTCCATCTCTCAAGATTTCATAGACTATAAGCTCTTAAAGCCAGCAACTCTTTCTTACTCATACTTTTATTCCCAATAAGTAGAAAGTAAAGCTCTTGTCACATTATAGGTCCTCAATAATTGTCTTTTAATAGAGGAGTGAAGGTAAGACAAACATCTGTGTCACCTAAATGAAGTGTAAACTTACTATGGCCAATAGGATCAACTATTTAGGCCTTTATAAATTCCGAATGCTCAAGAATTTAGAAAACTGAAAAATTTTTAGATCCAAATGTTCACTTCAGAATCTCCAAACTATGGAGACGTTGCCCTTGAACATCAAACATTGTACCTCCCTAGGTCACAGTGCTACCAAAGCAATTGGTAATTACAGCATACTTCTATTTTTATATGTTATGTTTTATAATGTGCTTTTAAGAGAAGAGAGAGTAAGTCAAATGGTATAAAGCCTAGGCCTTCAGAAGAGTCCTGCCATGGAAATATACATGCTCTAGGACTTCTAACACTGTAGCTTGGTCTAATTGCTCAATACCTATGCTTTGGTCAAGATGCTCTTTTTTCTTGTCCAAGGATTGTATGGTTTAGCCTATGAACTGAAAGTTATTCACTCCAGTTGAGTCATGTTGTTCTGAACTTTGCCTTTTCCATCTGGTTGTGACCTGAGATATAATTTCTCACTCTGATCTTATCTTGAAAGTGATGCTCTGATCCACTTCCTGGCTCCTGTCGTTTATAACCTGGTTGCTTGCTTGAGCTTTTATATCAGCATTTGACGCTTCATCTTGCACTTTTATGTTATAGAGACGACCTTTTCTCTTAAACCTCATGATCCAGTCTCTACTGGCTTCAGACTTTTCTTCTGCAGCTTCTTGACCTCTCTCATCCAAGGTCCTCATCTGGGATTGGGATTAGGCTTTGGCTTTTAAGGATGTTGTGGCTGGTTTGACTTCCATCCAGACAACTCCAGTTTCGTTCACATAAGCAATAAGGCTGGTTTGCATTTTTATCATTGTGTGTTCACTGGGGTATCACTTTTAATTTTCTTCAATAGCTTTTTCTTTACATGCTTATCTTGGCTAATTGGAATAAGAGATTTAACTTTCAACCTATTTCGGCTTTTGACGTGCCTTCCTCACTAAGCTTAATCATTTCTAGCTTTGGGCTTAAAGTGAGAGATGAGTGACTTTTCAATTTACTTGAACACTTAGAGGCCACTGTAAGGTTGTAATTGACTGAATTTCAACATTGTATCTCAGGGAATAAGAGGGCCTGAGGAAAGGGAGGAACAGAGGAATGGCCTGTTAGTGTAGCAGTTGGAATACACTCAACATTTAGAGATTAAGTTTGCTGTCTCGTAAGGCACGGTACATTGGGCCCCAAAACAATTAAAATAGTAACATCAACAATCACTTTTCACATGTCACCATAACATATATGGTGATAATAACAAAAATGATTGAAATATTGTGAGAATTACCAAAAGATGATGACAGACACAAGTGAGCACATCCTGTTGGAAAAATGGTGCTAATATACTTACTTGATGCAGGGTTGCCACAAATCCTCAATTTGTAAAAATCACAATATCTGCAAAAAGCAATAAAGGGAAGTGCAATAAAACGAGATATACTTGTAGTGTTTTTTTTTCTTGGTTCTAATCTCCTTGATGTTTTCCCACTGTATAGAAAGATATAATTTGATGTTAACTGTTGACTTCAGAATGTGCTTGCTTCATAATCCCATCCTCAGAGACGTCCTTTGTAGATTTGATTGCAGACATTTACAACAATCTTTGAACTCAGGTAATGTCAGACAAAAGAATTTAACATTAGATCCCAACTACTGAGATAAGTATTTTATAGCTTTCTTTTCTTATAGAACATAACCACAAAATTTTGGTATCTTGTTTCTACAGAAAAGAAGAGACACTTAAGAGAGCCACAGTTTTGGGGAAAGTCACTTTTTGTTTTAAAAGTTTTAATTCTTCCTAAGAACATTCTCTTAGCCTTTGTAAATTCTCAGCATATACATTGAATTATATATATTTATTTTTTAGGTGGCTTTTACTTGTGCTTTTAATGTGCAATCAGACACATGTAACACTGAATTCATTGATAGTTTTTTTATATTTGCTGAAGAATTGCTTTATTCATTTATTTTATTAATATTATTTTAAATTGACAAATAATTTTATATATTAATGTGATACAGTGTGATATTTTGAAATGTGTATGCAATGTAGAATGATTAAATTAAGCTAATTAACATATCCATCTCCTTGCTTACCTATCTTTTTTTTTAAATAGGGAGACATTTAAAATTCACTCTCTTACTTTGAAATATACAGTACATTGTTTTTTAACTATAGCTACCCTGCTGTACTAATATATCTCAAAAGTTATTTCTCTCATCTATCTGAAACTTTGATCAACAATTTTCCATTTCCTCTCTCTTCACCCCCCATCTCTTTCTGGAAGCCATAATTTTACTTGCTACTTTTATGAGTTTAACTGTTAGATTCCACATAAAAGTGAGATCATGTGGTATTTCTCTTTCTGTGCTTGGATTCTTTCACTTGCATCACGTCCTCCAGGTTCATCTATTTATTAACAAATGACAGGATTTCTTTCTTTAAGATTGAACAGTATTCCATTGTGTATGTTTACTACATTTTCTTTATCTCTTTAGCCCTTGATGGACACTTAGGGTGATTCCATAGCTTGAGTATTGTGAATAATGCTGTTGTGAATATGGGTGTTAGATAGCACTTGGATATATTGATTTCAGTTCCTTTGGATATATACCCAGAAGTGGAATTACTGGATCATATGGTTGTTCTATTTATACCTTTTTGACCATCTGAATACTGTTTTCCATAATGACTATGCCAATATACATTCTCATTGACAATGTACAAGTGTTCTCTTTTCTCTCTATCCTTGCCAACATCAGTCTTTCATCCTTTTTTGAAAATAGTCATTCTAACAGGTATAATGTGATACCTTATTATGTTTTTAATTTGCATTTCTCTGATGATTAGTGATGCTGAGCTTTCTTTTTATATACTTGTTGGTTATTTGTATTTTTTCTCTTGTGAAATGTCTGTTCAAGTTCTTTGCCATTTAAAATCAGCTTATTTCCTTGTTATTGAGCTGTTTGAATTCCTTATATATCTTTATATATTAACCCTTATCAGATGTATGATTTGTAAATATTTTCTTCCATTCTGTGTGTTGTCTTTTCACTTTGTGAATTGTTTCTTTTGCTGTGTGGAAGCTTTTAAGTTTAATGCCATTCCATTAGTCTGTTTTTGTTGCCTGTGCTCTTGGGGTCATATCCAAAAATATTTTTCTCATACCCATATTCTGTCATTTTCCCACATATTTTCTCTTCATAGTTTTATGGTTTCAGGTTTTATGTATGTCTTAAACCATCTTGATTTGATTTTGTGAATGGTGTGAGAAAAGCATCCAATTTATGTCTTCTGCATGTGGATAGCTGGTTTTCCCAACAGAATTCATTGAAAAGACTGTTCTTTTCCAATTGTGTGCTTTTATCCTTGTTAAAACTCAATTGACTATAAATGTATGGGTTTATTTTTGGGTTATCTGTCCTGTTCTATTGGCTAATGTGTCTGTTTATGTCAATGCCATGCTGTTTTGGTTATAATAACTTTAGAATATGTTTTGAAATCAGGGTGTGTGATGCTGCTACCTTTTTTTCTTTTTCCACAAGATGTTTTGACTATTTGGAGTCTTTTGTAATTTCATACTAATTTAAGGATTTTTTTCATTTTTGTCAAAAATGATGTAATTTTGATAGGGATTATATTAAATCTGCAGATCATTTTGGGTATTATGGATGTTTTTATAATATTAATTTTTTTTTCTTCAATTTCTTTCATCAGAATTTTATAGTTTTCAGTGTGCAGGTCTTTGACCTTCTTGGTTAATTTTTCTTTTTAATTGTACTTTTGGTTCTTGGGTACATGTGCAGATCACACAGGATTGTTTCATAGGTACACACATGGCAATGTGGCTTGCTGCCTCCATCACCCCATCACCTACATCTGGCATTTCTCCCCATGTTATCCCTCCCTGACCTCCTCACCCCCATGCTGTCCCTCCCTTGGCCCCTCCAGTGTGTGATGCTCCCCTCCCTGTGTACCTGTGTTATCATTGTTCAACATCCACCTTTGAGTGAGAATGTGTGGTGTATGATTTCTGTTCTTGTGTCAGTTTGCTGAGAATGATGGTTTCCACATTCATCCATGTCCCTACAGTACACAAACTCATCATTTTTTATGGCTGCGTAGTATTCTATGGTGTATATGTGTCACATTTTCCTTATCCAGTCTATCGTCGATGGGCATTTGGGTTGGTTCCAGGTCTTTGCATTGTCATTTTGTTATTGTTGTCATTGCTATTGTAAATGGGATTGATTTCTTAATTTCCTTTTTGGATAATTTATTATTAGAATATAGAATCACTACTTATTTTGCATGTTGATTTTATACCCTATGACCTCACTGAATTCATTTATTAGTTCTAACACTGGAGTCTTTAGTGGAGTCTTCAGGTTTTCTGTCTATAAGTTCATGTTGTCAGCAAATCGAGACAATTTAACTTCTTCCTTTCCTATTAAAATGTCTTTTATTTCTTTCTCTTGCCTAATTGCTCTGGCCAGGACTTCTAGTACTATGTTGAAAAGAAGTGGTGAGAGTGGGCATTCTTGTTTTGTTCCTGATATTAGAGGAAAAGCTTTCAACTTTCTGTCTTTGAAGCTGATGCTGGCTACTGGTTTGCCAAGTATGCCCTTTATTGTATTGAGAAACATTCTGTCTATAATTAATCTGTTGAGAATTCTTATCAGGAAGCAATGAAATGTTGAATTATGTTCATTTTGTTAATGTAGTGTATCACATTTATTGATTTCCATATTCTGAACTATCCTTGCATCCCAGAAATAAATTCCACTTGACCATGGCAAATGATTCTTTTAACCTATTGTTTTAATATAACCATTTTATGTTCTCTTAAATCATTTATTAATTCTTCTCCATGAGGAAGGAAAATGAATTGAGAAAAGGAATACAAATAAACTCTGGTTGCATATAATGTGAATATTATACATAAAATTTGAGAATATCATTAGACTTTTAAAATAGAGAACCTGTATGGCAGAGTGGAAAGATACTAGACAGGTTAGAAAGAACTTTGTGTAGGAGAGTGTGATTTCCATTGGACTAAAAGTACAGGATGGTATGATGGAATAGACATTTGTCACGTGCAGTAATTATGGATATTGACAATGTTAATGGACATTAAGTGGTAGACTCACAGTCTAACTGTTTTGTAGGGAGGAGGTAGAAGCACTGTTTCGCTAACATTTATTGAGAGTTTAATGAACTCAAATTTCAAGCTGAATGTTGGTCTCTATAAAGTTGCTTTTTTTTCTGCGTTGGGGTCTCTTGCTGATGGCAACATCTAATATACATTTATACATCTAATATAAAATCAAATCAATATCCAAAATAAAAAGTAGTGGGGAGTTCAGAATTTCTGCATAAAAGAGGCTTATGTGTATCAACCTTGTTGGGACAAGTAGGGTACTGGTCTTGAATTCAGTTTACTTGCTGGGCATGCTACTTTTACTTATCGTCTATATTTGCTTGGATGCTGGTATGTTTTGGGGGGTTCTTATGAAGCCTATGGCAGAAGCTAAATATTCAGTAGTTACCCTTTCTTGTTAACCATGCTGAGGTACCTGATTGGTTAATAAAGAAAACATTTATTGCCAACTAAATTTAACATCTAGCCTAATTCTCATTACGACATACAAGACAATCTTTTTTTTTTTTTTTTTGCATAGTTCTGATATGAATAGATTTTATTTACCATGATTTAGTTAACTTACCCCTAAAACCACAGTTCAAATTTCAATACCCCTTTATATTTACTGTGAGAAATTGAATAATATACAAAGTTGTTACTTCTTACATAAATCACCATGTAAAAAACGGATGCATACTATGACCAGTGATGAATCCTAACACCTTTTTCAAGATCTGTTGGTGACTGGCCACTATGCATTTGTTATTCGCTTCACAGGCAGAAAACCGTGCTACCGTTCTTTTGCCTCCTTCTCACCCCTTATACATTCAGAAGCTATTTTACAAAGATAGATAATCCAAAGAGGGAATTGGCCAACAAAGATGAAAATGCAGCAAAGAAACAAAAAGTGATCATGCTGGATGTAGAATTAGAATCTTATGTAAATTGAGTTCTAGAAGAAGTAGCTTAAGGGACTCTAGAGCCGCTGAGTCAAGGCAAACTAATCAACCTAAATGAGTTGTAGTGAAAGGATGAAAAGGTCTCAGAAGAATTGATGCTGGCAAAAAACCTTCACTTTAAAGGAACTTTGGAGATATTTACTGACACTGAAAGTGAAAAGGATAAAATATTGGAAGCTGATCAAAACTTGGGAGTCTAACAATTTTCCAAAACATAGAGATATGTTTTAGAGTATACTCCATATTGTCAGTTATACCATGAGAAGACAAACCTTGTTTACACTATTCTTGACATACATTTATTAAAAAAAACCTACTTTTTTTTTTTTTTTTTTTTTTTTTTTTGGAGACGGAGTTTCGCTCTTGTTGCCCAGGCTGGAGTGCAATGGCGCGATCTCGGCTCACCGCAACCTCTGCCTCCTGGGTTCAGGCAATTCTCCTGCCTCAGCCTCCTGAGTAGCTGGGATTACAGGCATGTGCCACCATGCCCAGCTAATTTTTTGTATTTTTAGTAGAGACGGGGTTTCACCATGTTGACCAGGATGGTCTCGATCTCTTGACCTCGTGATCCACCCGCCTCGGCCTCCCAAAGTGCTGGGATTACCGGTGTAAGCCACCACGCCCGGCCCAAAAACCTACTTTTATTCTTAATATTTCTAATGTTTTAAATCACAGAGTATAAAACAAATCTTAATTATACTATTTTTTCCATGTCATTATATATCTGTAGCCAAGAGTAAGAGAGTTTTTAATATTTCGACCAGTATTTTTATGGGCCAGGTCTCATTTATAATGTTTCCCATTTTTTAGTAAGATCACTTGGCCCTGTTTACCGACACAGTCATTTTTCTGATACTGCATTACTGTTTACAGTGACGACGGCCTGTACTTTTAAAAATCCATAAATACCGGCTAATGTCAAGTTTATGTTATATTACAAATTAAGGCTTTTGTTTCTAAATCAAATATTAATAACTGATGTTAATGAGTTGGAGATTGATAGATAAATATCTTAAAGAAAACCTATTATTAATACCCCATGTTTTACAAGTAGTAAAACAAATTACTATGCTTTACCTAGTAGAATACATTAAACAAAACATAATTAATTATGTTCTTTTTATCCTTGCTGTTTCCTAATATATTCTGGTTAAATAATTTGCTTTCACTTATGCACCGTTTGAAAACACTGGTGAGCTTTTATAAAAAAGGGCAACAAATAAATGTATGCACTTGGTAATATTTCTCCATGCGTTCTGTAACACAAGCTTTAGTGGAGAAATATAATTAAGGGATGAATACAAAAGATAGCAATTTTTGCTGCCCTCTGAAAATTATCCTGTTCTACCACTTTTACTGATACTACTGTTCTCTACACTATTTCTTTAGTTGCTCTTTCTCTCTCTCTTTCTAGAAATATGATTCTGACAGGCATACCAAAACAACCACCAAACAAAACAAACAGACAAACAAAAACCAGAGCAAATCTTCTTCAACAGCACACATTTGAATTCTGCTTAGTATTTTTTAGATTGGTTTGGATAGTCAATGAAGCAAGCAATAAGTCTGAAACTTCATTCTCTCTGAAACCCTGCATTTCCCCTTTTTCTACAGAGGAAAGGGACTGGGATCAGCAATATAAACCTCTGTTTATCAGGGCTAGGCAGTGCTTTTCATTTTCCCTAATTCTAAGCCTGATTTCCAAGATGGAAAAACAGGAAAATCTAGAATTAGAGTAATAATTCTGTAGTCTACTAGAGCGACCTCCCTGCAGAAGGGGAATGGTTTCTTCCTATGTAATTGTCCCTGGCCTTTGGACTCCATCTTACACAGCATGTAAACGGTAATGGGAGACCTTCCTTTCAGTGAAGTTTCCACACATCTTTGTCAGGAGCCATGGTGAAACTTTAAGGTATTTACTGGTTTACAGTTATAAAAAATAACTGAATTTAAATATTCAATGTAAGTATATTTCATTAAATGTCTGGGACATATTTGTAGGCAAGTTTCAGGTTTCTTTTTACCATGCCTTAGATTATTTGAGTAAAACAGGAATATATTCTGTAATCAACTTATACTGATTATTTTACTTGCTCATTTGAAAACACAAACAAACAATGGATGGTGAACTTGAACTGCAATAAATGTATAAGGTCTCTTTCTCTCTCTCTCCATATATATATATATATATATATATATATATATGAAAAACACATATATAAGGCATATTATAAAATATATGTTATATATAAGGTAAAAGTATGGTCTTAAAATATAAGCAAGTGAGCACTATAGTTAGTATTTACAACTAAAAATGAATCACGTTACTTGAAAAAATTAAAATAGTTGAACTCTTCAGTTTTAAATTCACTTTAATTAATTTAAATTAATCTTACTGAATTGAAAATAAATGAGACATTCACTTAAGAAACAAAGTTTAAATGCACCATTATCTCATACTTAAAAAAAAATTAAATCCTATAATCATAAGCTTTATGATTACACGTTATTATGAAATAAGCTTTAGGAAATATTCTCATTTAAAATCAAAATTTGAGAAAAATAATTTTGGAAAACTGGATCTGTATTTGCAGCTTCTGAATTCAAATTTTGAATTGCTTTTGCCATAAGTGTCACAGCCAGGTCAAAATCATACTTTTTCAGCTATTTTTCAGAGTCAAAAGAAAGTTGAGACCATCTTAAATTTACTTTAGAACTTTGGACTACAACAAACATTTGATTTCTTGCTCTGTTTTTGAAAAATTTTATGCCTTTTTGATTACTTGAGAATTAGCAGTATTCATACTTCTCGTTTTTTATGCCCCTGTTAAATTTCTCATTCTTTATTTTGCTGGCCTCATTTCTCAGCTTCTGAAAAGCTTTGTGACAGATTGCTTGCAGTCCATCAATATTCAGTCATCTTTTTTTCCATAGTAACAGTTGTAATTGGCCACATGGTTGTCTAGACTAAACACTTCATTTCTCAGTCTTCCATGCATCTGGATATGGATATTTGATTAAGTTATTGTCAGTGGAAAGCAACAGAAGTGCTTTGAGCCATCATTAGGTCCTTTTTTTAAAACGGAATGAGAAAGTGCTTCTTAATTCCTTTCTTTCTTCTCCCTGTCTGGCAGTTGATATTAAAAGGCATATCTTGCCTGGACCCCGAC
The DNA here is from genome assembly GCF_030222135.1 of Aotus nancymaae. Lineage (NCBI taxonomy): Eukaryota > Metazoa > Chordata > Mammalia > Primates > Aotidae > Aotus > Aotus nancymaae. The sequence continues at coordinate 3,364,490 of NW_026988435.1, forward strand.
AAGGAAATTATGTGTTCAGGGATGACAGTATCACTCTACTATGCCTGGGTCATTTATTGGTAGGTTTTAAAATAAGAAAAAAATAAACTTCTATTTAACAACTAAGTATATCACCACTGTTTAAAGCAGCCTAACCAATATCCTTATATATGTAAAAATATTTGGCTATAACTCTACTTCAGCACTTGGGTAGAACCTCATAGGCATCCTTCTTGGAATTTAGCAGATCTGAGGTCTACAGAAAGGAAATTCTTTTTCTGTAAGTACTACCTTTTTTAATGCTTGCTTTGAATTAAAAAAAGAGTATGTTCTGAATATGGAAAAATTGATCAGTTAATTGGCCACCACAATTTTCACTGCCATTTAGGATAACCTCTTGGGATTTTACAATTCCTTTTTCTTCCCTTGATAAACATTCATGTTTCCTCTGGCAGATACATGTGTTAATGTGACCCAGCCCCTGATTTATAACAAAATGACCCAGTAGATAACTCCTGCCACAACCTCCTTCAGATTCTTCCCTGGTAATTAGAAACTTTGAACAGACTGTCTAAAAGGGAAAGGTGTTGAAACTTGGTTTGTGCATTATTTCCTTGGATTGGTGAGTTTCCTTTGTCATCTCCCACTAATTACTTGGTTTTGGTGACTTACAAGTACATCAGAATGAACGTATTAAAGACCTAATTATATGTTTTGTGATGCATAGGAAATCTTAGCTCTCCTTGCATGATATGTGTATCCTTTAACAGTGGTGATGCACCTCTAATGTGCTCTCACATACCATCTCCTGAGAGAGAAGGGCTTTCTAGACAAGTATCCAAGTACCTTTACATTCTGCTGTATTTCTTCAGCAGAAAGATGACTGTTGCTGATCCTGTTCTTTCATTGTTCCCTTCTTACTTTTCTTATTTTACATATCTGAAGTCTTTTATTTTGTAGATCTTACATGATTTTAAAAAGTAGACATTGAAATTTCATTGAAATTAGTATGAAAGGAGATATTTTCAACTTTCAGAACAAGTTTCATGACATCAAATTTAATATATCTTAAATCTTAGATGGCATATTAGTATGTGTAAAACGAATATGTGAAGAAATAGAAATAAACCCAAATATATTCCTATGTTGACAATTTTTTAAAAAAGAAATGAAATACCTGTCATACAAATGGCACTATTTTTAATATTATTCTTATAATAAAAGGATGGGAAAATATTTTGTGGGTTCATATTTAATTTTTCTTTCAATTATGAGACCTCCCATGTTTGAACATTATTATAAGATCAGAATAAATTAAAAGGGGTTTGATGTAAAAGATTCCAAAGCCATATGCTGTAATGAGCAACATCAGTCAAGAATAGTTTGTGCTATCTCAGATACGAACAGGGTTTCCTATTTCATGTTGTCTGATGTTTCACAGGTAAAATGTGTTACTGTTTTGGTTAGCTCCTACTTAATTGTAGTTTAAAGGCTTACCAATCTTTTACTGTTTTGTAGTATGGAAATTTAAAACAATAAAGTAGCAGTAAATTTGTATACTTTTATTTCAAGTTAATGGCAGTATGGAGAATCAGAGTAATCATTATATTGAAATTGGTCATTGTATTTCTGAATCCTTATTTTGTATAAGTTATTAAAAACATAAGAGTGTTAGACTAGTATTTTTGTAATCTATAAATATTATTTCATTCAGTCCTTATTCCTATGTGTTAAATGATATTATCATAGCTATTTAAAACAGAATACACTCATTTATTGGAAGAGAGAGCTAGAGTTTAGATGTTCAATTAACTAGAACTACATAATTAAGAAATAACTAGGTCAGGATTTGAACACAAGTTTTTCTTGCTCCAATGATTGCAGATTAGGATGAAATAATACACCACAGGATTTTAACCAAAGTGTTGTTTCTTTGTCCTCCACAATGAGTGCAGAAGAACAATTGCTACCATTCACCTCTTTCTTTTTTTTTAAAAGCCCAAGGCATAGTGAAATACCTAGTACTTTACTCAATAAATGTGTTAATTGAATGTATGCATGAAAACTCAAATGCACAAATGAATGATGAATATGTTGTGCATAAATAACAAATCACTTCAGATTTTGAAATTGTTTTAAAAATCATTATTGGATATCTGGTTATATTTCAATTGTGTTAGTAGCTAAATTTTACCACTTATCTTATTTAAGGCATTTCTACTTTTGAGATTAGCCAAGCCCACTTTAAAATCAACATCTGTGATCTAGATTCTGAGACCTAACAGATTGCAAAACTTTTAACTCTGTTTTTGCAAGTTCTATTTAGTGCAAAATATGAACAGGAGTTATGATTGTTAAATCTCTGTAAATTGCATGGAATGCAAAACATGTTATAAACTCAGACAGGAATCAATTCAAGATAATTTTATGGTGTTGGTACAGATAAAGTGAGTATTCTTATAAAATAAAACTTCTCCAGTTACCATAGTAAGAGAAGGTGAAGAAGCAATGTGAAGAATATTTTATACTCAGGGACACTCATACTCCCTTGCAAAATGTTCAGATGATTTAATAAGCAGTCCAGATTTATGAAATTGTATGCATTTTCAGTGATTAAAAGTATTTCTTAGAAATATGGTCTTTCTCAAATTGTGCTTACTAGATGCCAAGCTTCTCAACTTCTGGGATAATAAAAAATGTATTTATAAATTGCAATAACTGAATATTACAGGCTTTATTTTTTAGCTACGTGAGTGCTATAAAAATGTCACTAAAGTGTCCCTTACTAGAATATTTTAATAAACAGTCAGCAGATGATTCCCCAGCACCAGCCTTAGAGATTTATAGAAGAGATGATTCTAGGTATGGTCTGGAGACTATCTCTTATGCCGCTGCTGTTAACATTGGTGTTTTGATTTTGGCTAAACTCATGTCATACTGCTCCAAGATCAGAAGCTTCACTGCATGGTTTCTGCCTGTTTAGCATCAATTACACTGGCTATAAGTTGATTTTACTCTTGTGCCAGATGTGAAATGGGCATCATGACTACTTATCTCTTTTCTCCCAGTTACTAGCTCTCAGTGCAGTGTTGTGACCACACCTATTTTTTTTTCCTGTCAGTAAAGTGAAAACCCAAAGAGTTTTATGCTGATTCACTGTTAGTTCTTTTCTATTTTGTTTCTGCATCAATCAGGGAAACAGTTCAAATTTATCCATATAAAGGTTATACTCTTGCCCTGTTACAAAATCTTAGCAGGTTTAAAATATTTTCTTCCGAATATATAGCAAATCTTTTGGATTTTATATTTTATATTTCCGAATATATGGCAAATGTTTTATGCAGTTGAATAGTCTTTTAAAAAAAGATGTATACTATCTCTAATATGGCATGAGTTGTGTGTGTGTGTGTGTGTGTGTGTGTGTGTGTGTGTGTATGTGTCTAAAACCTTCCCCAGAAATATTTGGGCATTATAAATGAGTTAGTTGTCAAGAGGCATTAGGAAAATATGACAATCTTTTCTGTTATAATCCCTTATTTCCAAAGGGAGTATGAGTAACAGCTCCATCTCTTTTGAGCTTCCAGCATGCTTCCACGATTTCTAGTACTATGCCTCATGGTCTTACTCACTACGTAACTCAGATTCAGAAATGTGATCAGAAATGTGTCCTTTTTTATCTGGATGAATATCTTTAAGTTTTTATTTGATGTCTACCATGAGCTCAAGGGCAGAGGGACAGACTTTTTCTAATCATTCCATGAAAAATAGAATATTTTGGAGAATCAATTTGTCTGCCTAGGCCTTCACTATGTTTCAAGCACATACAGCAGTGCCTGGCTTAGTAGGCATTGAATATTAAATTAATGAATAAATGAATTAATGGAATTAGACCTAAGAGAAGGAATTACATGAGTCAAATATCTATTAGTATCTTGTGATAACCTAGTGTTCTGCTCCATTAAAGAGCCATAAGGCAGGTAGAGTCTAAAAGCCATGAAATCTGCCCCACTGTGAAATTCTGAGAACTAATTATCGATCTTTCCTCTATGTCCTCACCCCGTACTCCTTCCTTATTTACCAATTTCCCTTTCTGTTGATAAAATCTTTGTTTAGGGTTATTATCACTTTATATTAGACTAGTTTCACACTCACATATTTTTGAGCAAGCACCTCTTTCTGTGTCTTTCTGTCATCTATTTCAGCTGACTTTCTGTTTCATTTATTTAAAGATAATCTATTGAATCTGTGTGTTATTGATCTATAAATGGAGAGGCAGCATGTGGTAGAAGTAAAGAGCACAGGTGGGGCAAGATGGCGGGATAGAAGCTGATACCATTCATCCCCGTGACTGGAATACCAAACTTTAACATTCCAGCTGCCAGATGGTATCAAAATGAATGGTTCTTTCCTGGGGCCAACTCAATCCTTCATGTAAATTATAATTTGGCCAAACTTTTGTGCAGAGGGATATAAGATATTTTTCCTCCAGATTCTGAGGGTCAAAGCAGTCCCAGTATTTCAGGATGCACTCCAAAGAAGTATAAGCTGGGGGTGGTGAAGAGAACTGGTTGCCTATTCTGAAAGACAAGGAACATAGATGTCCCTCATTTCTTTCCTTATTTCAGTGAAAACTCAGGGTGTGATGGAGAAAGAAAGCCAGCATCCCTCTTTCACTCTCCACCCTTTATCCCTGAGCCCTGGAGACCTTGGCAGGTGCTGGCCATGGCTACCAATGCGGTATGTAACCCTGCAGCAAGAAAAACTTGGAGAACAATAATTAACTGCCCTCACTACTCCTCCATTTCTCCCTATTGTTGGCAAAATCTCAGTTCTCTTGGCAGGTTTATGCCATGCACCATGGCCTCTTTCCATGAGTTGGGATGTTAGTTGGCAGGAATTGGTCCTGCTTATTTACATCGGGCCTGCTACCTGGCTTTGGATCCCTAATACTTGGTTTTTCCTTTTAGGGCCTCTGCCTGAAGCTTGGAATCAAGTTTGGGACTGAAAAGACATTTAAGAGGCTATTTGTATCTGTTCAGTATCTCAAATGTGTCCTGTTGAATTTGCAGTTATCAGCCAGCAGGGGTCGCTCCTCTGTTAACGTTCCTATCAGAAACCGAGTGGGCCGGGGGAGCCCTCTCACTTAGAAAAGGAAAAAAGATTGGGAGGCCGAGGCGGGTGGATCACGAGGTCAAGAGATCGAGACCATCCTGGTCAACATGGTGAAACCCCGTCTCTACTAATACAAAAAATTAGCTGGGCATGGTGGCGTGTGCCTGTAATCCCAGCTACTCAGGAGGCTGAGGCAGGAGAATTGCCTGAACCCAGGAGGCGGAGGTTGCTGAGCCGAGATCGCGCCATTGCACCCCAGCCTAGGTAACGAGCGAAACTCCGTCTCAAAAAAAAAAAAAAAAAAGGAAAGGAAAAAAGAGAAAAACAGTTTAAGGGAAAAAGGGAAAGATTCTGGAGGAAGAATCCCTTGCTTAGTGCAACTGGGCCTTTCTAATCCTTATAGCTTTCCCCCAGTTCAGACCAGATTGAAATCCTTGGCCTGGGAAAGAAAGGGTCCATTGGTGTGGCAGGCAAGAAGCACTCATCCTTTGGCCCCGTAGGGTCGTGGCTACCACTGCAACTTTCTGTCGCCCCCACTCATGGCTGTCAGGCTTGGCCTTGGCCTACTCTAGGCACTTCCAGGTGCCCAGGCTGGGAAGGAAAAGGACAAGGAGAGGCACCCTTAGCACCTGTGTGCCTGCAGCTGTTGAGGTAGAGGCATACAAGGAACCTCTGGGAACAATTGTTCTGATTTGCACCTTTGGCAGCTGAGCCTAATGCTCATTTTACTTAGTAACATTGCCGCAGCCTATAGCAAAACTTTTAACATTATGAAAGAGCCGTTTTGAACTGTGTGAGAGAGGGAAAGAGAAAAGTCTGGGTGTTTTGACCGGCTGGTTGGGGCAGAGCTTTTGAAGGGAAACAGAGCCTCTCACCTGCTGGAAAGAGAGAGAGGTGGCAGTGTTTCAGAAGAGAGACAGCCCTAACAGTTTCACATTTGTTTGCATTCACCTTCCAGGACACCGAATGAACCTGCCATTGAAATGGAAAAGTTCCCTTGTCCCCCTCTTAGGGCATGCTATGGGAGTGTGGCTTGTGTCTTTAGTGTCCCAATGCTCAGACCTCTAGGGGAGCATACAGATGCGTAGGCTGTGGGGTCCAACTTCACAGCGGTGTCTAGGGGTGAACGTTTACAGCTCCTGAAGCCCCCGTGAGCGTGTGTTACAGGTGCTCTCTTAGTTTGCCATCTACAGGAAGCTTGTGTTAACCAGCTCAGTTAGACTCTCTACCGGCTTACAAGCACAGAGGGCTTTCTGTATCTCAGGTTCTTGCCTTGGTGTACCAGAATAATCAGATCACACGTGGGCTTAGAGAATGAGTGCAAAGTTTTATTGAGTAAAAGTAGCTCTCTGCTGCTGGGGAGCCAGAAGGAATATAGTTTTCCCTGGAGTGGGGCTGCTCAGTGACCCTAGCTCTCCCCTGACTGCCTTGGCCAAACTCCACCTCGTCCTACTGCTGGTGTGCCACTGTCTATCGGTGTGCTCCCTTGACATCCTCTCACTATTCAGCTGCTTGCGTCTTCTTCTGCTGATGTGCTCCCCTTAACATCTGGCCACTTGTGTGTCTGCCCGCTAGGGTCTTGGGTTTTATAGGCCCAGGATGGGGTTGTGGCAGGCCAGGGTGGTCTTGAAAAATGCAACATTTGGGTGCAAAGGCAGGTGTGCCTGACCTCATCTAGGTCTGTGGGGGTGGAGCCCTAGCAAGGGACCACACCTTTCTCTACCCAGCACTTCCCTGCCCCACTCCCATATCAGTTTGACAGAACACACCATGGACCATTGGTGGTGGTGGCCACAGGAAACAGGAGAAAAGGTTGGTAAGAAATTTATATTGTGGGTCAAGTGCCATCTTAGCCTCAGTAGAAAAGAACATCAGGTTAATTGCTATGTGTTTTTTTAAAAAAATTTATTTATTTATTTATTTATTTATTTATTTATTTATTTCAAGACTTGGCTCCCAGACAGCATCTCTGGACAATTCTAGGGCTTGGGGAACTCATTACCATGAGGGAAAGGCTCAGTGCTTTGCAAGTCTCAGGTCTGGCCCAGTGCAGTCCCAATGGTGGGGGTCAGAGGATGCTTGCATCACCACCCTCTCCCACTTTGAGGCAGTTCAGCATAAAGAGAGATACTCTATGTTTGGGAAAAAGAAAGGGAAAAGAACAAGAGTCTCTGCTTGGTAATATAGAGAATTCTTCTGATTCTTATCCAAGACCACCAATGAGTCTGCAAAAATCACTGCATTATTAAGGTTGGGACCCAAATCCCTTTGAATACTTGGAAAGCCTTCACAGGCACAAACAAGCCCAGACTGTGAAGACTACAATAAATACTTTACTCTTTGATACTTAGACACTGACAAACATCTGTAAGCACCAACATCCTCCAGGAAAACATAACCTCACCAAATGAACTATGCACAACATCAGGGACTAATCCTGGATACAAATAATGCAAAATAGCTATGTTGCATAACTCAAATAAATTCAAGATAATAGAGAAAGAGTTCAGATAAATTTATCTACCAGATAAATTTAATAGAGAGAATGAAATAACTTAAAAAATTATAGATTTAAGAAATGTTATTGACATGCTGCAGAATGCCTAAGAGTCTCTTAATAGCAGAACATATGAAGGAGAAGAAAGAATTATTGAGCTTGAATACAGCTTACTTGAAAACACAGAAGCAGAGGCATCAAAAGAAACAGGAATTAAAAACAAGCATACCTACAAGATCTAGAAAAAAGATTCAAAGGGGAAAAGCTAAGAATTATTGGCCCTTCAGAGGGGGTAGAGGAAAGATAGGGATAACAAGTTTATTCAAAGAGATAATATCAGAGAACTTCCCAAATGTAGAGAAAGATATCCACATTCAAGCACAAGAAGGTTATAGAACACCAAGCGGACTTAACCCAAAGAAGATTTCCTCAAGACATTTCATAGCCAAACTCTCAAAGGTCAAGGATAAAAAAAAAAAAAGTCCTAAAAGAAGCCAGAGAGTAAAAGCAAATATCATATATTAGAGTTCCAATATGTTTGACATCAGATTTTTCAGTGGAAACTTTACAGACAAGAGCAGTGTGGCATGACATATTTAAAGGGCTGAAAAAATTACCCTTGAATAACATAGCCACTGAAAACATCTTTTAAGTATGAAGGAGAAATAAAGACTTTTCCAGACAAATAAAAGCTTAAAGATTCCATCAATACCAGCTCTGTCCAACAAGAAATACTAAAAGGAGGCCTTCAATTTGAACGAGAAGGATATTAATGCTCAAAAAGAAGTCATCTGAAGGTGCAAAACTCACTGGTAATCATAAGTACACAGAAAAACACAGAATACTACAGTACTGTAATTGTGATGTGTAAACTTATCTGATTTAAGTATAAAAACTATTGGATCAATCAAAATAATAACTATGACAACTTTTCAATATAAAAAGTAAAATAAGACATAAAAAGAAACAAGAAAAACTTAAAAACCATGGGGATGAATTTAAATGTGGAGTTTTTATGAGTTTTTCTTTTGCGTGTTTGTTTATGCAGTCAGTTTTAAGTTGTCATCTGTTTAAAATAATGGGTTGTAAGAGGGTATTGGCAATTCTCACAGTAACCTCAACTCAAGAAACATATACACAAAAAATAAAATGCAAGACATTAAAGGATACCACCAATGAAAATCACTGTCATTAAAAGAAAGACATGAAATAAGAAAAGAAGGAAGAAAAGAGTGAAACGCAGCCAGAAACAAATAAGAAAATTTCAGGAGCAAAGTCCGTACTTATCCATAAAAACATTGGATGCAAATGGACTAATCTCTCCAATCAAAAGACAAAGTGTCTCAATGGATCTAAAACAAAACCCAATGATCCACTGTGTACAAGTAACACAGATCACCTGTAAAGATATGCATAGATGGAAAATCAAGAAAAGGAAAAAGATATTCCATGCCAATGGAAATAAGAAAAGAGCAAACTTGATACAGTTACATTAGGCAAAATCAATTTCAAGGCAAAAAGTGTAATAAAAGACAAAAGAAGGTATTACATAATGATAAAGGTATCAATTCAGCAAGAGGATTGTATTAGTCCATTCTCAAACTGCTAGTAAAGACATTCCTGAGACTGGGTGATTTATTTAATTGACACATTGTTCAGCATGGCTGGGGAGGCCCCAGGAAACTTACAATCATGGTGGAAGAGGAAGCAAACACGTTCTTCTTCACATGGTGGCAGGAAGGAGAAGTGCTGAGCAAAAGGTGGAAATCCCTTATAAAACCATCAGATCTTATGATAACTCACTAACATGGAACACACTACGGAAGACTGCCTCCATGATCTAATTACATCCCATTAGGTCCCTCCCCCAATATGTGGAGATTACAATTTGAACTACAATTTAAGATGAGATTTGGGTGGGGACACAGCCAGACCATATAAAGGATATAACAATTGTAAATATACATACATTCAACACTGGTGCACTCAGATATATAAGCAAATATTATAAGAGCTAAAGAGAGATTGACCCTAATAAAATAATAGCTGGAGAATTCAACACCTCACTTTCAGCATTGGGCAGACCTCCCAGACCGAAAATGAACAGAGAGACATTGCACTTAATCTACACTATAGAAAAAATGGACTAATTAGATATTTACAGACCATTTCATCCAATGGCTGCAGAATACATATTTTCTTCTTCAGTGCATGAATCATTCTCAAGGATAGACCATGTGTTAGGTCATAAAACACATCCTAAAATATTCAAAAAATTTGAAATAATATCATCTCTGAATGCACTGAAATCAAACTAGAAATAGATGAAAGAGGGATTTGGGGAACTATATAAATGCATAGAAATTAAACAATATGCCCCTAAATGACCAGTGAGTTAATGAAAAAGTTAAAAAGGAAACTGAAAAATGTCTTGAAACAAATTATAATGAAAACACAACATACCAAAACCTATGAGATACTATAAAAACAGTATTCAGAGTGAAACTTACAGCTATAACCACCTACTTCAAAAAAGAAGAAAAACTTCAAATAAACAACCTAACAATGCATCTTAAAGAATTAGAAAAGCAAGAGCAAACTGTATCCAAAAGTAGCAGAAGAAAAGAAATTAAGATCAGAGCAAAATTAAAATTGAAATGAAAAAGAAATACAAAAGATCGATGAAACAACAAGTTTGTTTTTTGAAATGATAAACAAATTGACAAACCTTTAGCCAGACTAACAGAAAAAAAGAGAAAGGCCAAAATAAATAAAGTCAGAGATTAAAATGAAGACAAATAATACTACAGAGGTTAAAAGAATCATCAGTGGCTAGTATGAACAAATATATGCCAACAAATTGGAAAATCTAAAAGAAATGAATAAATTCCTAGACACATACAACTTATCAAGTTTAAATCATTATGAAATCCAAAATTGAAACAAACCAATAAAAAGTAATGAGATTAAAACTATAATAAAATGTCTCCCAGTAATGAAAAGCCCAGAACCCAATGGCTTCCCTGCTGAATTCTACTAAACATTTAAGAAAACCAATACCAATCCTACTCACTTTACCAAAAAAAAAGAGGTGAAAGAATACTTTCGAACTCAATCTATGAGGTCAGTGTTACCCTGACGCCAAAGCCAGACAACGATATACCAAAAGAAGAAAACTCCAGGCCCATATCTCTTATGAATACTGATGCAAAAATCCTCAACAAAAAACTAACCAACTGAATTCAACAATACATTATAAAGATCATTCATTATATCCAAGTGGGATTTAGCCCAGTGATGGAAGGATGGTACAATATATGCAAATCAATTGATGTGATACATCACATCAACATTATGAAGGACAAAAAAATATGATCATTTCAACTGATTCAGAAAAAGCAGAGGGTGAAGTTCAACATCTGTTCATGACAGAAACTCTCAAAAAACTGGGTATAGAATGAATATATCTTAACATAATGAAAGCCACATATGACACAGTCACAGATAGTATGACACTGAATGGGGAAAAACTCAAAGTGTTTCCTCTAAGATCTGGAATATAACAAGGATTTCCCCCTTTCACTGCTGTTATTCAACTTAGTAATAATAGTCTTAGCTAGAGCAATCAGAAAAGAGAAGAAAATAAAGGATGTTCAAAATGGAAAAGAAGAAATCAAATTATCCTTGTTTGCAGATGATTTGATCTTTTATTTGGAAAAACCTAGACTCCAAAAAACCAAAAAAATTTTTAGAACTAATAAACAAATTTAGTAACATTGTAGGATACAAGATTATTAACATATGCCAAGAGCAACTAATATGAACATGAAATCAAGAAAGTAATTACATTTACAATAGCCACAAATAAAATTAATTACCTAGAAATTAACTCAAACAAATAAGTAAAAGACCTTTACAATGAAAACTATGAAAGACTGATGAAAGAAATTGATGAGGATACCAAATAAATAAATAAATAAAAATGGAAATATATTTCATGTTCATTGGTTGGAAGAATCAATAGTGTGAAAATGCCCATAGTATCCAAAGCAATCTACAGATTCAATGCAATCCTTATCAAAATATCAATAACATATGTTGCAAAAACAAAATAAATAATTTTAAAATTTCAATGGAATCACAAAATATTCAGAGTAACCAGAGATATCATGAACAAAATGAACAAAACTGAAGGAATCACATTACCTGACTTTAAATTATACTACAGAGCTATAGTAACCAAAACAACTTGGTACTGGCATTAAAATGGACACATAGACCAATAGAACAGCATAGAGAGCCCAGAAACAAATCTGAACACTTACAGTGAACTCATTTTCATAAAAGATGCTGAGAACATACATTGAGGAAAGGACAGTCTCTTCAGTAAGTGGTGCTGAGAAAACTGGATATCCATATACAGAAGAATGAAACTTGATTGCTATCCTCATCATATATGAAAATCAAATTAAAATAAATTAAAGACAAATTTAAGAACATAAACTATAAAGCTACTACAAAGAAACATTAGGAAATTCTCTAGGACAATATTCTCTTGGATAATAGCCCACAAATACAGGTAACTAAAGCAAAAATAGACAAATGGGATCAAATTAAGTTATAAAGCTTTGGCTCAGAAAATGAAGCAATCAAGAAAGTGAAGAGACAACCCCCAGTATGGGAGAAAACATTTGCAAACTGCCCTTCTGACAAGAGATTAATAACCAGAATATATAAGAAGGCCAAACAACTCTATATGAAAAAAATCTCACTAATAATCCAATGTAAAATGGGCAAAAATTTGAATAGACATTTCTCAAAAGAAGCCATACAAATGGCAAACAGGCATATAAAAAAGTGCTTTACAAGAGCTCCTGAAGGAGACACTACACATAGAAAAAAACAACCAGCACCAGCCACTCCAAAAACGCACGAAATGGTAAAGAGCAGCAACACAATGAAGAATCTGCATCAACCAATGGGCAAAACAGCCAGCTAGCATCAAAATGACAGGACCAAATTCACACATAACAATACTAACCCTAAATGTAAATGGACTAAATGCCCCAATCAAAAGACACAGACTGGCAAATTGGATAAAAAGCCAAAACCCATCTGTGTGCTGTATCCAGGAAACCCACCTCACATGCAAGGATACACAAAGGCTCAAAATAAAGGGATGGAGGAAGATTTACCAAGCAAATGGAGAACAAAAAAAAGCAGGAGTTGCAATTCTCATCTCTGATAAAATAGACTTTAAAGCAACAAAGATCAAAAGAGACAAAGAAGGACATTACATAATGGTAAAAGGATCAATGCAACAAGAAGAGCTAACGATCCTAAATATATATGCACCTAATCCAGGAGCACCCAGATACATAAGGCAAGTTCTTAAAGACTTGCAAAGAGACTTAGACTCCCACACAATAATGGTGGGAGACTTCAACACACCATTGTCAATATTAGACAGATCAACGAGACAGAAAATTAATAAGGATATCCAGGACTTGAACTCAGACCTGGAACAAGCAAACCTAATAGACATTTACAGAACTCTCCAGCCCAAATCCACAGAATATACATTCTTCTCAGCACCACATCACACCTACTCTAAAATTGACCACATAATTGGAAGTAAATCACTCCTCAGCAAATGCAAAAGAACGGAAACCATAACAAACAGTCTCTCAGACCACAGTGCAATCAAGTTAGAACTCAGAATTCAGAAGCCAACCCAGAACCGCACAGCCTCATGGAAAATGAACAACTTTCTCCTGAATGTTGACTGGATAAACACTGAAATGAAGGCAGAAATAAAGATGTTCTTCAAAACCAACGAGAACGAAGACACCACATACCAGAATCTCTGGGACACATTTAAAGCAGTCTCTAGAGGAAAATATATAGCAATAAGTGCTCACATGAGAAGAAAGGAGAGAACTAAAATTGACACCCTATCATCAAAATTGAAAGAGCTAGAGGAGCAAGATCAAAAAAACTCAAAACCTAGCAGAAGACAAGAAATAACTAAGATCAAAGCAGAATTGAAGGAGATAGAGACACGAAAAACCCTACAAAAAATCAATAAATTCAGGATCTGGTTTTTTGAAAAGATCAACAAAATAGACAGACCACTAGCCAGACTAATAAAAAAGAAAAGAGAGAATAACCAAATAGATGCAATAAAAAATGATAAAGGGAATATCACCACAGATGCCACAGAAATTCAAACCATCATCAGAGATTATTACAAACAACTCTATGCACATAAACTAGAAAACTTGGAAGAAATGGATAAATTCCTGGACAGTAGCCTCCTCCCATGCCTAAGCCAGGAAGAAGTCGAAACCCTGAATAGACCAATAACAAGGTCTGAAGTCAAGGCAGCAATTAAGAGCCTACCACCCAAAAAAAGCCCAGGCCCAGATGGGTTCACAGCCGAATTCTACGAGACATACAAGGAGGAACTGGTACCATTCCTACTGAAACTATTCCAAATAATCCAAAAAGAGGGAATCCTTCCCAAATCATTTTATGAGAACAACATCATCCTAATACCAAAACCCGGCAGGGACTCAACAAAAAAAAGAAAACTACAGGCCAATATCCATGATGAACATAGATGCAAAAATCTTCAATAAAATACTGGCAAGCCGATTACAACAACACATCAAAAAGCTTATCCATCATGATCAAGTAGGATTCATCCCGGGGATGCAAGGCTGGTTCAATATACGCAAGTCTATAAATGTAATTCACCACATAAACAGAACCAAAAACAAAAACCACATGATTATCTCAATTGATGCAGAGAAGGCCTTCGACAAAATTCAACAGCCCTTTATGCTAAAAACTCTCAATAAACTAGGTATCGACGGAACATATCTCAAAATAATAAAAGCTATTTATGACAAACCGACAGACAATATCATACTGAATGGGCAAAAACTGGAAGCATTCCCTTTGAAATCAGGCACTAGACAAGGATGCCCTCTCTCACCACTCCTATTCATTATAGTACTGGAAGTTCTAGCCAGAGCAATCAGGCAAGAAAAAGAAATAAAGGGTATTCAATTAGGAAAGGAGGAAGTCAAATTGTCTCTATTTGCAGATGACATGATTGTATATCTAGAAGACCCTATCACCTCAGCCCAAAATCTCCTGAAACTGATAAGCAACTTCAGCAAAGTCTCAGGATACAAAATCAATGTGCAAAAATCACAAGTATTCCTATACACCAATAACAGACTTAAAGAGAGCCAAATCAAGAACGAACTGCCATTCACAATTGCTACAAAGAGAATCAAATACCTAGGAATACAACTAACAAGGAATGTAAAGGACCTCTTCAAGGAGAACTACAAATCACTGCTCAACCAAATAAGAGAGGACACAAACAGATGGAGAAACATTCCATGTTCATGGTTAGGAAGAATTAATATCGTGAAAATGGCCATACTGCCCAAAGTAATTTACAGATTCAACGCTATCCCCATCAAGCTACCAATGACCTTCCTCACAGAACTGGAAAAAACCACCTTAAACTTCATATGGAACCAAAAGAGAACCCGCATAGCCAAGTCAATTCTAAGCAAAAAGAACAAAGTGGGAGGCATCACACTACCGGAAATCAAAGTCTACTACAAGGCTACAGTAATCAAAACAGCATGGTACTGGTACCAAAACAGAGATATAGACCAATGGAACAGAACAGAGGCGTCGGAGGTGACACAACATATCTACAACCACCCGATCTTTGACAAACCTGATAAAAACAAGCAATGGGGAAAGGATTCCTTGTTCAATAAATGGTGTTGGGAAAACTGGCTAGCCATATGCAGAAAGCAGAAACTGGACCCCTTCCTGACACCTTACACTAAAATTGACTCCAGATGGATTAAAGACTTAAACATAAGACCTAACACCATAAAAACACTAGAAGGAAACCTAGGCAAAACCATTCAGGACATAGGCGTAGGCAAGGACTTTATGACCAAAACACCAAAAGCATTGGCAACAAAAGCCAAAATAGACAAATGGGACCTAATCAAACTCCACAGCTTCTGCACGGCAAAAGAAACAAGTCAATAGAGTGAATCGGCAACCAACAGAATGGGAAAAAATCTTTGCAGCCTACCTGTCTGACAAAGGGCTGATATCCAGAATTTACAACGAGCTAAAAAAGATTTACAAAAAAAAACCAAGCCCATTCAAAAATGGGCGAAGGATATGAACAGATACTTTACAAAAGAAGACATACGTGAGACCAACAAACATATGAAAAAATGCTCATCATCACTGGTCATTAGAGAAATGCAAATCAAAACTACATTGAGATACCATCTCACGCCAGTTAGAATGGTGATCATTAAAAAATCTGGAGAAAACAGATGCTGGAGAGGATGTGGAGAAATAGGAACACTTTTACACTGTTGGTGGGAGTGTAAATTAGTTCAACCACTGTGGAAAACAGTGTGGCGATTCCTCAAGGACCTAGAAATAGAAATTCCATTTGACCCAGCAATCCCATTACTGGGCATATATCCAAAGGATTATAAATCGTTCTACTATAAGGACACATGCACACAAATGTTCATTGCAGCACAGTTTACAATAGCAAAGAAATTGCTATTGTAATATTTGGAACCAACCCAAATGCCCATCGATGATAGACTGGACAGGAAAAATGTGGCACATATACACCATGGAATATTATGCAGCCATTAAAAACGAGGAGTTCACATCCTTTGTAGAGACATGGATGAACCTGGAAACCATCATTCTCAGCAAACTGACACAAGAACACAAAATCAAACACCACATGTTCTCACTCATAGGTGGGTGTTGAACAATGAGAACACATGGACACAGGGAGGGGAGCACTATACACGGGGTCTGTTGGGGGGGAGGGGGGAACAGCGGGGGGGGGGGTGTTGGGCAGGGATAGCATGGGGAGAAATGCCAGATATAGGTGAAAGGGAGGGAGGCAGCAAATCACACTGCCACGTATGCACCTATGCAACAACCTTGCATGTTTTTCACATGTACCCTAAAACCTAAAATGCAATTAAAAAAAAAAAAGTGCTTAACATTACTGATCATCAGAGAAATGCAAATCAAAACTACAGTGAGATGTCATTTTATCCCATTTAAAATGGCTTTTATCCAAAAGTCAGGCAATAACAAATGCTGGTGAGGAAGTGGAGAAAAGAGAACCTCCTACACTGTTGATTGAATGTAAATTAGCACAAGTACTATGAAGAATAGCTTGAAGGTTCCTCAGCACACTGAAAATAGAGCTATCACATGATCCAGCAATCACATGGCTGGGTACATACACAAAAGAAAGGAAATCAGTATATCTAGGAGATATTTGCACTCCCATCTTTATTGCAGCATTTTTCACAATATCCAAGATCTGGGAGCAACCTAAGTGTCCCTCAACAGATGAATGGATAAAGAAAATGTGGTGCAGGTACACTTTGGGGTACTATTCAACCATAAAAAGAATAAGATTCTGTCATGTGCAACAACATAAATAGACCTGCAGATCTTTATGTTAAATGAAATAGGCCAGGCACAGAAAGACAAACCAATACTATATGTTCTCCCTTATTTTTGAACTCATGGAGATAGAGAATAGAAGAATGGTTACCAGAGGCTAAGAAGAGTACTGTGGAGCATGGGGGAAAATGGAAATGGTTAATGGGTATAAAAGTATAGTTAGAAAGAATGAATAAGACCTAGCATTTGATAGCATAATAGGGGGGCTACAGACAATTGTGATAGCCTAACTTGTGCTAGCCTAACTAACTCCATCTTAGCTATAAACTCCATTTTTGCCTCTCCCTCCTTGCCATGTCTCCCTCAGGTGCATAACTGGGCCACACTGAAGCTGTGCTTATGTTATGCTGACTCTGTGCTTATCCTGCCATATAACTAATGTAACTACATCCTGCTTGGCAAGCACACTTGCTATTGTGAATGACTCTCCTTGGACCCCCTCCTTGGTGATTGTTTGTTAATATCCTGGCCTGCAACCACGTCCTTCTAACTTGCTCATTCTGATTCTGCACAATTCTGCTTCAGCTAAGCTCCCCCTCCCCTACCTAAAGCAAGGTATAAAAAGGAATCAGGCCCCTTCCTCTGGGCCGAGAGATTTTCAGCATGAGCTGACTCTCAGTCGCTGGCAACAAAGGACTCACAATCAGACTTCAGAGTATGGCGCTTTCCTAACAACTCGCTCAGATATAACACAATAATAATTTAATTGTACATCGAAAATAACTTAGTATATATTATATTGTTTGTAACACAGAGGGTAAATCCTTGCAGGAATTAATAGTCAATTTTCCATGTTGGGATTATTACACATTGCATGCTTGTATCAAATACTTCCTGTACATTATAAACGTATACACCTAGTATGTAGCCACAAAAATTAAAAAGAAAAAAAAAAAGATCAGATATCTTGGAGCCTAATTGCTTCTGGTTCAATTCCCTGATCTGCCGTTTACTGGATCTTTGATATTTGACAGTATCTCTGTGCCTCAGTTTTCTCATGGATAAATAGGGTTACAATAACATATACATTATATAATAAATGAATTAATATGTACAAATCCCTTGAGATATGGCATAAAACAAATAAATGAATGATGTTAGCAACTTCTGTTTTTACATATTCATTATAAATTGTTCTTTGAATCTAACCTCAGAGATTTGGGCAGGTTGTCAAAAACTCTATATGTACAGCCTTAACATTTTTTAAATAAGAATACCAACCCTAATAATATTAAATTTATGTAAAACTTAGTATAAAATTCAGAACCTTCTGTGATTTGCCCTTCACTTAAAAAAATACCTATAAGTTAGATACTATTATTTATTTTTGACTAGAGAAACTATTTCCATTATGTATGTGAAATTTAAGCTCAGATCTGTATATTATAAATGCACTTAAGTATATTGATATATGCTTAATGTAATATTGATATATGCTTAATGTAATATTTATCATTGATATGATAAATAGTATGTTTAATCATATGTTAGGGATATTATAAGGATCGTTACTGCATTTCAAAAAGTTTTCACAAAATTATGTTTTAACGTTCACAACTCAATTTATACAGAGGTTTCTTCATACTATAGATCAAGTTATGCATTATTTCCTTATTTTCAAAATATAAATTTACAGAATATATATTTTTTTGAAACTGAGTCTTGCACTGTTACATGGGCTGGAATGCAATGATGTGATCTCTGTTCACTGCAACTTCTGCTTCATGGGTTCAAACAATTCTCCTGCCTCAGTCCCCTGAGTAGCTGGGATCATAAGTGCCTACCACCATGCTGGCTAATTTTTTGTATTTTTAGTAGAGACAGGATTTCACTATGTTGACCAGGCTGGTCTGGAACTCCTGACCTCGTAATCTGCCTGCCTTGGCCTCCCAAAGTGCTGAGATTATAAGCATGAGCCACCTTGCCCAGCCAACTTGCAGAATACATTTTATATTACAAGGTTTATTAATATATGTTTCTTTATCATCCATTATTATGAACTCCATGGTATTAACAATCAATGTATCATCTATTCAAAATTGTTTTAAAAATCAGCATATATATGTATCTATATCAATATAATCTATATCTATGCATCTCTATCTAATCTATCTATACTTTTTTATTATACTTTAAGTTCTGGGGTACATGTGCAGATCGTGCAGTATTGTTACATAGGTACACATATGCCATGGTGGTTCGCTGCATCCATACCCCTCCCCTGGCCATCTACATTAGGTATTTTTCCTAATATTATCCCTCTCCAATATCTATCTACACTTTGATTTTGTAATTATTATAATTGAGTATTACTATGGCCTATAGATGAATGTTTTGATACATAACTTTCTCTTATTCATTGGTTATTGCAATTTTGCTTTAGTAATATGCTTACACAATACATATAAGCAAGAGTATACATCTAGAGAAGATTTTTGCCCTGAAGTGTGTGCTAAAAAGAACATACAAATAAATCGCAAAAACTTTTCGGGTTCACAAAGAACATTACCATATCAAAGACATTGAAAACTACTGCACAAAAGAAATAATCTATCCCTTCATTTTCAACCATTTTTTAATCTAAATACTGTTTCAGAGTTTCATAATAAATAGCCTATGAAATCTTGGGGGAATTTTGGTTCAGATGTTTGTTACCAGGGATATATTTTTATCATACATTGATTTTAGTATTATTGATTTGTTCAGTACCTGATCTGGTTGGAATCATAATTTTGAATTTTAATAATATAATTTTAAGGTTGATTTTTGCTCTTCACTATATGAAAATATAATGAAGTGTGATATACTTGGATCAAGTTAACAAAATCATAAAAGGATTATACTTTTCAGAATATAAATTGAAATACAGAAGAAAGTTATGATAATGTAACAGCATAAATTATTAACATTTTTTCTGCTCAAAAAATAGTCACTGTGCTTAGAATTTATAAATAGGACATCAAAGCATTTTAAGGTAAAAATCAATGATTTTTTGAAGCTCAGATAAGGAATGATATTATGTATTAAAGCGACTTCACAACTGTCAATTTTGAGACCTGCTATTTCACAGGCACTAATTTTATTTCAGAGATACTTTATACATGCACCAGATATTGTTTATAGCAATGTACTGGGGATGCTAACCCTCCCTTATTGAGTACCTTATAGTAACTTCAACTTCAGCAATATCTTAGAAAGGAGAATGCATATTTTCCTTAAAACCAATCACTTTTTGTGGTAATTTGACCCATAACTGGTGTGAGATCTCAGAATGCTTCAGGACTACAAGTATAAATATTCACCCAGGAGGATAAGGCTTAAAATCCAAAATAATTGCAAATGTTATCATATTTAGTTCCCTAAAGAAAAATTAAATTTTTTGTTTTCACCAGGACCTCTCTCTGCAGATCCAACTATGTGCTCATCATCCTGACTTGTACTTTACTAAGTGCATCAAATTTCTCAAACAGAATATGTCCAGACCTGAACTATTTATTTTCTCCACCAAACCTGTTCCTTCTGTAATCTTTCCCATCTCAGTATATGGAAACTTCCTCCTTCCAGTTGGCAAGGGGAGAAAAACACTTGTCTCCTTTTCTTTCATACCTAACCATTAATCCTTTAGCATACCCTGTCTGCATTTCATTCAAAATAAATTCATAATCACATCATTCAGCACTAACACACCTACAATTCTACTACCAGTCATTAGCATTTATTGCTTGAATTGTTATTCAAAAATTACCATGCAC
Organism: Aotus nancymaae; assembly: GCF_030222135.1. Taxonomy (NCBI): domain Eukaryota; kingdom Metazoa; phylum Chordata; class Mammalia; order Primates; family Aotidae; genus Aotus; species Aotus nancymaae. The sequence goes on from NW_026988435.1 coordinate 3,385,394, forward strand.
CTTAAAAAATCTTGATGTTGTACAAATAAAAGACCAAACATGTTTAAAAGCTATTTTGAATACTATCTTTGATGGGGTTAAGCATATTGTTGACAATCCTAAGCAAAAAGAAAAAAGCTGGAGGCATCACGCTACCTGATTTCAAACTATACTACAATGCTACAGTAATCAAAACAGCATGGTACTGGTACCAAAACAGAGATATAGACCAATGGAACAGAACAGAGGCCGTGGAGGTAACAACACACAACCACAACCATCTGATCTTTGGCAAACCTGACAAAAACCAGCAATGGGGAAAGGATTCCCTGTTTAATAAATGGTTTTGGGAAAACTGGCTAGTAGTGTGCTGAAAGCAGAAACTGGACCCCTTCCTGACACCTTACAATAAAATTAACTCCAGATGGATTAAAGACTTAAACATAAGACCTAACACTGTAAAAACCCTACAAGGAAACCTAGGCAAAACCATTCAGGACATAGGCATAAATGAGGACTTCATGACTAAAACACCAAAAGCATTGGCAACAAAAGCCAAAATAGACAAATGGGACCTAATTAAACTCCAGAGCTTCTGTACAGCAAAAGAAACAATCATTAGAGTGAACCAGCAACAAACAAAATAAGAAACAATTTTTGCAATCTACTCATCTGACAAAGGGCTAATATCCAGAATCTACAGAGAACTAAAACTGATTTACAAGAGAAAAAACAAACAAATCCTTCCAAAACTGGGCAAAGGATATGAACAGACACTTTTACAAAGAAGACATATATGAGGCCAACAAACATATGAAAAAATGCTCATCATCACCGATTACTACAGAAATGCAAATCAAAACCACATTTAAATACCACCTCATGCCAGTTAGAATGGCTATCATTAAAAAATCTGGAGACAACAGATGCTGGAGAGGATGTGGAGAAATAACACTTTTACACTGTTGGTGAGTGTGTAAACTAGTTCAACCATTGTGGAAGACAGTGTGGCACTTCCTCAAGGACCTAGAAATAGAAATTCCATTTGACCCAGCAATACCATTACTGGGTATGTACCCAAAGGATTATGAATCATTCTATTATAAAGACACATGCACACATATGTTCATAGCAGCACTGTTTACAATAGCAAAGACCTGGAACCTACCCAAATGCCCATCAATGATAGACTGGACAAGGAAAATGTGGCACATATACACCATGGAATACTATGCAGCCATAAAAAATGATGAGTTTGTTTCCTTTGTAGGGACAGGGATGTATCTGGAAACCATCATTCTCAGCAAATTGACACAAGAACAGAAAATCAAATACCACATGTTCTCACTCATAGGCAGGTGATGAACAGTGAGAACCCATGGACACAGGGAGGGGAGAATCACACACTGGGATCTGTTGGTGGGGGCCAAGGGAGGGACAGTGGTGGTGGGGAAGGTCAGGGAGGGATAACATGGGGAGAAATGCCAGATGTATGTGACGGGGGGATGGAGGCAGCAAACCACATTGCCACATGTGTACCTATGCAACAATCCTGCATGATCTGCATATGTACCCCAGAACCTAAAGTACAAAAAAAAAAAGATAATAAATTTGTGTTGTTTTAAGCCCCTAAAAAAAGAAAAAAAAAAAGAGATATATTTAGCTTTACAGAAAAACAGTATTTTGTAACATCACTAAGAGAGTACTCTCTATCTAAGGACTGCAATCACCAAATGACTGCAAGCCCTGAACTTTGGAGTTGAATAGAGTTGGACCAGCTTAAGTCTCTGCCCCAAACAAATAAATGCAAGGAAGTAAAAGCATGGAGACATAGTGGCCATTGAAGTGGCCAAAGTTATAATTGGAGGTAGAGTACAATTTTCTACACCTATTCAAACAATCATATGTTCTCTTACATTTTTCAATATAAGAGAGGTTGTCAAAATGCTGAAATTTCTACTAGAATATTTACAAGCTAAATATCATATGAGCTTTGGGTTTGGTTAGGGCATAATGGGAAAGATCTGATACCTAATGCTACCAAATTTTGTAGTAAATATATCAATCAGCTTTACATAAAATAACGTGGTGTCACAGACTGCCCAAAATTTATGTAGCACACAAAAATCAACCCAATTTCTTGCCTGAAGAAGACAAATTTTGAAACGCTGATTTATACACAAAAAGTTCCCCATGGCTTCAGGCTTATTCTGAGGCTTAACATTGCACTGTGCTTGGTTTTATCTATTTTCTTATCTTACTTCCTACATTCCCTTGCTGCTCCGTCCCAGAAGTACTTCCTTCATAAATCACTTACACCTGAATGCTTGACTCATATTTGGCTTCTGGGAGAACCAGATCCAAGAAGTATCACCTTGATTCTTTTAAAGGTGATGGCCACACCACCTTTGATTTGATCTATGCCTCCAATTGCATTTATCGGACATGACTTTGACTTGCTTGGCCTCCAGTACTTGTATTAAACTGAATCTTTTATTGAAGTTGGAGAGCACTTTTATTTTCTAACCAAGTTCTAGATTTTCTGAATTTTCAGTATTCTCTTCCAATTTTTGTTTACAAAACAAATTTGCTGTTTTTCTCTGAGTTTGTTCTTTTTAAAAAAGTATTCTTTATCAAATGCAGATAGTAGAGTCAGCTGATGTGTTCACCAAGATCATTAGGCATATTTCCTGTTTCCCTGTTTATTATAGGCCATACTTCTAACAAACGTTTGACCATTTCATAAGACATGTCTCTGTCTTTTCAATATCCCATAATAAGTTTTAATCTAAATTTTTGGTCTTATATATTAGTTACTTTGTCCCTGACTAACCTTACACTCAATGTTAACACATTATAAATTTTTGCTGTGACAATACCCTACTTCTGGATACTAATGTTATCTCTGACATCTGTATTCCTAGTAACATCTTGTAAAAAAACACTACAAAGCTTCAGGAGCATGTAATAAGAGGCTTTTATTTTGAACTTACATCTCTGTGGTTTGGCTAGGATATAAATGAGTAAGTTAAGCTCAGCTTGGTCGGCTCTAGGCCGTGGGATTTTGTCTTAATTATTCTTTCGTGACCAATGGACTTTCTGGGTCATGATCCTCTCATGATAGTGGCACATGCACTGAACACAAGCTCAAATACACGTGCACATTTCAATCCTTTGCCCAAATCATGTCTACTGCCATGCCACTGGCCAAGTAAGTCATATGACGGTACCAAATTAGTGAAGTGGAGAGTATGTGCTACCTCTTTTAGGAGGAAATGCAAAGTAATATAACAAAGGGCACGGAGAAAGAAATGGGTAAATAAATGGGAAAAATAATTCCATTTGACACAGAAGAGTACATTGCTAACATATCTTCAAGCAGGAATGATAGAAACTGGATGATCATTCAGTCCCTTGGACTCCAGAACTCTCTCAACAGAATTATTAAATTGATCTTGTTCTGGAAAGACGTTTTGCCTATACCTATCTCAACTATGGATGGCTGTGGAAGCAGTCAACAAGGGCTATTCTTCCAGACAGCAGAGGTGGAAGCTTCCTGATTGACTTACCAAATAATTCACTATATTGTCGGGGCAAAGAGTCCCTGCATTGCTGTCCATTATGTGGGCTTTATGTATTCTGTTCAAACCTTCCCATTTCCAAATGTGAACTATTACTGACATAATTATTACCATGGAATAGTAGAAACATTGTAAGAAGATGAATGTACATTTAACCAAATACCACTAGGCCATAAAGAGGCTCAGGAGGAAATCTGACAAAGAAAAATGAATATTTCTGAGCACTTTAGACATGAGCATGTAGTTTTTAAAATTTTGAGTTGTCTCCTTTTTATCTGAAATAGCTTCGTTTTATAATAGCTCAGGTACTTCTAAAGGCTAATATATCTTCCTACAGATTCCTACCTTAGTATCTTCACAAACATTCACATGCTTATGAGATGTGTATAGATTTCAACTAGACAGGGTAGAGTATAAATCTCTCAGTGACATCCATTCTATCCTAGAACATTAGCTCCGTGGTTAGAGTAGAGTTAATCCCACTGTCGATTTCAGGATTGGATCCTTATTGGTCTGTGTCATTTAGGCCAATGCAACCCACCTTATCTCATTGCTAACTTCAGAGTAGGTGTATAATCTATGTGGTCTGTGAGAGTAAAAATTAGAAGTCTTGTTCAAAGGTTATGGGTAGAGATGTGTTCTTTTCCTGGTAGTAGATGGAAAAACATATAAATCCAGATTGTTTCTGGAACCCAAAATGAAGAAAAAGTTAATATGGAATGAATACAAAGTCAACATCATCAGAGAGTATTTAAGGTGGACTTCAGGTCAAACTTCGTCTTAAACCTGTCCTTTACCAGGTCTTTTTAGTTAGAAAAACCAGTATATACCTTTTATTATTTAAGGTATTTTTACAATTTATTCGTATTTCAAAACAACTCAAAACAGTACACACACAAATATTACCAAAAATAAATACTTATGTTTGTATGAGTTATAAAAATTAAACTGGGAATCAACAAGTTGGACGTCAGAGACCCAGTTAGAAAGTCGGTAATTATAAAGACGACAGACGGACAAATATATAATGAAGGGAAGAAACCAGCGTAAAAAGGTAGAGAATACTCAAAATCAGAATGCCTCTCCCTCTACAGGGGATTGCAATTCCTCATCAGTAACGGAACAAGGCTTAATAGATTACACCGGTATTCCAATAACAGAAGCAGGTTTCCAAACGTGGGTGATAAGAAACTTCTGTGAATCAAAAGAACTTATTCTAACCCAATGCAAAGAAACTAAGAACCTTGAAAAAAGGTTTAACGAAATGTTAATGAGAATGGACAATTTAGAGAAGAATATAAGTGAATTGATGGAGCTGAAAAACACAACACGAGAACTTCGCGAAGCATGCACAAGTTTAAACAGTCGAATTGATCAAGCGGAAGGAAGGATATCAGAAGTCGAGGACCAGCTCAGTGAAATGAAACGAGAAGACAAAAATGCAGAAAAAAGGATGAAAAGGAATGAGCAAAGTCTCCAGGAAATATGGGACTATGTGAAAAGACCTAATTTACGTTTGATAGGTGTACCTGAATGTGATGAAGAGAATGAATCCAAGTTGGAAAATACTCTTCAGGATATCATTCAGGAAAATTTTCCCAACCTGGCAAGGCAGGGTAATATTCAACTCCAGGTAATACAGAGAACACCACAAAGATATTCTTCAAGAAGACCAACCCCAAGGCACATAATTGCCAGATTTATTAGGGTTGAAATGAAGGAGAAAATACTAAGGGCAGCTAGAGAGAAAGTTCAGGTTACCCATAAAGGGAAACCTATCAGACTTACAGCAGATCTCTCAGCAGAAACCCTACAAGCCAGAAAAGAGTGGGGACCAATATTTAACATCCTTAAAGAAAAGAACTTTCAACCCAGAATTTCCTATCCAGCCAAACTAAGCTTTATGTGCGAAGGAAAAATTAAATCTTTTGCGAACAAACAAGTACTTAGAGAGTTCACCACCACCAGGCCTGCTTTACAAGAGCTTCTGAAAGAAGCACTATACATATAAAGGAACAACCAATATCAGCCTTTCCAAAAATATATCAAAAAGCAAAGAACTTTAACACAATAAAAAATTCACATCAACTAATGGGCAAAACAGCCAGCTAGCATCAAATGCTGGTATTAAACTTACATATATTTTAATTGGATAAAAAGCCAAAACCCATCGGTATGCTGCATCCGGGCCCATCTTACATGAAACAATACACAAAGACTCAGAGAGAAGGAGGAAGATTTACCAATTGAACAGAGAGTAAAAATAAACTAATAAACAAAAAGCAGCAGATGCAATTCTCACCTCTGATAAAGTAGACTTTAAAGCAACAAAGATCAAAAGAGGCGAGGAATGATATTACATAATGGCAAAAGGATCAATGCAACAAGAAGAGCTAACGATTCTATAGATCAACGAGATAGAAAATTAACAAGGATATTCAGAACTTGAACTCAGACCCGGAACAAGTAAACTTAATAAATATTTATAGTACTCTCCACTTCAAATACACAAAACATACATTACCACCTCACACCTATTCCAAAGGTGACTATATAATTGGAAGTAAATCACTCCTCAGTAATCGCATAGCATTTCATAGGTTTAAATTAAATATTGGTTGGCTGTTTGTTTGTTATCTTCTTCCCTTACTCCTTCCTGATTACATCATTAAGTATAATTATCAGTATAAAAGAGGTTTTCAATACCCATTACTAAATTGCATTCTAGCCTGGGCAAGAAAGCAATACTCCCATTCTCTCTCCCTCTTTCTTTTCCTTCTCCCTCCTCCCCATTCTCTCTCTCTCTTTCTCTTCCTTTTTTCTCCTTCCTATTCTCTCTCTCTCTTTCTCTAAAAAAAAAAAAAAAAAAAAAAAGAAGAGGCAAAAGTCACCCAGGGTTTTAGGATCAGTCAAGCCTCTTGCAACTGACTACTGGGAACATTCATTTTGAGACATTTCTGGCTGGAGGTGGGTTGGGTGGGGCTGGGCATGGGAATTTAGCTGGCTTCTGGTGTCCTGAATATTACAAATAGTGATTAAAAAAAAAAAAAAAGAAAAAGAAAAGCAGCCTTACCTGAGCACCACAGACTCCAGTGTAGGGCTCGCCGGCTTTGCCCTCTGCCTCTGCTGTCCCCATTTCCAACTGAGGCTCCTGGGGCTGCCTGACAGGGCTGGATACCTCAGGCCCCCTACTAGCCTCTTGCCCCTTCATCTCGTTGAGCTTCTCCTCTAGCTTTTCCATGACAACCTCAGTGGTAAACCTCCTTGCATTGACACCCAGCTCAGGGAACTCCCTGTCATTGTCGTCAAAAAAAAAAAAAAAAAAAAAAAAAAATTAAACTGTTTCTATTTGTGAAGTAGATACATCAGGGCAATGTAGGAACAATATCAAGAGCAGGAAAGAAATAATATGCACTGGGTAGTCCATGAACTATAGAAAGAAAGTCCAACACTATGTTTGAAGTTCATGGATAGGCTAAAATCTCAAGTGAAAAGCTGACTACATAGTATGATTATTTGTGTCCTGAGAGATGTACCCTCTGAGTGATGTTAGTAAGTCAGGACAAGATGTTGATACGGAATAAAGAAGTGAATAGCAAATTCAGCCACACATCAGGTGACCAGGAATTGTGAGGCATGAGGAAATATCACAGAAGGCTAGGAGAGACCTCATATCTCCATTATGCATGAGGCAGACTCTCTACCGAGTCACCAGATCAGGGCCACATGGCAGCTGGGAGGAGAGGCAGAGCGAGATGACAGAATAGAAGTCTCCACCAATAGTCCCTCACCTCTCTGCCAAAAGAACACCAATTTACAACTATCTACACAGAAAAACAAAACAAAACAAAAAAACAAAACACAAACACAAACACCTTTATAAGAACCAAAAATCAGGTGAGGCCTAATAGTACCTGATTTATCTTTGTATTGCTCAAAAAGGCTCTGAAGAGTTATAAAATACAGTCCTGCATCACTGAGGCCAACCCTTCTCCACCCCTGGCAGTGGCCACGTGGTGCAGAGAGTGTCTCTGGGCATTGAGGTGAGCAACTGTGAGGCACTTAATTCAGTGCATCCTGTTAGAGCAGAAAGGAACACGGGATCAAACTCAGCTGTCACTTGCCCATGGACAGAGCATTTAAACCGACCTTAGACAGAGGGGAATTGCTCAGCCCAGTGGTCTGAACTTGTTGCAAATCTTGCCACTGTGGGCTACAGTGCTCTGTGTATCTGAAGGGACTTGAAAGACACTCTAACTCTTAGGAGACTCCCAGTGTTGAACTAGGCCTAGAGACAGTGGACTGTAGGGTCAGGTACCATGCTGAGACACCAACCAGGGTAGCTAAGGGAGTGTTGGCATCGCCTCTCCCCTAACCCCAAGCTGTACAGCTCAGAGCTCCAAAAGAGACCCCTTCCCTCCACTTGAGGAGAGGAGAGGAGAGGAGAAGGAAGGAGAGGAGAGGAAAGGGAAGAGTGGGATGGACTTTTTCTTGCATCTTAGATACCAGCTCAGCCATAGCACAATAGGGCACTGGCCAGAATTGCAATGCCCCCATTCCAGGCCTGGCTCCCAGATGACATTCCTAGACACGCCCTGGGCCAGAAGATAACCTACTGCCTTGAAGGAAAGGACTCAGTCCTGGCAGCATTCATCACCTACCAACTAAAGAGCCTCGTGGGCATGAATAACTAGCAGCAATACACAGATACGATGCTGAGGGCCTTGGGTGGGCCTCTGAGATTCAGGATATTACCAGTTGTGGTGGTCATGGGGCAAAACTCCTTCTGCTTGTGAAAAACACAGGGAAAGGTAAAGGGGACTTTGTCTTGCACCTTAGGTCCCAGCACGGCCACAGAGGGATTGAGCACCAAGCAGACTCTTGGGGACCCTGATTCCAGGACTTGACTTTTGGATAGCATTTCTGGAGCTGCTCCGGGCCGTAGGGGAGTCGCTATTCTGAAGGGTGGGTCCCAGGCCAGGCAGCATGCACTACAAGCTGATTTAAGAGCTCTTGGGTCTCAAGGCATCAAGGAAACACTGAAAGCTGTCTAGTAGTGCTTCTCATGGCCTGTGCTGGCAGTGGCTATGGAGCAAGGCTCCTCTGCCCTTGGAAAAAGGAAGAAAGGGTGTGAAGGACTGTACCTTGTGGTTTGAGTGCCAGCTCAGATGCAGTATAACAGAACACCAGATAGGCTCCTAAGATTTTTGACCCTAGTCACTAACTCCCAGAAAGCAATTCTGGACCTACATGGGGCCTGGAGAACCTCACTGCCCTGAAGGCAAGGACACAGCCCTGGCAGGCTTTGCCACTGGTTGATTGTAGAGACCCAGGGCCTTGAGAAATCATAGGCAGTAACCAGGTAGTGGTTACCTTGGGTGAGAACAAGTGCTGTGCTAGCTTTAGGGCTGACCCAGCTCAGTTATACTGGTGGTACCATAAGGATGCTCATGATACCCCATCTCGGCTTTAGGTGGCTCAGAACAGAGAGAGACAGAGAGAGAAAGAGAGTGAGAGAGAGACCCTGTTTGTTTGGGAGAAAGTAAGGGAAGAGAACAAGAGTCTCTGCCTGGTAATCCAGAAAATTTGCCTGGATTTTGTCCAAGACCGTAAAGGCAGTACCTCTATAAGGTCACAAAAATCACAGCATCACTGGACTTAGAGTGCCCTCTAGAATATATACAGATTATACCACAACACCCAATTCCTTTCAAAAATTGGGAAAGCATTCCAGAGAATGAGTACAAATAAGTCCAGACTGTGCAGTGAAAACATCAATTCCCAAACATCAAAGAACATATACTAGCATCAGCACAATCCAGGAAAATATGACCTCATCAGATGAACTAAATAAGACACCAGAAACCTATTTGGGAGAATTAGAGATTTGTGATCTTTCAGATGGATAATTTAATATAATTGTGTTGAGGAAACTCAAAGAAATTCAAAATAACACAGAAAAGAAATTCTGAATTCTGTGAGATAACAAAGAGATTGAAATAATTTTAAAAACTAAAAAAAAAATTCTGGAGCCAAAAAATATAATTGGCATACCAAATAATGCATCAGAGTTCTTTAATAACAGAATAGATGAAGTAGAAGAAAGAATTAGTGAGCTTGAAAACAGGTTTTTCAAAAATTCACAAAGAAGACAAAAGGAAAAAGAGTTAAAAAAGTAAGCATGCCAACAGGATCTAGAAAATAGCCTCAAAAGGGGAAATCTAAGAGTTATTGGCCTTCAAGAGGGTAGAGAAAGACATAGGAGTAGAAAGTTCATTGAAAAGGATAATATTAGAGAACTTCCCAAACCTAAAAAAAGATATGGATATCCAAGTACAAGAAGGTTATAGAACACCAGGAAGATTTAGCCCAAAGAAGACTAACCTCAAGGAGTTTAATAATTAAATGACCAAAGATCAAGGGTCCTAAAAGTAGTATGAGAAAAGATAAAAATAACATACAGTGGAGCTCCAATACATCTGGCAGCAGATGTACCATTGGAAACCTTACATGCCAAGAGAGAGCGGCAATGACATATTTAAAGTGTTGAAGGAAAAACATCTTTTACTCTAAAATAGTATATCTGGTGAAATTATCTTTCAAACATGAAGAAAAAATGAAGATATTCCCCCCCAAAAAAGCTGAGGGATTTCATCAACACCAGACCTATCCTACAAGAAATGCTAAGGGAAGTACTTCAACCAGAAAGTAAAGGACATTCATGAGCCATAAGTAATCACCTGAAGGTACAAAATACAGTGGCAATAGTAAGCACACAGAAAAGCACAGAATATTAGAACACTGTAACTGTGGTGTGTAAACTACTCTTATCCTAAATAGAAAGACTAAACAATAAACCAATAAAAAATAACAACTTTTCAAGACATAGTAAGTACAATAAGATATAAATAAAACAACAAAAATATTAAAAGCAGGGGGATGAAGTTAAGGAATAGAATTTTTATTTGTTTTCCTTTTGCCTGTTTAAGGTTTGTTTGTTATGCAAACAGTGTTAAGCTGTAACCAGGTTAAATTAATGAGTTATAAGGTAACATTTGCAAGCCTTATGGTAACCCCAAACCAAAAACATGGAGACCCAAAAATTAAAAAGCAAGAAACTAAATCATAGCACCAGAGAAAATCACCTTCACTAAAGGAAGACAGGAAGGAAAGATGGAAAGAAGAGAAGACCACAAAACAACCAGAAAACAAATATCAAAATGGCAGGAGTAAATCTTTACTTAACAATACTAATATTAAATGTAAATGAACTAACTCTCTAATTGATTTGCTGAATAGAGGAAGAAAACCAATGATCTGTTGCATACAAAAAGCATTTCACCTATAAAAATATACATAGATTGAAAATGAAAAGATGGAAAAAGAGATTGCATGCCAATGGAAACCAAAAAATAGCAGGAGTCACTATACTTAACGTCAGAAAAAATAGATTTCAAGACAAAAACTGTAAGAGACAAAGAGGGTCACTACAGAATGATAAAAGAGTCAATTTAGCAACATAATTTAATAATTTTAAATATATATACATGCAACATTAGAGCACCCAGATATATAAATCAAATATAATTAGAGCTAAAGAGAGAGATAAGACCCAATACAATAATAGCTCTAGATTTCAACATTCCATATTCAGCATTGGACAGATATCCCAGGCAGAAAACCATCAAAGAAACATTAGACTTAATTTGCTCTATAGACCAACTGGATTTAACACGTATTTAGAGAACTTTTCTCCCAAGAGCTACAGAATGCACATCCTTTTCTTCAGCACATGAAATATTCTAAACGACAGACTATATGCTAGGCCATGAAACAAGTTTTAAAGCATTTTTTAAAAACCTAAAATAATATCAAGCATCTTCTCCAACCACAACAGAATAAAACTAGCTAATATCAAGAGGACTTTGGGAAGCTATACCAATATACGGAAATTAAACAATATGTGCTTGAATAACCAGTGGGTCAATGAAGAAATTAAGAAGAAAATAGAAAACTTTCTTGAAATAAATAATAATGGAAAACAAAACATCAGAACTTACGGGATAGGGCAAAAGCAGTACTAAGAGGGAAGTTTATTGCTATAAATACCTACATCAAAAAAAAGAAAAACCCTTAAATGAACAGTCTAATAATGGTTCTTAAAGAACTAGAAAAGCAAGAACAAACTAAACTCAAAATTAGTAGAAGAAAGAAATAATAAGATCAGAACAGAAATAAGATAAATTTAAATAAAAAAGCAAAAAAGATCAATGAAACAAAAAGTTGGTTTTTTTGAAAATTTAAACAAAATTGACAAAATTTTAGCCAAACTCAGAAAAAAGAAAAAAGTCCAAATAAAAATAAATCAGAAACAAATGAAATTTTTTAGAAAAGGAGACATGACAACTGATACTGCAGAAATTAAAGGGATCATTAGTGGCTATTATGAGCTACTATATGCAATAAATTAGAAAATCTATTAGAAATGGACACATTCCTGGATGTATACAACCTACCAAGATTGAACCACGAAGAAATCTGAATCCTGAACAGATGAATAACAAGTAATAAGATCAAAGTCATAGTAAAGTCTCCCACTAAAGAAAAGCCCAGGACCTGATAGATTCACTGATGAATTCTACCAAACACTTAAAGAAAAATTAATACCAATTCTCCTCAAACTATTCTGAAAAATTGAGGAGGGAATACTTCTGAACTTATTCTACAAGGATTGTGTTACGCTGATACCAAAATCAGACAAATACACATCAACAAAGGAAAACTACAGTCCAGGCTGGGCGCAGTGGCTTATGCCTGTAATCTCACCACTTTAGAAGGACGAGGTGGGGGATCACTTGAAGTCAGGAGTTCGAGACCAGCCTGGCAACCATGGCAAAACCTGATCTCTTCTAAAAATACAAAAAATATTAGCCAGGCATGGTGGCAGATGCTAGTAATCTCAGCTACTTGGGAGACTGAGGCAGGAGAGTCACTTGAATCCAGGAGGCTGGGGTTGCAGTGAGCAGATATCTCACCACTGCACTTCAGCCTGTGCAACACAGCAAGACTGTCTCAAAGCAAAACAAAACAAAACAAAACAAATCTATAGGCCAATATCTCTGATAAATATTCATGCAAAAATCCTCAACAAAATGCTAGCAAACCAAATTCAACAGTACATTAGGGAGATCATTCATCATGACCAAATGCTATTTATCCCAGGGATACAAGGATGGCTCAACATATGCAAATAAATGTGATCTATCATATCAACGAAGTGAAGAATAGAAGCCATATGATCATTTCGATTGATGCTAAAAATATCTGATATAATTCAGCATCTCTTCATGATAAAAACCCCCACAAAATTTGAGATAGAAGAAATATGCCTCAACATAATAAAACCCTTATGCAACAGACCCACAACTAGTATACTGAATGGGGAAAAACTGAAAACATTTCCTCTAAGATCTGGAACACAAGGATGCCACCTCTCACCACCACGGTTATTCAACATAGTACTGAAAGTCCTAGCTAGAACAATCAGAGAAGAGAAAGATATAGAGACTATCCAAATTGGAATGGAAGAAGTCAAATTAGCTTTGTTTGCAGATAAGATCTTATATTTGGAATAACCTAAAGACCCTACAAGAAAATTATTAAAGCTAATAAATAAATTCAGTAAAGTTATAGGATACAAAATCCAGCAGCAAATCTGTATGCCAACAATGAACAATGTGAACAAGAAATAAAAAGGTAATCCCATTTACAATAAGCACACATAAAATTAAATACCTAGGATTAACTTAACCAAAGAATTGAAAGATCTTTGCTGTAAGCCATCTTACCTTTGCTATGACATGATCAAAAGCATAAATTTTTAATCCTGAGACAAGCTACACCTGTATATTACTGCAGCGACCAATCAGCGCTTTGTTACTTAATCACTGTGCTAAATGTTGTATCTAAAAATAATCCTTATAAAAATTTGTGCTTCTGCATTAAAAACAAGCGTTGGTGGTCTTCTGACATGACACTTAATTAATAATAAGAATAATAACTGTAATTTAGTGTCCTCGTTCAAAAATCACAGGCCAAAAATGTCAGGCATATAAAAAAGTGACTTAGTATTCTCAGGGAAACTACCTTATTTTAATCAATTCTTGGTAAAACTGGTCATTTCAGATTTATATTGGTCGACTTAGTATATTTTCCTTTAGTTCCTACACCCAGATAGCTTTTTAAGGTCTGTTGGTCTAAGATAGATTTATGGCATTACGCTAGTGAGAAGTTTTATTAGCCATGCATACAACTCTAGTTAGCATGCATTGAGATACTTACGTTCACTTCTAGCCTTATGGCCCAGATGGACTTGGTTGTTTCCCTTGCCATAATTGTGAGATGCCTCTAGGCTATAGGCACTTTCTTCCTTTTATTTCCTATACTTTCCTCCAAACATTGGGGAAGTTTGATTGTTCTCTAAAACTACTCTGTGCCCCAGGCTGTTCAGTGCCACAGCCCCTCTTACTCCTGTCCCTAGCCTTCCAAACAGCTTCTCCAGGAGGCACTTTGCTTTACTGCCTCCTGTGATAAAAAGACTGGGACCACAGTAAAACTGCTGCTTCACAAACGTCCAGAGGTGAAGCAGGCACTCACTCCCTTTAATCTCAGGGTTCTAAAGACTTTAGTTGACCACTGACACTCTGCCTGCCATCCAAATTCTTTTCCCACTCAATTTCAATGTAGGAAACTTTCTCGCAGGTGAGATATACTAGTACAATTGAAGAGGGAGACCCAGGCATCTCAGATCAAGTTCCCCTTTGACTATCACACTGCATTTCAATAGAAAAGGCTGACCGACTGGTGCCTCCTGTTTCACCTTCCTGTAGGTGGCAGGCTGGGTCTTGGGGAAACTCTCCAGAAGGCACTATTTTTACTTAAAATCAAACCAGAAACCTTTTCACGTGTGAGTCCTAAAACTGTAAATCGGAACCCTTTCATATGTGATTCCTAAAACTGTAAATAAAAATCTTTTCACATGCGAGTCCTAAAACTGTAAACCGAGACCGTTTTCATATGTCATTTCTAAAGCTATAAACCTAAGATGCTTCCACGTGTAATATCTGAAGTATAAGCCTATATAAGGGCAGAACCTTCCTTTGTTAGAGGAGCTGAACTTTGGACAAATTATGCTCAGGCTCCCTGCAGAATAAACTCTTTCCTCCTGTATTTGGTGTTCAGGAGATCCATTTCCCATGACTGCTCCTGCTACACAATAAGCACTCTTCCAAATGAGTCTATCTGATATCAGGTTGTGATTTTATTAGTTTACGGTGAAGTCCAATAATGCGATGTCTTTTCTTGGTCTACTTTGCCAAGTTCTCCTTAGGACAATATTTATTACAGCATGAATGGTAGACGGGGAATTGTTAGGAATAAAGCAATAGGTGATTCTAAAAAGATCTGGTCCCTAGTGATCCCTGTGTGCAAGGCACTGTGCTATTGAATTTGCTCTCTCACTTACTCTTCACAACCACACTATGTACACTTAGTGTGCACAGTAATTAGTTTTGTAGATTTCTGCTTCCTATATCAAACTTGTAACCTTACAAGGTAGGAAGGTTTAGTTTATTTATCTCTGGCCCTCAGAAACTTACTCCTAGGTCTGGCAGTTAGAAGATGCAAAATACATGCTAAATGAGCAGAACACTTCTAAAGTTAGCTCTCAAGACTAAAAATTGGATGTTAATGTCAATGGAGCTTTAGGAACATTGGTTTAAAAAGAACAATGACTAGGTCATATTGTTTTTCACATAAGGTAGAAAGGAAAAGTTTCATTTTTTAATTGGAAAAAGAGGGAAAAACAGAGAACCTGTTTTTTAGTTTATGCTGCATTAATTTACAACTCTGAGTTTGTTTGTTGTTAAAATATTTACATATTATGATTATATGTTTGTATTGTTTCTCTCAGTAGACGAAAATGTATTAAATGTTTAACTAAAATTTATTAAAAACACTATGAGATACTTGTGAATATTTAGATATCAATTGGGCATATGTCTTGTCCTTTAAATTTTAGTGTCTTCTGATTTACTCAAAGTGGAATTTTAATTCAGTTACAAGTAGATCCTGTAACTACATTATTCTAATGAGGTTAATAAGAAATGGATTTCAGCAGAATACTGAAATTACTGAAAGTGATGTCTACTAGTGACTTTTGAGATAAAGTAATCCAGCATGATCTGAAACATTCAGTAGGACTTATTGAGAAATGTCTCCAACTTTAATGACAAAACTTCTACTAAATGCCAGCAATCTGGCTTTTTCCAGGACCCACTCTTCTATACCAGTTTTCAAATTTGTTTTTCCATCTAGGAAAAAGATCACATTTAAAAAAGAGTAAAATTATACTGGTTTTGGTTGAAAAGGAAAATAGAGGGCTGTTTTAGGGTTGAAGCTCAAAAAGTCAGCCAATATCCTCAAAATGGCCATACTGTCCAAAGTAATTTATAGATTCAATGCTATCGACATCAAGATATCATTGACTTTCTTCACAGAATTGGAAAAAAAAACACCTTAAAATTCATTTGGAACCAAAAGAGAGCCCACATAGCCAAGACAATCCTAAGGAAAAAAAAAAAAAAAGACAGAAGTGGAGGCATCAGGCTACCTGATTGCAAATGATACTACAAAGCTACAGTAATCAAAACAGCATAGCACTGATACCAAAACAGAGATATAGACCAATGGAACAGAGAAGAGGCTTCAGAAGTAACACCACACATCTACAACCATCTGACCTTTGACATACCTGACAAAAACAAGCAATGGGGAAAGGATTCCCTGTTTAATAAATGGTGTTGGGAAAACTGGCTAGCCATTAGCAGAAAGCTGAAACTGGATCCCTTCCTTACACCTTATACAAAAATTCACTCTAGATGGATTAATGATTTAAACATAAGGCTTAATATCATAAAAACCCTAGAAGAAAACCTAGGCAATACCATTCAGGACATAGGCATGGATAAGGACTTTATGACTAAAACACCAAAAGCAATGGCAACAAAATCCAAAATAGACAATTGGGATCTAATTAAACTTAAGAGCTTCTGCACACCAAAAGAAACTATCATTAGAGTGAACTGGCAACCAACAGAATGGGAAAAAGCTTTTGCAAGCTACCCATCTGACAAAAGGCTAATATCCAGAATCTACAAAGAACTAAAACAGATTTGCAAGGAAAAAAAACCCCATCAAAATGTGGGCAAAGTATATGAACAGACACTTCTCAAAAGAAGACATTTATGCAGCCAACAAACATATGCAAGAAACTCATCATCACTGGTCATTAGAGAAATGCAGATCAAAACCACATTGAGTTAGAATGGAGATCATTAAAAAACCAGGAGACAACAGATGCTGGAGAGGTTGTGGAGAAATAGGAACACTTTTACACTGTTGGTGGGAGTGTAAACTAGTTCAACCATTGTGGAAGACAGTGTGGCAATTCCTCAAGCATCTAGAAATAGAAATTCCGTTTGATCTAGCAATCCCATTACTGGGTATATACCCAAAGGATTATGAAGCGTTCAGTTATAAAGACACATAGACATGTATATTTATTGCAGCACTGTTTACAATAGCAAAGACCTGGAACCAACCCAAATGCCCATCAATGATAGACTGGATAAAGAAAATGTGGCACATATACACCATAGAATACTATGCAGCCATAAAATGGATGAGTTCATGTCCTTTGCAGGGACATGGATGAGACTGGAAACCATCATTCTCAGCAAACTGACACAAGAACAGAAAACCAAACACTGCAAGTTCTCACTCATAAGTCAGTGTTCAATAATGAGAACACATGGACACAGGGAGGGGAACATCACACACTGGGGCCTGTCAGGGTGTGGGGGAGCTAGGGGAGGGATAGCAGGGGTTGGGTTGATCAGGGAGGGATAACATTAGGAGAACCTCCTAATGTAGATGATAGGGGGCATGGATGCAGCATAACACCATGGCATGTGTATACCTGTGTAATGAACCTACACAATCTGCACATGTATCCCAGAACTCATAGTATAATAATTAAAAAAATTTAAAAATTAAAAATAAGTTATATGACATCCCCTGAATGGCTTCTGAAAAGTCACATTTTGAAAACTCCTGCTTTTGACAAAAGTGGTTCCTTATGAAGAAGAATGAAATGGCAAGTATGTGGAATTCACTGGGACAAATTGATAACATATGTTGCTTTAACTGCTATTTCCCTTAATTTTGGTCATATAATATATTCTGGACCTTCTCAATGGTAGGAGGAAATGAATCCAGTAAAGAAAATAACAGTCTTTTAATTCATTTTAATGATATAACCAGGAGTGGAGTTGATTATGAGCAAATTAGTAATTTTCAAGAAGAAATGGTTTTTGCAAATTTTCATATTCCTCTAAGATTGCTTTAAGCATGAGATGTGCTATTATTTACACTGTGGCAGTTTTGATTCATCAGTGAGAATTATTTTTGGCATTTAGGTGCATGAAAACCACCTCTACTCCATGCATTCAAAAACTCACAATTATTTCCGAAAAAATATAAAAAATATAATATTGTAGGTACTACTGTGTGTGTGTGCATGTGTGTTTTACTATAAATATTAAGTTGGTGCAAAAGTAATTGCAGTTTTTGCCATTACTTTAAGTGACAAAAACCACAATCACTTTTGCACCAACCTAATAGTAATCCTGGGTAATAAATCTTGGAATAGGAGAGAGTGGGGTCAGCAGATGAACCAAGGGGCATTAGATCATTTGTTAGGCCTTAGACTCAGATTTAAATCATAAACATATATAGCTGAACAAATGAATTTTAATTATACTAATAATGATCAGCATTAATATTATTGTTAATATTAATGATAATTGATAATACTTTTTTTTTTTTTTTTTTTTTTTTTTTTTTTTTTTTTGAGACGGAGTCTCGCTCTTGTTACCCAGGCTGGAGTGCAATGGCGCGATCTCGGCTCACCGCAACCTCCGCCTCCTGGGTTCAGGCAATTCTCCTGCCTCAGCCTCCTGAGTAGCTGGGATTACAGGCACGCGCCACCGTGCCCAGCTAATTTTTTTGTATTAGTAGAGACGGGGTTTCACAATGTTGACCAGGATGGTCTCGATCTCTTGACCTCGTGATCCACCCGCCTCGGCCTCCCAAAGTGCTGGGATTACAGGCTTGAGCCACCGCGCCCGGCCAATTGATAATACTTTTACAAAACTACTGACTTTGGGCATCTTCATAGTTAAGCTTGTGCTACTCTTTCTCTTCCATGCTTTCCTGCCATTAAACTTTATGTATGAAGTTGAAGTCAAGGAGAAAATCTTACCCCTTTTATTCTAATATATTATGGAGAGAAGAAATATGTCACAGGAAAGAAATGAAAGCTTCAGACATATGTTTTAAGTAATCTGAGGGGAATGTGGCAGGTGACCTTTACCCTTATTCAAATTTCAGACTCTTGGAAGACATGGCATTTTGGGTCTCCTTGCCAATACCTCTTACCCCAATTCCACCTAAGGACTGTCTGCACCAAAAATTTTGGCTTTGAATCGTGGGTCGGCAAGGAGAAAAGAGGAGTTTAATATTCCCAAATTTCTCTGGAGTATTGTTAAGTGTGAGAAGGGAGTAAACTCAGATGCCTGCAGGCTGTCCTTTTAGGGATTACCAGGGCAAAGAGTGAGGTGACTCCTTCGCAGAGGCCATAAAATGGTTCAGTAGTGAGCCTTGGTCCAGAGCTAAACTGAACCTGACTCAGGCACAGAACAACTTCAGGCTCTGTACAAGTTTAGGAAGAACACATCGTTGATTAAAGCAGCTTCCTACCGGGGCCATGGATACAAACAGAGCAAGGTGAGTTGGAATAGAGATGTTACTTCAAATATATA
The DNA here is from genome assembly GCF_030222135.1 of Aotus nancymaae. NCBI lineage: Eukaryota > Metazoa > Chordata > Mammalia > Primates > Aotidae > Aotus > Aotus nancymaae. Next base: position 3,404,895 of record NW_026988435.1, read on the forward strand.
ATTTTTTCATTTCATTGTCTCTGTCTTCTGGTACTCCAATAATAATTTGTAGTTAGACATTTTGAAATTGTTGTACAGCTCTTGTATTTTTTTCCCTTTATATTGCAGTTTGGGAAGTTTCTATTCATCTATCTTCAAGCTCAATGGTTCTTTTCCGGTGAACCTATCAAAAGCATTCTTCACTTGTTACTGTATTTTTTTATTTCTAGTTTTACTTTTGATTCTGTCTTAGATTTTCATTTCTTGGCCTTTGTAACTCATCTGTTCTAGTGAGTTGTCTGATTTTTCCGTTAGAGTCCTTAGCATTTAATCATACTTATTTTAAATGTCAGATTTGATAGAGCCAATCAATATCTTTGCCATATATAATTATGCTTTGGATTTTTGCTTTGCCTCTTCACATGTTTTTTTTTCTTTGCATTTAACATGCTCTGTAGTTTTTTGTTGAAAGCCAGGCATGATATATCAACTAATAGGAACTATAGGAAATAGGTATTTAATGTCAGGTTTTATGCTAATCTTGCAAGAATTTGGGCTGTTTTAATGGTTGCTGTGATTTTAGGAATCAGAGGTCTCAGCATCCTCTAGTGACTTTTTTGTTTTCTTAATTTCTCTTCTATTTTTTTCGAGATTCTCCTGAAGGCTGAGCCTTCTAGCTCTTTCAGCTGTAATCTACTGGATCCGTGTTGTTGTGGTGATAAGGTGTGGGGGGAGAAAAGAGGTTTAGAAGACTCTGATTAAGACTCATTATTTTAGTGGGTCTGTGACCTTACAAGTGTTTCAGAGCTTGATTTCCCCTCCACCCCACTTAGGTGATACAGAACATTCTAGAGTGGCTATAGTTGGCTAATTTTCTTTCCCCCATGTCAGCTAAGGCTCTGGTAAATTTTTCCTATTGCTGGGTAGACCTTTTTACAACTCATACTCTGGGCACATTTCAAAATGATTATTGTAAGGATGTTAAAATTATAAAAATGTGGGGGATCTCTAAGGATGAGAACACCGGGGGATTCTTACTCTCACAAAAGTCTCCACATGCCCCTAGCAATTTGTCAAAATTACTGTTTAAGTGTTCTACCAACTTATGGTTCTGATGGCTTCTGATTCTTATAAGCCGATCTAAGTTGTGATTCACTGTCTCTAACGATATTAGGTTGGTGTTTACACTGTGACCTTAATTCCCTGATGAGTCCAATTTAAGTGGCTGATTTAGTTTGTTCAGCCTTTTACTTGACATAAGAGGGGAGTGATGACTACCAATATGTTTACATGTTGGAGGTAAAACCAGAATTCAATGCTATTTGTTTTTGCAAAACATAAAAATCTATATTCTGCTGAGGTATTTAGTTTGGTATTACCATTTAATTTTACTCTAAATAATATTTTGTTCTACTAATATTAGGAAAGAATGAAAGTGCGGCTAGGACTGTGTTAATCTAAGGCCTAGTCTTCAAACACCTTTGGTTATAGGTTGCTCAAAAGCAATTATAAAATGCCTATATAATAAGACATCTAAGATTTATATACATCTTTAGATTAAATTTAAATCTGGTATTCTAATATCTTCAAAAAATTATAACAAACTCTGCATTTAACTTATTCATTGATCATGTTGCCACCATTGTTTTTTATTAGTAAACATACCAAATGCCAAACTCATTTATTTTTTCCATTTTGAATGAAAACAGATGATTGAAAACATAGATTGACCTGAATTTTAAAGTCAACACATTGCACTATTCAGTAACAATATAATTATTTTTGTTTGTCTTAAATTAGTATATAAATACATATGTATAATCCTATTACTATGCTTGTTAATCCAATTAGAAAATTTAAACAAAACATCTCTTCTAAGAGTTCATTTTTTCTTATTTTTATTATTAAATCACTAATACAATTATACAGATTTTTACATGTTATCTCTGAAAAATCTTTTTATGCCTATAAATAGTCTAGTATTATAGAATTTTTAACTGAAGGCATTTGAAGAAGTCATCTTGGCAAAAATGGTAGAAAAAAACTGACATAAATTGAATTTAAAGTGCTTAGTTTGTCATTTGAAATACTTTTTAAAGCTTTAAAATTCAAGATGTATAATTAGTTAACATTTCTAAGTACTAAAATATATCATTGTTTTATCTGAGAAAGAATTCAGCTTGATGTATTTTCATATTTATAGCTGATATATCCAAGTTACTTAGATGCCCAGAGATAATTTGAGGTATATTGGTCTACATGGAGCTTTCCTGGCCTAGATTGCCTCATGCGGCAGATCAGGTATGACACTGTGTAAGTTGATGTTTTTATGCTTATGATTTATAATGCATTAAAGTTTTCCTATTGCTTTTATGTAAGCTCTCTTAAAATAGAGTTTCCTTTATTACTGTTGAACAAATATAATATAAACAATGATATTCATTGCAGTATTGTTTATATAGTTCTTGAAAGGGTTTTTTAAATCAAAGTTAAGAAGATTAGAGCAGAAAGCATAATGTAAGAAAGGGAATATTTTGTATATTATATTCATTTGAATGAAATCTAAAAGAAGATAATTACTATTTTAACAACATTTTAAAATAAGGCATAAAAGTCTACTTTATTACAATATAAAAGGAACTACAGTAAAAGAGTCAAGATTGATTGAAGAGAAAACCTTCATAGATTTGTGGTAGCTTCCTGTTTTGATTAAGTCAAAAGCAGAAGGAAATGGAAAGAGAAGAGAGGTTTACACTGAACACATATAATATACATATCCATCTTCACCCTGCAATAACATGACCATGGCTGTTACTCAAAGTAAGATAAACCAGCACATGGCTGTAACATTTAGAGTTTAGTAGTAGGGTCTTTAGATTACAGAAGTCTAGTGGGCAAACAGCTTCAGTATCGGCAAACAGACAGAATGCTCACGCAGTCCATCATAATAATTATTGGATCATCTTTCATACACATACACATATTCACATGCAAAAGTGTATGTGAGGAATTCCATATACTTACAAACACATGTTCATGTTGTTAATTAATTTGAGGAGTTTATTCAATGCATAATTATCCAGTACAACTATGTTCTAATTCATATTCTGCCCTCATAGTATTTATCTTTTAGTCAGAGAAGAGTTAATGCACAAGTAAAAATACACAGAATTATTTCAATGCTTTAAGGGAAACAGAAAAGACAATGAATTGGAGAGTTGGGTTTTTTCTAATTTCCTATTTTTCTTTGAGAAAGGGGAGACATGATGTAGATGGGTTAACGGCAGCATATTTTAGGATTGGTGCCTTGGTATTACTCTCTTTGAATTAAACCATTTTGGGATTCTTTTATCTTTGCATACAAGAAGGGTTTAGGTGATCATGATTTGTGTCAGTTCACAGGATTCTCTTGATGTGGAAAGAAGTGATTGTGCAGATTTGGCCACTTACGGTCTAGGTTTTAGAGAGAGATTCTTTGTGGTATGTTTTCTTTCCTTTTCCTCACACTGCTTTTCCTTTCTCTCACATAACTTTGTCATTTGTGAAGTAATGAAAGTGGACCTGTGTAGAAAGGGTAGGTTATAATTAGTCATGTTTGATCTTAACAAAAGATGTTCCGCAATACTCTAGAAATAATATCAATGACTTTGGGAAAAATATACCCTTTGCTAGACAATGATACATTACCATTTGGTTATACACTTTTCCACCTGTAATTGTGGACTCATTGAATGTCCTGGTATCCTGGGTACCAGATATTATCTCAATTCATTTCAATTTCAGATATTTAACAAACAAGACATATAATAACACATTTTTATGGTATCCAATGTTTCATTTAAAAAATTTTAGATTGTATTAGTGAATTAAATCATGTTTTTTAGCCTTTTGATTTATTAAAGCACATTTTTTCTTATCGAAAAAGTAATATTTGCCCCATTAGAAATTATAAAAGTATCACTACACCAGAAGACAAAAAAAAATGTGACACATAACTCTACTTTTTAATGTTAATCTTGGTTAAGTTTTAGAAAATATTTATATCTCTTTATCTGGCCATCGGGTTGTGATTGGAATGTTATTATTTTGTAATACAATTTTGTAAGGAAAATTTCAGAACGCCCAATTAAACACTCTAGAATTTCCTCAATTTCTTCTTGGCCTTTCCACCCCTTTTACATGCAAATGTCCTAAGGAAAATTATTAGTTGTCATTTAATGAAATTTTTATCAAAAATTTAATAAATGCAGAAATGGTCAGAAATATTGGAGATACAACAATGACCAAAAAGTCTCTGCTCCTATAAAATATGCATTATATTGGAAGAAGACATACAATGAATCAATAAATATATGCATATGAAAACTACAAGAAAATAACAAAATTAATATTGTGTTACTATCTGGAGTTTTGGCATCAGGCAACAATATTAATAAATTATGGTGAACCATGGGAGATCTGTGCACTGTCTGAAACAGTTAGCCCTAACTAATCCTCTTTGTTAGTAATGAAACAACAACATTTATTGAGTACTAACAATATGCCATCATTTTAAGCATTTTACTACTTTGAAGTCTCACAATAATCCAGTGAGGTGGGTAAGTAGAGAAGTTAGACTGCTTGTTTTCAAAATCTCTGCTTAAACGCCATGCTTCAGGCTCTCTGGATACTGCACTGTGTTGAGTAATAATGTTCAGAAGTGATCTATTTGTATTGGAAAAAAATTGTAAAAATTTTAATGAATAGAAATGTAATAGAAATTTTGATAGGAATGCCACTGAAGCTTACACATAATAAAGCAAAATGGGGTGAGTATGATGTGGTCAACAAGATTGTTCTAGTAAATAAGATTCAAAAGAAGTCTATATTATTTCTCTTAGAGTGAGGTCAGTGAGGTAAGTAGATTTGGGAATAAAGAGCTATGGAAAACACTTCGGCAAAGATTGAGCTGCTGTGTAGCATCACCCCAACCACGACTTTCCTTGGTTTAGTGATGGAAGCGAGTGCACCTTTCAGTTCCATGAGACTATCTTTAAGTGTTAACACTTATAGACTTAATCCTTTAAGTCATTAATACTTCCAGACATAGAATAGAATATTTCCTCCTAAAGTCTGTATAGTATATTTCTTAAATTCCATTATCTTTCCAGAAATTCAAGGGTATTTCTCAAAGATCATATAAAACACTGAATATAATATGAATACAGTATGAAGATCTAAGCATTTCTTAAACTTAAGCAACCTTCAGAATGAATGATATAGTCATATTTGATATTTATTTATCTAACAGTAAAACATCTACGTCTAGAATTTGAGTACATTTAAAGCATCCCAAAGCCTGTAGCTACGTCAGATTTAAATCATTACTAGGTAGATTTTGGCAGAAACATTCAAGTTAAGATTCAATGATCATCTAGCTGTATGACTTCCAATCATTTCCTAAGTTAGACACCTATTAAGGAAGTGGATATCCAATTTCTCTATAATCTCTTGTTACCTATGGCAAATAAGATATTGGAGGTACCTAGGAGTTACTTAATGCAAGAATACTGTTAGAAAAATGTTCAGAAAAAGAGAACTCCATTTCTCAGTGTGATCTATTCTATTGTTCTAGTTTTTAGGAAGTTCTTCACACCTTATCACATTTCTTTATAAGTTTAACTTAAGCATAAGTCAGATAAATAACAATAATGTTAAGTTGGTTGAATGATTTAAGTGTTCCCTTTCTTTCAAAATATTAGATTGAATGAAAGCTGAAATATCTTAATGGCTATGAAGGACAATTGCTTGACTCAAATTGCTTAAACTCTAAAATATTTGGCATGTTTATGCATGTCCATATCCAATTAGAAGTGATATTTGTTGAGACATAATTCAGATGTTAATGAAAGTAAAGTCTCCATTATCAAATAACATAATCTTGTCAATGTACCCTCCACTCAATGCTTAATAAGGAAAATGAGTTCCTATAGACATGAAACCTGTCTAAATTGTTTAACCCAAGACTCCAAAATGCGTGTGACCGGAAAACATTGTTAAAAGATATGCATAGTAATTAGCAATTGGAGAGGCATCCATTATGGTCTGAAAAATGCTGTTTTAACTATGAAAGCTTACTTGATGATTTGGTCTGTCCACTCTAGGTACCAGTATTGTGACTTCAGTTGTCAATTCTAATCCACTAGTTCAGAAATCAAAACATACTATGTGAAGATACTGCTTTAATTGGAAATTTCTACATTAAGAAATAGTTGAGAATGATTGGTTATTTGAAGTAGATAGAGAACAATGTCTAATTTTTGTTTGTTAATATTGTATTGTGCCAAGGTACTAAGGCTGTAATCAAATTAAAAACAAACCTTAGTAAGAAATTAATGAAATCTATATCTAGCTACAAGTAGTGAATTATTTTTGCTACATGCAGTCTAGTTTTGTTTTTCTTTCTAGTCTTTAGGGTACTTGGCCAGCAATGTGCAAGCAATTGTCTATTTGCCACCACTTTTCTTTCTTTAATCCATCTAGTTACATGAAAAATCCCTCTTTTTTTGTTACTGTAATTACATGTATTTAATAAAAGCATTTATCATATATTTATTTACTTTTGTGAGCTTCCAAACAATACTGCTCTGATGAGTGGAGAAACACCAGAGCTCCTGTCTCACATTGAATTAGATAAAACAACATGGACATGTGTGGAGTGGTTTTAAAAAGCAAGAGCTTAATAGGCAAGAAAGACGGAAAAAGGCAGAAGGAAGAAGCTCCTCGTATAGAGACAGAGGTAGGGGCTGCATGCTGCATAAAAGTCAGAAACACAGAAAGAGAAAAATGAGTATCCAGACTCCATCTCTTCCAGCCATCTTCGAAAAACAAACATTAAAAAGAAAAAATAAATACCCACAATGGGATAAAATATTCCTAACACCTGTATCTGATAAAAGTCTTTTAATAGAATATATAAAGAATTCCTACAAATCAACAAGAAAACACAAACTGAATAGAAAAGAAGTGGGCTAGAATCTTCAACAAAAACATCACACAAAAGGATACTACAAGGCTACAGTAGTCAAAACAGCATGGTACTGGTACCAAAACAGAGATATAGACCAATGGAACAGAACAGAGACTTCAGAAATAATGCCACTCATCTACAATCATCTGATCTTTGACAAACCTGACAAAAACAAGCAATAGGGAAAGGATTCCCTGTTTAATAGATGATGTTGGGAAAACTGGCTAGCCATATGCAGAAAGCTGAAACTGTATCCCTTCCTTATACCTTATACAAAAATTAACTCCAGATGGATTAAAGATTTAAACATAAGACCTAACACCATAAAACCCTAGAAGAAAACCTAGGCAATACCTTTCAGAACATAGGCATGGGAAGGGCTTCATGTCTAAAACACCAAAAGCAATGGCAACAAACAAATGGGATATAATTAAACTTAAGAGCTTCTACACAGCAAAAGAGTGAACCAGCAGCCAACAGAATGGGAAAAAATTTTTGCAAGCTACCCATCTGACAAATATCCAGAATCTATATAGAACTAAAACAAATTTACAAGAAAAAAAACAAACAAAGCCATTCAAAAAGTGGGCAAAGGATATGAACAGACACTTCTTGAAAGAAGACATTTATGTGGCCAGCAAACATATGAAAAGAAGTTTATCATCACTGGTCATTAGAAATGCAAATCAAAATCACATTGAGATACCATCTCACACCAGTTAGAATGGCAATCACTAAGAAATCAGGAGACAACAGATGCGTGAGAGGATGTGAAGAAATAGGAATGCTTTTACGCTGTTGGTGGGAGTGTAATTATTTCAAACATTGTGGAAGACAGTGTGGCGATTCCTCAAGGATCTAGAAATAGAAATACCATTTGACCCACAATCCCATTACTGGGTATCTACCCAAAGGATTATAAATCATTCTATTATAAACACATATGCACACATATGTTCATTGCGGCACTATTCACAATGGCAAAGACCTGGAACCAACCCAAATGCCCATCAGTGATGGACTAGATAAAGAAAATGTGGCACATATACACCATGGAATACTATGCAGCCATAAAAAAGGATGAGTTCATGTCCTTTGCAGGGACATGGATGAATCTGGAAACTATCATTCTTAGCAAACTGACACAAGAACAGAAAACCGAACACCCTATGTTCTCACTCATAGGTGGGTGTTGAACAATGAGGACACATGGACACAGGGAGGGGAACATCATGCACTGGAGCCTGTTGGGGGGTGGGAAGCTAGGGAAGGGTAGCAGGGAGTGAGAAGATTGGGGAGGGATAACATTAGGAGAAGTACCTAATGTTGATGACAGGGGGATGGATGCAGCAAACCACCCTAGCACATGTATACCTATGTAACAAACCTGCACATTCTGCACATGTACCCCAGAACTCAAAGTGTAATAAAAAAGGATATACATATGACTATTCAATATATTAAATGCTACTTAATTTCATTAGTCATCAGGGAAATGTTAAGCGTTGTGATAGGCCTGCACATTCAGCATAATGGTTAAATTTGGAGACAAATTTCAAGTGTTGGAGAGGACATGGAGCAACTGAAAATGTCACACACTGCAGATAGGAGTAAAAATTGGTGTATCTATTTTGGAAATATGTCTGGCATTATTCGCTAAAGCTGTTTGTATGTATACACGGACAGATACACAACAGAAATGTGTCCTTGTGTTGACTATCTTTCATGTGTTAGAATGTTTATAACAGCAATACTCTCTATTATGTTATAATGGAATTCAACAAGTACATATTTAAAATAGCATAAATAAATAGATTGTGGTATATACCACTAATATATAGTGTACTGAGATGGAAATAAATGATTTACAACTACTAACAGTAATGTGAATCTCAGAAATAAAATATGGAATTACAAAGCAGAACAGTGTATATTCTAAAGGAATTAGAAATATTGACAAAAATGAAGCAAAAGGTGAGTTTTTGTAGTGGTCTTGGGATTTCTTGAACTCTTTAATGATTTTTAAAATAATTTGCATTGCTAACCAAGATCAGTGAGCTCTGCAGAGGCAAAAGAGAACTTTATTTTCTAAAAAAGCAATCTGCAAATTAGCTACAGCCCTGGGTGCAAAACAAAAATACCCTCTGAAGAGCAAAGGGAACATCTGCCTTAATTAAACAAGGACAGTTGTCACTCAGGTTCTCAATCAGGTTCTTTCTGCAAATGAAAGATTCAACCTTGTTCAGTTCTGATGGATCAAAATAGTCAAGCCTTGCTTAGGTGATTTCTAAGCTCAAAACTAGAGGTCTCCATCAGAGATTTCTTTGCAATGCCTGGTGGTGGGTGGGGGTTCCTGCTGCAGTTTATCTGGATTCTGCTAATAGGAATGGTTCTAGTGCAAGGGTGTAAAACAGCATGTTTGTCAAGAGCTGCTTTTCCCAAGAACCCAGGATGTGACTGCTGTTTCTCAGCCTGCTATGGCTGCCTGCTTCTGCTTTTAAATTTAGAGCATTTCTATTAGCCACAGGGAGTCTATCTTATCTGGAAAGGCTGAGGTTTTATTTTACACTTTATTTCACAGCATACATTAAGGTTCACTCTTCGTGCTGTGAAGTCCTGTGGGTTTTGACAAATGCATAGGGTCATGTATCCACGATTACAGTATCCTACAGAATTGTTTCACCACCCTAAGAAATCCCATGTACTTTCCCTAATTACAACCCTCCCCCCTGCACCCCTGAAACCACTGATCTATTTACAGTCTCTGTAATTTTGCCTTTTTCAGAATGTCATATAATTGGAATCGTACAATATATAGCCATTTCAGATTGGGATCTTACACTAGAAATATGAATTTAAGATTAATATTATTTTGCACAGATTGATAGCTAATTCTTTTTTTTCGTGCTGAATAGTAGTACAATGTATGGATATAACAAGTTTGTTTATCAATTTACCTGTTGAAAGACATTTTTGTTGCTTATATATTTTGGTGGTTATGAATAAAGCTTCCTTCAGTTGAGGTTTTGGTGTGGACATAAATCTTCAAACGAGTTAGAGACTTATCCAAGAGTGCAATTGTTGGATCGTATAAGATTAAGTTTATAAGAACCACAAAACTGTCTTCCAATGTGGCTATGCCATTTGCAGCTCACCAGCAATGAAGAACCGTTTCTGTTGCTTCTAATTCTCACCAGCAATTGGCATTGTCACTTTCGGAGTTTTAGCTATCCAAACAGGTTTGTAGTGGTATGTTGTTGTTGTTTTAATTTAAATTTCCCTAATGACAAATGATATTCAGCATCTTTTTGTGTTGCTTATTTAGCACTTGTATAGCTTCTTTAGTTAGATATTTATTCTGATCTTTTGCCCAATTTTTACGTGGGTTGACTGTTTTCATATTGTTGATTTTTAGAAGTTCTTTGTTTATTTTGAATACAGTTTTTATTTTCAGGTATGCAATTTGCAAATATTTTCTACAAGTCTGTGACTTGTATTTTTATTCTCTTAATGATGCCTTTCCCAGAGTAAATATTTTTAATTTTAATAAAGTCTAATTTACCAATTTTTAATTTAATAGATTATGCTTTCTGTATTGTGTCTACACAGTCATCACTAAACACAGGGCCACACAGATTTTCTCCTGTACATTCTCCTTGATGTTTTGCAGTTTTGCATTTACATTTGGGTAAATGATACACATTAATTTAACTTTCGTGTTAGGTCTGAGGTTCATTTTTTTCCATATCGACTTCCATTTTTCCCAGCATCATTTATTGAAAATAGTATTGTTTCATCTGTATGCATTTTATACTTCAGTGTATTTCCTAAAAAGCAGTTCAAACCGTAAGCAAATTGCAATTAATTTATTTAAAGTTACAAATTTTTATTTAACAAAGTACATCATACTCATCATGGAAAATGTTAATAGATGATAAAAAGTAGATATTTATATTGCCCCAAACTGTCAAGGATTAATATCTGTAATGTAAATGAAATTCTTACAAATTAGAAAGATCAGCAGCTACCATAGAAAAATTGTCAAAATTTATATGAAAATACATAAAAGTCAGATTTCAAACTTTTGAATATAATAAGGGAACACAGTCATGAGATATAACTTTACTAAGCCTGAAAAAATAAAAATGTTAGAGAATGTCAAATGTGAGGGGATATGGCATTATAAATATTCCCTGGTACTGCAAGTTGCATCCCATTCTGAAGCAAACTCTGGCAAACCAAGTAAAATTGACTTATGCCTATCCTCAGTAGGACTTAACAGTTCTACTCCTGGGTATCAGCAATGGAAATTCTAACACAGTACTATAAATGGGCACATGTGAGGATATTCACTATTCTATTATTTGTAGTTTTAGCAAGTTAAAAGACAATCTGCATGACCCTTAGTGGAAAAATGTATTGTTTTCAAGCCTTAGAGTATTATGTAGATGTTTAAAATAACGGACTAAGTGTTATTTTAATTGTACAGAAAGAAAGACACATAGGCTTTAATTAAAACAGCAAGAAAAAGAATCAGATGCATAACACAATGTTATTTATGTAAGTTCAATTTTATGATCATAATACAACACGTATTTTGTGAGAACACATACGAGCCAGAAGATACATATTAAACTATTAGAGTCTTTGCTTAGGTGGAGTAAGGAGGGCTGAGACTGGGATATGAGAAAAAAAAATAATTAATTACAAATAATCAGTAAAGGAAAGTAGAAAAAATGAGGTTCTCCAGGAAGCAATATATGAATGTGTACATGCATGTGTGTTTGTGCATACAGGTATTTATGGAGTTGCAGAATGGTTTTTTTTTTTTTTTAATGCTAAATGTAAGGCTCTTCAAAACTTCAATTTTATGCTTTGAGATGTTCAACATAAATAGAATTGAGTGCTTGAGGGCTGCAAAGACAAACACAAAGGGAAAGGAAACCATGTCCTTGTGTTCAGTAGCTCATTCACTTTACCGTATGTCAACACCCTGTTTATATAAAAAAAAATCTATTATACTTTAAGTTCTGGAGTACATGTGCAGATTGTTTGTTACATAGGTATAGACATGCCCTGGTGGTGGTTTGCTGTATCCATTGCCCTGTCATTGATACTAGGTATTTCTACTAATGCTATCCCTCCCCAATTCCCCCACCCCCTGCTATTCCTCCCTTAGCTCCCCACCCTGGAGTCCCCAGTGTGTGATGTTCCCCTCCCTGTGTCAGTGTGTTCTCATTGTTCAACATCCACTTATGAGTGAGAACATGCGATGTTTGGTTTTCTGTTCTTGTGTCAGTTTTCTGAGAATGATGCTTTCCAGCTTCACCCATATCCTTCAAAAGACATAAACTCATTCTTTTCTATGGTTGCATGGTATTCCATGGTGTATATGTGCCACATTTTCTTCATTCAGTCTATCATTGATGAACATTTGAGTTGGTTCCAAGTCTTTGCTATTGCGAACAGTGCTGCAATGTGCATGTGTCCTTATAATAGAATGATTTATAATCCTTTGGGTATATACTCAGTAATGGGATTGCTGCGTCAAAGGGTATTTCTAGTTCTAGATCCTTGAGGAATCTCCACACTGTCTTCCACAATGGTTGAATTAATTTACACTCCCACCAACAGTGTAAAAGCATTCCTATTTCTGCACATCCTCTCCAGCATCTGCTGTCTCCTGATTTTTTAGTGATTGCCATTATAAGGGGTATGAGGTGGTATCTCAATGTGGTTTTGATTTGCATTTCTCTAATGACTAGTGATGATGAGCTTTTTTCATGTTTTTTGGCCCCATAAATATCTTCTTTTGAAAAGTGTCTGTTCATATCCTTCACTCACATTTTGATGGGGTTGTTTGTTTTTTTCTTGTAAATTTGTATAAGTTCTCTGTAGATTCTGGATATTAACCCTTTGTCAGATGGGTACCTTGCAAATTTTTTCCCATTCTGTTGGTTGGCAGTTCACTCTATTAATAGTTTCTTCTGCTGTGCAGAAGCTCTTAAGTTAAATTAGATCCCATTTGCCTATTTTTGGCTTTTGTTGCCATTACTTTTAGTGTTTTAGTCATAACGTCCTTGCCCATTCCTAAGTCCTGAATGGTATTGCCTATATTTTCTTCTAGAGTTTTTATGGTGTTAGGTCTCATATTTAAATATTAAATCCATCTAGAGTTAATTTTTGTATACGGTGTAAGGAAAGGATCCAGTTTCAGCTTTCTGCTTATGGCTAGCCAGTTTTCCCAACACCATTTATTAAATAGGGAATCTTTTCCCCACTGCTTGTTTTTGTCAGGGTTGTCAAAGATCAGATGGTTTCATTTGTGTGGCATTCTTTCTGAAGCCTCTGTTCTATTCCATTGGTCTATATTTCTGTTTTGGTACCAGTGCCATGCTGTTTTGATTATAGTAGCCTTGTAATATAGTTTGAAGTCAGGTAGCATGATACCTCCAGTTTTTTTTTTTTTTTTTTTTTGTTTTTTGCTTAGGATTGTCTTTGCTATAAGGGCTCTTTTTTGGGGGTTCTATATGAAGTTTAAGGTGGTTTTTCCAATTCTGTGAAGAAAGTCATTGGTAGCTTGATGGGGATAGCATTGAATCTATAAATTACTTTGGGCAGTGTGGTCATTTTCACAACATTGATTCTTCCAAAACATGAGCATGGAATGTTTTTCCATGTGTTTGTGTCCTCTCTTATTTCCTTGAGCATTGATTTTATTTCTTGAAGAATTCCTTCATATCTCTTGTTGGATTCCTTGGTATTTTATTCTTTTTGTAGCAATTGTGAATGGGAGTTCACTCATGATTTGGCTCTCTGTTTGTCTATTATCAGTGTATAGGAATATTTCTGATTTCTGCACATTGATTTTGTATCCTGAGACTTTGCTGAAGTTGCTTATCATGTTAAGGAGATTTTGGGCTGAGACGACGTGGTTTTGTAAATATACAATCATGTCATCTGCAAACAGGGACAATTTGACGTCCTCTTTTCCTATTCAAATACCTTTTATTTCTTTCTCTTGCCTGATGGCCCTAGCCAGAACTGCCAATACTATGTTGAATAGGAGTGGTGAGAGAGGGCATCCTTGTCTTGTGCCAGTTTTCAAAGGAAATGCTTCTAGTTTTTGCCCACTCAATATGATATTGGCTGTGGGTTTGTCATAAATATATCTTATTATTTTGAGATATGATCTATTGATAACTAGTTTATTGAGAGTTTTTAGCATAAAAAGCTTTTGAATTTTTTAGAAGGCCTTCTCTTGCATCTATTGAGATAATCATGTGCTTTTTGTCTTTGGTTATGTTTATATGATGAATTACATTTATAGATTTGTGGATGTTGAACCAGCCTTGCATCCCTGAGATGCAGCCCACTTAATCATGATGGATAAGCTTTTTGATGTGCTGTTGTATTCAGTTTGCCAGTATTTTATTGAACATTTTTACATCAATGTTCATCATGGATATTGGCCTGAAATTTTCTTTTTTAGTTACGTCTGTGTCGGGTTTTGGTATCAGGATGATCTGGTCTCATAAAATGAGTTAGGGAGGATTCCCGTTTTTTTGGATTGTTTAGAATAGATTCAGAAGGAATGGTACCAGCTCCTCTTTGTACCTCTGGTAGAATTTGGCTGTGAACCTGTCTGGACCTGGATGTTTTTTTGTTGATAGGCTGTTAATTGCTGCCTCAACTTCGGACCTTGCTATTGGTCTATTCAGGAATTCAACTTCTTCCTGGTTTAGTCCTGGGAGAGTGCAAGTGTCCAGGAATTTATCCATTTCTTCTAGATTTACTGGTTTATGTGCATAGAGTTGTTTGTAGTAATCTCTGAAGGTAGTTTGTATTTCTGTGGGATTGGTTGTGATATCCCCTTTACCATTTTTTATTACATCTATTTGATTCTTCTCTTTTTTCTTTTTTATTAGTCTGGCTATCAGTCAATCTATTTTGTTGATCTCTTCAAAAAATCAGCTCCTGAATTTATTAATTTTTTGAAGGGGTTTTTGAGTCTCTATCTCCTTCAGTTCTGCTTTGATCTAAGTTATTTCTTGCCTTCTGTTAGCTTTTGAATTTGTTTGATCTTGCTTCTCTAGTTCCTTTAAAAATGACATTAGGGAGTCAATTTTATATATTTCTTTGCTTCTCTGGTGGGCATTTAGTGCTATAAATTTCCCTCTAGACACTGCTTTAAATGTGTCCCAGATATTCTGGTATGTTGTGTCCTCATTCTTATTGGTTTCAAAGAACATCTTTATTTCTGCCTTCATTTCATTATTTATCCAGTAGTCATTCAGGAGCAGGTTGTTTAGTTTTCATGTAGTTGTGCAGTTTTGAGTCAGTTTCTTAATCCTGAGTTCTAATTTAATTGCACTGTGGACTCAGAGACTGTTTGCTATGATTTCCATTCTTTTTCATTTGCTGAGGAGTGTTTTACTTCCAATTGTGTGGTCAATTTTAGAATAAGTGCAATGTGGTGCTAAGAAGAATGTATATTCTGTGGATTTGGGGTGGAGAGTTCTATAGATATCTATAAGGTCTGCTTGGTCCAGATCTGAGTTCAAGTCCTGGATATCCTTGTTAATTTTCTGTCTCATTGATTTGCCTAGTATTGAGAGTGGGATGTTAAGGTCTCCCACTATTATTGTATGGGAGTCTAAGTCTCTTTGTAGGTCATTAAGAACTTGCTTTATGTATCTGGGTGCTCCTGTATTGGACACATATATATTTAGGATCATTAGCTCTTCTTGTTGCATTGATCCTTTTACCATTATGTAATATCCTTCTTTGTCTCTTTTGATCTGTGTTGGTGTAAAGTCCATTTTATCAGAGACCAGGATTGCAACCCCTGCTTTCTTTTTGCTCTCCTTTTGCTTGGTAAATCTTCCTCCATCCCTTTATTTTAGGCCTATATGTGTCTTTGCACCTGAGATGGGTTTCCTAAATACAGCAGACTAATGGGTCTTGACTTTTTGTCCAATTTGCCAGTCTGTGTCTTTTGATTGAGGCATTTAGCCCATTTACATTTAAGGTTAATATAGTTATGTGTGAATTTGATCCTGCCATTCTGATGCTAGCTGATTGTTTTGCCTGTTAGTTGATGCAGTTTCTTCATAGTGTCGATGCTCTTTACAGTTTCATATGCTTTTGCAGTGGCTGGTACTGGTTGTTCCTTTCCATGTTTAGTGCTTCTTTTGGGAGCTCTTATAGGGCAGGCCTGGTTGTGACAAAATCTATCAGCAGGGCAACACCCTTTCTTATTAAGCCAAAACCTTTTTACAAAATATTTTTCAAAGCTATATTAGCCCTTAAGATTAAAACTATTTGCTCAAGGATGTATTGGCCCTTTGAAATATGTATCATTCAAGGATCCTATACAAGGATTTTGCCATCATTTTAACTTATCAATCAGCTTTTTCCATTTGGAGAAATATGTTAACACACTTAAAGGTTGCAGTGTAAACGAGCATAGATGTCTTAGTGGGATTTGAGTCAAAATAACAGCACCCCCACATTTACTAATTTCATGGAAATAATAATACTTAAGCTTTCTCAGCCTATTTTCTTTTCTCTCAAATGCTTTGCAAATAAATCAGAAGGCACATGTTAAGGTGCAAACTACAATAATGTTAATTCTTCCCCTTCATCCTCAAATTAAATGGACTGGTTACCATTATTTTCTTAAAAATTTTAAATCAAGTTGTAGCTAAAATTTTGTATATTCCAAGTTATGATGTGGTAAAAATTAAAATTCACATGAATATCTTAGTGGAAAATCACAAATAAAAAATCTTTCTTAAGGTCAGTGATAACTCATCTTCTGAATTTAACCTTTTATTTTCTTGTGCTAGGATTAAAGTTATCATCTAAGATAGCAAAAATATTTATAGACTACAGTCTAGTAGACTAATGTTTCATACTTCAATTTCTCAAGAAATTTAGCATCATATATATAAATATCTTTAATATACTTTTGCCAGTTAGACGCAAGCACTTAAAACTCTTCATTTTTATAAGTTTTAGATTTATAGAAAAATTAAACAACTGATACAGATTTCCTATATGCCTCTCCCCCTATAGTTTTCCCCATTATTAATATCTTATATAATATTTGCTATAAATAATTGGTTATTTGTAACAAGCTATTTGTTACAAATAATAAACCAGTATTGATATATTAAAACATTAGCTAACATATACCATTTATTCAAATTGCCTTATTTAGTGTTCTTTTTCTGTTCCAGGATTTCATTCAGGTTACCATATTGAATTTAGTTGTCATATGTCCTTAGGTGCCTCTTGGCTATGATATTTTCTCAAACTTTCCTGGTTTTTAATAACCCTGATTGTTTTGATAGGTAGAAGCTAGGTATATTGTGACATGCCCTTCCATTGGAATTTATGTTTTTCTCGTGATTAGACTAAGGTTACAGGTTGGTTGGAGGAAGAGCACAGAGGTATTTAATAAATTGTCATTTTCATCACATCATCAATGGTACATACTATCAACACAATTTGTCACTCTCCATGTTTACCTTGACCACCTGTTTGAAGTAGTATTTGCCAGGTTTCTTTACAGTGACTCTGTTACCCCTCTCTGTACTGTGCTCTTTGGGAGGAATTTACTAGGCACAACACACGTGGAGTTAGGAGTCATGCTCACTCTCCATTAGAATGGGATCATTTTTAGTTTTAAAGCACTTACTAAAAACTTACAACACATAAAGTTTTTATGTGTGTTTCTGAAAAACAATATAAATTAGCATTTAAGATGAAGTAAACAAGGGCCAAAGAAACAACATTTCTTTTGGCAATTTTAATTTTATTTTGTCTTTGCTTCAGTTTCGTGGATCACTTCTTCCTATCTCCATTTTCTTCCACAATCTTCAGATGAGCCCTCAACCAAAGTTTTCTCAATTTTAGTAGTATGCATACTTTGAATATGCTATATAATGCTTTGTTGTTGGAGAATGCTCCATATATAATAGGATTTCTTTTTTCTTTTTTTGAGATGGAATCTTACTGTGTTGTCCAGGCTGGAGTGCAGTGGCACAACCTTGGCTCACTGCAACCTCCGCCTACCAGGTTCAAGCAATTCTTCTTCAATTTTAGCCTCCCAAGTAGCTGGGACTACAGGAATGCACCACCACATCCAGTTAATTTTTCTCTTTTTAGTAGAGACAGGGTTTTACCATATTGGCCAGGCTGGTCTCAAACTCCTGACCTCATGATCCACCTACCTCAGCCACCACGCCTGGCCATCATAGGATGTTTATCAGCATCCCTGGTGTCTCCCCACTGGATGACTGCAGCATGCCTTCTATACTTTGTCCCAGCTGTGACAACCCAAATTTCCTTCAGACATTTCCAAGGACTAATGAGACATTTGACAAAACTCACTTGAGAACCACTACAATAAGCTTTTACCCACCTTCTGAATTAGTGTCTTTTTCTTTAACTTATACATTTAACAAATCTATTCAGATGTCAATAAAGATTCCAACTTAAACTTTTCTGACATTGTTTATACTCTCCAGCTATTTGTCATATTTGAAGGTCTCTCTACCCTCTAGAAGGGAGAATTCTGCTCTGTGTTCTGATATCCTGAATGAAATATATTAAAACTATTCTTCTCGTCTTTCACAACACTTTCCCACCTGTTTTATTTTTCCTTTATAAAATATCTCAAATTTGCAGGTTAACAAGTTATCATTATACCTCTATCTCTCTACATCCTAATTTCAGAATCACTTCTTTGCATTCATTGAGAGATTTGGCATGTGGCTCACCACCTCAATCCCTGCCTGACCTAATGGAATGCCAATAACACAGTTGCAATGTCTAACCCTAAACCAAACATGTAGCAACTCTGTAGTGTATATATATTCCATGGTGTGTATGTACCATATTTTCTTTATCCAGCTCACTGTTGATGGGCATTTACATTGATTTCATGTATTTTCTATTGTGAATAGTGCTGCAATGAATATATGCTTATATACGTCTTTTTGGTAGAATGATTTGTTTTCCTTTGGGTATACACTCAATAATAGAATTGCTGGGTGGAGACATAGTTCCCTTTTAAGTTCTTTGAGAAATCTCCAGATGGCTTTCCACAGTGGCTAAACTATTTTACATTCCTACCATCAGTGTATAAGTCTTCAGTTTTCCCTGCTACCTTGCCAGTACCTGTTATTATTTTTTGATTTTTTAAATAATAGCCATTCTGACTGGTGTGAGATGGTATCATGTTGTGGTTTTGGTTTACATTTCTAATGATCAGCAATATCGAACAATTGTAAAATATATTTGTTGGTTGAATGTATATCTTCTTTGGAAAAGTGTCTACTCATGTCCTTTGCCCATTTTTCCATGGGGTTTTGGCTTTTTCCCTGTTAATTTGTTTAAGTTCCTTATAGATGCTGAATATCAGATCTTTGTCAGATGCATAGTTTGCAAACATGTTTTCCTGTTCTGTAGGTTGTCTGTTTACTATGTTGATTTTTTATTTTGCAGTGCAGAAAAGCCTTTAGTTTAATTAGGTCCCATTTGTCAACTTTTGCTTTTGATGCAATTGCTTTTGGGTTTTTTGTCATGAAATCTTTGCCAGGGTCAATGTCCAGAATGAAATTTGCAAGTTTTTCTTCAAGGTTTTTTTTTCTTTCATTGTTCTAAGTTTTACACTTAAATCTTTTATCTATCTTGAGTTGATGTTTATATATGGTTAAAGGCAGGGGTTCAGTTTCAATTTTCTGCATATGGCTAACCAGTTATCCCAGCACCATTTATTAAATAGGCACTCATTTCCCCATTGTTTGTTACTGTTGGCTTTATGAAAAATCGGATGGTTGAAGGTGTGGAGCTTTATTTCCGGGTTCTGTAACCTCTTCCATTGGTCTATGTTTCTGTTTTTGTACCAGTACCATGCTGTTTTAGTTTCTGTAGCATTATAATGTATTTAGAAGTCAGATAGTGTGCTGCCTTCAGCTTTGCTTTTTTTGCTCAGGATTGCTTTGGCTAT
Source organism: Aotus nancymaae (assembly GCF_030222135.1). NCBI lineage: Eukaryota > Metazoa > Chordata > Mammalia > Primates > Aotidae > Aotus > Aotus nancymaae. Next base: position 3,424,904 of record NW_026988435.1, read on the forward strand.
TCAGACTCTCTTTTGGTTCCAAAGAGTTTTATAATTTTTTTTTCTAATCAAAAAATGACAGTTGTAGTTTAATAGGAATAGCATTAAATTTGTATATTTCTTTGGGCAGTGTGGCCATTTTGACAACACTGATTCTACCTACACCCTAGTGTGGAATGTTTTTCCATTTTTTTGTGTCATCTCTAACTTCTTTCAGCAGTGTTTTGTCATTCTCATTGTAGAGATTTTCACTTCTCTGGTTAGCTATATTCTTAGGTATTTTATTCTTTTTTGTGGCTATTGTGAATGAGATTGCATTCTTGATTTGCCTTTCAGCTTAGATATTATTGGTGTATAGAAATGCTACTGATTTTTGTACATTGATTTTGTCTCCTGAAACTTTGCTGAAGTTGGTCATCAGATCTGTGAGCTATTGGGCAGAAACTATGGGGTTTGCTAGTTATAGAATCATATAGCCTGTGAAGCTAGAGAGTTTGATTTTCTCTCTTCATATTTAGATACCTTTTATTTTATGGAATAGTATGCAGTTATAAGAAAGAACAAGATCATATCCCTTGCAGCAACAAAGATGAAGCTGAAGGTCAATATCCTAAGCACATTAAAATAAGATGTTTTCTATTACAAGTGGATGCATGTTCTCTATTATAAGTGGAATATAAACATTGAGTGCACATAGACACACAGAAGAGAGCAATAGACACCGGGGTCTACACGACAGTGGGGGGTGAGAGGAGGGTGAGGATTGAAAAAATATCTAGTAGGTATTATGCTGTTTACTTGGGTGACAAAATTATCTGCCCATCAAACCTCCATTTAACAAACCTGCATATGTATTCCTTGAACCTAAAATAAAAGTTAGGAAGTAAAAACAGAAAATGTAGTAACTACATTTCTGACTGGGCAGATATTTTCTCATATAACCACATCTATTTATTCAATTATTCTGCGAAATCTTCCCCCTTTATTTCTTTAAAAATTTTTCTTCCCACATCCTAATGCTTTAGTTCTTGTCCCAAACTCTTTCAATGACCACTTGCAATGACATCATTCCCAATCTTCGTCCCTAGCTTTTACATTCCTTAATTTATTTACTACTATTCTGTTGAAGTAATATTTTAAGTTTGCTTGGATTTTTACTACAGTTAAAAGCCTTCTGCTGCTTCCCAATGCTTGAAAAGTGAGACCTAATAGGACCATTCAATAGCTTTTGTAATTGTAGTATTTTGTGACTATGAGTTCATCTTGTACACATGCTCTCCTACAAATAGAAACCTGGCACTGTAGTTATATTTATTTTTTTCTGAGCTGCTTTCCAGTGGTTCTTTGCGCTTTAATAATACTGTTTTGTCGTACAAAATAAAACTCAACCTTCAGTAAACTACAACTGTAAATATTTATTTCTGACATATGAATTTGTGGGTTGACTTGGCATCTCTATCCTAGGCTATTCCTTTTTAAATCTGGGTCTGCTCTGCATCTCTTCATCTTTCAACCAACGGGCTAGCCAGAGTATATTCTTCTCATGGAAGGGGTAGAAGATTATGACAGTGATAAAAAATTTATGTTTCCTCTTTCGCCATAAGCATTATTGTTTTATCTTGTATTTTGTTAGTTAAATCAAGTTGCATTGTCATGCCCATAGCCACAGGTTGGAGAAGCACCTGTTGCCAAAGATGAGGCCGTAGCCAGCATGTACATCAAGGAGGGATGAAGAATCTGGCCAATGTTTCCATCTATCCCGAATTCCGTGCACTTTTACACCTCAGTTTCTTCGCATTTGTTGTTTCATTTGCCCTAATAATATTTCATTGCTACCTTTGAAATCTGATAAACTCCCTAATTATCATTCAATATGCAGTTAAATAATATCTGTGAAACTATCCTTTTCAAGTAGGCAGACCAGGTTTCTCCTTTTTCTGTGCTAGTATAGATAGAATCTTATAGATTCTTTATTGACATATGTTTTATTAAATAATTTTAAATGTAGAAAATCTCTTATTATCCATGTACCTGATTCATTCACAGAGAAAATAGAGGATCCTTTAGGTCAGGGACTGGATAGTCCTTTGTTGGACCTATGGTATGTGTCCATCAAAAACTGCTGAAAGACTAGAAAAATTTCACTCTATCTGTTTGGATGGTTGGATTTCTGGTCAGATCTGTGAGATATCAAAATCATTATGGATAAGGAGGTAACAGGAAAAATAAAAAGGAACTATTTAATATTTTTTGTACTATAAGACCCAAATTAACCATAGCTTTCTGTATGACTTTTCAGGAAAGAAAATGTCAAATATACAGAGACAGAGAATATACAGAGATGGGTAATAACACATTGGCATCAGGGGTGGTGAGGAAATGGGGAGAGTTAGTTCAAAAGATACAAAGTGGCAGATATAAGGAATGAACAAGCCTAGAGATCTAATATACCACATGAAGACTAAAAGTGACATGATTTTATTTTATTGAGAATTTTTTTGATAAATATGTAAATTATAGCTGTTGTCATTCACACACAAAATAGTAACCATGTGAGATGATAATTATTTTCATTTGCTTCACTATAGTAACCATTTTACTATACGTCTTCTATAACATTGTGTAGTAAATTTCACATATACACAATACAATTTATTTTTTTAAAAGTGTATATTAGTGGCTATAAGCTTGTCTTCAACTTGATAAATCAATCTCTAAGAAGAGAGCACTTTGTACAGATGCAAAAAGACAGCTTTTGTAATTATGGAAACTGTCCAGGCAGAGATAGGCTACCGGACAGAAATACATGTTAAAATACAAAGAGAGAGATAATTGCTGAAGCTGACCTTGAAACTACATCCTGAAATTCATTACTTAATGAGACAATCCCAACTCTTCTTACTTATCTCTAAACTTTATTAAGGCTAAGATGGCCAGAAAACATCACATCCATTTGACATTCAAAATAAAATGCAAAAACAACCAAACAAACTCAGAGAGAAGCTGCGAAACATTAGGATATTAGAAATTTTATTTTACATTTGTTAAAATAGAGAACTGGACTTTATGGTTTCCTTTGGGAAGACGATTTAATCTATGGTACCGGAGATAAGACATGAAAGTGAGATGTGGTGCAATTACATTTACCAGTGAGATAATCAACCTGGCCTGTAACTGAGGTGAATAGCTAGTTAGATTCATGGAAAAAAACACCATTAAATTAGTATGCCATGTACTTATATGCAGTGGGTTGTATTTTATTATTGTAAGACATAATTTAGTCATGCCTCAAAAACTCCACACTCACACAAAAGTGTTTTTTTAAAAAATTACCCAAACTTCCAGAGAGCCTCATTAGCATTACTGGCGTTAAGGAATATGCGAAATATTTTAAGGTTATTCATTATTTTTACATCACTTTATTCTATGGAATTTTCTATGAAGGTAACAAAAATTTCTTTCTATCTTCAAGTTTTAGGTAATAAAACAACATTTGCATTAGATAAGCAGTTTTATTTGAATACTGAATCTATGCGTACAACTAAATAGATTACAGTCAGGCTGTAAATCTATCAGTAAGTTAAATCAATAAAAACCATGAAATTACTGGATTTATGGTTCTAACTAATTTATAATGGTACACAGGTGACTTGTTGCTATAGTAAGGTATTATATATACTTCATTATAGGATGAATATATTACAATTAGTTATTGATTTCAGCAAACTTTCATACATTATTTTCTTTTGTTATAAATGAGACTTATTTTGATCTTCCTCTCTTCCCCAAACCTATATATTATATTCTTAATCTTCAATCCCCAGACAAATTTTAGAATATAATAAACTACATGGGAAGCAAATGTTTTTTCAATAATAAAATGCTAAAAATTTGTAACTCATCAAAACTACCAAAAAAAAAAAAAAAAACCCTTATTTTCTAAGACAAGTAAAGAAATGATACAAATTGGAAGCATCTCTTTAAACTTAATTCTGAGGTTAGATATATGCTATAATAATTAATTTTATAATCATCTTTATTATTCCAGAGGCAAAATTCTCTAATTCAATGAGAACTAACAGAAGAAGCATACTGTATTAGTATGTTTGGACTACTCTAACAAAACACCATAAGCTGATTGTCTTATAAACAACAGAAATGTATTTCTCACAGTTCTGGTGGCTATGAAGCCCAAGGTCAAGGATCCAGCAGATTTAGTGTCTTGGTGAGAACCTGCTTCTTCATCACTGTCTGTGTCTTTCCTCATGCGGTAGAAGGGGCAAGGCAGTTCTCTGGGGTCTCATTTACATGGGCACTAATACCATTCATGAAGTATCCCCTCTTACCACCTAATCGACTGTCAAAGGCACTGCCTCTTAATATCATCACACTGGGGATTAGGTTTCAAAACCTAAATTTTGGAGGGACGCAAATATATCAACCATGGAATATGGGTGAATAAGACTGTCACAGGGATAAATATTTCTGAAGTTTCATCAAACCTCACAGAAAATTACTTTCCTACAAAATAAAATACATTGCTTTAAATAAACCATGCAGTTTTATACATATTATTTCAAATTTATAATGACTGAATAACTTGAAAGGGAAAATGTCCTCATAATAGAAAAAAAAGTTGGCTATTACTTACTGACACATATGATTTCTGTAATGATCTACTCTGGATAGATCATTTTTACTCAACCTTTCTACAACTATAGTTGCTATGCAGACTTAGTTTTAGTTAGTCAAGATTTTGCAAAGCATATCTTTGTCTAATCATGTGTAGTTCATTTGAGCATATTGTATACACCTGATTAATTCATCAAAATCTAAAAAAGGTTTTGTGGTTATTGTTAGTTTCAAATTAATGATCATTAGTTTCCTTTTTCCTTTTAATATTTTCATAAATATTTATATTTATTTTAAAAACATTTGCAACTGCTTTTTAAAAAATATGGTGTGTATATATATATATATATATATCTTAATCTTGGTATTAGTCAACATTCAAAAGTGAATTAATAGAATTTCCTAAGACATAGTGAAATATAATTTCTCAGCTGGTATGGTGGCTCACACCTGTAATCCCAGCATTTTGGGAGGCTGAGGCGGGTGGATCACCTGAGATAGGAGTTTGAGATCAGACTAGTCAACAAGGTGAAACCCCATCTCTAAGAAAAATACAAAAATTAGTTGGGTGTGGTGGTGCACACTTGTAATCTTGGCTACCAGGGAGGCTGAGGCAGGAGAATAGCTTGAACACGGGAAGTGGAGGTTGCAGGGAGTGGAGGTCATTGCGCCATTGCACTCCAGCCTGGGTGATAAGCTCAGAACTCTGCCTCAAAAAAAAAAAAAAAAAAAAAAAAAAGAAATATAATTTCCCAAGGAAGATACACATATATTCCTGGAGAAACCAGTAATACTTTCATAATAATTTAGAAGCCCATCATTGCAGGAATTCTTAAATATTACAGAGCTAAACATTGATACTATTAACTGATTTTGAGGTACAGACTCCAGCAAATCAAATAGGACAGTATTTGGTTAATTCAGGAGGTCATCTGATATAGCCCGATGCCTCTAAACAGGCCTGCATTCAGCGAACACAGGTAATTATTTGTACACCTTTTTTTAATCCTAGGATTTCTGCCAACACCTCAATTAGGATCATGATGTCACTTAGTGTAATAAGATATGCTGTTTCCTAGAATTATTTACTTCACTTAGTTTACTCTCTGCCTACATTATGGCCATTGTGAGGCCAAAAAATGAGTTGGTATAAGACTTAATTCAGACCCATGATGATGGGCTGGATAAATACTTCATATGCCTGATTATCCCAGAGTCATCATCTTATAGGGTTCGACCATAAGACTCAATGACTTTCCTTCACCATTTTCTCCCCTCCCAAACTTGGAAGACTTTGAGAGAAAGGGATCTGGGATGGATGGCTATATGGTCTTGATGATCATCAATGCTACATGTTCTGTCTGTAAAAATGTATAGATGTATTTTTCATAAGCTCAACTGGATGGAGATGACACCACAGAGCATAGCAGAGTCCTGTGACAGTAACTGTTATAATGATCACATGTAGTCTTAAGCATTTGCTTATTTAATATTTGAAAAGGTAGTCTAATTTTTTTGCTGGTATTTAGTATGTAGACTAATTTGTGTTTCATGTATTTATTCATATAAAGAAAAAGAGAAATAGATTATGTAATGACTCTTACAACTTCTGATAATGTTTTGAGTCAGGCCCTATTTCACTGTGCCTACGAATAAATGTATCATTACAAGCCAATACAACCTCTCATGGTGCTATGATTTGCATATGGTTTGTCCCCACTCAAAACGTAGAAATTTAATTGCCAGTCTAACAGTGTTAGGAGGTGAGGCCTTTAAGAGGTGATTAGGTTGTTAAGATTAATCGATGTCTTGTTCATGAGACTGGGTTAGTACTCTTGAGACTTTTGTGAGAGCAGGTTGTTCTGAAGTGAGCCGGTCTCCTTTGCCCCGTCTCTTTTGCAGGCACTCATTTGCTGCTCTTGCACGTGCTCCCACCCGTGTAATGCCATCTGCATATGACACAGCATGCAGCCCCTCCCAAAGGTGACTGCACAGTCTTGAACTTACTAGTCTCCAGAACTGTGAGCTAGATAGAATTCTGTTCCTTATAAACTACCTAGTCTCAAGTATTCTGTTACAGCAAAAGAAAATGGACTAAAATACACATTGATGCTTTGAAACCAAATAAGTAGAAAAGTGCAATCATAATATATTCTTAGAATAAGAAAACTGGCCATTTTGAACAGACCAAAAATTATTATACAGGGTTTGAGTTGGCAGCTTAAACTTTTTGTTAAAAGCAATAGTTACAAATCTTGTTTAGTAATAATTCTAAATTAGAAAAGAATTTAAGTCACATAGCTTTATGGATTGGCACCAAATTTGGACTTTAATTTTTTGTGGGGTGACTATTTAAAATCATCAGGAAATATAATAACATAGGAGTTTCATACATAAATTAGTTGTGGATTGAAAAATGTATCTAAAGCTTATCTCCTTTGTCGAAATATTAAAACTTATTAATAATTATTGTAACTTTTATATGTTTACAGTTATATAAGCTTATAAATTATGTAACATTTTTCATAGTACTTGTGGCAGACATCATTGGTTAGATGATCTAAGAGTGAGCTCTTCCCAATACCTTAATTGCTAATCTTGAAATATGAAAATAAGATAATAATTTAAGCCTATTTCCATCAGAGTTGCACTTAAGATTGGCCACAGCAGACTAGATGAATTAAGAAGTCTGCTTGAGAGGTTTATGAATATTGTTCTCTCATTCCTAAAAAGAACATTTCTGGAGAAAAGCCCTGTGTGCTTCTGGCCACTGTGGACTGCTGTTTCTGAACGTCTTCATTAATCATGATGCTAAAAGCTGAAGTCACTTTGCAACCATGAAATGAAAACTTTGGAAAAGAAGACAGAGAAAAACCTGGATTCCTGATGATATTTTTAATAGCTGAATGAATGCTCAGAAAAGCCTACCTCTGAATTTCTTTTCAAGTGAGAAAAATACTTCTCCTCCCACCTTGTTTAAATCTCCGTTACTTTTATCCACAAACATTGGTATTGCATACACTGTTCTCTGGAACAAAGTTAAAACTCTCTGTAAGCATTTGGCTATTTTGCTAGAACAGAATCATGATTTTCACAAATTTCTAAGAAATCTAACTAGTTTCATTTCTATGAATCGGTATCTTCCTCAGGGATTTCAGTTTTATTGCAAATTTTCATATGTATGTATATATATAGTATGTAATATATAGGTAATAGTCATTATACAGATAATAGCAAGTTAATATTAAAATAACAATATAAATTATATTCACTGAAAATGCTACTTCTTTTTCTTACCAGTTTGATATAATAAAACAGATACATACTTTTCTTCTAGAGAAATTGATCAACATGAATGTAAGCACTACTTTTTAGTTGCCCGAGGCATATTACATAATTGCATTGGTTATATTAAAATACTGAGTCAATCTACAAATACTTGATTTAGAGCTTATTGATTTAGTGCTTCTTCAGCTGTCATTATTTTCTTTGCCTGAAGTGATGTACAAATTGCATCTTTTAAAAAAGAATAATATTATTTACGATACAGAAAACAGCCTCCTTTATTTCTGCCACTTGTCTGGATTAGGCTGGCTTTATAGTAAAGCAAAGGATAAATTGGAAAAATCTGGGTTCTTAGTCTGAGTTCCCAAAACACTTTCACTTAAAAAATTTAAAAGGATTTTGTATTTGTTTAGGACATTCATTGTTTTCTAAAGGCTTTTACATATATTATTACCACATTGAGTCTAAGAAGAATTTCATGTTTGTTTGAAATATTAACTTTATTTTTCAGGTAAGGAAATTAGAATTCAGAGATGCCAAGAAATTGCTGAAGCTCATCTAATTAATAAATGGCATACCTAGACTTCAATTTAGAACTTTTGACTCCTGGGCTCTTTTGATCATTTTCAAAGCAAAAATGTTTTCATGAATAAATTATCCATGGCGTTTTCAAGATTTTCTTTTTGGCTTTGACGCTCAGCATTTTTACTGTTGTATATTGGTTTGTGGGTCACCTAATGTTTACCCTGTTTGAAGTTTTCAAGCTTCTTAGATGTGAACATAATGGTTTTTCACTAAATTTGGGAATTTCTCAGCCATTGTTTTTTTAGATTATCTTTTCTACTTCTTCCCTCCTTCTGCTGGTGCCATTGGGAGTTTGTGTTTGTGGTTAATTGTGCCCCACATTCCTCTGAGGCTCTCATTCCTTCCTTGGCTTGCCAAATCTCTATTACTCTATCTTTAAATTTGCTTATTTTTTCTTCTGTCAACTCAAATTTGCTGAATAGCCTCTCCAGTACATTTTTAATTTTCATTGTTATAACTTTTTAACTCCATAATTTTCATCTGTTAGTCTTCTATAAATTCTTAACTCTATTGATAGGCTTTACTGGATGCAACATTTTTCTCATATCTTTCTTTTCTTCATTAAACATGGTTTTCTTTAGTTCTGTGATGTTTATACTGGCTACTTTAAAGTCTTTTCCTGATAAATTTGACATCTGGTCTTTCTCACAGGCAGTTTTGTTGGCTACATTTTTTTTTTTTTTTTCAGAATACGGGTCTTATTTTTACATGTCTTAGAATTTTTTGCTCGAAACTGGACATTTTAGATAATACATTACAGCAGCTCGGGGTACTGGCATTCCCCTCTTCCTCTGCGGCTATTACTATTTGCTTATCTATTTGTTTAGTGACTGAATGGATTATCTTAGTGAAATTCATCCTAACTTTCCCCCCTCCCATTCCAGTGTTCAGCTTCTGCCTTTGTTTCTCAGGGAGATGCAGCCAGGAACGACAGTGGCACTGGTAGGACTGAATTTTTCTCTGAGCGTATCAAGCCCTTAAACTTCACTAATTGCCGGCTGATTGCTACATTGCTTTTGACAATGTTCTTGGGCATGAATTACTCTGCACTCTAATTCATTTAATTCTGGCTCCTTTGAAGAAAGAGTTTCTGGAGTCAGTGTTTGATTTTTGGTCTGACTCAAGGAAGGCTCATCCCAGATGTCATTACCTGGCTCTGTCCTACAACTTGCCTACCTGCACTTTAGCCTGTATCTTGAATCTCCTCACAACTGCTTTTCACCACAACTCCAGAACCGTCTGTTTTTGTTGTTGTCGTTTGATTGTTTTTAGAGACAGGGTCTCACGCTTGCCCAGGTTGGAGTGCAGAAGTGCAATTATGGAAACTGGTTTGCGATCTTGGGTTCAAGCCATCCTCCAATGTTAGCTTCTGGAAGTGGTGGGATTACAGGTGTGAACCACCATGCTTGGCTTCCACTGTTTCTGAGAAGCTTGAACTTCTCCATTCTCTGTTGCAAATACAGTCACTTGTTTTTTTGTTTTTTTAAATTTTTTAAATTTTCCTGGGAAAAGATTAAGAGCAGTCTGTTTTATGGTCTGTTTCTCCCTATAGGGCCTCTTTGAGCCAGGTGCAGTGGCTCACGCCTGTAATTCCAGCACTTTGGAATGCCGAGGCCGGTGGATTGCTTGAGCTCAAAAGTTCAAGACCAGCCTGGGTAACACGGTCAAACCCCGTCTCTACTGAAATGCAAAAGACATTAGCCGGCATGGCGTCATGCACTTGTCGTCCTAGCTACTCGGGAGGCTGAGACAGGAGAATTGTTTGAACCCTGGAGGCAGAGGTTGCAGTGAGCCGAGATCGCACCACTTAGCACTCTAGCCTGGGTGACAGAGCGAGACTCCGTCTCTACAGACAAACAAACAAACAGAATCTCTGAGCTAGGGAACAATGGCAAGCTTCTCTCTGAGTGACACGGTTGCTCCAATACCTTAGCAATGGTATTGGAAAGAACAGGAACCTAGGTCCCCTTGTCTTGCCTCTCTGGCATGAGACAACCATGCCATGAACCCAGCACAGGTGATATGGTCCCAGGATTTTCACCGTGCACACACAGATGAATGACACCCTCTGTTCTACATTAAGTGTCCCACATCACAATTCCACTTGCCTAGGATTTAGTCACAGCAACAGATAGCTGCGGGCAGGATAAGGATAAGGAATCCTGGCATCCTGCTCCTTCCAGTAAGAAAGCCCTATCTGGCACTGGGAATAGAGGAAACCTGTATTCTTGGTTGCAACAGTCTGAAGTGGGGTCTTTGCCTCACTAAGTTGGGAGGGGTAGGAGAGTGAATGCTCTTGGTTCAAATACCACAAACCCCTGCGTTTCTTTAAAAGTTTTGTGGGTGTTATTAAACAGATGTTACTTCATTTGCTGACTGCCCCTAAGACCATCTCCCGTTGTTTTAAGTAGTTGTAATTTTTTGCTGTTACTGTTAGTTACTTCACTCTCCCTAGGGAGCAGGTCACCCGGCAGAGCTCCTCACACTATTTTTTTTAAAACAAGCAAATAAATCAGTTTAATTCAACTAATAGAATATGACTTCAGATTAGATAAATAAGCAGAATACAAAAAATACTTATCATAGAGAAAAAATTTACAAACAAAATGGCATTAAATGTAACATCCCTAAACGTAAAACAAAATTTAACATTAAAGAGGGGAAAAGATGTTCTTTGCAACACATGTAATCACAAAGACATATTTTGAGAATGTACAGATAAGTTCATATAAACAAGAGAAAGAGAAAACTCATGAGAAGATAAGCTAAAACACCAGTCATAAGTTAACGTATACAAGACTCAAAGTGAGATATTCTAATGATTTAGTCAGTATGATAAACAAATGTGCTCAACCTTTTCAGTAACCAAGAAAACACAAATTAAACAATAATAAAATTCATTATACATCTATAAGAATGGCTAGAATTTAAAGAACCAGGGGATGGCACATAAGAGGAAATTATAAAATTCTCGTATATTGATAGTAGATATAAATTGTAATAATCATTGCAGAAAGTAGGAAATACTGATTAATTTGAAGATGTATATGTCCTATGACTAAGCAATTCATTCCTCAATGTATACTAGTAAAAAATACTCTGATACACATTAAAATAGTTAGGAAGACATTATTCAAGGCTATTGTGATAGGGGAAAGAGATTGGGCTCCTGATACAGGAGAGACATCTGAGGATTTATAGTCAAAGATTAGGGTGAGGTGGTCAGTGGACAGAAGGTTACTAAGGATAGGCAGATTCCTGATAAACTGACCTAACAGGTTTCTTGCAAAAGGCAAGCAAAGGACTTAAACGTAAGAGGTGATCAGATATTGAGCGTGGGAGGATTCTCAAACTGGCTTAGCCGAATACTGGCTAATACTGGGCTAAGGAGGCTGAAGGCAAGATGGGGCCAAGGTGGAAGTCTTATTGAGATGAGGACTCAGAAGAGCCTAAAATTTGGTTAAGGAGAGAGTCTGTCAATACTCAACAAAAACATAGGTATATGTGTTCTAGGAGAGATACAATGTGAATGGTGAATGCTCATAAGATCATTATTCATAATTGACAAAATTTCAAAATAATCTAAATGTTCAGCAGTAACATGAATAAATAAATTGTGGTATATTTACATAATAAAATACTTTAAATTTTGAAATGCATGACATATAATTATACAAAATAATACAAATGAATTCAAAAGCATCACTTTTAATGTGAACAAATGATGAAAGGTAAAAAGTGTATATATGTGTGATTCCAATTCTGTAAACCTAAAAATTAAGCAAAGTAATACTATAATATGTAGGAACGTAAACTTGGGTAGTGAAAAGAGAAACAACAGATCGATGACATAATATTCAGATAAGTAGTTATTTTTGAGAGGTAACGGGAGGGTTATGACAGAAACAAATCTCTTAGGGTACACTGGCTTTCTGTCAATATTCTAGTTCTTGCTCTAGGTAGTAGTTATGTATGTGTTTGCTACAGAATAAGTCAATAGCTGAATAGTTTTTCTTAATATACTTTTCTGCATGAGATAACATTTTACAATAAAAAGAGTTGACATATCTATTTAAATAATTTTTTTAGCAGACATTTCTTTTTTCTATTTCCAGCTATTCAATTTATTATTATTTTTATTGTACTTTCAGTTGCGGGGTACATGTGCAGCTCTTGAAGGATTGTTGCATAGGTACACACAAGCCATGGTGGTTTGCAATATCCATCCCCCTGTCACTTACATCAGGCATTTCTCCCAGTGTTACCCCTCTCCAGCTTCTCTGCCCCTAGCTGTCCTTTCTCAGCCTCCCACCCTGCAACATACCCCAGTGTGTGACGTTCCTCTCCCTGTGTCCATGTGTTCTCATCATTCAACACCCGCCTATGAGTGAGAACATGTGGTGTTTGGTTTTCTGTTCTTATGTCAGTTTGCTGAGAATGATGGTTTCCAGCTTCATCCATGTCCCTACAAAGGACAGGAACTCATTATTTTTTATGGCTGCATAGTATTTCATGGTGTATAAGTGCCACATTTTCTTTATCCAGTCTATCATTGATGGGCATTTGGGTTGATTCCAGGTCTTTGCTATTGTAAACAGTGTTGCAATGAACATATGTGTGCATATGTCCTTATAATAGAACGATTTATAATCCTTTGGATATATACCCAGTAATGGGATTGCCAAGTCAAATGAAATTTCTATTTCTAGATACTTGAGGAATTGTCCACTGTCTTCCACACTGGTTGAACTGATTTACACTCCCACCAACAATGTAAAACTGTTCCTATTTCTCCACATCCTCTCCAGCATCTGTTGTCTACAGATTTTTTAATGATCGCCATTCTAACTGGTGTGAGATGGTATCTAAATGTGGTTTTGATTTGCGTTTCTCTAATGACCAGTGATGATGAGCATTTTTTCATATGTTTGTTGGCCTCATATATGCTTTCTTTTGAAAAGTGTCTGTTTATATCCTTTGCCCACTTTTGAATGGGTTTGTTTGTTTTTTTTCTTGTAAATCTCCTTTAGTTCTTTGTAGATTCTGGATATTAGCCCTTTGTCAGATGGGTAGATTGCAAAAATCTTTTCAATAGGGCTAAAGTGAAATGAGAAATAACAATTTGATTAGAGGTCAAAATGAAAGCACTCTAACGAACTAGAGTTTTGCATATATTTGTGGTGTGAATGATGTAATTTGTTAACTTAGAGATACTCCTATGTTCTCAGTGCAAGTGAAAATACATGAAAATATAAATAGAGCTGTAATAACTGATTATAAATATAAGTATGCAAATTTCAACCTATTTGTGGAAATTTTAATATCCTGTACTATTTTCGACAATGACTAAGGTATAATAAATGGATTTAAAGTAAAAATTTATCTTAAATGATAAATGATAATAGATATGTAAAACAGGTGTTTTATGTATGAATTTGATTTTTTTCTCTAAACATTTGCCAACCTTTTATCTTTAACTGTGATATCTATAATACCAAAGTGCAATCAATAGAAGAAATTATTTAAAGTCAGATTAAGATTTTGAGAAAAACATATTTTTATGTAGATGTTAAATCTATTCTGTTAAATGTCAAAAGAGGCTTCTCTTTGAATAAAAAAGCAACAAATACTGAGTAAATTCTTAAAAAATTAAAGAAGGCAATAAGATCTGTTTCTCTTGTGATTTTCAAGTTATAAATTTATTCTAATAAATCAGTGTATTAGCTATCTTCTATTTATTTATTTATTTATTTATTTTTTTGAGACATAATCTTGCACTGTCACCCAGAATGGAGTGCAGTGTGCAATCTCGGCTCACTGCAAACTCCACCTCCCAGATTCAGGAGAGTCTTGTGTCTTAGCCTCCTGGGTAAGCTGGGACTACAGGCATGCGCCACCACGCCAGGCTAATTTTTGGATTTTTAGTAGATGCGGGGTTTCACCATGTTGGCTAGGCTTGTCTCCAAGTCCTGACCTCAGGTGTTCTGCCTGACTGGGCCTCTGGAAGTGCTAGGATTACCGGCATGAGCCACCACGGCCCAGCCAGTCATGTTTAGACAGCTAACATAAACATGCACTACACAATTCTAAGAGTAAGGTGAAAAAATAATTTATCTATTCTAGTTAATTTTCATTTGAAAACCAGATACCACTATTGCATAGAAATTAATATTCAAAATAAATAAGCATATAGATTTCACTTTTTATAAGGCATCTTATTTGTGTAATCTCATTTAAGTTTAGCAACAATTACCTAAGTGACAGTATTATGAAATTTTAAAAAAAAATTAGCTCCCATGAGGTGCTTACTATTCATTCATAAAACTTGCATGAAACTGAGCAAGTTTTTCTTAAAAAGGTAGTATGCTAGGATTCTAGGAAAATAATTACAATAATATATTTGCCCCCTTAAAAGGAGCTATTAGCAAACTGGTAGGGATAGATATATATGAACAATATATTTTACATACATTTATATAAGCATCAGATAATTTTATTTTAAATGTGTGTATGTATATACATGCATACAAATACCAAATAGTTTTCTGATTTACATTCTATCTTCTAAACAACGAACCAACATGTTGCTTTATTGCTCAGAAAATGGGAAAAATACATAATAATCAAGATAAAAATAAAAACTATACAGAATTTAAACAGATATTTTACCACTTTAGTCCTAAACAATGTCAATATACAGCCAAAGATATATCAGCATGGACCAAATGTGTATGACAGCTAAAAATGGATTTTATTTTCAACTTCTCTAATATTAAAACCCCATTTTTCATTCAGAATCAATAAACACATTAGGAATATTTCATTTTGAAACCCAATAGAAGTATGATGTCACTCACACTTAGTGAGACTGTATTAAATTAGCATTTTAAAAAATTTCATAAAATCATCTTCCATAGTTACAACTTTTAAGAGAAAAAAGGCTACAGTAGATCATTTGAGAATCTAATAGAGCAGAATGAGTTTAAGTCAGTTTCTAATGGTGTATGGTAGGTATGTAAAAAATAAAATACGTAAATTGGAAAACATATAATTCACTGTATAAGTACTTATTGAGTTTCTATTGTGTATCACATACTAGTCTAAAATACATTCATTTATTAGTTACTCTCATTTTCATATACTTTGGAAATTTTATGAACTCTGTGTTATAGTTTGCTCCAATGAGGTCTGAGTTCAAGCAGTATTTGACTTCTAATCCTATATTCCTCCTTTGCTAATTCAACTTCTTTTTTAAAGATAGCACTGTCATCCTGAGGTCTAGTGTAGGCTGAATTCTGGAAGAAAATAATGAATTAAACAACGGGAGAGTCCTTTTCTCTTTAGTCTCCGGAAAGATAAATTACTAACATTGAAATATTAAGAGCTGTTTCCATATGCTAGACATTGCTATAATAGTAACTTTAAAATGAATACCACTAGTCATATGCTGTGGGTCATAGTACCCCCATATTAAAGGACATGTTATGTAACTTTCCTAAAGTCACACATCTAATGAGTGATGAAGCCTAGACTCCTTGTACTGCACAGCCTGTGATCTATGACAAAGATATTTCTATGATCCTGGGGTAACTTCCTTGCTCATAACTTTGGAACTCAAACAAATCTTTTCATGAGTCAACTTTCCATTTGTATCTGGTAGTGAAACAAACAAGGGAGAAGAGCTTTTATCATTTCACCAACTGTAGTCTAACTCCTCCTATATAATTTCTGAATGAGGTGATAAATATTTTAGACTATGTACTCATGAAAGGCGACATGGAAATCATGGCTATTTCTTGAATTGTGTCAGTGCTGGCAAAAGTGGATTTTTGGATTTTCTTTATTATTCATGCTGCCTACCTATAATAATAAAATGTAACCATTTCTCACTATTTTCCCATGTTAAACTTTAGTCTAAACCACTATCATTTTCTTGCCTGTATTCATATTGTAATAGCCTCCTACTTCTCCCTACTTCCTCCCAGTTCCTTCTTAGACTATGTGCAACACCATTGCTAAACTAATCCTTTCAAGGAAGATGATGTCATTCCTGCTCAAAACTCCGCCGTGAGTTTGCATGTCACTTAGGGTAAAATTGGCCCCCTCCTCTCTCCCCTGTTCCTCTCCTGCTATCCTCCTCCTGGTTGGTCTTCTTACTATGTCTTCATCCATGCCAAGCCTGATCACACTGTGGGAAATTTGCTCTTTGCCCTTTCAGCTGCGTGGGATGTGCTTCTCCCCAATAGCCACATATCTCAATTCTCTCCTTTCCGTCAAGTTTTAAAGTATCACTTCAGGGATGCCTACTCTGGCTATCTCTACCTGAAATAATATATCCCCATGAGTATGGTTTCTTTCTATCTTCCTGTTTCACTTTTTATTCGTAGAAAACATCAATGTCTGGTACAGCATATATTTCTTATTTACCTTGCCTCCTGTCAATGGAAGAATGATGAGGTTCATAAATTTGGAAAAGAGCTTTATTTCTCATAAAGTGTTGCAGCCTGCAGGGTGGCCATCAGGACAGAAGTGGGAAACAGGCACTTGTAGGGTAGGAAGAATAATATAGGAATTTATGCTGAACAGAGAAGCAGAATATATATACACACACACACACACACACACATACACACACATATATATATATATACACACATATAAAATAAGCTGTAAGAGGAGTTATAAATATTTATGAGAGGAGAAACATCCCACCAGCTGACTCTGTTCTCGCAACCTGTAGAGCCCTTGTTCGCTCTGTTCACCGCTGGATCCTTAACATTCAGTTCACGATCTGAGACTTGGTAGGCATTAATATTTGGTGAGGCCTTGAGGTGACCACTCATTATGGTTGTGGCAAATATTTTCAGACATTGATTTAAATTCTTAAACTTGAAACTTTTCAAAACAGTGTTTTGTTTTTGTTTTTTAAACAACACTCTTCACACTGAATGATGAGTAAATATTAGCTCAGTGAAAGAATAAATGTTGGAGTCACATGCAGTGGCAAATGTGAAAGAGAATATATTTCAGATTGTGACAGGAAATTTGTTATCAGGCTGCCTTAGAAAGCCATTGCAATAACATAAGCATTTTTACATTAAAATATCACTTTCTGTGACCACATGTGACTTTCCGTAAAGTGACTATATATTGAGCACAAAAGGGGGAAAAACCCCAAAGAGCAGAATAAGTAGAGAGAAAAAAGGACAAAGATTTAGAATTCATGGAAATATTAAAATGAAAGAAAAAAATCATGGAGCTTGGGACCAAGAATCAAATGGATAGGGATTGACATAAAGGGAGTGGGAGAATCGTTCTTTGTGGAGGAATTAAAAAAAAAAAAAAGGCCAGGTGCGGTGGCTCACGTCTGTAATCCCAGCACTTTGGGAGACTGAGGCGGGTGGATCATGAGGTCAAGAGATCGAGACCATCCTGGTCAACATGGTGAAACCCCGTCTCTACTAAAAATACAAAAAATTAGCTGGGCATGGTGGCGCGTGCCTGGAGTCCCAGCTACTCAGGAGGCTGAGGCAGGAGAATTGCCTGAACCCAGGAGGCGGAGGCTGCGGTGAGCCGAGATCGCGCCATTGTACTGCAGCCTGGGTAACAAGAGCGAAACTCCGTCTCAAAAATAAATAAATAAATAAATAAATAAACCTGTTTATATTTCTTCTATTTAAAAATATAATGTAAAGTATAGCCTATTGCATTTCTATTAACATAATTCTTGGCTTTACATAAAACTAAAAGTTTATTTTTAAGAAAAAAGTAACAATTTTGATTATTTGATGCACGAAATAATAAAAGCATTATTGTTTTAGGCAAAGATCAAGTGTTATGAATAGCATGCTTTATTTTAGCAATATTCATAACATTAATGTGTAAAACTCAAACATTTATTCATTTACCATTGAATGTTGTATACATTATAGACATTCAATAGGGCATATAGAATTTTTCTTTGAGTAGCCTTTTAATTATATACATTCATCAGAATGTTAAAATTATAATTTTACATAGCAATTTTGAGCAAAACTAACTTGAATTTCAGATGTTTCACACAAATGTTTTAAATTGTCAAAATCAAGTGTTCCTCCTTTATATAATGTTTTTATTTAACATATTATTAAACAAAATATCGAATTCACTTTCATGGTGAAATCTGAGAATCTTCTCTGGGGATCCAGGCTTTTTATGAAGCATCCTTTGTGAGCTAAGCCCTATGTTAGGGACTAGGGATATAGATTAAAATGACATACAGTTCTGGAGTTCCACAAGCTCGATTATTATCAAAAAGGAAAAAAATGTAGACATATAATTTACAGTATAGTTTTGTATGTACAAAACTGTGGTAAAACTCATAGGATTTGGGGAATGGAGATGACACTGCATAAGTAAGTTGAGCTCTTTGAGCGAAAGTCATGTCTATGTTAGTGATTTTTTTTCTATTATTCATTGTCAAGGTGAGAGGGAGCATCCTAGACAAAGAATTGCTCAAAATCACTGAGTAAATAAAAGGACGAATGTCAAGTTTGATGCAAGTACAGGGTTGCTTGGAAAGCTATGGTGAGAAAAGGCCCTGAAGACACATTTCAGCAAACTTTAACAGGGCCTGAGTGTCATAGGACAGGAGTTCAGATAAACTGTGAATGAGAAGGCTGAATGGTGAGGTGTCTGAGAAGCCAATTAAAGCAAGAAACCAAAAATGTACAAGAAGATAAGGCTTTTCTCTTTTATGATGGTAGAAGCAAGAGGCTAAAATCAGAGAAGGCGTGGACAGTCTGTTGCACTTGGCCCTGTAAAACAGTGCACGGTTCAGATCAGATGTGAGTCATCTCACTATTGAGGGAGTCACAAACAAAAGCTCTAGCAGTTTTATGGACCTTAAAGTAGTGGAGAGGATGAGGGAGAAGGACTAAACATGGACATGTACTGGGCATTGAGCCAGAGTCTCCCCAGCCTCCCCTACCCAGCCTGCCATATCTCCAAGGAGGCTTTGGCAGAGGTACCTGAGAAGACCTCAGCCCGGGGAGACTCAGATGAAAAGACCTAGGAATGGAGGTATCCTGCTGGCAATAGACATGCAAAGACGCAAAGAGCATGACTGGCCAGGTGGGGCCAGAGTCATTGCCAGCTGCTGCCTTCAGTGACTGCAGTGCTCTGTGCACCATGTCTGCTGTGGGGAGAGCCGCCTCCCAGGTGAATGGTTTATAATCATTTCAGACTGGGCCTGGAAAATTACCTGAAGTTTTTTCACTAGAAGCTGGACTCCTCACCATGTCAAGAGCAGTGAAGACATCATGAGGTAGACAGTGGGCAAGTCTAAGTAACTTTGAAACGTGGGAGTGGCGTGATGCAAGTTTCAGGCTAACAACCCTGAGGACAACGTGAGAGTAGACTGGTTGGGGGCTGTCATTGACAAGAAAAATGGCTGAGAGACAGTCTCAATTGTCAAGTACGCAATTTTAAACCTCCTGAACACCCTTTGTTCACTTAATAGCTTTCCAGGATAATTCTGAAGTCACTAAGTCTAGACCTGAGGATTCTAAGCTAGCCACCTTTCAACTCCTCTTTATTAAGGAAAAGGAAGCTTAGAATTAAGGTATTGCCATTGCTTCTTTGCCTGCGTCTGTACGTTTTGGAACTCTTGTTTTCCATTAATGGTTGAGAGGCGGGAATTGGGTCCACTGTTCTCATATAAAGGATTCCCATTTGATCTCTTTCTTGGCCTTTCCAGAGCTTCTTTCAATATCTGACATGGAAGTAGTATGATAAGTGGAGTTTTTATATAATATTATAAATATTTTGCAATATAAAATTTTATATTTATATTTATATTTATATATAATTATATATTAAAATTACATATTACAATTTTATATATAAAATATATAATTTGATGTAAATTTATGCTGAATACCTTTTCTCAGAATCGAGGCACTTTATTCACAGTTTTTGTTTCTTGGTGCACTTGCTATCAATACACATTTGGATTTGTTAATACTTTGCAATATCTATGGAGCTTACTGCATGTTCATTCTTTTAATAAATGTAGTGGATTATATAGATAACACTTTCTAATGTTGATTAATCTTAAATTTCAAGATCAAATCATACTTCTAGATAGGGTCTTCTTTTAAAGAATACCTGAGGTGAATTTGAGGACATTTTATTTGGGAATATTGAATCCGTGTACATAAATTAATTTGACCAATAATTATCCATTGCACAGCTGGCTTTCTAGATACTTCTTCCTGCAGTTAAAATGATCAAAATATTTTGGATCAATGCTCACTTCAGCAGCACATATACTAAAAATGGAATGATACGGAGACGATTAGCATGGCCCCTGTGCAAGGACAACATACAAATTTGTGAAGTGTTTCATTAAAAAAAATAAAAGTATTTTGATCAGCATATTATATTTATTTTAAAAAGCAGCAATGTTGTAAATGTTACAAACTAATTTATTATGAATCAATGTGTTTAATTATGAGTTGATGTATTTACATATGTATTTATATTTTAAAAAATCAGTGAATATTAATGGTCTAAAACCATATAATATACTTTTAGGGTTGCTATGGTAACTTATTTTCTTGGAAATTCTAATAGATGTGTGGAAACCCACCATGGTTACTTATCAGCTATTGCAGAAATAGCACTGCATCTTATTTTTAAAAACAATCTGCATATTTATTAACTTTATTGTAAATTTCCATAAATTTTAACAATATGAAGTATTTTTAATTAGTATCAATTGAAAGGAATTATAGCTATTATAATCATATTTTGAAATAATTAAGAAAATATAAATCTAAACATTAATCAATAAAGCCTTATAAAGACTTAGTTGAAAAAACTTGTATAGAGTAACCAAAACCCAGAACACTGAAAACACCAACTACTGACAAGAATGTGCAGCAATGGGAACCCTTACTCATTGCTAATGGAAATACAAAATAATACAACCACTTTACAAGACAATTTGGTAATGTCTTATGAATCTAAACATACTCCTAGCATATGATTCAGCAATCCTGCCCCTTGCTCTTTACCCAAAGTAGTTGAAAATATATGTCCATACAAAAATGAGAATGTTTATAACAGCTTTATTTAAAAGTATCAAAACTTGGAAGCACCCAACATGTCCTTCAGTGGGTGAATGGATAAACTGTGACACATTCTTGTCATCCAGTGACAAGGGAATACTATTCAATGTTAAAAAAAAATGAGCTTTCAAGGCATGAAAAGACTTGAGGGAAACTTAAATGTCTATTACTAGATGAAAGAAGCCAATCTGGAAAGGCTTCATACACTATGATTCCAGCTATATGACATCCTGGAAAGGGCAAAACTATGGAGTCAGTAAAAAGCTTGGTGGTCGTCAGAGTTTAGTGGGGACTGAGGGGTAAGAGGCAGAGCACAGATGATTTTTAGGAAAGTGAAACTACTCTGTATGATAACTACAATTTCTGGTACATGTCATTATACTTTGATTCAAACACATAAAATATACAACATTAAGAATTAACCGTAGTGTAAACTATAAACTTTGGGTGATTATAATGTGTCAATGTAGGCTCATCAGTTCTAACAATTATACTACCCTAGTGGGAAATGTTTAAAAAAGCTCTGGGAAAAATAGTACGGACAAATTTTTTTTTTTTTTTGAGGAAAAGTCAAACGTCATTTGCTGAAAGCAGAAGCTTTTACATATGACATAAGATTTTATCAAAAGCAAGAAAAGCGTCAAATTTTGACATTTTCCGGTGGTGTTTCTTACAGAAATGAGGTATTGATTAAAAGCCCAATGTTCTTCTTCTCATATAAATAGGTATCTTAAATTTTGGTACAGGACATTTACCAGAATTTTTTTTTTTTTATTATACTTTAGGTTCTGGGGTACATGTGCAGATCATGCAGGATTTTTGCATAGGTACACACATGGCAATGTAGTTTGCTGCCTCCATTCCCTGTCACCTAAATCTGGCATTTCTCCCCATGTTATCCCTCCCTGACCTCCCCACATCCACGCTCTCCCTCCCTTGGTCCCCCACAACAGACCCCAGTGTGTGATGCTCCCCTCCCTGTATCCATGTGTTCTCATTGTTCAACACCCGCCTATGAGTGAGAACATGAGGTGTTTGATTTTGTGTTCTTGTGTCAGTTTGCTGAGAATGATGGTTTCCAGATTCATCCATGCCCCTACAAAGGACATGAACTCATTGTTTTTTATGGCTGCATAGTATTCCATGGTGTATATGTGCCATATTTTCTTTGTCCAGTCTATTGTCGATAGGCATTTGGGTTGGTTAAAGGACTTTGCTATTGTAAACACTGCCTCTATGAACATACATGTGCATGTGTCTTTATAATAGCATGATTTATAATCCTTTGGGTATATATCCAGTAATGGGATTGCTGGATCAAATGGAATTTCTATTTCCAGGTCCTTGAGGAACTGCCACACTGTCTTCCACAATGGTTGAACTAATTTACACTCCCACCAACAGTGTAAAAGTGTTCCTGTTTCTCCACATCCTCTCCAGATTCTGTTGTCTCCAGATTTTTAAATGATCACCATTCTAACTGGCATGAGATGGTATCTCAATGTGGTTTTGATTTGCATTTCTCTAATAATCAGTGATGATGAGCATTTTTTCATATGTTTGTTGGCCTCATGTATGTCTTCTTTTGAAAAGTGTCTGTTCATATCCTTTGCCCACTTTTGGATGGGGTTGTTTTTTTCCTGTAAATCTGTTTTAGATCATTGTAGATTCTGGATATTAGATCTTTTTCAGATGGGTAGATCACAAAAATTGCTTCCCATGCTGTTGGTTGCCAGTTCATGCTAATGATTGTTTCTTTGGCTGTACAGAAGCTCTGGAGTTTAATTAGATCCCATTTGTCTATTTTGGCTTTTGTTACCAATGCTTTTGGTATTTTAGTCATGAAGTTCTTGCCTATCCCTATGTTCTGAATGGTTTTGCCCAGGTTTTCTTCTAAGGTTTTTATGGTTTTAGGTCTTCCATTTAAGTCTTTAATCAATCTGGAGTTAATTTTAGTGTAAGGTGTCAGGAAGGGGTCCAGTTTCTGCTTTCTGCACACTGCTAGCCAGTTTTACCAACACCATTAATTAAACAGGGGATCCTTTCCCCATTGCTTGTTTTTGTCAGGTTTGTCAAAGATCAGATGGTTGTAGATGTGTGGCATTGCCTCTGAGGCCTCTGTTCTGTTTCATTTGTCTATATCTCTGTTTTGGTACCAGTGCCATGCTGTTTTGATTACTGTAACCTTGTCGTATAGTTTGAAATCAGGTAGCATGACGCCTCTGGCTTTGTTCTTTTTGCTTAGGATTGTCTTGGCTACATGGGCTCTCTTTTGGTTCCATATGATGTTTAAGGTGGTTTTTTCCAGTTCTGTGAAGAAAGTCATTGGTAGCTTGATGGGGATAGCATTGAATCTATAAATTACTTTGGGCATTATGGCCATTTTCATGATTTTGATTCTTCCTAACCATGAGCATGGAATATTTCTCCATTTGTTTGTGTTCTCTCTTATTTTCTTGAGTAGTGGTTTGTAGTTCTCCTTGAAGAGGTCCTTTACATCCTTTGTTAGTTGTATTCCTGGGTATTTTAGTCTCTTTGTAGACATTTTGAATGGGAGTTCGCTGTTAGTCTGTTAATGGTGTATAGAAATGCTTGTGATTTCTGCACCTTGATTTCGTATCCTGAGACTTTGCAGAAGTTGCTCATCAGTTTAAGGAGATTTTGGACTGAGATGATAGTGTCTTCTAAATATACAATTATGTTGTCTGCAAATAGAGACAATTTGACTTCCTCCTTTCCTAACGGAATGCCTTTTATTTTTTTTTTTCTTACCTAATAGCTCTGGCTAGAACTTCCAATACTATATTGAATAGGAGTGGTGAGAGAGGGCATCCTTGTCTAGTGCCAGATTTCAAAGGGAATGCTTCCAGTTTTTGCTCATTCAGTATGATATTGGCTGTAGTTTTATTGTAAATAGCTTTTGTTGTTTTGAGATATGTTCCTTTGATATCTAATTTATTGAGAGTTTTTAGCGTAAAGCACTTATGAATTTTGTCGAAGGCCTTCTCTGCATCTATTGAGATAATCACGTGGTTTTTGTCTTTTGTTCTGTTTATGTGGTGGATTACGTTTATAGACTTGTGTATGTTGAACCAACCTTGCATCCCTGGAATGAAGCCTACTTGATCGTGATGGACCAGCTTTTTGATGTACTGTTGCAATCGGTTTGCCAGTATTTCATTGAAGATTTTTGCATCTATGTTCATCATGGATATTGGTCTGAAGTTTTCTTTTTTTGTTAGGTCTCTGCCAGGTTTTGTTATCAGAATGATGTTGGTATCATAAAATGATTTGGGAAGGATTCCCTCTTTTTGTATTGTTTGGAATAGTTTCAGAAAGAATGGTACCAGCTCCTCTTTGTATGTCTAGTAGAATTCAGCTGTGACCCTGTCTGGACCTGGACTTTTTTTGGTTGATAGGCTATTAATTTTTGCCTCAACTTCAGCCTTTGTTATTGGTCTGTTCAAGGTAGACTATTAATTTTTCCCTCAACTTCAGCCTTTGTTATTGGTCTGTTCAAGGTTTCAACTTCTTCCTGGTTTAGGCTTGGGAGGGTCCAAGTGTCCAGGAATTTATCCATTTCTTCCAGGTTTACTGGTTTATGTGCATAGTGTTTTCTGTAGTAATCTCTGATTGTAGTTTGTATTTCTGTGGAATCAGTGGTGATATCCCCTTTATCATTTTTTATTGCATCTATTTGATTCTTCTCTCTTTTCTTTTTTATTAATCTGGCTAGTGGTCTGTCTATTCTGTTGTTCTTTTCAAAAAATCAGCTCCTGGATTTATTGATTTTTTTTGAAGGATTTTTTTGGTCTCTATCTCTTTCAGTTCTGCTCTGATCTTAGTTATTTCTTGTCTTCTGCTAGGTTTTGAGTTTTTTTGATCTTGCTCATCTAGCTCTTTCAATTTTGACTATAGGGTGTCAATTTTAGATCTTTCCTCGCTTCTTGTTAGGGCATTTATTGCTGTAAATTTCTCTGTAGGTATTGCTTTAAATGTGTCCCAGAGATTCTGGTACGTTGTGTCTTTGTTTTCTTTGGTTTCAAAGAACACCTTTATTTCTGTATTCATTTCATTGTTTTTCCAGTTGACATGAAGGAGCAGGTTGTTCAGTTTCCATAAGGTTATGTCGTTTTGAGTTAGTTTCTTAATTCTAAGTTCTAATTTGATTGTACCGTGGTCTGAGAGACTGTTTCTTATGATTTCCATTCTTTTGCATTTGCTGAGGAGTGATTTACTTCCAATTATGTGGTTACTTTTAGAGTAGGTGCCATGCTGTGCTGAGAAGAATGTATATTCTGTGGATTTAGGGTGGAGAGTTCTGTAGATGTCTATTAGGTCTGCTTGGTCCAGATCTGAGTTCAAGTCCTGGATATCCTTGTTAATTTTCTGTCTCGTTGATCCGTCTAATATTGACAGTGGAGTGTTAAAGTCTCCCACTATTTTTGTGTGGGAGTCTAAGTCTCTTTGTAGGTCATTAAGAAGTTGCTTTATGTTCCTGGGTGCTCCTGTATTGGGTGGGTATATATTTAGGATCCTTAGCACTTCTTGATGCATTGATACTTTAACCATTATGTAATGCCCTTCTTTGTCTCTTTTGATCTTTGTTGGTTTAAAGTCCATTTTATCAGAGACTAGGATTGCAACTCCTGCTTTTTTTTGCTCTCCATTTGCTTGATAGATCTTCCTCCATCCCTTTATTTTGAGCCTATGTGTGTCCTTGCACATGAGATGGGCTTCCTGAATGCAGCACACCAATGGGTTTTTACTTTTTATCCAATTTACCAGTCTGTGTCTTTTGAATAGGGCATTTAGTCCATTTACATCTAAGGTTGATATTGTTATGTGTGAATTTGATCCTGACATTTTGATGCTAGCTGGATGTTTTGCCCATTAGTTGACACTTTTACTTCATTGTTTCAATGGTCTTTATCATTTGGTACATTTTTAGAGAGGCTGGTACTGCTTGTACCTTTCCTTGTTTAGTGCTTCTTTCAGGAGCTCTTGTAAGGCAGGTCTGGTGGTGATGAAATCTCTCAGCAATTGCTTGTCCATAAAGGATTTTCTTTCTTTTTCGCTTCTGAAGCTTGGTTTGGCTGGATATGAAATTCTAGGTTGAAAGTTATTTTCTTTAAGGATATTGAATATCGGCCCCCACTCTCTTCTGGCTTGTAGGGTTTCTGCTGAGAGATCCACTGTCAGTCTGATGGGCTTCCCTTTGTGGATAATCCGACCTTTCTCTCTTGCTGCCCTTAGCATTTTTCCCTTCATTTCAACCCTGGTGAATCTGACAGTTATGTGCCTTGGGGTTGCTCTTCTTGAGGAATGTCTTTGTGGTGTTCTCTGTATTTCCTGGACTTGAATGTTGGCCTGCCTTGAATGTTGGGCAGTTCTCCTGGATAATATCCTGAAGGGTATTTTCCAGCTTGGATTCATTCTCTCTGTCACATTCAGGTGCACCTATCAATTATAGATTAGGTCTTTTCACTTAATCCCATTTTCTTGGAAGCTTTGTTCATGTCTTTTCATTCTTTTTTCTCTATTCTTGCCTTCTCATTTTATTTAATTGAGTTACTCTTCAATCTCTGATATCCTTTCTTCTGCTTGGTCGATTTGGCTATTGAAACTTGTGTATGCTTCACGAAGTTGTCATGCTGTGTTTTTCAGTTCCATCGATTCCTTTATATTCTTCTCTAAGCTGTTTATTCTAGTTCGCATCTCATCTAACCTTTTTTCTAGGTTCTTAGTTTCTTTGCATTGGGTTACCACATGTTGTTTTAGCTCTGAGAAGTTTGTTATTACCCACCATCTGAAGCCTGTTTCTGTCATTTCATCAGATTCATTCTCCATCTATCTTTGATCCCTTGCTGGTGAGGAGTTGTGATCCCTTGGAGGAGGAGAGGGATTCTGGTTTTTGTGTTTTCATCCTTTTTGCACTGGTTTCTTCCCATCTTAGTGGCTTTATCTACCTGTGGTCTTTGTAGTTGGTGACTTTCTGATGTGGCCTCTGAGTGCACATCCTTTTTGTTGATGTTGAAGCTATTTCTTTCTGTTTTTTAGTTTTCCTTCTAACAGGCCCCTCTACTGGAGGACCGCTGGAGGTTCATTCCAGACCCCACTTGCCTGGGGATCACCTGCGGGGACTGCAGAACAGCAAGTGTTGCCACTGGTTTCTTCCTCTGCTGTCTTCATCCCAGAAGGGTACCCTCCAGATGTCGGCCTGAGGTCTCCTTTATGAGGTGTCTCTTTGGGTATACGGAGTTGGGGAGTTGCTTGAGTAGCTAGTCTGTTCCTTATAGAAGTTCAAGTGCTGAGCTGGGAGGTCTGTTGTTCCATGCAGAGCTGCTGGGCAGGTACCTTTAAGTCTGCTGCAGCTGAACTCATAACCACCCCTTTTCCCACATGCTCTGTCTGAGGAAGGTTGGCTTTATTTATGAGTTCCTGTTGTGCTGCTGCTTTTTTTCACAAATGCCCTGCCCTGCACAAGTAGTCTAGTCACAGTCTGCCAGCAGAGGCATTGCTGAGCTGCTGCAGGCCCTGCCCAGCTGCTGTGTGAACTGCCTCGTGGTGGACTGCCTCAGTAGTGGAGGACACCCTTCTCCCCACTAAGCTGGACTGCCCTGAGTCCAGAGCACAGAAAAATTTTTTGACAAATATTATTGAGACAGAGAAGTAAAGAAAAAGTGCACTACATTTCAATGAAATTACTAAAACAAAAAAACAAATAGTACTTAAAATTTAGGTTTCTCATTTGTACAAATTTTGAATTAAATAATACAAAAATACTTATATATGAGAAAATATACAATCCAGGCTTTTTAGAAGTGAACAATAGTTATAAACTAATAATTTGGAAAAAATTAAATGTGTAATAAAAGCATATTCTAAAATGTAAGGCTTATAATCCTATAAATGTTTAGATTACTTTCAAATAAAATATTTCACTGTGTAAAACTATTTCAAAACATGGAAAAATTGAAACATTTATCAACTATTTTTCTTTTTTAAAAACTGATCTGGCTGCTTTTATGTTTGATTCTTACTTTTAAGTTCAAGTGAAGCTCTGTTACATAGGTAAACGTGTCATAGGGGTCTGTTGTACAGATGATTTTATCATACAGGTATTAAACTTAGTACTCAGTATTTATTTTTCCTGATCCTCTCCCTCCTCCCATCCTCCACCTTCCAATGGGCCCCATTGTATGGTGCTTTCCTTTATGTGGCCATGTGTTCTCATCATTTAACTCTCACTTATAAGTGAGAACATGCTATACTTGGTTTTCTGTTTCTGCATTAGTTTGCGAAGGACAATGGCCTCCAGCTCTCTCCATGTCCTGGCAAAGGTTGTGATTTTATTCTTTTTTTTTTTATGGCTACCTAGTATTCCATAATGTATATATACCCCATTTTCCTTGTCGAGTCTATCACTATGGGCATTTAGGTTGACTCTATGTCTTGTTATTGTGAATAGTGCTGCACTGAACGTATGCCTGCATATGTGTTTATGATAGAAAAGTTTATATTCTTTTGGGTATAAACTAGGATATAGACCGGGATAAGTACAAGCTAGAATAACTCAAATCAAAGCACTAAAAATATAACAAAAGATAAATGTACAAATTATGTACAAAGATTCAATATTCCCAAATAAAATGTCCTCAAATTCATGTCAGATATTCTCTAAAAGAGGACCCTATCTAGAGGTATGATTTGATCTGGAAATGTAAGATTAATCAACATTAAAAAGTGTTTTCCATATAATCCACTACATTTATTAAAAGAATGAATATATGGCAAAGTCCATAGATATTCCAAAGTATTAACAAATCCAAACATGCTTTGATAGCAAGGGCTTTAAGAAACAAGAAATGTGGATGAAGCATCTCAATTGTGAGAAAAGGTATTTAGCAGAAATTTACATCAAATTATATACGTAATAGTCAAATATTAGAATAATTCCAGTTAAAGTAAGGGATAAGAAAAAAGTCATAATTTTGACCAATATTGAAGATGATACAGGAGCTCCTAATACATATATTTAGAAAAAGAAAAGATATGTGAAGTACAAACATTGGAGAGACTTAACATTCTCCTTTTGTTCATATGCTGTGTTTCTCTTCATTCACAGAAAACTCAATAAGATTAACTAACAATGTGACCAGATAGTTCAGCAGAGTGGCCAGAAACAAGAGCAAAATAAGAAAATCAATAGTATCCCTATACAAAAAGATTATCCAGTTAGAAAATATAGTAGAGATCCCAAAACAATTGTGGAAAAATTATAAAATGCCTACTCATATGTCTAATAAGATATGGGAAAATTTTAAAACACTACTAAAGGAGTAAAAGCAGTCACAGATGAATAGAATCAGAAGCCATGTTTTGAAGACTTGAATATATCTTACATTCATAGATAGGAGTGTAATTCTACAAGTCAGGGCCAGATATAGTTTAGAGGGAAGAAAATGCAAGGGTAGGAAGATGGAGAAGTAGGGCTTGGTCTTCCCAGCTATTAAAATGTTTTAAAATAATTGTAATGAAAATAATATAGTATCAGAACTAACAGAAAAATCAAGTAGTGCAACTTATGAAAAATCATAAATAAACACTAGTAGATTAACCTTTAATATATAATGAGTGACTTCCAGATTAAGAGATATGATGAAGTGTTTGATAAGTAAAATCAGGACAATTGATAACCCATTAAGAGAACAATGAAAATTATATCTCAACTGAAACAAGTATTAAAACTTAGATTTAAAGAAATTCAAGTATTTGAGGAAAAGGTTAGAATATATTTAGAAGATTTGTATTTTCTTCTGTAACTTCAAAGAATGAAGAATAGGTTCTGATCTCTATGATGGGAAAGCTCTTAGATGAGACAAAAATACTTGTTTAAATGTTGAAAAATCGAAGAGGCTATATAATTTAGAGAATGCTTCATTTGGGGTAATAGATAAGTGATGACTTTAGACAAGAGACATAATCTGAATTAAGCTTTAATTTGGATTTTGAATAGAAAATGTTCTAGAATAATTTAAGTAAAAGAATGAATGCATGAAATGGTATGTATATCAGGTTTCAAAAATTATCCAGAATAGTTGGAGTTCAAAATGCCCAGTAAAAGTTTATTTATTAAAATTTTAGGAGTGGAGGAAATTCCATTCAATCCCACTCTGATTTCTCTACTAGTAATTTCAAAATTATATATTTTTAATTAATATTAATAATACCATCCAGTAGTACAAGTCATTCATTCTAAAATGGATCCATTCATTTTGACTGTAGATTTAGATAGTAGTGCATAAAAATGAAAACAAATAAAAACAAAAGCAATCAGATGGTTTTACGTAGCTTTGGTAATCATCTCCAGAATATTCCATTTATCTTAATTTTTGGAATGGATTAGTTTCTCTTCAGCCATTGCCAGAAAGCTATTGCCGCTGTCTTGGATATAAAGAGCTCTGATTTACCCTGAATTCAGAAATGGCAGATTTAAGAAAAATAACCAGATTTAACTTCATTTCATCTGTTCTTGCTTTTTGCTGGTTATCTCAATCCTACTCACTTTTAGCTTTTGGTGTAGAGGTGGAAAAATATTATTTCAGCACTGTTAAATTTGACAGAGGATTGAAGAGGTACTCAAAAGCCTGAAATTAGTATCTTCAGTGATTTTTTTTCTGTTGAAATGAGTATATGACTATTATATTGACTGAGTCAAAACTTGATATGATAAATCTTAAATGATTTAGAAATGATCATAATTAGGCAAAAAAATTTAGCTATGTCAAGATTTGACTGTTTATATTTTAATATGATTACTTGCAATGTGTCAGTCATATAACTATTATGGCTCAGTTAAGATTTCCATAGGCCTCTTTGGCATTATAATCTTCTGTATCACATATATAGACAATTGAATTATGCTGGAATTTAATGTTTCTGTTGATCTAAGAAAGCATATTTAGTTCACATATGTTGCAACCTAAACTGTACTTTTAGATACGACCTAAATTCTTCAGAGCACTTTTCAATGCAATAACTTCAGTGCAGTTCGCCCTAAAGAATGCATGAAATAAAGTGGAATGTTTTGGAATTTAAAAAGCAAGCCAACATAACATTTAATATATTTGTAATATGTTTACAAATATAAAATTTTGACATCACCAGACATAGTACTGAATGCCATTTTCTTGAAAGCTTGCCAGTTTTTGGAGTCATTTTGGTTGACATATTTATGACTGTATATTTAGGCATCCTAAGTAGTATCAACACCATAAAGGTATATTAATCTTAAATTTTATATACACAAACATATGTAGCATTGACTATATGCTCATAATTGTTCTAAGCCTTAAACAAACATCAACTTAGATAATTATCGTAACATATGTATAAAGTCAGTTGCGGTATCTTCATTTTCTGATGAAAAAGCTGAGGCATAGATAATTAAATACTAATTTGCACAGCAGGAAAGAGCTGGTGCTTAGATTACAACTATCTAGGATCTGCAGCTTACATCCCATTGCTTAATACTCTCTTTTGGGTTACAATGGAAAATTTGACTGTTTAAATAATTTTCCAAACAGTTCATACATTCTGAAGAAATGCTGTAGAATTCGTTTTATGCAATAATATGTTAATTTACTTTTTAAATTTAAAATCATTCCAGAAGCTTATTTCACTGCTTCTTTGGGGCTAACTGCATTATCTGCTGAATACGCTAGAGGTCACTCTAAAATTTAATACAACTGAGGAATATGTAACTTTCATATACTAATTTTATTTTTAAGGTAATAAGTCATACTGTAGACATTTTATTTTCCATTAAATGTTCTTTTCTTTCTAATTTTACTTATTCATAAATATACATGTTAAGCTGATTTTTAAACAGATGTTATAAATGTTGCTTTCACATAAATGCAAAAACAGATAACCTACAAAGAGCACATGATATCTCTCTCTCTTTTATTTTTCAGATGGAGTTTTGCTCTTGTTGCCCAGGCTGGAGTGCAATGGTGCCATCTCGGCTCACTGCAACCTCTACCTCCCGGGGTTCAAGCAATTCTCCTGCTTCAGCTTCCTAAGTAGCTGGGATTACAGGCATGCACCACCACGCCCAACTAATTTTGTATTTTTAGAGAGATGGGATTTCTCCATGTTGGTCAGGCTGGTCTCAAACTCCTGACCTCAAGTGATCAGCCCGCCTCTGCCTCCAAAGTGCTGGGATTACAGGCATGAGTCACCATGCCCAGCACATGACATATCTTTTAAAAAACTTTGCAAAAAAACTAGTTATTGTCATTTCAAACAGTGAAATTAAACTGGTGAATATTAGGGCAAATTAATTTTATTTTAAAAATTATATTTCAATGGCATGACTTAGTCTCTGTGGTGGGCCTTGCCAGGATCAAGATTAGAAAGGTGAAATGGAGGCCACCAGATAAGGAGTCCATTCTAGATCCCAATTTGTACTCTAATTAGGTGTACAAAATTGGGGTGTCTGTGAGGTTTTTCAAACAGTTAGAGGAAAAGGCAACAATAAAGCACTTTGGAGAGAAACAGCAGAAAGATATATACTAGGATATTTTTAATTTTATCCCACCGAGTATCAGAAGGGTACAGAGAGTCAGCATGTTGTGTGTGTAACAACACTAATAACACACCTGGGTAAACAATCTATTTATCCTCTTGTGCTCTCTAAGGATGAGATACTAAATGAAGAAAAACAGCAGAATAGAAGCATCAATGTGCTCAAGTCCCTGGAGTACAGAGTCTGATACAGAAGCTGTTGTTGGAAAAGGGAGACATCTCATTGATCAAGGAGAAACACTGCTAAGTTTTTATATAGTACTTTACCGAGGGAGAAATAAAAATAAAAGATAGGACAGAAGCCAAAAGGTATGTTTTTGTCAACTATAGCCATCCCAAGAGAAGAAACAAAGTAAACTTTCTCTTTTAATCAATGCATTGTGACCACCAAAAATGAAAGAAGGTTAATCAGGTACAGTCTGAGTAACCCATTCAAATATGCTGTTAAGGATTAAGGCTGGCTACGTAATTTGAGGGTCTGTGTATAAAGTGAAAGTTCAGGGTTCCTTGTTTTAAAGGCAGGAAAATGTGTCATGACATGTAATCCCACCGTCTCTCTCTCTCTCTCTCTCAAAACCTGCATTGGCATTTTAATTTTCTATTTAATTTCTAAATTAAAAATCTACACACATTATTGGCATGAATTTTACCATTATAGTGTGCAATGCCAATTTCAAATGCAAATATTACACCATTCAACTGGGGGAAAGAATTAATGAAATTACACCATTTATATTTCATAGCTTGTGCATGAAATATATTTGTGTATTTCTTTCTTAGCAGAACAGTGAAAGTGTCACACAATAGTGGAACGTGTAACTGACCTGTTTTGTTTTACTTTTGCTTGTTTTCACTTGATACACACATTTTACTAAAAACCTCTATCTTTAGCTTACTGATAAGTAAGAAAGGACTGAAAGAAAAAGGAGCTGTGGGGTTGTCCTATCTTTTCCTTTCCTTCTGTGTCGTCATTTTCAACATAAGGGGTCGGCTAATACAGAGACGTAACAGAAATAAGAAAAAATGTAAAAAAATTCCTTTATCATTCATGCTTCTCAGAACGTGATTGCTTTTCTACATTTGAAGCAAATTCTCATTCTAATGGAAAGTTCGGCCTCTCTGGATTGTTAAGGCCTCTGCTTACTCAGTTGTGGACAAAACAAGCATATCTCATTCTCCCTTTGAGTATCACTAAACTCCCATCCATCTTGGGTTCCACTGGAATTTTGTGCTGTAGGTACCTTGGATACTATACATGAATAGGGGAGCAGGAAACAGTGGACACATATATTGTAAACAAACCTCTCCACTCATGCACATGCTCAGTTGTCTCACTGGAATTCACTTCAAAACAGAAGTTAAACGATGAAATTATTGGCCGGGCGCTGTGGCTCAAGCTTGTAATCCCAGCACTTTGGGAGGCTGAGGCGGGTGAATAACGAGGTCAAGAGATCGAGACCATCCTAGTCAACACGTTGAACCCCGTCTCTACTAAAAATACAAAAAATTAGCTGGGCACGGTGGCGCGTGCCTGTAATCCCAGCTACTCAGGAGGCTGAGGCAGGAGAATTGCCTGAACCCAGCAGCCTGGGTAACAAGAGCGAAACTCCGTCTCAAAAAAAAAAAAAAAAAAAAAAAAAAACCACGATGAAATTATTAAGAATGTCAAGATGATGACAGTAGAGAATAAACCAAGCATGGAACCTTTCTCAGCATGGGGCCCCATGTGATGGCACAGGTGGCATGCCAATGAATCTAGCCCTGTTAAAGATAGTATTACCTTTCCTATAAATATAGGAGACTGGGTTACTATTTTTTAGGGCTATGTATTTTATTCTGATGTACATTCTTCAGGAAAATAATTCAGAGTGTTAAGTAAAGACTCAGTTGCAATGTAAACATAAATCAAGATAAATGCAAATGCATACTGCAAATTAGATAGAATTTTTCTTGGAGCTAAAGCAAAAGAAGGTGGCACAGCTATGGTGGATCATTAGCAGCATTAGAAAATCAGGAGATAAAAAGCCAGCAGCAGAAGTACAGGCATGACAGATGAAATAGAACATCTAAGGCAAGGAATACAAAGAGCTCTCCTTAGAATTGGGATGGATAACCTAAAATGAGGCAGAGAAGAGCAGAGGCAAATGCAGTTGATCATCACTTGAAGCAACATATGGAGAGAAAGTGATTTCAGACAGACTTATTTGTCAAAAACAGGTCCAGAGGCCAAAGTGGGGATTTTAAGGCAAAACAAAAACACCGAGGGAGGAAGACTGATGGGAAGTAGCCGTGGGTAGATTAACCCTCTATCTGGAAAGTGATTAGACTACCAGGCGGAGTAACCAGATTGTCAATAGGGCAGAGGAGCAGGATAACATTGTAATTCACAAGATGAGTGATGCGATAAAGAGAGCTGGTGATGCTGCTGTTGGGATGCCGAGCTACGGGTTAGAGCTCACTTTGAACCAAACACATAGTGGATACGGCTGGACATGAATCCACAGGGCGGCGTGGAGGTCGATTTTGACAGCCACCCAAGAGCTTTGGACTCACAGCTAACTTCCTAGCTCTTGATTCTGGAGAATGTTCTTAAATTGTACTTAAATACTTAATTTAAATTGTACTTATATACTTAAATTGTAAACCACAAGGTTGATGTATAAGGCTGCCTTTATCATCCTGCTTAAACAGTGGTCTAAATAGTGGATATTGCTGTATCCACAGGGGTGTGCTACGTGTGGATACTGACAGCTAAGAAGAATAGAAAAGACAGACAATGAAATAGAAGAAAGTGAAGCATGTAGGACACATCATAGAATATTGTTGTCAAATTCTTCTGGGACTAAAATATCCAATAAATGCCTTTATGTCTTTCTTCCCTTTCAGGAATAGATGTTGATTTAGGTACACTAGACATTCAATTGAATAAATGTAAAGAAGGAAACAATTAGTCCCATTAGCGGCTTTAATGAATGTTAGATTAATTAATGTTTGAGGAAATAAATATAAAATGTGTTTGAAGTTTTAGAATGCATTTTGAAAATCTGCCTGGAAATCATTAAATAAAATTAGTAGATTTTACACAGACATATGTGTTTTCTAGCCATCTGCTTAGCTCATGTAAGAAAATAAATTAGAATTAATGTAAATTAAGTTACAGTACAAGAAGTTCTTACCTTTTTAAAGGTTCTTGTCATTAAAATAAAAACACACAGTATTATAAGTAGTTTCTTAATTCATCATCAAGCGAAGCAATTGCAGTAAATTGTCTAATATGTGGGACCTTTGAAAATATCTGCAACTACCATATTTTATCAAGTAAAACTTTTCATTTAGATCTTATTTACATGAATATTGCAACTTATCAATGAAGAAACTGAAGATAAGTTACATAATTATCAAGTACCAAAGAAACTGGATTTATGTCTGCTTATTCTAAAACCTAGCAACTGTTCATAATAAACTTTGCCTGTTTTATGATAATAGATAGGGTTGCCAATGTTAAATTTACATAATAGTTTATATGAATAAAATGTGCAAAAAGAGCAGAAAATAGTCGCAGTGATGTAAGATTTTTGTAAAGAAGTTTTCCCATCTGCCTTGTCTATGCTAAACAGGATAATGTGGTAGCCATATTCACAGAGTTCTATGTAAAACCATTAAGAATCCTTTGCTTTTTCCCCTCTGACATATTAGCTTGGAAAGTATTCCTATTCAACTATTTAGGCTACAGTTCAATAGTCTCTTCACTGTAAAGGATAGAGAGCAACTGCTTTTATTGCAATTAATAGAGTGTTATGAGGCTTTGTTTGTGTGTGTGTTTTGGACAATCATTAAGGCATTTCCTGGGTTGCTTTCTGATATAAATATATCACATATTATTTCTCGTTTTACACATTTCTTTTTCACATCTCCATACCATTCATTTGAGAGAAAAGGCAGACCATTCTATTGGTTAGATAAGAGAAAACCAATATTTTGGAGAGAAAAACTCTATATAATCAAAGAGAACAATTTGGAAGAAGCGTATTCCTAACATATTTCTCTAGGGAAGAACATTCCTTTCTGAGATACTGCTGCTCAGATTCATATATGCATTCAAAATGTGTTCCCTTTTAAACCATTTTCCAATATGCAGCCATAGCCGAGTAAAAATCCAGGCACTCAAAAACCTTATTCATATCTAAGAAATTGGAATTTTTATTTAATATCTTTATAACCACATTTTATATGTAGATGAATAAGAAGGCTATACCCCTCAGAGATAGCTGAGGAAAAATTTCCTATGTCCCTGAAGTTAGACAAAAATAAATTGAAAGGAATTACACTTTCTTAGTAAGAGAATAAGTATTTGTGTGATAAAACATAATCTGCATGAAAAATTCTATATATTGTTCCATATATGTATTTTATACTCTAATGGTAACCGAGTTTCTAGATTATTTTGAGAGCTTCAGAAACTGAGTGAAAAATCCTAAGAAAAATTAACTACATGAATATTTTGCTGAGGGCATACATAATGATTAGTGGCATGATAATAGAGGTTTTGTGTAAGAGAAGCCCAATTTCCCAAATAATTATATAGAAAAAAATAAGAAACAACAAAATGTATGTTGTGTGTTTGTGAATATTTTAATGAAAATATTTGCCTTTAGGTTATGGTTTAAGCATTAAAGTATTTCATCTAATTCTTGAAAGCTATCCATTCAATTTTAGGTCTAGGTGAATTAGTCTGGATCTTAAAGACATGAACAATTTTAAATGAAGGATTTTCAAGTGGGTTTCCCAGAATATGTTTACAATTTTAAAGTCCTTGAGGCAATTCTAAATTTCTCAAGCTTGTTCTAAAATAATTGACATTTTCGTAGACTATTGAATCACATAGTTACACATTTTAATACACAGTTAAAATCTTGTTTACACAGAAAAATAAATTGGAATTATTTTGGTTGTCTTAGAGTTATAGTACAATTCATATTTACATTATGAAATTTTAGAGTTAGAATACAGTGAGATAAATTTGACATAAATTCTATACTATATAATCTGCCATTTTTGACTGCAGTTTACTTCTCTGATGATATAATGTATATATTCTTTAGCAGAAGACTAATCATATACTCTAGAATGTATTTTTTTAAAAACCAGATCTTGATAACTTAGAAGCTACTTTTATTTTTAACCAGGAAATGTCTATTGCAAAATTATATTTCATGATATTGCTTAGGTCATGAAATATAATGAGATTTTTCTATTCTATTTCTTCTATAGTTTTATTGTCTATTCTTCACATATCTCCAAGAATATAATTCACAGCACATCACTTCCTACATTATATGTAGGTGTGAATATATATATGTATTTGTATGTACGTGTGTATATATCTACTCACATTCCTTTGTCTTTTCCATATTTGACACTGCTACTAATTATCTCAAATCCACCACTTTTTTCATTATCCAACTCATTGTTTCAACAGTTTTGTCCTTCTTTCCCATGGGCATTTACTGTATATATTTATTTCCATAGCCATAGTCTACCAATACTTTCAAGCCATTTTTGAACCTTAAAAGCAAAGATAAAGTGTTTATTTTTGCCTTGTTGTCTGCTTAAGTTCTTAGTTATATTTCTAGGCTACAGAACATTTTGGAAGAAAGCCCCCCAACCACTTGACACCAACCTTCAATTCCTCAACACTCTTTCATTTTTAATACTTTGCTAAACTTGCTTTCTTACAGTCCACGCATGACTACCTAATGGTCAGATCCAATAACCTATTTTCAAAGAGGAGGAAGAACTAAGAAAAATCAGTTGAAGCACTCAGCTTCTATAAACAACCTTTGTATAAGTTGGGGCACCGCTTGCTGCAATACTAAACAAACCTGAATATACACAATGGTTTGCACATCATACTGGGAATTAATTTGTTATTCTTGTGAAGTATAAAATGAGTGTTCTTACTTGGTGTGTGGCTCTCTTTCAAGTCATGACCCAAGAACTGAGTCATTTTTTATCTTGTGGTTATGCCATTTTCAGTACATGGATACAAGGTCACTCTGCTCACCTGTATAAAGCTGCTGGCAATGTAAAGGGCACGGAGTACTGTACATAAATAATATCCATTACTTCCACTCATATTCCCTTGATTAGAACTTAGCCTTTAGCTACATTTAATTGCAGAGGAGGGTGTGAAATATACTCTAGTTGTGTCCAGAAAGAATACAAAATGAGTTTGA
Organism: Aotus nancymaae; assembly: GCF_030222135.1. Lineage (NCBI taxonomy): Eukaryota > Metazoa > Chordata > Mammalia > Primates > Aotidae > Aotus > Aotus nancymaae. The sequence goes on from NW_026988435.1 coordinate 3,464,325, forward strand.
TAAGCATGTGCCCAGTTACTGTTGCGTTAAGATTGTTCTTCCCAGCATTTTCCTTCTTCCATCCCACTGCTTAATTTTTGAATTCCCTAATTAAGTATGGGGATTTCAAATGAGATCCTAACTGTAAATGACCTGAGCAACCTCTTACTATGCCTCTAACATTGAATATCAAGGAAGAACATTCCATTATGAAGAAAAACCAAAACCATTAATGCCAGCTGACTAGTTATACAGGAAGTAAAGTTTATTTTAATTTCAAAATAAATTTCAGCGATCCTATAGTTTGCATTGATTGAGGGATTCACAAGGGGCTCTTCTGCCCTGTTAAGTTCTACTCACTAGCCATTAAATGGACATGAAGAAACTTTATTCTCAAAACCTGGTACTTTCAGAGTGATAGCACATTAGCCTCTCTAATATTAGATTAACACACAATATTAGCCTTTCTTCTAAGAGACCTACTTTGTCCACCACCTTCATTCTATAAGTTCACATATATAAATTTTGATGATTGACATGCTGACAGATTGATTCATTTAGTACATTTTAGTATTAGTACTCTCTGATAGAGAAAAACAATTTAAAATTTTAGTGTCCTGTGAGTTCATTCTGACCCACTCTTCTGTGGACAAGTAATTTCATTAATCACAGACTGTTATGAATTTGTTTGCTTCAATGTATAAGGCATGCATCATATTGCAATTTTTGTTAGTTTTATAACTGTATATTTGTTGAATAAATTTGCAGATTCAATTATTATATGATCGAGCACTTATGAATATTAAAATAATTTTTAAAATGCATTCCCTAATACTGTGCTTTGCTAATTATTAAGAGAGCAAAAAGCAACAATATATTAATTTAATTAACTTGATTATAGTAAAAATCAAATAGTGTCTAGAACCAAAGTTGATTTTTAGCATAACTAATCTAGTAAATTGTCTTCATTGATTAGCCAAGATGTACAAATCTTTCTTTGTATTATTTAAGAAGCAAAATACATTGTTAAATTTGTTTCATTTAGAATTTTTTGAAAATAATGGCATATCCTTACTGTGAGAAAATGAATCCATGTAGCAGTTAGTTTATTGTCCAAAATTTCTTTAAAAACTCATCACCATAAAATATCAGGGTTTTTTTTTAAACATTTCAAGTTAGAGGAGTTTGATATCATATAAAAAGGCTCATTCTCAGTGATTACTTCTATTGAAAAAGATTTTGAGCGTTTCAATTTTAATTAGATGGTAACTTTTTGCAAGAAATTTTCAATTCACTCTCTACTGCATCTGATATTTCTTCCAAATTAGCACTGAACTATGAGTGAGTCTGCTATATTGGGATGGTTCTTAAGTGATAAATAATACACTATGCATTTGTGAAAAGTCTTTTCATTGTGTTAAAGAATCCTATAATTTTAGCAAGACTGGAATTTGCAGACATTGCATTATATATTTTAGATGCAAAAGGAATATACATTTTTATCTCTTCATTGACTTCAATTTAGTGGAAGATTCATATATAGTACCAGTTGGGTATGCTCAGCTGTTTCAGAGGTACTAATTTCTATGTGATTACATGATTCAATTTAGCTGTGCAAAATTCATGAGTGAAAACCAATTACATTATGGATTGAATGATCACACAACTTGCTTTACTTTGGAAAGTGCAGGATTATGTTAAGATTGAACCGGTATAATCATTAATAAAGCTTCCCTTTGCTCCCAAAGGTCCCAATTTGAATACTTTATACACTTATTACATTACATAGCCACACTGATTATTAAAAAGCCAATTTAAAATAACTGTAAATACTATATTTTATACATAATTCATAAGTTACTAGTTGGCAAAAAATATACTTTACTTCTTATAGATAAAATTCAATATTTCACTTTAATATGAGTTGTTAATACTTCTTGTGAACCTATCTTATCCATGGTATTGTGTTATAGATATTATATAATTTAATATCATATAATTTTATCTGTGTAGTATCTTTGTTATGCAGATGCTATGAGTATCCCCCTTTTACAGTTGATATAACTGAGGCTGTGAAAATTTAAATGATAATCTCATAGTTACACAACTGGTAAATGATGGGTTAACGATGTGAACCCATCATAGACACCAGAAGTGGAGAGCTAAACCATTAGATAGATTAATCAATCCAATTATTAGTTTTATATAGTATTTAATAGTACTATGTAGAATTTTGACCACTAATGACATTGAATTTGAAAATATGTTGTATTTCTTCCTATTAATGAAAAAAATAATTTTTTGTTACCATCCTCAAGTATTATATGAAAGTGAATTTTAGATTGTTTTATCCTATTTTAAATGTTAGTGCTTTTTCTTCATGAGAACCATGTATTTTTTAGTTCTGGAAAACTCTGCTATAATTTTTTAAAAATTTGCTTCTATTTACCCCCTCTATTCTTTTCCTCTGAAAATTCTGTTAGTCAGTGTCAGATTCCAGAGTTCCTTCTCATGTATTGTTCCTATTCCCGTGTTGCTTTCCTCATGGTTAGTAACTATTTGTACTCCCCTTTTTAATGATGTCCTTTATTACGAGATAACCTACAAATTTTATCTGATAAATTTTGTTTTCTGTAATGATAGTCAATTATTTGATGTATGCTGTCTTTTTAAAAAATCTCTTGGAAACTGGTGTTGCCTCAGGTTTCTGATTTTGCACTTTGGCTCTGTATTCCTCAATAATTTCCTTTTTTTTTTGGTCTCAGACTTTTTTTTTTTTTTTTTTTGAGACGGAGTTTCGCTCTTGTTACCCAGGCTGGAGTGCAATGGCGCGATCTCGGCTCACCGCAACCTCCACCTCCTGGGTTCAGGCAATTCTCCTGCCTCAGCCTCCTGAGTAGCTGGGATTACAGGCACGCGCCACCATGCCCAGCTAATTTTTTGTATTAGTAGAGATGGGGTTTCACCATGTTGACTGGGATGGTCTCGATCTCTTGACCTCGTGATCCACCCACCTCAGCCTCCCAAAGTGCTGAGATTACAGGCTTGAGCCACCGCGCCCGGCTGTAGTCTCATATTTCTTTTGGTACTAAGACTCTAGGCATGAAGATTTTCAGAGATATAATAGGATTACCCAGGTTCTTGGTTTTATATAGAGAACCAAATTTTCATACATTAAGCAATACATTAAAACTCTAGGCTTTGAAGGATATTTTCTATCCTGCTATACCTTTGAGCTATACAGCTTCAGCTTCCAGTTGCATTGGGTAAGGAGTTTCTTCATTCATTCCTGACATGGGTAGAGTTTCTGTTTTTGCTTTCAAACTCAGATAGGTATTATTAAAAAATCTACGATTTTATAATATTGATAGTAACTGGAATGTGTGTGTGCAGCATGTAAAGATGTAGTGTATGTGTTTGCTATGTATTCTTGTAGTACTATTTCTCATGTCTTCTCAGTCTGCCATTTGATCTGGAAGTCCCCAATTTTTAAGTTGGATATTTTGAGTTTAAATGAAAGCCGTTTAAATCCATAAGTAATTTAGGAATGATCATCAGTTTAGGATACAGTTCAATCTTGGGTCTTAGAGTAATACAAGCCAAAGAAATTAAATGTAGCATAATTATTGAAGAGACTATTAACAAAAGAGAATTTAGCAGATCATTTATGACTTATCAAGAAGAGGAAGAGATGACATTAAATATTCTCAAGAAGAAAGTAAAACATAATTTAAAGGGAGAGAAATTACATCACAGAATCAAAGAGATAAGAGATTTAAAGAAGAAAGTGGTTTTCTTTTCACGAAGATAAGAAGTAGTAGAGGAAGTCTTTCTTGTTCTTTTGATGATTGGTTATCTCGTGACTTATAAAGGAGATTGCCATATATTGTTGAGGATAGAGTTTCAATGAAAGGCTGGCATGGAAGCTATTTTGTAGTAGATTGATTCTTCTGAAGTTGTTTTCAATTAACAAAATATATATTGGCTGCCTATTTCTCAGATATTGTTCTAGTTGATTAGAATGAAAGAGAAGTGTCTTTCTCAGTAAACTTACATTATTGGTAAAAAGACAAACAGCAAGTATAGAACACATGTATAACGTACTGTTCCTTTGGAAAGTATCGTCAATATATAATATGATCACATTACACAAAATAGTGTGAAGGAATAAGGAATGGAGAAAGAAGTGCAATATAACTGTAACTCTCGAAAGATTTATCACAAAAAGTTTAGCTTCTAAGGAAGTGACATTTAAGCAATGCTCTAAATAAGATAGGGAAGTCAATTTGGTATTATGATAAAGATGTTTTGAAACAATGACATCTAGTTTTTTTTTTTTTGTTTGTTTGTTTTTTGAGATAGAGTCTTGCTCTGAATCCCAGGCTGGAGTGCAGTGGCACAATCTTGGGTCACTGCAGCCTCCACCTCCTGGGTTCCAGCGATTCTCCCACTTCAGTCTCTGGAGTAACTGGGATTACAAGTGCGCACCCCAAGCCTGGCTAATTTTTTGTATTTTTAGTAGAGATAGGGTTTCACCATGTTGGCCAGGCTGGTCATGAACTCCTGATTTCAAGTGATCTGTCCACCTTGGCCTCCCAAAGTGCTGGGATTACGGATTACAGGCGTCAGGAATCACACCCAGCTATTTTTTAAAATAATTGCTTAATAAATTTCTGATGTTTTGATTTTTAAAAGTTTTTCCCTAAATAAATATGATACATATAGAAGTTATTTGTTTTTATATTGCTTAAAAATAATACATTTGTCTTAGTCCAACGGGGCTGCTACAACAAATTATCATAGAATGTGTAGCTCACACATAACAGAAGTTTATTTCTCACAGTTCTGGAGGCTGGGAAGTTCAAAATCAAGGTATGCAGATTTGGGGTTTGGGTGAGGGTTTGCTTCTTGATTCATAGATGGCTGTTTTCTTTTTGGGTCCTCACATTGCAGAAAGGAGCAGGAAGTTCTTTGGGGTCTTTTTTATAAGGGCACTAATTCTGATAATGAGGGTTCCACTCTTATAATATAGTTACCTTCCAAAGGCCTTACCTCCAAAGGCCCTAGCATCACATTGGGAATTAGGTTTCAATATATACATTTTCAGTGGGTACACAATCATTGAATCAATAACGGTATTTTTCATTTTTTTCACTATTTCCTAAGGTCTAAAATTATAGCCAAAAAAGCATATGAATCCTTGTGTTCATATACTGCCTCAAATTTTGACTTTATGTCCACATTTGCTGTCAAGGTTAAAAGAAAAAATTTTTGTCGCATAACTCATGGTTGGTATTATGAATGCTCAGCTGTATCCAGTTTTCCTTTTATTCTTGACCAAAGAAACTACACTTCCTACTCACCCTTCAGAAATCAGGAATCAGGGCTGTGAACTCATTCTATACTATGAACTGTAGTGGAAGTTAAAAATATCACATCTGGCCCACTTCTAAGTGTAATATCTCCAAGGTATGATATCTCCAAGAATACCTTTCCTCCATTGTAGCAGCCAAGGAATCTACCTCTTTCAGATTCTAGATGTGTAAATTTGCAGAGTTTCTTATAGCTTGGATCACTGAGTGACAGATTGGGAAAGATACTTTGAGTGATAAACAAACCTGTATTGTATTAAACCACTGAAATATTATTTGGCACAAGAACTGTGGTTACATATAGAAGTTCCATAGATGAACTGTAATTGTCCAGATGAACTGTTAGGTAACAACTAGTAGGAATGAAAAGAAAGTAAAGGGAAAGGATAGGAAGATAAAGACACATGGCAACGATTTATGGATTTGGCCTATCTCATTTTAGAAAGTTTACAGAAGGAAATGAGCAACAACCTAATTTTCAAGGAATAGAGACACCAAAAGAACAGTCAAAGAGCATAACAGTGAACAACCTTTTCTTCTTCTCCCTTCAGATGGATGCAGGTGGGAGCCATTCAGGCAGATGTTTTGGGGAAAGGAGGAGAAAATATTGGACAGCTCAGGGAAAGAAGAAATCTGTTTGCTTTTTCCCCTCTTGGAATGATAGTAACTTGCATCTTCAAAGTAGGAGGAGTATATCCCTCTTTTGGGTATTCAAGGATAGTGACTTAGTCTTCCTCAACTGGTGGCTATTTTTGAGAGACCTCCTGATCAAAAAGCAGATCTTGAATTTGTGGGCCAGACTGTTGCTATCACTGATAAGTTATGGAATGTCCTCTAGAAAAAGCCATACTAGTTCTGCAGGTCTATTTCTATGTGGTCTATAAAAATATAGACAAATGGTTCACGTAATAGGAGATATGCTCTTTAAGACAGTCTAACAAATTGTTGCTATAAAATAGATTACATTTTGTCATGCATCAACATAATTTTTGTGGAATCTCCTTGACTTGGATATGCCAAATATGAACCACTAATGGTGCCGTTAAAAATCCAGTAATATTTTACTTAGGGGTGTGGGTATGGTGGTGCAAAACTTACAAAAGAACTAGGCATCACTTATGAAAGTGCTGGGTCTGATGCTCTTGCTTCCTGATGCTCCAACATTGGCCTGATTTTACAAACACTGAATATCACCTGAGTAATGACTGAGTAGACATTCATTCAGAAGCAATACCTGTGTGATAAGATTATAGATCGCTACAATTCTTTAATATGCTACTCCAGTGAAGAGGTTGGGTGAATATTTCCTTTCCTTTAAGCTGGCAGGCTTTGACACTGCTTTGAACGTGCTGGAAGTGATGATCCGCCTATTTCTGGTCCCAGGTCATAAGAGATGGACAGCTTCCACATTTCTGTTTCTCAACACTTACTCTTGAAATTCTGAGCCACCAGCTAAGAAGTCCTGCTGGTGACAACTTGGAGAGACAACTTGGAAGGGGTCGGAGGCTACATGTGGTTGGATGCAGGCCCACTTGAGACCAGTGTTCCAGCCATCCCCATCAAAACCCAACTCATCTTCGTACACCAGGTAACTAGTCACTACCATGTAAATCTGTGGAATACTGCAGTCACTATATGCTTAAATTCTTGGCCCCCAAATATTATGAAACATAATAAAATGATTGTTGTTTTAAGCCATTAATTTGTGAAGTAATGAAATCGTGTGTTACACAGCAATAGGTAACTGAAATAGCAAGGCTTGCCAAGGGGGAGACTAGTGAGACATTTTTTGGATTAAAAAGGAATGATAACATGTAGGGTCATAAAGGAAAGTAAAACAAGCTTGAATTATTAAATTATTAGTAGGGAATACAACTCATAATAAAAAGAAAACAAATTTTTAATAAAAAGTACCATTGGGTTTGGTCGTTAATACATGGGATGATGCGCCATATAAGTTCTAATCAGGGAAGGTTAATAAAAACGGAGGGAATAACAGCGAGGCCTGTGTGCACCGTCTTGAAACCTTTATCTAGCTTCAAAGCTTTGAGACTGGGGGAGCAAGCAATGTTTCAGGGACTGTCAGAAAATAGGAGTCAAATTATAATTGACCTTTGTAGCTTTCAGTAACATCACCATGGTGCATCAAGTCGGGAGTATTTAGTGTTGATTTTACACAGGGGCATGAAGTAGAATAGAAATCAAATTTGGACTAAACTGACTGTGGCTTCACAGTTGGAGGAGCAAAGAATGTTATGGATAAGGGTCATAAATTTAAAGGTTAGGTAAACATTGAAGGAAAGTGTATATTGGAAGTGACTAGAGGTTCCCTAATTCCAGAGAAACACCACATTTAAGAGGATGTGATAAAGCGATTTTTTGCTAATCATGAAGATATGAGAATTATGTCCCGATAAACACAAAATACTCTTACAAAACTCAGTTTTTCTCACAAGGCATCTGAAATATCCTAAGGAGATATGGAAGATAGGCAGTGGGTTATAGAAGTCTATAAAAGGTGGTTTCTCCAGTTGCTATGTCTTTGAAATGATAATTATTTTAAATGATCATTATCATTTCACATAATATGATCTCTCCAAGAGTACAGTTCCTCCATTAATGATCACTGCAAATGATTGTTATAGGACAATGAGAGTCTCAGTTACATAGAAAGATTTATTTGACCAATATCTTTTTTTGGTTTTGAGACGGAGTTTCACTCTTGTTGCTCAAACTGGAGTGCAATGGCACGATCTTGGCTCACTGCAACTTACGCTTCCCGGGTTCAAGTGATTCTCCTGCTTCAGCCTCCTGAGTAGCTGGGTTTACAGACATGAACCACCATGCCTGGCTAATTTTTGTGTTTTTAGTAGAGATGGGGTTTCATCATGTTTGCCAGGCTGGTCTCGAACTTCTTGATCCATCCCACCCGCCTCAGCCTCCCAAAGTGCTGGGATGACCAATACCTTTTATCTCTATTTGTCTATCAGAGTAAGTCAATCACAGTTTTTTTAGCCTATAGTACTTCCTTAAGAGTATTGAAATTTGTTAGATTACTACCATATATAGTATGGCATGGTCAGGAAGTTTGTTTTCATCCTCTTATCACTTTAACAGTATTTCCTGACAGAAGGAAAGAAGGATATCAATAAACTCTTAGAAGGGAATAGGGGTAGAAAAGAAGCCCTAAAGTGTACAAAGTCCAGGTAGGTCATCACCATTCTAGAGGATTCATGCAGTGGTGTGAATACATTCGAAACATAGGGCACAAATTCCTGTAATAATGGATAAAATAAGCTCAACACTTAATTGAAGTATTTGTACTTAAGAGGAAGCTGTACAAACCACTGTCCTGAAGGAAATTAAAAGTGGACAGTTCAAAATCTCTTGTCCAGAGACACCATGAATATTAGAGAGATACAACTCGGGGGGTTTCAACTGTTAATACTCATGTTCTTTAGCATCTGTAGCCACCCCTGGGAGGGGAGGCATTTGACAGATTTAGGTTTGGAGTAGTCATATCCTTAAAGCAAGGGTGCGTTAGAGACAGAACTTGCATTCAGGCTGTATGCACTTGTTCAGCCTTAGTAATTGTATTAGAGTTCTCTAGAGGGACAGAACTAATAGAATAGATATATATATAAAGGGGCAGATTATTAAGGATGATTAACTCACGTGATCACAAAGTGAAGTCCCACAGTAGGCTATCTGCAAGCCGAGGAGCAAGAAAGCCAGTCCAAGTCCCCAAACCTCAAAAGCAGAGATGCCGACAGTACAGCCTTTGGTCTATGGGGGAAGGCCTGAGAGCCCCTGGAAAATCACTGGTGTAAGTCCAAGAATCCAACATCTGAAGAACTTGGAGTCTGATGTTTGAGGGCAAGAAGCACCCAGCATGGGAGAAAGATAAAGACTGGAAGACTCGGTGAGTCTAGTCCTTCCAACTTCTGCCTGCTTTATTCCAGCTGTGCTGGCAACTGATTAGATGGTGCCCACCCAGATTGAGGGTGAGTCTGCCTCTCCCAGTCCCCTGACTCAAAATGTTAATCTCCTTTGGCAACACCCACACAGACACATCTGGGAATAATATTTTGCATTCCTCAATCCAATCAAGTTGACACAACATTAACCATCGCAATAATTGTTAAAATATTGAAGTATTTCAGTTCTGACTTCCAGCCATGTTGTCCCTCTGTAAGAGGGCTTCCCTTTTACTCAGCAATTAAGTAGTTAATTCCAGCCACCCCTAAGATCCTGTTCTAGCTCTGTGGCTTGTTGTGATTTTGTTTGGTTAGTACTTATGCTGGTTGTTAAATATCTTCATTATTTCCAGTATTTAATACCCCAGGAGATTTCTGGAGATACGGAAGAGATGTAATTTGGCCAATTTTAAGAAAATTTCTTTGCCACAGAACGTCATTTTGAGTTTAAAAGTGATAGCAAGGTTGGTATGCAGAGTGCAATACATTCAGTTTTTGTCTTCCAGTGGAATAATTTGCATGTTGCTTATTTCTTTTAACTGTGATGTTTCTGTTATTGATGTTTTGCTTTTTAAATGAGTCACATTAAATGTCGATTCAAATTAGTAAAGAAGAAAACATAATTACTGTGATTTAGCCTCATTTTTACCCTGCTATCCTGGAATACTATAATTTGAATTGGAGCAAATACATATGAAATAAAATTTAAATTTTATTATATTAACAACTGTAAGGTGAGATTGTCTTATGCTCCATACTAATTGAACATCTATCAATAATAATTAGCAAAGTGTGTGTTTAAATTATGCTTACACTTTAGTGACTATGAAATACTGGTAAGTTGTAAGAGAATCATTGTAACCTTATTGTTGGAGCGATTCTGATTTAAATATGAATGTCCACTTTATTGAAACTAATGACAAAAACATTGATTCACTGAAATTAGATTTGTTCCCAGGCAAAAATGCCTAGTGATTGCTTTTATTAAATGATAGGATGTCCACAAATAACGAGAACAGTAGAGACTTCTTAAAGGAAGAAAAATATACTAGTATTTCCGGAGGTAATCTTGTCATAAAAACTGAATTCACTAGGAGATGAACATGCCTATTTTTGCTTTGATGTATTTTTATAGTTAGTTCACATCATCCTCCCCAGATCTTGTGTTTTCGATTACGTTCATAATGCTGACCTTAAGTGAATAATATGTTTTAACCACAGGAGAGAGTTAGAAAGTTATGATATTTTGAACTGAGAATATATTAGATTTTTCTTCAAAATTTCAGGCAGGGAAAGATGTCAGAAGAGCAAACACTAGAGAGATCCTGTAATAAGAAAGCATCACTAGAAAACTAATCTTTAATAAAGTTCACTCGGAAACTATTCTTCAGGGCTCTTTTATTCAAATTCCATATGAAAAGAAGTGATGACTTGACTTTTGTTTGACTATAATAGTAACCTGTGCCTAATGTAGATACAACCACAGAATGCACCATTGCATTTTATCTTTTTTCTGGTATGAACTACTAAAATTTTAAGTATGCACTGGAAGAGGGATGTAAAGAATGATCATCCTTCTCTAATTTGTTATATCTTTGAAAATCCTGCTAACTTTTAAATAAATCACCCTAAATTAGAGTTGCAATAACAATCACAGCTATTGGAAACACTGTCTGTACTCCTGTTGTAATTTTATGAATTTTTATTGTGTGGTCCTGTTATTTCACTCCTACAATATTTAGTATTTTCCCAGGATTATATAACTTCCAGGATTATGTATTTTACAAGAATTTTTTCTCCCCATTTTCCCCACTTTCTGCCCCCTAATAAATATATGTGCTTCCTAACTTCAAATATGTCTTTCAATAATTTGAAGTTCTTTTTAGTAAGCGATTGCCCTTTTAATCTCTAATTTTTATTCAACAATGTGGTACACTTATTGAGAGTTAGAAATATTAAATGACCTTCACATACACATTAATAAGTTTGATCATTATTTATTCCTCTTTCTGGCTGAAAGCATAATATGATATTTATTTGATTTTTTTCTCTTATAAGTTTTATTTACATTGATTAGATATGTAACACCGTAGAATACAGAATAATTTTTAGACTTAATCATCACTTTTGTATCAGTTCAAAGTAAATGACATCATTTTCTATGTTAGGCTATCTTAAGGATATATTCCTCTAAAATTTTCGATTATTGTTTATGTTAATCTTGGTCACCTGGCTGAGGTAATGTGGGTCAAGTTTCTCTACTGCAAAACTCACCTTTTCTTTCCTTTCCCTTTGGTGCTCTTTGAAAAGAAATTACTATGCACAGCACAGCCTACACATAAGAAGTGATGCATTATGTTCTACCTCCTTGAAAACAGTATCTACCAAAATTATTCATAATAATTCTAGATGGAGATTTGTCTATACTATGATAATGATTTAACTTTATCTAAATTAAATTAAAAACATCAATTTTAACTTTTTTGCACTTACAGTTCCTTGATAAGAAATTACCTGCTAGATTCTGGGCATTTATAAGACATGCATCTAACTTCATGAATACCAAATGTATTGAATATAAAAATATTTGAAGAAATACCTACCATTTTTCTTGAATCAAATTTATACTGAGTCTCATTTATCTATTCAATTATTTAACAAACATTTATTGACTCTAATATTAGCTAGACAATCTTTAAGAATTTATAAATCTATCATTTTTGTAAATGCTCACTCAGAATTTACATAATAGTGGGTATTACAGACTACAAATATTTAAGTATAATATCGTATGCCAGGTAGCTCTAAGTGCTGAGGAGAATATAAATCAGAGAACAGGAATGGTGAGCATTGAGTTGCTATTTTAAGTAGTTGCATTAAGGTAACATTTGTGCAGAGAATGCACAAAAGTGATGGATGAAGTCAGGGACTATCTGGAGAAAGAAAGCATTTTAGGCAGAAGAACAGGAAGTACAAGGACCTGGCATGTTTTATCATTAGCTAGGTGGGCTACAATCATATAAAACAAGCAATGATGGTGAGGCCAAAGAAGCAATGGGAGGTGGGGAAGGTATTGTTGACTACCTTCACTTGGGCCGTTAGGTAATTAGAGGAATTTTAGATTTAAATCTAATGAACCTGGGAAACCATTGGATTGTATAAAGTTTTTACAGAGGTGTGATCGCTGTGAGTGCTGGTTGTTAATTAAATGCAGGGGTAGCACAGATTATCATTTAGGAGCCTATGGCTAGAATTTGACAGTAGTTTGATTTAGGGTGACCACATGTTCTGCTCTGTCTGGAGTCTCAGTTTGTACCTGTTTATCTGGCAAATAATTGCTTATGTAGCATTCCTGAAAATGTGCCAGTGGCGATGACTTGATGGTGGCCTCATGCAGAGGAGGATGACAGTGTTGGAATCCTCCAACTGGTCGTAATCTGTATATATTTGGAAGGTGATACCAAAAGGATGAACTGTTGTTTTGAGTAAAGACTATGAGAGGAAAAAATGGGTCAAAAATGACCTCTGGAATTTTTTCCTGAGAAACTGAAAGTATATGTTTCCTCTTTATTCAGATGTGATGTCACATGAAGAGCAGAAGGGTGTTAGAATTTTAGTCATGGTGAATTTGAGATGTTCGTAAGGGCGTTAGATAATCAGTTGTATGTAGTCATTACATTTGAGAGTTAAGGGTCTAGTTAGACATACACATTTATCAACACCATGTCATGGCAGGAGAGGAAGACCTCCTGAAATTGATTTAAGAAAGTGAAGGAGAGTGACTGAAAACTTAGAGATGGTGCTTTCAAGCACTTTTGCTGTAATAGGTTATTAATAATACTTACCTCATAGGGATTTTATGAGTATTAAATGTTCTTGAAAATGTGCCAGAGTATTGAGAGAGTCATCTATGTAGATATTATTATAACTAAATGTTATGAGTGAGGTAAGCATTTTGACATACGATTTGAAATTTAAGTTTTGGGGACGAGGCAGGGAGAATGACTTGGATTCAGTAATGAGGTACAGATATGACTCTTCTTTCAAGATAATTTAACTTGAGAGTTTCCCAGGGATTTACAGGACAAAGCTAGTTCTTGGCTAAAAGTAAGAGGGACGGTGAAGACAGTATTGAAGTAGCTGAGAGTGGAGGTGACTCTGGGTGATGAAGCACTACAGTTGCAGAAGGAAGAATGACATGAAAGGAAGTGTGAGAGAGGTGGGATTGAGAGTCAGAGCTGTATGGACCGGATTCCTTAGGAGTCACTGATTAGGATAATGGGCATAATGAGAAAGGTTCCCATGAACATAGGTGAGTGGTGGATATGAGGCTGTAGTAGTGGTTGTGAATGGGAGGAAAGGAAAGAAGTTGCCAGGTAAAAGCAGACCTCTCATATCCCTCTTTACTATTGCTGCTGTTGGAATGAAGTCAGGTAATGACGGTGTTATTAAAAGCAAATGGAATCCTGGGACCCTGTCTTCCCTCTTGCTAGTGGGGAAATGGAAGCTAGAGAGGGAGCAGTGCATTATAGGACTGTGGTTTCTTTTTCAATTCAGAGCACATAGAATTGTGCAGTTGGTTTCTCTACTACCAATAAAGGAGCAGAGGCCAGACATATACATGGGAGGCTACTGGAGCTCATGTTTGCTCCATAGAACTATCAACATGCCACAAGCTAACTACCCTATCAAACATCACTAAATGAATTTTTATCATATGGATAATTTTATTTTCTAGACCTTGTAGGCAATGTGGAAATGATGGTGGCAGAGATGTCTAAGAAAACCAGTAGAGGGGAAGGAAATCCATGTTTCTAGAAAGCTGTACATGACAGGAAGTATTTGTCAGGTTTGGATGTATATGCCAAGAGACAGGAGGAGGGAGAGCCTGGATTTATAGTAATGTCACAATGCATGAACTGCACTAGTATAAGAAAAATAGCGATTTTAATAGTTGCTGTATTGGAAATACTGGGAAGAGAGAAAGATTAAAATGATTTTTAGAAACATTTAATAAGTAATGAGCTGTGTAAACTCATACTCTGCTGTTCAGTGAAGACCATAGTGAAGATCTAAATTATTAAAAATTTATATTTTGCTCTTTAATGATGGTACCAGCTCTATGTGGGTGATACCAAGAAACTCATTTAGGTATATCCAATTCTCTTTTTCATCCCTTTCTAAAACTACTGTAGCTATCAGAGTGACAAGAACACAGGATAATTCTATTAATATTTTGAATGAATAGAAAAATAGTTAAATGATTTCTCCTGGTCCCTCCTGCCCTCTATCCTGTATCTCAGACATATGTTCCCTGAACAGAAATCCTTATTTACAAAAGAACTTTAAGATTTTTGCTCTAATGTAAAACAGGAATCTGTGCATTTATAAGAAAAGTGAAATACTTGAACTTTTAGTTCAAATAATAGTATGAAACTTTAATTGAGAAAGGAGGAGTACTTAGATTTTTCATTTGAGTTAAATACTTCTGTTAATATCTCACAGTCTTCCATTCTGCTTATTTGAAAAGACAATTTATCATCAGTTAGTAATAAGGTATTCCTTTCAAAGCCATCTTGGAAATAACATTTGAATAGGATAAAGAAATTCAGGCTCTGAAGTTTTTGTGGTATTATTGTATCCATGGATTCTGAGATAAAAGTTAATTTTTCATCAGTTAATAAGGTATTTCTTTCAAAGATATCTTGGATGTAGTGTTTGCACAAGATAAGGAAAGTCAGGCTCTAACGTGTTTGTGGCATTTATTGTATCTATGGATTTGAGGATTTGTTTTCTAAGCTTATTTATGAAGCTGAGCATCATTATAGTTTAATGTAATTGTATTTCATGCAGGATGCTTGGTGATCCAGAAGATTTGCTGTGTCAGGTGGAGAGCTGTAATGGGCTCCTTCTTGCTCACCATAAGCCAGATGACTTAAAAACCTTTGCATCCTAATTGATTTTGAAATACTCAGAAGTCATAACTTTGGAAGAAACACACTAAATTATAGTGCAATGCTGTGCAGTTTTTAAAAATCTTTGGAAACAACATAAACTCAGAAGCATCAAAGTTCTTCTTTGATGATGTTTCTTAGACATTCTCCAAGTGTATACACCATGATTCAGAGATCTTCTTGACTACAGAAGGCCCTCTGCAGCATTAACTTCCAGACAGTGCATTTAATAAGTTACACACACAGACACAAAGACATATAGACACACACACACACACACACACGTTTTTTGTTTTTTTAATGTAAAAAATCAATTTATTCTATTTTAAGCATTTACACAGTTAGTCATGGAGAGTAACAGGCCTGCTGGTGAAACAGGTCACCCAAAATGGAGATAGCATCAAACTATGGTGGTGGTTAAGGACTAACTTCTAAAAAAAAAAGCAACTCTTATCAAGGATTAATTTAATTTTAAAAACAAACAGAAGGTATTGACTCACTTTTCTCAACTTGGCTATCTACCTGTGGTGTAACTGTCAGATAAAAAACATACATCTTTACAACTGGGTGGTCCCAAGTTCAAACAAAAACAAAACACCATTTTACAAAAAGGAAAGAAACAATACAAAAACAGCCCAAGAAATAAAGTTATGAGCAAAAAAATATGGGGAAAAAGGAATGCATAGTTTTGACTTAAGTGAAGAAACCAGCTACATATGAAAATGTGCACCCTGGAAAGTCAGGTGTCAAGAGTATAGATTAGGAATCTATATTACTTGAATCTCCTCTACTTCCTGAATAAAAATGACATCTCTCAGTATTTACACTTCATGGCTCAGATGCCTACCTCATTTGGCTCTATCAGTTACTCTAGACTTTACTTAAAGGAGCCTGAAAAACCTGGGGATATTACTGAGTCCAGCTTGGCCATGAGACCCCCACCTAGGTGGCACTGAAGGCATTAAGCAGCAGATACCCAGATAGAACAGCAGAGTGGGACTATCCAGTGGTCAACAGCCTTCCAAGCTGAGCGACTCAGGAGGCTAAAAGCATTCCAGCTGAGGGCCTCGAGCAGACTCTGACCCACGCATTTATTCTCTCTGAACAGGTGATTATTATTAACAAACAGGTGTCTGGTGTTTTCTGACAGAACGAAAATAAGCTGGGTAGGCAGCTGATGCCTGCTTACCACTAATCAAGGACAAACCAGAAAGTATTCTCCATGAGGGGGTCATGAAGGCAGGGTCACTTATCCCATGCTTAAAGAAATGTTTTAACTGGTATATGATATACATATATTGTCTTGCCACTTTAGAATGCCCCAAGTAGTTTTCCACTTGCGGGGGGCTGGCTAGGCTTTCCTTGTCATTATTCTTCTTAGTAAACAATATATTTTATCATACACTTGGCATTTCTCAACATGATATAGCATAAGATAAAAAATTTGCAAATAATATTTCCCTTTCTATAGCTACTTTAGTCCTGGATTTTTTACCAGAAAATTCCTGAAGAAAATTTTGCTGTTAAGACTGACTTTGCTGAATCAAGTCCACACATTAATATATAGAAAACACCCACTGTTTGAGCTAATAGCATGACTAGTAGTATCTATTATAGATGGAGAGCTGTTAGTGTGTCTGTGTGTTTCAAAACCAGTGTTAAATCAGTTTTAATGTTGAATGGAGAAAAAAAGGGGGAGTCTGAACTCACAAGAAGTACAGACATATCTAAAATCCTTGTCCTTCTGAATCCATGCTTCCTTCAGGGTCTTCATCATTGTAAATGTTCTCTGTCATTTTCCACACTTGCATGATACTGTCTTCTGATACAGAACAAATTACCCAAGGCTCATTGGGATTCCAGGAGAAATCAGATACTTGGCAGTGTGACCATCATGAGTAAACAACAACTCTAGTGGCCTACATTCTGCATCTTCTAGGGATTGTTTCTTTCTAATTTTACTTAAATCTTAGACATTCTGTCTGTGGTTAGTACTATTGGAAGCCAAATTAGTCTCATTGTGAGGTGACCACTGAACCTGGAATATTTTATTCTTATGTGATTCAGAAGAATGCAACTGAAGTTTCAGATTTCTCAGATCCTACAAGGCAATGGTCTTAGCTGATCCTGTGGCAAAAATGAACTAACTAAAATGACTGAAAGAGAGGCAGTTCACTTCAGCACTGTGAGCAACAGGTGAGTAGATTGTTTTGGAATTGTTGTTTGAATGAGTAACCAAAATTGTAAATTTCTGATCATCAGCAACTGACCCAAACAGAGACTCATGGAACAAACACCTGGAAGCCTCTTCTACTACTGCTGTATTCCCTGTAAGGATGGTCCTTACATACGACACGTTTCCTTCCTTTGAAACAGCACTGATGTCCCATCGGCAGATGGTGTGGTCATCTGAAGCAGTAAGTGCCCACTGAGATTTGGGTTCAATAAAAGCCCACAGCCTTCCTTCTGATGTCCACAGAGATGGAAGTCTGGGATTCACTCTTCAGTTGATCTGCTTTAGAAAGAGGTTTTGTATAGTCAAAGACAAGAACATCACTAGATAGAGTCTTTGTTGTGATGATACAAGGGTATTGGATAATATATCAGGTTCTGTTTAGTTCTTCAGCTTGGTGTCGATTTCTATTTTAGTTTTCCACTAACCGAACCTCAACCTCCACACTCTCTTTTCTCACTGTTGTACTGTGATGCATCAAGCTGAGCATCATCATTAGGAAGCAACACAAGGTGGTTTTGTTCAACTGATGTGTGTGCACCTGGGACAAGTTGACGAATGCTGGAATCTTTCCCTTCTGTCTGGTTACATCTGGAAGCCACTGTGCAGTTAGGCTGGGCCACTCCCGAGCATGCGACATCACCTAATCATAAGGAAAAGAGGAGTTATTTTTCCATAGTTTGTACTCTTCCTTGATCACATGATCTTCCACTGCATTGTAAAAGGCTACTTCCTTCTTGGCCATGGAGGGCAGGTGAGCCAGGGAAATCCTGGGGTTGCATTGTGGGAGGGGCAGGGAGGCTGGAGAGTATATATAAATGTTAATAAGGAGGTGTAAACTATATTTGCAACTCTTAATTAGTGCTAGTAGCAAGAGAAATAGAAGCTTAAAATATCCAACTAGTCAATAAGACATTAAAGCAGAAATGTTATTTGTGCTTTAATCATTGTAAATAGATTGTAATGTAAATCTATTGTAAATAGATCTATTGTATTTACAATAGATCATTTTACAAAATAATCTATTGTAAATAGAGATCTAGGAATCACCCTAGGTTTCTTTTTAAGTTAAATTAAAAGTAAAAAGAAATTTACTTTGAATAGGCTAATAAACAAATAATAAAGAGATTACTGTACTAAATTTCCTTTATTAAATATATATGTTTGGTTATTTTTTATGATGGTTACTTTTTAAGGTGTGCCTATAATGCACTACATTTTTACTAATTTCACTACATTTATCTAAAATGAATATTTAGCTTTGGAATAGAGCATTCCTTGCCAGAGTCCAACTTAAATAAAACTACCCATTCATCTTTAAGCAATTAATTATGAAATATGCTTTAAAAACTTCTGAATAATTTCAGAGATCCTCCACACTTAAAGAATTCTTGTCACAACAAACCTTAACCTAGACATTTCTCTAGAAAGAAAAATAATTGAAGCAATAAATAAATATGTAAGTAAAGGAGAGACCTCTGTGCCATTTACGTTTCTTTACTGTCCTAATTTGTATTTTTGAGGTTTTTGAAACTCATCATGATTATTATCGTTTTAATATTGAGTCTTCCAATATACAAACCTGGTTTATCACCCCATTTATTTTTTAGGTCTTTTGTTTGTTATATATAAATTATTATATATATATATAATAGATACAATAGATATATACACCCTGCACATGTACCCCAGAACCTAGTGCATTTAAAAATATATAAAAATATTTATTTATATTTTTAAAATATACATATTTAAAAAATATAAATATAAAAATATAAATATATATATTTTAAATATATATAAATATAAAAATATTTAAAATATATATATTTATATTTATATGTATATTTAAATGTATATATATATTTTTAAATGCACTTTAGGTTCTGGGGTACATGTGCAGAACATGCAGGATTGTTGCATAGGTACATACATGGCAATGTGGTTTGCTGCCTCCATCACCCCTTCACCTAAATCTGGCATTTTTCCCCATGTTATCCCTCCCCAACCTCCCTACATCCACTCTCCCTCCCCTAATCCCCCACAACAGACCCCAGTGTATGATGCTCCCCTCCCTGTGTCCATGTGTTCTCATTGTTCAACACCCACCTATGAGTGAGAACATGTGGTGTTTGATTTTCAGTTCTTGCATCAGTTTTCTGAGAACGATGATTTCCAGCTTCATCCATGTCCCTACAGAGGACACAAACTCATCATTTTTTATGGCTGCATAGTATTCCATGATGTATATGTGCCACATTTTCCTTGTCCAGTCTATCATTGATGGGCATTTGGGTTAGTTCCAGGTCTTTGCTATTGTAAACAGTGCTGCAATGAACATATGTGTGCATGTGTTCTTATAATAGAATGATTTATAATCCTTTGGATATATATGCAGTAATGGGATTGCTGGGTCAAATGGAATTTCTATTTCTAGGTCCTTGAGGAATCTGTCTTCCACAATGGTTGAACTAGTTTACACTCTCACCAACAGTGTAAAAGTGTTCCTATTTCTCCACATCTTCTCCAGCATCTGTTGTCTCCAGATTTTTTAATGATCGCCATTCTAACTGGCATGAGATGGTATCTCAATGTGGTTTTGGTTTGCATTTCTCTAATGACCAGTGATGATTAGCATTTTTTCATGTTTTTTGGCCTTATATATGTCTTCTTTTCATATTAGATATTTGTAAAACATAATTTTATCCATAAATATCTTAAATATATTTAATTTGACTTACTCCTATATGTCACATGGACAGCTGTTTCTGTGAGTTCAGTTTTTTAAATTTTTATTTTGAAATCTGTTTTCCTAAATATAAAATGTTGATTTTTGTATTGACTTTATATATTTTAATTTTGTTAATTTGGTTTTATTTTGTCTTTAGATTCTATTGAGTTTTTTTGTATTGCCATTAATTGAAGAAAATTATGACAAAATTTAAAATAATTTCTTTGCAATTCTTGTATAATTTACTCCTTTTTCTACTTTTGTTGGGCTACATAGGACTTCTAGTAAATATGCTGCTGAATAGAATCCACATTAATGGGTAATTTTGTTTTGTTTCATGCTTGAAGATAATATTTTTGTAATTATTTTATCCCACTGATGTTTGCTACAGATGTTTTGGTAAGTGGCTTATGTTAAGTAAAATAGTTTTTCTTATAATTCTGTATCTGTTTCATACATGAACTTTAAATTTTACCTAATTCTTTTAACTACCCACTAAAGTCATTTTAAATATGTTCATGTAACAATATTAATTAGATCTTTTTCCATTCCTAGGAATAATTCCACTTGATCATGGTGTGTGTGTGTGTGTGTGTGTGTGTGTGTGTGTGTGTACATAAACATATATGCATTTATATCACTGGTATTCTTTTTTTTTATGGTTTTATGTTTATCTTAATAAAAGCAATTATCCCACAATTTTCTGTGCTTTTATTCAGTCTACCAACTTATTTATTTAATTTTTTAATTTTTTTAAATTTTTTCTTGTTCTGCATTATTTATTTCTTAAGTTAGAGTATACATTGAGTCCAGATGGAATATAGTGGCACATAGCTGTGCCTATTGTTAGGTCACATTAAGAAGATAACTTTTTATATTGCCCTTTCAACTGTAGTAACACCATCCTGGAAGAAAAGAAGTACCCTGGAGTGAAAGCTGTCTATATATGAGAGGGTTTTAGAGGAAGTTTCCCCAAAAGATTCTGTGTTCTGTAAGTGACCCCTTGATGCAAGGAGGGTTTCCCAGCCCCAGAAATAGGAAGCACAGCCAGAGGCATGGGGATTTACTTTGTAACAGTCTAGGCATCCAAGAGAAAGCAACAGGCAACACACTAGCATCCGTGGTCTACCAATTTAAATATTAATTTCACTTAAAACTTATCCTCACAGAAACACTCAGAATAATGTTTGACCAAATATATGGGCAACCTATGGCCCACTGGAGTTATAAAAGTAACCATCACAAATGGCTTTCTCTATTCTCACTATTACATTAAACTTGATACGTAAAAATTCTGTAATTTTTTCTCTTTTAAAATATTTAATCAACATTTTACATATGACAGAATTTATCCATTTCTAAAAACTACCATAGTTATCAACTATAAAATGTAAACTATATAATGTAGTCATGGTGTTATCCCTGTGAATAGATTCTTTACTAATGCTCCACATTCAAGTTATTAGTCTTCACAAAGAACTAGTATATGATTTTGTAGATAAGATCTTTTATTTCTTTGCTTTCCATTTCATCTCTTTCTGCTTTTATGTTTACTTCCTCCTTCTTTCTTTTATTTTATGTTGTTCTTAAATTGAATACTTAGTTTGGAACTTTATATCTTTCCTTTTTTTTCCCAATATAAGTATTACAGCTATTATACTCTAAGTATCTCTTGCTTCCTATCTCAATTTTTATAGAATTCCCTTTTCACTTAGAACTGAATATTTAATGCTTTACATTATGATATTATCTGTAATTTTTCAATGTTCCAAACATTCAAAAGGGACAGACCAGAAGTGTGGTTTTAGATTTTAAATCATGAAACTCTCTTCATACTAGGCATACGAGAGAGGGCAAAAAGTGCTATAATGGAGAAGCCAAAACTTCATGTTTACATCCAACAGTAGTTTATTTCTTGCTACACAGAGGTTAGTAGAATCTTCATATGGTGATAATCTGAGAACTTATCTTTCCATCATTCAACTTACCTGGGAAGTGGTGATTTTAAAATCTCCTCACTAGTTTTGAAATCACATATTGTACCATTCTCAATCTTATTATATTTTGTTGTTTTACAACAGAGACAATATCTAATTCTCAGTGTTGCTGTCATCAAAATATAAAATTATGTAGAAAAAAAGTTTGAAAGTTATAAAGGACCATATTCCAGTTTATAATATATCATATACAGCAGGATTTAAAAATTATACTCTGAGGAGAAAGAAAAAAACAAATTATTTCTCAGTAGATGTTCTTTCCTTTGGATATCTAGCTTATATATGTTCTTGTAAACTCTGTATTATAATGTTTTTTAATTTTAGTCAATATTTTTCAATTTTTTTTCTATGACCAGTGGTATAACAAATATCACTGTGCTTTTATCCTTCAATATTTGTGTCTTCATTTTTGGAAAAAGATGCTTAAAGATGTGACTACTGTGTCAATTTGACTACTAGATCAAATTCTAACCAACAATAACTGGGACTTCAATCTCTACTGTACTGGTTATAATTAGATTTCAGAGGCTGGAAATTCTAGAACGTTAGTTTTCAGTTGTTCAATTTTGTGTTTCAGATTAGTGCGCTGCAAAAGGAGATAGGAAATTATGAATAGTACATGCGCATTCCTTTTATCATTGACCCTGGGAAAGTGACTTGTAGGCACTAATGTTATCTGTCCTCAGCCTATATCCTCAACTAATTTCCTCCTACTCTTCTGCTTAGATTAACTCAGTTATAAAGGTCTCTAGTTGTACTGTTACGAAGCCACTGAACTTTGCTGCTTTTGACTAAAATGTTACCTCCTGAGAGAGGATTTCCCAGGCCATTGTATTTGTTTGCTAGAGTTGTCATAACAAAGTATTACGGTCAGGGTGTCTGAAACAACAGAATTTATTTTCTCACAATTCTGGAAGCTGAAATCTGAGATCAAGATGTTGGCAGTGTTGATTTCTTCTGAGGCCTCTCTCCTTCACTTGCAAATAACCGTCTTCTGTGTTTTCATGTTGTCTTCTCTATCTGTGTCCAAATATATTCTTCTTATAAAAACATCAGTCATATTTGATTAGACCCCACCCTAATGACCTCATTTTAACTAATTACCTGTCTAAAGTCTCAATTTCCAAATACAATCATATTCTGAGGTACTGGGGGGTTAGAGCTTCAGCCTATGAATCTGGGGGAAACATAATTCCTCCCATAGTAGTATAAACCTCCACCTCAGAGTCACTTTATTGTGATTGTTATGAATGACACCTTGAATATTCATTTTCAGAATGAATTGTTCAATGGCTTATAACTGTAAGTGGATTGTATCCAATTATTTTTGTAGTTATTTGGACCTGTCATATTTACTCGGATTCTGAAAAATAACCATAGTGTTAATTATATTCACCGCTTTGTAATAATACATATTCAGTCAATTCAGCTTGTATTTACATATTGTATGACTAAGATTTGTCATTCTGTATCAGTGCTTTAAGCAAATTCAATTTAATGCAATAATACTGCTCTGACTTGCTAGAAAGATATGGCTTCCTATTAATAATGCAGGTTTCATAAACAGGCTTGTTAAACACTAGTTGGAGATATTCTGGAGTGGGTGGAAACTTTAAATTGGGAATTATATCAGATGTTCTGGAGTTTTCTTCTACAGCTCAGAAATGACTATTTAATTCATCCTCCTATTCCTATATTTCTAAACTCATATGTGCATGAAATGACTGTTCTCCATGTGCAAAGATGAACTAAATTAAGCCTGGATATTCATCTACCCACACACCCATCAATAAAACCATTCATCAAAATTAAGTTTAAAATGTTTAAAAACATTTTAAAGCCATTAATTAAAAATACACACACACACACACACACACACACACACACACACACAATGATTTCAGTAAGAGTACCTGATATTTAAAATGTAACTGAACTGATCATATAGGTCACAGCTTCTCCTTAGATATAAAACACATTTTAATGCATTTTAGTGATTTTAATATGTTGCATGGTTTGTTATACTAACTGCAATTATTAAGTAGTAGTTTGCTAACTTGATACTTGTGAGAAAGACATCTAGTATCTATGTGACTGAAATTTTAATTGAACAGATTGGCTGTTACATGTGAAGACTAAATAATGAAAAACAAGTTATTGAAGTGGTTTGTGCTATAATATTTGATTAAATTCTTTCTAGGAAGCAGAAAATACTTAGAAATATATACCTTTAAAAGTTTGTAGAAACAGCTTTAAACATAAAAAAATACCAATTTCTTTATAACTCATTTATTCAGTTGGTTACCAGCAAAGTTCTGTAGTCAATTAGCAGCTTAAATGAAGTATTTATCTCTCAGCGATCATTATATTCCAAATTAAATTTTAGTACAATTCTACTTGTATAAGTGCCATCAAAGACCGAAGTCCTATTGGCTAAAGCATCATTGTCATCTCAATTGTATTTTTCCCTTTGGAGATGTGAATTGTCCTTTTCTTATGATGTTACAGATAAGAGAAAGATAGATTATGAAATCATTCATTTTTCTGCATTTTTAAAATTTGAACTTAAATTTAACCTTACATTGGTGTCTGGATGGTCATATATATGTAGTAATCATAAAACTCTTTTCTTTGAAGCTGATTTACAAATAAAGAGAATATATTGTATAATTTACATCTTAAACCTGAGGAAACCTTATAAATATATGCTGCATTGAGCAAAGATTATACTGATGCATTTAAATCACTCAATCTTGCTCTTTTATGGCCAAATTCTGAATTATGATCATTTTGAAATTGTAATTTGTGGGTAGAACAGATGTGCAAGGCTTAGTTAAAAATGAAATGTCCATAAAGTAATCTTAGTTGTCAAGTGACTGCTCACATACAAAAGGGGTTTTTATTCACAGCAGTGAATTTAAAACCAAGTTAAAGTACTTAAAGAAGTATTTTAAGTACATTTTAAGCATTCATGTAAAGCCAGGTGATTTACTAAGAATGGGTATATCCTTTCACAAATGGAGTTTATTATTGACCTAAGAACGAAGGAATTTATGAAATAAATATGCATGCAAATTATAATCTGTTAGAGTTGAATCTTCTTATGCTAAAAATATAACTTTATAAAAACTTGATCAAATAGGAAGTAAAATTTAAACATATTTGAAAGTTATCTTCATTAAACATTCAGCCAAATGTGCTTTTAAAAACTTAACTGAATATAATTATATTAGATATAAAGCCAAAATAATTGACTTTTATCAATAGCGTACTAATTATTTTTTTGAAAAATTTTCTGTTAGAATAGTTCCAGCTTTGCCTTGCCAGTAGCAATGTATTTTAGTGTCAGTTTCCTTATAGCCATGCCAGATAATACGAGGTCACTCTTTTTCATTTCACCAATATGACAGATGATAAGTGTTATCTTAATGATGTTTTAATTTGCTTTTAATTATAAGTGAGAATAAGTATCGTTACACGTATTTAAGAGTACAGTTATATACCTTTAATGTGTTTTATGTATGCATCTTTCTCTTAATTTTCAATTTTTTTGTCTAGTGTCACTAATTTTTAAAAGTTCTTTATATTATTAGTAACATTAGCCCTTCATTTGTAGCATATAGTGCAAATATTTCTCTCATTTGTTGCAGTTGTCTTTTGAGTGGATAGTGTCTTTTGATCATAAAATTTGCTGTCATTTTTAGGTAAAATTATTGGTATTTTATTTATCTGACTTTTGAAATTTAACTGGAAAATCTTTTGCTTAAATTGAGATTAAAGAGGAATTCACTGGTGTTTTCTCCCACAACTTGTATTGCTACATTTTTTTCTACGTTTAGCTATGTAACCCATTTGGAGTTAAGTTCTTGAATATGGTAGTAAAGTATGGATCTAATTTTATCTTTTTCTGAATGGTTAACCAATTGTTTCTGAACCATTTATTAAGGTGTCGTTTGTCGCCTTCGTAACTTGAAATGCCACCTTTATCATACACTATATGATAAATTTCTATATGTACTCGAGTCTATTTCTGGACCTTTATTCTACTCCAGTGATCTACTTGTATATTCATATCCAGCACATCATAGTTTTAGTTAATGGAGCACACATCATAACAGCTTTTCAAATTGATCTTGCTTGTTGCACATATCAATAGTGCTTTTCTATTCCAATGAAAGAATATTTCAGAGTTATTAGTCATTTTTCTGTTGATGGCCACCTGAAGTGCCTCCAGATTTGTTTATATATTGAATATAGATGTTAGGAACATTCTTGTAAAAGCTTTTTTGGAACATTCTTGTAAAAGCTTTTTTGAAGATAGATATTTCAAATTCTATTGCTTAAATAACTACAGGTGGAATGA
Source organism: Aotus nancymaae (assembly GCF_030222135.1). Lineage (NCBI taxonomy): Eukaryota > Metazoa > Chordata > Mammalia > Primates > Aotidae > Aotus > Aotus nancymaae. The sequence goes on from NW_026988435.1 coordinate 3,490,931, forward strand.
CTGTGGCGTGGAATAAAAATTTTTATTTGTTTTGCTTTAGTTTGTTTGCTTTTCACCAATGACATATGAGAGTACCAATTGCTTCACATCCTTGCCAATATTTGGTGATGTTAGTCTGTTTTTATTTTCTGTCTTTCTGATGGATGTGAGCACTCATTGTGGGTTTATTTTTTATTTGCCTCATAAAAAATAATGTTGAACATTTTTCTAATGTTTATTGACAACTTTCATGCTTCCTTTATGAGGTATCTATTAATTATTAATTATGATGTTGGCTATACATTTTTCATGCATGCCTTTATCCGTTGAAGGAAGCCTTTATATATTTGCAACCGGCTGAGTTATCATAGTTGTGTATTGCATCTTAACAAACTCTTTTTCTAGGTTTATTAAAATGACCTTATGCTTTTTTCTTTTAATTCTGTTAATAGTATGCCTTACGAGAGCAGATTTTCACATTTTAAACCAATTTTGCCTTAACAGTTTATTGTCTTTTCAATTTTTTATTGGATATTTTGGCTAACACGTGTTAAGTATTTTTTCATCTACATTCAGAAGGGGTATTGGTGTGAAATTTTCTCTGATTTTATATCTGTTAGATTTTGCTTTCAAGTCATGTAGATCTCATATAATGCATTTGGAGGTATTTCTTCATTGTACATCCTGAGAAGAATCTCTGTTCTATTATTGATATATATTTGATATGGTTTGGATGTGTCCCATCCAAATCTCTTCTTGAATTGTAATAGTCTCCACATGTCAAGGGTGGGGCCAAGTGAAGAAAATTGAATCATGGGTGTGGTTCCCCCATACTGTTCTCATGGTAGTGAATAACTCTCACAAGATCTGATGGTTTTATATATGGGGGAGTTTCCATGCACAAGCTCTCTTGCCTGCCACCATGTAAGACATGACTCCTCATTCATTGCCATCAGCCATGATTGTGAAGCCTCTCCAGCCATGTGGAACTGTGAGTCCATTAAAACTTTTTTTCTTTATAAATTACACAGTTTCACATATATTTTTATTAGCAGCATGGGAACAGACTAATACAATATTCAAATCATGTTTGTTAGAATTCACCAGTGAAATCACGTGATCCTGAAGTTTTCTTTATATGACCATGCTTTATAGCTAATTCAATTCTTGAATAGAAACTAGGATACTCAGATTTTATATTTCATCATGTGTCAGATTTTGTAAGTTACTTCTGTAAGAGTATGTTCTATTTGGTTTAAGTAGTCACACCATTTGGGGGAATACAGTTTTTAAAAATAATATTCACTTATTATCTTTTTAATATCAAAAGAATAGTCATTTTTCAGATTTTATTCTTGATATTGCTAACCTCTGGTGTCTCTCTTTTTCTCTTAATCAGTATTGATAGATAGTTATCGATTTTGTTGATATTTCTTAAAAAAACAAATTTTGGCTTTGTTAATTTTGGCTATTGTCTTTTTGTTTCAGCCATTTTAATTTATCCTATTATTTTCTTTGTTCTATCAATTTCAGATATACTTTTGTCTTAATTATTTAACAAAATCTCTTCTTAAGGAGAGATTCAGATATTTGATTATAGACCTTTCTTCTTTTCTAATGCAATAATTTTATTTTATTTATTTATTTTTTTCCTTCAACTTTTATTTTAAGTTCAGGGGTACATGTGCCATCATGTTTGTTACATAGGTAAACGTGTGCCATGATGGTTTGCTGCACAAATCATCCCATCACCTAGGTATTGAACCCAGAATTCATTAGCTTTTCTTCCTGATGCTCTCTCTCCCCCTACCGTTGAAATGACAAGCCCCATTGTGTGTTGTTCCCCACCATGTGTTCATGTGTATCACCATTCAGTTCCCACTTACAAGTGAGAACATGAGGTGTTTGGTTTTCTGCTCCTGTATTAGTTTGCTGAGGTTAATGGCTTACAGCTCCATCCATGTCCCTGCAAAGGACATAATCTCCTTACTTTTTATGGCTGCATAGTATTCCATGGTATATATGTACCACAATTCCTTTATCCAGTCTATCATTGATGGGTATGTAGGTTTATTCCATGTCTTTGCTATTGTGAATAGTGCTGCAATGAATATTCATGTGCATGTATCTTCATAATAAAATAATTTATATTCCTTTGAGTATTTACCTAGTAATGGAATTGCTGAGTCAAACGATATTTCTGCCTCTAGGTCTTTGAGGAATTGCCACACTGTCTTCCACAATGATTGAATTAATTTACACTCCCCAAATCTGTGTAAAAGTGTCCTTTTTTTTTCTACAACCTCACCAGCATCTGTTGTTTCTTGACTTTTTAATAACCATTGTGACTAGTGTGAGATGGTATCTCATTGTGGTTTTGATTTCCATTTCTCTAATGATCAGTGGTGTTGTGGTTTTCATCATGTTTGTTGGCTGCATGTATGTCTTCTTTTGAGAAGTGTCTGTTCATGTCCTTTGCCCACTGTTTAAGGTTGTCTGTTTTTTTTGTTTTCTTGTGAATTTGTTTAAGTTATATATGATTTCTGGATATTAGACCCTTGTCAGATGGATCGATTGCAAACATTTTCTCCCATTCTGTAGGTTGTCTGTTCACTCTGATGACAGGTTCTTCTGCTGTACAGAAGCTCTTTAGTTCAGTTAGATCCCATTTGTAAAGTTTTGCTTTTGTTGCAATTGCTTTTGGTATTTTTGTCATGAAATATTTGCCTGTGCCTATGTCCTGAATGGTATTGCCTAGATTTTCTTGTAGGGTTTATATAGTTTTTCATTTTACATTTAAGTCTTCTATCTATTTTGAGTTAATTTTTGTATGTGACATAAGGAAAGGTCCAGTTTCAATTTTCTGCATATAGCTAGCCTGTTCTACCAGAACCATTAATTACACAGGGAGTCCTTTCCCTATTGCTTGTTTTTGTCAGGTTTGTTGAAGATCAGATGGCTGTAGGTGTGTGGTCTTATTTCTGAGTTCTCTACTCTGTTCCACTGGTTGATGTGTCTGTTCTCGTACCAGTACCATGCAGTTTTGGTTACTGTAGCCTTGTAGTATATTTTTAAGTTGGATAGGGTGATGTGTCTAGCTTTGTTCTTTTTGCTTGGTATTGTCTTGGCCACTGGGCTCCTTTTTTGTTTCATATGAATTTTAAGATAGTTTTTGTTTTAATTTCATGAAGAATGTCCAAAACAGTTTAATTAAATGGGAATAGCATTGAATCCATATGTTACTCTGGGCAAGATAGCCCTTTTCACCATTTTGATTCTTCCCATCCATGAGCATGGAATGCTTTTCCTTTTGTTGCGTCCTCTCTGATTTCTTTGAGAAGTAGTTTGCAGTTCTCCTTGAAGAGTTCCTTCACTTCCCTTGTTAGTTGCATTCCTAGTAATACAATAATTTTAAAGCTATACAATTATAAATACCATAGACAGGCTACTGACTCCTAGCCATATTACTGGAAATCAGGGATTCTCAACAGTATTGATTTTTGAAAAAGATGCTTTTGTTTTGTGTAGTGGGGCAAACCTATGCATTATAAGATGTTTTGCGGCTTCCCTCACTTCTAGTCAGTAAATGTCAGTAGCTCTCCATCTTGTGGTAATAATACAAATTGTTGGCAAATATGGTCAAGTGTTCCTGGGAGGCAGAGGCAAAATCATCCCCAATTGACCACTTCTTTATGTAAATCTTCATACACATAGAAATTTCTGTTAATTTTTGTGGGATTAATTTTAATATGAACTAACTACCAACAATCACCTGACATTTGAGCAAAGACCTCACAATAAAGAATATCTTAACTTAGGTTCTCCCTGAGTAAATTTCAGAAAAAGATGTGAATACAAGCAGTTTATCTGGGAAGTGATCACAGGAAACTCTGATATTTGAATGGAAGGATGAGAAAAAGAAGGGAAAGAAGACTGTAACAGTTGGGTAACAGAACATGTTCTGATTATAGGCAATTTTTATTCATTTTTCCTGAGAATCTCTGGGAGGTTTAAAAATATGAGTTGCCCTAACCAAGAGCAAAAGAGCTGCATATTTATCATTTACTCCTATCAGTTCTTGCTGGGATGTTTGCTGTGGCGTTAATTTCCTGGAATTTCAGTGAAAACTGCCTCAAACCTAGAGTAAGGACTCAGGTCTGGAGATTGTAGACAAACAAGACACTTCCAGGTGTTTACAACAGGAAGCTACTGTAGAAGAAACATACAATGAATGAGGAGAGGATATGAACAGGATTCTATTGTTAGAGTCACCAAAATAAACTAGCTAAAAAGGGGGTTGGGGGCTGAAAAAAGAGAGAAATTAGAGGGTATAAATGACCTCGAATTTCTCTACTTGATATTCTCAGAAAGATATAGGATGCTATGAGAAACTCAGAGGACAAGAATAATTTGTTTTACAAATAAATTAATACTGCCGATATATTACAAAAGAGGAATATTGAAAGAAGAGTTAAAAAAATTCTTTCAGAGAACAGAACAAGGGAGTATTTTAAACCCATGAGAGATTTTTTTTTAAATGATAGAAACAAAACCAGTATGATCAAAATCTAACAGTACTTTTAGAAAATTAAAGATAATTAAGCTAATAAAAAATATTAAGTCAAACACAAAGAAAGGGAGATCAAAATAATATTGAAAAGATCAACAGTGATACGTGATGCTAGGACACATGGAATAATCTTTTTTAAATAATGAAAAAATCTTTAAAAATCTTGAATACTATGCCCAATCAAATTATGTATTACATGCAAGGTGAGAGCGAAGATTTGTTTAAATTTGATATGACTCAAAATTTATGACCTATATACTATATCATCATCCTTTATTCATTGTTATTTGCCAGTAGAACAATATAGTAAAACCATAAATAGAAACATATGGGATGAATTAAATAGTGTATTAAACTCGGAAATGCTGAGAAGTTCAAGTTTGACAGTATTTCAACCATCTAGATATCATTTGCTTTATATTAGAATAGGAGAATATCTGGAGAATGATATTAGCAAATTAGAAGAGAAGGAGGACTTCACAGAATATTTCATGTACTTAGAAATTTCAAATGAGAATAGGCAAATCTTAAATTTGATAGAAAAATTGGAAAAATTGAAAGAAAAATTTTAAAATGTATGAATGTAAAATTGAGACAATAATCTCCAAGAGACCCCAGACTGTACATGACAAGGTAAAAAATCAGACAGCATTAATTGCATTAGCAGTGACTAATCTTTACATCATCATCGTATTGATTTAATTAAGTATTACTGACATTAGAATTAGAAGAATGCAGTAGATAATAGTGTAAGGTAACAAAATTTTAATCTATTGCAATATCTATGAATAAAATTGAAATATTCAGACATCCCTCTAGCATATAATTTAGAAATAAGGAAATAAATATTAGGAGAAACAGCTAAGCTGTTAAAAATGATCTTCCTCTTGAAAAAGAAACAAGGAGAAGGAATCTATTAAATATTGCTATTTTTTCCTTTGTCGTATTGATAGTATTACATTTTTACAATTATTTTACTTTTAAGCAGAATATTTCATTTCAGCAAAAAAAGAAAACACTTAATTTTTTCTAGGCATTACTATAAATTTGATATATTTAATATTCAAATATTGTTATATAATAAAACTTTTAGTGGAATTACAATGAATTCTGAAAATACTAATAGAAAAAACAGAATTAATTTTCCACATTTTATTAAATATTTTACAAATACTTCACCTATTACCTAATATAAGTACCTGATAAAAACTGATTGTGATAATGGAATAAAAAACCTACATTACAAAAATAGCCAAAAAGAGAAAGAATGGTGCCAGAACCAAAAAATTAAATATCAAGAGCTGATTAGAATTGCATTCATTCACCCAACTGATTGAAATCAATAAATGCTTTTTTGAGTGATTTATCAAAAGTTTAAAATTTAACCCCAGATTTTTCATATAATTTAGAAACTCTAGAATTATTTTATTTAGTATAACTTATGCTTTTTAAAGATTAGAATGTATGAATCATTATTTTTTATAATTACAGTACTCACAAAAAGCCATAAAATGCAGATGTAAATCTCAGTACTATTTTCTAAGAAATATATCCTAAATATTAGAAGGAATCCTACTGCCCTGCAAAAGATCTTTAAAAAATACTGAATATTAATTTATAAGATTTACTAATATAAGATATTTAGAATCATTAACAAATGATATATTTTGATAAGTCCAAACATCAATTTTGTTTAACTTTATGAATCTTACATTATTAATACTTCTTTTTTCAGAATGATATTTTAGTAAATCATTTTAAACAATATTAATCCGGTGAACATGTTAATTGAAAAGCTTGAAAATTTCTTTGAAAGTTTTGACTTAGGGACAGATAAAGCCATGCATTAACCACTGTTCAGATAGTCTCTTGCAACATAACATTTAATTTGTATTTTAAACCTTCATATTTGATCAACACTGAATGGAATTTATTCTTGTTCACACATATTGTATGAATGGTTATTACAGAGCAATGAGTTGGATTCTGAAGAAATATGCCTGATGCTATGAAAGCTGTGAAAAAAGAAAGGCTCAGTGTAATATGGGGATTCAGGAAAGGCTTCACTGTGAAAAGGACGTTTGAACTGAGCTATGCAGGATATGTCATGGATAATTAGTTACGAGTTTGTGGATAGAAGTACATTTCAGATGGAAGAATCAGCATATACGAAAGCCTTGAAAGATGCCTGCAACAACCAAAGAGCTATAAGAATATTGTGTGATGAAGTACAAAATGTATGTGGTACACACAATAAAAGATGAACCAGCAGTGACAGACAAGGGACAGATGCTGGAAGACTTTATAGGCGATGTCAGATTTCAGTTTGTACTTTAAGGAAGGGGCTAAGGGTTGAGGAGGGGGAGATGACACATTTTAAATATTTAAATGCTTTCAGTACAAACTAAAGAATAGATGTGGCTGGGCACGATGGCTCATGCCTGTAATCCCAGCACTTTGGGAGGCTGAGGCGGCGGATCACGAGGTCAGGAGTTCGAGACCAGATTGACCAACATGGTGAAACCCCATCTCCACTAAAAATACAACAACAAAAAAAAAGAAAAAATATTTGCTGGGCATGGTGGTGCACACCTATAATCCCAGCTACTCAGGAGGCTGAGGCAGGAGAATCGCTTAAACCTGTGAGGCAAAGGTTGCAGTGAGCCGAGTACACTCCAGCCTAGGTGACAGAGTGAGAGTCCATCTAAAAAAAAAAAAAAAAAAGAATAGATGTACAGTGAGTGAAAATAGCTCAGTAGTTCACCATTATTTTACCTACAAACCAGGAAAAGACAAGGAGGAGCATATATAGTGGAAGCATTCATCAGGGAAGTGGCAGAGAAATACAAGACAAGAGAATGAGTTTGACAGATATTTAAGAAGAAAAATTAACTGAATTTTAGTGAGGTAATTTGTATGTGGGGAAGGGGTAAAGTTTTCAAGAACATTTTTTGGGGGTTTCTGTCTTGTAAAGTGTGTGATGGTAGTGTGAACTGAGATACTGAGTGCTGGAAGAGGCAGTTTTATGTGAGTGCATGTGTGTGTGTGTGTGTACATGCTTGGAAGTAATGATTGAGGAAAGGAATTACAGTTTTGCATTCTAGGAGCACATCAATGAGGTGTCATGTTAGGAAACAGAAATAATTTTTTTAACAAGTTATTTTAACACCAAGAATATAATATGAAGAATTATTTTAACAGGTTATGTTAACACCAAGAATATAATATGAAGAATTATTAACTAGGTATTGAACAACTGAACAAAATAAGAAAAAGAGAATGTCGATGTATTATAGAACTAGTAACTGCAGGAAGTAGCTATCTCTCCTATGTCTTGTGGAACAAAGAAAAAAAGTTACTGAAAATTAAAAACTTGGGAGAGGACACCTTGAAGCTGGGTCACAGACATGAAGGGAGAATACTGCTTGGCTCTTCCTAGTGTTCTGAAGTCGAGGGTAGGAAAAAGGGAGTTATGTGGGGATAGGAACAAATAGAAGACGCTAGAAGTTGCTTATGTTTTCTCTGAGGGGACCCAGTGAGACTATTTCTTGGATTGTTGGCAAGACAACAAATTGTGATCAACTGCCACTGCTGGTTTCTACTGTCACTGCCAGGAGGAAAACCCATTGCTAAGATGACTCTGTTGGAAACAGGAAGGAAACAGCACCACTCCTTTCTTCTCTACCTTTCCAGTCCTCTCCAGCATTCCCAATTCATACAGCCTAACAGCAGCCAGCTATTCCCTTAGGCAATTTTTTGTATTTATTTATAGTATTGTTGTCAGACAATTATATATTTATAATTTTGCTTACTTTTTCTTCAGTATCACATAAACCCCATGAGAAAATATTTTTGTTTGTTTTATTCGCTATTCTTTCTCTACTACTTTGAAAAGTCAAATGTACCTAATAGGTAGTCAATAAAGACCTGTAGATTAAGGAATGGGACCCATATATCTCTTTCATATCAGCTGTTTATGTTGGGATTCTGTCCATTGTTTATGATAGGCTTCTTAACTGTATAGATTTATACCTGCCAGTGAGTTTCTGCTTCATACATTATCTTTTTCCGTAAGGGAAGATAAAATTATCTTCCATCTCATCTTTAGGTGCATGTTAATTCCTATTCAGCCTCCCACCATTTTACCTAAGATACCTATGTAAGAATAAATGAATAGGCCAGGAATAGTGGCTCAAGCTTATAATCCCAACACTTTTGGGAGGCTGAGGCAGGCTGATTACTTGAGCCCAGGACTTTGAGGCCAGCTGACCAACATGGTGAAACCTAATCTGTATAATAAATATAAAATTAGCCAGGTGTGGTGGCAGGCACCTGTGGTCTCAACTACTGAGGAGGCTGATGTAAAAAGATGACTTGAGCCTGGGAGGCATAGGTTTCAGTGAGCCAGGATTGCACCATTGCCCTACAACCTAAGCAAAGGGGATAAAACCTTGCCTCAAAAAAAAAAAAAAAAAAAAGAGAGAGACTAAATAATGACTTTTCAATGCATATAGGAACTACTAATTATAATATTCTTACTTATAATGTCTTTAAAAAGTTAAGATCATGAATCCAGAAAAAAGGAATTTTCTAGATTTATTTATTTATTTTTTCATTATACTTAAAATTCTAGGATACATGTGCAAAACGTGCAGGTTTGTTACACAGGTATACACATGCCATGGTGGTTTGCTGTCCCCATCAAACCGTCATCTATGTTAGGTATTTCTCCTAATGCTTCCCCTCCCCATGCCCCTGACCCCTTGGTGTAGGATATTCCCCTCCCTGTGCCTATGTGTTCTCATTATTCAGCTCCTACTTATGAGTGAGAACATGCGGTGTTTAGTTTTCTGTTCCTGTGTTAGTTTGCTGAGAATGATGGTTTCCAGCTTCATTCGTGTCCTGTAAATAACACAAACTCATCCTTTTTATGGCTACATAGTATTCCATGGTGTATATGTGCCACATTTTCTTTATCCAGTCTATCATGGGTGGGCATTTGGGTTGGCTCCAAGTCTTTGCTGTTGTGAACAGTGTTTCAATAAACATATGTGTGCATGTGTCTTTATAGTAGAATGATTTATAATCCTTTGGGTATATACCCAGTAATGGGATTGGTTCTAGATCCTTGAGGAATTGTCACACTGTCTTCCACAATGGTCGAACTGATTTACACTCCCACTAACAGTGTAAAAGCATTCCTATTTCTCCATATCCTCTCCAGGATCTGTTGTTTCCTGACTTTTTAATGATCGCCATTCTAACTGGTGTGAGATGGTATCTCATTGTGGTTTTGATGTGCATTTCTCTAATGACCAGTGATGAGCTTTTTTTCATATATTTCTTGGTCACATAAATGTCTTATTTTGAAAATTTATAGATTAAATGCTATCCCCATCAAACTATCATTGACTTTTTTCACAGAATTAGAAAAAAGCTACTTTAAATTTCATATGGAACCAAAAAAGAGCCCATATAGCCAAGACAATCCTAAGTAGAAAGAAGAAAGCTGGAGGCATCATATTACCTGATCTCAAACTTTACTACAAGTCTATAGTAACCAAAACAGCATGGTACTGGTACCAAAACAGATATATAGACTAATGAAATGTAACAGAAGCCCCAGAAATAACACCATACATCTATAACCATCAGATCCTTGACAAACCTGACAAAAACAAGCAATGAGAAAAGGATTCCCTATTTAATAAATGGTGTTGGGAAACTGCCTAGCCATATGCAGAAAACTTAAATTGGATCCCTTCCTTACACCTTATATGGAAATTAACTTGAGACAGAGTCAAGAATCAAATCTTAAGACCTCAAACCATAAAAACTTTAGAAGAAAACCTAGGCAATACCATTCAGGACATAGGCGTGGGCAAAGACTTCATGACTAAAACAACAAAAGCAATGTCAACAAAAGCCAAATGGGATCTAATTAAACTGAAGAGCTTTTGCACAGCAAAAGAAACTATCATCAGAGTGAACAGGTCACCTACAGAATGGGAGAAAATTTTTGCAATCTATCCATCTGCCAAAGGGCTAATATTCAGAAACTACAAACTACTTAAATTTACAAGAAGGAAACAAACAATCCCATCAAAACTTGCATGAAGGATATGAGTAGATTTTATTTTTTTACAAACTAAAATCTTGGTGATTTAGACTTTATGTTTTATATTGCTGTCATAGTCTTATAAAATTTTAAATATATTTAAAGAGAATTAAGTATCTTACTTTAATGAATGAGCTCATATTCTATCAAAAGACAATGTATAACATCATACAATCATAATTTTATTGTTTCTAGTGTGAGACATTTTCTTTTGAAATATAATCTGTATTCTGAATGATAAACCAACTCCTCCCCCTGAAACACTCAAAATATACTTCTCTACTAATCATAAGATATTTTGACAGGTCCATGTTTTATGAGCTGAACTGAGGCCACAGTGCACCAGGATCTATAAAGAAAAGCATTCTCTGTGGGGGCCCATACATTTCAGATAATAGTGGCATAATTTATTCTTTTCCATTGTGAGAAGGTATCTTGGCACTATTACTAACCAATGTATAAAACACAGAAACAGGCAAGTTGACATTTTTACTAGAGTTGTATGATCCCATAATTTTTTTCTGTGACAGCACTTCTACTTCAGAACTTTAAAAGATTCATTTTTTTCTTAAATTGTTGCTTTCCCTTAACCTATTACTAATAATGGAGCATAAAATAATGTATAAATAATTTGACCTCTCTCTGCAAGGTCCAGTGGGACTTGGCAAGCTGTACTAGAGTTAATAATGTTGCAATATTTCAGTGTTGGAAAGTGGTAAATAGGAGTACTTTCTTTTTCAGTTTCTAAAACTTTTATATTTGTTGGGGCCAGAAGAAAATATTGGCTCTAAGTAGATAATTTTCTTGTTTGGGGAAATGAAAACTGTGATTATTTTAGTAAATTGTAGTATTACAAGGGACTATCAATGCTAAGTATCTGTATTTTAAAATTGAACATGTACTACTATGCAATCAATTCTCTAATTGTCATTGTTTAAATTATACACAATAGAATATTGAAGAGACTATTTTTAAAGTATTTTACTGTCTCTTGCTGCTGGATTTGTGGCTTCTCCTTCAATTTCAAGTAGCATAGAGTTCACTTCATCTCAAAATATGTAGTATTAAGAACCTAACAAGCTCAAAATATAGTCATTCATGTTTCCTGTCTTCAATCAGATAAATACTAGAGGTGGGGGATGGGGGAGGGGGGTTAATTATAAAACAAGCAAGCAAAGCTGTGTAATGCTGAATAGAATAAAAAGTCATTAACTAAATAAATTCTGAATAATTTATTTTTCCATTTGGCTAAGAGGACTAGGAATAATTTTCTAGTGTGGTATTTGTGTTAGGACAGCTGAATGCAGTGATGTAGGATGCAAAAACAGACAGATATTAAATAAAGGAAGTATAGATAGAGTATATGGGAATAATATAAGATATAACAGAGAAATCATATCCAATTATGATAAAGTTGAGTGTGAATGGGGGAAAATGAATCTTAACTGATCAAATATAAAAAACGATTCATAGAGGAAAGTTAACATATTTCTTCTAAGTTAGTTTGACTGGAGAAACAGTGGAAACAGTAGGAGTCAAGAGAAAAGGGCAATATATTAGATGTGTTCAGCAAGAAGTTGGAAATTATATTCTGGGGTTTGGGAAAATCAGGAATTGATCTGTCAATTCCATCAAAGCCTATGTTTAAATTCATTAGAATTTTTGGGTGGAAATTTAAAGAGAAGATTTTTTTTTCAGAAAATATGTTTTTTTCAGTTTTTCTTTATTTGTGAAATAGACATGTTGTCTTTTGTTGATTTCCTACATCACTTTGTACCACATTTACTAGACATACCATTGTTTGTTTTGCCCCATAATTATTTGTGAATGTAACTCACTATTCTCTTTTTCTGAATGTTTGTTAGGAGAAGAGACATTTACTCAACTTTCTATTTCCCTTAGTGCCTCTAGTAATGTCTTACACATAAAAGAAGCAACAAACATTTCCAGAATATGATAGAATAAGAATATTCCAAGCTGGAAATTCAAAGACATTACTTAAATTCAATTCACCCTGAGTTTACCAATAAATCCTTCAAGGTACCAATAATTTTATTTAATTGCACAAGGATGACTTTCAAAAGTAGAATCCCTTAACAAATTGAACAAAAGTAGAAATTAGATAAAGCATGAAATAAACATGCATAACTTTAGTTTCTTCATTCCTCATCAGCATTTTTTTCATTAACAAGTTTCATCAACTAACTTGTGCTGGTTAGCGTGGATCGTAGCCCAGACATCAGAGTTTTCCTTCTGTGGCCCACTCTGCTAATCATAGAGAAGTGTCCTTTCCTCCTGTAAATATGGCTGCTCCTGTTATATGGATCATCTGTTACTCTAAAGGAGTTCAACTTTGTACTTTAATCCTTCTCATTGCCTTTCCAAATTACCTCCTGCTGATCTAATACTTATTGTCCGCTGGGTGTGTTTGCACCCTGTTCGCACATGCACCTTGAGTAGACATTGATCAGCCTCCAAGTGACAGGTTGGTGTGAGAAGGATAAAATGCTAGGTTGCACCAAATATTGCTGGGTTGTGTTTTCTTGGAACTCTTGGGAACACTTGACTTTGCAAACTTTCCTGCAGTTAGTTGAAACATTGTGATTGAATAATGGGATTGAATTATTTGTGGAAATGCCATAGGCACTTCTAAGCCAAGGAAGGTAAGAGCTAGTGTGCCTTCCCTAGGTTTCTTCATTTCCCCTAATATTGTGACCTTGGAGATGATGTGATTGAAATGTTCTAGCTGGAGAAATACTAGTTGCATAAATACTTGCCAGCTCACATCAGACTGATTTCTGTGTTTATCCATTACATAGCATAGCATTACATTTCTGTGTTTATCCATTACATATATTTATGTTGGCAAATCTATGCAAAAGCGTTCTTTTTCTTTTTTATTACAATCTTAGAAAGATCTCAAAAGAATTCTCTGTGTGCCCAAAGGTTTTAAGAAATTTAGTACCATGCCTTTTTCAGCTTTTAATTCCTGTTTCCTGCCTGCCATAGGAACTGAGAGATTAATCCATTGAAGTCTAAGCCAAAAGTTAAATCTATATGATAGCTGTTGTATTGCATACATTTTTCTTTAACTCAGAAAAATAAGACTCAATATTAGGTCAAGTTTGTTGTGCCTATCTCCTACTCAATATCCCTGTATATAGAGATTCATCCTAGGAGTTATTTAGATGTGCCCAAAATGTCTGTATCTCAGCAGCAAACAGCCTGGGTGCCAATTTTCATCCTAGAATCACAAAGAAAAGCTGATTCATATTTATGAACCCTGGTAAATGAAAAATGGGAATACATTATAAATTAGATTTTGAAGGTCTTCTTAGTACATGTGACATTAGAAATAAAAGTTAAAGTATACATGCTCTCTTGACTGGTATACCGTAAAACATTTTTCCATCATTATGTGAGTAACACAAGAGATGGAAAGAACCTCAGATGAAATATTACATGTATGTCTTAGAATTATTTTACTAGCAGTTTTTATAATATGTGTTACCATTTAAGTTTGAGTAAATTTTACGTTCTCAGATTTAAGTCTTACAATTTTCCTTATTCATTTGTGAGAATCTGAGAATATATTAAATTTTATATTTTAAAATTTTATATTAATGCACTACATTGAATCTTGTTAATAATCATTTGAATATGATATTAATGAGAGAAATTCTAGTAATTTTTCTGATTAGAATAGTTTTTAGATAATCCAAGCACTCTTTACCTCTTTGATTAAAAGGATTATGGGTTTAGTCTTAATTGGTTGTTAAAAAAATCTATCCCTAAAATATTTCCCTTATGTAAAACATCTGTTTTCCTTCCTCTCCTTTCCTCCAGTTACTTTAGACAATAAGAAACTCTCCTCTGTTATTTCTTTCTTGGCTTCTATTCTTCACTCTTTTCTGCACTATATTCTTTGTCTACTTCCATGTTCGTATCTCTAGTATACATTTTGTTTTTGAAGCAGAGATCTTGTCATATTATTCTTTATATCCCTCATGTATATAGCTATGTTTGACAAATTGAGCCTCTTAAAACATTTTTTGAAGAAGGAATAGGTGAATTATCACATACACAAGTGAAACTTTAAACACTATTTAGGTATCTTTGTGTCATCAATGGTAACTTCCATATTGCTATATCTATTTGGAAAACACAGTGTGTAGAATCTAGAACTAAATCAGATTCTTCTGACCACTCGCAGAACCATTCTATCACAACATTGGGTTGAACTTGGATTAGTCGAGAAGACACATTAAAACTTGCATGAATTCCAGCTAAATTTGAATAAGCTTTATTTATCGGTCACTTTAGTAACCTCATTCCCAGGATCACAACCCAGAACTCACTTTCGAAAATCTCTTCAGATTTGGAATTAAACTTGCACTCTTTGGATACAGCCTCTGATTTTTGCTGCTCTATCACTCTCCAATGTCAATAGCCATCTTTTCGGTTTCATCAAGAGCTCCAATTTCTTTTCTATTTCTTATTACACTGCAGTTTTCTTTTTCTCTTCTGTCTCGCCCAGAGCTCGTCATCTATGACATCAGTCAATCTCTTATGGTTACACTGTTTTATTGCTCTTTCTATCCTTTATGTTGCAGTTGTTCTGCAATCCCCAGTCAAACAAATATGATGCATCTTTATTCCAAGGTCACTTTTGGAAAACAACAACAACTGTGTGTTTACTCTGATACAAGCAAAATATTTGTTCTCTAATTTTAAGTGGACTATTAAATCCATCCTCTATTACCCTAGTTTCTCAATACATTTTACTTTTTCATTAAGGTTTTTACCTCATGATTTCCTCTTTTTTTTCCCCTTATGCAAACTTCCTTGCTGTTTAGGTCATTAGGCAATATTCACTTCTGCTACCAACCACCAGCTTTACTGCATATTTACTGATTGCTCTGTTATCAATAGAAGAAATGTTCCTTCCCTTTATTCAAAACAAATATATTCACCTTCATTTTGAATGTCATTTCTTCTTGATTTACATCACATGGTTCTACAACATTCTCTCTTTTATAGATATTCAGACTTTTTAGTAGTTAACCTTTAAATAATAAAATAAAACTTGAAAACTAGTTGAAGGCCAGACATGTATGATTTGCAGATATAAAAGTTTCTTTAGGCAAAAGCCTCATAGGGAATACTTAATATATCTATATGTATCTATCCATCTATATATATATCTCATGAGTGAAGCTTTATCTCCAAACTGTATTTACACAGAAAATGACTCAGGCTTCAGTCATTTAGCACATCAGTTAGTTTCAGTCTTGCCATTTCAGACACACAAAAGAACTAGGATTATTGAAAAGTCTTTTTGTGATTTTCCAACAAAACTTAAATGAGAGCGGATGTAGGTAGGACCTTATGCTATTTATGTATCTTGAAGGTTTGAGTGGAAATCTGGCTGAAAATGAAAACTCTGAGGAGGAGAAAGGAGATTGAGAAAGAGAAAATCTGACGACATAGACATAATTTGAGCAACTTTTAAACTCTGCTAAGTCAACCAAAATCTTTTACTTAAGATTTTCTTTTCTTTTTCAACTTTTATTTTAGACTCAGAGGTTGTTTTTATTTATTTATTTATTTGTTTATTTATTTATTTATTTTTTAGACAGAGTCTCACTCTGTCACCAGGCGTCAGGCTGGAGTGCAGTGGCGCGACCTCAGCTCACAGCAACCTCCGCCTCCCGGGTTCAAGCAATTCTCCTGCCTCAGCCTCCCGAGTAGCTGGGATTACAGGTGAGCCACCACGCCCAGCTAATTTTTTTGTATTTTTAGTAGAGACGGGGTTTCACCATGTTGGCCAGGATGGTCTTGGTCTCTTGACCTCGTGATTCCCCTGCCTTGGCCTCCCAAAGTGCTGGGATTACAGGCGTGAGCCACCGCGCCCAGCCAGACTCAGAGGTTATATGTACAGGTTTGTTACCTGGGTATATTGTGTGATGCTGAGGTTTAAGGTGTGAATAATCCCTTAATCCTGGTACTGAGCATAGTACCTAACAGTTAATTTTTTTAGCCTTTTCCCTCCTCCTTTCCTCTTCCATCTAGTAGTCCACAGTGTCTATTATTGCCATCTTTATGTCCATGGGTACTCAACGTTTAACTCCCACCTATAGGTGAGCACACACAGCATTTAGTTTTCTGTTCCTATATTAATTCACTTAGGACAATGGCCTCCAGCTGCATCCATATTGCTGCATATGACATGATTTCATTTTTTTATGGCTGCATAGTATTCCATGGCATCTAAGTACCACATTTCTTTATTCAATCCACCATTGATGGCATGACTTTTCTGTTGTGAATAGAGTTGTGATGAACATACAAGTGCATGTATCTTTTTGGTAGAATGATTTGTTTTCTTTTGAATATGTATCCAGTAATGGAATTACTGGGTTGAATGGTAGCTGTGTTTTAAGATCTTTGAGAAATTTCCATACTGCTTTCCACAGTGGGTGAACTAATTTACATTCCCACTATCAATGTATAAGCCTTCCCATTCTTCCACAGCCTCACCAACATCTGTTGTTTTTTGAATTTTTAATAATAACCATTCTGACTGGTGTGAGATAGTGTCTCATTGTGGTTTTGATTGGCATTTCTCTGATGATTAGTGATGCTGAGCATTTTTTTCATGTGTTTGTTGGTAGCTTGTATGTCTTCTTTTTAGAAGTGTCTGTTCATGAATTTTGCTCATTTTTTAAAATGAGAGGTTATTTGGTTTTTGCTTGTTTAATTGTGTAAGTTTCTTATAGATTCTGGCTATTAGAATTTTGTTGGGTTCCTAGTGTGTGGATATTTTCTCCCATTTTGTAAGTTGTGTGTTTAGTTTGATGATAATTGCCTTTTGTTGTGCAAATGCTTAGTTTAATTAGGGCCTACTTTTAAATTTTTGTTTCTGTTGCAATTGATTTTGAAGAGTTAGTCAAAAATTCTTTCCCAAAGCACATATCCAGAATGGTATTTCCTAGGTTTTCTTCTAGCATTCTTATAGTTTGAATTCTTACATTAAAATCTTTAATCCATCCTGAGTTAATTTTTACATATGGTGAAAAGTAGTGGTCCAGTTTCATTCTTCTGCATAGGGCTAGCCAGCTATCCCAGTACCATTTATTGAATAGTGAGTCTTTTTCCCATTGTAGTTAAGTCAGTTTGGTTCCAACCATTTGGAATTGTAAAGTAGCTCACTGATATAATATTTAGTATGTAACAAGTGCATATTGATACTTCAGGTTAATTACTGATTGTTATTTCAGTTGAATCTGTTTAATCATAAACCATTACCATTCAGTTTTAATTACTGTAATTTTATATCACTTTTTAGTATCTACTATAATATGATCACCTTCACAACATTTTATAAAACAATTAGCTAGCTATTTACAAATATTTGCTTTACTAGACCAAACTTATACTCATTTTTGAAGTTTCCAGAATCAGCAAAAACAATAACAGAAGTTAAAGTAAGCAAAACAAAAAAGGAACAAAGCAATATCTGATAAAAATCACAGTAGATTTCAACATTAATTTATTAAGAACTTATGCATTTCCCCTTTTGAGATAACTTATAAACCTCTTTCAGCCTCATTTATGTATCCCAGTGGATTTTTTTATCTTCTTCCATGTACATTTCACATTTTAGTTTATTTCATTCTTACCTCTTTTTGTAGTGGTGTTATTATAAATAAAACACACTATTTATTAAATGGTTACATTTAGGAAAACTGGAATTTGTTACAGGATGTGTGATAATGGGCGAAAGTTAACGGGTTGGGAGGCTTCAGTGTTTACATAGTTGAGAACTCTTAAGTGATTAAATAAGAATATTGTTATAGTTTGCAAAGTAGGATGAAAGTTTCAACTAAAATAGACTCATTGTGAGTTTTTCTCACAATAATATAATAATATCATATTGAATAATACTTAAACTATTGCTCAAAAAAATTAAACAGGAATTGGTGGTGGCTGACTCTACATTGGGCTGATTTGGGATGAGTGAGATGTATCCTTGCTTTTTCATTGAAAAAATGTATGAGCTCCAACAGAAACAGATGTGAATTATAGATAACTGGGATCATACCAACTTTGTGAGTTTGAATGTTTAGGTGTACAGGAGGATTCTTGTTCCTCTCATTGATGTGTTTTATGCTTCTGCATATAAATTAGGTTCTCATAATTTTACATTCTGTTCTTTGCCCTCTATTCCCATCAAATTAAAGGCAGGAAATCTTGGAGGTCAAAGAGGTAGTGTGGGAATCAAGAGTATCTTATAAATTTTGAATTAATTTTTCAAGTATTTAATGTTTAAGTAGTCAGTGTTTCCACAGATATATAAGTAGAAATTTTAAAAATTCCTAGGAACATAAATGTAAAATATATTTCTAAATAATATAATTAACATAAATTTTATATGTCAGCCTAATTCTCAAAACTATGTATATAGTTGGCTGCTTTTATATTAAGTTCCTAAATATAAAAAGAAATTAAATGAACAAGAAATTAATGTAAACAGCATTTCCACTTGATATAGACAATTTATTTTACTTTTGTTTCTAATTATTTTATGAAACAGAGACCTTTCAGTAACTACTAATATTAAACAAAATGATGATTAAATAATTTTCCAGTAATCTGTAAAAGGAAATGTACAGTAATGGTACAATGGGAGCAAGAATATAATACAATGATTTGAATTACCTCTTGACTGGCAGTGGAAATAACCTTTAGCATAGTGATATTTAATGTGAGAAGTATTGTAAAATATTAGTTTTATATGTGAATAGGTCATATTTAAAATAAATTTTTAGCTTTATTGTTTTCTAGGCCTTCTGAATTCACATAATTGCCTTTTCTTGAGTTTGAGTATAAGAAATATCTTCTTGCAAATGGAAAACTTATTTTTTACCTTTTCAAATATAATAACCAATTTTGTTCCAAATGTCCAATATTTATCTTCTTATTTTCTCTAAATGAGTGAGCCTTAGGCATTTTTCTTAGCAAATTTTCCAAGAATATAAAACACAAATACATGGAGAAATGCATATTTCATCATAAAATTTAACCTTTAGAATTTCAACATAATACAGTAACATATTATAGAGATAATTTGTTGATTTCAAGTTAGTATGTATAAAAGGAATTCTAGGGAATAGATATCATGAAACTCAAATTGTAATATTCTTATATTTTAGGCTTCTTAAGTTTTATTCATAAATGTTAACTATGCAAAGAAATTAAATTTGACCTTATGTAATATAGTATAGTCACTCTTGCTTTTTAAAAATCATGTTTGCAAGGTATCTTTTCTCATTTTTAAATTTATTTTAAACACATTTTAGAACACTTTTAGATTTACAGAAAAAGTGAGACGATAGTATAGCGTTCCTATATATCCTGAACCTAGTTTTCCAGATTATTAATAGTTTACATTAATATGATATATTTGTTACAATAAATGAACCATTTTTGATACATTTTCATTAAATAAAAATTGATACTTTTTTTCAGATTATCTTGTTTTTTTTACCTAATGTTCCTTTTTCTGTTCCAGGATCCCTTTCAGGATATTACTTTATATGTAGTTATGTTTCTTTAGGGTCCTCTGGGCTGTAACAGTTCTTCAGACTGTCTTTTTTCTATTTTTTTTGGAAGAATGGGGGAAGGGGAACATCCTTGTTTTATAATGAGTTTGACAATTTTGAGGCATACTGGTTGAATACTTTGCAATATGCCCCGCTATTGGAACTTACTTTGTGCTTTCCTCATGTTTATATTAGGGTTAGGAGGTTTGGAGAGGAAGATGACAGAAGTAGAATTTCATCACAGAAGTAAGATTTTCATCACACCATATCAAGTGAGCACACTATCAATATGATTTAGGTATATGTTGAGCTTGATCACCTGGTTGAGGTAGTGTTTGCCAGGTTTTTCCACTGTGAACTTACACCCTCCTCCCTGTATAACATTTATTTTGTTGCTCAAATGGTTCTGTTGTGGCCTTTTTGTTCCTGCAGTTTGGTGAGCAGGAGGGAGTGGCACCTGAAGGCAGAGGCTTCACTTCTTTACTCCTGTAGCTCAGCAAGGAGAGAGAGTGGCACTCAGTGGCTTCTTCTCTCCTGTTGTTCAGCAAGCGGGAGGGAGGTTTACAGCTTTTTTACTCCCACCACCCACAGCTTGGTGAGCAGGAGGGAGTGGCACCTAGTGCAATTTTTAATCCCTAGTTTGAAGAGTGGGAGACATTGCTACAGCTGTTTTACTTCTGCCACCCATAGTTCAACAAGCAGAGACATTACAACTCTTTTTGCTCCTGAAGTTTGGTGAATTCGAGGTTCTTTTTCTGGGACCAGGAGGAATGAGGTACATGGACACGGGAGAGTGAGTAGGGCAGAAAATAATTGTATTGAGGGAAAGAAAAGTTCTCAACAGTGAGTGGGGACTGAAAGTGGGTAGCCATCTGTGAGACTGAGTCTGGGTGTTTTATGGGCTTAGAATAGTGGAATGTGTGCTGATTGGTCCATGGGTGGTCTTGAAAAAAGCATTATTCAATTGGTTAAAAGGCATCATGCAGAAAGGAACAGTCAAGAAGGAGTGGGTAAGATGGGGATGGAAGTTCTCACTCTGGCCATGAACTCTATCCAGAGCTGGTGGTTCAGTTTTCAGGCTTTAGACTGTCCTTGGCTTGAAGGTTGGGTTTTACCAGGGACTCGTCCCTGTCTGCCTGGGAATTTATCTGTCTCCTGTCACTATCAGTGGATAGACTATGGCTTATTTATTCATTCACTTACTGAAAGACAACTTGGCTGCTTCCACCCATTGGCAATTATGTCTAGTGGTGCTGTTAACATAGTCACATTCACTTTTGTGTGGATATAAATTTTCAACTCAACTGGGTAAACACCTAGGAAGGCTAATGCTGGATCATTTAGTAAGACTAAGTTTAGCTGTAGGAGAAACTGAAACTGTCTTCCAAATTGGCTGTACCATTTTATGAGCAATGAATAAGAGTTCCTGTCACTCTAAAAAAAATTTCTTTTTAAAACTTTCAGGCTTTAAAATATTTATTTTAGTAATTCTAATAGTAGCATAGTGTTATCACATCGTTTCAGTTTGTAATTACCTTATGATAAATAGTGTTGTGTTTTCCATGTTCTTATTTGCCATAACTTATTTTTTTGCGACTATTAAAATCTTCTGCTCATTTAAAAAATTGGATTATCTTCCTACTGTTGAGTTTAAAGAGTTACTTTTATATTTTGATTACAAGTACTTAATGGAAAATGTGTTTTGCAAACATTTTCCCCAAGTCATTAGTTTGTCTTTTCATTCTCTTAACCAAAGTGTTTAGGCCAAGGTTTTCTAAACCTAGGTTTTCAATGTTTTTTTCTACTACAGCTTCATTCCTTTATGGTTATTATTGTTATAAAAATTTTGATAAATGTAATTTGCAACTCTCCAGTATTTTTTTTTTTTTTTTTTTTGAGACGGAGTTTCCCTCTTGTTACCCAGACTGGAGTGCAATGGCGTGATCTTGACTCACCGCAACCTCCGCCTCCTGGGTTTAGGCAATTCTCCTGCCTCAGCCTCCTGGGTAGCTGGGATTACAGGCACACGCCACCATGCCCAGCTAATTTTTTGTATTTTTAGTAGAGACGGGGTTTCACCATGTTGACCAGGATAGTCTCGATCTCTTGACCTCGTGATCCACCCGCCTTGGCCTCCCAAAGTCCAGTATGTTTAAAAGAGCAAATGTTTTGCTTTTAATATAGTCAAACTTTTAAAACTGGCTTGCGTTTTTGATGCTAAATTTAAAAACTCATTGTCAAAACTAAGGTCCTCTACTTTTCTGTTTATTCAAGGAGAATATATTTTGCATCTTACATTGAGGGCTTTAATTTATTTGAGTAAATTTTATTAAAAGTATAAAGTCTGTGTTTTGACTTTTTTTCCTGCATATAGCATGGCTAAGCAATTGTTGAAGGAAGTATCCTTTCTCTGTTGAATTGCATTTGTTCCTTTGTTAAAGATAACTTGACTATATTTATGTGAGTTTATTTCTGGGATCTCTATTCTTATCAAGTGAGCTATGTATTCATCCTTCACTAGTTTTATCTGTATTGATTTGGCATATAATAGGTCTTGAGGTCAAATAGTGTGAGACCTACAATATTGTTATTCTTTAGTATTATTTTGGCTATTTTAAGTCTTTTGGCTTTCTGCATACATTTTAGAATCAATTTTTCAATGGCTAAAAAATACTTTGATGTATTTTGATTGGGATTACATTGAATTTATTGATCAAGTGGGAAAGAATGGTAATCTTAACAATATTGAATCTTCCAATCTATGATTATGGAATATCTATTTAGATATTTAAATTAGTCCATCAAAATTTTATAATTCTTAGCATACAAGTTCTGTACATATTTTATCCAGTCTATCCTTAAGAATTTCATTTTGGGAGTTACTCTTATAAATGGCAGTGTTTTTTCAACTTTCTCAAAATTTGATTCCATTGGTTGTATATAAGATGCAATCGATATTTGTATATTATCTTTGCATACTAAGATGTTGCTCTTATCACCTTTTATTTCCAGAAGCTTCATCATCAGTTTTTTGGGGTTTTCTACATAGGTTATTATGTCATCAGAGAACAGGGACAGTTTTATTTTCTCCTTTCAAATTTGTATATTTTTATATCCTTTTCTTGTCTTATTGTAGTAGCTCAAATTTCCATTGCAATGGTGAAAAGGAATGTTGAGAAATTAAATTCTCACCTTGTTCTGGATCTTAATAAGAAAGTGTTGAGTTTCTCATCATTAAACATATTAGCCCTAGGTTTATCATAGATGTTCTTTATCAAGTTGTTGAACTTTTCCTCAAATCCTGATTTGCTTCCAGTTTCATCATGAATGGAAGTTAGATACAGTCAAATATTTTTGCCTGAATTAATTGATATGGCCATATATTTTTCTTTAGACTATTAATGTAGTCGATCACATTAATTGACTTTTGAATGTTCAACCACCTTTCATATGTTGAGCAAATTTACTATTTGTGGTATTTAATTCTTTTTATACATATTCAGATGTGATTTACTAATATTTTGCTGTGGATTTTGCTTCTGAGTTCATGGGAGATACTGGATTTTAGTTTTCTTTTCTTAAAATATCTTTATTTATTTTGGTATTATGATATGTTGATCTCATCAAATTATTTGGAAATTTTCCTTCTATTTTGGTTTTCTAGAAAATGTTGTAGAAAACCGGTATCATTCCTTTCTTAAATATTTGGTAGATTTCATCAGTTAAACCATCTGCGTATGAGGCTTACCTTTTTGAAAATTTATTAATATTTACATAATTTCTTTAACAAATTTAGAAATATCATGGTATGAAAACCCATCCAATATTTTTTGCATTTTGTTCATTTGTTTTTCTATCTTTCTCATACTCACAAGAAACAAATATGCATGTACATGTATGCATGAGCAGCAAAAAAAAAAAATCCATCTTACTTCCCTTGTATCTAAAGATGTTCCCACATAGCAGTGCAGCTACCAAATATATTTATCCACTCCAAATATGCCTCCAACTATTATACCTAAAGTGGTTGGGCGAAGGTTTTCTAAACCTAGGTTTTCAATACTTTACTTCTGCTTCATTCCCTAATGCTTGCTATTGTTATATAAATTTTGATAAATGTACTTTGCAATTCCAGGATTTCCTTTTTGTCCTTTCCCCCCATCATTTTATTGATATTACTTATTTGACAAGTTATTGCCATCACACTTTCCTCTAGTTCTTTAAACATGGTAGTTTTAGTTCTTTGAACATATTTTTCATAGGTGCTTTGACGTCTTTGCTAAGTCCAATATCTGCGGTCCTTCAAAGGCAGTTTCTATTGTCTACTGGCTTTTCTATAAATGGGTCAAACTTTCTTTGGCCTTGTATGTCTCATGAGATTTTTTTTGTTATTGTTGAAAACTGGACATTTTATGTTATATCGTAGAAATTCAGGAGACTTATCCCCAGCCCCAGTCTAGGGCTTGTTAAAATTGTTGTTGTATGTTTATTTATATTTTTCTTTATAATTTGGTTTAACTACTTCAATAAAGTTGATTTTTTTCTGCAGAATGCAGCCTCTAATGTCACTCCTTAGATGGTATAGCATCAGAAATGCACACGCTGTTGCTGAAAACCAGCATCAGCGTGGTTGTGGCTGTGCTGTCTTTGACTGTCTTTCCCTGATCTCTCCATTAAGTTTCTAAGTAATCTGCCTCCACTGGTATCACACCCAGCTCTTAGCCTCCACTAATTGCTAGCTAATTGATCTAATATTCTGAAAATGCCTGTGCACAAATTGCTATACAGTCTGATTAAATTCAAGTTAGGCCCCTTTTCTGGGATAAGGTGTTGCCAGTTTGAGGCTTTCTCTCCCTACCACTGAGACTTTACTTCTTGGTTGTCTAATTCCTGGTTTTATTTGTTAAACATCTAGCTGGTCTATAACTTTTCTGGTTGTTACTAACTTCTTGGAACTACTAGCATCCTCTCAATTTCTCATCTGTATATTTTCACTGTTTTCAACAAGGCCCTTAGTACATAAACTTCACTAAGCTCTGAATAAATTCAGAACTCTTAGATGGAGCCATGAAACTCTGTTTTAAATTCTTGCTTTTTCCATTGGAAGAATCTTTGTGTCATGATTCCCCTGTTAACAAGATTCTGCTAGCTGGGTAAACAAGACTCTACAGTCTGGTTCACTGTCCTGGCCTTGGTTTGCCCCTTTAGTGTGGAACCTCTGTCTTACAAGCAACCTGAAGGGCAGATGGTTGGAGCCCTTACTGTCGTTCTGCCATGCTTGGTATATAGCTCCTGCCCCATAAATGTAAGTTGGGAAGATGAAGGGAACCCCAGTCCTTTTTCCTGCTCATGCCTGTAATAGAGATTCCACATCTCAGAGCTGAGAGGGGTCTGAGACGTGCTGGTTGTCATCCTTTACAGGGTACACCATAGCTCTATATTGTGAGCTTAAAAAAGAGGAAACTCTGTCTTCTTGTCTGCACCCACCTAAGATAAAGCTTCTATCACACTGGGCTGCAAAGAAATATGTTGGGTGTAGTAATAGGAATGTGTTACATATCAAGTGCCCCTGACTCACATTCTTCTGACATTTGGTTAATTTTCTTGAATACATATTTCTTCATTTGCTGGATTCCCTTCAAAAAATTTGAGAGACTTAATATTTATAATTTTCACCAATTGAATAGGGAAGATATTTTGCTGAGCTCCTCACTTCACCATTCTACAAGTCCCGAGCCCTTAGGATTTTCTATGGACATGATCATGCCATTTATGGATAAAGATGGTGCTATTATCTTTATTTCTATAGGCTTTTTATTTTTTGCTTAATTACACTGGCCAGGACATATAAACAACATTAAATATACTTCTGTGAGATGTAACAATCTTTCTTTGGTCCTGATCTTAGGGGAAAGGCTTAGTCTTTCATAATCAAGGGTGTTATTACCTGTGGGTTTTTGTACATCTATTTCTTCAGATTGAACAATTTCCTTCCTCTCCTAGTATGGTGAAACTTTTTTTACTTAAATGGATACTTAGTGCTATTTCTTTTCTGTCTATTGATAGTATCATATATCTTTTCCCTTATTTTCTTAATAATATAACGGATTCTATCTGTTGATAATTTTGATGTCAAATCAATTTTTCATGTGTGAGGAAATTCCTACCTGTTGAAACTTATTAGCTTTCTATACACTGTTGTATTTTATGTGCAATTTATCATTAAGAATTTTTGCATCTATTTTTGTGAAGGATATTTAGCTGAGTTTACTTATTCTGTGTTTTGTTGATTATGTTGAGACTTAAGATGATTTATTACATATTTAGCTTCTGATGTCAATTTACACTTAGCCCTCTATATCCATGAGTTCCATACCCATGGGTTCAACCAAACTGTTATTTAAAATATTTGTTTTAAATGTAATGAACATATAAAGACTTGTTTTTTATCATTATTTCCTAACAGCTAAGTATAACAACTATTTGTGTAGCTTTTACATTGTATTAGCTATTATAAGTAATCTAGAGATGATTTAAGATACTTAGGAGGATATACATAGGTTTTGTGCAATTACTACTTGATTTTGTATCAGGAACTTGAAAGATTTTGGCATCCATAAGAGATCTTAGAACAAATCCCCTGTAACATTGAAGAATGATTGTCAATTTTGGTATGAGTCAAGATAGGGTAATATATTCTTAATAACATTAAACTCAAATATAGTGTGCTAAAAGAATAAAAGGAGATTTGCTTACCTTTTATTTTGTGCAGGGCTATATAGTGGTCTTGATCGCAAGAGTGATCACAAGAGTAATCAAGAGGTAACTATACCCATACACCTGTACAATTAGGGAGTTTTGCCTGTGTTTTGAAGGCTTTCTCTGACATTTTTCTTTTTCTTTTCTTCTTTCTAATTTTTGTGATAGTTTAAAAAAACAATCGGAGGAGGTTTGGTCAAGAAGCAACTCATGTATGCTGCTCTCACAGAGAGAAAACAACATGGCCACTGCACACTGATTCTGCAAGCCAATTATTTATACAATCATGTCAAATTCATCAAGGCAACACGAGGGCACACAGAGAGCAGAGAGGAGCAAAGCTGGGTAACAGCTCATCTGGGAACAGAGTTAAGGCAGAAGCTCCCCAACACAGGGAAACTGCGAGTTCATGAGAGCCCTTGGGACAGTCACACTCTCCACAGAGACTTGAACTAGTGAGAAAATGGGAGAATATCCAACACCCCCAACCTGCACCTCTAATCTAAGGCATGTTTATACACCAATAATGTTCTAGCTGAGAACCAAATTAAGAACACAATATTGTTTATAATAGCCACAAAGAAAATGAAATACCTAGAAGTCAGTCTAAACAAGGAAGGGAAAATTTCTGCAAGGAAAACTACAAAGCACTGCTGAAAAAAATCAGAGATGACCAAACAAATGGAAAAATAGTCTATGCTCATGGATTGAAAGAATAAATATAGATAAAATGGTTATACTGCCAAAGGCAATTACAGATTCAACATTATTCCTATATAAATATCAATGTCATTTTTTACAGAATTAGAAAAATTTATTCTAAAATTCATTTGGAACCAAAAATGAGCCCATGTAGACAAATATTCTAAGCAAAAATTAGAAAATCACATTGCCTGACTTTAAACTATAGTATAAGGCTACAGTAATCCAAACAGCATGGTACTTGTACAGAAACAGACATGTAAGCCAAACGGAATAAAGAAACCAGAAATAAAGCAGCCCACCTACAACCTATGATCTTCAAAAAAATCAACAAAAATAAGTAATGGGGGAAATAACTCTGTATTCAATAACTGGTGTTATGATAATTAGCTACCCATATGTAGAATAATGAATCTGGACCTCTTACCATATTTGTAAATTAACTCAAAATAGATAAAAGACTTAAAGGTAAGGCCTCAAACTGTAAAAATCCTAGAAGAAAACCTAGAAATACCCTTCTCAACAAAGGCATTGGCCAAGAATTTATGGCTAATTTCTAAATCAATTGCAACAAAAACAAAAATTAACAAGTGAAACATCTAAAGAGCTTCTGCACAGCAAAAGAAATTACTTGCATTCTATGGGAGAAATTACTTGCATACTATGGGAGAAAATACTTGCATGCTATGCATCTGACTAAGGTCTAATATCCATAATCAACAAGTAATTTGAATAAATCAACAAGCAAAAACCAAACAATTGAATTTAAGTGGGCAAAGGACATAAACAGACACTTTTCAAAAGAAGACATACAAATTGGCACAAACATATGAAAAAATGCTCAACATCATAATTATCAGAGAAATACAAATCAAAACCACAATGAGATACCATCTCACACCAGTCGAAATGGCTACTATTCAAAAGACAAGAAACAACAGATTTTGGTGAAACTGTGGAGAAAGTGGAATATTTCTATTCTATTAGTGGAAATGCAAACTAATTTAGCCCCTGTGAAACACAGTGTGGAGATTTCTCAAAAAACTTAAAATAGAGCTAAAGTTAAGATAGGCTCACTTAAAGAAATTAATCCAAAGACATTTCTACTAATAATCCCACTACTATGTACCCAAAGGAAATAATTCATTCAATTAGAAGCACCTGTATTTTCACTACAGTTCTATTCACAACTGCAAGGTCATGAAATCAATCTCAGTGTCCATCAACAGTGATAATAAAATAATCATACATATATACTATGGAATACTATGCAGACATCAAAAAGAATGAAATCATGCCTTTAGCAGTAATATGGATGGAGCTGGAGGTCATTATCTTAAGTGACCTAACACAGGAACAGAAAACCAAATACTGCACATTGGCTTTCACTTATAAGTGGGAGACAAACACTGAGTACACATGAGTGTAAAGACAGGAGCAATAGACACTGGGGATCATGAGACAGGGGAGGCAGGGAGTGGGGCATGGGCTGAATAACCACCTGATGAGCACTATGCTTATGTCATGGGTGATGGGATTGTTAGGAGCCCAAGCCTCAGTGTCATACAATTTACTCATGTAACAAACCTGCATGACATGTACCCTTAATGTATAATACAAGTTGAAATTTAAAAAAGAATAAAGGCTTATTTTCATTTATTCACAGTCCATTGCATGAGTTCTCTGGGCATGTCTTCACCTAGTAGTGGCTTAATGGTCCTGGCCCTTTCATCTGAAGACTCCTCAAAGTCCTTCAGTGTATCCTAATAATATTTCCTTTATACATCTCTGTCCTCCAATGTTGGGTGGATATATGTATACCATTATTATATCTTCTTGCTGAATTAATCTCCTTATCATTATATAGTGACCTTATTTGTCTCCTCTTATGGTTACTGTCTTGAAACTGACTTTTTTCATATAATTATAGTGATTTTTTTTTTCTATTTTCATTGGCATGGAATATCTTTTTCCATCCCTTTCTTTTCAGTCTATATGTGTCTTTGTAGGTCAGTTGGGTTTCTCATAGGCAATAGATCAATGGGACTTGTTTTTTCACCCATTCAGCCAGTCTGTCTTTTGATTGGAGAGTTTAGTCCATTTACATTAAGTGTCATTACTGATAAATAAGGGCTTAATCCTGCTGTTGAGAAACATTGAGTTTACCCTGCTCCCGTGGCTCCTTTGTGGAGAATGCCTTTTAGTTTGTAGTTAGTAGTAGACAGTTAACAGCTGCCTACTTGGAATATTTATGAGTTATGAGTAAATACAGAACACCTGTTTATTAATAAGAATCAGCTGTTAAGAGAGAATAAATACATGGATGAGAATATGCTTGGGGCTTTCAGCCTGGAATGCTGTCAGTCCCTGAGGCTCTCAGTTTGGTAGGCTGCTGGCCCCCTGGATAGGTCCACTTTGCTGTTCTGTGTGTCTGTCTCTCATTGTCTTCAGCACTGCCTGAGTGGGGGTTTCCCCAGCTGAGCTGGTACTCGGTAAATGGTGCCCAAATATGGGGACTCAAACCTGGGATGAAGAGTTGCCTGAGCAACAGAGACAGGAGAGGCTAAGCTGAAGGTATCTCGAGTGCTCTTGGAAAAAATCCCCAGGGTAAGTTGGGGAGCTTGGAAATAGTCTGGGAACTTTTGAAAGAATCTCAGGTGAGTTAGGTGGAGCCCAGAAGTAGACTGAGAACTCTTGAAAAAATCTCCCAGGGCTAGTTGGGGGAGCTCAGAATCAGCCTGAGAACTCTTGAAAAAAATCTCCCAGGGTGAGCTGGGGAGCTTGGTAATTTTGGGGTAACATGGGACAAGGATCAAGCAAGCCAGAGGCTTGTCCTGGTTTGCTTTGTCAGCTGCTTAAAAGAGGAGGAATTGAAGCTAGAGGGGATGGTCTACCACAGTTTTTTGATGTGGTTGAGGAATTTTTCCCTGGTTTCCTAAGCAGGGAACATTGACCATGGAGGAATGGGAAAAAGTGGGTACTACCTTAAGGAAGGTATGAAGAAAGGAGTAAAGGATAGTTCTATTCCAGTGTGGTCTGTTTGGGCTTTGGTGTGTTCTGCCCTGGAGCTGTTTCAGACAGACAATGAGGAAAATGATTCAGGAGAATATTCAGGAGAGGAGAAGGAGTGTGATGAAGTATGTTGAGAAATTATAGAGCAAAAACTTGAAATGAGGAAAAGGTGTGCCCGTCAGCACCCCCTCAGTGTCTTGTTGAGGGACGGCCAAATCCTCCAGATATTTCTACCTCTGCTTCTGTTGGCACTTGCATTCCTAGAACTATGGTAACTGGTTCCATTCAAGCTGGAATTCAACATATGAGAAAAGAGGGAAGTTTGGAGGCATGGCAATTTCCAGTTCTTATATACCCTCAAGATCAGCAGGGGCAAGTATGGGTTGCTTTTGAGCCCTTTCCCTTCAAATTGCTGAAGGAGTTTAAACAGGCCATCAGCCAGTATGGACTTGGGTCTCCATCTGTGCTGGGATTATTGAAGAACATAGCTACTTCTTACCGACTGATTCCAAAAGACGGGGGTACGTTAACCTGAACTTATTCATTGCCTTCTCAGTTTTTGCAGTTCAGGATCTGGTGGACTGATGAGGCTAATATTCAAGCTAATATAAATGTTTATGTTCAACCTCCTATTAATATTGCCATGGAACAGCTTACAGGAACTGGTGTATAGGCTTCTCTGCAGGCTCAAGCTACTAGGCCCAATTTGGTTATAGAGTAGATTAGGAAAGTATGTTTAAGAGCTTGGGAGAGAATTACATCAGGAAGTGAAAAAAACCCTTCCTTTGGAGCTGTTAAGCAGGGGCCAAAAGAGTCATATGCCAACTTTATAGCACGATTGCAAGAAGCTGTAAGAATGGCCATATTAGACAGAGAGGCTCAGGATATTGTTTTATGATTACTAGCATTTGAAAATCCTAATTCTGAATGCCAGGCTGCTTTACGGCCACTTAAAAGGGAAGCTCACTTAGTAGATTACATCGAGGCATGTGATGGAATAGGGGGAAGTTTGCATAAAGCTACCTTGTTGGCACAAACTATGGATGGACTTAAAATAAATAAAGGGGATGTGATTTTCCCTGGAGAATGTTACAGTTGTGGGAAAAAAGGCCATACAAGAAAGGAATGTAGAAAAGGACAAAAAACAAGGCCTTTATCTTTTTTAAAGCAATGGGGTACTGAGCCCAGAGTATGTCTCAGATTGTAGAAAAGGAAGGCATTGAGCAAATGAATGTCATTCAAAATTTGACAAGGAAGAAAATTCAATTTTGGGAAATGGGTTGAGGGGCCCGCCTCAGGCCCCAATCCAAACCAGAGCCTATCCAGTACAAGCTATTCCCTCATCCCTAAACAATGCTTGTTCCCCGCCACACCTGGGAGCACAGCAGCAGAATTGTGCAGCTCTCAAAGAGTAAACATTTTACCAGGAGAGCCACTGCAAAAATCATCTACAGGAGCTGGTGGCCCTTTACCCCCTGGAACTGTGGGCTTGCTTCTAGGAAGATCTAGTCTTAATGCTCAAGGAGTTAGAATTCATGCAGGAGTTATTGATGTGGACTTTATAGGGGAAATTCAAATTGTAGTGTTGTCTTCCGTTCCTTGGAGTGCTGAGCCTGGAGAACGCATTGCACAGCTTTTAGGTATGCCATATGAGAAAATAGGAAAGAGTGAAGCTGAAAGAGCAAGAGGGTTTGAAGGAATAAACAAATAAGACAGTGCAGCATTTTGGGTAAATCAAATTACTGGTAAACATCCTACATGTGAGATTACAATTCAGGGAAAGAAATTTAAAGGATTTGTAGATACTGGAGCAGGTGTTTCTATTTCTTTCCAACGTTGGTCACTTTCTTGACCAGTGGAAAATGCTCAGTTCAATGTGCTTGGAGTAGGGCAGGCCTCTGATGTATATCAAAGCAGTCACATTTTAACCTTGAGGGGGATGACGGACAGCCTAGAACTATTCAGGCTATTGTGATACAAAAATCTGTTAATTTATCGGGAAGAGATTTGTTACAGCAATGAGGAGCTCAGGTTTTAATACCTGAACAATCATATAGTCCCCCAAGTCACCAAATGATGCAGGATGAGGGCTATGTGCCTGGGATGGGATTGGAAGGAAATTTGCAGAGCCCAAAGGACTCTTTAGAAATTAAAAGACAAAATTCTCATCAGGACTTAGGATATTCTTTTTGATGGTGGCCATTGTTAAGCCTCCAGAGTCTATAGCTTTGAAAAGAATGACAAACAAACCTATGTAGATAGAGCTATGGCCACTAACTAAAGAAAAAGTGGAGGCTTTAGAAAATTTAATTACTGAACAATTAGAAAAAGGACATATTGCTCCCACATTTTCACCATGGAATTCTCTCATTTTTGCTATAAAAAAGAAATCAGGGAAATGGAGAATGTTAACCGACCTTAGAGCAATCAATGCCATTATTCAACCCATGGGACTTTTACAGCCTGGTTTGCCTTCTCCAACCATGATCCCAGAGAACTGGCCATTAATTGTTATTGATTTAAAGGATTGTTGTTTTTACTATTCTCTTTGAAGATGAGGACTGTGAATGGTTCGTATTCACTATTCCATCCATAAATAATCAAAAACCTGCTAAAAGATATCTTTGGAAATTAATCCCATAGGGGATGCTAAATAGCCCCACAAGTTTTCGAACTTATGTAGGCCAAGCTATTGAGCCTGCTAGAAAGAAATGTTCTCAATGTTATATCATTCACTACATGGATGACATCACCAAATAGAGAACTTCTGATAAAATGTTATAATCATCTGAGAAAATCTATCCAATGTGCTGGGTTAGTAACAGCTCCAGATAAGATTCAAACTACAACTCCTTATTCATATTTGGGTACCTTGGTGGATAACACTAGTGTAACACCCCAAAAGGTGTCAATTAGGAGAGAGAAGTTGAAAACTTTGAAGGATTACCAAAAATTGCTTGGGGATATTAACTGGATATGACCTGCTTTGGGCATTCCAGCTTATGCGATGAGTAAGTTATTCTCTATCCTCTGAGAAAACACTAGGTTGAATAGTCCTTGAGAATTCACTAAGGAAGCTGAAGCAGAATTATGGTTGATTGAGGAACATTTATACAAAATCCAAGTAAACAGAATTAATCCTGGTGAGCTTTTAGATTGCTGATTTTCTCTACTCAACATTCTCCAACAGGGGTTATTATCCAAAATTAGGACTTAGTGGAATGGTTCTTTTTACCTCACAATAGTGTTCGTACCCTTACTTTTTATGTAGATCAGATTGCAGCTATGATTGGAATGGGAAGATCCTGAATTGTGAAGCTCCATGGAGTTGATCCAAAAACAATAATAGTACCTCTTAGAAAAATTCAAATTCATCAGGCATATATTAACAGCATTATGTGGCAAATACATTTGGCAAATTTCTTGGGCATTATAATCATTATCCAAAAAATAAAATTTTTCAATTTTTGAAGTTGACCTATTGGATCTTACTGTAAACTACTAGGTCTGATCCTACTGAAGGAGCAGAAAGATGTTTTTACAGATGAGTCCAGCAATGGGAAGGCTTCTTAATTGGGATCAAAAAGTAAAGTCATTCAAACTTTTTATACATTGGCCCAAAAAGCAGAATTGGTAGTGGTAATTGAAGTATTATCAAATTTAAAAAAACCTGTAAATATAATTTCTGATTCCACATATGTTGTTCACTCTACCCATCTAATTGAATGTGCCCAATGATGTTTTAATACAGACCATCAACTAAAGGAATTATTTACTCTATTACAGTTGAAGTTAGAAAAAGAACGTATCCCTTTTATGTTACACATATTAGGGCTCATAGCACTCTCCCAGGCCTCTCACAGCAGGCAATCAATCTGCAGATTGGTTAGTTGCTACATTTCTACCTGATGCTCAACATTTCCACACACTGACATTTTTAAACGCAGCAGCGCTGTGGGGAAAAAATGACTGAACTTGGAAAGAGGCTAAAAGATTGTTCAGAATTGTCCGACTTGTCAGTTGATCAATTCTTGTCCCAACTCAGGGGAGTGTAAACTCTTGGGGATTAAAACCAAATACTTAGTGGCAAATGGATGTTCCTCACATCTCATCTTTTGAGAAATTAGCATACGTACATGTTTGCATGTATACATTTTCACCCTTTGTCTAGGCTACATGTCAGACTGGTGAGTCATCTGCTTGTGTCAAAAGACATCTTATACAATGTTGTACTGTTATGTGTATTCCATCCTCCATAGAAACTGATAATGCCCCAAGATATATTAATCTTTAACAGAATTCTTTACTCAATGGAAGATCACACATATAACAGGTATTCCACATAACTCCCAAGGGCAGGCCATTGGGGAGCAAATGAATCTTTCCCTTAAACAGCAGCTATGGAAACAATAAGGAGGGGACAAGGAATATAAGACCCCACAAATGCAGTTAAAGCTGGTGTTGCTGGCTTTGATTTTTTTTTTTTTTTTTTTTTGAGACGGAGTTTCACTCTTGTTACCCAGGCTGGAGTGCAATGGTGCGATCTTGGCTCACCGCAACCTCCGCCTCCTGGGTTCAGGCAATTCTCCTGCCTCAGCCTCCTGAGTAGCTGGGATTACAGGCACGTGCCACTGTGCCCAGCTAATTTTTTTGTATTTTTAGTAGAGACGGGGTTTCACCGTGTTGACCAGGATGGTCTCGATCTCTTGACCTCGTGATCCACCTGCCTCGGCCCCCCAAGGCTTTGAATTTTTTAAGCTTGCCAAGGGAATGGCAATTAACAGCGGCTGAACAACATTTAATAAAGCAACCCAGGGATGAGAACTTAGGGCAATTGACCTGGTGGTGAGATCCACTCACAAAAAATTGGGAAAGAGGTAATGTGATAAACTGAAGGAGAGGATTTACCTGTGTTTCTTCAGATACAAATCAACAACCGGTGTGGGTACCAGCCAGACATTTAAAGCTGTACCATGAGCCAGATGCCAAAAGAGAGACTTGCAGAGGATCCTCCGGTCACAGAGATGGCAAGACTAACATCCAGGTGGAGTCCCATTCCCACAAGGAGAGCACACCAAACATCACCACTGATTAGGGGTCAAATTCAGAACCTTTCACAAGTAGCGGAGGAAAACCTGAAGAAAGCAGGACAGCTTGTTATTGGAACCATGATGACAGTTATTATGATTAAAGTGAGTGTTTCTGTGTTGGGTTAGAAGCAGAAGAAAGTTTCACATATTGGGCATGTACTCTTTCCTTCCTTTATTGGCATGTGATCTCTGGCCTTAGTATTGCCTATAATAATTTTGGAAATCACAATGTTTCAGCCATCAAAACCTGAATACAGATAAGGTAAAAAATAGTCCCGTAAGTTAAAAACATTATGGATAAAGAAGTACGATTATTTAGAATTTATACGTAGATTAACAATTCTATTGTCTGGAGAGATGGGGGATTAATAGAACCACAACCAATAATAGTATGGCCGATGATAAGAGCTGAATAAAAAGAACTTTGAAAAATACCCAGGCCCTAAAACTAATAAAACTCTGGGAAGAAAAACTTAATAGAGAATCAGGCCCTAATTCTTATTCATTAGAACTTTTCAAGAAATAAAAGCTCTTTAGATTCAGAGATGTGTTAAACCCCCCATATCTTGTGTTGATGAGAGAGTTACAAATTGACTTTATTAACTTTAAAAGTGTAATGAGACTGAACATAATCAGAGAGAATAGAACAGCACCTGGAAAGGCCTTTAGATGGCAAGCAAGGAAGAGGGACCCAGAAGACCCTCGACACCCCTTTTCAACAGGAAGTAATTATAGAAGAATGACCTCTGCCCTATTTCCCAAAAGATTTCTGGGTCCCAAATCTTTTAGAAAGAAATATAAGAGTAGGCAGTCAGGTTCTGAGGTGCTTGAGGAAGCTCCTGATGGATTGGCAGCCCTAAAATTTGGATGAAAGCACGTGGAGGATCTATGATTACTATTGTCATCATGTTATTAATCTGCTTTGTTTCTCTTTGTGTAGTCTGCAGGTGCAGATCCAGAATCCTCTGAGACATGGTTCACCAAGATAGACCCATACTTGCTTACTTAGATTTGTTGACACAAAGAAGGGGACAGATGTCGAGAAACATGGAGTTTGCCCTGCCCCTAGGGCTCCCTTGTGAGAATGCCTTTGAGTTTGTAGTTAGTGGTAGGCAGGTAACAGCTGCCTACTTGGAATATTTATGAGTTATGAGTAAATACAGAACACCTGTTTATTAATAGGAAATCACCTGTTAAGAGAGAATAAATACATGGATGAGACTCTGCTCGGGGCCTTCAGCCTGGAATGCTGTCAGCTCCTGAGGCTCTCAGTTTGGTAGGATGCTGCCCCCATCACCAATAGACCCACTCTGCTGTTCTATCTGGGTGTCTGTCTCTCATTGCCTTCAGCATCGCCTGGGTTGGGGTCTCCCTGGTAGAGCTGGTACTCGACATCCTGCTATTTTATTATTTGTTCTCTGGTTTTCTGTTTTTCTCTTTTTTCTTTCTTTCCTTCCTCTCTTCCTCTAGAAAAGGGGATTTTATCTGATGATATTATTTATTCTCTTACTTTTTATTTTTTGTGTCTCCATTGTATGTTGTTTTGGATTGAGGTTACCATGAGGCTTGCAAATACCCATTATTTTAATCTGATAACACTATTTGCATAAACTAATTAACAACCAAAAAGAAAACTAATAAAAATTCTACACCTTAAATTCATTGTCTTGCTTTTTAACTTTTTAAAAATATATATCTTATTATAGTACTATGTCTTGAAAAGTAGTTGTAGTCATTATTTTTGAATGGTTTACTATTTTGAATGGTAAAAGTTGTTATTATTTTGATTGGTTTACTCTTTCTACTTAGGATAAAAGTAGTTTACACACCACAGTTACAGTGCTATAATATTCTGTGCTTTTTTTGTGTACTTACTACTACCAGTGAGTTTTATACCTTCAAGTTATTATCTATTACTCATTAATATCCTTGTCTTTATGATTGAAGTACTCCCTTTAGCATTTCTTCTAGGACAGGCCTGGCATTAATGAAATCCTTCAGCTTTCATTTCTCTAGAAACATATTTATTTCTCCATTATATGTGAAGGATATTGTCTCTGGATATACTAGTCTAGGGTAACAGTTATCTTTCTTTAGTACTTTAAATATGTCATGCCACTCTTTCCTGGCCTTTAAGGTTTCCACTGAAAAGTCTGCTGCCAAATGTATTGGAGTTCCATTATATGTTATTTGTTTTATTTTCTCTCTTGCTGCATTTAGGATCATTTCTTCATCCTTGACCTCTGGGAGTTTGATCATTCAATGCATTGAGGTAGTTTTCTTTGAGATAAATATAAATATCCTTGGTGTTTTGTAATTTATATCTTGGTTTCTTTCTCTAGGTTTAGGATGTTCTCTGTTATTATCACTTTGAATACACTTTCTACCCCATCTCTTTCTCCACCTCCTTGTTAAGGCTAATAACTTAGATTTGCCCTTTTGATGTTATTTGCTAGATCCTGTAGGTATGCTTCATTGTTTTTTATTTTTTTCTCCTCTGACTGTGTATTTTCAAATAACCTGTCTTCAAGCTCACTAATTCTTTCTTCTGCTTGATCCATACTGTGTTGAGGAAACTCAAAGAAATTCAAGATAGCACAGATAAGGAATTTGGAATTCTACCAGTGAAATGTAGCAAAAAGATTGAAAGAATTAAAAAGAAACAAGCAGAAATTCTGGAGATGAAAAATGCAATTGTCATACTGAAGAATGCCTCAGAACCCTTTAATAGCAGAATGTATTGAGCAGAAGAAAGAATTAGTGAGCTTGAAGACAGATTACTTGAAAATACATAGTCAGAAGAGACAATGGAAAAAAAAAGGGGACCCAAAGAACCCACTTGGTACTCTACCCACTTGTGGCTGTGCTGCTATCTGAGATGCAAGACAAAGCCCCGTTGACTTTTTCCTCTGCTTTTCTCAGGCAAAAGGAGTTTTGACCCACAGCTGATGATGTGCTGAGTCTCACCTGAAGCCAGTGAGTCTCAGAGGCTCAATCAGGGCCCTCAGTGTAGTACTTGGGTACTGCTTCTGATTATTCATGGCCCAAGGGCTCTTCAGTTAGCAGTTGATGAATGCTGTAGAGACTGGGTCCTTTCCTTTGAGGCTGTGGGTTCCTTTATGGACCAGGGTGTGTCTAGAAATATCATCTGGGAGCTAGGGTCTGGAACAGGGGCCTCATGATTATGACATGTGTCCTATTCTGCTGTGGCTCAACTGGTATCCTAGACACAAGACAAAGCCCTCCCCCATTTTCCCTCTCCTCTCCTCAAGCAGAAGGAAGGACTCTCTTTTGAATCCTAGAGCTGTGCAGCCTGGGGTTAGGGGAGGGTGATACCAAGGCTTTCTTGGCTGCCCCAGTTGTATGTTCAGTGCCCTCTCAGTCCACTGCCCTTTGACCAAGTTCAGCACTAAAACTTTCCTAAGAGTTACAGTCCTTATGGTCTAGATTGTTTTTCAAGTTTACTTAGAAATGAAGAGTGCTGAGCCTATTGGTGATGAGGTTTGCAAGCACTCTGATGCCTGGGATTGGAAATTCCCTTCTAGCTAGGGCTGGTTTAAATGCTCCTTCCGTGGGTGGGCATCAGCTGAGTTTAGTCTGGTTTTCTATCCTGATTTAACAGAACAGCACTAAGTTCAGTGCCTCACAATTGCTGTGCTCTTTCTCCTGTAGTACCCAGAAAAACTCTCTGTACCTAGGCAGTTGCAGCTGGGGATGGGGGTGTGGTGGTATCTGAGATTCAGGGCTGTTTTCCCTATCTCTTCAGTGCCTCTCTCAGAGACATAAATTTAAAACCAGGCACTGGTTTTAAAAATTAGTGCTCACCTAATTTTTTATTTTGAAGTTGTTTTTCTGTGTAGCTAGTTATTAACTTGATGTCCT
Source organism: Aotus nancymaae (assembly GCF_030222135.1). Classification (NCBI taxonomy): domain Eukaryota; kingdom Metazoa; phylum Chordata; class Mammalia; order Primates; family Aotidae; genus Aotus; species Aotus nancymaae. The sequence goes on from NW_026988435.1 coordinate 3,530,648, forward strand.
TGCCAGGACATCCAGGACAATTGGTGGAGCTTTCTATTTCTCTATCCGAAGATCAAAATGTCACATCTTTTCTCAAAACAAAACAAAAACCAGAAAGCCTCAAGAAAACAAAACAAAAATCTCCAAAAGGTAAAGATTTTTTACTTGGAAATAAAAATATTTTTTGCATAGTACAGCTTATTTCAGTTATCTACAAACTATTTTTATAATGTTCCAAATGTTATATTTTATAAGGATTGAAATTATTCCTCATTAGTTACCTACATTGTTTAAGTGCACATTATGCATTCTTAATTATATATGAAATAACAGATAAGTGAAAGATCTTAGTAGATTTATACCTGAATAAAAGATGGAAATGAGTTATTAAAATTGAAGGGAGCATCATACATTCTCAAAGTAATATTAAAAGAGTCCTTTTTTATTGAAAATTTACAATGCAAAATTAAATTTCTACTCCCTCAAACATATTAATGTGCAATATAATAAAATATGAATGATATAGAAGCTCTGGAGAAAAGAGTTCAATGGAGAACAGTACAACTATCATGTTTGAAAGCAAATCAGTATGGTCAAACTTGACTGGTGCCAACACTTCCAGATACATGATATTTGAGATTTCAAAGTATCTACTGGTATATAGTAAACACTATGTCTATGTTTCTTAAATTTAACAACGATGGAAGAGTTAGGGAGTATAGAGACTGGGAATCAGGTTTGAAATAAGGTTTACTATTCATTTATTACACAGTCAAAAGGTAGGCAGCAGGTGGAAGAAGTGTTGTTTTTTTTTTTTTTTTTTCTTTTTGTACAACATATTCACTCCAGTCCTTTAATCTGGAGATTTTACCATCCCTGGGTTTCTGGATCTCAGATGAATCCTTTGATTCTTGCTGGAAGACAAGAAAAGAAAGTCAGAAAGGAGGAGGAAAGAAAATAATTTAAAAAGCCTGACCAGGAAGTTTACTGATTATTTTCAGTCCACTTGCTCCAAACCCCTCTACACAGAAAAAAATAATCAAAACATTTTGGCAACAAACTAAAATTCCAAAAACACTCAAAATGGAGAAAAACTCTCTTCAAAAAAAAAAAATTTGAAACATGAATCAAATATCCTCAAACAGGCATTTATACTTAAATCAAAATCTAAACAAATCTCACATGAAAAACACAGAAGTTTAACAAAAGCAGGAAGATATGAAATGATAGTTGACTGAACTTAAAGAACTGAATAGATGAAAAAGACAAAATCATTTAAAATTTAACACTGAATTTCAATATGCCCAAATGAAAATAGACTTTATTGAACATTTAATTAGAAGAATTGAGAAAATTAATAAAAATAGCTAATAGAGTAGAAATTTAAAAAATATTTTGGAGGTAAAATGACTCAGAAAATTATAGCTATAGTGACAACATAAGAATATTCAACATGTGTATCTTGGAGTTTGTGAAGAATTAAAACAAGTTTAAGGATTCTAATTTTCAAGATAAGGTATAAGAACAAATTTGAGAAACTGAATCTAGGTTTTTATAGCAACCCTACTTGTATGTGGGAAATTTGATCTGGGATGGTCTACTTCAAGATACAGAAGTAAAACCCTTGGGACTTAAAGGTAAAACTTCAGTCCTGTAGATTTCAAAGCACAATGTTTTAGAAACTTTAAAGTAAATTAGTTTGGCATCAGAAGTTTGAAAGCAACATATAAGACTGGACAAAACTGGAGATGCATTTTCAAGAAACTCAAGGAGGCAAAATATAAGTCAACAATATACTAGCCATGTAAGAGATACTCAATCAGCAAATCCTCAGAAGATTAGCTTTTTCACAAACAAGAGCACAAGAATTACTATATTCCCCAACTCATACAGAGGCATCTTGCAAAAGATCAAGTTTATTCAATTGGGAAATAACTGGAAAATAATTGCAAGCACTCTGATGCCTGGGATTGGAAATTCCCTTCTAGCTAGGGCTGGTTTAAATGCTCCTTCCGTGGGTGCATTTATAAAAAAATAACAGTAAAATAATTAATCTAGTAGGATTCTTGATTTTTATGTTGATACTTGGCCACCTGGACTAAAGACTACATTTCTTATTATCCTTTATGCATAGTTGTGGCTCAGTGAGGTTTTCTAGAGGGACAGAACTAATCGGCTAGATATATATATAAAAGGGAGTTTAATAAGAAGTATTGACTCACACAATCACAAAGTGAGATCCTATAATAGGCTGTCTAGGACTTGAGCAAGGAAGCCAGTCCAAATCCCAAAGCTGAAGAACTTGGAGTATGATGTTGGAGGGCAGAAAGCATCCAGCATGGGAGAAAGATGTAGCCTGAAAGACTACACCAGTCTGGTCTTTTCACGTTCTTCTGTCTGCTTTTATTCTGGCCATGCTGGCAGCTGATTAGATTGTCCCCACTCAGACCATGTGGGTCTGGCTTTCCCAGCCCAGTGACTCAAATGTTAATCTCCTTTGGCAACTCCCTCACAGACACACCCAGGAGCAATATATTGCATCCTTCAATCCAATCAAGTTGACACTCAACATTAACCATCACAGTGACTAACTTCAAGTGTGTGGGATATAAACAGAGGTGGTGTGTGCTAATTCTATAATGTTTCTTATGAAGTGATGGGTTGTGTGCTAGTCTCATTTATGATTTTCCCATTATCTGGAATGCCAATGTAACAATAGCTAGAACTGAAGAATCCTTTTGGAATAGGTGGATAAAGAGGATATAAAGAGAGAGAACCAAGTCAGATAATGCCCATATACCTGAAAGTATAGAACTTTACATGACTCTAGAGTGTCTACATGATGTGAGAGTTAAATACATTTCCACATTTTTAAAGGAGATTGTGTTATTTTGAGCTCTTGATACTAAAAGTCAAGTCTAAATTAATACAAAGCCAGTCAATGCATACTTGGCAGGTTATTTATACCATGTTTAAGATTATTGTAAGTGTAAGAACTTGCATGGTTTTGGTGAAAGAAGGAGAGCATTTAGTAAGTCAGGGAACAGTAAAAGTGGGTCGGAACAATTTTACCCAAATTCACTTTCTTGCTTTAGGGGTACCTGGGGTCCCAACTGTTGATCATATTTGCCAAACTGAACAGACCTCAGGTTTGCCTAGGTTACTAAAACTGACAGCTTGCATCTGGCCTGGAGCTTGATCAATAAAGAAATTTTTGTAATCAAATAATTATAATAGTAATCCATTTTTCATTGGGAGTTTTAACATTGAATTTTACAATGAATTTCATAAGATTCTATACCTATATATATGTATGATTGCAACGTGAAAAAGTAAAAATCTAAAGAGAATTTTTCAGTTTTAATTTCTCTAAATATTTATTTATTTATTTATTTGAGATGGAGTCTTACTTTGTCACCTAGGCTGGAGTGCAGTGGCACAATCTCTGCTCACTGCAAACTCTGCCTCCCAGATTCAAGTGATTCTTGTGATTCAGGCTCCCAAGTAGCTGGGACTAGAGGTACGCATCACCACACCTGGCAAGTTTTTTATTTTTATTTTTAGTAGGGATTGGGTTTTGCCATGTTGGCCAGGCTGGTCTGGAACTCCTGACCTCAGGTGATCCTCCCACTTGGTCCTACCAAAGTCCTGGGATTACAGGTGTGAGTCACCATGCCCAGCCTAAAACAATTATTCTATTTATTTATTTATTTATTTATTTATTTTTATTGCATGGCAGTGTGATTTGCTGCCTTCCTCCCCTTCACCTATATCTGGCATTTCTCCCCATGCTATCTCTCCGGAACTCCCCACCCCCCGCTGTCCCTCCCCTATTTCCCCCCAACAGACCCCAGTGTGTGATGCTTCCCTCCCTGTGTCCATGTGTTCTCATTGTTCAACACCCGCCTACGAGTGAGAACATGCGGTCTTTGATTTTCTGTTCTTGTGTCAGTTTGCTGAGATTGATGGTTTCCAGTTTCATCTATATCCCTACAAAGGACACAAACTCATCGTTTTTGATGGCTGCATAATATTCCATGGTGTATGTGTGCCACATTTTTCCTTGTCCAGTCTATCATCGATGGGCATTTGGGCTGGTTCCAGGTCTTTGCTATTGTAAACAGTGCTGCAATGAACATTCGTGTCCATGTGTCCTTATATTAGAAGGATTTATAATCCTTTGGATATATACCCAATAATGGGATTGCTGGGTCAAATGGAATTTCTATTTCTAGGTCTTTGAGGAATCACCGCACTGTCTTCCACAATGGTTGAACTAATTTACACTCCCACCAACAGTGTAAAAGTGTTCCTATTTCTCATCTAAAACAATTATTCTTTAAATATGAAATTTCATATTACCAGTGTATTAGTCTGTTCTCATGCTGCTATGAATAAATACCTGAGAATGGGTAATTTATAAAGAAAAGATGTTTAATTGACTCGGTTCTGCATGGTTGGGGAAGCCTCAGGAAACTTACAATCATGACGGAAAGGCGTCTCTTCACAGGGTGGCAGAAGAGAGAATGAATGCAGAGCAAAGCAGGGAAAGTCCCTTATAAAATCATCAGATATTGTGAGAACTCACTATCACAAGAATAGCATGGGTGAACTGCTCCTATGATCTAATCATTCCCCACAAGCTTTCTCTCCCAACACATGGATTACAATTTGGATTACAATTGAAGATAAGATTTCAGTGGGGACACAGAGACAGACAATATCAACCCGCAATTACATTTTAACTTTTTTTCTTGATTTGATTCAATTTTTTTCTTTACAATTTTCTGAGCTGTTCTGTTTGTAATACAAAGAATATAAATTGTTTAGTGTTGTTAGGATTTTTAAAAAACATTTAGAAACTTCCAATCTTTGAAATGTTGACAAGAAATAAAGTTTTACCTGTTAGTAAAATAAACAAAAAAATAAAGAAGAAAATAGCCTGGTTTTCTTTACAGGGATGGAAATTTTTTTTTATTTTGGACAATAGATATGTTTTATTTTCCCCCTTTGGTATTGAAAGGAGCTTCATATACTATAATATTTCAATGCTTTCTAAATTGAGGTTGGCAACAAAATAATACAAAAATCCTCAACAAAATCTTGCATTTTGTCCTATTTCCTCTCCTTTTCCATAATTTCAAAATCATCACTACTTTTTCAAGAACATTTCTCAAGAAATGGAGGGTAACTGTAATATTATTCCATAAAACTTATATATGTACTGGCTTTCTAGATGTTTGATGTTTGGTCTTGATTTATTTGATTATGTTATAAAGAGTTTTGTTTTTGAACAACAAAGGAAACACATTATTTGAAATCAAAGATATTTATAACTTTGTTTAATTTTCAAGTATTTTTGGACATCAATGGGACAAACCTTTTAACTAAAAGTCTTGCAATGACTGTTTCTGATTTGGTTTAAAAACTATGTATTCTTTAGCCAAGTCATGAATTTGGCAAAAGAATCTGAATGTAGATGTAAGAATGATAGAAGAATAACTTCTGTAGAAATGGGTTAAGAATAAGAAATCCTGGTCAATTTACTTGCAAGAATAACTTTGCACAGTCTTGGAAACAATGAGAAATGAATATAAGTTTAGGTTTCCACATATGGTATTATTTAAATGTTCTTTGAAAATCCTTTTCTTGCGGACATAATCAGGGTCAGTAATGCATGTCTTCCTAAAGATGATTTAATCTACACAAGGAAAGTGAACTGAAGTTATATGAATTTAACTCAGCTTTAGAAAATTTCATCTTTATCATTATATGCCAATCCTATGACAACTTTCATATGGTGATTTGGAAACTTTGATACAATTTTTACTCCTAATGTGAATTTAAGGTATTACTAACAATGTTAAAAATTAATTATATGTGAAAGGTAGTATGTATATTTACATGTCAGAGATCTCCTTGAGCATTCTAGTTTTCAATTCATATCCAAGGTAGTCTTCAAATTGAACTAACATTTGAAAAAAATAGACTTTTTGCCAAACTTATATTCTTTTTAATTCATTTTCAGATAGTTGATGACTTTTCACACAGTAAAATTATTATGGAAGATATGTATGTTTAAAATATTACATATGTTCTACCTAAATGGAGAAATACTATGTATACTTCAGTAAAGAGATCTACATGCAGAATGTTAAACTTGTGGAATGAAGAGCATTTTTTAAATGGACAGATGTCCATAGATTTTTAATCGCATTCTCTAACAGTCTGGAATCTTAATTAAAAAAACTTTATGTAGCAAAATTTAAGTGCTCTCATGAGAAGCTTACTTTGTTACTGTTTCCCCTTACTGTGTATTACAGAGCTTAGGAGAGGGAATTCCAGAAATGTAGACCAAGTTTTCAAAAATAAAATAGAATGTATGTTCTTCTTTTAAAACACTTAACCCAGAAAAAAACGACACTGCTTATGGGACTGAAGCATTTCTGCATGTTGAGAATGTTGAGAATGAATTATTTGCAGTGTACATTGATAGGAAAAAATCACAAGAATTTTTCTTTCCCAGATTTTCATAGCAGCTGGAGTACACATTAACCTATCACAGAATGCATCTCCTTTGCTTTGTGAAATGTACACAGGTACAATATAGTGCATTTAGTATTTTTCCAAAATTCATGTGTCCTCTCTAAAACAGAAAGTCTCATGTGAAAGCAGATTTCTTTTTCACTCAATGAGATAAATCTTTCACAACCAATAAAAGAGTTAATTTTGGGATATGTATATGTGTATTTATGTAAGGCTACATATTTTTAAATGAAATGAACTAAAATGTTTGTAGAGAAAAAATTGTTCAAATTTCCTGCCATATTAGCATTTATAGATGGCTTATCTATAAATTTTTTATAGTTTTGTAACATAAAATGACGATTGTGTCTTTTTATACACATTATATTGTTAGAAGGAGAAACAGTTTACTATCATATTTATTTCTAACAGAATATTTTCATCTACTTTTAAGGGTCTTTACTTCCAAACGCCACTTGGTGTAAAGAGAAAATAAAAGCCAGAAACCCCAAACATTCATTCTTTATGCTTTTAAGTAATTCCATTGTCTATTACATTAGAGCACTTGAAATGATTAGTCACAGATGACATATTTGGGGAAAAACCATATTGTTCTAGAAATTACACAAGGTTAACAAAAAACATTTTAAAATCCTGAATAATGATTTCTTAAATAATTCCTAAAATGCACAGGAAGCTTAAACAAATTTTTATCCCCTTTACATATACATATACATATACATGTAAGAGGACTGTATGGTACTCTGCTACATGAGAAAAGGGCCTTATATCTTGTTTATTGGCATATTACTATTATGTGAAAACATGAGTTGCTGAACCATGACTACTATAAAGAATAAACCACTACCTAGGTGATGGGTTGATAGGTGTAGCAAACCATGATATCACATGTTTACCTATGTAAGAAATCTGCACAGCTTCCACGTGTACCCCAGAACTGAAAATAAAAATTTAAGGGCCGGGGACAGTGGCTCACGCCTGTAATCCCAGCACTTTGGGAGGTCGAGGCGGGTGGATCACGAGGTCAAGAGATCAAGACCATCCTGGTCAACATTGGGAAACCCCATCTCTACTAAAAACACAAAAAATTAGCGGGGCATGGTGGCACGTGACTGTTATCCCAGCTACTCATGAGGCTGAGGCAGGAGAATTGCCTGAACCTGGGAGGCGGAGGTTGCTGTGAGCCGAGATCGCGCCATTCATTGCACTCCAGCCTGGGTAACAAGAGCGAAATTCCGTCTCAAAAAAAAAAAAAAATTTAACAAGAAAACCCACTATATAAATAAATTAATTAGAAGGGAAATAATATTGAAAGCATGAATAGGAAGTGAATGTTAAATGAATTGAAACACAGGTAAAAATGAAATAATTTATAATTTATTAGTAATTATTACTATTTAATTCATTTTTAATTTTTTAAATCTTCTTTAATTGGGAAATAATAACTTTATATTATAAAGTCCATTCTTTGATTAATATAATAATATTGAAGTCTTGGACAAAGTTTGTAGACTTAGAGTTAAAAGCAATCATAAACATATCCATTTGAACCACTTGCTGACATAACTGAGAGCTGCTACTGTGGTTGCTATTGATGAAGGTGATCATGAAAAATCTAAATATGATAATCAGGAAGATTGTTGATGAAGAAAAATTAAGAAACTTTCAGAATGCAAATTTTCAAGTTTATTGGAGCAAAAGATTAAAAATTCCATAAAACCTGCAAGTAATCTACTAGCAGAAATGGTCTTAGTATATAATCACTACTTTCTGAAATTCATAGTTATAGAAACCTTTCAGTTAAGGCAAAGGCAGTGAAACAAAACTACATATGTGGAACCAAATGACCACCAGACAAACTCACTGCAGGAATTAAGCAGACCTCCAAGCTTTGCCTCATCAGCATCTTCTCCGAGTAGGAATGTGCTCTGGGGAAATAACTGAAAGTGAGGACAAAGAATTAAAACTTTAAAAGTCTAAGGAAATTTTGTTATGGAACACTTGTTTATGTTGAGCTATAATGAGGTCGGTATAGGAACTGATAACAGTGAAGGCAGCTTATTATTGCTCAAAATCATCAGTGTAAAATGAAAAATCTCATCCAAATACCCCATTTTCAGCATTACTGCCTTTGGTAACAGCACAGCAGCATAAATAATTTATTTGTAGTTGAGGAGTCTACCAGCTGAAAAGGGGCACAGCTAAGTTCTCATTCCTATGTTATAGAAGAAGCAATCTGTGTTGACTCCGGGGCAGGAGCATTCTAGATGACCTCATCCCCCCAGAGTGAAGACAATGGCAGCACTTGGGAGGAATTTCTCTAGATAGTGAACATTCTGGATACCTCCAACTTTGTGACTGTATCAAGCAATGCAGCAGGACACTCGGAGCCACCTACTTCCAGAAGTAGTTATGAACTTGCAAATTTTCTGGAGTGGTTGTTCAAAAACCTGGCTCAAATAATGAGACAGAAGTAAACAGCATTTGTCATTTAGATAAACACCTGGATGACATTTGCCAAATGAAGAAGTAATATCCTAAAGAGGGACAGAGCCTGAATTTTCTGCAATTTGAGCACATAAAAGATCTAATTATATTTTTGAAACACTAGATGAAATTTGAGATTGAGGGTTTTTTATACTTACATCTGAAAAACAGGATATCATAGAACTAGAAAAATAAATTAAATAACAGTATGTCGTTAAGGATTCAAAGCCATTTCTCTATCATAGAGCCTGTGACCTTCTCACCATTTCATCTTGTCTTTGAAATGAGAGAACAGAAAGAAAAATGATTTGTTCAAATGAGGTAGCTTGAATTTTCAGAAAAAGTTTAAAACTTTAGGTGGAGTACTAGAAAGGGGTGTGGAAGAAAGATTGGAATCACTGGTGCTTGGCAGATGATAATAAGACAAAATAGGAACAATAAAGTCTTTGGCTTTTAAACCTTTTAAAAATGTTTTTATAAGCAAATGCGAGCCCAGATTCAAAGTCACCTGGGAAAATAAAGGCTGTTCAAGGTGTATGTTTTTATAAAATGTTTTTATAAGCAAATGCAAGCCCAGATCCAAAGTCACTTAGAAAAATAAAGACTATTCAAGGTATATGCTAAAAGATCTATTTAAAATGGACAGTTTTTGGCACTGTAATTGTCTTCTAGAACTATTCAGTTATGCAATTTTTATAGGAAATTTAGATTACATTACTGTTACATTACAGAACTTGAGTTTAATAATTATTATTTACTTTTTTATGATCACTGTGTTTAGGACACTTGTTCCCTGTTTCTGCCTATTTCCTTGATTTTCTATGCTGTCTAGTTGCTGTACAATTATACATTCTGCTTGTTTTAAATGGCCTACAGAATTCTATATTTCTGTGACAAAAATATTAAATGATGTGACCTTGCTGATTTTCTTTCCTAAATTTCCTTTATTCTGCTTTCAAAATCTGTGTTTTGTATTATGCTGAAGCTACCGGTACATAAGGACCTTCCTTAACTGCAAGTCACTTTCTAACTACTAAGACCTACTCTAGTGATATGGATTTCCTCTACACTGTAATCATTTTGCTTTAATGCAAAACATGCTGAGTAGACTAGTTTCATTAACTTAGTATATTATTGCTGTTAGTCTATGCTTGTTCCATGTGCTTTTGCTTTCTACTAAGAGCCTGATAATTCTATTTGACCAATGGGAAAAAAAATTGAGAGATTTAGCCAACAATAATTCTAATATATCTCAGTAACTGTCTATCAACAATACTATAGTTATAGTAAGCATCGAACATAAGCGTGGCATTGAATGGCACAAATGAGAACTCAATAGTTTACTTCCTTAGCAAGAGCAATTCTGTTGGTGATAACTAGACTGTGCAGTACCCAGTGTGAATTCATCCATTTGTACTGAGTCCAGATGCAAAATCACAGTCCTCCTTTCACCACTTCCCCTTCCCCTAAGCAGTTTCACCAAGTTTTGAAGTATGAAACCAAGTCACTGATTGAAACTCATGCTCACTCAAGTTTCTCCAAGTTCCTCCCTGTATAAACTTCTTAACTGGTGTTAGCTCATTATTTTTTTCTTTATTAATGTTCATATATTTATGGACACATACTGAATGCAGGTATTGTGACTGATTTTGCAGGTGAAAAAAATTCTTATATGATTTCCCCGATGTTATGAATATTTCAGTTCAGTGGGAAATACATATTAACAAAACTATGTTAGAGTAATAATAATAATAACCAGTATTATATAGTTCTTAATAAGTTATAGACACTGTATAACATATCTACATATATTACCTATTTTTATTCAGAGAGAGGATCTCAAGTCAAGAGTTTAAGTAAATTGACTAAGGTCAGCCAAATCAGTACACTCTGTGGTAATGGAAAAATTCTGCCTGAGAATCAGAGAAGGCCTGTATTTGGAAGTAACACTTCAACTGAACCTTAAATTATTTAAGATCAAAATGGAAGAAAACTAGGCAGAAGAATGTTGCATGATTCTGAAAATACCTGGTTCTTCCTTGGAGCTACAAATCTGCCAAATGGTAGTTTAAAATGAATAATGGGGATTTTGGGGTTTCAAAATGACGACTCCAATACTATGTGAACAAATTATTATAAAAATGAGAAAAACAATTAGGATGATGCTAAAATTGCCCTTATGAAAGATTAATGTAAGACTGAATTAAGGCAGGAGAGTAAAGCTGAGGATCAGAGAATGATAACAGAAATTATGAGGCTACTAATTGGATGGAATCAAAAAGTGAGTGCAAGGAAAGAATTGGGAGTGAATACAGGGTAAGAGAGCAAAACAACACACCTGAAATGTATACATAGAAACAATGCTTAATATGAAATAATATATAATATATATTGGATTTAAATTTAAAAAATATTTTCTATATAGAATAGTTATTACAAAATTATTGGTACCAGCCTGTCTCCCAATGACCGGTTTCTTAAATTAATCATTGTAGTATGCATAAGTACTCACAATCAAATGAAGGCCTAGCATATCCATGGTTCACTTCTAGATGTCAGAGTTGGAATTTTCATTGATTGTGAAGTATTTTTAAACTGCATGTGATAAATAAAACTGCTCATTTGTATGTATGACTGACCCTAAAGTGATGATTTGCAATATTGTGGCTTTGTATTTCCCCCAAATTACAATGAACTTAAAAATGACAACCAGCTGTGAATGGTAGTTTCCCACTTTTATACTTTGGTAGGCTAAGGTGAGAGGATTTCCTGAGGCCAGGAGTTTTAGACCAGTCTAGGTAACATAGCGACATAGCAAGATCCTATCGCTACCAAAAATTAAAAAAAAAAAATTAGCCAGGTATGGTGGCATAGACCTGTAATCTTTGCTACTCAGGTGGCTGAGGCAGGAGGATTTCTTGAATCCAGGAGGTTGAGACCAGGATCACACTACTGAACTCCAGTCTGGGCAAGAGAATGAGATCTGTATCTGAAAAAAGAAAAAAAAAAAGATAATCCTTTAAACTTTAGTGAACAATATTTGAAAAACAAAGTAAGTTTTTTAAAACATAGCGAGTTACCTTAGAGTCAAGAAAAAGAGAAACATAAAAAGCTTTTCTGAGCTCTGTTCAAGGAGCTAGACCACCTAGGAAGTTAGTCCAAATTTATGGCTGAAATGGAAATAGACACATAATCAATCATTTTGAATTTATTCTAAGATCGACAATAAACATTCTGATTATGACTTTACTTCCCATCATTGCACACTTTTCTTTAGTTCTAGGGTAACCTATTTTGGTTTGTTGTAGTAAGCTAGTAAATTACAATTTCATTTAACAGCTTTTTTATGATTCTGTTTTACCTCTTGAGCTAGTATTCAATGATGAAACAGAATCATTTAATAGAATTACATTTGGGAACTGGATACCAGATTAAAGTAAAATTTATGGAATTTCAGCAAACCTTTAAAGCCAAGACAGAGTAAACAGTTTTTCTCCACACACACACGTGCACACAAACACACACACACAGTATCTAAAACACAACTGACTAAGATGCAAATAAGCGTCATGTGCTGCCATCAAGAGGAAAAATAGTATAGATACTATATAGTATTGAGCACCTACTATGTCCCAGACATTACTCGCAACCAACACCTAAGGCAAATGATGCTACAAGTTTAGTATCCCTTATCTGAAATGATTGGGATTAGAGGTGTTATAGATTTCAGATTTTTTTCAATTTTGGAATATTTGCATATACATAGTGAGATATCTTGGGAATGGGACCTAAGTAAAAATACAAAATTCATTTATGTTCCTTATATACCTTATACACACATAGACTCAGTGCAATTTTGCACAATATTTAAAATAATTTTGTTACTGAAACACAATTTGTGTACTTTGAGACATCAGAAAACAAAGATGTTGCACTCACAATCTCAGGCCCCCATGTGGACACTCTAGTTGTTTGATATCACCCTTATATCTGACTCTTAATTTATATGCTACTGCTAAACAATCATTTTCTCACTCTTAATCACACATAAGAACCTAACGAGATTTTTTGGATCCAAGATGGCCAAATAGGAACAGCTCTGGAGTGCAGCTCCCAGCGAGAATGCAGAGGGTGCGTGATCACTGCATTTCCAAATGAATTTTTACTGCCCACAGAACAAAAGATTCCCAGGCAGAAAAGTGCCACTAGTCTCTGGCATGGCTGTTTCAGCCAGCACAGTGGGTCTCCACACAAAAACTCACACAAATATGGGTGCCATTTCAGCTGGTGCCTGTAATGCCTGGGAGACAGAGACATCCATTCAACTGAAAAAAGAGGGCTGAAACAGGGAGCCAGGTGATCTGGCTCAGTGGGTCCCACCCCCACAAAGACCAGCAATCTGAAATGCTCTAGACTGAGAGTTTCACAGAAAGCACAGCTGGACCTGGGACTGTTCGGCTCTGCTGGGGGAGGAGTGTCCACCATTACTGAGGCAGTCCACCACTACCGAGGCAGTCCACCATTACCGAGGCATCCATTACTGAGGCAGTCCACCATTACCGAGACATCCACCATTACTGAGGCAGTCTGCCATTACCGAGGCAGTTCTAACTCTATAAACAAAACTGCAAGGAAGCTTACACAGCAGCTAGGCAGAGCCCACACAGCTCAGCAATGCCTCTGCTGGCAGACTGTGACTAGGTTACCTCCTCATTGGGCAGGGGATCTCTGAAAAAAGGAAGCAGCATGTCAGGAACTTATAAATACAGGCTGACCTTCCCAGGACAGAGCACCTGGGAAAAAAAGGCGGTTATGAGTTCTGCTACAGCAGACTTAAATGTACCTACCTAGCAGCTCTGAATGGAGCAACGGAGCTCACAGCTCAGCACTTGAGTTCCTATAAGGGACAGACTGTCTCCTCAAGCAGCTCCCCAACCCCCAAATATCCAAAGAGACACCTCATAAAGGAGAGCTCAGGCTGACATCTGGCGGGTATCTTTCTGGGACAAAGATAGCAGCAGAAGAAACTGGCAGCAACCCTTACTGTTCTGCAGCCACCACAGGTGATCCCCAGGCAAGCAGGGTCTGGAGTGGACCTCAGCAGTCCTGCAGCAGAGGGCCCTGACTGTTAGAAGGAAAACCAAGAAACAGAAAGAAATAACTTCATCATCAACAAAAAGACTGTCCTCTCAGAGACCCCATCCAAAAGTCACCAACTACAAAGACTACAGGTAGATAAATCCACAAAGATGGGAAGAAACCAGTTCAAAAAGGATGAAAACACCCAAAACCAGAATGCCTCTCCTCCTCCAAAGGATCACAACTCCTCACTAGCAAGGGAACAAGGCTGGATGGAGAATGAGTCTAATGAATCAACAGAAACAGGCTTCAGAAAGTGGGTAATAACAAATTTCTCTGAGCTAAAAGAACATATTCTAACTCATGCAGAGAAACTAAGAACCTTGAAAAAGGTTTGACAAAATGCCATCGAGAATAAACAGCCTAGAGAGGAATATAAATGAATTGATGGAGCTGAAAAACTCAACACGAGATCTTCGCGAAGTATACACAAGTTTCAATAGCCAAATTGACCAAGCAGAAGAAAGGATATCAGAGATTGAAGATCAACTCAATGAAATAGAATGAGAAGGCAAGATTAGAGAAAAAAGAGTAAAAAGAAATGAACAAAGCCTCCAAGAAATATGGAATTATGTGAAAAGACCTAATCTACATTTGATAGGTGTATCTGAATGCGACAGAGAGAAGGAATCCAAGCTGTAAAATACTCTTCAAGAAATTATCCAGGAGAACGTCCCCAATCTAGCAATCCAGGCCACCATTCAAGTCCAGGAAATACAGAGAACATCACAAAGATATTCCTCAAGAAAAGCAACCCCAAAGCACATAATTGTCAGATTCACCAGGGTTGAAATCCAGAAAAAAATGCTAAGGGCAGCCAGAGAGAAAGGTTGGGTTACCCACAAAGGGAAGCCTATCAGACTCAGAGTGGATCTCTCTCAGAAACCCTACAAAACCAGAAGAGAGTGGGGGCCAATATTCAACATTCTTAAAGAAAAGAACTTTCAACCTAGAATTTCATACATTTCAACCTAGAATTTCAAATTAAGCTTCATAAGCAAAGGAGAAATAAAATCCTCTAGGAACAAGCAATTGCTGAGAGATATCATCACCACCAGGCCTGCCTTACAATAGCTCCTGAAAGAAGCACTCAACATAGAAAGGAACAACCAGTACCAGCCTCTCCAAAAACATACCAAATGATAAAGAGCATCAACACAATGAAGAAACTGTGTCAACTAATGGGCAAGACAACCAGCTAGCAACAAAATGGTAGGATCAAATTCACACATAATATTAAACTTAAATGTAAATGGAATAAATGTCCCAATCAAAAGACACACACTGGTAAATTGGATAAAAAGTCAAAATCCATTGGTGTGCTATATCCAGGAAATCCACCTCACATGCAAGGATACACAAGGCTCAAAATAAAGGGAGGGAGGAAGATTTACCGAGGAAATGGAGAGCAAAAAAAAGCAGGAGTTGCAATCCTAGTCTCTGATGAAATGGACTTTAAACCAGCAAAGATCAAAAGAGATAAAGAAGGACATTACATAATGGTAAAAGGATCAATGCAACAAGAAGAGCTAACTATCCTAAAATATATACACCCAATACAGGAGCAACCAGATACATAAGGCAAGTTCTTAATGACCTACAAAGAGACTTAGATTCCCACACGATAATAGTGGGAGACTTTAAAACTCCACTGTCAATATTAGATCAATGAGACAGAAATTTAACAAGCATATCCAGGACTTGAACTCAGACATGGACCAAGCAAACCTAGTAGACATTTACAGAACTCTCCACCCCAAATCCATGGAATATACATTTTTCTCAGCACTACGTCACACCTACTCTAAAACTGACCACATAATTGGAAGTAAATTACTCCTCAGCAAATGCAATAGAATAGAAATCATAACAAACAGTCTCTGAGACCACAGTGCAATCAAATTAGATCTCAGGATTAAGAAACTAACCCAGAACCGCACAACTTCATAGAAACTGAACAACTGGCTCTTGAATGTTGACTGGATAAACAATGAAATGAAGGCAGAAATAAGGATGTTTTTCGAAACCAACGAGAACAAAGACACAATGTACCAGAATCTCTGGGACACATTTAAAGCAGTGTCTAGAGGAAAATTTATAGCAATAAATGCCCACATGAGAAGCAAGGAAATATCTAAAATCAACACCCTATCATCAAAATTGAAAGAGCTAGAGGAGCAAGATCAAAAAAACTCAAAAGCTAGCAGAAGACAAGAAATCACTAAGAGCAGAACTGAAGAAGGTAGAAACACAAAAAACCCTTCAAAAAAATCAATAAATCAAAGTATTGGTTTTTTTGAAAAGATCAACAAAACAGACAACTAGCCAGACTAATAAAAACGAAAAGAGAAAAGAATCAAATAGACACAAAAAAAAATGATAAAGGGGATATCACCACTGATTCCACAGAAATACAAACTACCATCAGAGATTACTACAATCAACTCTATGCACATAAACCAGATAAATTCCTCGACACTTGCACCCTCCCAAGCCTAAACCAGGAAGAATTTGAAAACCTGAAGAGACCAATAACAAGGGCTGAAGTTGAGGCAGCAATTAATAGCTACCAACCAAAAAACTCCAGGTCCAGATGGGTTCACAGCAGAATTCTACTAGACATACGAAGAAGAGCTGGTACCACTCCTTCTGAAACTATTCCAAACAATCCAAAAAGAGGAAATCTTTCCCAAATCATTTTATGAGACCAACATCATCCTGATACTAAACCCTGGCAGAGACTCAACAAAAAAAGAAAACTTCAGGCCAATATCCATGATGAACATAGATGCAAAAATCTTCGATAAAATACTGGCAAACTGATTGCAACAGCACATCAAAAAGCTTATCCATCACAATAAAGTAGGCTTCATCCCAGGGATTCAAGGCTGGTTCAACATATGCAAGTCTATAAATGTAATGCACCACATAAAAGGAACCAAAGACAAAAACCTCATGATTATCTAGATAGATGCAGAGAAGGCCTTCAAAAAAATTCAACAGCCTTCATGCTAAAAACTCTCAATAAACTAGGTATTGACAGAACGTATTTCAAAATAAATAATAAAAGCTATTTATGACAAATCCACAGCCAATAGCATACTGAATGGGCAAAAACTGGAAACATTCTCTTTGAAATCTGGCAGTAGACAAGAATGCCCTCTCTCACCACTCCTATTCAATACAGTATTGGAAGTTCTAGCCAGAGCAATCAAGCAAGAAAAAGAAAGAAAGGATATTCAATTAGGAAAGGAGGACATCAAATTGTCTCTATTGGCAGACAACGTGATTGTATATTTAGAAGACCACATTGTCTCAGCCAAAATCTCCTGAAACTGATAAGCAACTTCAGCAAAGTCTCAGGATACAAAATCAATGTGTAGAAATCTCAAGCATTCCTATAAACAAATAACAGACTTAAAGACAGCCAAATCAAGAACGAACTGCCATTCACAATTGCTATAAAGGGAATAAAATACCTAGGAATACAACTAACAAAGGATGTAAAGGACCTCTTTAAGGAGAACTAGAAACCACTGCTCAAGGAAATAAGAGAGGACATAAACAGATGGAAAAACATTCCATGCCCATGGTTAGGAAGAATCAATATCATGAAAATGGCCATACTGCTCAAAGTAATTTACACATTCAATGCTATCTCCATCAAGCTACCAATGACCCTCTTTACAGAACTGGAAAAAAACCACCTTAAACTTCATATGGAACCAAAAGAGAGTCCGCATAGCCAAGTCAGTTCTAAACAAAAAGAACAAAGCTGGAGGCATCACTCTACCTGACTTCAAACTATAATACAAGGCTACAGTAATCCAAACAGCATAGTACTGATACCAAAACAGAGATGTAGACCAGTGGAGCTGAAAAGAGGATTCGGAGGCAATGCCACATCTACAACCATCTGATCTTTGACAAACCTGACAAAAACAAGCAATGGGGAAAGGATTCCTTGTTTAGTAAATGGTGTTGGGAAAACTGGCTAGCCATGTGCAGAAAGCAGAAACTGGACCACTTCCTGACACCTTACACTAAAATTAACTCAAGATGGATTAAAGATTTAAACATAAGACCTAACACAATAAAAACCGTAGATGAAAGCCTAGGCAAAACCATTCAGGACATAGGCATAGGCAAGGACTTCATGACTAAAACACCAAAAGCATTGGCAACAAAAGCCAAAATAGACAAATGGGACCTAATTAAACTCCAGAGCTTCTGCACAGCAATAGAAACAATCATTAGAGTGAACTGGCAACCAACAGAATGGGAAAAATTTTTTGCAATCTACCCAACTAACAAAGGGCTAATATCCAGAATCTGCAAAGAACTAAACAGATTTACAAGATAAAAACAGACCCATTCAAAAGTGGGCAAAGGACATGAACAGACACTTTTCAAAATAAGACATATATGAGGCCAATAAACATATGAAAAAATGCTCATCATCACTGATCATTAGAGAATTGCAAATCAAAACCACATTGAGATACCATCTCACACCAGTTAGAATGGCAATCATTAAAAAATCTGGAGACAGATGCTGGAGAGGATGTGGAGAAATAGGAACACTTTTACACTGTTGGGAGTGTAAACTAGTTCAACCATCATTGAAGACAATGTGGCGCTTCCTGAAGTACCTCGAAATAGAAATTCCATTTGACCCAGCAATCCCATTACTGGGTATATATTCAAATATTCTATTATAAAGACACATGCACACATATGTTCACTGTGGCACTGTTTACAATAGCAAAGACCTGGAACCAACCCAAATGCCCATCGATGATAGACTGGACAGAGAAAATCTAGCACATATACACCATAGAATATTACACAACCATAAAAAATGATGAGTTCGTGTCCTTTGTAGGGACATGGATGAACCTGGAAACCACCATTCTCAGCAAACTGACAAAAGAACAGAAAATCAAATACCGCATGTTCTCACTCATTGGCAAGTGTTGAATGATGAGAACACATGGACACAGGGAGGGGAGCATCACACACTGGAGTCTGTTGGAGGAGGAACTAGGGGAGTGATAGTTGGGGATAGGGAGTTGGGGAAAGATAACATGGGGAGAAATGCCAGATGCAGGTGACGGGGGGATGGAGGCAGCAAACCACATGCCATGTACGTACCTATGCAGCAATCCTGCATGTTCTTCACATGTACCCCAAAACCTGAAGTGCAATTATATAAATATATATGTAAAGAGAAAATAAAAAGAACCTAACATGAAAAAATATGACAATACCATAAATGCGGTGAAAGAAAACTAATGTGTTCAGGGTAATTTAGCACAATAGCATCAACAGAATGCTGTTAAACAATAGCAACAACAAGCAACAGCTGGCTTTCAGTCTTCATCTACAAAGCTGTGTTTTAGTTAACATATTTTTTTTAGGTGAGTTGAAACATCACAGGCAATTGAAGGACCAGGAAGTGAATCCTCTAGGGAAGAGGAAGCATTCCACTGGATGGCTTTTAGAAATGTTGCTCCTAGAGGCATCTGCCCAATCAACAATGTGCTTTTTTTATTTCTTAGAAGTCTCTTTGATTTTGTAAACTTACCTGATTTCTTGTTCTGTTGTGAATACTCACTGCTATAGCCCTCCAAGAAGCGCATCACATGCTTGACATCCTTCAAAATCAGCATCTTGTTCATCATCATCACTGAACATAGTTGCAGATCAGAGGTTGGGTCCAGGCATGCACAACTGTGTCTTTAGTCACTGTGTTCCAAGTGTTGGCAACAGCGTATATGGCATCCTCCTTACTAAACTTTTGAAAACCTTCCATACTCATGCCTCTGTTCCTTGCTGCTAGCATGGTGCTCAAAATGTGTTTCTACATTTACTCTTCATTTACCTAAGGACACTTTGTTCACATGTTGAATTAATGAAGTCACATTGAGAAAAAAGTACATGGCATAAACATTATTTTTGATTAGAATTTCAGCTGGTGAAGGAGCAGAAATGTTGTCAAGGAATAAGAAAATATTGCAGTGTCATCCAGTCCAGCTTCCCCATGGTGAGCATGATCTGTTGAGATAAAATATTTAGGAGACCAAACAGGAAATGATGTCCCTGATGCACCATGTCTTTTGTTAGCATAATAATTAACTGGTAAGAAATTTAGTCTTAAAACAGTGAGGACTGAAGCTTTTGCTTATCATAAAAAGTTTACACTTACGTGTGTCTGCTGCATTAGCACATCTCAGCATAGTTTTCTTCTTCTTGGCATCCTTAATTCCTGTAAGAGCTGTCTCATGAGTGTCTTGCTGGGGCAACAATGCCAAAACAGTGACGTTTCATTCATTGGAATGATGGATTTTTTTCTGGCATCTGATTTTCTTGAACTCCCAACTTCAGGTGATCCACCCGCCTTGGCCTCCAAAGTGCTTGGATTACAGGTATGAGCCACCATGCCTGGCCGGTATGGCATCTGATTTTCATTAGGGATGACCTTGGCAAACTCATCAAAGAATTTCTCCACTGTTTCATAATCAGCCAATGATTTATCACTACAAATATTTAAAAATGTAATGTCATGGGTGTTTTCTTAAATTTCTGCAACAAGTTGAATATTCTCAGTTTTCTTCCATTTTCAGTTCATCATGATAGATCTTTGCTTGTTTCATAATCAGCATACTATTAAGTAGCATATATTCACTTGCGATGTTGATGGATCCACTCTTTCAGTACATAATTGAAATCTTCATTTTTAGCTTTATACACCATTCAAAGATGTTCACTAACTTATGTTAATCACTTTCAGCATAGTACTTCAACAATTTATCCTTCTGTTTCTTCAGATCATATATGGTGGTAATTTCAACCATCTTATTTTATTCCAAACGTCTTACTCTTCCATAAGACATTTCACATTTACACTGCCATCCATTATCTCCAAGTTGATTTTCTGTGCTATAGACAAATGCTTACTTGTTTTTTTTTTTGTTATTGTTACTCATAGGAGAGCAGGCTTTTTGGACATTTTTCAGTAAAATCTTTGAACCACAAAGCGGAGAATAAGCAAGAATCACAGAGAATAATGGACATTGGTTTTGGTCCCAGGTAGAGCATGGTGAGGAAAGTGCTGTTGGTTTATTCAGTCTGGACACACGGCATTATTACCCTTTGTAGATATACTTGCATGGGGGGATGTGGGTATGCATGGAAAAGATATATCACAGATGAAGTGGGGTGGGAGGGCCCTTTTACTCTTGGGGACAGGGAATACATTATGTGTTGTGCCCCTGTGTCTTGACTATGACCCATCACCTGAAGGACACCTGTGTAAAATTTTCCACTTGTAGTGTCATGTCAGTTGTTCAAAGAGTTTCAGATTTTGAATGTATTTTGAATTTCAGATATTCTGATTAGAGTTGTTCAACCTGTATTCTTTCTACTAGTGCAGAAAATTAAAATTTATAGGTATAATCAAAATTTGTTTGCAGTTACTCAAGCAACCAGGGCAGAGCCAACATTCTAAATCAGGTTTAATGGCAACAAAATCAATTGTCTTTCCAAAGCACTTTGGGAACTTTTCATGCAATATTATGGCTAAACAAACACTTCTACTATTAACCCAGATTCAAGGGTGAGCAGAAGTGAGAAAGACCTCAGCAACTAATTAAACTCATAACAACTTTTTTTTTTTGACATATAGTCTCACTCTGTCACCCAGACTGCAGTACAGTGGCACCATCTTGGTTCATTGTAGCCCCCACCTCCTGGGTTCAAGTGATTCTCCAACCTTAGTGTCCTGAGTAGCTAAGATTAGAGGAGCCCACCACCATACCCAGCTCATTTTTGTATTCTTAGTAGAGACGGGGTTTACCATATTGCCTCAGGTTTGCCATGTTGCCCAGCCTGGTCTCAAAGTCTTGGCCTCAAGTGGTCCATCTGTCTCAGCCTCCCAAAGTTCTGGGATTATAGGTGTGAGCCACTGTGCCCAGTTAACATTTTTTATAGGAAGTATTAATTTACTCAATTTTGAGACTTAAAATAAAAAAGATTTTATTATTGTATATGAATATTTCAAAATATAGTAAATAAATTGGCTGTCTATGATCTCCTGGTCTTTTCATATCATAAAATATTGATGTATCCAGCTCAGAAAATACATAATTTTTCCCCTCCTAATTTAGATATTACCTCTAGACTATTGGCAAGTATTAATAAATATACAAAAAATATAGATATAACTTTTAATGTCATTTTAGCTAAAGGTAGTTAGTTAAAATAATCTCTAATTATGTGTTTGTTATAACATAATTTTCACCAAGGCCATTGTTGTAAGGCCGGTCGCCTCGCCGGGAGCTCGGACATGACCACCCTCTTCCACGTCTAGAAACCACGTCACCACTCCATGCCCACTTCTGCACTCAGCACGCAAATCTGCACTCGACACCAAGCTCTGCACTCAGCACCTAGTCCGCTGCTAAACTCCCCCATGCCCACTTCTGCACTCAGCACACAAATCTGCACTCAACACTAGCCTCTGCACTCAGCACCTAGCCAACCGTTGAAGAACCCCACCAAAATTTAAAAGAAGCCCCGCCAAAACCTGCTCAATAGCATTTTGCATCCCGCTTACCTGCCAATGGCAGCTTGCCCCATCCACGTCCTGCTTCCCCACAACCAATCAAAATGCCTCCACTCCCTATAAAACCCCATGTCCAAGAGGAGTCAAGCGCGACTTCTCTGGCCCCTTTCTCAGACCACAGAACCTCGCCTGGGAGCTTAATAAATTTGTATCTAATCTTCCTGCGCTGGTCTCAGTTTCCTCATTTTAAATGCGGCAATAACCCTTACAATTGTGATGACTAATTTTATGTGTCAACTTGACTGGGCCATAATGTAGAAAAGAGAGGTAGTGATTTACTGATAAGGATCAATTCTGTTGCTTCTGGTTTCCATTCCAACATGAAAAAAACCCCTTAGATGTTGTCATGTACATTCTTAGAAAGCTGGAAAACCTGAAAATTAACATCTTTTCTTGGAATTATCAGAGAACTGAAATTTCAGGGCAAATATTTCTTCCTCTAACCCCCTCCCCCCAAAATCTGGAGAGACAGGCACATTGGGAAGGTCACAGCCAATATTTGGTTACGTGGAACAGAAGTCACTGGACCTATCAACAAATAATTTTGGCCAATTGCTGGAGCCTGAAGATGGACTAGCTTGTGACTGAAAAATTCCTGGGGAAAATAGTCTCAAGAGAAGCCCAAACGTTCGTGGGTTTTAGTTGCTGAAACTCATCGTATTCTTATAGTGAGTATGCAAGGAAGATTCTTTCAAGGCTCTTGTGATGGTAAACAAAATGTAATTGTTTTAAAATAAGCCCAGAATATTCGCAATGAAGGTCCATTCTCTAGGAAATAAAATTTTACCAGAATTTTATCCCAGATGAAGAAGGGCATTCCTCACATTCATACACTTTAGTATTTCTGTAACATGTAAAGGCACACAGGGATTCTCTACTACTGGAGAAACACTGGTAAAAGTCACAGCCCTGTGATACAGTCCCCTTGAATGACTGAGATTTAAACAGAAAGCTATAAAAGAAACTTTATTTTACATACCTTCCCACTACAACAGTGCTCCAGTATAACAGCACTACCGCTGAAAAAGCTGCAAGACACAGACTGTCTTTTAGGAGGAGATCCTATGGGAGCCCCAGAACATGGGGGAAGACAAAAACAAGAACGTAAGAAGGATTTGAAGCCTCTACAGCTAAACAAACATTAAAAACAGCCCATCCTAGGCGGATGAACATCAAACCTCACACTAAATGCCTATGGACCTCAGTTCCTGTTACCTGGTACGACACATCTAACTTTCAACAAAAAGTTACAAGGCAGCACTTTGGGAGGCTGAGGCGGGTGGATCACGAGGTCAGGAGATCGAGACCATCCTGGTCAACATGGTGAAACCCCGTCTCTACTAATACAAAAAATTAGCTGGGCATGGTGGCGCGTGCCTGGAATCCCAGCTACTCAGGAGGCTGAGCCAGGAGAATTGCCTGAACCCAGGAGGCGGAGGTTGCGGTGAGCCGAGATCGCGCCATTGCACTCCAGCCTGGGTATCAAGAGCGAAACTCCGTCTCAAAAAAAAAAAAAAAAAAAAAAAAAAAAAAGTTACAAGGGAACTACAGAAGTTACGAACAAAAAGTTATGAGGTATGCTAAAAGGCGATAGATAGATAGATAGATAGATAGATAGATAGATAGATAGATAGATTATAGACTTTAAACATATGAAACAAGCATGAAACCAGACTCAGATATAATGCAAGCACTGGAATTATCAGGAAATTCTAAAATGACTATGATACGGTGTTAAGTGGTCTAAAAAAAACAGACAGATATAATAACAGATGAGTAATGCAAACAGAGAGAACTCCAAGAAAGTATTTTTTGAAAGCTACTAAAAGTAAAAACACTGAGAAAGAAATGAAGAAGATATTTCCTTATCAGTAGAATTATGGCCAAGGGAAGGTCAGTGAACCTGAAGATGTATAAGTAGATAGTACATTCTTTCCAAACTGAAATACATAGAGAAAAATGAATGAAAAAAAAAAAGAATAGAATATACAGGAACTGTGGTGCTGTTTCATAAGGTACAATCTATGTGAAATTGAAATAACATAGAAGAAACAAATAATAAGCAGAAAAAAATTTGAAGAAATTTGGTCAATAATTTTTCAACACAAGTGGCAGACACTAAAATATAGATTCAGTGAGCTCAGAGAACAGCAAGCATTATAATTATTCATAATATATTTACAATGGATACATTTTAAACAAATAGCAATTATTAATTTAGCCTATAAATCATTTAAGCATTATTATGTTTCAGGCTTAATGATATGGAAGTAACATAGAGGTAAAAAATAAATTCAATTTGGAGAAGGAAGTAAATGATAACAGTTTTTGTTATTGTATCATATAGTAGTCATTTATATTACATGAAGAAATTTAAAGCAGGGTGAAGAAAAGAATTTGACTAAAGGGTAAAATTTTAATTAGAACTATGAGCTCAGTCGGAAGGAAAAGGTGACATCTGGGAATTGAAGTAGGTTAGAAAGCATACCAGCCTTATATATGAGGAAAGAGAATTACAGGTAGATGACACAGCAGATGCAAAAGCCTATAAAGGGAAAGTTTACTGACCTGTTCAAATAGCAGAGCCAAGGTCAGTGTAACAAGAGTGGAGTGAGAAAAGTAGTAAGTCACATGAAAAAAGGTCAAAGATGCAACAAAGGCCAAATCATTGGGATCTAGGGGGACAGGGCTTTTCATGGCTTTTACTCTGAATTTTCAAAATGGCAGGTCTTTAGGGGTTTAAATATATCAGCACTTGATCCAAATTTCATTTTTAAAGAAACAGTCTGGTATCTTGAGAATAAATTATAAGGAGAAGTCAGTGAAAAAATGGAGAATGAATAGATTATGTATTGCTGTAATCCAAACAAGAGACTTGATTAAGGTGATAGCAGTGGAACTGATGTGAGCAATTGAGTTCTTAATATTTTTTGAAAGTTGAGCTAATATGATAGCTTAATGGATCATTTGCAGAATATAGGAGCAAGAAACAAGTCAAGGATGATTCAGAGATGTTTATCTTGTATAACTGGAAGATGGAGCTGTTTTTATCTCAGAAGAGTAAGACTGATGATGTACTAGTTTTGGGGAGGGATTTCATGCTAAAACTGAGCAGTATTGAGTAAGAGATGTCTACTTAGGCATCCAAGTGTAGCAGTAGAGAAAGCATTTGCGTGTATGAGTCCAAAGAACCAAAGCTGGGGTAAATATTTACCAGAAGGAGCAAGATGAGTTCTTGCTCGTCTTGGGGTAAATATTTACCAGAAGTTGGGGTAAATATTTACCGGAAGGAGCAAAACCTTGCCGGAAGGAGCAAGACAAGTTCAGTTCGCCATGGGACTGTTTGGAAAAACCCAGGAGAAGCCACCCAAAGAACTGGTCAATGAATGGTCATTGAAGATAAGAAAGGAAATGAGAGTTGTTGACAGGCAAATAAGGGACATCCAAAGAGAAGAAGAAAAAGTGAAACGATCTGTGAAAGATGCAGCCAAGAAGGGCCAGAAGGATGTCTGTGTAGTTCTGGCCAAGGATTTGATCAGGTCAAGGAAGGCCATGAGCAAGCTGTATGCATCCAAAGCGCACATGAACTCAGTGCTCATGGGGATGAAGAACCAGCTCGCGGTCTTGCAAGTGGCTGGTTCCCTGCAGAAGAGCACAGAAGTGATGAAGGCCATGCAAAGTCTTGTAAAGATTCCAGAAATTCAGGCCACCAGGAGGGAGCTGTCCAAAGAAATGATGAAGGCTGGGATCATAGAGGAGATGTTAGAGGATACTTTTGAAAGCATGGATGATCAGGAAGAAATGGAGGAAGAAGCAGAAATGGAAATTGACAAAATTCTATTTGAAATTACAGCAGGGGCCTTGGGCAAAGCACCCAGTAAAGTGACTGATGCCCTTCCAGAGCCAGAACCTTCAGGAGCGAAGGCTGCCTCAGAGGATGAGGAGAAGGAAGAAGCTCTGGAGGCCATGCAGTCCCGGCTGTCCACACTCTGAAGCTAGGGGCTGTCTACCCACTGGGTGTGCATACACTCCTCTGAAGAGCTGCCATTTTATGTGTCTCTTGCACTACACCTCTGTTGTAAGGACTACCATTTTGGAGAAGGTTCTGTTTGTCTCTTTTCACTCTCTGCCCAGGTTTTGGGATCGCAAAGGGATTGTTCTTATAAAGGTTGAGTAAGAAAAAAAAAAAAATCAGACTTTACACATATTTGAATTAATGAGGTCTGTAATGAAGTAGGTGTAAAAGAGAATAGAAAAGTTCTAGGATCTAAGAGTCTTAAGAGTGTAGGAATAAGATGAGGGTTAACAAGGAATATGAAAAAAATCTCAATGGAAGAATCCAAGTAAAGAATGTATTTTGAGGAAGAAAAAGTGACTAATATTCTTAAACACTGTTGGTACTTGAAATAAAATGATGATAGAGATTTGGACATTGGATTTAGGAAAAAAAGGTTACTGGTGACATTAAGAACAATCTCAGTCGAATTGTTTAAGATTTTACTGAGAAAATCAAAGCAAAAGAAAATAGCATACAAGGTCCTACCTCCATAGATTGAGTAAAGGGAGGAGATGATTGAAGTTTGAATAGAAAAGAGCGTAAAAATGAATAGGTAATGTTGCAAGATATGAGGACGGTAGATGGATGAGACTAATGTAGTCCAATGGTGCAGGATCATTGAAGGTCTATTTGAAGTTTACGTCACGGCTTTAAAGTGTGATGTGTCAACATCATCATATTTTTCCCAGCGATTTTTAAGTATGTGGGTACAGGTAGAGAACCAGAGAAGAGTGAATTAAATCAAGATGAAATTGTATTTTTTATTACAACTCATAACTACGCCCTCAACCTCACATTCTTAAAAGCTTGAACTTTTTCCTTCTGTATTTTAAATATATCACATAAACAAACAAAACTTGTCTGTAGCAGTGTGCAAAATGGAAATGGAAAAAAAAACAAGAAAAACTGGTTTGATAATATAAAAGGACTAGATGGATATGTATCACTGTGCTTATGTAGAAGTGTATTTGTAAGTGCAACTCAAAATCAACTATTCAAAATTGTCAAGTCATAAAACACAATGATAACTGTCATTTTGAGCATTCACTTGACACTTTTATAAGGAATTTACCTGATAAATTCATGTAATCATCAAAACAACATACCGAGTTTGATAGAAAATAAAAGGCACAATGTGTAATGAATTAGCCTGCCGGCAAATGGCTTATAACCTGAGGAGCATGAACTAGAACCTGGTGTAACTTCAGAGCACAATCACTCACAAATGGAGTTTTTGGATTTTATCTAACTGTGGCTTTAAAATTTACATCTCAGGATTCTGAGCCAACATGACCAACTAGACTCAGCCAAGAGGAAGGTCTCTCACGAGAGACTGGGATATCAGGAAGACTGGTACAGTCTGAGCAGATCTTTGGAAGGAAGGCATTGAAAGCAAACAGGGAAGACACAGAGGCTGGGCTAAGGAGGAGGAAGCTGGGAACCCTGCACGGGGCTGCTGCACACAGGACTCGATTCTGGTCCACAGTGACTACTGGAAAAGGGGTGAGCTGAATAAGTGAGGAGTGGCCTGCTCTTATCACAGACCTCCAGAATCCTAGCAGCATGAGACCTGAGATTCCCACGGACACTTGAGCTGGAAGGGAGAGCTGCTTAGAGAGGTGGCAGTCACTGGACTCCAGACTACAGAGCCCAAAGGATTTGATGCAGGAATGGCTGTAGCAGAGCACAGCCAGACACCTATGCCCCAAGGCTTTGCTCCTTCAAAAGGCATTAGCATTTGTGTGACTGACAGACCTGAATAGAGGATGGCAGTCTTGCCGATGATACAGGGCCAGTTGGCTCTGAGCGTCCCCTGTCTGCCAGACACTCCTGGTTCTCAGCCTGGCTGTACTCACTTGTAATGCCACCTCCAACGCCCAACTAGGGTACTTCCTGTGGGACCTCTTCATAGCTTCTTTGCTGACTGAACATGCCTGACTGTTAGAGCTCCAGCAGACTGGCCCTGCCAACGTGCACCAGCCCACCTGGAGACTTCCCCACCACAGTATCCTCCTTCACATACTGCCACTTTAGCAGCATGCTCTTGCCCACAGCACCAGCCACGCTTTGCTGGAGTGCACATGGTGGGCCTTGCCTCCCCTTCCCTGCCTGTGTGTGTGTGTGTGTGTGTGTGTGTGTGTGTGTGTATGTGTGCACCCACATGCAGCCCACCATTCCACTGCTGCCAGCATGAGTATACCCTGCTAACCTGCCCTTGCTGACACATGATTGCCATGCTGTGCTGCTGCTGCTGGTGTGTATGTGAGCATGGTCACTGGCAATCCTGTCCCAGTGGTATAGCCATAAACAGGAACATGGCTTGCAGAAGCCCATGCAGAAGTGCTGAAGCCTGCTCCCGTGGGTGTGTCACCCTGGTTAACATGCACACACTTTGCAGTGCTACTACAGCTGCTGACATGCACAAGTGAGCACTAATCCTACTGCCACCACTCCAAAGAAGTGCTTCAGTTGACACCCCCTTGCCATCAGACAGTCACGGAAAGTGGATTGGAAACACCTTAGCCCTCCAGTGCAGCATGTTCCTGACTTCGAGGAGTCAGAGAACAAAGCTGGGGGCCTAGTACCAGCACCCCGGAGATAGAGCATGCAGCCCAAGAGGGCTTAGCTGAACAGTGGCTCCATAAAATACTTTAAAAATGAAGCTAGTCAACTGAAACAATAATCAAACCCCCAAGGTCATCAAAGAAGATAAAAGCAAAACAAACCATCCAAAGGACAGCAGTTTCAGAGAAGAAAAGGAACATCAGCCCACACAGATGAGAAAGAACCAGTCCAAGACCTCTGGCAACTCAAAAAGCCACAGTGTCTTCTTGTATCCAAACAACTGCACTACTTCCCCAGCAATGCTTCTTAACCAGACTGAAATGGCTGAGATGACAATAGAATTCAGAATATGGGTAGGAACAAACATCATTTAGACTCAAGAAATAGTCAAAACCTAATCCAAAGATCTAAGGAATACAATAAAATGATACAGGAGCTAAAAGACAAAATGGTCTTTTTAGAAAGGACCAAACTGATCTGATAAAGCTGAAAAACTCACTAGAAAAATTTAATAATACAGTTGTAAGCAGAATAGCAAAGCTGATGAAGGAATCTCAGAGTTTGAGAACCAATTCTCTGAGTTAACTCAGTCAGAAAAATATAGAAGAAAAACAAAACAAAACCTGAGAAATATAGGATTATGCAAAGAGATCAAAGCTATGACTCACTGGCATCCCTGAAAGAGAGGGACTTCAAGCAAGCAACTTGAAGATATTGCCCATGAAAATTTCTCAACCCTCACTAGAAAGCCAACATTCAAATTCAGAGAACCCCTCCAAGATACTATACAACTTGACTATCCCCAACACATGTAATCATTGGATTCTCCAAGTTTGAAAGGAAATAATAAATATTAAAGGCAGTTAGAGAGAAGGGGTTGTTCACCAAAAAGAGGAACCCCATCAGGCTAATGATGAACCTTTGGCAGAAACCATATAAGCCAGAAAAGATTGAAAAGCCTATGTTCAGCTAAAGAAAAGAAATTCTAAACAAAAACTTAATATCCAGCCAAACTACACTTTATAAGTAAAGGAGAATAAGACTCCTTTCAGACACACAGATGCTAGCAGAATTTGTTACCACCAGACCTGCCTTACAAGAAGTCTTTAAGGAAGTGCTAAATATGGATTGGCTACTGGCCACCACAAAAATACACTTAAGTACATAGATCGCTTACAGTATAAAGCAACTACAGCATCATGGCTGCATAATAACTAGCTAAAAATGCAATGACAGAATCAAATCTGTACATAGCAATATAAACCAAAAAGATAAATGATCCCAATTAAGTGATCCCAATTAAAAGGCACAAAGTGGAAAGTTGGATAAAGAAGTCAGATCCAATTCTATCCTGTCTTCAACAGATCCATCTCACATGCAATGGCATCCATAGACTCAAAGTAATGGGATGGAGAAAACTCTACCAAGCCAATGGAATACAGAAAAGAAGTAGGGGTTGCTATTCCAGTTTCAGACGAAACAGATTTTAAACAATGATCAAAAGACAAAGAAGGGCATTACAATAATGGTAAAGGGTTCAATTCATTAAGAAGATGTAACTATTCTAAATATATATGTACCCAACACAGGAGCACCCATATTCATAAAACAAGTTCTTAGAGACCTAAGAAGAGATTTAGATAACCACACAATAATACTGAGAGATTTCAACACCTCATTGAGAGTATTAGACATATGATTAAGGTAAAAACTGACATAGATATTTGGGACCTGAACTTAGCACTTGACCAAATTAACCTAACAGACGTCTACAGAACTCTCCACCCCAAATCAATAGAATAGACATTCACATTCTCTTCTGCACAAGACACATGCTCTAAAGTTGACCACACAATCAGCTATGAAAAATTCTCAGCAAATTAAAAAAAAAAAATACCAGCCACACTGTCAGACCACAGTGCAATAAAAATAGAAACCAACACTAAGAATATCACTCAAAATTGTATGATTACATGAAAATTATGCAACGCAGTGCTAAATGACTTTTGGGTAAACAATGAAATCAAAGCATAAATCATGAAATTCTTTGAAACTGTGAACACAAAAATACAAAACAGAAGGATCCCTGGGAAACAGCTAAAACAGTGTTAAAAAGAAGGTATACAGTGCTAAACACCTACATCAAAAAGTTAGAATGATTTCAAGTTAACAACTGAACATAGCACCAAGGGGAACTAGAAAAGCAAGAGAAAATCAACCTCAAAGTTAATAGAAGACAAGAAATAATCAAAATTAAAGCTTAACTGAAAGAAACTGAGACATAAAAAAACATGCAAAGATAAATGAAACCAGAATTGGGTTTTCCATAAAGAATAAATAAGATTGATAAACCACCAACTAGACTAATAAAGAAAATGAAAGAAGCTCAAAATAAACACAATCTGACATGACAAAGGGGATGTTACCATTGACCCCACAGAAATACAGAAAACCTCAGAGACTATTATGAACACCCCTGTCACACAAACTAGAACACTTATAAAAAATTGATAAATTCCTGGAAACATACAACCTCCCGTGATTGAACCAGGAAGAAACAAGCTCTGAACAGACCAATAAGAGGTTCTGAAATTGAATCAGTAATAAAAAGCCTATCAATCAGAATAAGGGTTGGACCAGATGGACTCACAACGAAATTCTGCAAGATGTACAAAAAAAAAAAAAAAAGCTGATATCATTCCTACTGAACTATTCCAAAAAATGGAGGAGGAGGGACTCCTCCCTAACTCATTGTAAGAGGCCAGGATTATTCTGATACCAAAACCTGGCAGAGACAGAACAAAAAAAGAAAATTTTAGGCCAATATTCTTGATTAACACAGAGGTAAAAATCATCAACAAAATATTAGCACACAAAATCCAGCAGCACAGAAAAATTTGATCCACCACAATCTAGAAGGCTTTATCCCTGGGAGGCAAAGTTGGTTCATCATATACAAATCAATATATGTGTGATTAATCACATAAACCAAACCACATGTTACTCTCAATAGCAGCATGAATGCTTTCGGTAAAATTCAATATCATTTCATGTTAAAATCCCTCAACAATTCAGGCATTGAAGGAGCATACCTCAAAATAATAGGAGCGATCTATGACAAAACCACATGCAACATCATATTGAGTGGGTGAAAGGTGGAAGGATTCCACCAGAGAACTGGAATAAGATAAGGATGCCCACTGTCACCACTCCTATTCAAAATAGTACTTAAAGTCCTAGCCAGAGAAATCAGGCAAGAGAAGAGAAATAAAAGGCATCCAAATAGAAAGAGAGTAAGTCAAATGGTCCCTGTTTGCAGATAGTATAATTCTATACACAGAAAATCCCACAGTCTCTGCCCCAAAGCTCCTAGATCAGATAAACAACTTCAGCAAAGTTTCAGGATACAAAATAAGTATACAAAATCAGTAGTGTTTCTATACACCAAGAGCATCCAAGCCAAGAGCCAAATTAAGAACACAATCCTATTCACAATAGCCATTAAAGGAATAAAATACTTAGAAATATAGCTAACCAGATATTTACAATGTGAATTACCAAACACTGCTCAAGGAAGTTAGAGATAACCCAAGCAAATGGAAAAACATTCCATGCTCATGGATAGGAAGAATCATCATTATTAAAATGGCCATACTCTCCAAAGCAATTTACAGATTCAATGCTATTCCTATCAAACTGCCAATGATATTTTTCATAGCATTATAAAAAACTATTTTAAAATTAATATGAAGCCAAAAAAAGAGTCTAAATAGCCAAAGCAATCTCAATCAAAAAGAAGAGAGCTGGAGGCATCATAGTACCGTACTTCAAACCATACTACAAGGCAATAGTAATCAAACAGCATGGTGCTAGTACAGAAACAGACACATTGTCCAACAAAACGAAATAGCCAAGAAACAAAGCACACATCTACAACCATCTGATCATTGACAATATCAGCACAAACAATGGGGAAAGGATTAGGGAATGGTGCTGAGATAACTGGCTAGCCATATGCAGAAGATTGAAACTGAATGCTTTCCTTACACCATATACAAATCGACTCAAGATGGATTAAAGACTTAAATGTAAAACCTGAACTATTAAAAAAATTCCTGGAAGAAAACCTAGGAAATTCCATTCTGAACGTAGGCCCTGGTAAAGATTTTGTGACAATGATGCCAAAAGTAATTTTAACAAAATACAAAATTGACAAATGAGATCTAATTAAACTAAAGAGCTGTTTCACAGCAAAAGGAACTATCAATGGAGTAAATAGACAACCTACAGAACGGGAGAATATATGTGCAATCTAAGCATGCAACAAAGATCTAACATTCAGAATCGATATGGGCCTTAAACAAATTCACAAGGATAAAACAAACACACTCATCGCAAAGTGGGAAAGAATATGAACAGACACTTTTCAAAAGAAGAACATGCATGTGGCCAACAAACATATAAAAATGCTCAATATCACTAACATTAGAGAAATATAAATCAGAAACACAATGAGATACGTCTCACACTGGTCAGAGTGATTATTATTAATAGTCAAAAAAATAATAAAGGCTTGTGAGATTGTGGAGAAAACTAAATGCTTATATGCTGCAGGTGGGAGTATAAATTAGTTCAGCCATTGTGGAAAGCAGTGGGTGATTTCTCAAAGAACTTAAAACAAAACTACCATTCAACCCAGCAATCCTGTTATTGGGTATATACCCAAAGGAATATAAATTGGTCTACCATAAAGACACGTACACATGTATACGCAACACAGTACCATTTACAATAGTAAAGCTATGGATTCATCTTAAATGCCCATCAGTAATACACTGGATAAATAGAATGCAGTACATATACACTGTGGGATATTACACAGCTATGAAAAATAAGTTGATGTCATTTGCTACAACATGAGTGGAGCCAGAGTCCCTTAAATGAGTGAGCTAATGCAGGAAAAGGAAACCAAGTGCCAGATGCCCTCACCTGTAAGTGGGAGCTAAACATTGAATACACATGGACACAAAGAAGGGAACAGTAGACATCAGGGCCTACTGAACGGTGGAGGGTGGGAGGAGTGTGTGGATTGAAAAACTACCTATTTGCTACTATGCTTATTACCTGGACGACAAAATAATCTGCACACCAGACCCCCGTGACACACAATTTACTTATATAAGAAACATGCACATGTACCCCTGAGCCTAAAATTAAAAATAAAAAAAAAAATACCTTTTACGTCTCAGAAACTAGCTTGTTAATAAAACTTAAACCATTATAGAATGGAACACTTACTAACCCAGAAATGTTCTTTTTTATAAAACAGTTCCAGACCATTTTAATTTAAAGTCAAGAAATAAATATTTTATGGGACACAAAAACAGATATTTTCCAAAGTGTGGATTATAAAAGTGAAGAAAAATCTGGATTTGATTAGACCAGTGACTCTTCACAACCCTTAAGAAGTTTTAAGATTTTCACCAGTTTCTTTTTTTTTTAATTTTGAAAAATTATTTTTTCTTTTTTTTTAAGATGGGGTTTCACCATGATGGCCAGTCTGGTCTTGAACTCCTGACCTCAGGTGATCCACCCACCTCGGTCTCCCAAAGTGCTAGGATTACAGACATGAGCCACCAGGCCCGGCCAATCACCAGTTTATTAATGAGGAGGAAATGAAATAAAATTAAAACTATACCAATGTCTTTAGATATTAGGGTAGGGAATCAATGGAATATTTCTGTGAATATAGATTATCAAAGAGTAAAAAATTATTCAATGAATAACTGTTCTAATTTTTTATTCAAATGAGACACAGAGAAAGTTTTAAAAAATGTAGTCTTTTCAGTCAATCCTGATCTGAGTTTGCGCCAATGATCCAACAAATATTGGACCAATATATTTGTGTTATATAGCAGAAACCATGAAGGAGATCTCTAACTTATTCTACTGATTAAGATAAATTTAGTATAATTTCCACAAAATATTTGAGAAAATAACTGCTTTCTTATGAAAATTCTAAGCTGAGTTACCAGTGAAATTCCCATTTACTTACTATAAACGTTCAGAATACGCTATTTAGATGCCAGCGTATGTATTCATAAGCACAAGGCATGATTTTTATTTTACCATTAGTGAATCATTCATTATCACATTTCAGACCCACAGTTTCTTGAGGAACAGTTTCTTCCATCTTTAGAATATTTCTAACATGTGGTATTTGAAACTTGGTGATTCACATTGCATAGGGCTGAGCTGACTCATAACCTTAGATGCTTTCAGGAGTTGTGTCAATGTGAAGCTGCACAATCAAACTCAGGAGTATATACTCTAAAAACTTCACTTATAGTAGCAATAGCCATATATACTTTCTGTCTAGAACTTCCAAATAAATAAAGTCTATAAATATTTTTAGCTGGAATGACAAGTAAATTGTGAATACTTGTAAATTACATATAATAATTGTATTTTATTTCAAAAATGAACACAATAAATGGCTTCTCTTACATTTTAATAAAATATTATATTTTACATGAAAGGAGAAATACCTAATATCTAATAACCTAATGTAAAAGTTGAAGTGTGGGAGGCTTAGAAATATTATATATTACTTGAAATATGCCAAAGAAAACATGAATGTATTGCCCTATGGAGAGAAAAATAAGCTAGGATTATAAAAAAGAGCCCAGTATTTGGTCTGTTTATAAATAGGAATTTAATACATTACCAAATTGGCATTTCAGTTGAGTGGGATAAAGTATGTTTAGCAATAAATGGGGTCATGATTACTGATTAGTTACAGGGAAAGAAATCACTTCAACAGTAAACCACAAATAAATTCAAAATTTTACATAAACATTTTCAATTTTCAAATTTAATTAAATGATTTAGTATAAAATAAACATCTCAATGTTTTAGCACTGATAGATAATTTAATGCATATAATTCAAAAGGTAATGTTTGATAAATATTAAAATTATTTATAAATATATGCTACACAATTATTCAGAAAATGTGTAAAATATTTTCAGAAAATATAAAAAATAAAGGAATAAAATCTATGCTTTACAACAAATCCACAAAAATTTATTAGAAAAAGACGATAAGTAGAAACACTGGAAAATATACCGATAAGCATTTCAGTAAAATCAACAATATTCAGTGAATTGCACATTAAAGAAAAAAATAAGATGTTATTTTTCACTTAATAGATAGCCAAAATGATAAATAAATTAAGAAATTTGTGGCAAAAATGAATAAAATTAAATTACTTTATGTTGGATGGAAAAACAAAAATTAATAAACTTATACTGTAGTAGCACAATATATATTAAATTATAAATCCTTATATTTTGATCCCAAAAGCCCACTTATAAACTCTTTCATACATACATAAACAGCAAACCATATGAATACATATAAAACAATGAGTTTGCTGTTTTATTGATCAAGGCAAAATCCGGAAACACAGTGAATGCTTACCCAACTACAGATGCTTGAATAAATTCTGATTCATTCACTTAGTAAATATTACACAGCCACTAATGGCTACCCAGTGCCACAGAGCAAAAATGATCTCATTTTCGTAAAGTAAAAAGTGACAAAAATGCATAGAGACATATGCATATTACTGCAATATTATAAGCAGATTTGCTTCAGATTTAAATATTTAAACATACAACCATGCATATGCTCATATACATTAAAAATATATGGGCCGGGTGCACCGTAATCCCAGCACTTGGGAGGCCAAGGCAGGTGGATCACCTGAAGTCAGGAGTTCAAGATCAGCCTGGCCAACATGGTGCAACCCCGTCTCTACTAAAAGTACAAAAAATTAGCTAGGTGTGGTGGCTGGCATCTGTAATTCCAGCTACTCTACAGGCTGAGGCAGGAGAATCACTTGAACCCAAGCAGCGGAGGTTGCAGTGAGCTGAGATCGCAACAGTGCACTCCAATCTGGGCAAGAAGGACGAAACTCCATTAAAAAAAAAAAAAGTACATATATATACACACACGCACACACAGACACGCACACACACATACATATATATGAATGGTTTGCCACTAAAATATTAATTGTAGATATCTTAGTACAGTAGTATTACACATGTTAACTTTCTTAAACTGTTTGTATTCAATGAGCTAACTTAATATAAACAGGCATAGGTGAAAAATTATTTTAAAAAAGTAGCTATTCATTCCAAAAGCAAAGAAAACATAATACGTAAATTTGATCTCTGTGGAGCTGAGGTGACTACGTGAACTTTCACTGGTCATACAGAAGAACAAACCACTGAAGAGGAATAAGAGAAATCCCCACAAAAAGAATGAGTAGAATTAAAGGGGACATATAATAGTTAATTCTTAATGCTGAGGGAATCATTTTATATTGTTACTTATAAGAGCTGTCTCTAGTCTTAAAGATTAAATTTTAAACTGTACAGTTTAATTTAAAAGGAAGGAGGAGAATTTTAGCTAAAATAAACTAGCCCCATATAAGAACATAGGTAAGTTTTTTTTTTATAATTTCTCCCTCCCCTGTTCTAACAGTTAGGCTATGATATATCAGTCAATCCAGGCTGTCAGTCAACTGGTAAGCCCAATCATAGCCCAGATTATAGCAAACACAGCTTAGCAGTAGATGTCATTTATTATATAAAGGAACATTTTTCTTTCCAGTTTAAACAGAGAATAAAGTTCTCATCACATATTGAGAGTCTATCTATGGCAACATATACAATAAAACAAACAAGGAAAGCTGACATAAAAAAAGTTCAAATAGTTGTGAATAAGAATCAAGAGTTACTCTGGAGGATTTATGTTCCAAATTTGAACTTTTACAATTTTTATTAAGGAATAGTAAAAACTATCCTATAAAACAAATGGCTTACCTTGTTCTAAGATATTTATAACAATATCTGTGAGAAATAAATTTTATTATTATCTTTGGAATACAATAAACAAAATTTTATTGTCAACAACATTTAAACATTATCATGTTTTTATTTTTTAATAATAATTTTATCAATATGCATGATCTTTTCACAACTGGAGGCTAATAAAACATAATGCCTTCTAGCAAAAACAAATTTAAAATCATTTCATTTGCAAACCCATTGAAATAAGGTATATAAAATACTTTATTTTACTTCCAATTTAAATTATATATCAAAAAGAAAAATCTCACAGCTAGGGGGAAGAGTGTGGTTAAAGAGTTTAAAAATCCTCAACTATTCATGTCGACAAACTCTGATGAGTCAGGCCCTTTGGGACTGTTTCATCTTTAAAAATTGGATGTGTCATCACTAGTCATTAGAGAAAGCACATCAAAACCACATCTCACACTAGACAGAATGGCGATTATTAAAAAGTCAGGAAACAATAGATGCTGGCAAGGCTATGGAGAAATAGGAATGCTTTTACACTGTTGGTGGGAATGTAAATTAGTTCTACCATTGTGGAAGACAGTGTGGTGATTCCTCAAGGATCTAGAACCAGAAATACCATTTGATCCAGCAATTCCATTACTGGATATATACCCAAAGGATTATAAATCATTCAACTATAAAGACACATGCACACATATGTTTACTGCAGCACTATTAACAATAGCAAAAACTTGGAACCAACCCAAATGCCCATCAATAAGAGACTAGATCAAGAAAATGTGACACATTTACATCATGGAATATTATGTAGCCATAAAAAAGAATGAGCTCATCGCCTTTGCAGGAACATGGATGGAGCTGAGAGCCCTCATTCTCAGCAAAGTAACATGGAAGCAGAAAACCAAACACCGCATGTTCTCACTCATAAGTGGGAGCTGAACAATGAGAATATATGGACACAGGGAGGGGAACGTTGCTCACCAAGGCCTGTTGAGTAGTGTGGGCAAGTGAAAGGAGAGCATTAGGACAAATACCTAATTCATGCAGGGATTAAAACCTAGATGATGTGTTGATAAGTGCATCAAACCACCATGGCACATGTATATGTGTGTAACAAACCTTCACATTCTGCACATGTATCCTGGAACGTAAAGTAAAATTAAAAAAAAAAAAGTATGTAATAATAATGCTTTCTTTTTAATTTAGATAGTACTCACATGATGCACTCTGTGCGATGTCACACAAATACAGTAGTATGCTTAAAACAGCATAGAATTGGGATTGTGATCAGTTTCCAACTCTTTTAGAATTACAACGACCCCACCAAGTCACTTTGAACAAGCTAATTTTCTTGGCCCCTGTCTTAGTTCATTTTGTGCTGCTATAACAGTACCTGCAACTGGGTAATGGACCATAATAATTTCCTTACAATGAATAGAAATTTATTTGGCTTACTGTTCTGGAGCCTAGGAAGTCCAAGCGCGTGGTGTTGGCATTTGATGATGGTGATTTTTCTCTGTCTTAAGATGGCAGAAGGCATCACACGGGTGAGAGAGAGCAAGAGAGAGCAAGAGGAGGCAGAACTTGCTGTTATAACCAATACACTCCTAACATAATTACATTAATCTATTCATGAGGGAAGAGCCCTCGTGACCTAATCACCTCTTAAAGTTTCCACCTCTCAACATTGTTTCATTGGGGATTAAGTTTTCAATACATGATATTTTTGAGACACTAAAGCTCTAGCCATCCCATTTTCCTTATATATGAGGTTATTATAAAAGAATAGAAGGAATTACATACGCATTTTTTAGGAGAGGATCCAACAAATGAGACTTTCTTTCTCCTTCCATTTATTTTATCTCTAATAATATTCAGTTTTAACATAATCTTAAAATGGGATATATAATGTCTATGAAATATATTTATTAATCATTCTTTTTATTCTATTTGACTGGAAGAAATATTCTTTTTACCTACATATTATCATTCATCTTTTTCTTTACATCTCACAATTATTTCCTGTAGGTGTTTTGAACATATTTTCAAAGAAGCAGTTGGAAATTGCTGTTGTTTAAATGTGTCCCGGAAAGTTTATGTGTTAGAGACGTAATTACCACTGCAACAGTGTTGAGAGGTAAGATTTAAGAGGTGACTGGGTCACGAGAGCTCTGCCCTCATGAATGGATTAACGCTGGTCATGGTGGAAGTGGGCTAGTGATCCCACTAAAAAGAATGAGTTCAGGCCAGGTGCGGTGGCTCACACCTGTAATCCCAGCACTTTGGAAGGCCGAGGTGGGTGGATCACGAGGTCAAGAGATCGAGACCATCCTGGCCAACATGGTGAAACCCCATCCCTACTAAAAGTACAAAAAATTAGCCGGGCATCTCAAAAAAAAAAAAAAAAGAATGAGTTCAGCCCTGCTCCCCCTCTGTATTGCACATGCTCTCTTGTCCTCCCATCCTCCCTCATGGGATGATGTAGAAAGCTCTTGCGAGATGTAGGCTCCTAGACATTGGACCTCCCAGCATCCAAAACTGTAAGAAATAAATCTCTGTTTTTAAATAACTTATCCAGTTCTAGGCATTCTATTATGACAGTACGAAATGGTCTAAGATAGAAACATATTTAATATGCTTCTTTTTCATATTAGAAACATTTAATTTAACGTTTCATTTAATATTTTTTTCTCTTCATTGTAATAGGACATTTCTAACTATCATATGGTGCCAGATTTACCTTTATTTTCAGCAACCTATGAATTTTGGAAGAAAGAAGCATAGGTTTTGTTCAGTAAACAGAGTTAACACTTGTGGTGACTTTGATACACTGTTGTATGTAATCCAACTAAAAATGGAAGTAGCCTTTTAATTGGTCTCTGAACTCTCTCAAAATATGAGTCAGAGGGATCAGTAGCAAAAAAGTAGTGATATTTTTAATTTTGCTGAAGATATGATATAACAATTTGTGATGTAATTGACAGGAATATATATGAATATCATTTGCTAATTTTTATTATGCACATATATAATCAATATGCGTTTTGGTGTACTTTTTTAGTATTTACATTTTTTCCGTCCCAGAATTCTGAGGAGAAATGTATAATGCTTCTTTCTAAGACTTAAAAATATGTTAATCCTTAAATATTGCCTGAAGAACCTTGAAAGATTCATAAACTTTCAAGTACTTTCCTGGATAGGTAATTAACAAATGTCTATTTCAATTTACTCATAAAAATCACCAAACTAACTGGAACAAAGTGATTTAAGATTATTGGATATTTTATTATTTGGATATGTATCATAGAATTTTTTTGTTGCTTTGCACATGAGTATTCTTAGCAGAAAAAATAGAACTCAAATACTTTTAGTATTTTTTTGGTCAAAATATACATATTATATTTTATCATTGTATATTTTATTATTATACATTTATAACTTTATGAATTGTAATAAACTTCAATAAAATAGTTTCATTGGAAAATAATCTTTGATATTGGAATTTGAATTTAAAAGCTAAAAATAGTCTGAAATATTAGTTAATATTAGCTACAATGTGTTTAGTTAAGGGTTAATAGAAAGGTATAATATCTCACCTAAACTGATAATTTCTTTTGCTTGGGTAATTACTTTAAAAGATTTGCTTACAGATATGTAATTTTAAATGGAATAAATATGTTCATTGACTTGAATATAATAAATTTGGAACTTTAATTAGGAGCAAGTCTTGGTCCAATTTGCTTAATTAAAGAAAAACAGCTGGTGGTCCTATAATAAATAAATATTTATTGAGCATTTAATAAACATGATGCTAAATAGAAATGAAACCAATGTTCAAACTACATTCTCTGACTTTTGTAGGCATTAGGAGCTCTAAAAGTACAACACCATGAAAGACCAATTATGTAATAACATTCAGCAAATATCACTTAAAATGTATAACTTTGAACTTTGAGGATCGATATATTTTTACAAACAGAACTGGGACATTTATAGGA
This sequence comes from Aotus nancymaae, assembly GCF_030222135.1. NCBI lineage: Eukaryota > Metazoa > Chordata > Mammalia > Primates > Aotidae > Aotus > Aotus nancymaae. Next base: position 3,572,936 of record NW_026988435.1, read on the forward strand.
GCAGTAGTTTTAAGCATTTGAAATCAATCTTTTAGAAGAAAAATACTTGTGTAAATTTATTGATATAAAGTTTTTTAAAGAAGAGTCTTTAGTAATTGAATTTGAATGTGAAAGCTGCAGGTAATTTAACAGTTTGTAATTAAAATGAAATTGAGGTTTAGAAGTAAATATTTCCAAATGTAAAGTTCTGGAATCAGTCCAAAGGGGGATATAAATCTGATGAAGTGCTTCATTGTAAAATGGGTGACCTAGACTTTAATCTACATACAGATTTTCTATGAAATAATGACTTCCTAAATTGCTTTTTAATTGGTATCATACATAGTTTTCTACCTGATAAGTGCAAAGCTGCATATGTTTTCATTTTCCTCTAATTATTTCAGTATTTACCTCTAGCCCAACAGAAGTTTGGCTTTCTGATCTTTGTTTCAAAGTCTTGGAAAGAGAGTTAATCAACAAATACATACGAATTGAACTGAGTTGACTTCTTTTTCTCGAACATACACACATAGTTTTTAATAACCATGAAAAAAGAAATAATAGAGAAAATGTACAAAATATTTATCAGATAAAGAGTCACCATGCTAAACACATAAAAAATCTTATTTAATTTCAACAATTATTTTCTGAGGTATTATATATTAAGGTAAGATTATATTTAGCCCAAATTTATAGAAAACTTAAAGTAACAGTAGCTTAATGCAGACAGGTGCTTATTTCTCTCAAAAATAATTGAATAATTTATGAGATCATTCTGTTCCATAAAATCCTCACAGGCTGAAGCTCTTTCAAACTGTCTGCTTCACAGTGAGAAATTGAGTTCCTTATAGATAGTGTGGTTGAGGTTGAGAAGGAAGGGTGTGAAGAAAAGGATGAGGAAGAAGAAAACAGCAGCTTTCTAGATACAAACACATTATAGCTTGCATTTGTCAGCAATAGTCATATATAAGGGAAGGAAAATAGAAAATATTATCTTCATTTTGAAAGATTATACATCCAAAAATTCTGTGAAAGGAATATCCACATATTGATGGAAAACTATCATGTCTATAAATATATTTCAATAGAATGTACTCACTGAAAAGTTGTAGTTTCTCAAAGTTGAAACAATTAATAAATGGTGGAGCACATACAGACAGAAAATTTGTCTCCAGACAGTGTCTCATTACTATTTTTTAATTTAGAATTTCTGATAACTTCACATAGGATTTTACATAATGTGTCTATATGTTTTCCAGAATTATACTGAGAAAAGGACATTAATTGTCAAAAAATAAGAGAGGCCAGATGTGGTGGCTCACGCCTATAGTCCCAGAACTTTGAGAGACCAAGGTGGGTGGATTGCTTGAGTTCAGGAGTTTGAGACCAGCCTGAACAACATGGAAAAACCCAGTCTCTACAAAAAATACAAAAATTAGCTGGTGTGGTGATGCACACTTTTATTTCTAGCTATTGGGGGGCTGAGCAGGAGGATCCCTTGAACCCAGAAGATGGAGGCTGCAGTGAACTGCCATGGCACCACTGCACTCTATCCTGAGTGACAGAGTGAGGCCCTGTCTCAAAATACAATAAATAAATGAAATACCAAAACCTCCCAAAATATAAGAAATACCTTAATCTTGCCAGTCAGAAATGACAGTTGCTATTGACTTTTGGTTCATTAACTTAATCTGTTTATTTGTTTCTTTGTGCATTCTATCATGAGTACAGAGAAATTAAAATTCTTAGACAATCAAGTTATACTTTTAAACTCTACATCATCAGTGAATGAATTTATAGCACATATTTTTATATAGTCAGACCTGTCAACATGCTCTATTTATTGTATTTCTTAAGTAGATAATAAATGTGAAATATAAAATTAGAGAACACTAAATAATGGGTGAAGTGAAGAGAACTAGTAATTGGACCAATGGTGCTGAGTTATAAAGACTAAATTTATTCTGAAAATCCAAGCATTTCATTACTTCATAGTTAGTAAACATGATTGGACTTATGTATTTTAATTCAGAATATTTCGCTAAATCCCAGGCAAATCTGAGTCCATGTGTTACTCACCAGTCTGAAGAAATGTATTTTGCAGCTTCTTGACGGGAACTCTTGCAGAAATTCAAGGTGCTAGTGACAAGATCAGCTTGTTCCAATAGCACCTCTGTGAAAGGCTGTGAATAGTAGATAAGAAAATAGATTTATTATATAACAGTGCTTCAAGGCAGAAGATTTAAATAAATTGCTTTAATTCATTATAGTGAAAATGACATGATATTTATTGTTTCCACATTAAAATTGGATAATTGAATTACAGTCCTTAGGAACAGGGAATATGTATTCAATATTACTAATACTTAGGTCCTCCAGAAGTTCTCTTCTTCCTCAGCACATGGAATATTAAAATTCTAAGCTTTCTTAAAGCGTGGTTTGAATGTGTGACTATTTCAAGCCAATAGACTGCGGAAAAAATTAGTAGGTGTCATTTGTAGGCGGAATTATAGAACAATAGGCAAAGCTTAACCATATTCTCTTTCTGAGCTACAGCAAAAGGCAATAATATTGTTGAACCCCAGCAAACCTAAATTTATGAATAACTACATGGAGCATTGTTCCTTACCATTGCCCAGCTCTTTTGCATTAAACATTTAGTGTAGATGAGAAAAAAAAAAAAAAAAAAACCTTTCCTGATTTAAGACATTGAGGTTTTGGATTACTATATTTTTCTGGCAGCAAAACTAACATATTATAATCAACACAACTTGGAATATTTAGAGCTCTATGTTTTATTTTTATTTAATTTCTTAAATCACTGAAAAAAGTTTACCTTATAATATTTATATAAATATATTATATCCAATTTATTTCTAGTGTGAATCAGAAAAATTCCTTATTAGTTTGTGAAACTATAATTAAATTTTGAATTATAAATAACTGTGTTGCTTATACATTTTCTTTTACATGAAGCTATAAATTTATTTGATGTATTATTTCATCATAATGTTTAAATAACTATCATAGAACCAGGGACACAGAGAAAAAGCATTCACTTGTTGACTTACTGTAATAGGTTATAAATTCAGTCATAGGATCTTCAACATTCACATCTAAAATAAAATCTTTTTTAATAATAACAATGGCATCCTGTTTCTCAGTCAAAGTGTCTTGCTAACCCATTTGTATAGACATATAAAAGCAGAAATGAAACGAAAACCCAAATTTCTCACATTGTGCTGTAGACTGAATATTTGTTTCCCCCTCAAATTTATTTTTGAACTATAAACCTCAGTGTGATGATATTTGGAGGTAAAGCTTGTGGAAGTGGTCTTGACAGGGGAGTCTTCTTGAAGGGGTGTAATGCCCTTACAAGGAACTGAAGGGACCAAAGCTCTTCCCTTCTGCTATGTGAAGACACAGGGAGAAAAAACAGTCTATGAGCCAGGAAGCAGGCCCTCACTACACATGGAATGTGGTGGTACCTTGATCTTGGACCTCTCAGCCTCCAGAAATGTAAGAATTGGAATTATGTTTTTAAGTCACCACGTCTATGGTATTCTGTTACAGTAACCTGAGTGGACTAAGACATGTTGCACAGATTATAAGGAAAACAAATCCTAATTTTTCAATTTAGAACCAAATATTTGATTTTGCAGTACTGAATTTAAACATATTTTATGAAACCATAGTTTTTTGTATGAGTTGTTGCTTTGGAGATTACATGCATAATTCAAAGGGAGTAGCAGATCGGAGCTCTCTTATGCAGTACAGTAATCATTCATAAGATGTTTAAGATAGTTTTGTCAAGAAGTCTAATACTTTTTTTTCAGGTAATCTGGTTTGATTTACTTTGTGAACACGAGGGAAGGGGAAGTAGGTTGTCTCATTCAATTTTATTTTTATTTCATAGACTACAAGTGTAACTAAAGAGTGGTAATTTTAAAACTAAGGCTGTGGTACTCTCCATTATGAAACCCTTCATCCTTTCTCAAATAAAATTCTTACAGAGGAATAAGTCCTAATGTCCTCAGACAAGCACTAAACATAATAAATGAACTGCTTTTCTATGCATCTAGAATGATACAATTTATGTACTATCCTTAAAAAAATTGAGAAAACACAAATCATTTATTTATTTATTTATTTTATTTTATTTTATTTTATTTTGAGACGGAGTCTTGCTCTATCGCCAGGCTGGAGTGCAATGGTGCAATCTCAGCTCACTGCAACCTCTGCCTCCTGGATTCAAGCGATTCTTCCTCCTCAGCCTCCCGGGTAGCTGGGACCACAGGCACATGCCACCATGCCCGGCTATTTTTTTTATTTTTAGTAGAGATGGGGTTTCATCATGTTGGGCAGGATGGTCTCGATCTCTTGACCTCGTGATCCGCCCGCCTTGGCCTCCCAAAGTGCTGGGATTACAGGCATGAGCCACCGCGCCCGGCCCAAATCATTTATTATTCATTAGAAGTGAGAAGGACTGCAAGAATCAGTCTATGTGATCCATGGGATAAGTCCAAGTTTCTTAAAGTGGCATATAAAAGCCACCCTGACCTGGCCTTGGACACCTCACTTGCCTAGATTTGTCAGCAGTCCCTTAGTCTAGCCTATAGTTTTCTAGTGTACAGTTTTCTCCCCTGCACTGATGTCTCACTTTTACTAGAAGCAATGTTTTTGTCAGCTCCATTTAACAGCTTAATACATATTCATTTCTTCCAAGAAATGTTTGTTGATCTCTTTCCCCAGCAGGAGGCTAGCTTATAGCCTGTCTGTTATTTCTGAGTTAAGGCTCTTGCAGCACATGCCAGCGTACACAATTATTTAATTATTACTGTCTCATATCTTTCAAGTGTGGGAGCATTCGTATAAACCAGAGTCTTTGCACGTGTGTTCCATTCCCATTTATCTACCACAGGCAAGCATCTTTTTTTTTTTTTGAGACGGAGTTTCGCTCTTGTTACCCAGGCTGGAGTGCAATGGCGCGATCTCGGCTCACTGCGACCTCCGCCTCCTGAGTTCAGGTAATTCTCCTGCCTCAGCCTCCCAAGTAGCTGGGATTACCGGCATGCACCACCGTGCCCAGCTAATTTTTTGTCTTTTTAGTAGAGACGGGGTTTCATCATGTTGACCAGGATGGTCTCGATTTCTTGACCTCGTGATCCACCCACCTCGGCCTCCCAAAGTGCTGGGATTACAGGCGTGAGCCACCGCGCCCGGCCCGCAAGCATCTTAATAATTGGGAAGCTACGTCATGCCACAGATTAGCACCATGCCAGCAGTTGTCACCATCCTATTTATACCAATAATATGATCCTTGTTGATATCTGACCAAGGGGTGACACAATTTTTAAAGCTCATTCTGAAGAACTGTTCTCTAATGCCACTTCTGGTAACTCTTAATTTGCAATCCATTCACTCCTCCACCCTGCCAAACCTCCCACGGAAAGAGGATGTTGAGACAAAAACTTATACGCAGTTTGTTCATTTGAGAGGCAATCCCAGGAAGCACCAGTGAGTGAGTGAGTGGGGAAAGTGAGGCATTAAAGTAAGGAAGAGCGTGCGTCAATGAACATTTCGCCACTATGGAAACAGGGACTCAATCATGCTGGAAACACTTCGAGAAACTGCGTGGAACACACATCACAATTACCCCACCACAAAACAGGAAGCTGGTATTATTCTACAAATACCAGCCCCTATTAGTTGAGGGCTTCTTCTCATGTGGGTATGTCAATTTCCTCAATTTCCACCTTGAGTCTATAGTGGTAGGTGGAACAAACTTGCAAAGTGCTGAAAAACGTGCAGGCAAGGGGTTTCAGATGAAGCTCACAGCCTGCTGGTTACTTTGGACCATCAGTGCAGGTGAATCCACGTGACCAGAGCTGATACAGGTCATGACGTTAACAGTGTCTGCTACATTGCCCCAAGATACTTTATATAATGTCAGGTATTTATAACTATTGATATTATATTTTCCATGCTCAACTGGAAAATTTGAGAGAACATTACATATGATAATCCTTGGCATTATCATATAATCATCATATATCATATAATCCATGATATATGGTGTTCAGTATAACTGTCCACAAGTCTTAGTGATTAAATTTCTTAATTTTTCTAAAATCCTACATATTTCATTATTATTTTCTACCTGAATTCTATAATGCCTTCATACCTGACTTCCTATCACTTACCTTGTTTTCTCCTGTCCAGCTTCTTCATTGTTGTAATGGTGTTCATTTTTAAAAGTTTAAATGTATCAGGATTCCATTGCTTAAAGTCCTTAAAATGACATGCAAACTCCTCATATTCTATATTAATAGCTATTATTTACTGTCTATAAATATAAGACAAATTCAAAGAACATAACATAAATTGTCTTATGATATTACCAATTATAGGAAAATAATTACCAGATTATATGTAAATATCTGCCTTTGGGAGAAGAACAAATTTTAAGGATTATTACTCTTTGAAATGTTTGTATGTAACATAGACCACACTAGCCTTTAGAAAAAAATGACCTTCTGTAGCATAAGTAACATATTTCTCTGGATCTAATCCCTGCCTGTTACTTTAGAACGTTACCAATGTAACACTTTACAACATTTCCTCCAATACTTCTGAGTATTCTTTAGGAGTAACCCATGTTAATCTATGAAACTGATCTGCCAACCCCCATGAAGCATAATGTAGATGCCACTGATCAAGTTGTTCACCAAATATGACAACAAGTGGAGAAATACTATATTTCTTGTTTTTATCTTATTTTACTGAAAGTTAGTTTTTTTAATGTGGATAAATTTTTCAGCGTTTTCATCTGAAAATATAATGTATTAAGCTTTTATTGAAAGGCTTCTCTCTCTAGAAAACACATTAGTCCTTGAGAAGTTGAACAGAAAACAGATGTGAGAGGCTGAGCTCTGCTCCTCTCAGAAACTCCTTTTAATGCTGAGGGTGTTGTAACTACTCCATGCCTTTCAAATGTTTATCAAGAGGCTTTCAGCTGAGGAACCCACAAGTTTATCAAACATGGTTATACCTACATCTCAGGGGACAATGTGGCTGAATTTCAATTGTATTCTCAACTGGAGATTATGTTCTTTATAGTTTATGTTGCCCTTTAAATTTCAAAAGTACAGTGTCTTATATAATCTCAAAATTTTCATGTTACTCCCTAATCCATATGTGAATGCAAATAAAATATAAACTAATTTGAAAAGGTTAAAAAGGAAGAGATTTTACAAGAATAAGCTGATTATAGTTCTTAAACACTTAAAAGTTTGTTCTGAATGCATACTTTTCTTATAATACATAACTTGTTAAGTGAAATATACATTATGCTGGAAAGGTCTTTTTTTTTTTTTTTAGATAGAAGAAACTAGAGGTGCATGACTGACTGAAGATCAATTCAGAAGCAGGTGTTCATTTTCAGAGGATATATAGTCATGCTTGTACAATGGTTTAATCTCTTCAATGGAAGCTGTCCACAGAAATCTACAAAGCCACATTTGTCAAATTTCAGCCAGGAGTGGGATAGAATTTAGAGAGCTGGGATTGTATCTTTTAGAAGTCAAGCTCTCTAGCTCAGTTAAAAGATTGTTACTTTTTGAAATTGCCTTATTCTACCGTGGAACAAAAGAGATATCCTTCAAAGGGAAAACCTATAATGGCTCCTTGTCAGAGAGGTCATAAAGAGGATTTTTGTTTTAGAATACATAACCCTTAATATCCCTTGGTGCCCTAAGTTTCTCTGAATTAATGTTATTTTCTGTTTATTACTTGTGTCTCTGACATGATTTGTTTTCAGTTTATGTGCACGTTTGCTATAGAACGTGTTCTAGGTTACCTCCAATAAAAGAAATGTGGTAGGTAAATAATGAAAGTAACATTACAATAAGATTTTTAACACTGAACATTGAATTCACCAAGAGAAGAGATTATTACTGTAGCCAGAGATGTAACCATGTAACAGAAAATTTACAAGGTGGGTAATTCATAACCGGGTAACTAGAGCATTACTAGACTGGATTTTGGAATTTGAGTACAAAGATAATAGAATTTAGCTTGTATGAATGCTTTATGTGATTTTATTATTTATCCTAGTAACATGAATTGAGGCACTGGAAAGCTGATAATAGGGAGATGCTGGTAGTCAGAATAGAGTGAAAGAACTTCAGAAATCATCTGCATTCTGTGTTAGGTTTGTGAAAATCCAAATTTCCAGTAAAATTAGTTGAGACATTTCAGTTATAATAGAAAATGTCCTCAGAGCTGGAGCACAGTTAAGGAAATATTGGATACTGAGTAATGAATCTGGTTCAGGTACTTTTAAAAATGCATTATTTTAAACTACTGATGTTACTTTGTCATCTGCAAAGTGGGATTATTAATACTAGCTTACCAAAGTCATTATGAGGAATTAACCAATTAAATGTGATAATGGCTGGTATATTTGAGGAAACTCAGTAAGTCTTACCTGAGTCTGAAACTGTTAGCTAAAAATGAAAAAAAAAAATTGCTTTATAAATGAGGAATTTGGAATCATTCTTGATATGGATGATTTAAAATAAGCACTAGGGCATTTTTCCTCCTTAAAAATAAGTATTTTGTGTTTACGTGAAGGTTACTCAGCAACACCTTAATTGCATCTTTGAATCCTGCAATATCATTAGTATTTCTACATCTTCACCTGAGGCTTTACCATAATCCTCTCCTGAGGCTTGCATGCCATCTGATGCAATTTTATTATTTCTTCAAAACACATCCCACATTTACTGATCTGTTAATTCATCTATAAACCTGGTCACAATGTATCCTTACCCACTGTCTATGTGTAGCTAAAAAAAAAAAAAAAATGAAGAAATAGGTTTTTATTCAAGGATAGAATGAGTCTGAATTATGTGAGGCATAGTTTTATGCTGGGGTGAAGGGGAGAATTAGCGCATGTATTATGTATACATTACATGATTTGAAAGAAAGCAAAATAACCAAAAGCAGCATTCTTATATTTGATCATGCTTATTGGACATATCAAAATGTCCTAATAATTATAAATATATCTTTTAGCAGTTGGGTTGAAAGCTATTAACACAGAGGGTAGTAGGTATAGGCTAGTTGGCATTGGTAAGTTCTTATTGCCATTAGTGAAACAAATTATTATTGGGGTGTCTTGACCTATGGTAGCTTTCTCCCAAGTAAATTTATGCATGTTGATTTCCTATTCAGGCAAACAACACCATTCCTTTAAAATGGCAATTTCATGTTGAAGAGGGTATATTTTGCAAAGAGATGACAATTGTTCATATATACAGAATGCATACACATGGACTTCCTAAAATCTAAATGATGCCTGGTTCATGAATAAATTTCAAAATTATAATGTTTATCTTTGGTAGTTTCTCTATGATTGTTTATTTCACACCGATTAATAAGTTAGTGAGACAAAAGAGGGTGTCTCAAGATGTTTCAGTTCAAAATCAAAGAGAAAAAAATTTAAATTTAGACTGGAGCTTACTAATTATACCTTTGGGCAAATTACTTGTTCCCTGAGTTGCAATTTCTTTCATCTCAAAACATATAGTAATATGGCTTTCCTGACAAACGAGTTTTCTAAACAGTTAGAGGATAACTAATAGTGCCTGAGAAATCATAGGTAAGTACTAGTCATAGATTTACTCAACAGACAGAAATCAATTCATTCATTAATGATAATATGTTTATAACCGTATTGAATTAAGAATGATTACCATGTTTTAAAAACTGATACACTGTAACTTTATCATACTGACACAATAGTAATAGATCATTTATTAGACAATTTTATTGTATACATAGTAATTTTATATATATTATTTCATTTGATAAGTAAACAAAGCTTATGAGGTTAATTAATAATGTAGAAGTAATTACATAATTTTGCAAGTCAAAAAAAACTGAAGCTCATAAATAACTTGACTAGAATTACAAACATATTGAGTGACAGAGTTAGGACAAAAACCCAGGCATTTTTACTTCCTCATTTTATTGATTCCATCAAAATATGCCATAAGTTGAAATAATATTTGAGTTTTAGGAAAATAATTATTAGAAATAATGTTTCTCTCACTACATGAAGACAGTAAAGTAGCAAAGTGTGAGCATTGTCAAGAAGTTTCTATTAGTGATCAGTTACAAAGAATCAGTGACAGTATAGCTAAAGGCAATCCTTCTCATTTTATATTAATGAATAAATACCTTAATATATTTTTCCAGTTTCATACTCTGAAATTAATTGGTTTATAGGCAACTTAAGGATTCTGGACTATTTTCTAATATGTGACAGTATTCATGCATAAATTGGAATTTACGAGTCAACTTTTTATATTCAGCTGGAAATTGTGAATTAGAGCTCTCAATCTGAAGTGGGTGAAGTAATTTGAAATGAATTATTTAATTTGCAGGACAGAAAAATCAAAATGAAGATTGACTTTGTATGTTTGTATGATAGAAGAGTCAACTCATATGTGTATAGCGAACCAGACCCTACTTCCTATGTACTGTGTGTTATATTTCTGTATTCTATGTTCTGTAATAAAGTGAAAGAAACAATAGGTGCTTCTCATACTTTGAAACAAAAGTCAATTTTAAAGACAAAAAACTGATGGCTAAAATTTTTCTGAACTTCCTTATCCTCAGGAGAGGTTATATAAAATCTGAATGGCATACCTACTTTGTACCTTGTAAGTCTTCATACACGTGATATTTTACATTTTTAAAGACTTATTATTAGAAATCCAAATTAAATATCTATTAAAAGTTCAATCATTATACAACCTGACAGTGGCCAAGGGAGTTATTAATAGCTTAAAAAGTATGAGGAATACCAGCATAATAATACGTGTGAAGCAGAAGCTCATAGGTGGACAAAAATAAGAGAAAGTTAATATTCTACGTGTATATTTGTATATACACTTATGCTATACATATATTCATATTTATGCATTGTCATTTGTGCTGGATAATTACTTTGATTCTGCTTCATTTGAGGTTATCTTAATAACTAAAATGAATTAAAAGTTATGAAAACAGATTTGCCTGAGTGAATCTCAAAGTATATTCATTGCTTTAGGTCAATTTTAGAGTTTCTAAAATATACCAGTGCTAGTCAGGGGAGCACCTCAGCACAAACAAAGCAATATGAGTGGGAATTCTTCCCCAGCACAAGGCATCATTCCACAGACAGGTAAAATGAATATTTACTGAGTATTTATCATGTGTCAGGCACTGTGCTAAATGATTTGATTACTATTTTTTTTTTTCCATTTATGTCTCACCTAGCCCCTAAAGTGTAAATACAGGGCTTTTTTTTTTTTGACAGTTACATATGGCTTGCAAATAATTTGACATAAATTTGCTCAGCTTTCTTTCTTTGCCTTATCTCTGCCTACAGTCTGTGTCTTTCTTTATAGAGTGAGGACTGTGGGGAGAGACATGGTAGTGGTTGATGACTGAATAAATTGGCTTATGCCAATGTTTGAATTCCACAAGTTTGGGTGGAAGTGCCCATGTGGACCAATAAGGGAACAGAAAATCGCACCAAAGCAAAGGCCTAGGAAACACTAGGGTTTACGTCTGGGATATTGCAATCGGTATGCAAGTCCTACAAGAAAAAGAAAGCAAAATCGGAGAAATAAAACAATAAAAGAAAATTGGTTGATGGTAGGTGAAATTGGGTTTGGTGAGAAGCAGGACAAAAGCAAAATAAAATACATGAGAATAGTGCGCAGAACCTGAGAAAGGTATCTGAAATTTCACACTTTGGGAAGTGATTATTTCAACTATCCTTGAAGAATAGCTGTGGCTAACATTAGACCAAAATGAATAAAAATTCATGGTTGTGCCTTTACAACAACCATTAAAATAATGGCTCATGCCATCCTTCTCAGCAAACTAACACAGGAACAGAGCACCAAACACCGCATGTTCTCACTTATAAGTCAGAGTTGAACAATGAACACATGGACGCAGAGAGGGGAACCTCGCACACCGTGGCCTGTTGGGTGGTGGGGAGAAGGGGAGGGAGAGCATTAGGATAAACACCTAATGCATGCGGTCTTAAAACCTTCATGATGGGTTGTTGGGTGCAGCAAACCACCATGGCACATGTATACCTATGTAACAAACCTGCGCATTCTGCCTATGTATCCCAGAACTTAAAGTAAAAGAAAAATTTAAAAATTTGGCTTATGAGTTTATAAGTTCTGTGCTGTTTATTCTCTGTCATATTCAAGATAGATCAGTTTTCTCTCTTTGTCCTGTTCTTTACCCAAAAGAGCTGACTTCACATGGGCATTCTTGCTGTCTGTGTTCTTGTTGGTTTTGTTAAATGGAGGGCACTGGCGACAGATCTGAGGTGAAGAGAATACGATATGAATATGCACCCCTTGTTCCCATTGTTCCTGCCAGTTGTTACATCCTGATAAGGCTACACATTGGGCAGCCCTATTTACTGACTGCAGGATCCAGCGGCTCTAATTTCCTTCTTGCTACATGCAATCCATTGTTCTTCCCTGATTCCCTGAAACTGGTACACAATAAAATAAATCCATGAATTACAGTATTTTTAAAATTAAAAACCTTATTTTCTTCTAAGATACTGATTGTTAAAAATTTCTAACTAAATATAGAAATAGAACGGTGAAAATAATTAAAATAAGGTAAGAAGGAGTAAAGATAAAAAGAAACTGGTCAAACAGCAAAAAAATACAAATATACAAGTAATTAGACTAAATGTTTATAGACTGAATAGTCCAGTTAAAAAAAAAAAAACTAATATTAACAGACAGAAAGAAAGAAATGTTAAGTGAGCAATCTGTTAAAGAAAAAGATTCATACACATACTGAATACAGGTTGCTGGAAAGACTCTCAATTAAACACTTGAACGTATAAATAGCAACATAAATGAGTTAATCAAGTTGTGGCACTTTGTGAAAATAGCCAGAATATCTCACTACTTGGCATTTGCACCCTTTGCAAAGTAAAATTGCAGATCTTCTCATCAAGAAATGGAGTCTACTTTCTCAATCCTAGAATCTGGCCTTGAGACTTATTTTGGACAAAAGGACATTGACAAATACGATGTGAGCAGAGCCTCTGAAAAGCACAGTGCTCTGAGGTTTGCTCTTTTCCCATCTTGGGAACTCCTGTAAACATATGTGAATGAGCTAAACCTAGCCTGCTGGAGACAGGAGCCCCACAGTAAAGAATAGATATGTCCTAAGAAGTCAGCCAGCCCCGAGATAAACTAGAAACTGATTACAGACATAACAGTGAGCCTATCTGAGAACATCTGTGTGATCCTGGCACAGACCAGCAGTACACTGGCCTATTCGAGCCCAGGTCACTGCTAATACACAGAATGACTAGGGAATAAATAACTATTTGATGTGTAAAGCCACAAACTTTCAGAGCAATTTATGCAACCAAAATTAACTGACATAGTAATTAGGAATAGTTACTTCAAATACATCTAGACTCATTATTATAATAGAAAAAGAAGAAAATCTGATTTTGGGAAGACAAAGGTTATTTCCAAATTAAAAATATATTTTTTTCTGAGTAGATTGTAGCATGTTTGTTATGTAAGAGTAAGGCTATTTCCCTTTGAATAATTTTATACATATTTTTATCATCTTCAAAATAAAGAAGTTGAAGTAAGATTATCGTTATCATCTCTAATATTCCATGGCAGTTTACGACAGCAAATTCACCACAATATTGACTTTTATGATGAACTAAGTCACAGACCATAAGCAAGGAAGTATTGAAAAAGGAGCAGTGATTCTGTGCCTCAGCTCTCTAACTAGAATGTAACTGAAGTGTTGTACCAAAATTTATGGTCACAATAGCTCTGCATTACTTCTACTTTTCTGCTAATAAAATAAGACTCTAACTCTTAAACATTAGGTCCTTCAACTTCAAATTCTCAGAATTTTGAGGCCTTGTTCAGATATGGAAATATCAAGGACAAAATCGATAAGGAAAGAGAAAAGAGGTATTCAATCGTTTTTGGAGTTTACAGAAATCTTTATTGCACTAAGTCAGCCTCATAAACATACACTGTCAACCTCATAACCAAACTGCATTCCATTATCATCAGTAGTAATATCACCAGGATGTCATTCCCAAAGCAGATGTCCAGGCTCTTTCTTCCACTTTCTTAATTGGCATTTCTGAGTATTAGGAATTGCCAAGAATCTTTCTGAACCTTTAGTATACTTTTGCATCATCTAAATCCTTGGGACCCTAAAATTAAATAAGGATATGAAAGGTGTAAGATGTGACTTTATACTTTTAGCAAGAGTTACCAGTAATAAAATTACTTGAGAAATATTATTTCACATAGCTTTCCATTAGTTGCATCAATTGACGGCTCCTAGGTAACATATTTAGAGGAGTACCTCACTGTAGAAAGGACCTAAGTAGTATCTGTCATTGAATTGAGGAATCACTTAGATCTATTCACTTTTGGAATGGGCAAGACAATGTTATTTTGAGTTTTTAATGTGAAATTAATTCTCTCTGAATAAACACACATACTTCATATACTTCATATATCTATTTATATAGGAACATTACATTTCGTTTCATCTGGTTGTCATGGAAACTAAATGCAGGTAAAGTAAACTAAAAGGTTACATACCAGTCTTACTGAATGATTAAGACTACTAAAACTTCAAGAATTTTAAAGAGATTCCAAATAAAATTATATTCATTAATAGAAGGCCAATTAAATTGTTTCTGTAGTGATGGAGGCATATTTATTGCTAACTCTTTCTACATTGTAGTGCAACATCTGTACTTAATACATACTCAGTGGGTTATATATTCCTTGCTGACAAGAATAAATAGGAATAGCTACATTAGATATAATCACTTTCCTTGGAAAATTTTAAATGTTACATAAATTGATAGATTGGTTTAATTAGACTGTTAACAGATTGTTAAACTCTCAATCTCATGATGAAAATGTGGCGCAGTCTCTCTTTTGTTAAGAAACTGGATATCCTTATTTTGCTAGGTGAAAATTTTTTAATATTGCTTTTCTCTTGGCCTTAGATTTCTAAGCTGTTTAAGATGTAAAAAAATATCACAGGGATCAACTGGTTATTTACCAAAATGTGTAATAGGTCATCTTTTGAAAATAGCACCAAAGACATCAGTGTAATCTCAGCTAACAACCTGCAAATCCTATTTAACGTGTAATTAAAAATCTAAATCTTGAAAATAGAAAGTACCTCTAAAAATTAATAATAAGTTACCAATATGTTACCACCATATCTTTAAAAATTTCTGCCATTAAGAAACAGATTTTAATTTTGACTATACAGTTTTCTCATTTATTACTTATACTATAATATTTATGGTATAGAATTTAGTAAATCTTGTAATTTCCTTCATCATAGTTTGCTGTTAGCTATAAAATAATTTATAAAAGTTCTGTTAATGCTACCTATACTAAGTATATTAAAGTTTATGATTACATCTCAAATCCTCTTAAGAGTTATTTATTATTTGGGACATCTTTCTATAGGAAACTCCAGGCAGACAGTCAGAGGGAAGTGATCAAGGATGTCATTAATAATGAATAATATCATCTCCCACTAATAATTTAATATAGCTACTTCAAATTTTTCACTATAGAAGAGACAAGGTCAATTACATAAATGAAAAAAGTACATAGCTCAGAAATCAGATTGAGTTTACCATTCAAAGTTTCCTTCACCCTTCAAACAGAAATTTAAGTCAAATTAACATAATGTTATTGGGTTCTCAATACAATCTAAATAATAAATAAAATGGAAATTCCATTTGACCCAGCAATTCCATTACTGGGTATATACCCAAAGAATTATAAATTGTTCTAGTATAAAGACACATGCACACGTATGTTCATTGCGACACTGTTTACCATATCAAAGACCTGGAACCAATTCAAATGCCCATCGACAATAGACTGGACAAGGAAAATGTGGGCCATAAACACCATGGAATACTATGCAGCCATAAAAAACAGTGAGTTTTGTCCTTTGTAGGGACATGGATGAATCTGGAAAACATCATTCTCAGCAAACTGACACAAGAACAGAAAATCAAACACCGCATGTTCTCACTCACAGGCAGGTATTGAACAATGAGAACATATGGACGTAGGGAGGAGAGCGTCACACACTGGGGTCTGTTGGGGCAGGATAGAGAGGGATAGCAGGGGGTGGGGAGGTTGGGGAGGGATAACATGGGGAGAAATGCCAGATGTAGGTAGGGGGGATGGAAGCAGCAAACCACATTGCCATGTGTGTACCTATGCAACAATCCTGCATGATCTGCACATGTACCCCAGAACCTAAAATACAAAAAAAAAAAAAAACCACATATAGTATTCTACAATTAATGAGATATACTTTTTGAAGCATATAAAACATTTACTTCATTCCAAACACCACACCACTCTATGAGAATTTACATATTTCAAAACAAAATCATTATTTCAAAACTAAACCAAAAGCTTTCCAATACTTTTAGAAATCACATTTGATGCCTTCCATTATAATTCCTAAGTGTCTATGTCATGGCAGAGCTCACTTTACCACAGGTACAGATGACTAGAATGTGGTTTAAAAAAGTCAGGATGGGAGGCTAGGGGAGAGTTATCAGGGGGTGAGGGGCTAGGGGAGGGATAGTATTAAGAGAAATACCTAATGTAAATGATGGGGCCATGGATGTGGCAAACCACCATGTCACATGTAAGCCTATGTAACAAACCTGCAAGTTCTGCACATGTACCTTGGAACTTAAAGTATAACAATAAAAATAAATAAATAAGTAAATACATACATACATACATACATACACACATACATAGTTACGTGTTTTCATCAAGGACTTTCAGTACTAAATGTCGAAGCTGGATCTATCAGATATTGCTAGGATATGCTACAAAATAAACAACCTAAAATTTTTGGTGACTTAGACATCAAATTGTTATTTCTCTGTCACGTCACATTTGTCTGCTGTGACCTTGCTTTAGGATGCAGTCCAGGTTCAGGTCTGCACAGTATGTCTTCAGATTTTGTTACCCCAATATACAGAAGAACTTTGTGGGACATATCCTTCTCATAGGCACAGGGCACAGGAACAGAAGAGCCCATGAAAACTGGCAATGCATCCAAAATGTGTGTTTGGATGTGGTGTACATTCATCTCATTCACATGCTGTTGACCAAAGCAAGGTAATCAATCAAAATCAAAGGAAATTAATAATTGAAGGTATAGGACAGAATTGTATAATCTGCCTGTAGAGAAAGAGTGAATAATTAAAGACAATAATTTGATCTACCATTCAAAGTCTCATACCTATGTTTTCTGGACATATACCTCTCTTTTGCATATAATCTCTGCTCTGTCCACTGTGATGTATATAATATGAGATAGTTCATATCTGCTCTGTCCACTGTGAGGTATATAAAATATAGGGTTTGTAAATCCTAGGGGAAGTTTAGTTCTGCTTTACGAATAAGTATTCATAAAGAAATTTTCTCTTAAAACATAGGACCCAAGCAAGTTATAAAATACAGTAAAGTGTACATTTCCTAGGAATTCAGAGAAAGAAAAAATTGTTTTGTCTGCAGATAAAAGAAGATGCTACATTGAGAAAGTGGAAATTGAATCTTTAAGAAACAATAAATTTTTTTTGGCAGAGAATAAATAAGAAGATATTTAGGTGCAAAATAAGCATAGACATACCTAAAATGCCCTTGATAGGTATGGATAGCACTATGGAGATTGATTCAGCTCACAGAGAAGGTTTGTGTTGTATAATTAGAAAATGTAATCAGATAGGTAAGGTAAAATCAGTTATTGCAGAACCTCAAATAGAAGGAAATGATATGAATTGATTGACAGACAATAGCAATCTTCCCTCCTAAAAGCATAACCAAAATTATGATGATTGATAAAAACACGTCATTAGATTTACCCTTTATCTATAGTTATGTTTTCTTCACAGTTTTAGGGAAATTTAACTCCAGATTTATATAAAATATTTTCAAAGCACTAAAAATTAAAACAAAAATATTTTCAGAATGAGTTGGTGGTTTTAGGTACAAAAATTTGTCTATTCGATATAAATTAATATTCCTTGCTTAAAAATGTTTATAATATTTATCAGTTTCTTGCTGAATTACTTAAAAATTTTTATTTTTAAATATATAATAGATTTTTTAATAATTTGGATAGAATTCTATTATTTCTTGTTTAAATCTGATAGAATTCAGCAATGAAATTGTCAGGTATCAAGCTTTTCTTTGATAAAAGCCTTTTTATTATGGCTTTAATCTCATTGCTTGTTACTGGTTTGTTGAGGTTGCCTATTTCTTCATGGTTCAATCTTGGAATGCTGTATATGGCCACTAATTTATCCATTTCTTTTCAGGTTTCCAAATTGTTGGCATATAATTGCTTTAACAGTTTCTAATGATCATTTGGATTTGTGTTTTCTCAGTTGTTACGTCTTCATTTTTTTTCCGATGTTATTTAGGTCTTCTCTTTTTTTTCTTAGTCTAACTAAAGGTTTGTCAATATTGTTTGTCTTTAAAAATAACTCATTTCTTTGACCTTCTGTATTTTGTCTCAATTTCATTTATTTCTATCATGATATTTATTATTTCTTTTGTTCTACTGATTTTGGGCTTTTTTTTCCCCCTTGCTTTTCTAGTTCTATTAGGTTCATCATTAGATTGTTTATTTAAAGTCTCTCTACTTTTTCTTTTTTTTTGAGACAAGGTTTCATTCTGTCATTCAGGCTTGAGTGCAGTGGCACTATCATAGGTTACTGTATCTTCAACCTCCTGGGCTCAAATGATTCTCCCACCTCAGTGTCCTAATTAACTGGGGTTGCAGCCATATGCCATCATGCCAGGCTATTTTCTTAATTTTTTCAGAGATGAGGTCTTACTATGTTGCTCAGTGGTCTAGAACTCCTAACCTCAAGCCATCCTCTTGCATCAGCCTCCTAAAAGGTGATTACAAGGATGAAGCACCACGCAGGCATTTATTGCAAAAATTCTTCTCTCTTAGTAGTGCTTTTGTGTATCTCATAGATTTTGATATGCTGTTTTCATTTTCATTTGTTTCAAAACATTTTTAATCTCCTTCCTTCTTAATTTCCTCATTGACTCATTGGTCATTCAGGAGCATGTTCTTTAACTTTCATGTTTGTGCAATGTTCAGTGTTCCTCTTGTTGATTTCTAGTTTTACACAGTCATGGCCAGGGAAGATAGTTGCTATGATTTCTGGCATTTTGAATTTATTGAGACTTGCTTTGTTGTGTAAAATATGGCCTATTCTTTAGGATATTCCATGTACTAATAAAAAGAATATACAATTCTGCAGCTATTGAGTGAAATGTTCTGCAAATCCCAGTTAGGCCTGTTTGGTGTAGCATGTAGTTTAACTCTAATATTTCTTTGTTGCTTTTTGGTCAGGATGATCTATACATTACTGACTGTAGAGTGTTAAAGTCCTCTTCTATTTCTGTCTTGCAATCTATCTCTCCTGTTAGAGCTATTAATGTTTGTTTTATATACTTGGGAGCTACAGTTTCAGGTGTATAGATATTTATAATTGTTAAATTTTCTTGCTGAGTTGACCACTTTACCTGTATATAGTAACTCACTCTGTCTCTTTTTAATCTTTGACTTTTAGTCTATTTTATCTGATATATGTATGGCAACTACTGCTCTTTTTGGTTGTCATTTGCATGGAATAACTTTCCATCCATTCACTTTCAGTATATATGTACCATTATAGATGAAGTAGGTATCTTGTAGGCAGCATATAGTTGGGTGTAGTTTTCTTAACCCATTCAGCCAGTTTATGCCCTTTAACTGAAAAACTGAGTTTGTTTACATTCAGTTTTATTGTTGATAGATAAAAACTTACTACTGCCATTTTTGCTGCTTATTTTCTGGTTGTTTCGTATCTCCTCTTTCCCTTTCTTCCTGTCTGCCTTTGTGGTTATGTTTTTCTTGTATGTTCTATTTGTTGCTTTTTCATTTCAGTGAATCTACGATAGGTTTTTGCATTGGGATTACCTAAAGCTTACAAAACTCTCATAGATATAATAGGTTATTTTAAAGAGAACAACCTATCTTAGATCACAAAGAAAATATTTTTTAAATCAATTAAAAATGACAAAACAAAATTCTTACATTTTAACAAACTCCCCCAACATTTTAAATTTATGTTGTCTCAATTTTGATATTTTTATACTGCCTATCCCTTAACAGGTTGCTATAACTATTATTGTTTTGGTAGATTTTCCTTTTAGGTTTCATATTAGATTTATGAGTGGATTATATACCACAATTACAGTATTAGAGTATTCTGGGTTTGTCTGTGCACTTATTTTTACCAGTGGATTGTACACCATCAAATGATTTCTTTTGTATATTAACATTTTTGTTTTTCTCTCAGATTGAAGAACTCCCTTTAGCACTTTTTGTAAGATGCCTATGGATTGATGGTGGTTAATTCTCTCAGCTTTTGTTTGCTTAGACTTTATCTTTCCTTCACATTTGAAGGATAGGTGAGCTGGAAACAGTATTGTTGGGTGGCAATTCTTTTTCCAGTACTTTAAAAATGTGATCACATTCCCCCCTGACTTCTATAGTTTTCATTGAGAAGTTTGTTGCCTGATGAATTGAAACTCTTTTATATATTATTTCTTCATTTCTCTTGAGGCTCTTAGGATGCTTTTTTTGTTCTTGACTTAGAAAATGTAATCATTACTTGCCTTGGGGTAGTATTATTTGAGTTGAGTCTATTTGGTGTTCTCTAACCTTTCTGTACCTGTATATTTTTTTCTTTCTCAGGTTTTGGAAAGCTCTCTGTGATTGTTTCTTTTAATAAGCTTTCAACCCTTTGATTTTGCTCCACTACCACTTTAACAACAGTAATTCTTAGTTTTAGACTTTTGAGGTAATTTTCTGTATCTTTTGGTTGACTTTTGTTCCTTTCCATTTTTTTTCTTTTTTCTCCTGTTTATTTTCAAATAGCAAGTCATCAAGTTTACTGATTATTTATTCTAGTTGATTCATTCTGCTGTTGAGACCTTCTGATGTATTCTTCAGTTCAGCAAATGTGTTTCTCAGTTCCAAGATTTCTATTTTTTAAATTATTGTTATTTCAATCTTTTTGCTAAATTTCTGAATTGCTTTTCTGTTATTATGGAGATCACTGAGTTTCCTAAAAACTACTATTTTGAATTATTGATCAGAGAGAGTACGTATTACTGTCTTTGAGGGTCAGTCATTCGTTCCTTGCTTTGACCATTTGTGGAAGTCATGGTTCTCTGCTTTTATTTCTTGTTGATGTACATCACTGCCTGCATTGAAGGATTAGTTATTTATTTAAATACCCTCTGTCTCTGTTTTAGTCTATATTGGATATGTTTGCTTAAAGTTGTTTTGTCATTTACCAGTTGATTTTATTTCTCAACCATATACAACAGTTTAGTTTCATCTTAATATTTGTTCCTTTGTACTTTAATGGTGGTTCATTTTGATTTATTTTTAATCTCTGATAAATTTCTAGGTTATTTTCAATTGTTTGCTCTGGCTGCTGTTGGATGTTTTTTTTCATCACTGGTGTTCTGAAATTTAATTATGATGTGTTTTTGTGTCTTTTCTCTTATTTTATCAGTTACTCTGACATTTTTGCCAATAAATCTTTTCTTTCCTCATCAAATAATTTCATACCTTTGTCAAAAATATAATGATTGTATAAATAAGAGTCAGTTCTGGGGTCTTTATTGCTTGATCCTATGTCTTGATTATAGTAACTTTGTATTATACCTTGATATCAGGTATTATAAGACCTAAAAATATGTTCTTTTAAAAAAATATTATTAATTTTCTATGCTCTTTGTAGTCTACATATATTTTATAATATAATTTTAAATTTCCAACACAAAATCCCATGGGGATTATATTTTAGATTGCTTTGAATATACAGACGTATTTTCAGAAAGTTGACAGTTTGATTCTCCATATTTTAAGACTTTTAAAATTTCCCTTTATAATACTTTTTTAGTTTAGTGTAGGGACCTTGCACATTTTTAAGAAAATTAATTCCTAATTATTTTGGTTTTGATGCTATTGTGAATGGATTATTAAATGTATTCACAATTCAGTTTTCCATTGCTAGTATATAGAAATGCAATAGATGTATGAATTTTAACTTGGGAGTATACTCTCCGTTCCCAAATTATGTCATAGATCTATATATTTGCATGATCATAATACATATAAATATCCATCAAAATTATGTAGAGGAATGTTCATAGATGCAAAATTTTGTAATAGATGAAATTAAAACCATTCACATGTTTATCCACAGTAGAATAGATATATAAATTCTGCAGATTAGTTTAATGTGATATAGCAACAAATATGAATAAGCTACTATACACAGCAACATGGATATACCTCCGTCTTAGGTCATTTGTGCTGATTTCTTAAGTTCTTATTTACTATATATGCATTTTTGAATATGTAAATAAAAGTATATTTACTAAATCAGTAATGAACTTTCGGGTAATCTTTATTTTTTAAAGAAATCACACTTTTCCGGTTAAAAATATAGCAATGGGAAAAGTTTATAATAAAGAATTGAGGAGGCAGGATTTCCCAAGATGGCCAAATAGAAACAGTTCTGGAGTGCAGTTCTCAGCAGATTCAATGCTATTGCCATGAATCTACCTGTGACCCTCTTGACAGAACTGGAAAAAACCACCTTAAACTTCATATGGAACCAATAGAAAGCCTGCATAGCCAAGACAATCCTAAGCAAAAAGAACAAAGCTGACGGCATCATGCTACCAGACTTCAAACTGTACTACAAGGCTACAGTAATCAAAACAGGATGGTACTGGTACCAAAACAGAGATATAGACCAATGGAACAGAACAGAGGCCTCAGAGGCAATGCCACACATCTACAACCATCTGATCTTTGACAAACCTGACAAAAACAAGCAATGGGGAAAGGATTCCTTGTTGAACAAATGGTGTTGCGAAAACTGGCTAGATATGTGCAGAAAGTAGAAACTGAACCACTTCCTGACATCTTACATTAAAATTAACTCAAGATGGATTAAAAACATAAACATAAGACCTAACACCACAAAAACACTAGAAGAAAACCTAGGCAAAACCATTCAGGGCATAGGCAAGGACTTCATGACTAAAACACCAAAAGAATTGGCAACGAAAGCCAAAATAGACAAATGTGATCTAATTAAACTCCAGAGCGTCTGTACAGCAAAAGAAACAATCATTAGAGTGACACAGCAACCAAAAGAATGGGAAAATTTTTTTGCAATCTACCCAGCTGACAAAGGGCTAATATCCAGAATCTACAAAGAACTAAAACAGATTTACAAGAAAAAAAAACAAAAAAAGCCATTCAAAAGTGGGCAAAGGATATGAACAGACACTTTTCAAAAGAAGACATATATGAGGCCAACAAACATATGAAAAAATGCTCATCATCACTGGTCATTAGAGAAATGCAAATCAAAACCACATTGAGATACCATCTCATGCATTTAGAATGGTGATCATTAAAAAATCTGGAGACAACAGATGCTGGAGAGGATGTGGAGGAGTAGGAACACTTTTACACTGTTGGTGGGAGTGTAAATTAGTTCAACCATTGTGGAAGGCAGTGTGATGATTCCTCAAGGACCTAGAAATAGAAATTCCATTTGGCCCACTAGCAATCCCATTACTGGGCATGTATCCAAATAATTATAAGTCGTTCTATTATAAAGACACATGTACATGTATGTTCATTGCAGCACTGTTTACAATAGCGAAGATGTGGAACCAACCCAAATGCCCATTGGTGATAGACTGGACAGGGAAAATGTGGCACATATACACCATAGAATACCATGCAGCCATAAAAAATGATGAGTTCAAGTCCCTTGTAGGGACATGGATGAATCTGGAAACCATCATTCTCAGCAAACTGACACAAGAACAGAAAATCAAACACCACATGTTCTCACTCATAGGCAGGTGTTGAACAATGAGAACACATGGACACAGGGAGGGGAGCATCACACACTGGGGTCTGTTGCGGGGGTACTATGGGAGTGCCAGCAGTGGGTAGGGAGGTTGGGGAGGAATAACATGATGGGGAGTAATGCCACATATAGGTGATGGGGGGATGAAGGCAGCAAACAACATTGCCATGTATGTACCTATGCGACAGTCCTGCATGATCTGCACATCTACCCCGAGCTTAAAGTGCAATTATATATATATATATGTATATATATATATATACACATATATATATATATGTGAATTGAGTTGGACCATAAAGAACTGTGGATAAAGAAATATTGCCTCAGGGTTTTCCATTCTGTTTTATATTGTTTCTATGCCAGTTTATGCAGAGCCCACTGTTTGTGTAGAATATTTATGTATTTGCCTAAGGTGACTATACATACAAATTTCCAAAATAATCCAGGGAATGTATTAAAATATAATACCATTTAAATATAGAATTAGAAGCCATTTTTTTTGAGGCAGGTTCTCATTTTGTCCTTAGGCTAGAGTGCAGTGGCACACACATGGCTTACTGCAGTCTCAACCTCCCAGACTCAAGGGATCCTCCTGTCTTAGCCCTCCAAATAGCTGGAACTACAAGCATACACTACTATGCCCAGACAATTTTCCTATTTTTTGTAGAGATGAGGTTTCACCATGTTGAACAGGCTGGTCTGGAACTTCTGAGCTCAAGTGAGTTGGTCACTTTGGCCTTCCAAAGTGTTGGGATCATAGGAGTGAGATATGTGCCTGGCACAAAAGTAATTATTTATTTAACTAGAAACAGATGAGTTGAAAATATTTTATCTTCAATAAACACATACACATTCAGACACATAAAGTAGAGAATAATTGGATATTACAGAAAAGTATGAAGTATTTTATTATATTTTTATATTGCCTTTAAATCCATCAGAAGTGAGTTCATAATCAACTTTGTTTCTCAATATTATTTTTACTTACAGATATTGTTATTTCTATTCTTAAATATATTCCATATAATATTGACAATATTATTTCTATTTCAAAATAAACCCAATCATTAGCTTCCCTAGAACACCTACATACAGTCCTTCATAACTCATGTTTCACTTTTACATTTTTTTTTTACTTTTTTTACTCTTTTATATTTTGACACATATTCTCTCAGGTACCTGGCTCAGAGAATGGCATGCAGGGATGTGAAATTGAGTATTAACTAATATCAAAACTGTGAAGACCATTTCAAGCTCATGATATAAGCTGAGCCTCAGCTTAGAGAGTGATTGTCATTGTCCAAATAAGAAAGCAACTCTCTACTAAAAATATTGTTTGTAATTAAGAACCAAAGAGATCATCAGATGGTTAAGGGGTGGCACATGCTCTGAATAGAAGGGAATGATCATTCTCCAGCAGAGGGTAATAAATAGACTACATGGGAATGACAGTGTCAGGAGTTGTTTCCTGATCCTATGGGACCTGTTGAGCAGCATCTAAAGCAAATTTGGGACCCTTATATAATCTGTGGACATTAAACCATTGGCAGCCCCTCATGGGGTTATGTGAGAATACCTGGCTCATACATATGAACATTGTTATTTTTTCTTTCCACATTAAAGGCAGCTTTTTTGAACACATACCTTCTAATAAAAGAGAGTTGTTGAGGCCAGAAAGCTGCTGATTCAAAGTGCCATATATGTAGAAGGCAAAACAGGCCACAGAGATGTCATATTAAAGTTAAGGAGGATCATAGCCAATAAATAACTCTAAAGTACTAGAGGGTTACATAGATTCAAATTGTATATAAGGAAATACAGGGCGCCATTCTCAAAAATAAAAAAACTTGAGCATTCCAGTAATTTAAATTCAGTGGTACTTTCCCGAATGTTAAATTCTGGGTTGTAGAAGAAAGCCATACCGATGAATCTCATATATACAGTTTCGGAATATGCCACCCTTGCTCCAGAGGCCTTATGATCCACTCCTAGGCTTCACTCCTAGTTGCTCGCAGTACATTCTAGCCATACCTGCAGTTTTCAGAGTTTATAATACCTGTCCTTCCGTACCAGGCCTAGCTCTTCCCTAGTCATGAGGGGAGGGCAGCTGGGACCAAAGCGTGAGCAGGAAGCATTTAGCCAAACGTTGGTCTCATTTAAACCGTTTAAAATAGTCTTCAAAATGGGAGGATCCTTTTTTTCTCTTCTAATTAGGATTTGGCCATTTAACCCCAAAATTTTCAGGAGAATCTCAAAAGACACTACTGAGATATTCCCTTTGCAAGTTTCCCATTCCTTCCTTTTCAGCGTTCTGATATTGGACACTTGT
The DNA here is from genome assembly GCF_030222135.1 of Aotus nancymaae. Taxonomy (NCBI): domain Eukaryota; kingdom Metazoa; phylum Chordata; class Mammalia; order Primates; family Aotidae; genus Aotus; species Aotus nancymaae. Next base: position 3,599,386 of record NW_026988435.1, read on the forward strand.
TAAAAATGAGATTTCATTATTTTGTAAATTTCTGCTGCTCTTAGGATTGAATCCTGAGCCTGGTCCACCCACTCACGGCACTTAGGCTACAGTATATGAAGACTGCTTCCTTTAGATGCCTTCTGCTGTCTTTTAATTGGCGTTTAATTGTAATATTTTCTCTTAAAATCATCAATAGTATGCAAAAATAGGCACCTGATTAACAGTCCTTATAATTATTTTCCAGTTACCTCTCTAATGTCAGAAAGAAGCCAGTCTGTCTCCTACCCTCCAAGTTCACCACCTGTAAAAATCTTAGTAATTATATTCTGCAGGTGTTAAGAAACATTGATACACCACTATTTAGATATGTGATTTCTCATTGCTCACTCCCGGGTAAGTGATCAAATGCAAATATCCTTAGAATCTGCTTCATAAGGTCATTTCTGGGACCATCTGCCTTAGACTAGGTTTCCTAGAAGCAGAGCCTGAGACAAGAATTTGGGCAGGCAAGATCTATTCAGGATTCGCTATTAGGATAAACGGTTTCCATTAAAAAAACAATGAAACAACCAACCAACAAACCAAACTAACAAAAAACATTGAAAAATCCAGTGGAGGAGCAACACAAAGACGTGGTGTCAACCGGAGTCTAAATTGTATGAACTGTAACACAAAGTTGATCCTATCTGAGGCAAAGGGACCAGAATTTTCTGTTCCCTTTTTAGTCAGTCATTGTCTGTAGGCTACCTCTGGTGGAGAAAACTTCTCTGAGGAGGCAGCTTCTGTTTTACCAAGGGCAATCAGCCGTTAGCAGTCAACACTTAAAACAGCTGGGGATTGGGTGTACTGGCCCAGAAAAGCGGATTTGCAATTCTGCTACAAGCGAGTTATGACAAAGCGAACAATTCAATTTTGAAAATAATATGTAATTTCATAGCTTTCAACTTATCAATTTACTAAGGTAGTTGATATTTCATTTTATCAAAAAAGATAAAAATATCTCTACTGAATATATTTTATTTTCTCTTAATGGATGTTTTAAAATGGAATTACATAATAATCTTTTCCTATTTTTATAATCCAAGATCATTTATTACAGCCTTTGTAATTAGTAATAAGATAATATTTACTTAATTCTATTTAGGTGCTAAATCGTTGGTGATATCACCACTTGATATATTCTATCTTGGGCACACAATCAAATATTCTACATAATAAAAAAATATGGGTGTAAGGAAAGAATATTTTTATTATAATGTCCTATTTATATTATTTGTTAATAATATTCTTTGAAAATGGTATTCCCTTATATCTGAGGTTTATGCTAATATAAGCTATCCATAACACACTATAGATATATATAATTGAGGTTTAATACAAATTCTTTGGAAAATGTTCTGGAATAGCTAATAAAGAAGTGGTGCAGGGGTTGAGCTTTTATATACTCATCCATCAGGCTCAGCTGTCTATAAACAGGAGGCCCCACTAACAGCTTCTGTCAGCATCCTGATGGATTTTGCTGGATTTTATTTGTAAAGAGAAGACAGATGAAATGCTCTATTGTTGGTGAAGGTCCTTTTATTCCACTAGATTTATCAATAGGCTACTTACTGAAATCACAGGACTCATTATTTCATCTGCACACTGCTCATTGTGTTTTCAGAAGAGGATGAGAAATTTCTAATAATAAAAGGAAGCCCATGAAACGGTGATACAAATTTGTATTTTATAGCACTCTGTAGTCTTTCAACCATTGTCACATTTTCTCTCTCATTGGATTTTTGCAACTGCACTATGAAGTTGGCAAGGCATACCATGTGTAGATTTCTTTTCTGTTTCCTTTTGCACGTTTTTATAGAAAACAGACACTCAAACATATCCAGGGTAAGACAGGAAGTGCTCGATCCAAAACCAGACTCTAGCCCATTTCCGGATATCCCCAAGGTCTTCTAACATTTGTAAAATTACAGCGATTTTTTTTTCTTTTTCTCAACAGATAACAGAGGATTTAAAAAATATGGCTGTAAAAATCCCTTACGTTATTTTCTCTTTATGAATGAAATACATCAGTCACATAATGCTAAAAGTTTAATAACACTTACAAAGTAAGGTAGGCTCCATTTGATACTTGCCTGTATTTGAAGAATGCCAGTTTTACTAATTACTGCCTTTTCAGTTGTTAGCAGCAGGACTTAGATTTGGCTGAGGATTTTAGCAATGGAATACTTTGTAAAGTGGTCTGAATTCAGGAAGCAAGCAAAAGAGTATGGCAGCACAATTCAAAATACCTTCCCAGCAGGAAACAGTTTAACTCGTTCGCTCTGTACAATTGACTGTGTCTTGCTGTTATGTCAGCTGCTTAACTCAAAGATCGCCCAGTGCTTCTAGAGCCCATCTAAGGAGGAGGCAGAAGGTGCAAAGATCAAGTTCCTTTTCGGATGTGGAAACATGGCATTCAGCAGAGTAGGCAGGGACGCAAATCAAACAATAGTTGTCACGAGCATCAGCCCTACAGAAAATCTGCCAGCTTTCTGTACTCCTCAGACCTCCTCACCTCCAGCTTACGCCATCTTCCTGTTCAATTTGATCTCTAAGCATGATCCCAACAGTAGGGAATAAACAGCAAAGGTTGAAGACAGTAAAGAGAATGAGAGGGCTAGATATTTTTACTGCCCGTTTATCAAGCCCTAGCAGTGTTATATTTGGGAAGTGCACCACAAGGCAAAAAGGGGAAATCCGGAGGGTTAATCTGCAGCTTCACTGTGTGGCAGCTGGTTTAAATCTGAGGCATTGTGCTCGTGCCAGTCTCAGGTAATTTATAATAACCTAAAGTTCCAATATAAAAAGCACATAGCTGCAGGGAGACTTGTCAGCTTCCCTTACACAGCCTGTCATTTCCTTGGAAACATAATAATTAAGATGTCTGGTATAACTGCTTCTGCCAGAAATATTTTTAGATTTCAGCCCATTTCAAGAAATTCTAAATTCAAGGAGAGAGTTATGAAATACTGCATGACAAACTATGGCAAGGACTCTTACAGATTTGTTCTGTCAAAAGGAACAGATACTTCACCTAAATCTCTTTACAGTAAGTAGAGAAATACCTAGACTTGAATTAAAAATAAAAGTATTGGCATCGGTTTGATTAGAGCGAAGCACATGAGATGGGAAAGAAATCTGCACACTTAATCAAAAGCATTTTTCTGTCTAAAATACTGACACAATTTTCAAGGTAGAGTGACATCATCCCCAATCCTCAAATTAATGCAATTGCCTTTTTTGATTATCCATGTTATTCGTAATCAAACTACTTATCTTAGCATGGGGGCATTACAGAGGATGTTATTCAATATCCACTTGCTTGCAACTATCAGAGCAGGAAACCCATGACCTATGTATGGTAAATTAATTTCCTTGCGGTATGATAAAAGCATGTCTGCTGTGTTAAAATCATTTACCTTTAATACGTTTGAATTAAAGAAAATATAATTAGACAGTTAAAAGGGGCATTTATATCCATAGGTTAAAATAATTAAAAAGTGGGGCAGCTAAGTACTCTTTAACAATGAATCCCATTTTACTTTTACCTTTTCTTGGCTTTCTTAAAAAAAAACTCATTATGGCCTAAGGTGAAAACATCAATGCAATTAAAATAGAACAGTCAATATGTATACTATTATAACAAAGACGATATTACATTTTTCTGATGAATATTAAGTAAAAGTATAATTAAAGAAGCATTCAGACTCAATTAACATTTGCTTCCAAACTAGTATGTTCCAGATAACATGCTGGGTTGCCACTCTCCACATATATTCTCTCATTTACTCCTCACAAGTATTCACTGAAGGATGCATTCTGTTCCTATCTTAAAATGAAGAAATTAAATCTCAACATCACTATCTATTAAATGGCAAATCTGTGAATTTTCTCAACCACACTTAATGACTGTTTTCTTTCTTAATTACTTTTTTTTTTTTTTTGAGATGTAGTTTTGCTCTTGCTGCCCAGGCAGGAGTGCGATGGCCTGATCTCAGCTCACTGCAACCTCTGCCTCCCGGGTTCAAGAGATTCTCCTGTCTCAGCTGCCCAAGTAGCTGGGATTACAGGCATGCCCCATCATGCCTGGCTAATTGTGTATTTTCAGTAGAGATAGGGTTTCTGCATGTTGGTCAAGCTGGTCTCGAACTCCCGACCTCAGGTAATCAGCCCACCTTGGCCTCCCAAAGTGCTGGCTGGGATTATAGGTGTGAGTCACTGCAGCCAGCCAAATTACCTTTTTCAAAAAAAGTTTTGTTTGCATGGAGGACACATCTGTTTTCATAGCAAGCTGAATTCTTTGTTTCGTCAACAATAAATATTAAAAGTTAAAACTCTATGAAATATCTACCTTAACTCATTGCATATAATAGTACTCTGTGAATGTGAAATATTCTGAGGGGCTGTTTAAGTTATAAGAACACTAGGCAAAATAGATTCTTATTCCAAATATAACTTGGAGATTTATATAGACTTTGCTAACACCAAAGAAGTACAAATTTAATAATATCGCTCTCACTACCTTATCTTACTCTATTTTTCTACATTGCTTTCCTTATCTCTCTATCTCTACCCATATCTCTATGTCTATTTGTATATTTATCTCTATTTCCACATCTACTTACCCATTCTTCTACTTATTATCTATGTACTCATTTTGCTATTCTCATCTCTCCTCTAATAAAAACATGAACACCTTGAGAGCAGGGAATTTACCTTTTTGGTTCACTAGTCTTTCCCTTTGCCTAATTCATAGTAAGCTCAATAAATACTGATTGGATGAAGAACTGATGCATTTGTTGACTGTCTTATAGGAATGTCTGATGTACAGGTATAGTGGATCAAGTGTTCTCCTTAAAGTTATATCCACCTGGAAACTCAGAGTGGAATCTTATTTGGAAATAGAGACTTTGGTGTTGTAGTTAGTTAGGGATCTGGAGGTGAAATTATCCTAGATTTAGGGTGGGCATGAAATCCAATGACTGGTGTCCTTGTAAGAGGAAAAAAACATACAAGAAGAAGAAGGCATGTGAAAATGGAAGCAGAGATTGGAGTTATGAGCCGCAAACCAAGGAATGCCTGAAACCAACAGAGGCTGGGAGGGGAAGGAAGAATTCTTCCCTGGAACCCTCAGAGGGAGCACTGACCTGCTGACACGTTGAGTTCAGACAGGGAGAATATATTTCTGTTGTTTTAAGCCAACTATTTTGTGGTACTTTGTTAAGGCCATTCCTAGGAAATGAATACAACAGGGAAGTATATTTCAACACTGTGGTCAACTTTGGCTAAAAGAATAATTTGCAGAAGTCCACTATTCCCAGAGAAACTAAACAAGGAGTGTGGGTTACAGAGATGAATACGATTAAGTGATACCTGACCTGAGGAATGTATAGTTTCCTTTGAGAAATAGAAAAAGCAAATAGACAATTGCAAATCACAGTGACAAGCTAAGTTTGCTAAATGAGAGAGAGACAATGAAGCTAAGAGATGAGAGAAAATATTTTATCAGTTTTAAGAATCTGAGAAAAAAGTTGACTATATTTAAATATGTATTTTGGGTTCTCTGATCCTAAAAAGGTACAGTGACCACTTTGGGAGGCTGAGGTGGGCAGATCACGAGGTCAAGAGATTGAGACTATCCTGGCCAACGTGGTGAAACCCCGTCTCTACTAAAAAAATACAAAAATTAGCTGGGCATGGTGGTGCGCACCGGTAGTCCCAGCTACTTGGGAGGCTGAGGCAGGAGAATTGCTTGAACCCCGGAGGCGGAGGTTGCAGTGAGCTGAGATCGTGCCACTGCACTCCAGCCTGGCTTCTGGCGACAGAGCGAGACTCTGTCTCAAAAAAAAAAAAAAGTACAGTGACCATGAACACATACACATGTATGTTGCATTTGTTAATTATCATTGTGTGTGTATTTGTGTGTGCATATACATGCATACACACATGCATACACACAGTCACATATGTATAATGCATAGATGATTATGGAAATAGATTATTAAAATGCCTGGCCTATAGGAGATAGATTTAAAGTAAATAGTTGTATATTTGTCCTGGCTCACTTTGCTTTTTGTTTTTTGAGACAATCTTTCTCTATCACCGAGGCTGGAGGGCAGTGGCACCATCTCAGCTCTCTACAACCTCCGCCTCCCAGATTCAAGCGATTCTTCTGCCTCAGCCTCCCAAGTAACTGGAACTACAAGCACACGACACTGTGCCTGGATAACTTTTTGCATTTTTAGTAGAGACAGCATCTCACCATGTTGGCCAGGCTGGTCTTGAACTCTGGCCTCAGGTTATCCACCCGCCTCAGCCTCCCAAAGTGCTGGGATTAGAGGTATTAGCCACCATACCTGGCCCCTGGCTCACTTTTAATTGTCTTAATTTTGAATTAAACTGATGTTTACTTGAATTATTTACTTCCAGGCCGCAGACTGGATTAACCCCTTTCTGGTATGTGTATTTCAAAAAGTGTTTTTTCCCTTTTTCTCTGATTTGCACTGATCAGTCCTAAAATTATGGCACCAGCGCACACCATTCTCTGCTCTTGTATTCACTGTTTTCCTTTTCTAAGTTCTGCTGAGTAAATCTGTGGAGGACACCAAACACTTGTCAAATTGTACCATTCTGCAGTTGTTAGCAGGTTCTTCTGTCATGATTGGAACTAAAGGGTGCTTTCTCAACTTTTATGCTCCCCCAGAAGGAAGTTATCATATTCTGGCTTGATTGCTGCTTTGCACACTCCTGTATTTTCTGAAGCACCTGTCCTTTCTGCTGTTTTACGTCTACTACCATTTGTAATACACTTTCTGTCTTTGGACTTTTACTTGGGTTCCTATGGCCTGTGTGACTCCTTTTGCCAAACATATACCGCCTCTGTTCCCAGTGGCACACAGCATTGAGTGTTAAATAGAAATGGGGAAAATAAGCAGCCATGTGTCACAAGGCTGAATCCTTCAGAGATTATTCTCATGGAAATCTTTTCATTGTTTCATTAAACATTATTTTAAAGTACATTTCATGAGAGGTACAAAATGAGGATGAAGAGATAAAATAATTAATCAGAGTGACAATGCTTGCTCTTGCATTCTTGACAATGTATTCCTGATGAAGATCCTTAGTTCCTCAGGTCTAACTTACATTTTCCATCTAGACAAGGAGTAGCCACCTTAAAACATACATCAGATTAACAGTATAACCATTGGGATGATAGTCTATCGTATTTCCAAACAGTAAAAATTAATGTTATTTAAAAAATCTTACTGCTTACATTGGCACTCAATGTTGATATTTTCTACTATTTTTCCCTACAACAAACTAAAAACTACCACAATATTTATTTACATTCAAATCTGTTTTTGAAACTGGTGATGCTGGGAAGAACATACCTTTTAATAGAAGCTGTCAGGTCAATGAGGCCATGAAATAAAATATCCGATATATGTTTGTTTATTTTTGTTTTGTTTATAACTTTAAATTATAACTACAATACACGCCCTGGATTAATGATAACTTGGTAGATTATTTCTATAGGGGAATCACGCCTAGCATTCAGAGATGCACTTATAATTCCTTGAGAGCCATTGGTCTGGTACAATCAATATCCATGCTTTTCTGCATCCATCCGCAGCGTGGCAAGGCTCACATCACAATTCCCATTTGGATCACATTTTACTTCCTCCTACAAGTTTAAATCATGCCCACTTCTTAAGAACTGACTTAACTTTCATTCCCTTTTGGACAGTATTTAAATTGTAAAGTATAAATAAAGTCTATGTGGTTTTAAAAATTGAAGTATTTGGCCGAGCGCGATGACTCATGCCTGTAATTCCAGCACTTCAGGAGGCCGAGGTGGGCAGATCATGAACTCAGGAGACACCGACCATCCTGGCTAATACGGTGAAACCTGGTCTCTACTGAAAATACGAAAAAAGTTAGCCAGGCTTGGTGGCGCGTACCTGTAATCCCAGCTACTCAGGAGGCTGAGGCAGGAGAATCACTTGAACCTGGGAGGTGGAGGTTGTAGTGAGCCGAGATTGCACCACTGCACTCTAGCCTGGTGACAGAGTGAGACTCTACCTCAAAAAAAAAAAAAAAAAAAAAAGAAGTACTTGAAAAAACCATGATTCTTGACACTTTTATCATACTAATGAAGTCATTTTAATGAACTAGTTGTATAGTAGTTTAATTCTCTGAGTTGTAATAGATAACCATTTACTAAGCTAGAACTAAACAAATCCTCAATAAATAGTACTATGACATATACTCTACCTGTGAAGGTATAGCAATAGAGTCATATATGGAATAGAGTGTATATTTGAGATGACCATTGCTAAAGAGTTATTTCAAATTTTCATGTGTTTCACAATGTGTAGCCAATTTGCAATTAAATATGTCCCAGGAGGCGAAAATATCAGCAGTTCTTTTTGTAATTTGGAAGCACTGATGCTCTTCTCTGTCCTTTTTTTTTTTTTTTTTTTTTTACAAATCATCAAAGTTAGAAGTCTTTTTCCTTTTTGCTCTCACGACTCTTTGCACTTTTTACCTTAGACTATATACTGGACTGCCATTGTTAGTTTCCATCTCTGCCCTTCCCCAGTCTGCACAGTATGAAGGCAAAATCTGAATTACTTATCTTTTGGTCCCTAGCAACCTGAGCAGAGCACAACTAGACAACCCTTTCATTTTATAAATAACGATGTTTGAGTCTGAAGAGGTATAGTGATTTGCCTGAGAAAATAAAGCTGCCACTTGACAATAATCTAAGTTTTTCTTCTTCTCTAAGCTATACATCGATAACAAAGACATTGACAGAAAACTATGAATGATTTTGCATTTATTAAATTCTATTTTTGTCTATACATAGCCAACATCACTCAGCAATGTTTGAAACAATTTGTATCTTCCATTGTAACGCCCATGTTGCAGATTTTCCATAGTAAAATCACTTTCGTTACAACAACTATATTCTGGTTGAATTTACCTTGGAATCAATTGCATGTGAGAAGGGGTACTGATTAATTTTAACTATAAAATGCACTGAATTTAACTATGAAGCTAATTTTCTCTCCTTAAATTCCAGCTGTAAAAAAGGAATGAATGTTGAAAAAAAAACTGCACTTTAGTTCTCAATGGCTGGGCTATCATTTGATAGTTTTCCTTGAAATGTCTATGAGAGCAAATTTAACTCTGTTACATATCTGAGATGTTTAAATGTGATTGATACATTATTATTTCATACACAAGTTTAAGTTTAGACTCTCAGAATTTAGTTTGTTTTATAACCCAACAACTGCTTATTCAGAACTCCAAGGATGGCATTATGTGCCATGAAGAGAAAGTCATTATATTTCCCATTTTGACAGTGCTATTTGTACAACCTCATTCTCTTAGCCCTTTATGTCCTTTGGAAGTGGAAGCCGAACCATCTGCCATGGGAGGTTTGTTTGCACTTCTGTTTCCCTTCTGCTTTCACCATCACAGTAAATATGCTGATAAACTCCCTTCAGATAGACTCCCTTCAAACATTATTATTAAAACCCTATTCCTGAAATAGTTTTCAAAACTTCATTTGTTTTTCATGATTTTCCCATGGAGATATTCAACAAAAAGGGAGAATTTCCATTTTAAAATATTATAAAATTGTCACAAGCTTCACCTCTGTGGCAACGTTAAATAAAGGCCATGGTTATGCTATTACAATAAGGTTGCTGAGAAGCATAAAGAGAAAATAAAATTGGCAGTAAAATCTCTGGTTATAAATATATTCATAAAACTCTATTCTTTCAATTGAGAATCTAGCATATTTCTGCCTCAATTGTGCCAATAACAGAATAAATCGAATAAATCTGAATTAGTTTGGATTTGTCTTTGCATTGTCAGCACCTAACTGGCAAGAAGAGTTTGTAGCTTTCCCAAAAAACTATCAAGTGACAATAACAAAAATAAAATAAATACATATTTCAGAAAAACCAAAGCTATAATTATGTCTAGCAGGAAAGTTACAATAAAATTGCAATAGAACCAAATATCCCTTCTAATAATTATACTCATTAAACAGGGTCATATTCTGACAGTGGCTTATAAATACTGCAAAATAAAATATGAATATGCTTTAATAATTAATATTCTAAAGAATATCATAAGTTCTGAAATAATTAATAAAATTGTATTAAGAGGAAAACAAATATAAATGAATTATTCCTTGCTTAACTTGTATTCCTATGAAATTGTTGAGTTAGGGTTACAGAATGTTAGCCAGTTTTGTCAATATGACTCTAGCTACAAATTTTTAATGCCCTTGATATAGTTTAAAATGCATATTGTGAAATCAATTCTGCCTCTTGGAACTCAAGCATAGTCTTTTGGAGAAGCAAAGTCTTGCAATAAGTACTTACTGCACTAACATAAAGTATATCCTTCACTATATTTTCTACAGTTGGGTTAATTAGTACTTAAAATTCTATTTCTATATCAACTATAATTAGCTATCTATCTTTGCTATAAATTTCAGACAAATTGTTATCTTGATGTGTATTCTTTTATAAACAATAAATAGAATTGAATGTTAATTACAATTGGATGCCTTTTTTTACTTGCTTTACTTTGAATTACCAACATTAAGTCTGGGTATGGATTTTCTCTTTGACATCCATATTTCTCACAAGATGCTATTATCTGAGCTATGATACTCGAACAATTCATTTTAGAGAATAACACATTTAAGAAAGCAAATTAGATGGTAAACCTGCAAATGTTTCATCACACCTTTTGTCGTTAAGGAATAGGGTAACCATCAAGTGTCCGAAACACTGTTCTTTAAGCATCATCAAATTTAGTATTAATCATAACACAGGCATTTTTCTAAAACTGATTGCATTTATTTGATACCTTCATGGAAATAATTTCCTAATGTAAACATTTTCTTGATGCCTGAGGATTACAATTATAGATGTTATTGTATTCTTTTATATAAAATAACTGTAAACTGCTGGTCTATAAAATTGTGTATTTCTATATTTGAATGCCCTAAATTTTTATAATTTGCAAATTCGATGTCAGTTTTTCAGAATTTATAGCATTTTTGTAAATGACCAAATGCCAAACTGACTTCCTTATTATAGCTGTGATTAGTATTCACTAGTCATTAATATAACACAAGTTTTCCTTCACAAAAATATAGGTTTGAGTGAAGAGTGTACCATAGAACTTGGCAAAGTTAGTAACAAATGAAATCTTAATTTCATCAGTAAAATGGCAACAATATTATGTAACCTAAAGTGTTGTGCTGAGGTTTAATTAAAATAGAAAACAAAGAGTTCCCAGAGTAATGATCATAAGTGCCATCTATTGCCAGTATTATTGTTTTGTGAATTACATATTTATTAGTAGTTCATATGATTTTAAGAACAGTGCTTTTTAGATTTGACATTTGAGCTGGGATGTGAATGGAGCCAGGCACACAAAAACTGGACAAAAGTTTTTGAGCAAAGTTGCAACTTTAATGAAGAAAACTTTTAAGTCACGGAGATGAAGTCAATATTGCTTTAGTAAAATAGAAATTAAGTTGGAGATGTAATATAAGGGTCAATTCATAAAGAAACTATAGAACATGACTGGAAACCTGATTCTTCCTTGTGTAGTGTAGCCAGAAGGCATTGCGTGAGTTTACATCCTGGAATGGTCATGATTTGATTTAGGTTTTTAAAAATATTACTTCCATTGCTTTTTGTATGGAGAACTATACATGAGTAAGAGTCAAGATACAAAGGCAATAAGCGGTGTAGTGTATGTAAAAAATAATGATGATGCAGATCAGAGTGAGTTTTCATGATGATAAAAAGAGATATGATTAGAAATGAATTATGAAAATAAATTCAACAGTTCTGATAGATTAGATGTGTGAGTGGGATAATTTTTGATCTTCAGAGTTATTTTTGTTAAATAATTTTAGGTAAGAAACAATATTTCTGGATTATAAAGCTATGATTTTACACAAGCTTTCTTGTTTCACTAATACAAGTTATGTGGACGTTTCCTGAGATTTCCATCTGTGATACAAACTTTTGACTGAGTACTAAATTTTGGAAGATTGAGATTGTCTGAAGTTCATATTACTATTATGTGAATATTTATTGCTTGTTTAACTTACATTGTTGTGTAGCTATGTCAAATCATATTGCTATAAATGGAAACATGACATAAGGCTGTAAAAGATTTCATCATCCTCCGGCAAATTCCAGTGATAAGGTGGGTAGGCTGGGTGGCATTTAGTAGTTCTTCAATTATGTTTTTAGAAAGAACACAGTGAAAAATAAAATCACTTAGTATTTTCACTGTCAATAAATAAGACATTAAGTATTGGATAAAAGTGTGCATGTGGTTCATATGCCACACACGCACACACACATGCACACACACACTCATGCACACACTCTCATACACACACACACACACAGAGACCTGTGTTTTATTTACTCTAGTTTCTTCATTTTACCCTAATGTCATACTATAAAGATGACTCAATATCTTTCCTTAAAATGAATCACTTTGTATTTAATTTTGTGCTGGGGTTACATTTAAAAAATTCTGTAACATTTTATGCTGTATGGATAAACGATATGTCTGCCTTCTGTTTTGGGTATTTAATTTGTTTCCAATATTTTATTAGCTAAAACCATAGTGTTCTTGTCATTCTTATAAATAAATATTTGTATTAGTCTGTGACATTTTGAAGAAGATTAAAATTTTATACTTTCAGACATGAAGTAAAGATGGACTATTAATGACATAGCCTACAGAAGAATAAGTAAGTAGGAAAATGGATGGAAGAATGGGGAAATGAATTGATAAATAGGCAAACATCCTTTTTAAAAATATAACATTTGATTTTTATATATAATTAATCAATCATAGATTTAATTGATAGTTTATGCTTCTCCATGTGTTCTTTAAACAAATTTTATCTGAAGAAATAAGCTTTCTTCAATTGTATATTTTCTGTTATTTTGCAGCATCTCAATACAAAACTACTTAGTTGACATTAATTAACTTATAATTAGTTAACATGAATTAACATATAGTTAACATTAATTAACTTATAGAAAATTATAAAATATAGTTCTACTGGATTCATTATACCTCTCCTATGTCAAAGAAATTAAGCAGTTGTAGTTGCTTCCAATTAAATATATTCTAAGAATATATTTAATTAGGCTTACATTTTATTGCTTGGATTTAGTAAAATTTGCTTTCTGATTCTTGATGGGAAGCACAGATCTATTCATATTTTCATGGCTGGGTGCTTACCACATGACAGTGTTCTTGTATATAAGTATATATACTACTTTCTACAAATCCCATTAGTTTGTTATGGATTGAATTGTACTCCCCTTTCAAATTCACAGGTTGAAGGCCTAATCCCCAGTACCTCAGAGTGTGGCCTTATTTTAACATAGGGTCATTACAGTTATAATTACTCAAGATGAGGTCATACTGGAATACAGTGAGCCCTATATATGATCAGTGTCCTTACAAAAGGGGAAATTTGGAGAGAGACATGCACATGGGAAGAACACCATGTGAAGACTGGAGCTATGCCGATGCAAGGTGAAGATCTTAAAGAGAGGCCAGGAACAAATTCTCCAGTGCCTTCAGAGAAAGCATGGTCTTCTTGGCACCTTGATTTTGACCTTCCTGTCTCCAAAACTATGACAATAAATTTGTCACAACAATAAATTAATATTATTCTAAGCCATAGGCTTTGCTACGACAGCCCTAGCAAACTAATACAGAGCTATATATTACAATCATCTTGAAGAAATGGTGGCAAAGAGGTTACATAATCTAAGGTCAACTAGTGATAAATGTTAAAGCTGAGGTTACACTTAACAATCTGGCACCGGAGACTGAACTCTTAACAATTTTGTGAAACTGCCTCATTAAGGTGTCTCTCAACTGTAATGAATTAACTTCTGCTTCTATATCTATTATCTGGTACAGATAAAACAAATTTGTATAACAATGAAAATATTTGTAAATTTGAATTTGTAAACTTTATATACAAATTGACAAATTTGGCTTTAAATATACTGGGAAATGTTTATTATTTGAAATTAATAATCTTTATAGTTATGATTTTAACATGTTATGAAACAGTATGGAATAAGTAAATTTTGTTTAGAAAAATATTCAAGTTACACTATTTGGTCATTAATTGAATGTCAGATACTTTTAATAACGGGTAGTTGGTCACTTTTCAATTGATGTATTTTTAAAGATATCTGACAGACTTGATATTTAGAAGAAAGTTACTGTTTAGCTTTTTTCTCCTAATACAGTACAGTTTCCCAACAGTTCTTTAATATAACATATAGCGATGTGGTGTGTCATGTAAGTAAATGTATTTTGAAATTTACTGTTAGCCCTATACTTTTATGATTTTTAAATGTTTAAGCACAAAACACGTCTTTCCATCTGTAGTAGTTGTAGAGTTGTGGTAGTTGTAGAGTAAGGATCTAAACTAAATTTAAAAGTTTAAGAGGACAGTAGTCTTTTACAAAATGTGCTCGTTTTCCGATCTGTTTTAATCTGTAGTGTCTTATACTGTAGTACTGTGCTGATACAGTTTGGATCTGTGTCTCCACCCAAATGTCATCTTGAATTGTACTCCCATAATTCCTTCATATTGTGGGAAGGACCTGGTAGGAGATAATTGAATAATGGGGGTGGTTTCTCCCATACTGTTCTAGGGTAGTGAATGAGTATCATGAGATACAATGGCTTTATAAGGAGAGATCCCTTTTGCTTGGCTCTCTTTGCCTCCTGACATCCATGTAAGATGTGACTTGCTCCTCCTTGCCTTCCACCATGATTGTGAGGCTTCCCTAGCCACATAAAACTGTAAGTCCAATAAACCCTTTTTCTTGTATAAATTACCCAGTCTCTGGTATGTCTTATTAGCAGCATGAAAACAGACTAATAAAGTAAAATGGTGCTAGTAGAGTGAGGTGCTGCTGAAAAGATACCTGAAAATAAGGAAGCATACTGGAACCGGGTAACAAGCAGAGGTTGGAACAGTTTGGAGGGCTCAGAAGGAGACAGGAAAATGTGGGAAAATTTGGAACTCCCTAAAGAGTTGTTGAATGGCTTTAACCAAAATGCTAGTAATGATATCGACAATGAAATCCTCTGAGGTGGTCTCAAACGGAGATGAGGAACTTGTTGGGAACTGGAGCAAAGGTGACTCTTGTTATGTTTTAGCAAAGATACTGGGAGCATTTTGCCCCTGCCCTAGATGTTTGTGGAACTTTGGACTTGAGAGAGATGATTTAGTGTAACCAGTAGAAGAAATTTCTAAGCAGCAAAGCATTCAAGAGATGTCTTGGGTGCTGTTAAAGCCATGCAGTTTTGTAAGGGAAGCAGAGTATAAAAGTTCAGAAAATTAGCAACATCATCAATGTGAGGAAAATCCCATTTTCTGAAGAGAAATGCAAGTCAGGTGCAAAAATTTGCATAAGTAACAAGGAGTCAGATGTTAATCCCCAAGTCAATGGGGAAAATATCTCCAGGACATGTCAGAGGTCTTTGTGACAGCTCCTCCCATCACAGCCATAGAGGCCAAGGAAAAAAATGACTTTGTGGGCCAAGCCCAGGGTCCCAATGCTGTATGCAGTCTGGGGACTTGGTGCCCTGCCCCTGGCCATTCAAGCCATGGATGAAAGGGGCCAATGTACAGCTTGGGCCATGGCTTCAGGGGATGCAAGCCACAAGCCTTGGCAGCTTGCATGTGGTGTTGAGCCTGCGTGTGCATGGAAGTCAAGAATTGAGATACGAAAACTTCTGCCTAGATTTCAGAGGTTGTATGGAAATGCCTGGATGCCCAGGCAGAAGTTTGCTTCAGGGTGGGGCCCTCATGGAGAACCTCTGCTAGGGCAGTGCAGAAGGGAAATGTGGGGTTGGAGCTCCCACACAAACTCCCTACGGAGGCACTGCTTAGTGGAGCTGTGAGAAAAGGGCCCCCACTATTCTCCTGAAACCCGAATAGTGGGTTCTCCTACAGCTTGCACTCTTTGCCTGGAAAAGCTGCAGACACTGAATGCCAGCCCATGAAAGCAGCCAGGAGGGAGGCTATACTCTGCAAAGCCACAGCAGTGGAGCTGCCCAAGACCATGGGGACCCACCTCTCGTATCAATGTGACCTGGATGTGAAACGTGGAGTCAAAGGAGATCATTTTGGAGTTTCAAGATTCGATTACCATGTTTGATTTTGGACTTGCATTGGGCCTGTAGCTTCTTTGTTTTGGCCAATTTCTCCCATTTAGAATGGCTGTTTTTACCCAATGCTTGTACCCTCATTATATCTAGGAAGTAACTAATTTGCTTTAGATTTTAGAAGTTCATAGGCGAAAAGGACTTGCCTTGTCTCGGTTGAGACTTTAGACTGTGGACTTTTGAGTTAATGTTGATATGAGTCAGGACTTTGGAGGACTGTTGGGAAGGCATGATCGATTTTGAAATGTGAGGACATGAAATTTGGTAGAGGCTGGGGCAAAATGACATGTTTTGGCTCTGTGTTCCCACCTAAATCTCATCTTGAATTGAACTTTCATAATTCTCATAGGTTGTGGGAGGGACCCAGTGGGAGATAATGAAATCACAGGGGCAGTTTCTCCTATACTGTTCCTGTGGTAGTGAATAAGTCTCATGAGAGCTGATGGTTTTTATAAGGAGAAATCCCTTTTGCTTGGCTCTCTTTGCCTGCTGCCATCTACATAAGATGTGACTTGTTTCTCCTTGCCTTCCACTGATTGTGAAGCTTCCCCAGACACGTGGAACTGAAAGTCTGATAAACTATTTTTCCTATATAAATTACCCAGTCTTGGGTATGTCTCTATCAGCAGTATGAACATGGACTAATACAGTGCTATAAATTTTGAAGATAATATTGCACTTCTCATAATTACTCAACTTTAAACATACTTTTTTGTTAAAGAGTTCAAAAGTGATTTTACTTAGCATCAGGTTAGTTAGAGAAAATAATGTTTTTATTTTAGTGCAACAAGCATCCATGAAGAAAATAATTCCCGAGGTTAACAAAGGTATGTAATCCTGTCATGTCATACTATAGAGGAGAAATCTGAGTCTTGGAAAGATGAAATTTGCTGGCTAAATTCCCAGAATGAGTTAGCAACACTGCTTAGTACAATGGCACACTGGTTTTTTGACTCTCAGATTTATGCACTTTTCACTACTGCTTCTCTTGACTTCATTATGTTAGAAAATCATATTTAAAAAATTGTCTTGCTCTATACCTTGTCAACTTGTACCATGTAATAACTCTTTATCCTTTGAAGATAAGCCAGTGTTTGGCATTGCTATTTGCAAAGCCTACTCATTTCTGAAACATTGTTATTGCATCTTCTCCACAATTTTTTAGTTTTGATTTTCTTAAGAATGTATTTTTCTTAAATTATGAATTTTCTGTTAAGTATGGAAAATCACTTTTCTTGTATTCCCATTTTTCTATCTGTTGCCCTTGAGATATGCTCCCTAATTAGTAAAATGGTTGTCACCTAATTAACTGAACTCAAATTTTGATCATCCGTTGCTCACTGCCTTTTTCTTGAGTAAAATAAGCCCTCAGGATATGAAAGCCTGTCATAATAGTTTCTGAATGTGAAGGTTATGGTCCATATCATCCCTGAACATTTTATTTGTCATTCAGCCTCTTCCTAACTTCTAACTAAGAAAATATAACTTGCCACAAAGGTACGGTGCTTATCTCTCTTAACATTTCTGACTCATGCTAACTCATCATTGCCCAAACTAGATTACAGTCACAGTGTTGAAGTCAAAAACATATGTTGTAATTTGAACAACTCCATAAGAAATGTATTTTTTTAAGGAATAAGGGACTGAGGAGAAGTATTGGGGCATTCCCCTTTTCCACATACTGTTGTTTTTTTCATATAATTCAAACACTGTTGAAAAAATATCTGTAACTACAGTGAAAAATTGTTTCAGGTTAGCTGGATTTGGATGGTTGGCTATAAATACAGTGAAGGTTGGCCTCAATTTCAGTTATGCTGAGAACTATCTGAACGTACTGCTTATCATTTTGTTTGAGAAACGTAATCATGTGACTATGAAGCATATGTCACATGAATGTGGTTAGTGGCATTGAAAAAGCATATTGAGTTTAAGTTGATAATTATATTATTTTATAAATACCTAGTTTTCTCCTTAATTGCTATTCACATGCTTGGCTGAGTGGTTACCTTATTATATTTTTCTTTTATTCAGAACATGGCTGTAATCACGTAAGAGAAAGGAGACAATATGTATAAGTAAATGTTCCTTAAACAACATGGTTTTTCTGTAGAATAATGCATTTTCCTAATTAACACCTAATCTCATAGAGGCTACCTTAGCAATTGATAGAAAATTGTATTATTTAATGTGTTAATACATCAATGTACAATTTGGGGAAAATAATCATTGCAGGTCACATTACCCTTAAAACAAAATGCTCATCAGGGAAGGGCAGTAGTTTGACACCTTTTCATACTGTGTTCTGCTGAACAGTTACCAACACAAGTAATTTCAGCCTGCTGGAGGCTGAATACCTCACGGCATGGTGATATCGTTGTGATAGTGAGTTCCAAAAGAAAGATCTGGTCATTAAAAGTGTGTGACATTCCCCCACCCCCACTATTGCTGTCTCTTGCTTCTGCTTTTGCCGTATGATATGCCAACTCCTGCTTAACCTTCTGCCATGAGTAAAAGCTTCCTGAGAGTTCCCTGGAAGCAAATGCTGGCATTTTACTTCTTGTATAGCCTACAGAACTGTGAGGCTAATTAAACCTCTTTTCTTATGAGTTACACTATCTCGGGTATTTCTTTATAGCAATGCAAAAACAGCCTAATACATAGCTTCTTACATATGTATATTTGGGCATGTCACAGATTATTAGTATAGGACAAATTTGAAAAACAAAATTCCTCGATGTAGATATTTATTTTTGTATTGCCTTAGAGAAAAGCTATATTGACTGACACTTGTATACTATAAACATATAAATGAATATGTAATTTCCCCATTTTAGAATTCTACATTTTAACCTGTATTCATTCTGATTTCATACAGACATGTATACAATACATGTAACATTCTACTTTCCTTAAATGATTTACCAGATATTCAACATGATTTACATGACATTTCATTTTTAGCATATACCATATTGTTTTTTATAATTGGATATTTTTCTTGATTTTCTTTTATTTTCATTAATTGCTGTCATATTTCGGTATTATTGCCAATGTTTTTTAATGCCTACTTGTTTATTATAAAGAATATTGCAATGGATACAGATGAATAGATGTATAGAGGGAGGTGTATGGGAAGGGGCACAGATCTTCCATGCCCTTCCTGGGCACACCACCCACCAGGAACCTCCATGTGTTTAGCTATCTATCTGGAAGTGACCACTGCTGATTAGCTTAACTTTCAGCCCCTCTTCCCTCCCTGGAGATTGGGGAGTGGGACTGAAAATCTCCACCCTCTAATTCTGCCTTGGTTTTTCAGGTTACCAACCCTATCCTGAAACTATCAGGTAAAAGACACGCAGAAAAGAGCACCTTAGAGAGCCCAAGGATTTTATAATAGGAGTTGGGAGCAGTGAGCAACAGAAGATCAAAATTCGAGTTCAGTTAATTAGGTGACAACCATATATACAACACACATACATATGTACACACATACACAAAAGGCAAATTCCTGGCTTTCAACCATAAATTCCTTACATCGAAAAAATGTACCTAATCATTAGTAATTACTCCAGTCCACGATATTGTATCAAAGTCTTCCACGGTGAGGTCACTCAAGTTTGCAGGTTTTCTCTCAATCTTGTCAGATTTCAAAACCAGGAGTGGTCTTGGTAAACATACAGCTTCATACTTTCAGGCATCTGGTATAATTAAGCTAAGGGAGGATATGGTCTCTTGCTCTGAGACTCTTTTGCATTGTTGATGTAATACTGCATTTCTTTCAATTAATAACCCATTTATTCATTTCTTTACTCTCAGCTACTATTTCTCTTTCCCTTCGTAAAGATTTAAACCTTTTCATTTTTGGAGGGGACATTGGAATCACCACTGTGCTGCTCTAGATTGCAGGCAGAAATGCTAGTCTAGCAACCAGCATTACCTACTTAATTTCACCTCCATTCAGATAAGATAAAGTTACATAGGTCTAGGAGTTGTGAGCTATTTTTACCACCAGGCAGTATAGCTGCATTGACTCTTAATCTCAATTTTGCTAGATGGGGTGAAGGCGCAACCCACTTCCATCATGCCCTTTGGAATTCTGACATAAGGTGTAAAAATATAGTTACAATTTTTTGTTTAGAAATCATTCCTGCTTTTTGCACTTCTAGCTGTAACCTGGTCCTAGGACCACTGTATCAGGTAGGGGAGGAAAAACAGGAAAACAAGATGACTTGGGGAAGAAATAAAAATAATAATAATTATACCAATGTACTCCTCTCACAGCAAGAATTGCATAATCATACCAGCATCCTCCCTACCCCTCTGCCCCAGATCAACCAGAAAAATGGAAAAATCTAGTAGGGACACTCTAGTGCCATCTCCACGCAATCGTGAAGGCGTGTAAGTTACCCCTTCCTGCATTTATGAGCCCCTGTTTTAGACAACCAGTGTCTTAATTGCTGATTCTACTTCTCTATCAGGTACTCTGAGGAGGATACCCTTCTGCCTATTGCTGGAGACTGCAGGCTGCACAGTGTGTTCCTTGGTCTGAAGAAGCAACAGTCGGTTGTCCAAATCCACACAATAGCTTCTGTTCCGTTTTGTTTGTTTGTTTTTCTTTTTTGTGGCACTCTGAGCATGTGCATCTTCCACTGGGTCAGCAAAGGCCCAATCTGCAGCCAGTGTCTATTCCCATCAAGACCCACGTGTAGCCCTCAGGGCTACCAGCATCAGTCTCTGTTGCCAGCTGTATTTACGGCCTTCCCACCAGTGAATCTGCTTCATAGCCATTGGCAGTCTCTGTCTCCCTTGTTGACAAACAGAACAATTCATACTGGAATTCTGGGCTAAGAAGATGCAGAAGAAACATGTCTAGATTGAGTCCATCTCTGCATTGCTGCAACACCCCCATATCACTCATTTCATGGACCCATGTGGCCACTTCAAGGGACCAGAGGGGGATATCTGCTTTTCAATCCTAGTCACCTTCTGAATCTGAAAGGGAGTTCTTCTGATGGGTATTGATCTGTTCTACTTTGAAGCATCCTTCAAATTTCCATAGAACCAGGCTCCATAGGAAATATCCATTTAAAGGGCCAGATATCCATTGTCCTTTTGCCTGAGAGTATGGCCATGCCATTGGTCACTGCCCATGAGTCAAAAAACCCAAACACAGGAGCTTTCCACTGCTGTTCAATTTTTCCATTACTGTAAGAAAAACTGTATGCAATTCAGCCCAGTTAGCTATTTTTTTTTTACATTATTTGATCAAAAAAACTTAGAGTCACCTAAGTGTCAGCAAACACTTTGTGTACAGCTGACCTAATGATTTAGATATTTGGTCCGTGCTGTCTACAGAGTCCTTCTTGCACCAAATATTTATTTAGGATTTTTTTAGTTTGTGAGGCTACATCAATGAACAAAAACAGTGAGTCCAACTCATGACTGTCTTTTTTGTTTTTAGTTGTACTTTAGGTTCTGGGGTACATGTGCAGATCATGCAGGATTGTTACATAGGTACATACACGGCAATGTAGTTTGTTGCCGCCATCCCCCCATCATCTAAATCTGGCATTTCTCCCCATGTTATCCCTCCCTGACATCCACACCCCCTCGCTGTCCCTGCCCTGGCCCCTTCTAACAGACCCCAGTGTGTGATGCTCCCTTCTCTGTGTCCCTGTGTCCTCATTATTCAACACCCACCTATAAGTGAGAACACGCAGTGTTTGATTTACTGTTCTTGTGTCAGTTTGCTGAGAATGATAGTTTCCAGATTCATCCATGTCCCTACAAAGGACATGAACCCATTATCTTTTATGGCTGAATAGTATTCCATGGTGTATATGTGCCACATTTTCCTTGTCCAGTCTATCATCAATGGACATTTGGGTTGGTTCCAGGTCTTTGCTATTCTAAACAGTGCCTCAGTGAACATACGTGTGCATGTGGCCTTATAATAGAACAATTCATAATCCTTTGGGTATATACCCAGTAATGGGATTGCTGGGTCAAATGGTATTTCTGTTTCTAGATCATTGAGGAATTCACACTGTCTTCCACAATGTTTGAAGTAATTTACACTCCCACCAACAGTGTAAAAGTGTTCCTATTTCTCCATGTCCTCTCCAGCATCTGTTGTCTCCAGATTTTTTTAATGATTGCCATTCTAACTCTCATGAGATGGTATTTCAATGTGGTTTTGATTTGCATTTCTCCAATGACCAGTGATGATGAGCATTTTTTTCATGTTTTTTGGCCTCATATATGTCTTCTTTTGAAAAGTGTCTGTTCATGTCCTTCGCCCACTTTTGGATGGGTTTGTTTGTTTGTTTTTTCTTGTAAATCTGTTTAGTTCTTTGTAGATTCTGGATATTAGCCCTTTGTCAGATGGGAAGATTGAAAAAAAATTTTTCCCATTCTGTTGGCTGCCAGTTCGCTCTAATGATTGTTTCTTTTGCCGTACAGAAGTTCTGGAGTTTAATTAGGTCCCATTTGTCAATTTTGTCTTTTGTTGCCAATTCTTTTGGTGTTTTAGACATGACGTCCTTGCCTACACCTATGTCCTGAATGGTTTTGCCCAGGTTTTCTTCTAGGGTTTTTATGGTGTTAGGCCTTAAGAGCATGATAAATATGTTCTTTTTGATGCCATGGTGCTTTAATATGTATAAATAGTCAAGGTACATAAAAATATTGAGTAGAAGCTGATCAGAAATATTATAGATGTGATTTCTAATAAATTGATTTTTTGACTACTTCAATTTTAAGAGTAGCTTTAAAAAATTGATAGTTGGTTCATTATAGATGCATATTTTTTAGATGAATAAATACCTCTGGGATCAAATATGTTTAAATAGGGGTTTCACCTTTTGATTCCATTCTGGAAATTTTTCACTGAATTAACTATTTAGAAATATGCAGTAATCAACATAGAAATATGTTTTGATGCTGCCTACTTTTTAGAGAATTAATATCAACAAATATTGTCAGCTAAAAAAAAAAAAGGCCAATGTCTTAGATACTGTAAAGAATCAAGTCATAGTAAAATTCCCAGAAAATAAAGCTTAATTAGTGAATTGCATGGTCTTTTTCTGAGTTCACCATATATTCGCTCTCAAAGTCCCAATAAAATACCTATTTTATTGAGTATTTATCTATTTATTAAGTAAAATTAAAGTTATCTAGTCAATTAAAAAATACTAGAAAAAAGTAAAACTAAAAATTATATATTTAAGTAATTGAAAACTAAGAGTTATGACCAACCTATTTCTAAAAGTGAGAAGATTTTTCACTAGGTTAAAAGAATTGGATACTCATTGAGAAACATAATTGGTGGCTTGTAGATGTAAGACTGTATTAATCAGAATGGCATGGTTTGCTTCTTAGTAGCTGAGAAGGTGCAAGCCTTCCCAGCAGATTACTGCCTGCTGGTTTTGAGATGCTTTATTTTCACCAATGATAAAAACTGGGCAACTAGAAATAAATTATACTTTTCTTCTTTATCAATTTATATCTTGCCGGTAACTTTCAGAGTCTGCTTCTCTCATATTTAGTCTATCAGAATGCTGGGTAAAGACTGGTGGCCACAGTTTTCATCTGGACATTATAGCCCCACCACTTTTATGGGCAAAAGCAAAATCAGAAGGAGGCATAGGGAAATATATTTTCAAATTAAAGTACCTAAAAGGCAGTCCATTGTAAAATAAGAGTACCCAAGTCTAGGAACGTTGTGCCATGTAAAGGTACCGCAGACACCCGGCTTTATGTTAAGAGAGATATCCATCCACCTCAGACTGTAGATTAGAAAGCAGGATGCTCCAAACACCTACACAAGCAGTGGAAACAGCAGGGAAATAGTCTCATATTTTCTTTCTTGGGAAACACTACATCTGCTTGGGCATCTATTTCACCAAAGATAGATAAGCCGAAAAAAAATTTAAAATCTGAAGTAGGAAATATATTCTGATAAATAAGACAAAAGAAATAATATCTTACAGACTGGTAGATAAAGCTACCTCAAATTAATCAACTAAAGGAAAAATATTTAGAAAGGTTAGGTTTATGCTTGTAATAATGTACAAGACAATGTCACCTCTGTGAAATGGAGGTGAGGGACTATAAAGCCACATCTGAAAGAACGATCACAGACCCAAGATTCATAACATCCTATTGAGAAACAAGCACTCAAATGGAAGTAGGGAAACTATAAGGTAATTGAAAATGTAATAGCAAAATTATGATCCATTCACTTTGCAGGCTAGGAAAAAAGCACACTCAAGAAAATTACAATAATTATTCTCAGGACATTTGGAGATGTTCTTTTAGAATCACAAGTGTAAGGCCAGTAATGCAAACTTAATAAGAATGAGATGGTTGACATTAGGGATAAAGAAATGAAGATACAAACTTTTATTATAGTTTGTTAACATATAAGAAAGGAAAAATAATCAAACTTTTAATACGAAAAGAACTCTCAGATTGGAAAAATTACCTGGATAGTTATTCTCAAAGAGTTTACTAAATCTAGACAAAATTCATGAAAAGAGGATCATGCATTATATTTTGAGTTACAGTGACAATGGAAAAAAGACTCCACATATATCCACACAAAACTACAGTTTACTTACAAAAAAAAAAAAAAACCCCCAAATACAAGCAAAATTGCCTTCCAACTTCATCTCGAAAGACTAAATGTCAGGAATGTGTTGATCAATATTTAGAGGTTTAAAAATTTTATGATTTTTTTTTTGTTAACTAGATATAACATTGGGTACACAGAATGAGCTCAGCTGCATACTCCAGTCATCACAGAAGAAAAAGACCAAGTTTGCCAATATAAAATTGGTGCCAAGAATATTGTGTCCTGCCCTAAGAAACTGACTTCTTCACTCACTGTGGCAACTACATTCCTATATTCTAGATGGATGCCTCAGAATTTGTAAGCTTGTCAATATTAAAATTTCAGATTATTTACTATCTGATTCTATTCTCCCCAAACAAATTATTTGTTTGCAAATTGGCTGCCAATGTCAGATACCTTAAAAGAGAAATTTTTTTAGCAGGAAAAATTGCATCCAGATATCCTTTGAAGTTATAACTTTGCAGCACTTGAATACGGCATATGGCTGAACACCAATGTAGAGTATTTTAATTGAATTAATCCTTAGGGAGCAAAACATATTCTTTGTGTGTGGGAAAAGTCTGCATCTAAAAGACTTGGGGCTAAACTTTGAATTGTTAAAGATTTACTAATGGATTTCAGGCTTTTGAGGATCTGGCTATCTGGTTTTTACCTTTCTTACTTAAAATTCTACTTTAGGTACTAGGTTACAAGCATCCGTTAATTTCACAGTAACTGCAGAAGAAAATTCTACTTTTTTCTTTATGTCTTATGTGAGATAATTGAGTCTCCAAAAAGATAAGAAAATTGACAGTGTTCATAGTTTGCTGTTTTGAAAGCCATTATCTTGTATTATATAGCATATTACAGAGACATTTGTGCAATATGCAGACAATAGAAATTCATTTTCACATAAATTTCACCACCACCTTTAAAAATCCTGCTTTGGTAAATTAAAACTCATTGCACTCATTTTAATTCCTAGCATTTGCTTACAAAGAAAATAATATAAACATGCTATAAATGTTTTAAAAATGTTACATGTTGAAGCAAATAATGTGGAGTTTCCTAACATCTGATGTACAGAAAAATGTTCATCAATCATACATCATTGCAGTAACACTTGAATTGCCTCACCTTCTCCTGAACATATATTCTGTGGATAAAATTGGAAATAATAGCAGTTGCAGCTATTCTTACTAGTATCACCAGTAAGCATCTATCATATGTTTAAAAGGATAAGCTCACAATTTTTAAACAAGAGTATAGTTCATTTTAGGCATACTAAAACAATAAAAATGATAAGATGAGAAGGTTTTTCTTAAAATAGTATTGAGAAAATGCTAATTCCTTGATTAGAGTAAAAATTCTGGGAATGATATACTGTGGCTCTTGTATCTGCTTTCCGAGTAATAACACCTTTTTCAGAAATATAACCCATGTTGCAGCTCAGTGGCCTTCCTTTTTCTGTTTTTCTTTTGTAGATACTTGATGCCTTTGTGCCAGCCTAACACATCTAACTACAGCATTGGTAGAGGCTAGTTATCCTTTGGCTAGATGTGCATATTAAAATTTGTTGAGTCACATGTTGAAGGATGTGGCTACTTGAGTTGTTATGTTTTATTCTGGTAAAGAAAAACGGAACTTAAATGAAATGCAAAGCAGGAATGAATGTTTTCTGAAATTGAAGCTTTGAATAAGCCCAGGAAGTGAAACTTGCCATCATATCACCGTATATGTCTGAAATAAGAGACTTACTGAAATGGGACCACTGAAGTCAGGAAAAACTGTTATGTCACATATGATAATTTTTTGGTATGAATCATATTTCTTTTACGTGGGGAAAAGATGGAATTGTTTACTTGTGTCATATGCAAGAACTCCTTAGCCAAAACCATAATGAAAAATAAAATTATCCCTTTTCATCTGGAGACAAACTGCATATATCAATTATTTATCACGGCATAAGAAATTATCTCAAAATTAGTGATTTGAGATAACGGTAAATATTGGCTGGGCTGTTTTGAACTAAGTCTCATGAGAGATTGCTAGCAGACATCACAGGGCTACAGTCTTTAAAGAACCAGGTTTACTGGGGCTGAAGATCCACTTCAAAGTTTACTCACATGCCTGGCTGGTAGCTGGTATTGATTGTTGGTGTGAAGTCCTAGTTTCTTTCCAAGTGGGCATCTGTAAAGGGATGCTTCAGTGTCCATATGGCATGTTGGATGGCTTCTCCCAGAGGAGTGTGATATGAGAGACAAAGGCAAAACTTTCAGCATCTTTTTTGGCCTGGCCTCTGAAGTCACACACCATCATGTCCACAATATCCAACTGGTCCACAAATCACCTTTATTCATTGTGGAAAGAAAGTACACACACATATAAATACAAGTAGATGACTGGTTAGCTCAGTCCATCTTTTGACTTTCAATGATTCATGCCTTCAAACCCACTCCTTCATAAAAAGAAGTCCACATCTTATCTCCAAATTCTTATTCATTTCCAATGTCAGCTCAAATACAGGGTATTTTCTATGAAATCAGGTTCAGATAGGGGTAAGACAGCTCAGGTGTGGCGGTTAGAGTGCAAGCCTTCTCAATAAGAATCTGTGAATGAAAGACACAAGTTCTTGCTTCCCATCATCCCCACAGGCCCAGCAAACAATGGTGGAACAGGCAAAGACTAACTGGCATTTTCATAATGACCTTCATTTTCATAATGGGGAAAAATAGGAGAGACACAGTCGTCACTGTTCCATAACATTTCTGAATCTAGAGCAGCACATGTTGTCAGTTCCTTGGTTAGGGCTCAATGTCTGAGGATAATGTACTGTGGCTCTTGGATCTGTCCTAGGAGTAATTTCTCCTTTTACATGAAATGTTGCCCATATTTGCTGCTCAGTAGTGGCTTTCTCAACCTGCGTACTGCCTACGGAATTGTTAGTGTACATCACATCTTTTTCATCTCTTGCTGTCATTGTTCCTTTTGTTTCAAGTTGGCAGTGTCGGACAGTTCTCTTAAAATACTTCTTGGGTCTCCTAGGACTGTTATTGGGTGGGCTTCACTAGACAAAAGACACACCTGCATATGCTTTGAGCTAAATCTTTTTCTATGTGTGTTTCTTAGGCATACACTGCTAAAATTGTCTTGTATTCTTCGAAATTATTGGCATATAAAGTTCACTGAGATAGATATTCATGAGATTTTAATAAAGGATTTTATGGTCACACCCTTGATTTTACTATTAGACCATTGTGGTAGGCAGATTATTAACCTAAAAAGATGTCCTTTTCCTAATCTCTGAAACCTGTGAATATGCTACCATATATGATAAGAGGAAGTTTTGCAAATATAGGTAACTGGAAGGTCTTAAAAAGGGGAGATTATCCTGGATTACCTGGGTGGGCCAAATGTAATTACAAGAATCTTGATAAGAAAGCCAGGAGAGTCAGAACCAGAGAAGGGGATGTAATGACAGCATCAGAGGTCAGACTGTTGTGGCCATGACCCAAGGAAGGCGGACAACCCCTAGATGGAGAAAAAAGCAAGAAACAGATTTCCCATTAGAGACTCCAGAAATATACGGCTGTACTGACACCTTGGTTTCAGCCCTTCAAGTCCCATTTTGGATTTCTGACATCCAGAATTGTGGAATAAAAAATTTGTGCAGCTTGATACCTACATGTTCATAGTAATTTGTTACAGCAGCAAGAGGAAACTAATAAAACTGCATTTTCTCAAATATGCCTTCAAATTATCTTCAACCAAAAGACATTACTTAATATTAAACATATTTTACCACCTGAAGAGCCTGAGAATTTTCAAACCCTGGAGGTCCTTAGTTTTTTATATTCAATTATTCCTTTTAAAAATCAGTCTCTTGATTTTACTGTAAGCACCAAGAAGAAACCACATGGCACCTTCTATACTCTGCATGGAAATATCTTTATCTAGACTACACAGAATATTATTTTTTTCTCCTTTCCAAATTCTAGCAGACACATGTTCTGTTACTACACAGGCTTTGCTTTCTCAATTCCAGTGATTCCAAAGTCACCATTACTATGTCCACAGTATCCTGTTGGTCTCACAGGGTAGTCCTATTCAGTGTGAGAGGGGACTCTACACTAATGTGGATATTGGAAGCTGAAGGTTATTGATGGTCACTTTGGAGATAACCTGTAGCTTTGAGACCACCAGTTAGATTAGTGGTGATATTTCAAAAACTTGAGAAAACGTAGTCAGAATTATACTTTCCGAACAATATTCTACAGTAATTGTTACCATAGGAGACAAATATCTTAGTCCCTTTGGGATGTTGTAACAGAATGCCATAGACCAAGTGGCTTATAAACAATAGAAATTTATTTCTTATAGTTCTGGAGGCTGAAAACTTTAAGATTAAGAGGGCAGCAGATGTGATATCTGATGAGAGCTAACTTCCTGATTCATATAGTCAGCCATCTTCTCAATGAGTCATCACATAACAAAAGGGGCAAAGGAGGTCTCTGATGTCTCCTTTATGTGGGCACAATCTCATTCACAAGGACTTCACCTTTAGGACCCAATCACATCTCAAAGCCTCCACTTTTAATACCATTACATTGGATATTAAGTTTCAACATACTAATTTTGGGGGGACAGAAACATTCAGTCTATAGCAGATGGTATGCATGCGTGTTTGTGTGTGTATGTACATACACACACACAGCATCTGCTATAGGCTGAATTTTATATATACAGTATGGACACATATATAAGTCCATATGTATTTATATATAAATATATAATATAATTATTTTATTATTTATATATTTATTGTGGAAGATATATTTTAATATATTATAAATATATTTTGATAAGCTATTTTATAATTATGTTAATATTTTTCTAATATATTTTATTAACAATATAAAATAATTTGCATATTTTATAAAGTATGGACTTAACCAAAAACCATTCTTGTCTAACTGGAGAAAACTTGGAATTATATTCTTGGTAAATACATGTCATTAAATAAAAGTTTCAGTGTAAAATACAATTTTTACTAAAATGATATATTTAATTTAGTATAAATGAAGCTTTCTTTAAAAATATGTACCTACTCTTATTATTTCTCTAAGAAAATTTCTACTTGTCTTTTCTCTTGCTATGTTTCTCATATAATTCATCACACCACCGATTATTTAAAGAGTAGAAGCTATAAATCACATTTTTTCCTCAAATTACTCTTACTTGGACAGACACAGGAAGAAGCATGTTTTGTTAATCATTCCTATGTATATATGTACTCGGCACACACCTACCTGATTTAAATTCTCTATTTCTAAAAAGCCAACCTGTTATATCCAGCCTCTCCTGCAAGCTAGCATTCCTTCCCCATTTTCTGCTCTAATCATCGCTGTTTAAATCCAACTGTTTTGTGTCTGGATATGTGACGTGAGATATAAATACAACATTTTGATGGTTAACACTTTCAGCCACTAGCAGCAACGGTGTACATTCCTCAATCTGTTGGTCAAGAAGGGTCGGGGTCTGAACAAATATAATACAGGCCAGGTAGAATTATCTGGACTCAATCAGTTATGAAGCATTGACAGAGACTTGCGGACTTGCATGGACACTAGAGCACGCGGACAGCATACACACCAAGGGGTCAAGGCGAGGACATTGAGAACTTCAAGCTGGATCCAGGGATGCTGGAAGGGAGGTGAGAGGGCACTGAAAAGAAACCTACAGCTGTAACACATCTCTGTAAATATCTCCATCACTGCTTTGGGTCTGTCTCACCTGTCATTTTGACACAACATCGTTGCAGTCAACATGTTTTTTACAGTGTGAAACTTGGTTGCTACTGACTCCCAATGTCGATGCTTTAAGAAAATATTCTTGGATTTTCTTCCTCATCTCTGATTTTGGCCTCTAATTTCTCATCTGCATTTCCTGCATTAACATTTAACTTTATAATTGACTTCTATTCTTTTTCCAATTTAGCAGCTGTCATGGCTCCATTGTGATTCCTCACTTACAATTAAATACTTCTTGGCAGCTGTAATTTCTCCAATTAAAAAAAAAGAAAAATATAATAGTAAAGGTACACGCAAATTTCTAAGAAAACTACAAATACCAATAATTAACTGTAAGAACCACATGATTGTTGATGCCATGAATAAATAATTTAATGTATAACTGAAGTAACTAGACAGATTTATATCATTTGTGTGTGAGTATGTTTATGTATTTTCCAGCTAACTCAAATATGCTAATTCAAATATAAAAATTAGATCAGATTAAACCACCTTATGATGATAATCTGAATCTGAGTATCACTGTATTAGATCATATTGTTCTAGTTTGGATAATTTTAGAATTCAGAAAAGTAAAATGAACCAAACTCGCTGATTCCTGAAAACTTCATCTTCTCTGTTCTTTTTTTATGTAAATAAATGTCAAGTAAAACATTTTTTTAACGGTAAGAGTTAATGTTAGGCAGAACTCCTAATGCATGGAAAGAACGTCTTGTAAGTGTCACTGAAAAATTGCTTACAGCAAAAGTCTATGAGTCATCTGTGAATTGTTCCCCCTCATCTCCACATTCAACTCACATGCAAATCTTTTGGCATTACTTCTGAAATGCACGTTAAAGCTAACAATTTATATCCATTTTTAGTGCCACTATTGTAGTCCAAATGATCATCTCTTTTCTAATGTACTGTAGTGGTTTTCCCACTTCTTCTCTGCTGTTCTCATGCCTGCTGTTACCTCCAGCTGCCTAATCTATCCAGGCAGTCTTAACACTTTTCTTGCAGTCTTGTTTAAACCATGGGCTGTTTCTCAGAATAATTGCTTTCAAAATAAAATATTTGGAATTACAGGAAAAAAAAAACTATATTCAAAGGTGTCCTAACTTATTATGCAATGATTTATATTTTAGTAAATCAATTCACGCCATTATTCTGTTCAATGAAACCTCATTATACTAAGAGAAAAACTAAACTACCTATCATGATCACCTAGATTCAACTACCTGCCTCTCTAATATCTATCTTCTGTCCCTTGCTTACCAGTCTCTGGCTAAATGTATTTTCTTTCTTTCAATATCCAAACTCTTTCCTTCCTCATGGTTATTAAATTTGAAGTTCCTTATTTTTGTTTCACGTGTCATCTCACTTTAAATCTTCTGAAAGCCAGTACTATTTATTATTGTACACTAAATTTCCATAAAATAAAAGTACATAAAATGTTGGTCTTAATTCTCTTATTGATTAAATTAGAAATTACAAATATAGAATTATCATTGTATTCAAAGGCTATTTGTTGAAAGCTTTGTTCCAAAAACCTATAGATTAATAAAAAAAGATATTTGCATTGTATGAACATTTTGACTTTTTCCAATATCACATATGATATATTGAATTTGGACATTATAAAAATTCAATGTTTTCTTGATAAGTGTTACTGGCATATTTAAATAAGAGAGAATGGAGTTCTAAAAGTAATCATTTGAGGCCAGGCACAGCGGTTCATGCCTGTAATCCTGGTACTTTGGGAGGCCAAGGTAGGTGGATCACTTGAGGTCAGGAGTTCAAGACCAGCCTGGCCAAATGGTGAAAGCCCATCTTTTTTTTTAAAAAAGTAATCATTTGAAATTGCTTTGTCTATTTTCCCATAAGATATTAAAAAAAATTAACAGACATCTTTTTGCTACATATATATATGTAGCAATATTTATCTATATTTTCTCTATATATATGCTATATATACAAGAATCACAAACTCAAATATTAAAATACATTACTTTTACTTTTTGACCTAATGAAGTCTATACATAAATCAAGTTATCCTTTAGTATATGCTGTGATTTCAATTAGAAATTTATGAATCTATCACTGTTTAATCTGCTAAGCTCAGCAGTATACAGTAATCATGGGTGACAGAAAGAGGACTTAAGATCACTAATTGCCTGCAAATTATTGAAGGGTAGTCCAAGAAAGATTCAACTGGGCGTGAGTTATTTATGAAGAGTAACTGAAACAAAGTGCCATAGCATTCATGAAATTAATGAAGGAAAACTCATAAAATCACATTTCAAGGGAATTTCCTTGGGGTTAGAATTCAAAAGAATGCCATTTTGTTTTCCTGTCATTCATTGTAACTTAGTATGACATTTAAAATAATTTGCATAATATGATTAGGTAAAGAAAGAGGGGATGAGTTTTTTGTTAGAGATATGTTTTTTAAAAGTACAAGTACCATTATAGTTTAAATTTCTGATGGAATTTGAGATATTTTTCTCCAAAAGAATGAATTTTTGCCAATGCTGGGTAAGTTTCTTGGTGATTTTTCCTGCATTTAATCTTGGAGATTAAGTACAAATTAAAGAGCAAATTTTCTCAAATTTACTTGCAAAAAATGATATGAGTAAGAATAACATATGAGACACAGTATGTAATTTATAAAGTATATCCACAGATACTTGCTAATTTATCTCTTTCCAAAGATATATTTGTGATGATAAAACTAATAGATGTCTTAGTCACATATTTTTATTCATACCTGAATAGAAAAAAACAATTTTCTTCTTATTACTCCAAACTCCATGACTCTATTTTGGAAGATAAATAAATAAATGCTTATGTTCCACAGATATTTTGTTATTTCACCAACACAGTATAAAGAAAATAAATAAGTATTAACATAACAACATGAGTAGCAGAGACATTGAGAAAATAAAACTTTCTAAATGAGACACATAATTTAGATCTGGTAAAAATTATGCTAATATATGTAGCTCCACCTTCTCTTGCCTTCATCAGGTCACCAGTAGTCATTTAGAAGGATACGTAGGGCTGGGTATAGTGGCTCACACCTCTAATCCCAGCGTCTTGAAGGAGTTTGAGACCAGTCTGGGCAACAAAGTGAGACCCAGTCTCTCCCAAAGTACAAAAAAATAAAATGAGCTGGGCATGGTGGTGAGTGCCTATAGTCCTAGCTATGGGAGGCTTAGGTAGGAGGACTGCTTGAACTAAGGAATTTGAGGCTACAGTGTGCCAGGATTGTGCCCCTGCATTCCAGTCTGGGCAACAGAGTGACACATTATCAAGAAGGAAGGAATGATGGAAGAAAAGAAGGAAGGAAGGGAGGGAAGAAAGGAGGAAGGGAGGGAGGGGAGAAAAGAGGGAGGGAGGAGGGAAGGAAGGGAAAAATACTTGCAATTCCTCAATAAACATTGGAGGGGACTATTTAATAAAGAATAGACTCTATTGTACATATGTTCTAAATTGAGGATGAAGTAGGCTGAAAGCTAGTTTTAATCTTAAAATATCAGTCAAAACATGGTTATTTCTTGTGTTAAGAAAACAAAGTTGATGATCATAACTCAAAGATTTTGAAGAGCAGTGACACACATCAGGTCTGTACCTGTGCACTACTAAACAGAATTTGAAATTTCTCCCGCAATAATGAAATTCGTCCTTCCAACAATGTTTGAGATGAGAACATTGTTGGAAATATCTCCATATATGCTCTGTTATTAGCATTTTATTCTGTGATTATATCCCTAAGATTCTAAAACTTTTTTTTATCTTACACAACTTGTTTTCCTTGAGAAAAGAAGAGGGAAAACTTCTTGACTGGCTAACATCAACTGGGAAAATATCACTATTATTTTATTTGAGCAAAGGCTCCTCTAAGATTAACTTGACCACCTTATAATTTTACGTATTTCTGTTTTTTTTTCTGATATTTGACTATACTGTGAGAGCATAGACATGTTTTTTATTTCTTTCTCAAGAAAAGAAACATAAAACTGTTTTTCTAACTGTAATTGTTATTTGTTTTTCCTAAAAAATGCACTGGGTAACAACTCCTGACAATCTCTCTCCAGTGTGAGGGAGTAGTAAGTCACAATCTCTCTAGATTTTCACTATTATGTTCTTTTATTATGACAGTAAAACCTTTGTCCCAGAACATTTCAGTCAGGAGATACTGATACAAATAAATCTGACAGGGGGATACATAGAAGAGACAGGAGCACACCTGGGCACCTGCCTGACTGGGCTTAGCAGGGAGCCAGGAAAAGCTCTCCGATATGGAAAATGGTGAGTGAGTGAGAGCCCTCTAGGGGATTCTTACTCTTCCCCAGGGACAGATGCAAGACTGGGAATGGGAGAATCCCCCTTACCCTTGCACCTCCTCACTGAGCCTCTAGACTGAGGCAGAGGGCCATGCAGACATTTTGCAGGGGGCAAATTTTAAGTCCAAAGGGATCTGTAAAAGCCTTGGGCCCCAGAGCAAACAATCATTGGTGCCATAGCCCCAGTAGAGGCCACAGCCACAGTGCCTGAAAGCAGCAAGATTGTTCTACCCTCTACTCACCAGACAAAGCTCAGCATCAGCTTCCAGCCCAGCAATTCCACTTTTGTGTGAACTCAGCCAGTGGCTGCAGCTTCCTAGTGTCCCAGGAAGCACTCAGATGGTAGGTCAGGCAACCCCACCAAGCCCCGCCGCTAGTAGCCAAACATTCAGACAGCAGAATAGGGCAGATGTGGCAAAGATATGGCCTGTCTTCCAACTGTGACCCCTGCCTGAAGGAGCCCTGTGAACCAGAGCACCCAGCAAAAGAAGGTACTGGTACAAAAACAGACATCTAGACCAATGGAATGGAATAGAGAATTCAGAAGTAATGCCACACACCTACGACCATCTGCTATTTGACAAAGTAGACAAAAAAAACGAGCAATGGGAAAGGACTCCCAATTTAATAAATAGTGCTGAGATAACTGGCTAGCTGTATGCTAAAGATTGAAGCTGGAACCCTTCATTATGTCATATAAAAAGATCACTCAAGATGGATTAAGACTTAAACGTAAATCCTAAAATGTTAAAAACACTGGAAGATATCTAGGAAATACCATTCTGGACACAGGCTGTAGCAAAAATCTCCTAATGATGATGCTAAAGGCAAATGCAACAAAAGAAACATTGACAAATAGAAGCTAATTAAACTAAAGAGCTTCTGCACAGTGAAAGCAACTATCTAAATATACAGACTAAAGCAACAGACTAAATATACCTATGCAATGGGAGACAATATTTGCAAACCATGCATGCAACAAAGGTCTAATATTCTGAATCTATTAGGAACTTAAATTAGGCTGGGCGCGGTGGCTCACGCCTGTAATCCCAGCACTTTGGGAGGCCGAGGCGGGTGGATCGCGAGGTCAAGAGATCGAGATCATCCTGGCCAACACGGTGAAACCCCGTCTCTACTAAAAATACAAAAAAATTAGCTGGGCGTGGTGGCGTGTGCCTGTAATCCCAGCTACTCAGGAGGCTGAGGCAGAAGAATCGCTTGATCACAAGAGGCGGAGGTTGCAGTGAGCCGAGATTGTGCCACTGCACTCCAGCCTGGTGACAGAGCAAGACTCTGTCTCAAAAAAAAAAAAGGAACTTAAATTAATAGACAAAAACAAGCCCAATACACAGTGGGCAAAGGACATGAACAAATACTTTTCAAAAGAAGACATACATGTGGTCAACAGGGAAAACATGCTCAACATCACTAATCATTAGAAAAATGCAGATCAAAACTTGCATTTCTCAAGTGAGATAACCCTCTCATGCCACTAAGAATGCAAATCAAAACTTGCATTTGTCAATGAGATACCTTCTTGTGCCACTAAGAATGGCTATTATTAAAAAGTCAAAAAATAACAGATGCTGGTGAATTTGCAGAGTAAGAAGATGCTTTATATGCTGCTGCTGGAAATTAGTTCAGCCGTTTTGAAAAGCTGTGTGGTGATTTCTCAAATAAAACAGAACTACCACTTGACTCGACAATCCCGTTATTGAGTATACAACCAAAGGAATAGAAATTTTTCCACCATAAAGACACATGCACCTGTATGTTCTTCACAGTACTATTCACAATACCAAAGACATGAAACCAACCTAACTGCCCATCAATATAGAGTGGATAAAGCAAATGTGGCACATTTATACCATGGAATAGGCAGCTATAAAAAGAATGAGATCTTGTCATTTGCAAAAACATGAAAAAATCAAGAGGCCATTTTCCTAAGTGAACTAACATAAGAACAGAAATCCAAATGCCACATATATTCACTTATAAGTGTGAGCTAATTGTTGAATATATATGGACACAAAAAAAGGAACAATACACACCAGGTGTATGAGGTGGAGGCTGGGGAGAAGGAGAGCATCAAAAACCTGTCAGGTTGTATGCACATTACCTGAGTTACAAAATAATCTGTATACCACACCCCTTGACACTCAATTCAGCTACACAACAAAGATGCACATGTACACTTGAATCCCAAATAAAAGTTAAGAACAGCATCAGCATCAGACAAAATAAATGCTCCAAGAACTAGTGGCTATAACTCACCTGTGCTTCACAATCTACTTTTCTGTCCTGCCACGTTATATCTGTCACTTTCTCTCTCTCCTGTCTGAAGCCATTGGGGCATAAAAATTCTTTTTGCTGTTAATGTTGAGTTAACAATGGCAGCAGGACCACAAATAGCCACTTAAGTACCAGTGCAGCTGTTTTCTCTTGATGTTCAGAATGCTGAAACAGAATAGTAAATTGTCTTTCACAGGTGGTGAATACATCAACACCAATAGTGTTGATACATCAACACTCAACGTGCCAAATATTTGTTTTCCCTCCCCTTTTATTTTATTTTATTGGATATTTTATTTTATTCATAAATATTTTTTACATTATTCCCATCAGAACTTATGGAGAGGACAACCTTGGGAATAGTAAAAGCATCCCGCCATTTAGAATCACCCTTCGCTCCGACACAATAAATATGAATCAAATTTGTGAGACTCTACCAAATTTTTCCTTCTGGCTGATTGCTTCTCAGGAGGTTCCTTACATCTTCCTGCCTGGGCAAGCTTGATTTCTCGGATGAGCACAAGGTGGTTTTTCACTTGTATTTCTGCTGCTCTGAGTTATGCTAGTCAATTCCCTTGACCACAACATGAAAAAAGATGTAAAAAACAGTTTAAAACAAGAAAGCATAGGGTATATCCTGTTGAATATTGCAGTTTTGACACAAAAGTAGTGTCACCAGTCTGTTTTCCTTTTATAACCAGAACCACCATTCCAAGATGGTGCTTTAAAGATACACTACTATTTATTTTCTATGAATTAATATTGACTTCCTTTTGCACTTTTGCGCCACTGAAAGAGAAGAGGAAAGGAAAGAAAAATATCATTGCAGTTACCGTGTTTCATAAATGAGTCTACTGGCAGATGTGCTTATATATATGTGTGTGTATGTGTTTATTTAAAACAATACCAGGTATTCTTGAATGGAAAATTAGAAAATGGAATAGGCAAGTAGATAATATCATAGTAAAAAAAAAACTCCATTCTTTAGGCTATATTTAACAATGTTAACACATCCTCTTGCTGAATGTGTGTATTCTCCCCAGAAAATCAATGAATATTATCATTGCAACAGCAAATTTAAAACAGGAAAAACAAAGTCAATGCACTGCTGTCATTTACACTTGTACATTTATTCCATGCTTTTTGGCCTGGATTTGCTCTGTTAATTGTCAGCTATGCTCAGTTCTTCTCATGCTAATCATTGGGTTTTGGCTTTTTTAATGTAATCTTAAGTTTTATTCGTTTCTTTTGGTCCTGTAGACAACTTATAAAGTGAAAATAAACTAAGTTCTACGATCCTATGTTTCTTCTTTCCTTAGGACATAACATTTATCTCCAACTGAGAGATTTTTGTTTTTCTAATAACTGCATAACAATTGATTCTCCATCCCATTTTAATAGCATTAAATTGTTTACTTTGAACTTGCCATGATTAAATGTCATAGTAATTTTTCACCATATCCACTTTCTTTTTGATACTCCAATTTGCATTATTTCTGACTAATATGCAATCACCTAATTGTTGACAAAGTACTAGATATCATATTGCTTATTTGCAAAAATAATTTTCATATTTAAAATTTTTATTTAAATATATCTATTGTATAGTATCCTAACTTAATGGTCTTCTTCCTGTTTTGAACTCTAACCACCATGTGGGGTGCTAGGAAAGACCAAGGATGTAGCCTAGACTTCCGCACTTGCCAGGCTGTAATAAGGAGGCCCAAACCCCTTAATGTGGAGATTTTGCTAGAAGGTGGAGTAGAGAGCTGGGACTTTCATCCCCACTGAGCTGTAATAAGCCCCAAGGTACTAGCAACAACCATATGGAAAGCTTAAATTTCTACTGTATCTGGTAATAATGAGGTATATTTCCCTCTCTCTCTGTGGTCATGTCTGAGAGAGTCTGTTGCAGGTCCCCTCACCACTACTAGGTAGTAAAATGGCTACTTCGCCCTCCCACCAATGGAGGCCATGGGAAATTGGAATTTCTTCCTCAATAGAAGAAAGGTTTTCTATGCCAATTAGAAATACCAAACAGACATGACATTTTTTGCCCTTATTTTCAACATCTGTATGTAAAACTTAGTAGTTATATTTTTAATTAATGTTTAAAACTCAGCAAAAAAGAATAACCACATAGGAATACCAAATTCATTCAGAAATACAGAAGTACTTCGGCCATTGTAATAGGGAACTGATGGAAAGAAGAAAAAAAAAGAATGAATGGATGGATGGAAAGAAGGAAAGAGAAGGGGAGGGAATAAAAAGGAAGGGAAAGAAAGGAAAGAAGAAAGGAAGAAAAAATGGTTTGCAGAACAATTTGGATATGCTCATTCGAATTGTAAAGAAAAGACTAATGAAAACAATGAGACAGAACAAAATGAGAATAAGTTCTTGTGGAAGTGAAAGCCAAAATTAGATTTACTTTCTATTGGCATAATGAAATAGCAATAAATGCAGATATTGTAGAAATTGTTAACCATATTGCAAAGGAAGAGTTACTAAAATAAACCGAATCTAAATATAACCTAAATATAAACTAGGTAGATGTCTTAATATGTCAAAAAAAAAACACCTCTCTTCAATCTATAAAAACATGGTGAAGTGTAAAAACGTTGGCTCTGTATGTATCCTCATCAAGTGTAGAATACGTGACTTGTATGTATTACTGTTTCATTTTATTTTCATGGAGAAGAGTTATTGGGGACTGAATAGTGTTAGGGTCTGTGTCCCCAGCCAAATCTCACCTCAAACTGTAATCCCTAGGTGTCAGCGGAGGGACTGGATGGGAGGCGACTGGATCATGGGGGTGGTTTCACCCATGTCTCATTACAGTGAGTGTGTTTGGACGAGATCTGATGGTTTTATAAGTGTTTGACATTTTCTCCTACACACATTTTTTCTCTCCTGTCAACTTGTGAAAAAATTGCCTGCTGCCCTTTCCACCATCATTGTAAGTTTCCTGAGACCTTCCCAGCCATGCATAATTGTGAGTCAATTAAAATTCTTTTCTTCATAAACTACCCAGTCTTGGATAGTATCTTTATAGCAGTGTGAAGAATGAACTAATAAAGTAAATCGGTAGCAGTAAAGGGAGGCACTGGTATAAAGATACCCAAATATGTGGAAGCAACTTTGGAATTGGATGACAGGCAGTTGGAACAGTTTGGAGGGCTCAGAGGAACATAGAAATATTTGGGAGTTTGGAATTTCCTGGAGATTTGTTTAATGATTTGGATCAAAATGCTGATCATGATATGGACAATGAAGTCCAGGTTGAGGTGGTCTCAGATGGAGATGAAAAACTTCTTGGGAGCTGGAGCAAAGGTGACTTCTGTTATGCTTTAGCAAAGAGACTGGCAGCATTTTGCCCCTCACCTACAGATCTGTGGAACTTTAAACTTGAGAGAGATGATTTAAGGTATCTGGTGGAGGAAATTCCAAGCAGCAAAGCATTCAAGGGATGACAGATTGCAAAAGTTTGAAAAATTTCCAGGCTGACCTTGAGATAGAAAAGAAAAACTAATTTTCTGGAGAAAAATTCTAGCCTGCTGCAGAAATTTATGTAAGTAAAGAGGAGCTGAATGTTAATTGCCAAGACAATGAAGATATGTCTCCAGGGCATGTAGAAATATTTGCAGCAGTCCCTCAGTCTCAGAGACCTAGGAGGAAAAAATAGTTTCCTGGGCCAGGCCCAGAGCCTCCACTGCTCTATGCAGCTTCAGGACTTGGTTTCTGGCATCCAAGCAACAGGGGTTAAAAGGGCCAAGGTAGAGCTCAGGCTGTGGCATCACAGGGTACAAGCTCTAAGTCTTGTCAGATTTCGTGTGGTGTTGGACCTGCAGGTACACAGAAGACAAGAATTGAGGTTTGGAAACCTCTACCTAGATTTCAAAGGATGTATGTAAGTACCTGGATGTCCAGGCAGAAGTCTGCTGCAGGAGTGGAGCCCACATGAAGAATTTCTGCTAGTATAGCATGAAGAGGAAATATGGGGTTAGAGCCCTCACACAGAGTCCCCACTGGGGCACTGCATAATGGAGCTGTGAGAAGAGGGCCACCAACCTACAGACACCAGAATGATAGATCTACTGACGGCTTTCACCACATACCTGGAAAAGCTGCTGAGACTCAATGCCACTGTAAAAGCAGCTGGGTTGGGGGCTGTATTCTGCAAAGCCACAGGGATAGAGGTGCCCAAGGCTGTGAGAACCCATCTCTTGCATCAACATAAACTAGATGTGAGACATAGATTCAAAGGAGATCATTTTGGATCTTTAAAATTTCATGACTGCC
The DNA here is from genome assembly GCF_030222135.1 of Aotus nancymaae. Classification (NCBI taxonomy): domain Eukaryota; kingdom Metazoa; phylum Chordata; class Mammalia; order Primates; family Aotidae; genus Aotus; species Aotus nancymaae. Next base: position 3,641,025 of record NW_026988435.1, read on the forward strand.
CTGATGGTTTTGGCCATCAGGTTTTGGCCCCTTTGTTTTGGCCAATCTCTTCCATTTGGAATTTATCCAATGCCTGTACCTCATGGTATCTTGAAAGTAACTAACCTGTTTTTGAGTTTACAGGCTCACAGGTGAAAGGGACTTGCCTTGTCTCAGATGAAACTTTGGACTGTGGAGTTTTCAGTTAATGTTGAAATAAGTTAAGATGTTGGGAATACATGATTAGTTTTGAAATGTGAAAAGACATGAGATTTGAGAGGGGCCGGGGAAAAATCATATGATTATGCTCTGTGTCCCCACCTAAATCTCATCTTGAATTGTAACCTGCAGGTGTTGAGAGAGACACCTGATGGGAGGCGATTAGAACATAGAGGTGGTTTACCCCATGCTGTTCTCATGATAGTGAGTGAGTTTTCATGAGATCTGATGGTTTTAAAAGTGTTTTACATTTCCTCCTTCACATACTGTCTCTCCTGCTGCCTGTGAAGAAAGTGCCTACCTCCCCTTCCCCCATAATTATAAGTATCCTGAGGCCTCCCCAGCCATGCAGAACTGAATCAATCAAACCTCGTTCCTTTATAAATTTCCAGTCTCTTGTATTTCTTTATGACAGTGTGAAAACAGGCTAATATAGGGACTTTTTGTATGTAAAGAGCATTTATATTGCATCTATACACATTAGTCACCATTTGGTTTAGTGAAATCATATATTAAATACTTTGGTTATTGTGAACGTTTTATCAAGAGTCAATTATTTAGAAAATTACATGAGATAGTATTCTCTTAGTTTGGGTCTGTTCTTTTAATAGACTTTATATTTTAAAAAGCTTTAGATTCATGGCAAAATTCATAGAAAATAAAGAGAGTTGTTTTACCCCCGGCCCTACAGGTACATGTGTGGACATAATTTTCCACCTCCTGTTCTTTCCTCCTCCCTTACACACAGTTACTTCCTTGTTTAGAACTGAACTCTTTTCCTTGGTTTATCTACAGCTTGATTTTCTTTTGCAAGAAAAAAGAGATAATTGTTGTCTTTTCCTTTGAACTCGTTTGAACTTCTTGAGGACCTACAGGCTACAGTACCACACTTGCAATCATATTTTTATAGTTTTAAAATCACTTTCAAGTATGTGGTAATTTTCTCATCTCCTAGTTGCAAATTTCTTTGGGCAGTGTGAGAAGGCTTTCTTTTACTAATTTTTACATTTCAATGCAGCCATAACTGAGGTAAGATATGAGTTCTGAGGATGGCTAAGTTAGCAGATATTGGGTACTATGCAGGAGGGAAATTATAGTGAGAGTATATGTCTTTTCAAGATATCTTCTTCCAAACAGGTTAAAGAGATAAAGAATGAGGAAAGCTGTGACTGAAACAAAACAATAGATTTGGAAGAATTGTTTTCAAGGTAGAGATCACTAAAAATTAGTATTTAGAGTACTGGAATTATGGAACAAAAATTGTTCCCTGCTAAAACTTGATTGTAAGAAATAGCATGAGTTCAGAGAGGCATCCATCCACAATGGCAAGTACTTAAATAAACCTCAGGAAATGTGCTTGGGAAAATGGTCCCGAACGAGAAATGAAAAGCTTAATTTAAAAATCTCATTATTAGTTGATAAATGAAACTATATGATTAATATCAATATATTTAATTAATAAATTTACCAATATCAAATAATTGTGTTCAATAGTGAGAAAAATCGATATTCCAATCAATTGTTAGTCTCTCATAAAGTATCTTATAAAAATTATTGAAAGGAGTGTCTAAGAAGATCTAATTTACCTAAAAGCATCGAAACATATTTCCTTTATAATCCCCATAAATAAAATATTATGTCTAATAACACTTAATTGTACTTGTAAGGCATCGTCTTTATTTTAAAAAACTAGAGAGGGAGCTGCATCACTGAATGCATTCAGCTCAATTACAACTTCTACCATCCAAAAAGGAATAAAAAATAAAGAACACTCCTTATGCATTTTCAATAAGTGAAGGCATTTACTATTTGTAGGAAAAAAATGCCATCACAGACATAGAGTATATTTTTTAATGTCACTAAATTTGAGCTTGAGTATGTGACTTGCTTTGACCTATGGAATATTGGCAGAAGAGATATAAAGCATTGTTTTGAAACATTCATTTGGCAAGGAAGTTTCCTTTCTCTGCTTCTGCAGTCATCAAAAAACAGGGACTCCTGGAGGGAAACGATCTCAGGCAAACCACAGTCCAAAGCACTGCCACTCCAATCAACCCACATATTTGTGAGTTGCAAAGGTTTTATTTGCAATGTTTTGAAGTGTTTACATATAATAAAATTTATGCAATGAGAAACAAATAAATAAGGGCCTGGTGGCTGAAATTCATGATAAAATGGTAAAATAATTTGAGAATAAAATGTGAAAATTATGACAAACTAATCAATGTTGAAGGCCATTCTGAATGTATATATGTATGTATATATGTACATTTATGTGTATATGTGTGTGTGTATATATATAATATATATGTGTGTGTGTGTGTGTGTGTATATATATATATATATAGATCCTGCCCCTCAACTCTTCCACAGTCCAAAACTCTGCATATAACATTTGACTTTTCATAAACTTAAGTACTAATACTCTACTGTTGACTGGAAGCAATATCAAAAACATAAAGTAAATTAACACACATTTTGTATAGTGTAATAACATAATGAAGTAAGTAGAGAAAGTAAATTATAAAGCCAATCATAAGGAAGATAAAGTATATTTACTATTCATTAAGTGGAAGAGAATCATCAGAAACACCTTCATTCTTGTGATCTTCACATTGAGGAGGCTAAGGAAGAGGAGAAAAGGATGATCTTGCTGCCTCAGGGGTGGCAGAGAAAGAAGAACATTTGTGAATACAGTACATACAGTCATGAACTGAATAACAACGTTTTGGTCAGTCATGGACTATGTATATGAAGGCAGTTCCATAAGTTTACAATGGAGCTGAAAAACTTTTATTGCCTAGTGACCTCATAACCATTGTAACATTGTGGTAAAATAATACCTTTTCGAAGAATAAATTTAGTGTAGCCTAAGTATACAATGTTTATAAAGTCTACAGTAATGCCAGTTTTCTAGGCCAGGAGTGTCCTGGGAGAAAAGCAGGTAACTAGATAGATAACTCTTTACCAGTTATATTTTAACACTGTGTATGTGAATGTATACCTCTCCCTCCTGCCGTTCTCCTGTCCCCTACACAGTTTCTTCTTTATTTAGAACTGGACTCGTTTCCTTGGTCTATCAACGTTTTAGGTTACTTTTGGAGAAAAAAAGGAGATAATTCTTGTCTTTTTCTTTGAAGTCTTTTGAACTTGTTAAGGACACATAGGTTTAAGAAGTACCACACTTGTAGTCATGTTTCTATTATTTTTAAATCACTTTCATGTATGTGGCAATTTTCTCTTCTCCTAGTTGCAAATTTCTTTAGGCAGTAGGGGAAGCCTCGCTTTTACTGATTTTCACATTTCAACGCAGCCATGACTGTACTGAAGTTTGGCTTCCCTGGGCTACTGAAAGAAGAAGGACTGTCTTGGGCCACGCATAAAATACTCTGACAATAGCCGAAGAGCTAAAAAAAAAAAATCGCAGAAGAGTCTTAATATGTTTTACCAAAGTTTACGAATTTGTGTTAGGCCCAATTCAAAGCGTTCTTGGGTCTCATGCAGTCCATGGGCCAGGGGTTGGACAAGCTTGTTCTAGGCCTTCACATTCACTCACAACTCATTGACTCATCTGGAGCAACTTTCAGTCCTTCAAGCTTCATTCATGGTAAGTTATCTATAAAGGTGTAACAATTTTTATCTTTATACAGTACTTTTGACTAACTTTTCTATGAATAAATTTGTTGAGATACAAAATACCATTTTGTTACAATTACCTACAACATTTAGTACAGTAATATAATGTAAAGATATATTGCCTAGGAATAATAGGCTATATCACATAGCCTAGTTTTATGGTGAGCTATACCATCTAGTGTTGTGTAAGTACACTATATAATGTTCAGAGAATTCAAATAATTGCTTAACAATGCATTTCTCATCACATATTCTATCATTAAGTGAAACATGACTATATATAATATATATATACTCTGATTTATTAATTAATATACAAATATTTATGTATAAACTTCTTGGATATGTTTCTATCATATCATATATATGTGTATTTTTATTTATTGATTTATTAATAAATAAATATATATTATAAAATAATTGGGAGCTAGTGAAGTCTTTAACCTAGAAAGTGACAATTTTAGATTTGTGCTACTTATATCTGCAAGGTAGGAATAGGAAAATATTTTCCAATATTGCAGAAATCAACATTTTATCAATGAAGTTGTAAGTTATTTTGAGACTACTTCAATATACCACAATCAGAGGACTGGAGAAGTTTAAAAGAAAGTTTCTTCCTTGTATTAAAATTAATCCATTCAAATGACATTTTGCAAATTGCATATTTTTAAACGTATCAATTGAGAAAGGAGAAAATTATTTTTTTTCAAATATTAATAGATTTGGTCTGGGATTTTACTCTGGTTTCTATAATAGTTTCATATTTGAGGAGTTTTTCAGCCTTTTATATAAGGAGAAGGCATTTAGAGCTAGAAGTATTATGCTGCCCATTTGGACCTAGATATCTGTAATGAACAATTTTATCTGAAAAACGCCAAGCCTGACAGATGATATTGTGATCCAAGGGAGTTAATATTGTGTGATAATTATGAATCACCAGGTTTACTATAGAATCTTATTTATAAAGAGCTTTCCTATTAGAATTCCAGGTGATTCCTCTGATAACTGTCAGGATTCTAGGTATTTATTGTTTTCAGATAACTCCAAGTTAAATCTGTCTTCTGCTTCCTATCCTACTCAGGAAGTTTTGTTTGTAAAATTGCCCCTTTGAACTTCAACCTTGAGTGACTTCTTCTTGATGCAAGTTAAATTCTAATAAAGCTAAACTTTCAGTCATCAAAAATTGGAAGCTATTGAGCCAAGCCAAACTCAATCACATTTCTTCATTAAGTTTTCTAAATTGCACTCTTCCTGTGATTAACATGTAGCAGTTTTTGCTTGTAATTTTCTTTCCATAAAACATATTGCTAGCATTTTTCTATTTTAAAAATATCTGAATCACGTTAAAACAGGTTATATTTATATTCTAGCTTTTGCCATATTTCAATTGTATTTATGGATGCTTTATTGAAATAAAACAATAGTATTATAGAACAACGAAAATTTTATGAGCCTTTGTATGAAGTACAGACTTGTCAATTTATTAAATGAATGTAAGCTAACTTTCTCAACATTTTTATATTAATAAAACTACTGTCTTGGTAAGAAAATTATAAACTGAGGTATACACCGTTTGGAAAAAAAGGAAGACATTTTTCAATAAGGTTTTTTAAATCTTAAAATGAAATACACACAGCATTCCTTTGAAAGCAAGAAACAGTGGAGGAAATGACAATGAATACATAAATGTGTGTGTGTATGTGTATATATGTGTGTGTGTATGTGTATATATGTGTGTGTGCATGTGTATATATATGTATATATATTTTATATATATAAAATACCTGTGCATATACACACACACACACACACACACATATATATATTTGAGACATGGTCTCCCTCTGTCATCCAGACTGGAGTGCAATGGTGTGATCTCGGCTCACTGCAACCTCCACCTCCCAGGTTCAAGTGATTCTCTTACCTCAGCTACCCAAATAGATAGGACTACAGGCAGATGCCACCACTCAGCTAACTTTTGTATTTTTTGGCAGAGATGGGTTTCACCATGTTGGCCAGGCTTGTCTCAAACTCCTGACCTCAAGTAATCTGTTTAGTTCTGCCTCCCAAAGTACTGGGATGACCGGCGTGAGAGCCACTGTGCCTGACTGCATAAATGTATACTTTGATTTACCAAAGTGAAAAACTGGGAAGAAGAAAAATAATGTTAATAGGCCTATTTAAAAATTATGGGTTATTTTTAAAAAGGTGAATAAATTGTGATAAAGACAGATGTTGAAGATAATTAGAACATAAGGATAGAGAAATTCCCATTCTAATAAAGCAATCTCTTGCATCAGTGAGGATCCAGTCAGGAAAACTGAAAGTACTTTATGCACTGAAATAGTAAGGAATTAAATTTAAGTAATAGCTTTTGTTAATTTGTTTGTTTAGTTTTTCTCAGGCAAAGGTAGAGCTGAAAATACAAAGAAGATAGGCTGCGGCCATGGAGAATTTAGCAATGGAAGTGTGTGGTTAATTTCACATGTCATCTTGGCTGGATCATGGGTGCTCATTTATCTGGTCAAACATTGTTCTGGGTATTTCTGTGGGGGTGTTTTTGGAGATTAATATTTGAATTGGTAGACTAAGTAAAGTAGATTTTCCTCTCTAATGTGGGTGGAAATCATCCAATTCTTAGAAGGCCTGAGTAGAACAATAAAGCTGACCCTCTTCTGAGTAACATTTCTCCTGGCTGACAGCCTTCCGATTTGAGTATCAGCTTTTCCTGCCTTCAGACTTGAACTAAAACACTGGCTCTTCCTGGACCTCCAGTTTTCTAATGGAAATTATACCATTGCCACCTTGAATATCCAACTTGTTTACTCATCCTGCAGATCTTTGGACTTGTCTGTTTTCATATGAGCCAATGTGTATTTTACACACACACACACACACAATCTTCATCCCTATGGCTAGAAGGGCTAAGAGATCAAGTAGTGTTAACAGAGATCAAGAACTGAGACCACATAGCTGAAGTTAAAAACCTGACTGGCAGAAGTTGGGATTATGATGGAGCTTCTAAATATTGAAAACCGGAAAGATGGAGAAACACCAGTGTTTACCAACATATTACTCAACGTAGTTAGTAAGTATACCCTGGCCTCTCCCTTCCGCTTGTCCTCCAATCATCCACCAAGACTTTCCACTGTCTTAATAGCGTTGAAATGTAGTTTGCAAAGGAGTCAGGAGAATTGTTTCCTAGCTCCATAAAACACAGAAAGAAAGGGGAGGAGAATGAATCTGAAAGGAAAGGCAGATGAACTCTACACCAAGATGGAAGACAAAATATTCCTTTAGAAGATTTACGCTTGTATTGAAATTCATGCACTCGAAGAAAGAAGAATCATTGATAGCATTTGGAAGTCTTTTTACAGTACTTTGTATTTCAATAGTTTTACGTATAAATTCCATGGATGATACAGACCTTGTAATTTTATATTATTTTATAATATACACCTCATACTCCTAAATTATATTATAAAGAGTTGGAGTAAATCACTGCAGAATAAAAGCATTTGCAGAATCGCATAATTAATTTGGCTAGATGGAAGGGCAGGTAGCTGTTGTGCAGTGATTAAGGGAGCAGGAACGTTAGATGAAGCATGCAACTGCATGTAGGAGGCATATTACCCACATTAAGAATTCTGAATTTTATCCTAAATGCAAGGGAACATTATTAAAATGTTTTAAGCCGGGAAGTGATATAATCATAATTTTTCTTTAAAGAGAAGGTGTGATCATTAAGTGGCATATGTGCTGGAAGAGTAAGTGCAGAAGGGTCATCACAAACCAGTCAGGAAGTTAGTCATTCCAGGAAAGGATAATGGTATCTCGAACCTCAAACCCTTACTCAATGTAAAGTACAAAGGAAAGAAAATAAGAGGTTGAGAAAATGTTTTGGAGGGACACTATGAAGGCTGACTAATACTCCCCACAAATATGTTCACATCCTCTTTCTGGACACCTGTGAATATGGTAGGATAATGAAAGAAACTCTGTAGATGTGATTAAATTTAGGATCTTCAGAGAGGAAGAGTAACTTGCATTATCCAGGTGGGCCAAATATAATTACAAGGGCCCAGTGCAATCACAATCACAAAAGAGAGAAGGAGGAAGAGACAGTGGAAGAGATGTGATGAAGGAAGCAGGGGAGAGAGGGATTGCAGAGAGAAAGAGAGAGAGAGATGAAAGGCTACACTGCAGGTCTTGAAGAAGTAGAAAAAGGGTCACAAATCAAATAATATAGGCAGCTTCTAGAAGATGGAAAAGGCAAGAAAACAAATTCTATCTTAAAGTTTTCAGAAGGAATGAAACCCTATCAACACTTTAATTTTAGACTTTTCTAAATCCAGAACTGTAAGAGAAAAAATCTGTACTGTTTTAAGCCATTAAGTTTTAGTAATTTGTTAACGTGGCAATAGGAAATGAATATAGACACTCAAAGGAACTTGGTGTTGGTTTAACGTGGAAGATGAAGGAGAGACGTGTCAAGAAAACGTCTTAGTGGCCAGTAAATACAGGTGGCATCTGTTTGAGGAATGGGAGACTAAAAGAGAAGCATTTTTTAACATGTGAACAGGTTACCTGAGATATAAATGATATGACCAGTTTTGAAATCAAACACGCTGCTGTCTTTGTGGGTGTGGAACACAAAAGCAGAAAAAATTCTGAGTATATTAAATTTGGGATCATTATTCCATAGATGGAGTTTAAATTATGGCAGTAAATTAGATTTGTATTTTTTATTTTTTATTTTTTAAATATTTTTTGAGATGGTGAGTCTTGCTTTGTCTCCCTGCTTGACTCACTGAAACCTCTGCTTCCCAGGTTCCAGTGAGGGGTTCTTTTGCCTCAGCCTCCTGGGTAGCTGGGATTACAGAAGCCCACCTCCATGACTGACTAATTTTTGTATTTTTAGTAGAGGTGGGATTTTATCGTTGGCCAGGCTGGTCTTGAACTCCTGACTTCAAGTGATCCGCCCACCTTGGCTTGGCAAAGTGCTGGGATTACAGGCGTGAGCCACTGTGCCTGGCCAATAAATGAGATTTCTTATGAAAGGAGTGATATGTGAGAGAAGGGCCATGATTGAACTCTAAGGCCCTTTAGTCTTTACAAATTAGGTAGAGAAGACAGGGCTCACATGATAGTAAGAATTAATCTGAAAGCAAGGAAAAACGATACACAGTATTGTGTTTTAATAGAAACCAACATAAGAGAGTTTAAGGCAAGCTTGTACAACACACGTTACTTTGTCGTTTGTTCTGTTTTGTATGAGGGATGAGGAAGGGGCTTTATTGGCCCAAACAGAAGCATCAACTAAGAACCCATGACTGTAATTTCTCCCTTGGACACCATTGATGTATGAGGTAAAATCTTGAATTATGAAAAGAATATTAAAATATAAGGAAAGCAAAGTGAATGTTTATGAAAAGGTTATGAATGGAAATGCATTACTTATCTCCCTGGTTTATCTTACATGAGGGGGATAAGACAAATTGAAGTCAACGTATGATCCGAAGAAAAGTAAGATGTCCAGAATTGTCCTGTTCCAGTTACTTTCCCTTTCTGTTGTGAAAACAGGATCCCAGGACTGACGCACCACTTTTGATTTTCCATTTTTATGTGCTTCGAGGGCTCGAGCCCTTGAACAAAGGTATCTTAGAAGAGTAATTCTCAATTACATACTAATCATGCTAAATAACAAAACAAGCTCCCATGTGCATATAACTGGTGCTTATTCTAAAAGGTAAGAAGTGGAATGAGTGTGATGGATAATTTTATGTGCCAACTTGGCTGGGCCATGGTGCCCAAATATTTGGCCAAACATTGTTCTGGATGTTTCTGAAAGGTTCTTCACCTTTTGGATTAATTCTTAATTATCTATCTATTTATCTACCTACCTACCTACCTATCATCTATCAAGAGACATTCACATCTTATTGTTTTTGTTTCTCTGGAGAACCCTAATACAATGAGTAATAGTACAGGTGGAAAACAGACATATTGGAATATTGATGTTGGTGGGAGTTTTACATGTGTAATTTGCAAAACACTGTGGTCTTCAAGATTCAAATTTCTCCCCATGATGGCACTACCTTTCTGCTGATACAATTGTTTTGAATTTCCGATGTGCAAAAACTAATTGATTTTTGACAATCTATGAAGACAGTCATTTCCCATCCTAATGGAAAGGGAGAAAGAATGACAGGTTGTTATTACTAGAGGTTTTCAAACATAAAGCAGAAATGTTATAGAACGAATGCATGCACTTAATTCGTGGTCAAAACACCTAGGATGTTACAAGTTTGTGACTCTCAGTAGAAAACAATAAAAAAATCCCAGATACATCTATGTAGTGAAACACTACATCAAATGTTTCAGCTATTTTTCTGTTAAAATGCTTACCTATTTTTCTACCCCATATCTAGTTCCCTTTTTGAGCTTTGATATTTGACTTTCTTTTTATTCTGTTTTCAACTACCTTTTGTCTACACATGTGGTAGTTACATCTCCCTTCAATTTCTATAGGTTTCTATTTCTACATTTGCAGTGCAGGCATTGGATCTACACACGTGCACATGCAACACAAAACACACACATAGAGAGACCTCATATCTCTGGAGTAGGCAAAACACAACACTCTGTTAAGGAATAAATGTTCTTTCTCAGTGGCTCAATTTTGAATTTAATATTTAACTTGAAATGGCTTAATTTTTTTTCTCTTCTAGGGATAAAATAATGAAGAAGGCATAGCTCAGATTCAAAATCCAATTTGGCTCTATTTATCATTCCTTAATTTCAATTTCCAATTCAGTTACATCCCTCAGTCTCATAGTATGATAGCATGTATAAATGCATTTATTTGGTTGCTTGTGTTAAACCTAGCTCTTTCATAGCACAAATTTCCTGAAATTCTACCAGACATGCTTATGTCTTTTGGTTTGTTTTTTTAAAAAAATTCCTTAAAATCCCAAGATATGTCGTTCTTTTCTATAGACATTAAAAAATTTTCCCAAATTTGAGTTATATTCAAGGAATCTCCATATCTTATTATTGAAATAACTGGTTCAATAATAAGATTATTATTATTGAAATAAAAGTACACGTATTTTTGTTTTCCATACTAAATTGGTAAATTACAAATGCATACATAATTCAAGGTTTAATTCTACCTTTGTGGGTATAATATTTATAAATGAATAAGTTTCTACTTATTATTTCTAAAACCCTAAGGTATCATTTTATACCTAATTAGTACCACTTTTTCATTAATTAAGTTTTAATGGTTGATTAAAACTTCATATGAGACATCTATAGAACTCTGTTTCTTCTCTTTCTGTATCATATGTAGTCATTAGAGTTCATTAACTTCATTTACTGAAGATGTATATTGAACAACTTTGTTTTGTTTTATAAATAATTGTTTATGGTGGAAATGAAGTCCCAAAAATCAATTTATAAATTTTGGAGAAAATATACAGCAATAAATACTTGTAGGCATTGAAATAAGACAAATACATTGCTCTACTATGCAAGTCATCAATTTGAGTACATTTCCGACTGCAAGAATTCATTATATTGGCATTCAGAAGAAGCCATTCATATGTCAACTTCTCTTAAATTCAAAAGCTGAATAGCTCCTGAGAGATCTGACCGAAGTGGGTAAAAGAGAAAAACAAAATCAAACAAATGCATATGAAAAAGCACAGTCAGGTAGCTTAAAAATATCATTGGAAGAAAATCTAGGTCACTGAATAAGTATCTTTTCTTTAGGGATACTGAGAATTATTTAGATTTATCAGTAATTGTCACAAATGACAGTGATAAGGAAAACATGCAATACATACTGAGTACATTATTTTTCAAAAATAGCAGACTAAGACATCAAACAAATTTTGATTATGGCATAAATTACAGAAAAGTAACTTAAATTTCTAATCTTGAATGAGGTTGTGAAATTAATGAAATTAAAAATAACAAACTATAAAAAAGTAAGCCCAGTTATACAATTAAGTATAATTCTATTTATTGTGCTGACTCTGTTATAAGATAAATATTTACTCAAGTATAAACAGATGGGGATGTAGGAAGTCAGCAAGCTAGTGGGATCAGAAATACCTAAGTTTCAGTTACTACTATACTGGCAATAATTCCGATAATTCCAAGGCATGTCTTATTTTTACCACAAGCAGTTAACTGTCTGAATGATGACTTAAAATAAAAAAAAAAAGAAGTTTCTGTTACCCAGGCTGCAGTGCGGTGGCAAGATGATCATAGCTTACTGCAACCTTGAACTCCTGGGCTCAAGTGATCTTCCCACCTCAGCCTCCCAAGTAACTGGGACTACAAGTGCACACTACCACACCCAGCTAATTTTTAATTCTTTAATTTTTGTAGAGACAAGATCTCACTATGTTGCCCAGACTGGTCTCAAATTCCTGGCCTCAAATGATCTACCTGCCTCAGCCTTGCAAAGTGCTTGGATTAAAGGCGTGAGCCATTGTGCCCAGCCTGACTTTTTTTTTGCATTTTAGGTTTTGGGGTACATGTGAAGAACATGTAAGATTGTTGCATAGCTACACACATGGCAGCGTGATTTTCTGCCTTCCTCCCCTTCACCTATATCTGGCATTTCTTTAATCTCATTAACCAGTTATTTCAATAATAAGATATGGAGATTCCTTGAATATAACTCAAATTTGGGAAAATTTTTTAATGTCTATAGAAAAGAACGACATATCTTGGGATTTTAAGGAATTTTTTTAAAAAAACAAACCAAAAGACATAAGCATGTCTGGTAGAATTTCAGGAAATTTGTGCTATGAAAGAGCTAGGTTTAACACAAGCAACCAAATAAATGCATTTATACATGCTATCATACTATGAGACTGAGGGATGTAACTGAATTGGAAATTGAAATTAAGGAATGATAAATAGAGCCAAATTGGATTTTGAATCTGAGCTATGCCTTCTTCATTATTTTATCCCTAGAAGAGAAAAAAAATTAAGCCATTTCAAGTTAAATATTAAATTCAAAATTGAGCCACTGAGAAAGAACATTTATTCCTTAACAGAGTGTTGTGTTTTGCCTACTCCAGAGATATGAGGTCTCTCTATGTGTGTGTTTTGTGTTGCATGTGCACGTGTGTAGATCCAATGCCTGCACTGCAAATGTAGAAATAGAAACCTATAGAAATTGAAGGGAGATGTAACTACCACATGTGTAGACAAAAGGTAGTTGAAAACAGAATAAAAAGAAAGTCAAATATCAAAGCTCAAAAAGGGAACTAGATATGGGGTAGAAAAATAGGTAAGCATTTTAACAGAAAAATAGCTGAAACATTTGATGTAGTGTTTCACTACATAGATGTATCTGGGATTTTTTTATTGTTTTCTACTGAGAGTCACAAACTTGTAACATCCTAGGTGTTTTGACCACGAATTAAGTGCATGCATTCGTTCTATAACATTTCTGCTTTATGTTTGAAAACCTCTAGTAATAACAACCTGTCATTCTAAAAAAAATCCTCATGCTAAAAAAAATTATTCAAACGTGAAGGCTGAAGTATATCCTACTATGCTTTCTCTTGAAAATGTATGCAATTTTAAATAAAATAAGCATATTTCAATGTCTTTTGTTCATCTTAGCTCTATTATAAGTGTTGCTATCTTAAATTTATTTAGGCAAAATGTCATCTTAATAAAATGGTTCTTTATTTGAATTCCAAATGCTTGATTTTCCATCTAACTCATCTCAGTGTTTTTTTTTTTTTTTTTTTTTTTGATATCTTGCCCTGAACTTTATTGGAAGTCACTTTTTAAAAGGTGAATGATAATAGCTAATTTTCTTACTTTATAAGTTTTTGATGACACACAAATTATATACTATATATGAATATTAAAAAATACAAGTTGTGTAAAAATATAGTGTGATTTAAATGAACCCAGCTGAAAATTCATAAAAGAATTGCTTTCTGGGAGAAGGGGGACCCACAAGGCTGAAAGGAAGCTTCTCTGAAGTGCAGCTCCCACCAAGTAAGACACAGACCAGAGCGATATTCGCATCTCTGAGCAAGGTACCGGGTACATTCCAAAGAGACTGGTTGAACAGCAGGATTAACCCAAACAAAGGCAGTGGAAACAGCCCAAAAGGGGCAAGCCAAGGCAAGGGGTGGCATTGCCCCACCTGGAAAGTGTATCTGGCACGGACGATGGAGGGAGTTATTTCCTTGGGACTCTGGAACAGATACAGTGCTACCCTCTGAGACTTCGGCAGCACACAGCCCAGGAAAACGCCACCTGGTTGAGAACTGCCCTGAGTTGCAGACCCAGGTGACAGCCCAGGCCAGCAGCCCCAGCGAGACCAGTGCTTTGTCAGCGCAGACCAGGGCAGAGACTTGGTCTAACACCGAGAAAGCTTGCAAGAAGGAGCTGTCCATCCACAGAAGGCAGAGCTGAAAGCAGGGAGGGGGATGCGCCCAGACAGGCCCTACCCCCACAAGGTCAAGCAACCAGAATCCCTCTCCTGGGAGAGTTTCACAGTTAACACATCAGACAGAGGACCATACAGGAGCAGCAGGCACTGCAGAGGGAAAGAAGCCTGCCATTGGGAAGGCGGAGCTAATCCCACCAGCATAAGTGGAAACCAGGTAAAGAATAAACAGCAGCCTGGCTAAGAATGAGGCAGCCCAGCAGTGCCTGCACAGGCAGACAATGGACAGACTGTCTCAAGTGGCACACTGACACCTGTGTGAAAAAAAATAAGCCTCATACAGGAGTAATAACCCCAACTTTAACAGAAAGGACCTCTACTCAGAGATCCCACCTGAAGTAACCATCTTGAAAGATCAATGATAGAGAAAGCCATGAAGATGGGAAGAAGCCAGCACAAAAAGGATGAAAACATCAAAGTCCAGAATGCCTCTCCTCCCCAGAGAGATCACAATGACTAACCAGCATGATAACAAAACAGGTCAGAAAATGATTTTGACGAGCTGACAGAAGCAGGCTTCAGAAGATGGGTAACAACAAACTTCTCTGAGCCAAAAGAACATGTTCTAACCCAATGCAAAGAAACTGAGAACCTTGAAAAAACATTAGATGAAATATTAACTAGAATATCTAGCCTAGAGAAGAACATAAATGACTTGATGGAGCTGAAAAATGCAACAGGAGAATTTCGTGAAGCATGCACAAGTTTCAATAGCTGAATGGATCCAGCAGAAGAAAGGATATCAGAGACTGAAGATCAACTCAATGAAATAAAAAGAGAAGGCAAGAAAAGAGAAAAAAGAATGAAAAGAAATGAACAAAGCATCCAAGAAATATGGGATTATGTGAAAAGACCAAATCTATGCTTAATCAGTGTACCTGAAAAGGATGGGGAAAATGAATCCAAGCTGGAAAACACTCTTCAGGATATTATCCAGGAGAACTTCCCCAACCTAACAAAGCAGACCAACATTCAAATACAGGAAATACAAGGAACCCCACAGAGATATTTCTCAAGAAGAGCAACCCCAAGGCACATAATCGTCAGATTCATCAGGGTTGAAATGAAGGAAAAAATGGTAAGGGCAGCCAGAGAGAAAGATCGTGTCACCCACAAAGGAAAGCCCATCAGACTCACAGCAGATCTCTCGACAGAAAACCTACAAAGAAGAGAGTTGGGGCCAATATTCAACATCCTTAAAGAAAAGAACTTTCAACTTAGAATCTCGCATCTACAGAACTTTTCACCCCAAATCCACAGAATATACATTCTTCTCAGCACCACATCACACTTATGCTAAAATTCACCACATAATTGGAAGTAAATCACTCCTCAGCAAATGCAAAAGAAAGGAAATCATAACAAACAGTCTCTCAGACCACAATGCAATCAAATTAGGTCTCAGGATTAAGAAACTAACTAACTCAGAACCACACGACTTCATGGAAACTGAACAACTAGCTCTTGAATGTTAAACAATGAAATGAAGGCAGAAATAACGATGTTCATTGAAACCAATGAGAATGGGGACACAATGTACTAGAATCTCTGGGACACATTCAAAGCAGTGTCTATAGGGAAATTTACAGCAATAAATGCCCAAATAAGAAGTGAGAAAAGATCTAAAATTGACACCCTATCATCAAAACTGAAAGAGCTAGAAGAGCAACATGAAAAATAAAAAAACTCAAAAGCTAGTAGAAGACAAGAAATAACTAAGATCAGAGCAGAAATGAAGGAGATAGAGACACAAAAACCCTTCAAAAATCAGTAAATCCAAGAGCTGGTATTTTGAAAAGATCAACAAAATAGACCAGTAGTCAGATTAATAAAAAAAGAAAAGAGAAAAGGATCTAAGAGATGCAATAAAAAATGATAAAGGGGATATCACCACCAATTCCACAGAAATACAAACTACCATAAGAGATTACTACAAAAATCTCTATGCACATAAACCAGTAAATCTGGAAGAAATGGATGAATTACTGGACACTCCACCCTCCCAAGCATAAACCAGGAGGAAGCTGAAACCCTGAATAGACCAGTAACAAGGGCGGAAGTTGAGGCAACAATTAATAGCCTACCAACCAAAAAAACTCCAGGTCCAGATGAGTTCACAGCTGAATTCTACCAGATATACAAAGAGGAGCTGGTATCATTCCTTCTGAAACTATTTCAAACGATACAAAAAAGAGGGAATCCTCCCCAACTTATTTTATAAGAACAACAGCATCCTGACACCAAAACCCAGCAGAGACTCCACAAAAAAAGAAAACTTCATGGCAATATCTATGATGAACATAGATACAAAAATCTTCAGTAAAATACTGGCAAATTGATTGCAACAGCACATCAAAAAGCTGATCCATCATGATCAAGTAGGCTTCATCTGGAGGATGCAAGGATGGTTCAACATACACAAGTCCGTAAATGTAACACAACACATAAATAGAATCAAAGGCAAAAACCACATGATTATCTCAATAGATGCAGAGAAGGCCTTCAACAAAATTCAACAGCCCTTCATGCTAAAAACTCTCAGTAAACTAGGTATCAACGGAACGTATCTCAAAATAATAAAAGCTATTTATGACAAACCCATGGCCAATATCATACTCAATGGGCAAAAACTGGAAGCATTCCCTTTGAAATCTGGCACCAGATAAGGATGCCCTCTCTCACCACTCCTATTCAATATAGTATTGGAAGTTCTAGCCAGAGCAATTAGGCAAGAAAAAGAAATAAAATGTATTCAATTAGGAAAGGAGGAAGTCAAATTGTCTTTATTTGCAGATGACATCATTGTATATTTAGAAGACCCCATTGTCTCAGTCCAAACTCTCCTTAAGCTGATAAGCAACTTCTGCCAAGTCTCAATGTGCATCAATCACAAGCATTCTTATACACCAATAACAGACAGAGAGCCAAATCAAGAGTGAACTCCCATTCACAATTGTTACAAGTAGAATAAAATACCTAGGAATAAGACTAACAAAGGATGTGAAGGACCTCTTCAAGGAGAACTACAAACCACTGCTCAAGGAAATAAGAGAAGACACAAACGGATGGAAAAATGTTCCATGCTCATGGTTAGGAAGAATCAATATCATGAGAATGGCCATAGTGCCCAAAGTAATTTATAGATTTAATGCTATCCCCATCAAACTACCAATGACCTTTACAGAACTTGAAAAAAACACTTTAAACTTCATATGGAACCAAAAAGAACCTGCATAGCCAAGACAAACCTAAGCAAAAAGAACAAAGCTGGTGGCATCATGCTGCCAGACTTTGAGCTATACTACAAGGCTACAATAATCAAAACAGCATGGTACTGGTATCAAAACAGAGACATAGACCAATGGAACAGAGCAGATGCCTAGGAGGCAATGCCACACATCTACAACCATCTGATATTTGACAAAACTGACAAAAACAAGCAATGGGGAAAGGATCCCCTGTTTAATAAATGGTTTTGGGAAAACTGGCTAGCAATGTGCAGAAAGCAGAAACTGGACCCCTTCCTGACACCTTACACTAAAATTAACTCCAGATGGATTAAGGACTTAAATATAAGACCTAACATCTAAAAACTCCTGAAAAAAATCTAGGCAAAGTCATCCAGGACATAGGCATAGGCAAGGACTTCATGACTAAAACACCAAAAGCAATGGCAACAAAAGCCAAAATAGACAAATGGGATCTAATTAAACTTCAGAGCTTCTACACAGCAAAATAAACAATCATTAGAGCAAACCTGCATCCAACAGAATATGAAAAAACTTTTGCAATCTACCCATCTGACAAAGGTCTAATATCCAGATTCTATAAAGAACTAAAACAGATTTACAAGAAAAAAACAAACAAACTCATCCAAAAGTGGGTGAAGGATACGAACAGACACTTCTTAAAAGATGACATATATGAGGCCAAGAAACATATGAAAAAATGCTCATCATCACTGGTCATTAGAGAAATGCAAATCAAAACCACACTGAGATACCATCTCACGCCAGTTAGAATAGCAATCATTAAAAAATTCGGGCCGGGCGCGGTGGCTCAAGCCTGTAATCCCAGCACTTTGGGAGGCCGAGGCGGGTGGATCACGAGGTCAAGAGATCGAGACCATCCTGGTCAACATGGTGAAACCCCGTCTCTACTAAAAATACAAAAAATTAGCTGGGCACGGTGGTGCGTGCCTGTAATCCCAGCTACTCAGGAGGCTGAGGCAGGAGAATTGCCTGAACCCAGGAGGTGGAGGTTGCGGTGAGCCGAGATCGCGCCATTGCACTCCAGCCTGGGTAATGAGCGAAACTCCGTCTCAAAAAAAAAAAAAAAAAAAAAAAAAAATTCGATGACAACATGCTGGAGAGGATGTGGAGAAATAGGAACATTTTACACAGTTGGTAGGAGTGTTAATTAGTTCAAACATTGTGAAAACAATGTGGCAATTCCTCAAGGATCTAGAAATAGAAATTCCATTTGACCCAGCAATCCCATTACCCAAAGGACTTTACCCAAAGGACTGTAAATCATTGTATTATAAAGACGTGCACACGCATGCTCATCACGGCACTGTTTACAATAGCAAAGACCTGGAACCAACCCAAATGCCCATCAATGATAGACTGGGCAAAGAAAATGTGGCACATATACACCATGGCACATATACACCATTTTTTTTATACAGCCATAAAAAATGATGAGTTTGTGTTCTTTGTAGAGACATGGATGAACCTGGAAACCATCATTCTTAGCAAGCTGCCAAAGAACAGAAAATCAAACACTGCATGTTCTCACTCATAGACAGGTGTTGAACAATAAGAACATGTGGACACAGAGAGGGGACCATAACACACATGGGTCCCTTGGTGGGCACTAGGGGAAGGATAGTGGGAGGGAGGGTGGGGAGGGATAATGTGGGGAGAAATGTCAGGTATAGGTAATGGGGGGATGGAGGCAGCCAACCATCTTGCCATGAATGTACCTATGCAACAATCATGCATGATATGCACATGTACTCCAGAATCAAAAGTACTATACATATATATATATATATATATATATATATATATATATATATATATATAAAGATTACTTCCCTTGTTAGCATTGCCCTTCTGTTTTTGCTTATGTTTACTGCTCATTTAATTATTTTATTTAGATGAGTCTTTTTAATTTTCTCATATAGCCTAAGCTAGAACAAATTCTAAACTCTTCTTGCTTCTTAAATGCTCTTTGTACTTTAGTAAAATATAGTCATAAAAAAACTTCCATATTTGAGATTCAAAGTTAACATTCAGATATGATAAAGTCTACAGCAGAGCATAAGTATTTTAATTGGGTAAGTTTGTCCTAAACTTATTTATCTAGAAAACTAATGTATAGGGATATATGGCATCTCATAGAATTTGGCTCACTCATCTTGACATTGTAAGATATAAAGCGGTAAAGACCACTTCTGATTTACAATAGTCTACATTTTCTTCTCACCTTATGAATAAAATTCTTTATTTTTAGTTTCAGGAGGTCACATTGGAAAAAGTGTGCATTATAATAATCAAATATTTGATAAAAGTTCATTTAATACTACACTCACATCTTTAAACAATCTAGCTTTTGTCAAGATTAAAATTGAAAATAATGTATATACAGATTTAACTCTAGCTTTAGTTACTTTGTTAATCATTATTAGTTTCATATTACGAGAGAGGACATTTTAACTCATGTTAGAATGTTGTTATGGATGGAATTGTGACCTCCCAAAACCCATATGTTAAAGTCCTAACCCCCAGTACTTCAGAATGTTGACTACACAATAGTCCATTACTTATGATGGTTTGACTTACAATTTTTCGGCTTTGCAGGAGTACAAAATAAATATGCATTTGATAAAAACTGTACTTCAATTACCTATGTAACCATTCTGCTTTATACTTTCAGTATAATATTCAATAAATTACATGAGGCATTTAATATTTTAGTACAAAATAGGCTTATTCACATATGATTTTGTCTAACAACTGTAGTCTATTGTAAGTGTTCTGAATACATTTAAGGTAGTTTAGGCTAAACTACGATGTTCACTACATAGGGATATTAAATACATTTTTTACTTAAAATATTTTCAACTTACAGTGTGTTTAGCAGGACATAACCCTATTTTAGGTTGAGCAGTATCTGTATATTTTGACATAAGTCCTTTAAAGAGGTGACTACATTAAAATGTGTCCATTAGGGTAAACTGTCATGTAATTGCACTAGTGTCTTTATAAGAACAGGAGATTGGAACATAGAGAGAAACATGAGAAGCCTGCAGGCTCAGAGGGATGACCATGTGATGTGGCAACAAGGGACTTGCTGTCTGCAAGCCAAAGAGAGTCATCAGAGGAAATCAACCTTGATATTGCACTTTTAGCCTACAAACTATAAGAAAAACTTCTTCTGTTGTTTTAGCCATGCAGTCTGTGGTCTTTTGCTATGGTAGTTTGTTATTCTAGCAAACTAAAACATATACAATTATTTCAAGTGTCTTGAAAAGAAAGGAAATAGAGAAGAAAGAACAGAAGGAAGGAACCAGTCTTCTCAGAAGAAGCAACCATTGGCCTCTTTTGGTTCTTTAGTTTTATCGTAAGAAGGACATCTTTAAAAGAAAGCAAAATAATAGAGGTTTAATAAACAGTTATTGCCCTTCTTTGGGATAGAATTAATGTGAATAGAGTTGCAACATGTAGCTTAGGGGTTCTGCTAGTTAACAGTGTAGGGGAAAAAAGTATTAATATGACTTAGAAAGCTAGGTCAGTTTCATCTGTTGACTTTAGGTCTTATGAAAAGTTAAAAACATTCTTGTGAAAGCAATGACCTGAACCAAATATTTGTCCCTAATTACCTTTGGACACTCTGCTAACTTGTTTCTTACTTTTAATATTGTGACTACTATGTTATAGCTGAACAGAGATAATGCTCAGAGATAGTAGGCCTATGACTAGAATCAGGGCATGGAAGCTGAGAGGGATCCTCCTCGGAGCCCAAGTACATTCTCTGCAAGTTAAAGGCAATGGCCTGACATAAGAAATAGCCAGGGAAAAATAGCTAGGCAAACCTGCAAGAAAGTCAGGCCCTCACTGTGTAAGGCAGGTTGGGAGGGGTGGCAGTGAAGTAGTAAAATTGCGATCTTCTGAGGAATATAATGGCTGTTGGTGGGAGAAGAGAATGAAAACTTGGGAGTAACCACAAAATCTGGTATCCACATTGCAGAGCAGAGGGCTCTCTTATAGGTAGGAAAGTTGATGTCTTGGATGCAGATTATATAGTAAATGCCAGAATCTTCACTGTGCTTAGATCTAATGCCCTTAAGACAAATAAGCCCTGATGTTGCCTTCAACATATTAAAAGTTAATGGAGAACTGAATCAAACTGAGGAAATAACAAAGCCTAGATTCACTTGAGTTAGATCTGGTGTGATAGTTCACACCTGTAATCCCAACACACTTGAGGTCAGGAGTTTGAGACCAGACTTACCAACATGGTGAAACTCCATCTCTAATAAAAATATAAAAAACATTATCCAGGCTTGGTAGGCTTGGTAGTGAGCACCTGTAGTCCCAGCTACTCGGGAAGCTGAGACAGGAGAATCACTTAACTCCAAGAGCAGATGTTGCAGTCAGCCAAGATTGCACCACTGCACTGTGGCATAGGCAACAAAGCAAGACTCTATCTCAAAAAAAAAAATGGAACTACCAGTCAATCCATTAATCCCACTACTGGGTATCAACCCAAAGGAAAGACATCATTATATCAAAATGATACCCACACTTGTATGATTACCACAGCAGTATTCACAATTGTAAAGCTATAAAATCAACCTAAGTGTCCATTGATGGATTCTTGGATAAAGAAATGTTTTATATATAATAGAAAACTATTTAGACATAAACAGGAATTAAATCTTTTTTTTAAATTATTATTTGCAGCAACATAGATGGAACTGGAGGCCATTATTTTAAACGAAGTAACTCAGAAACAGAAAGTCCATTACTACATATTCTCATCTATAAGTGGGAGTTGAAAATGTGTACACATGGACAGAGTGTAGAATAACAGACACTGGAGACTGGAAAGGGTGGGAAGCTGGTAGGAGGGTGAGGGATGAGAAATTAATGAATGCAGTGTACATTGTTTGGGTGATGGTTACACTAGAAGTGTAACAACACAATGTATTCATGTAACAAAACTGCATTTGTACCCTTTATATGCATACAAATAATAATTCTTTTAAAAGAAGCACCCAGTCTAATTGTTGTCTGTTTGAAGGTTATAGCAGTTAGCTTAAATAGGCTTCCACTGCCCACATTTAGGACATGGTATCCACAAAAAATATACATAGTCTGTACAATCATATCTACATAGAAAGAGTGAAAGATATGAAGAAAGAGAAAGAGGGAGAGAAAAAGAGAGTGAACATTTCTTAAAATTGTGGCAAGAACATGACAGGTAATTATTATCTTAACTCCTTTTTAGAAAATTGGTAAAGAAAGAAATAAGCATTGATTTACCTTGCCTTTTTGCTTTTTTAGGAGAAATTTTATCCTATTTTCAGTTGACAAAGAAAATGTCTTTTTAACAGAAGAATTATTCCAGCTAATATATAAATGAGACATAATAAAATAAGAAAAATTCCTTTTCTGCAATACTTTAATAAATTATTCAATTCCAACAACATACATCAATTGATGTTAAAATTATTATGTAAAAGGTTGTTTGGAAACAGACTTCATTCTCATTTCCCAACTGTTTTCCTTGAAAATCACAAAAGATAAAATATTTTTATGATTGAGAAATCTGATACACACAACATTAAATATGTGATCAAACTTAAACTGTTTTTTTTAACTTTTATTTAAATTTGGTAATATATGTGCAGGTTTGTTATGTAGGTAAATTGCATGTCATGGAGTTTGGTGTACAGTTTATTTCACCACCCATGTAATAAGCATGATACCCAATAGATCATTTTTTGACTCTCATGCTCCTGCCTTCCTCTACTCTCAAATAGGCCCCAGTGTTTGTTATTCCCTTCTTCATATCCATATGTTTTCAATGTTTAGCTTCCACTTATAAGTGAAAACATGTAGCATTTGGTTTTCTGTTTCTGTGTTAGTTTCCTAAGGGTAATAGCCTCCAACTCTATCTATGTTTCTGTAAAGAATACAATCTTGTTCTTTTTTATGACTGCATAGTATTCCATGATGTATATGTACCACATTTTCTTTATCTAGTCTACCACTGATGGACATTTAGGTTGATTCCATGTCTTTGATACTGTACATAGTGCTGTTGTGAACATACATGTGCATGTGTCTTTATAGTAGAATGATTTATATTATTTTGAATGCATCCCCCATAATATGATTGCTGGATAATATGGTAATTCTGCTTTGAGTTCTTTGAGAAATTGCCACATGGCTTTCCGCAATGACTGAACAAATTTACATTTTCATATTCACCAACAGTGTATAAGTGTTCCCTGTTCTCCGCAACCTCACCAGCATCTGTTATTTTTTGACTTTTTAGTAATAGCCATTGTGACTGGTGTTAAATGGTATCTTACTGTGGTTTTGATTTACAGTTCTCTAATGATTAGTGATGTTGAGAATTTTTTCATATGCTAGTTGGTTGCATCTATGTCTTCTTTTGAAAAGTGTTTCTTCATGTCTTTTCCCACTTTTTAATCGGCTTGTTTGCTTTTTGCTTGTTGATTAAAGTTCCTTATTGATTCTGGATATTATACTTTTGTCAGAGGTGTAATTTGCAAATATTTCCTCCTATTCCATAGGTTCTCTGTTTACTCTCCTGATAGTTTATTTTGCTATGAAGAAGCTCATTAGTTCAATTAGGTCTCATTTGTTAATTTTTGTTTTTGTTGCAATTGATTTTTGTCTAGTGAATCTTTGCTAGGTAAGGTGACCAAAATGGCATTCCCTAGGTTATCTGCCAAGATTTTTTGTAGGTTTAATATTCTATATTTAAGTATTTAATCCACTTTGAGTTTATTTTTGTATAGGTATAAGGAAGGGGTCCAGCTTTAATCTTCTGCATATGACTACCCAGTTATCTCTGAACCATTTATTCAATAGGGAGTCCTTTCGCTATTGCTTGTTTTTGTCTACTTCATCAAAGAGCAGATGGTTGTAGGTGTGTGACATTATTTCTGAGCTCTTGTTCAGAAATCTACAAATATAAAACTGCTATTCAATATATGTATGTATGTATATACACGCCATTGACCTTAGTATAAGTCCTTTAACTGTTTTATGTTTAAATTTTTCGCATGACAAATTCTTATCCTTGTGGAACTATATTTATTTTAATAATTAGTTTGAGATAAACAAAAATAACTACAAAATAGTTAAAGTGCAACATAACATAGTGGAAATCACATTTTATCTTTGGTGATGTAATATCAATATCCTAATTTTCAAAAATGTGTAACCTGTTGACCTTGTCTCCATGGTGTATAAATAATGTATTAAAATTCATATAAAATGTGCATAAGTATTCTCATTAAAATAATTCTTGTTTTATATTTCAATATTTTATATTGAAATAAATATTTCCATATTTCAGTTGTGTATATAGCTATATTATTTGTAAAATACATGTAGTTTTGAGAATTATGAAAGACGTAAAAACACTTTATTTTATAAATTGTATCGAGAGCTATATTTAGGCTGAAAGGACGTGGTAAATTTGAATACTGATTTCAAAGATTTTTCATATTCCTAGTTGAAAAGTTAAAAATAAACATGAGAAAACAAAACAAAAAACAATAAATGTACATTTATAAGACAATATTTGAGTATTAAATGAAATGAGTGTGATGGATGAAGCAGAAAGAATGGCAAAAAAAGGACGATGTAAATACACCACAGTATATTATTATTTGAGAAATCATTAGTTAAGGTTTTCATAATATTCACAACCCCAAAAAATGAGACAGAAGCACTTCAAAATTGTTTAAATAAAGGAGTTTCCCTTAATCTAAATTCATTTTACGTTCCCATCTCTTTCCATAGTCAGAACTAGCATATAATGTTTTGAAAATAAAGCAAGCCTTTAGAGATCACAAACAACCAATTTCACACTACAAGCAGTCATAAATAGAGCTAAATTCCCTTTAGTAATACACTATTTATCTTTGTGCTTCATTGAGTTCAAAGAAAAGCATTATTCAGAGTGTAAGCAATTAGCTTCTCATTTTTTTTTTCTATTCCAGAAAGGATGTTATCAAAAAAGCATGGGATTAGCAAGCTACAGAGCTATCAGAGTTATTCTTAGTGTGTGAAATTTCAATTTAGCAAAACATGCAAAATGCTAAAGGCAGTTAAGACCCAATACAGGGAAACCATTTTGTTTTCACAGTATATTTATTTTGCACCATCTTTGGCCCTGCTGATTTTCTGCTGAATTAAAATGAGTAGGTATTAAGTTCAGAAATTATTCCGTGTGGCATATTCATCACCAAATCAATGCTATTGTTTACCTGAAAACATCCCCTAAAAAACTGTGTCAACCTACTTGTAGAAAGGAAGACTCATAGTGTAGACATTTTACAAATCTAACATCAAGATTTTATTTCAAAATAGGCTGAAATGGTAATAAATGTTTTTATTAAATACGTACTTCATATCATTATATTAGAAATTGATCTATTACCAAGTGCCTATACATTAAAAGAATTATGTTTTTCCCTATGTTTAGTAAAGTCTATTTCACTATTCATGGTTGATACAATATTACACAACCAATAAAAGTTACTAAGCACTTATGTGTTAAGACAATATTATAGGTGTTTTATACATATCAGATATGACAATAAATGTTGAAAAAATTGAGAAATAATTTGTAAGTGCAAAAAAGCAACCCAAATAGCAAAAATCTAGCTCCAGTTGTTACTACTATGCTGTTTTGGCTCAATGGTTATTCGACAAAAATATATCAGATTTTACCTGAAAAATGTTCTTAATTGTTTAATATTCAGTTTTAAATAACCACAAATAGTGTAGAGCTCATTATGATTCAGATTTAGACTCACATGTTTATATATTTATGTGGCGAGCTGAGTATTTGGTTTAATATAATTCTTTTAGAAATACATATTCAGAAACACATCATTGATGAGAAACTGGAAGGACAATCCCAAATATTCAGCAAAACAATGTAGCAATGCTGCATCTTTTCTGGAAAAAGTTCTTACAATTGTAATCTTGATGACTCAGAGAAACATAAAAAATCAGACTGCAAAAGTGGTAAAGGAAGAATAAAATTGAAATAAAAACTTTAGTCAAAAATAGCAACTTTCTTCTATTTTTTCATTTCACAATTTTTGCTTTAAGTAGCATGTTGGTTTTATATATATAGTAAATCTTATCACATGGTAGTAGTTTTCTTTACTGTTATGTTAATAAGGATTCTGAGACTATATCTGGATTAGTCAGGTAATATTACCTTGATGAATTTAGGATGTTTTCATTTCTGTCGCTACTGCTAACTATGACTTAAAAACTGAATATACCCATTCTACTTTAATTCTATAGAAATAAGTTACAGACAACCAAAAAAATAGCTATTATTATTTAATATCTTTTAGTTGTAAAAAAGTAAAGAAAATGTCCTGTCTTAAATTTTTTGTATTAGCATATTAAATTATAAATGGTACATCTATTATTCTATTTTAATGTCTCTATTAGAAATACATTATAAACTGAATACAGGAATGTTTTATTTCATTGTACTTTGCTTATTGTGCCTCACAGATATTGTGTTATTCTTAGAAATTAAAGATTTGTGATGACTCTCTGTTCAGGAAGCCTAACAATGCATTCTTTTCAACAGCGTGTGCTCATTTCATGTCTCTTTGCCGCATTTTGGTAATTCTCTCAGTATTTCAAACATTTTAGTTATTACTATATGTGTTATCATGATCAGTTGTCAGTAATCTATGATGTTACTGTTCTGGTTGTTTGGGAGCATCATAAAATGCACCCATATAAAATGGCAAACAACAAATAAATGCTGTGTGCATCCCAACTGCTCCACCAATCAACCATTCCCCTCTCCTTCTCTCTTTCCTTGGGTCTCCCTATTCCCTGAATTGCAACAATTGAAACTAGACCAATTAAGAATCTTACAGTAGCCTCTATGTGTTCAAGTGTAATAAAGATTTGCACATCTTTAACTTTAAATCAAAAGCTAGATATGATCAAGCTGAGAGAGGAAGTCATGTTGAAAGCTGAAATAAGCTGAAAACAAAGCTTCTTGCACCAATGTTAGCCACATTGTAAATACAAAAGAAGAGTTCTTGAATGAAATTAAAAGTGTTTCTCCAGTGAGCACAAAAATCATGAGAAAGCACTGAATGGACTAGAGTATAATGGAAACATAACTTGTATATGCTTTGGGAAACCAAAATTCTTGTGACTCACTTTACCATGATTTTCTTTATTTTGGGGATCTGGAATTAAACCTGAAATATCTCTGAGGTATGTCTGTACTTCCTGTCATTTGAAATAGTATAATCGTAATAGTGTATTAATTTCCTCTGACTGCTGTAACAAATTATAATACAGTTGGTGGTTTAAGATGATAAATTTATTCTCTAACCCTTCTGGAAGCCAGAAGTATGAAATCAGTATCACTAGGTTGAAAGCAAGGTGTCAGTAGGGTCTTCCCCTAGAGGCCTTAGAAGAAAATTTGTTCCTGATTTCTAGCAATGTCTTGTGGCTGCCATTATCACTTGACTTCTGTGACTGCATCATGGCCACAACACTAATTGTGGGCTATAAATTTGTAGAGTGCTTTAATTATAATAGCTCATGTAATTTCATACAATCCAATGAGATTACATTTTTCTATGGATCATTACTTTAGAGCAACAATAAGAACATCTTAGACATTCAAAAATAAGTGTAAGTGCAATAGTGGTGATACTAACTGAGGAGACAATAAAGCCAAATTTGGAAATGTTTAAAAAATGATGAAATTTAATTAAATATAACAAGCAAAATGCAACAGAAGCACATTAGAAAATAAGAAGAGATATCTTTAGGGGTGTGAGCAGTGGCTCATGCTTGTAATCTCAGCACTTTGGAAGGTGGAGGCAGGTGGATCACTTGAGGCCAGGAGTGCAAGATTAGCCTGGCCAATATGGCGAAATCCTGTCCCTACTAAAAATCCAAAAATTAGGTGGCATGGTAGCACACACCTGTAATCTCAGCTACTTGTGAGGCTGAGGCATGAGAATTAATCCAGGAAGCAGAAATTGCAATGAGCCGAGATCATACCACTGTACTTCAGCCTGGCAGCAACAGAGTAAGACTGTATCAAAGTAGCAACAACAACAACAAAAACAACAGCAACTAAAAAAAGCCACCTTTAGAAACTTGATGCTGAATGACTCCTAGGTAAATATGAAATTAAGGCAGAAATCAAGAAGTTCTTTGAAACCAGTGAGAGCAAAGAGACAAGGTACCAGAATCTCTGGTACACAGTTAAAGCAGTCTTAAGAGGGAAATGTATTGCACTAAATGCCCACATTAGGAAGCTAGAAAATCTCAAATTGACACCCTAACATCACAATTAATCAAGCTAGAAGAGTAAGAGCAAACAAATCCAAAATGTAGCAGAAGACAAAAAATAACAATGATCAGAGCAGAATTGAAAGAGATACAGACATATAAAGTCCTTCAAAAAATAGATGAATCTAGAAGTCGTCTTTTTTTGAAAAAATTAACAAAATAGACTGCTAAGTAGAATAATAATGAAGAAAAGAGAAGAATCAAATAGATACACTAAAACATGATAAAGCAGATATTACCACTGACCCCACAGAAACACAAACTACCATCAGAGAATACTATAAATGCCTCTACACAAATAAACTAGAACATCTAAAAGAAATGGATAAATTCTTGGATATATACACCCTCCTAAGACTAAACCAGGAAAAAGTCAAATCCCTTAACAGACAATAACAAGTTCTGAAATTGAGGCAGCAATTAATAGACTACCAACCA
Source organism: Aotus nancymaae (assembly GCF_030222135.1). Lineage (NCBI taxonomy): Eukaryota > Metazoa > Chordata > Mammalia > Primates > Aotidae > Aotus > Aotus nancymaae. Next base: position 3,670,428 of record NW_026988435.1, read on the forward strand.
AAATAAAAAGCCCAGAACCAGACAGATTCACGGTGGAATTCTACCAGAGATACAAAGATGAGTTTGTACCATTTCTTCTGAAACCATCCCAAACAAGTGAAAAGAAGGGGTTCTTCCCTAACTCATTTTATAAGGCCAGCATCATCCTGATACCAAAACCTGGCAGAGCCACAACAAAAAAAGAAAACTTCAGGCCAATATCCCTGATGAACATCTATGTGAAAATCCTTAATAAAATACCAGCCAACCAAATCCAACAGCACATGGAAAAGCTTATCCACCATGATAAAGTTGGCTATATCCCTGGGATGCAAGTCTCCTTCAATGTATGCAAATCAATAAACATAATTCATCACATCAAAAGAAATAATGACAAAAACTACATGATTATCTTAATAGATGCAGAAAAGGCCTTCAATAAAATTCAACATCCCTTCATGTTGAGCCAAATCATGAAAGAAATTCCACTCACGATTGCTACAAAAAGAAAATTCCATGAACAAGGGATGTGGAGGACCTCTTCAAAGAGAACTTCAAACCACTGCTCAAGGAAATAAGAGAGGACACAAGCAAATGGAAAAATATTCTATCCTCATGGATAGGAAGAATCAATATCATAAAAATGGCCATACTGCCCAAAGTAATTTATAAATTCAACGTGATTCCCAGAAACTAACATTGATATTTATCATAGAATTAGAAAAACTACTTTAAATTTCATATGGAACCAAAAAAGAGCCTGTGTAGCCAAGAAAATCCTAACCAAAAAGAACAAAGCTGGAGGCAATATGCTACCTGACTTCAAATTATACTACAAGGCTACAGTAACCAAAACAGCATGGTATTGGTACCAAAACAGATATATAGACCAATGGAACAGAACAGATGCCTCAGAAATAATGTCATACTTCTACAACCATCTGATCTTTCACAGACCCAACAAAAACAAGCAATGGGGAAAGGATTCCCTATTTAATAAGTGGTGCTGGGAAAACTGGCTAGCCATATGCAGAAAACTGAAACTGGACCCTTTTCTTATACAAAAATTAACTCAAGATGGATTAAAGACTTAAACATAAGACCGAAAACCATAAAAACCCTAGAAGAAAACCTAGGCAATATCATTGGACATAGGCATGGATAAAGACTTCATGACGAAAATGCCAAAAGCAATTGCATCAAAAGCCAACATTGATAAACTGGATCTAATTAAACTAAAGAGCTTCTACATACAGAAGAAACTATCATCAGAGTGAACAGGCAACCTACAGAATGGGAGAACATTTTTGCAATCTACACATCTGACAAAGGTCAAGTATACAGAATCTACAAGGAACTTAAACAAATTTACAAGAAAAACAAACAAATAACTCCATCAAAAAGTGGACAAAGGATATGAGCAAACATTTCTCAAAAGAGGACATACATGTGGCCAAGAAACATGTTAAAAAAAGCTCAACATCACTGATCATTAAAGAAATGCAAATCAAAATCACAATGAGATATGATCTCACACCAGTCAGAGTGGCAATTATTAAAATGTCAAGAAAGAATAGATGCTGGTGAAGCTGTGGAGAAATAGGAATGCTTTTACACTGTTGGTGGGAATGTAAGTTAGTTCAACAGATATGGAAAACAGTGTGGTGATTCCTCAAGAATCTAGACCCAGAAATACCATTTGATCCAGCAATCCCATTACTGGGCATATAGCCAAAGGAATGTAAATCATCCTACTATAAAGACACGTGCACACTTTTGTTTACTGCAGCACTATTTACAATAGTAAAATCATAGAACCAATCCAAATGCCCATCAATGATAGATTGGATAAAGAAAATGTGGTACATATACACCATGGAATACTATGCAGACATAAAAAGTAATGAGATTATGTCCTTTACAGGGACATGGATGAAGCTGGAAGTCATCATCTCAGTAAACTAACACAGAAACAGAAAACCAAATACCACATCTTCTCACTCATAAGTAGGAGTTGAACAATGAGAACACATGGACACATGGAGGGGAACAACACACACCAGAGTCAGTCGAGGTGAATGGAGCAAGGGGAAGGAGAGCATTAGGACAAATAGTAAATGCGTGTGAGGCTTAAAACCTAGATAATGGGTTGATAGGTGCAGGAAATCACCATGGCACATGTATACCTATGTAACAAACTTAGCATTCTGCACTTGTAACCTGGAACTTAAAGTAAAATTATTTTTTTTAATTATAAGTAATGCCACTTAATATAAATATTGATATTTGAAGCAAACATTAAAAAACGGATGGTCCAGAGGAAAATAACATTAAATATATATCATTAATAAGGCATAAACAAGTTATGCCAAGCAATACTCTTATATTTGGTAGTCAAATATATGATTATTGCTATAATTTACAATACATTGAAAACTTTCTTCTTAACATGGGTTCCCTAAACACTGGCACACTTTACATACTTTTTATTACTTACTATCTACTAAAGCTAGAATGATGGACAAAAGGACAAAAGGAAGTACTTTAAACTGGGAGGTAGAAAGTACAAGGTGATACATTACTAAGCTTGTCCCAGCCTCGAGAAACTTACTTGGTGTCTTAGTCACATTAGTAATCCTTGGAGACTCAAGAACCATTAAACTGGCCCAAAAGGATAAGAAAATAATTTTCTGGCTTCTTCCAGTCTTCTTTTTGTCAATGTTAAATGTTCATCCTATGGCATTTAACTTCACCATAAATCTAGACTATCAAACAGCCCTTTCTAGCAGCCAGACTTCCTCAAAATCAGGACTGTTATTCAGGACTTCTGTAAATATCTAGTCTGTGAATTGGGTTGGTTCAGATCTGGGTGCTGAAGTATTTGTAACCTGACTTAATTATTAGAGTGAAAGTTATACTGAAGCCTGATTCTTTCCATTGAAAGAGTAGGACAGGTATGTTGTAGTGGTGTTAGGCCAAGAGGCAATGGCAATGGTGACCAAGATTTCAACTGTACAGTTGATCATCAGCCAAGACATACAGCATGTGGCCAAGTCCCAGGAGCAAGTAAGGCTGATCAAATTTGGAAGGTGCATAGATTGATTGTGGTATAGCCTACCCGTGTACCACTAGAATATATTAGTACCTTCTTATTATACCTTAATCTTCTGTGAGCACAGCTGTCATCATTGTCTTATCCAGAGTACAGGTACAATCACAAAACTTAAAGCAGTGACCTGTCATAACTCTTAAAAGACATTAGAGAATATAACCAAACCAAGCTACCTTATCTACCAGATGCTACAACTGGTTCTAGAGCCTTAACTAATATTTATACTTTTCTTTCTTTTCTACCCATTTTAGATTTTTTTCTCTTCAGCCAGAGAGTCAAGTAGTTTGTTTTATTTGCTTGATGTAGTATCTCAGGATATTTATCCATGAATTGCTTCAGAATCCTTCTCAAAATAACGTTTCATGGAACCACAAGCAAATGATTACAGTCAACACATTAAAAAAAAAATTTCTTCTATTATTAAGAACATAACAAAGATGACCAAATATCTGAGTGTATGAAGCAATATGAAAGACTTTTGAACATATAAGCCAAGATCATATCTGGAATTAGTGTAATACCCTTATTAAATCAATGACTGTCAGCTTGAGTTAAAAAAATTTATCTATATGCACTTTACAAGAGAATACATAGTAAAAGGAAAAGTCAAATAGAATAACATGGACAAATATTTATCAGGAAAATGCCTCAACATTAATAAATAATGTTACAATAAGGTCAGAATACAGGGCAATTATTAAACACAAATATGTGATCAATTTATTTGAGACAAAGGTCAATTATGTAAATATTATTTTTTTTCCTTAAGCACTCTCTAACAAAGTAAAGTAGAGAAATCTAGACAAATTAAAAGCTAAACAGACAATGCTGGAAATTTTAACATTGCATGAAATCAGCTTGACAAGTTAAAGAGAGCAAATATCTTCATATATAGAAATGTTGAGTGTTATTATATAATTAAATTTATAGATACTTATTAAACTTATTAATGCCAAAACACACTCTATGTCAAGCAATGAAGTTTATAGACTTGATTATACATATCACTAAAAATTTGATAGGATGAAATGAATGCCTGTGAAAAAAGATTAATGTCTAAAATTTAATTTATGAAGAAAAGAATAATGAAAAAATAATAATGCATTATGGTATTTCCTATTATATTATTTTTAAATCACTTAACATAATCTCCTGAATAAAGTTTATGAATGTAGAATTTCACTGATGTTAGAAACCATCAGGTGTGTAAAAAGTTAGCTCAATATTGCTTATTACAGAAAGACCCTAACAAAAATAACAAGCTGTAGTTGAGACACATTAAAAATAATTTCCCACTATAATTAAATAAAATTTATTTTATAAATTCATAGCAAGTATAAGATTATATAATATAAAATATATTAGTATAATAGTCTACATTTTAAGGCACTGGCAAGATGGCTGAATAGGAACAGCTCCGCTCTGCAGCTCCCAACAAGAGCGACGCAGAGGCAGGTGCTTTCTGCATTTCCAACTAAGGTAGCTGGTTTATCTCATTGGGACTGGTTTGACAGTTGGTGCAGCCCACAGAGGGTGAACAGAAGCAGGGTGGGCATTGCCTTACCCAGGAAGCTCAAGAGGTTCAGGGATTTCTCTCCCCTAGCCAAGGGAAGCCTTGAGAGACTGTACCAGGAAAAATGGCACATTCCAGCACAGAGACTGCATTTTTCCCACAGTCTTTGCAACTGGTAGACCTGGAGATTTCCTCTGGTGCCCATGCCACCAGGACCCTGGGTTTCAAGCACAAAACTTGGTAACCATTTAGGCAGACACTGAGCTAGCAGCAGGAGTTTATTATTATTTTTTTTTGAAACTGAGTCTTGCTCTGTTGCCCAGGCTGGAGTGCAGTGGGCCATCTCAGCTTACTGCAAACTCCTCCTCCTGGATTCAAGTGATTCTCCTGCCTCAGCCTCCAGAGTAGCTGGGACTAAAGGCACATGTCACCACGCCAGCTAATTTTTTTTTAATTTTTAGTAGAGACAGGGTTTCACCATGTTAGCCAGGATATTCTCAATCTCCTGATCTTGTGATCCACCTGTCTCAGACTCCCAAAGGACTAAGAGTTTTTTTTTTTTTCTATACCCTAGTGACACCTGGAAGGCCAGCAAGACAGAACCCTTCACCACACTGGAAGGATGGCTGAAGCCAGGGAGCCAAATGATCTTACTCAGTTGGTCTCATCCACACAGACTCCAGCAAGCTAAGATCCACTGGCTTGAAATTCTTGCTGCTATGACAGCAGTCTGAGGTCAACCTGGGATGATTGAGCTTGTTGGGGGTTGGAGCATTCACCATTGCTGAAGCTTGAATAGGTGGTTTTCTCTTCACAGTGCAAACAAAGCCTTCAGGAAGATGAATCTGGGCAGAGCCCACCACAGCTCAGCAAGGCCTCTGCAGCCAAAATACATGTCAAGATTCTTCCTACCTGAGCAGGAGATCTCTGAGCAAAAGGCAGCAGCACCAGTCTGGGACTTATAGATAAAACCACCATCTCCCTGAGACAGAGCACCTGGGGGGAAGGGGTGAAAGTGGGTACAACTTCAGCAGATTTAAACGTCCCTGCCTGACAGCTCTGAAGAGAGCAGCAGATCTCCCAGAACATTGTTCCAGTTCTGATAAGGGACAGACTGCCTCCTCAAGTGGTTCCCTGACCCTCATGTATCCTGACTGGGAGACACCTCCCAGAACGGTCTGATAGAAACCCCAAACAGGAGAGCTCTGACTGGCACCTGGAGGGTGCCCCTCTGGAACAAAGTTTCCAGAGGAAGAAACAGGCAGCAATTGTTGCTGTTCTGCAGCCTCTGCTGGTGATACTCAGGTAAACCAGGTCTGGAGTGGACCTCTAGCAAACTCCAGCAGACCTGCAGCAGAGGGGCCAGATTGTTAGAAGGAAAACAAAAAGAAAGGAATAGCACCAACATGAACACCAAGGAGGTCCACTCAGAGACCCCACCCATCTGAAGGCCAAATCAAAAATGAAAAGTAGATAAATCCACAAAGAAGGGGATAAACCAGCATAAAAAGACTGAAAATTCCAAAAACCAGAACACCTCTTCACTTCCAAAGGTTCACAACTCCTCACCAGCATGGGAGCAAAACTGGACAAAGAATGAGTTTGACAAATTAACAGAAGTAGGCTTTAGAAAGTGGGTAATAACAAACTCCTCTGAACTAAAAGAGCATGTACTTACCCAATGCAAGGAAGCTAAGAACCTTGAAAAGTTAGATGAATTGCTAAGTATATTAACCAGTTTAGAGAAGAACATAAGTGGCCTCATGGAGCTGAAAAACAGCATGAGAACTTTGTGAAGCACACACAAGTATCAATAGTCAAATTGACCAAGCAGAAGAAAGGATATTAGAGATTGAAGATCAACTCAATGAAATAAAGCAGGAAGCCAAGATTAGAGAAAAAAGAGTGAAAAGAAACAAGCAGAGCCACCAAGAAATATGGCACTATGTGAAAAGACCAAATCTATGTTTGATTGATGAACCTGAAAGTGTTGGGAAGAATGGAACCAAGTTGGAAAACACTCTTTAGGATATTATCCAGGAGAACTTCCTCAACCTAGCAAGGCAGGCCAACGTTCAAATTCAGGAAATTCCAAGAACACCACAAATATACTACTCAAGATGAGCAGCAACCCCAAGAAATGTAATCGGCAGATTCACAAAGGTTGAAATGAAGAAAAAAATGTTAAGGGAGCCAGAGAGAAAGATTTGGTTACCCACAAAGGGAAGCCCATCAGACTAGCAGCAGCTCTCTCTACAGAAACACTATAAGCCAGAAGAGAGGGGGGGACAATAATCAACATTCTTAAAGAAAAGAATTTTCAACCCAGAATTTCATATCCAGCCAAACTAAGCTTCATAAGTGAAGGAGAAATAAAATCCTTTACAGACAAGCGAATGCTGAGAGATTTTGTCACCACCAGGCCTGCCTTACAAGATCTCCTGAGGGAAGCACTAAACATGAAAAAGAACAACTGGTACCAGTCACTGCAAAAACATACCAAAGTGTAAAGAACATCGACACTATGAAGCAACTGCATCAACTAACAGGCAAAATAACTGGCTAGCGTCATAATGACAGGATAAAATTCACACATAATAATATTAACCTTAAATGTAAATGGGCTAAATGCTCCAATTAAAAGACTCAGACTGGCAAATTGGATAGACTCAAGACCCATCCATGTGCTGTATTCAGAAGACCCATCTCATGTGCAAAGACACATATAGGCTCAAAATAAAGGGATGGAGGGATATTTACCAAGAAAATGGAAAGAAAAAAAAAGCAGGGGTCACAATCTTAGTCTCTGATAAAACAGACTGTAAACCAACAAAGAGCAAAAGAGACAAATCAGGGCATTACATAATGGTAAATGGATCAATGCAAAAAGAAGAGCTAACCATCCTAAATATAGATGTACCCAATACAGGAACACCCAGATTCATAAAGCAAGTTTTTAGAGACCTACAAAGAGAAATAGACTCCCAAACAATAATAGTGGCAGACTTTAACAACCCACTGTCAACATTAGACAGATCAATGAGACAGAAAATTAACAAAGATATTCAGGACTTGAACTCAGCTCTGGACCAAATGGACCTAACAGACATCTGCAGAACTCTCCACCTGAAATCAACAGAATATACATTCTTCTCAGCACCATACTGCACTTATTCTAAAATTGACCACATAATTTGAAGTAAAACACTCCTCAGCAAATGGAAAATAACAAAAATCGTAACAAGCAGTCTCTCAGACCACAGTGCAATCAAAGTAGAACTCAGGATTAAGAAACTCACTCAGAACTGCACAACTACATGGAAACTGAAAAATTTGCTCCTGAAAGACTACTTGGTTAATAATGAAATTATGGCAGAAATAAAGATGTTCTCCAAAACCAATGAGAACAAAGACACAACATACCAGAATCTCTGGACACGTTTAAAGCAATCTGTAGAGGAAAATTTATAGGACTAAATGCCCATAGAGAAAGCAGGAAAGATCTAAAATCAACACCCTAACATTACCGTTAGAAAAACTACAGAAGCAAGAGCAAAACGATTCAAGATCTTGCAGGAGACAAGAAATAACTAGGGTTAGAGCAGAACTGAAGGAGATAGAGACATTAAAAAACCCTTCAAAAAATCAACGTTTCCAAAAGCTGTTTTTTTTTTTTTTGAAGAGATCAACAAAATAGATAGACTGCTAGTCAGACTAATAAGCAAGAAAAGAGAGAAGAAACAAATAGACACAATAAAAAATGATAAAGAGGATATTACCACCGATCCCACAGAAATACAAACTACAATCAGAGAATACTATAAACACCTCTACACAAGAAGAAATGGATAAATTCCTGAACACATCATACCCTTCCAAGACTGAACAGGAAGAAGTCAAATCCCTGAATAGACCAATAACAAGTTCTGAAATCGAGGCAGCAATTAATAGCCTACCATCCAAGAAAAGCCAGAAGCAGACAGATTCACAGCCAAATTCAACCAGAGGTACAAAGAGGGGCAGATACCATTCCTTCTGAATATATTCCAAACAAGAGAAAAAGAGGGAATCCTCCCTAACTCATTTTATGAGGACAGCATCATCTTCATACCAAAACCTGGCAGAGACACACACACACAAAAGAAAATTTCAGGCCAATATCCCTGATGAACATCAATGTGAAAATCCTCAGTAAAATACTGGCAAACCAAATCCAGCAGCACATCAAAAAGCTTATCCATCACAATCAAGTTTGTTTTATCTCTGGGATGCAGGGTTGGTTCAACATATGCAAATCAATAAATGTAATCCATCACATAAAGAGAACCAATGATAAAAACCACATGATTATTTCAATAGATGCAGAAAAGGTCTTTGACAAGATTCAACAGCCCTTGATGCTAAAAACTCTCAATAAACTAGGCATTGATGGAATGTATCTCAAAACAATGAGAGCTATTTATGACAAACCCACAGCCAATATCATAGTCAATGAAAAAAAAAAAAACTGGATGCATTACCTTTGAAAACCGGTGCAAGACAAGAATACCCTCTCTCACAACACCTATCCAACATAGTATCAGAAGTTCTGGCCAGGGCAATCAGGCAAGAGAAAGAAATAAATGGTATCCAATTAGGGAAAGAGGAAATCAAATTGTCTGTGTTTGTAGATTACATGATTGTATATTTAGAAAACCCCATCATCTTATCCCCAAATCTCCTTAAGCTGATAGGCAACTTCAGCAAAGTCCCAGGATACAAAATCAATGTGCAAAAATCACAAACATTCCTATACACCAATAACAGACAGAGAGCCAATCATGAGTGAACTCCCATTCACAATCACTAAAAAGAGAAGAAAACACCTAGGAACACAACTTCCAAGGGATATGAAGGACCTCTTCAAGAACTACAAAGCACTGCTCGAGGAAATAAGAGGGGACACAAACAAATGGAAAAACATTCCATGCTCAGAATCAATATCATGAAAATGGCCATATTGACCAAAGTAATTCATAGATTCAGTGCTATCCCTATTAAGCTACCATGGCCTTTCTTCAAAGAACTTGAAAAAAAAAAATACTTTAAATTTCATAAGGAATCAAAAAAAAAGACAACATAGCCAAGACAATTCTAGGCAAAAAGAATAAAGCTGGAGACATCATACCACCTGAATTCAAACTATACTACAAGGCTACAGTAACCAAAACAGCATGGTACTGGTACCAAAACAGAGATATAGACCAATGGAACAGAACAGAAGCCTCAGAAATTACACCACACATCTACAACCATCTGATCTTTGACAAACCTGACAAAAACAAGCAATGAGAAAAGGGTTCCCTATTTAATAAATGCTGTTGAAAAAACTGACTAGCCATATCCAGAAAGCTGAAATTGGATTCTGCCTTACACCTATATAAAAATTAACTGAAACTAAACTAAAGATTTAAATATAAGACCTAAAACCATAAAAACCCTAGAAAAAAACCTAGGTGGTACTATTCAGGACATAGGAATGGACAAAGACTTCATGTCTAAAACACCAAAATCAATGGCAGTAAGAGCCAAAATTGACAAATGAGATCTAATTAAACTTAAGAGCTTCTGCACAGCAAAAGAAACTATCATCAGAGTGAAGAGGCAACCTACAGAATGGGAGAAAATCTTTGTAATCTGTCCATCTGACAAAGGGCTAATATCCAGAATCTACAAAGATCTTAAACAAATTTACAAGAAAAAAAGCAATAACCCCATCAAAAAGTGGGCAAAGGATATGAACAGACACTTTTCAAAAGAAGACATTTATGCAGCCAACAAACATATGAAAAATAGCTCATCATCACTGCTCATTAGAGAAATGCAAATCAAAACCATATTGAGATACCATCTCATGCCAGTTAGAATGGTGATCAATAAAAAGTCAGGAGACAACAGATGCTGGAGAGGATGTGGAAAATGGGAATGCTTGTACACTGTTTGTGGGAGTGTAAATTAGTTCAACCTTTGTGGTAGACAGTGTGGCCTTTCCTCAAGGACCTAGAAATAGAAATACCATTTCACCCAGCAATCCCATTACTGGGTATATACCCAAAGGATTATAAATAATTTTACTACAAAGAAACACGCACACGTATGTTTATTATGGCACTGTTCACAATAACAAAGACTTGGAACCAACCCAAATGCCCAGCAGCGATAGACTGGATAAAGAAAATGTGACAAATATACACCATGGAATACTATGCAACCATTAAAAAGGATCAGTTTATGTCCTTCGCAGGGACATGGATGAAGCTGGAAACCATCATTCTCAGCAAACTAACACAAGAACAGAAAGCCAAACACTGAATGTTCTCACTCATAAGTGGGAACTGAACAATGAGAATGCATCCACACATGGATGGAGACATCACACACTGGTGCCTGTCATGGAGTGGTGGGATTGGGGATGAATAAAATTAGGAGAAATACCTAATGTAGATGATGTGTTGATGGGTACAGCATATCACCATGGTAGGTGCATAACTATGTAACAAACCTGTACATTCTGCAATGTACCCCAGAAATTAAAGTATTAAACCCTCCCCCCAAATTCTACATTTTTAAATACAATTAGAATATCTGATGACCTTTTTAATAGATGTCAAAACTGAACTTGATTTAATCTATTGCTATTTATAATAAAACTTTAAGAAAAATTAGAATGAAAACACTAAGAACTAACAACCAACATAATATTTTCTACTACTTAAATGAACTCACAAAATATTTTTGATACAGAAATGTAGATAAAAACACATAGTAAACATCTGTGTAATCAAAACTCATTTTAATATATTAATATTACAAATTTAAATAATATATCTCATACATATTTATGCATGGTAAGTATATCTTGACAGTCAGCATCATTTGTTTCATTTCAGTATAGTTGTGAAGAACCTGTATTTTAAATTTATAAAATTGTATCTACTAATCTTTTCCTTGAGTATTTTCATTTATATATATTTTTATTAATTAAGTCAACACAGGTTTTTAAACCTTTTTATTACTGAAAATTTTAAACATATACAAAAATAAGTAGAATTTTATAATGAACCCCCAATGTACTCATTACTCAGTTTTAATATTTATCAATTTGTGACCAAACTTGTTTATAATGACACTAGCTCTCCCATATCTAGTATTTTTTAAAAATTACTCTTTTATTTTAGATATGGGGGTAAAGGAGTCACTATGCAATAAATGATGCTGGGATAATTGACTAGCCTTATGCAAAACTCAGTTTTTCTTTAAATATTGTAGAATTTTAGAAGGAAACTTTGTCATCCTTTGCTTGTAAATGTTTTCCTGGAGCAGAATTTGTGGCTTTCCCTGGGCTTCATTATAGACTTACACATTAATATGCAATCTGAGATGTCTACCATAAATATTTTGTCTAACACATTAAATCATAATGTTAAGTATGCCAATAGCACTGAATGACATTTTCCAAGTGAATAAAAATATAAAAATTCTCAATAAAAATTAAAGAAATTACAGGTCAAAAATAACACTGCATGGCATTTTCAGATGGATATTGTATATATGAGTTTGAGTGCAAGCAAGATTTGAAAACACTAGTAAGATATTTGAACATGCGGCCCAGAGTCCATGGCTCATATGCCCGCATGTTGCCTCCTCCTTCTCAACCATCTCTACATACTCACTAAGGGTAGTTGTTCTGCACACTTTGCTGGTAATAGATGAAAGTGCACAGCTGAAGCATTACTGATCCACACTGAGATGGTCTTGAAGAACAGCTGTGAAGCAAAATCCTCTCAGAGTATAGAACATCCAGCAGAAGGTCTTGTTGCTCAATTTCCATGAAATATGATGAGATAGAGATAAAGATTTTCACTTTGCATGAAATTTATCAGATGCCTTTTCCAGTTAGGTTCCTATAAGAGAAAACTTGAAAGCAGCAGAATACTTAAGGTAGGGTGAGAAGTTCTGGAACAGAGGAAATGCCTCAAGAGTGTATTTCAGAAGAAACCTGTGTGGCCTAGGCCACTTGAAGGGCACTAATATCTTGGAAAAGTTGTGAGTAATGGTTGATTGGTGATTAAGTAGCGCTACTTTTCTGCTGGGAGAGAACCTGAAAAATTCTGAGGATGACACAGTGCCTGTGATTGCTTTTCTTCTCTTTTCAGTTGACGTGTATTAATTGTACATATTTATGGAATACAGAGCGATATTTTGATATATGTATACATTGTGCAATGACCAAATCAGGATACCTAGAATATCCATCACTTCAAGCATTCATCATATCTTTGTGTTAGGACCATTCAAAATCTACTCTTCTGTATTTTAAACATATACAATAAATTATTGTTAACTATATTTCCCCTACAGTGCTATAAAACACTAAAACATAATTTATTCCAACTAGCTATAATTTTGTATTCATTAATCAACCTCTCCCTTTCGTCCCCCTCCACCCTTCATTCTAATAACCATGAGTCTACTCTTTACTTCTATGAACTAAACATTTTTCTTTAGTTCTAACATATGAGGGAGGACATGTGGTGATTATCTTTCTGTGTCTGACTTGTTTAATTTAAAATAATGCCCTTCAGGTTTATTTGCATTGCCATTATTACCACAATTAACAGGATTTCATTTTTTATGGCTGAAGACCATATTAGTATATATATTAAAGTTTCTTTATCCTTTCATCTGTTGTTAGAAATTTAGATTGATTTCATATCTTGGCTATTCCGTATAGTACTGCAATGAACATGGGAGTGTAGATGTCTCTTCAATATGCTGACTTCCTTTCCATTGTATATAAATACTCAGAAATGGGATTTCTGGATCATAGAGTAGTTTTGTTTTTATTAATTGTATGAGAAAACTACATACTGTGTTCTGTAATGGCTGTACTAATTTATATTCCCACCAACAGTGTGTATAAGAGTTTCCCTTTCTGTTAATTCCTTTTTTTTTAATTTGAGGAACTTTATTTTGATGCCTTATTAATAGGAACAATTTTCAACAATTCATCAATTGATTGTCTAATTTGTTTATATCATTACTATTAAAATGCAGTACATTGGTCAGAGCAAAACATTCAAATAGTTTAAACGGTGATGAAAAGTTTTTCTCCATTCTGAAAAGAAACTACAATTATAAATGTCTAGCCTGTGTTTCCAGAAATGTTCTCATTGTACAGTCTTTCAGATGGCAAATCAGAGTTTGCGGTTAAAGAAGTTAGAGTAAATGTTACTGTTCCATTTGTGAGATCTTCACATAACATGCATATTGGTGAGCTGTTACTTTCTTCTTTGCATTTTTTATTATACTTTAAGTTCTGGGGTCCATGTGCAGAATGTACAGGTTTGTTACATAGGTATACACTTGCCATGGTGGTTTGCTGCATTCATCCCCCAGTCATCTACATTAGGTATTTCTCCTAATGCTATCCCTCCCCAATCCCCCCTACTGCTGTCCCTCCCCTAGCCCCCCACACCCCAACAGGCCCTAGTATGTGATGTTCCCCTCCCTTTGTCCATGTGTTCTCATTATTTATCACCCACTTATGAGTGAGAGCATGCAGTGATTGGTTTTCTGTTCTTTTGTCAGTATGCTGAGGATGATGGTTTCCAGCTTCATCCATGTCCCTGCTAAGGAATAAACTGATCCTTTTTAATGGCTGCATAGTATTCCATGGTGTATATGTGTCACATTTTTTTATTCGTTCTATCATTGATGGGCATTGGGTTGGCTCCAAGTCTTTGTTATTTTGAATGGTGCCACAATAAACATGTATGTGTTCATGTTTTTTTGTAGTAGAATTATTTATAATCCTTTGGGTATACATCCAGTAATGGGATTGCTGGGCAAAATGGTATTTCTATTTCTAGGTCCTTGAGGAAAGGCCACATTGTCTACCACAAAGGTTGAACTAATTTACACTTCCACAAACAGAGTGAAAGCGTTCCCATTTTCCACATCTTCTCCAGCATCTGTTGTCTCCTGACTTTTTATTGATCACCATTCTAACTGGCATGAGATGGTATCTCAATATGGTTTTGATTTGCATTTCTCTAATGAGCAGTGATGATGAGCTATTTTTCCTATGTTTGTTGGCTGCATAAATGTCTTCTTTTGAGAAGTGTCTGTTCATATCCTTTGCACACTTTTTGATGGGGTTATTGCTTTTTTCCTTGTAAATTTGTTTAAGTTCTTTGTAGATTCTGAATATTAACCCCTTGTCAGATGGACAGATTACAAAGATTTTCTCCCATTCTGTAGGTCGCCTCTTCACTCTGATGATAGTTTCCTTTGCTATGCAGAAGCTCTTAAGTTTAATTAGATCTCATTTATTAATTTTGGCTCTTACTGCCATTGCTTTTGGTGTTTTAGTCATGAAGTCCTTGCCTATGCCTATGTCCTGAATAGTATTGCCTAGGTTTACTTACAGGACTTTTACAGTGTTAGGTCTTAGATTTAAATCTTTAATCCATCTGAAATTAATTTTTGTATAAGGTGTAAGGAAGGAATCTAGTTTCAGCTTTCTGGATATGGCTAGTCAGTTTTTTCAACACCATTTATTAAATAAGGAATCCTTTTCTCATTGCTTGTTTTTGTCAGGTTTGTCAAAGATCAGATGGTTGTAGATTTGTGGCGTTGCTTCTGAGGCCTCTGTTCTGTTCCATTGGTCTATGTCTCTGTTTTGGTACCAGTACCATGCTGTTTTGGTTACTATAACCTTGTAGTATAGTTTGAAGTCAGGTAGTGTGTTGCTTTTTTTTTTTTTTTTTTTTTTTTCTTAGAATTGTCTTGACTATGTGGGCTCCTTTGTGGTTCCACATGAAGTTTAAGTTTTTTTGTTTTTTTGTTTTCCAATTCTGTGAAGAAAGTCAATGGTAGCTTGATGGGGATAGCATTGAATTTATAAATTACTTTAGGCAGCATGGCCATTTTCACGATATTGATTCTTCCCAACCATGAGCATGGAATATTTTTTCCATTTGTTCATGTCCTCTCTTATTTCCTTAAGCAGTGGTTTGTAGTTCTCCTTGAATGTTCTTAATAGTATTTATAATTTTCTTTTTATAACAGTCATTTTAACTGGACTGAGATGAGATTTCATTGTGGTTTTGATTTGCATTTCTCTCATGGTTAGTGATTGTGAGCATTTTTTATTATTCCTAACTTATTGGCTATTTGTACATCTTTTGTTTTAAGAAATGTGTATTCAGATTATTTGCCCATTTTAAAATCAGATTCTTTGAAGGTATTTGTTTTTGCTGTTTATTTGTTTGAGATCCTTGTATATTCTGGATCTTAGTCGCTTGTCAGGTGAAGTTGCAAACATTTTCTTCTGTTCTACAGGTTGCCTATTCACTCCGTTGATTCTTTACTGTGCAGAAGCATTTTAGTTTGCTATATTCCTATTTGTCTATTTTTTTGTTGTTGCTTATTCTTCTGTAGTTTTACCCATAAAATATTTGCCTACTAATGTCCCAAAGCATGCATCTTATGTTTCCTCAAGTAGTTTTATAGTTTTGGTCATGCATTTAAGATGATAGCCCATTTTGGGTTGATTGTTATGAGAGCAAAGCGATTAGTTTTATTCTTCTGTATGTGGGTATTCAGTTTCCAAGCACCAATTACTGAAGAGGGTGTCCTTTCTGCAATGTATATTCTTGACATCTTTGTTGAAAATCAGTTGGCTGCAAATACATGGATCTCTATTCTGTTCTATTGGTATATGTATTTGTTCATATGCCAATACAATGCTGTTTAGATTACTGTCACTTTTTAGTATATTATAAAAATCAGCGAGTATGACACCACCAGCTTTGATACTTTTGCTCAGGATTGATTTGGCTATTTGAGATCTTTTGAGTTTCCATACAGATTTCAGGACCTTTTTTTTCTATTTCTGTGAAAAATGTCATTCATATTTAGATAGGGATTGTTTTGATCTGTACGATGTTTTGGGTAATATGACATTTTAAATATATTAACTCTTTTATCACAAAAGCATGAAATGTCTTTTCATTTTTCGTGTTCTCTTTATTTTTTCATCAAAATTTATAATTTTCATTGAGAAAAGAACCTCCTTTACAATAGATATCAAGAAATAAAATAACTAGATATAAATTTAATACTTTAACCTCTTGGTTAAATTTATGTCTAGTTATTTCATTTTTGGTATCTATTGTAAGGAGATAGTTTCCTAATATTTTTTAGTTAGTCTGTTATTTGTGTGAAGAAATGCTATTGATTTTTGTCTAATGACTTTGTATCCTGCAGCTATACTAAATTCATTTATCAGGCCTCATTATTTTTTGGTGGAGCCTCTGAAAATTTGTTTATATATGATCATGCCAGATATTAAGAGTACAACTTTAATTCCTCTTTTCCAGTTTGGCTGCCGTTTATCTCTATCTCTTGTAGAATTATTTTTTCTTAGACTTCCAGTATTATGTTGAATAAGAGTGGTGAAAGTGAGCATCGGTGTCTTCTTCCTGTTCATGAAGGAAATGTTTTCAGTTTTTCCTGATTCAGTATGATGTTAACTGTGAGTTTGCAATATATTATCTTTATTGTGTGGAGGTGTGTTCCTCTGTATCTAATTTACTGGGACTTACTGTCATAAAGCAATGTTAATGTTAAATTTTAACGAATGCTTCTTCTGTGTTTATTGAGATGATCATGTGGGATTTTTTTCTTTATTCTATTGATGTGATGTATCATGTTTATTGATTTGCATATGTTGAGACATCCTTGCATCCCTGGGATTAATTTCAATCAATTATCATTATCATTTTGTTGTGCTGTTCAATTTAGTTTGTTAGTATTTTGTTGAGAATTTTTGAATTTATATTCATCAGTGATATTAGCCTGTAGCCTTCTTTTTTTCTTGTTACTGTCTGACTTTGATACCCAAGTAAAACTGACCTCATAGAATGAGTTAGGAAGAACTTCCTCCTCTTCATTTTTTTTTTTTTTTTTTTGAAAAATTTCAGACATTTCTATTAGATCTTCTTTAAATGTTTGGTAGAATAGAGTATGAAAGCTACCTGGTCCTCGCCTTGTTTTGTTGGGAGATTTTTATTACGGATTCAATACTGTCATTTGTTGTTGGTATGTTTGTGTTTTCTATTTCTTCTTATCTCAATCTTAGTAAGTTATTTGTTACTAGGCCAGCTGGTTCTTGAACCCCCATGCAACCAGTCCTTAGGTCCTGAGGCAGTGCACATAGACTTGCATGGGCAGTTTGCTGATCTATGGGTCGCATCTGGGGATGCATGTTGGATCCATCACTAGAGAAGTGACATGGCCATAAAGAGTATCAGGCCCATTTGGCTCTCAGACTTTGGAGAGTACATGCTTTGACTTTCTACGTCCTAAGGGCAGGCTGCTTGATGTTCTGGGCCACCTGTTCCTTGACATCTAGGCCATCGTGGGGGCCTCATTGCCATGGACATGGCTAAACTCCTGGGTCCAGCTGATGTCATGATGCTGCAGCCCTGTGAATGGTTGTAGGGGAATATCGGTGGAGCCTCAGGGATGTGGAGATGCAGGGGCCCTTGGGCCCCAAGTCAGGGCAGAATGTAGTATGATGGTAGCTTCACTCTCAATATGACACTGTACTGCAGCAGTGGAGGGACTAGGGTGTGTCTGGGGAGGTTTGGTGTGACTAATTTTTTAGAAAACTACAGTCTCATGAAATCTAGGCAATTCCTTATACTGGGCTCAGGGCCTGTGAAGAATGGTAAATTCTGTTATAATGTAGATTGCAGGCATCCATGGTGGAGATGTGGACTACTGGGGCTTTTTGCTTGCTTATTTATTAATTTTTTTTTACACTGCAGTGTTTTTCTTGGCTCCAAATCAATCCTGGCTTCCCTTTTTATGTTATCATCTGGAGTTTCTATGTTTTAACAGGCTTTTGTCACTTCTCTTCTGAATTCCAGTGTTCCCTCTTAGATACTCTATTAAATGTGTAGCTATTGACTTGCTGTTTCGGTCCTTTTTGAAGAAGGCAAGTGCTGGATGACTCTGGTCAGCCATCTGAATGACACCTCCAGAGTTACAGATTTGCATTGACTCATAGATAGTGATTTTGAGTTTGGTTGAATGATCAGGTATGTGGAAGGAATGTAATTAGAAAATTGAGAAAAAGGATATATGGATAAAACTTTTCTAATGAGCACAAAGCATACAGACACTCTTATGTTTGTATTCATTAAATATAAATCTTAGCAATGAAGATCTAATTAATCAAGTGCATAGGACAATCTGTTCTGTAGATATTGGAAGAGTTCTTTCCTCAACCCAC
This sequence comes from Aotus nancymaae, assembly GCF_030222135.1. Classification (NCBI taxonomy): domain Eukaryota; kingdom Metazoa; phylum Chordata; class Mammalia; order Primates; family Aotidae; genus Aotus; species Aotus nancymaae. The sequence continues at coordinate 3,689,376 of NW_026988435.1, forward strand.
CATGTTATACTCAATAAGTTTAAAAATAAAGTTGCCAATTCAACAGGAACGTAGTACACAGTGGGTTCAACAGCATGAACCTGCAATCACTAAGACCTATGTAGTTAGAACCACTGCTGATTGTCAAATCTGTTAATACAAAAGACCAACAGTGACCTATCAATATGGCACATTCCTGGTGCAACCTAGTGGCAAATTAATTACATAGAAACATTTGGATGATAATGGAATTGATCCTTGTATGACATAGATTTGCCTTTCTTACACACAAGGCTTCTTTCCAAAGTACCACCTGTAAACAACTAAAATGTCTTTCTTACAATCATGATGTTTTGCACACTGTTGCTTCTGAACATGTTTTATAGCAAACAAACCGTGGCAATGGGCTCCTACTTATTGGTTTCACTGGTCTTCTCATATTCACTGTCACTGCAAAGTACCTGGCCTAATAGAACAGCAAAGTGTCTATTTTTTTTAATTAAAAAAAAATAAGCTCTTTATTGGGAACATGTTAGATTTAAAGGTTTCAAAGATAGTACAGAGAACTCCCATATATCTCTAACTAAGTTTCAGATTCAATTTACATAGCATTTAGTTAATGTTGTCATGTTACTATGGTACATTTGCCAAACTCAGAAACAAATATTAGTATTAGCATTAAATAACTCCAGACTTTATTGAGATATTATCAGTTTTTCTCCTAATGCCCTTTCTCTTCCAGTATCCAATACATGATACCATACTGCAATTAGTTGTTATGTCTCCTTATCTCTTTTGGCCTATGACAATTTCTCAATTTTTCTTCAGTTTTATGACTTTGACATTCAGAGGAGTACCGTCAGTGGTTTTGCAGAATTTCCCTCAATTTGGGTTTCTCTGATGTTTTTGTCATGATTATACTGGGGTTATGGGTTTTTATAAAGAATGATGCAGAAATGATATGTCCTTGTCATTACATCCTATCAGAGGATATATTATATTAGTATACCATCACTGGTTATGTTAACCGTAATCATTTGTTTAAGGTGGCATTTGCCAGACTTTCTCACTGCAAAGTTACTATTTTACCCTTTCCATGTTGCACTTTATGTCTATCCCACCATAAAAAAAAAAGTGAGGGAGTTTAAATTTCACTTTCTAGAGAAAACACTATCTACTTCTATTAGGAATTCTTTTTTAAAAAAGTGTAATTTTCTCTTTCTAATTTATTTCTTTATGCATTCAATTATTTATAACAGTATGAAAACATAGATATTTATTTTTATACTTTGGGTAATAATACCGTACTTTGGTTGTTCAAATATTACATTTCTGGACATTGACAGCTCTTTCCTGGTGACTTCCAGGTCCCATTAACATGCTATAGTCTCTTTGAATTTTTAGGACTTCCTTTCTTTCTTGTGGCACAGATTCTCTGAGCTGATCTTTCATTTTTGTGAATCCAGACTATTAGCTAGTTTTAAAAGCTCAGTTTTCTTGAGAGGCTTGTTTAATAAACATCACCAAAGATATCTAAGGGAATTATGAATATTCTTTTGGGAAGAGAGTTACATCATTTTTGATTATGGAACAAATTGTTTGTGACATGTTATTAAGAAGTGTGATTTCATTGTTGTCTTTATTTGGAAGTTAAGCATGTTTTTAAAAGTAGATGGCAAGTTGAAAGAGTGTGAACTGTGGTAGGTTTGGAATGTGTCAATGTAATATGATAATATATATACATTGGTTTCTGTCCATTGTTCCTAGAACTTCCAGAACCCTTGTTAGAGTCTTCTGTTATACCTCAGGAAACAGAATTTCTGTCTCTGAAATTCTCCTGTTCTTCTTTTATTTGACCAAGACAGGACTCTAATCATTTTGCAGGTTAAAAGATACTCATTCCAGAACAGTCTTGCCTCATACATATAATACAAAATCATACTAATAGCCATGTGCACTTTTTGTGCAATCACACATCTGCATGTGGACTTCCCTATATGTGATTGGGCAGAAAGGCTACATGGCTGTCAATCATTCCTATGTAATTAAGCCTCCATAAAAACCCCAAAGGACCAGGCTTGGAGAGTTTCTGGAGAGCTGAACAAGTGGAGGTTCCTAAAGGATGACTCACCAAGGAAGGCTTAGATGTGGGCTTTCAGTCAGGATGGTGGGAAAAAATGTAAATTTGTAGGAAATAGTGACAAACCTTCTTGGAAGGCCAAAGGATTTGCATAGCCTCAGTAATAGGTTTCATTGAAGGCATCCTAACTCTCTTTACCTTGAGTTGATACAGAAAAGCAAATAACGAGGGAATGTGGGAGAGTTCATCTAAAAAACTTGTTTACTTATTAGTCCTAAAACTAATCTTTGATTAGGATGGCTCACTGGGGGAAGGGTGACCAAGTTAATTACCTTCTAGTGGTGTTGACTCAAAGCCTTTGTCATTTAATGCTGAACAAGTGCTGGTGAGGCCAGCTAGTTGGGGCCTCTGTGGCTGCTACAATTCTTTTGGTCAGCGGTCTGGCACCCTGGTCCATTCTTTCACTGAATATCAGTGTCTGAGTATGTTACTCATCCATTGTGCAACTGGGGTCTGTGGGACAGACCCCGGCAGTTAGGGAACCAAGGTGCATCTTCCCTCATACCTTGTCCTATGCATATTTTCACCTGTATCTTTTGTAATATCTTTTAAAATAAACTGGTAAATGTAAGTAAGGGTTTTTCTGGGTTCTTTGAACTGCTTCTGCAAATTAACAAAAGCCAAAGAGGGGGTCATGGAAACCATGACTTGAAGTCAGTTGGTCAGATGTTCTGGAGTCTAGGACTTGCAGTAGATACCTGGTTGGGGGGCATACTTGAGAACTGAACTCTCAATCTGTGAGATCTGATTCTATCTCTAGGTAAATAGTGTTGGAATTGAATTGTAGAACAGTGAGTTTTGGTATGTTTCAAATAACTTCTTGATTTATGCCTTAATTCCATTATTTGTCAAAAAGCCATTCAGGAGAAGGTCATTTAATTTCCATGTAAATGTATGGTTTTGAGTGATTTTCTTAATATTAAATTCTATTTTTATTGTGTTGTGGTCCAAGAGTGTGGGTGATATAATTTCATTTTTTAAATTTTCCTGATGATTGTTTTATGTCTAATTGTATTGTTTATTATAGAATATGTGCCATGTGCAGATGAGAAGAATGTACATTCTGTTGTTTTTGGGTGGGATACTCCTGCAGATGTCTATCAGATCCATTTGATCCAGTGTTGAGATTAGGTCTTGAATATCTTTATTAATATTCTGCCTTGATGATTGTTTAACACTGTCAGTGGGGTGTTGAAGTCTCCCACTATTATTATGTTGGAGTCTAAGTCTATTTTAAGGTCTCTAAGAAATTGCTTTATAAAATTTGAATGCCACTATGTTGAGTGCATATATGTTTAAATAGTTAGGCCATCTTGTTGAATTGAATCCTTTATCATTATATAATGCCCTTCTTTGTCTTTTTTATCTTGGTTGGTTTAAAGTCTGTTTCGTGTGAAATTAGAATTGAAACCTTTGCTTTTTTCTATTTTCCATTTGATTCGTAGGTTTTTCTCTATCCATCTATTTTAAGCCTCTTCAAGTCATTGAACATGAGATAGATCTCTTGAAGACAGCATACCATTAGGTCTCGGTTCTTTATCCTGCTTGCCATTCTGTGCCTTTTAATTGAGGCATTTAGCCCATTGACATTCAAGATTAGTATTGATATGTGTGGATTTGATCCTGTCATTATGTTGTTAGCCATTTATTATGCCAACTTGTTTGTGTGATTGCTTTATAGTGTCATTGGTCTGTGTATTTAAGTGTGTTTTTGTAGAGAATGATAACAGTCTTTTCCTTCCATTTTTAGTGCTTGTTTTAGGAACTCTTGTAAGGCAGGTCTGCTAGTAATGAAATCCCTCAGCATTTGCTTGTCTAAAAGGGATCTTATCTCCTTCTCTTATGAAGCTTAGTTTGGATAGATATGAAATTCTTGGTTGGAATTTCTTTTCTTTAAGAATGTTGAATATACACCACCAATCTCTTTGGGCTTAGGGTTTCTACTGAGAGGTTCACTGCTAGTCTGATGGTCTTCCTTTTGCAGGTTACTTGTCTTTCCTCTTTAGTTGCTCTTTACAATTTTTCTTTCATTTTGACCTTGGAGGATCTGATGATTATACATCTTTGGCATGACTTTCTGGTGAAGTATTTTGTCGGAGGTTCTCTGAGTTTCCTGAATTTGAATTTGACCTCTGTAGCTAGGTTGGGGAAGTTCTGATGGATAACATCCTGAAATATGTTTTCCAAGTTGCTTCTATTCACCCTGTATCTGTCAGGTATGCCAATGAGTCTCAGATTCAGTCTCTTTACATCATCCCATATTTCTCAGAGGTTTTGTTCATTCCTTTTCATTCTTTAAGAAAAAAAATTATCTGTCTTATTTTAAAAAGCCAATCTTTAAGCTCTGATATTTGTTCCTCAGCTTGGTCTAGTCTGCCATTAGTACTTGTGATTGCATTATGAAATTCTTGTAGAGTGTTTTTCATCTCTATCAGGTTGGTTATGCTCTTTTCTATACTTGCTATTTTGTCTCTCAGCTCCTGTATTGTTTTATTCTGATTTTTACTTCCTTAGGTTAGATTTTAATTTCTTTCTGAACCTCAATGATTTTTGCTCCTATTCATATTCTGAATTATATTTCTGTCATTTCAGCAATCCTAACCTGGTTAACAACTCTTGCTGGAGAACTAATGCAAACATTTGAAGGAAAGGAGACACTTTGGCTTTTTGTGATGTCAGAGTTCTTGCACTGGTTCTTTCTCATCTTTGTGAGCTGATGTCCCTTCAATCTTTGAAGTTGCTGCCCTTTGGATCTTTTCTTCTTTTATCCAATTTGATAATCTTGAGGGTTTGATTGTCCTATAAGGTGAGTTCAGTCGACTGGTGCCATTTCTGGAAGATTTTGGGGGCCCAAGTCTTAGCTCAGTACTCCTGTAGTGCCTACTGTCACTCTGGGGGACTCATATCCAGCCACATCTTCGATCTCTGGCTTATTGAGTTTAGAAAGCTGTTGCACTAGAGGGTATAAGGTGTTCCCAGACTGCTGGTCACAACACTGATGCGTGGTACCAGCCAAACCACTTCATAGGGCAGTGGCAGCAGGATCATCTTCATTTCTTTGTGACAGCAACAGCAGAAGTGGCAGCATAGCAGAGTGCATGTTCCACTATGGATGCAGGGTACTAGAGGGTGCTGGGGTGCTGGCCTTTGTGTGGTTGTTAGCATCAGGGGTGATGGCAGTATAGCTTGGGGGTATAGGGACCCCTACCAATGACAGTGCATACATTTGAACTGGTGGTAGTTTTAGCACAGGGGTGGGAGCTGGTGGGGCAGAGGACTCTATTCACCCTTTGTGCATATTCATTCTGGCAGCAGTGCCTACTCAGGGTTGGGGCACTGGGTTGGGGGGTGAGTCCACTATTTTCCATGCCTTAGTTTTATGCAGGCAGCCCCACTGCAGAAGTGGGGTGCTGATGGGTGTGGGGCTGGCAGGCTCTATGACCATCAATACCCCAACAACAATAGTGCAGCAAGAGGTTGTGGTATACTCACACAGTCAGCAGTGGTAAGGTAGGGTGCACATGCACATGCACATTCACAAGAAAGGAAGGCTAGGTCTTCCTGAGCACACACACCAGCAAAGCAATGTTGGAGGTAGCTGAGTGCTTGTAGGTAAGGCAATATGGGGGAGGCTGCATTGGGGAAAGGGCTCAGGAGAGCTGGTGCATGCAGGGGCTGCTCTGATGATATACTTTGCCTATCAAGCACAGACTGCCAGCATAGGAGCTATGATGCAGGCTCCTAGGATGTACCTGGGAGCTTCACAGCAAGCTAACATGGCCTGAAGTCCCAAGAGAGAACAGCAGACTTAAGGGTGCTCAAGTCAGACTGTCCCTGTCTGATGGGCAATACTGTCTTGAAGAGTTCAGGTCTGAGAGTTTTCCTAGGGATAAAGTCTCCTAAGGGAGCAAATCAAGCCTAGAAGAATGGGTATCCCTGGCTGTGCTCCACCACAGACACACTTACACCAAATTCTCTGGGCTTTGACCCGGCTGGAGTTCTGCCCCTACCACTTCCCTAAGCAGCTTTCCCTGCCAACTCAAGTGGCCATAGTGGTTGAGGGGTCTCCTCCTTTTGGGATTCCAGAGGTCTCCGGTGAGAGTGAGTTGCTTCTTGTCTGTTCAACTCACGACCTCTGTAAGAATCACTGGAAGCTAGGAATTAGTCTCAGTGCATGGCAGCCCCATGCAGGGTTCCCAGCTTCTTCCCCCTTTAGCCTAGTCTCTGTTTCTTCCCTCCATCCAGTCTCAATGTCTTCCCTCAGAAGATGTGCTGGAAGTGTGCCAGTCTTACCGAGGTCCCGGTCCTTCAGTGGGAGACATTCCTCCTGGCTGTGTCTAGTTGGCCACCTTGGAGCAGGAATGCTTACACTAAAGTGACCTTCTTTACTTTAAACTTAAAAGTTTAAGCATTGTGTTAGAATCAACAAATATCCCTCATTTTGGTAAAGGGGGTAACTATCTATTGAATAAATTAAGAAAAGTTATCAATTTAGTTACTGTCATCAGTTAGTATTCATAATTTTACAAATAAATTTTAAAAATCAACTTTAGTCTTGACATTAAACAAATACCAGTTATGTGTTTAGTAATGACTATGTTTTATTAAGGAAGAAAAATGGGTAGAGAGAAATACTAAGATTTTGGACAGTTGTTGGAAGACATAATATTAATACATCGACATCTATTGGCATACATACCATGTGAAAAATAAACTCCATCCTAAGAATGGTAAGTTATAACCCACTTATAAAAACAATTTATGGCCTTCTTTATGGTTTAAACTAATATTTCTGAAGCAATCATGAATGTCTGCACAAGTGAGTGTGTGTGTGTGCATGTATGTGTAAAATTACCTAGCTGAACAATAAAAAATAATAAAATATAGCTACAAATGAGCCTGGTGGAACCACCCCAAAGGAAATAAATCTTGGAATTTCTGTTACTATGGATCCACTCTGGCCCATAGGGCACAGTTGGAACTCTCTTCAAAACATGCAGTGCCGTAGTTTCCTTCAGCCTTCCTCACTCTCCCAACAGTTCTTGGTGATACATATTCTAAAGACAGTAAACTTGATTTGTGGAATATTTGCACTCCACCTAGAATATTTCGATCAAATTTTTAGGGAATAATTCCTCTCTACCTTTCTGGATGATGGATTCTAGATCAAGATCAATGCTTACGAATATGGAACATAACACTTAGGACAAAGAGAAACATACCTTTCCAGACAGTTGCAGAACCTGGGGCCAGGGTATAAGGTTAAAATCCATGAAGTGACCCAGCATAATAACTTTTGTAAAGGTTTAACTCTTTGAGGGTGTTTACATTAAATTATAATGGCAGGGTGGACACCTCACATTTTTTTCCCCAATGACACCTTACATTTTATACACATCATTTATTCTTTTTCTCCTCCAAACTGTTTTACATATAAAATTTGAATACTTGAATGAGCTTATATACTCAAAGTAAGAAATGTAGTCATAAAAGGACTTGTAGCTCTGTCTGTTCTTCAACTTACGCTTGTGTAAGTAGTGACACTGAGCCTAGTGGGACTCTTGTCTTTGTCAGTGCCATGATAAACAATAGAGTTACCAAACCTCTTGTAGAGAGCAGGAGGATTGGAAAACACCTTTCCAGTAGATAGCACCAACAATCCTTTGAGACCTACTCTCGTTCCAAAAATATTAAGTTGAAGTGGAGTATGGTAATCATTTAGGTTGCATGTAAGACATTAAAAAACCAAACACATCTAGAATTATCTGTAAGGAAATTTATAATCAGAAAATAGGACAATTATTCACTATAAATTTACATATTTAAAATAAAAATACAATGCAAGTTATGGTCTAAATTATATAGCAGATTCTCATATAGTTTGTTCAGAATGATGAAAGCAAAAAGCACACACAAAAAAAGCAGAATTGTTATTTACAAAATAGAGATAGGAATGACTGTTTCCTATCAACAGCACACACGTGTGTGAATCAATTAGAGATTGATTTCAGCTGGGAGGGGGAAAACCTCTGAGATGTTCTGGATGACCTTTAAGTAACTTTCTAACTTTTTATTGTATTGTCATTATCTTACCTTGGCAATTAGATGTATTGTTTAAAAGCTTCACTTAGAAAAATATCTGCTTTTGAAATAATAAATTTTAGATTGATTTATGAAGACATAAAATATGTTTCTTTATAAACATTGTAAATTAGATTGGTATAATATGTTTCATCCCCAAAATAACAAACTCACTAGAAACAAATGTCTAAAATATGAATTCTATTTTATAAAAATGAATTAAGGAAATAAAATTATATTAAGTCTCAGGGATGTTTTGCACAATGTTTATATTAAAATTGTTCAGCTTTCCAATTAAGACACCTGTGATATACAATTTTTGGTAAAACTGTACAAATGGGAAAACAAGCTATTTTGCATTTAACTAACACACACAGCTTTTACTTTACATGTCTTTTAAAAACAGGAAATAAAAGCATATTAATTTAGAATGTTTTGAGTACATTAAAATGCTAATTATAGAATATCTCCAACAGTAAATGAAAACAAGAAATTTTAAAGTTTTGCATTTAAATGATCAGTTACTCTCAAATTTTATGTTCAGGAGTATGTAACCTTAAGGCAATTAATATATTGCCTTTGGGGACTGTGTAAGTCTGTTCTCACACTGCTATAAAGAACTACCTGAGACTGAGTAATTTATAAAGAAAAAAGGTTTAATTCACTCATAATTTCACAAGCTGTATAGGAGGCATGGCTGGGAAAGCCTGAGGAAACTTACAGTCATGGCAGAAGAGCAAAGGGGAAGCAAGCATGTCCTCACATGCAGCCTGAGAGAGTGAAGGGGGAAGTGCTACACACTTTCAAACAACCAGATCTCATGAGAATTCATTCATTTGTCAAAGGGACGGCAAAGGGGAAATCTACCTGCCCTCCCCATCCTGAGTGATCCAGTCACCTCCCACCAGTCCCTCCCCCAACACTGGGGATTACAATTCAACATGAGATTTGGGTGGGTAAACAGAGCCAAGCCAGACCATATCAGAGACTTTTTATTATTCAAATAACAAGTTAAAAAACCATAGATACCCATATTGATTGTTCACGTTTATGAACACAGAAAATGTTCTTTATACTTCTTTCTATAAAACAATATTTAGATACCTTATATATGCATATCATTGCAGTTCAAAATACATTGATTTATTGATGGTATAAATTAATTTAATTGTAGCTTGAAAGAATATGTATGACATTTAGGGAGACTTTTTGACATTTGTTTTATATCAACTTCTAACATTCAAAAAATAATCTATTTCTGAAATTCAAATTTGAATAAAAACGCAGATTTCATTTCAGCTTCCTATGATAGCATTTTATAATCTGTGTATTGTATTTACAATGAAACAAAATAATATTGAAAAGCACTTATTTTCCCTTTAACTCACTTTCAAGTCTTCAAATTTTGATTATAGTTTAAAGAGTGAAAAATTCTTTCTATTTGTTTGTTTTCCACTTACTCTTTAAATTTTAGGTGGTCTATGGTTAAATTTCAGTACAAGACTAACCTTGTTATATAATTTAAAAGACCATTTCATGAAGAAGAACATCAAAAATTGGTTTTGAGATTTATTTATTAATAATCTTTTGTAGAATTATTGTTATAATTAATTAAAATAAATAAGAAGTATGACAATACATATTTCTTGAAAAAGTTTAACACAGACACACACACACGTGTTGAATATCTATACAGGAAGAAACAGGTACAACTCAAGCTGAAGCCATCTTTAGCAATTTGTCTTTCCCTTTTATTTTGAATTTTCTACCAGAAAAGGCAAGAATGAAAATTAAAGGTTATAAAACTTCAGTCGTATCCTAAGAAAAAAAAAGAAGCTGAGAAATTGCAACACATGATTAAGATAAGCAGATTTTATCCAGGACAAGAATTCTAAAATAATTAGCGGTGAATGTCTTTCTTATACAAGGCGAATTGAAATACATTGCAAAGTATATCAATTGATTTTAAAAAAATTAGTAACAACATCATTCTCAGCAAACTGACACAAGAACAGAAAATCAAGCACCACATGTTCTCACTCATAGGCGGGTGTCGAACAATGAGAACACATGGATACAGGGAGGGGAGCATCACATACTAGGTTCTGTTGGGGGAACTAGGGGAGGGACAGTGGGGTTGGGGAGTTGGGGAGGGATAACAAGGGGAGAAATGCCAGATATAGGTGAAGGGGAGGAAGGCAGCAAACCACATTGCCATGTATGAACCTATGCAACAATCTTGCATGTTCTTCACATGTACCCCAAAACCTAAAATGCAATAATATATATATATATATAAAATTAGCAACAAAACCCAAAAGTACCTTCTTTTATACTTGTTTCTACATAGATCCTTTGTGAAAAATATTCCAGTAAATTGAAGAAGAAAATGAGAACATGGGTGTAAAATATTAGAGTCAATTAGCCCTAGTATTGCCCATTGCCAACTAACAATGATTTAATTAACTAATTTCGCTATTATTTTGTGGTTGTTTTGATTTGTTTTTTTCTTTCTCTTGTTTTAACTACAAAATAGTGAAAATGAAACTTGTTCTTTCATTCCCCTCTTTTGGTACAATTTTAAGATAGATTTAGTTAAAATTCTATTTATATATTTCATTTTATAATGCAAGCAACTAGAAAATATGGTTCAAATAAATAAGTATATAGAAATGAAAGGAATTTCATTATAGCAACGTCACAAACTGTTTAAATTTCTTCCAAGATTTTTGTCCAAATCACATATTAGTTTATGAATGAATATCATTTTTTATATTTTTAATTGAGATTTAATTTACAGGTTGTAAAATGTCACTGGTTTTAGTGTTCAATTTTGTGAGTTCTCCAAAACATATACTATCCTGTAACCACCAGCAGATCTGGGACAGTTCCGTTGTCTCTGCCCTTAAATTTTTCTGTGGACCTTTTTAGGTAAAACTGCTGTTTAGTCACAGCCTCACGAAAGCACTCATCTATTTTCTTAAAGTTTTCCCTTTTCCTAAATGCCATGTAAATGGATCACACTGTGTACAGCCATTTTTAGTGTTTCTGTCATTTAGCATAATATATTTGTGGTTCAATTATGTTGTGTATATCAGCAGTGTTTTGTCTTTATTGTTGACTAATTCCATTATATGATGTACCTTAATGGTTTATCCATTAAGCAGTTGTAGGGCATTTGGAGTGATTCCAGTTTTCTGTAATTGCTATTAAAGCTCCTGTAAACATTCCTATCTAGGTTTTGGAATGGTCATAAGTTTTCATATCACTTGGCTAATATTTAGAAGGAAAATTGTTGGTACACATGTTAAGTGGGTGTTTAACTGTATAATCACCTGTCAAATTGTTTTCCAGAGTGACTATTTTGTGTTTAGTATTATTTTGGATTTCCACTGTCAAACTATAAGAGTATTAGTTGCTCTGCATCCATAAGAGAATTTGACAAAATTATCGAAATTAATTGACTATATGTATGGATCAATTTCTAGACTTCTTATTCTTTTCTGTTGATATGTGTTTATCCTTTTACCAATACAAACTATATCTAGTCTACAATAGTGTTAGATTAAGTCTAGAAATTGTGCAATGTAAGGCTGGCAACTTAGTTCTTTCTCAATTTATTTTGGGTATTCTAGTTTCTTTCAAAGAAATTTGTTGATTTCAATAAAAACAATTCAGCCTTCATTTTTATTGAGATTGTAATACATTCATAATGCAGATTAGGGAGATTGAAACAATTGGGATTTCCATTATGTAAAAGTAGTATGCATCTCCATTAATCCTTTGGTTTCTTTAATCAATATTTTGTAGTTTTCAGTATGCAGATTTATATACATATCTTGATAGACATAACTATCTCATATGTTTGATATTATGTAAGTGGTACTTTAAAATTTTATATTTCAATTAATTTGTTAGTGTTTAAAGTATAATTGATTTTTGCATACTGATTTTGCATGCTGTCATGTTGTGACACCTTTACATTTACTTGTTAATTCAAATAGCTTTTCTTTGGTAAATCCTGTAGAATTTTCTACATAAAAAATGTTAGCTGTGAAGAGACAATTTTAATTATTCCCTTCCAGAATATATACCTTATATATATATTTTTTGTCAGACTGCACCAGCTAGGACCACCAGTATGATATTGAATAGAAGTATTTATTTAATGGTGAGAGTATATATTTTCACCTTGTTCTAAACTTTGGGAAAAATCAGTCTTAGTGATATTAACTGCAGTTTATTTGTTTGCTGCTTTTGATGCTGTTAACCAGATTGAAATATCCCTCTTCATTTTTAGTTTGCTTTGACTTTTTATTATGAACAAATGTTGAGTCTTGTTAGAGGACTTTGCTGCATCTATTATATGTGTTTTCATCATTTGTCTGTTAATGGTGAATTCTGTTGTTTGATTTTCAGACATTGAATCAGCTTTGCCTTTCTGGGATAAACCAAAATTGGTTACAATGTATCGTATTATCCTTTTTAAATGTAACTGAATTTTGTATTTTATATATTGCTATATTTTATTTAAATTTTTGTATATATGTCCATGAGGGACACCACTCTGTAATTTTAATTAGATTTTTATCTAAATTTTGAATGAAGGAAGGAATAACTTTCTAAAATAATTTGGAAAAGGTTTCCTCTTCTTTCATTTTCTGGAAGAGTTTGTATAGAATTGATACTTTTCCTTCTTTAAATTTTTGATAGAATTCACCAGAAAGGCCATTCTAGCCTGGGGTCTTCTTAGTTTGAATATTTTTAAACAAAAGATTTAACATCTTTAATCACATAGGCTATTCAGATTATTACTTCTTGAATAAGAATTGCTAGTTTGGAACTTTTAAGAAATTACATTACCTCCTTGAAATTTTCTAGTCAGTAGGCATTAATTTGCTTATATTTTCCTATTATCCATTTTTTTTTTAGATGAAGTATCACCGTGCTGCCCAGGCTGGAGCGTAGTGGTGCCATCATGGCTCACTGCAGCCTTGACCTCCCCAGGCTCTTACTTCAGCTTCCTGAGTACCTGGGACTACAGGCATGCACCTCCATTCCCGGCTAAATCTGGGAGTATTTTTTGGAGGATATGATGTTTCACCATGTTGCTCAGGCTCTTCTTGAACTGAGCTCAAGCAATCTACCCACCTTCAGCCTCCCGAAGTGTTAGGATTACTGGCATGAGCCACCACATCTGGCCTTATTATTCTTTTAATATTGGTAAGATGTGTGGTGATTTCTCTTCTTTTCTTCCTAGTATTTGTAGTTTTTGTGTTTTTTTTTTTTTTTTGTGGTGACTCTGGTGGGAATTTTTTAAATTATAGTGATATTTTCAAAGAACCATTTTTTGCTTTCTTTGATTTTTCTTCTCCTTTTAGACTTTTTTTTTAAATATCACAAATTGTTCTTTGATATTTATTTTCTTGCCCATTTTACGGTTTTATTTGCTCTTTTCTTCTAGATTATTTAACAAAGCTTACATTATTGATATAAAGACTATTTTCCCAACACCACTTATTGAACAGGGAATCCTTTCCCCATTGCTTGTTTTTATCAGGTTTGTCAAAGATCGGGTGGTTGTAGATATGTTGTGTCGCCTCCGACGCCTCTGTTCTGTTCCATTGGTCTATATCTCTGTTTTGGTACCAGTACCATGCTGTTTTGATTACCGTAGCCTTGTAGTAGAGTTTGAAGTCCAGTAGTGTGATGCCTCCTGCTTTGTTCTTTATGCTTAGAATTGACTTGGCTATGCGGGCTCTCTTTTGGTTCCATATGAAGTTTAAGGTGGTTTTTTCCAGTTCTGTGAAGAAGGTCATTGGTAGCTTGATGGGGATAGCGTTGAATCTGTAAATTACTTTGGGCAGTATGGCCATTTTCACAATATTAATTCTTCCTAACCATGAACATGGAATGTTTCTCCATCTGTTTGTGTCCTCTCTTATTTCATTGAGCAGTGGTTTGTAGTTCTCCTTGAAGAGGTCCTTTACGTTCCTTGTTAGTTGTATTCCTAGGTATTTTATTCTCTTTGTAGCAATTGTGAATGGCAGTTCGTTCCTGATTTGGCTCTCTTTAAGTCTATTATTGGTGTATAGGAATGCTTGTGATTTTTGCACATTGATTTTGTATCCTGAGACTTTGCTGAAGTTGCTTATCAGTTTCAGGAGATTTTGGGCTGAGATGATAGGGTCTTCTAGATATACAATCATGTCGTCTGCAAATAGAGACAATTTGACTTCCTCCTTTCCTAATTGAATACCCTTTATTTCTTTTTCTTGCCTGATTGCTCTGGCTAGAACTTCCAGTACTATATTGAACAGGAGTGTTGAGAGAGGGCATCCTTGTCTAGTGCCCGATTTCAAAGGGAATGCTTCCAGTTTTTGCCCATTCAGTATGATATTGGCTGTTGGTTTGTCATAAATAGCTTTTATTATTTTGAGGTACGTTCCGTCAATACCTAGTTTATGCACCTATGCAACAACTTTGCATGTTTTTCACATGTACCCCAAAACCTAAAATGCAATAAAAAAAAAAAAAGACTATTTTCTAAATAACCATTTAGTGCTCTCATTTCACTGCACACCATAAATTTTAAAATATTTTCCTTTCATTTTTATTCACTTAAAATATAATATGCCTGTCATATATTCTTTGATAAGTTACTTAGACATATATGTTGTTTAATTTAAATACATATGTATCTCTTAAATATCTTTCTATTAATAATTTCTAGTTTAAGTATGTTATAGTTAGAGGCTTAATGGCAAAGAGATCCAATCTTTCTCAGGTTGTTTAAATTTTCCCTTGTGAGTTAGAGACAGATTGGCCTATACAGCTAGGAATACTCATCTCTGAATCTAGACTTGACATTATCACAAGCAGACAAGGCCACATAGTACAGGGGACCCATTAAATGTACCCCATCTTCCTTCAACTTTTGCCAGCAGCCTCTTCTCAATGTTCTCTTTAGTAACTCTTTAATGACCTATAATGCAGGTCTGGTCTTTTAGAGGAAACATCAGAGAATGATCACTGATCGACATTGTTCTGAGCAGCAAGCATGTAAAGAAAGCAACAAGAAAAAAAAAAACAATTAAGTGACATTTCAAATGGAGATTACCACAATAGGAGATTTTCTGGATGGGTTTAGGTTTTCCTCTGATTAACTTCAGTGCATTATCAGCTTCAAATCCTCTGGCTTTACCTGGTGTATAGGTCAAAGGCTGGGTATTCAAGAGTTTTACATAAAGAACCCATTTTGCCGTTAGCTTTAGGTTGTTCCTATGAGCCTGATTTTTTTCCAAAAGACTCGCTCTTCTCTTGTCAAAATGTTGTACTGGAGCCAGCATAGAAAGTCAACACCAAGACAAAAGTATGCCAATTTGCAGGGTCTTATTGCCGGTGGCCATGGAGGACTTGCATCGTGGCCCCGGAAGGAGGGTGTCAAGACCTTTTATGCCCGTAAACCACCTTGGGTGTGAGGGTGAGGGGTGGGGGTGAGGGGCTTCAGACATTCTGAGGGCCAGTGGATTCCATCAATCACCTCCTGGGCGTAGATGAGGGTGAGGGGCTCAAGACATTCTGAGGGTCAAGGGACTTTGGATATTCCGATTGTTACTTAAGTGGTTTACAGAAGTCAAGATAAGCGTTAGTTTACACATTGTCTGGGTATGAGTGGAAATTACAGACCTTAGTTACTTATTACAAGTCGCAGGGGCCAAGATGGCGTGGGTTTGGACTGCTTACCTGTCACATTAGGGGTTACAGAGAGCAGATTCAACAGAAAGCCGAGGTATGGTTGAGGTATGCAGTTGTATGGGGCTTTTGCCATGTCACATAACTACTAGTGGTGGGCTGCTGTGGAATGTTTCCTAGAACTTACTAGCTATTTTGGAGTAGGGTGGGGATAGCAGAGTGTTTTTTGTTTCTTTCAGCCTAAATAGAATTCAGGGCTCTTATCTACCTACATTCAGGAACTATGTCTCTGAGTCTTGACAATGGGACTTTCTAATTGATCCTGCTCCTATACAGTGATTGGTTAGCTCCAATGATCTGGCCCCAAAAGTGTGTGTTTCCTGTCTCTTTCCTAGGAGTAGAAGTGTTTCATTATATTTCCCCTCCTCTTTGTCACAATGGATCATCTCCATCTGCCATTAGGGTGACAGAATCTGCTACCTAGTAGTTTAAGTCTTCTGTGGTGAAGACTATGGATGGAGCTTGTTTGTTCTTTCTCCCAAGGGCTGATGCTTTCCGCTCGTAGGTCTGCAGTAAGAGGAATTTTCTGTCCCTCTGTCAGCCAGTGTTTCTTGTGAGCCAATTGTGAGGTTTCTGGGGAAGAGTCTTTGAGTGAGTATAAATTTCCCTTTTATCTGTGGCTCAGTTTTCTGTACAGTCATGCTAGCCTGAAGCCAGTAGCATTTGGTAATTTTGTTAACAATTTAACTGCATTGTTTTTACCGTATTTTACGTGCACCTGGCATTCCTTTCTCCAACGCACTGCCTTAGATGTGTAAGTGCTTGTATCCAATCTCTCCTTGACAGGATTTGTATTTCAATTTCAGGATACACTATTTCCTATGACCTTAACTCTTTAATGAGTTAAAGAAAAGTTATTATTTCAAAAAGCTGAAAACTCAGCTTTTTGTGTATGTGTATGGTTGGATAAATCCTCTTGCCAGCTCTGAAATAAAACTTTTAATAATCTATCAACTCACAATTATTCAAGTCTTCCTTTACAAACTTTTGAAATTAAAGTCAGTCATCTGAATTGTAAAAATTATTTGTTAAATAATTTAATGTGCATATTATATTTAATATATAACAAATATTTGAAATATTCTTTTTGTGAACCATTTTATGGTTTATGGTGAGTGACAAATTCTGCCTTTATTTTCAAAATATGGGAAAAGACTATTGTAAAAGGGAAAGATAATAGAGGAATGAGCAAATAATAGGAATTTTGTTTTTCTGTTTTGTTTTGTTTTTTAACAAGACTTTACTCTGTTGCCCAGGTTCGACTGCAATGGTGCGATCTTCAACCTCCCTGGGATCAGGAGATCCTCCCACCTAATCTTCCCAAAATAGCTGGGACTATAGGCATGTTTCACCACACTTAGCTAATTTTTCTTTTTTCCTTTTTGGTAGAGACAGGGTTTCACCATGCCCAGGCTGGTCTTACACTCCTGGGCTCAGGTCATCTGCCTGTCTCTACCTTCCAAAGTGCTGAAATTATAGGCATGAACCACTCTGCCTGGCCAAGTATAGGTGTTTTAAGAAATATCAGTCTTAAGGAATGTTACTTCTGAAAGTTGTGCACAAGGAAATTGAAATATTTAAAATTAAATATTGTAACATGCAAGACACATTCTTTGAAGAAATCTTTCGGTACCTCTAGAGATGGAATAACCTGTTTTGGAGACTCATGAGTTAATACCAAGGTTAAGCAGAACACATGGCACGTCAACAATTTTCAATAAATATTTACTAATTTTATTATTAATAAAAACCAATACAATGGCAGATTAGAATGTCAACAATGGAGAATTTTAAAACAGTCACCGAAATAACAGAATTATGCAGCATATTGATTACATGGATTGATTCAGTTACACAGCTTAACACAATTACAGCATTAATTGTTGAAATACTGTTTTATGTTTTCCTAAACATGTATAATAGGCTTGTGAGAGATAAATCATACTTAATATTACCTGAAGAAATTTAAGCCAAAAAGATTTAATGTTTTTCATCAGAGTAATGTTTATATGCTATGAGTATCAGGCAAGGAGAATTAAATAATTCTTCCTTATGGAAATCAAGGACCCTGAATTATATATATACTGAAAACTGTTTTATTTATTCATAAATACTGGAAACATAGATATCTTCAATGTGTTAAAATATTATAAGGTTATTTTTATTCATGCATGTGTTCAAACAATTACTTAACTGAATTCTTGAGATAAAACTCATGAATGGTGAAAAAGTTAACCTTAAAGTAGGTGGTGTTAAAATAGAACAACCATGAAACTATTTTATACCTTTATATGATTCTTATAATTGAATCAAATCTGAGGAGATCTCTGTCCCAGAGCATGTTCATGATTAAGTTAACTGCAAAATATACACCCAAATTAATAATATATGAGTGATAGAATTTTAAAGCACTGTCTATCTAAATATTCATATGCCTTTCAAAGAGGCATAATACATTTATGATCCAGCTCACTTGCTTAATGAGATAATTTCTGGAATAGTTGATTAGGGATGCACCACTGGCATTTAAAAGGCTGCTTGTCTTTCCCAAACATTTAATTACAATGACCCAGTGGTATTTCCATAAATACCTATAAGAGCCTCAACTGTACGATGTTCTAAACCATCAATTGTTATACCTCCTCCTTCTCATATGATAATCAAAGTTTATGGCAACCTAGTTCATCTTCCTTGGTAATTTCTTCACCATTGCAGTATACTTATCCAACAGGGCATTAACTTTTATTATTTTTTACCACCTATATTAATTTCAAATGTGTTTGTTATTCTTTATTAAACCAGCTCTGAATTAAATTAGACTTGTAATCATCTTAATTGGAATACTGAAACAGACACTTTTGCTCCATGGTCTTCTTGCACCAGAATTCTGCAAGCCCAACCATGGTGATTACATTATTGTGCCTTTAAGTTGTGTGACAGGAGTATTACTGTAATAGTTCTCAGACTGTATAAAAATACTGCCTGAAAATAAAAGAAAAAAAAATACTACCTGAGACTCAGTACCTTATAAATAAAAGAGATTTAAATAACTCACAGTTCTGCCTGGATAGAAAGGCCTCAGAAAATTTACAATCATGGCAGAAGGCAGAGGGGAAGCAAGGCATGTCTTACATGGTGGCAGGTGAAGGAGAGAGAGCTGTACTTTAAAACTATCAGCTCTCATGAGAACTGGCTATCACAAGAACAGCATGGGGAAAACCACTCATAGATCCAATCACTTCCCACTGGCTCCCTCCCTCAACACATGATTGCAATTTGAGATGAGATTTGGGTGGGGACACAGCTTCTTGGGCTCTCAATGCAATAGAAATTGACATAAGACCAAAAGGGTTTTCCCAGACAAAGCATTATTGGAACTTATGGCCAGACATAAGGGAGGCAGTACATGAGACAATTCTCTCGTTGGCTACCCAAAGAGAAGAGAGTAATTTTAAAGATGCTAAAGCAGGCTGGGAATGATGCTTAAGCATGTAGCAGCAGGGAACTTTTGGCACTTGCACAGTCTGATAACATGCTTCTTCATGCATAGCATACCTCATCAGTATATTAAGTCTGTACCCCTTGGTGTGATTTTTAGTATTAAAATGAACAACAGGCAAATACCAGTCATTCTTCTGGTACTGTGTGCATGTGGGAGACAGAGTTATCCCCTTTGGATAAAATTTGTGGTAGGGCTCTGCCTTTTAACTCCTTTGAGTAACATTTATGAAGGAAGCTGCAATTTTAGTCTCCTCAAAGTCCTACAATCAACAGGTAAGGAACCTTAAGATTTATGATGGAGGGTCAGGATGGTCTGCTTGTGGTCCCTGCCACCTATGCCCAACCCCACCACCAGTGTGCAATAGAAGTCCTCAGTAAGGCAAAGGGTGGCAGAATGAGTCCCATCCCTCATCTGTCTCATTTCCCCCCGAGAGATTTTATGCTCCTTATTCTTAATGAAAATAATCAGAGGTTTCACTTTATGGATTTTTCTCTTGGTGAGCCAAGCTATCGACCCTGACTAACTTACAAAGTTCTACAAATGTCTTACTGACTGTTCTATTGATTTATAGTGACTAGACTCCCCTTGGGATGGTGAATTGGCATGCTTGTGCCTTCATAGCTATACGTGGAAGTATTGGATCTTCGAAGATATAAAATTTACCAAAAGGTGAAAAGACAAGGGCTAGATGTAGTAATAATAAAATGACTCCCACTGGTCCCAGAAAAGGCAGAAACCACTAATACTTGGTAGATATATTTTTAATAGACTCCATGATGGGTTTAGCAGAAGGATTATCAAAATGATATAGCTGTATTAGTCCATTTTCATGCACACATTAAGACATATCCGAGATTGGGTAATTTATAAACAAAGAAAGGTTTAATGGACTAACAGTTCAACGTGGCTGAGGAGGCCTCATAATCATGATGGAAAGTGAAAGTCATGTCTTACATGGTGCTAGAAAAGAGAGAATGAGAGGCAAGTGAAAGGGGTTTCTCCTTATGAAACCATCAGATCTCATGAGATTATTCACTACCAAGAGGACAGTAGGGAGAAAACTATCCCTATGATTCAATTACCTCCCACCGAGTCTCTCCCACAACATGTAGGAATTATGGAGGCTACAATTCAAGATGAGATTTGGGTGGGGACACAGCCAAACCATATTATTCCACGGCTGATCCCTCCCAAATCTCCTGTCCTCACATTTCAAAACCGATCATGCTGTCTCAACAGTCCCCAAAAGTCTTAACTCATTTCAGCATTAACTCAAAAGTCCACAGTCCAAAGTTTCATCTGAGACAAGGCAAGTCCCTTCTGCCTATGAACTTGTAAAATCAAAAGCAAGTTAGTTACTTCTTAGACACAATGGAGGTACAGACATTTAGTAAATACAGCCTTCCAAACAGGAGAAATATGCTGAAACGAAGGAGCTACAGGCCCCATGCAAATCTAAAATCCAGCAGGCACTCAATTCTTAAAGCTCCAAAGTGGTCTCCTTTGACTCGATGTCTCATGTCTAGGTCACGCTGATGCAAGAGGTGGGTCTCCATGGTCTTGGACAGGGTACAGCCCCCATGTTGGCTGCTTTCATGCACTGGCATTGAGTATCTGCAGCTTTTCCAGGTGCACAGTGCAAGCTGTCAGTGGATCTACCATTCTGAGGTCTGGAGGATGGTGGCCCTCTTCTCACAGCTCCACTAGGCAATGCTCCAGTTGGGACTCTGTGTGGAGGCTCCAACCCCACATTTGCCTTCTGCAGTGACCTGTCAGATGTTCTCCATCAGGGCCTTGTCCCTGCAGCAAACTTGTTCCTGGACATCCAGGTGTTTCCACACATCCTCTGAAATCTAGGTGGAGGATCCCAAACATCAGCTTTTGGCTTTTGTGCACTTGCAGGCTCAACACCATGTGGAAGCTTTCAAGGCTTGGGGCTTGCATCTTCTGAAGCCTCAGCCTGAGCTGTACCTTGGCCCCTTTTAGCCATGACTACAGTGGCTGGGATGCAGGGCACCAAGTCCCTAGTCTGCACCTAGTAGCGAGGCCCTGGGCCTGGCCATGAAACCATTCTTTCTTCCTTGATCTCTCAGCCTGTAATGGGAGAGGCTGCTGCTAAGCTCTCTGACATGTCCTGGAGACATTTTTTTCCATTGTCTTGGTGATTAACTTTTGGCTCCTTATTACTTTGGACATTTCTGTAGCCAGCTTCAATTTCTCCCCAGAAAATGAGTTTTTCTTTTCAATGGTGTCATTGGGCTGCAAATTTTCCAAACATTTATGCTGTTTGTCTTTTAAAACTAAATGATTTTAACAGCACCAAAGTCACCTCTTGAATATTTTGCTGCTTAGAAATTTCTTCTGCCAGATAACCTAAATCATTTTCCTCATCTCAAAGTTCCACAAATTTCTAGAGCAGGGAAAAAATGCCACCAGTCTCTTTGCTAAAATATAATAACAGTCACCTTTATTCTATTTCCCAACAAGTCCCTCATCGCCATCTGAGACTGCCTGAGACTAGATTTCACTGTCCATATTGTTATCAGTATTCAACAAGTCTCTAGGAAATTCCAAACTTTCTCTCATTTTTCTCTCTTCTTCTGAGCCCTCCAAACTGTTCCAACCTCTGCCTGTTACCCAGTTCCAAAGCCACTTTCACAGTTTTGGGTATCTTCACAGAACTTCTCTTCTCTCTTGATACCAATTTACTGTATTAGTTCATTTTCACACTGCTCACAAAGACATACACAAAACTAAGTAATTTATGAACAAAAAGAATTTTAATGGACTCACAGTTCCACATGACTGGGGAGGCCTCACAATCATGGTGGAAGGTAAATTCATGCCTTTCACGGTGCCAGACAAGAGAGAATGAGAACCAAGTGAAAAGGGTTTCCCCTTATAAAACCTTCAGATCTCATGAGACTTATTCACTATCAAGAGAACAGTAGGGTAGAAACTATCCCAATGATTCAATCCTCTCCCACCAGGTCCCTTCAACAACATGTGGAAATTATGGAAGCTACAGTTCACGATGAGATTTGGGTGGAGACACAGAGAGACCATAGCAATAGCCATGTAGCCTATTGGAGGATGAGTCCTGTCATTTGTTCTATTTTCCCAGCAACATTAATGTAGAAATAATAGGATGTATTTGTAATAGCACGTAGTTCTCTTTGTTTAGTCAGTTAGAAATCCAAGGCTAATTGATGGTCTAGGATCGTTTAAGCCAAGGAGTCTAATGACTTTTGTATGAGTTTAAAATTATGTCCTATTGCAGCTACCACTGTGGATATAATGACTGTAACATTTTGTGTGACACTATTGTTGTAAGCTATTTCCCTGGCTAGTCCTGTAAAAACTGTAAACATATATTCCTTTAAAGGAATCAATTAAGGTTACTGTTTTGTCAATTACAATACCCACTGCTTGTTTAGACTTTCTTGTTGGCCAATAAGTGCTATCAGGGCTATTGGAGAATACTTTGATTTTTGGTGGAGTGGTGACATAGCAGTGATAGCCCAGTTACTGCCAGTATTGTTGGGATCAAGGCATTAAACTGCTATCTTTTCCCTATCTAACAATCAAGAGAAGAAAGGGGATTACAGCCTTTCTATTTGTCTATACCCAGTAAGGACAAAGGAGATTTTTTCCCCAGGGAAATGGGCTAAGCAAAGTCACAAAATATTAGCAAGACAATCAATATCATGAAAAAAATCATCAGACTTAGAGTCACACAATTCCTATATCTGTAAACCGGCCTTCTTGAACAGGTACTTGAGGTCCTGTATGGGCTCACCTCTATTATAAGAACTAAGCTTCAGCCTTTAGTGCTATTTTGGCCTGCAGAAAAACTTGAAAATATAAGTTAAGAGACAGATAGCCCAGAAATAATTTGAGATGTATTCCAAATTATAGAAAAAAATTTAGAAGCTCAAAATCAATAGACACGGCTGAAACTTAATAACAGTAGTATTATAGTGTTTTTTGAAACATATTTTTTCCCTCTCCAGTTTCCCATTTTTAGACAAAACTAAAGACAAATAATGATAGGACTAATTTGTTTGCAAAATAAATTTTCATGTTATTATAGTTGGCTTGCTTCTTTCCCTAAAGGGTAGCAAGAAAAATTATTTGACACATATATTTACAGTCTTTCTGTTTTGTTTTGCTTTGTTTGCTTATTTTTTCAACTTTGCTTTGCTGAAACTCTGTTTCATAAGGGATCTCAGATTAGATGTTTTCAAGCCCTGAGCCAAGCCATAGGTTTATGTGTGCCTGCAAGTAACTGTATGTATTGGGTGAATGCCTTGTCCTGTTGAGGTCCCAATATAACTTGGGTCTTCTAGATTTGTTAGAAAGTGCCATTCTTTACTTACCACAGGTGAGAAATCTTGTAGAAGGACTGTATATAGAAGGTGTGAGGCCAGTTCCTCCAAAGAGCTTTTATCAGCTCTATAAGTCAACTTCAATTTATAAAGCATGCTATTGCAGTTAAAGCATTGGTAATAAACCAAGTCTTTAAATATGTCCTGTTACAAAAGAAAACAGATTCTTATTGCACTTATGCAAACAACTGTATTGCCATAAGTCAAGAATACACACAAATAGTTTTTATATTCTGGGGAAATTTGGTAGAAAGAAAGAAGTATATTCTAAGTATATTTTCCTATATAGTTGAAAGCTGTAAAAATTCCAAAGGAAAAATGTTTTGGCTCTGAAAAACAAAACAAAAAAAGCAATATTAATTAGAGAAAACAAAGTCATAAAAACATTTTAAAATTTTCTATTAGTTTAGTTCATGAAAGTAATTCTTCTTTTACTCAATATTCAGGAACGTAATAGTGAGACTTTGAAGTTTTTTGCTCTATCCTAATGGCCTAATCTCTAGCTATTAGAAGTCTGCATTTAAGAGCAACTGTCAGAGTCCTACAACTGATTATAAAACCACTTTTTGAGAAGGATCAAAAAGTAGAACAACAATTGTAGATGACAAAAATCTCAGAACCACCATGGTTAATGACATAACTGAAAATAAAATTTGATTATTTTATGGCATACAACAATGTGACATAATCATAATTATTAGTGATAACATTATTGAGACATAAACAAAAATAACAGGGTCCTGTACAATTCTGGACCACATATTAGTAACACATTTATTCAAACATTCCTCCAACAAAGCCAAAAGCTATTTTACACTTGACAATGCTTCTTGTATAATTTTAATATGTCATATAAGCCAAATATCTCTTTTTTTTTGACTTGATTTTAGAAGTTTTGTCAAATATCAAAGGTTTAAAACACTTGATATCACAAAATAGGACCTCAGGTTATTTATTTAGCCAAAGTGCTAACTAAAAAATTTCAAAAAAGTGAAATCCTTTAGTTATTTATACAAGGGAGTCTCAGTTTTCCAAACAGCAAGACCTCATACAGATAGCATGAGGCCAACTTAATCGGACTCTTTTTCTCTCTGCTCTGTTTTCCTTAAGCTTATAAAAAGTCAAGCAAAAATATTTCATTATTTCTCATTATTAAATGAAAATGTTGTTTAAGGAGAAAACAAACTTTTACCTTTGCATTAGTGTAACACTAAAGCTATTAACACTAAAGCTATGTTTCAAATAAAATCTTATAAACAAACCTGTCCAATTTTAATTAGTGGGACCATAAGGGAAGATTTCCATAAAACTTTTCTAGCTACATACAAGTTTTTGTTAAAGAGCCGATCAATGCTCCCTGTCATTCTGGCATATAGGCACAGATTTTGGCCCTACATCTATGTGCTTCTTATCTTAATGTTTAATTCATAGAAAAAAAACATAAACAACACCCTTAAATTTTTGGCCAGCTTTCTTACACACTTTACTTTCCCTATAAGATTAAATTTTTAAACAGCTAATTGTTGTATTACCAGTAGAGGCCGGTTTTCCCCAAGCTGGCCAGGCTGGTCTCGAACTCCTGACATCAAGTGATCTGCCTGCCTCGGCCTCCCAAAGAACTGGGATTACAGGCGTGAGCGCCTGGCCGGCCTGTAACTTCTGCCCCCCTAAAACGTATAACATCCAGCTGTAACCCAACTGCCTGGGGCACATGTTTTTAGGATCTCTTGAGACTGTGCCTCAGGCCTTGGTCACTCAGATGGGTTCTGAATAAATCCCTTCAAATATTTTATAGAGTTGACTTGTCCACAAAAGGGAGGGAAGCAGGGCATTCTGACATTCTGAGACAGGATGGGTTGTGAGGAGCCTTTAAAAAAAAAAAAAAAAAAAAAAAAAGATTAAATTTTTATAAATCTTTTATAACCTGCTAAAACTTTAGTTCTGTAGTATTATTTTTTAAATTTAGGACAATCCTTAAAAACCTTTAAATTCAAGGAAATTATTTTTTTCTTTAACAAAAGCCATAATTCCATGCCTTCTTATGACCTTTTATTAAAAACACATTTTACTTTACATACTTTGCCTGTAAAATTGTTTTTCCAGTAGTCTCAATTAGAAATGTTACAATTTTTAGTGAAAAACTTGGCTAGTAAAAATTGTAAACATATATCAGATTGCAGAACCCAGAACAAGGGCAGAGCTGCAGACAGTATCTGAGTCTTCACAGCCTAGGCAGGGTACATGACTAACTTCCCATCTCTAGGCCTTACCTAGAATCCAATGGCTATAAAACAGTTAAATGAAACAGTTATCAAAAATGCCGTGGAATCAGTTTATGACCTTAAAGCATCTTGTGAACAAAGTTTCTGACATGCTGAATTTGGACCAAGTTTAAATAATGAAGCTGTTTTAAAGATTTTTAAAACCGTCTGTATTTATCAACAATTGTTGAAGTCACATGAAACAAAAGAGCACTGGACTTAAGTTATGAGCATTCATTTACTTACAAGCCAATTTGGTATTGTGCTAGATATAACATATATCATAATACATGTACATAAACACATAAAGATTCAAGAGCTTTTACCTTGGAATTCTAGTCATTTTATAAAAGAACTCAATAAGAACTCAACATTTTATGAAAGATAGCTGGATTCAAATTCTTTTTCTAACAAAGCTGCAACCTGTTCATGTGGCTAAACTTTGTCCTGATAGGTAATTTAAGGAAAGCTGTGTACCACAATTTAGATAAAGTAGTCTGTATGGTAGTTTGGTTTGAAAACTTTTACCCCTTTTTTCTCCAGTTTTAAACAAGTTTTCAATGTTTACCTTTTAGTTAAACCATAAATATTGAGTGTTATCTGAGCACCAGCAGCTTAACAACAGCAGATTCAAAGCAGGCAGAAAAGAAACAGGGTAAGATGGAGAATGTTAGAAGACTTGACTTAACTCTGTAGTTGCAGATTAACTATTAGCATTCTGAACCTTTTTTTTTATTGTGCAGGAAAGCAATACTTACTGTTACACTCAGGTGTGCCTGGTACCTTCCTGAAGCCTAGGAGTGTGGCAAAAGAGAAGCAAAGTAGTAATGAGAAGTTTTACACAAAGATACTAAATCAAAATTTAGGTATATGAGAGAATAGAAAAGAGATAGAGAGAAAGATATATTTCCTGGGACTCAATCTCAAACCAACTAAGGTCAAGGCTGAAGTGAAACACATCTCACTGACAACTGGGTTGATTATACATAGATCAACTGTTTCAATCTATCCTTTACAAATAATCTATTCAAGTTTCCAAACTGGTAAAACTGAGTTGACTCTTTCAACTTGTCTCATATAGATGTCCATTTAGATTTTTCTTTCCAGGTTAAACCAACTTTCCAGATTAAGAAGTGAGGAAGAGAGACAGGGCACCCTGAGTGGCAGAAAAGATAGGAAAAGGAAAAGAGAGTAAAGAGAGAGAGGAAGGGAAGGGAAGAGAGCATTGTTTAGTGGGGGGTGGCAAGGAGTTCTGGAGGTTGAATAAAGATGCACCAGCTATGGTGACACTGAATCAAAGATTCAGGGGGATGCTCCCTAGCTGTGTAGCCATCTTGTCAAGCAGTCCTGTTAGGTTACAAATCTCCCCCATCATGGGAGAAAGAGCTCTCCATGTCCCATGAGCTTCCAATTAATGTTACCAAAAGCAGATTCTTGTGCTGTCAATGCAATAGATATTGACACAGGGCCAAAGGAGTTTTCCCAGCAAGGCTTTATTTGACCCTGTGTCCAGTCAGAGGGAAGCAGCACAAGAGAGAGAAAATTCTCTGCCTGCCTCTCTGAAGAGTCAGGAGAGTAATTTTGAAGGGGCTAAAGTGGACAGGAAGTGACATTTAAGCATTTAGAAGTGAAGAACTTCTGGTATCTGTGAAGTCCAATAACATGCTTCTTCATGTATTGCACGTCACTAGCATGTTAAATCTCCAAACGTGGCTGTGATTTTTGATCCTACAATGAGGCAAAGGGCAATGACTGATCATCATTATAATCTTCTGGGCATGTGGGTGATAGGGCTATCTTCAGTGGATAAAATTTAGAGTGGGTCTCTGCCTTTTAATTCCCTTTAGTATGATTTATGGCAGAAGATGCTAATTTTAGTCTCCTCACAGTGTCACAATTAGTGAGTTAGGAGCCTTGAGTAAGGTTTATGGTACAAAGTCTGGATGGTCTGGTTGGGGTCCATGCTGGCCACGCCCCCACAAATTAGCTTGCAGTAGAGGTCTTTGGTGGGGTATAGGAAGAGGCTGAATCTTGTCTTTACTCTGTCTCAGAAGGAGAAAGAAAATCCCATTATAAGAGTAGTCTTTTAAGCCATTCTGAATTACACAGGCAAATTTAATTCCTACCTTTTCTATTTTCTATTATATAATATTTGGTATTCATTCCTAGTTTAACGGTTTGCAGTTTAAATTATATTTAGTCCTAGTCTAACGGTTTGCAGTTTAAATTATATTTAGACTCTGAAGTCTTGAGAAATAAATTTTCTTGTTTTCATTTTCATTTCGGAACAAAGTAGCTAGTACAAAATAAACATTCCATAGTTTTAGTTGAATTAATGAAATGCCTAATGAAATCATAGAATTCTAGACTTAGAAAGAATCAAACATGTTTGACACTAATATGAGTTTCATAGTTTTTTCTTTTGAGATGGAGTCTTGCTCTGTCACCCAGGCTGGAGTACAGTGGTGTGATCTCAGCTCACTGCAACATCCACCTCCCATGCTCAGAACATTTCTCCTGCCTCAGCCTCCCAAGAGCTGGAATTACAGGTGCCCACCACCACGCCTGGCTAATTTTTGTATTTTTAGTAGAGACAGGGTTTCACCATGTTGGCCAGGCTGGTCTGGAACTCCTGACCTCAAGTTATCCACTCACTTTGACCTCCCAAAGTGCTGAGATTACAGGTGTGAGTCACCGCACTTGGCCTCATATTAAGAGTTCAATCTTGCTATCGTTAGTGGTGGAAATATCTGAGTCTCACAGCCCCACATCTGTTACCAGTGGCAGGTATCCGACTTACCAATGGCTGGTTGTAGGCTATGCACCAAACTCAATTCTTGCCTCCTCAGAAGAAAGAATTTTACTGAGAGGCGTATGGCAGAAAAAGAGAGTGAGACAAGTTTCAGAGTAGGAGTGGAAGTTTATTTAAAAAGGCTTTATAACAGGAAAAGAAGGAAAGTACACGTGGAAGAAACCCAAGCTGGCACGTGAAGGTCAGGTGTGGTGTTTAACCTTGATCCCAGGGCTTTAAACCTGGTCCCTTTCCCATGATTCTTCTCTTAAAGTAGCCTTCTCGCAAGGGCAGTGCCCTCGTTACCCTTGGGACGTCAGCATATGCCGTGTGTCTAGGAAGTTTTACACATGTCCATCTGTGGCTTTCTTCCCTTTTCCAATGTGTGTCTCCAGAAGTTCATAGTCTACCTTTTTGTCTCTTAATGTGTAAGCCCAGGAAGTTACTTCTCCTTGGCACCTGCATTCAATTAACACTTTTGTGCAACAGGTGTGGACCATCAGGAAATGGCCTCTCCCTGGTCCCAGCTGCCAATGTATCACTCGTAGGGAGGCAATATGATAATTGCCAAGCCATCACCCTACGTTTCTAGTTGTTGAGGGAGATCCCTCTCCTGCTCTGCTCATGCCTAACTACCTACACAATATAACAATCAAGTGTTCATAACTACGTGGTATTGATGTAATGATAGATAAACAGATTTTTAAAAAAACAGAATTGAAGTAAAAAATTAAACATACATAACTGAGTTCTGATAAAATACCCAGGACAAAGGACAGTCTTTTCAATAGATGTTGCAAGAATAATAGCTACTAATATGGAAAAAATTAAATTTTGACCTTAACCTCACTATAAACACAAAACATAACTTGGAATTGAGCATCAGTATCAACATAAAGGCTAAAATTTAAAAACTTCTAGAAAATATCACATTTCCACAAGAAGCAGAAGACACCATGACCCATTTACAAGGAATTGAGGGTAAGTGAGCAAAGGGAAATAAGCATACTGCTGGGGGTGATGGAGATGTCTGTGTGGTACAATCTGAAATATAAAACATATTTGGTCTTCGTCCTATGTTTCTTTCACAGAGCTCCTAAAACTCCCTAGTGACAAGAAAGTCTTTTGTATTCTTGAGTCCCTTTATAACACCTGAGCTTATGCTAATGAGATGATTTGGGGTAGGGCCTCCAGATAGCTTCAGGTTGTGGCCATTCACCAGCAAGACCAAACAATTAGAGAATTGAAGGGTTGGAACTTTTAGCTTCACCTGCAATCGTACAGGAAAGGGTGGGTGTGAAAATTAAGCTCTTTAAAACTCTTGAACAAGATTTGATGAACTCTCAGGTTGCTGAACACATGGAGGTCCTGGAGGTGTGGTGCCATTGCGAAGGACATGGAAGCTCTGGGATGGTCTCCCACTTCCTCACTATACTTTGCTGTATTTGTCTCTTTCTGGCTCTTCATCTATATCCTTTATACAGTCCCTTAATTTAATCCAGTAAATGTATGTGGAGTGTTCCCCTGAATTTTGGGAACAGCTGTAGCAAATTATTGAATCCTGGGAGGGAATTCGTGGGAGCTCAAATTTATAGTTTGACTGTCAGAAGCACAGGTCACAACCTGGCACTTGAAATTGGCATCTGAAATTGGTGGGGGGTGGGAAGCTGTGGGACTGAGTTTTAACCTGTGGGATCTGACAATATCTTCAGGTAGACAGTATGAGAATTGAATTGAATTACAGGACAATCAATTGTTGTCTGCTAGAGAATTATTTTGTGTGTGGAGAAAAATCTCCACACATCTGATCATTGAATTGTTCTTTGGTAAGCGTAAGAGTGGAGAAAAAAGTCAATATGTTCTCTTCCCTTTATAGTTTGTCCTTTCAATACTAGTGCTTTCATGGGGTCATACATTTGTGAAAACTTATTCAACTATACACCTAAGATAGATGCATTTCATGATATTTAAATTAAGCTTCAATAAAGTTGATTTCCTTATATCCATTGAACATATATAGTTTTTTACAAAAATTATATGCAATACATTTGCAAAAGGAACTTTTTATAATGAGATAAACCCCTCAATTGCACAGCCAAATATACACACCTGAATAAAAGTAAGGTCATACAACTGACAATACCAACTGTAAGGGAAGATTCATAAAAGTAGACCTCTTACACTTTACTGATTAGAGTCTGAAATTTAAAAAAATACAGTTTGGCAGGTTATTAGAAATCAGACATATATTTATTATCTGGACCCAGCAATTCAAACATTTAATCATCCTGTAGGTATATATCTAATATACACTCACAGATATACATGCACATACATCACACTTGATTTTCATTGTTTGTGAATTTTCTATTTCCAAATGCACCTATCCACTAAAATGTATTTGTAACCCTAAAATTAAAGACTTGTAGTACTTTCATGGTCATTCATGGACATGTACAGAAGTGGTGAAATTTCAAGTAGCATCGCATGCATTTTTCCAGTTGAGGATGAATAAGGCAATGATTTGCCTTCTGATTTCAGCTCTCATACTGTAAACAAGTATGCTTTTCAGGGTTCATTTAGTGCCACATTCTTTTGTATTGTTATGCTTTTCGTTGATGATTTCACTTTTTAAAATGGTTCTCAAATGTAGTGCTGAATTGCTGTCTAGTGTTCCTAAATGCAAGGAGGCACTAATGTGCCTGATGGAGAAAATGCACATATGTGTTAGGTTAGCTTTCTTCAGGCTTGAGTTATAGCACTGTTGGCTGTGAGTCCAATGTTACTGAATCACCAATACATATTAAATAAAGTGTCCTTAAACAAAAAAATACATAAAACAAGATAATATACCGATTCTTATATGAAAATGTAACCAAAGCCTCATAGGAACCTACCCATGTACTTCTACAAGAGTAATGTTTAGTATTCACTAATTCAGGGCTCATGATGACTTTATAGAACATTACTATGAATAACAAGATGGTATAAATATGATCACATATATAAAACTCTCTATATGTATGTATATTCTTTACAGAAATATTTGAACACAGATATTTATGACACCTTTATTCATAGTAGATACAGGAAACAGTCCACATTTCAATAAATATGTGAATGAAAAACAACTTGTATTATACCTATACAATGCAGCACATTATTAATGCACACAACAACTGGCTGAAAGTCTAAAATATTATGCTTCATGAAAAAAAGTCATAAAAATATGTTCTGTTTTACTTATTTACATAATATCATAGAATATGCAAACCAAACCATATTGATAGAAAGAAAATGAATAACAGCCTGGGTAGAAGGGTAGGAGAGGATTGATTGGCAAAGATCACTGGGAAACTTTTGGAATGGTGAAAATATTCTATGTCATGATTATTGTAGTGATTTTTAAAAGGTATACTTTCATCAAATTTAATTCAACTCTGTAGTCCAAATGAGTATGTTTATTATATATAAATTATAACTTGATAGTTGATTTAAAATTTTTAAATATATTATGAAAATGCATTGGAAGAAACAAATATGACCAGAGAGGAGAAATCTTTAATGATATAGATGAAAGTAAATATGAAATTAAATAAGAGCAGCAAGTGTATAGATACAGAAGATGAAATTTTATAGAAATCCATTCTATGTGTTTCTGAATAAATACAACTCAAGTAACAGAGGGGCCTTTTTGTGGGGATGTGGATCATGAGTGACAGTCTAAGATTTTTCAGCATATTGAGTTGAAAGTATTAGGGAGCATACAACATGTGCACATATATGCATGCAAAGGCATGCACACACACACACAAACACACACACACACTTTTGTATACCCTAGTACTTAACAGAGTGCTTAATGTATAGTCAGTACGTTGTGTCTTGTGACATAAATTTTCTTGAACAAACTTCAGCCACTGCCAACAATAATTTGTGGAAAACCTTTCATTCTATAATAAACAGAAAAACTTGTATTCAGCTCAGTGTCTTAGAGGGTTTTCTGCATAGGTTTGCAGTCCACTTGTTTTGCTATAGTCCTGGTATTCTTAAGATGTTTTAAGGATTAAAAGTCACAGACATAGACCAAATTTCCAAGTTCACTTGGAAGCATTTTAGCCTTTGATCTATTAGCTATGGTTTCCACATGAAAGTAATTGCAAAGGCCTTTGTTAAATACAGTTCATAAATCAGAAATCTGACAGTTATTTACTAATTCTACACTAGATTTAGCACTTTCTCCCCCAAATTAACTGTGGTTAGCTCTAAGTTCTTTGGTGCAATAAACTTAATTTCAATAGAAGCACTTTAGGTATGATCTTTACTGCTTTGTCTGGCCAAAATGTCTTAATGGGAGGTGTTTGAGAAAGGTCTGAAGCCTTATCTCTTGAAAAGGCTATTTTTCAGAGCCACATTAAATTGTTCTACCTTTATCTCCTTTGAAAGGCTTTGCTAAAACTTATATTCTACATGCAACCAAATCAATATTCACACTTTTCCCAACCAGTTCAAGTATTGTTACAGTGTCTGTTGACATAAAGTCAACTATCACAGGTTATAGTTTGGAAATGTTTTGCAATGGCATATCCAAGGTTAGCAAAGGTTAGAGTCCAGTGCTGAAAGCAGAAGCTATTGATATTAGTGACAGAAAGTGACTTAATACAAAGGATTAGTTGCTCACAAAATTGTTGGGATTTCTAGAGGTCACTCAGTAAGAAGGGGAAGGTGGAGAGTGAGCGAACTTATGTAGACAATGTCCCATTTTATATGTTCACAGCTATGCCCATTTACCTTCCCTATAATTTTCCTCTTTTTTTATATATTGGTCAATAAACATAGCTAGTATAAAAAATTTATATTCTGATATAAATTTATATAATATTATTTGGTCTCCTATTAATCTATACCTAACACATATTTCTCTTTCATTTTTAAAGAGAAACATCCGATATATGTAATGATAATATTTAACTCATTGAAGAATTTTATTTTAGCACTGAGCAAATTTGTAAGACTGAAGTAGAAAAACAATCATTTAAATAATGTAACAATAAATTTTGTCTTTATATCAATCTCATAATTTATTTGCTCTTTTTTATTACTGAAAAATGAATAGGAAATAATTGTTGTAAATAATTTCCAATGAATGTAAAAAGTAATAATACTTATATATTTGAGTCATTTTCATATTAATAGACTCTAATATGAAGGTACATAATTATGAATAAAAATAAATTTATTATGCCTGCTTACTTTAGCATATTATTCATGGAGAATATTTATATTTGACACCTTAAACATATTTTTTGTATTCACCTGATTCATATTTTAATACAGGGCTCACAAACTCTAACGCATGGGTCCAATCCAACCCACTTCAATTTTATAAGTAATGTTTAATTGGAATACAATCATCCTGCTTTCATGCTACAATGGCAAAGCTGAGTAGGTGGAACACAGAAAATATGACCCACAAAACCTAGAAATATTTGCTCACTGGTCTTTATAGAGAAAGGGTGTGAATCCTTGCTTTAAAGTCTTGCTCTGGAGCATACACAAAAACTGCCTGGATGAATCTTTGAGGAAATGGGTAGAATTTTTTTTGTTCATTTGCATTGCTGGATAATTATAAAAAGAGTCTATTTCCTTTTGGTAACTTCCTAAAACTCATTTTCAGTTGGGATTTTCTGGGAAGGCAGAAATACATTAAAACTAGTTAAGTTGGTTTTGTTTCACAGTAGGCCAAGTATAGCCTAACACTGTTTCTGAATACAATGCAAGTGAACTCAAAGAGGATAATGAATCCTCTGCCCCTATTTTCATTACAGTGGACAATACGTATATTACAGTGGACAAATACATTTCTACAGAATGACAGACACACACACACCCCCTTTCACATACATCCTCCTGCACATTTTTTTCCTCTATCAACCATGAACCACAATCAAGTGAGTCCTATATTCCTGCTTCTTACTCATTGATCACATCCCGCTAAATCCCAACATCCCAAAATAAATGAGACATGATCACCACTGATGAAGCATTTAATTTTCAGGATAGAAAAAAAAATGTTTATAAATTATTTGTGAGACTCAGAGCTCCCCATATGAATTTATTTAAACTCCAATCTTTTGAGTTTAGTGCAAATGTGGGGGTCTAAAATGCTGTAAATTTAAGTGGTTTTGAGTTCTGTAATGAAATTTGAACATTCTTCTCAGAGAAAACATTTCCTGGCAGAACCTCAAGAAAAGAATATGTGATCGCTGGGAGATTAGAAATTCTGATTGCATTAGGTCTCCATCATTCTATGGGATAGGCTTGTTGTCAGTGGTTTGTCAAAAAGAGTGACAGTTCTGTATCGACAGATTTTGTGAAAACCTAAGATGGACAAGGCTCTATGGTTTTAACACAATAATACACTATTTTTTGACCTCAGATAAAATAGCGATATTGAAATCATTGTTTCTTTCTTTCTTTTTTTTTACCTATATTGTATTCTATAATAATTAAATACATGGTGTTTTTATCCATTATCATTAAAGTTGGCATAAGGAGAATGTAAGGTTTTTTTCTTCTATTTTAGAAAAGAGGCATATGGTCATTCCTGGTTTTGAAAGAAGAAAACATTTTCAATTTATGAATTAGAAAGTCAAGCAATATAGGCAAAGCAATGATTTTCTGTGCCTTTCTTTAACTCCAAGGAACCTACAAATAAAACCATATATTCCATATGTTTTCACAATGGATGGAAATATTTAAGTATGCAAACAAGTATGATTTCATTATTATATAGCATATTATACAATAATTCAATTAGTTTTATTTCTACACATGGCAGAGAGATAAAGATGAGGGTGTCAGATAAGAAGCGAAATTAAGATTGCTATTTGGGATTTCATTGTCTTTACAATTTCTAATTAACTTTCTTCATTTTTTTTTTCTTTTTGAGACAAGGTCTCACTCTATCACCCAGGCTGGAGTGCAGTGGCGTGATCTCAGCTCACTGCAACCTCTATCTCCTGGATTCGAGCAACTTTTGTGCCTCAGCCTCCTGAGTACCTGGGATGACAGGTACACATCACCATGTCCAGCTATTTTTATTTTTTCCATTCTTAATAGAGACAGAATTTTACCATGTTGGCCAGGCTGATCTCGAACTCCTGACCTCAAATGATCTGCCCACCTTGGCCTCCCAAAGTGCTGGGATTGCAAGTGTGAGCCACTACTCCCGACCCTACTTTATTCTTCTAACTCTGATATACATTAGACTAATAAGAGTTACAATTACTAGAAACAAAAAGGGACAGTAAAGGTAAAGATGTTGTTTAGTTTTTGATAAGAAATTAGCGTACATACAAAGAAGGACACTAGACAAAAGAGTCATCTATTAAAGGGATTAAAGCAAGTATTGCCATTAATAATGGAAGATCAAGGCCAGGCGCGGTGGCTCACGCCTGTAATCCCAGCACTTTGAGAGGCCGAGGCGGGTGGATCATGAGGTCAGGAGATCGAGACCATCCTGGTCAACATGGTGAAACCCCGTCTCTACTAATACAAAAAATTAGCTGGGCATGGTGGCGCGTGCCTGTAATCCCAGCTACTCAGGAGGCTGAGGCAGGAGAATTGCCTGAACCCAGGAGGCAGAGGTTGTGGTGAGCCGAGATCGTGCCATTGCACTCCAGCCCGGGTAACAAGAACGAAACTCCGTCTCAAAAAAAAAAAAAAAAAAAAAAAAAAATGGAAGATCAGCTGAGTTCATCCAAAAGAGAAGTATTTCAATAAATCATTAAGCCACAAATGAGGGAAACATAAATTCACACTTTAGTTATACTTGCATCATAAATATACCTTGTAAAGGTGAAATACCAAAAAGGAAAGAGATATTCTTCAGTTATTAAAAAAGCAAATTATGAAATTGAGTTGCTAGATCAAATATTTCCCATGTTTGCATGATCCAATATATTTTACTGAAGTATTTTTGAAAAATATTGTACTGATCCACATTCCAATCATTATTGATAGTGATCATTTCCAAACCATGGCATATACTGACTGCCTCATTTAATATTTTCCTGTTTTAAATACCAATATATTAAAATTATCTTTCATTATCTATAACCATTACAATTTATTCCTTTTAAAACCACTTGTTCAATATCACTTTTCTAGTGGGATATTGACATTTGAGCACTGATTTACAATAAATTTATATTTGTTAATTTGTGAATGTATATTTATTTTAATTCATATTTTGTTACATTATAAAGTCATGTCAATACAATTTTCAAAACAAATTCAGTAGTGCAGAAGTAAAATAGAAAGTAATAATACCTCCATCTATCTGTATTAGTTAGTAATTGCTTTTGGCTGAATATACCAGAAATAACTCCTAATAAGATTCTAAAGAGAGATAATTTAATTTCTCTGCAAATAAAAAGTGCTGATGTAGACAGGAAAGCATGGTGGTTTCATGTTTGTAAGTGGTGTATGCTAATCTAGTTGTGTACTCTCCCATTTAAGGAACGTGATCCATACCGTCCTCTATTTTTTTTTTCTTCTTCAACTTTTATTTTAAGTTCAGGGGTATATGTTGCAGGATAATGGCTTCCAGCTCCAACCATGTCCCTGCAAAAGACATGATCTTATTCTTTTTTATGGCTACATAGTATTCCATCGTGCATATCTACCACATTTTTAAAATCCAGTCTATCTTTCATGGCCATTTAAGTTGATTCTATGTCTTTGCTATTGTGAATAATGCTGCAATGAACATATGCATGCATGTATCTTTATAATACAATGATTTATATTCCTTTAGGTGTATACCCAGTAATGAGACTACTTGGTCAAATGGTATTTCTGCCTCTAAGTCTTTGAGGAATCGCCGCACTTTGAGGAATCCTCTTTCACAAGGGTTGAACTAATTTACACTCCCATCGACAGTGTAAAAACATTCCTTTTTCTTCACAACTTTGCCAGCATCTGTTGTTTTTTGACTTTTTAATCATAGCCATTCTGAGTGGTCTACATGGTATCTCACTGTGGTTTTGATTTGCATTTCTCTAATGATCAGTGATGTTGAGTTTTTTTCATATGTTTGTTGGTCACATATATGTCTTCTTTTGAGAAGTGTCTGTTCATGTCGTTTGTCCACTTTAATGGGCTTGTTTGTTTTTTTCTTGTAAATTTGCTTAAGTTTCTTTAAGACTCTGGATATTAGACCTTTGTCAGATGGATAGATTGTTTTCTTGCCTTCCATTTTCATGATGTCTTTTGGGGGATTTAGCCTTTGTGTCTGACCTTCTGGGACCATTTAGGAAGCAGGTAAGTATAGTTAGCCCCTTCTCTGTTAGAGCACTGTCCAGAAGCTTCAGAGATACTTTTGTGTACATCTAACTGAAGATACCTAGATGTTAAAGAGGTAAAAACATTTTTTTTTCTTTTTTTGGTAATTGGTGAACATATGCCCAGATAATTATCAGGAGAATTTTCTAAAGAGAAAGAAGTGGAGGCTTGGTAGAGTATGAATCTTGCAGTTTCTGCCACAAGATCTAACAGTGTAGATTATTCCACATATATTGTGGAATATGGATGGGATATGTTCGGGAGTATAGAGTGAATTAGGACATAAAATTATTCTTTATCTTCACTTTTGCCCTAGAAATATCATGGTCAATATTTTTAATTTTTAAAATCATATAATCAAAGTAAGAAAAGATATTGGTAAACAACACCCAACAACAGTCTCTTTCTGCTTAAGCACTTTTCCATTAGGAATAACTTTTGAAAAAAAAAAAAAGCAGAAGTCTCCTGGGTTAGACTTCTGTTTAAGTTTTTGTTTTCCTGGTAAAAGTAGATTGACTTGGCTGTCATGGAACTTTCAAAGTTTGCTTATTTATTCTCTTTTTCTGCCTTGCTGGAACTCCATCATGGTACCGTCAGGCACAATCTCCATTCTGCAATCTTGAAGTTATGAGCATAAGAAAGACCAATACACTGATGATGATAATTAAACAATTTAAGCCAGTCTGGGAATTTTCTTTGAAATTC
This sequence comes from Aotus nancymaae, assembly GCF_030222135.1. Lineage (NCBI taxonomy): Eukaryota > Metazoa > Chordata > Mammalia > Primates > Aotidae > Aotus > Aotus nancymaae. Next base: position 3,728,326 of record NW_026988435.1, read on the forward strand.
TTATTTTTGAGAAATAGAATCCTTGATCTTTAAACTACTGTAAATTATTTGTCTGTTTTTTGTAACTAAGCACATTCCAAATATACAGTAGTGATGGCCTTAAAAATGTGGCGATATATAAATATCTATAATTTAAAGACTATATCTTGTTAAAATTATCTGCCTAATTTTTAAATAGTCCAAAATAAATAGTCTAAGACAAATTAAAGGGACACATTAAAGCAAGATTACATCAAAAGGCATGTAAAAGAAGAGCTAATACATACATCATAAAGGTTATAAACTTTTAGAATATTTTGAAATAAGAACAAGTATTTAAAATAGTTCTAAAAAAACTGAAAACCAGTTACCAGAATTATAAATACTGTTTTTTTTCTCAAAAGTAAAAATAAACAGAGATATAAAATTAAGTACTAAATAAATACAAAAACAAACTAGAATGACTCTAAATCTCAACTAAATTAGAATGAAAGGGCAAAACATTATTTGAGATAGAAGCTTCAATTAATGTTGATAAAAGTACAATTAAATGGTTTTAGACTATTCACAAATCTAAATCACATAGCATAATGTTTCCAAGAAAAACAGAAATAAATGCTAGAAGAAGTAGGCCAAAATCTTAGTATCAAATACAGAAATTAAAGCAATACTCTAAAAATGGAAACATCTAAATTACAGTAATTATTGATAAAGATACATTAAATTGAATATGAAATTATTGTTTTAATAAACATGTCAAATATTTTGCCATTAAATAAGAGACACATTTTATTTCAAAATGTTGATAGAAAATTTACATTCCTACCAAATGCAAACCAAAACTACAATGACATATCATCTCACCACAGTTAAAAAGGCTTATATCCAAATTACAGGGAATAACAAATGCTGACAATAATGTGGGGAAAAAGGAACTCTTGTACACTCTTGGTGGGAATGTAAATTAGTACAACCACTGTAGAGAATAGTTTGGAGGTTCCTTAGAAAACTAAAAATAGAGGTACTATGTGATCCAGCAATCCCACTGATGGGTATATACCCCAAAGAAAGGAAATCAGTACATCAAAGACATGTTATCTGCACTCCTATGTTTGTTGCAGCACTGTTTACAATAGCTGAGATGGAGAAACACCCTCAGTGTCCATCAACAGATGACTGTATAGACTATGTGGTACATATACACAATGGAATACTATTAAGCCATAACAAGAATGAGATTCAGTTAACTGCAACAACATGGATGGTACTGGAGATCATTATTTTAAGTGAAATAAGCCAGATGCAGAAAGACAAACATATTATGTTCTCACTTACTTATGGGATCTAAAAATCAAAACAATTGAACTCATCGACATAGAGAATAAAAGGGTGGTTATCGGAGGCTGGGAAGGGCAGTGGGCATCTAGGGGAAGGTGGGGATGGTTAATGGGTAAAACAAAATAGAAAGAATGAATGAATGAGACCTACTACTTGAAAGCACAATAGGTAACTATAGTCAATAATAACTTAATTGTACATTGTATAACTTAAAGAGTGTAACTGAAGTGTTTGTAACTCAAAAAATAAATGCTTGAGGAGATGAACACCCCATCTCCACGATGTGCATGTTTCACACTGCATGAGAGTATCAAAACATCCCTTGTGCTTTATAAGTATGTATACCCACTATGTACTCACAAAATTTAAATGATAATAATATTAATGATAAAGGAAATCATGACTTAAAACATCATGATATAATCCCTGAGAATGTAATGTGCCAGTGTTTTGACCAACATGACCAAAATTTGATTTTGATATTTAGTGTAAATAATAAACCTGAAGATAATTGAATACATTTGATTATAACCAAACTTCATTTGCAAGTAATATTATAGAAGGAATTATTTTACATTTCATGAATTTATAAATAGCAGACAGAAAGAAATGAAGAAATACTGCCTTTCATGCTTGGAAAGAACCCAGGATGACTTTGACAGTGCAAGATCTGGTGAAATCTATCCCAAACAATATGGACTATTATTTTTGGTTTTAATAAGACATCACCCTCCTATGAGAACAACTTTCAAGTCCAGTCTCTTTCTTGGATGTTTTCCTTACATTATAATTTGGATTTCTTTATTTTTAATAATTTAAAATGGTTTTTCAACCCATCCACGCTCAATCCAACTATTTCATAATTAGAAGAGGTAGGACAGGCAAAGTGAAATACTTCTAAATTGAAATATCGGACATTTAATCCTATCCTTATGTCTGCCTAGATGACACCAAAGAGATCTTCAGTAAAATTGTTCATATATGTATATGTTATGATATATAAAGAATGTCTATCTTCATGATAAAATAAATTTATTGAAAATATAGATCCACACCCTTATGCTAATGCTACATATTAAGGATCAGTTAAAATTATAGCAAAGCAATTATTAATAATATTCAGATGATTGCCATAATGGCTGAGGGAATTAGAAGACATCTACATATAACAAAATACTAAAGTGGTAGAGCTAAAAATTATATAGGTGAGAGAGCACTAAATAAGAAATGCTGGCATTGCTTGCCACTTACAGTAACTTAGATTATATTGATATTGAAAATGATGAGCCTTAATATCATTTTACAATTCTTTGCATGAAAAATTGTTTTCATTTTTTTATTTCCAAAGAGATAGATATGATAGTGCAAAAATCAAGAGGGTAATCACACTAGAAAAGATAGTATCTAAAATCTTCATGGTAGAAGCCTACATACATAAAACTAACTCCCCATTAGTTATCTATGAAAACAGGCAATTTATAAGGTCTCAGTGCATAAAATAAACAGTTCAAGATCTGACACAATTTTCTGTGCTTATGAGTAAAGTGTTAATCAAAGACTACTGTGAAATAGACTATTTAAAAGACTAACATTGGATGAATGACAACAAACTATTTAAAATAACTGGATATAGATAGCATCACTTTGGTTAGATCATTTTTAAAGCCAATACAAAGTTAAATTTATAGAATTATCCAGCTTTATCATAGGAACTAAAGAACATCTATTTATGAAATGATTAATTTTAGGAAGTATACATTTGAAACCTCCTACTTAGAGCAACAGATAGCAACCACATTTGCTATAATCTCATTTTATAGTCTATTTATAAAAATTGTATTCTTTGAAATAAAGAACAAACTTATTTTTATTATCTTGAATATCACAGCAGTATATGATTTGAGGGTTACCTTAAGTATATACTGAACCATAAAATTTTAGAGGAAGTAAAGCATTAGGACATAATGTTATACCATTTTAAACAAGAATAAAATATATTGCATTTGCATAAATATTAACACAGAATTATTTAAATATAGTAGTCCCCCTTTATCTTTGCTTTTTCTTTCTCTGGTTTTAGTTACCTGCCTTCAACTTTGTTCCTAAATATTACAGCATTTTGAGAGAGAGAGAAAGAGACCACCTTAACATAACATATTTTATAATTGTTTTACTTTATTATTAGTTATTATCAATCTCTTACTGTGCCTAGTTTAAAATTAAACAATAGATGTCAGATTTGGTGTTAACCATGATATCAGGAGCCCTCTGGCGGGGGGTCTTAGAAAAAAATTTCCCACAGATAAGGTGAAACTACTCTATACTCTTGTATAATACTTATCTTTACAAATTTTGATACCTTTTCATAATTTCTATTTTAGTTTAAAGTTCATCTGGAAATTATACATAAATAACAAATGTTAGTACCTAGGATTTAAATTTTAAAAATCAAATTGATATATTTATGACTTTGTAATCACTAGTTTTTAGTTTTTCAATAAGACCCACAGCTAATGTAAAGTCTCGTGGGCTCAAGTAAGAATAAGTCTTCGTAGTTTATAAAGAATGCGTTTTTTTTGTAGGGACATGGATGAACCTGGAAACCATCATTCTCAGCAAACTGACACAAGAACAGAAAATCAAACACCACATGTTCTCACTCATAGGTGGGTGTTGAACAATGAGAACACATGGACACAGGGAGGGGAGCACTATACACTGGGGTCTGTTGGGGGGGAGGGGGGGATAGAGGGGGGGTGGGGAGTTGGGGAGGGATAGCATGGGGAGAAATACCAGATATAGGTGAAGGGGAGGAAGGCAGCAAATCACACTGCCACATATGTACCTATGCAACAACCTTGCATGTTTTTCACATGTACCCCAAAACCTAAAATGCAATAAAAAAAAAATAAGAATGCGTTTTTTTCTGTCAATGATGCCTTGATCACAGACTTTACTCCATTATGTCTTTTCTTCACACAAGTTAGGGATGGATGAGGAGAGTGGGAACAAGAGATATAAATAAATTTATGGAAGTAATGTTGTCAGATCCATGAATACAGACCTTGGCAGGCAACGCAGAGGTTTGAATGTCCCACTCCCTGTTTGGATACTGAAGGAAAGCCAGTGCCAAAGGTGACTCTGTGTGAGGCTCATGCATTGTCAAAGGCAGCACTGCTGAGAGAAAGAGAAAGACCAAGTCTGCACCATTCTCAAGTAATGTAGAAAGGATTCAGGAGCTTCTATAGGCTCTATGAGGGTTCTAAGTGAACAACTAGTATGATTTGAATGTTTTTGTCCACTTCAGGATTCATAGTTGGAAACAATTATTAACGAAACAGTGTTGGGAGGTTGAGTCTAATGAAAGGGTTTAGGTCGTGAGGGTTCCATCTTTATGAATGAATTAAAACCGATTTATGCCTAGTGTTCCATTATTGGAACATTAAGCATGTGGGAGTTACTTATATCCTACTGCCCAAGTTCCAATTTCAAAAATTAAAAAAATTGCAACTTGGGTTGTAAATGGGTTTAACGCCACTATAAAAAGGGCTTATGGGGTTGGGTTCTTTCTCTTTGCTCTTCTGACATGTAGGGACATGATGTTCATCCTATTTTGTTCTTCTGGCTTCTGCCATGTGAAGATGCAACAAGAAGACCCTCATCAGATGCCAATATTTTGATCTTGAACTTCCTAGCCTCCAGAACTGTTAGAAAACAAATTTATGTGGTTTATGAATTATCCAGCCTCAGGTATTCAGTTGTAGCTGCTCAAGACAGATTAAGACATCTAGGAAGCCTGCCGTGGGGACTTCTATGGCAAGTGGCAAAGCGGTGCTACCACAGATATGAAGGGGTAGGAAGAAGCCAAGAGGAGAATGTAGATGAAGTGTGAGAACAGTTTACAGCACCAACCATGATTGATCCCATTCAACCACAAAAGGCAACTAAACACTAGTTAAAGGGCAAACAAAACAACACACACTCATGCACAGCACATCTCTAACCTTGAGGCCAGGAAAACCTAGCAAGAATTCAGAGGACTTAAAACTCACATCTTGCTAATAATCATAAATCACCAAATCATCACTTACCAGTCCTTCTAGCCCATACACCCAGAGAGTATTTATAACAGCAGCATCAGAAGGGAGAGGCATTATGAGAGGAAGAATTTGCCTAAATAGAACTAACTTGAAAGAGATCATTTTAAAGGGAAGAGATGGAATTACTCTAAAATGTCAAGTATAGAAGAAACAGAAAAGTCAGTATAATTTATCTATGGAGAGTAAAAGGGTTACTTTGCAAATTTTCTTTGCAAATTTGAACAAGTTATGTCAAAATCGGGACCTCATTTCAATACCATAGTGCACAGTGATTGCAATCACTTTGTTACATGATACAGAGAATGCTAGAAGAAAAGAGTAAGGATAAGACAAAGGAGTAAAAGCTCAGGACCGTGTGTGTGTGTTTGTGTGTGTGTGTGTGTGTGTGCATGCACGCCTGTGTAGAAAACGAGAAATGTTTGGAAACTTACAAAGCTGGTTTTTACTTATAGAGAGATTTCACTAGAACAGGTAAGAAGTATGAATATACTTCTCTTTCCATACCCTCCTTCATGCCACAAACTAGTACCACAAACTAAATCCATTTTCAATAAGCTACAAGGTCTGTTGCTGACTTGATCATCGCCCTTTTCAGAAAGTCACTGATGACAATAGTCAGCTATTGGCCCATTTAACAGAAAGTGCTAATTAACCAGTATCGTCCCTACCTCAATTGACACAGCTTAAAACCTATAAATTTATAAAAGCTGGTGAATAGAGACTCTATAAGCAGAAAAGATTATGGACTTCTTGATAGTAAAATTCAATACAGAAAGACTATACTTTAGCATAGTATAAAATCTAAGAAAAATTTAAAAAGCAAAAAAATCAAAGAATAATTTTAAACTATAATAAAAAATTTTTAAAAAGAATAATTTTAGTTACTAGGAAATAAGTGTTAGAATATCTCATTTATATGTGATATATAGATTGTTTTTATTGCCACAAAAGTACTAGTATATGTGTATTATATTTATTTCTCCTTCCATATGTGCATATATCTACACCTATCTACATCTAGATATATAGATTGTTTTTATTGCCACAAAAGTACTAGTATATGTGTATTATATTTATTTCTCCTTCCATATGTGCATATATCTACACCTATCTACATCTATGTAGATAAATATCTGTGAGTGAGAGGGAAAGAAAGTGAGGGAGAAGTTAAGTTTTTCCCCCTTTACCTAATGTCTTTTGTTTTGTCTGTATTCAGAAGCACGTTGTTTTCAGAAATTTGCTTGTCAAATGCACTTGCAATTAAAATATCTGTAAATGGTCAAAATATATCTTGAGCCTTTTATGATCAACCAACACTTAGATTGTGTGATTATCCATGCTAAAACTGATGTTGAAACTATAAGCAAATGCAGAGAGGTAATGCTATCTTCAGCTGAGTTTTTACATATAAAGGGTGAAAAAGAACTCTCAAAAGCCCTTGCTGCTCATAAGGTTTCATTTATTTAAAGATTACTAATATGATTGTATTACAAAAATCAAGCAGATGAATTTAAGTTTATTAAGTGTACAATAGGGAGAAATAAAACTAGGAAAAAATCCGGTAAGAATTTACATTCCGAAGGATCATTAGGTAGCTTATTATTAGGGTTAGTAGGCAATTGATGGAATGTTCAATAAAACCTGAAATAGTCTAATGGCCTTAGGGGGTTGATTTAGAGAGTAAAACTATTCCCACATCTCTGCTTCTCTATCTAATTTGCATACCAAGTGAATGCTTTTTTAAGATTAAATGATTTTAAATCTCCAGTTTTTGTATTTGAAACTAAGGAAGTACCCAGAGGTTAAAAATAACATAAATGCAGCATATTCTGTCTTTCAGAAACTGAGTCTCATAGTGACAATTAAATCTGAAAATACTATTTTTAAATCATCAGCCTTCTAGGAAGCAGGATTTGCTCTGTTGTTAGAAGAGGAAATTGCCTTTACTGCTATTGAGGTTTGTAATTTCAGTTAAACAAAGAAAAAAGTATAAGTAGTTCTAGATCAGGATACTTTAATATTCTTTTAAGTATTTTTTAAAATTTCCATCACTTTTAAACATGACACTATAAAACCATATTCAAAGTGTAATGTTTCCCAGGGAGTTCTCAGAAGAAAAATGTTCGTAAATGTGTAACAAATGGCTCCAAATAGTTTGAGAGTATTCTGAGGAAAAAAGTGATAAATTCTTTGAAGATATTTTTTCGGGGATTTAAAAACTGGTGATTTTTAAATAATCATATCAAGTTCTTACATGATGCATTTTTAAAATTTGCTCAAGTTTTTAAAAGCCGGTATTCATTAGCTCAATTCAGTCACCAATGGGTAGCTTATTTAAATAAATGTATTTTGAGTTTTGTGCTTAAATTATATCGATTGCATATTTTTGTTTGTATTATTTTATTAGGCATCGTGTCTAACATTCCAGAAATGTATAATTTTCTCAAAACTGTCTATCTGAAACATAGAAGTAGGTATGAAATAGTACTATAAATGACAAATGTACAGTAATGCTTTATATAACTGTTTCACTGGAAACATAAAGCATTTTAAAATTAGAATAGCATTGTTTTATAATATGTAATGATAAAATTAACATAGGTAGTAATTATTAATAATAATGTAATTCTTAAAAAGAGACAACTGTGTAATCCCAGCACTTTGGGAGGCCGAGGCGGGTGGATCACGAAGTCAAGAGATAGAGACCATCCCGGTCAACATGGCGAAACCCCGTCTCTACTAAAAATACAAAAAATTAGCTGGGCACGGTGGTGCGTGCCTGTAATCCCAGCTATTCAGGAGGCTGAGGCAGGAGAATTGCCTGAACCCAGGAGGCGGAGGTTGCGGTGAGCCGAGATCGTGCCATTGCACTCCAGCCTGGGTAACAACAGCGAAACTCTGTCTCAAAAAAAAAAAAAAAAAAAAGAGACAACTGAAGTCATGTTGTTTCTAATAAAAAAAAAGCACCAATGTAAATAGCTTCATATTTCTACATCAATATTATTTAATAGAAATATAATCCCCAATATATTCTAATTTTAAATTATAAGTGACATACAAAAAATAAAAAGAAATCAATGAATCTGATTTTAATAATGTAGCTAACCCAATAAGTCCCAAATGTCATAATTTTTAAAGACAAAAAACATTGTAAAATTATTTAAAAAATATTTTACCTTCTGTTTTGCTATAGAAATTCTTTTAATAGCAACATGCATAATTTACATTTATAGCTCAATTTTCTTTGAAAATACTTACTTTGTATTTAGATTCCATGAAATTTTCAGTTTAAAAAGTAAATTACATAACTAAGTGGTTCTAAATTTATATACAGTTTTCTAAGAATTATTAATAATTAAGTACCAAGAAATCATTTTCCTTAATATGTGCATCTAGCAGCCCCTTGAATTAGCTAGAATGCAAGTTAGGTTGCTGTGACAATCCCAAAATACTGTGGTTTAAATAGGATAGAATACTATATTTATATCTCTGCTATGTAATTTTTCAAGTTAGTAAAGTGAGGACTTGTATGATTATATAGTCAACCAACTGCCCAGCAGCCAGGTTCCTTCCATTAAAGCAGCCAGTGTTTGTCCTTGTCCACATTGACAAAAGATGTCACATAAAAATATGCGTCTTTAAATCTGTAATAAGAGGAAATTTTTTCCTTGAAATACAGTGTTACTATAGTCAAGGGAGAAATGATGGTAGCTTTGAGCTAGGGGTAATAATAGAGTGGTCAGATGTATTTAGATTTTAGCCGTATTTTGAAGAAACTGCCAATAGGATTTTTTGAGTTTGTATAGAGTTTAGGGGAGCTTGGATTGAACATTTTTAATCTCATTGATGAATATTCTTTTATTCTGCAGATATAAAGACATTCTATTATGTTTTATTATTCAAGTTTTGTAATTGCTTTCTCAATTTAAATTCACTGGAATTTAATTTTTACATGGTTTGAATTAAGAATCCACTTTTAATTGTTTTTCTAATGGAATTGCCTGTTTTCTCAGACACATTTGCCAAAAAGGAAATACTTTGCCCAATGTTCAAAAAAAAAGAATATTTTACCCAATACTAAGTATGTGAAAATCAACTTTCCATACATGTATGTATATATTTAAAATTACTATTCTGTATTGGCCAATTTTTAAAAATGTATGCCCATACCTATTTTATGACGTTAATTAGCTTTATGTTATTTTTATATGTAATAAAACAGGCTTACTACTACTATTTTGTCTTCATCCATTTTGGCAGCAAGCAAAATACCACAGACTTGTGGCTTCTAAACAAGAGAGGTTTATTTCTTACGGGTCTGCAGGCCTGAAAGTCCAAGATCAAGGTGTAGGCAGATTGAGTATCTGATGAGGGCCCACTTCCTGGTTTATAGTTTTCTCAATGTGTCCTCACTTGGCAGAAGTGGCAAATCAGCTCTCTGAGGTCTCTTTTAAAAGAGCACTAATTTCATTCATTAGGAATGTCTTCATGACCCCAAAAACTAAGGATCACCAAATATTATCACCTTGGGGATTTGGTTGCAACATGGAAATTTTGGGGAAATAGAAACATTATCTGTCTGTAGGATATTTCTGCTATTTTTTTCCTTTTCTTCTCTTTTTCTCCCTTTTCTCTCCCTTTTGTCCCTATTCTCCCTTTCTTCAGTCCTTCCAACTTTCCTTTCTTCCCCACTTTCTTCCTCCTTCCTCTCCACCATTCCTCTCTTCTACTCTTTCTACTCTCTTCTTCCTCACCCTTCATCTCCATCTGGTCCTCCTTCTTCAATTCTACCTTTTCCTTCTTCATTTTCTTTTCATTCTTCTGCTATTTCACCTTCTCATTTTTCTCCTTTATCCCCTTCTTTCTTCTCCTTTTTTGTTTCTCCTTGTTCTCTCTCGTAGGAAATGTAAATGTTTCTAAAGACTAATCAAAAGAGAACTGACTCGTCGATGACATGAGGTGTCCAATTCATGAATATTTTGTATGTCTCAAGTCTCCATTCTGATTTCTTTCTTGTTCAATGAAAACTATGACATTGTCTTTTACTTTCAAAACATATGATATTTTCTATTTAAAAAATTTGCACAGTATTGTATTTTTATCAGAGAATGTGGTTTATATGATTGTAGTGATAACAGTAATGCTTGTGATTGAATCCATGAATTGGTATATAGTCAGTGTCCAAAAATATATTATGTGTGCTTGAAAAAAGTTGCATTTTACTGTTCTAAGCTAGAAAATTATGTTAGCTTATTTTTGGGCAATACTTGCCCAGAATATATTTTTCTGTAATTTAAAACTATCTTCATGTTTTATATATGTCTCTTAAAAACTGCATAGAGGTGCATGTAAAAGTAGCCCACTGTCATAACATTTTAACACTCTGGAGCATTGACTCAATATTATTCATATTGTGTAAAATACATAATAATTTTGGAGCTCTGTGTATTTACCATCTGTATTTTAAAATCTTTTGTTTGTCCCAACTCTGTTAGGTTTTTTCCCCTTTCCATACTTGTATTCTTTTGGTTTTATTTTATTTCTTATTTTTTTCCATGAACATTTCACAGTTGTACATATTACTTCTATCTTTTTAGTAATTAGCCTTAGCTTTCTGCATAATTAATTTATCAATATCCAGGGAACTACTTTCATTATGTTCCATAATAAGACAGGATATTTGAAGACTGATCATCATATTCCTGATATTTTAATACAGTACAAATACTTTACTTCTCTCACGTTTTGTATACCTCAAGCTAATGGTAGTATAGTATTACATGTTAAATTTTGTCTAGATCTAATAACATAATGCTCATTCATCCTTATCGCATCTCAGATCTGGAATCTCTTCGATAAATGGCGTTGGGAAAACTGGATATCCACATACAGAATAATAAAAATAAACTCTTATCTCACATCAGGCCCAGAAACCAACAAAAAAATGTTTGAAGAACTTAAACATATGACCCTAATCTGTAAAACTGCTAGTAGAAGACATAGGGAAAATGCTCCGTGGCACTGAACCGGTCAATTATTTTTTGGACTTGATGCTGTAAGTGCAGAATATAAAAAGCAAACTTAGACAAATGAAATTATGTCAAGCTAGAAAGCTTCTGCACAGCAAAGGAAAAAACAGAGTAAAGAGACAACCTACAGAGTGTCACAAAACCACTTTGAGCAATAAGATAAGCAAAATAAATGGTAGTGGGAATGACCTACGGATTAGGAAATGTGATAATGCAGGAGAGAAGGAAGAGCACCAATGAGCTTCTTTTATTTTCTCTCAATAAAATAGAAAGCAAGACCATTAACCTAAAGAGAGAATGAGGAGAAGAGAAGGTGCTAGAAATTTAAGAAGTATGAAATAGTCCTAAGAACAGTTGAAGAATAAATGGGAAATATGGTTGAATTTTTAGATAGTTCTAAGGTCATTTGATATTAGTGCATGTGAATTTTTATTAACTCATCTTTATAAAGCCTTCACCTAATTATAATAACTACTTCATTAATATATGACCTACATTTCTAAAATGGCCCAAATAATAAGTGTTTGTCTTGATCTTACTGCTAGATCAAGAAACAGAAAATGATCTATCACTCCTGAAATATTTTATATGTTCTGACAATCAGTGGCCTCTGATTCAAGGGTAAATACTCTTCTCAATTCTAGCAATATAAATTAATTTTTATTACCTTTTAACTTTATATAAATGAAATCTGCAGTGTATACTCTTTAGTTATAGCTTCTTGCATTCAACATTTTGATAGTGAGGTCCATAAATGTTTTTGCCATGCTGACCAAACTATAATTCTCTCATATGTGTTCCTCGTATAAAATCTCTATTCCTCCTATTCTTGCTCCTTGAGAATGTACCACTCATTTTCTCGAAAGCAAGTCCTCCTCCAATGCTATTAGTCCTCTGCTGGGCAACTTCCAGATTTCACTATGTCTTCCAGGCATTGGCCACATCATAACATCTGCTATAGCATAATAACTTATTTGCAGCTGCTCCGACAAGTATTTCTACTAGTACATTGGAATGGATGTGGAATCGTTCATGAATAAGTGAGCAGAATGCCTGTTTTTTTAATTCCATGTCATACTATGTCAATTCAATATATAATATGCATGCTTTTTGTATCCATATTTTACTCTTTAAGTTTATGAAAACAGCTGAAACTCTATCGCAATCAATTTCTCCTTGGAGCATAGACACTATTCTACGGGACTCAGCTAAGTAAGCTGCTGCTGTCTTGTCCATTTCCTCTAATTTTTTAAGACCTCTTTCTTATATCTTTTGTCAGAAACAGATGTGATGGTTAATACTGAGTATCAACTTGATTGGATTGAAGAATGCAAAGTATTGTTCCTAGGTGTGTTTGTGAGTGTGTTGCCAAGGGAAATTAACACTTGAGTCAGTGGACTAGGAAAGGCAGACTTATCCTCAATCTGGACGGGCACCATCTAACCAGCTGCTAGCTCAGCCAGAATAAAAGCAGGCGGAAGAACATGAAAGGACGAGACTGGCTTAGCCTCTAAGCCTACATCTTTCTCTTGTGCTGGCTGCTTTCTGCCCTTGAACATCAGACTTCAAGTTCTTCAGCTTTGGGACTCTGACTGGCTTCCTTATTCCTCAGCTTGCAGGTGACCTTACCTTGTGATGATGTGAGTTAATATTCCTTAATAAATTCCTCTTTATATATACATCTATCCTATTAATTCTGTCCCTCTAGAGAACCCTGTCTAATACACAAGGCTTCATGCAAATGAAATTAAATCTTGAGAATCATTGTTTCAGTAATTTAGCCACCAATTGATAGGTTATAACTTGAATTACTTGGCTCTCAGTACAGATTCAGTAGACATATTATACATGTAAGAGAACATTTTATTCCTTGTAAGAGTACCCTAACAGAATTTTTGGTTATGATGATGATAATAAATTTTATTAAAATTATATTGTTCAAAGAACCCCTTATGGAACAATTAATATGAATTACTCTGAGATATTAATGCAAGAAATGAACCAATATTTCCCCTTGCCAAACTAGAATGTCCCCTCATTAGAAAATGAGCATTTTGTGATGTGATACATTTTCCTCTTACTTTATCTTGCAGAAATGTTGAACAAAGCTTTATGCTAAATTGATTCTAGGTTTTCTGGTTCAATGTTCTCCTAACATATCTATCTCTTCCATTTGTTTTAGCACACTTACGTTTACTAAACCTATATTGCCTGATTTTTCTTTTTAATAGATAAACTCAAATTTTACTTAGAGGTAATCATAGCATAAATGAATTTTCTAGATTTTAAAAAATTTAAACCTTTTGAAGTACCAACGCCTCCCCTGTGTCAGTGCCCATCCGTATCATTTTATTTCTTCCCATTTTTTCTATGTTTATCTTTCTTGTTCACACTGTAAGTGGTCTCTCCGCCACCTTTTTTCTTACGATTTTTTAAAATTACTGCGATTATAAAAAATAGTTCCTTAAAATATAAACAGTAAGTTTTCTTTTTCATCACATCCTCTCTGTTTAATATTGTTTCATTATTATCATGCAACTGAAACCACTCTAAGGGTCTCCATCATCACATTGTAAGTATCCATATATAATGCCATTTTCTCCATCATTCTCCACCTTCACCTTTTAAAGTACTTAACTTCATAGAGTGAATTTTTTAACTTGCTTTTTTTTTTTTACCTTGTTCTCTGTTTCTAATTTTTCATTTTTAAGTGTTTAATATACGTTTGAACAGTTATTAGATTGTATATGACCAAGGAACTGAGAGGACACCAACATTTTAACTTCAATCTTTTCTGTTTTAGCACAAGCTTTCTTTTTTCTTTGTTTTTCACGTTTTTTGTATTCTGTTAATATGTCACTGTTTTTCTAATTACTGAACCTTGAGGTCCTCATATTTGGCTTTTTCATTTACTTCCAGTCATCAAATCCCGTGCATTCTGGTGCAGACAAACTCCAACCCTGCCTTTCATTCTCTTTTCTTCCTGAAGCAAGTCCTTATTGCCACTGACTTATTATTTTTATACTTAGGTAATTCTTGATTTCTAGTTATCAGTCCCTTTCAATTATTTTGATCCAAAGTTTTCCTATCAATTCATTGAATTTTATTTCCTAACATCAGGTCAAATTTGCCTAATCTTAAATATTCTATGATAACTAGTTGTCTTACAAAAAAATCAAAACTCCTACAACTGATACTAAAGGTCTTTATTTGCTTTTATAAAATCTAGCGACAATATTATCCTGTTAATTCTTACTCAACCTATGTCTGCTACAGCTGAAGCTATTATAGCTAATATTTATTGACTATTCGTGAAATACTAGTTGTGTTTACAGGTACTTAGAATAATAAATCTGCAATCATATCTAGTGTTGATGATTAAGTTTTGGCCTAGAATGTTTAAGCTACCTCCTCAAAGTTATGCAACTAGTCAATGGTAAAATTTGAATTTGATTTCTGGCTTCTGTCATCAAATTTGTGGATCACTGACACAACTTTATAGCTACCATTATGTAAATGAAAATTGCATTGAAACTGGGAAAAGCTACTTCATAAAAAAGCATAATATGTAATTTTCTATATTTCCTGTAGCATTGTGTTTAATTAGGTATACATTTTATCTATTGCATTACATGATAAAGACTCTATGTATAGTCTAGTTTAGCTTTTCTTTTTAATTGACTGATATTAAGTTTTAAACATATGCCCTCACAAAGATTGTATTGATAATGTTTTGGGACAGATGGACAATTCAGTAAAATAACTCAAATAAATTGATGTTGTTTTAATATATATACACATACACACTACTATTAGACTGATTGAAGTTTTAACTTTCAGATAATTATAATATAATAATATGTGGATTTAACATCTTGTTATTCTGCCAGCAGGTTTAATTATATTACTATAAAGAATTTGATTTTTGTAGAGTTACCATGCTATTCCTTAGTATCTTACTATTTATCAAGGTGCTCCATTTACTGTTCCTTCATATCCCACAGAATGGAAGTGGAGCAGATGTTGCCAATTCATGGCATATGGACTTATCCTTTTTATTATAATATATTTCCATTGCAGTATAATGGAAGCATTTACAATAAAGTGTTTCTCTTCATAATCCAAATAACTGGAACATGAAGAGACCTACTAATAGAAATGCATCATTTGTCAGATGCATTTTCTTAAAATATTCTAGAATTTATAAAAGCTTAAAAATATACAGTAGCGACTGCTACATTTTTGCTTGATACTTTAGGGAAAAAAGTTAATTACACATTTACATGGCAAAGCCATATGTTTGATAGCTGACTTTTGGCATCAAAAGAAATCCCTTTGATATCAATAATTGCTTTGTGGAGGCTGGAGAAAAATCTGCTCAGAAGGCTGACAAAGGAAATCAATAATAAGCTCTTCACGATGAAAGAATTTTTCTCCAATTTTACTTTGTCAAAAGCATTTTTAGCAAATGAATTGTTGGAACGCTTCTCTTTTTGCTATGTGATCAATATATTTTTATAAAAATGCTGCTTATTTCAGACTCTCTTTAAATGTGAAATCTAAATCAGATATGCTCTGCCCAATCTTAACTCACATACACTTAAAAATTGCTAGTGATTAGGATCTTCATAATATAACTTTTCATAGTTCCATGCAAAAATTGACACAACCAAAAAATGATAACAAGATGTCTACTACTTACGTTGTTTCAAATTAACATTATTTAACACCAGAACAAGGTCTTCATGAGAGCAAGCATATTTGTTTATTTACAGCTATAATCTAAGACCTAACATATATACTTGGCATATTTCAAGAACACAAATACTTGCAGAATTATTTGGAGGGGTAGCAAGAATATTGTTAATAAAAGTTAGCTTTTGATTGGAATATGATAAGCATTTTTTACCTTTCCAACATAATGTCACTTTGGCATTCATTAAATCAATATAAAAAGACCTCTTAATGTATATTTTTTATCGGTGGGAAATTTATAATTTATTATTAAAATATTTAAAAATTATTCCAACATTCAAACATCAAAATTTAAAAATCCAAATATGTATGATGGATTTTGAATAATTGATTAATTTTTAAACATTTCGTTTAAGTATTCAAGTCTTTCTTTTCGTCAGATTAACTTTGATCATTAGGGAGGTGTTAAACTGAAATAACGTAGTACCCATCTGACAGTTAGCAGTCAGAGGATGAGGAAAAAAGTAAATGTACAAGAGCATTCTAAAAATAGAGATTCATTAAGGAATTACAAACATGTTATGTAATCTACACAGTCTATACATAGTTAACACTGTTTTCTGTTATGCCTCTTTATTTAATATAATCTGTTGACCATTACTTTTGTTATTGTAGCGATTCCAAGAATAAACGGCATAAAATTATGTCAAACTGCACTATATTTTGAAAGTAATTACTTGGAGAAAAGTATAAAAATAAAACTATACAGATATTATACTGAGTATTATCACTTTATAAGTTAAGTAATAATAGTTAACACACACATAAACTTAGTTTTGTGTGTAAACTAAGTGCATATATGTTTTGTTTATAGCAAAATTTTTCAAGTTTCTGGGCTGTGTATATTGTAGACCTAGTTTATATCTTTAGTTGAATTCATGCTTTTTCTTAAGTATTTTAAATTTGTGAAAGAATTTTAAAAACTCAGTGAGAGGGACATTGTTTGGTATAAATATCAAAATTTGCTCATCTCAATCCATTCAACATTCTTTATTAAATTTACTAATTGTTTGAAAATATAGACCCCTAGTTAAGCTTGTCTTTATTTCTACCTTGTCTTCAAAGTTCCAGCTGAGGCAGCATTGAAGAGAAGACATCAACACAATTTTGGAAGACGGAAACAGATGAGGAGAAATGGATGATGCCGCAGTGTGGAATAATTTGTAATTTAAATACTTTGAGAGACATTTAGAAGGGAAGGAAGCCGATTCTCCATTCAGAAGCCAGGAATACTTTAGCAATCAGAGGCTAGACTCTGAGGTTTCTCTGTAATATAAGAGAAATGTGCAAGATTCATACCTAGGTTAAAATTGTGGGCATCAAATTGCTTTGTATTATCTGGTTTGCAGTGCAGATATCTCCATTTTGGCTTATACATTTTCCTACTCCCAGGGTACAGAGGCAATATACTTGACTTAGTCTTCATCTTGTAGATGTAACATTGACTGATTAAATGATACATTTAAAATGGCATAGTTGAAACATGTTCATTTCTTGTTTCTCTTGAAACTGTACTAATAAAAAAAATATGAATAAAGGAAATATGATGCTGTGAACTGAATATCTGTGTCCTCCTGAATTCATATACTGAGGCCTTGATTTCTAATGTGATAGTATTTGAAGGTGGAGCCTTTGGGAGGTAATTAGGTCATGAGGGTGGAGCTCTTGCGAATGGCATTAGTGCCTTACAAGAAGAGACATTCAAAAGATGCTTACTCTCTCTCCACCATGCGAAGACACAGAGAGAATGTGGCCACCTACAAGCCAGAAGGAAAGACTTAACCTGAACCCCACTATATTGGAACTCTGATCTTGGGTGCATAGCCTCCAGAACAGTGAGAAATGTTTGTTGGTTAAACCAGTGAGTCTATGGTATTTGTTACAGTAGCCTGAGCTCACTAAAACAGGTTCCAACATAAGAATAAAGCATTGAGGCTGGGCGTGGTGGCTCACACCTATAATCTCAGAATTTGGGAGGCAGAGACAGGCAGATCACCTGAGGTGGGGAGTTCAAGACCAGCCTGCCCAACATGGAAAAACCTCATCTCTACTAAAAATACAAAATTATCCAAACTTGGTGGTGCATGCCTGTAATCCCAGCTACTCGGGTGGCTGAGGCAGGAGAATTGCTTGAACCCGAAAGGTTGCAGTGAGCGGAAGTTGCACCATTGCACTCCAGCCTAGGCAACAAGAGCAAAACTCTATCTAAAAAAAAAATAAATAAAAAGAATAAGCATTGAATGTTTATTTTTGTTATTTTTTGAACATTGTTTCTAAAGTTTTAAAATTGTACAATGTTGGAAGCTTTTCTGCCTTTACTGTTCCAAACCAACTTTCAAAAAGCCCAATTAGATCTGATAAATGTTTAACACTGTCCTTGAAATCACCTCTAGGAAAATGTTATACAATCAATTAAAGAAAAAATAAAAATCCACTAGGCTTACAGCAGCAATCATCAAGCCAGCTTGTCTTTTGTTTGCTCATTGCTATTTACTATCCCAGGATCACGTCGCCCTTGTCACAAGACTCTTTGTTCTTTTTTTGGTCCTGCAGATAAAATCTAGGACATTGTGGGACAATAAACCCTCTGTTTGAGCTTCTTCTGTAGGTTTTGCATATTCACAGATACCAGCTTGCCTAACAGCCCAGTAAAAAGCTAACTCATAGAAAGATGTAGTTACCATACCCTGACAATTTCATAAAGCCCCTCACCCTTCACAAAACTCCTTAAAAACCCTTCCCAAGAACTCCTCAATGAAATGGATTTGAGACTTGAGAATTCCTCCTGTTTCCTCACTGGGCATCTTGTGATTATTGTTCTCTTTCTCTGCTGCAGCCCCGCTCTCAGTGTATTGGTCTGTTGCTTTGCAGTGGGTATAGGAACCTGGTAGTCCTGTAACTCTCTGCTCTCCATAGATAGAAACATTGGAACATTTCTAGGGATATTTTGGCACTACCTACCATTTTGTCCATCTTCCACAGAATATTTGTATCCAAAGTCTTTAGACAAGCTGAACACTAGCAGGAGAATAATCAGTGGACATTAGGCATTCCATTTTGTTGTGTTCTGATAAAAAAAAATACCTGAATCAAACACCACATGTTCTCACTCATAGGCGGGTGTTGAACAATGAGAACACATGGACACAGGGAGGGGAGCACTATACACTGGGGTCTGTTGGGGGGAAGTAGGGGAGGGACAGCAGGGGGTGGGGAGTTGGAGAGAGAGAGCATGGGAAGAAATGCCAGATATAGGTGAAGGGGAGGAAGGCAGCAAATCACACTGCCATGTATACACCTATGCAACAATCTTGCATGTTCTTCACATGTATCCCAAAATCTAAAATGCAATAAAAAAAATACCTGAAATCTAAAAAGTAACTTTATTATTTGTCATAGAAAATCGAAACAAATGGTTCGTATTATAAAGAGAAATTAAGTAGTATAAAAGGAGAAAATATACGTTAACAGTCATATTTAAAGAATAGTAGAGCACGTCCTCAGTGCAGATGGTTGAAGGCACAAAATGTCTTGTCTGTCTTAGTTTTTGGAGTGTTATAAGACAGAACTAAGACAGCCTCTTCATCTATATTCAGAGTCATTTCCATATATAAGCATAAAGCAGTGTGTCTGCCTTAACAACACAAAGAAATATATAAAGCTGGCAGCATAATGGAGTCCCCAGCAGGAAAACAATAAAAGAAGTACTTACGTACATGTAAAAAAATGAGAAACAAGGAATCTATTATTAAAAATGATTGCTTGAGAGAAATCGTAATTTTCTTGTAAAGGTCTCACTGCACCAGCATGTTCTGTTATGTAATTAGCATTCTAAATATATAGGTAGAATACATCAAGTTGGTTATTATCAGTGTTATTAACAGATTTTATCAATTCAGTATTTATTAAGTCCTATTCTTTGAAGCATTTCTATTTGTCAAGGAATTTCAACATTTCTGTGTATTGCTTTGCTGTATTTTAGAAAACACCTAAGTGTTTTTAATGCAAATTATTTGTTTCATAAAGGAGAATATACAATATTGAAATTGTTTTATCTTTAAGACACTATTTTTTATCTCCTTTGGGATTTTAAAATAAGAAGGTAGAAAAGAGAGTTTCAGGGAGAAATTAAAGAAAGAAGTACAAAATAATACAAATAAAGAACAAAAAACTCTGAACTGTCAACATTTACTGTTGCTTGCATCTATGAACCTAAACAACACGACTAAATTGAGTTAATTTCCACATAAATTCTGTAATTCCTATTTATTCTCATGTCCTGGGAATTTCAACTAAAAGTACTGTAATAGGGTCACATTATTTTACTGGGTTTCTTAAATTTTTGAGCAAATAAAAACTTTCTTCTTTTTAAATTCCTTTTGTTAACTTTCTTCTGAATATATTAATTATGATACCATTTAAAAAAAAATTATAGCCAAACTTAAAAACTTGCTTGTGTGTGAAAGAATGCAATAATATCCCTTAACAATAATGTATTTTATTTTGGTGAATACTTTCTAATTTCAGTGGAAAGGACTTTTTATTACCTCAGAATTTAGTTATAGTAGTCAATAATTCCAGATTAAAACTTTATGCATTATGATCACCTCTGCTTTGATCACCAAGGCAAGATATTTAAAATGTGAAATCTTTTATTTTATAGCTAATGTTTTCTAATTTAAATCAACATTTAACATGATTTTTAATCTATTCTTATCACAAAATTATTTGTGACAATGGTTAGGCAATTAAATGTACTCTACTATTCCTTTTGCTTGTTGCCATAAGTAGAAACAAAGGTATTATTTTTCAGATGACACCAGTAACAAAAACTGACATTCTTTTTTTTTTTAAATATATATATTTTATTGGGTTTTGGGTTTAGGGCTACGTGTGAAGAACATGCAGGATTGTTGCATAGGTACATACATGGCAATGTGGTTTGCTGCCTTCCTCTCCATCACCTATATCTGGCATTTGACCCCATGTTATCTCTCCCCAACTTCCCACCCCCGGCTGTCCTTCTCCTACTCCCCCTCAACAGACCCCAGTGTGTGATGCTCCCTTACCTGTGTCCATGTGTTCTCATTGTTCAACACCTGCCTATGAGTGAGAACATGCAGTGTTTGATTTTCTGTTCTTGTGTCAGTTTGCTAAGAATGATGGTTTCCAGGTTCATCCATGTCCCTATAAAGGACACGAACTCATCATTTTTTATGGCTGCATAGTATTCTACAGTGCATATGTGCCACATTTTCCCTGTCCAGTATATCATCAATGGGCATTTGGGTTGGTTCCAAGTCTTTGCTATTGTAAACAGTGCTGCAATGAACATTCGTGTGCATGTGTTCTTATAATAGAATGATTTATGAACCTTTGGATATATACCCAGTAATGGGATTGCTGGGTCAAATGAAATTTCTATTTCTAGGTCCTTGAGGAATCACCACACTGTCTTCCACAATGGTTGAACTAATTTACACTCTCACCAACAGTGTAAAAGTGTTCCTGTTTGGACATTCTAATACTGTTTAGTTTTTACCCTTAATATTTGGTGAACAAATATTTTTTCTATTGAATCAATTCTTCTTCAATATACTATATTGTTTTCCTTCTTTGTTTGTTTTTGTTTTTGTTTTTGTTTTTGAGACAGAGTCTTGCTCTGTTGCCCAGGCTAGAGTGCAGTGGTACAATCTTGGCTCAACACAACCTCTGCCTCCTGGGTTCAAGAGATTCTCCTGCCTCAGCCTTCCCAGTAGCTGGGATCGCAGGCATGCACTACCACACCTGGCTAATTTTTTGTAGTTTTAGTAGAGACTGAGTTTTGCCATTTGGGCCAGTCTTGTCTTAAACTCCTTAACCTTAGGTGATCTATCTGCCTTGGCATCCCAAAGTACTGGGATTACAGGTGTGAGCCATCACACCTGGCCTGTTTTTTTTTTTGAAAATGTCAGTTGATAGGTATTAAAGCATCTATATTTTAGTAACTTTATAAGAGTAGAGGATATAATTTCTGGAAGTAAGTTCACTGGTCTTTGAAAACTACCCATTTGTTTTTTGTTTCCATGAATGCTAAGATAAGGCCTGAATTCTAAAATAAGGCCTAAATTTACGTATTCAATACGTAAATTAATTTTTTTTTCTATAAAACTATTTTAATGCTAATGGAAGATGAAGAGACTTACTAAGTGGTTTTAACAGGACTCACATTGATAAAGAATACTAAGTATTGTCACAGTTACAGGTGATGTTGACAAATTTTATCCATAAATTTTCTTAACATCGATGTAAAAAGTTGCCACACTTGGAAATTCTATGACTGAACCACCAACACAGCAGCCATAGTTACTGCATTTGAAAGTTATATAGTGTATAGTGTGTAGTTATTCTAAGCAGAGATTGAATAAATATTGGTAAAAATCCATATATAAATGATAATAAAATTGACTAAAGAATTACCTAGTTGGATATAAAGAAAAAGAAGATAATAGCTTACAAACTCTCTTTAGCCTTTTGTTTGAATTTAGTGAAAATGTTGAAAGCATAATAACGTCTTGTCTTACCTAGCTTTTGGAGTGTTCTAAGAATAAAGGAAAGAGTATCTGTGAAGAGACATTGACCTACGTAAGAGCAAAAAAAAAAGGAGAAATTTGCATGTGTTTAGGTAGTTCTTCCAAAGCAGAACTTGAGTTGGGTAATTGGATGCTAGTGATTTATTGAATGAATGCTCCCTAGAGAACAGGTAAATGAGTGAAAGAAGCAGGATAGAAAAGGCAAAGGAGCTATGCAAGAATGTGTTTTCAGGTGAAGTCTAGCTGATTTCATGGGAAATCTGGAATGCAATTTGAACTGTTATTTTGTTCATACTTGCGACGTGAAAGTGGGCCATGTATATTTCCACTCTAGTGAGTTATTGCCTGCAGAGTTGTGCCACCAGTGTGGTGGGTTGCAGCATAAGGCCCAGTACCACAGAGCTAGGCAGCTTTGATCACCAGAGGATATCTCCCTGTATTAGTCTGTTTTTATGCTGCTGATAAAGACATACTGAGACTGGGAAGAAAAAGAGGTTTAATTGGACTTACAGTTCAACATGGCTGGGGAGGCATCAGAATCATGGCAAGAGGTGAAGGGCACTTCTTACATGGTGGTGGCAAGGGAAAATGAGGAAGAATCAAAAGCAGAAACCCCTGATAGACTCATGAGATCTCATGAGACTTATTCACTATCAGGAGAATAAAATGGGAAAGACTGGCCTCCATGATTCAATTACCTCCCCCTGGGTCCCTCCCACAACACATGGGAATTCTGGGAGATAAATTCAAGATGGGAACACAGCCAACTGTATCATTTTACCCCTGGCCCCTCCAGGTCTCATGTCCTCGCATTTTAAAACCAATCGTGCCTTCCTAACAGTCTCCCAAAGTCTGAACTCATTTCAGCATTAACCCCAAAGTCCACAGTCCAAAGTCTCATCTGAGACAAGGCAAATGCTTCCACGTGTGAGCCCGTATAATCAAAAGCATGTTAGTTACTTTCTATATACAATTTGGGTACAGGCATTGGGTAAATACAGTCATTCTAAGTGGGAGAAATTGGCCAAAACAAAGGGGCTACAGGCCCATGCAGGTCCAAAATGTAGTGGGGCAGTCAAATCTTAAAGCTCCAAAATGATCTCCTTTGACTCCATGTCTCAAATACAGGCCATGCTAATGCAAGAGGTGGGTTCCCATGGTCTTGGGCAGCTCCACTATTAAGGTTTTGCAGGGTACAGCCTACTTCTGGCTGCTTTCACAGGCTGACGTTGAGTGTCTGTGGCTTTTCCAGGTACACAGTGCAAGCTGTAGGTGGATCTACCATTCTGGGGTCTGGAGGACAGTGGCCCTGTTCTCACAGCTCCACTAGGTGGTGCCCCATTAGGGACTCTGTGTGGGGGCTTCAACCCTGCATTTCCCTTCTACACTGCCCTAGCAGAGGTTCTCCATGTGACCTCTGCCACTGCAGCAAACTTCTGTCTGGGCATTCAGACATTTCTATACATCTTGTGAAATCTAGACAGAGGTTCCCAAACCCTAATTCTTGACTCTGTGCACCTGCAGGCTCAACACCATGTGGAAACTGCCAAAGCTTGGGGCTTGCACCCTCTGAAGCCACAGCCTGAGCTCTATGTTGGCTCCTTTCAGCCATGGCTGGAGCAGCTGGGAATCAGGACACCAAGTCCCTAGACTGCACACAGCATGGGGACCCCGAGCCCTGCGAAAAAAAAATCATTTTTTCTTCCCAAATCTCCAGGTCTGTGATGGGAGATGCTGCCTCACAGGTCTCTAACATGTTCTGGAGACTTTCCCCCCATTGTCTTGGGGATTAACATTTGGCTCCTTGTTACTTATGTAAATATCTGAAGCTGGCTTGAATTACTTCTCACAAAATGGGTTTTTCTTTTCTATCACATAGTCAGGCTGCAATTTTTTCCAAACTTCTGTGTTTTGCTTCCCTCTAAGACTGAATGCCTTTAATAGCACCCAAGTGACATCTTGAATGCTTTGCTGCTTAGAAATTTCTTCCACCTGCTACCCTAAATCATCTCCCTCAAGTTCCAAGTTCCACAAATCTCTAGAACAGGGCAAAATGCCACCAGTCTCTTTGTTAAAACATAACAAGAGTCACCTTTTCTCCAGTTTCCAACAAGTTCCTTGTCTCCATCTGAGACCACCTCAGCCTGGATTTTATTGGCCATATCGCTATCAGCATTTTGGGCAAAGCCATTCAACAAGTCTCTAGGAAGTTCCAAATTTTCTCACATTTTCATGTCTTCTTCTGAGCCCTCCAAACTGTTCCAATCTCTGCTTGTTACCCAGTTCCCAAGCCACTTCCACATTTTCTGGCATCTTTCCAGCAATGCCCCAATCTACTGGTACCAATTTACTGTATTAGTCCACTTTTACACTGCTGATAAAGACATACCTGACTGGGCGCAGTGGCTCACGCCTGTAATCCCAGCACTTTGGGAGGCCAAGGCAGGTGGATCACAAGGTCAAGAGATCGAGACCATCCTGGTCAACAAAGTGAAACCCCATCTTTACTAAAAATACAAAAATTAGCTGGGCATGGTGGTGTGTGCCTGTAGTCCCAGCTACTCAGGAGGCTGAGGCAGGAGAATTGCTTGAACCCAGGAGGCAGAGGATGCGGTAAGCCGAGATTGTGCCATTGTACTCCAGCCTGGGTAACGACAGCGAAACTCTGTCTCAAAAAAAAAAGACATACCTGACACTGAGAAGAAAATGAGGTTTAATTGGACTTACAGTTCCACGTGATTGGGAAGGCCTCAGAATCATGGCAGGAAGTGAAAAGCACTTACATGGTGGTGGCAAGAGAGAATGAAGAGGAAGGAAAAGCAGAAACCCTGATAGACCCATCAGGTCTCATGAGACTTATTCACTATCACAAGAATAGCACAGGAAAGACTGGCCCCTATGATTCAATTACATCTCTTGGGTCACTTCCACAACATGTGAGAATAATGGGAGATACAATTCAAGTTGAGATTTGGATGGGGATACAGCCAAACCATATCACTCCCTAAAGGTTTGCACGATGGAGATGCTAGTATATGTATCCAACTGCACCGGCAACCATAAGGGGATGGGGACACCACCCCACACTGTGATCTGGGGTGGGGTGGGGTGGGAGACTGCATTAGTTTCCTTTTCGTTTTGTAACACAGTACTAAAATTTCATTGTCTTAAAATGACACACATGAATTATTTTACTATTCTGTAGGTCAGAAGTCCCAATGTGAGTTTCACTGAGCGATATTGAAGGCACCGAGAGTCCTTGTGTTTTCCAACTTTTAGTAGCCAACTGATTCTGTTACTTGCAGCTACCTCCTCCATCTTCACCACTAACAGAGTAGTATATTCCAGTTTCTTCACATGGGTAATCCAATATGATCCTTCATCTCAAAATACTTAAAGAAATGACACATCCCTTTTGTCATGTAAAGTGACAGAGCCACAGATAGCAGGGATTAGGACATGAACCCCTTTGGGAGTCATTATTCTGGCTGTCACAGGCACCAAGAGACTCTAGCTATAACACTTTGTCAATAACAAGTACAGTCGTCGTACAGAGATTTACTCTTCTGAGAGTTGTAAAAAAGTTTCAAAAATTAAACAGATCAATATGTACAAAAGAAAAGGCACGATGAACCCTCTTGTACTGTCTCTTCCTCGACAGCATGACCGTGTCATGAAGTTAAGCAGCGTGCATTGTCTGGAACTGGGTAGTATTGATTCATGCAGTCTATATTTAGTGCAGAGCCTGTATTGATTTGCTTATTTTGTTTCTGAGCATAGGAGTTAGATAATAAAAAATATTTTGAGCTATATTTGTTTCATTTCCAGATATGTTGGCAGATGACTAAAGAGAGGCAAATTGGAAAAGAAAAGCAATCCTTTTATTTATGTTTGGAAGCCTACATGTACATATAATATTCTTTCTGTATTACGTTAATTCTCAGGAAAGTTGTTTGAAAACAAAGAGGGAGTAGTGAAACATCTATATTTAAATTGCAAAGTGGCTTAAATAATTGCAGCAGCAGGAGTAACAAAGCAAGGTAAGGAACTTAGTGATTCTCATTCTAAAAAGTCAAAATGATAGCGTTGACTTCAGACTTGGCTGGCTATTGGTACTAGAATTACACTACCAGATCTCAGCCCATTGTCTCCTTTTCCTCCTTCAATATCTTGATTGAATTTCCATTCAGGTTCTCTTCTAACAGTGACAAATTTAACTGAAACAGTAGAGGCTTCATTCTATCCTCCTATCTTTCTAAGTATAACACCAAAATGATCCAACTGTCCAAATACTTTAAAGTAAAATCTTGGGAAATGGTCAGGGTGATAGTCTGAATAATGGACCCCCAAGATGTCAATATTCTAGTTCCTGAAATTTGTGACTGTTACCTTAATCAGAAAAGTCTTTCCAAGTGTGATTAAGTATCTGGGGATGGAGAGATTATCTTAGATTATTGTGTAGGCTCTAAATGCAAACATAAGCATTCATATAAGATGGAGGGTTGGCAGAGCTATAATGCAGAAGAAGAGAAGGTAATGAGGTCATGAAGGCAGAGGTTAGAGTGATGATTTCAGAAAACACAAAATGCAGACAGCTACAAAAAGCTGTAAGAGGCAAAGAACAAATTCTCCCCTTAAAGTTTTAGGAGAAAGCACGGCCCAGCAGAAACCTTGATTTCAGCTGATTTTGGACCTCTGGCTTCTAGAACTGTAAAATAATGCATTTCTGTTATTCTAAATGACAAAGTTTCTTTTAGTTTCTCGCAGCAGTTAAGAGAAACTAATACAGTCGCATTAGCTAGGTTTTTAACATGTCTGTGAACTGGTTAATATGACTCAAAAGTAACTTGCATTAATTGGTCTAGCATGGATTATGTATGCACAGCTTGTGCAGAGTTACAGGGTGGACTTAAGTTCCGTGGACTAAATATGAGAGCAGGATGGCTTCCAAAAGAAATAGGGAGCTGGTTTCAGAAGTTGGGTGAGTGGAAACTGGGCATTCATAAACAGCACAATTCATAAACAGAATATACTGCCATATTCACCCATCATCCAGTTATCTGTGTGGGTGCCTACAGGATTCTGAGTTATGCTGGTGTGGAGACAAGGTTTTTAGGAAACATAAAGCTTAGAAGTGAATGGAGAAAAATAAACATGCACCTTCTCTTCCCCTCTCCCTTTCTCCCTCTCTTCTTCCCTCTACCCTCCCTTTATTTTTTCTTCCTTCTTTCTTATTAAGAGATATGCTGGATTACATAGGGAAGATTTAAGATTAATCTAAAGCAGAAAAACTAGACATAAAGTAGAAGTCAATTAATGCGTTCAAAACTAGCACTTCATCTTGATGTTTTGATTCTTATTTTTATAAAAAATACTTTAACCCTGTAGTTAATCCTAATAAGTTTCTAAACTATAGTAACACAATTATTCTGGATTATTCTCTGGGAAGTAAAAATATGTCTAAAAGAGATATTCTTTTCACTTAACCTAGTGTTTTTTAATAAGAAAAACATTACATTTATGGAATCTATATATTAAAGTGAATTATCTTTCCTTTTATTTTATATATATATATTTTTGCCTTCTACAGCTGAATAAACTCTTACCAAATTTGGTCACTTCTTCAACCGTAGTGATGTGTTTGTTTCTCATTACCTTAAACAAATGAAGATCAGGATTCCATCCCTTTATTTATTATTGCTCTGATTTTCTAACTAATCTTTCTGACTTCACACGTATTCTTCCATACCCAATCAGAGAGATACTAATAATTAATTTTAAATTATATCTTGAAGAAAAATTTTCTTGCAGAAATAAAATAGCTCTCCACGAACTATAAGATTAAATTCGGGAAGCATAGCTTGGCATTCAAGATGCACCAAATCCGAATCAACCTAATCTGTGAAGTATCTGTTAAAATCCTTCTCATACTTTGAATTGCTATTACATTGAAATGTTTCATGTGTTTTATGCCTGCCTTTCATGGATCCTATATTATATATTTTATGTATGTTTAGCTTACCTTTTAGAGCAGTACTTCCCAGAGTGTGGACTGAAGTTCATCTGCAGCAGAATCTTCTGCAATGCTCTTAGAAAATTCAAATTTTTGCTTTATAACTCAGAACTACTTATATAAAATCCTGATTCATGTCAAGCTTTGCTATTGATTCTTTTTTTTTTTTTTTTTTGAGACGGAGTTTCGCTCTTGTTACCCAGGCTGGAGTGCAATGGCGCGATCTCGGCTCACCGCAACCTCCGCCTCCTGGGTTCAGGCAATTCTCCTGCCTCAGCCTCCTGAGTAGCTCGGATTACAGGCAAGCGCCACCATGCCCAGCTAATTTTTTGTATTTTTAGTAGAGACGGTGTTTCACCATGTTGACCAGAATGGTCTGGATCTCTTGACCTCGTGATCCACCCGCCTAGGCCTCCCAAAGTGCTGGGATTACAGGCGTGAGCCACCGCGCCCGGCCAGCTATTAATTCTTTTATGTATTCAAGATAAGATTCTCTGTTTCTGAAGTTGACTTACAGTTTATTTCCTTCTTGAAGACTTTCTCAGTTATCAAAATGCAATATAATATGTATTTTTTTCACTTTTACTTCTGTATTTGAAATTTAAAAGAACAGTCTCATGTACTATGTATATTTTAATGAGTGGATAGTTTTTATTTTCAATATTTAAGGATAGAGCAGTTAATTCCTCATTTAAGATCCTGACCTAACCAAAGAAATATCCTTGACTATGCTTGAAATTTTCTAAAATGAAAGAAAAATGATTAAAAAAAATTATATTGTATATTCTAGAACACATATTAAAAGTCATAATTCCAACTCAAATTCAACTGTTGAAAATACAGAACACAGATTATTTTGTTGAGCACAGTATATTCTACATCTATATCTGACATATTCCTTACAATTAACTAAAAAGTGGACACTATTAAAAATCTCAAATTCTATCTGTTAAGGTCTTTAAGAAGCCTTCAGTTATAAATTACTTATAATTATCCAATGTGAGTCATGAAGTTACCTAGTGGCTCTGTTTGGATTTATTTATGCCTAGATAAACCTCATGCATTTTATCAATATGAGACATTGCCTTACCTGAGTCATTCTGTGTTGAGCCAGTTTAATGGGGTGGCGAGCAAGGGAGATTAAATTAATGCCCAGGGCATTAATTTAAAAGGGACACTAAAATATTATTGTAAACACTTGGGATTTATGATGTCAGTTAACTGTAGTTTTCACATAGAAACTCCTATAAATTGTTGAATGTACATTGTTCAAGTTCCTATAGATTCAGACAGCACATGAAAATGAAAGACCATTTCACAGGTGGTAAAGATCTCAGATTATCTTTTTTCTTGACAGAATGACTGAAAATATAGCAATATGAAAACACTTGCTAATAAGTAGTCATCTGAAATTAAAATTTAGTTTAAAGCCAAATAATACATGTATAGCGTTAGTTGATTGAATTTACTTATTTTGCTAGCTAAATGATTTATTTAAATAAAATTTGACAATTTTAAAATAGGTTAAAATATGATGTTTTCCACATAGCTACCTGCTGAAAAAAATAACATATTAAATATTATAGTATATATTTATTTATAATATAAATGTATCTTTTGTATTTAGCAAAATATACGTTTCCTTCTGCTATCAGTAGCTATTATATAACTTGAATCAGGAGTCACACAATCAGTCTCTCAAGCCCTAAATATGTGTTTATACACTTTGGAGTTATTACTATATTTAAATGTGCCATTTGTTGTTACATTAAATTGCTTTCAGTAATGTGGGGATTTTTTTTAACCCTGTGCCTATATTCATTTTGAGTCCTAAATCTTCCCTTGCTGTCAAAATATCAGTTATTTTTTACATCTTCACTGTGTATTCAGATGAAATATATCATTTAAAATTAAATACCAGATACCCAGGCTCTTGAAGGTGCTTGTTTATAATCAGATGCGACCTGGAAATCCCAATAACAAGTTAGATGAATAATCATATAAAAATTATAGATGTATTCAACTAAAGGAAACATTGAGGGGGATTCTCTTTACAAGTCACACAAGTTCAAATATTTAGCCATTGGGTATCTATTTTATGTCTTCTGAAGATTCCTTGCATTAAACTTACTTGTAACTTCTTTGCCATTTTAAAAATAGTTATATATGTATGCGGTTTAATTTGTCATTTGACAAATTTTTCATAACTGTATTATATTGACTAGCAATACATTCGTTTAATACTAATGCTGAATACATTGTTGGATTAATGAATAAACAAATTATTCTATTATTTATTTTATAGATATTCAACATTGTCTATAGATACTCAACATTGTCTATAAATAAGAAGATATCAATATCACCATTTAATAGATCTCAAACACAAGAAAGGTGAATGGATTTTAAAGGACACATCACCAATAGCTGACATACACTTTCAAGTACTCTGCACACCAGTTTCTAAGTCTACAAAGAGACTATGGGTAGCCTTACTAAAAACAAACAAATAATTGTTTTAGGAAGAAAATATATGTAGGATAATAACAGAAAGTGTAGGCAATTTTTATAAGATGTTTAACTTTAAAAATACCTGTCAGAAAGAGTGTATACCTTCATATTCATGATATATAGTTACAGTATGAAACCTGTTTATAAGGTTCTAAAATTAAAGGTAATAGGTGGAGCTTAATGCACAGACATGCATCTTTTTCTATTTAATAATGATTTCTGCTTACAATTTATTTTCAAAGCACTTTGAAAGACATTATAATATTTTACTGTATTGTCAATGAATGAGAAGAAAAAAACACCCTTCCCTGAAGTGTGTATGTCAGCTTATAAATCACTATCTTTGGAATAGCATTTAAATTCTGGAAAGTACCGTACACATAAACATAACTTTGAATATAGAGGTACAATAATAATAAATTATAAACATTTTAGCTACAAACCCTTTTTATTCCAAGATATGCATGATGATGTTATGATACTTGTGAATCAGCATGCTTATACATAACTGAAATAAAATAACATAATTCAAATAGCTAGGAATTATTCTCATTATAGTAGAATGTATTATTTTTCTATCTGTGGTTTAAATCACACACATTAGAAAGGAAAATCTACATTGAAGAATGATGTTATTTAATGAAATGTCTTTTGTGAGGACTTGGTGATGTATTTCTCTTCATTTAATGAAGATGTGCACTTAGTTGTAGAAGTCATGGCGTTAAACTAGCCTTTTGCTCTTTATTCTTCCTTTTCCTTCTTGTCTGAAATAGAATGTGATGACTGGAATTGTAGCAGTTATTTTGATCCTACAAGAAAAAGAAATCATGAGAATTTCTAACTTCTTAATCCTGATACTTTTCAACGTCCAGATCACTATCATCACTATCCCTCACTGCCTGCCTCAGATTAACTATTTATCTGAACCATTTTGTGTTTAGTCCAGTGTAGTTATGACTCCATTATTTGTGATTAAATGTACTACCTAATTGATTTATTTACCTCAGAGGAAGAAAAAGGCTTAACCTATTTATCATTTGCAATTATCAAAAACATTATTTTGTAAAACTCGTCTTTCCTTTTAACAAAGTAATAACCATTTTAGTAGACAAGGTGATTTCAGAAACGGTACAAAAACTGCTTTGTCTTTTCAGGAAAAGTAAATAAGTCCTTTATTTTTAATAAAATTATATCAAAAGAATATTATGAGAATAACTCAGAATAAATACAATGAACTATCGTTCACATTGATGGTTTAAGATTCATAAAAGTCTGGGAACTGGCATCTAAGCCGCTGCTGTCAATAGATACCAAAAACTGGAATTAATTTTCAAAGGGAAGTAAAGATAGTTCCAGTGGGATTTTATACACTGCAGTGAGAACACAGAATTAATGAATGCATCTTTCTTCAAGTTTCACTGCTGGTAAGAATAATAGCCAATGGTACATTGCCTTCCCATTAGAGTTAGTAACCTCCAGAGAGACTATGAAGGCAAAGTGCATTCCACAAAGTTGCTATTTGATAAGGGTCATTGGTGAGTATATCGACTTTCTTCTCTGTGATTTCAGAGGGAGAATTTACAAAATGTTATGGCTGCTTATTTGCCACTGAAAGAGGCTGAACTGGAGATTTCCTTTATGAATATGTTAGAAGCTCATATTGCTGCGTGGCAGCTGATACAATATATTTTAAAATTTAAGGAAGAAAAAGGCCAAGATGTAAACATAGCTCTGCCCAGGGGATGACTACCTATTGTGTGGGTTCATTAGCTGAGTGAATAACAGGAAACCGTTCAGCTTCTGTGTTAAGGCTGATAAGCCAGCACATTTATTTTAAAAGTTCACATGCAGAAGATACACTACAACTGCTTCTAACATTACAAAAAACACCCTTGGAATGATAAGCTCTGAAGAATGTTTGTACTGTCTACATATTTCAGACAGCAGAATTTTAGGTGCAGAACTGAATTTCACACACACTTCCAGGCACACACAAAAAAATCAACATGATCGTTATCATCATCATCATCATCCTTCAATCTCAAAAGACTTCTTGTGTGATCCAATGCAATAACAGGAAAAAATATGACCTAGTAAAGATGGTTGACAGCACTTTGGAACAGCATCAACAGTGACTACATTAAAATATATATACTAGGATTCATCTGATGCTGAGAGTTTGGCATCATTTCATGCTGCTTTAAATCTACAAGTGGCAAGGTATCTTAGATTGTTTCTGCTATTAATTCACTTTTGATATAGATAGTGTAGGAGGAAACTTTTAACTGAAGAACCCAATATTTATTTAGAGTATTGTTACTATTATGCAACAAATGAACAAAATTTTTTCTGATTTATTTCATAAATACTGAGTTGGTGGAAAAGTAATTGCTGTTTTTGATATAACTTTTAATACACCAACCCAAAATATGTTAATTATTGGTTATTCCCAACTCGTTCCTTTAAGCTAGGAAATTTTAGTGTGACAGTAATATATCTGATTTAATATAACCATGTAAAGAAATAAGGTGAATATAAAATAAAGTACTTTTTATCTTTATTTTTCAATAAATTTGATGTTTTATTCTTTATTTATTTGTTAATCACTCAGAAAATAGTAGCTGAATTTCTATTTTGTTTGGGAAACTGTTATAAGTTGCAAGATATGCTGCTGTAAACCCTTGTGAATATAGTTGAAGGAAAGTGAAAATTGATCTCTTCTTTTGAACCATTTAAAATATTTGATCAGTCTTTCTTTTAATCAGATTTAATTTACTAGACTGAAGAATGTGACTGGAATAGGACAGGTTTGTTAAATCAAGGTTGAGGAGTATCTAGAATATTCACACATGTGTATTGGTTCTGACAAATCACTTGAAGTCGTTTATGAACCATAGTGTGTAAGTTAATTTCTACCTTTTTGATGGGGAGAGAGTCCATGACCTCTAATAATTCTCTAATATACCCCATCCCTCATCCATCTCTATTGTAAAACCACTGGTATAAAAAGCAATCTGTGATGGAATTTCTCTGTATGTAACTTATTTGGTGTTGCAACAGAACCACCAGTAATATTATTCAATGGGAATAAGCTAGCTGTGAGAAGAGCCCTTTGAAAACTCTGTAGAGAATGACATTTAAATAATATAAGCAAAACTGTCTTACTTTGGGGCTCCAAGCACTTCATGGACAGCTTCTGAAGTCAGCATGCATGTAAAAGGCCCATTACCCAAAGAGATTGACACCTGAAATTATTAAACATATATATTTAATCCTGACAAAATTTTAGTTTTATTTGAATAGACATGACTAGAAGGCCTGTGGTGGTCATCAAGAAATGGAATAAATGAAAATTATTAAATATATTGTAAACAATAAGACTTTAGAGCTCAAAAAAAACTATGACTATGTTTATAGACAAATGACGTCTGGGTATAAGGAGGGTGGTTCAGGTGATTTGTGGTGGTTTGACTGTAAATATCTGATACTTTGTTGTGGGAATTAACAAAGAATAGCTGATGAATTTAAACATTAGTTCTTAGCCCCACTCTTAACTACATTTGATTTGTAGAAACTATAAAGTCATTTGATAAAAAAGTTGTAAAATTATTCCAAGCATGAATGTAAATCATAGTTAATTGGGATACATTAGATGCTAGTTTGAATATAGAAAAATAGAGTAAAATCTCTCCTAAAAACTGTTATTTTAAATTTATTTCTGTTACTAAATTCTACTAATACTAACTTGAAAGCATGTATTAAGTACTGCAGACATGAGAAACAGGATGGATTTAGAAAATTAAAAATTACTCTAAACTTGAGGCTTGAAGGCTGTAGCTTCATCCTTAAAATAGGATGCAGGTTTCAGACTGCATTTTCAGTTAATCGGCATATATTTAACTATTTCTAAGCCCAAGGTAGAGTTTTGATTTTATAATGCTTTTAGTTCATAAATGTAAGTTTAAACTGTACTTTAAAGCATTTTATATTTATGTTGCTGTGGTCAGGGGAGCATTGGGTAGTCATGTTCATAAGATGACTTGCTAAAAAAACACCTATATACTCTATTCCCATTGACTCCCAAAATTTGGGAAGGAGCATTAGATCTTTTGGGTTTTCATTATCCAGTCTATTGAAGCAGTACTTATTAAATAGTAAAATATTGCCTGTTTGAAAGTTAACTATCTTTGGAAACTGCGTCAACTGTTATAGGTCACCAGAATAGTGTTAAGTAAGTTACTGCTTCAGTGCACTAAATAGCACTTGCTTGTCTGAAAAAGTGGAGGTAGCCTCTAAAAGCCCCTGACTTATGATTAGGGATGAGACTACATACAGGGCGAAACCACTTCAACGAGGGAACATATACTTCAGAACTGTAACTTGATGGACAGGGCTCTTGAGCCTTTAGACATTAAGTAAATACATAATAAGCTTTCTAATTTACATGGAAACTTTGTAACATGACCATTTTGAGACACAAACTTTTTTTATGGCTTTTGTCTTCTAACAGTTAAAAATGCAAATTGTTTTCAGTAGCTTTAGCATTAATAGCCTTCACAGCATGTTGCCACTTGTTTTAATAATAGCAAAGAATTATTAAATTACTGATATTATACAATAAGCTTTGAAGTAACTAAAATTAAGGACTAAAATGCAGCTTTTAGTGGTATTTCATTTTTATGAGTTCGCCTCTTTCCAACTGGGTTGTATTAAATTAATTTTTCTCTGTACTTATATAATGTTTCCAAATAGTGATTTGAAAAACAACATATGTAATAGGAAGAAAAGTGCTCATTTAGTGAACTTTTTTTGTAAGCTTGTTGAACCTGCGGCCCATGGGCCACATGCATCTCAGGATGGCTTTGAATGTGGCCCAACACAAATTCATAAACTTTCTTAAAAAATTATGAGATTTTTTTGTGATAATTTTAGTCCGTAAGCTATCGTTAGTGTTAGTGTATTTTATGTGTGGCTCGAGATAGTCATAATTCCAACATAGCCCAGGGAAGCCACAAGATTGGACATCCCTGTTTTAGAGTTTACCTATAAATGAGGATGTGTTTCTTCAGAATTGGTGCGATTGTGTGATGAGTAAATAGGATGAAGCTGCCTAAAAATATGGGTGTGGGAAGAAGAATTATCATATACTGTTAAGGGTCATAACTACCTAGTCATGTATTTCAAAGGAGGCTACTTGAGTAAGCATAATTCAAAACTAGTGGTTTTCTTGATCTAATTTTGCTACTCAAAATAGAACATGCATGACAATGATAATGATGACAATACAGTTAGCATTTACAAAAAAGTTTCTACCCGGTAGAATTTTCCAATTGTTTTGTGAGCATTAATATTTCTAATACTTATTTTGATGTAGTCATTATGATAAACCCCATTACATGAATGAGGACCACAAACACAGAGAAAGTCATTGCTCAAGATCACAATGTTGGTAAGTGGCAGAGTCCAAAACTCTATCCATGCTCTTTTGCCAATATGATATTTTGCCTTGCTTGTTACATGCTTAGACTGTTTATGCATAAACTCTAAAAAATATATCCATAAACAGACATGCATCTGCAAAGCTCCAATATGACATACAAAAAAATCCTTGAAATCATATTAATAGGGTATCATTATCCTTTGTACAGATGGAAACAGAGCTGAGAATCAGAAAGATTGAAGAACAAGAGGTTTTTGGTTTATCTTTTAATAAAGCAGAAGTTTAATTACTTTCCCATAGGTGTTCAGAATCCAGCAGCTCAGGGCTGCTATGATGGTTTCAAGAAGGCATTTCATGGCTTATTACAACTGATGAAAGAAGGCAAACAATGCTTTTCTCCAACTAACTCAGGTTATTCTCTATTTTTAAAGATTTTTCAACCCAAATCAGATGTTAAACATGGGTAACACTGATAAAGAAAGTGTGTCTTTTGGCCCAGAAGGAAATATCCTAGGGGTACTGTGGACTGCCACTGACATCTCCTTGACCTGAACTTGGTCATAGTCACATTGAAATGCAGGTGAGTAAAATAAATAGAAGATAAAAATATCAGGGCTCTATTATTAAACCAGTAGGGGAAATGAATATTCGGAAGTAGTTACCAACCTCTGTCACAGCGTCATGAGGAAATAAAAACCAGAAACTGCAAATTAATTCTCCAATATGGCTGACACCCATCAGAATATATACAGCATTTTAAAGACAATGTATATACAGCATTTTAAAGAAACTGTGAAAAAAGAATGTAAAATATCTTAGTCTTTACATTGATTAAATGTTGAAATGATACTATTTGAGATATACTGGGATAAATAAAATATGTCATTGAAATTAATTTTACCTGTTTCTTGTTATCTTTTTAATGTGGCTACTATAAATATTAACATTATATATGTGACTTGTCTTATAATACTTCTTTTTTTTATTATACATTGGCAAATTATACCTGTATGTATTTATAGAGTATAAATTGGCATGATGATTTCTAATACAATGTGCAATGATAAAATCAAGCTAATTAACCCATCTATCACCTCAAATATTTGACTTTGTGTGATAAAAATATTTGGAATTTTCTCTTTTAGCAATATTTAAATGTACAGTAATCAATTATTAGCTATATTCACCATATGGTGCAATAGATTACATACACACACAAAATCAAACTTATTCCTCCTGTCTAACTGGGGCTTTGTACCCTTCATTATTACCTCCCATTTCCCCCATGCCCCAGACTCTGGTAACCACCATTCTATTCTCTGCCTCTATACATTTAATTGGTTTTAGATTTCAAATGTGAGTGGAAATATGCAGTATTTACCTTTCTTTGCTTAACTTACCTCACATAGTGAAATGTTCTCTAATTCTATCCATATTATAACAGTTGACAGAATTTTTTCCATTTTTTTCTAAAGACATTTGTGTAGATCTGGTATATATACAGCATTCCATTGGGTACATATACCACAGTTTCTCTTTATCCATTCATCTATTTGACACTTTGGTACATTCTTTGACTACTGTGAATAGTGCTGCAGTGGGCAAAGGTGTAC
Organism: Aotus nancymaae; assembly: GCF_030222135.1. NCBI lineage: Eukaryota > Metazoa > Chordata > Mammalia > Primates > Aotidae > Aotus > Aotus nancymaae. The sequence continues at coordinate 3,766,676 of NW_026988435.1, forward strand.
ACACATCTCTTTGACATAATGATTTCAAATTTGAGGGGTAAATACCCAGAAGTGGCATTGATGGATCATATGGTAATTTTATTTTTAGTTTTTTGAGAAACCTCCATATAGTTTTTTTTATAATGGCTGTACTAATTTACATTCCAACAAAAAGAGCAATAGGGTTTCCTCTTCTCCACATCCTTGCCGACACTTGTCTTTTGTCTTTTTGATAATAGCCATCTATCAGGTGTGAGGTGATATCACAATGTGGTTTTAATCTACATCAGTATTATGATTAGAAATTTTTTCATGTATCATCTGCTGGCAACTTATTTCTTCTTTTGAAAAATGTCTTTTTACACCTTTGCCCATTTCTTACCTGGATTATTTGGTTTGTTTTTATAGAGCTAAGTTCCTTATATATTTTGAATATTGATCCCTTATCAGATGTATGACATACAAACATTTTCTCCCAATCCATAGGTTGTTTTTTCACTCTTTTAATTGTTTCCTTTATTGTGGAGAAGATTTTTATTTTGATATAATTCAGTTTGTCTATGTTTGCTTTTGCTACCTTCAATTTTGGGGTCAAATATAAAAATATCATTGCCCAAGATCAATGTCATGTAGATTTCCCCCTATATTTTCTTTAAGTAGTTTTACAGTTTCAGGTTTTATGTTTATGTCTTTAATTCATTTGAGTTTATTTTCTTATGTAATGTGAGATGAGGATCACATTTCATTCTTTTATATGTGGATGTCCAGTTTTCCCAACACCATTTATTGAAGAGATTGTTCTTTGTCCATTGCATATTCCTGGCACCATTGTTGAAAATCAATTGACAATAGATGCATGAGTTCATTTCTGTGATCTCAATTCTGTTCCATTTGTTTAATGTATTTCTTTGAAGCCAGTACTATGCTATTTTAATTATTTTAGCTTTGTAATATAGTTTGAAATCAGGTAGTATGATGCCTCCACCTTTGTTCTTTTTGTGGAAGTGCAGATTTTAGCTTTTCTATTTGTGTAATTGTGGAAGTGAATTGAAAAGGAACTTCTAAGTATTGAGCAAGCCAATTCATGAGATCTGCCAAAAGTTGCAATTATTTAAAAAAAAGCAACTAAACACACCATGTCTTATATACCATAGTAATAGAAAATATATTTCATAATTTAGTTGTACAGTTTCAAGAACGCTTTTTATGCAGCACCACCAAGAGTATATATAAAATGCCCATTGTGTTTTTTTAGTATTGAGTTTGTCTTGTGCATAATGCATTTCAACTTATTTAAGATCCCAATTTTAACTGTCCCTAAAATTCAATATATATTTGACTCTGTAAAAGAAGAGATGGCATGAGCTATCTAAATATTAAATGGATAAATAAACAGTTTAAACAGAGGATAGTTAAAGGAACAAGAACTCTTATCTGACAATCAATCAATATCAGTGTAATATATGAAGTATATAAACTTATACACTGAGGAAATAAGGATGAATAATCCAAATTAAATTCCATACTTAGCAAAATAACTAATTAGTGTTGAAACAGGCTTTGGCTTCAAACAACCCAATGGGGTAAGAAATAATGGTCATTCTCAGCAAGGGTCCAAACTTCATTTTATTAAAATGCAAATAAATGTATCATTATGAAAAATCTTCTAGCTAATTTCAAATTCTAAATCAATATGCAGTGATATAAAATGCAATAAATTCCTGAATACAAAATGTTGCTTTTTAATAAATGATTTTAGCTTTATTTAATTTGCTATTACAGTATTAATTGGTATCAGAGTTATAAAATTGCAAAATTAGCCCTGGGCTTTTTGCCATTGCAAGTACTGTTTTCTAAAATAAACCTAGCTAAAAAATAATTATTTTTACAGTGTGGGAGCTATTATTCTGTCTTCTGAATTAGGACTGGGAGATAATATTTCAAGAACTGTTTGTGCCACAATATTAATAAGTAACCCACTTATGGAACCTCACAGAATTACAAGTACAAAAATGAATAAATATTCCTTATGTACACACAGAGGTGGCTTTGCATCATCTTTCCTATTAAAATTATATTTAACTTTGGGAACTTCACATATTGACACTCTTGCTGGTACTCCAAATGGACTATAACTAGTTCTCCTGTTCCTGGTGAACTTTTTAATTTCCATAATAGAGATGAGTTCTTCAAATACTTCTTCCTTACCACTCCTTGTGGTTCTAGGATTTGTCTTTTCTGGTCAAAACTTAGTTAATTATAAAGGTACTTGGTTTCTGTAATGCATATGTGTCTCTTCAAATTCTTACCTCTTTTACTTTTTCCACTTACCTTTTCTTGCTTACCAAACATTTTCCTTTTCTTCATTTCAAAGGCACCAAAAATTTACATCGAGGAACAGCAGTCTCTTCAATCAGTAGTGCTGGGGACCCTGGATAACTACATGTAAAAGAATGAAACTAGACTCCTATTTCTCACTGTATACAAAAGTGAGTTCTAAATAAAATTAAAACTTAAATATGATACCTGAAACTATGAAACTACTAGAATAAAATATAAGAAAAATGCTTCATGAAATTGGACTATGCAAAGATGTTTTGAATAACACCTCAAAAGCACAGGGATCAAAAGTAAAAATAGACAAAATGGGATTATGTCAAACTAAAAGGCTTCTGCACAGCAAAGCGAACAAGTAATAAAATAAAGAGACAACCCAAAAATGGAAAAATATGTGCAAAGTATCCACCTGACAAAGAATTGATATCCAGAATGTATAAGAAACCCAAGCAACTCAGCAAAAAAAACAAATATTCCGATTAAAGAATGGATAAAATACCTGACTAGACATTTCTCCAAATTAGACATACAAGTGGCCAAGTGATATATGTGGCAAATGCTCAACATCACCATTCATCAGAGAAATGGAAATAAAAACTACAATGAGATACTACTTCACCCCAGCTAAAATGGCTGTAATCAAAAAGGCAAAACAAACAAACAACAACAACAAAAAAACACAAAACAGAAATGCTGGCAAGGATGTACAGAAAAGGGACTCATATGCTGTTGATGGGAATGTAAATTAGTATAGTAACTGTAGACAACAGTATGAAGGTTCCTCAAAAAACTGAAAATAGAACAACCATGTGATCCGGCAACACCACTGTTGGGTATATACCCCAAGGAAAGGGAATTGGTATACTGAAGAGATAGTTTTACTCCAGTGTTTATTGCAGAACTACTCACAATAGCCAAGATACAGAACGTTAATTACTCCAATTTGGTAATTATACTATATACACATACATTAAAACCTCTCATTGGACCCCACAAGTATGTACAATTATGTGTTAAGTATAAATTTAAAAAATAAATTTTAGAATTTTTATTTATAATAGATAATTCTTATAAACTATAATTATTGATATATTACACATATTATATAGAAAAAAGAGAAAGATTAATTTAAAATAAAATTTAAATAGTGTGAATGCCACTAAGCTCTAATGGTATTTTTGTCATCGTGGATTTCTTTGAGAGTTTCAAAGAAAACTTTCTCACTAAAAATTATCGTGCACAACATGATAAACAACATGCCACATCAATGTATGCTATTTTCTGCTTTTATTGCTAGGTAACAGTAATATTTCTATAATTTTAATTGTGAAGTTTCAGCTACTTTTTAAGCCAACAGAAAGAAAACATGCAAACAGGAATAATAAATGTACTTCTGTAACACATTCAGGCATTTAGAATGTTGTCTATACTATCTCTTTTAGTTTCAAACCATTTGTACAAAATCTGCTTTAAAAATAAAGTTCTATATAGCATTGCATTTATGTCTGGTTTTTGTGAACATTGTGGACATTAACAAAAAGTTATCTGCTTGACAGAACATATATAAAATATGGAGATCCACTTCTTAGACTGAGGTCATCATCATTTTTGGATCTAGATTTTTGTCTATGGAGTTGTCAAATATAAGAGTGTATTTTTACCCAGTTATAATTTTAGTGTAGCTAATGCTTTAATTGAGCCATATCATAATAGCTATAAACTAATAAAACAACCAATATTTCAAAATGCTCCTGGCAGTATGAAACTTAAGATACTGTCCTACTGATATATAATGGAAGTACTCTTTTATCATTTAAAGTATGCAAATCCATTGTATAATTTTATGGTTATTATAGGAAAATTGAATAAAACAGATCTGCTTTATTAGGAGCTGTCAGGAAATGAGCAGCAAAGTTGAACTGCATCAACTTTGATATCACACACAAAACAATCCAGCCGCCTACTTTCCTGAAGTTTGTTAATGCTTATTTTGTTAATAGTATAGATAGACAGACAGATAGATAGGTATATATATATATATATATGTGTGTGTGTGTGTGTGTGTGTGTGTGTGTGTGTGTGTGTGTGTGTGTGTATATATATTCCTGAAAATTTAGTCAGGAAACCTAAGAATAATAATATGCTTTCATCTGGTTTATCTGAATAATGCAAAATACTTATTTCAATATATGTGGCAGATATTTAAATTTAACTAAAATGTATATACCACCCATATAAAGAGCAAGATTCCTTGCAAAATAACTTTTTGGTAACAGGATAAATCAACTGTCTTTGTTTTATAAGACAGTAGAAAAATGTCTTTCTTATCATAAACAACTCTGATGTACAACAGGTCACTTCTTCCCAGTCCCTAACACAGAATAATTCAAAACTTAACATTTCCACTAATGGAATTTTGACATATCATCAACCATTCTAGCGAGGAAAAAAACTCTTATGGAATGTATCACTATTAAATTTTAAAACTCTTAATTATAGAACATCATGCATCTCAAGCAATATTATAATAGTTCTTTTTGGTTACCAGAGGACTTCTGACTTTGAGATTGTATTGAAGAGAAAAATAAAATTGCTGTGCTTTGTTGTGGATTAAACTGTTTCTCCCCAATGTATGTATTGAAGTCCTAACCTCCAGTATTTGTAGTGGTGACCTTATTTGGCAACTAGGGCCTTTGAAGATGTAATCAAGTAAAGATAAGGTCATACATGATTAGGGTGAGCCCTAATCCAACATCACTAGTTTATAAGAAGAATGATATGTGATGCATAAGGCAGAGATTGGAGGGATAATCTCGACAAGTATGTATTTTCTGAATGGCCCTGTGTCTAATCTAAGGCTCATATGAGAGTCATTTGTCTGTTTGCAGATTCCGCACACACCCCAACCTGCCTCACTTCCTCTTCTTTGCACTCTTTGTTAAGTGGGATGAATTCCTCATTCTACAAGTACCAGCTATTCTTGTGCACTGTCTTCTGCTTGTGTGCCGCCAAGGGAGATCACCAAAGACAATTTGGCAGGAAACAAGAAAAGAGTACAAAGGATTTTCCTTCTTATCTCTGAAGTCCCAAATAATGCTATGTAGTCCTCTTTGTTGCTATAAATTTCTGTACTTTCTTCCTGACCCTTAGCTTCAGATACAGCCAGATGACTCCTCCTTTATAGCACTAGCTCTTGTCTCATTACCCTGCAGAGCAGCAGTTGATACTTGAGCTATTAATTGGGCGCTGCCCATTCAGCCCTAAAATGCATAACAACTTCCTATTGTATTTGCCTCATCTTCTAAAAAATGTTCTGCCACCAAACTTGAAATTAGATTCTTGTTTTAAATTTCCTTCATGTGTTCAACATAATGTTTTTCTGAATATATTCTAATAGACTATGTTTCAATCTAGTATTATACTAACTGGCCCTTTTAAATAATTCTCATTCTGGGATACATAAGTCTAAAATGACTCTCAGGATTCCTGTCCCCAAGTGTACATGTCCTGTGTAATCTCCTCTCTTTAAATATGGATGAGGTTTGTGTACATAATAGAATATCACATCTATGATTAGCTTATGTTAAATGTCAAAAGGCACTTGGCAGATGTAATTAAGCTCCCTAATCAGTGGGCTAAGTTTAAGAAAGATGCAAACAGCATGTAGTGAATGGTTATGGAGAATAAAGGAATCTAACAGCAGATAGTCTTAGCACAACCACAGGCATTGCATTGTGCCAGCACCTGACTAATATCAGAAAGATCCAGATAAGAACTCCAGTCTGCATAACACATTGATTGCATCCTCAGAAGACCTAATAAAATGACTTGACTACAACAAATTTTGATCCAGACTGACTGAAACTGTGATATAATACATGTGTGTTATTTTAGGCTATTAAGATTGTGTTAATATGTGATGCATCAATAGAAACTTAATTTACTCATCTTTATTTTTATCTCTTGTTACAATCTTACATATATTAATCTAGCATGATACTTCATCTAAAGTATCTACCTAATTTATAACTATACCTAGCAATTATTTATTTTACATTCAATTTTTAAAGCTTTCCCCTTAAATGTTTTTGCAAATTTGGTATAGACATCCTGGTGGCATATGAGGTTTTCCCTGATGGCTTTATTCTGGACTCTACCTAAAATGTATCGTTTCCTAGTTCATTGTCTCCTCTGGAGGAGTCATTCTAATATGTTCTCAAAATCTAGATTCTCATCCTATTTTTGATATTATTGCATCCAGTCCAGTCACCATTTCTGGCATATGGAAAATATTTTTCTCTTTTTTAATGCTGTCTTTAAGATCAAGCACTTGACAACACTCCCTTTTTTCTTTTATTAATATGTACCCTGATTTAGACATCTTTTTTGTTATAATTACTGTCAGGTTTATTGATTAAAATGCTTCTTTTTTATTCTATTTTTATTATTCTATTTTTTTCTTTTCTGGTGGTAAGATTAACTAAACAAATCTTTTTAGTTTTTGCTTGGTTTAATTACCTTAACAATCTTGATTCTCAGAATCAGGCTCTTCCAGGCACAAACTAGCTTTTTTGCTTGCTTTCTTAGTTTTTGCCTTCTTAGCATTGTTTGCAATAATTTCACCGAATTATTTCATAACTTAAGCAAAGAGACAATATTATCTTTATTATAAGAACATACACCCATATGTGTGGCTTTGTTATTAAAATCTATCATTTTACCATTTTTATCTCTGGAATCTAAAGCCATGTTCAAAGCTCCTGAATGTGTCAAACCCAGAGCCACTTTGTGATGACAAAGTGACTCTCAAAGTGGTCCAAACCATAAAATTATAAAAGAGAAGGGCCTACTTTTGTTCTTCAGAGCGATTAATAGAATTTGAAGTAGAAGTAGCAAATCTGAAAATAATGAATTTAGCATACATAGGATTTAACTACCTCTGCAGTTTAAAATCTTGGCACAGTTGAAAACACAGTGAAACAACATGTTTTGTTCCATTCATCCATTGAAAGTCCTTTCAAAACTTTTTTCAAGCCTCAAGATTAATGATCTTTTCCTTAACCCTCAACCTGCAAACGACAGTGCAAGTGGTGAAACTATTCTCCAGATCAAGACACGAAACCCACACATTAAGATCTCACTTGTTTCCCAAGTATCAGGTAGCCTATCTTTTAAGGCCCTCAACTACTGTCATGCATGGCTTAGTGAAAAATAGGTCCTTAGGTGTTTTTGCCCTTGTGCAAATATGATGTGGTGAACTTATGCAAATATAGATGGTATAGTCTACTACACACTTATGCTTTATGGCACAGCCTATTGCTCCTAGGCTACAAACCTGTCCGGTTTTTTAATGTACTGAATACTGTAGGTAATTGTAACAAAATGGTAAGTACCTGTATTAGTCCATTTACACATTGCTCTAAAGGCATACCAGAGACTGGGTCATTTATGAAGAAGAGAAGTTTAATTAACTCACAGTTCCACGTGGTTGGGGAAGCCTCAGGAACATACAATCATGGGAAAAGGGGAAGAGGCACATCTTACATGGCAGCAAGCAAGAGTGATCAAATGGGCAAAGGAGGAAGAGTCACTTAAAAAGCATTAGATATTGTGGGAACTCACTATCACGAATATAGCATGGGGGAAACACCCCCATTATGCAATCACTTCCCATCAGGCAATGACCTGGATTCCTGGGGATTATGGGAATTATAATTTGGATGAGATTTGGGTGGGTACACAGTGCAAAACCTTATCAGTACCTATATATCTAAACGTATCTAAACATTTCAACAGTGCAGTTACCCTACAGTATAAAACATGACTCTCTTTTATAAGACACATACCATAAATTGAGTTCAGAAGACTGGAAGTTGCACTGGGTGAATCAGTGAGTGAGTGAGTGTTAAGTGAATGTAAAGGCCTAGCACATTCCTGTACATTACCGTAGGCTTTATGAACATTGCACATTTAGGTCACACCAAATTTATAAAGAATGCATTTCTTTCTTTAATGGTAAATTAACATTAGTTTACTGCAACTTTTTAACTTTACAAAGCCTACTTTTTTAAAAAACCTTTTGACTCTTGTAATAACACAACTTAAAACAGAAACACATTATACAGCTTTATAAAAATATTTTCTTTATTTATATTCTGAGTCTATAAGCATTTTTTCTATTTTTAGAATATTTTATTTTTTGCTTTTTATTAATATATATTTTTGTCAAAATCTAAGACATAAACACACACACTAGCCTAGGTCTACACAGAGTTAGAATCATCAATATAACTTTTCTCTTCCTCCACATCTTGTCACACTGGAAGGTCTTCAGGTGCAGTAATACACATGGAGCTATAATCTCCTATGATAAAAAATTCCTTCTTCTGGAATACTTCCTAAAGGCCTGCATGAGGCTGTTTTATAACAAGAAGTTTTATATCAAGATGTTTTATAACAAGAAGTTTTTTAAACTTCTTTTTAATAAGTAGAAAGAGTCATTCTAAAATAAGAATAAAAATCACAGTATAGTAAATACATAAGCCAGTAACATTGTAATTTATTATCAAGTATTATACGCTATACATAATTACATGTGCTGGACTTTTATATGAATGGCAGTGTAGCACGTTTGTTTATGCCAGCATCACTACAAACATGTGAATAATATGTTGTGCCACAACATTACAAGGCCTATGACATCACTAAGCAACAGGAATTTTTCAGCTCCATTATAATCTTATGAGACTACTGTTGTATAGGCAGTCCATCATTGGTCAAAATGTCATTACGTGGCACATGACTATATTCAAAAACCATTCAACATATGTAACTACTACCTGTAGTTATCGTTAAACAGAAGGGTGAGAGTGGGTATTATTGTCTTGTTCCAGATCTTAGGAAAAGAGCCTTCAATTTTCAATGTAGAGTGTGATGTTAGCTGTAGACTTGTCATAGGTGGCCTTTACTGTTTCTAGAAACTTTCCTTTTATACTTAATTTGTTGAGGATTTTAATCATAAAAGTGTATTTAATTGTGAAATGTTTTAATGGCAAAGCAAGTAAATCTATTTGCATATGTTGAATTAACCTTGCATTTCAAGATAAATTCCACTTGTTCATAGTGAATGAGCCTATTAATAAACTCATTCATGAATGCAGTTTGCTACTATTTTCTTGAGGATTTTTCGTCTATGTTCATCAGTAACTTTGGCTTTTATTTTTCTATTCTTGTAGTGTCTTTGGCTTCAGTATCAGGTTGATGCTGGCCTCATCAAATGTGTTTAAAAATATTCCCTTCTCCAATTTGTTTAGAAGAGTTTGAAAAGGAGTGATATGAGTTTTTTAAATGTTGGATAGAATTCAGACGTGAAGACTTCTGGTCCTGGGCTTTTCCTTGATGAAAGATTTTTTGAGTTACTTATTTAATCTCCTTGCTTGTTATTTGTCTGTTCAGATTTCCAATTTCTATGTGGTTCAATCTAGGTAGGCTATATGTTTATAGGAATTTATCCATTATTTTTAGGTTGTCCAATTTCCTGGCATGTAATTGGTTGTAGTAGTTTCTTACGATCCTTTCTATTTCTGTGGTTGCAATATCTTCTTTTCTTTTTTGATTTTATTTACTTGAGTATTCTTTTTTCTTAAGTTGCCTAGCCAAAGGTTTGTCAATTTTGTTGAGCTTTTCAAAAAACCACCTCATTTTTGTTAATCTTTTCTATTTTTTTCCTGATCTCTATTTCATTTACTTCCGCTCTGATTTTTATTTCCTTCTGTTTGCTAAACTTTGAGCTTAATTCATTCTTTTTTTCTAGTTCCTTGAAATATATTGTTAGACTGTTTGCAATCTTTCTTCTTTTCAATGTAGGTGTTCATTGCTTTCCTTTAAGAAATAGTTTTGCTGAATCTTATAAATCTTTGTATGTCGTGCTTCCACTTTCGTTTGTCTCAAAATGTTTTTTAATTTCTTCTTTGACCCAATAGTTGTTCAGAAGCAAATTGTTTAATTTCCACGCATTTGTTAATTTTCCATCGTTTCTTCCATTGTTAATTTCTAATTTCATACAATTGTGGTTTAAAAAGGTACTTGATGTGATTTCAGTCTTCTTAAATTTGTTGAGTCTTGTTTGGGGCCTAACATGGTCTAACCCAGGGAAGGTTTTGTATGCATTAGAGAAGAATGTGTACCCTGTTGCTGTTGGATGGAATGTTTTATATATGACTGTTAGGTCCATTTGGTCTAAAGTGTAGTTCAAGTCCAAGTTTTCTGTTCTGATTTTCTGCCTACATGATCTGGGCAATGTTGAAATTGGGATAATATAACTTCCTATGATGATTGTCTTGCAGTCTGTATTGCCCTTTGAATCTCGTAATGTTTCTTATCATATTTATGTGCTGTGATGTTGAGTACATGCATATTTTAAATTGTTATATTTTCATGATGAACTGACCCCTTTTAATACATAATAACCTTCATTGACTCTTTTTAAAGTTTTTGACCCAAAGGCTATGTGTCCAAGGCACAAACCACTGCAGCTGGCACTGGAATTTTTAATTTAATAATTTTATACCGTGTTTGATGACAGGTAACTCAAACCACAGAGAGAGAAACCACTCATTGGCATGGGGAAGCTGGGGACTTAGGTACTATTTTTTGGTTGCCAGTTTTTCTCTTTCAGGATTTTGAATATATCATCCTACTTTTTTCTTGCTTGCAGGATTTTTTCTGAGATATTTGCTGATAGTCCTATAGCTCCTTTAAATATGTGACAATTTGCTTTTTCATTGTTACTTTCAATATTTTTGTCTTCAAATTTTGACAACTTGAATACAGTGTGTTTTTGTGTGGGCCTCTTTGGATTCATTTTATTTGGTGTCCGTTGGGCTTCCTGATTCTGATTTTCTAATTCCTTCCTTAGTCTTGGATAATTGTGTGCTATTATTTCTTAGAATATGTTTTCAATTCTTTTTTCGCCTCCTTCTGGGATGTGAATAATGCATAAGTTGTTCCACTTGATGACATCCATTAGTTTAGCTATCTCACTTCTTTTTTTGTTATTTTTTCCTCCTCAAATTGGACTTTTTTCTGATGTTTTTGAGTTCGCTAATCTTTTTTTTTCCTGCTTTATCTCGTCTGCTCTCAAACCACTCTATTCAATTTTTTAGTTCAGTTGGAGTATTCTTCAGATTTGTGGTTTCTGTTTGATACATGTAAATACTTTTGATCTCTTTGTTAACATTCTCAGTGTGGTATGTTTTTGCATTGCTTTCTTGACCTTGGTGAACAACTTTATACCCATCATCTTGAATTTCCTGTTGGGTAAATCACATCTCCATCTACTCAGGTCAATTATTGGAGATACATTTTGTTCTTTTATTTGTAATATATTTCCCCATTTCTTCATTTTTCTTGACGTGTGGTCTGGAGCTAAGAGGTTTAGGATGGAGTTATTTGAAGGGTAGCTATAAAAGTTGGTGCATAAACATTTTTTTTTTTTTTGCTTAATCTTTTTTGGGACATAAACAGCGTCTTGCATTTTTAAACCCCCTTTCTGTACTTCTAGTAGGAGAATGAAGCCCCTGGAAGTACTTGAGCACCCACAGAAAACTACTGCTTTTTTCCTGTGGTCTACAGACACTCATGTGTGTCTAATTCCCTCTTCTGATGAAATGTGGAGGATCTTAGATTTAGGACACTATGTGAAGTCTGATTCCTCCTCTCAAGGGGGAGAAGTTGGAGGTTGGGAATTATTTTTCCTATTTTATAGTGCAGTGCCCAGGACAAGCTCTGTGCCTGAGTGTGCCTCAGCTTTTCTTCCCTATTTTATGTGGACATTTTCCCAGTTGTCCATTGGTTAAAATCTCTCAGCTAGACTCTGACCCTCTCTCAGAGGAGACTGATCTATTAACGCATATTTATTTGGTTCTTTAGCAGATGGAGGGATAGTCAGGGGCTTCCTATTTCCCCTGTTCCTGACATTACCCATGACTGTATACTGTTTTAAGGCTTTTTCATCATAGGTAAAGCAGTGAAATATTATTTAAAGGTAAGTTTTGTTAAAGATGTCAATTTCGAATTCTAGATCTAGCTGTCACCTTAAATGAAGAAAGATGAATAGCTGATAAGCTGATAGTAGAGATAAAATAAGCATCATTTAAACATAAGAATGTTAATGTAAACACATAAAAAGAAATTTTTTTGTTTTTTCTTTGAGATGGAATCTTACTCTATGCTCAGGCTGGTGCAATTTCGACTCACTGCAACCTCTGCCTCCTGGGTTCAAGCAATTCCCCTGCTTCAGCCTCCCGAGTAGCTGAGACTACAGGCGCACAGCACCATGCCCAGCTAATTTTTGAATTTTTTTTTTTTTTTAAGATGGAGTCTCACACTGTCGCCCGGACTGGTGTGCAATGGCACGATCTCCACTTGCTTCAACCTCTGCCTCCTGGGTTCAAGCGATTCTCCTGCCTCAGCCTCCAGAGTAGCTAGCAAAACAAGATTACACCACAATGCCTGGGTAATTTTTTTGTATTTTTAGTAGAAACGGGGTTTCATTACGTTGACCATGCTGGTCTCAAACACCTGACCTCATGATCTGCCCTCCTTGATTTTCCAAAGTGCTAGGATTACAGGCACGAGCCACCGTGCCCAGCCTAATTTTTGTATTTTTAGTAGAGATGCGGTTTGACGATGTTGGCCAGGATAGTCTTAATCTCGTGATCAGCCCGCCTTGGCCTCCAAAAGTGGTGGGATTACCGGCGTGAGCCATCGCGCTTGGCCAAGAAATTAAAAAAAAAATACATGGAGGGCCGGGTGCGGTGGCTCACACTAGTAATCCCAGCACTTTGGGAGGCCGAGGCGGGCGGATCACGAGGTCAAAAGATCGAGACCATCCTGGTCAACATGGTGAAACCCCGTCTCTACTAAAAATACAAAAATTAGCTGGGCATGGTGGCGCATGCCTGTAATCCCAGCTACTCAGGAGGCTGAGGAAGGAGAATTGCCTGAACCCAGGAGGCGGAGGTTGCGGTGAGCCGAGATCTCGCCATTGCACTCCAGCCTGGGTAACAAGAGCAAAACTCTGTCTTAAAAAAAAAAAAATACATGGAATGATGAAAATCAAGTAGGAAGATAAGATATCTAAACCAAATAAAACTTTTTATTGTATTAAATTGAAATAGAATAAATATATCAATTAAAGTCAAAACATACCAAGTTGGATAAAAAGGCAAGATTCAACTACATGATTCTCAAAAGAAGTCCACTTTATATTTTAGGCGATAGATAAGTTAAAGAGTAAAATAAATACATTATTTCAACAAGTACCAAGAGAAAAGAAGAGTGATTATATCAATATCAAAGTACATTTTAAAATGGGAAATATTAGCAGAGATAGGGATAATTTGTAGTGACAAAACTTGACCAAAAATTCACTAAAACAACAACAGCATAATAAATAATCATATTTTTTTTCTGTAAAAGGCCAGGGAGTAAATATTTTAGGTTTTTTGTTCCATAATGTCTCTAACTACTGCTCTAACTACATTTTAACCTGAAAGAAGCCATAGATAATATGCAACTAAATGACCATCACTTTGTTCCAAAATTACTTTATTGAGTACATAAGCACAGCAAACAGGAATATGAAAACATGCTCAACATCATTAATCATTAGAGAAATGCAAATCAAAACCAAAGTAGATACCACCTCACACCAGTCAGAATGGCTATTACTAAAAAGCCAAAAAGTAACGGAGGCTGGCAAAGTTGCCGAGAAAAGGGAACATTTATTCACTACTATTGGAAATGTATATTAGTTTAGCCACTGTGGAAAGTAGTTTGGCAACTTCTCAAAGAACTTAAAACAGAACTACCATTTGATCCAGCAATCCAATTATTGGGTATATACCCAAAAGAATATAAGTTGTTCTACTCTAAAGAACGATTATAGTTTATCGCAACACTATTCGCAATAGTAATGACGTGGAATCAACCTAGATGCCTACCAATGGTAGACTGAATAAAGAAAATGTGGTACACATACACCATCGAATACAATGCAGCCATAAAAATAATAAGATCATGTCCTTTGCATCAACATGGATGGAGATGGAGTTCATTACCCTAAACAAACTAATGCCAGAACAGAAAACAGATACATGTTTTCACTTATAAATGTGAGCTAAACACTGAGGACACATGGACACAAAGAAGGGAACAATAGACACTGAGGCTTACTTGAGAATGGAGGGTGAGCAGAGGGTGGAGTTAAAAAAACTGTCTTTTGGGTACTATGCTTATTTTAACACCTGGGTCCTAAAATAATCTACACCAAACCCCAGTGGCATGTAATTTACCTATAAAACAAACCTGTGCATAGATCCCTGAAACCAAAATAAAATTTCAGAAAAAAAAAGCAAAGAATTACTTTATTTATAAAAATAGGTGGTGGGCCATCTTTGGCTTATAGGCCATAGCTTCATCAGTTCTATAGATTAGGTCGATTCAGTGCCTAGTAATTACAATCAGTGACAGGTGAAACATAGACACCTGAGACAAAATAATGCCTTAGAACAGACATCAGTTGCAATTATCAGGAAAGACATTTCAGTTAGAAGAGGGTGTTGATATGCTACTCATTAGATAGGCATTTCTAAGGAAAAAACATACCTTTAAACAGGAAAATATGAGGTATTCGCATTTGTATAATGGAATTATGTTTTCATAGTGGCCATTATATTTTTCTACAGTTATACAATATTTTGTAATGTATACAAATACGAATACAAAACACATTTACGTAAACATAGTATTATTTAGAATGTCATCGTTTGAAATTAGAAAAACTAAACTCCTCCATGTAAACAGGAGTAGTGAAAAATGACAGATGCATCTGTTTCATATGGCAGTGTAATCAGTAAAACAATTTATGGCGGATGCCAGTTTGAATGCCTCACATTTCAACCTTATTTTTCATTTCAGGAATATACCAATGTTTCAACTTTAGTGAAAGGCCACCAGTACTTCTCTCTAAATGACTAAATGTTATTTGACAGTATTATATAACTCTGTGGATTTCATAATAGGCTTATTATATTGAAAAGGTATATCATGCTCTTTTTCTAACTCAGTTAAAGATTACATTTCAATATAGTCTTTACACATTTATTTTCATAACACTTAGCAATAAATTATATAACATATCTTTAAATACTGCCTTTCATAATCTCTCAAAACTGAACATAAAATCTTCAAGATATTATAAAACTCAAAATAGTGAATATTCTTACCAGGAGACAGCACTGAGAAAAAAAATAAAAGGAATACTATGAATATGATAAAATAAAGTAGAAATTAAGAAAAACTAAAACGGAGGAGATAGATGAGAAGAGATTCAAAACAACAAAAACATGTTGAAAGTTTTCTTTCTTTCTTCTTCGGATGGAATCTGATATTTATTGCGGAAGTTTCATCTCTGAAAGTATGTCCTATAAATACAATCAAGATGGCTTGGTTAAGTTGGACCCATCTTTATGGTGTTCAAAATATTATTTTCCATCATTTATTCTGTTGTAACCGAGCGAGCAAGTAATCACCAACAAGACAAAAGAGGGCCAAATCAATTACAGGGTCTTTACTGCCTGCGACCACGGAGGACTCACGTCTCTCCAACCTGTGGCCCCGTACTCAGAGGGGGCAGGCTTTTTAAGCTGAAAACCCACATTCTCTTTCCGGGAGTGTGGGGGTTATGCAAGCAAGCAGTTTGTACAGAAGCCAAGGTCAGAAGTTTATGGGGAAATAGAGAGAAGCAATGGAAAATTACAGTTCTGAGAATTGCAGTTATGCCTAAGTTGTTGTTTCAGGGTCTTATTCTGAGACGGCAGCACCTAGCTCACTGAAGATGTCGGTGCCTATGTCCGTGGCCCTGTATTGGCTCCTATCTCAATTCCTTTGAATTAAAAAAAAAATGTTAGGTTACAAGGAGATAGTATACACATTGACTTTTTAAAAATCACCTGGATATTGAAAGGAAGCTCTAAGAGAAGCAATGAATCTATCATTTCCATCATAATAAAGCTTGTAAATTTAATACAGTATGTAATAAAATTTTCTCCTAAATACAATATCTTCTGGAAAGTAACAATTTAAACTGTTATTTGTCAATAAAATCTTAGTAGTATAACTATCGGAATCTGAACATATATTTTTTAGTTTAATTTTTATTTATTTATTTATATACTTCTGAAACAGTGTCGCACTGTCGCCCAGGCTGGAGTGTCATAGTGCAATCTCTGTTCAGGGTAGCCTCAACATCTCGAGTTCAAATCATCCTCCCACCTCAGCCTCCCAAGTAGCTGGGAGCACAGGTGCAGGTCACCACACCTGGCTAATTTTTTTGTAGAGATGGGTTTGGTCACATTGCCCAAAATGGTCTCAAGCTCCTGGGCTCAAGGAATCTGCCTTCCTTAGCCTCCCCAAGTGCTGGTATTACCGGCATGAGCCACCCCGTCCATCCTGAGCATATTTTACCAAGTAAGAAAGCTTATAATATTTGTGGGCAAAGACTATAAAGAATGTCTGGAAAGATCTGACACAGGGTCTTGGAACAAAGTGGGGAAGATCGGTAGGAGCGCCAGCATCAGGTTTCTGGAACTGGTAAATGAGCAGAAGTGCCATGATTAGAAGATGTCACTGGGAGGGACGTATGAAGGCATCATAAAAGTTGGTATGTATTTCTAGCAGAGATGGGATTTCACCATGTTGGTCAAGCTGATCTCGAACTCCTGACCTCAAGTGATCCACCTGCTTTGACCTCCCAAAGTGCTGAGATTACAGGCCTGAGCCACTGCGCCTGGTGGTGGGCAACTGTAATCCAAGCTACTCAGGAGGCTGAGAATCAGCTGAACCTGGGAAGCAGAGGTTGCAGTGAGCCAGGATCAGGCTGCTGCACTCCAGCCTGCGTAACAAAGTTAGACTCCGTCTCAAAGAAAAAAAAAGTTGCTATGTAGATAAAACTGTAAAGAGTGAGATAAAGTATGTCTTCCATTTTCTCTAGTGCCAAATAACAATTTAGATTTTTTGAAAATAATAAGCTTATTTAATCATTGGACATTTGTATTTTGGAGTATGTTTCAGTTTCTCCACTAAGGTAAGGTAAAAGATCACACTTTCCATATTTCTAAATATAGTCAAATACTTTCAGATAGTTTTTGTTTAGACATTCCAAACTTGGTCATTTTACGTGGGCACTAACCCTTAGGGGTTTCCTAAGATGAGGACCCTCTGGAAAAAAAGGTGGTAGGGCCCCTCTCTGGTGTATTTGTAAGTGACTGGTTCAGTAGAGGTGAAGAAGTCAACTGTTAGCATCTGACTCCTACACAACCTGCTTGTTCATTGAGACATTTATTGTGTGTCTCAAATTTAGTCCTTAATTGTCATTTGTCAGGTGACTACACAACCACTGAACCTCTGGGATGCTAGCAAAGAGCTGACCCAGATTTCTGTTCCTCACCAAGCCATCACTCTCTGTTCTCCCAGTATCTTGAAAATCTTATCTCCCACCAAGCATAAGGCCATTCTCACTTCTTACTACACAGAAGCTCCCAGTATTTCTGGCTTTTAAATAAATCTCCATTGGTGTGTGACTCTCCTGAAACCAAACGAGCATAGTAAATCAAGCTTTCTTGACTAAAAATAATGCATTTTAGTTTTTCATGTAACATTTTCCGGTTGCAAATTATATTTGTCCATGCCATGTGCTCTCTCCTATGTGTTCTCATTCTTTGTTGAGCATGAAGTAGCTAGAAAACATTTCTCTTTCTCCCATTCTCCAGCTTGTCAGTCGTGCTTAACCCACTTACCTTCCAACACCCACTGGACTCACATCAACATTTATTTTCTCTTTATAATGAGACCACCTCAGATCGCTTTTCTGACTTGCAATTTAAATATATGTATTTGTAAACAAAGCCATCAGTCATTTCTTCTATGTGATTAGTTCATTGTACTACATTTATAAAATTATAATAATGTCATAATTTCTTAACAGTGTGTATAATAATAATATTATAATTTCTCAACATAGAGTATGTATTTGATTATAGTGAGTATAGAGTAAATGTAATAAATGTAATTGGTTAAAGGCATTCCTCACATGAATTTCAATAACCATTGCAATTCTTAAAACATACTAGTGAATCACTTTAATGCGAGTTTCTCGGAAAATGTTTTAAAGAAATTAAGCAAACTTTTTTCTTCTATGTATATTTTTTATCTAGCACAAGAAAATTAAAATTTTAATACAAACCGAGGACTATAATATAAACTGTGAAAGTTATAAATGTGGAGAGACCCAGAAAATATATGTAACTATATTTAATATTATACAAAAGTTATAGCAAATAATTTTGAGGTTAAAAAATTGTCTACAAAACAGCTGCTAAAACAAAATCAAGGGCCGCTGGAAACAGTACAGAGTGATTCTGATGTTCAGAGATGTCAAGTCTTCCCAGTTATATAATCTTCAAAACAGAAACTAAAGTACAAAAGTAAAGCAAGTCAATTTTTCTCATGTTTAGACTTTTATAAATAATATAAATACATTCAAATCTTTACTAAGAATATAACCAGTGGCAATCTTGTTAAAGATGTGTTTTATTTTTGCAAATTATTTCTTACATTTTTCAAAATCTTAATTGAGCTGCCTCTATTATTTCTATAATAGAAAATGCTTTAGATTATGTTCTTGTGTACTACCTACAGACTTCTGAAATTATAATATTTTTTCAAAACTGTAAAAATGTGGAGAAAAACCTGATAACTCGTGAAAATATGTTGTCACTTTTCAGAGATGTTATAAAATCACAATACCTTCTAAGATACAAATATAAAAGTTAGAAATTAGCTAAATGTATCTTTGAGAATGGTGTGACTCTTCCTCATCTTAAAATTCACTGATTTCACTAGGACAAAATTAAGTAGAATTTTAATTAATATAACATTCTACAACATGCCTAAAAGATGCTGTAAATTTCAATGGAGTTATAAACGCTGCTGTCTCAAGGAGCTTTTATTATAAATTAGTATAATGTAAATGGATTATTCATATTATGTAACATTAGTTTCACCCAAAAACTCAAATACTGGGGATATTTCTTATTTAAAATTGTTTCTATAGAATAAACTACCTAATAGTAATTTATGAAATAGAATACTTATGTTTCTATGAGCCATTCAGATACTATTGGGTTACATAAAGAATTTAATGAGTTAGTTAGCAAATGTTTCTAGTGCTATATTTTCATTTTGTTCACCAGAAAAATACCAGCATTATATTTTTTTAAAAAATAACTACTCTTTACAGTGTACTGGGAATTTTAATGTTTGTGATTTATAGACTGTTACTACAAAGTAATAATATTGTGAATGCTTTTGATGTGAGTTTAATGACTTAGCCTATAAGTTTAAGTAACTTGTTAGTGCTAAAAAAAAGAGATCCAATTTATTATTATTATAATTTTTTTTGAGACAAGATCTGACTCTGTTGCCCAGGCTGAGTGCAGTGGGACGATCATAGTTCACTGGAGCTTCACCCTTGTGGGGTCAAGCAATCCTCCCAATTCAGCTTCCCAAGTAACTGGGACTACAGGCATGTGCCACATGCCTGGCTTATTTTTTATATTTTTGTAGACATGAGGTCTTGCTGTGTTGATCAGGATAGTTTCAAACCCCTGAACTCAAGTGATCCTTATGCCTTGGTCTTCCAAAGTGCTGGGATTACAGGAATGAGTTAGTATGCCTGACCCAATTTTTTATTATATCATGATATTTTATCGTATACATTCTTGGATGAGGAATACAATTAAACTTACTTTTTTATGTACTTAAAGTCTTAAAATTACCTGGCAGACTTTGTAGTTACAGGATTCATATCAACAATTTGTAAATTAGACTCTTTACACCTCAGTTTACTGTTCTGCAAAATGAGAATAATAATGCCTGCAATCTCCTTTAGCTGAAGTGAGGAATAGTTGAGCTGATACATGTAAATAACCTGGTGACTGTTTGATATTTGGTAAATGATCACTTACTTCTAGATTTAATTCTTAGACATTTGTAAGTTTATTAACTGACATTCCTCTGCAGTTTTTCTCAAAGTCAGCCTGTGTCATTTAATATTCTGTGTGATTGTTGTTTATTATTTTTAAAATTTTCTGCTTTATTGAACAGCTATTTCCTGAGAGAGAGAGAAAGAGAACATAACAAATGCTAGCAAGGATATGGAGAAATTTGAACCCTGTATTCTGCTGTTGGGGGTGCAAAATGGTGCAATAGCTATAGAAAACAGAATGGAGGTTCCCCAAAAAAATAAAAATATCACATATATCCAGTCCTTTCCACTCTAGAGGTTGTGAGTGAAAATGGAGGTCTGGTGATCAGGGAAATTCTCCTCTAATCCTCAGAATGAGAACTGGAAACTGATTAGATGATTCTAAATGTCTCCAAGCATTTAATGGGTGGCCACCCCACAGGTGAACATTTACTAAATGAATGGACAAAGGAAAAACTAAAACTAACAAAAGCAGAATAGGCAGCTCTTTATACTCCAACTGCTGGAAGAAACAAAAATTAACATGAATCAAATATACTGGGAACATACAAAGAAATTGATCATTATACATTGCATGCCTGTATCAAAACAAGCATGCCTGTGACTCATAAATATATGTAACTATTATATGCCTATAATAATTTTTAAAAACATTAAAAAATAAACTGCCATATATACAGACACACAGATATAATATATGCACATAAAAGACATTCTGTAACAAACAAAAAATAAATTTATAAGAAAACATTGCATTTATACTATAATAATTCAACAGATTATTTGAAGTATAACAGTATAATATATACATATAATAGCTTATGATATCAAGTAGAAAAAAATGTATCACAGGAAATAGTAAAACAAAAAAATGAAAAATACAAGACAATTTTAATAATCAATTTTGTGTGATTCTACATATTTCAAAACATTTATTTACATGTTTTTTCAAGTTTTATTTTTGTTTTTCTTTCTTTCATTCATCATTGCACTTTCATTGTACCACATTATCAATAGAATGTTTTCTTCAATTTATTGAAGTATATAGTATAAATTTCTGTGCAGGTTAGTCTTAAATGTAATGATTTGAGTTATGACTATTTTGTTAGTAGCAGAAGTACTTATTTCAAATTAATATCCTTTTATATTCTTTGATAATTGATTATTATCTGTCTTGCCTGAATTTTAAAGCATTTTTTCATTATTTTACTCTTTCATACAAAAAGATCAACTTTAAAGAAGCTAAATAACTTGAACATATAAATATAAAAGCAAATACTAGGACAAGTTTTTTATTTTTCACAAGACTATGTTTATATTTTAATAATTAAACCATACTTTTTGGCTGTGAATACTCATTTACTCAAATTTTAAAAAGTATAAACTTATAATGTTGGAAATCTGAACTATGCTTTCTATTTTCTAATTTTAATGCTAGGTTTTGATTTTTGGTAACTTTCCATGAGCCAGTTTTAAGATAATTACATAAATAATCTATGCATGCTCATAGCACATGGAGAGCAATATGGTAGATTTTTAAACAATATATGGCATATCTAAATATTTAGTGTTCTGTACAAATCACATTTGCATATACTTTAAAATATTTACTTTACTAATCTAGAAACAGACATTATTACTAAGAATTAATTTCGATTTAGATAGCTCTAAATTATGCTAAATCAAGCAACTCTTTTGGCACAACTAAAAGGCCTAGGTTTACTTTTAAAAAGTGCTACGACGCATATTGATTGAACATCTAATGGGTCAGCTTTGGACACAGAGATGGAATAAAATGTGAAACTGCATTTCACCAATTCAGTTAGATGATAGGGAGTCTCCTTCTATAAAGTGATTTAATAAAGTGTTCTTACCTCTGTAGCCAAAAATAACGTAAAGACTGGTGGAAGTCTTAAGGGCTCAAAGACCTTTTGTAAGATCAATGTCAATTTTCAGGATGTTTGATGCCACTTTGAGGTTTTATCACACCCAGCACACAGCCAAAAAAAATCCATTTAAACAAATTATTAGCAGCAGTTTACTTTCTCATTGTCTCAACCCATTGCTGAGACAAAATTCCAAATATAAATGGATGTATCTTCATATAATTAATAGTCCATTAAGAATTTTTTATTAATTATTTTACATGAATTCTGCTTCACCTATAGAATATAGAAATAATTTAAAACCTCTTTTAGAACCACTTTTTTTTCTTATAAGCTGGTTAATGAGTCACCATAATTAGATAAGTTTAAGCCATGGGCATAAATCATCTCTGAAAATTTTAGAGTGGTTCAAATGTAACTGAGTGAATATTTTAAACATTATTATTCAGAAATGCAAAGAAAATAAAATTTTATATGATGAAAACATTTATTCTTGCTCATCATAAACTGCTACCACACCGTGTAGTATGCAGTAAGCATGTGAGAGAGTGTTTGTAGGAGGGCAGTGTAGCAACCTATACTTGTTCATGCATGCTATTGAACTCTTCTGTTTAAAGCAACTTCTTACAGTTAAACACTCTTTCAACATGAAGTTCAACTCTGCCTCATTCTATTGTCTCCTTCCCTTTTAAGAGTGGGTCCAGATATCTGGAGAAACCAATCATATAATTCTGGAGATGGTATTGGATTTCGGCTTATCTTTGTTATGAAGTGACCGGTATCAGTAGGAGTATTTAAAATTAAGCAATACAAAACTAAAAGTACATTCATTTAATATGATGCAAATATGACCTTTTATGAACAGAATTGACAAAAGTTGATAATTCTTATGCTTTTGTAATGTCACAATATTATTTTATAAGAACTTACAGAATAAGTTGAATGCTTGAAACTTTGTTTTGCTAGACTTTAGGTAAGTAACAAGGCAAAACTATTTGAATTACTGTCTGAAGTCATGAAATCATTATATTGTGTTGATATTAAAAGATTTGACTTTTTAAACTTTATATCCAAGAAACTCATCAAACGAAAATAATATATTATTATAACAGTCAATAATAAAACAATCTTATTATGGTTTTACTCATCTGGATTAATTCTTAAAATCACAAATATTACTCTGTATTATTTTCTCTCTGAAGCTGGCAGTTTGAAAAAATGCTGCAAATATTTTTTACAGTCTTCCCTTGAGAGGTCGAGTCTGCACCCTCTCCCCTTCAGTCTAAACAATATTATGAATGTTTGAGGTAATAAGATAGGGCAGAATTTATGACAACTGCTACCCAAGGTGAAGTCAGAAAAGACTATACATCTTCTCCTGGATTCTTGTGGAATGATCACTCTCACAGAAGGCTTCCTCCTGAAACCCAGTCATCGTGATGTAAACAAGCCACTTGGAAGTCAACACACTCCATTATCTGAGTTGTGTCAGCCCAGAGAGATATGAGAGCAAAGAATCTACCTGGAAATTGAATGCCTCATCCTCATTTTTTCCAGCCCCACTCAAACCTTTGGAGTCATCATCAGATACTTGAATCAATCCCTGCAATTGAGCCTTTCCAGATCAGATCACAAACATTACGCAAAAACATCATTCACCTCTGCTATATATTGTCTAAACTTTTGATCAATAAAATATTGAGACTAGTAAAACTGCTTTTTGGTGCTACCAATTTTGAGTAGTTTCTTATGCAGCAATACACTAACCAGAAAAAAATGTATTTTTAGTTTGAATTAAAATCTGTATAACGTTAAACTGTATGCAATTACTAAAGCAGAGGTTTTTCTTTTTCATTGAAAAAAATGGTAAAAAGAAATAGTTTATTTAACCCAGTATATCTAAACTATAATTTTAACATTTAATATAATAAATACTATGATATTTTATAAGAGGATTTCAAAAGATTGTAGGAAATAGAATTAAAAGATACTATTTTTTTCTCACAATATGCTCTATCAAGTGCAAGGCACTTTTATAAGCAATAATACCAGCCATTGAGACCAACCATTTAGTCCCTCACTAAAGAACAGGAGATGCTGGTAATTTAATCATGTTCATACAGTCGTTTTTTTATTATAAATGAAAGAAAAATGGGTGCCCTTTAAAGATTGTTATTAAAAACTTTTTAAAAATAGTTTTCTTTGAAGATGAGATCTCACTCTGTCACCCAGGCTGGAGTGCCGTGACTTGATCATAGTTCACTTCAGCCTCAAACTCCTGGGCTGAAGCAAGAGGACTATAGGCATGCACCACCAAGCCCTGCTACAAATTTGTCTCCAGGTAAGCATAATATAAACATCTTTTCATGCAAGTATATGTCTGCCTCATTCTATAATTATATAAATGTATCACACTGTTACAATCTCTTCATTCACTGTACATTAAATATACCTTATTAATAAGCACTTCTATTACCATCTTTAATTATCTGTCCATCATTCATTGAATTAGAACTTCCTGCTGTCGTGCCTGATTTATAGATCCCAATCCCAGTCATGTTTTTATTCGTATAATATGGTACAAACAGATAAACAAGTCTTATGGGATAGTCCTGACTTCAGGTTTTCTGACCTATATTTACCATAATTGCTACTCAAGTCACATGTTCTAATTTTTTAGTTACAGTCAAAATAGATTTTAAATTCCAATGGTGCTTTTTTCCTTACCATTTTGTATTATATATTTTTAAGTAACACTTTGGCCAAATGTTTTAACTTACTTTCTTTCAAGTTTATTTGCTTTTTGTAAGACAGCATTTTATGGAATGCCACCAGAGGATTAATCTCCTGTCCCCTGCGTTTGCCACCACAATTGCACTTCAGCTGTGGGGGAGAGCATGGGATAGGCAAGCATCTATAATTGTGACTACTTCTGGGGAAAAGGAGGGGATAAGGTGAATTTTCAGCAGCCATTGTCACCTTCCTTTCACTACCTCCCATAGCTTGCTAGAAAAACTAGTCTCAGTTTAGCACCCTACCTCTGAGGCTCATTGGTAGACCAAGCAAATCAAACCTGATGTAGAAACATACGAACGCCTAAGAGAAAATATGAAAAGGAGTTCTACTCAACATCCAACAGCTTTCTTCATGGAACATCTGTGCCTTCAACAGAGGAAATTGATGAATGATTATAGACTTGAGAAAAGCAAATTGAAGAATTAGACTAATACAGCTGGAAATGTTCTTATGGTGATGATTCAAATATCAAGTACATTATGAGAAGAATGCTAGGCCAGGCACTGTGGCTCATGCCTGTAATCCCAACACTTTGGGAGGCCAAGGCGGGTGGATCACCTGAGATCAGGAGTTTGAGACCAGCCTGCTCAAAATGATGAACCCCCCCGTCACTACGTAAAATACAAAAATTTAGCCCGGTGTTGTGGAGGGCACCTGTGAGCCCAACTACCCTGGAGGCAGAGGCAGGAGAATCACTTGAACCCGGGAAGCAGTAGTTGCAGTGAGCTGAGATGTCACCATTGCACTCCAGCCTGGGCAACAAGAGGAAAAACTCTGTTTAACAAAAAGCAAAAAAAAAAAAAAAAAAAAACAAGCAAAACAAAACAAAAACGAATGATTAATTCAACAGAAAGGCAAAAAGATTTTATGGAAAATACACAACTCAAAGAAACCCTGAAAAGAGTACTATCTGTCTAATATTCAGGAACTGTTTTAACTGTCAAATTGTACCAGTAAACCAGGATTCCGTCTATACTTTTGCTTTTATAATTTGGGAGGGAGGCAGCAAATCATACTGCCACGTATGCATCTATGCAACAACCTTGCATGTTTTTCACATGTACCCCAAAACCTAAAATGCAATAAAAAAAAAGAAATGTTCCGTAATTATCTGTGTATTTTCATACTTACATGTTTCTCATTTTTCACTTATTTTAGAAAAGTTTGTATTCTACTTCTGTGTTTAAAGTGTATGTTTAATGTGTGAAGCCTGCTGGGCTTAAAATTCTGAGATACAAACATAAGAGTCATTGCCATCTTGAAATTTGTCATGTAACTGATTTAGAGTTGAACCTGGATGCTTCAGGTCTTTTCTTATTAATGAAGCTTCTTTGTCCTTTTAAGATGTTGTAACTTTTCCAGCTACTACACCTCAAATCCACCAACCATGGTTTACTTTTTGGTGTAGAGATTTTTTTTCCTGCATAATATATTGAACAATATGGTAAGGATATTCTTACATATTTGTATTCTGTTGCTTTGTAGTTTCATATTTCATTCCAGTTTTACTGGATAGTAATCTTTCCAACAACAGCATAATAATTTCTCTGCTCCAACTTGAATCAAAACTATATTTATATGATGGATTTCTTATGTGCCAAACACTTCATCATTTTTGCACACAGAAGTTTGACTTAAAAATGCTTGTGACTAAATAGATAGCAACAGTTTCCGTTCACTGCTCTCAATTTGCACTCTCTCAGCAAATAAATATTCAGTATTCCTTTTATAACAGAATGCTGTTTTCTTAATAGAATTGTTTATTTAAAAAACAGAACAAAGAAACATAAACATAATTAAATGCCCACTGCTGGGCATACATCTTACAATTTTACTTTTAGAAATTAGTATATTGAAGTTAAAATTAGCTCAATTATTTTTTAGAGAAGAAGCTTTTATTCTCTCTTTGTGTGTTTGTGTGTATGCATATATATGTATATGTATATGCGTATATACATGTTTATATACAAAAATAAACACACATATATGTATACACCAATCATATATGTATGTACACACATGACACACGTATGCATATCACCACATATATTTATAAGTATTCTATATATTTTAATGAATATGAATCTTCATTGGATCAATATATATAGGAATTTTATATTAGTATAATTGCTGATTCCTAATATGGGACTGAAATTATAAAGTAATGAATGACTCCCGAGAAGGGTATGTGGCCTTGGTGTGTCACCAGCCCCAGATAAAGGTGCTACAAAGACGCTACTTGAATGGGTACCCTAAGCATAAAAATAACAGTGGCCCATCTAAGTGACGTTGGGATGCTAGAACAGTTGTGGAGAAATTATAAAACTTTGGAAAATGACTGTAATGGAATAGATGTTATCTGTGGTTGGAAGACCCACCAGATGATTATGTTCCAAGAAAAAGATCAGATGTCATACCCTCTAGCCAGTCTATAATGAATGTATTTGTGAAAGGGACACCCACCATATCCCTAAATAATTTAGTGATGATTTTCTTCTGTAAATTCAAGGCTGATTGTAGCGGAGGCTTTTGCAGACCTTGTCTGATCGAAAGAAAGATTACAATAACTCAAAACAATAGAGGCCAGATCACTTAACTATCAGAATCCGGGGCATTATAATTATTGTTAAAAATGTCAAGGTTGAAGTAGTGACCAAGAATACCTGGTTTGCAGACTTATGGAGTTGATTAATAGAACACAGCAACCCTAGTAGTATATAAATGTGCAGATATACCACAGGAAAGAAGCAAGAATATATAACCAGAAGTCTGAGGGTAATCACCTCAATATAGATTCATAATCCCCTGCTTAATTTTCGGAGCTGAGAATGTTTTAGACCCAACTTCATTGATTGAAGATGTGGCTGCAACTCCAGGAAGAAAAGACTTTGTAATCCCAAGTCAATTATGTGTGAGAATGAATCTGTCAGTAATTCCTCAAAGAATGCTATAGTAATTCACATGAATAATTTTGCACCAGGATAAAGAGAATATCTGAACACTGTTAGAACTGTTGTGTAGAAGTATTCCATTGTCATTGATATTTAGAGACCTAAAGTGTCATCATAACCCTCCTCTTACTGAAGGCGCACATATAGGCCAAATAATAAATCAAATCTCTGCGAAGGTTTGATTTTGAGTGAAAAGCTAGTCCCTAAATCAAACTTGTGGTCAGTTCTCTGATCCCTAAATGTAGAACTGGAAGAGACCTAGTTGGCAGTTTGCACACCCTTTATGTTCTGTCCTTGATCTTGAAAAATAAGAGGAATCAATATAGGCAAACGGAAAGTCTCTATAACTAGACCTTTTCCAAGGTTTAGTGTGTGTGTATATATATATATATATATATATATATGTATCTGTATGTGAAAAGTAATACCTAGTTTATATATATCTATATATAAAAAGCAATATCTCATTCCAAGGTCATAGGAAGACTTGTGTCATCTTACAGATCTAAAGGGTGCAGAGGTAGTCTTCAGTCCCCTATTGATATGGTTTGGCTGTGTCCTCAGGCAAATCTCATCTTGAATTGTAACTCCCACAATTTCCACGTGTTGTATGAGGAATAAGTGGGAGGTAACTGAATCACAGAGTGGGTCTTATCCTTGCTGTTCTCATGATAGTAAGTCTCACTTGATATGATGATTTTGAAAATGAGAGTTTCCCTGCACAAACTCTCTCTCTTCTCATCTACCATCGTGTGAGACATCTGTTTCACCTTCCACCATGACTGTGAGGCTCTTCAGTCACATGGAACTGTGAGTCCATTAAACCTTTTTCTTTTGTAAATTACCCAGTCTCGAGTAGGTCTTTATCAGTAGTGTGAAAATGGACTAATACACCCATACTCCCCTATTTAATTCAGTAAACTCCTTTAAAAATTGGATAAATCTTGGAAGATAACTGAACTACAAAAAAAAGTAACTAAATGAGGTATTTTTGCTAGATCATATTACAGTGGAACCAGGGCATTGTATTTTGACATTAATTTAATAAATGCATAATTTTTAGCTTAGTGAAAAATGATCGGTAACAGTGAATGAACAACTATATTCATTCAGTTTTACTCTAATGTCACCTCTTCTTTCTTTCTTTCTTTTTTTTTTTTTGACATGGGGTCTCACTGTGTTGCCCAGGCTTTAGTGCAGTGGCATGATCTCAACTCACTACAACCTCGACCTCCACCTCCTGGGGTCACGTGATCCTCCTACTTCAGTCTTCTGAGTAGCTGGGACTGCAGGCACACACCACCACGCTCAGCTAATTTTTTTCTATTTTTGGTAGACATGGGGTTTATTACTATGACATGACTTATTACTAGCATGCTAAAAGATTTGGTAATACACACACATTCCAGAGGGTCGGACATTAACCCTATGGAGATTCAGGGACCTGGCATATTTTAAAACTAAAAGGACACACCATTGTCAGGGGAAATGAAAGAGTCTCACTGAATGGTTATCAGTATCTGCTTTCTGGGCACTTTGGACATTTTGTGTCCAGGGACAATCAAGCAAGAAGGAAAGTCATTATTTCTCGCAGGTGCAATTGTCAGTTGACACTGATTGTTAGGTGGTATATTCTGCATGACAAATGTAGGGAAGAGTGCAGATAATCAGCTTGAGGAAGATTTCAATACTCCCTTTTCCCACCATGAATATAATTTAAAAAGCACAGCAACCTAGCTTAAGAAGATCATGGTGAACTGGGGCTCAAGTACCTGGGGGATAAGGCCCAGCTCACACTGGTGGGTAAATGACCAAGACCAAAAGAGGTAGTTGATGAGGAAAGGGAAGTCTAGAATGAACAGTGGAAGATGGCAATGCACATCAGTTAAGGTATCAAGATCAATTCCATTGGCAAGTCCTGAAGTTCATCCCTCTTTTAGATTTCCTATCAAGAGGAGATGTTCAAGGAAACCTTGAAGGAGCTGCTTCCCAAACATATATGGAGTAGATACAAGTAGCATAAGGGCTGGAAAGAGTTCAATATTGAAATGTGCCAATCCAGATCCAACTTCAAGAAAGAATGTGCTGCCTAACTCTGAGGAATGTGATCAACAGGCAAACTTCAGCTATCAACTTCTTCAGAGTTCGTCCTAGCAGCAAAGACTGACCCTGCCTAAAGTCACACTTTCTATCTTTATTTTTTTGAGACAGAGTTTTGTTCTTGTTGTCCAGGCTGGAGTGCAATGGTGCAATCTCAGCTCCCTGCAACCTCCGCCTCCCAGATTCAAGTGATTCTCCTGCCTCAGCCTCTCAAGTAGCTAAGATTACAGGCATGTGCCACCATGCCTGGCTAATTTTGTTATTTTTTGCGGAGACAGGGTTTCTCCATATTGGTCAGGCTGGTCTTGAACTCCTGACACTTTCTAAGGCAATCTTACATCCAGTGACTAAGAAAGGCATTTTTGGTTATTTGGTCCCATCTGGTAAAACTAATGGATGGCACTCCTCTGGAATATCTCCCAAAGTTGCCCTCGGCTTTGTCCAATTGCAGCACAACCTGGTGTCTTCCTATTCTGAGTTCGGCCCATTCCTTCTTCTTTTTAGAGGTGTAGATCTCTAATAAATATCTGGCACATCAATCTCCATCTCAGAATCAGGTTTCAGCTAACTCAACTGGTCATTTTTTTTATTACACTAGTAATAGAATAGAAACTTCAAGATCCCCCTTTCTATGAGGATAAGTATCAGAAATAAGATGGTAAATCTTCCATCTTATTTCTGATACTATAATTAGGTTCTAGGTGGAAGCATAGCAACCATTGGAATAAATCATCAACTTTCCTGTAAAATCTTGCCTTAATAAATAGCCCTTTGTAAAGTGGCTATTACTCATTTGTTCTAACTAAATGATTTGGAGACAATCATGAATAACTAATAATAAAACATGATTATAATTAGATTTCCAATTCTCTTTGTGCCTCTATAAAGATCTTTTATATTCCCCTCTCCCACTTTAATTCTCTCTCATACTAGAGCTGCTATGTTTCTATGTCTTTGGCATATGTTTAATGATTATAGCTTCAATATTTTTGAACTGAATAATGAAGCTTCATTGGACAATTGCTGCTAGTAACATATGTTTCATCTCTATGAACAATGCTGCTCACTGACTATACATTCCAATTTTATATGATTTTGAAAATTAAATCCACTGCAAATAACATGCTTTACAATGGAATATCTCATTTTAAAAGGAGAGTTGTTATCTATATCTGGAATGCTGGTTAATTGAACAATTAATATATCTATATTACTTTAATATCTATGTCATGGCTTTTGTTTGATCGCCTTTAAGTTCCTGTTTTCTTAATTCAACATTTATAATAGGTTCTATAAATACACATATTCATAGATATGAAGTTGATAATTAAGTTGTTTATCTTATATCATAACGCAATTGAATGACAAGTTCCCTCATTTCTAATACTGTGCCTTTTCCAGTATATAAACATGTATATATCTAACATGTGTCTTCTTTCATGAATAAATAGCTTGATTTTTAATTTTCATTGTATATATTGATGCATCATATATATAGATACACATCATATCTCTATATATTTATATATCTCAAATACATAAATATATACATATATATACACACACACACACAAAGTGTGTTCCTTTCTCTTTGAGACAGAGTAAACATGTTTACCAATACCAAATACAAAATAATATGTAACAAAAGCTTATTTGTCATTAGTAGGGCAACAACATGGCCAACTAGCTAAACACCCAGTTTTGTCTATAAAATATAATATCAATATCAAACTCTTAGGGAAAATGAAATTGTGAGTTTGTGATCAATTGTGAGTTACAATATCTGTCAATGTAAAATATACAATGGAGTACCATGGTTACATACATGTCTAAATGTATGTACAACTATTCACACACTCATGCACACAGCCCCCTTCCTACAGACACACAGCATGTATATGTTCTTCAAAAAGCTTTCTCTGGTTTCTCTGCTAGCTCCTCCACTATCTTACATAAATGAGTCATACGTAGAGCAGCTAGAGTGTTCCCAAAGGAATATCAATCAGATATATGATGACACATTCTGGCTGAAAGCCCTTGGATGATTGACTCTTGCAACTTAGAGTAAAATATAAACCCTTTTTCCAGTGTATTAGTTTGCTTGGCTTGCTATAACAAAGTACCACAGACTTGGAGGCTTAAACAACAAAAATTTATTTTCTTACATTTCAGGCAGCTAGAAGGCTGAGACCAAGTGTCAGCAGGACTGGTTTCTTCTGAGGCCTCTCTTCTTGGTCTGCAGATGGCCATCTTCATGCTCACGTGGAGTTCTGTGTGTGTGTGTGTGTGTGTGTGTGTGTGTATGTGTGTGTGTGTCCTTATTTCCTCTTCTCATAAGGACACCTGTCATATTGGATTAAGATCTTGTCTAATTACCTGATTTTAACTTAATTGCCTGTTTATAAACCCTGTCTGCAAATACTGTCATATTTTGAGGTACTGGGGTTTACGACGTCAACATATGAATTTGGAGGAACGCAGTTCAGCTCAAACATTCAGGATGCTAAGGTCTATGTGTGACCTATGTACTGTCTTATTAACCACTCTTTTCCTGGACCATTTTGCCCCCTAGCCATTCTGGTTCAGGCACTGGCAGCCTAAATATCTTTTCAGTTTCTCAAATAATCAAACCTCTTTCTACCTAGACATCATTTTCTCTGCCATAAAAGCTCTTCACACTGATTTTAACTTAGTGAGACTTGCTGTTTCTTGGCATTAAAATTTCAATTTAAATGTCACCTCTCAAGGTATAGCTTTTATAATAACAACTAAAGTAGAAATCACTATCTATTAAACACTAATTTTTCATGTAACACATATTAATATCTGAAATTTTCCTTTATAGTTATCTGTTCAATTTGCTCTTTCCAATTAAATGTAAAGAGAGGGACAGAGGAAAAAAGAGAGGGAGAGAGAGAGAAAGGGAGGGAGGGAGAGAAAGAGACAGGCAAATTTTCTTATGTACATGACTGAATTCTTAGTGAACAGAGAAATCGCTGGCACATAGAAGGCAGGTAGCAAGTACCTACCCATTTTGTGACTTAACAAATAAATACATAAATAAATATATTTAATTAAAATAGATCATCTCAGTTAAGAAATATATTGAAAATTATGTTTAATTTTTAATTAGGAAGTCATCATTTAAGAGAAAAAATATACAACAACTTTTTTATATATTTTATATTTTAAAATTAGTCCCCAATCAGAATTACAATATCTTAATGAATTAAGTTGGTCAGGTGTTATTTTCTCTATTTAAAAGCAAAGCTGAGATTTACAGATTTCAAGTTAAGTGTCAATGACCATAAATTAAATTGGCAGAAGATTCAGGACTTAAAATTTCCATGCTATGCTTCAAAATTGAATGCTTATTGCACTGCCAGATATACTTCCTTATATATATGAAGAGACAGTTACTTTCTAAGCAATATTGCTGCATCTTGACAATGGATTTAAATAAAAAGATTTTGCTTTTTATTGCTGATTTCAGAGGAATAGTAGTATGAGATACAGACTTGGAAGGAAGGGGTAGCTTTCACATCACTGAGGTTGGCATGAAATGATTGGGGGAGGGGTGTTAACATTCTTTAATACTCATTCATTTAATTCACCTGTATAATTTATTTCCTATATTAGACTCCATGAATACATTTATAACGTATATAGATCTAACCTACAAGTAGCTGACATTGGAAGCACTATAATAAGACAAGCCATAGATTTGTCGTTAATTGAAGGACAATTGAAGAAGGATAATAGAAGAAATTGAAAGTTCACTAATATGAGATAATAAAAAGTCATTCATCTCCCAATGAAGCCAATGTCAGACAGATTTTCTGACAACTCTTTCAATTCTTAGATACCTGCAGTGTGTGTTCTTTGATTCCAGCATAGATAGTTATTGGCCTAGTCATAGTTAAATTTTGTAGAACCTGAGATGTATGTTAGGATATTAATCTTGAACATTTACAAATTTGGTGTACTTCAGTTATTAAGAAGATATAAATATTCTCAGAATGTTAAAAGTTATTGTTTATAGAAACACTGAGATACATTCTTGTCATTTTGTTTTTGTTTTCCTAAAAAATATAATCCCCTTTCCATGAAACTAAGTCAATTTGAATATCTTTAATCTTTTTCCATGTCTAGTAGCCTCTCTTTGAGTAAGAACACAAGCAAACTAGTTTTTGGTTTTGTATCTTAAGATGTATGTACTTAAACTTCAATTCCAAAATCTGTGTCTAGGTCATCCAGCATTTATTAAAATCCTAAAAGACAAGCTTATTAAAACCACCATTTTCATGTCGTTTTGTTAAATCAAAAAGCTGGTATATTAGGCCAAGTACACACTGCTATAAAGAAATATCCAAGACTGGGTAATTTATAAAGAAAAGAGGTTTAATCAGCTCGCTGTTCCACATGGCTGGGTAGGCTTCAGGAAATCTAAAATTATGCCAGAAGTTGAAGGAGAAGCAAGCACGTCGTACATGGTGGCAGGCAAGAGAGAGCATATAAAGGAGGAACTGTCAAGCAATTCTAAAACCATCAGATCTTATGAGAACTCACTCACTATCATGAAAACAGCATGGGGGCAACCACTGTCATGATCCAATCACCTCCCACCAGGTCTCTCCCTAAACGTGTGGGGATCATGAAGATTAAAATTCAAGATGAGATTTGTGTAGGGATACAGATCCAAACCATATCCTGTCTTTTTAAATAAAGAAATATTGATGAATATGCATTTTTAATTAAAAACATATATAAACCCAAACTTTAAAATTTGTTTTAACATTCATATCCAAACACAAGTTTACATATGATTTCTTAGCTTTTCTAGTCCATACTTAGTCTACTGATTCATAAAGGATTTCTTCATATACTAATTTTATTTTTATATAGATATTTAAATTTCAAAATAAACACTTAGATCCTTGCTTGAATCAGCATCCTCTATACAATTACAATCTAATTATTAAAATATATTCAGTAATTTTATTTTACTCCTCCAATTCTATTTGTTAAAATTTCTCCTGCGATTTCACCAAATTATCAGGCAAAAAGTGCATTTCTACCCTAAGATTTGTTTGTGTATATTGATCTCCCATCATTGTCACTATTTATATTTTTCCCTTAAGATTTTTCTACAACAGTTGGCAATGTTTATCAACAACACAAAATTGTCAACATGACAGAAAGGCTGTCTCCACCTAGGATTAGATGCAGCTATGGCAGAAAGACTATAAACTGTGCAGGCAACTGGATGATGTACCAACTGGGAAATTCAAATAACAAATTATTAAAATCTATCAGGAGATAAACACTTCTAAAATGTGCACATAAATATGGCTATTCTGATTAAAATAAGTGACTGAAAATATTGTCCAGTAAACCAAAAATGTCTTTTTAGAATAAAGAATAATTAGAAATGCAAAGCAACTTTTAATGTTAATTCTATTTTCACTGTAAATTGTACACAGGAAATAGGTATTGCTGACTGAAGTCTATATAATATAGGTACATGCAGCAAGATAGCTGGCACGTCACCTGGAAAGGGATTAGTCACATTTCCCTAGTAGATTCCCTGTGAACCATGGTTTGGGCTTCATCTTTATAAGCCCATAAATTCAATAAAAGAAGACCTAGGAGTATATAAGTGTAATAATAATAATTATGTGATAATTATTAAGCCTATTGAGAACCACTTCCTGATAAACACATTCACTCAAAAAATGGTGCATGTGAAAAGACAAGTGTTGATGAAGATGTGGAGAAATTGGAACCCTAGGCCAGGCACGGTGACTGATGCCTGTAATCCCAGCACCTTGAGAGGCTGAGGTTGGAGGATCATGAGGCCAGGAGTTCAAGATCAGCCTGGTCAACATGGTGAAACCCAGGCTCTACTGAAAATACAAAAATTAGCATGCTGGTGGTGGTGGGTCCCTGTAATCCCAGCTACTCCAGAGGCTGAGGCAGAGAATTGTTTGAATATGGGAGGTGGAGGTTGCAGTGAGCAGAGATCATGCCACTGCACTCCAGCCTGGGTGACAGAGTCAGACTCTGTTTAAAAAAAAGAAAAGAAAAGAAAAAAAAAATGAAATTTAAACCCTATACACTGTTGGTGGGAACATAAAATTTTGTAGCTATTAATGGAAAACAGTATGGGGGTTGTTCTAAAACTGATAAATGGAACCTATCATATGATCTACCAATCTTACTGCTGGATATATATCCAAAATAATTTACATGAGGATCTTGAAGAGATATTAGTACTCCTATGTTCATTGCAACACTATTCACAATAGTTAATATGTCATTACAATTTAAATGTCCATGGACTGATAAATTGATTAAAAACATGTGATGTATACATATAATGGAATATTATTCCACCTTAAAAAGAAGAAATCTTGCAACATGTAAAACAGGGATGAACCTTTTGGATATTATGCAATGTTTGTCCAAGTTATCCAGTCTATAGCATTTGTTATAGCAGCCTGAATTGACTGAAACTTAGGTTGATAAAACTACTCAACTGAAAACATATATTACCTTCCTATGGAAAAAGCTTCAAGACTAGAGGTCAGATCCATGAACCATAGATAATCTTTGGACTTTACAACCTAATGTTACCTGTTTAGCTGAATTTCAGAATTGTTTAGGACTTAGGACTTTTTTAAATCCTTCTCATATTTCTCTTTATGAATGGAAATGTCTATAACTTGTGTCTTATGCCTGTCCTATTAGTGTACTTTGGGAGTAGATAATTTATTATCTAATTTAACAGGTCCACAGATAAAGAGAAATTTTGCTCCAGAATGTTTTTGAAATGCGGAGATTAGATTTGGAATCTTTGAGTTGATGCTTTAATGGGTTGATATTTTTGGAGATGTTGGGAATAAGTAAATGTATTTTCCAGGTGGGGTTGATGTGAATCTTTGAGCATGAGTGTAATGTAGTAGGCAGAAAAATACATCCCCTCCCTCAAGATGCCTATTTCCCAATCCCAACAATCTGTGAATTTGTTATTTTATAAGGCAAAACAGATTTGCAGATATAGTTAAGACTCTTTAATATGAGGAATCATTTCGAGTTATTTGAGTGCATCCAATGTAACTAAAAACATCCTGATAACGGGTAGGTGGAGTATCCGCATCAGAGGAGGTGACCATGGAAGCCAGGGTCAGACGGAAGAGCGTTTTGAAGCTACTGTACTGCTAGATTTAAAGATGGATGGAGTCCCAACCAAGGAGTCCAGGCAGTCTCTAGGGGCTGGAAAAGTCAAGTTAACTTCTCCCCCTACAACCTCTATTGGGAATCTAGTCCTTTCAAAAATTCTTGATAATGGTCAGTAAGGCCATTTCAGACTTCTGACCTCTGGAACCTTAAAATAACATGTTTGTTTGTTTGTTTCAAGGAAGACGTTTCCCAGAGTGCATTGAGAGAAAACTTGTTCTGTAAAAATTAGAAATCCTCAAAAAAATGTGGGTTTTAAAAATTTTTTTTTCATTTTTTAACTTTTGGATTAAATAATTTGGACAAATGCCTAAGTGGGCTAATTAACTACAAGTCTCGTCCTCAAATTTAACAACCACTCTTCTATGAATCTCAGTGATGGTTTTGATATCTTGCTTGAACGTATTTTAATAGACTACACTTTTTTCTTTCTGATATTCTTGCAACTAATAATATAACAAATACACATTTTACAATTCTTAAAATTCAGCTGTGTTGGAGTATCCTTCTAGAACATTTCACTACAGAGATCTAGTATCAGAAAAAAGGGATGCTGAAATTTTTTCTTACCAATTTTTCCACCAATCATTCTTTTAATAATGGATAATTTAATACATAGCTAGTACTACCTAGTGTCAAAAGCTTTACAACTTATTTGTGTTGTTTTCATTCCACAGACCACCTGAAGTGACTACTCAAGCAGAAGCAAAAAGAGGTTTTCATTGCTTATTATAACTTTCTAAAACATAATCTCTTTAGTACTATTTACCCTCTATTATTTAAATTATTCACTGTATTATTACTCTAAATTAGATAAATTCTTATTTTTATAAGCTATCACAAAAAAATTATATTCTTTTTCAAGCTTCAGATTAAAATAAAATTTGATTTATACATCCACATGCTCAATTAGTAAAATTCAATTTAGAGTTAAATAAATCGATTTTATGTTTTAATCTTATAAACATAAATAATCTTATAATCTTATTTATTCAGAGCAGAGAAGCAATTGTAGAACAAAAATTATTTTGCAAAAAAAAAGTTTATTTTAACTAATTTATATGATCAAGTTCTTTTAATTCATCTAATTGTGCTATTTAGGTTTTCAAAATCAACTACATACCAAGCAGAGTGAATGATTCATACAGGTTTAGACATTACTCTAGGAGGCAAATTGTTTTTCAACCATTTTGTTTTCTTTTGTTTGAAAAGAAAAAAAAAATCTTCTGAAAAGAAAAGTGTCATTAGTTTTTGAGTCTTCCTTACTATAAATAAATATTAACACCAAAACACATTAAAGTGTAAATGTGGTATTTATTTTTTGATGTACTGGTTAATTTTGTTTCACCTTTCAAGCTATCAGAAAGGTAAATTGCCTCAATGATCAGCATACATATACAAGTTATTTTTCTATTAAAATAAAATTAGGTCTGTCATTTTTAAATGTCTATTCCATGTATTACACTTAATTTTTTTTTTTTTTAATATGTTTCCAGTGCTACTGACATGTAAGGTATTCTACCTGGTTTTATAGAAAGAGTTGTTAAAAACTATAATTTTTAAAGCAGATTTTTTTTCTATTCAAGTTGGTGTATCAATAATCTGGCTTTCCCTGAACAGTCTAAAGTTATCTCCAAATTCATTATTCTTAGTTCTCAATTTGACCATTCATAATCCCGTTTTCTTCCCATCTATCATTGAGCATAGCAGTTCAAGCTTGTATTGACATTTTAATTTTTACATATATACTTGGTCTAAGCAACTAGATATTAAGCTAGATATTTAATTATTTTAGCATAAATCTTAGCTATTATGAGTTTGTCTCTTTAATGATCTTATCTAAATAATACATCGTTGCTACAAATAAAGTATTCACTAAATTGCCAAGTGCAGTGATCGTTATTCATTTCTACTTTAGATTTATCTTCCTCTGATATTTTGTCAAGTAGTCATGTGTCCAAAACTGGGGCATAAGAACTTCCAGAGGTCATGTGTTGAGCCACAGGATCAACGTGGTCCAATATTACTTGTCCATCAAACTTTGCGGAAAATCTTAATATATTAGTAAACTATTTTCAATATTTAAACAGATCTGCACATAATATTGGATAGAAAGAAAGATTCTCATTACTTTTAAAGATAAATTAATTCGGTAAATAATTTACTTGTGATTGTCTTTACATTTCATCAATAATCATTCTGTCTTCCTCCCAAAATAATTCTATATAATTAAGGACACTATACATTGTGAAACTTTCTCCCTTCTTACTCTTAGTATATAACTTAGTACTCGTTCTGTTGCCTTTCACATTTTTTGTTTTGGTTAATTTTTGTTCTCAGCTTTATTTTCCTTACCTATCTTTTATGTCTTATTTCTGTACTTCTTATCCTAAATATTTTATGGATAACATGTTTGAGTGTTGTTAGAATTGAGTGGAACTCTATTCCAATAAGGTACACATTCTGCATTGAAAAAAATCCCCAAGGGTTATAAATTAATTGGGCCTTTTTCTTTTTGATGTTGACAGGATATAACCTAATATGAAGACTGTTGACAATAACAGAAAAATGTATCATTAAGCATTTGATATTTGTGATGTTTGTAGAATTAGTCAGTGTAACTAGTAATAGCTACCACCGCAGACAGCTCCAAAATTTCAAGGACTTAACAAAACAAAGATTTATTTTCACCCACACAAAATCTAAAGCAGATAAATCAGCCATGTATAATCTTGTTGCTCCTCTTTCTGGGAAATGAGAGTTCCAAAGTAACTTATATCTGAGAAAGAGAGAAAGGAGAAATTTTTGGCCTAGAATAAACATATTTTATTTTGACTGGGTAGATGAGTAATACAGACTCAAGCTTAGTGAAAAGGAAGCGAGGAAACATAAATGCACACATGTGGATGTTTGGGAAATATTAGCTATATGCTCTGGCTTCATTAGTAGACCAAGATCCAAATTGATTTAATATCAATGATTAAATTTATTATGAGACCATCCAATGCTTTCGAATCTATTGGAATATAATAGCTCAATTTATACAATTTATCAAATATGTTTAATATATGTTACAGTTTTAAGTACACTAAAATGGCAGAAGTTAATTCAACCTCGAATTCTCATATTTTTAGTATTTTATTATCATGGAACTCAGGCTGTTGGCTGCAGGCTTTGCTTTCATTTGTTCCCTGTTATACCTCTCCTAA
Organism: Aotus nancymaae; assembly: GCF_030222135.1. Classification (NCBI taxonomy): domain Eukaryota; kingdom Metazoa; phylum Chordata; class Mammalia; order Primates; family Aotidae; genus Aotus; species Aotus nancymaae. Next base: position 3,807,282 of record NW_026988435.1, read on the forward strand.
GCACTTGGCAAATGTGATTCTTCTGTGCAATACAGAGTGAGGTCAGGGCTTGAAGTGGGTGTTGCCAGTTAGTGCTTTGAATTGTTTTGGCTGCAAATATAAAATGACTAACAGCAAATTTCAGATATCTAAGAAGCATATTTATGAACCGTATCTTACATTAATAATTTCTATAGCATATTGATAAAGTCCTAACGACTCTATATAGTAGCTCCTCCTCTCTTGTGTTTTCTTCCCTCAAATTTACCATACCTTAGGGCTGCTATCTGCTCAGGGAAGGAAGGGCTTTTTTCTCACAATATTTGTAAAAGAAAATCTAAGCAACTTTCTTTATTACCCATCTATTTATTTAATTCCTTTTCTGTCTCTCTCTAAGGTAAGTATCAACAGTGCTCATGAAGCTTCTTTTTTAAGATAAAAAATGAGTTTCTACGTTATTCTTTCAAATTACAGGGACTTTGCTCTCATAGCATACCATGCAGTGGGACATCTTGGATTAGAATCTTCATGGGGAAAGGTAATTTGCTGCAAGGAAATAATATAACATTTTTTCTAGTTGATATCAATTCAACTTTTCACAATATATGATAAAATGTGATGTAAAGTTTCAACAGTGCTATTTCTCACTTTTGAATCAGACATAAAAATAAGATCAGGAAAATGTGATGTCAACTTTCATGCTTCTAGCAAAATGAGAATGAAAAAGAGTGTAATGAGCATAGGTATCAATCTTTTTTTAAATTTGAAGGGCAATATGTTTGAATCTTTCCAAAGGCAGGGTTTGTGGTATTGAAAATACTTGAGTTCCACAAAATATTTCTCATTCAATAATTATGCTTCTTTTATATATATAAGCCCCAATTATGCAGACAGAAATAAAGTTTTGTGATTAGTTCGTACAAAACTTACTGATAAATATCAAAAGTGTTTCTTTTTGCTTTATGAAAAAATACTGGACTTGATTACATGTAATTTAAGGAATTTGTATGCAATAAAGGCAACTGTAGAGATATGGCATATTAAAAGAAAACACTTCAGCTGATAATTGCTAGGAAGTTTTTAAAAAATCCTTTAAAGTAGGAAAAAGAGAGAAAACCTCGGATAAATACAGTTAATGCACAAGAACAAACAATTCACTGAAGGGGAAATCTGAAGTGCAGGTAACCACAGTCATGCACTGCTTAACAAAAGGAGTAAGTTCTGAAAATGTGTCTTTAGGTGATTTCATTGCATGAATATCATGAAATGTACTTACAGAAACCTAAAGGGTATAGCCTATTATACGCCTCGGCTATATGATATAGCCTATTGCTCCTGGGCTACAAACCTGTACAGCTTGTTACTATACTGAATACTCTAGGTGATTGTAACATGATGGGAAGTACCTGTGTATCCAAATACATGTAAAGGCTTAAAAAATGTACAGCAAAAATATAACAAAAACGATAAGAAATGGTACATCTGTATAGAGCACTTCCCATGAATGGAGCTTGGGGGATTGGAAATTGCTCTGGGTGGGTCACTGAGTGAGTAGTGAGTGAATATAAAGGCCTAAGACATTTCTCTACACTGCTGTAGACTTGATAAACACTGTACACTTAGGCTACACTAAATTTATAAAAATTATTTTTCTTTCTTCGATAATAAATTCACCTTATCTTATTGTAACTTTTTACTTCATTAACTTTATAATTTTAAACCTTTGAATCTTTTGAATGACACTTAGCTTAAAACATAAACAGGTTGTACAGCTGTACAAAAATAAGTTATTTTAAATTCTTATTCTATAAGCGTTTTTGATTTTTAATCTTTTGTTTTTACTTAAAAACTTGTTTTAATGTCCACGTTAAGGCACAGACACACCCGTTAGTCGAGGCCTGCGCAGAGTCAGGTTCACCAACATCAGTGTCTTCCGCCTCCACGTCTTTTCTCACTGGAAGGTCTTCAGGAGCAGTGACACTCATGGAGCGGAGCGGCTTCTCCTGTGATAACAACGCCTCCTTCTGGAATACCTCCGGACGGACCTGCCTGAGGCTCTTCTGAGGGTGTCACCTTTTTTCAGAAATATCTCCATAACGGCTTTCTTGTTTTGTTTTTTTTTCTACCACAGGTTGGCTTGTACGCTGATAATGCACCATGAACATGTCTCTCTATTAATGAAAATCTTCTGGTGTTGGGTCCCAAGTTTTCAAAGTTTTTAACGAGCTTGCTGAGGTCCATCATATCTTTTGCTAAACTGTGAATTTTCTTGGGAATTCTCCTACAGCGTCCCTCTGCATTCCGGATCTAGCTTCATTAACTCATTAGACAATTCCTCAGGAATTACCTCTAGCAGCGCCTCAATGTCATCCTTTTCAACGCCTAGGTTAAAGTTGTTTGTCACTTCGACCACAGCCTTGTTGAATAATGTGTGGCACTAAGACGTTACTGTGGCTACCATATCTATAGGAGTTTTTCAGCTCCATTATAAACTTACGGGACCACCACTGTGTATGCAGTCAAGCGTCCTAAACGTCATTATATGGTGCACAACTGTATATACAGACAGGCTCCAACTCACTACCAGTAAACTATATTTAGTTAAAACGGCAAAGAAATAGAATTTATGGCAATTGACATGATAAAAATTGAATAATAAAAAGTTTTTGTTAGTGTGTAGAAAACAGAAACTAATTCCTGGTGAAGCGCACCAGTTCAGCTATTTTGGAGAAAAAAAAAAAAAAAAAAAAAACAGATACTATTTATTAACATTATGCATAGCCTGGAATCCCATAACTAGGTTATATGCCAGTAAAATCACACATGTAGTTTACAGGGAATGTGTAATTTTGCAGTAATGAGAAAATAGAGATAAGTTAGAAGACCGTAATTTAAGAATAGATAAGCAAGATCTGAGATGGTAGAATACTGTGCCATGATATGTTAGAATACTACTATGTGGCTGGAAATATTAAACATAGGTGATTAAAACAACATAGATATATATCTCTAAAGCATAGTATTGTGTACAAAATATGAAGAGGTTGTAGAATGACTCGATCTCTCATACATTGATAAGTAAAATAATTCAGTCACTCTGGAAAAAAGTTTGGTAGTTTCTTATAAAAGGAAATTTTACTGCAAGATAGTAGTACTTCTACATATTTATTCTGGAGAAATTAACACACATGTTTACACAAAAATCAATATATAAATGTTCACAGAAATTTCAGCTTTAATAGCAAAGAAAGAAGCAATCTAAGTTATCTTCAAAAGATGAATAGACAAACTGTGATATATCCATATAATGGAATACAACTCAAAAATATAAAGGAACAAAATATTGATTCACACAATTTTGTAAATCTAACAGAATATTATATTGGAGAAAAAAAAAAGCCAATCTGAAAGATTAGCTATTGTGTGGTTTCTTTTATATAACTTTCTGCATGTGACAAAATTATAGTAATAGAAAGCATATTACTGTTTGGGAAGGATGTGATCATTAGGAAGCAAAAGGGAGCTTATTTGTGATGATGAAAAAGTTTTGTATCTATGGTAGTGGCTACAATAATTTACACGTGATAAAATTTCCTGAAATATACTGAAATAAAGAATGCAGGTAAACCTGGTAAAATCTGAATAAGGTGTGTAGTATAGTTAATATTATGAAAAATGTCAGATACCTTAGTTTGATGACATAGTTTCTTTTTTAAGACAATACCATTGGTGTAAACTAGAAAAATGGCACTAATACATTCTGTGTACTATTTTTGCCTGTTCTTTTTAGTCTAAAGTTATTTTAAAATGAAATTTTTAAATTTAAAAATAAAGAAAAAATAAAATTGGAAATTGGTACTACTAAATAAAATTTATAAATTGATTCAGGAAATCTGATCTATCTATATAATATACATATATATATAAATTTATAATTCTTTGAAGCAGGAACATAGTGTCCTAGTTTTTCTTACCATTTACCTAAGTAATTTTGTCTCTTCAGTCAAGTTTAAAAAATATAGATATATGTATATATTCAATGTTTTCTATTTTAATAAACATATATACATATATCTATTTAAATATAGAATAATTTGTTTTACCTTGAAATATAACATTGATTATAATTATTATCAGAGTTTTTTGTTTCTTCTAATATTTGAAGTTAGCCACATAATTTATTGGTTTTATTAATTTTGCATTAATTCTATTAGGGTCTATAAAAATCATAATTATTTCCCAAATATATCAATAATTTTAATCAATACTAATCTTTTTCAATATTTTAGAACTATTTTCTGTTTTAACTCATTAGCTGGTACTTTCAGAAAATGTAAAAGTGGCAAGATAGTAATGAAATAATACTAGAATATCTTATTCCAAATTCCACATTTCAACATTTATTTTTTGGAAATTTCTTTGAGTATATATAGAAATTCCTTATTAAAATTTTCCTTCAAGTTTCAATTCAAGATTACTTTTACTGAATGTCACTTATCTGATAAATAATGGTTATTGGAAATGCACCATGATTCAAATGTGTTACTTTACTATAAATTTATTTTAATTGTGATGGAACCATAAAACATGGCACTCAGCTTGTAAAACAATTGCCTCATGCACAGATTGTCCTTAGCATGAGGAAAATCAACCTGGCCATTGTATAACATATTCTAAAAAATATTGTAGTGAGTAAAGATCAGTCCATTAGAACAATAACATATCCATGCTGAGGCTGGGTATGGTGGCTCATGCTTGTAATCCTAGCACTTTGGGAGGCTGAGGCAAGTGGATCACTTGAAGTCAGGAGTTTGAGACCAGCCTAGCCAACATGGTGAAACCTGGTCTCTACTAAAAATGCAAAAATTAGCCAGATGTGGTGGCACATGCCTGTAGTCCCACCTACTTGGGAGGCTGAGGCAGGAGAATTGCTTTAACCCAGGAGGCAGAGGCTGCAGTGAGCCAAGATTGCACCACTGCATTCCAGCCTGGGAAACAGAGTGAGACTCGTTTAAAAAAAAATGTAAAAATACACAACTCTTTTCTAAAATTATTTTACAACCAAACAGGATTCTTGGAGATTCAGTCATCTCCACTGGATTAATAGCAAAATCTTTTGTTGGTATCTATACAAAGAATCATTTTACTTCTGTTGCAACATGGCCTCCATTAAGTTAACACTTATTCAATCTTGGTCATAATCTCCATTAGTAAAATTCCTACACTAAGTATTTTTGTCCTATATATTGATAACTATCCTCATAACAATTATTCACTGAATAATTAAATTATCAGAAAAAATATTGATTGACTACTTACTACAGATAAGTCACGGTACAGATTGGAAATTAAAGCAAAAGCAAAACAAAACAAATATAAAATGATAATTTTAAGTTGAAGAGCTCTGTTAAGTAGGGATATTAAAAATTAATAATTGCTACAATAGACATTAACAGTATTGAAGAGAGATTTGTTACTTAGACTAGGAGGTCAGAAACAAATAATGGTTAGAAATTGTGACCTGAGATAGGAACATGTTTCCTCTAGTGGAAATAGACATCATGGTGTTGAAGTATAGTTAAAAAAAAAAACAAAAAACGTGCAATGGTTTATATGCACGAGCACAGAAATTTGAGTTGTAAGGTTAATCATTAGGGTATACAGAATTAAGAAGGCAAGGTGACTGTTACAGAATGAAATGTGCAAACCAGGTTTTATTTATCCACAGATTGCTATACACAAGGTCTGTAAGCCAAGAATTTGAACAGAAAATATTGAGGGGGAAAGTACATCAGCTGTTAGCATCAGTGTAAGAGCCTGGAAACAAATCGAGACAGCGTAAACGACGGGACTTAAATTTTGAGTGGTTCAGATTATGAAAGAATCCTCAATCTCTGAAAAAACTGATGGAAATGGTATCACAACACTGAGAAGAGTATCACTTAGATTTTAGTGCCATGAAGTCAGTATATCATTTTCGTTTTGTTTGGAGTAGGACTGAGTTTAGATAGGTCAAAAACTGTTATTGAAGGTTATCAATTGCATCAATCAGAAGCTGACCAAATAAGCTCTCCCAAACTAAGTGGATTGTAGCTACAGAGATGTTCTCACATTCAAGGTCTGAAGAAGGTCTGTGATTTAAACTGGGATTGAGGAAGACTTTAAGTGAGGCCGTTGTTCTTCACAGCTTGGCTGTAACCTGTGGGTGAGATTTCATTCTGTTCCATGAGTCTCTCTCCTTTCTTGTGCAAGCAGCAACCTGGGGAAAGTTCATCTCACAGTGAACACCTGAAGCTCGAGAAGAAAAACAAATTGTGCAAGCACACGACCAGGCCCAACAACAATGGTAGAGGGGAGTGAATGTATGAGCTGAAAAACGATCCCATCTATCATACCAAGAATAAGAAAAACTGAAAGAGACATTGATTTACAGCCTTTAATACTGTTTTTGGTCAATTCTCAGAAATTAAATAGCTGAAATATCTAAAGAAGCAGAATTGGAACTAGAAAGCAAAACCTATAGTCAGAATCTGGAAACAGTGATAAAAGTGTCACTCCAAAAGGCAATAAAATTGTGACAAAGCGTAATATAATGAAAGGGGAGAAAGTATTAATGGGAAGCATGTACATTAAAACTGAATGTCCTTGACTTGGTTTGGAAAAGATGATATGGGACTGGGGGAAAAAACATAAATAACTACTTCCAAATTGTTGTTCATTTGTCAAACATTTTAGAATCTGAACATCTGACAATAGTTTAGAATGTGGAGCATTAACGTCTCTGTTGTGAAATCAGGCAAAGGACAAGAATTCAGAATGTAGCAGCAATATACCATGGAACCAGAAAACAATGACTGTAATTTATACTTTCCCTCCTATTGTGTCTTATCAAGTAATCATGGGTTTTCTTGTATTTTTTAGGTATTTTAAAGAATCACTATAGTATTTCTGTGATGCCATTACAGATACATGAAAAGTACTTAAGACTATGGACCCAAGTTGGAAGGCAAGATGGAGAAAATAAAGATGCTTGCTTTTCAATGTGGTATAACCAGTGATAATTACCTTTCATAATAAAATTCCTGCTATTGTGATTATTATTTTGTTTGTCCTGTTAAAAAAAAATTTACAGAAGAAATAAGTTAGTTCACTTAGCTTGATAGCAAGACCCTAGTTACTATGGGAAACAATTAATTATACCCCAAATGTAATGGGCCACAGGAAAAAAAGTATTTTGTAAAATCATATGATTTTATAGTAATAAATATACCTTACTAAATAGCAGTAATTAACTTTTCCTGTCTAAATTTTGCAATATTATGATAGTAAAAGGAATGACAAATCCACACAGAAACGTGAAAGCAGACTTAAAAAACACTCAAGGGGTAGATATATATTATATCTTAAGCTAGTGATAAGCTTGAACAGAAAAAAATGAATCAGTGGCATATTGCTATAAGAACAATTTCTTAATGCAGTAGCTGCTGCTACCAAGCCAATGAGATGCAGTTCAAAATTATTAAACTTATCATACATAATTCAAAATTACACTAAATTCAGCAGCATATGAATTTAAAGAGTTATATAATTTTGTCAGCTAGCTGTGACTCCAGATGTTAGACCAGTGAGACTGACCATACCTTTTAAAGTGAATAGGCAAACGTATCCAGGTTTACTTGGAGTTCTTTACAATAAGCAAAAGAAATACAACTTACTGAACAGTGGAATTAAAGAAAGGGGAACGATCACATATTTATAATTGCCTCATTTTTCAAAACGGAATAGACTGTGATAATTGGATACCAACTTGCATTTGATTTAATACAAAGGTCTTCTATTAAGTATGAATTAATGGGGTGATTTTGTTTTAGTGAAAGGACAGATAAGTTGAACAAATAAAGTATAACAGTGAGAGAAAACATATCATCCTTTTTTTTTTTAATTACAGATGTGTAATGGTAAAAATCAAGGTACTCAATGTTTTACTTTAGTCATTAGGCTCAATGTTTACTATACAAATACTCTCTCTGCTGGTCGTAAATAGAGTAACTTAGTGTTAAAGAATAAATTTAATGAGTGAATGAAATTTATATGACAGACTGTATCTAATTGAATGTATTACCAGCCGTCCATTTACTGTTCACTTGGCATGTAATCATGGTTAAATAATACACTGTTATTCTTATTATGTTTATGTTTGTGAATGTACTATGAGATTTCTCTGTTCATAAACCTTTATATGATGCAGTAATGGGCTATCTAATAAATATTATACATTTGTTTTTCTTATTAAATATTTTATAACTAAATTTCAGTATGTACTTTTAGTAAACTGGCATCTATAAATTTAACTATCATCTAGAAATGATTTAATCAATGAAAAATATTGAAGATTGTATATTTCTTTTGTTAATGTTATGATTTAGGAACCTAAAAATACTATAAAGTACTGAAGTGGTGATTTATTTCCAGTTAAGAAACTGAAGTCACAATGTTATTACTACATAGCTACATGACCATTTATCACTACATAATTAAGTGGATAGCATTTTTTATTTACAATTATTTTCTTTCTACCATTAAGTTGTCACATTAAGAAATTTAATAAACCCTTGCTAAATGTTCAATATTGTTATTATCACATTATAGAGGAGTAAAATAGTAAAAGAAGTCATTTTTTCAATAAATTGTAAAATAATTAGTGTTAAAAAGTTAAGTACTATTGTTTCTATTATAACATGCCTTTGCCGATTCAGAAGTCAATCTAATCCACTAATTTTCTTTTGTCTGCAATTTCTACTACAATGCCTGATTTTGTTTGCTGAAATTTTCTTTCACATATATGCACACCCTGTACATTACACATGATACAAAGCTACTAAGAATAAAATGTGAAATTATGCAGAAATTTTCCTCATTTTTCCCTCAATGAGTGAGCCATTGATTGGATTTTCAGGTTAATTCCATTTGGCTTCATTTTAGTGGGTCATTATTGCCAGTTCTGTCAATAATTTCAGCATCATTACCCCACTGTTCTATTCAATGCTTCTACAACCCTGAAAATGCTTATTACCATCCTGCTAGTAAATGTGTATAGATTTTTCAAACAGAAGATTGTCTCTGCTTCCCCCAATATTTCTCTAGTATTTTCTTTCATTAATTCCCTGGAGATATTAAATATTGGGGTTTCTGCTCATGTTTGAATTTAAACATTTTAAATCTGATTCAATAGGAGAGTTTTATAAAATTGGAGAACCCGTGTTACTCTTTTAATAATCACTCAAGTTTTCTATTTAATAGTGTTCCAAGGTTTCATATATTAAATGTCAGTAACCAGCACCAAAGTGCAGCAAGTTCACGTTGAACCTCAAAAGATACATTGATGTTTCAATAATAACAATTCGAAACTTCCTGATAACCTCAAATCTTATGTAAAAATAAGGTCTTCCTTGAATGTACTATTCAATTACTGACTCAGTCCCCGCGGATATACTGGGTTGAAGTATTTGAAATTAGTGTGTGTACATCTCTGTGTGTTTATGTATGAGCGTGTGTATCTGTGATCACAAACACACATATCCAGCTAGTAATCAGGTGGTGGATATAGATACACAACATATAACATAACTGCCAATTGTGATAATATAATAAGTTGAACAAAATAGTTTATTTCATATGATCTATGAAATGAGGAATTTAAAATATGTTCTATTTAATAATCAAGAAATATTTGTTGAATTAATGGTTAACTGCAGTCATCTATAAAATTATGACTGAATTGTATTACTTTAGATACGTGTCTCTTTATATTTGGATTACCAAAAATCCTACAGTGTAGTAAGGGGACCCTCCTTCATGGTTAAAGTTACCAGGCAGGTTTTCTTAGCCCTAGGCATTACTTATTATTTTCACGTATAATGGAGACCTCAATTTTCAAATAAGATTTTTTTTTTAAAGAAAAGCTAATTATGTCTTTTAAAGGACATAAGCAAAAACCTTTTACCTGTGAAGATGGCTCCAAAGGTAACTGTAAAACTTAGTCCATTTGAAATGACTTACAAGAGCCCCTTTTAAATTTTAAACATCCTGTTTGATAAAAAGACACACAGAGTGCTCACCCTTATAATCAACTGAGACTAGGTTCAAAATGTCTTTCAAGCATATAGAAAAAAAATATTGCCCCTTCCCACAAGGGAAAGAATTAATATTCCCCACTCCCATCCATTCAACCAGGGTATTGATTTTACTAAAAACTGGAACAAAAGGATCTCCCAAGAATCAATTACAACCAAAAATAGAAAGACCCCTCTCAGGTATGTTAAAAAGCACACTCTGAATGAAGAGACCCCCCTAAGAGGCTTTGTGTGAGCGACAATGCTGTTTATTCACTCAGGCATGGATGGGTTGAGGCTGAAAATGGAGACAGCAGAAGATGGATGATAGGAGTTGGTTTTGTAGGTTTGGCATAAACAGTGGTAAACAGAAGTAACTTGAGGGCAGTTTTTTGCAAGCTGGGAGGGGACTGTAGGTTTGCAAGCTGGGAGGGGGTTATAGGGTGTGGAGTCATGAGGTTGGCCAAGGTCGGTTACAAAGTCCAATGGCCTTGTCAATTGAGGCCGGAATAAGAAACAATAGAAGAATGTCTCAAGTTAGTTAGGCACTGCAGGGTTGATTGTTTCTTCCAGGAACTCATCTGGGGTATTCATGTAGGTCACAGAGGTTACCACGCCATTCACGGTGTGGTCAGACCTTACAAGGTGTTCAGCACTCCCACTGCTGTTAAACTTCAGGAAATAACTAGTTGTGTACATCTATCCAAGATTAAACCTATTTCTTATGCGTCACAGGCACAAAAGGAAGACACCATGACCTATATCTGTGAAATCTGGAAGACCTCCCTTACCCATTTAAAAGAATCAACACAGCCAGAAATAGTAATGTGAGGCTGTGAATATGAATAGAAGCATTAATTGTTCTCTTCTTTCTAATTGCAATACTTCTTTTCTGTTGCTTTGGCCAACTGCCTCCTCCTGAGAAACATCTCTTTTGTCCTTGTTGAGGACAGACGCCACTCCAAAGCCCAACCGGGCACCATGCTGCCACTGTTAATCCTGTTTGGTCAACCAGTTACCCTGATGTATTGTGAGTAGGAAAAATTCTATAGAAAGCATTTCAAAACTTAGAGTGGTAGGGAATCATCTTCGTAGTTGCTAGATTTGTCATCAACATTTCAGGATAAAAAGTTCTACCTTCTGGCCCATCCAAAAAATCTTATGGTCATCTCCCCAGACCTCCTAACTGACCATAGCAATCTCAAAGTACCCAGACTCTTACTTGTTAGGTGAAATTTTCCCCAGCTTAACCAATTCCACCTGAACCCAGCCCCACCACTGCTACCTTGACTTGGGAATTTGCATATCTGTGTCTCCACTGCACTTACGATTCTATCTTTTACACACACCATTTTTTAAATGACACAAAAGTGAAAGTTTCCCTGTGATGCTTTAATTCAACTCTAATTGCCAAGATCCCAAGGCCACAGCAAAGTAAATGGATTCTACTTTGAAAAGACCATATATGGTGCCTTATCCTGGACCAAAACACACAATGGAAAAAACCAACTGCCTAATCTGGGGGTGGAAGTACCACCCCCTTACGGAAAACAAAGATTACTCAACCAGTCGCATTAAAATAGGGGAAGAAAATTAATATAGACCTAACTTGGCAGTGAAGAATAGACGTCACACACCATCAGATCTCTAATTGTGCCCCCACTGGCCTCATTTTTGTCTGTGGCCATGAATGGAAAAAAGTTCACACCCTGTAACCACTCGACTTACAAGGGAACCACCTGTTCTTTTAGGAATAGCCTTCTCTTAAATATCGAACTTGGAACAGGGGTAAATGTATGTTGGCCACGCTTCTCCCTGTTGGGATCATGGTCTATAACTCCATAAAACCTAGGAATACCAAACATAAATGAGCAGTAGGATCAATTCTGGTGGGAATCAGGGTTTCAACAGGACTAAAAACACTCTGAGGTGGCTTTGCCTATCATGGGTCAATCCTAGGAATCTTGACTGAAACTATAGATTTCTTAGTCACCAAGCACAGACCAGCACTAAAGGGAATTTAAGATTCTCTAGACTCTTTGGGAAATGTAATTCTCAATAACAGACTAACAATGGGTTATTTACAAGCTACACAAGGTAGAGTCTGTGCAGTTATGAATAAAACCTGCTGCATACATATTAACAACCCGACAGGTTGAGATTAACATTCAAATGATCTGTGAACAAGCTACCTGATTACATAGATATAACCAGGCCCCAGATCCCAACTATATCTGTTCGACTATCAACCGTGCCCTCCCTTGGCTGGGTGCAGTGGCTCACGCTTGTAAGCCCAGCACTTTGGAAGGCCAAGGTGGGATGATCACTTTAACTTAGGAGTTTGAGACCAGCTTGGGCAACATAGCAAGATCCCATCTCTAAATAATTTTTTATGTGCCCTCCCAAGTCACAGCTTGTTTATACCTCTTCGAGGACCTTTGATTACTATCTTGTTATTAATGTTTGGTTATTGCTTGCTTAACCTTTTAGTAAAGTTTTTGTCTTCCATACAACAATTCCATGTAAAGACAGTGCTGCCACAAGGCTTTTAACTCATCCCATCAACAGACACCAAGAATAAAAGTATCCTGTCTTTGGGCCCCTTAGAGTTGGTATACAGAGATTTCTACTCCTCCAGTGCTAGGAAGGGCCTGTGACCATAAAATCAGCAGGAAGCAGTTACAGAAGATGGGCCTCCACCCTCCACAGCCCCCTTAAGTTTATGGAGGAATATCAAATCTCTGAGGGAGGAATGAGGTAGGAAGTAGGACTTAATTACAGATCAAATTAAAGACTGGCTATACAAAGGAAGAGACACCAAAAACAACTCTCCATGAGGCACATCCATCAGTGCCATGGCAGTTTACTACCGCTGTGGCAACTTCCAGAATGACTGTCCCTTTCCATGACAATGAACACAAAGTTACCACTCCTTTTCTAGAAATTTCTGAATAACGCACATCTTGATTTGCATGTAATTAAAGATGGATATAAATATGACTGCAACAGTGCCCCTAGGCAACTGCTCTCAATACATCACCTATGGGGTATCACTGCTCTGTAGGAGCAGTCACGCAGCTCTAACACTGTCACCGTAACAAAGCTGGTTTCTTCTTTTGCCAGCTCACTCCTGAATTCCTTCCTGGGCAAAGGCAATAACCCTCCCAGGTTAAGCTCTAATCTGGGGGCTTGTCTTCCCTTTGTCAACACCCTTCGATGTTTATCAAGGGGAAACAAAAAGATGTGCCAGTAAAGCAACTTGTACATGGATACTCATAATAGTTGAACCTGTAATACCCCAAACTGAAAACAGTCAAATGTCCAAGGGCATAAATAAACAAATTGCACTACGATAAATGGCATATATATAAAATGAAAACAAACAAAAGAATATACATACTGTATGATTCTATTTTTATGAAATTACACAAAAAAGAAAACAAATATATAATTACAGAAAACCACGCAGTGGTTCAGTGGTGGCGTGGGTTCAGTGGATGTAAGTGTGATTGACAGCCATGGGAGAAGCACATGTGCTGATGAATATGTTCTATATCTTAAATGAGGTGATGGTCATATGATTGTATACATGTGTCATATCTCATCAAACTGTATATTTCAAATAGGTGTGATATTAGTCTATTCTCATACTGTTATAAAGATACTACCTGAGACTGGGTAGTTTATAAAGGAAAGATGTTTAATTGACTCACAGTTCCACATGGCTGGAGAGACCTCAGGAAACTTACGATCATGGTGGAAGGTGAGGGGGAAGCGAGGCACGTCTTACATGGTGGCAGGAGAGAGAGAGAGAGCAAAACGGGAACTGCCAAACACTTTTAAAACCATCAGCCCTTGTGAGAACTCTCTCACTGTCATGAGGACAACATGGGGGAAACTGCCCTTGTGATCCAATCATTTTCCACCAGGTTCCTCCCTTGATACATGAGGATTACAATTTAAGATGAGACTTGGGTAGGGACACAGCCAAATCATATCTGGTGCATTTTATGATGAATAAATTATATGGCTCTCTCTCTCTATATATATAATGTACATAAAAGTACTGGAAGAAAATATGGGTATAAATAGAGGAAGAGATGAGCAGTTTTGTAACTGAGTTTTTTTTTGGAGAGTTGGTGAAGCATGGCTCCCCCAAGAGAATGCTGTGGATTCTTGGTCTCTGCTTTCTTAAGAATAAGAGAAGGGGCTGGGTGTGGTGACTCACGCCTGTAATCTCAGCACTTTGGGAGGCCGAGCCGGGTGGATCACGAGGTCAAGAGATCGAGACCATCCCAGTCAATATGGTGAAACCCTGTCTCTACTAAAAATACAAAAAACTAGCTGGGCATGGTGGTGCGTGTCTGTAATCCCAGCTACTCAGGAGGCTGAGGCAGGAGAATTGCCTGAACCCAGGAGGCGGAGGTTGCGGTGAGCCGAGATCGCGCCATTGCACTCCAGCCTGGGTAACAAGAGCAAGACTCCATCTCAAAAAAAAAAAAAAAATGAGTAAGAGAAGGGACCACTGCAGGTGTGCCGTATGCTCATAAAAGTAAAATATCAGACCAAAGAGGTGTTGCAGAAAGGTGATTTTATTTAGGTAGAGAAAAGAGAAGAAAAGGAGAAGAAGAGAAAGACTTCCAAGAAGAGTGTGGAAAGGGATTCCAGAGGGGAAATCCAGGAGGGGAAAGAGAGCTCCCACTATGTGGGAGGGGATTCCAGAGAACTGGAAATCCAGAGTGGGTGAATGAGCAGGGGAATTTATCCTGGGAGGAACTCCCACCTTCTCCAAGACGCTGCACCAATGAAAGGAGTTTCTTAGATCTACTGCTGGAGTGATTGACTTTTAGTTTCTTCCCGTGCCCACAAAATTCAAACATAAACTGTTAAATCTCCTGGATGGAGAGAGATGGGAGGGTGGCATGGCACTGGGAAATTCTTGCCCTTAAAACTATGCCCCTTGTGGACCTGGAAAGAGAACATATTCCCTCAATTATATTTGGATATTTTAGTACTTCTTCCTCAGTAATTGATAGAAAATTAGCCATAATAATATTAGTAAATTCACATATCGGTTAATCTCCACCAATAAAATTGGCTAAATTGACATCTATACTGCAATAAACAACTGTAACAATCTTTTTAACTACATACAAAATATCATGATGATAAACATGACGCTAGACCACAAAACACAGGCTAATAATTTTGAAAAGATTGAAATATCAGAGAGGATAATCTGTGCACAGAAAATAAGCTAGCAAATAATAATTTTAATAATTATTTTCTAAATAATATTTTTTTAGAAAAAGTGATAGTAAAGAAAGTATGTGAAAATTATATAACACGCTTAGTAAAAATTGGAAAAGGAAAACATACAAGTGAATTAGGAAATACTTTCAACTGAGTGATTATGAATACAAAAAATACAAAGAAACAGAATGTGTCCAATGAAGCTAAAGTAGTATTTGAAGAGAAATTACCCTGTTTAGATTTTTAAGAGAAATCAGTAATGTACATTTCCATATTAAGAACCACCAAATAGCAAATTACAATAAATTAGTTGTAAAAGGAAATACCAAAGAGAAGAGAAATCAATGAAACAGAAAATAAACAAGCCCAAATGTGTTTTTTGAAAAACAAATTAAAAAATCAAATAAGACCAATTAGTAATGAAGGTTTACAAACACACAACAGCAATATCAGAAAAGAAAGAATAAACAGTACAGGGTCTACAGATATTTAAAAGATAATAAGAACATACAATGAATAACTATTTGCAAATAGACTTGAAAACTTAGAAGAAAATGATAAATTCTTTGAGAAGCACAACTTACCAAAGATTACACAGTATAAAAAAGATAAAGAGCAAGCAAGCAAGCACCAAAACTGGGGCTTAGCCTGGGAGGGTTATTGGCTTTGCCCAGGAAGAAATTCAAGAGTGTGAAGGTGATACAATGAAACAGATTTTTTGAAACAGCAGTGTTAAAGCTGTGTGACTGCACCTGCATAGTCAGTGTGTTGAGAGATACAGCTCAGGGGCAGTGTTGCAGTCATATTCATACTCACCTTTAATTACATGCAAATCAAGATGTAGGTTATTCAGAAATTTCTAGAAAAGTGGTGATAACTTTTCATTTATTGTCATGGAAAAGTGCAGTAACTTCTAGATGTGGCCACAGCAATGATAAACTGTAACGGCACTGTTCAATGTGTCTCATGGAGAGTTGTTTTTGGTGTCTCTTCCCTATTTTCGCCAGTCTTTAATCTGGTCCACAGTTAAGTCTCACTTGCTACTTCCATGTTATTGTATAAGTATAGTGTATATTAATATTATAACATCAGTGGAAAAGTAAATTTTTAAAATATGTCAAGTTCTTTTTCAAACTGGTTGTGCCATTTTGATTTCCATCAAAAATGTGTGAGAGTACCCGTTGCTTCACATATTGACAAACATTTGGCATTATCAGCCTTTTAAATTTTGGCCAGCCTTATAGGTATATGGTGGTAACTCATGTGGATTTACTTTTTGTTTCTGTGTTACCTAGAATTGTTGAGAATTTTTATGCTTATTTTGGCCATTTGAATATCTTTTGTTAATTGTTCAACTGTATTGCTTATCTAATTGGATTGTTAAATTTTCATATGTAGGTAAGAGATATTTATACATTATTCATATTTATAGTACACCATATAAATATGACATATTTCATTATAAGTATATAAATTCACAGTAACACAAATATAATAATGTTGGCCAGGCACGGTGGCTCATGCCTGTAACCCCAGCACTTTGGGAGGCTAAAGTGGGTGGATCACCTGAGGACAGGAGTTCAAGACCAGCCTGACCAATATGGTGAAACCCCACCTCTACTAAAAATACAAAAAAAATTAGCTGAGTGTTATGGCATGTGCCTGTAGTCCCAGCAACTTAGGAGGCTGAGACAAAAGAAGTGCTTGAACTCGGGAGGCAGAGGTTGCAGTGAGCCAAGATTGTGCCATTGTACTCCAGCCTGGGAGACAGAGCAGGACTCTGTCTCAATAATAGTAATAATAATAATAATAATGTTACAAATTACTTTTATTCAGTATATCATTGTATTAGTTTGTCCTCATGCTGCTAATAAAGACATACCCAAGACTGGGTAATTTATAAAGGTAAGAGGTTTAATGGACTCACAGTTCCACAAGGCTGGGGAGGCCTCATAATCACGGTGGAAGGTGAATGAGGAGCAATGTCACATCTTTCTTGGAGGCAGGCAAGAGAGCATGTGCAGAGAAACTTTCCTTTATAAGACCATCAGATCTTGTGAGACATATTCACTATCATGATAACAGCATATGAAAGACCCACCCCCAAGATTCAATTACCTCCCAACTGCCCCTTCCATGGCACATGAGAATTATGGGAGCTACAATTCAAGATGGGACTTGGGTGGAAACACAGCCAAAATGTATAGATCATTTATATTTATATTAATTTATTATATCAGCTTGAGTTTCTTCCATGTTCTTGTCTCAAAAGTTGCATGGTTTCCCCCTGGTTTTGTTTATTCATTTGAATATATCACAACTTTTTCTTGTTGTTTAATTATACTTTAAGTTCTGTGATACATGTGCTGAACATGCGAGTTTGTTACATAGGTATACACGTGCCATGATGGTTTGCTGCACCCATCAACCCATCATCTACACTAGATATTTTTCCTAATGCTCTCCTTCCCCTTTCCCCCATCCCCAGACAGACCCTGGTATATGATGTTCCCCTCCCTGTGTCCATGTGTTCTTACTGTTCAACACCCACTTATGAGTGAGAACATGCAGTGTTTGGTTTTCTGTTCTTGTGTTACTTTGCTGAGAATGATGGTCTCCAGCTTCATCCATGTCCCTGCAAAGGACATGAACTCCTCTTTTTTATGGCTGCAGAGTATTCCATGGTGTACATGTGCCACATTTTCTTTATCCAGTCTCTCATTGATGGGCATTGGGTTGGTTCCAAGTCTTTGCTATTGTGAACAGTGCTGCAATAAACATGCATGTGCATGTGTCTTAATGTAGAATGATTTATACTCCTTTGGGTATATACACAGTAATGGGATTGCTGGGTCAAATGGTATTTCTGGTTCTAGATCCCTGAGGAATCGCCACACTGCCCTCCACAATGGTGAACTAATTTACACTCCCACCAACAGTATAAAAGTGTTCCTATTTTTGTTTTTATAATCCTTTTTCTATAATTTAGCTGTTTATCATTTCAATATCGTAGTGGTTGCAGTAGACATTAGAGTATGTTTCCTTAAATTATTACACTGTAGTTTGTGTTAATATTATTCTACATAATATGTTTTTAACTTTACATAAAATATGAAAAATTTTCAATAGTATAGTTTCATTCATCTATTTTTGTCTTTTGTGTTATCATTATTGTGAATTACATGGATACGCATATAAATCGCAGAATGATGTCACAATTTTTCTTTTAAAAACTCATGTTCTTTAAAAATATGAGAAGAAAAATAAGCAGGCATATTTATCTTCATATTTTTCATTTTTTGTTGTTCATTACTTTCTGAAGACTTGAATTTCCACCTTTTGTCATTGCATTTCAGGATAAGGATGATATGTTATGTTTTCCTGGTGCAGAACTAGTGACGATAAATTCTTTTAGTCTTTTTTAACTAAAATTTTTTTAGTTTCCTTTCATTTTTGATGTATACACCAAGTATGTATCAAATTATGGGACAACAAATTTCTCATGTTCCATCTTTGAAACAGATTCATAATGAAAGGGGAAATGAATTATTCCAATAATTCCTTCTAGTAAAACTCAGTAGGATTGACACATTTAATTTCCATTAAAGCAAAACCTGGAAACTATCATTCTCAGCAAACTGACACAAGAACACAAAATCAAACACCGCATGTTCTCACTCATAGGCGGGTGTTGAACAATGAGAACACATGGACACAGGGAGGGGAGCACTACACACTGGGGTCTGTTGGGGGGAAATAGGGGAGGGACAGTGGGGAGTGCAGAGTTGGGGAGAGATAGCATGGGGAGAAATGCCAGATATAGGTGAAGGGGAGGAAGGCAGCAAATCACAGTGCCACGTATGCACCTATGCAACCATCTTGCATGTTCTTCACATGTACCCCAAAACCTAAAATGCAATAAAAATAAGCACTTAGTAAGTTTTTGCTTGTTTGTTTACATTCCCTATCTACTCCCTTTCTTTTAAAGCCGATCTGATCAAGATTTAACCCCCATTAATTCATTTAAAAAGCTCTCCTTTCAGTCACTAATGATGTTCACATTTTGTAAAATCATTTGGCAAAATTACTACGCATCTCTCTTGACCTCTCAGCAGAATTTCAAACTATTGTCCTTTTGTCCCCCAAGATATATCTTCATAGACTTCTGAAGCAGTGCTATGCTTCTTTGTTCCCTACCTCATTAGCTCCTACTTTTAATTCACTGTTGGTGATCTTCCAGCTTCCTCCTACTGTTACCTTTGCACAGAACGTTTGTTTGTCTGTTTTGTTTTGTTTTTTGCTTGACAGGTGAGAGTCCAGTGGATGCAACCAATGAGTATTTAGCAAAGGGAATTTATTACCTGGAAGTAGTAAACAGGACAGCTGGAATAAATTCCCACATCATAGCTTCTCTGAATAAAGGTGAAAACAGGGCTTTTATTAGGTTCACTGAGTCACTGTATCTAGATGTGGGGTCAAGGCAGCACAGGTGCCGTCATCAATTGTGCATCTATATAAGTCACAGTTACAGCTAACAGTGAATAAGCTGTTCCCTGAGTGGAACTTTTAGTATGGGAATGAGGAGAGTTTGCCGAAGTTCATCTTCTTTTTTTTTGTTTTGTTTTGTTTTGAGACGGAGTTTCGCTCTTGTTACCCAGGCTGGAGCGCAATGGTGCGATCTCAGCTCACCGCAACCTCCGCCTCCTGGGTTCAGGCAATTCCCCTGCCTCAGCCTCCTGAGTAGCTGGGACTACAAGCACGTGCCACCATGCCCAGCTAATTTTTTTGTATTTTTTAGTAGAGACGGGGTTTCACCATGTTGACCAGGATGGTCTCAATCTCTTGACCTCGTGATCCACCGCCCTCGGCCTCCCAAAGTGCTGGGATTACAGGCATGAGCCACCGCACCTGGCCCCGAAGTTCATCTTCAATTCAGGCATCTTTGGATCCAACTAGTTTTTATTTTATTTATTCAGGGCTGAGCTTCCTCCTCTAATTTTTCTGAAACAACAGTAACTGAAGGTGCAACAGTTGCAAGTGGGTACTATTTCATTCCGTGCTCTAGAAAACCTCTGGACTGGGGGTTGGGGGGTTGCACTACTTCATATATATATATATATATATATATATATAATCGTGTTTTAGGTTTTGAGATACATGTGAAGAACATGCAGGATTGTTGCATAGGTACATACATGACAATGTGGTTTGATACTTCCATCCCCATCACCTATATCTGGCATTTCTCCCCATGTTATCCTTCCCCAACTCCCCACCCCCCACTGTCCCTCCCCCATTCCCCCCTACAGACCTCAGTGTGTGATGCTCCCCTCCCTGTGTCCATGTGTTCTCATTGTTCAACACCTGCCTATGAGTGAGAACATGCAGTGTTTGATTTTCTGTTCTTGTGTCAGTTTGCTGAGAATGATGGTTTCCAGGTTCATCCATGTCCCTACATAGGACACGAACTCATTGTTTTTTATGACTGCATAGTATTCCATGGTGTATATATGCCACATTTTCCCTGTCCAGTCTATCATCGATGGGCATTTGGGTTGGTTCCAAGTCTTTACTATTGTAAACTGTGCTGCAATGAACATTCGTGTGCATGTGTCCTTATAATAGAATGATTTATAATCGTTTGGATATACACCCAGCAATGGGATTGCTGGGTCAAATGGCATTTCGCTTTTAACCCTGTTGCTAAATGTCCCTCCTCACCCTCTTTCTAAGGCTGGAGTGACCAGGATCTAATGTTTGGGTCTCTTTTCTCTCTGTACTGACTGTACTCTTAGATTATCTTAACTTGCATATATATTTTTCTTATTACTCATTTCCACAGGCTCTAAAATATGATACAAGGTGCAGAATACTTGCTTGTATTAGTTTTCTATTACTGTGTAAAAAATTACCAAAATATTTACTGACTTAAAACAACATGCATTTATTATCTCACAGTTTTTAGAGGTTAGAAGCTCAGGCACAACTTTATTAGAGTCTTATAAAGCTTAAGTGAAGGGACGAACAGAGATATATTCTCATCTAGAGGCTTAATTGGGAAATTATCCACTTCTGTTGGCAGAATTTATTTTCTCATGGTTATAGAACCTCAGGGTGTCTTGTTCCTTCAAGCTCAGTATAGTTATGACTGCCTGTGTTTTACTTATTAAGTTAAGCCCAATAATTATTGTCTTACTTTTACTTACTGAAGATTCCATGGATTTGGAACCTTAATTGCATTTGCTTAATCCCTTCTCTTTGCCCATATTCTGTTCACTAGAATAGCCACATGTTCTTCCTTCACTGAAGGAGGAACGTAACACCAAGAAACAGAAATTATAGGACCATCTTAAATTCTGTCCACAATATTGCTCAGTTAATATTTGTTGAAAAGTGAATGAATTAGGACAATGGAAAGTCAGATACCATATTATAATAGGCCTATATATTATGCTATTGATCCTCAGGTTTATCTTGCAGCCTTAGCAAGTATTTAAAAAGTATTAAGTAGCCAAGAAAATATCAAAATCAGATTCGTATTTTGAAACATTAGTTTACAGCAATTCTGTAATCGTTGGTAGAAAATTCACATATTTTGAGCCAATGTTGTCCAGTGATTTATGAGAACCTATTAAAACATTAAAGAGAAATGAAATAATGAGACAAATATAAAAAATATTTAGTAAAATAATCTTGATGATCAGCTACATGTGGAGATAAGAGGGCAAAAGTCTTCACAGATACTCTCTGGTAGCATTAACGATGCAAAGAATGTTGATGTTTTCTCAGAAATGAAAATATTAAGCAAAGTTGAGACCAAACAGTAAGGAACCTAAAGGTTCTCTGAAAAGTTTTGGCACAGTTTTTCTAACTACTGTCATAGCACTAAAAACCAAACTTGTTTATTAGAGAGTATTGACAAAAAGAAATGCTTACTCTATAAGAGTATATACTATATACTATAAGAATATAGTATATATTCTTACTTTTCTGGCTTCTGCACTTAGCATGAATATTTTTATATTTATTCATGTTGGTGCCCATGGTTCATATCTTTTTAATGTTGAATAGTATTAAATTTTACGAATTCTTCACAATTTATCATTCACCCTTTGACCACTTTTTAAGTTTTTAAGTTTTTGACTGACAAATAAGGCCATAATATTAATATTCACAGCCTTTTCTATTTCCAGTTTACCAGCATTGCATATGTTTTGTAAAACTTATTCCCAGCCAATACACATTATTTAATTCTATTACAAATAGCATTGCAATTTTAGTTTAATATTTTAATGTTAATTTTTGATATGTAGAAATGCAATTTGTTTTTGGATATTGATATTGTATCCTTTAATGTTGCTAAATTTACTAATGAATTCTAGTCTTTCTTTCTTCTTAGGTTTTTTAAAATTGCCAGTCCTATCATTAGTAAAAAAAAGTTTCTATTTTTCTGTCAGATTTGTAAGACTTGTTTCTTTTTGTTTTCTGTATCATATTGGTTCCGTTCTTAAGTAGAATACTGAAGAGGAGTGATGGGAATGAACCTCGTTGCCTTGTTTTGGATCTTAGTAGAAAATCCTTCATGCTATTACCATTAATTATGATGTTAGGAAGTTTTTCACATTATCTTTTATTAGGCTAAGAAAATTCATTTTTTATTCCTAATTTGCTCAAAGTTGTATTATGACATGATGTCAGATTTATGAAATGTATTTTTTCTGTACCAGTTGAGATTATTTTTTCTTTAATAAATTAATTCAGTTATGACATATTTGATATTAGGATGTTAAATTCATCCTGAATTTCTGGTATGAATCCATTTAATCATGATGTATTATGTTATACTTTTTATTTATTATGTTATTAAATTTGTCAGCTTTTGTTGAGCATTTTATGTCCATATTCATGATGAATGGGTGGTCTTTAATTTTTTTCTATAATAACTTTTTTTTTTTGCTTTTGGTAGCAGGTTAAAGCAGATCTCTTAATAATGAGTTGGGCATTATTTCTGCTTCCTCAATATTTTACAATGATTTTTAAAAAATGTATTTTTTTCTTAAATGTTTCATAAAATTGACTAGGGGAAGGAAAGGTGTTAAAACTCAGTTTCTTTAAGAGACACAGAAATAATCAGGCTATCTTTTTCTTGAGTGACATTGGTAGTTTTTGTGTTTTAATAAATTTGTCCATTTCATGTTAAGTTGCTGAATTTATTAATATTTAGTTCTTTATAACCTTCTATAGTCTTGTATTTGGTTTTATTGATTGACTTTTTTTTTTCTCTCGGATCATGAGTTTTCTTTTCCCTTTCACTTATTTCACTTTAATTTTTCCTTCCTTTCAGTTTCTTAAAGTGCAGGCTGAAGTTACTGATTTTAGACTTTTCAGTAAATGATAAGTCAAGATAGTTGATAATGCAGTTCACGTTTTATATATCCTTACTAATTGTTCATCTGCTTATATCAGTTAGTGAGAGGGATGTTGACATTTCTGACTACAGTTTTGGATTATCTATTTCCCCCTTTTAAAAAGGTTTTATATACTAGATACAGATTATCAAAATTATTATGCTTCAAATATTTAAGATTGTTAAGCTCACTTGATATATTGAAGGTTTTATTTTATTTCATTTTTATTTTTAGGTTCAGGGAATTAGCTATACAGGGATGTTACATGAGTAAGTTTTGTGTCACTGAAGCCTGGAGTAAGTGATTCTGTCACCAAAGACAGAGCATAGCAAGCCTTCCAACCCGCATGCCACTCCCCACCCATCCACCTCAAGCAGGCTCCAGTGTCTATTGTTTCCTTCTTTGTATCCACGTGTATTCAATGTTTATCTCCCACTTAGAAGTGAGAACACGTGGTATTTGGTTTTCTGTTTCTGTGTTTTCTTAGGATGATGGCCTCCAGCTACATTCATGTTGCTGCCGAGGACATAATCTTATTCTTTTTACAACTGCATAGTATTCAATAGTGTATAGGTACCACATTTTCTTTATAGAGTTCACACTTGATGGGCATCTAGGTTGATTTTATTTCTGTGCTATTATCAACAGTGCTATCATGAACGTGTGTGTGCATGTATCTTTATGGTAGAATTATTTATATTCCTTAGCACATAAACCCAAGATTAAATGGTAATTCTATTTTAAGCTCTTTGAGAAATCTCTAATTTGCAACATGTCTGAACTAATTCATGTTCCCATCGGCAGTTTATAAGCATTCCCTTTTCTGTAAAAACTCACCAGCATCTGTTATTATTTGACTTTATAGTACTAGCCATTCTGACTGGTTGGATAGTATAATATCTCAATGTGGTTTTTATTTGCATTTCCCTAATCATTGGTGATATTGAACATTTTTTTTAATGTTTATTGGCTACATGTAGTCTTATTTTAGGAAGTATTCCTTCATGTTCTTTGCCCATTTTTTAAAATGAGATTATTTGCTTTATCCTGGTTGATTAGTTTAAATTCCTTACAGATTCTTAATATTAGACCTTTGCCAGATGTATAGTTTGTATATATTTTCTGTCATTCTTAGGATGTCTGTTTACATTGTGGAATATTTATTTTGCTGTGCAGAAGCCTTTAGTTATGTCTCACTTATCAATTTTCTTTTCTGCTGCAATTGCTTTTGGAGTCTTCATCATGGAGTCTTTGCCAGGGCCAATGTACGGAATAGTATTTCCTAGATTTTCTTCTATAATTTTTATAGTTTTAAGTTTTATGTTTAAATTTTTAATCCATCTTGGGTGGATTTTTGTATATGGTAAAAGGTAGGGGTCCAGTTTCAACGTTCTGCATATGGATAGCTAGTTATTCCAGCATCATTTATTGAAAGGGAATCTTTTCCTGATTGCTTGTAATTACTGGCTTTGTCAGAAATAAGATGACTATAGGTGTGCAGCTTTATTTCTGGGTTCTCTATCCTGTTCCATTTCTTCGTGTGTCTACCTTTGTACCATTATTATCTGATTTAATAGCCATAGACTTGTATACTTTGAAGTCAGGTAGTGTCTTACCTTTAGCTTTGCTCTTTTTTGCTGAGAGTTGCTTTGGCTAATTGGATTCATTTTTATTTCAAATGAATTTGAGGATGTTTTTTCTATTCTGAGAAAAATGTTGTTGGTAGTTTGATAGGAATAGCATTATAACTGTGAATTTCTTTGTGTAGTATGGCCATTTAAAACATATTGATTCTTTGTATCAATGAGCATGGGAAGTTTTTCCATGAGTTTTTATTGTCTCCAATTTCTTTCAGCAGAGTTTTGTAATTTTTGTTGTAAAGATTTTTCACTACACTACCTTTCTTTGTCTGTATTCCATCATATTTTTGTGACTATTGTGAATGGTATTCTGTTCTTGATTTGGCTTTCAGCTTGGAAATGATTGGCGCATAAAAATGCTACTGAGTTTTGTATACAATTTTGTATCCTAAAACTTTGCTGGAGTTGTTTTTCAGATCTAGAAACATTTGTAAAGGGATAATGGAATTTTCTAAGCACAGAATTACATCATCTGTCAAGAGAAATTTTTTTTTTTTATTTCATCTTTTCCTATTTTGTAACTTTTTATTTATTTCTCTTGCCTGATTGCTCTGGCTAGGACTTTTAGTACTTTGTTGACTGTGAAAGTCTTTATTTCTTCTTCATGTTTGAAAAATATTTTCACCAGATGTACAATTTGAAGGTCATTTTTTTTTTCATCAGCCCTTTTGTCATGCCATTTTCTCCTGGCCAGTAAGATTTCCCCTAAGAAGTCTGCTGCCAGACATATTGTAGCTCCATTGTATGTTAGTTGTTTCTTTTTCTTGCAGCTTTTAGGATCTTTTCTTTATTCTTGATCCTTGGGAGTTTTATCAACCAGTGCTATGGGGCAGTCTTCTTTGAGTTAAATTTGTCTGGTATTCTAAAACTTTCTCATACTTGGATATTGATCTATTTTTCTAGGTTTGGGAGGTTCCCTGTTATTATCCCTTTGAATAAACTTTCTACTACTACCTCTTTCTCTACCTCCACTTTAAGGCCAATAACTCTTAGATTTATCTCTTCTGTGTGTTTTCAGATAGTCTGCCTAATAATTCTTTTTTTTCTGGAGCCATCCTCAAGGTTTTTCAGCTACAACCTTTAACTCCAGAATGTCTGCTTGGTTCTTTTAAATTATTTCAATCTCTTGTTAAGTTTACCTGATAGAATTATAAATTCCATCTCTGTGTAATCCTCAATTTCTTTATTATTATTATTATTACTATTATACTTTAAGTTCTGGGGTACATGTGCAGAATGTGCAGGTTTGTTTCATAGGTTTACACGTGCCATGGTGGTTTGCTGCATCTATCAGCCCGTCTTCTACATTAGGTATTTCTCCTATTGCTAACCGTCCCATAGACCCTCACCCACCCAGCTAACCCTCCCCTACCCCCTGGTGTGTGATGTTACCCTCTCTATGTCCATGTGTTATCATTGTTCAGAACCCACTTATGAGTGAGAACATGTGGTGTTTGGTTTTCTATTCTTGCGTCAGTTTACTGAGAAAAATAGTTTCCAGCTTTATCTATTTCCCTGCAAAGAACATGAACTCATCCTTTCTTATAGCTGCATAGTGTTTCATGGTGTATATGTGTCACATTTTCTTTATCCAGTCTATCATTGATGGGCATTTGGGTTGGTTCCAAGACTTTGCTATTGTGAACAGTGCTACAATACACATATATGTGCATGTGTCTTTATAATAGAATGATTTATATTCCTTTGGGTATATACCAAGTAATGAGATTGCTGGGTCAAATGGTATTTCTAGTTCTAGATCCTTGAGGAATCACCACAATGATTGAACAATGTCTTCCACAACGGTTGAACTAATTTACACTCCCACCCAACAGTGGAAAAGCATTCCTATTTCTCCACATCCTCTCCAGCATCTGTTGTCTACAGATTTTTTAATGATCACCATTCTAACTGGTGTGAGATGGTATCTCAATGTGGTTTTGATTTGCATTTCTCTAATGACCAGTGATGATGAGCTTTATTTCATATGCTTGTTGGCTGCATAAATGTCTTCTTTTGAGAAGTGACTGTTCAGATCCTTTGACCAATTTTTGATGGGGTTGTTTTCTTCTTGTAAATTTGTTTATGTTATTTGTGGATTCTGAATATTAGCTCTTTTGTTATATGGGTAGATTGCAATTTTTTTTTTCTATTTTGTTGTTTGTTGGTTCACTCTAATAGTTTCTTTTGTGAGTTCCCTCAAAATAGTTAGTTTGCATTCTCTTTCTGAAAGGTCACATATCTCTGTTTTTTGAGGATTGGTCCTTGGTGCCTTATTTATTTTGTTTGGTGAAGTCATGATATTTTTGTGCCTTTTAAGTGGGGCATTTAGCATGTTTACATTCAAGGTTAATGTTGATATGTGCAAGTTTTATTCTGTCATGTTGTCAGCTGGTTGTTATGTAGACTTGACTGTGTATTGCTTTATAGTGTCAATATCTCTGCATTTTCTGACATGGCCAATGATGGTCTTTTGATTCCATATTTAGCATTCCCTTAAGACCTCTTTTAAGGCAGATCTGGTGGTAAATAATTTTCTTAGCAGTTACTTGTCTGAAAAGGACTTTATTTCTCTTCCACTAATGAAGCTTTGTTTGGCTAGATATATAAATTCATAGTTGATTTTTTTTCTTTAATGGTACTGAATATAGGCCCCCAATCTCTTTTGGCTTGTAGGGTTTATGCTGAAAGGTCCACTGTTAGCTTGATGGGGTTCCCTTTACAGATGTCCTTCTCTTTCTTTCTAGCTACCTTTAATATTTTTTCTTTCATTTTGACCTTGGATAATCTAATGACTATGTGTTTTGGGGATGGTCATCTTGTGTTATTTCTCAATATAAATTTACTGAATTGGCATGTCATGTTCTCTAGTGAGGTTCAGAAAATTTTTGTGGACAGTATCTTCAAGTTTGTTTTCCAAGGTGCTTTCTCCTTCTCCCTTTCTTTCAGTGACACCGATTAGTCACAAAATTTGGTCTCTTCACATAATCTCGTATTTCTCAGAGGTTTTATTCTTCTTTATTATTTTTTCCTTATTTTTGTCTGATTGAGTTAATTCAAAGAACTGGTCTTTGAGCTCTGCAACTCTTTCTTCAGCCTCTTCTATTCTGCTGTTAATACTTCCAATTGCATTGTGACATTCTTGCTACTTTTTCAGCTCTATCAGCTCAGTTTGATTCTTTCTTTAAATGACTATTTCATGTTTCATCTCTTGAATCATTTTAATGGATTCCTCAGATTTCTTGCAACAGGCTACAAATTTCTCCTGAATCTCAATGATCTTCCTTGCCATCCAGATTCTGAATTCTGCGTTTGTCATTTCAACTATTTCATTTCAGTTCAGAACCATTACTGGGGAGCTAGTGTGGTCATTTGCAGGTAAGGACACACTGGCTTTTAGAGTTGCCAGAATTCTTGTGCTAGTTCTTTCTCATCTACATGGGCTTATGTTCCTATAACTATAATGTAATTTCAACATAGGCACCTCACTTCATTTCTGGCTTTTTTCAGAGGGCTGAGGCTTTATGTGTGGCCTTTATTTGTGGATGAATTCTTGTCCTTGATTTCACAAGGGAGTATATTGTAAAATATTTTGGTTTTGAAGTTTAGGCTGTGATAGTACAATGGCTGGTAGGTAATTTTTTACTCAGCCACATGGTTCCTCTGTATTTTCTCATGTTTGCAGCCATGCTTCCTCTCAGTGCTGTGAGAACTTGGCCCCTTCAAGTACTGGCCACAGATCTCAGCTTGGCACTCGCAGACTTTGCATCACAGCCCTGCGGCGAGCTTATGCTTTTTGTTCTTTTCCCAGCTTGGGGTCAGTATATGCAGAGCCTTTGGCAATGACAATGGTAGAGAGCCTTTCACTTGTCTCTTGGGGATTCAACCCAGAGGAACACAGAGACACTGTCAATTGCAACATTCAGCCAGGAATGGAACAACTACACAGTGGGCCCAAGGCCAAGGGCCCTGCCTGGTGAAGAGCAAAGGATGCAGAAGGCTAATGGGAAAGACAGTCTGGCCTCTTCTCTGCAGGGCTGCTGCAGTGCACTAGGAGTGCTAGTGAAGTACTCAGGCTCTTTGTTCCTTCCCTAGCCTGGTGGCAGTAAGGGCAGGTATTGCAGTAGTGGCGGTAACAGAGGGGTTGTCAGTCACCTTTCCAATGCCACCTCAGGGAGACAAAAAGCAGCTGTCAGTTAAAATGTTCATGCACGAGTGCAGTGGCAGCAAGCCTGAGCTGGGTGTCCTACCTAGTGAAGAACAGGGCATTGGGGTCTCACGGGAAGGGAGACTGGTCTCCTCTCTATTAGGTGGCTGTGACATGCTGGAGACATGAGTAAAGTATTAAATTCTTTGCTCCTTTCCCAGCCTAAGGGCAGCAAGGGCTATACTGCTACAGCAGCAATGGCAGAGGAGTTGTCAGTTGCCTCTCGAAATACCACCTTAGAGAAACACAAAGCCACCACCAATGGGAATGTTCAGTTTGGGGTGGAAGGGCAGCACTGTGTTCCAAACTGAGGGCCCTGCCCGCTGAAGAGTAGGAATGAGGGAGGGCTCACAGGGAAGGGAGCCTGGGTTTCTCTCTGTGTAGTGGTTATGGTGTGCTGGAGGTGACGGCAAAGTGATTAGGGTCTTTATTCTGCCCCCAGCAGGAGGGCAGCCAAGGCACTACTGTTGCAGTAGCAGTGGCAAAGATCCTGTAGGTTGTCTCTGGGATTTTCTCCCCACAGTAATGCAAAGCTACTATAGACTGATGTGCTCAGGGGAGGGCAGGCCCACTCTGCTGGGGGCCCAGGTCAGGAGGCTCTCTGCCCAGTGAGGAGTAGCAGGGGCATAAACCCATGTGGAAATCAGTTTGGCTACTTTTCTATTAGGCAACAGCTGTGTGCTGGAGGCAGGTGACAGTTTTTAGGCTCTTTGGTCCATCCTGAGCCTGATGCGAGTAAAGGAAGGGGCCGTAGCAATGGCAAAAATAGTGGACCTGTCAGTCACCTCTGGAAGCTCAGTGCCAGAGAAGTGCATAGTGGGCACTGGCCTGAGTGCTTAGATGGTGGTTGGGTGTCTGTGCTTGGGTCCCAGGTCAGAGGGCTTTTCTTGGTAAGGTATCATGGAAGGGAGGCCTGCAGTCCATCTCCTCCTCAGTACTGTGGATGTGGCTTCTATCTTAGGGGACTATAAGAGAGCCTGGCTTCCCTCATTGGCAGAGTGATGGCACCTGGCATCGGGGATCTCAGGAGTCCAAGGTCCTTGGGATGCCACATGGGCCTAAGCAGTGCTCTGTCCAGACTCTGCAAGCTCTCTGTGTCAGTGTGCAGGCCCAGGGCAAGGAGGCTGGGGGGATCTGCAGTGCCCAGGATTGCCAAGGTCTGTGGCAGAAGTTTGGGTCCCCAGAAGCTCTCAATTACCCAACTGTTTCCCTGTCATGGAGAGCCTCCCTTGGCTCTGCACCAATTCTGGATGGGCAACTGTCCAGTCTTGCTCTCCGTGGGTTGCATTGCTTCTTTGACGGATCCCAGTGTGTCCTTCTGGATGGTCCAGTTGAAGAGCTCCTGTTTACTGGCCACTTTAACTCTTCTCTGTGAAAGCAGCACACCAGCTACTTCTAGTCAACCATCTCGGCCAGTCCCTCCATTTTTTTTTTCTGACACTTCTCTCTTCTCTCCTTCAGGGATACTAATTACAGGCGTATGATTTAATTTGACAGTTTTTCAAAACTCATTAATGATTTTTCATTTTTTAACATTTTTCTCTATGTTTTTATGGATTATTTTCTTGCTATGTCTTTAAGCTTCTTTATATTTTCTTCTACAATGTCTAATCTACTATTAAACCATCAATTTTTTTTATTTCACATGTAATTTTCATCACTTGATTTTCAATTTTGGTTTCTTTTTCATCTTTTATAATTTTGTTCATATTTTTGAACATACAGATAGATTGCAGTCATACTAACGGTGTTATTTTTCTTGTCAGCTCATTCCAATATTTGTGCCAGCTATGGATCAGTTTCAATTGACTGACTTTCTCTCTCATTATGGGTGATATTTTCCTTCATCTTTGAATATGTGATAGTCTTGGACTCTATTCCAGACATTGTGAATTTTACGTAATTGGGTACTGGACATATTCATTTTATTATAAATAATTTGAACCTTGTGCTGAGTTGCAGTTAACTGGACACAGTTTAATCACTGAAGTTATTACTTTTAAGATGTGTTAGGTGAGGCAATGGTAGTATTTAGTCTAAAACAAGTTTGTCCAACCCATGGCCCATGGGCCACATGTAGTTCAGGATGGCTTTGTATGCAGCCCGACACAATTTGTAAACTTTCTTAAAACGTTATGACATTTTTCTGAAATGTTTTTAGCTCATCAGCTATCGTTATTGTGAGTTTATTTTACGTGTGGCCCAAGACAATTCTCTTCTTCCAATATGTCCCAGGGAAGCCAAAAGACAGGGCACCTCTGGTCTAAATCTAACTGCTTCCTACTACGGAGGCAACACTCTTCTCATTATTTAACCAATGCCCTGTGAGTTATGAGGTTTTCTAATATGGCAGGTGGGTACAGGCACGATTTGTTGCTCTGGATGAGTGCCAGTTATAATTTCCTGTAATCATTTTTGTATATTATCTTTCACTGTCTCAGATAGTTTCTTCACAGGCATTGATTAATATTCTGCTGCATACTTATCAGAGATGTTCTGTAGATCAAGAGTCTAGCTATCTTTTTTTTTTTTTTGAGACAGAGTTTCGCTCTTGTTACCCAGGCTGGAGTGCAATGGCATGATCTCGGCTCACCGCAACCTCTGCCTCCTGGGTTCAGGCAATTCTCCTGCCTGCCTCCTGAGTAGCTGGGATTACAGGCATGCACCACCATGCCCAGCTAATTTTTTGTATTTTTAGTAGAGATGGGGTTTCATCATGTTGACCAGGATGGTCTCAATCTCTTGACCTCGTGATCCACCAGTCTCGGCCTCCCAAAGTGCTGGGATTACAGGTGTGAGCCACCACGCCCGGCCCTATCATTTTTCTACCAGTCAATCATCAATCTATTATCTACCTACCTATCTATATCTATAATCTACCATCGTCAATCTCCTATCTGTCTTCTATTCATCATCTCTTCTTTGGTATTCTGTGAACTCTAGATGTCTTGTCCTCCTTAGACTTTTGGCTTCTTCTCCTTATTTTCAGAAGGCCCCTAAGGGCTGCCTGCTTTCCTCTCCCAGGAAAAGTCCAGATACCTTTCTTTAGGCAGCAATCTGGAGCTTTGGTAGTGCCCAGTGAGTTTGTGTTTCATTCCTCATGAATCACTGGCCTTTGTTGACTTATTTCCAATACCATATAATCATGTTTCATGCATATATTTCAGGTTTATTTAGTTTGTTTGTTTAATGCTGGCAGGTAAATCTCATCAAAATCATTTCTTCTTGTTCACAAACAGAAATCCCAATATAGTAACCTTAACCAACTACATATTATCAGTTTTCAGATGCTATAATGTCCTCATTCTGTGATGTAGTATACATGAGAATTCCAAAACCATTTGCCTTTTCTGATTTTTAATTTTTACTCTCACCATTTGTCACCTTCACATGTAGTCTAAAGTTAGTCACTGAGCTAGGTGCTACATTCCTCACCTTAGCTAGACTATCAGTAGAATAATAATTGATAAAGATAGTCTCTCAGCAACCCTAATCACCACACTCCAATGAAACCAGATTCCAATGAGTATTATTTGTCACACTATTTATCACATTCTGCAACTTATCCTTGGCCTCCAGATAACAACTGTCTTAAATTTACAGTTAAAAATAATGATTTTGTGAGATATTAATAGATGCTAGATTGAACTAGAATGGATTTGAATAGTGGCAATTTAGTACATCATCTTACCAAACAGTGAAAACACATCAAAGTATCATTTGTGTATTTGTGAATAAAGAAGAAATTCATATTCTATGGCTCTGAAATTGTCTGCTGTGAGGCACTGAATCATGATGATCATGTGGTTACAGTTTTCAGTCAGCTAATAGTAGAGAACTTGGAACTTAGAGCAGGAGTGTAATTAGCAGGAGGAAGGAGGGGCACCATTAGTGTTCAGAATCAGAGACTTACTTGGGCAATAGCACGTATTTTGTAAGGGCATATTTCCATCTAGTCTGTTTCGTTGCCAATAAGTGCAGAAAAGAACTGGGAATCAATTTAGAACCTTTGAAAACATATTTATGTGCACATGTAACTCCAAGAGCAACATTTAGGAGCATCTGGGTAAACTGAGTTACAGGTTAGGAATAGTAGTCTATCAGAAGCCATTAAGAGCCTGGGAATAAAACGCAGTACCAATCCTGGCCAATTCCTGCTAATATTCACATTATTACAAAGTAGCAAGTTGTATTTATCTGTATTTCAATATTTCTGCTTTAACTACATGAGAATCTGTTTTATTAATGTAGAACCCCAGAAACAAGTTAAATAGAAAATCTAATATCAATGTATGATTACATAATAGGAATCACTTTAAACATTATTGAAAATATATGTGTGATTTAAAGATAATGTTTCATTTTGAACCAGAAACAACTCCTCTGAAGGAATGTAGCAAACCATCTATCAGTTGTTGTTTATTTTAGTAAACGATATGCCACTCTGCTTCTGGACACCAGAACAGTGTGGCCACTTTCTTTAGACTAATGCATAGTATGACTGAAGGTACTACAACCTGAGTAGTACTGTTAGTCACACTATGCTATTATTGTGCTGCTACACTATTACCGCTTTCAATATGGTTTTATTAATCAATCCATGATAACCATTTAGCGCAGAGTCAGTCTCACAGAACTCTGCTCGTAAATATTAGATGTTGTCACTATTATTTATATTTTCCCTTACAAACATCAAATCCTTTTTCCTACGGCTCTCTTCTACTTCAGCAATAAAAGCTCACATTTCTTTTATGGTTGTGCTGCAAGGGTTAAAGTCACCTTACTCTGTATGCAGATGTTTGGGTCACATTTAAACTGTTTCTATCCATTAGATAATATCCAAGTATTCAAATACTTTCTGCCAAAATATGAATTGGTTGCAACTGTATTTCATGGTAATACGTATTAAGAATGACCAGTTTTTCTTTAAAAAGCAACTTTATATTTTAGATTTCATTTAAGTGCATGCTGTAGGGAACGGCTGGAGTAAATTGAAAAACAGACATTTCTCTGATAAAATTCCTTGGCACTGCTATGGGATTTGCTGGTCTGTTTGTTTCCCTAATAGCTGTTGTACTCCACTGCTCAGTCTTTGCCCAGCCATTCCCTCAGATGATCCTGTGCTTAGCAGCTAACACAGGAGCCACAGCAGATGGAGGAAAAAGCAGAGCACCAGAAGTCAGTCAGTGAAGAGATGTAGAGGACCGAAGATGTACGATTAGCAAACTGTGTATCTGACAATGAAAACTTAATAGAAATGTTTCAATAAATGCGAAATTTCAAGCCTTCATGAGAAAGAATAGGTTTTTTCACTCCTAGAGATATATCTGCAATAGCAATCGCAGAAATAAAACGTCACTTAATTCATGTTAGGGTGTAATGGAACAATTCTCCTAGGGCTAGAATGACTCCCTGGGAGTGAGTTAAGCACACTGGTATGCTGCATTACCTCCAGCATGCTAATGTGCCGTCCCAAATCATCACAGTCTCTGTCTCCCCGGTAGAAAATCATACCCTAGGAGAATCTGACTGATTATACTTAGCCATAATAATTATAATATTAAAGAAGAAAAGATTTCAGAAGCTTAATTTCTCACATACGCGTGACAAATTTGCCACATGTACTGGTGTTGATTTTGTCTTTCACGATATTTCTGTTGTAGTGATTTCGAATGACAAAATAGCCATTTCTTAGAAATCAAATCAACTGGGCTAAGAAACAGATTCTTTGAAACTTTTATTTAGATCATTCATACTAAAATCATTGGAGGATGCAATAAATTCATGATTGCAATCAAGTGTGGTCAGATGCATCTATTCTACCTTGCTGTTAATAGTTGTACATGGTCATTAAAGAAGAAATTAAGAAAATAAGAACACTGGAAATACAAGTATAAATGGTTGCTATAGGAGACAGTTGAGAACGTTCTTTACCGTCTTGAGGACAAGTAATTATGCTAGCTATCCCACTTGCACAGAATAAATCAATATGGAGTTTTAAAATTAAAAAAATAAAAACAGCTGTGTAAACAAGCCAAGACTTTGTCTCTCCATTAATAAAATGTACATGTTTAAATCACTGTAAGTACTTATTTCAATACATTGCAAATAGTTTGTTAGAAATTTAAATTTTTGAATAAATATACTATGTAATTTTTTATTTTACTAGTAACTAGAAGAAAGACTAGTAAAACACTATAATCGCTATAAATAGTTTGCATATTAGCAAGAAATTAATATTTCATGTTTTATCTTCAAATATTTTGGGGTGGGTATATATTTGTACTAGCATTAAAAAAACAGGTGTAGATATATTCACTTTCTTTTTGCTTTCTTGTATTTTGAAATATATATGTAAAGAACATATCACCTTCAACATCATTATTTTACTACCATTAGACAAATATCTATCTGCTATTAGACTTCAACATTTTGCTTTATGAATTTTATAAACACACAGAGGTGTACTAGAGACACATCATACCGTCTCATGAGAGGAATTTTGTGCACCTTTAGAATCCACATTGATAGCTTGAAATATGCCATATTGGGATTATTTACATCACAGAAATATGCAAACACTACAAATCAGAGGTGATTTATTTTCTTGCTATTAGGAGATTTCAATGTTCACTGTTTCCAAGACAACACTACAAACAAACATAAAGATATAAATCTGGACACACTATTGCTGTGGTAGAAAGAATTCTCCTCTCTCTCATTGCTCGGAACTGTGCTTTTTACATTACATGGCAAAATGGACTTTACAGATGTTATTAAGGCTATAGATCTTAAAATAGGTAACCTCTTTTAAATTATCTAGGTAGGCACAGTCTAATTCCATGAGACTTTAAGAGCAGAGAACTTTCTCAGACTAGAATCGGGTCTCACCAGAGAGAGGTTGCAGAGAGATTTAAAGTGTGAGGAGTACTTGACCCATTCTTCTAGCTTTGAAGATGAACGGTGTCACAGGTTAGGTTTTACGGGAGCCCTGGAGAAGCTGTGAATGATCCCCTGCCAGAAAAGAGACATTAGACCTACACCTGTATGGAATTGAATCCTTCCAACAACCTGAATGGGAATGGAAGTGGAGTCTCCCCTAAACCCTGTTGATAAGAGCCCTCATCACTGATAGCTCGATTTGAGCCAGTGTGACCTGGAGTGGAGAAACCAGATAAGACCCATCAACATCTAACTTTAAAATTGTAAGATAAGAAATTCATCATATTTTAAAATGCTAAGTTGGTGGTGATTTGCTATGGCAGCAAGAAAAGATAAATATGTTTACACAGATACTTCGTGATCTAATCAAATTCAAATACTTATTTAAAAACATGAACATTTAAATAATCTGTAAATCATCGTTGCTCGTTACCTGTGCTTTTATTCGCCATCATTTTTTCCAACTTAGTATTCACAGTCCTAAGCAAGCATGCAACATAATCTTCAGTACTTTCTGAAATATACTTTATTATATGGAAAATTATATGGATAAAAAATCATTTTCTTAATAAAGAAAAAGATGTTCAATTAATGAAAATACTGCAAATATGATTACCTGATTTTTAAAGTTACTAAATTTTGTGTCTTAATCATTATTTAAAATGACTAAATTCTGTTTCAAAAACATGTTAACATTGCTTCCAAAATCAGACCTAAGCAGCTATTACTCTAATGATGGTCCACTTAATATTAGTTAAGGCAGAGTTTTAGAAACGACCTCATATGGAGAATCTGAGTCTGTATAGAAATAGAGTAATGTTAATAGATTAATAATTTTTACTACTGTGAAGATATGTTAATAAAATGCAAGCTACGTTAGCACTGTTAAATACAGAGCAAGGCTTTTATAGCTAATATTTGGAAACAATGGATAATGATAAAACATTTGAAAGAATGATGTATTTAATTAAGTGATATTGAAACCTAATTTGATTTAGACATCTAACTCCCTAGAAAACAGATCAAAAAAAGAAATTTTTAGAGTCATTTGAAATTAGAAAATAATGAAAGTGATTATATATTCACAAATATAAAAACTATTGTAAAAATGCTTTTAATTCTTCAGAATGGTCTCTTATATACATGACAAATGCAATTAACTTATTTACTCTGTTAAGAGGCAATAGTCATTCAATGGGAAGGAATTTGTTAAATAAATGATTTTACAATGATGTAACTGCTCAAAACATAAGAGGATTTATGACATTTTAAACTCAATGTGAGTCTTCTATTAACCGGAGAAATGACATTTTCTTTATTTGCATGTTGGTGGGAAGATGAAAAAGCAAACATATATCTGACTATAAAACTATTTAGCGCATTAGTAATACATATACCTGTATTTTCTTTACTATCAAAGATACATTTCTCATATATAAGATGTAATGATTTCTTATGGATGATAAAATATCTTTTGTATTGATTCTAGGTATTTTATTTAGAACATTTGCGATTTCAAATTATATGGGTTTATTCTTTTTCTAAAAGTGCTACTTGCAGTAATAATCCTTAAATTACAAGTTACAAGAAAAAATTACTACAACCCACAGACTTTAATGCAAAAAAAATTGTATCCTTTTAGAATTGCATAATATGTCTATGATTATCCATTCATTAAACAGAATGATACCAACACCATAATTTTTCATATCAAAATTTTCCTACGAGTAAATTAGAAGCATATAGAAACTGAAGACTAGAAATAATTTATTTCTATATGCTTCTAATTTACTCATAGGTTTCTTATTCATAATAACACATTTTCCATTAGGATGAACTGCACTTAAAAATATGTGAATGATATTTAAAATCCTATTCTGAAATGTTTCATAGATTGTTAAAGCCAAGCTTTTAACATGTTTATAAGCCACAGTCCCCACAGTTCTCTTCTTCGTGACAAAACCAAAGAACCTGGATGATGCTAATCTAGAAGGACATTCACAGCTCATGAAAGAATCATCACTGCTAATCAAATCAGAGAGAAAACCCACCACTCTGCACCACTGGAGACATTCCATGTACTGAATATTTCATAAGATGGAGGTTGTAGCTGAAGCAGAAATTCTCAACAGCTTCAGGTTGCGTGCAAATATTTACTTAAACATTCCAGCACAGTCCAACTTGTGTGCAGCAACAGCACCAGTGAGCCTGGGGTGATCTTTATAAATTATGGTAATTACTTGTGACATGATTCTTGCTAGGTCACAGGAGCTTGCCTTGGTCTTTCCTGCTTTGCAATTCCCCTACTTGCATGACTAAGTGGGCAGGGTGCCACAGGAAACTGGATGCAAACACAATGACAAATGTCTGTTTTGACTGCTTAAAATTGAGCCCAATTGTTGATTTGCAGAAACAACAAAACACAATCAAGGGCTGACACCAAGCTCCTGAATCAGGAGAATTGAAGAACTGGTGTAAAGGTAGAACTTGAGAGTCTTGGAAAAGGCTGTGTCAGTTTGTCAAAATTTGCATCATCACTTTTCGTTACAATGACACAAACTGCCCTGTGACAGTTTTCTTTACACATTTAAATAACATTTTGGTCTCTACCATCATAGAGAATAAAAATGTCAAGGATTCAAAGAAAACAAAATCATTTTTATTGTTTTCAAAGATGATTTTTGCAGTGTCCTACTGAGTACTTGGAATATTTGGTGTAATTAAAGATTAAGATACGAAGAATTAAGTAGGAATGAGCCTAAGTAATGAAATTGCTTAGTTAAGTAATGTAGAACAATTGCAAAAGTTTGATCAGAAGAAATTCATTTGCAGGAATAGCGACCAAGAAATCCATACTTTATGGTTAAACTTTGATGGTGAACTCTATTTTTTGATGTCTTATATTTCATTTTCTTTTTGAGACGATCATGGTGACTTCCCTTTACTCTTACAGTATCCAGTTAAAGTTATCTACAAGTTTTTTAACTGTGCACAATAAGTGGAGTTTCTTTCAACATTTGTATACATCTTAATGTCTTGTAATTTAATTGCTCTTTTTTGGAGTGCAGCCTAGAAATAGGCTTTCAAGTATTAGTCAGAGAAGGACTGATGAGTCAGTGGTACAAAGGAAGGAAAATCATATAGCAAATGGTTTACTGTCTTAAAAATCAAGGGTATAACAAATTGGCAAAATAACAAGTGTTTGATAGATGAGCAAAATTAAAATTCTCTTTAATTTTGATATATATATATAATATCCACAAATACGTAAATGAAAATATTAATAATTTTCAGTGCTGGTATTTATTTAATTGATTAGAATAATAGAAACTAGAGAGATGACAGTAACAGTGAAATTAATTGGTGGAAAACCAAAAATCAAGCTATCAAATTTATGATGTATGTAATTAAAAAGAATGAATTTCTAGATTAAAATAAACTTTTTAGATACAGGTGAGATATCTAATACTGAATTGACTTATTTCTTCACTGGATATCAGGTATGAATGAAAATACTGTGATTTTATAAATTAAAATTAGCAAAATATTTCTTTATGACTTTAGTATTTTGTAGCAGACAAAGCCTCTAATGAGAGCAACTATGTGTAATATAAAACATTAAAATATTTTCATCCATTGAAATGCCTCAGTGAGCTTCCAAGACAGTGAGTGAGAACTTAGAGTAAAGATTCAGCAGAGGAAGAAAACTTAGGATTGCATCATTCCCTTTGAATTCAGGGAGCAGAGTTTGATGTTAGAAAGCATGAGTGCCAGCAATGCTCTTCCTATGTGTATTTCTCTTCCTGTGTGTATGTTCTTCCTGTGTGTATTTCTCTTCCTGTGTGTATGCTCTTCCTGTGTGTATGTTCTTCCTGTGTGTATTTCTCTTCCTGTGTGTATGCTCTTCCTGTGTGTATGTTCTTCCTGTGTGTATTTCTCTTCCTGTGTGTATGCTCTTCCTGTGTGTATGTTCTTCCTGTGTGTATTTCTCTTCCTGTATGTATGCTCTTCCTGTGTGTATTTCTCTTACCGTTGGGAAATGGAGGGTTTCGTGGCCACTTCTTCGGGAAACAGTTGGTAAGCAGATCTTAAGTGATAAATTGACTCTAGAATTTTAATATCTCTAAACTGTTGTGTCCCTCTCTCTATAAATATGCTAGGAAAACTATGTCATTTCACTGCATTTGGTACAGGTCAACTGTTGGCTCAGCGTGAACTCAGCCATCTATTGTAATAATCTTCAGCCCTTCAAGCTAAAATTTTAATCCAGGATTTCTGCTACATAAGTCTATGAGGATATATTTAGCCAAATACACTTTAATATTCCTTCTACTCTGTTCATACACCTTACATTCCATTCTCATATGTACTGCCCATGTTTCTATAAACATGATTTGACAAAAGTTCTGGAGTTCTTTTGGGATACACTGCACTTTCTCATAGATGATATTTCGTAACTCATTCTATGAGACTTGTTAGGACTTGAGTCTGGTTATAGTTCCAGAAGCAATGAGAAATGAAGGGTTAGGTTTTTGTTAGGTTAAACAGTTCCTTGTGACACAGGATCCTTTTAGTGCCACTTCTCCAGCTGGAAATTATCACTTCCAGCAATACTCCTGTCTGAGTTTCAGGACTTGGTTCACAGCACTGGCCTGGAGCTCATGCCTGCCATGGGTGAACTGAGCATGGAATGGGAAGGGGTGGGTGAGTGAGTGAGTACAGGATCTGGCCATGGCACACAGATAGTGGCTTTCATCTCGGGGACTGGTGTGTGGATAAAGGGAACACAGTAGCACCCAAAAAACTTGGAGACCCCAGAAACTGCAGAGCCCCAGAGGGGTGTTACAGCATGTCACAGCTCTAGCTCAGTGAGTCCCAAGGTCTAGCTCCCCTAGGAAGTGTTACGGCTTGTTTGTGGTACAGCTCATTCATTCCCAATGTTCACACACTTCGGCCAATGGAAGCATGCCCCAGCATGTTCAGTACTGTTGCCCCACTCTGGCCCATGATTCCTGAGCTGGCCCAGCCCTACTACCACTTCCCACTATGTGGTGCAGCTGGCCAGTGGCAGCGGAGGGCAGGAGGGCTACAGCATTGCAACACCTTTCACACTCGTCATTCACCAGATCTCAGGTTCTTGTCCCACATCCAGGAAGAATGAGGTTACATGGACAATCAAGGAGTGAGCAAGGTGAAGAAGAGTTTTTTAAGCAATAAAACAACTCTCAGTGGAGGAGGACCCCAAGTGGGTAGCCCCTACCCGAAGGTGACTAGACCCAAAATATGGCTGAACCTGCGTTTTTTATGGGCTCATAATGTGGCACTGCATGCTGATTGGTCCAAGTCAGTCCTAGAAAAAACATCATTTGATTGGCTAAAAAGGCATTGAGAAAGTTTTTACTCAAGTCCTGGACTCTACTGGGAAATGACAGCTCAGTTTTCAGGCTTTAAACTGTACTTGGTTTGAAGGTTGGGTTTCATCAAGGAGCCAGTCCTTCCTGCCTAGGAATTCATCTGCCTCATGCTGCTATCACTTGCAAGGCAGCTACTTCAGTGGAGGCTCCTATAGGTTCTGCAGAGAAGAGAAAACTCACTTCCACAAATAGAAGAGAAGGGATACTTTTAATAGCAGAGGAGACTCAGCAAAGTTTAGGGTTTCAATGTCTCCAGTTTCATCTGGTTTTACTCATATATCCTCGCCCTAAGTTTTAGTGCCTTGCTTCTTCCAAAATTTTAACTCCTAAAATAAGAGACCCCATGAAATTGGGAATTTGGTTTCCTTTGCAAGTCATCCAAGAACATTAATGAACTGTAAACTTGGTTTTCAAAATTCTTACTCTTAGGATACAGGAGATAAATATTATATTGTTTTATTTTCTGGTTTGGGTTACTTATTCTTTTATAGTCATAGAAGCTTTCCAGCTTCTTATGCAAATGTTGAGCTTACAATTAAAACAATTAATTTATTGTCTTTGCCTAGGTTCTCTAGCACACCTTGAGGTCAAACAACTCCATTATATGCTAATTTTACTAAACAATATTATAGCAGAAAATACTTTGTTATCCGGTGCCTTACATTTTGTATACATATGATTATAGGGAACCAGAGGCAGTGATTTGAATAACTTATTTGCCACCACATTCTGAGGATTGCCAATGTCCCCTTTCTCATTGACAACGTCATTACAATGCCTTTAAAAAAT
The DNA here is from genome assembly GCF_030222135.1 of Aotus nancymaae. Classification (NCBI taxonomy): domain Eukaryota; kingdom Metazoa; phylum Chordata; class Mammalia; order Primates; family Aotidae; genus Aotus; species Aotus nancymaae. The sequence continues at coordinate 3,850,026 of NW_026988435.1, forward strand.
TACACCAGAGATCTAATTTCATATAATTCAGGGCCCATTCCTTAAGCTTCTTTTATCTGAAATCATTTCTACTACCAGGTTTCTATTTTTCAACTAGAAAAAAAAAATATCAATAGAAACAGAAAACAGACTACTAGGAGAAAATATATAAACAATGTAATATACATGTTAAGTGATTTATATGACACAAGATTTTATAAATATTTTTAAATATATATGTATTTTATATTATATATATAACATCTCTCTATGTGGAAGAAAGAATGGTAGTCCTCCAATGCAAAGTTCCTTGTTTTACATAAAACTCATAGTCCTAATAGTGCTGATGATAAAGCTAGAATGCCTTGTACTGACACAAAACACTTTATGGCATAACCCAGGATCAGTTAATCACTGCTACTTTTTGTAATCAACCTCTTTTTCTTTTTTTTTCCTGTTCTCTGGCTATCCAGATACAGTAAATAGTATTTTGAGATAATAATAGACGTTTCTTTGTCCAATTAATTTTTTTAGTGATTGTTCTTTCTTCATCCTTCATGCAGCAGTGAATTTTCTTCTCATTTACCAGTTTCAGGGTCAGAGATTTTACATATAAAACAAAGACAGATTATTAATGTTGAGTTTCAAATAGTCTCTTGAATTTTGCAATTGAGATAGTTTGAATATATAAGCCTTTGACTACAACAGCTTGTTTCATCTATTTTTTGGAAGTGGTGATGATGGTTGTCTGTATATGAAAAAGATAAAGAGCTTTGGATATCGTGTTAATATTCTTGCATGGATTCATATGTTGTTAAGCTACTGTAACCAAAGTTTAAAGGTTTAGATTTGCTTTCTACTATGATGGAAGCCTCTAACCATATGTCCTGGGGATAATCACGTTCAATATTTATATTAATGACTTGCACATGACATAGGCTATATGACAGGAAGGTACACAGATGGCACAGAACAGATGCAGCTGGGATAGGTGCAAACACTTTGTGTGACAGCATAAATACAAGAGAAAAAAGCAAACAAAAAACAAACTGCAGCAACCCAAACTATTGTCAAACATGAGGAAGGAGAAAATAAAATAATAAAATTATATTCCACAGGGATAAATGTAAACTCCAACACTGTTTATAATAGGCATGGAATAATTATGAATGCCATTTAATGAGACTGAAACAGTTCTGTAACAGATAGATGGATAAGGGCTTAGCTACAATATACACCTGTTTTGAATTATTTGCCTGAAATTTACAGGAAAAGTTACCAGAGTTGAGTCTTGCAGTATAGCATTATCTAAGAAAAGGAATGCAGCATCCTTATGACTTATATTATTAATCAATTTATAAGGGCCCTTCTATCCACCCAGACCTATTTCTAATTAGATGGAAGAATGCTCTTAATTTATCTTTCTATTTGAAGGCTGTTACATCAAAATAGAGTCTTGCTATTATGTTACAAGGATATTTGTTGTATTATTTTCTTCATTGCCTATTTAGATTAATGGAAGATACAGGGCCAAATACTTTTCATTTCTTATGGGAAGAAAAAACTAAAGAAAATTTCTTTGGGGTTCTGGTAATCAATATAACTTATGTCTAATGCACACTTAATTGTCTTAGTTTTTCAGGGTTGCTATAGCAAAATACCATACAGTGATCAGCTTATACACAACAGAAACTTAGATCTCACAATTTGAAGGGTGGGAAGTTTGAGATCAAAGCGGCAGCAGAATCAGTATCTTTTGAAGGCTCATTTCCTGGTTCCTAGATGGCTCTCTTACCCTATGTCCTCATATGGTGAAAGGCAGTAGAGAGTTCCCTGAGGTTTCTTATTAAAAATGACACTAATATGTCCTCTACATGATTTAATCACTTTCCTCCTAAAACCATCACCTTGGAAATGAGGACTTTAACATACAAATTTTGGTTTTAGGGAGACACAAACATTCAGACATTACACTAATAAAAAGCGTACACAAACCTAACCATAATTTTGTGACTATTGCTTTACTCTTTCCAAGGGGAAAATATATAAACATTATGTTAGGAATTTTCTTTAAAAATTCCATAGCTCTGTGTGTGTGTGTGTGTGTGTGTGTGTGTGTGTGTGTCTGTGTGTGTGCTTGTTTCTCATGTTAGGCAAAATGATTACAAACATAACACAAAGAACTTTCCCATACACAGTTATGTTTTCCTATATAAATTAATAATTAAGTAGCACTTAGAGTAGGAAGTAACAGCACTCTGAGCTCTCCCCATTGTATTCAATGTTCTGACCAGTATGACCACTTCGTTATCTAGGACCATACAGAAAGGTGCAGAATAAGGAGCACTTTCTCATCCCACGCTATACTCCCTTGTCAATGTCAGATTAATTCAAAAGACAAGGCTTTTCCATTTGGAAACTATTTGCTAATAACAGTGACATTGTACTACAGGAAAATAATGGCTGGATGTAACATTTCCTGAGGCTGATAGTCTGTTGTTATAAACTAGTTACCCAGGACAATTTTATGACTGAAGAATGTACATTACAAATACACACACCTATACATAAATATCACAGGTCATGTACTCTTCTATGTAGAAATTTACAATACAATCATAAAGTCCTATTGTATTGAATTTGTAAGAAAAATAACATATACTCCTTGGGCCTAGACCATCACACTACTTAAATCTTAAATTTTTCACTAAAACAGGCATATGGAAGATATGAGTTATTTAATCCAATTTGGAAAATAGCTTTTTAAAATATATTTTTCAACCCCCCCTTATATTGCTGGGTGCTAAATGGGAAGTATGTGAAATATTATGTATTAAATTAACTTGCTTCCAAATATTTTGTGAAATTTTTCTCCTTATTGAATAAGTACCTATCAAATTCATGGTCTTATACATGAATGGGGCAATTGTCCCATTCAGAACAACTGAAACCCTTACACTTCTTCCAAGAGTTAGTAACAACAAATATCACCTGTAATTAAACATGTACAAAATTCTGCTAGTCACAAAGATCTAACATTTATGAGTCCTTGTAAAGCAAATGAGAAAGCATCCTCACTTTTACTTATAAAGGAAGATACCAGCTTAATGTTTTGTGAAAAATGTATTAATTGGTAGAATTATGTTCAATAAATTAAACCATAACCCACCTCCCTTTTATTTGTATCCATCTATCACAATCACAGACACTTTTTTAAACCCATGCTTGACTTTCATGTATTTGAAAAACTTTCATGATCCTTTTACTTTTTTCATTTTCTCCAAACTAAAACAAGTTCCTTCAATCAGTCCTCATTTTATGAGATCACCTTACCTTTACACATGGTAGCCACACTTGTCTGTAACTGTTATTTCTCAGTACCCTGCTCAAAATTTACTTCCTGGAACTTAAGACAAGTTTTTGAGTGTTGCTGGCTACTGGAGAACACAGTGTCTACCCAATTCTCGAGTTTCTGCTTCCATCGATTTTGGTCTAAATCAGGCAATCACGGTTACAGCAATTGTGAAATTCTCATCTGTGAACACAAGATGATCTTGTTATGAGCTACTATTAAGTTAGATTTCTCTCACATCTCATGTTGTACGTGGTTTTTAACTAAAAAGAGTATTTTATATTTAACACATGTAAAGTTTCATCTTGTTGATTATTGATCCTTGATGATCATTCATTTTGCTTTCTTGTTCTTTTTTTTTTTGCAGTATGTTTTGAGTTCTATAAAATGTATTTTTATTGTGTATATTAAGGTATCCAACACCCCACCAACACAGACACATTGAAATAATCACTACAGACAAGCTAATTAACAAAATCTACCACCTTACAAAGTCACCATTTGTGTGTGTTTGTGTGCTGACAACACATAGGGCCTACCCTCTTAGAAAATTTCAAGTACGCATTACAGCGTTGTTACCTATAGTCGCCATGCTATAGATCTTCAGACTTTATCCATCTTTTATAACTGAAACTTTGTATCCTTTGACCAACATCGCTCCATAACCACTTTCTGCTGTCTCTTGGTAACCACCATTCTACTCTCTACTTCTATAAATTTGACAGTTTTAGATTCCACCTATCTTTCTGTATCTGGCTTATTTCACTTAGCGTAATATCTTCTACCTCCCTCATGTTGTCACAAATGTTAGGGTTATCTTCTTTTTATGGAAGACTGTATAGTATTCCATTGTGTATATATGTTACATTTTCTTTATTCACCTGTTGATATACATTGGGTTGTTTCTATATCTTAATTATTGTGAATAATGTTACTAATGTTACAATGAAGATAAGTGCAGATATGCTTTGAGATCTTGATTTCAATTTCTTTGGATAAATACCCAGAACAAAGATTGCTGGATCAGAGAGTAATTCTCTTTTTAATTTTTTGAGCAATCTTGATAGTATTTTTTATATTTGCTGTACGAATTTCCATTTCTACCAATACTGTACAAAGATGCCTCCTTCTCTACATCCTTGCTCACACTTATATTTTGCTGTTGTTGTTTTAATAACCATTCTAAAAGATGTTAGGAAGTTTCTCCCTGTGGTTTCAATTGGCATTTTTCTGATGGTTAGTGATGTATAGCATCTTTCACATACTTGCTGGCCATTTGTGTGTGTGTATCTGTGTGTATACGTATGTTTACATATATACAACTTATATATGTATACTTGAATAACAAGACACATTCATTTTATTTTATACTTCTGAATAATTAATGTAATCTCCAAGATGGACAGGCTCTTTATTATTTTGAACTAATCACAGAGTTTTTTTAATAAGATCATTTCTGAGTTCTTTAGCACACTACAAGCTTTCTAGCTAAAATATCATATCATGTTTTCTGAACATAGTTAATCATTAGCCCTGAAAATGCTACACTGTTTTTAAGTTTCTAATATCAGCCACCACATTCTCTGGTGCTGACACGCCCAGAAGAAATTTAGGTTTGAATGTCATCTGTCCTATATCTGGATTAACAAGGGAAAGGAAAAAAAAGCTTTTTTTTATTATTCAACCTATAGAGTAATGATGATAATGCCCATCCTACAGGCAGTAATAAGCACTTAATGAATAACTGATAGAAAAACATACAATCCACATAAAAATAGATATTTGATAAATATAATAAGTTTTATCTCTGCCTAAATAATTTAGTAAGATATCATAACAAACATTATTAAAATGTCAGCCTAAATTCATACATTATCTCTGTGCTAGTCTTATTATATTAATAATGAGATTAATAAAATCACATACATATCAAGATATTTAAAAATTAACAGAAAACTGTGGAAAGCATATGAAATCTCTTATTTAAAATTTAGTTGTTGACAGTTGCATTAAAGTAATGTGAATAACTAATTTTATAATACTTTAGAAAGGTCTTTGCATGGCTCAACCTATATTTTTTCTGATATATTTTCTTTAATGTATAGGAAATGTGAATAAGACCTTACAGCATCATTGATACTAATATCTTATATAATCTTTCTTGGGAATGATAAATTGATGTTACTGAATTAGTATTAATATCACTTTTATGTGACTTTTTCAAATATTAATGATGATAGAAACAAGTTTACTTACTAGGTGATTTAATTAGAGAATATAGTTTAACACTGTATAAACACATGTATTCAAGCAACACTTCTTGAAAAGAGGTCATTGTTGAAAAGTGTGACATATTAGGTACAGATTTTAATTAATTCGTTAATTAATTTTTTGAGATGTGGTATCGCTGTGTCACCCAAGCTGAGATGCAGTAGCATGATTTTAGTTCACTGCAGCCTGGAACTCCTGGGCTCAAGTGATGCTCCCACCTCAGCCTCTGAGTGGCTGGACTGCAGATGCATGTCACCAGTGGCTGGACTGCAGATGCACGTCACCATATCTAGCTAAGGTTCTTTCCTTTTTTCTTGTAGCCACAAGTTCTTTCTTTGTTATCCATGATACGCTCGGATTCTTGATGTCGAGTGATCCTCCTGCCTTAGTTTCCCAAATTGCTGCAATTATACACATAGACCACCATGCTCGGTTTAGGTACAGATTTTAATGATAAAGCACAAGTAAAAATTTGAGTTTCTTTGAGATTTAAATGGAGTTAAGAAAGAATAGCAAATAATAATAATATTTCCAGAGACAATAAACATAGTTGTGTGATTGCTGCCCAATGTTACATATTTTAAATGTTGTTCAAAAATAGCAATGTTAATCATCTTAAAATATATTTGTTCTTATTTTCTAAAATAAGCACAGATTTTGTAAAGAGAAAGATCCAAGAAAGAAATTCTTATAGAGAGATTATAGCTCTTGTGTGATGTTCTTTTTGAAGACCAAAAAATGCAGGTTTATACATGTTTTAAGATATTAAGCAATATAAGAAGATCTTATTGGAATGATAGACAAATAACAATAGATCAGGAGTTCCAAAGAGATATTTAGCTATGATTTACTACTCAATTAGCTGCTTGTTGGTTTCCACATTTGATTTTACTTTTTTTTATAATTAATCTCTGCTGCAATATATAGCTCTTGAAAGCAGAAATTGTGCCTCACTGTGTCTTTTTATAAGGCATATTCCATGGAATAATTCATCTATTAGTACTTGCTGACTAAATGTGTTGATACCCAAAGGGAATCTAGCGGTAGGCAGAAGGAGAGAAAGGTATCAAAGTGATAAGTAGGTAAACGTAGCCAATACTGAGGACAAAAAAACCCAGACAATATAGAAAAAATAAAATTGAGTTGCACGGAGTATATAGGTAACCATGCACTCAGACAAACCACGGTGGCACATGCCTATAATCCCAGCAGCTTGGAAGGCCAAGGCAGGGAGATCACCTGAGATCAGGAATTCAAGACCAGCCTTCCACAAACCACGATGGCACACGCCTATAATCCCAGCAGCTTGGAAGGCCAAGGCAGGAAAATCACCTGAGATCAGGAATTGAAGACCAGCCTGCCACAAACCACAGTGGCACATGCCTATAATCCCAGCAGCTTGGAAGGCCAAGGCAGGGAGATCACCTGAGATCAGGAATTAAAGACCAGCCTGCCACCATGGTGAAACCCCATCTCTACTAAAAAATACAAAAATTAGCTGGGCATGGTGGTGCACTACTGTAATTTCAGCTCCTTAGGAGGCTGAGGTAGGAGAAATACTTGAACCTTGGAGGTGGAGATTGCAGTAAGCTGAGACCATGCCACTGCACCCCAGCCTGGGTGACAGAGCAAGACTCTGTCTAAAAAAAATTAAAAGATGCCCCACCAAAAGTCTTGGTCAAAGCTGCAAGCTACATTCTCCATTCGTGGTTGATGGAGATTCATCACCACTCTGACAACAGAACTCTTTCTACTCTAGACCATGATAATTATAAATAGAACATATATACACACACACACACACACACACACACACACATATACACACACACACATATGTATTTACATATTTTATAAATATAGATAAAATATATAAATATATAAAGTTTATATGTATATTTGTGTGTATAAAGTACTACCTACTAACCTACATACCTGCATATATACCTGTATACACAGAAATGGGATAAGCAGTCATTAGTTGTTGGTCCATAAATATGATTTGGAAGCAGTCTAGAGAGGGTTTTGCTACAGAAATTATACCATTAAGGAGTATGATATGTCTTAGTACAGAAAAGTATAATTGTACCTGTAGAATGGTGATGCTTTTTATTTCTGTGTCATCCAGCATATCCAAGACAATTAAATTTGATCATCTTATCATCTTAAAATATCATATCTGTAGGAGATAGGTCACAGTGGTAGGAAAAATTATAGGAAAGATACAAACCTTCTTGGAAGGCAGGAAGGTTTTGCAAAAGCTTTGGGAAAAGGTTGTGGCTGAAGGCAGCCTAATCCTCTTACCTTCAGCTAATAGCAAAAAGCAGATAACAGTGGAATGTAGAGGAGTTTATCTAGATAGCTTGTTTACCTATTTCCCCTGGAAACCAACCTTTGATCATCCGCAGGCATAACTGTTCTCTACCAGTGGATCAGCAACGTTAATTACCCATGAATGGTGTTTGCTAAAGACCATTGTCATTAAATCGGTTCTAAAATAAATACAAATGTCCTTGGCATATGGTCACTGCATGGCCAGACTTCCTCTTTGGGGTCTGCAAGCTGTGGGGTCCCCTAGCCACCCTCTCACAGGCAAAAGACTTGTGTCTGTGAGCTCCTTTGAAGCTGGACTCTGTGGGTCACACTTGGCAATTGGCGCCTCTGTGTGAGGATCACTGCAATGGTTCAGCAGTTGGTGCCCCTGAGTGAGAAATGCTGCAATGGATCACGACAGAACCCTCAAAAACAAAAGTGAAGAGACTGCACAGTTAATGTCAGTGTCATTGGTGCCCACTCAGAATTTCCAAGTTTGAGGGAATTGTTCAGGCTAGGGTTTCATCATGGGACAACAGTTTCAGCACAACAGAAAGAGTATATGAAAGTATTGAAACAACTGCTTAAAGATAGTGGAGCCTCAGTTTCACAGGCTCAATTAAGGGACCTAATGCAAATGGTTGATTCCCATAACCCACAGTTCCCAGTATAAGGCACACTGGACCTAGAGCTCTGGGAACAAGTGGGGAGAAATCTTAAACAGCATTATGCACAAGGGCAGCAGGTTCCAGTAACATCATTCACATTATGGGTCTTAGTGCTGCTTTGGCGCCTTTCTACACAGATGAGCCTAAAAAGGGAAAGGAAAAGGAACCATCACCTACCTTACTGCCTCCTCCTTCTCCCTCAGCCCAGCAATTACCAGGTAAAAATACCAAAGAGGGAATGGAGATTTTGCCTGAGCCCCCTCCCCTAATAAATTGGAAAAAAGACAAGGGAGACACTACCGCTATGGGACCTTGTCTTAGGCAAGTGGCATTAGAAGGGAAACTCTTGGCCTGCTCTGTGATGCAAGATCAACAAGGCAATCAGGTGTATGCTTATAAAGAGATAAGAAAAAGCATTAGAGAAAACAAAGCCACTAACTCATTTACGAAAGTATTAATTGAGGCCATAGCAGACCACTTCCACATAACACCATGGGACTGGTCATTGCTAGGTAAAACAACTTTAGACACCAGTCAGTACCTCCTCTGGAGGGCAGAACTTGATGAATTATGTGAACAGCAAACCATTTTCTAATAAGGACACTGTTCTTTCTCCCTACCCCTGATGTGGCTCTCTCAAAATCTTATTTGGGTACAACAGTAGCCTTTAAAGTGAGAGAAGTTACAGCGAGCCCATGAATTAGTCGAGGAACAATTAAAAGCAGGCCACGTAGAACCATCAAAGAGCCCTTGGAATTTGCCCATTTTCATCATTCTCAAAAAGTCTGGCAAATGGAGACTTTTACATGAGTTAACAGACTATTAATGCTAATCTGCAACCTATGGGACTTCTTCCACAAGGGCTCCCTTCCCCCACAGCAATTCCTCAAGATTGGCCTATAGTCATTATTCACTGTTAAAACTGCTTTTATACTATTACTTTTGCAAAACAGGACAGAGGAAAAGCTTGCATTTCCAATACCAGCTATTAATAATGAAAGGCTGGCTAGCCAATTTCATTGGAAAGTGCTTCCTCAAGGAATGCTGAACAGTCCTATCATGTGTCAGTATCATGTAAATCATGCTTCAGTCCCCAGTAGAAAAGAATTTCCTAATTTCACGAGTATTCATTTTATGGATGATATATTACCAGCAACCAGTAGTTTTAAGTATATGTGCCTATGTTATAAAGAATACACAGTTAAGAGGTTCAATCATAGCACCTGAAAAAGTACAAATGTCCTCTCCTGGATTTATCCCCACTCCTGGGGGTCACTCCTTGATTGGAAAATCATATTACCAATTATACTCATGTTTGTCTTATGTTATTTACTAATTCTAGGATCCAAAGCTGCAATATGAGTTATAACTGCTGCCCCTGAAAAACCTGTTGCTGCACACATCTGTACTCCTCAATCAACAAAATCAGATGCAGAAAACAGAAAAGGGGGAGACGCAGGTGGTTGGTCAGGGTGGTGAGAAAAATTATAGGAAAAACACAAACCTTCTTTGAAGGCAGGAAGGTTTTGCAAAAGCTTTGGGAAAAGATTATGGCTGAAAGCAGCCTAATCCTCTTACCTTGAGCTAATAGCAAAGAGCAGATAACTAGGGAATGTAGATGAGTTTATCTAAATAGCTTGTTTACCTATTTACCTGGAAACAAAACTTTGATCATCTGTGTTCATAACTGCTCTCTACTCAGGGCATCAGCAGTGTTAATTATCCACAAATGGTGTTTGCCTGAGACCTTTATCATTAATTCTGTTATAAATAAATCTGAGTGTCCCTGGCATATGGGGGCTGCACAGCTGGACTCCCTCTTTGGAGTCTGTAAGCCATGGGGTCCTCTAGCCACACTCTCACAGGCAAAGCACCTGTGTCTGTGAACGTCTTTCATCTGTTGCTTGGCCAGAGTCTGCAGGTCAGACTCAGTGCTTATCAATTACTTTTATTATTTCCCTTTGTGTAACTTTTATAAAGAAAATCAAAATGTTTGATTTATATAATTAACACATAAAATAATGAATTTTGCACATGTTAACAGTCAATATTCCAATGTATGTTAACTCGTTTAATTATGCATTTTCTTCCTTTCAAAGTGTTTCTGTGATAGTATGGGTTTAATTTCACTTCTTTATTTGGATGAAAGAACTATATACAAGTTGATTCTGTTTCATTCATTTTTTTTTAACTACATTAACAGAAAGTAAAATGAACAAAAGCAGTGAGGTGGGGTTTATTTTTGTTTTTCTTCGTTTGTAGGGTTTGCATTTGTCTTTTTTTGTTCTTACATTTTGATAACACTATCCTTTGATTAGCAAATTTTTTTTTATGTTTTAAACATTTGCTGAATTAAGATACTTAGAAAATATTACTTCATCTGTAATTTCTATAACCTAATTTCCTTAGATAAGATTAAACAGTTCAGAGGAAGTATTTTATAAGTGTAGCAAAAGTATAGATAAAAATAACAGAGTAGACAATTTACAAATTATCAAATATAGTCACGGGACTTTGAGTTAGTCAATACTGTACTTGCAATAAGTTCATATAGATTATCTTTTAAGGATAAATACATATCTAAAAACAATTCTCCCTTTTGAAAGTAGGAAAGAGATTTCTCCTACTCTTTTTTTTTTGTGAAGAATTTAGCAAACTTCTAACTATACGTTATTTTCTGTTTTTGCAAATATATGTCAATCCTTTTAAAAGCTAAATTACATCTCTTACCAAGTTTATGATCCAGGAGTGACTTTCTGTTCCCAAAGACCTCTTTTTGAAATGTAATCATCAGGAAAGATAGTGTCCTTATTTCAGTTTCTGTGGGAAAGTAAGCACCTGACTTTTAAGGGCACATTGGTATGAGTTGTAAGACTATTCCAGGAATAGTTTATTTTTCCTTTCGATAAAGCTAATTAGCCAATCCAGAGAGTCACTCCAATTGCCAAGTAAATTTAGGATAAATTTATGTGACAAATGGTTCTGTCAAATTATCTTACTTGAGGACTAGTTATTGTTTATTATGAGAACATATATGTAATTGGTTACATCTGCTCAGCTGTATAAAAGGGTAAGGTCTTTCTATTTTTGCAATGTCTTGAGTGGATTGCCTTGATGTGCATGACATTCTGGTTTAATGTTTACTCCATAAGAAAACTTTCTTTTGCTTGTATCATCGTGGAGAAGTTTTCTAGGTTAGGAAGAGATTTTGATTTTAATTATATATCTTCAACAGTCCTCACTTACATGTTGCAATGAGCTTTAGATTCTAACTTGTAAGCTGTAACACTTTATGTTCACTGATTTAAAAAATTTATTATTATTTTCTTTTCCTCTAGACATTGGAAAATATATAATATATATGAATAATTTAATAAAATTGTAATATCTTTTTACCTTTTTGGAAATTAACTAGAAAATAACATGTATTCATTGTAGAAAATTCAAATTTCTGTCATTCTGTAAAAAAGTATATATGTGTATATACCTTACAGTTAGATTGTCAATCATCATGTTGTTACAAAATTTAAAACTGATATATCTAAAAAAAATACACAATACAAAATATTTTTAAATACTTTATCTTATATTATAATCATGCAACATAATCTCAATGATAATAATTTGATTTTTTAGTTTTATTATTCTAAGGTTCATTTTCATTTTACAAATAGAATCTTAATTGTATAAATATACAGAATTTTATATTCATTTGTGACTGAAAACCTCTGCAAGTTCACCTAACATTGTTCAGAGGCAAATTATAGGTACTTGTCAGGCAATATTGAATGAAGAACAAAATAAAGGATGAAGCTTCTAAAAGTGGGGATTACCAAGGCAACATTTAATCTGCTAACTTGCACTTTAAAAAGCATCTATACATAGATATTGCTTGACTTTTGAGTACAGGGTGATTCATTCCTTTGAAAAGTATACAACTTTAATATCTCACCATAGTTTAGTTATTTTAACTTCCTTTAATTTAGATTATACATTTATCCTTAAAGGGAATATATTACTTAATATCTCTGACCATATGGGTATAGATGTTACATTAGTAGTCTTAATATTACAATTTTATTGATATTATAAGGAAAATCATTTGAATTATGTCACAGGAGTATAACTTTAGTGGAAAAAATAAAGTGGCAAAAAAATTAAATTTGCACTTGGTGTTTTCATGAAAATTCATGTTATCTCCTGTTTTTCTTTCTCTCTCTTACTGTCTCTCTTACTTTCAGATGTCCAGCAAATAAGGCTTTATACTTTTATGAAAGATAGTGGCTTAGTATAAGTGATTAATTCCAGTTGATTCTCTAGATTATTATCATATATTGACTTTAAAATGATCTGAAATAAATACCCTGAGAAATGGCTTTGTCCCGAAGAAATATTTAATAAAGGATTAAAAAAAAAAAAAAAAAACCTGACTTCAAACCAGTGCAACTTGGATGTTCAAATCAACAGTCAACTTAAATCAACTTGTCAATTATTGATCTGTTTTATCATTAAGAAAGAAAAAATAATTTGAATTGATTTTCCCTCTTTTCTGACTCTGGTATTTAATTGTGTCTTTAGATTTTCCTCTAGCACATTTTGTTTCTTTCTAGCAGTATATTTTGCTGTTCACACAAGATCAAGGGATATTGAGGGGACATTAAAAAAACTTTTATTTTAGGTTCAGGGGTACACATGCAGTTTTGCTATACAGGGAAATTGCTTTATCCTGTAGGTAATAAATGTAGTACTGGATGCAATATTCACCAGAGGGCCTTTTTAAAGTCAACTTAAATATATGATTTTTCTCTAAAACTATTTTCTAGTTTGTGATAGGCACACCTTAATGTTGCTTTCCTCTTCATAGTAAATAATTACTCACAAACAACAAAAACAAAACATAGAGACATTAAAGAGGAAAATGTATCCTTTGAAAAATTCCAAATTTGTAAATAAGTTCATGTTTTAAAATGTTCCTGATACATTTCCATGAAGAAAAACATTTATATGACTTCCGGATTCTTTTATAAAAAGAATGAAGTGGCCATATCCCAATTACAGACTCTATTTGAATCTTCCCCAAATTTGACATTCTATGTTATATGTTTTAAAAAAAATGGTTTTCTGAATAAAACTCTTACTTGAAATTCTTGGCTTATCTTAACTATATCACTAACAATGTTAGTTCCTTGTGTTCTAGGGTCATTTTTCAAAGAGAAACATATTGCATAGCTTTTCAAAGGTTATCCTCTGCATGACAAACCATAGAAACAAAGGACAATTCCATATTGTGTGACCTTTTCCCCTACTGGTCAGGGCTTGAAGTCACTGCTTAGGGCCACTGGCACTGTCTACATTTTAATACAGCTACACCTGTTTGCCATTGCATTTGTTTTCTGTAACTACTTTTAAAAAACTATTAAATTCTCCACTTGAAATTTTGACCTTATTGCTTTGGAAAGTTCATTCCTAAATAATACTTAGAGGAACAAAGTTTCCTCTTCAAATTTTGACTGAAACATTAACAGTAACATTTATAAACATCTTTGAAACCTTTGAATTCTATATACATTAAATGTTTGCAATATTTAATTTTACATTTTTTGTTAGATCTTTATATATATATATTTTTTATTGCACTTTGGGTTCTGAGGTACATGTGCAGAATATGCAGGATTATTGCATAGGTACATACATGGTAATGCAGTTTGCTGCCTCCCTCCTCCCAACCTCCCTACCCCCCACTGTCCCTCCCCTATTACCCCCCCAACAGACCCCCGTGTGTGATGATCCCCTCCCTGTGTCCATGTATTCCCATTGTTCAACACCGGTCTATGAGTGAGAACATTCGGTGTTTGATTTTCTGTTCTTGTGTCAGTTTGCTGAGAATGATAGTTTCCAGATTCATCCATGTCCGTACAAAGGACACAAACTCATCATTTTTTATTGCTGCATATTATTCCATGGTGTATATGTGCCACATTTCCTTGTCCAGTCTATCATCGATGGGCATTTGTGTTGGTTCCAGGTCTTTGCTATTGTAAACAGTGCTGCGATGAACATATGTGTGCATGTGTCTTTATAATAGAATGAATTATAATCCTTTGGATATATACCCAGTAATGGGATTGCTGGGTCAAATAGAATTTCTATTTCTAGGTCCTTGAGGAATCGCCACACTGTCTTCCACAATGGTTGAACTAATTTACACTCCCACCAACAGTGTAAAAGTATTCCTATTTCTCTACGTCCTCTCCAGCATCTGTTGTCTCCAGATTTTTTAATGATCACCATTCTAACTGGTATGAGATGGTATCTCAATGTGGTTTTGATTTGCATTTCTCTAATGACCAGTGATGATGAGCATTTTTTTCATATGTTTGTTGGCCTCATATATGTCAGCTATTCTTGTTGCATTGATCCTTTTACCATTATGTAATGGTAATCTTTGTCTCTTTTGATCTTTGTTTTTTTAAACTCTATTTTATCAGAGACTAGGATTGCAACTCTTGCTTTTTTCTTTGCTCTCCATTTGCTTGGTACATCTTCCTCCATCCCTTTATTTTGAGCCTATGTGTGTCTTTGCATGTGAGATGGGTTTCCTGGTACAGCACACTGATGGGTTTTGACTTTTTACCTAATTTGCCAGTCTGTGTCTTTTGATTGGGGCATTTAGACCATTTACATTTAAGGTTAATATTGTTATGTGTGAATTTGATCCTGCCATTTTGATGCTAGGTGGTTGTTTTGCCCATTAGTTGATGTAGTTTCTTCATTGTGTTGATGCTGTTTATCATTTGGTACGTATTTGTAGTGGCTGGTACTGGTTGTTCCTTTCCATGTTTAGTACTTCCTTCAGGAGTTCTTGTAAGGCAGGTCTTGTAGTGATGAAATCTCTCAGGAATTGCTTGTCCATAAAGATTTTATTTTATTTCTCCTTCACTATGAAGCTTAGTTTGGTTAGATATGATATTTTGGGTTGAAAGTTCTTTTCTTTAAGGATGTTGAATATTGGCCCCCACTCCCTTATAGCTTGTAGAGTTTCTGTTGAGAGATTTGCTGTGAGTCTGATGGTTTTCCTTTGTGGATGACTTGACCTTTCTCTCTGGCTGCCCTTAGGATTTTTTCCTTCATTTCAACCCTGGTGAATCTGACGATTATGAGCCTTGGGGTTGCTCTTCTTGAGGAATATCTTTGTGGTGTTCTCTGTATTTCCTGAATTTGAATGTTGGCCTGCCTTGCTAGGTTGGGGAAGTTCTCTTGGATAATACCCTGAAGAGTGTTTTCCAGCTTGGATTCATTATCCCTGTCACATTCATGTACCCCAATCAAGCATAGATTAGGTCTTTTCACATAATCCCATAGTTCTTGGAGGCTTTGTTCATTTCTTTTCACTCTTTTTTTCTCTAATCTTGCCTTCTTGTTTTATTTCATTTATTTGATCTTCTATCTCTTATATCCTTTCTTCTGCTTCATTGATTTGGCTGTTGAAACTTGCACATGCCTTGTGACATTTTTGTGCTGTGTTTTTCAGCTCCATCAAGTCATTTATGTTCTTCTCTAAGCTGGTTAATCTAGTTAGCATTTCATCTAACCTTTTTTCAAGGCTCTTAGTTTCCTTGCACTGGGTTAGAACATGGTCTTTTAACTCAGAGAAGATTGTTATTATCCACCTTCTGAAGCCTGCTTCTGTCAATTTGTCACAATCATTTTCTGTCTTATTTTTTCCCTTGATGGTGAGGAGTTGTGATCCTTGGGAGGGGAAGGGATATTCTGGTCTCTGAAGGTTTCATCCTTTTTGCACTGTTTTTTCTCCCCCATCTCATGGATTTATCTCCCTTTGATCTTTGAAGTTGGTGATTTTGGGAGCAATCTCTGAGTGGACATCCGTTCTGTTGCAGTTGGAGCTATATATTTTTTGGCCTGTAGAGGCACTTCTGGGCTACCTTGATTCAGTCAGGTTTCTGGGTGGGTGG
The DNA here is from genome assembly GCF_030222135.1 of Aotus nancymaae. Lineage (NCBI taxonomy): Eukaryota > Metazoa > Chordata > Mammalia > Primates > Aotidae > Aotus > Aotus nancymaae. The sequence goes on from NW_026988435.1 coordinate 3,866,582, forward strand.
TCTTCCCTGGGGTTTGTTTGCAGGTGAAATTAGCCCCTCTTCCAAATGACATCTCTCCTTCCCTGAGCTTGATCTTCCTGGTTGGGGTCAAACTGGTGTATTCATTGCCAAGCTCTCTGGTGCGCAGACTTTGGTTTGAGTTTTGTGGGGGATGGGACTTGCCAGGCCTTATGACCTATTTCCCTGCTTTCAATTCTTCCTCTTTCTGTGGGATGGGTTGTTCCATCACACTGGTGCTAGTCCAAACTTCCTCCCTGGTCTGGCTGGCAACTTACAGCACCAGGCAGGAGCTATCACTTAGATTTGCATTGATAACCCATGGCCCCCCTCAGTCTGGTGGCGTTCTCATGGACTGTAGGTTGTTAGGTGTGATGAGGTAAGCACAGGATCCCAATCAGAGCACTGAGTGGGTAAAGTCCCCCAATGCTCCAAGCCAGCTGCACATTCTAGGTGGGAATGCACACGCCCTGTCTTGGTTCATTCTCCCTGGGCGGCTCTTGCCCTGCTTTGGCTCCCTCCTTGGGCTACTTTCAGAGTCCTTCCAGTCCCCCCAAAATGAACCCAGCGCCTCATATGGAATCATGAAATATTCTAGCCCTCTGCATCTCATTTGCTGGGAGCTGCATTCCGGTGTTGTCTCCTCTCAGCCATCTTGGCACCCCCTCTAATTTTACATTGTTAATATGCATGTAGACCTGTGTATACACTGATAGTCCAAGTTTTACAATACAACACTTTAAAAAATGTTAATTAAAGAGAAAATGAATAATTGTGGTTGATGGTTACATTATTTTAATAAAAACATATACTTTTCAATGTTAGAAATGTTGAAAAGAATATGATTGGTACACAATTTATTTAACATCATGATGACACCCAATACACTGTAGTGATTATGGTCAGCTGGTTGTCTTATGATGTGTTTTGGTTTTGGGGGATAGAAATAAAGCTAAAAACAGTGATTTTAAATTTGAAACTCTACATTATCAATGTCCATCAATTTTCATAAGACATAATATGCTTTCAAGCATGATTTTTCTCTTACTCTAAGTATATCTTAACAGAAAATACACTTATTTATATGCATATTTTAAAAGCAATAAGATTAAAAGATATCACAACATTCTAAGTTTATTTCCTTGGCCCTTGGGGAGTATTAATTTGTGTATTAAATATCCTAATTTTCTGTTCTTCTGAAGGTATCTTGTTCTGTACCACATCTTGATCCACATTATTTCTCATCTATGTATTGATTAGTCCTGAGAAATTTGCAACATATTTTCTTCTTTTGCAATTTGCTTTAAAGGTGTCTGATTATTCTACGGGTCTTCAAATATAGTACTTGCCTCTCTTAATAGGTGTGAATATGTTTCGTGTCCACTTGAGTTATTTTATATTCATCCATATTCATTGATAAAGGAATTAATAAATTACTAATATAATGATATCTAAGCCAGGTGGACTACTAATGAAAAACATTTTTTTTCACTCTGATTATCTTTCTTGCTATTTTCAAATTTAACTTTTCCCAAAATTTTATATTTGAAAGAGTGGTACTAAAAATTCATTTCTATCCATCTAAGTGATGTTTTCCACTTTTAAAATATCGTGAGCAACCACTTGTGTTTCAAAATTCTTTTGATCCATTTTTATGTAATTTATTTTAGTCAAAAACACCCATTTGTTCTCTTAAATGAAACATTATTATAAAAATAGCTGTAAAGTTAAATAATAATCAGTGACTTGGGACATTAAGTTATAGTCATCTGTAAGATTTTAATGTAGGATTTTTCTGGGTCCCTTTGTCAGCATGGACTGCCATAGCCAGTGATGCCCCCCTGAGATCTCACTCAGTTCTGGCCCTGCACACTCAGCCTGCCAGGCCACTCCTGACTTGCACACTGGCTCAGCCCACGGCTGGGCCGGGCATGCCCCAGTCCACCTGTATTACAGCTTGTACCTGTGTTCAGCAGTTCTTGAATTTTTGTCCTGCATCCAAAAAGAATGATGTTATGCTGACAATCAAAGGGTGAAGAGGGAAGATAATAGTTTCATTTCACGACAAAGCAGATCTCAGTGGAGAGGGGACCACTGAACATGAGTGATCTCTCCCTCAGTGTGGCTGGGTCCAGGACGTTTAAGGGCTCAAAATGGGAAGTGTGTGCTGATTGCTTTATGAGTATATGAAAAAAATTTAAAAGAAAGGAACCACTCAAAGGTGGGCATGACAAGAAAGAGGAAAGAAAGGAACCACTCAAAGGTGGGCATGACAAGAAAGGGGAGGTATATGTAAAATAGGTGAAGGGTGAGGATCAATCAGAAGAAACAATACCAATGGAAAGGAGGCTTTCAATCTTGTTCATAGATTTACCCAGGAAATGTAGCTAGGCTTTAAACTGTCTTTGATTTGAAGGTCCAGTTCACTGGGGACCCTCCCCTATCTGCCTAGGACTTTGACTGCCTCCTGTTGCTATCAGTCACTCCTCTAAAAAGGTACATTTAACTTCCATTAGGATAAGTATGATGACCACTTTCAACTCTGTCATGATGACAGGGAGTACTGTTGTGGGAAAACAGCAGTCAGATCTCTGGTAGAGACCTATCTATGGGTCTCTGGTAAAAGGGAGCTATCATCTGAGGCTCTGGTTGCGTGACTTATTGGAGTTTGGTGGCCTGAAAGTGAGAAGAGACAAACCAGGTTATTAGAAGACATGTATCAAAATAAAACAAGAGAGTAAAGACAGCTCAAAAATTGTGAGGCTGCTGACACACCCAGATAACTGGTAGCTATAGTTATGCCCCCTAAGATTTTGATGCATGGAGCTTGGCTTTGATTAGCTCCCTTGATCTTAAGTTTCCAAGAAAAGAAACCTCCATGTTATGGACACCCTATCTATCCCTATCACCTGGCAGGATTTTCAGGGCAATTGCCCAGAACTAGAATATTGATCCATATTTTTCCATTATCCATATTATCTATTCCTTTGTTTCTTCTGAGCTACAGCCAAAGATCACTGATTGGTTCATAGGAATAAGCAAATTACTTTAAAATGAAGACAAAAGCTCAAAACAAATCATGAGAATAGAATTTAATGGCAAGTGTATGGTAAGTTTTCAAACATAAGTTATCATTCTCTAGACCTCATTTTTGTTAAAAACAAATCATCATAGGACTGACTTGTTTGCAAAACATACTTTAGTCTTATACTTGGCCTGATTTTTGGCATAAAGTGAAGCAAGAATAATTATTTTCACATAGCCTTTTAAAATTGGCTCTGATGTAACTGTTCAATAAGGAATCTCAGATAACACTTTTTAAAGCTAAGCCCAGCCACGGGTTTGTACATTCAAATATCTATAAGTTGGGTAAATTCCTCTCTTTTTGAGGTGCAAAGATAACTTAGGGCTCCTGGGCCTGTCAGAAAATGAAATTCTTTATTTACCACAGGTGAGGAACCCTGCACATAGACTATGTAGACAAGGTATGAGGCCAGTTTTCCCAGTGGACTTTTATTGCCTCTACAATTCAAACTTGATTCCTTAAAGAAAAGCATACTTTTCCAGTAAAAGCCTTGGTAAAACAACCAGTTTCTCCAATTACATTTTGTTGCAAAAGAAAATGGATTCTTATTGCATTTATGCAAATAACTATATTGCTATAAGTTAAGAATGCTGACAATAATTTCCAAATTCTGGAGAAACCAGGAAGAGAGAAACAAATATGCTCCAGATTTTGTTCACAGGAGTATACCATATTCAATTGTTAAAAGTTGTAATAGCTAAAAATAAAAATATTATTGACTTTGAAAAGTAATCAGCAACATTTTAAGCAGAAAAATAACAAAAAAGTTAAATCAGTTTTATATTAGATCCATCCATTCAATTAAGTCTTGTACTGCTTGATATTTATAAACATTTTAGCTCCTCATGAGTCATGAAAGTTCCTCTATTCCCTTGTCACAGTCTCCAAAGTTATCAGATATCTGCTTGTGAGAGCACCTGCCAAGGTCCTGTAGCAGATTATAAACCATCTTTTGAAGAGGATTAAAACAAGACAACAATTGTCTGTGAATGACACAATGTCCAGGGTACTTAAAGTTAAAAACACAATTGACAAACAAATTTGGTTATTTCTGTGGTTTACAATAACTTAACATAATAACCCTAATTATGATTGATAGCATACACTCAGACATTAGGATTTTAGAAATCCCATACAACTTTAGAAAATATACTATTCATTAAAATATAACCTGAAGAAGATTAAAGCTTGTTTTTATTTTGACAATCCCATATAACTAAACATGTCAAACAATCATGTTTATCTCTCTTTTGGATACTCAGGGGGCCCTCTGTAATGTCTGAAAGTTAGGGGTTAGAAAAGACAAGTTTGAAGCTGAAATTTGATTTTGGGAAGCCTATCAAACATGCTAAAGGTTTAAAACAATTGATATCATGAAATAGAAGTCCAGATTACCGTTAAGTCATTTGTTTAGCTAAAATGATGACTCAAAATTTTTTAAACAGGCAAAAAAGTTTACTAATTAAGAGGGAAGACTCAGCTTTCTAAATAATCTGTCTCTTGTCCCTCCCTTCTTTTCTCAGTAGTTTATTCTCAAAGCTAACAAAACTCTTCTATTATTCTTTAGTATTACATGAAAATCTATTTCAAGAGAATGCCAAATATCCCTCTTGCATTTGTCTACTATTAAGGTTAACCCTAATTTTTTAAATGAAACCTTATAGATAAATTTATTCAATCTTAACCAGTTTGACCCCATGACGTGAGAGTCTTATAAACTTTTTGTAACCCTTTACAAATTTTTGTTAAAGAGCAGATCAGTGCCTTCAGAAAACCTTGCTGTGTTTTTATTCTAATGTTCAATTTACAGAATAATCAAACTTGAGTTTAGTCACTATATTCACACATAGACTTTCTCTTACAAGAGTAATTTATACAAACCTTCTGCAACTAGTTTAAATGTTTACCTTTATCATTCCAATTTAAAATGATCTTTTAACCCTCTAGGCAAATGCTTACATTTTCTTGCCTTCTTATAATCTTTTACTAAAAACACATTTTACTTTCCTTACACACCTTGCATGTAAATTTATTTTCAGTAGTCATAGTTACATGGTATAATAGTAATTCTTAGCAATTCTTAGTTTTGATGTAAAACCTGGTAAGTTATTTTAATTATGTACTAGGTGCAGACAAGGTCTTTCAAGAATAGTTACATTCATTGTTAACTCCACATGTCCCCAGGACTTATCAAACTCTAAAGTAGGCAAATCAAAAAATTTTTCAAAGGCCAAAGAATCAGTTTATGACCTTAAGGAATTTAGCAAACCTAATATCTGACCTGCATGATTTAAACCATGTTTACATTCTAAAGACATTTTTACTTTACCAATAATATTTAAAATGTTTTTTATTTCTTAAAGAGTAAAGTCATGTGAAATAGAAGGCATTATGGCTTTTATTCTTCCTTCAAAAGTATTTGGTCTAAGCACTTATTTTTCTTTAAGACAATTAATTAGAGGTCATTTTATATAAACATCACAAACATTATACATATATATATTCCCTTCCCTTCCCTTCTCTCCTCCTCTCCCCTCCCGTCCCCTCTCTTCTCCTCTTTTCTTTTCTTTTCTTTAGATGGAGTTTCACTTTGTCAACCAGTCTGGAGTGCAATGGCACAATCTCAGATCACTGCAACCTCTGCCTCCTAGGTTCAGGCAATTCTCCTGCCTCAGCCTCTTATGTAGCTTGGATTACAGTGTAAGATTTTCATTGCCATTTCCTAATAAATTATTGGCCCCAGGAGGGAGCCATTCAAGAAACAGAGTTAGGAAAACCTGCAGTTTCTACAGTTTAGTAAGCAGACACAGCTGGAAGACAAAAACAGATTTTGAAAGGGATATATCTGCTTTTAATTATTGGGGTTCCAGGAGAAAAATAGGGTGTTTTTTCCCCCAAAACTGGGTCAGTGCTGCCTTCTCTGTTTTTTTCCAAGGACTCCCAGGCTATCCAAAATTATCTTAGGACCTCTTCTATGTGCAATAAGCAAGACAAGACAAATGGAGAAAAATAATTAAGTTGACTGAGAAGAAAAAACCTTTTTCCAGAAAAACAAGATACAATAAGAGAAGACATAAAGTTCTTTTAAATATACCTATATCTTGGATATCTAATTTTAATTAGGTTGAGTACCCCTTTTACTTTTTAAAAAAGTCCTATTAAATCTCTTATTACCCAAATTTAGTCAGCCAAATGGTCAATACTTCTGGCTTTTGAATTTATGGAGGGGCAGAGAATATAATGATTTTTATCATTCTTACAACCAGTTTTGCAGAGACAGAGAAGCCAGAAGTCTGACTGGTAGAAACTTTTGCCCTTTTGCCAGGATGTCCAGCTTCTGGGTTCCCTTTCCCCAAGCTATGGAGCCCTTTCAATCCCAGAGTAATGTGAAGGGGGAGCAGACAAAGGAGTTGTCTGCATACTGTAAAAGTTGTCCTTCCTCAAGGGATTTGCTCAGTTAAATTTGTAATTTATTCCCAGTTCAGTTTTAAGCCAAGCACTTTAAGGCTTGGGGAAATTAAATGTTTCCCAGTTTGGGGGATGCATCCATAGGAAGTATCCTTTGATATGGGACACAATTACCCATCTGCAAAGAGAGAATAGAGGAGGAAAAAGAAAAATGGCTTTTTTTTCTTTTTTTGAAATGGAGTCTTGCTCTGTCACGCAAGCTGGAGTGCAATGGTTCTATCTCAGCTCTCTGCAACCTCCATCTCCCAAGTTCAAGCCATTCTCCTGCCTCAGCTTCCCAAGTAGCTGAAACTACAGGTGCGTGCCACCACGTCCAGCTAATTTTTGTATTTTTAGTAGAGATGGGATTTCACTGTGTTAGCCAGGATGGTCTCAATCTTCTGACCTTGTGATCTGCCCACCTTGGCCTCCCAAAGTGCTGGGATTACAGGCGTAAGCCACCACACTCAGCAGCTTTTTTTTTTTTCAAAGGAGTCTCAGTTATTCAGGATGTACTCAGGAGAAGTACAAACTGAAGCTGGCAGGTTACTCATCTGGAAAGGGGGAAAGGTACTTTTATTCCTTTATCTTTCCAGTGAAAGCCCAAGGTAGGTGGGGGAGAGAAAAAAAGGCATTATCTCTTTTTCTTCCATCTTAATATACTCAAGTCCCAGAGATCTTGGCAGGTGTTGCCATGGATTCCAGTGGAATAGTCACCCATGTAGCAGGGAGATCTAGTGCGTTGGAATTATCCATACTCACTGATGTGTTGCCCATCCTTCCATTACTAGTAAACTTTGGGTCCCAGACCTCATCTATGGCATGGATGTGAGTATTTCCTCTATCTATAAAATGAGGGAGCCTAATTGGCAGGAATTAGTTATGCTTACCTGCACTGTGCCTTTGAGTTTCATTGTCATCTACCTCCGGATCCCTCAGACCCAGTTTTACTTTTTAGGGCTTCAGCCCAAAGCTTAGAATTAAGTTTGTGACAAAAAGGTGACTTGGGAGGTTATGGGGATTCATTAAATTAAGTCACAGGTGGCCGTTGCCAAACTACAGTCAGCAACTGATGGGGTCACCGTTCTGTTCCTTCCTTATCATAAACAGCATGCTAAGGTGAAGTTGTGAAGCTGAGCCCTCCTCAAACAAGGGTTGGAAAAGGGAGTCCCGGGAATTGGGGACTTGACCTAGTAAGATGCCTCCTAAAAGAAAAAAGTAACATCTTGCATAGAAAAGTTCCCTCTATTTGCAGGGCTATGTTTACTCTGGACATGGTGGAGTAAAGGAAAAAAGAAAAAAGTGTAAGTGCAGGGGAGGAGAAAGCACATGGGGAAAAAAGCTTCTTGCTCTATGCAAATGTAAAAAACATAATTGCTGCATCCTCCTTCCTTCTAAGAATAAACGGAAACCACATTGTTCTGAATTGCATTTCTCATGATTGGGCCAAAAGCCCAATCTACCCAGTAACATTGTCTCTGAAGTTTGCAACAACACCCTTAACATTATAAAAGAAGAGATATGAGCCATGACATCTCTAAAAGAAAGAAGGAGGATGCCATCAAAAAGACTGGAATGGAACAGAGTCAACATTCCCAACCCCCAAGGGTGACAGGAGGTGGGTGGCAGCCTCTTCTGCAGCCATGCCATTCGCTTCTTAATTGGCTGACAATGGCTTGATGCTTTATCTGCCTTCGGAAAAACAGTCTGAGGACAAGAAGCCTCAGAAAACAATCAAGAGTCATAGGTTCACATTCACTCTCCCTTCCAACAATTCCAGATGAGTTCCCCAAAATAATGCAGTATTTTTCTGGGTCGCTTTGCTAGCCAGGGACCTCGGGGCTTGTGACATCTCTGCCCTGGCCTTGCTTGGTCCCAGCTCTGCCACAGGAGGCACCCTGCACACTTGGCCTACCAGGATAGACCTGACATGTGCACCAGCTCAGCCCATGGCTGGACTTGGCATGTCCTGGTCCATCTGTGTTACAGCTCTTACCCACATTCAGCAATTCCCGAGTTGTCTTGCATCCAAGAAGAATGAGGTTATTCTGAAAATCGAAGGGTGAAGAGGGCAGAAATTGTTTTATTGAGTAACAAAACATCTCTCAGTAAAGAGGAGACGTGAAGGTGGTACCTCACCTGAAGGTGGGTGGTCTCTCCCTCCTTGTGGGTAGATCTGGGGCTTTTATAGGCACAGAGTGAAGAGTCATGCTGATTGGTTTGTGAGTATACAAAAAAGACTAAAACAAAGGCACCACTTAAAGGTGTGCAGAACAGTGTAAAAAATCAATTAGGGAATGGTAGGTTTATGTAAAATAAGTGAAGGATGAAGATCAATCAGAGGAAAACACCCTAAACAGGAAGAGAGATTCTGAATCTGGTCTGTGGATTTACCCAAGACTTGTAGCTAGGGTTTAAACTATCTCTGGCTTGCAAGTGGTGTTTCACCAGAACCCGCCCCTATCTACCTAGGAATTTGACAGCTTCATGTCACCATCAATTTCACAGGCTTTGTGTGGCCTGTCTGTTATTGAATGGTTGTTTCAAGCACTGAACTATCACTTAAGACCTTAAAATACTTATTATAATTCCATCAAGAAAGTTTGTTATGGTAGCTAATTAAGATTCAGTTCATTAGAAGGCAATATGAGTTATGTACTTATTGTTGTAAAGGGCCATAGGAGAATCCTAAACAAACAAAATCCTGACAAAAATATTTTATGTCACATTACTGTGAGAGTTTATCCCTTGTTTAATATTTTGACTAAGGTGACTAGTTCAGGTTTAGTAAATCAGATCAGAAATGGGAAGAAGAGAAATACATTTTTCACTTTGTATTTTTAACAATAACTCCATGAAGAAAGGTTACTATGAAACTTGAATAATCTAAAATAATAATTTTTTACAAAACACTTCTGTATAGTTGTCCCTTTGGTAGTAATCTGTGGGTCATTTCTAGAGATACTGTGGTTATGCAAGGAATCAATAAATATAAATTATTTAGTAATAAAATAAATTATTAAATATTAAAAATAACAACTATGAAATCTTTAAAAATGTCAAAATGCAACTAGTCAGAAACAAATTTAAAGACCTTATAAAAACATTTTATTCTTATTTGAAAAAACTATGGTATTATTTTATCCTCTATGTTTAATTTCAATTAATTTCAAATCAAAAATTATTTTCTTAGATGCAATCACTAAAGGAAATTTTAGCGGTCACTTTATTTAAAAAGGGTCAGTTTAAAAGCTAAGGATCATTCTTGAGTGTGCCATTGTTCCATAGAATTTGAAATTAGATTATTTAGGGAGTATGGTAATAGAAGTGTATTCAATGTTGTTTTGAAGTTACTTTTGGAAAGATTGTAATACAATATTTTAGTCAACATCATAGCAAAATGGATTCAGGTTGCTTTTCTTGATCTAGATTTTATATGTTGAACATTCATAGTAACCATTTATCTTCATTTCAAGTATATAAATGCTGGGTGTTAGAAGTATTCTATTTATAGGTTTAGTACAAGGTTGAATGCACTTAACACACTTCATTGGTTGCACATTTTATACTTAGAAAAAGTGTTGAGTCTTTTTTATTGATTCATAGGCTAAGCAATTTTATTTTTTGTTTTCATACTTTGACCTACAACCCTAGGATCCATTAGGGCACTGCAATAGCAAGGTGTAGACACATCAACAACAAAGAAATAGAATGAAAATGACAGGGTCTCCAGCTAGGGATGCATTGACAGACCTGAGATTTCAAACATAGAAAAGGCAACTTTTTTCATGCTGGGAAGTGGCGTTCTCAAGAGAGCCATCTCAGACTGAAGAACATGATATGAAAATCAATAAAGGCCCTATTGTGCTACTGAAGTGTCCGGGAAGTGTCATTTTATATCTTGCTAGCAGATATCTAAAGGAAGTTAAAGCTACTTTGCTCATAATAACTGGACGCATCCTCTTTCATCAGTGGTCTATTTTGCCGTTCAATGTAAAAGCAAAATATACTGTAGGGTCCAGTTCGAAATGGGAATTACAAAAGTGAATTATGAAAACTTAGTTTTTTTCACATATGTAAGAATGGAATCACTGATGCTTTCTACTCTCAAAATTCCGTTAATTACTTGTGAATTTAAACAACTAACTGTAAATACCAGGCAAATTGACAGAATGTGTGGTTGGAGAAATAACATGTTGGTTAACCTAAAAGTCATCATGGCAAACATCAGGATAATTTGCAGAAGTTGCATTACTGATTTGAAAGATCTAATTTTGTAAATATGTATTGCATTAAGCTGGAAAAGTTGTATGCTCACAGATATTTAGGTTGGTGCAAAAGTCATTGCTGCTTTTGCCTTCAAAAGTAATGGCAAAACCACAATTATTTTCACCAACTTGATGATTTAGATATTAGTCCCGGAATTCCTAGAATCTTTATTGCTTTATGCTACTGAGTATCTTTTTTTTTTCAAAGATTACTGTAATAGACATTTTAAGAATTCTGTGGCCACTATGTGTGGTTTATCCAAAATCACTTGCCACTTTTTCTTAGCATTTTATATCAAGTATATTTTTCCTATGAAAAATTCTAATAGTATCTTATTGCTGCAACATGATGTTTGAAGGGGAATAAGAGGAAACAATTATGGAAACTTAAGATTTTTATTTTAGATTCTACGCTTTATTCTCCTTTTACTTCTACTTCATTGCCCCAATAATTTGAAATAATTTGAAATGCTCTAAAGGTTGAAATTTACATAGTTATCCTGAAAGTTTTAAAACTTCTGAATATGAATGTTTAGTTAATTAAAATAAGTTTTATTGTTTATCAGTCAGTGCAAAACTCTAGAGGTCAGAATGTATTTAATCATTTACTCATTTATTCAATAAGCAATTTTTGACAGATGACTATATAAAAATAACTGTGTTCTACAGTGGCCCCATAAAAGCAAGTAAATAACCTTAAAGGTGAAAATGTTTAGATAAAATTAGAAGTGAAAAGACAAGGGGACAAAGATGCTTTAATTGGGAAGCGAAGAAATTAGGACTATGTTAATTATACACACTGCTATATATTGTCTCAGTGTATGTTACAAAGCAAATACATTTGTATCATTTCAAAAACCTAAAATCTATCTCATGGGTCTAAAATTTTTGACTTAAATAGTGTCTAAATTGTTACGTGTAATTTTACATTGCTGAACTTCAACATGACAAAATAATTTAATTCAGATAACATATATACTTATTCTTGCATTTAAATTACTTTTAACTACCCATTTGCATTACTGTGTGTATTATACTTTCTTAAAACAATAAAAAATAACATATCTTGGCATATTATTTATTTCTTCTCCAGCTACAACTAGCATTTTACATATATATATATATATATATATATATATAGAGAGAGAGAGAGAGAGAGAGAGAGAGAGTCAGATTTGAATAATCTTTTTTCATAATACAATTTTTATAAATTAAAAGAAGATATACTATTTCTTAGTTAAGGTGTATCATTGACACAAGATTATATTTTAAAATAGTACACAGAACTGAGGAAACAGTGGAGAAACAGCCGGGAAATGTAGGTAAGAATCAGAATCAACCATTCTGATTGGTCAGCTTAATCAACCAAATGAAAATTGATTTTATATTAACATATAAATGGTGGCATAGTGATTGTCTCGTTGGAAAAATTGTTTCATAAATAACACCTTTTGAGCACCTTTTAGGGTTCTAATGACAGGGCTACTATGAAATTTTAAAATTAGTAAAATAATTAAGTCATATCAGTTGGCAGACCACTGGTGAGGTAAAATATAACCATGTTGTTTTACCAGTGATACTACTTAACAATGGCTGGACAGAAACGGGGCAAGGGGATTGTTTTACCAGTAGAGTCTAGTAAGGATCTAAATTTCATTTACAAACAGAGCTGGCAAAAAATGATAATATCATCCCTCCTTCTCCATCAGTCAGTGTTGACGGCAGAAAAAGATTTTGTTCCGGTTGTCATTTTGGGGAAGCCTGACTTGCATATTTTAGTAACTGTAATTTCTATGGATCTTCTCAGACCTATAACGTGTGTGTGTGTGTGTGTGTGTGTGTGTATGTGTGTGTGTATACACTTTTTTTTTTTTTTGAGATGGAGTCTTGCTCTGTCACCCAGGCTGGAGCGCAGTAGTACCATTGCAGTTCACTGCAAACTTTGCTTCCTGGGTTCAAACTATTCTCTGGCCTCAGTCTCAAGGAGCTGAAAATACAGGCACAGGCCACCACACCTGGCTATTTTTTTTGTACTTTCAATAGGTATGCAGTTTCACCACGTTGGCCAGGCTGGTCTCGAGCTACTGACCTCAAGTTATCCGTCTGCCTTGGTCTCCCAAAGTGCTGATATGCCAAGCCCCTGTAACATATTTTATCACTTACTTGTTTCAACTAAGATTTATAAGAGCCAAATGTTTTTGAGAAGACCTAAAATCAAGTTGCAAAATTAAAAATGTATTTTATCAATTCTGGGATGCACATTTTTCTCATTTTATTATCTGTGAAACTGGAATCTATTTTACAATTAATGGCAACTTAGCACTGTGCAAAAGTTAAGATAGCAACTTATTTCTTTTTTTTTGTGTAGTGACACAAATCATGACACATAATTTATAGCCTCTTAGAGTTGATATGTGGAATGTAATTATATACATGGCAATTTAAAACAATGAATAGCCATATTTACACTGTGATTGAACAGCAGTTATAATATCTGAAAACAATAGGGAACAGAGTTTAAATCCACCTGTATAGGCTCCAGCAAAAATTTTCTTAGTTTTTTTCTCTTGCTAGTCCTAAACATTCTGTTTCATTTCCTATAATCATCTACAGGGAAAAAAATGTTTTTTTTTTTTTTTCCTATATTGAAATTCCTCTCTCTTCCTCATCCTCCATAGTGCTGATAGCTGTATTTCTGAAATAATTCAACTATGCTATACTCTTTTTTTTTTTTTTTTTTGAGACGGAGTTTTGCTCTTGTTACCCAGGCTGGAGTGCAATGGCGCGATCTCGGCTCACCGCAACCTCCGCCTCCTGGGTTCAGGCAATTCTCCTGCCTCAGCCTCCTGAGTAGCTGGGATTACAGGCACGTGCCACCGTGCCCAGCTAATTTTTTGTATTTTTAGTAGAGACGGGGTTTCACCGTGTTGACCAGGATGGTCTCAATCTCTTGACCTCGTGATCCACCCGCCTCGGCCTCCCAGCTGGGATTATAGGCGCGAGCCACCGCGCCCGGCCCAACTATGCTATACTCTTGATTTAAGTTTCTCAGTCCCTCTGTAGCGTTTTCAGGGTACATTTCCAACCCCAGCATGACATACAGAATCCATTATGATCAGGATCCCATTCATCTTTGTTTTTCATTGTCCTCCACTTTCGATATCCACACTTGTCTATCCTTACCAAGCTGTCTGGATTCCCCAACCATGACTCTCCCTTATAATTGCATATTTTGTATTCTCTATGAGTACTTGTACGACTATTGAACATAATGTAAAATCAATAGATTTTCCTAAAGAAATGAGTAAACAATAAACAATTGTGTATTGTTCATTTATATGCATCGAAAACAGCAATGTAATTACTTAAAAATTTCAAAAAGGGTCAATTTCACTCACATTGATTTTATTTTATTTTATTTTTTTGAGACAGGGTATGTTGCCCAGGCTGGAGAGCAGTCTGTAATCATTGCTAATTGCAGCCTTGACCTTCTGGGCTCAAACAATCCTCCCACCTCAGCCTCTTGAGTAGCTGGGATAACAACACATGCCACCATGTGTTTGTAAATATTTTAGGGATGGGGTCTCACTATGCTGCCTAGGCTGGTCTCAAACTCCTGTGCTCAAGCAAACCTCCTACCTCAGCCTCCCAAAGCACTAGATGACAGGCATGAACCACTGTGCCCAACCACATAGATACTTTTTAAAATCACATTTCTGCTATTTATTCCTTTTACTAATTAGCCTATATGCACAAGAATGTTAATACAAAAAAAAAACAACTTGAGATGTTTTGTTGTCAGCCCCCAAAATGTATTTTTAATTCAGACCTTTATAAAAACTACACTATGCTCTAGTACCTGTTCATATCTGTTTCATGCACTAATAAGATTTTAGTGCTGTTTCGGGGAAAAAAAAGGTAATTTAATGAAATGGGTTTTACCCATTAAAAGGCAATATTCTCAATTATCTTCAATGTTTTCCTAGGTCTCACTGTCAAGAGTTGTTCATTCACTTTAGTACCTGGGGAAAAATATTTAGTGAGTCTAAGATTCTGTGTTATTTCAACCTACTACTTAATTATTTTTAAAATGAATTTTCTAAAATTTAACATGTATAATGATCATCTGAGTAACTTTATGTAAATGAAAACTCCTAGGACTCACCCTAGGATTCTGTTTCTTTAGATCAAGGAATGTGTTCTCATAACATGTATTTTTAGTAGACCTTATTTCTTAGGGCAGTTTTTTGTTGTTGTTGTTGTTTTATTTTGAGATGCAGTATCACTCTGTTACCAGGCTGGAGTGCAGTGGCACAATCTTAGCTCACTGCAATCTCCACCTCCCGGGTTCAAGTGATTCTCCTGCCTCAGCCTCCCGAATAGCTGGTACTACAGGTGTATGCCTCCATGCACAGCTAATTTTTGTATTTTTGGTGGAGACTGCGTTTCATCATGTTAGCCAGGATGGTCTCAATCTCCCGACCTCATGATCTGCCCACCTTGGCCTCCCGAAGTCCTGGCATTACAGGCATGAGTCACTGCACCCAGCCTAGAGCAGTTTCATCATATAAGATGTAGGAATCATACAGGAAGTAGTCACAGCAAAAGTGAGCAGGCGGTACAGAGATTTCTGTACACCCACTGCCCCCATATATGCACAGCCTCTCCTATATCAACGTCCCCCATCAGAGTGGTACATTTGTTACAATTCGCAACCTACATTCATACCTCATTATCGCCCAAAGTGCATGGTTTATATTAGGGTTCACTCTTGGTGTTGTACATTTTATGGGTTTGGATAAATGTAAATGACACATATCTGTAATTATACATTCATACAGAATATTTTCACTATTCTGAACATTCTCTGTGCTCTGCCTATTAATCATTCTCCCAACCCCACAAGACTAAAGTATAACTCTAACATAATATGATCATCCCGTGTCAACCACTGACATTTCTACTGCCCCCATAGCTTTGCCTTTTCTGAACTGCCATACAGTTGGAATCACACAAGATGTAGTCTATTCAGACCGGCTTCTCTCACTCACTAATATGCATTTAGGATTCCTCCATGTCTTTTCCTGGCTCTATAGCACATTATTTTTAGCAATGAATAATATTCCATTTTCTGGATGTACTGCTGTTGATTTTTTAATTCACCTACAGAAGGGCATCTTGGTTTCTTCCAAGCTTGCTACTTATGAATAAAGCTGCTCTAAATATCTGTGTGCAGGTTTTGTGTAGATACATGTTTTCAGCACCTTTGGTTAAATACTCAGTAGTGTGATTTCTGAATTTTATAGTTAGAGGGTGTCTGTTTTTTAAGAAACTGCCAACCTTTCTTCCAAAGCAGTTGTATCATTTCATGTTGCCACTGCCAATGAATGAGAAATGAGAGTTTCTATGGCACCATATCCTGGGCAGCATTTGGTGTTGAAAGTGTTTGAAATTCGGTCATTCTAACAGAGGTGCAATTGTATCTTATTCGGCCATTCTAATAGATGTGCAGTGGTATCTTATTCGGCCATTCTAATAGATGTGCAGTGGTATCTTATTCGGCCATTCTAATGCATATGCAGTGGTGTCTTATTCGGCCATTCTAATAGATGTGCAGTGGTATCTTATTGCTGATTTCATTTGCATTTTACTTATGTCATATAATGCAGAGCATCTTTTCATATATTTGACTTGCCACCTGAATGTCTCCTTCAGTGAGACATCTGTTAAGATCTTCAGCTAATTTTTTTTTTTTTTTTACTAGGGTGGTTTATGTTCTTATTGTTGAGTTTTAAAAGATTTTTGTATGTTTTGCATAGCAGTCCTTTATCTGTTATGCCTTTTATAAATATTAATATGTTCTCTCAGTCTGTGGCTCATCCATTCATTTGCTTTAACAGTGTCTTTCACAGAAATTTTTTATTTTAGTGAGGTCCAGCTTATTTTTTTCATTGATCATGACTTTGATGTTGTACCTGAAAAGCCATCACCAAACTCCACATCATTAAGACTTTCTCTTATGTTATGTTTTAGGAGTATTATAATTCCATGTTTTAAGTTTAGGTCTGCAATCCATTCTGAGTTTATTTACAAAATTTGTGTGGGGCGTAAGATCTGTGTCTAGAATCATTTTTTTAAATGTAGATTTTCAGTTATTCTCAGGATTATTTATCTAAGAAACTACCTTTTTTTCTCCATTGTATTATCTTTGCTCTTTTGTTAAACATCGGTTGACTATATTTATATAGCTCGATTTCTGGACCATCTGTTCTGTTTCATCAATCTATTTGTCTATTCTTTTGCCAACACCACACTGTCATAGTAACTGTGGGTTTAGAATGTTTTAAAATCTGATAATGTTAGTCCTTAAACTTTGTTCTTGTCCTTTAATATTTTGTTAAATAGATTCTGAGTCTTTTTGTTCTCCATAAAAACTTTTAAATCTTTTATTTTGAGTTCAGGGGTATATGTGCAGGATGTGCAGGTTTGTTAAACAGGTAAGTATGTGTCATGGAGGTTGATTATACAGATTATTTTATCACCCATTTATTAAGCCTAGTATTCATTAGTTACTTTTTCTGCTTCTCTTTCTCCTCTTACCCTCCACCCTCTGATAGGCCCCAGTGGGTGTTGTTCGTCTCTATGTGTCCATGTGTTTTCATTATTTATCTCCCACTTATAAATGAGAACACACAATATTTGGTTTTCTGTTCCTACATTAGTCTGCTAAAGTTAATGGCCTCTAGCTCCATCCATGTCCCTGCAAAGGGCATATCTCATTCCGTTTCAGGTCTGTATAATATTCCATGGTGTATACCTATCACATTTTTTTAATGCAGTCTATCATTGATGGGCATTGGGTTGATTCCATATCTTTGCCATTGTGATTAGGACTGCATGAACATATATGTGTACATGTGTCTTTATAATAATATAATTTATATTTCTTTAGGTATGTACCCAGTAATGGGATTTCTGGGTTGAATGGTGTTTTGTTTTTAGGTCTTTTATTAATCACCACACTGTCTTCCACTATGGTTGAACTAATTAATACACTCAACAAGCAACAAGGTATAAGCAAACCTTTTGCTTCACAACATTTCCAGCATCTGTTATTTTTTGACTGTAGTTATTCTGAGTGGTGCAAGATGATAACTCATTATGGTTTTGATTTATATTGCTCTGTTGACTAGAGATGTTGAGATTTTTTTCATATGCTTGTGGGGCACATGTATGTCTGTTTTGGGAAATATCTCTTCCTGTCCTTTGCCCACTTTTAATGGGGTTTTTCATTTCTTTCTTGTAAATTTGTTGTAAGGTTTTTTATAGATGCTGAATATTAGACCTTTATCAGATGCATAGTTTGCAAAAATTTTCTCCCATTCTGTAGGTTGTCTATTTACTCTCTTGCTAGATTCTTTTGCTGTGCAGAATCTCTTTAGTGTAATTAGATCCTGTTTGTCAATTTTTGGTTTTGTTACAATTGCTTTTGGCATCTTTGTCATGAATCTTTGCCTATGTCCTGAATGATATTGCCTAGGTTTTCTTCTGGGGATTTTACAGTTTTATCTTTTACATTTGAGTCTTTAATCCACCTTGAATTAATTTTTGTGTGTGGTGTAAGGAAAAAGTCCAGGTTCAATTTTCTGCATATGGCTAGCCAATTATTGCAGCACCATTTATTGAATAGTAGTCTTTTTTCCATCACTTATTTTTGTCAGGTTTGTTGAAGATCAGAAAGGTCTATGCTTCTCATTTCTCGGTTTTATATTCTGCTTCATTAGTTTATGTTTCTGTTCTTGTACCAATACCAAGCTGTTTTGGTTACTGTAGCCCTGTAGTATAATCTAAAGTCTGGTAGCATGATGCCGCCAGCTTTATTCTTATTGCTTAGGAATTGCCTTGGCTATTTGGGCTCTTTTTATATTCCCTATGAATTTTAAAACAGATTTTTCCAGTTCTGTGAAGAATGCCAGGGGTAGTTTAATGGGAATACTATTGAATCCATAAATTGCTTTAGGCAGCATAGATATTTTAACAACATTGATTCTTCCTATCCATGACATGGAAAGGTTTTCCATTTGTGTCATCTCTGATTTCATTGAGTAGTGGTTTGTCGTTCTTCTTACAGAGATCTTTCACTTCCCTTGTTAGCTCTATTCTTAAATATTTTATTCTTTTTATAACAATTGTGAATGGGATTTGTGATTGGCTCTCAGTGACTGTTATCGGTATATAAGAATGCTAGTGATTTTTGCACTTTGCTTTTGTATCCTGAGACTTTGTTGAAGTTATTTGTTGCTTAAGAAGCTTTTGGCCTGAGATGATGAGGTTTCCTAGATATAGGATTACATTATTCTCAAACTGAAATAGTTTGACTTCCTTTCTTTCTAATTGAATGCTCTTTTTTATTTCTCTTGCCTCATTGCTCTGGCCAGAACTTCCAATATCATGTTGAATAGAAGTGGTGAGAGAGGCCATCGTTGTCTTGTGCTGGTTTTCAAGGGGAATGCTTCTAGCTTTTGCCCATTCCATATGATGTTGGCTGTGGGTTTGTCATAGACGGTTCTTATTATTTTGAGGTATGTTCCTTTAATATCTAGCGTATTGTGAGTTTTTAACATGAAATGATGTTAAATTTTATCAAAAGCCTTTTCTGCATCTATTAAGTTAATTAGGTCATTTTTGTCTTTAGTTCTGTTTATGTGATGAATCACATGTATTGATTTGCATATGTTAAGCCAAACTTGCATCCCAGGAATAAAGCCTACTTGATCACAGGGCATAGCCTCTTTGATGCGCTGCTGGATTCTGTTTACCAGTATTTTGTTGAAGCTTTTTGCATCAATATTCATCAAATATATTGGCCCAAGTTGTCTTCTTTTTTTATAATGTCTCTGCCAGGTTTTAGTATCAGGATGATGCTGGTCTCACAGAATGGGTTAGGGAGGAGTCCCTTCTTTTCAATTTTTTGAAATAATTTCAGTAGGAAAGTAACAGCTCTTCTTTGTACATCTGGTAGAATTCATCTGTGAATCCTTCTGTCCTTGGTTTTTTTTTTTTTTTTGGCTTGGTAGGCTATTTATTACTACCTCAATTTCAGAGTTTGTTGTTGGCGTGTTCAGGGATTCAGTCTTTTTTCTTTTTTTTGAGGTGGGGCTCAGTCTTGGAAGGATGTATATGTCCAAAAATTGTATCATTTTCGTCTAGATTTTTTAGCTTATGTGCATAGAGATGTTTATAATATTCTCTATTGGATGTTTGTATTTCTGTGGGGTTAATGGTAATATCCCCCTTATTTCTAATTGTGTTTATTTGAATCTTCTCTCTTTTCTTCTTTATTACTCTAGCTAAGTGTTCTATTTTATTTATTTATTTATTTTTTAAAAACCAGCTCCTAGATTCATTGATCGTTTGAATGGTTTTTCATGTCTCTGTCTCCTTCAGTTCAGCTCTAATTTTGGTTATATATTATCTTACTCTAGATTTTGGGTTTGTTTGCTTTTGATTTCTAGCTCTTTTAGTTATAATGTTAGATTGTTAATTTGAGACATTCCTAGGTTTTGGATGTGCGCATTTTGTGCTATAAATTTCCAGTTTTTTTTATGAGATGGAGTTTTTGCTCTTGTTGCCCAGATTGGAGTGCAATGATGCCATTTCAGCTCACTTCAACCACTGCCTCTCAGATTCAAGTAATTCTCCTGCTTCAGCCTCCCGAGTAGCTAGGATTACAGGTGTGTACCTGCCACCCTGACTGGCTAATTTTGTATTTTTAGTGGAGAGGGTTTCACCTTGTTGGTCAGACTGGGTCTCTAACTCCTGACCTCAAGTGATCCATCCTGCCCAGATGAAGTTTGGATTTTCCTAAGGCCACAAGCTGAAAACAGCAGAGATAATGGCCTGCTCCTCCCCCTGGGAACTCAATTCTATCCAAGGTAGGTGCAACACTTTTGTCAGGAGCTGGCTGGAATTCCAAGCCATTGGGTCTTATCCTGTGAGTTCCTGTAAAAGTGGGGCCCATAGAACAACACTGCTCAGCCCGCTGGATTCAACTCCTTTCTATTTTGGGTGAGGGATGAAGATTGTTTGCCACAATAACTGCTGTGATTTTCTTGACCTTCAATCAATGTCAGATTCCCTACAATTTATAAGATAGTCTTATTGTCTACCTATGGTCCATCATTTCATATGAATTTGAAAATAGAACTAACTCCATTTGGTAAATTTTATAGGATTTACTAAAAATAGTAACAGTAATATTAGGTAAAACCCAGGGAAAGCGTGCAATTTTTGTGTTTAGATTTTACCAAGAGTTGTGTACAATATCAAAAATGCTCATCAACAGTGGTAGATGTACTTGTGATTTACTAATATCATATACCGATATGAATCTGCACTTGGATTTTGTATTTTTAAGATGATTCCACATGTAGATTACGAGTCCGTCATTATGTTTTTATTTTTAATGTGCTTTAGCAATTACATGGTGAGGTATATATAATTTTACTGAAATTAATTTTCTTCTTTTTCTTTATATATAAAGTATTATATGCATATGCATATACCTATATATAAAATATACATTTAAACATCTGTATAGTGGTATCACCTTAGCCAACATTTTGCTTTCCAGAGTCAACCACAGTCTGAGAATATTACAGTATTTTTAGAGGGACAGAGACAGAGAGACCACATTTACATAACTTTTCTTATAGTATATTTTCATAATTAATTTTATTTTATTTTTAGTTGTTTTAATTTCTTACTGTGCCTAATTTATAAATTAAACTTTATTATAGGTATCTACACATAGGGAAAAACAGATGTATATTGTTTGGTACCGTCTGTGGTTTTAAACATTCACTGGGGAGGTCTTGGAATATATCCCCTGTGGATACACGGATGGGTACTTTATTAGTAAATTATGTTATCCTTTAATTAGTAAATAATGTGTTGCACAATACATTTTGTTTAAAAAATGTTAGTTTCTAAAGGATTGAGTGCTAGATTCGGATCTTGACGTTGCAGGTGTGCCTCATAGCAAGAGAAGAGTAAAAAATTCACACTGTAGTATTAAATTTTGTGAGACAGTTCTACTGAAAAATTATTTATGAAATGAGACTCTCTTAAAAGTTACATAGAAGTGAATCATGGGGAAGGGGAGGAAGGCAGCAAATCACACTGCCACATATGCATCTATGCAACAACCTTGCATGTTTTTCACATGTACCCCAAAACCTAAAATGCAATAAAAAAAGAGAAGTGAATCATATTTTGTAGTATTTAAAATTGTCTTAAATTAAGGAGGTTTTCTCACAACTCTTTTTTTTTCTCCTCCTTCTCTTCTCACTTCCACTATTTAAACACTCATTCATATACTAGTTGGCCTTTTTATTTAATATGAATTTGATTTTTATGGATATCAATAAGTATGAATTCTGATAGTTTACATTAGAGCTTATTTCTCTAAAACATGCTATCTGGAATTATTTTGGTTTCATTATTTGGTTTTAGATTTCAAGTTTTAAATTTCAGATATCAAATACAAAACTCTTGGAAAGACAGAACACTTTTAAAAAATCAAACATTCAGGAACAGCTGGTATTTTCAAGAGTGGGAGGGCACATTTAGAAAACAAAGTCTCAAATTCTCTAAACTTTTCCTGATATTACTAATGTTTTTAGGGGTCAAGGCTTAATTTTCCCCAGGCTGGCTATCCATTTTGCCAACTCTCACTCCTAAAAAGAGGAACAACTGATATTATTTTCGAGACTAGGAGGGAATAGCTAGGAACTGCTTTCACCTTTACAGCTTTCAGAAAGTTTAATTTATTTCTAAGTTTGTCAACTTGTATTCCATTCCCTGTTTAAAAAAATGAAGATGGTGATTTTGTTTGTTCTATAGATAGCAGAGTCACTCAGAAGTATTTGAAGCTGAGAAAGGATGTCTGATATATTGCAACTGAAAAGATGAAATTAAAAAAGTAATTATCACAGTAAGCATTTACATATCTGGAATTTTTTCAAACCACTTTGCGTATACTAAGTGTTTAGTTCTCATAACAACTCTGTAAGGTAAATATACTAGTATCATCTCAATTTTTAGATAAACTAACCAATCATATGATTAGAATGACTTGCCAATTGTCACACAGCTATTAAGTTATGTATCTAAATTTTGAACGCTGAGTGTGTCAGAATCACAGTTAAGCCTACACATAACGGTGCATGAAAATTATTATGTAGTTAAAAGAGAGATGTAAGGAAGATTCATCCATCTATAAGGCTGATCAAGAATCTGGACTTTGAGAAATGCGTAGTCAGCATGTTATAATGGAGACAAAGTAAAGTTAAGTCTTCACAATTAGCTGGATAAAAATCCCAGCTTTGACATTTGCCAGGAATGGTATTTTAGACAATTCTTTTAGTCTCGTTGACCTTAAATTATATGTCCTAAAAATGAATACAACTATAAAACTCCTCTGGTCTTTTGTGAGAATTAAAGATTGGTTAAAAAAAAAAAAAAGACTATACCACAAATATCACCTGAGGTTTTATTTTGTGTTGTTTTGTTTTTGGTGCCAATAATAAACCCATCTGTTTGAGCTGGGAAAGTTCTGGGGACCGATAATAATTGTGTAAAGGTCAGAATAGTCAATATATAATCTGTGGTATTAAGATTAACCTCGCTGATATGACATTTTCACAACGAAAACACCTATGGACAGGATACCAAATTGCCTTTGTGTTTAGTGCATCTTTACTCTCTGGAAATCTAACAATACAAGCTTTTAAAAATGCGTATATCTTTTTTTTTTTTTTTTTTTTTGAGACGGAGTTTCGCTCTTGTTGCCCAGGCTGGAGTTCAATGGCGCGATCTCGGCTCACGGCAACCTCCGCCTCCTGGGTTCAGGCAATTCTCCTGCCTCAGCCTCCTGAGTAGCTGGGATTACAGGCACGTGCCACCATGCCCAGCTAATTTTTTGTATTTTTAGTAGAGACAGGGTTTCACCATGTTGACCAGGATGGTCTGGATCTCTTGACCTCATGATCCACCTGCCTCGGCCTCCCAAAGTGCTGGGATTACAGGCGTGAGCCACCACGCCAGGCCAAAAATGTGTATTTCTTATTAGTAGAATAATTTATTTAACTTCTAGACTCGAACTGGAGGCAATGATACTAAAAATGTTAAAAAAAATATTCTGGAGTTCATCATCATGTTCATGGTAATAATAACTTAAATATTGACTACAAGTAAAAGAATTAAGTAGATTTAGATATTTGATGGAACATTATACATGAAAACACTTTAAAAGATTAGGTGTCACTACTAAGAAACAACCTTGTAGCTGTGTGATTATTAAATAAAGAAACAAAACAAGTGAAATTTATTGAAAAGTATGAAAAAAAAGAAGGATTGTTGTAGCAAAAAGAATAAAAACAATTGTTTAATAGGTTATCACACCTTTTCTGCTGCTGTCATTGATCTTAGTATCCTGTCATCTTAAGTGAATTGTCACTTCTAGGAGTCAGAGAAGATCATTCCGAGGACTTAATCTACGGGACTTAATCTCACTGCTCCCGATTTAGATGAAAATATTTATTTTACAGAGAAGTACAAATATGATGTACTCCTCTTTGCTAATGTGATTTTGTTTAATTAACAAACTATAATTTTAATCATAAATTTGAAATTTGGTTTATTTACTTCAGATTTTTTGATGTTAAAATCCAATTTAAATCACTTTTTTGATCTAGTTGTAACATTTTGAATTTTACTGAAAATGCTCCTGTTTATTTGTTTGTTTTCACCCTGGTCTTGTTGATATTATTCCTGGGTTTTTCTCAAGTCTTCCACAGTCTCCCACTATAGTGTCATGTGCCAGTATTTCAAGAGAAGTGCAGTTCCCTGGGTTGCAAATCTAAAGTAAATGGCTTTATTCTTTTTCCCAAAGAAATTACTATGGTTCACAGTTGTTCAGAACTAGCTTTGATACTTTTGGAATCTTCAGAGTGAGAGACAGAACACAGCTAGCCTTGACAGAATATCTCAGCCTTTTGCCCCATAAACTATTTTATATCAAAGATTTATAGCATCTGGAAATACCTGGTATGTTGAGTTATTCAATTGGGATTACAGGACTGTCTGCAGTTAAAGACTCTGAAGAAGGTTCTAAAACAGATTTGTTTTAATTCACGTAAGAAACATTGGCATGATCGCAATATAACCAGCATAATACCCAGTGTACAAGTGGGATACATATGTGTGTGTGTAAAATATATACATACATATATATACACAAATATACTATATATATATATATTATATTAACTGGGAAGGAAGGAAACAAATAAACAGAAGAATATGATTCTAAAAATGACTGTGATAACTTCCATTTCAGCTTTTGTCTCTGATTAATCATTTACAAATGCTACCACTGAAAATATTTTTCAAATCATTATGTTCATATTTATCATTCCAATTCCTTTTTCTTTGGGAATAAAACTATTATGCATTCAATTTTATGCCACACTGAAGTATTACCAGAAGAAATTAAACAATGAGAATTATATTTCCTTACCAGTATTTGTGCAGTGATCATAATATAATTAAGTACTAGTCAGACCTATTTGAGAGAATAAAGTACCTCCAAATAGAGAAGCATTTAAGAAAAGAGGAACATTAGATTTTAGATTTTTGCTGAAAAATTAGTGAGTGTCTCAGAGAATCATAAAGACAAGAGAACCAAATTCCAGGTTAAAGTTCTGGAGACAATTTCTAAAATCCTCAGTAAAAATGGCCTTAGGAGGCTGGGCGTGGTAGCTAACGCCTATAATCCCAACACTTTGGGAAACCTACGCAGGCAGATCACTTCAGGGCAGGAGTTACAGATCATCCTGGCCAACATGGTGAAACCTCGTCTCTACTAATAATACAAAATATAGCTGAGCATGGTGGTGCGCACCTGTAATTCCAGCTACTTGGGGGGCTAAGGCAGGTGTATTACTTGAACCCAGGAGGTGGAGGTTGCAGTGATCCAAGAGCAGCCTGCAGATTGAGACTCTGTCTGAAAAAAAGAAAAAGAAACGGCCTTAGGAAATTTTTGTTATCACATTTTCCCCATCAACAGAAAAATAATTTAATGTCCACTAATTATACCAATGCACTGAGAAATTGACTTCATAAACACAGTATCTCCTGAAAGTAGATGCCTTCATCTTCACTGATAAAATGAGTTTAATGCCAGCCCTTTTCCTCATGTGTGTTGTGCATGGGCTACATTACACTGGTGCAGCCTGCATAATTTGCTAGCATCCTGACTGAAAAAAAAAAAAGAGAGAAAATTACATATAAAATTCTGGATTCTGACCTGGGCATAGAAATTCATGATATTCAAAACTTTCAAACGTAGTACAAGTTTTCCAAAGATAGGAAAGAGCTAGAAAAACCATCTATTGTGATAGATTGTTTTCATTAAGTTAAAATAATCAAGTTTACCTTCTAAAACTATTTAGAAAAGATTACTTAATGAATGATTTTTTAAAGAAAAGTCAACAAACTTCAGTATAAAACTTTTTCGTGAGTAATCACGTCTACCTCAAATTGTATAGCTTTATTGTTTTTTCCTTAATAAGAGGCATTTGTTCAAATAATATGAAATTACAGTGGCTTTCCGTGTTTTCTGAGTATAAATGAGTATATTAATTTCAATAAATATGGCCTCTTCTTATTTTTAAGAGTAGTATGCTTCTTTCCACATCAAACAACAATTTCAGGCATAACTATGCAACACTAGAAATAAATATAATCAAATAATAAATGTATGGTACCTACATTTATAATTTATTTTTAATATATAACGTTACTGTATATTACATTAAGAAAGGAAAAAGAGATCCACAAAGCATCAGCTTACAAAACATCATTGATTCTATGAAAATCCAAGTTAAAATATTGCATTATTCAACATATTTGTGAAAAAATTATTTACAATATTTATTCCAGGAAATAGAAGAAAAATATATTAGACCAAAATATCTCAAGTACTCAATAAAATGAAAAAGGGGAGAATTGATTTCGTGATACTGGATATGGCCAAACAAAAAAATTAGGTTTACAATAGTCAACTGACAGAACTTACAATAAAAGTCAAGAAAAATAGATGTTGATAATGCAAACTCAAAGGAAAAAGGCTTCAACAAAATTAATGCTGCAGAATTGATCTGTCTTATAAATTACAAACGTGAACGAAAGAAAATACCTAAGAAACCAGAGATGAATGATAAAATATCAACATGAGGAAAAAACATTTTTCATGTATCCATGCGTCCATTCTTTGACTCAATCAGCAAACTTGTAAGGAGCATTTGTTATTTACTCTGCAGCACTGTAAGCACTGAGAAAATATATAGTGCAAAATCCCTCTCCTGGAGCTGATATTTCCAAAGGAGACAAACACAAGGAGACTACTGAATATGTGTTATAATTTCAGGTGTTAGTAAGTTCTATGAAAAGAAATAAAGTATGTAAATGGTTGATTATTTAAAGTTAGAATGGTCAGAGAATACCTCAAGGTATGTAAGAGAGAATAAGTCATGTGAAGATCTGGGGAAAGTGCATTTCAAGCAAAAGCAAGCACTCAGAACATTCCTCCCATGTTTAATGGTTATAATAAATTTAAACATGTTCACTTAACAATCCCCAAATTTAATCAATATCACTAGACTACTTCAAGAAAGTATACACTGAGTAATTTAACTCTAGTATTGTTTTATATTTTAATTTTATGTCGTTTCAACCTCAGAAACTAGTTATTAATGTTTTATTATTCATGTAAATTTACTAACATTTTAATCTTTTAAAATTTTTGTTTTTCTTCTTGCATTCTGTACTTTTTTTCTTTGGACTGACATAATATAGATTAATACAGTACATTTTTGAACAGTAGATTTCTGTGGAACTCATGTGAATTCAGTTTGCTGGTAGTAGAGTGACTTCTTTGATCAGCCTTTCAATGTTCTCCAGAGTCTGTCTAATAAAATAATTTCAATTATCCACTTTTTTTCTGAGACAACTCAAAGAGAAGCATTGGGCAATACAATGTAGCTAAGAGTTTATTGATCCAATCTAGGTTAACTCTTTTTTTAAAAAAATATATTGTGGGAAGAGCACAACATGAGATCTACCTTCTTAACAAATTTTAAGTGTATATTACAATATTGTTGACTATAGGTACAAACTTGTACAGCAGATTTCTACAAGTTATTCATCATGGTTAACTGAAACTTTATGACCATTGATTAGTAACTGCTTATTCCCCTAGCCCCTGGCAACCACTACTACACTTTGATTCTACAAATTTTACTGTTTTGGAGACCTCATATCACTGGAATCATGCAGTGTTTGTCTTTGTGTGACTGGCTTATTTCATTTAGCATAATGTTCTTAAGGTTCATCTGTGTTGTTATATATTTCATAATTTTCTACCTTTTTTGTGGTTCGGTAATATTCCATTGTACATATTTACCACATTTTTTTACGTGTTTTTCTGTTGATGGACATTAAGGTTATTTCTACATGTTGGATATTGTGAATAGTTCTGTAATGAACATGAGATTTCTAATATCTCCTTAAGATCCTGATTTCAACATGAAAAACAAGTTGCATTTTTATATGCTAATAATAATGAAAAAAATAGGAAAACAATGAGCAAAGTTGGCAAACAATCCCATTTATCATAGTAACACAAAGAATTAAATACTTAGAAATAAACAAGTAGGGAGAAAAAATATTTTTATGCTGAAAAATACAAAATATTGTTGCAAGAAATTAAAGAAGACACAAATGAAGAGACATCCTGTCTTTATAAATTAGAAGACTTACTATTTTATCCAAAGTGATCGATAGATTGAAGCAATCTGTTAAAATTCTAAATGTACTCTTAAAGAAATATATAGGAAAAACAATTATATGTTTCATATAGTGAAAAAGACCATAGATGGCCAAGCCAAATTTGAGAAAGAAGAACAAGCTGGAAGCAACACATTTCCCAATTCCAAAGTATATTATGAAGCTACAGTAATAAAATGGGTTAATTTTTCAGAATATGACTGGCCGTTGGATAGTCATTTTATTGAGAGGCAAGGAAGACTGAAGTTCTTAGAAGAAGGTGTGGTGATACATAACTTATGTCATAGATGTCTCCTACCAATTAAAAACATAAAATAGGATGTCAAAGGTGAGACAAAATATGTTGTAAGCATAAATGGAAATATATATCAAAATCATCAAATATGTTTATGTTTTTTGACCCAGTAATATTACATTTAAATATGGACCTAAAGGTTTCATCATAAACATTAAAGTTGAATGCAGAAGGATGTAGCTTATGTCAATTTTTAAAGTAGAGAATAAGAAAATTTCTAAATACATAAAAGTATGGTAGAAATCTTAAGTAAAATTTTAAATATCTCTTTTATGGAATAATTTGCAGCAATTAAAATCATCTTAAGAAAATGTCTTAAGGAGTTGGCATATATTGATGGTAAATAATAACAGACTATAAAATATCACAACAGAATAATATCATCTGCTCATATGTTCATAATATATTCATATTAAATGTACAAAGAAATGTTATATGTTATATGTTCATAGTAATGTTCAATATTATATGTTTATAATAAATCAACAAATAAATTCTAGGATATATCATGGAAAATAGTGATAAGGCATTTAACATAATAATAATAGCCACTTCTGGCTGCTGGGCATATAGTTAATTTTTGCTTTTTCTTTTCTCTATTTTTTTTATTTTGAGTATTTTTTAAGTTTACTTTATTAGATATGAATTACTAATTCAAAAATCACTAATTTTCAAATAGACTACAACAAAGAAAACATTTTAATTTAAAACTTTGAGTCCCTAAAATTCCCCTTCTCTTCTTTTTGATAAATGAACACAAGAAGAGAATGAGGACTGAGTCTTGCAATTTAGCATTTTCCATGTAATCCCTAAGCTAATGAGCTAATAAATTCTATCACCTTCAGATTTGTTCTGTACTCTTCAGCTAATGCAAAGGAATGAGGAAAATCCCCTATCCTCACCCCTTCACATACACAATTGCAAGGCAAATACAGCTAGATCATCTAGTGGGAAAGAATGGGGTAAATTCTATTATTAATTCAGAATTCATTTAAAAATATATCCTCAATTATATCAGTACCATGTACTTTAATAAAAATATAATCTTTCTAAATAAAATATTTTTAATTCTAAACTTCAGAGTTGGGTAATTTTTTGAAGATAGAAGCACTAAAGTATCTTTCACAGTTTCCATGCAAAGCAGAACCCAGTCTTAATTACGAACTTATGTTTGAAGGAATCCATGCTGTTTCAAAAGAATGACTATTACTGCATAATTCTATCTAGTGAGATAATAGCATGGTTCATTTTCCAATCAGGTGTTATCTTTTGCTTTCAAGTAGATATTGCGTAAATGATCTTAAACCTGAAAACCTAGCTAAAACATATTTCATGATTAATTAGTCCCTTTTAGAAACTCGATTAAATGTTGGATGCCACACATTAAAATGGAGAGGAAATGACTGACAGAATAGATAAACATGGGTGTGCATAAATCATCTCTGACCTGATTTAAAAACCTAAACTGAAAGTTTAGCATCAAAATGAACATTATGATAATGTGCCATGTCCATCATTTTCTCAGCCAGTGTAGCATCATTGTGTTTTACCATAGCGTGAATACTGACATTAGTTCATTAACTTTAATGTTTGTTTTAGTCAAAGTGCATACTTCCTACAGGTTAAAATACTGTGGTTGTCTTTAGAACCCTTCAGGTTTTATAGAATTGCAAATTTTATTTTCATTCTCTGCTAAATTTTGCTTTGAGGTAGTTTTGAGACGAATTTAGGCTATCACCACCAGACTACAAGTCTGTAGTCTACAAGTCTACACTCTAATAGTCTATGTGGTGACTATAAGGATAGAGTATTGACAATGACTGCTTGATGAAACTATTTTTATTAAGACCTGCAAAGTCATTGCATCCATTTTTTTTTAATAGAAAACTGAAATTCAGAGGAGTTCTTTGAAGTGATGGTCACACAATACTTTTTAATGAATCTATCTTAAAACCTGGATGTTGTATCCCACATTTATCTGATTTCTTTTTAAGAAAATATCTAAATGCCTTGGTTATTCCCTTCATAGAAAGAGAAGCTTAACCATGTAGTAATCCCCATAATCTCCCGTGTCAAGGGTGGAAACTGGTGAAGGTGATAGGATCATGGGGGTGGTTTACCCCAGGCTACTCACATGATACTGAGTTCTCACAAGGTTTGATGGTTTTGTAAGTGCTTGACAGTTCCTCCTACACATGCATTCTCTCTCTTGCCTGCAGCCATCTAAGACACGCCTACTTTTCCTTTTACCATGCTTGTAAGTTTCCTGAGCCCTCCCCAGCCATGTGGAACTGTGAGCCCACCTTTTTTCTTTTTAAATTACCCAGTCTTGGTGGTATTCTTTGTAGCAGTGTGAAAAGTGACTTAAACAGTGTTGATAGAATAGAATTAAAATGGTTTTAATAAATTTTCAAATTATAGCAACTTAGAGTAGGTTGAGAAAACTAGAGAAGACAGAAAATTAAAGCTTACAATAATAAAATGTAAATTTCACAAAAATTTTAAAATATGAGTAAACTTAGGAAAAATTAATGTGGTACCCAAAACTCAAAAATCACAATATTATTTAGATGATAACAATAAAAGAAAGAATTGACTGTAAACAAACATGAGGTATTTAAAAAGCGGAGAAAAAATAATTTGAAATTTAAGATGTCAAAAAAAATTTTATGGATTAAACATTTTGCATCATTACCTTAAATATTCTTCTCCACATAGCCCTGATAAATTACATCAATCCTTCAAAATTCAACAGGAAATTATCCTTTAACAACTCTGGAATTTGTAAATGACTCTAATTTTACACTACAGTGTGATGTTTGTTTCCCTGTGCCTGTTCATAAACTGGTAACTCTTTTGGAGTAGGTATTAAAATAATTTTTCCGTGATTCACGGGACTTAATTGTGGGCACACAATAGTCATTATGTAAATATGTTTAGAGTCTAAATGGGTCCAAATTATCTGGTTATCAAATACATATATAAAACAAAATGATAATGAAACATAGCCAACAAAATATAATGATTGAAAGCTTATATGAAATTGTATTTTCTCCTTCAAATGATTTACTGAAATCTTTATGGTTTAAAAGAACTAATTTTTAAAATTATGCCAATTATGCCCCAAAAGAAAAAACTTGAAGTTAGTATGGTTCTTCAGTTAATAAACTGACTTACCAAATTACTCTCTTTGAACAAGCAAGGAATCTGACAAATCATTGTATTAAATCCACATTAACAGGAGGATATGTGTTCACAAGAGAATTTTTTGTATTTTGACTGTCTTAGCTTGGTTTCCACCAGAAGGTAACCCTGTGGTAGGGTTTTAGGTATAGTTAGTTAATTTAAGAGCTGACTCCAGGAAGCATAGGTGAGGAAACGTGAAACCAGGAAGAAGGAAAGCCTAGAGACATGATGTAAATGAACAAGTTAATGTTGTAGATCACTAGACTGAATCATGCTATGGTCCATTATGTGGAGTATGCCTCATAATTACCCCACTGTGGAACCTAAAGTCTGTGTTATTTATCCTGAGATTCCTACTCTTCATTTTTTGGGGGGAGCAGACCTGAGGGCATTAAATGCTGAAGAAAACCTTCAGCAGAGAAACAGAGATGAGGAATCCATCCATGCCTAGAAGCTATCTGTAGACGGTGCAGGTGAACTGAGATGTAGGCTGACAGTATAAGAGGCAGAGCATCAATAATACTGGATACGTTCACTGTGGGTATCTTAGGATATGTAAGAATAGATCACTAGACAAGTATCTGAATATATTTAAGGGACAACCATCTTTAAAAGTATTTCTATGCCAACGAATAATAAACAATATGGCTGGGATATTTTCTAAAGTTAACATATTAATAAAATAGAGCAAAACACAGTTTTTAAAGATAGTAATATAAAATGAAGCATACAGGTGTGTATATTTAATGATGAGGAGCTAGTGAACATAGCGATGTTAAATTCTCATGCTACTTACTCTCCATTTTTGCTACTTTTTCACCAATCAGGAAAAAAGCAGAAATATTTCTGAGGTTTTCTAAAATAAAATGTTTTTGTCTGAAGATGTTTAGACAAGTTTATACTATTTTATTTCTATATTAGTGGAGAATCAACCTCATATTTTGTAGCAAAATATCAAAAAGTACACATCCTATTGAAATTAAACCATAAAAAATGGCATAAAGGACTTCAAAAAACAACATTTAATGGATAAATACAGACTAATGTAAGACACTTTTAGCAAAATATAATTGTTGTAATTTATTTTTATTTAACTTTTATGTTCATGGCTACATGTGCCAGTTTGTTATTTAGGTAAACTTGTATCCTGGGGGATTTTTATACAGATTGTTTTGTCACTCAAGTAATAAGCCTAGTACTTATTACTTATTATCGCTGACCCTCTCCCTTTTCACAACCTCCCCCCTCAAGTAGACACAGTGTGTGTTGCTCCCCTCTATGTGTCCATGTGTTCCCATCATTTAGCTCCCACTTATAAGGTAAATCCTGCAGTATTTGATGTTCTGTTCCTGCATTAGTTTGCTAAGGGCAATGACCTCCAGCTCCTGCCACCTTCCTGTAAAAAAAATATCTCATTCTTTTTTATGACTGCATAGTATTCCCCTGTGCATATGTACCACATTTTCTTTATCCAGTCTTCCATTGATGGGCATTTAGGCTGTGTCCATGTCTTTGCTATTGTGAATAGTGCTGCAATGAACGTGTGCATGCATGTGTCTTTATAACAGAACAATTTATATTCCTTTGGGTGGATACCCAGTAATGGGATTGCTGAGTCGAATGGTATTTCTGTTTTAGGTCTTTGAGGAGACAACCACAGTGTCTTCCACAATGGTAGCGCTAATTTATACTCCCTCCAATAGTGTATAAGCATTCCTTTTTCTCCACAACCTCGCCAGCATAGATTATTTTTGGACTTTTAATAAAAGCCATTCTGACTGGTGTGAGATGTTATTTTAATATGGTTTTGGTTTGCATTTCTCTAATGATCAGTGATGTTGAGCCTTTTTTCTTATAAATGTTGGCCGCATGTATGTCTTCTTATGAAAAGTGTCAGTTCATGTCCTTTGTCCACTTTTTATTGGGGTGGTTGTTTTTTTTTCCTTTTTGTAGATTTAAGTTGCTTATAGATGCTGCATATTAGATCTTTCTCAGCTGCATAGTTTGCCAAAATCTTCTCTCATTCTGTAGGTTGTTCACTCTGTTGATAGCTTCCATAGCTCTGCAGAAGCTTTTTAGTTTAACTAGATCTCCTTTGCAAATTTTTGCTTTTGTTGCAGTTGCTTTTGGTCTATGTCATAAAATATTTGCCCAAATTGCTATGTCTAGAATGGTATTGCCTAGGTTTTCCTCTGGGGATTATATAACTTTTAGTTTTATATTTAATTCTTTAATCTGTCAAGTAAATTTTTGTATATGGTGTAAAGAAGGGATCCAGTTTCAATCTTTTGTATGTAGCTAGCCTATTATTCCATATGATTTATTGAATAGGGGGTCTTTTCTCCATTGCTTGCTTTTGTCAGGTTTATTGAAGATTACATAGTTGTATGTATGCAGCCTTATTTCTGGGCTCTCTAGTCTGTTCCATTGGTCCATATAACTGTTTTTGTACCAGCATCATGCTATTTTTGTTACTGTAGCCCTGTAGTATAATTTTAAGTTGGGTAGCATGACATCTCCAACTTTGTTCTTTTTGCTTAGCCAAAACATAATTATTATTATTAAATTGCAGTTAATAAAATTAATGGATATCTATTTGATATGAATCAAGAGATATTAAACAGTTGTAATTTGAGAAAATATTTAAAGAAACCATTGTCATGAACATACCATTGATGGCCAGAAATGGATCTTTGTTGTAAAAACTCAATCTTATTAGGCAGAGAAGGACCCTGAACTAGAAGTATCTCATTGAATAAAGGAATTTGTCCTACATCTGGGACTATTGTTAATGCACATTAGTACTGGCTTTGTGAGGTAGAGAGAGTACTACAGGCAATGCACATGGAGGATTATTTAGCTTAGGGTTCATAAAACGATATAAAAAAACTTTAGTAATGATGAGATATGGAATACAAGATTACATGGGTCATTAAAATTGATTGATATACATGTTATATTTTCAGTACACTCATGGGAAATGCCAGTTTATTTCCTGTATGATACCTCTGGTATCGTTATGCAACATTAACTGGCTAAACACTAAATAGTGACTAGCCATAACAAATACATAGTTTCAAGAATTCAAGACAATGTTTTAAGGAGTGAAACTGTGCTCAAAAAGATATTATTAGCATCTTTTTAGTAATAAGACTTTTGTGTGTATGAATCATAATTATACAGCTTTGTTTGAGTCTTCATATTTCTTAGCTATTGAATTGAATACAAAATTATAGCTTCTATTATACAAATATAACAAAAACTAACAATTAGCATCCTTGAGGCCTCACAAGATCTCATTTTGGCAGGGATTTTGGCAGATATTACAATCAGGTATCCACTAGAATATAAATATATACTATAGACTGTTCCTCTTGTTAGTGTTTATGTCGAGTAGGAATAAGGACAAAGACTTTGGCTGTTTTCCAAAAAACGTTCTTCATATTTGTTAGATTGTACAAAAGGGATTCTTTTAAATATACAGAATGTTTTCAAAGAGAGACTTCTGTTAAATTTAACTTAAAGGAGTTAAAAGATAGGTAGCAAATATAAATTATGCTCTTGACTCTAAATTACCTTTCTTTAAACTTTTGTATAAAATGTGAATAAGCATTACATAGGCCACATTTAACAAAACTACTTCATAATCCATAGTGGCAAGGTATTATTTGTGTTTCTTCTAATTAGAATTCACATTCTAGAATAATGCTATGCATGAATTAAATAAAAATGAATACACTGTGTACCTTGAGGTATTTAGAATGGTTCATTGTATGTATGCTGGTTATTTAAGAAGTGATCAGTAGTCCAAAAGTTTCAACTTGGGGTTTACTTAAGTTGATGCATATTAAAAAAAACTGTAGGTTTCTTAAATGAATGGGACAACAGTAAGTGTTTATGAGCCATAGTTTTCCAGTGCAGTGATAGCTGATTATTTTCCAGGGTGTAGAGTAAGGTGTTATAAATAACAAATAGAACAAATTTGATTATTTCGTAACATAGAATGTTAATTAATTTTGAAGTAATTAAGTAAATAAATACCATTTGCTTCTAAAGGTAAAAACAAATATAGGTATTTTTATTGATGGAATCAAATTTTCACGAATAGTATAATTAGATTTATTTTAAAGATACCTGTTTACTGAAATTGTTAAGATATATATATATATATATATATATATTTGAGACAGTGTCTCCCTCGGTCACCCTGGCTGGAGGGCAGTGGCAGTCTCTACTTCCACAGGCTCCCATCTCACCTTCCAGAGTAACTGGAACTATAGCCACATGCCACCATGCCCAGCTAAATTTTTTTGTATTTTTTTACATATGAGTTTTTGCCATGTTGCTCAGGCTGGTGTCGAACTGCAGGTCTCAAGCAATCCTCCTGCCTCGTCTTCCCAAAGTGCTAGAATTACAGATGTGTGCAGCCACATCCAGCCTGAAATTGTTAATCATTAAAATAATTTTGTGATTCCAATTAGAGCACTTATTTTGATTATTAAACTATTTTATGACTTGTCCAAAAAACATATTCCTTACATTCTGTGAACTTTTAGAGTAGTATAAGAAATAAATAATGCTATAATATTTTAATTAATGTATTTGCAAATTATGAAAGCATTTGTATTGATTTTAAGTAAATTTTTTAAATTATTGCTAATTTGCTCTTCAATATTTTAGCACTTAAAATGAGGACACAGATATTCAGAAAGTTAAGAAATTTCCCTAAGATTACATATCCTAAATAATTTTATAAAAACACTTACATATTTTTTAATATAATTTTGAAATGCTTTTACTACTATACTTCCTAGGACTATTACAAAAATAACCTACAGAAAATTATATGTTTTGCTGTTCATTATTTAGTACAATGAGATAGTGCATAGTCTTCAACATGTAAGCGTACTTCAATAGGAATTAAAACAAAATCTCAAAGATGTATAAACTAAGAAGGCATTATCAGGGAAAATTGCAGGAAAGAGTATTCCAGAGCTGAGAGTGTGGGCAAATTCAT
The DNA here is from genome assembly GCF_030222135.1 of Aotus nancymaae. Classification (NCBI taxonomy): domain Eukaryota; kingdom Metazoa; phylum Chordata; class Mammalia; order Primates; family Aotidae; genus Aotus; species Aotus nancymaae. The sequence continues at coordinate 3,903,787 of NW_026988435.1, forward strand.
TGATATAGAAATGTAGTATTAAAAGAGTTCAATGAGATTTAACCAAAAAGGTCACATATGCTCAGACCATAGAATGTGTGTGTGTATCTGTGTGTCTGCATCAGGGGTAGAAGGTTAGAGATGGTATTTGTCTCAACTGCAGGGACTCATTAAGAAAAGACACTGGAAACAGCATAATGCTTGACCTCAAAATATATAAAAAGGCTATAGTAAACAAAATAACATGGTATTGACATAAAAACAGACATATAGAACAACAGAACAGAATAGAGGGTGTAGACATAAATTCACATGTTTATAGCCAATTGACTTTTGACCAAGGCATCAGGAATATACATTGAAGGAAGGATATCCTATTCAATAAATAGTGTTAAAAAATTAGAATATTTATATGCAGCAGAATGAAACTGGACCCCTATATCATATCATATACAAAAACAAAACCTAGGTGGATGAAAGAATTAAACATAAGACCTGAAACTATAATACTAGAATAAAACATAGGGGACACCGGTCTGGGAAAATTTTATGGCTAAGACCTGAAAAGCACAGACAACAAAAACAAAAATACTAAAAAAGGACTATAGTAAACTAAGAATATTCTGCACAGCAGGAGGAAACAACAGAGTGAAGAGAAAATGTGTTGAATGTGAGAAAATATTTGCAAACTATTCATCTGACAGTGGACTAATATCCAGAATGTACAAGGAACTCAAACAACTCAACAGTAAACACACACACACACACACACACACACACACACACACGCACAGTTCCAACAAAAAGTAGATAAAAGACACAGACACTTTTCAAAAGAAGACATACATGCAGCCAACATGCATATGAGAAAATACTCAGCATCAGTAATCAGTAGAGAAATACAAATCAAAATCACTATGAGATACCACCTCACAATAGTCAGGAATGACTATTATTAAATAGTTTAAGATCAACAGACACTGGTAGATTGCAGAGAAAAGGGAACATTTATACACTGTTGGTGGGAATGTCAATTAGTTCAGCCACTGTGGAAAACAGTTTAAAGATTTCTCAAAGAACTTAAAACAGAAGTACCATTCGAACCAGTAATTCCAATATGGGGTTAATATTGTTGTACCATAAAGTCCCACACACACATCTGTTCATTGTAGCACTATTCACAATAGAAAAGACAAGGAATCAACCTACATATCCATTAATGGCAGACTGAATAAAGAAAATGTGGTGAATATACAACATGGAATACTGCACAGCCATAAAAAAGAATAAAATCATGTTCTTTGCAGTAGTGAATGGAACTGGAGGCACCATCCTAATCAAATTAGCACAGGAACAGAAAATCAAATACTGCATTTTCTCACTTATAAATGGGAGCTAAACACTAAGTACACATGGATACAAAGAGAGGAACGATAGACATTGGGGTGTACTTAAGGGTGAAAGGTGAAAGGAGGATAAAGATACAAAAACTACCTATCAAGCAACATGCTTATAACCTGGGTGATTAAATAATCTGTACACCAAACCCCGAAGACATGCAGTTTACCCACGTAACAAACTTATACACATATCCCATGAACCTAGAATGAAAGTTGGAAAGAAAAAAAGTAATAAAATACAGGTAAGTCAAAGACATTTTTTAAAAGTTCAAAAAAATGTATATCATTGTTGGCTAAAATTGAAAGCATTTCAGATGCTTAAGAATGAATAATAGCCACGATTTTAGTATTATTCTCTGCTCAGTATTGTGAGAACAATTTCCCACTAATAATGACCATACCGCTATTTTACAAGCTGGGATTCTGAATTCCATGCATGGTTTTATACATGGCAGAGAATATCAATCACCAACCTGTGAAACGGTCTCCTAAACAAGCATACAAGCAAAACTAATTTCTGCAGAAGAAGAGTATTAACGTGGTGCTGAGTGCTTTGAGATTATTTGATCTTTTAAACCTTATGCTTTTGTTAGGTAAGTAGGTAGACATTAGCAGCTGGGAGGTGGTGAGAGAAGAGAGCAAAAGGGCTGTCACTAAGATAGACCCTGGCCCACCCTAACTCCACCCTAACGGATGAAGTTTGTGGTAAAGTTTGTGGCCAGCACATTCTGGAGAAAGAAAAACTGGAGCAAAGGTAAAAATCCCTTAAGAGGTGCATGGCCAGACCATCCAGGCCATAACCCCCAGTAACCCCATCCTAATTATACAGCATAATAGTAAAATTTACCTATGGCTTTTCCCATCTAAGTGGGTTTTTCTTAATGAATTATGGGTGAGAACAGAATATGTGCAGTTTAACTTTAATATATAACCATAAACTGCCAATAAAATGACATCAACCTATCCCTCAAACAGAGCCCAAGCCTCAATTCCTCCCCATAAACAGCATAAAAGCACCCTAAGCTCTGTAAAGAGCGGCCAATTTCACTCATAGAAATCAGCCCGCTCTGCCTCTAAGAGTGTATAACTGTTCTTCAATAAACTTTGCTTCAAGTTTGCATTTTTGGTGTAGTCTGCAATTTTTTGCTGCCTATCACAGGAACTGGAATTGCTGGTTCAGAGCTCTGGCTCTATTGATCTTGGTTAAAGGATCCATCCCAATGCAGAATCCCTGGTAACATGTTGATTATATGTATATCAAATAAATAATTTTGTAAATGAAAAAAACGTGGGCAAAGGACATGAATACACATTTCTCAAAAGAAGATCTACAAATGGCCAGTAGGTAAATGAGAAAATGCTCAACACACTCATCATCAGGGAAAATGCAAATCAAAACCACAATAAGTCATCAATTTACCCTAATTATAATGACTATTATAAAAAGACAAAAAAAGTAACAGATGTTGGCATGGCTGTGGAGCAATAGGAAACCTCATACGCTGTTGATAGGAATGTAAGTTAAGGCAGCCACTATACAAAACTGTGTGAAGATTTCTTTAAAACTAAAACTAGAGTTACAATATAATCCAGTAATTCTGCTACTGGTTATTTATTCAAAGGAAAGAAAATCAGTGTTCAAAGGGATACCTGTTCCCCAATGTTTATGGCAGCACTATTCACAATAGCAAAAAAATACCGAATCTACCTAAGTGTCCATCAAGGGAAAAATGGATAAAGAAGATATATAGTGAAATGCTATTTTGCCATAAAAAGGAATAAAACCATCTTATTTGCAACAACATGGATGGAACTGGAGATAGTTCAGTTAAGTGAAACAAGCCAGGCACAAAAAGACAAATATCGCGTGTTCTCACATGTGATATTCGATACACATATCAGAAGGTGGGAATGGTATATGGGTAGCAGGGAGATGAAGCGAGGATGGTCAGTGAATACAAACATAGAGTCAGATAGGCCGGGTGTGGTGGCTCACTACTGTAATCTCAGCACTTTAGGAGCCAAGGCAAGTGGATTACTTGAGGTCAGGAACTCGAGACCACCTTGGCCAACATGGTGAAATCCCATCTCTACAAAACATACAAAAATTAGCCAGCCATGGTGACATGTGCCTGTAGTCCCAGCTGTTTGGGAGGCTGAGGTGAGAGAATCACTTGAATCCATGAGGCAGAGGTTGCAGTGAGCAGAGATCATGCCACTGCACTTCAACCTGGGCAATAGCGTGAGACTCTGTCTCAAAACAACAGCAGGATAGAGTTAGATAAAAGGAATAAGTTATAATATTTGACAGCAGAGTAGGGACACTATACTTAATAAAAATGTGTTGTATATTTTACAATAGCTAGAAGAGAGGACTTGAAATGTTTCCAACACATAGAAATGATAAATACTCCAGGTAATGGATACTCTAAATATCCTGACTTTATCATTATACAATTCTATGCATATAAAAAAATATCATGTGTATCCCATAAATGTACAAATATTGTGTATCAATTTTTAAAACTACATATTTTATGAGAATGATAAAAAATACCAATTGATATTGTGAAATCTCAATTTTGTTGAAGAATAGAAAATATCTATAGAAGAAAGATGGTTATAGTACACTTCTCACTATCCTTTCAATTAACCTTCAAATATAAATAAACAGTTATCCTTTGCATGTGATGGTAAGTATTGTTTCTAGAATGTTATGATCAAAATGATGCTTTCCTAAATTATGAAAATGTAGTGAGATACAATGTAAAGAATAGTGAATTTAAAATAAGTGTATGTACTTCTTCATATTTTAAATTTGACAAAAATATTACAGAATTTCTTTTACATTATATTAATAGTTGAAGATTAAATTATCTAACATGAACTATATTTATTGACAGCACTTAGAATATAACCAATGGAGTAGATTTTAAGGTAGGATACAATCATAATAGTATCTGTTTAAGATGTCATTATCCATACTTTTGCCTCAAACAAAATAAACCCCTAGCAAATTTGCAAATTCTTCAGCTCTCCACCTCAAGACTATTTTCCAATCACATAGTGTGGATGTGCGTGCATACATATATACTGTTATTATATAATAAATACTATTTCATTTTAAAATTGTTGATCACATTGTATGCTGACACAGAGTCAAAACTCAGAGTTTAAAAATTAGCTAAAATTGTCTAAGCAATTTCCATTTTACCACATCAATCACAATTTTGGTACGCGGCTATCTCACTAAAATCCATTTTCCTACTTAAGGTTTTGTGCTACTGATAGTGTTGAAAACGTTAATTTGTGGTATCAGACATCATTTCAAAAGAATAGAAATATTTTATGAAAGGGAAAGCTGCAGTTTAGCAGACACACAGAGGCATTATAGTCTCATAAATTCTTATAAACATTTAATGTATTTATCAAATATCAAAAGAAAAAATAGAATCCACACAGTAGGATGTAATATATACCAGAAATTTATTATAAAACCTGTGGAGTAATTTTTAGGTACCTTGTAAGACCTTATTAATACATTATTCTTGTTTATAACTATTTTGTCCCTTAGTTTTCCTCGGTAGAAATAGAAAACATTGAATCAACACAATAGCAAAATGCATTTCATCATCAAGAGTCATGGAAACAGTGACACAAAACTGCCCTCATGGGATATAGGGAGAAACTAGGTTGAAATAACCATGATTTGTACTGATGATAACATTCAGGATCACATACAAAATGGTCTACATTTGGGGATTTTGCAACTGGACCAGAAAGTAGCATTTCAATATGTAAAGTGAGTGAATGCCACTGACTTTTATCAGTACTTAATATTTTATGTACAATATTAATATTTAACATCTCTGTAGTAATTATGTGCCAGTAACTTTTGTATTTCATACACATGCTCTCACGTGTGCGCACGCGCACACACATACACACACATTAATCCTCTTTAATAACAGAATTATGTTTTCACAGAACTGTTATTACATTTGTTTCATAATGATATAACTGAGGCATAGAGAAAGTAAATTCCCCAAGTTTACAAGGGAAAATTGTGGCTAGGAAGTTGAGATTTAGACTCCATGCTTTTAAACACAGCATCATTCTGCCTATCTTTCTACATATTTCCATTTGGGTACTACTTTTTCAGTATGTTTCCTGTGTTGTTTCTGCGAGCCATTGAATTATATTTTAAGAATATCTCACATTTGTGAGCCATTTGAGTAACATTTTAAGAATATGCTTAATTCATATTAAATTCATTTATACAATATGCATTCTTATAAATTAAATTTCAATATATTACCAAAGTTAACATAATTTTCCACAAGAATCTCCTACACATTTCAGTAAAAGGAATTAATATACTCAGGTATCCATTAACTAATTCAGCCAAAGTAAAGTGGTATTCTTCACCATATGTGAATGGGAAATTTATCTGATAATCTCTAAGTTTGATTTTTGACAGCTTTTAAAAAATATAATTCACACATCATACAATTCACCAATGTAAAATATACAATCCAATGGGTTTAATATGCTCACAGAGCTGCACAACCTTCACCATAATCAATTTTGGAACATTTTCACCATCCAATAAAGAAACTCCATAACCATTAGCATTCATTCTTCATTTCTCTCCCTCCCCTTTCTATCCTCTTGCCTTCTACCCCTTGACACCAGGCCACTTGCCTAGTTTCTGTAGCTATACGTTTTCCTATTGTGGTCATTTTTGTGTTCCTTGTATCTAACCGTGATTGTGTATCTTCTGACTCAGTCTCCCCATGTTTCCTCTTTCTTAACCATTCAATCTTCTGGTAACCACCATTCTACTCTCTCCTTCTGAGATAACCTTTGATATATTCCACATGTGAGTGAGAACATGCAGTGTGTCTTTCTGTACCTAGAATATTTCACTTAACATAATATTCTTCAGCTTTGTCCATGTCATTGCATATGACAGGAGTTTTTTTTCTTTCTTATGGCTTAGTAGTATTCCCGTGTGTGTGTGTGTGTGTGTGTGTGTGTGTGTGTGTATGTGTGTACATATACATATGTCACATTTTCTTTATCCATTCATCTGTTAATGGAATGCTAGGTTGACTGCATGTATTGGCTATTGTGAATGGTGCTGCCATAAACATGAAAGTGCAGATTTATTTTTGACATACTGATTTCAAGTCCTTGGATATGAAGCCAGTAATGAGGATATATGAATGCGGGTAAAGAGGCTGTTGAATCATATGATAGTTCTATTTTTTATATTTTGAGGAACCTTTATACTGTTTTTTCTAGTGTCTGTACTAATTTATATTCCCACCTAAAGTATACAAGTGTTCACTTTTCTTCACATCATTGGCAACACTTGTTATATTTTGTCTTTTTAAATAATATCTATTGTAACAGGTGTGAAGTATTATCTCATTGTGGATTTCATTTTCATTTCCCTGATGATTAGTGATGTTGAGTAATTTTTCATCCACCTGTTGGCCACTTGTATGTTTTGTGAAGTATCCATTCACATCTTTTGCCCATTTTTTAGTAGAAATATTTGTTTTCTTGCCATTGAGTTGAGTTTTTATATATTTTGGATATTAACCCCTTGTTGGATGTATAGCCTGTGAATATTATTTCTCTTTCTATAGATTGCCTCTTTACTCTGCTGGTTGTTTTTGTTTTGCTGTGCAAAGCTTTTTAGTGTAATGTTCATTTTTGCTTTTGTTGCCTGTGTTTTTGAGGTCTTATCTAAAAAATTCTTACCTGTATCAATGGTCATGAAGAATTTCCCCCATTTTTTCTTCTAGTAGTCTTACAGTTTCAGGTCTTACATTTAAGCTTTTTAATCCATTTTGAGTTGGTTTTTGCATATGGTAAGAGATCAGTGACTAATTTCATTATTTTGAATGTGGATGTATAGTGGTCCAAACACAATGTACTGAAGACCTGTCCTTTCTCCAATGTGTGTTCTTGGTGAACACATATTGGGTTCTGTATTCTAATCTGTTAATCTGTGTGTCTGTCTTCATGGCTCTTCAAGATGTTGTGTGGTTCCAGACCAATTTTAGAATTTTTTTTTCGTTTTCATGAATAAATTCATTGGTATTTTGATAGGGATTGCATTTAATTTTATATTGCTTTAGGTAGTAGAGATATTCAACAATATTAATTCTTTAAATTCATGAATACATGATATCTTTTAATTTTTTGGGTCTTCAATTTCTTTCATGGGTGTTTTACAGTTTTTGTTGTAGAGTTTCACCTCCTTGGTTAAAACTATTTCTAGAACTTTTAGCTTATGTAAATGAAATTGTTATCTTAATTTCTTTTTCAAATAGTTCGATATTAGAAAATAGAAATGTGACTGATTTTACAATGCTTATCCTGAAACATTACTTAATTTGGTTATTCATTCTAACAGTTTTTTGGTGGAGTCTTTAAGGTTTCTGAAATACAATATCATGTCATCTGCAAACAAGAGTAATTTAACTTCCATCTTTCCTATGTGGATGCCTTTTATTTCTTTTGCTTTCTAATTGCTCTAGTGAGGACTTCGAGTGCTGTGTTGAATGGTGGTGGTAAGAGTGGGCATCCTTGTCCTTAGAGAAAAAGTTTTCAACATTTTTTTCTATTCAGTATGATATTAACTGTAGTTTTGGCATATATAACCTTTATTTTATTAAGATCTATACTTTCTATACCTAATTTCATGAAAGATTTTATGATTAAGGGATGTTGAATGCTGTTTCTGCATCTACTGGAATAATTTTATTTCTGTTTTTCATTTTGTTAACGTGTTGTGTCTCATTTATCAATTTGCATATGTTGAACCGTCCTTGCATTCCTAGGATAAGTACCACTTGATCATGGCTATTGAATTTGGTTTGGTAGAATTTCATTGAGAATTTTTGCATTTATATTCACAGAGATACTTCCCTGCAGTCTTCGTGTTTGTGTGTGTGTGTGTGTGTGTGTGTGTGTGTGTGTCTGTCCTTGTTAGGTTTAGGTTTTAGGGTAATGCTTGCTTTATAGCGTAGGAGATTGGTCAGGATGGTGGGAGAACCTATAGGGAAAGATGCAAACCTTCTTGAAAGGTCAGAGGGTTTTGCAACGCTTTGTGGGAGAATAAAGCTGAAGGCAGCTGATTCTCTTATCCTGAGGCTGAGGGCAAGGAGTAGGTAACAAGGGAGTGTAAAGGAATCTATCTGGATAACTTAGTTTATTTATGTCATCCAGAAACCAATCTTTGATCTTCCACACATGAGACCGCTCCCTGCAAGGGGGGATGACAATGTTAATTACCCACAGATTGTGTTGACTCTATGCTTTCACATGTACTGAATAAAAGTGAGCAGTGCCAGCGTATTGAGACTGCTCTCTCTCCAGCAGTCCTTTAGCTGCTCTCATGTAAAATACCTGTGTCTGAGTACTCCTTTCAGCCCTTGCTCAGCCAGAGTCTGTGGGACAGACTCAGCATTATATAATGATATTTTCATTGCACATATTAAGGTTGATACTATCTCCTGTAAAGTTTTATTGCTTTTGATGGATGTATAGTGTTACATACTCTCCACTACAAATATTATACCAAGTAGCTTTGCCATCCTGAAAAAATCCCCTCAGCTTCACTCATTTACCCTCCTCTCCACGAACTAGTGGCAACCACTGATATTTTGAATGTTTGTAAAATTTTGCCTTTTTCTGAATGACAGTATAATTATATAGAATGTGATCTTACATACTAGCTTCCTTCATTCAGCAATATGCATATCAGATTAGTGTGTCTTTTGTGGCTTGTAAGGTCATTTTCTTTTTTATTAAATAATATTCCATGGCATGAATGTCCCATCATTTGTTTTTTCAACTATTAAAGGTCGATATACAGTTATATTATAAATAATATATTAATATATTATAGCACAATCATCCCTTATCCCCTAAGGGCACATCCCTTAAGATGTACCTTTTGGGGTACATATTAAGAACCCTGATAAATGCCTGAAACTGCAGACAGTAGCAAATCCAGTATATACTCTACACATATTTTACTTCTTTACAATTTAACAGATATCATTTATTTTCACTGTACGTCTCAGTAAACTCAGCATACATTTTTTTCACCTTTTTATTTAAAGAAGGCACTTCATGACTACCCTTTAACATATTCAAATTGCCATCACCACTACACTTGTGCTTTCAGGTCATTTTTAAGTAACGTAAAGGTTACTGGAGCACGAGCACTTTGAGAGCATGACAGTTGATATGATGGCAAAATGGCTACCAGGTGACTAATGGGCAGGTAGTGTATATACAACTTGGATACATTGGACAAAGGGATAATTCATGTTCTGGGTGAGTCAGAGTGAGACAGCATGAGATTTCATCACACTGCTAGACAGATGTGTAATTTGCGACTTATGAATTGTTTCTCTGATTTAATATTTTCAAACTGTGGTTGGCTATGGATAACTGAAAACATATAAGGTGGGCTATTGTATTATTATAACTTATATGTCTTATTATAATTTTAATAAGTTATAACAGTATTACACTGAAACTATAATTGTATATTTATTTACCTTTTAAGTTATTGTAGTTTTTTGTCTTACATAGTTGATATTAAGTGCATGCATGTTTAGAATTGTAATGTCTTCTTGAAAAATTAATTTTTTCATATATATTATCCTTCTTTAACAAAGATCATATTTCTCGATCAGAAGTCTGCTTTGTTTGAAATAGTTGCTCAGCTTTCTGCTGATTTATGTTAGCATGATACACCTTTCTCCATCCCTTTTGACAAATCTTAATCTTTATATTTAAAGTGGGTTTCTCATAAACACTAGATGTGGCCTTTTATAATTACTGTGACATTCTATCTCCTTTAGTGTATTTAGACCATCAGTATGAAAAGTGAAGAGAAAAAGAATTATCTATTATGTTCTACAACAGTAAATGAACTGCTTTCATTTGTTGTATTTTTCTCCTCTTTCCTTTTCTGTGTCTATTTGTGTGGATTATTTTGTTGCTGTTTTTTTTTATTGTAATGAGTGCCAGGTTTATATTTAACCACTTTGAAGAGGTATGATTGCCATGCAAAAAGTTGCACACATTTAGTGATACCATTAATGAGTATGGGAATAAGTGTACACCTGTAAAATCATCACCAATATCACAGCCATAAACATAAGCATCATCTACCAAAGTTTCCTTCGTACCCTTTATTATTATCATTACTATATTTATTTTTGGGGTTAGAACACTAAACCTAATACCTACCATCTTATCAAATTTTAAGTATTCAATACAGTATGGTTATCTATCAGCACTGTGCTGTAAAATAGATCTACTGAAGTTATTTATTTTATGTCACTGAAATTTTGTACCTTTTGTCCATTACCTTCCCATTTTCCTGTCTTGTTAGCCCCTGGCAACCACCATTCTACATTCTACTTCTATGAGCCCAGATATTTTAGATTTGACATATAAGTGAAGTCATACAGTATCTCTCTTTCTGGGGCTGGCTTATTTTACTTATATGTCTTCTAGGATTATCCATAACAACCTCTAGGACTATCCAGGTTAAGTCAAATGGAAGGATTTCCATCTTTTTACAAGCTGAATAATATTTTAATTCATGCATATTACCTCATTTTCTTTTTCCATTTATCCATTGATGGACATTTCAGTTGTTTCCATATCTTATCTACTGTAAATAATGCAGCAATAACCATAGGAAGGCAGGTATCTTTTTCAACATTCAGATTTAAATTCCTTTGAATAAACACCAGAAGCAGAATTGCTGGATCATATAATAGCTATATATTTAATTTTTTGAGAAAAACTCATTATATTTTCCACAATGGCTCTACTAATTTACATTTACATGAACAGTACCAGGGTTCCCATTTTTCCACTTCCCCATCAACATATGCTATTCTTTGCATTGTTTTAATAATAGCCATCTTATCAGGTATGAAGTAATATCTCATTGAGATTTTAACATGCTGTGCATTTCCCTAGAAGACTACTGATGCTGAGCACTTTTGCATATATCTGTTGGCTTTACATGTCTTCTTTGGAGAAATGTATATTTAGGTCCCTTGCCCATTCTTAAATCTGGTTATTTGCTTTTTGGCTACTGAATTGTGGGAGTTGAACATTAATTTATTATCAGATAAATGGTTTGTAAATATTTTCTCCCATTCCATAGATTATCTTTTCATGTTGTTTTTTTCCTTGGGTCTACAGAAGATTTTTTAGTTTAATGTAATCCCATTTTGTCTTCCTGTCATCATTGTCAAAAATTAGTTGACCATATATGGATAGATGTACTTCTGAGCCCCATATGCTATTATATTGGTCTATGTGTCTATTTTTATGCCTGTATAATTCTGTTTTTATTACTGCAGCTTTGTAATACAATTTAAAATCAGAAAGTGTGGTGCCTCTAGCTTTGTTCTTTTTGCTCAGAATTGCTTTGCTTATTTGGAGTCTTTTGTTTTCCCATATAAATTTTAGAATTTTTTAATACTTTTATAAAACATTCAAATTTTTAATAGAAATTGCATTGAATCTGTATATCAATTTCTGTAGTAAAGTCATTTTTACAATAATGTCTTTCAATCTATGAAAATAGGATATCTTTCTACTTATTTATGTCTTCTTCAGTTTCTTTCATTACAGTTTTATAATTTTCAGTGTATACATCATTAACATCCTTGGTTAAATTTATTTATAAGTATTTTGCTTTTCAAATGCTATTGTAAATAAAATTTTAAATAGTTTTTTGAATAGTTCGTTAGTGTATAAGAATAAAACTGATTTTTGAATGTCGGTTTTATGTCCTGCAACTTTACTGAATTTGTTAGTTCTAATAGATTTGGGTAGAGTCAAGTTTTCTGTAGATAAGATGATGATGATGATTATTATTATTATTTTGAGACAGAGTCTTCCTCTGTCATCCAGGCTGGAATGCAGTGGCACAATCTTAGTACACTGCAACCTCCACCTCTTGGGTTCAAGTGATTCTTGTGCCTCAGCCTCATGAGTAGCTGGGAATACAAGCACCCACCACCATGACTGGCTAATTTTTGTACTTTTAGTAGAGATGGGGTATCACCATGTGTGTCAGGCTGGTCTCCAACTGCTGACCTCAAATGATCCACCAACCTCAGCCTCCCAAAGTGCTGGGATCACAGGTGTGAGCCACTGCACCCAGCTTTCCATTATAAGATTTATCATTGGCTTTTCAAACAGAAATATTTTTTTTTTCTTTTCTGATTTTGATGTTTTAAATTTTTTTCTTTTGTATAATTTTTCCAGCTAGGATATCCAATACTATGTCAAATAGAAGTAGTGAGAGTGGGCATCTTTGCCTGATTCCTAATCTTAGAGTAAAAGCTTTCACCTTTTCACAATTGAGTATGATATTAGCTGTTGGCTTGACACATAATGTACTTGATCATGTAGAGGTTTATCCCTTCTGTACCTAATTTGTTCAGAGACTTTATCTTGAAAGGATGCTGAATTTTGTCAATTACTTTTCTGTATCCATTGAGATGATTATGTAATTTTTATCCTTCATTCTATTTAGGTGGTATATTGTATTTTTGATTTGTATATATTAAGCTATCTTTGCATCCAAATGATACAGTGTCCTTGAACATGGCATCTGATTATTTTCATGTGTTGTTGAATTTTGTTTGCTAGTATATTGTTGAGTACTTTTGCATTTGTATTCATCAAGAATATTGGTCTTTAATTTTATTTTCTTATAGTGTTCTGGACTTGCTTTGGTATCAGAGTAATGCTAGATCTGCAAAATGACTTTGCAGTCATTTTCAAATTTTTGGAAGATTTTGAGAAGAATTGGCATAATTCTTAAGTGTTTGGTAGAATTCACCAGAAATGTCATCAGGTACTGGGTTTTTATTTGTTAAAGGATCTAATTCAATCTCCTAACTTGTTTTTGGCCTGATAAGATTTTCTGGTTTTTTTTTGTTTTTGTTTTTGTTTTTTCATGATTCAGTTTGGTAGGTTGCATGTTTCTAGGAAAGAATATCAGTTTTGTTGTCATATAATTGTTCATAATAGTGTCTTACAATATTTGATTATATTGTATCAGTTGTAATATCTCCTCCCACATGTATAATTTTATTTGAATCTTCTCTTTTTTATTCTTAGTCTAACTAAACTTTTGTCAATTTTGTTTTTCTGTCAAAAATGGTTATCTTATACACTTCCTGTTATGGAGTCGACATCAGTCATTTCTCCTAGGAATTTTTGTTCATTTAATTGTAAATGATAATTAGAAACTTCACCATGGCTACTCAGAATACACAGTATTAGGTATTAATACAGGTAGGATTTAATTGCTTCTAAAACATTTCAGCGGATAGACCCAAAAATAGCATGTTGTATTTCTTTCTTTTTTTTAAATACATATATGTATTTTTTTTATTGTATTTTAGGTTTTGGGGTACATGTGAAGAACATGCAAGATTGTTGCATAGGTACACACATGGCAGTGTGATTTGCTGCCTTCCTCCCCTTCACCTATATCTGTCATTTCTCCCCGTGCTATCTCTCCCCAACTACCCACCCCCCATCTCCTCCCCTATTTCCCCCCAACAGACCCCAGTGTGTAGTGCTCCCCTCCCTGTGTCCATGTGTTCTCATTGTTCAACACCCGCCTATGAGTGAGAACATGCGGTGCTTGATTTTCTGTTCTTGTGTCAGTTTGCTGAGAATGATGGTTTCCAGGTTCACCCATGTCCCTATAAAGGACACGAACTCATCATTTTTGATGGCTGCATAATATTCCATGGTGTATATGTGCCACATTTTCCCTGTCCAGTCTATCATCGATGGGCATTTAAGTTGGTTCCAGGTCTTTGCTATTGTAAACTGTGCTGCAATGAACATTCGTATGCATGTGTCCTTATAGTAGAACCATTTATAATCCTTTGGATATATACCCAGTAATGGGATTGCTGGGTCAAATGGAATTTCTATTTCTAGGTCCTTGAGGAATCGCCACACTGTCTTGAAATATGCTAGTTCCTGCTCTAATTCAGAAATTTACTTTTTGCTTAACTTTATTTAATTTTGTACTCTATGGCAGTGAGGGTAATAAACGTTAAAAGCAAAAATATATGTGTGTTATCTTTCATAGTTAATCATATAATTATATTTGCTAATGATTTTTATTTCCTTAATTGAATTCAAGTTATCATCTAGTATCATTTTTTTCAGCCTTCAGTACAAGTATATTGGTGATACATTCTCTTGGCTTTTTAATCTGAGAAATTGTTTATTTCTCCATTTGAAGGATGATTTTGCTGGGTATAGAATTTTTAGTTGACAATTATTTTCATTTAGGTTCATCGAGTATGTAATTTTACAGTCTTTTGCCTCCACGGTTTCTGATGAGAAGTCAGCTATTTCCTATTATTGAAGGTGACTTCTACATAAGCAACCATCTTTTTCTGCTGCTTACAAATTTTCTTTTTGTTTTTTACTTTGACAGTTTCACTATGATATGTCAAGGTATAGATTTCTGAGTTTATTCTATTAGGAGTTCATTGAACTGCTTTGATGTCATATTAATGTGTTTTTAAAAATCAAATATCACAAGGTTTTGGCTATAATTTATTCACATTTTTGTTGTTGTTGTTGTTGTTTATTTGTTTGTTTGAGACAGGGTCTTGTTTTTTCACCCAGGGTATATGGTGAAGTGATACAACAATAGCATATTGCAGCTTAGAACTACTGGGCTAAAGCAATCCTCTTGTTTCAGCCTCCTGAGTAGCTAGGACTACAAGTGCACATCACCATGCCAAGCTATATTTAAAAACAATTTATTTTTGCAATAAGCCCTTGCTATGTAGTCCAGATTGGTCTTGAACTCCTGGCCTCAAGTGATCTTCTTGCTTCAGCCTCCCAAAGTGCTGGGATTATAGGCCTAAGCCACCATCTCCCAGCCCATATATATATTTTTCTGATTATTTTCTTTGTCTTCTCCTTTTATAATTTATTATATCAATTTTGGTATGCTTGATAGTATGCCAAAGGAAAGTAAAAGCGTTCCTTCTTAAAAATCCGTTCTACTTTCTATTCTTCAGATACTGACAAATCTGGTTTGATAATTCTTTCTTCTACAGATTTATAACTTCGACATCTCTGGAGAATTTTCATTTTAGTCATTGTACTTTTTAACTCCAAATTTCTATTGATTTCTATTAAAAATTATTTTTATCAGTTTATTGTTACTTTTTATTTGGTGATTTTTAAATATAGTTTTAGTTATTTAAAATGTTTATAATTGCTTATGTAAAGTCATTATATAGTAAGTCCAATATCTTGATCCCTCAGTGATTTTTTTAATTTAACAGGTATCCCCACCACCAACACATGCACTGTGTATGGTCCACACCTTCCTATTTCTTTGCATGTCTCAAAATAATTTCTTATGAGTCCCCATCTTAAAGTCATATACTAGCCTTTATCTGTTCTTACTGATAATTACTGTTTACAGTAAGCTGCTGGAAGTAGGTGTTTTTCATGCAGTTAAGCCTGGAATAAGATCAAAAAGCCAGACTGGAAATGGGTTTTTTCAAAGGAGGTACAAATTTAATCAAACTTTTGCCTATTTTCTAAGGATGGGGCTCTTAACCAACCCTGAAAAGAAGTAAGTCCCTTTTGTCGGCTGTGGGTTGGCCAGCTTTTTATGACTACCTCAACATGGAGTTGGAGGATGGAGGTAGGAATAACACTACATAAAATGACAAAGTCCTCACTGCCCTTACTAAGAGTTAGTACTTTTTCCTGAACAATGCTTTTCAGGTATGTGTGTGTGTGTGTGTGTATGTGCACGTGTGTGAGTGTGTGTGGGGGGTGACTTTGGTTAATTTTAAGAGTACTGAATTACTTTATTTTCATAGTTTGATAGTGTTTATATTTCTTTTATGAGGGAAAATATTTATAGATATCCTCACTCTAACTTCTGGAAGTTTCATACTACTTTAGAAATCTTTTTCTAATACCTCGTCAAATTGAACCAACACAAACATGAAGCACGCTAAAACATTCTGTCTTCTACCCCCTTCTCTTATACATATTACTTTATTAACCACAATTTCTACCTTGAGAGTTAGTATGGATTGCAATTTAAACATTTTTCCACTGGATATTATAGATTGGCATCTTTCCAGTCCCAGATAATAGCTCAAAAGCTATTAACTGCTCAGTCCATAAGCCAAAGAAATGTATTTCAGTTATTGTCACTATTATTTTTTAATGGCAGCCACTCACATATAGGTACCAGTTTCTGAATTAGTTATGATAGACCTGGTACTATGTTATTTCCTGTAACAAATGGTCTTGAATCTCAATGGTGTAAAATTACAAGTGTGTATTTACCTTCTACTCTAAGGAATGTCAGTAATGAGGAGTTCCTATGATCATTCTAGACTCAAGCTAGTGAATGCTTTATCTCAACAAATATTCCAAATTCACAAGGAACAAGGAATAACTTACATGCCTGGAGACATACATCATGTTTGCTTATATTTCGTTGATAAAAACAAGTCATATGTATATGACCAACTTCAAATGAGGCAGGAAATTGCAATTGTACCATGTGCCTCTGAGGAAAGAAGACCTTATGACAATAATAATGGGAATATACTCCCAGGACTCTGACAATTTATGTGTTGAATCATTCATGTTAGGAAATGGACAGGCTAGAAAATTTGCATTCTTATGTCATTTCTTAGCATGCTTTGTATCTGTACTGCTATATCAAGAGAGTAGATATTACTATAAGTTTTTAGCTCTAGTCTAGGGATAGAAAATATATTTTTTATTTCCAATTCTAGCTCAGATAGATTGATAGCAATTGTCTAGGGTTTTGTATTGAGAAGTAAAGTCTCTTCAAGGCTCAGTGAAAAAGATTGCCATGATTGATTAGTATGTTTCAGATAAGCAAAACTATTATAGACATCTGAAATAAGTAGTTCAATCACTCTACTCTCTAGAGCTCCAAGCATACAACGTAAACATCCATGCATTGGTTCTAGAAAGATAGAAGTATTTTAAACAAAATAATAATGTCAAGTACTTCAAACATTTTTATACAATTTATAGTAATTATAGATACCTCACGGATAGAAATGCCTGGTGTCTCATGGAAAATAAAAAGATACAATTTTATACTGACAGTAAAGCATTAGTTTCAAATATTTTATTTGTCTACATATATACATACATATATATTTGTTAAATCATAAACTTTGACTTGAGGGCAAGAGAGTGTTTATCAATATAAATTTAATAATCATCAGGTAAGCTACATGACAAATTACTTGGCAACTAGTGAGGAACGTTTCTAATAACCATGTTTAATCAAGACTAATATACAAAATATGTCCCTGGAAAACACTGGATTGGAAACAAAAGATGATGATTTTAAAAAGTATTTCTCATGGCTATATTCTCTCCAGCTTTTCATCCGTATCTTTGTGTTGACACTTGCATTTTCTTCAAAAGAACCTACAAAGGAATCACTGCCAGTGTCTGATCAATTGCATTCCTTCTAAAAGTTTGTTTGCCCATCAGTGAGAACTACTATTATATGACAGCTAAATTCTTACATTTTTAAGTAAAATACATCATATTGGATTAAAAATCCTTTTTATCATCCAACAATGAGGCACTCTGAACCACTTTGACTTTTTCTGTAGAATGAATTATGCTACAGAATGTTTTTCTATTCATGTGACAAAATCCTCTGTTCAGACCAAGCCCAGTGTTACTTCCCGGTCTTAATTTTGTGATGCAAGTAATTTAGCATTATTCTGAATCTTTTGAATAATCGAGAGTCTGCCTTCCCATTCTCACTTAGTGATATGGATGTAGGCACTGTATTTGGGTTTTCTATAACTGAATATAAGTTCTTTTGTTATATAACTATGACCTCATTTATAACAAACCTACCTAACAGGTTCTATGTAAATTACCACTTGCCAGAATTAAAGATCAATTACTTTTCCTTTTGGCAATCACATATTTTTACAAAATCAAGTTCTGCAGTGTCTTATTCCATTATAAAGTATGTACAACATTAAACCTAGAAAATATCTTAAAAGTTTCATATAACGAGCATTTGTTATAGAAAGTGTTCTGGAAATTATATGTAATTTAATCAATTTTCTTCCTGTGTTAGTTCATCTTCACACTGCTGATAAAGACACACCTGAAACTGGGAACAAAAAGGTTTAACTGGACTTACAGTTCCACATGGCTGAAGCCTCAGAATCATGGCAGGAGGCAAAAGGTACTTCTTACATGGTGGCAGCCAGAGAAAATGAGGAAGAAGCAAAAGAGGAAACCCCTGATAAACCATCAGATCTTATGAGACTTATTCACTATCATGAGAATAGCATAGGAGAGACCTGTCCCCATGATTCAATTACCTCCTCCTGGGTCCCTCCCACAATGCATGGGAATACTGGAAGACACAATTCAAGTTGAGATTTGGGTGGGGACACAGGCAATCATATTATTCCACCCCTGGCCCCTCCAAATCATGTCTTCACATTTCAAAACCAATCATGCCTTCTCAATAGTTCCTCAAAGTGTTAATTTGTTTCAGTATTAACCCAAAATTTAGAGTCAAAAGTCTCATCTGAGACAAACCAATTCCCTTCCACCTATGAGCATGTAAAATCAATAGCAAGTTAGTTGCTTCCTAGATACAATGTGGGTACAAGTATTGTGTAAATACAATCATTGCAAATGGGAAAAATTGGCAAAAACAAAGGGGCTACAGGGCCCACACAAGTCCAAAATCCAGCAGGACAGTCAAATTTTAAAGCTCCAGAGTGGTTTCCTTTGACTCCAGGTCTCACAGTCAGGTCATGCTGATGCAAAAGGTGGGTTCCTATGGACCTGAGAAGCTCTGCTTCTGTGGCTTTGCAGGGTACATCCTCCCTCCTGGCTGCTCCACAGGCTGATATTGAGTGTTTGCTTCTTTTTCCAGGGCAGAGTGCAAGCTGCCAGCAGATCAACCATTCTGGGGTCTGAAGCATAGTGGCCCTCTTTTCACAGCTCCACTAGGCAGTGTCACGGTAAGGACTCTGCTTGGGGATTACAATCCCACATTTCCTTTCTGCACTGCCCTAGCAGAGGTTCTCCGTGAGGGCCCTGTCCCTGGAGCAAACTTTGCCTGGGAATCCAGGTGTTTCCATGTATCTTCTGAAATCTAGGCAGAGGTTCTCAAAACTCAATTATTGACTTCTATGTACCTGAAGGCTCCACTCTATGTGGAAGCTGCCAAGGCGTAGGGCTTCCACCCTTTGAATCCACTGCCTGAGCTCTACCTTGGCTACTTTCAGCCACAGCTAGAGTGACTGGGACACAGGGCACCAAGTCCCTAGGCTGCACACAGCACGGAGAGCCTGGGTCCAGCCTACAAAACCACTTTTCCTCTTGGGCCTCTGGGCCTCTTATGGGAGGGGTTGCTGTGAAGGTATCTGACAAAGCCTGGACACATTTTCCCCATGGTCTTGCAGATTAACATTAGGTTTCTTGCTACTTATGCAAATTTGTGTAGCCAACTTGAATTTCTCCTCAAAAAATGGATTTTCCTTTTCTACTGCATCATTAGACTGCAAATTTTCTGAAGTTTTACACGTGGTTTCCCTTTTAAAATGAAATGCTTTTGACAGCACCCAAGTCACCTTTTGAGTGCTTTGCTGCTTAGAAATTTCTTCCACCAGATACCCTAAATCATCTCTCTCAAGTTCAAGGTTCCACAAATCTGCAGGGCAGGGGCAAAATGCTGCCAGTCTCTTTGCTAAAACATAACAAGAGTCACCTTTGCTACAGTTAGCAACAGGTTCTTCATCTCCATCTGAGACCCCCTCAACCTTGACCTTATTGTTGGTATCACTATCAGCATTTTGATTAATTTAATATTGTATTTCCCTAATATTTGATTTTAATTTTGTTGTGCAATTTAACACAGTTTATTATGTTTTATGCTAGAGTTTTTATTAAAATAATTGGAGTTTTAAGTAGCACATTACCACTATTTGTGCTTGCATAATACATTAGGTAATTTGTGAATTACAAATTTGGAGATGACACAGTAAGGATGGCTTACCCCGTTTTCACAATATCTAGTGTGCCATTTGGAGGCCTCAAAGGATGAGATTGAGATACATAAAGCCTATTCCACTCATGTATCTGATTACTGATGCTGGGAAGATTCAAAAACCTGTGCCTAATATAGTTGTGACTTCTTGGGCAGCTCTATTTCTATATGATGTCTCTAAGTGCTATCTCCAGCATGGTAATGGTATCTTCTAAGTACTCATATTGCTTAAAGTCATATCAGGGCACGCAGGACATGTGTCTCAAGATAGAGAATCAGGCCTAAACCACCTGATTATTATAATACATTTATTATAATATATTGATAATATATATTATATTATAAAATATTTGTTATAAAAAATTATATATTATTATATATTTATATTTAGAAATTACTCAGTGATATTTCTGTCACATTTCATTTGTCAAGATTATTACAAAAGTCCACAGCATTTCAAACAGATGGCACCTGCATCTCATCTCTTGATCAAAGATTATGTATGTTGAAATACATAGCTAGTTTGGCTATTTTTGGAAAGTACAGTGTGAAAGAACTCTCCCTCTGGCCATGATAATTCAAAACCATCTCACATTGAAAATACCCTCATTCTCTCCACCAAAATTTCTAAGGTTCATCTGGTGATGGTATCATTCAGGATCTCCAGGTGCAGATGAGCTTCCTCAAGTTCAACTCTCTATGCATAGTCCTTTTCAATGTGAAAAACTGTAAACTAAGAAAAAAGTTATATATCCTCACGCAGTCTACATATAATGATGGAACAGTCAAAAGATAACCAATATAGACTCTATTGTTCAAACCTGGAAGAATAAGGCACTCAAGAGTCATGGGTCCAGCCTAGAACATTTTCCCATTTCTTGGAGAACTCTATGCTACTGCTTGAGATGATTCTCCTTGTGTTTTGTCTCTGTTTGCTGGGTGCCTGACTCTGCTCTCCACATTATCCTTGTTCCACACGACAAAGTCTGTATTTGCACCTGAGCAGGTTCTTTGGCCTGGTTTCTGCTTGTAGAAATCTGTATAGTCTTTTACTTTATATCCTCTCTATCTCTTTCAGCTCAAGTTTTTATAATTATTTAAAAAATACATAAGCTTCTATGAATCACTTGATAATATGTTCCATTAGACAAAAATCACACCACAAATATCTTACAGATTAGTCTTATTCTACCTTAGAATGTTCACAAGCCTTCTGAGAGAAAAGATCCCTGAGATTCTAGAAGCCTTATTTTTTAATGATCAAATCTGTGGTTTATATTCTAAAGAATTTCAGATAACTTCTTTTTAAGTAAATGATTTTCTGAAGCACTGAGATATCTTTCTTCAGTCTAGTGAAAAGCAGCTTACAGGCTCACCTTAAATTTTCTTCTTCACAGTACTAGAGCCAATAGTGTTGCTAAACTTTCTGCCAATATATAATGAAACTTTTATTTTCTTCATTTCCAGTGACATTCTATTCATGCTTCTTTAAGCTATCACTGACACCTTTCCTAAAGTCCTGTTCACAGTATTTTTTGAGGATGTATCATTGTTTGTCTACTTTCTAATCTCAAAGAGTATATCACATTTTTAAATTACTGGTATGACAACACCATACTTCTGTTACTAAAATGTATATTTGTTATCTATTGCTACAACAAACAAACAAAACAAACTAAAAACCAACAGAACAAACAAGAACACCCAAGAATGTAGTGTCCTAAATCAATATCTCAAAGCACTTCCAAAATAAGAACCTCAGAAAATCTACTATTCCATAAAAGCAAGGAAAACATTGGCAAAATTGCCTAAATCAACATTTTAAGAAATGCAGAGAGCTCAGTGTAAACGAAGAGTTGAATGTCTTTAAGAACAGGGACCTTTGTGGCATTTTGCCTTCTTCTATTCCTAGAACCCTCTCCAGAACTACACAGTAATCTTGAAAAATAGTAACTTTACAAAGATGGCAGCTGTGAAAACAGTAGCCTAGCAGACACTGGAGGGGGTAGAATGGTTTTTTAGCTGCCCGCAAACACACAGAAATGGAATTGTCACTACTCTGCCTTTCTGGCAGCCCATAAAATTCAGAGAGCTAGTCATTATTTGAACTGATTCAGAGCTTTCTCAATTAGAAAAGCTCCATACCCAAACCATTTATCAAAAATAAAAAGATTAGTTGTTTAACATTGCAGCTGCCAGAGACAGTGCTACTAGTTGTGTTAGATTAAGAGATGACTCCTCCCCCTTATTTTTTTTTTAATCTGGGAAAGAGATGGCTATAGTGGGAATTGAAAAGCTTGGACATTTTCTCATGATTCAGGAGCACGCAAACATGTACAAGGTTGTGCATTTATTATTCAGTGTCCACAGAGAAAGAGAACCAATAGAATGTGTTTATAATTATGTACTTACACAATTATACACACACACAAACGTGTAAAGTCATGTGTCAGTTAACAACATTTAGTCAGTGATGCACTGGTATATATGACAGTGGTCTAATAATATTATAATACTGCATTTTATTGCACCTTTTATATGTTTAAATATGTTTAGATATGCAAATACTTGCCATGGTGCTACAATAAACTACAGTATTCAGTACAGTAACATGCTTTACAGGTTTGTTGTCTAGGAGCCAAGGGGTATGGTAGGTTAAACCATTGACATTTGGGTAAATGCACTGTATAATGTTTGCACAACAAAATCACCTAAAGATGCATTTCTCAGAATACAGAATGCGTCCCTGTTGTTAAATAATACACTACTCTGTGATGACTGTGGGTATATATGGAGAAAGAGATTTAGTTTAAGGGATTAGCTCATTGCTTCACACGGTTATGAAGGCTGACAAGTTGGAATTCTCTCAGGAAACATTCGACTTTGCAAGTATGATATTGATGTCTTATCAAGTGGAAAATATCAATAAAGACAGAATTATTTTTTAAATGAAACCAGTAGAATTTCTAGAGTTAGAAGTAAAATAACTGAAATTTTTAAAAGATTAAATAGATGAGCTGAACAGAGTATTTGAGCTAAGCTAAAAATATCAGCTAAGGAACATAAAGAAAAATAAGAGAATATATAAAAACAGAGACTTGTGGGACACTAGTGAATTACCAACATACACACAATAGGAGTCTCTGAAAAAATGAGAGAGAAAGAGGAATGAAAAGAATATTTGAGAAAATAATGGCTGAAAACTTCTCAAATCTGATGAAAGGCATTACACATCCCAGAGATGTTTACAATTAGGATGAATGCAAAGACATTACATCAGAGACATCGTAGTCAAGCTGTTAAAAAAGAGAGAGAGAGAGAAAGAGAGAACATCTTGAAAGCAGCAGGAAAAAAGACTGATTGAATAAAAGGGATTTTAATAAAATTAACAGATGACTTTTTACTTCACATTCATAAGGCTGGCTACATTTAAAAAGATAAATAATTTTTTAAAAAGTGTTGCCAAGGATGTAGAGAAAGCTGACTGTCAGGAGAAAGCCTAAACTGCCAGTGAGAATGTAAAATTGCACAGCTGCTGTGGAAAACAGTTTGGCAATTCCTCAAAAAGTTAAATATAAAATTACCATATGACCCAGCAATTCCACTCCTAGGCAAGTACCCAAAAGAAATTAAAATACATGTTCACACAAAACTCTTACATTAATATCCATAGCAGCGTTATTCATAATAGCCAAAAACTGAAAACAACTGAAGTGCCCATTAGATGATGAATGAACATATGGAATGTGGCATGTTCGTGTAGTCATTCATTATCTGGCTATACAAAGACATGAAATACTGATATATGCCACAACATGGATGAATCTTGGAACCATTATACTAAGTGAAAGGAAGCAGTCACAAAAGACCATCCATTACGTGATTTCATTTACAAGACATGACTACAATAAATAAATCTATAAAAACAGGAAGTAGGTTAATGGTTGCCTAGGGGCTGGGGCAAGAGATGTGGGCAATGGGGAAAAATGTCTAATTAGCCTAGAGTTTCTAAATATTCTAGAACAGATTTTGGAGTAATTGCACAGGTCTGTGAATAAATATCATTAAAATGTTGGTTTAAATGAGCGAATTTTATAGCACATCAGTTATATCTTAATAAAGCTGTTTTTTTAAAAAGCACTAATTTTGCTCATACTTGCAGTCTGGGCTGGGCTTAGTAGGGAGTGTGCCTTTGCTTCATATGGCATTATCTTTGCCAACTAAAAGGCTGGAGGCTCTATTCATCTCAGGGCTCAGTCATTCACGTGTTGAGCACTTCATTAGGGTTCCTTGAGCTCTTCATCCATTCCTATATATTCTATACACATGTTACTTTTAGCATGGAATTTTCAATATGGTCAGAGTTTCTATTTACCCACTATTTCCAAGATCCATGTTCAAAGTAAAAGAGTGACTTAACAAATAGCACTATCCTTTTAATAAACTATCCTGGAAGTCACAGGCTAGTGATTACTTCCACTACACTGTATTGTATGTTGAGAATATGCCATGCGACCCTGGCAAGATCTCAGAGAAGAGTCACAAGTACATTTTAATGAGAGCAAGTAGGATGCTAAATTCATTTTGCTTTGCTATAAAGGAACACAGGAGGCTGAGTAATTTATAAATAAAGGAGATGTATTTGGCATATGGTTTGCAGGCTGTAATAGGAAGGATAGCTCTGGCACCTGCTCAGCTTCTGGTGAGGCCTCAGGAAGCTTTTACTCATGGTAGGAGGCAATGGAATCCTTCGCGTCACATGTAGGGACGGAGACGGAGCAAGAGAAAGAGATAGGAGACTCTCTTTGACAGGAGAGACTCTTTTTAACAACCAGATCTCAAGGTAATTAATAGACCAAGAACTCACTCATTACTAAAAGGACAGCATCAAGCCATTTATGAATGATTCATCCCCGTGACCTTAACACCTCCCACCAGGGTCCCTGTTCAACATGGGAGAGCACAGTTCAACATGAGATTTGGAGGAGATAAATTTCCAAACTATATCACAAGTGTTTCCAAATATGCATAACCACATATTTGTAAAGACAATCTGCCACAGTTAGTTAAGAAATACGTTTGATATTGAAAACCTATCAGTTTGCCCCCATATTACCAAGTCTCTTATTCTAACATGTCCTTGCTTTGAATTAACTTCTTTAATGAAATTTATCTGTTTTAGGAAACTCGTGCCTTATTCTTGGCCTGTGGAGTTTCCTAAGAGGGTCTCCTCTAGATTAAGGAGGTGATGTTATAGTAAGATCCCAGGACTTGCCATCAAAAATCCTGAGTTTGAAAGACTGTGAACTTAGAAAAAGCATTTACTAACATGGACACATATCTAATGTCCTTTCCTCAATGCTTTTTTTTTAATTACGAAAAATTGTTTAAAATCTTATTCAGTGGTTACCAAGTGTCAGGCACTGTTATTATCACTCTTTACATATTGACCCACTGAAGCAGGTTATTTTCTGATGCAGAAACCGAGGTACATGTTTAAAGTACATAGTCCAAGTTCTCAGAGCTAGTGCAGGGATTCCAAAGCTGCCTGGCTCCAGATTCCCCACTCACAAACACTCTGCCATGCTGCTTTTTGGGGGGAAAGAAGGAGCATGAATGATGAGCCAAGAGGTACCTGAAGGAGTGGAGCCAGGAGGAGCGCAGGAAGAGAGGTTATTTATAGCGACCCGGAGCTACCATGAATTTCCGAGAGTCCTCAGGAACATCCTTCAAGCATAAGGCTCTTAACTAGATACTAAGGAAGATAACTTGGGGCTTGTTGATTATACACACCTGGTATGGGGTAAGCACTCTAAATTAAGTAACAGTACTGGTGTTCATGATCATTCCTTCCAACTGTTTCTTCCAATCACTTCCAAAGGAGGGACTGCACCCCTTTCTTGAATTGCACACCTTTTCATTAAAGGTCGAAGTTTACGCCTGTAATCCCAGCGCTTTGGGAGGCTGAGGCGGGTGGATCACCAAGAGATCGAGACCATCCCGGCCAACATAGTGAAACCTCATCGCTACTAAAATATAAAAATTAGCTGGGCATGGTGGCACGCACCTGTAGCCCCAGCTACTTGGGAGGCTGAGGCAGGAGAATTGCTTGAACTGGGAAGGCAGAGGTTGCAGTGAGCCAAGATCACGCCACTACACTCCAGCCTGGTGCCTGGCGACAGAGAAAGACTGTCTCAAAAAAAAAAAAAAAAAAAACAATTGGTCCACGTTTAACTTCCTACTTCTGCAAGGATGCCTGTCAGGACCAGCTCCTTTTCCTGTGTTTCTCTCTAGACCCCATAACTCACATCACCAAATTTGAGATCATTCCTATGTAGCCAGACAAACATTCTAGAGGTCAGATGAGTCTTGCGTCCTCTCTAAGGGCAAGGAAGGGCAGAAGTCTCTTCAAAGCAGCTCCTACTAAGTGTGGCTGCAGAAGTGGCAGACTAATTGTCCGAATTGAGAACATTCATATAATTACATCAGAAACTGTTGAGGATATGTAAAATAGAATTTGTATACACTGAAAAGGACTGTAGCAAAGAAAACAGGAAAACAGTCTGTCTCATTAGTATTAAAAGAAATAAAAATATTTAGGTTTTGATCAGAATGTTTGAATCAAGATCTCAATATCCTTCTTATCCACAAATGCCACACACACACCACACACACACGCACACAGACACGTATGTATTTGAGGCAAGAAGTAAAAAATCATCAAAATCACATTTTTTTTTCCTTTTAAGTTCTGGAATACATGTACAGAACTTGCAGGTTGGTTACATAGGTATGCATGTGCCCTGGTGGTTTGCTACACCTATCAGCCCATCATCTAGGTATTAATCCCCACAAGCATTAGATATTTGTTCTCATGCTCTCCTTCCCCTTACCCCCAACCCCCAACAGGCCCTGGTATGTATATTCCCCTCCCTGTGTCCATGTGTTCTCCTTGTTCAATTCCCATTTATGAGTGAGAACACGCAGTGTTTGGTTTTCCATTCCTGTGTTAGTTTGCTCAGAATAATGGCTTCCGGCTTCATCCATGTCCCTGCAAAGGATATGAACTCATTCTTTTTTTTGACTCCAAAACCATGAAGTGTTAAAAGATATATGTACAATGTATGTATGTATGTATGTTGGGAGGAGTGGAAGACAATTCCATCTCAGTAAATAAATATTATGTAATAAAATAATTGATAATAAAATGACCTTTCATAATTTAATAGGATCAAATCATTATTTTAAATATCAGAAAGCCTAAAGGGATAAAAAATTTTTTGCTCACATAAAAGTAATTTAAAGCAACTTTTTTTGGATTATCTGCCATGCATCAGTTAAATGATGATTAGAATAAACCACCTTGGAAACCAAGACACATGACTAACCAAACAACTAATTTTAATCAATAAACACATATCAGGATGAACAAAAAAAATCTTTTGAAATTAGTAACCGAGACTCATTGTCAGTTAAAATGGACCTTGGATACTAATATACATTACTGTTATTTCACTACTGATACTTCACTTAGAGAAAATAACAACTCCTTTCCATGATACCAAGGTAAGCTTTTAAATTATGGTTTGGCAATTGAGTAAAAACTAATTAAGTTATTTTTTTGGAGTAATTCAAACAATTTCATTACTTTAAAAAATCAACAGTTAGACATTATGTTTTGCCTAACATAACGTGTGTGCCTCCTCCCCCACACATATTCAGAATGGAGGTTTTATGATAAAAATAGTACCATCCCCCATGTATCTAACATGTTGTTTGTGGAAACAGGTAGAGTTATTCTTAAACTGTCAAAAAATTTTTTTCACATTTACTTACTTACAGCATATTTTCTGCTTATCAGATGACAGCTTCATTGCTAATTGTTTTTATAGTATACTTTTTTTTTTTTTTTTTTTTGAGACGGAGTTTCGCTCTTGTTACCCAGGCTGGAGTGCAATGGCGCGATCTTGGCTCACTGCAACATCCGCCTCCTGGGTTCAGGCAATTCTCCTGCCTCAACCTCCCGAGTAGCTGGGACTACGGGCACGCACCACCATGCCCAGCTAATTTTTTGTATTTTTAGTAGAGACGGGGTTTCACCATGTTGACCAGGATGGTCTCGATCTCTTGACCTCGTGATCCAGCCGCCTCGGCCTCCCAAAGTGCTGGGATTACAGGCGTGAGCCACCGCGCCTGGCCTATAGTATACTTTTATCTACAATTAGGTTTATTTTTAATCTATAAAAATCTCATAAAATTGTATTTATATCTGTTTACAGGCATATACTTTTGACATACATTTTGTTACCATTGTGCCAAGCTTTTCCTGTTAATTTATACAATCTATTACGATGATACCCATGTCCTGTTTATATCTTCTAGGTCATTTGGGCACCAAATATATGTTTTGAATGAATTCATTCATTCTTATTTTTTCACATGCTATATTTTCTGGATCCAAATATTAAAAATATGTCCTTTAAATATAAGTATCATTTGGTTAAAACAAACTTGGCAGACGTTTCAGATGTCAACTATTTTAGTTGAGGTAGAAGAACAGTTGGTGCTGACTTACTAAAACTGAATAAGCAGCAGATGCTCACCTCCCTGTGCCCAAGTAACAAAGGATCAAACGACTACTCTCCTTACAACAGCCCCTTCCATGGGTTCACAAATAGGAAGTGGAAAGTGTGCCAGAGTGGCCTCCAGCCAAGCAGGGGTCATCCCTTCCGTGCATAAGGCACCTATCCGCTCTGGCCTCTGGTTGTCTGTGGGCCTATTCACCTCAGACTTTATTGGTCATGGGTCAAGTTCCTCATCTATGTAGGGGTAACCAATAGGAGACTTCTAAAAGGTACTTAAACCCCAGGAAACTTTGTAACCTGACCCTTGAGCCACCTGACAGCCTGCTCCCACCCTGTGGAGCGTTTTCTCACTTCAATAAATTCCTACTTTCACTGTTTCATTCTTTTGTTACTTTGTTCAATTCTTTGTTCAGCACACCAAGAACCTGGACAACTCACACTCAAGGCCTTCCTTCTAAAAACAAGTAGCTTTTAACCATATATATAGTTTAGCTTTTAACTATATATACATATATAGTTTAGCTTTTAACTATATATACATATATAGTTTAGCTTTTAACTATATATAGTTAAAAGTTTATATATATATATAGTTAAAAGCTAAACTATATATATAGTTATTACATATGTGTATATATATTATATATATTAACAGATCTAAAAATCTAAAAATATATATATTTTATATATATTTATATATATTATATAGAATATGTTTTTAGATTTAGATTTAAATATATATACATACATACATATATATATATAAACAGATCAAAAAATGTCATTAGTTCCTTACCCTCTTGGTGATAGCTGAACCTTTGATTCTGTTCCATTAGAAATTCTGTTGTTGTTGTTGTTTGTGTGTGTGTGTGTGTGTGTGTGTGTGTCTGTGTTTAAGCTTGTTGGTGAAGGAGAGAATTTGTTTAGTTTACTAATCCACCAAAGCAGAAAATTTGATTACTTTGGAAGGCTGCTCACCGGAGCAGAAAGTTATCTACATCTACAGGCGAGTGGAGGTGGTAGTGAGACAGGAAGTCGTGCTGTGTCACCATGTTAGTGAAACAAATTTGAGAAGTGAAAAGCATAAAAATCATTCATCGAGATCGATCCAAGATGGCCACTTAAGAGGAAGTCGGGATTGCAGCTCCGAGAGAAGGCGCAGAGGGTGAGTGGACGCCGCATTTCCAGACGGACTTTTACTGCCCACAGACCAGGAGATTCACAGGAGGAAAAGCCCCACGGGTCTCCAGCGCCGCTGGTTTGAGCGGAGTGGCCGCTCAGCCTACGCCCTGGAGCGGGGGGCAGTGGCTTCTTGCGCAGAGCGAGAGAGACAGAGTTCCCTCTGAGCCAGAAAGGGGAGCTGAAGCAGGGAGCCAAGCCAGGAGACCCCCGGGCAAGGGAGTGACACGAATCTCAGAGCCGCTGCTTCGGCTGACGCAGCGGCACACAGGGCAGCGGATTTTAATTGCGCGGAGAAGCTCCCCGCATTCCCAGCGCCGCTGGTTGGACCGGAGCAGCCGCTCGGCCTGCACGGGGGGCGGGGAGCAGCGGCTCCTTGAACAAAGTGAACGAGACTGTGTCCCCTCTGGGCCAGCAAGGGGAACTGTGGCAAGGAGGCAAGCCAAGAGATTACAGGACAAAGAGGGCCCCTCTAGAAACACGGCTGAACCCGGGACGGTTCAGCTCTGTGGGGGAGGGGCGTCCTCCAACGGGAAACACCCTGCAGTTCCCGGGGCAATTTTTCCGTAACCAAGACAACCCGCCACTACAGAGACTCCGTCACTACAGGGGTGGGCCAGCATAGCGGAAGCAGTTCTAACTACACCCACAGGACTGCTGGGAAGCTCACACGGAAGCTGGGCGGAGCCCACAGCAGCTCAGCGAAGCCTCTGCAGGCTGAGTGTGACTAGACTGCCACCTTGTGGGCAGGGAAAACGGTAGCAACACAGCTGAAAAACATAAAGTGCTAAACCCCTGGGCCAGAACACCTGGGGAGACGAAAAGGGGGTTTATGAGTTCAGCTGCTGCAGACTTAAAATTACCAAAATCAGAAAGACAGCAACTACAAAGTCAATAGGCGGATAAATCCACAAAGATGGGAAGAAACCAGCGCAAAAAGGATGAAAACACCCAAAACCAGAACACCTCTCCCCCTACAAGGCAGCATAACTCCTCACCAGCACGGGAACAAGACTGGATGGAGAATGAGTGTGATGAAATGACAGAATCAGCTTTCAGAAAATGGATAATAAGAAACTTCTGTGAGCTAAAAGAACATGTTCTAATCCAATGCAAAGAAACTAAGAACCTTGAAAAAAGACTTGACGAAATGCTAACGAGAATGGACAACTTAGAGAGGAATATGAATGAATTGATGGAGCTGAAAAACACAACACGAGAACTTCGCGAAGCATGTACAACTTTCAACAGCAGAATTGACCAAGCAGAAGAAAGGATATCAGAAGTTGAAGATCAACTCAATGAAATAAAACGAGAAGGGAAGATTAGAGAAAACAAGGTAAAAACGAATGAACAGAGTCAACAAGAAATATGGGACTACGTGAAAAGACCTAATCTACGTTTGATAGGTGTACCTGAATGTGACGAAGAGAATGCATCCAAGCTGGAAAATACTCTTCAGGATATTATCCAGGAAAACTTCCCCAACCTAGCAAGGCAGGCCAAGATTCAAGTCCAAGAAATACAGAGAACACCACAAAGATATTCCTCTAGAAGAGCAACCCCAAGGCACATAATCATCAGATTCACCAGGGTTGAAATGAAGGAGAAAATACTAAGGGCAGCCAGAGAGAAAGGTCGGGTTACCCACAAAGGGAAACCCATCAGACTCACAGCAGATCTCTCAGCAGAAACCCTACAGGCCAGAAGAGAGTGGGGGCCGATATTCAACATCCTTAAAGAAAAGAACTTTCAACCCAGAATTTCATATCCAGCCAAACTAAGCTTCATAAGTGAAGGAAAAATAAAATCCTTTGTGAACAAGCAAGTACTCACAGATTTCATCACCACCAGACCAGCTTTACAAGAGCTCCTGAAGGAGACACTACACATAGAAAAAAACAACCAGCACCAGCCACTCCAAAAACGCACGAAATGGTAAAGAGCAGCAACACAATGAAGAATCTCCATCAACCAATGGGCAAAACAGCCAGCTAGCATCAAAATGACAGGATCAAACTCACACATAACAATATTAACCCTAAATGTAAATGGATTAAATGCCCCAATCAAAAGACACAGACTGGCAAATTGGATAAAAAGCCAAAACCCATCAGTGTGCTGTATCCAGGAAACCCACCTCACATGCAAGGATACACAAAGGCTCAAAATAAAGGGATGGAGGAAGATTTACCAAGCAAATGGAAAGCAAAAAAAAGCAGGAGTTGCAATTCTCATCTCTGATAAAATAGACTTTAAAGCAACAAAGATCAAAAGAGACAAAGAAGGACATTACATAATGGTAAAAGGATCAATACAACAAGAAGAGCTAACGATCCTAAATATATATGCACCTAATACAGGAGCACCCAGATACATAAGGCAAGTTCTTAAAGACTTACAAAGAGACATAGACTCCCACACATTAATACTGGGAGACTTCAACACACCGTTGTCAATATTAGACAGATCAACGAGACAGAAAATTAATAAGGATATCCAGGACTTGAACTCAGACCTGGAACAAGCAAACCTAATAGATATTTACAGAACTCTCCAGCCCAAATCCAGAGAATATACATTCTTCTCAGCACTACATCACACCTACTCTAAAATTGACCACATAATTGGAAGTAAATCACTCCTCAGCAAATGCAAAAGAAGGGAAACCATAACAAACAGTCTCTCAGACCACAGTGCAATCAAGTTAGAACTCAGAATTCAGAAGCCCACCCAGAACCGCACATCCTCATGGAAATTGAACAACTTTCTCCTGAATGTTGATTGGATAAACACTGAAATGAAGGCAGAAATAAAGATGTTCTTCGAAACCAACGAGAATGAAGACACCACATACCAGAATCTCTGGGACACATTTAAAGCAGTCTCTAGAGGAAAATATATAGCAATAGGTGCCCACATGAGAAGAAAGGAGAGAACTAAAATTGACACCCTATCATCAAAATTGAAAGAGCTAGAGGAGCAAGATCAAAAAAACTCAAAACCTAGCAGAAGACAAGAAATAACTAAGATCAAAGCAGAAATGAAGGAGATAGAGACACGAAAAACCCTACAAAAAATCAATAAATCCAGGAGCTGGTTTTTTGAAAAGATCAACAAAATAGACAGACCACTAGCCAAACTAATAAAAAAGAAAAGAGAGAATAACCAAATAGATGCAATAAAAAATGATAAAGGGGATATCACCACAGATGCCACAGAAATTCAAACCATCATCAGAGATTATTACAAACAACTCTATGCACATAAATTAGAAAACCTGGAAGAAATGGATAAATTCCTGGACAGTAGTCTCCTCCCATGCCTAAACCAGGAAGAAGTCAAAACCCTGAATAGACCAATAACAAGGTCTGAAGTCGAGGCAGCAATTAAGAGCCTACCACCCAAAAAAAGCCCAGGCCCAGATGGTCTCACAGCTGAATTCTACCAGACATACAAAGAGGAACTGGTACCATTCCTACTGAAACTATTCCAAATAATCCAAAAAGAGGGAATCCTTCCCAAATCATTTTATGAGACCAACATCATCCTAATACCAAAACCCGGCAGAGACTCAACAAGAAAAGAAAACTACAGGCCAATATCCATGATGAACATAGATGCAAAAATCTTCAATAAAATACTGGCAAGCCGATTACAACAGCACATCAAAAAGCTTATCCACCATGATCAAGTAGGATTCATCCCGGGGATGCAAGGCTGGTTCAATATACGCAAGTCTATAAATGTAATTCACCACATAAACAGAACCAAAGACAAAAACCACATGATTATCTCAATTGATGCAGAGAAGGCCTTCAACAAAATTCAACAGCCCTTTATGCTAAAAACCCTCAATAAACTAGGTATCGATGGAACGTATCTCAAAACAATAAAAGCTATATATGACAAACCGACAGCCAATATCATACTGAATGGGCAAAAACTGGAAGCATTCCCTTTGAAATCCGGCACTAGACAAGGATGCCCTCTCTCACCACTCCTATTCAATATAGTACTGGAAGTTCTAGCCAGAGCAATCAGGCAAGAAAAAGAAATAAAGGGTATTCAATTAGAAAATGAGGAAGTCAAATTGTCTCTATTTGCAGACGACATGATTGTATATCTAGAAGACCCTATCACCTCAGCCCAAAATCTCCTGAAACTGATAAGCAACTTCAGCAAAGTCTCAGGATACAAAATCAATGTGCAAAAATCACAAGCATTCCTATACACCAATAACAGACTTAAAGAGAGCCAAATCAAGAACGAACTGCCATTCACAATTGCTACAAAGAGAATAAAATACCTAGGAATACAACTAACAAGGAACGTAAAGGACCTCTTCAAGGAGAACTACAAATCACTGCTCAACGAAATAAGAGAGGACACAAGCAGATGGAGAAACATTCCATGTTCATGGTTAGGAAGAATTAATATCGTGAAAATGGCCATACTGCCCAAAGTAATTTACAGATTCAACGCTATCCCCATCAAGCTACCAATGACCTTCCTCACAGAACTGGAAAAAATCACCTTAAACTTCATATGGAACCAAAAGAGAGCCCGCATAGCCAAGTCAATTCTAAGCAAAAAGAACAAAGCAGGAGGCATCACACTACCGGACTTCAAACTCTACTACAAGGCTACAATAATCAAAACAGCATGGTACTGGTACCAAAACAGAGATATAGACCAATGGAACAGAACAGAGACGTCGGAGGCAACACAACATATCTACAACCACCTGATCTTTGACAAACCTGAAAAAAACAATCAATGGGGAAAGGATTCCATGTTCAATAAGTGGTGTTGGGAAAACTGGCTAGCCATATGCAGAAAGCAGAAACTGGACCCCTTCCTGACACCTTACACTAAAATTGACTCCAGATGGATTAAAGACTTAAACATAAGACGTAACACCATAAAAACACTAGAAGGAAACCTAGGCAAAACCATTCAGGACATAGGCGTAGGCAAGGACTTTATGACCAAAACACCAAAAGCATTGGCAACAAAAGCCAAAATAGACAAATGGGACCTAATCAAACTCCACAGCTTTTGCACGGCAAAAGAAACAGTCAATAGAGTGAATCGGCAACCAACAGAATGGGAAAAAATTTTTGCAGCCTACCCGTCTGACAAAGGGCTGATATCCAGAATTTACAATGAACTAAAAAAGATTTACAAGAAAAAAACAAACAAGCCCATTCAAAAATGGGCGAAGGATATGAACAGATACTTTACAAAAGAAGACATACATGAGGCCAACAAACATATGAAAAAATGCTCATCATCACTGGTCATTAGAGAAATGCAAATCAAAACTACATTGAGATACCATCTCACGCCAGTTAGAATGGCGATCATTAAAAAATCTGGAGACAACAGATGCTGGAGAGGATGTGGAGAAATAGGAACACTTTTACACTGTTGGTGGGAGTGTAAATTAGTTCAACCACTGTGGAAAACAGTGTGGCGATTCCTCAAGGACCTAGAAATAGAAATTCCATTTGACCCAGCTATCCCATTACTGGGCATATATCCAAAGGATTATAAATCGTTCTACTATAAGGACACATGCACACGAATGTTCATTGCAGCACAGTTTACAATAGCAAAGACCTGGAACCAGCCCAAATGCCCATCGATGATAGACTGGACAGGAAAAATGTGGCACATATACACCATGGAATATTATGCAGCCATTAAAAAGGAGGCGTTCACATCCTTCGTAGGGACATGGATGAACCTGGAAAACATCATTCTCAGCAAACTGACACAAGAACACAAAATCAAACACCACATGTTCTCACTCATAGGCGGGTGTTGAACAAGGAGAACACATGGACACAGGGAGGGGAGCACTATACACGGGGGTCTGTTGGGGGGAGGGGGGATAGTGGGGGGGTGGGGAGTTGGGGAGGGATAGCATGGGGAGAAATGCCAGATATAGGTGAAGGGGAGGGAGGCAGCAAATCATACTGCCAGGTGTGCACCTGTGCAACAACCTTGCATGTTCTTCACATGTACCCCAAAACCTAAAATGCAATAAAAAAAAAAAAAATCATTCATCAATTGCTTTATGAAGTAAATGTAATATAAAGCAAATATTTCACTGAAATAACTGAAAAAAATTCAAGAAAACATAAATATGCTTATAGAAGTAAGAGGGGGAGAAAAGAGAGTGAAATTCATGAAAAGTGAGGAGACTAAAGGAGGTATTGACTCATATAAATGTGTGAGGCACAGAATTTGTCTTGGTTTACTGTTGCTGTTTTACAAATTACCACAAACTTAGTGCCTTAGTATAGCACATTTATTTTCTCGCACTGTCTGTGGGTCAGGAGCTTGGACCTGATTTGGCTCAGCCCTTTTTAGAATCTCAAAGATTACAACCAAGGAGTCAGCTTTACCTCTGGATGCTTGACTAGGAAAGGGTTTACTTCCAGGTTCACTTGGGTTATTGGGAGAATTAATTTTCTTGTTAATTGTAGGGCACAGGGCATGGGCTTCTTGCTGGCTAGTGGCTGCAAACTCCCTTTAGTAACTAAAAGCTACTCTTAGCTCTTAAAGACTATGCCCATGGTTCCTTCCATGTGGCCCTCTCCATCATCATTCTCATGACAAAACAGTTTGCTTTTCTAAAGCTGTCAAGGGAAGGAGTACAGTAAATCCGCTACCAATATAGAATCATGCATAATATTAAAAAATAATGGTTGTGCCCTTTCATTATGCTAACTATATTTTCTTGATTAGAAGCAAGCTACAGAATCTACCCACACTGGCAGGAGGAGGAGATTATACAAGGGCATGAACTCCAGAAGTTGGTATCATCTTAGATTCTTTCTAACACAGCATTTTAAGACCAAGGGTAATGAAAAGATAGTCTGGTCTCATCTTTCAAATGAAAGCCTAGATTAAGACAATTTCACAGAGAAGCTGTCTTATCACCTAAGAGTTGAGCATTTGAGAATTCTTGCTCTACTTCCTGAACATGTGTATCAATTTCACAATGAATTTGACTATTAAAAAAATGCAACATTTAATCAAAGTAGTATAATTCCAGGGAAATCAGTAGATATTAAAAAAAATAAAATCCCTTTCCATTAGTATCAATACAGAACATCAAATAAAGTTAGATACATGAAAACAGGAGCTTTGAGGGTTTGTAATTTAAAAAAAAGTTACAAGATTTTCCAAGATAAGTTTTCCCTTAACTTATAAACGCATAAAAATTGTACTCTATCCTCAGAAAACCTTGGTAATTTGTAGCAGGCTTTAGTTGGGTCAAATAATTTACCAAGCGTAACGGTGTAATGCTAATGTCTGAGAGTCATTTTCCCAAATGCACAATCAATTTATGATCTGTAAAATTCAAGAATTGTACAGGGCACTACTGGTGGGATATTGCAAAGATGACATAGAGCTTTCTACAAAGAATACTAAGAGAGATGGCGTGTGTTTCATATGCATGCCCAAGTGAAGATGAGATCAGCTGCTACAATGAACAGAGACTCTTAGTTCCTGGAATATTCTTCACCTGTGACTAAAGGTTTAAATGGGTATGCTAGTTAGCGCTTTCTATCTAAAACCAAAGACAGAAGTAAGACAGGGGATGCATATGAGTTTAGCAGGTAATCACAGGAATAAATTCAATTAGTTGTCATATCAATGTGGTGAGAAATTTGCTACAGTTTAAAATTAAAATTATAAAAAGGAAATATATGTTATTCATATGTTGCACCAGAGCAAGCACAGAAAATCAACACCAAGACAAAAGTATGCCAAACTGCAGGGTCTTTATTGCCGGTGGCCATGGAGGATGCATGTCTCTCCAATCCATGGCCCCGAGCTCAGGGGGAGCAAGGCATTTAAGCTGCAAAACCACATTGTTGTTCAGGGGAGCACAGGGCTGTGCAAGGCAAGTTGTCTGTACAGAAGCTGAAGTCAGCGGTTTGTTGCAAGGGGAGGAGGGTAGCAGTGGAAATTTTTTACCCCTAGAAAATAACACTTCTGAGAATTGCAGTACAGTAACAGTTCTGAAAACTACTCCTCTGCCCAGGGCCCAGGAGTCATCTCTATAAGATGGCGGTGCTTAGACTTCTGTTTTAGCCCCTATGTCACATACACATGGAGATAGAGTCAAAGGGAAAGAGAGATGATAATAATGAAAGATAGTTTGAACTTCCTAATCTTCTTATCCACCACAACAAAAATCCTTCATTACAAAGGGTTTGTTGAATAAACCCAAATGGTAAAAGCCATTACTGATGGGCTGAATCACATGATAGCAAGTACTTGAATATCGAGAGGATTGAATGCAGTACAACACAACTTCCTTTCTGTGATGGATGAGCTATTTCACAGCCTGTAGTGACCCTATCTCTTCTGAGCAAACAAACAGAAACTTTGTTTCAGATACTGTATTTTTTTAGTTTGAGGATTTTTATTTGCTCCTTTTCCACAGTTTCTATTTCCCTGTTGATCCTTAATATCTTTACCTTTTTATAAACACATTTTTCATTATCTTGTGATCCTAATTATAAAGTGTTTAAAATTCTTCTCAGCTAATTCCAGTGTCTGCATCATCTGGAAATTGATCTGTGTTGATGGTTTTTTTTCTGAGATTTTGTCATATTTTCATATTTCTTTATACGAACAATAATTTTGGATTATATCCCAAATATTATAAATGCTACGTTGTAGAGGTTTTAGGTTATGAACAGTTTTTATTTGTTATTTCACAAAACTATTACATTTGAGGATTCTAAGTGCAACCTTTGTTTTTTTGATAGCATCTTAAATTTAAGTTTAGTTTCTTCTGTGTAGCTGAGATGCTTGGATTCTGTCCTGTGCTTTCATGAGTGGAGATCATTCAGATATTTGAGTTCAGTTTATACACACACACAAATAGAGTGGCATTTCTCTAGCTTTCACCTTTCTTGTATTCCTTCTTTATTTCCCAGATGGATTCCCAAAGCACTGTTCTCTGATTCTTCAGAACACAGACTATGGGTTTTAGAGCCCAATCTAGACCTGTCTAGTCAGTGCCTGTCCTCAAGGTAAAAGCATTAAAACCTAATCTGAGGACCTTACTCTTCTTTTAAAAGCTAATTACCCTCCATTAACTATATCATTTTGCTTTCTTTACTGTGTTTTTCAGTAATTGTTTTCTTTTGTTTTTGTTTCTGTTTTTGTTTGTTGTTTGTTTCATTTTCTGCATGTGTACTTTGACCAGAGCTGTATTTGCATATAGGAGAATCCATTGAAAAGGAGTTGCATACCCATATCAAGAGTGGAAGTCTCATGAACAGAACCTGCAATTAAGGAATGCAATTCAGGATTCCAGGATCTTCTCATGCTTTATCTCTGCTTTTTCTGAAATTCTTCAGTAGCTGAATCATGACTATATTGCCTTCTGTATTTTTTTCTGTGTGAGATTATAATCGCTGACTAAATAAATAATACTAATAGTTCTACAACTGCCAAATAGAAAAGTGTCTTAATATTTTAGTGGAATCCATTTCGTAAGTGTTTAATCTGCATTTTAGAAGGAATCACATTCCTTTTAACCTGCATTCCAAATAGATTTTTTTCTGTAGGTTTTACTTTCTGAAAGAGAAAAAAAACTACTTTTTCTCTTTTCTAAATGATTACAAACTGTTTTTCATGAAGGAGACTACAAATTGTTTAACAATAGAGCAATAATTTCTCTAGAAATATAGACAACTATTAATATAACGGTAAATAGAAATCTAACATTTTATAAACATTTATATTTTATAAATAGAAGTCTCTAACACATCTTTAAACAATGACTATTTGAATTTTGATTAAAACATCTTGATTTTTTTCTATGTATATTCTTCTCTGGAATAGCTGGAAAATGCAACTTTTATAGCAGAGGCATTACCATGATGTCCATCTACATAATTTTAAAACGTGAGTAACTTCAAAATATTAAGGAATAATTTTAATACATTTAGAGCTATTTAAATTATTCACCACCTGTAATCCCAGCACTTTGGGATGCCGAGGCGGGCGGATCACGAGGTCAAGAGAACCAGACTATCCTGGCCAACACGGTGAAACCCCGTCTCTACTAAAAATACAAAAAAATTAGCCGGGCACGGTGGCGCGCGCCTGTGGTCCCAGCTACTCGGGAGGCAGAGGCGGAAGAATTGCATGAACCCAGAGAGGCGGAGGTTGCAGTGAGCCGAGATCGCGTTATTGCACTCCAGTCTGGTCACAGAGCAAGACTCCGTCTCAAAAAAAAAAAAAAAAAAAAATTCACCAAAAGACAGTTAATTTACCAATATAAGTTAAGTAATTCCAGTGTTACTGCAGGAGTATTCCTAACATTATATTTAATGTAGTGGGTTAATTAATCATTAATAAGCATTTCTCTCTTTATTAGCAAATACGCGCAAGGACCTTTTTAATGGGACTTCTTTACTCAAAGCTTTTATGCTTACCAAATTGACACACTGGGAGGAGCTGGTTCAAGATTCAAACACGCCATTCTGCACTTAGAGGAAGAGACCATGGGATGTAGACATTACGTCTGCAGTGGGAGTTTCAGACCTGTTGTGCTCTCTGCATTTGTACATAAGAGCAATTGTTTCCTGTCAAAGAGATTCTAAGACAGGCTTTCCTCTGGTGCTCAGGTGGACTTTATACCACAGAGAATACCCTGAATAAAATGTAGTGATTTCGTACTCATAAGAATTCTTGGACTATTAAGGTTGCTTTTCTTAGACCCACTTCATCCTCACGATTTACATACAGTCATGTGCTGCATAATAACATTTTAGTCAATGATGAACCACATGTATGAAAGTAGTCCTATAAGATTATAACGGAGCTGAAAAATTGCTCTTGTCTATTGATAGCCTAGCTGTCCTAATGTTGGGGCAACACATTACTTACATGTTTGTGGTGATGCTAGTGTAAACAAACCTGCTGCACTGCCAGAATATAAAAGTATAACACACAATTATGTACATTACTTAATACTTTATAATGATAATGAATGATTCTGTTAATGGTCTATATATTTACTGTACTATACTTTTTATTGTTATTTTATAGTTACTTCCACTTATAAAAAACAGTCATTTGTGAAACAGCCTCAGGCATGTCCCTTAGAAAGTACTGAAGCAGAAGCATTGTTATCATAGGAGATGACTGCTCTCAGTGCCCTTGAGGGCCTTGCAGTGTGTAAAGCTGTGGAGGTGTAAGGCAGTGATGTTGATGATCCTGACCCTAGGCAGGCCTAGGCTAATGTGTGTGTTTGTGTCTTAGTTTTAAACAGAAAAGTTTAAAAGACATTTTTTCAAGTTAAGAAAAAGCTGGTGGAATAGGAATATATAGAAAGAAAATATTTTTGTGCAGCTACATAATGTGTTTATTTTAAATTGTTATTACAAAGTGTCAAAAAGTTAAAAAAATTAAAGCTTATAAGTGAAAAAGTTACAGCAAGCTAACATTAATTTATTATGGAAGAAAGAAAAATATTCTTTGTAAATCTAATGCAGCCTAATTCTATAGTGTTTATAAAATCCACAGTAGCATACACAAATGTCCCGGGCCTTCATATTCATTCACAGCTCACTCATTGACTCACCCAGTGCAACTTTTCAGTCCTGTAAGCTCCGTTCATAGTAAGTAAACTACATACGTCAACTGTGCCATTTTAAGTCTTCTATAGTGTCTTTCTACTATACTATTTCTATATTTAGGTATGTTTAGATACAAAAATACTTACCGTTGTGTTAAAATTCCTTACAGTATTCAGTACAAAAACATGCTATACAGGTTTGTAGCCTAGGAGCAATAAGTTACCCCTTACAGGCCTTGGTGTGTAGTAGGCTATATAATCTAAATTTGTGTAAGTACACTCTATGATGTTTGCACAATGAGGACATTTCCTAATGATGCATTTCTCAGAACATATACCCATCATTAAGTAACAAATGATTGTGGTTCTATAAGAGATCAAGCTAATAAACATTTTACTTAATAATATTTTAAAATAAGTGAAGGAATTCAGGAATTTATAGTTATGATGATCCCACAATGTTATGTTAGTAATTATTCTGTTACCTGTACTACAGTGTCAATACACAGCCTTGATGAAGTTATAACATTGTAGCTCTGTTAATGTCTTCCTTTGAGGAGAAGATGAAGCACATGAGAATGTGTTTATATTCATCATTTCACAAACCAATATTTAAAGAGTAAGCAACAAAGAAAGTATCACATAATTATATGTCTTTTCTATTATTTTTTAAATGGTCAAAACACCAATCTTTCAGATAAA
Source organism: Aotus nancymaae (assembly GCF_030222135.1). Classification (NCBI taxonomy): domain Eukaryota; kingdom Metazoa; phylum Chordata; class Mammalia; order Primates; family Aotidae; genus Aotus; species Aotus nancymaae. Next base: position 3,946,420 of record NW_026988435.1, read on the forward strand.
TAATGTAAATAATTATTATCTTAATGGTTAAATCTTATCAGTCATTGGAATTTAAATCATTATTTGAAAAGTCAATATTTTAAGGTGAAAAAGACAAAATCTAAAATTTTAGAAAATAGAGTTTGAATACTGACATTATAAACTTATGCACAGTATTAATATTTATAAATGGTATATAGTTAACAAATACACTCCGGAATAAATAAATTTCTCAAGGGAATTACTTATGTGGCCTTTTCAGTACAATACAATAACATTGGATTGAACAATTCTATAGATCGTAAGATATACGATACAACATGTATGTATCTTTCAGAAACTATGGAAATATATATCAAAATTAAATCTTTTAAAAGATGTTCTACCTCTGTTCCAAGCCAGATAAGTTTCAGCAAAGAGAGCCTAGGGCCAGCAATTAAATTTGCTTTATTTTAAAATAGGAGTTAGCCAGACATGGTGGTTCACATCTGTAATCCCAACTTTGGGAGGCCGAGGCGGGTGAATCACCTGAGGTCAGGAGCTCAGGACCAGCCTGACCAGTATGGTGGAACCCCATCTCTACTAAAAACACAGCATTTAGCCTAGTGTGGTGGCAGGTGCCTGTAGTCCCAGCTGCTTGCGAGGCTGACACAGGAGAATTGCTTGAACTCAGGAAGCCGAGGTTATAGTGAGCTGTGGTTACATTGAGCTGAGATCACACCACTGCACTGCAGCCTGGGTGACAGAGCAAGACTCCTGTCTCAAAATAAATAAATAAATACAAAATAAAAAATAAACAAAATAGGAGTCACGTCAATTTTAATAAATGTGTGATACTCTATCATGATTGTTAAGAATGATATTATTCATTAATATTTCAGATTACTTAGAAAAGGATGTTTTCTTTACTTTAAAAACTAACTTCTGTCTCAGTAGTAAACTGTTTCTTGTTTGTTTTATTAAGTAAATTCTGTAAGGATTTTGAAACATAATATAAAATGACATTTAAAACAAAGGAATATTCTTATGTATTTTTCCACTGTTGAGATGAAGACAGAAAACAAATACATATGCCTCCAAACAAAAAGAGACATGTAATCAGAAAAATATGTCAACATTTTAACTTACATTACTAGATTACTTAAAGAGTGAATTTATTTATTTACTTATTTATTGAGATAGGGTCTCCCTCTATTGCCCAGGCTAGAATGCAGTGGCCTGATCACCGCTTACTGAAACTGTGACCTCCCAGGCTCAGGCAATCCTTCCATCTGAGCCTCCCATCTTTGTCTCCTGAGTAGATCAGACTACAGACATAAGCCACTATGCCAGGCTAATTATTTTGTATATTTGTAGAGATGAGTTATCATTATGTTCCCCAGGCTGGTCTCCAACTCCTGGGCTCAAGCAATCCACCTGCCTTGGCTTCCCAAAGTGTTGTGATTACAGTTGTGAGGCACCACACCTAGCTAAAGTGTGAATTTGATTAGCTATTATTCTGAATTTCTCTCTAAGAAGCCAACCTATAAGTTAAAATAAACTTAAGACATGAGAATTTAAATAATTTCAGAATAAACCAAGATATTATGTTATCTTTTATTTAATTTTTAGCCAAAGAGGTTGCAACAGTTTATTAAATTATTAGAAAGTGTGTATTAAGAATGAAACAAATTACAATTTCAGATAAAAATTTTCAGAGATCCGTGTATCTTACCATCTAAAACACAGATACTATTGTTAAAAATTATTGTGAAGAACAGTAGTAACCTTTATGAAATTAGTACAATTTTGCTTGATCAAAGGAATGCTCATGCTTTTACATCTACCTCAACTTTGGGAGTTTAACAAGGATAAACAATACTTTGAATTAGAAGAAATGTTTCCTACTTCTGACACCTCAGCATTCTGAACTATTTTCAGTTATTTGCTTTATTAATTTGAAAGAAGATTGCATTTAAGAGACTATTGCTGCTGTGCTAGAGTTGTAGAAATAGTCAAGCATTTGGGATTTAAGAAAAGAAAAAATAGCTATTGAAAATGAAAGATAATGACTAGTTGCTAAACTGCAAATATTTTGTCTGATAATTATAGGTATAAAAAAGTTTTTGCATGTATTGTGGATATATATGTATGTGTTTGTGTATGTATGTATAATAAAAATTAGCCTTGTGATTGTAGATTATTTCCACCGAATAGCTAAGAAGAGTCAAAATAATTTGGCATATTACTAGTTTTCACATTGCAAAATTTTTATGAATTTTGAAAATTCTCTCGGTTTATGGAACCATTCAATAAAAAGTAATTTGATAATTTTATACTAAAGTCATAAAAAAGTGCTTAACATTTGGCTTGTATTAGGTAATATTTATCCAGCAGAGGGCATTTAGGAAGACAAAATATTAGGTTAAACAATTTACGTAGGAGAAGCAAGATTTCTTTATTTCTTTTTCTCTGTAATAATAGATACATTCTAGAATTTAGAATTCTACAAATTGCTTTGATGCATACAGCATCCCTGAAAATTAATTTGAAAAATAAATTTGGTTTAGAGGATATACATTCTGTGGACATGATCAAAGGTGGAATTTAGATTTTTTTAAGATGAGTTAAAATATGACAAATATTTTACTAAAACATAACAACATAGAGTTATGATGGTGATTTTTAAGAGTCTATAAAAGAAAGAAAAAGACAGTTAATTTAAATTGCATTGCTATCTCTGGAAGACTGGTAACATGAATTTCTGCAACATTTTGTTTATGTTTCAGATATTAATTTACTATTTGAGCACCTCTTATTTGTTTAAAAAATATATTTAATGAGTACTCTATTTATAGAGCTAGTATAAATGCACATATAGAATTTATTCAAACTTTATGTATAGTCATATTTATGTAGAATTATCAATTGCATTACTTAAAGAATAGTGTGTCTTAAATTCGTTTAAAGACAGTACAGCCAATGTGACAGTATAGCAAAAATTTTTTTGTAGTGTTTAGAACAGCATTCAGATGTAGAAATGATATAAATGTCAAAGTATATTGATGTGTTTAAAAGAATAATTTAAACACACAGAATTTCCTACTTCAAGATATAAATCATAAACATCAATTAAAAATTAAATGGTGATTTCTGCCATCTCACAATGGCACATTAGACAATGAATGTTTAATCTAATTTATGACAGCAGTTAGTATGAATAAATCAACAGAAACAATCTATTTGATTGTAGCCTATAGCTATGGATTCATATTTAAAGAGATAATTCATTACCATTGAGGATTTTATTCCAGGGATCCAAAGATGGTTCACATGCACAAATCGATAAATGTGATTCACCACATAAAATAAACTAAAAACAAAAACTATATGATCATCTCAATAAATGTAGAACAGACATTTTATAAAGTCTAACAGCCCTTCATGATAAAAACCTTCAACAAACTAGGCATTGAAGGAACATGCATCAAAATAATGAGACCTATACATGACAAACCCACAGCCAACATCATATTGAATGGGAAAAAGTTGAAAGCTTTCCCTCTAAGAATTGGAACAAGACAAAGATGCTCACTCTCACCTTACCTGTTGAACACTGTAAGTATTAGGCAGAGCAATCAGAGAAGAGAAAGAAATAAAAGGTATTGAGATTGGAAAAGAGGAAGTCAAATTATCTCTATTCACTGATGAAATGATTATATAACTAGAAAATGTTAAAGATTCCTCCAAAGGACTCCTAGACTTGATAAACCACTTCAGTAAAGTTTCATGCTACAAAATCAGTGTACAAAAATTACTAGCATTTCTATATAGCAGTAACATTAAGGTTGAGAGCTAAATCAACAATGCAATTCTGTTTACCATAGATACACACATACACTCACACATACGCACACACACAAGCACAGAAACTAGGAATACATTTATCCAAGGTGGTAAAAATTTTGTACAAAGCAATTATCAAAGAAATCATAGATAACACAAATAGAAAAACATTCCATGCTGATGAATTGGAATAATCAGAACCACTAAATGACCACACTGCCCAAAGCAATCTACAGATTCAATACAATCCCTATCAAAGTTTCAAAGTCATTTTTCACAGAATTAGAAAAAAAAACCTCTAAAATTCATATGGAATCAAAATAGAGATGTACAGTTCTGTAGTCAAAGCAATTGTAAGTAAAAATGGCATATTTGAAGTCATCACATTTGGATTTCAAATTATACTACAAATTAACTACTATAGTAATTAAAACAACAAGATATTGGTAGAAAAATAGACACATCAAGCAACGAATGTAGCATAGAACTCAGAAATAAAGCTACAATGTCTACAACTGACTGATTTCTGATACAGTTAACAAAAATAAGTAATGGGTAATATACATTCTATTCCATAAGTAGTGTTGGAAAAAATTGTCTAGCCAAGTGCAGAAGAATCAGATTGGACCTCTATCTCTCACCATATACAAAAATGAACTTAAAATAAACTGAAACTTAAATATGACACTTGAAACGATAAATATCCTGGAAGATAACCTAGGAAAACCTCTTTTAGTTATTGGCCTAGGCAAAAAAAAAAATTTATGATGAAAATTCCAAAAGCAAATACAATAGAAATGAACAAACAAAAAGATAAATGGGACTTAATTAAACTAAAAAGCATCTGCATACAAAAGAAATAATCAACAGATTAAACAGACAACCTATGGAATGGGAGAAAATATTTGCAAATTGTGGCTCAGACAAATAACTAATATCTAGAATCTAAATGGAACTCAAACAACTTAACAAGAAATGAATAAACACGCTCATTAAAAACTGGGCAAAGGGCATGAAAGAACACTTCTCAAAAGAAGAGACACAAGTGGCCAAGAAATACATAAAAAACTGCTCAACACCATTAATTATCCGAGAAATGCAAATTTAAGCCACAGTGAGATATCATATTACACCAGTCAGAATGAATATTATTAAGATTTCAACAAACAACAGTTGCTAGCATTGATGTGCAGAAAACAGAACACTTTTACACTGTTGGTATAAATGTAAATTAGTTCAACCACTATAGAAAACAGTATGGGAATTTCTCAAATAACTGAAAATAGAAGTACCATTTAACCTAGCAATCCCCCTACTGGATATCTACCCAAAGGAAAAGAAATTATTATTCAAAAAAGACACCTGGGCTTGTATGTTCATCATAGCACTCTTCTTAATAGAAAAGTCATGGAACCAACCTCAATGTTCATCGATGGTTGACTAGCTAAAGAAAATGTTATACACACACACACACACACACACACACACGCACACACACCCCATGGAATATTATCCAACTATAAAAAGGAATAAAATCTTGTTGTTTGCAGCAACATGGATGGAACTGGAGGCCATTATTCTATGTGAACTAACTCAGAAAGAAAAAACAAAACGCAATTTTTATTTGTAAGTGGAAGATAAACAGTGGGTACACATGGACATAAAGATGTAAATAATGAACACTGAGGACTCCAAAAGCAGGGAGGGTGGAAAAGGGACACATTTTGAAAAATTGCCTATTAGGTAAAATGTTCACTATTTAGATAATTGGTACAGTAGATGCTCAATCCCCACTACACGCAATATACCCATGAAGCAAATGTGCGTGCTTGTACTCTCTGAGTCTAAAATAAACTTAAATTTAAATTATAAATTATAAATAAATAATCTTTAAATGTCTGGGAACCAAGTTATTGAAAGAAATGATTGTTACTATAAACAGTCCTAACTGACTTAACTACCAATATAAACAGTCCTAATTGACTTAACTACCAACTAAGGAAATATCCTTTGAGATGGGTAGATAAGTTAGTGTATGCCTGAGAGTGAACATCATATTTATAACATATTGTGTATGGTGTGCATCTTGTATTCACTTCAGTTGGAAACACAAAGCAAGTTCAATTTTCTACTGCTCTCTACTCCTGAGAAAAGAACTATTAATGTTTTCATTATAGTACTTGAAAGTATTATACAGATTTTCATTGACAGTCGGCCAAATTCATAACAAAAAATTGAATGAAATATTTGGTTATTTCTAATAAGTTACACAAATGTTCAACCTACAGTGTATAGAAGGATTCCATTATATATATGAAAATTTATTGTGGTTAAATGCTGTGTGATAGCAAAGTAATCCTAACTATTAAATAATAGTTGTATGTGAGGATAATATTTATTTAACCATCTGATCCATTACAAGTTCTTTAGCAGACGTAATTAAGTTGTAAAAGTATCACTTTTCTTTTTAATGTGCAGTAGTGTAGAGTATAGAACAGGCATCCTCCAAACTTGCTCAAACACAAACACCTGAAATATACTTTAAACAATCTACATCCTGTCTTCCTCCTAATAAAATGTTTTCACTGAAAAAATATTTTCTCAACTTAATAGTCATCCACTCTAGCCCAATTTTAATGCAATAAAAATTTAAAGGAAAAAATATTTTCAGATTAATAATTTTGAATACAATTAAATAATCTGTCTCTCTGGCACACACACACCCCATAAAAATTGTGCAATTATCCAAATATACTACAACTCTGCTTAAGATTAACATCCTAAGAAAATAGTTAAGAATTAACAGAAACAGTTATGATTAAACTCTGGTAATGTCCCTTTTTATTAATTTTGAAAATAAAAAATAATCTATTGAAAAGAGAAATAGTTGAATAAACTACATTGTTTACTGGAATAACATTAAAATAACACCATAAAAATGTATTTATATCACTGGTTTTATTTATGAGACACTGTACACATAGAAATCCCAGTAAAATATAAAATGCAAATAATGACCAACTTCACATAAACATTTATATGTATATTGTATTAGGGCTCTCTAGAGGGACAGAACTAACATGATATATGTCCATATGAGAGAAAGTTTATTAAGGAGAATTGACTGACACTATCACAAGATGAAGTCCCATGACAGGCTGTCTGCAAGTTGGGGGGCAAGGGAGCTAGCAGTGGCTCAGTCCAAGTCACAAAACTTCAAAAGTAGGAAAGCCGACAGTGCAGCCTTCAGTCTGTGGCCAAAGGCCCAAGAGCCCTAGGCAAACCACTGGTCTAAGTCCAAGAGTCCAAAAGCTGAAGCACTTGGAGTCTAATAATTGAGAGCAGGAAGCATCCAGCACGGAAGATGAAGACCAGAAGACTCAGTAAGTCAGCTTCTTCTACCTTCTTTTGTCTGTTTTCTCTAGCATCCAATTGTGCTGCCAGCCAATTGGATGGTGCCCACCCACATTTCAGGTGGGTCTCTCCCAGTCCACTGACTCAAACGTTAATCTCTTCTGGCAACACCCAGAAACACCCAGATACAACCAGAAACAATACTTTGTATCCTTCAATCCAATCAACTCGGCACTTAATATTAATCATCATGCATATAGTATTTATAATTCTCAAAACAGAAGACTAAAACTATAAAATATTACTGTTCGAAAATGAAAACACATAGTAGTCATCAATTATTACTTTTATCAAAAATATGGTCCCAATATTTGCTATATTATTATGTAAATGTTACAAATCAAAATAAAATGACATTTTAATATCTTTTTTAAATCAGGTAAAGTAGTAAGATTCATCCTCAAAGATTACTTTTGACATCATGTCCAATTATTCTTTACAATATATTTTAGGATTCTTTTTTTTTTCTTTCTTTTTTGAAAGAAAGAGGGAGAGAGAACAGGAGTCTTGCTCTATTGCCCAGGCTGGAATGCAATCTAAAAATAGGCGCTAAAAACCTCTTTTTTGCTGATAATTGTGCTTAACAGTGGAGACAGGAAGGAATAAGAGAAGAAAATAACAAACAAACAGCCAACCAATATTTCATTTAAGTCTGTGAAATACTATGCAACTGCTGAAGAGTGATTTACTTCCAATTATGTGGTCACTTTCAAAATAGGTATAATGCGATACTTAGAAAAATGTATGTTCTGTGGACCTGGGGTGAAGAATTCTATAAATATTCACTGAGTTTACTTGTTCCAGGTCTGAGTTCAAATCATAGGTGTCCCTGTTAATTTTCTAACTCGTTGATCCATCGAATATTAACAATGTGGTGTCAAAGTCTCCCACTATTATTGTGCAGGAGTCCAGGTCTCTTTATAAGTCATTAAGAACTTGTCTTGTGTATCTGGGTGTTCCTACATTGGGTGCATATATATTTATGATTACTGACTCCTGTTGTTGCATTGATCCTTTTACCATTATGTAATGTCCTTCTTTGTTTCTTTTAGTCTTTGTTACTGTTGAAGTCTATTTTGTCAGGGACGAAAGTTACAACTCCTATTTTTTTTTTTTTTTTTTTGCTCTCCATTTGATTGGTAAGTCTTCCCCCAACCCTTTGTTTTGAATCTTTGTGCGTCCTTGCTTATGAGATGGATCTGGATACAGCGTACTGATGGGTTTTGACATTTTATTCATTTTGCCTGTTTGTGTCTTTGACTGGGGCATTTAATCCATTTAAATTTAGGATTAATCTTGATATTTGTGAGTTTAATATTGTCGTTTAATGCTAGCTGGCTATTTTGCCCATTAGTTGATGTAGATTCTTCATTATGGAGATACTCTTTACCTTTTGATAAGTTTTTGGGATGACTGATACTGGTTGTTCCTTTCTGTGTATAGTGCTTCTTTCAGAAGCTCTTGTAAAGCAGGCTTGGTGGTGATGAAATCTCTGAGTGCTTGCTTGTTCATGAAAAATTTTATTTTTCCTTCTTTTATGAAGCTTAGTTTGGCTGGATATGAGATTCTGGGTTGAAAATTCTTTTCTTTGAGGATATTGACTATTGACCCCCACTCTCTTCTAGTTTGTAGGGTTTCTGGTGAGAGGTCTACTGTGAGTCTGATAGGCTTCCCTTTATGGGTAAACTGACCTTTCTCTCTAGCTGCCCTTAGAATTTTCTCCTTTATTTCAACCCTGGTTAATCTAATGATTGTGTGTCTTGGGGTTGCTCTACTTGAGGAATATCTTTGTGGTGTTCTCTGTATTACCTGGAGTTGAGTATTGTCCTGCCTTACTAGGTTAGGAAAGTTTTCCTGTATAATATCCTGAAGAATATTTTCCAGCTTGGATTCATTCTCCTCATGACATTCAGGTACACCTATCAAACGTAAATTAGGTCTTTTCACATAGTCCCATATTTCTTGGAGACTTTGCTCATTCCTTTTTACTCTTTCTTTTCTAATCTAATTTTCTAATCTAATTTCATTTCATTAAGTTGGTCTTTGACCTCTGATATCCTTTCTTCTGCTTGATCAATTTGACTGTTAAAATCTGTGCATACTTCACAGAGTTCTCATATTGTATTCTTCAGTTCCATTAATTCACTTATATTCCTCTCTAAATTGTCTATTCTCGTTAGAATTTCGTCAAACCTTTTTTCAAGGTTCTCAGTTTCTTTACATTGGGCTAGGACGTGTTCTTTTAACTCACAGAAGTTTCTTATTATCCACTTTCTGAAGCCTAATTCTGTTATTGGAACGCACTCATTCTCCATCAGGCCTTGATCCCCTGTTGATGAGGAACTGTGATCCCCTGTAAAGGGAGAGGCAGTCTGATTTTGGGTATTCTCAGCCTTTTTATGCTGGTTTCTTCACATCATTGTGAATTTATCCACCTGTCGTCTTTGTAATTACCGACTTTCAAATTAGGTCTCTGAGTGGATGTCAAACTTGTTGATTCCCAGCACCAAAATCCGAGCAACCCACTGTGCCAGCTAAAACAGTGGCATTAAGATTGATGGTGCTTTTCTGCCTGGGAATCTTCGATCTGGCTTCCTTCTTGAGTCCCTTTTTCAATCAGCTTAATAGGCGACTCTGCGTTCCCGGAGTTCCAAATGTAGACCAAAAGGGGACCCCGCCCCGTTTACTCTGCACCAAAAACCACCACACCAGGGCATGGCAAAACTGCCACGCCAGGCACAAGAGTCATGCTGGTGACCTGTGGGGCTTCTCCGCTGGGAGTCTCCTGGTCCATGAGCAACAAATATTCGTGTGGCATCCTCTCATTCTCTGCACTTTCACTGGAGCTACAATCCTGAGCTGCTAGTAATTGGCCATCTTGGATCTCTCTCCTATATTTTAGGATTCTATGATATTTAAATGATTATATGCTACTTGCTACTTTTTGTAGTGTAATGCTTACAAAAGCATTTTTATATAAATTGCATTGTATTCTATAAAAATTCATTTTGCTCTGTCAGTTAATTATTATTAGTAATGTTAACAAAAGACCAATAAAATCTGTGGTGACAAAAGGAGAATTTTCTTTTCTAAAAGCAATCTGCAGACTGGCAAAGCATAGCCTTTGGTGTGCAACAAGAGTATGCTCTGAGGATTGGTTAGGGAGTAGGAGATTATAAAGACAAAACCAAAGGGCAGAGTTTGGCAGGTCAAAGAAGTGAATGACAGCCTGATTGGATGATCTTTAAGCTCAAATCACCAGTCTCTCAATTGTCTGGGTTCCTGTGGTCCGTGGGTTGATATGAGGTGGTCTCTACCTGGAGTTACTTTTAGGAACTATTCTTTGCATTGGTTGTAGAAAACTAGGTTTTGTAACACTTTTCCTTCCAAGCACACAGAGGGTGTGACCTCTCTTACCATATCATAGCCTCTTGGTTCTGCTTAACTGTTGAGCCATAGAGAGTCCATTTGGCCTGTGAACTGGGGGCATAATTCAACAACTACTAAAGAAAACAATTATGAAAAGCATGAGGGTGAAGGTAAAACTAATTTAAAGTAACAATATCTTGTACCTCAATAAGTGCTATTTTTCAGAATGTGCCATTTGTTTAAAATAACAGTTTTCAAATGACTTGCTCACTACTCCAGTGAAATCTCAGTGATTCTAAAATGTACACATGCACAAGGAAATGCAGAAATAGAGTTGTGTAATTTGCTGGACACCCATAATGTTTAAAAGTTGGGATGAGTAGAGAAAATATTTAGAATAACTTTTTTGTTTGTTTAATTATACTTTAAGTTTTGGGATACATGAGCAGAACGTGCAGGTTTGTTACATAGCTATACAAGTGCCACGGTGGTGTGCTGCACCCATCAACCTGTCATCTACATTAGTTATTTCTCCTAATATTATCCCTCATTTTGTCCCCCATCCCCCAACAAGCCCCAGTGTCTGATGTTCCCCTCCCTGTGTTCCTGTGTTCTCATTGTTCACCTCCCACTTATGAGTGAGAACATGCAGTGTTTGGTTTTCTGTTTCTGTGTCAGTTTTCTGAGAATGATGTTTCCAGCTTCCTCCATGTCATTCCTTTTTATGACTGTAGAGTATTCCATGGTGTATATGTGCCACATTTTCTTTATCCAATCTATCATTGATGGGCATTTGGGTTTGTTACAAGTCTTTGCTATTGTGAATAGTGCTGCAATAAACATACATGTGGATACGTCTTTGTAGTTGAATGATTTTTAACCTTTTGTGTGTATACTCAGTAATGGGATTGCTGGGTCAAATGGTAGCTCTAGTTCTAGATCCATGAAGAATCATCACACAGTTTTCCACAATGGTTAAAATAATTTTTACTCCCACCAACAGTGTAAAACTGTTCCTATTTCTCCACATCTTCTCCAGCATCTGTTGTTTCCTGACTTTTTAATGATCACCATTCTAACTGGCGTGAGATGGTATCTCAATGTGTTTTTGATTTGCATTTCTCTCACGACGAGTGATGATAAGTTTTTTTTCATGTATTTGTTGGATGCATAAATGTCTTCTTTTGAGAAGCATCTGTTCATATCTGTCATCCACTTTTTGATGGGGTTGTTTTTTTCTGGTAAATTTGTTGAAGTTCCTTGTAGATTCTGGATATTAGCCCTTTGTCAGATCTAGAGATTGCAAAAATTTTCTCCCATCCCATAGGTTCTATTCATTCTCATGACAGTTTGTTTTGCTGTGCAGAAGCTCTTTAGTTTAACTAGATCCCATTTGTCAATTTTGCCTTTTGTTGCAGTTGCTTTTGGTGTTTTAGTCATGAAGTCTTTGCCCATGCCTATGTCCTGAATGGTATTGCCTATGTTTTGTTCTAGGGTTTTATGGTTTGGGGTTACACATTTAAGTCTTTAATCAATCTTAGTTAATTTTTGTATAAGGTGTAAGGAAGGGATCCAGATTCAGTTTTCTGCATATAGCTAACCAGCGTCCCCAACACCATTTATTAAATAGGGAATTCTTTCCCCATTGCTTGTTTTTGTCAGGTTTATCAAAGATCAGATGGTTGTAGATGTATGGTGTCATTTCTGAGGGCTCTGTTCTGTTCCATTGGTTTATATAACAGTTTTGGTACCTGTGCCATGTTGTTTTGATTACTGTAGCCTTGTGGTATGGTTTGAAGTCAGATAGTAGGGTGATACTTCCAGCTATATATATATATATATATATCCCTTTTTTGGTTCCATATGATATTTAAAGTAGTTTTCTCTAATTATGTGAAGAAGGACAATGGTAGCTTGATGGGAATGGCAGTGAATCTATACATTCTTTGAGCAGTATGGCCATTTTCACAATATTGATTCTTCCTATCCATGAGCATGGAATATTTTTCCATTTGTTTGTGACCTCTCTTATTCCTTGAGCAGTGGTTTGTAGTTCTCCTCAGAAAGGTCTTTCACATCCTTAGTAAGTTGTATTCCTAGGTATTTTATTCCCTTGGTAGCAATTGTGAATGGGAGTCTGTTCATGATTTGGTTCTGTTTGTCTATTACTGGTGTATAGGAGTGCTTGTGACTTTTACACATTGATTTTGTATGCTGAGACTTTGCTTAAGTTGCTTATCATCTTCAGGAGATTTTGGGTTGAGACCAAGTGGTCTTTTAAATATACAATTATGTCATCTGCAAATACAGACAATTTAAATTCCTCTTTCCCTATTTGAATAACCTTTATTTCTTTCTCTTGCCTGATTGCCCTGGCCAGAATTTTTAATATTATTGTGAATAGGAGTGCTGAGAGAGGGCATCCTTGTCTTGTGTTGGTTTTCAAAGGGAATGTATCCAGCTTTTGCCCATTGAGTGTGACATTGATGGTGAGTTTGTTATGAATAGCTCTTATTATTTTGAGATATGTTCCATCAATATCTAGTTTATTGAGTGTTTTTTTGCATGAAGGGGTGTTGAATTTTATCAAAAGCCTTTTCTACATCTATTGAAATAATCGTGTGGCTTTTGTCATTGGTTCTGTTTATGTGATAGATTACATTTATTGATTTGCACATGTTGAACCAGGCTTGCATCCCAGGGACTTGATCTTGGTGGATAAGCTTTTTAATTTGCTGCTGGATTCAGTTTGCCCATATTTTATTGAGAATTTTTGCATTGATATTCATCAGGGATATTGGCCAGAATTTTGTTTTGTTGTATCTCTGCTAGGTTTTGATATCAGGATGACGCTGACCTCATAATATGATTTAGGGAGGAGTCACTCTTTCACTATGGTTTGGAATAGTTTTAGAAAGAATGGTAGCAACTCTTCTTTGTGCCTCTGGTAGAATTTGGCTGTGAATCCATCTGGTCCTGAGCTTTTTTTGTTGTTGTTAATTAATTTTTTTGTTATTAATTAGTGCCTCAATTTCAGAACTTGTTATTGGTCTACTCAGGGATTCAAGTTTTTTCCTGGTTTAGTCTTGGGAGGGTCTATGTGTCCAGGAATTTATCCATTTCTTCTAGATTTTCTAGTTTATTTTCATAGAGGTGTTTATAGTATTCTCTGATGGTAGTTTGTATTTTTGTAGGATCAGTGGTGATATCCCCTTTATTATTTTTACTGTGTCTATTTGATTCTTCTCTCTTTTCTTATTTATTCGTCTGGCTAGCAGTCTATCCATTTAATTACTCTTTTCAAAAAACCAGCTCCTGGATTCATTGATTTTTTGAAGGATTTTTCATGTCTCTATCTCCTTCAGTTCTGCTCTGATTTTAGTTATTTCTTGTCTTCTATTAGCTTTTGAATTTGTTTGCTCTTCCATTTCTAGTTCTTTTAGTTGTGATGTTATGGTGTCAATTTTAGATCTTTCACATTTTCTCCTGTGAGCATTTAGTGCTATAAATTTCCCTCTAAACACTGCTTTAGCTGTGTACCAGAGATTCTGGTACATTGTGTATTTGTTCCCATTGGTTTCAAATAACTTAGTTATTTCTGCCCTAATTGAGTTATTTACCCAGTAGTCATTCAGGAGCAGGTTGTTGAGTTACCATTTAGTTGTGCAGTTTTGAGTGACTTTCTTAATCTTGAGTTCTAATTTGATTGCACTGTGGTCTCAGAGACTCTTTATGATTTCTGTTCTATTGCATTTGGTGAGGAGTGTTTTACTTCCAATTATGTGGTCGATTCTAGAATAAGTGCAATGTGGTGCTGAGAAGAATGTATATTCTGTGGATTTGGGGTGGAAAGTTCTGTAGAAGTCTATTAGGTCCACTTGGTCCAGAGTTGAGTTCATGTCCTAAATATCCTTGTTAATTTTCTGTCTTATTGATCTGTCTAATATTGATGGTGAGGTGTTAAAGTCTCTCATATGGGAGTCTGAGTCTCCTTTTTGGTCTCTAAAAACTTGTTTTATAAATCTGGGTGCTCCTGTATTGGATGCGTATTTATTTAGGATAGATAGCTCTTCTTGTAGCATTGTTTCATTTACCATTATGTAATGCCCCACCCCTTTTTAAAAAATCTTTGCTGGTTTAAAGTCTGTTTCATCAGAGACTAGGATTGCAACCCATGCATTATTTTGCTTTCTATTTGCTTGGTATGTCTTCCTACTTCACTTTATGTTGAGCCTATGTGTGTCTTTGCATGTTTAGTGAGTCTCCTGAAGGCAGCACACCAAAGAGTCTTGACTCCATTGAATTTGCCAGTCTGTGCCTTTTAACTGGGGCATTTAACCCATTTACATATAAGGTTAATATTGTTATGTGTAAATTTTTCCTGTAATTATGATGCTAGCTGGTTATTTGGCCCATTGGTTGATGTGGTTCTTCACAGTGTTGATGGTTTTCACATTTCACTTCCTTTTTGCAGTGGTGGCTGGTACCAGTTTTTTTCTTTCCATATTTAGTACTTCCATCAGGAGCTCTTGTAAGGCAGGCCTGATGGTGACAAAATCCCTCAGCATCTGCTTGTCTGTAAAGGATTTTATTTCTCCTTAACTTATGAAGCTTACTTTGACTGGATATAAAATTTGGAGAAAAGGTATTCTGGTTTTTGGAATTTTCAGCCTTTTAACTGTTTTTTTTTTTTTTTTTTTTCATCTTCCTGGATTTATCTACCTTTGGTCTGTGCTGTTGGTGAACTTCAGATGGAGCTTTTGCATGGTCATCCTTTTAGTATTGCTTTCTGTTTGTTAGCTTTCCTTCTAACAGTCATGCCCCTCTTGTGCAGGTCTGTTGGAATTTGCTGGGGTTCCACTCCAGACCCTGTTTTCCTGGGTATCACCAATGGAGTCTGCAGAACAGCAAAGATTGCTGCCTGCTTATTCTTCTGAAAGCTTTGTCCCAGGGGGGCACCAACTAGATGACAGCCGGAGCTCTCCTGTATGAGGTGTCTGTCGATGACCCCTGCTGGGTGTTGTCTCCTGTCATGAGGCACTGGCGTCAGTGACCCACCTGAGCAGGCAGTCTGTCCCTTAGCAGAGCTTGAGCACCATGCTGGTAGATCTGCTACTCTCTTCAGAGTTGGCAGGCAGGAATGTTTAAGTCTGCTGTAGCTGTGCCCACAGCTGCCTTTTTTCCCCAGGCTCTCTGTTCCAGGGAGATGAGAGTTTTATCTATAAGCCCCTGACTGGGGCTGCTGCCTTTCTTTCAGAGATGCCCTGCCCAGAGAGGAGGAATCTAGAGAGGCAGTCTGGCTACAGGGACTTTGTAGAGCTGCAGTAGGCTCCATCCAGTCCAAACCTCCAGGGGACTTTGTTTACATTGTGAGGGGAAAACCACCTACTCAAGCCTCAGCAATGGCGGACACCCCTCGCTCACCAAGCTTAAGCATCCCAGGTTGACTTCAGACTGCTGTGCTGGCAGCAAGAATTTCAAGCCAGTGGATCTTAGGTTGATGGGCTCTGTGTGGTTGGGATCCGCTAAGCAAGACTACTTGGCTCTCTGGCTTCAGTCCCCTTTTTAGTTCAGTGAATGGTTCTGCCTTGCCAGTATTTCAGGTGCCACTGGAGTACAAAAAAAAAAAAAAGCCTCCTGCAGCTAGCTCAGTGTCTGTGTAAATGTCTGCCTAATTTTGTGCTTGAAACCCAGGGCCCCTATGGTGTAGGCACCTGAGGGAATCTCCTGGTCTGTAGGTCATAAAGACTATGGGAAAAGAATAGCATATGGGCTGGATAGCACCATCCCTCAAAGCCCAGTCTCTCAAGGCATCCCTTGGCTAGGGGAGTGAGTTCCCTGACCCCTTGTGCTTCCCAGATGAGGCAACGGCCCATCCTGCTTCTGTTCACCCTCTGTGGGCTGCACCCACTGTCTATCCAGTCCCAGTGAGATGATCTGGGTACCTCAGTTGGAAATGCAGAAATCGCCCACCTTCTGCATTGGTCTCACTAGAGCTACAGACCAGGGCTGTTCCTGTTTAGCCATCATGCCTGGGAGAAATAACCATTTATATCACTTTTCAAATGTAACTCCTAAATTACTATTTTTAGTTGTATAATTTGTGAAAAATTGAGCAACTCAAAGAAAAAAGATTCCTTCTAGACATCTTCCTCCTTGGTAAGTAATTATTAGTAAATAGCAGTATATTTGGTATTTTGTAGAAATAAATTATATTGAATTATTAAAGCTTTATTAATTAATATTGTGTAATTTTTAGTCATTTTTTTAGCTGTGCCTGTACTAATTTTTAGTAAAAATATTAAATAACATTAATTATCTATGTTCCCAATTTCCCACCAGATATTCACTCCTTAGCGGGAAATGCTAAAAATATATTTTGATAAATATCTGTCCTTAAAATTATGCTTCTATTAGTGTGTCAAAGATCCTGACTTGCTACCTAATTAATTCATCTATAATATTTCATTGTATATAATGTGCTGATTAATTTCTTGTGTAACTATATTTTTTAAACAATATATGGAAAATATTATTTGCATCGCAACTCAACAAACTCAAACTTTGTTTGTTCGAGTGAGCTTGAGAATTCAATTGCTGTTTGTACAGATTTTTCTCAGCCTTATGAATGTTAAAAAACTTCTGGGTTCAGAAGGACATCTTTTACATAGAAATTATGTCTTACATATACTTAAATCAGTTGTTTTTAACAATTGTGTTTGGATTGCTTATGAACATGGAATAGTAAGCAACTAGTAATCATGTTTTTTTGTTTTGCTGACAAATTTTGTGATAAAGAAATAACATATTTACTAGTGAACAAAGGTAGGAAAAGCCATGATTATGTATTATATTTAATGCTGACAACTCTGGAGATAACCTTGCTTTAATCAAACCACCAATATTCTTATTTATCAAACATTACCCAAGTGCCATTTACTCAAAAAGCATTCAGATTAGTTTTTCTTTTTCTGAAGGCATACTTAATTTATATGTGATTATTTTTTTCTAAGCCAATTAAATACAGCTGTTTACAATTTAATTTTGGCAATGTGGTAAGATAAGAGAGAGACCAAACATAAATATTACATACACAGATATACATAAACACATACTATATACAAATTTATTTTATTTCCTAAGGCAGAAACAGATGTTACAGCTTTCATTCTAAAATTTTAGTGGTGGGCCAGACACAACACTATCAACATTCACTCATTTATTGAAGAATATCTGGTCAAATTTATTTTCCCCAAGGAAAAAAGATTACCTACTCAAATGGCCAAAACCTTTGACTAATTTTTTAATGAGAGAAGATTATTTTATAAATAATAAAATAAAATAAAATAATTTTCCAGTTTCTAAATAGTTTTTATTCTTTTGTTCTCTCTTCTTCTATGTCATGGCCCATAAATTTGCATTTCCAAAGGAATGTTCTTAGATAAGACCAGCTAGGAAATTTATGTCTCATAGGCACAGAGCTGAGACTTCAGACTTACATACCGTTATTTGCTTAAACCAAGAAAGAAGAGTATTGATAAAGGCCCAGTCAAGGCAAGATCCTGAGGAAGCATACTTTTAACAAAGACAAGATTTGTTATGTATGTTAGACTTCTCGCCGAGTTCAATGAGGAAACAGAGACCGGAGTGAGGAAATTAAAAGCCAATTTATTCGGCTCCCAGGCGAGGTTCTATGGTCCAGGAAGTGACCAGAGAAGTCGCGCTTCTCTTCTTGCGGCATGGGGTTTTATAGGGAATAGAGGTAGCTGATTGACTACGGGGGAAACAAAGATGAGGTAGTTCTATTGGTTATTAAAAGACTGGAGACGAGCTAGGTGAACAAAGCGGGGGCATTTCCATTGGGTATAAAGGGAGTGAGCACCGACGAGGGGCTGGCCGAGAACGTACCAGGGGCTACTATAGGGCAGGTTCTTGGCGGGCTTTTTCAAAATTTCTGGTGGGTGCAGGGCTGAGATTGGAATGCGGAAATGGGAAAGGGGGAGTCTGCGTGGAGAGGGCAAATGCTGAGCAATGTGCTCAGAATGATGACGTAGTTTTTAGGCGCAGGGGGCGGGCGTGTCCACTCGGTTCCCAAGGAGGCACCGGCCTTACAATGTATTTTTAAACAAATGCCTTCTTCATTGTAAATGTTTCTAGTAATTTAGGTGTAAAGAAGGAGGCACCCTTAACAAATGAAGATTTCCTTTATAGATGTAAATTTCTTTTACAAAAGGATCTCAAAATAACCTGCCGAAAATAAATAGCTCTTATGCCAGAAAGCCATATTTTGGAGACTAATTAGGTTAGATTGATAATTTCCCAACTCAGCTGTGTCTTTTAGCTAGACTACTGAGTGAGTAGAGCTACTGAACAGTAGGAAGAGCATTTCTATGCATAGACCCAGCTTGGACACTACTAATATTGACTTATTGTCAGAGACTGGTTTATCTTTTCTGGTTTTTTTCTTTTTTAAGGATTGAATGACAGACCAATTTCTTTCCCCCCACTCCACCTCAAGAAAGAGTTTTAGGATATAACAAATATAATTATAAGAAAGGTGAACAGAATTGGCAGAACATACAGTCCAAAAGGGTTTGAGGAGGGGGTTCCTGATGACTGAGTGGTGCTATGAGAGAAGTAGGAGCAAATGGAGAAAATAGAGAGGATACTTATGAATGTGTTCCCCAAAATAGCACAAGTCTCAACTGGTAAGATTCAGAAATGGAGATATTTTAGACTTTATTGAAAACCCTAACCAAAGAAATATTACTGTATCTCTCTGAAAGACTGGTTAATTATTGTCCTGGAAGTTAAGCCTTTGTGGGCCCTCTCTAATGGGGGAAACATTCCAGGCCAAAGGGAGTGACTCCATCGGAATTGCTGGTGCAAAAGGTGATAATTTCCTTTCTAATAATTGGGGTGATATCAATAAAGGGAGGCACATAGGAACACAGAATTTTTAAATTTGAGATTCATTTTTTGGGTTTAAAATATATAAGGAGGGGATCTCCTTGATGCCTGTAGCCACTGCAGCTATAAAGACCTCTGCCTATTTGTCTTTTGTAAAGAGTTTCCTCACTGTGGCCTCTGCAACTCTATTACTCTTGGTAACTCGAACTTACCTTTTGGAAGGTTCACCCTTTTCCCCAGAAAACACAGGTTCTGGGTCCACAGTTCTTATTCATAAAATTGACTAAAAATCCAAATGGAAGAATTCTAGTCTCCTTGGATTGAGGAACTAAGAATATATTGTTAGGATGCAGCTTGTTTACATACTAAGTCATGTTGCAGTTTGCTATATATGGAGGCTGCTTTAGGCCAAATTTAATTAAACTTAACATAGTTAACAGATATCCTACTTTTCCAGATATTTTTCTTTGACTTATGATCAATTCCTTTTCTGGAAGTTATGTCCCCTTCTCAGATGATCAAATATGGCCAAGGCTAAGGATTGTTTTATAAAAGAATACAAAAGGCAATCCTGTTGCTGTAGAGTTAGGCTGCAGCACTTTGGTACAAGGTATACTTCTTAGACCTTTCAATGTGGATCAGGACAAGATTAGACACTAGTGAAGCCAGGTTTTTGCTCTGCTATTTCATTTCCTATCTACTTCCTAGTTATCTATGTAAGATGTATTTTTTGATAAGTGCTCTGTCTTCGGATTTATTTCTAGAGAACCCTTTCTAAGAGAGACTCGGAAACTATTTTTAAAGTGTGCTAGATTCATTTAAAAATTTCCAAGTATTCAAGACACAGTACTCTATAGACAAATCTAAGACAAAATAGTAATATAGATGTAATCCAGATATTAAAGTTAATAGACAGAAATCTAAATGTAATTTTTTTTTTTTTTGAGTAGGAGTTTTGCTCTTGTTACCCAGCCTGGAGTGCAATGGCACGATCTCGGCTCACCGCAACCTCCGCCTCCTGGGTTCAGGCAATTCTCCTGCCTCAGCCTCCTGAATAGCTGGGATTACAGGCACGCGCCACCATGTCCGGCTAATTTTTTCTATTTTTAGTAGAGACGAGGTTTCACCATGTTGACCAGGATGGTCTCGATCTCTTGACCTCATGATCCACCCGCCTCAGCCTCCCAAAGTGCTGGGATTACAGGCGTGAGCCACTGCGCCCAGCCCTAAATGTAATTATTTATAAAAATAGATGTAGGGCTGGGTGTGGTGGCTCCCGCCTGTAATCCCAGCACTTTGGGAGGCCGAGGCGGGTGGATCACGAGGTCAAGAGATCGAGACCATCCTGGTCAACATGGTGAAACCCCGTCTCTACTAAAAATACAAAAAATTAGCCAGGCATGGTGGCGCTTGCCTGTAATCCCAGCTACTCGGGAGGCTGAGGCAGAAGAATTACCTGAACCCAGGAGGCGGAGGTTGCGGTGAGCCGAGATCGCGCCATTGCACTCCAGCCTGGGTAACAAGAGCGAAACTCCATCTAAAAATAAATAAATAAATAAATGTATGAACTAATTTTCAAAATTGTAATTTCTTAGAAAATATTTAAGATTGATTTCCAGAATTGTGATTAATAAAAGAATTAAAGAGCAGATGATGAAGTTATTAAACTTAAAGATAGGTCAAAAGAAAATATGCAAAATGAATTGATATACTACAGGTTAAATTGTGATTCCCCAAAGATATGTGTTGAAGCCCTAACCCCCAGTACCTCCAAATGGGACCTTATTTGGACAAAAAATTATTTGCAGATATAATCAGTTAAGATGAGGTCATTTGGGTATAGGGTGGGCTCTTAATTGAATATAAGTGAATTTTTATATGAAGAGAAGAGAAACCCAGAGGAAAGGCAGCTGCACGAAGACAGAAATATGAGGCGAATGCCATGTGAAGATAGGAACTGAGATTGGAAAAATGCATCAACAAGCTAATTGCCAGCTGGCACCGGAAGCTAAAAGAGATACATGGAACAAAGTCCTCAGAGAGAACTCATTCTTCTGACATCCAGATTTTGGACTTCTAGACTTTAGACTGTGAGAGAGTTTCTTTGGTTTTATTAAGCCATCCACTTTGTAGAAATGTGTTACAACCACCCTCGGAAAGTAAAAACATGGGGATTTCTTTAAAGGAAATTAAATAAAAGAGAATTAAAGACCTGGGATACTATAAAATAATCTATCACACGTATAACTGAAATTTCAAGAGCAGAGGTGAAAGGATTTCACACAAATTATATCTAAGGAGATAGTAGTTGATAATTTCCAAAAACTGATGTTAGAAATTAACTAGATCTCGAAGATTCAAATACTCTGTAATTTCTAAGTGTTATAAATTCAGAGAAAATAGTAGAAACAAAACTCCTGGAAATCAGAAACAAACAATAAATCTTAAATGCAGAGAGAAGGAACAAAATATAAGTTAAAAGAAATGCTAAAAACAAAAGACAATTGGAAGACAACTCTAAAATTAGGAAGTGCTAAATGCCCATCCAGTATTGCATAGACAATTAAAATACCCTTTTAAAAGGGCATTAAGGAAACATTTATTTACGTGTAAAAGGTAAAGACCATGCCTAGTCAACGATCCTGTGGAAACAGCAACAAGAAAAAGCTGGAAAACTCACACCCAAATAAACCTTGTGAAGGAGTTAGAAAGTAATGAGGACTAGATACATAAAAATTTCAGAGAGGACTGAACTGTTCAGAGGCATATTGGTGATTGACAGACATTTTTCCTGCAGGTATTTGCTCATTTAATGTGGATGCTAAGTTTTGAACAGCCAGAGGAAATTTGTCCTCTGAAAAATAAGCAGAAAAGCTGCCAGCAGTATTGTGAGGTTAGAATGACAAACTAGAAAGTTAAAGGGTCTCAAACACAGAGTCAGATTTTCCCAAAGGAACTTTGCTGAATTCTGGGGTTGCATAGGAGACTGAACCATTAGGTCAAACACATTTTAGTTACAGTACATTTTAAAAGTCTTTCAGTGACTAGGAAATAAAAAGACTCAAAGTCACCTCCAATGTTTGCCTTAAATCCTTAGCTACAGCCTGAGTTTATATCAGGCAGAAGTTGAAAAGCTGTGAAGTTCTGACATGTATAGAACTTGGGAGTCATCACCCCCATCCTCAAAACAAGAAAAAAGCTGCACTAACTAAAAACCAGCAACCTCTCACACCCACCCCACAAAAAGGAGGAGATACATGAAGAGAGAATCTCAGTTTACTGGGAACAGAAGTTGCTAGTAGCAACAGTGCATGGTAACTGACTAATTATAGGAGTTTGAACATAGACTAACCTGAAAGATAAAATCTCTTAAGGTGAGGAATGATAAACTTTTGTAAATTTTACCTTCAAGAGCCCTACTAGGTAATCAGAGTGAAGATCAGAGAATGCTCTTGTGCTTACATCAAGGGAAGGGGACAAGTAGCCATTTGAAGTATTTATTCAGAACTGTGTTCAGCAAACTTTCTAAATTTGCATTTTTCATAACCATATTTTTCTACCTTCAACATTTTGGTGTCCTTAGTTTAAAATGTGACTCCTGTTAAGACCACACAGATTGATGTGTGTTTTTCAATCTACTCTGAAAGATGATATAATGGAGTACAAAGGAAGTACTGAGGGATATTTTTCTCTAAAAATAATGTAAGAAAATTTAGACTTCAATTCAAAGTCATGGTTTACCTTTATTTTAATAGTTCTGGACTCAGCCCAAAACTTATTTACATTTGGATTTATGTGAAATTAAAAACATGATGATAGTAATTTCTGGATGTGATTTAATATTATATTTTTATCATATATAAAATTATCAATTATTTTTTTACATTTCATGTGTTATTTAGCTTCTGTAAAGCCTTCTCCATCTCTTAAAAAAACCCAGGCTATGATTCTCTCTGTGCCTACATTTCACTCCCTATTGGGAGAAATACATTGAGACTAAGTGCAATTATATAAAGGTATGCAATAGGTTATTGTTCTCCGCTATTTTCCATTACAAATGCTTGTTACATAAGGAAAACATTTTTTATAAATTTTATACAAAAATCCGTCTTACTACTAAATAAATCTCTGTCATATATTCTGTTACAAAAGCAATGCTATACGAGATGGCTACACCTTTTTACATTATTTTAAAATAATTTACATAAATCATCAATAGTGGACTAATTTAGTCAGAGAAAATGTATTGCTTACATTTACCTATTAATTCGTTTTCATCTTAGACTAGTGTATATTTCTTTAATTTATTCTTAGATTAGTACATAATTTTTAAATATTTAATTCAATATGGTAGCATATTCTGACATTCTTAACCTCTACATATATTGGTTTGATTTAATTTTGTAAATGAGTTCATCAAATATTTATATAATTTGTAATTATATTTATACTTACATGAAGTAATATATATTTCAGTTAGTTAAAATGTATTTAAATTTAAATGTGACCGCTGAGAGACAGATTTAACTTGTCACATAAATATCTTCTAAAAAACATTATTTCCCTTTGAGGGACTGTGTTAAGGAAAAGACTTCTCGAGTCCACAAGGGGTGTGGTTTCAAAGGCAGGAGTTTCCCAGTGCCACATCTCCATACACGCCCCCACCAGGAATGTAAAGTTCTTTTTCTGTGTTCCACCTGTGCCGACTAGGTCGAGAAATCCAGGAGGACTGCTTTGTTCAAAAAGCCCAAAGCTCTGGGAGGAGGGGGCTCTGTTGAGGACCAAGTAGCCAATCTGGTATCAAAGTCAAAGATCAATCACTCCAGAGGAAGTTTGAAAGAACTCCTCTCATTGGATGAGAACATGAATGAGGAGGGAATAACTTCAGGGTTAAAATTCTGCTGCTCCTTACCTATAGGGATTCCTTCTTTGGATCCTCTCCCACTGCAGCATGGGAGCTGTCTCTCCTCTCTCTCTCTTTCTCTCTCTCTGCCAAATAAACAGCTCTCTGCAAAACTCTGCGTCCGTGATACTTATTTGAATGGTAAGCTCATCTCCCCTCCGGGGCCCCTTTCCCTATTCTTCCTTGTAAGAGAGGCCAAGGACCCCATGGGAACATAGAGGGAGCTGCGTATGGCCCCCTCCTGATCAGGGAACTGGGAGCATCTTTGGGTCGCCCCCGCTCCCTCCCTGGCTTACATCTTTAGAAAAATACTAGGGTCTAACTAAACGAAAGAGCCACCATTTATATAGGGATTCAACTTAAACTCTTTTACTTATTGATTCAGTAAGAAATCCTTGTCTGTTCGTTTTTCTATTAAAATATATTTTTATTTAACTTGTGAGACTTATTATCAGTGTTAAATTGAATCCAGAACACCAAGGATAAAATGTAATTTTCAACACATTTGGTATTTCTGGAAATCGGAGATAGCAGAAATACATCTTACAATATCAAGACAAGGAGACTGATCAGCTTGAGGTCTTTCTCTTCCCAAACTGGATGTGCTATTTTTAGTTAAGTTAGTGAATTCCAAAGTAAAAATCTTCCTGATTTCTCAAGTAGTATAGATCTGCAAGTAGGTATGTCTCATTTAATTAAATTTAAACTGTGTTCTTTCAGTTTTGAATTCTTACAATAAACAGATAGAGAATAGTTTTTCTGTATCAACATCACTAAACCTTCTACAAAATGTGAAACAAAGTGATATATAAGTGATATGTGTGTATATATATATCTATATCTATATATCTATATATATATATGTATTTGTATTTCATCCAAAGACACTGAAATGAGCTATAAAGAAACATGCTTATATTGGATACTAAGAAAAATACTTACATTAGAGAAAGAATTTTAAAGAACAGAATTACCATGGAAACATATATCAGTGGTATTATTTTTTGAGAAACTTCTTTTCACCTCAACATTTCCCTTTTTCATCTGTTGGAAACTTACCTCATCTCTGGAACCACCTGCCCCTTTTAGGATCAAGCTTGAAATAACTCACAGTAGTGTTTGTGTTGGAGAGACTGCAGATTTTAAGGAGGAAAAATTCCAAACCTAGAGAATGAGTCTATTCAAGATGCTCAGGCACAGCATGCCATCTGAGGATATATGGGAAGAGGAATGTAGTTTCTCAAGAAAAGGCAGTCTCTGAAGTAGCAATGGATTGATCCAACACTGAGTCCAGAGTGGAATGGCAGAGGGAGAAGGGCAAACAAAATCCTGAATGTGAAAGGACTTAGACATTCTGTTTGCAAAGGAGATCAGAGCCTGAAGTCAAGAGCTTGGTCTTTGTACATATCCTCTACTCTATCAGTAATTTAATCTTGCAAAAACAATACATTTATGAGCTTAAATTTCCTCACCAATGAAAAGGAGCTATACATGCTTGCTTTTTCTTGTATAGTGACTTGTTGGTCACTATACAAATTGTAGGATTTCTGTTATTGTCCATTTTTATATATGCATATTTTGATGTTTATTACCATGATAATTCATGAGATTTTGAAAAAGTTGCTGAGAAATGTAAAATAAAACTAAAACAATGGGATTACTCTTGTTTCTTAAAGTAATATACCAGATGATGTGTGTGTGTATATGTGTGTAGAGTAATTAATACAGAGAATGAGAGAGAGAGAGAGAGAGGGAGAATAAAATTTTTTCTCAGCAGGTTGGCCTACTTCAATCAATAAAATAATTTTTATTGAAAATATTTCAGGAACCCTTCATAGAAATGTTAACAAATGTCTTGGTATGGACACTGGGTTGAAAATTAACCCCCAAAGAGATGTGCTCAAGTTTCAATACTGGAACCCATGTAAATGACCTCATTTGGGAAAAAAAAAAAAATCTTTGCAGATGTAATTATCTTCAGATGAAATCATCCTGAATTTAGGGTTTATTATCCTAAATCCTATGATAAATGCCCTTATGAGAAAAGGTAGAGATTTGAATCATAGACATAGAGAAAAGAAGGTCACAGACTGAAATTAACTTGCCACAAGCCAAGGAATACCTAAAGCCACCAGGAGCTGGAAGAGGTGAGGGATGATTCTTTCCTAGAACCTTTGGAAAGAATATGGCCTTGTTGCACTTTGATTTCGAATTCTAGTCTTCAGAACTTTGAAAGGGCTAACTTGTATTGTTTGAAACCATTCTGTTTGTAGTAATTTGTTATAGTAGTTCCAGGAAATGGATACAATGTGCAAGAAAACAGCATACATAAACCACTGCAACCGAATTGACTTAATCTTAACTGAGTCTCCTAGAGTTACATTATCTTTGGATCAAAGATGTTTGTTTATTTTTAAAGAATTCCCTTACCCTCAAGCTTTGAGACCCTACTAAGTGCATTCAAAAGAAATGTGTAGCAGATTTTTAAACCACAGATAAAATAATCATGCCAAAGAAAACTCTGAACAACAAAAGCAATGTTAAAGCATACACAAATAAAGATAAATCACTAAAGGTACATTTAACTAAAAAAACTATCATATTTTTATATGTTAGATATTTCCTTATGGTTATTTTATTTGGTTTGTAAATTTATTTGGTCATATGGACTTTACTGAAAGCAGCATTGCCAAGAAAATTGGGAATGAAGTGGGAAACAGTAAACTTCTTTCCAGTTGTGACAGAGAGAATGGTAATTAAAAAAATCATATAAAAGGGCTGCATCATCATTTGAAGAAAGAAAAGCAGAGACACCCAGATGGTGCAGGAGAAACAAGATTCTCTGGCCAAATTGATAGTTGATTAGTAATGGGAAGTTAAAAATATGTATTAGCGAATATGACACACAGTTTATCATTTATCCAATATTATTTTCACAAGCAAATTAAGAATAAAATATAAATATATGCTAATAGCAAAGAGTAACCAGATCCCTTTATAATTACTAATGAAAGTTTATCTCAAATATTAGCTTTCTATAATAAATGAATACCTGTTGAAAAATTCCCCTTAAGGATTTCGTTCCCAAATACTCAGTCTTAAGCAATTCTATTTAGAATAGTGTTGCTTTAAGTATGCAGTGGAAAAACACAAACAAAACAAAACAAACCTAACAAATAAAACTAATAATAAATGAATAAGATGCAGATTGCTCATTTCAATACAGGTCAGGTGAATCAAGAACTATTTAGAACCACTGCTACCTAAATAAGGTTTGTGATCTCACTGCATTGCCGGCTATAAAGACTACGTTTCCTATACTTCTAGAAATGCAGGAACACAGGAAGAATTCAGAGGGAGTGACATTAAACATCTTCATTTAAGAATGAGTAGGAGTCCATGAGGTGAACAATGCTCTGTGTGACTATCTTTCTATAAAGAACAAGAAGTCTTTACTGAATTATAGATTTGACAATACAATAATGATAATTTTGTATTGTGATGCAAATAATGATTGACAGAAAGAAAAATATAAACATAGGTGCTCCTATAAAATCACAATAATAATTTGGTACTTTCAAATCTATAATTTCTTGGATCTAAGTATATAGTACTAAGAAAAATAGACTAAATTCAGACTGTGAAAGTACTTAGCTATTTTAAGAATTCTGGAATTGACTCCTTAAATAAGTAAAATTTAAAAAATTGAGTTGGTTTGGGGCTTTTAAGAGGGCTTTGCTGCAGTTTCTGCTTTCACTTTTAGGTTGTATTAACTTCATCTTTTGGAATTTTGATTGCGTTGAAATTAGCAGGAGGACAATGATGGCAGGGGCAGCCCTTCTGGAATGGCCACTGCTATGATGTCAGCTGCAGTGGTGGAGGCGTGGCTGGGCTATGAACTCCACAGTGCTGGCAGGGTCGGGATCACTGCTCCATTTTGAGTTGGGTGGTTGGGAACCCTGCCATTCTGGGAGCAGCTGCAGCTACCCAGCCCTAGCTGCAGACCTAGGCATCCCTGCACACTCAGGGACCTGGGAAACCCCCTCTCACAGAGGTTCAGAAGTGCCTGCTTCTGCTGCCTGGCCTCTCCCTGCTCCTGGTAACTGCTCTGATTTTGTAGCAAAGTTGAATTCTAGCCCAGGTATTGTCGCAACCCAGTCAGGTGTGCAAATACTTGGGGCACTGCTCACATGCCAAACCCCTGCTGCCTTAGCCTCCTCCAGACTTTGGGCACTGAGGAGCACAGAAGGAAGACTGAGGAGGGGCTGAGGACAGCTAGGTGCAGGCCTGCAGGTTTCCCTAAGCATTAACAGCCTGGGCGTCATGGGCACCATGGATGGCAGGTTGATGATGTCAGGAGACAGACAGGCTCCTGGGCAGAAAGGGGTGTGTCCAGCAAAGCCCCACCTTCAAGCCAGGGATGGCCTGAAGCCTGGGTTGGGGCTGCACGTTCTGCAGACCAAAGTGAGAACTTATGGTGCTTTTTCTCAGCCCACTGCTGGCCACCCATGGACCAATCAGCATGCACTTTCTCCTCTCTGAAGCCCATAAAAACCCCAGACTCAAGCAGATTCAGGCAGATAAGGGGAAGACCTGCCTGAGGATAGGAGCTACCCACTCCAGGTCTCCTCTCCACTGAGGGTTGCACAGACATTGGGATGACCTACTGCAGAAGGGAAGTACCCAGTTTGGGTCTCCTGAGAGCTGTTCTGCCATTCAGTGAAGCTCCTCTCTGTCTTGTTCATCCTCTAGTTATCTGCTTACCTCACTCTTCCTCGACATGAGACAAGAACATGGGACCTGATGAATGGTGGGACTAAAAGAGCTGTAACACACAAACAGGGCTGAAACACCCCTGATTTCCACATTGCAGGTGATGAAAAGTAGAGAAGATCTGCAGCCCTTTGGGATTCCCAGACTTAGGGGTTCCTTGAGCCAGGACTATGGCACCCTTTTTGGAGTTTGGCAGTTCCTGGCATCTCCAAGCATCTGAGTGCCACTGTGTCCCTCTCTTCCAGATATAGGTGCCCTCAGTAGAAGCCACGAGCAGTACATTTGGTCCAGCAACAGCCTCACACAGAACTGGTCCCCGTGCTGATACCTGGAGTCTCCCACTCCACCCCAGCAGCCAGTGTGCCTGCTTGTGTGCCGTGACTGGACCCTGCTCACTCACCCACACACCCCTCACCACTCTGCAGCTGGCTTGCACTTAGCGGGTGTGGGATCTGGGGTGGTAGTGCAAGCAAAGCACAGCCTGCTGGGCTGAGTAGGCAGAACAAGCCCAGCAGGTGCAAGCAGTACTCAGGCAAAATGCACTGCTGGCCACAGAGGTTTCTTGCTAAAGCAACACCCTAAGGATCCTGTGACAGTAGGTCCAAGAACAAAGCAAAGAAGGCTCTTAATAGAATTCATATATAAAGAACATAGGCATTCCTATGAAATTCGCCCTTCAGTGGAAGAGTTAGAATTAAAATAATGGGATAACAGGGAACATTAAACATCAAATAAACATCAAACACTCAATTTTGGACTAAAAAATTCCAAGAGGTTCTGTGCTTATGTTAGTGGTTTCCAATCTAAAAACAAAATCTTGTCCAAGCATGGCTTTTTTTTTTTTTTTTGAGACAGAGTTTCACTCTCGTTACCCAGGCTGGAGTGCAATGGCACGATCTCGGCTCACCGCAACCTCTGCCTCCTGGGTTCAGGCAATTCTCCTGCCTCAGCCTCCTGAGTAGCTGGGATTACAGACACACGCCACCATGCCCAGCTAATTTTTTGTATTTTTAGTAGAGACGGGGTTTCACCGTGCTGACCAGGATGGTCTTGATCTCTTGACCTCGTGATCCACCCGCCTCGGGCTCCCAAAGTGCTGGGATTACAGGTGTGAACCATCGCGCCCAGCCGCATGACTCTTAGAGAAAATGGTAATAGGAGCTTACGTGTGGCTACTCTACGCCCTTTGCTGTGAAGCAGCTGCTGGCTATGATGTGTATTTTACTTTAACACTGTTGCTATATTGTGTGTTTTTACTATAATAAACTCTATATTTCTAAGCATTGTCATGTTGGAGCTAGTGAATCTTCTTAAAAATTGAAGCCATTTGACATCATTGAAGGTAAATATGAATATTTTCTAAATATTACCTTTCAAAATTACATTATTTCTACCTGTGTGAATCTTATTTTGGGCTTCAGAATATAAATATATAATGTTACATTTATCAAAAGGACAAAAAATCTGCTTTCTTTGAAAATTAATACAAATTTTGTAGTAAGCTTCAAATTGTATATTTTGGTGAGAATTTACATAATTTAGTGAGAATTTTATGTATTTTTGGCATAGTTTTGTATCCTTTGAGATATTTACTGAGTTTTCTTATGAACACTAAGTCTAATAACAACAGCAAAAAATCTTGAATAGTAGCTGTCGCATACTTACTAACAGTAGACTGAGTGATTCCACAGTGTAAATTAAAAATCTACAGAGAAACTTTTAGGATCCTATTAAAACCTAGATTAACATTGTGTTGCTAATTGGAATACTATTGTAAAGAACAGCTCGCAAAATATATATTTGGTTTAAAAACACATCGTAGTTTAAATATCTTTAAGATTTAATGAAAAATGTAAAACTATTATTAGAAATAATAAGAGATAGCAAGCTGGACTGAGTTCAATTCATCTCTTTCTTTGATGGCTATAAATAAGGAAATTTTTTTTTAATTTATACCTAACAAATACCATTGGGAAATGAATATTTCATTTTTATCTTTTAAATTCAGATGTTGCTTATTGACAAGTTGATATTAAGCATTTTGGACATGTGTATATCTAGCTTTACTCAAGTGGAAATGGTTTTAGCTCACTCTCAATATTTTTGATAACAGTGCAAAACATGTCATTAAAACATATGCTGGAAGATATATATCATTTTACAAAGTCATATTGAGTGATTTCTAATACTGTTAAAGTTTGTATGTGTGGGTATATGTGTAGCCTATATATTTGAGAGGGGAAAATAAAGACTGTTTTGTTTTCTAATAATAGATCATATAGTATTTAACAGCTATTATGATTTAAAGGGGGAGAAAAATGGTCAAGAAATTAAGAAAGTCAAAAACTATTTGTCATTCTCTTACTCCCTGTGTTTCAGAACAAGGTAGTTTTCCTAAATATTCATTCAAATGATATGAATATAATTTTCCTTACAAATAGTAGCTATCAAATATTATTTTTTAACATTTTCTGAGTTATGTGTGATACTTTGAAATGTGTCTACTTACACATATGTTTTGGCCTTTGGATAATTTAATGATGAAATCAACAATAAAGTAAGATTTTTATGATTAAGGACACAAACATACTACCAAAATGTCATATGACTTTTCTAGTATTAAAAAAGAAACATCTCTGTTCAGGGGGAACTAGGGGAGGGACGGGGGGGGGGGTGGGGAGTTGGGGAGGGATAACATGGGGAGAAACAATAGATATACGTGATGGGGAGGAAGGCAGCAAACCACACTGCCATGTGTGTATCTATGCAACAGTCTTACATGTTCTTCACATGTACCCCAAAACCTAAAATGCAATTAAAAAAAAAACCAAATCAAAGAGCAGCTTTATGTAGAAACTAAATATGAGCCAAATATGTGGATTATTCTTTGCTGGAAGTAAATCAACAGGTGTTTTATGTTTAGAAATAATCATAAAAATAAAAATGTGTCAACAGCCAAAGATCAATATGTGAATCTTATTAAAAGTAGCTGAATTTAATTTTAGCTAATTTATTTAGATTCATAAAATACAAAAGCTAATTACGCATTGTTTTCACATGTTTACTACACTTGGCATTCTTACCCACATATGAGATGTGACCATTTTAGCAACATGGAGTTAGAAATTGAGCTTCTTGACCCTGTAAATTATTAATTATCATTAAATTGGCCTCAATCAACTCGAGTGTAATTGAAGTAGCATGGTTCTCTGTGCAGGTGAACAGTTTATTGAATGCTTATTTTGTTATATCAAGCTGAAAATGTTTAATGATAAGGCAAGTACTTCCTAAATCAGTTATCAATAGGGAGCATGTCTCAATTATCAATAGGGAGACTTTTCAAATTGCATTGTTGATTTTTTTGTGAGAGTATTGCTAACCATCCATGGGCTAATGACTAGCTAAAAAACAAAAATATATGGAGTGTAAGCACTTTGATAGACAAATACTGGTAAAGATGAGTCTAACCTTTTCAAAGACTGATTGTATTTTAAAAACTGACTTAAATATCAAGTGTAGTGTGATTTAACATCTAATTTCAAACATACAATGGTCAGATAGAATTTCATAATGAAGTTCTTTTGTTAGTATTTCTACAATTTTAGTAGAAATTTAGTATTAGGGTCTTATTAAATATTGCAGTATGGAGAATTTGGCAATATTTTTATTTTAATCTATATTAGTTTAATTGGGAATTGAAATAAATGTCTTTCATTTTATTATCTTCCATATGTTCAAAGATGCTTTTATGCATCACAGTTTTATATACTATGTAATCATCAATGAAGTTGTAAAATATTATAATTATTTGAAATTAAATTGTTCTACGTGAAAATATTATTAGATTTATAGAAGACTTATTGACATGTAACTTATAATCCACAGTTCATGCATTTAAAGTGCACAATTGAATTTTTTTTCTTTTATTGAAATGTGAATTCATAATTATTTGATCACCACCAAAATGTGATTTTAGAACACACATTTCCTTCCCTGAAAAGCCAAATACCCAATAGCGATCACATCCTTCTTCCTACTTAACCTACCAATATCCACCACCCCACTTCCCAGCCCCGGGAAAACAGTGTTTGCCTCTGCTGGATATATTTCACCTAAAGAAATCATAGAGTATACGATCTTTTGTGACTGCCTTATTACACTTAGCATAACGGTTTCAAGGTGCATTCGTGTTATACCATGTCTTACTACTTTATTCACGAATCATTTTTGTTGTATGGACGTACCATTTTTTAAATAAATTCATCAGTGGATGAATGATTGGGTCATATGAACTTTTGAACTAAGGGGAGAGATAGACAGCTCCATAGTAATGGTAGGAGTCTTCAATGGCCCACTTGGAGTTATGGCTAGAACAACACGTCAGAGTAAAAATAAGTGAAGACAGGACTTCATCACCAGTATAGATCAATATAAATATGAATTGATATAAATAGTAAAGTTAAGAATTTGTGTTTACATGTTTCTGCATGGATGTATGCTTTTATTATCTTATCTATTTACCTGGAGTAGAATTGCTGGTAACTCGAGGTCTAACATTTGGAGGAACTGCCAGACTGTTTGCAAAGGCAGCTGCACTGTTTTGCATTCCCACCAGTTACACATGAGGCTTCCAATTTTCACCATACTTGCCAATTTTTTTTTTTTTTTTTTGAGACAGAGTCTCACTCTGTCACCTAGGATGGAGTGCAGTGGCACAATCTCAGCCCATTGCAACCTCCACCTCCTGGGTTCAAGTGATCCTCCTGCCTCAGCCTCCCAAAATGCTGGGATTACAGGCGTGAGCCACCGCGCCTGGCCATACTTGCCAAATTTTAACTTTTTTTCATAATAAAATTAGATAAGCAATGAAAATGCTTGATCATTGAATTTTAACACCAGCAAAGTTTCCTAATAAATAAAACCATATAGTTTTCATAATGATTAAATATATTATAGGTTTGCACAGGTTATCTTATTGATATGAAGTGTTTGAAGAAGACTAAGAATACATGCAAATAGCTGCATTCATTTTATCCACATGTAGTATGTGAGAAAGATAAATGTATATAGGCTTTGATTTTGAAAAAGTGACAACTTGCCCTAAATATGTACATATATTATAAAATCATGAGGCTTTTATTTCCTGTGGTGTCAGTGAAATCATGATATCTCTTTATTCACATATAAATATTTTATAGCAGGTACTATGATTTTTTATTTTAGGTCTCTATTTCTTTGCCAATTAAAATGAGTGAAAAGAAATATATGTAAGTTTTGTTAAATTCTAAGGATTATTGAATAACTGATAAAATTACATAAGACTTAGGGGCAGTTTTGAAAGTAACAAAGTGCTGTTAAAAAAACACAGGAATAATCAAATATAACTTTCAATGTTTATTTCTTACTTTGATGTTTTCTTCAAAAAATGTTTATAGCATTTCCTATTTTAATAAACTTTTTTTCTATTTTCTATTTGTTTAAGTTGTTAGTCTCAAAATTTGCAAGAGTAGAATCTCATACTCTGTGATATTATACTAGAGTATTTCACATATCATAGGTCCTCTTAAATATTGTTTGCCTGTCAATCTCTTTCAATGTGTAGAGAAGAGTGGATGATTTAGTTAAAATACGGAGTGAGGATAAAAACAATATGTCACAGAAAATGTTTCCGTTCACCTATGTATTCAACCATGAATCCATTATTTGTATTTTGTGTGAGATCACATAAATTACCTTATAATATTGTTTATGTAAGGTATATTGCCGAGTTAAAATGAGGAAACTGAGGCCAGTGAGAAAAAATGAGAATCCAATTTATTCAGCTCCCAGGCAAGGTTCTGTGGTCCAGGAAGGGGCCAGAGAAGTCGCAATGGGCTTCTCAGGGCGTGGGGTTCTATAAGAAGTGGAGGTAGTTGATTGGTCATTGGGAAACAAAGAGCAGACAATTTCATTGGTAAGGAGATTTGATTGATTGTTAGGGAAACAAAGAGCAGTTTCATTGGTAGGCTGACTGGCTGGGGAGGTTAATGTTAAACTGCCATTGGACAAATCTTCCACGGGCTTTTTAAATTTTGAAAGGGTTGAGTGAGGAATGCAGGAGTGGGCGTGTGGAGCCTGCATGGAGAAACCAGATAGGAGCAGGTGTGGGGAGCCAGCACAGAGAGATGTGTGTCCATTTGGCTCTTCAGCGAGGCAGCCGGCCTTACATTCCGACCTTTTTGATGATATAGGACGTCGCTTCTTTCTGGCTACTTCCTGCTGAACAGGGGCGGAGTGGGGGGGGGTCAGTTGGCCGGTGCCTCAGTTGGGAGTTGGACGTAGGGGTGAAGTAGCATTTGATTTATCGCCACCCTGGAAATTTCTTTCATGCGAGCTTGTAAAAACCTAAGAAAGAATGGGACCAGCATTAGTAGAAGACAAACCATGATTAGGGGAATGACAACAGGAGCTAGCCAGGTGAATATGGGAGATTGCCACCAGTTAAGAGGAAAGTTTGGTGCACTTGGCGTTCCTCGGAGGTCTTCCTCGAGGCGATAGAGAGTATTAACATTTTCTTCTACTTGGTCTGTTTCATTGATGTAATAGCAACACTGTTCCTGGAGAAACAGACAGGTACCTCCTTTCTCCGCCATTAGTAGGTCTAGAGCCCGTCGGTTTTGGAGAGTTACCTGGGCTAGTGATGTAATTTGTTGCTGAAGAGAGGCCAGAGAGGCAGCTGATGTTTCAATGGCCACATGGAGTTTGTTTTCTAGTTGAGCAGCTGAAGTGATACTGTAGCCTAAGGTGTCGCCTCCAATTCCAGCAGCTGCTAAAGAGGAGGCTAGGGAGAGGCCAACTAATATGGGGAGGAAGACAGCTCGTTTGTTTCAGCCCTGAGGGGAAGATGGAAGGAGGGATAGAAATTCAGCTTGCCCATACACCTCTAGTTGTGGGACTAGGGTGACGGGCACACAAGGGAATGGGGAGGAGGTTTTGATAATTTTGGTTAGGGTTCCATTACACCAAAAGTACCCCCCTTGAGGCGCATGAAAGGAAGAGTTTATATTTACTGTGGTGTTGCACTTAAGGCTGTGGTTGCCAGGTGTCCCATAACATAGAGAAAGAGAGTGGGAGTGTATTTTGAACAAGGGGATCCCCATTAAAGTGGTCTCAGGTCCTGTGGACTTTAGTGACAGGTTGAATCCAGTTCGGAGGGGAACTGCGGCTAAGGGGGGTTTGTTAAGAGAGGCACATAAAAAACAGTTGGTGAAATTTGTGGCTTTGGCTAAGTTTAACATATTAGCTTCCTGCTGCACTAACGTTAGCCAGGAGAAAGGTTGGGAAGTGTTACCTGAGGGTTTGAGCTGTTTAGTTAGGGTGGCTTTATTTTGCAGGATGGTGTTGCCTAGTGAGTTGAGTCGGTTTATTTCTACTGGCACAACGCGGATGTAGGACCAAAATATTAGCCACGTACCACTGGGGTGGCTGTCTGTAACCCAGGTGTAAACTTTACCTGCAGTTCCCTTTTCCCATCGCCCATCCTAAGGATCGCGGATAGTAAGGGATACCACACCCTGGCGATCGTTAACGGAGAGTAATACACTTTTTGGGGTATTAACGGGTTTGTAGGTTGTGTGTGTAACACATGAAGCATATGGGCATCCGCCATAGGTGGTGCTCCACCGGTGACAATAATCCTTGGTTTGATCATATAGAAAGCAGAGGGCAAAATTATTCTAGGAGTTTTTTATGATATGGGACTTGGATAAAGGGAAATTAAATCGTATAGCTGATTGGCAGCCTGAGGGCTGGCAGTCTGCTTGGGCAAGGTATTGAGTTTTAGTAGTGGGGCCATCTGTCCAGGACTCTTGAAGATAGAACCGCCAGACATAATGGGGACTGGAATTAAGGGGAAGGACTAGAAGGGCCACAATGAGAAAGGTTTGGAGAGTTAGAGGGCGGTAGGCAGGGGCCACGCATAAGGCGGAGCCAAGTGGGACCCAAGGATTTGGACCTCCACTGGCAACTTTCAGGGGCCAGCTTGAGGCAGGACACATGGTACCAAGAGGTGTAGCCTAAAAGTTTGGCAGCAGTTGGGGTGGTTAGGATAACAATGTGGGGTCTTGACCACCTGGGCTGCAGAGACCTTGGTTTGAGTTCCTGAAGGAGGACACTGTCCCCTGGCTGAAGAGGTACTGTTGGATGTAAGTCCTTTAATTCCAGGACTACAGGGAGAGTGCAATCCGTGTGTTCCCTGAGTAAGTGGCGGAGGAGGGAGAGATATGGGAGATATGAGGCCAGAGGGCGTGGTTGTACTGGGAGGTTGTGAGAAACCAGGAAAGGCTTGCCGTACAGCAACTTAAAGGGGCTGAGACCCGTTGGCTCCCTTGGGGTGACTCGGACCCAGGCCAGGGCAAGAGGTAGAAGTGTGGGCCAGGAAAGTTTTACTTCTATGGTGAGTTTGGTTAGGTGGTCCTTGAGTATGCCGTGAGCCCGTTCAACCTTACCCGAAGACTGAGGGTGGTATGGGACGTGTAATTTCCATGAAATGTTGAGAGACTCAGCGACCAGCTGGACCACCTGAGCAGTGAAGGCTGGGCCGTTGTTGGACTGGATGGTCACTGGCAGGCTGAAGTGAGGGATGATTTCCTGAGTTAAAAGGGAGGCAACCATGTCTGTGGTTTCTTTGGAGGTAGGGAAGGCTTTAATCCATCCAGAAAAGGTATTTATGAAAGTTAGGAAGTAGCAGAGTTTTTTTTGTTTGTTTGTTTTTTGTTTTGTTTTGCTTTTTTAGGGGGCATATGAGTAAAATCAATTTGCCAGTCTTGGGCTGGCAGCTGGCCACGCATCTGGTGAGTGGGGAACTGAGGCCTCAAGCTGCCTTGAGGTGAGACCTTAGAGCAAGTGGCACATGCTTTGTGTACCCGCTCAATTGTTTGTTGTAAGCCTGGTAGAAAGAAGAGCAACTGCACAAAGCGGTATAATGCCTTGGGCCCTATATGCAAGGATTGACGTATTTCAGTAATTATTTTTGAGGCCTGTTCCTGGGGAAGGGCAATTTTGTTGTTTAGGAAAATCCAACCTTGGTTAGATTCGTTTCCCCCTTTTGTTATAAGAGCCTGTCTTTCTGATTGCGAGCAGACAGGCATTGTGGCTGTGGCGAGGAAAAGGACCGGGGCAGGGGCTAGCCTGGTGTCTGTTAAGGATCTAGCAGCTGCATCTGCCCTTGCATTATCCCAGGAGACAGCATCTTGCTGGGGCTGGTGCCCTTGGCAGTGAATAACGGCAACATCTTTGGGCAGGGCCTTTAGAAGATTAGAGATTTGAGTAGCATTAATTATGGGAGATCCTCTTGTAGTTAGGAACCCCCGTTCTTTCCAGAGAGCAGAATGACAGTGGGTGATAAGAAAAGCATACTTTGAATCAGTATAAATATTTACTCACTTGCCCTGTGGGAGCGTGAGAGCTCGGGTTAAAGCAATGAGCTCTGCTTTTTGTGAGGTGGTTCCATTGGGAAGTCAGCAAGCCTCAAGGGTGGCTGAATCCATGACTACTGCATAAGCTGCCTTTCACTGTCCCTCAGCCATTATTATAGAACTCCCATCTACATATAGAGTGAGGTCTGGATTAGGTAGAGGAAGGTCAGTTAGGCCTTCACGTGGTTTGGTTAATGTATCTATGAGTTCAGGACAGGAGTGGGCTGGAGAGGGAGAGTGAGACGGAAGAGGAAGCAAGGTAGCTAGGTTGAGTAGAGAGGTAGGATGGAGGCTGATTGAGTGATTTTTAATGAAGAGTAGGTGAAACTCCTGTAAACGGGAGGGTCCTAGGTGCACGAGAGACTTGTGAGAGAGTAGGTCAGTTAGCCGATGGGGAGAGAACACTGAGATGGGTTGGCCTAGGGTAAGTTTTAGGGATTCTTTGGTTAGTTCCATTGCCGCTCCTAGGGCCTGCAGACAAGGCTGCCATCCTCTAACAGTAGGGTTAAGCTGTTTTGACAAATAGGCTATAGGCCGATAGGTGGGGCCCAGAGGTTGGGTTAAAACCCTTACTGCTATTCCTTGTTTTTCATCTGTGAATAAGTGGAATGGATGAGTGAGATCCGGTAATTGAAGAGGAGGTGCTTTGGACAGGGCAGCCTGCAGGGTTTTAAAGGCTTGTTTGACAACTCCTGGCTGGGAGAAGGGTCCCAGGGGGGTGTCTTTAGCTGCTGCATATAAGGGTTTGGCCAGAACAGCAAAGTTAGGAATTTAGTGATGGAAAAATTTTATAAATTTTAAAAGGGAGAGGATTTTATTGGCTGTTTCTGGGGGCTGCAGTGCAAGTAGTGCCTTTTTGTGGTTTACTGTTAAACCCTTAGTTTGGGGAGTAAGGTGGACACCTAAATAGATTACCGAGGTGGCTGACAGCTGTGCTTTGGAAGGGGAAACCCGGTAACCCCTAGACCTCAGGAAATTAAGGAGAGCGGCAGTA
Source organism: Aotus nancymaae (assembly GCF_030222135.1). NCBI lineage: Eukaryota > Metazoa > Chordata > Mammalia > Primates > Aotidae > Aotus > Aotus nancymaae. The sequence goes on from NW_026988435.1 coordinate 3,986,042, forward strand.
TGCTGTTGTGACATGGAGAGGTAAGGGCTGCAAAGCAGCAGGTTGTCCACGTACTGTAAGAGGAGACTAGGCTGAGGGGGGCAAGAGGTTAGGTTAGCTACTAATGCTTGTTTAAATATGTGAGGGCTGTCTCTAAAGCCCTGGGGCAGGACCGTTTAGGTTAACTGCTGCGAGAGGTGTGTCGGGATTGGTCTAAGTAAAGGCAAAGAGGAAACAGGACTTAGGGTGAAGAGGAATGGTAAAGAAGGCATTCTTGAAGTTAAGGACTGTAAAATGAGAAGTAGTGGAGGGAATGTTTGATAATAGTGTGTATGGATTGGGAACTACAGGGTGGAGGGGAATTACTGCCTCATTGATAAGGCACAGGTCCTGAACCAGGTGAAAGCCGCACGGCTTTTGGACTGGCAATATAGGAGTGTTGCAAGGGGAACTGGTAGGAATGAGTCCCTGTGCTAGGAGTTAAGTGATAATAGGCTTTAGGCCTTGGCAGTGGGTTTTTGAGATGGGAAACTGAGGACAGGAGAGAAAATGGGTAGGGTCCTTGAGGAATATTTTGACTGGCATGTGATGAGTGGCAATTATGGGCTTGGAAGTATCCCATACTGAGGGATTAACCATTTCAGGAGGAATAGGGGGTTGAAGCGAGGAATCGTGACTGGGTGCATTGTTATTTAAAGTTAATACCAGGAGATGGGTAGAAGATGGGGAGGACTGTGAAGAGCCAATGAGTTGGAGGGTAGCCCCTAAAGTCTGGAGGATATCTCGTCCCAGTAAGGGGACTGGGCACGAGGGTATGATTAAGAAGGAGTGGGTGAATGGATGTCCCTCCAGGTAACAAGTTAGAGGATGGGTCCGGTTGGGACAGGAGGGCTTCCCATTAATTCCCACAACCGAGACCTGGGAAGGTGTACTAGGCTCTGAGTAGGAAGGCAATACAGAATAGGAAACCCCCATGTCCATTAAGAAGGAAATGGACTTACCCGCTCTTCGTAGCGCCCTGGGCTCAGCAAGGGTGATGGGGGTCTTCGAGTCCGGGTTGCGTTAATTATTCATGAGGCCAAGGAGTTCAAGTGAAGGGACTGCATCCTTTGGACTGGCCTGCCCCTCACATGGAGATGCAGGGGGTGAGCCTGTAGTCCAGAATGGGCAGTCTACCTTCTAGCGTCCAGTTCATTTGTAGATTGGACAGGGTCCAGGAGGTGGATGTGGACAGGGGCACTGCCAGGCCTAGTGTCCCTTTTGGCCACATTTGAAGCAGGGCCCAGGAGGGACCTTTGAAGTAGTCTGGGTGGGTTCTAGGGGACCTTTTTGGAGGAACTTTGAGGAGTTTTCCCCACCAGATGCTGGGCGTGCTGCCGGCCTTAGGGCTGCTACGATAGCTTGGGTTTGGAGGCTTACCTGTTGCTGTAAATGGACCTGGCGGATGGCCTTAGCCTTTTCCTCCCGGCCATTAAAAAGTTTAAATGCCAAGTTTACCAGGTCTCGTATGGGAGTTTTTCATATTTTATACCAGAATGCTTGGATGTAGGGAACCTCGGCCTACTTGCCTTTCCTTTGGCAAAAATTGTTTAAATTAGTGAGGACATTAAAGTTAAGTGTGCCCTCTGGAGGCCACTTGGACTGGTTGTTTAGCGGATACTGTGTCCAGGCTACGGTGGAGAGGAAGAGTAGCCTTTTGTTTTTTATAGAGAGGCCCAGTTTGGGTAGGTTTAGAACTAGGCATTCCAGTGGTGACTTAGGGTTTGGGTGGGATTTTTGGTTACCCATGATTTTTTCTTTTCTTTTCTTTTCTTTTCTTTTTTTTCTTCTTTTTGTGAAACAGGAGGATTTTATTAAGGTGGCTACTGGCTTAGCAGATTAGCATTTTAATATTAAGCACTTAACAAAGACAGGGCTTGGCTTTTTATACATGAAGTACACAGTGGCACTAAAACAAGTTTGCAGGCATAGAACAAAGGCAATTTATTAAGCAGTAATAGGTACTTAACTTAGGCTTACATGTGATAGTTGCTATGTGACCCAGATGTTTGCTATCTGTAGAGCTCAAGGATTTTAGCACAGGCCTTATCTATTTCTTTTTGATACAGTGTTTAGAAAGCTAGAGTCCTGCCTGCTTGGGTATTTTTATGACCTTCACTATAGAAACTTACAGTTATTAGCAATAGAGAACAAGAATATAAGAATTTGTAAACTTATAAAACTTGCAAAGCAGGATACAATTTTACTGGAAGGGGAAAAAAACTCACTCACACACTCACTCGGGAACAGAAGGAGAAACAGAAAGAGAAATTGAGAATATAATTAAACGGGAGCTGATTTGCCAAAGGACAGGTTTTGGGGTTAGAAGCCAAGGTTTAATTTAGGCCTTAAGGGCCTGGAGGAGTAAACAGGGCTTCTAGTCACTCAAGTCTCACCCGCTGCCGCAGAGATGACCGGTAGGCATCCCGGACGACACTACTGGACACCAGAGAGGGTTCAGGAAGAAGGGGACGTCTCCCTCAGGTTCCTGACCCTCCGCAGACCCCTTATGGGGGGAAGACAAGAGCGTAGGGATGTCTCCTCTACACTCAGGTCCTCGAGGCGGAGCTGGAGCCCTGGGCCCTCAGCTGAACAGAGCCAGGGCCCTGGGCCCACGGCAGAGAGGAGTCCCTGACGCGGCCGCGGTTACAGACAGGGAGTCCGGAGTCAAGCAGCGGGAGAGGCTATGGGTAACAGAAGTCTTACCTTGCAGCGCAGTGGCTCCCTGGTCTAGCTTCAGGTGGAGGAGTCGGTTTCCCCTTTAGGAGGGGGTCTCACAACCCCTCCCGGGTTTCGGCACCAGCTGTAAGGTATATTGCTGAGTTAAAATGAGGAAACTGAGGCCAGTGAGAAAAAATGAGAATCCAATTTATTCAGCTCCCGGGCGAGGTTCTGTGGTCCAGGAAGGGGCCAGAGAAGTCGCAATGGGCTTCTCAGGGCGTGGGGTTTTATAAGAAGTGGAGGTAGTTGATTGGTCATTGGGAAACAAAGAGCAGACAATTTCATTGGTAAGGAGATTTGATTGATTGTTAGGGAAACAAAGAGCAGACAGTTTCATTGGTAGGCTGACTGGCTGGGGAGGTTAATGTTAAACTGCCATTGGACAAATCTTTCGTGGGCTTTTTAAATTTTGAAAGGGTTGAGTGAGGAATGCAGGAGTGGGCGTGTGGAGCCTGCATGGAGAAACCAGATAGGAGCAGGTGTGGGGAGCCAGCACAGAGAGATAAGTGTGTCCATTTGGCTCTTCAGCGAGGCAGCCAGCCTTACAGTTTATATAAAAATAGATAAATCATTTTTAAAATTTATTTCTAAGGTTATAAACAATGATGTAATAATTTACTGCATTTAAATTAGTATATGTTTCTGCTACATTTGATGCACATTTCTCTTTTAGCACTTGAATTTTTATGTAAAGAGTAATTTGACCTTAATTTCACATAAATATTGATCATACTTTAGTGTAACATTTCATATAGCTTCTGAAATGTGTGCACTGAATAATTTGGTAAGTAAATGTATTATATATATTACATACTCTATGTAGACACTATATTATATTTAGAATCAAATTTCCACTGTCTTCATGATCAGTATAATACTATTTGAAATGTTATAGACTATCATTCACAATACCACAATGAGAGTAATGTTTATTTCAAATATATGTAAACATTCATGACATTTATAAGTGTTAAATTTAATGAGTATATAATCATTTGAGATATTTTTACATTTTCTTAGGCCAAAATTTTACAGCAAAAGAGCCTTAGCCTAAATTGTTAATTGAATGTCTTTCAAGAATTATCTAGAGCCTTATGGAAGATGTTTTTGACTACTGATTGCCACTATGAATATAAAAGATCAATAAGGTGTAAGAGATATATTACAACAGTGAATGCTACAGAAGATACTTAAAGTTAACCCAATAAGCTTTAAACTTTAATCTCTTTCATGGAGAAAAAGAGGAAGAGTAAGAAGAAGAAGGAGGAGGAAGAGGAAGAAAAGGAGGAGGAGAAGGAGAGGAGGATGGGGAGGAAGATGGGGAGGAGGAATGAGAAGAGAAAGAAGAAAAAGAAGAAAGATGACGGCTGTGTTCGTCTCTTCTCCTACTGCTATAAAGACACTACCCAAGACTGGGCAATTTATAAAAGAAAGAGGTTTAGTTGACTTACAGTCCCACATAGCTGGAGAGGCCCCAGAAAAGTTACAAAAATGGCAAGGCACATCTTACATGGTGGCAGGAGAGAGTGAGAGTGTAGTGGGAAGAGCTCCTTATAAAACCATCAGATTTCATGAGTACTCCCTCACTATCATAAGAGCTGCACAGGAGGAACCACTCCCATGATCCAAGCACTTTCTACCAGTTCCCTCCCTCAACAACTGAGGATTACACTTTAGATTATCATTCAAGATAAGATTTGGGTGGGGACACACAGCCAAACCGTATCATTGTGCCCCCGGCCTCTCCCAAATCTCACGTCCTCACATTTCAAAACACAGTTAAACTTTCCCAACAGTGCCCCAAAGTCTTAATTCACTCCAGCATTAACTCAAAAGTCCAAGTCCAAGATCTCATCTGACACAAATCCCTTCCACCTATGAGAGCATAAAATAAAAAATACAAAAATGCAAAAAAACAAGTCAGTTATATCCAAGATACAATGGGGGTATAGGCCTTGGATAAATGCTTCCATTCCAAATGGGAGAAAGTGGCCAACACAAAAGGGCTACAGGCTCTATGCAGCCTAAACACCAGAAGGGCAGTCATTAAATTGTAAAGCTCCAAAATAATCTGTTTTGACTTCATGTATCACATCAAGGGCTGATGCAGATGCAAATGGGGGGCTTTCATGGCCTTCAGCAGCTCTGCCCCTGTGGTTTTGCAGGGTTCAGCCCCTGCACCTGCTTTCATGGACTGACATTGACTGCCTGCAGCTTTTCCAGGCATATGGTACGACCTGTCAGTGAATCTACACTTCTGGGGTCTGGATGACAGTGGCCCTCTTCTCATAGCTGCACTAAGAGATGCCCCAGTGGGTACTCTATGAGGGTTCCAACCCCAAATTTTTTTTCCACACTGCCCTAGCAGTTTTCCATGAGGGCTCCACCCCTGAAGCAAACTCTTGCCTGAACACCCAGGAGTTTCCATACATCTTCTGAAATCTAGGCAGAGGATCCCAAACCTCACTTCTTGAGTTCTGTGAACCCACAGGCTCAACACCACATGAAAGCCACCAAGGCTTGGGGCTTGCATCCTCTGAAGCAATGAGCTGAGATGTACCTTGACCTCTTTTAGCCATGGCTGGAGCTGGAGTGGCTGGAATGCAGGGCAGCAAGTCCTGAGGCTGCACATAGCAGCAAGGCTCTGGGCTTGACCCATGACACCATTTTTCCTTCTAAACCTCCAGGTCTGTGGTAGGAAGGACTGCCATAAAGATCTCTGGCATGCCCTGGAGATATTTCCCATGTCTTGGTGATTAACATTCAACTCCTAGTTACATATGCAAATTTATGCAGCTGCCTTGAATTTCTCCCCAGAAAATGGGTTTTTCTTTTCTACCAAATGATCAGCCTCAGCAAATTTTCCAAACTTTTATGCTCTGTCACCTCTTGTATGTTGCTTTGAGATTTCTTCCACCAGATGCCCTAAATTATCTCTCTCAAGTTCCGAATTCCCACAGATCTATATAGCAGGGGCAAAATGCCACCGATTTTTTGCTAAAATAGCAAGAAAGACCTCCAGTTCTCAATAATTTTCTTGTCACCATCTGAGACCACCTCAGCCTGGACTTCATTGTCCACATCATTATCAGCATTTTGGTCAAAGCCATTCAACAGACTCTAGGAAGTCCCAAACTTTCCCACATCTTCCTGTCTTCTTCTGAGCCCTCCAAACTATTCCAACCTCTTTCACATTTTCAAGTATCTTTGTAGCAGTACTCCACTCTACCAGTACCAATTTACTGTGTTAGTTCATAATTGTACTGCTGTAAAGATAATACTTGACACGGGGTAGTTTATAAAAAGAAAGAAGTTTAATTGGCTCACAGTTCTGCATGGCTGGGGAAGCCTTAGGAAACAGAATCACAGCAGGGGTGAAGGGCACACAAGATACATTTTACATGGCAATGGGAGACAGTGATAGCAGAGAGGGAAGAGCCCCTTATAAAACCATCAGATTTCAAGAGAACTTACTCACTATCAGGAGAACAGAATGGGAAGACCACCGCCATGATCCAATCACCCCTCAGCAGGCCTCTTCCTTGACACCTGGGGATTATAATTCGATTACAATTCAAAATGAAATTTGGGTGGGGACAGAGAGCCAAGCTATATCAAAGACTACTACGAAATTTCTTACTTTGAAAATTATAAAATCTATGGAATTTGAAAAGTAGTCTACAGTTTTAACCTATCTAAAATTATAATAAGAATTAAGGCCAGGCACGGTGGCTCACACCTGTAATCCCAGCACTTTGGGAGGCTGAGGCGGCTGGATCACGAGGTCAAGAGATCGAGACCATCCTGGTCAACATGGTGAAACCCCGTCGCTATAAAAATACAAAAAAATTAGCTGGGTACGGTGGCGCGTGCCTGTAATCCCAGCTACTCAGGAGGCTGAGGCAGAAGAATTTCCTGAACCCAGGAGGCAGAGGTTGCGGTGAGCCGAGATCGCGCCATTGCACTCCAGCCTGGGTAACAAGAGCGAAACTCCATCTCAAAAAAAAAAAAAAAAAAAGAATTAATAGCCCACAAATACATGAATTAAAATAACATTCCAGAATGTTTATGCATATGTGAAATCTAACTTTTGTCAACATAATATCAAAATAAAAGACGTGCTTAACTATGAGTGCTGATACTGTATATCTAAATTAGTAGTAACATTTAACATCATCTGAAATTTCTCCTAGTCATTCTTTAATAAACACATTCACTTTGTATGTAGATGGCATATACATCTACTTGTAGCATTTAACAGAATTTTCATTTTTAATAAATTATTACTTAGTATTCTATAATTTATATACATATATTTATTTACTTATTATATTTATATTAGGAGGGTTTTTTTTCTTTAAATAAATCAGAGTTTGTTAGATAGACCTCCATTTTTATGCCCAGGTTTTGTCATGGTCTTTCTAATAGCATGTGAAATGCAGGTAAAGTGAACATAAGCTTCTCACTTCAACAGGTAATTAAAGAATTGATAGAAATAGCCAATTTCTCTGGCTCTTTTCAGATACACTAATAACTGCTATCTCCCTCAGCTCAACATGCACAGATTTTATGAGTGAAACAAAGTGCTCTCAACAGGATGGATAGAAACAATAACCTCCTACTGGTTTCTGGTAAATGTGATAAAAGAATTCCACTCTTCTCTGTTTTCTGACTGGTGGTGTAGCAGCCAGGTCGGCAGTTGTCCATAATAAAAAATATGATTTATGATGCCATTTGGCAGCCATATCCTGGAGTCAGTGGAAAATGTAGAAAATTAATGTTAGGTATGCATGAAATGCATGTGTTCCAGTATTTATATAGACAATAGTCAGAATCCCTCTGCTACACTGATTTATTATATGATTTGCTGTGTCCCCACCCAAATCTCACCTTGAATTGTAGTAATCCCCATGTGTCAGAGTGGAACCAGGTGGAGATCATTAAATCTTAGGGACAGTTTCCCCCATCCTGCTCTCATGGTAGTGAATAAATCTCAGGAGATCTGATGGTTTTGTAAATGGGAGTTCCTCTGCACAAACTTGCTTACCAGCTGCCATGCTAGATGTGACTTTGCTTCTTTTTCACCTTCTGCCATGGTTGATGGTTGTGAGGCCTTCCCAGCCATGTGCAACTGTGAGTCCATCAGAACTCTTTTCTTTATAAATTACCTAGTCTTGGGTATGTCTTTATTAGCAGCCTGAGTACAGGCTAATAGAGTTTACTAATCTTTTTTCATTTTCTGACATGATATTTTAACTGTTTATTTTATTGTTTATCACTCTTATTTTACATTTAACCATTGTTATCAATGACCTGATAAAGAGAAACATGCGTATTTATTCCAAAATTAAGAACTAAATTTTCACTGTTCAAGAAAGCTGGCAAACTTGTAACTTGTACAAAGTGTTTGCCAATGTTTGCCTCTACCATTGATGTCACTTTTGTCAGAAAATCATAAGATAAAAATAGGAAGGTGTGGTTGTATTGAAGTATCAACCTCTACTTTAAAAGATAGTAGTCATTTTGAGAGGACTGTGTCTCAAGATGGTGATGTCAGGGGACAGCTTGCTATTGTAATTCATGCCTCAGAATCAGATTAAGTATACTAGTGATTATGATACATTCAAAAATAAAAGTAGTGCTTGGGACCCAGACTATACTCTTTCTTAGAAAGAAAATACAAGCATATTTTAAATCTAGGAACACATGTGGTGAAATAAAAGAAAAAATCACTGCTTCTTTTGGAATCCATCATTCTCTTACTGACTTCAAGGATGTGTGAACATTCTGAAGCACACCCTTACTTTCTTCTTTAATTACTAACTTGCATACTTTTGATGTCAGATGTCCTGTGTTACCTTCAATATTTTTTATTAATCTATAACAAAGTTTAAAAAAAGACAGCAAGGTAGATGAAAATCAGTATTAGAAGAGTTGAATGAGGACATTTTACATTTATACTTTTTTTTTCTTTATACCTCACAATATCCCTGGCCCAAATGTTAATGAATATCTACCTTTTTTTTCCACTAGGGCAATCCAATTAATGATATTGTTGAAGAAAGTACAAACTACTGTTGGAATTAGGTTTGTTTTAATGTTTTCCATACTGAAGATTAAGATTTTTACATCTTCTTTTATGAAGATTACAATTGATTTTTTCATTCTTGTATCCTTCATCTTGAGTTTTAATAGAATGATAATTGCTTTAAGACACTTGGTTTTTATTATGTAAAGGGGTATTGGTGTAGTAAGTAATTGGTAATTTGATTTTAATAATGATGGTTGTAAAAACATTTTCATTATCTTTGATCATATTATATAATTAGTGTTTTTCTTTTAATTTATAAATATAAGAAAACAAAGCTATATGGTAAAAAACAGTAAGAAGAAGGTAAAATAAAGTTTTGATAACTGGTTAATTATGGAAGATAGAAAAGAGATTTCCAGGAGATACACAGAAGCAGTTCATTATGGTTCTTAAAGTTAAAGTAAATTGGTTGTAAGTAGTCCTATTAGTCTCCTTTGGAGCCTGTAATATAAAGCTACAGACTATGAGTGTTAAGCAACAAAAATTTATTCTCTCACAGTTTTAAAAGTGGAAAGTCCAAGATTAAGGTGCCAGCTGGGCTGGTTTCTGGTGAGGCTTCTCCTGTCTTGTAGACAGCAGCTTCTTCTTATGTCCTCATATGGCTTTTCCTCTGAAAACGCAGAAAGAGTGATCTGTGATGTCTCTTCCCCTTAAGCACTAGCCTCATTGATTAGAGACCTTACCATTATAAAATAATTTAACCTTAATTACCTGTAAAGATCCTATCTCCAAATACAGTCACATAGGGGTTAGGGATTCAACATACAAATTTAGAATAACACAAATTAGTACCAAAAATGATGGAAAAATAATTTTTAAAGAAAGATGACTTCTTTGCTATTAAGGAAAAATAAATTTGATTGGGAAAATGATGGCTAAGATTCTTCCTGGTCATGACCATGAGATGAAGGCATTAGAAAAGCACAATTTGGTCACTTAACAGTCAGAAAAGCTATTTACAATATCTATAGGTTGGGCTGTGTAGAAGGAAAAAAATAACCAGTTATTATAAAGAATATCAATAAATTAAATATTAAAATTTAGTTATTAATTTGTATTCATACTTACATTATTTACAGATCAAATTTTAAATTACCAATGAAGAATTTATTTATAAATTGTTCTACTTTGAAAATTATTTTTTATTTGAATGGACAGAAATGACCCATGATATACCTACCAGTGTGGTGCTATACAAAAATAATATATTTGATACAAAAATTATCAGAGAAAAATTCTGACTTGGATACTTACTAATGCCTATGATTTTTTACTTAATATGTATGATTCCATGAGAGTTTATGTTCAGATTTTACAATGTATAGCATAATTCTTAATATGCTTCATACCCCCACACACCTGAGATTTATACTTATATTCATTTTTAAAGTGTGGCTGAAGCAGTATGCAGTAGTTTTATAGCTATTTTAGTTATTCCAACAATAGTTTATACTTTTTCCAACAATATCACTAATCAGATTAATTGGATGGTAAAAAACCAGAAGTTCATTAACTCTTAGGCCAGGGATGCTATGAAGTATTAAAAAAAAGGAATTTAAAAATGTAAAATGTCCTCATTTAACAAGAGAAAAATAATTATCTAAATTTCTTTCAAATAAGATGAAAAGAGTTCCCAAAGGTGATTCTAATATGACTCCCATGCTAATTGAAAATAATTAAACAGGAAAAATTAAATTTCCTTATTAATAAAATTATTTTAATTATTTTACTTTCACTAATTGCTAAAATACAAATAACAAGGTAGAATGTACCTTTATCAAAGTAGAAGGTATCTTTTATAAGGTTGAAATGAATGTCTCCTTTCCTTTTCTAGTTAATGCCCTCAATTTCTTGAGCTTACTTGATGTTTCTAAGAACTACAGATTCGTTCTAATATTAGGCAATATATTACCATTGCTGTTTTCAGGGAAAATGCAGGTAGGATTGATCCTTCTGTTATAAGTCAGAATACAAGTAACTCAACTTGAACACGTACAACTCTTCACCCTCAGATTATGTGAATACTTAGATACTCTATGTTCTTTTTCTGCTTCTGCAATTCAATCACCATTACTTGGTACTTAATTTTTCAATACCAGAAGGTAGTCATTACCCCCAAAGTATGTGGTTATTGCAAAAATAAGTTTGGTTAAAATATTGTGGAGCTACCATGAAAAACATATAAAAAGTATAACGTTTTTAAGAAACTATTTTTTATAAGTCAACATATACAAAGGACTGGCTTCTCCAAGGACAACTGACATAATTAAAGTAAATTAATTCCTACAGGCAGAGTAAAATACCTGAGTATTTGATTAAATTAAATGTCTATTGTTGTACTTCATTAGAAATTGATCTTATAATGCTTAAAGTAGTTCTGCATTAAGAGAAGCAAACAGGACTTGAGATTTATGTGTTACATTAATACCAACACTCCTTTTTATTATTTTTTTGGTATAGTAAAGACTCACTGTTATCTAATATATCATCATCAGTAATTTTGTGACCAAAGGACAATTGATAAAAATATTATATATACTATATATGTGTGTATGTGTATATGTCTGTGTGTGTGTAAAATTTTCAGATTGACTAACAATAAGTAAAAATGAATCTAACATGAATGAAGGCTGTTGAAAATATTAGGGAATCTCAGATTCTATAAAGTTCAAATCAATACTGAAAACTAGAACAACTTTGTTTCTGGCTCCCTTTCCCCTTTCAGGGTCACTAGCTTCAAGGCATCCACTAAGCCTGTCCTCCCCTGGCATGCATAGTGCCTTTTGGTGAGTTGATAATTTCATTTTGAAAAGAATAATCATTTCTTACATTGGTTCATCCATGGCTTGTTATTATAGGACATATGAAATGAAAAAAACTTTAAATCCAGAGGGACAAATTTCTAGTGGTAAAATATCAGGAAATGTCATGGGGTAGGAATGACTGACTGGGTATCCTACACTAGGCACTCACATACTCAAATTATTTGTAAAGTCAGAGTTGAGTTGCCTTCCCAAACATGTGGCAATAATATTAGTACAAAACAGCTAACATTTATTGAGCAGTTACAATTACCATTATTCGTTCTAGTTATTTTACTTCCATGAATTAATTACTTCTCAAAATAACCCAGTGCTATGGGCTTTGTTACAATTCTTTACATTGGAAAAAATAAAAATAAAAAACCTTGAGAACAAAGGGAATAAGTTATACACCAACATTAGAAAACTAGGAGTGGCAGATTCAGGAGTAGAACAGAGTCATGGTGCTGGTTATTCAACCTGAATACTTACAGTTCTTTAAATACAACTTATACTAATATTTCAGATACTCTGGTTCCAAAGCCTCTAGTCTTAACTGCTATGTATTATGATGTTCAAATTCATATATAAACTGTGTTTTTGTAATATGTAATCATACATGTTTTAACAAATGAAGGGCATGTATGAAAATTTCTAAAATATATTTTCTAAATTGCATTATAATTCTTCAAGGTTTTACTGAAAGTATATGGAGATACCGCTTGGAATAAACAACTACACTCATCTCATTGCCGCTAAATGTAAATGTGATTAACAGAGAGCTTTCTGTTCCGGCTAATAACAAGCAAATTAGAGAGTTATTATTGATATAGAATTAACAAAATAACTCATTATGTCTACATTTTTGAGGCTCAGCAGATAAGTAAACAGCAGGAGAGTTCAGTTTTGTCCTCCTTTATCAATACCAAGTGGAATTTAGAGTAACTGTGACACTGGAAACAGAATTGAATGGTAGGCAATCAATTTTAGGCTATTGGGAAGACAAAAGTTATTTCAAATAGATGGATAAATAACTATTGTTTACTTGATATGGTTTAGATATTTGTCCTTCCCAAATTGCATGTTGAAATGTAATCCCCAGTCCTGGAGGCGAGACTGGGTAGGAGCATTTGGGTCATGCTTACGAATCACTCATGGTTTGATGCTGTCCTCATGGTAGTGAGTGCATTCCCATGATATCTAGTTGTTTAAAAGTGCGATACCTCCTTCCCCTCTTGCTCCTATTCTTGCCTTGTGACATGCCTGCTCCTGCTTCTCTTTGCATCATAAGATAAAGCTCCTTGAGACCTCCCAAGAAGCTGATTAGATGTCAGCACCATGCTTCCTACACAGCTGGAAGAACTGTGAGCCAATTAAAACTCTTTTCTTTATAAATTACCCAGTCTGAGATTTTTTTTTATAGCAATGCAAGAACAGTCTGACAGAAAATTCATACTGAGGAGAGGCGCATTGCTATAAATATACCTGAAAATGTGGACAAGTATTTGGAAGTGGGTAACAGCCAGAGTTTGGAAGCCTTGGAAGAACATAGGAGAATAAGAAAATGTTTGGAATTTCTTAGAGACTGAATAAATGATTGCTACAAAAATGCTGATAGTGATGTGGTCAGTAGAGTCCAGGCTGCTGAGGTAACAGATAGAAATAAAAAGAATTATTGGGAATTGATGCAAAGGTCACTAACATTATTTGGTTGTTTCCTAACCCAAATCTCACCTCGAATTCCCACGTTGTGGGAAGGACTTGGTAGGAGGTGATTGAATCATGGGGGCAGGTCTTCCCCATACTGTTGTCATGATAGTGAATGAATCTCAGGAGATCTGATGGTTTTAAAATGGAAGCTTCCCTGAAAAAGCTCTCTTCTCTTGTCTGCTTCTGTGTGAGGCATGCCTTTCACTTTCCACCATGATGTGAGGCCTCCCTAGCCAGGTGGAACAGTAAGTCTGATAAACCTCCTTCTTTTGTATATTGCCTAGTCTTGGGTATATCTTTATCAGAAGCATGAAAATAGTCAAATACAATAAAATGTTACCAGGAGTTGAGTGCTGCTGAAAAGATACCTGAAAATGTGGAAGCAACTTTGGAACTGGGTAACAGGCAGATGTCGGAACAGTTTGTAGAGCTCAGAAAACAGGAAAATGTGAAGAACTGTGAGCCAATCAAACCTCTTTTCTTTATAAATTACCCACTTTGAGGTAATTTGGAAAGTTTGGAACTCCCTAGAGACTTGTTGAATGGCTTTGACCAAAATGCTGATAACAGTATGAACAATGAAATCCCGGCTGAGGTGGTCTCAGATGGAGATGAGGAACATGTTGGGAACTGGAGCAAAGGTGACTCTTGTTACGTTTTAGCAAAGAAACTGGTAACATTTTGCCCCTGCCCGAGAGATTTGTGGAAATTTAAACTTGAGAGAGATGATGTAAGGTATCTGGTAGGAGAAATTTCTAAGCAGCAAAGCATTTAAGATGTGACTTGGGTGCTGTTAAAGACATTCAGTTTTATAAGGAAAATGGAGCATAAAAGTTATAATAATTGCAGCCTGACAACGTGATGGAAAAGAAAATCCCATTTTCTGAGGAGAAATTCAAGCTGGCTGCAGAAATTTGCACAAGTAATAAGAAGCCAAATGCTAATCTCCAAAACAATGGGGAAAAACTCTCCAGGGCTTGTCTGGGGTCTTCATGGCAGTTGCTCCCATCACAGGCCTGGAAGCCTAGGAAGAAAAGATAGTTCCACAGGCTAGGCTCAGGGCCCCCCTGCTTTGTGCAGCCTAGGGACTTGGTACCCTGATTTCCAGTTGCTCCAGTCATGGCTTCATAAGCCCAACATAGACTTTGTGCTGTGGCTTCAGAGGGTGCAATCCCCCAACCTTGGCAGCTTCCACATGGTGTTGAGTCTGTGGGTGCACATTAACCAATAATTGAGGTTTAATAACTTCCACCTAGATTTCATAGGATATTTGGAACACCTGGATGCCAAGGCAGAAGTTTACTACAGTGGTGGGGTCTAATGGAGAACTTCTGCTAGGACAGTGCAGAAGGAAAATGTGAGATTGGAGCCCCCACCCAGAGTCCCTACTGGGGCACAGCCTTGTGGAGTTGTGAGAAGAGGGCCACTATCCTCCAGACCCCGAAATGGTAGATCCACCATCAGCTTGCACTGTATGCCTGGAAAGCCTCAGACACTCAACATCAGACCATGAAAGCTGTGAGAAGGTGGGCTATATCCTGCAAAGCAACAGGGGCACAACTGCCCAAGGCTATTAGAACCCACCTCCTACATCAGATGAGCTAGATGTGAGACAGAGTTAAAGGAGATTATTTTGGAGCTTTAAGATTTGACTGATCCACTGGATTTAGAACTTGCATGGCACCTGTAGCCCCTTTGTTTTGGTCAATTTCTCCAATTTGGAATGGCTTCATTTACCCAATGCCTGTAACCCTTTTTATCTAGGAAGTATCTAAGTTTTTTTGATTTTACAGGCTCCTAGGTGGAAGGGACTTGACCTGCCCTGGATGAGACTTTGGACTGTGGACTTTTGAGTTAATGCCAAAATGTATTAAGACTTTGGCAGACTGTTGGGAAGGCATGATTTACTTGGAAATGTGAGAACATTAGATTTGGGAGGGGTTGGGGTGGAGTGATATAATTTGGCTGTGCCCTACCCAAATCTCATCTTGAATTCTGATGTGTTATGGGAAGAACCTGGTGGGATGTGATTTAATCATGGGGGAGGTCTTGCCTGGGCTGTTCTTGTGATAGTGAATCAGTCTTCCAAGATCTGATGGATTTAAAAAGGGGAGTTTCCTTGCCCAAACTCTCTTCTTTAGTTTGCTGACATGTGAGACATGCCTTTTACTTTCTGCCATGATTGAGAGGCCTCCCCAGCCATGTTGAACTGTAAGTCTGATAAACCTCTTTATTTTCTAAGTTGCCCAGTCTCGGGTGTATCTTTATCAGTAGCATGAAAATAGACTAATAAAGTCACCTTGTTAGTTAGCAAATTACCTGACTGTCTCATGTTCATACCCTAGGGATCTGAGGAAGTTTAAACTTAAGAGTGATGTCTTAGGGTATCTGGTATAAGAAAACACTAAGCAGCACAGAATTCAAGATGTATCCTGGCTGTTGAGTCTGACCAGTAGATGCCACTGAATGATGGATGAAAGATGTACACTGACACAGGCTTGCCAGTCAGCGCGGCCAGGGAATCTCTGTCAGAGTCAGCAGCGGTCTGGAAATGTCCGTGATGCTCACATTTATTTAGTACAGATTAAATTGCAAAGGTCTCAAGTAAACACCATTAACATTGCCAACCACTCTAGTAGACAGCAGTCATGCACCCATAGATGATCAAAGGTCAGTCTTAGACCACAGGAGTAAACAAGCAATTTAGATAAACTCCTCTACATTCCCTTGCTACTTGCTTTTTTCTTTTTTTTCTTTTTTGCTATTAGCTCAAATTAAGAGGATTAGGCTGCCTTCAGCTATAACCTCCTCCTGAGGCTTTTGCAAAACCTTTGGGCTTTCCAAGAAAGTTTGCATCTCTCTATAATTTTTCCAAACACCCTGGCTGATCTGTACCTGGCTGCTTCTAACATCCTACTCTCAGATGCAGGAGTGAATAAATAACTTAAAATTGGAAGTTACATGAATATTAATATTGACCAAGGAGGCAGAGGGTGAAAGTTTGGAAAATTTTCAGCCTAGTCTTGTGTCAAAGAAAAGAGAAGCTTTTTTAGGAGAGGAGTTTAAGAAGGCTACAGAACAACCGCTTGTTAGAGAGATTTGCATGTGTAAAAGAGAGCAACTGCTTATAACCAAGACAATGGGAAAAAGTCTGGAAGGCATTTCAAAGATCTAAGAGGCAGTGCCTCCCATCACAGGTCTGGAGGCTTAGGATGACTGAATGGTTTGGGGAGCCAGGCCCAGGGACCCACTGCCCTGTTTAGCCTTAGTACACTACTCCCAACATCCTGGCTGCTCCAGTCACAACTCATAGGGGCCCCAGGACAGCTCAAGTCACTATTTCAGAGGACACAAGCTGTAAGCATTGATGGCTTCCATGTGGAGTGCAAGAATGAAGGAGGTTCGGCAGTCTCTGCCTCGATTTCTGAGACTTCAATTGCATCGGGTTCACCACCTGAAATGTTGATGACCACCTGTGGAGGTCTGTCCTGCAGACCCTGACTCAATGACAGATGAATGAATACACTCTCACACCTAGTACAGTGATTTAAGTAGGCTAGAAATGGTCGTCAACTGCTTTCAGAGGGCAATTGCAGCAAACCAATCACAACTCCCTATATCTCCTCACATTTATTCAGTATAGATTTAATAACAGACGTTCTAAGTCAACATGTTTGTGGATAATTAACATGGTTAAAAGAGTGGTTTTACGAATGAGAAAAGGTCTTGGTTTCAGGACCCAGAATAAACACCATTAATGGGTAATTCACCTTCAACCTCCCCTGAAAGGACCATCAGCACAAAGTTTACATGAGTAAACAGTTACAGTAGAGACAAAGGAAGGTGGGGTACACAGACTTAACTGGGGAAGCTTTTACTGTCCCTAAATCTTCACCCTATGACTTAATACTCTAACGTAAGAATGGGCTGCCTTCAGCCCATTCCATTAAAACCTTTCGGCCTTCCAAAAGGTTCAAGACTATAATACTAGAATTTTCCCTAACATTTCCTTAATATTTTGCCAGTCACCCTGAGTGAATCTCAACAATTTCAGAGAATATATGAGAATGCCAGGGTACTCATGCAGAAGCCTACTACTGGGGTGAAACTCTCACAGAGAACCTCTATTAGGGCAGTGCCAATGGGTTAGAGTTTCCACAGAGAAACTCTACTGGGGCATTGGATCCCTCATAGCTTAGTCCTGTCCTCAAGAAAGTGAGTGAGTTCTCATGAGATCTGGCTGATTAAAAGTGCATGGCACCTCTCCCCCGACTCTTGCTTTTTCCATGTGATGTAACTGTTCATGCTTCATCTTCAACAATGAATTAAAGCTCCTTGAGGCCTCCCAGAAGCCAAGGAGGTGCCAGTGCCATATTTCCCGTATAGCCTATAGAACAATTAGTCAATTAAACCTATTTTCTTTATACAGTCTCAAGTATTTCCTTATAGCAATGCAAGAACAACCTAACACATTATACTGGTAATTTTCAGTTTATCAAACAGGGTTTTTCTCTAATACTAATATCTATATCAGAAATGTGTCATAATCATCTAAATTGTATGCTAATAAAGTGAACTTTTATTTTTACTTTGAATTTGTTTTCATGCACTCATTATCAATAATTAGAAAAAGACATTGACAATAAATAGTTTGGGCACAGTATTAGAAGTCTAATCATTCAATGATTCTCAAAGATATTTAGAAGTCTGCTTCATTGTTACTGATATCACCAAAATTGTATTATTGTTGGCCAAATGTGGCTGAAATTCTAAAAAGAATATTACCATTGCTGAGCTTTTTAAAGAAATTAAAAGTGACATTTTGTTGGACTATCATAATACTCATAATAAAAAATACATTAGCTATATTCTATACATACATTGTTAATTATTTGATGGTAGTCATTAATATTTTATATAATGTTAACTATAGCTTTATTTACCAGTTTAATAAAGAACAACCCCTTTTACTGTACTATTAACTATAGTTTCAATAATTTTAGCTATGTTTTATTTACCATTTTTACATTTAAGTTACACTGAAGCAAAAGACTCACTGCATTTTTATTTTTATTTTTTTAATTTGTTTTTTTGAGACAGAGTCTCAAGTCATCACTCAGACTGGAGTGCAGTGGTGCAATCTTGGCTCACTGCAACATCTGCCTCCAAGGTTCAAGTGGTTCTGGCACCTCAGCCTCCCAAGTAGCAGAGATTACAGGCATGCACCACCATGCCCAGCTAATTTTTATATTTTTGGTAGAGACAGCATTTCACTATGTTGGCCAAGCTGGTCTTGAATTCCTGGCCTCAAATGATCCATCTGTCCTGGCCTTCAGAGTGCTGACATGACAGGCATGAGCCACCATGCTTGGCTACATTTTTTTTTTTTTGTGAGTTTGATACCTGTTTTACAGGGATAATACCACTTCAGCTGAAGAGTTACTTATTACAGAACAAATGATTGCACCTTTTCAAAACTTAAAGAAATTTGTAGTCAACTTTTGAGGGAAGGACAGCATGATATTATGTAATAAAATTTGTAGTTGCATTGATTTGTTTACTTCTATTTCATTGAATAAACTGCATGTTGTTTTGATGCCAAACAAATAAAACTTAAGATCCTATATTTAATTTCAAATAGAATGCATTGTGTGAGTTCATCGTAAACCTGAAATTTATAAATCATAACTCCTATGTTTTTAACAAAATTTATTTACTGATGTTAGAAAGACAGAATTGTACACAATATTTTGTGAAAATTGGCCCAATATTTTATTTCTAAATTTGAATAAAGCAATCTTCTGGAGATGCTATGCAAACATAATGACTAGTGCTACATTTTTTAACATAGTTTGTAATTTTGAACTAGCTCATAGGCTGAGGTTTAAATGAAAATTATCAGAGAATATATTAAGTATATAATCATTATTGAGATCTAAGTTCTTTTTGCTTGGATGTCATCAGCATTCAAAATTAGTGAATATGTCATTTATGAGTGCAAGGTGTATTTTTCTTAAACCACTACGGACTTTTGTGTGTTTTGTAGGTTGATATGATACATATGACTAACTATTCAAATGGATTTTTCTCCAGAACACTTGCATCACATATCCATTCATTTCTCTTTACCAGGTTTTCTGTGTACAAAGTTTAGTTTGTGAGAAGTTTTTGCCTATAGACATAGGATTAAGGAAGTTTACAACTTGATGGCAATTGCATGCTTGCTAAATTAGTTGCATAATCGTTTTGCACAGGAAATTGTATGTGCAAATACCTTGATTAGATTAACATTCTTCTGGCTAAGTTCTCAAAATGTATCATTGAAAAAAGACATTTACATTTAAATGTACTCCTGCTACAGCTACAAGTCAGATCCCAATTTAGCCTTGTCAACAATAATTAAGTTTACACATACAAAAGACTGGTCTGATGGAATGACAATCAAGTATGATGTATATGACTTTGAATTTGATGTAGTTAATGCTTTTTGAATAGGCAGATAATTGTAAGTTACAGATTGAAGGCTTAGGAACTTGAATGCTGTTATATAAAAAGTCCTAAATTGAGTTTCTCAAGTTTGTAATGAAAAGCTGCATTTGATTAGTATGTGAATAAAGTGAAAAAGTTGAAGAGTGAAAGAAAATGAAAAATGATGTGGGATTGAAGAGGGTATTGTGAACAGTATGTGATAGGGTTTCAAATTAATACTTGGTGGTTTATTTAATGTTTGTAAATTATTATAAATTATCTCAAAATTTATATGATTTTGGATTCATATATCAGCAAACCTAAAGACCTAAAATTGTTATTCATAAAATTAATGCATACTTATAAAAAGCATATTTAATAGTGGACTTTGGTCTATATGTTGCACACAAAAGAATATGAAAATAAACTACTATATGTAAATAAAAGTCTTTTCTAAAAGTTCAAAAACAGATCGTTAAAGTGACTAACCATTTAACACAAGTGGCTTTCTCAAATTTTTAGGCAAAATATGTATCAAATTTTTAGCCTACTTTACATAGAAAAAAGAAATAAATATTGAAGAAAGAAATACAAATGATGCCAAAACAGATACTACTGAAAGAATTTTTGAGATTCGGGTTATTTTAAGTCTGTTTGGACTGCATTAACCAAATACATACATGGATTGATTTATAAATGGTATAACTTATTTCTCATGGTTCTAGAGACAGGGAAGTTCAAGATTAAGTTGCAGAAAGATTCAGAATGTGATAAGAACTCACATTCTCCAGAGGACTTTATTTTCACTGTATTCTTACATTGTAGAAGGGGCAAAATCCCTCTGAGTATCTTTCATAAGGGTGCTAATCCCATGTGTGAAGGCTACACCCTAATGACTTTGTTTATCTGCAAAAGGCCCCTTCTCCCTATACCAACATCTTGGGGGTCAGGATTTCAACATATGGATGTAGGCAGTCAGTAATGTAAATGTCCAAACCATAACTGGATAAGTTCTTAGAATACATTTTAGAAAATTGGATGTACTTTATTCCCCATCCTCCTGCTTAGATTTTATACAAGTTTGTCGGTTACCATTAGGTTTGTTTTTGAATCATGTACTTATGTTTCAGTGATTTGAGATATACCAGAGGAAATGAGACTGAGTTGGGAAGAACTGATAACTGTGGCAAAGCTAAGAAAGCATTCAGGCTTAAAATAACTTTTTTCTGTATGATGACTAAAGTTATCCAAGTCAAGGTTCAGGGAACTCAGCTAAAGTAATCACTTGGGATGTTAAATTAGTTTAGTGATTTATAGCAAAAAATATAATATCAAAGATAAGATTATTAGTGAAATATTTTTAGCTCTTTATATAGTGTTCCATATAGAGTAAGTGTGTAATTATGTGAACTATATTTGGAAACTGACTTCAATCTTGTGTTAAAAGTATAAACAAAGATGAAATGTATATATCACCTTTTATGATTGGTATGCAAATCTTCCTTTAGCCTCAGCATTTCATGAATAATTCATTTTGATATTTGGCTATAAGAGTGTTCCTGTGATCACAGTTATTTTAGGTGACTATTCTTATTGCCTTCGTAGTTCTATCTTTTATGTGACTTTAAAATTTTTACTTTAAAAGCTTTTGTGTTACTTTTTGGTACATACAATGCTTAAAAATATATATAATTATAATGCAGGGTAGAACTATTTTTCTTTCCATCATACTTTTCAAATTTAAGAAAAATGATTTCAACCTATATGTTTACTGAATAAAACTACAAATTAAGATTAAGAAAATAAAAGAATAAACATAGAAAGTCTACATAAATGAAAAAATTTAGTGTATTTGTGCAATATACCCTAAAGATTCAGAAAACAAAATAGAAAAAGTATAAAATTAGTTTAGAAAATAAAGGTGCCAACCCTGATAATATGGTTTGGCTGTGTCCCCACCCAAATCTCATCCTGAAGTGTAGTTTCCATAATCGTGGCATGTCCTGGGAGGGGCCTGGTGGGAGGTAATTGAATCATGGGGGTGGTTTCCTCCATACTACTTTTGAGATAGTAAGTTCTCACAAGATTTGATGGTTTTATAAGGTACTTCATCCTTCACTCGGCTCTCATTCTCTCTCCTGCCACCCTGTGAAGAGGTGCCTTTCACCATGATTGTAAGTTTCCTGAGGCTTCCACAGCCATGCAGAACTGTCAGTTAATTAAACCTCTCTTCTTTATAAACTACTTAGTCTGGGATATTTCTTGATAACAGTGTGTGAGTGAACTAATACAGTAAATTGATACTGTAGAGAATGGGGTGCTGCTGTAAAAATGCCTGAAAATATGGAAGAGAGTTTGTAACTGGGGAACAGGCAGAAGTTGGAGCAGTTTGGAGGGCTCAGAAGAAGATAGGAAAATGTGGGAAAGTTTGAAACTTTCTAGAGACTTGGAGGGCTTCAAAAACAGAAAGATGTGGAAAATCCTGGAACATCTTAGAGACTTGTTGAATGACTTTGACCATGATGCTGATAATGATAGGTACAATAGAGTTCAGGCTGTGGAGGTCTCAGATAAAGATGTGGAAATTGTTGGGAAATGAAATAAAGATCACTCTTGCTATGCAAAGAAACTGGCAGCATTTTGCCCCTGCATTAGTGATCTGTGGAACTTTGAACTAGAGAGATATAATTTAGGGTATCTGGGGGAAGAAATTTCTCAGTGGCAAAGCATTCAAGAGGAAGCAGAGCAAGAGTCTGAAATATTTTCAGCTTGAAGATACAGTAGAAAAGAAAAACCCATTTTCTGGAGAGAAATTCAAGCCAGCTGCAGAAATTTGCATAAGTAACAAGAGCCAAATAAATGCTAATCTCCAAGACAATGGGAAAAATGTCTCCAGGGCATGTCAGAGACCTTCAAGGAAGCCCCTCTCATCTCAGGCCTGGAGGCCTAGGAGTAAAAAGTGATTTCCTGAGCTGGCTTCAAGGCTACATTGCTGTGTACAGCCTCTGAGCTTGGTGCCCTGCTACTCAGTCAGTCCAGCCACAACTGTGACTAAAAGGGGCTAAGGTACAGCTTGGGCCTTGGCTTCAGAAGGCGCAAGCCCCAAGCCTTAGCAGCTTCCATGTGATGTTGAGACTGCAGGTGCACAGAAGTTAAGAATTGAGGTTTGGAAATCTCCACCTAGATTTCAGAGCATGTGTGGAAATATCTGGATGCCCAAGTACAAGTTTGCCAACGGGTGAAGCCCTCATAGAGAGCCTCTGTTAGGGTGGAGTGGAAGGGAAATGAGGGATTGGAGCCCCTACACAGTGTCCTCACTGAGGCACTGCCTAGTGGAGCTGTGAGAAGAGGGCTACCATCCTCTAGGCCCCAGAATGGTAGATTCATGGACAGTTTACACTGTGCACCTGAAAAAGCCTCAGACACTCAAGGCCAACCCTTGAAGGCAGCCAGGAGGGAGACTGTATCAGGCAAAACCACAGAGGCAGAGTGTCTAAGGTCTTGAGATTCCACCTTTTGCATAAATGTGACCCTGATTTGAGACACAGAATCAAAGAGATCATTTTGAAACTTTAAGATTTGACTGCCCTCCTGGATTTTGGACTTGCATGGGATCTGTGAGCCCTTTGTTTTGGCCAATTTCTCCTATTTGGAGCAGGTTTATTTGCCCAATGCCTGTACTCCCATTGCATCTAGGAAGTAACTAACTTGCTTTTGATTTTTGTAGGCTCATAAGCAGAAGGAACTTGCCTTGTCTTAGATGAGATCTTGGAATTGGACTTTTGGGTTAATGCAGGAATGAGTTGAGACTTTTGGGGACTGTTCAGAAGGCACGTTTGTGTTTTGAAATGTGAGTACATGAGATTAGGGAGGGGCCAGGGACAGAATGATATGGTTTGGCTGTGTTCCCACCCAAATCTCATCTTGAATTGTGGTTTCCATAATCCTCACATGTCATGGAAGTGGCTCCGTGGGAGATAATTGGATCATGATGGTGATTTCCCTCAAGCTATTATTGTGAGAGTAAATAAGTTGTCATGAGATGTGATGGTTTTATTAGTGGCTTCCCTCTTCACTTGGTTCTCATTCTCTTTCCTGACACCCTATGAAGAAGTGCTTTCTGCCATAATTGCAAGTTTCTTGAGGCTTCTCCAGATATGGAGAACTATGAGTCAATTAAATCTCTTTTCTTTATAAGTTACCCAGTCTTGAGTATTTCTTCATAGCAGAGTGAGAACAGGCTAACATAGTAAATGAGAGCTGTTGAGTAGGTTTCATTGAAAGAAGCCCAGCAGAATTGGAAGTGTGGTGTCCATGGTGAACAGTAGAATGGAAACTTTGGAAGTGGACCTCTGGCAAGAAGGAGCATTCCTAGATAACAAAGGATGATTAAGAAAGTATAACATTTGAAAGCCTATTAATAGCAAATAGGAAAATGTTCAGACTTACACATTTTAGAAACTAAAATTTGAGTGTCATGGGAGTAAATGTTCATTTCTAAGCAAAACTAAGAGAGGATGAGAGCAAAAGAAAAATAAATAGAGAAAAAGTAAAAATGTAATAAAGAAAATAATGTATATTGTGTGAATACAGTACATGGTGATGCCTTGAGAAAATGCAGCCAGGAAATAAAGCCCTCCCAGAATAAAAAAATAAAACCGGAGAGGAAAATAAGCAGGATATAATGTAAATGAAGGGTGAAGAATAGTTACCTGAGTACATGAATATATATTTTTCAAGCAAAAATATGATAATCATAATATATAATTGAAGTGATATTTCCTGAGAAAAATGAAAACCAATGAATGCAATTTTAAAATCTTAAGTATTGTCAGAAGAAAAAGTTTTCCTTTTTTCTGTTGTTCCAGAATCAAATCAAATAAATCCTAAAATAAAAATTTTAAAATAACTAAAATATTAAATATTTCTGTAAAATCTATACTGTAAAACTCAGCAAATATATTCAAGAAGATTACTTTATTTTGATTACCACCTATAACACTAATTTTCTGAACATGATAGGAGTGTAAAATAACTTAATTCAGAAAGAACTGCATACAGGCATTTGGTATTAAATGTGAAACTCAATCTTTAAACCTAGGATATGTTAATATACCAACATAGGTACTACATTTATTCATTAAATTATTAAATAGTAACATGATGCATGCAAATCGGCATATTCATGTCATACTGGTGAGCTTATAAATTGAGACATTAATTGTGAGTAATTATCAATATAGTATAAAGTTAAAACATTATAATTATTATTTTATTATAAAAAAAGAGAAAGTTGAAACAAACTAGATTTTAGGATGTATATTATCCAATTGTTCAAAAAATAATGGGAATAACAATAGAGATGAATATTTTATAAGCTGTTAAAATTCTAAAATGTTTTTGCTTTGAATTGAAATGTGTTCCCAAAAAATTCTCATGTTGAGGTCCTAACCACAGTGTGATGGTATTTAAACATGTGCACTTTTGGAGGTCATGAAATATTAGTGCCCTTATAAGAAGATACACAGAGAACCTGCTCTCTTTCCTCCTACCATGTGAGAATGCAGCAAGAAGGTGGACCTCTATAATTAGAAAAACAACATTAACAAAAAAATGAATTGGGGCCCAGTACAATGACTTGTGCCTATAATCCCAGCACTTTGGCCGGCCTAGGCAAGGGAATTGCTTGTGGTCAGGAGTTCGAGAGGAGCCTGGGCAACAAAGTGAGATCCTGTCTCTACAAAAAAATTTAAAAACTAAAAAAAAATTAGCTGGGTATGGTGGTAAATACCTGTAGTCCTAACTACTTGTGAGGCTGAGGCATGAGGATGGTCTGAGTTCAAGGTTACAGTGAGCTGTGATTCTGCCACTGTCTAGCCTGGGTGAGAGAGTGACCACTCTATCTCTAAAATAATAAATAAATTGGCTACCACCTTGATCTTGGATTTCTCAACCAACAGAACTGTGGGGAAATAAATTTCTCTTGCTCAATCCACTCAGTGTATGGCATTTTGTTATGGCAGCCTGAGTTTACTTAGACAATTTTTTGGTGAAATAGTCTACTAATACATATATGCATTAATATACTATGCGTTATGCCTCATATTTTCTTCTATAGACTAACTTCTCCTTCCCTTTATTATACCAGGAAGAGACAGTATATTAAAGCTAAAATATACTGTGACTTTGAGAAAAACACAGGCTACTAATGACACTCTCCATTTGCTGAAAATGACTTCATTTCTAATGTATCATCTTTAAAGAAAAATTAAAAACTTTGTCTTTTTCAAACTACATTTGACACCATAATAAAAATAAAGGTATTTTATTATTTTTATTAACCTATAATTGATAACCTGCTAGTCATATTATTTTATGTAGTAAAGTCAATAAATGAATGTTAATATATACTGAGGATTTAGAGTTTCCTATTATTATATCATTATAATTTCCTGATCATTAAATAGTCTGACTAAATAATCATATTTGGTAATCTATCTTGTTTAAGTTAGTATTATATACTGATAATCTTGTGCACAGCTCTGATAAGTTTTTTGGATTTATTTATAAATGTAAAAATCAAATGTTCTAATGTTCCAAATCAAAGAAGAATGATTTAATAACATATATTATATAATATTAAAAGAGCATTAGCTCTTTAGTTGGTTTTTACATGAATGACAAAATCTAGTCTTTTTCAATAAATATAATGTTGTGTATTGACTTCAGCTAGTTTTGAAACAATCTGTTACTGACTAGGAATAATACTAATCAAGTGATGTCAAAAGTTATAAATCTCTGTAGTGATCTTAAATGTGTTAGTAAAGATGCATTTAAAACAAAAACCTACAATGAAAGTTTCAAATGATAATAGTTTGTGGGTTTTGGCCTATAATGTTTTTACTTATCTTTAAACTGTCTCGTAGTTTCTACAGTTTTGACAGGCAAACCACATCAATATTAGTTTTTGGAATAGATGTCTAAAATAGTTATTAAATCAGTATGATTAATATTCTTGATTCTTAAACTTCTAAATTAAATACTGTCTCAACCACTTTTAGATCTTTCTTTGGGGCCTGATATATTCAGCTTGAATTGAGGGAAAGTGTGTATTTAATATGCAAGATATTTAATATCTAGCAAGAATAGACTATTATTAGAAGTTAAAATTAGAATGTTTCTTAGATATTAAATTTATTGAAAATTGAACTCAGGAACATCCTTTCCAGGGATGTAAAGGGAAAAAAAAAACTTTATGTCATGAGGCACCATCATAATGGAAGTTCAGCTTAAAGACCGAATGAACATTCAGACAGCTTCTCTAATTGTAACCTACTCTTCAAGATATTAGAATCTATACAGTGGGGGTGTTTTGAAATTTGAACTGAAAATATTTATGAATTTCCAGTTTCCAGTTCTGCATGCAAGGAGCTTGAAAGTCACCATACCACATTAAGAACCAATAAAAATGTAAATAAAATGAAAACTTAGCAACTCTTCTTAGATCCCTAAGAGAAGTGAGGTCACAGGGAAAACCAATATCTTCAAAACATAGACAGAATGTTAATCACAGAGAAATACACAATAATGGAGCAGACACCCTCATGGGAACAAGTATGGGGCATAAGAATCTGAACTCCAATTGATGAATTGCTGTAGGCTAGGTGTGGACTAGTCTGAGAGTTAAAAACACCAGGGTGACCCAGACAAAGAGGGATCCTCATGCTTTTGTCAGTATTACCTCCAGTATTACACTGGATTCTCACATTAAATATCAGAGAAATAGACCTTCATGCTTCTGGTAGAGGGAGGGGGAAAATGGAACCATTTTGAAATATGTCGCAGTACTTTATTCTTAACAAGGTCTGCCCTCAGGGAACACTAGTAAACCAGAGCTTAACATGCTGAGGTTTTATCAGAGCCCAAGGCAGGGGAACAACCAACTCCATATAGCACTAGCCCTCCACTTGGAAGAAGAAGAACACCCAACTCGAGCTCACTCTAGCCATCCCATCCCACATAACGGAAGGGGGAAAACTGAGAAACACTTAAGACGTACAAAATCTAAAGGCCTAGGCTTACTGAAATCTGAAACTGAATGATAGGAATGTAGATTATTCCCCATTTTACAATCAAAGGCCTATTTATAGTAGTTCCTTTTGTCTACTACCTTATAACTAGCAATCAAGAAAAAATTACAGGGCACACTGAAAGCCAAAAACACAGCTTAAAAGGAAAGAACACACCTATAATTCAAACTTTTGTGTTTCTTCCCAAATTTGTATGTTGAAACCTAATCTCCAAAGTGAGGATGTTAGAAGGAGGGGCATTTATGAGGGGATGAAGGCTTTGCCTTCAAGAATCAGATGAGTGCTTTAACAAAAGAAGCCTGAGAGAGATTCCTCAAGTCTTCTA
This sequence comes from Aotus nancymaae, assembly GCF_030222135.1. Classification (NCBI taxonomy): domain Eukaryota; kingdom Metazoa; phylum Chordata; class Mammalia; order Primates; family Aotidae; genus Aotus; species Aotus nancymaae. The sequence continues at coordinate 4,014,266 of NW_026988435.1, forward strand.
CTATGTGAGGACACAGCAAGAAGATATCGCCAAAGAATCAGAAAGCTGTTCCTAACCAGACACTGAGTCTTCCAGTTTCTATATCTTGGACTTCCCAGCCTTCAAAACTATGATAAATAAATTTGTGTTGTTTATAAGTTACATACATTATAATCTGTTATTATAGCATCCTAAGCAGACTAAAACAGCAAGTCTTAGATTTGGCAGGGATATTGGAATTATAAGACAGGGAATTTAACATAACTATTTTTAATACTTAAGGACTTTAATGAATAACTCAACAACATGCAAGAACAAATAAGCACTGTAAGCAGAAAGATGGAAATCTTAAGAAAGAAGCAAAAGGAAATGCTAGGGATCAATAATGCTGTAATATAAACAAAAAATGCCTTTTGTTATGGTTTGAATAATTTCCTCCTCCAAAATTTATGTTAAAATTTAATTGAGATTGTAACAATATTAAGAAAGGGGACTTTTAAGAGATTGGTCAAAGAAGACTCTCTCTTTATGGATAGGATCAATGCCAGCATAAAAGGGCAAATTAGGCCTCCTTTTTCCTCTTTTCCTTCTGACTTATGCCATGTATGAGACAATAAGAAGATCCTTGCCAGAGGCAGCACTTTGATCTTGGACTTCTCAGCCTCCAGAACTCTGAGACAATCTTCTGTTTATTATAAAGTAACCACTGAGGACGAGCACGGTGGCTCATGCCTGCAATCCCAGCACTCTGGGAGGCCCAGGCAGTTGGATCATTTGAGGTCAGGAGTTTGAGACCAGCCTGACCAAAATGGTAAAACCCCATCTCTACTAAAATACAAAAATTAGCCTGGTGTGGTGGCAGGTGCCTGTAATCTCAGCTACTTGGGAGGCTGAGGCAGGAGAATTGCTTGAACCCAGGAGGTTGCAGTGAGCCAGGATCATACCACTGCATTCCAGCCTGGGTGACAGAGCAAGACTCCCTCTCAAATAAATAAATAACTAGTCAGAGATATTTGGTTATAATAGTAAAAAAGCACTAAGATAACTTTGATGAGCTCATTAGGAGATTGATGTGGCTGAGGAAAGAATTTCTGAGCTTCAGGATATATTACTAGAAAGTTTCAAAACAGAACTGCAAAGAGAACACAGATTAAAAAAGAAACAGATTAAAATATCCAAGAACCTGGGACAACTACAAAGGTGAAAATTGTTTGAAATAGGAATACCAGAAGGAAAAGAAAGAAAGAAACAGAAGAAATATCTGAGACAATAACTGAAAGTTTCTTCAAATTAACATCAGACATGAAAAGACAGATACAAGAAGCTCAGAGGATACCAAGCAGGATAAATATAAAATTAAGTTTAAAGAAACTTACACCTGGCATATTCTGAAACTACCGATTGAAGATAATCTTAAAGCAGGTAGGAGTGAGAGATGGTGGTAGATAAGAACAGAGCAGCAAAGATGAGAATTCCATTCAATTTATTCTTAGAAATCATGCACTCAAGAAGAGAATAGAGTGAAATATTTAAACTGCTGAGAGAAACAAGGAAAACTACCAACCTAGAATTCTGTACCCTGTGAAACTATTTTTCATATGTGGAGGATAAATAAAACTTTTTCAGACAAACATTTAGAAAAGTTGTTGTCAGGAGATCTACCCTTCAAGGAATGTTAAAAATAATTTCTTATAAAGAAGGAAAATCGTCATGTGTGAATTTGATCCTGGCATTTTGATGCTAGCTGATTGTTTTGACCCTTAGTTGATGCAGTTTCTTCATTATGTCCATGTTCTTTACAATTTGGTATGTTTTCGCAGTGGCTGCTACTAGTTGTTCCTTGACATGTTTAGTGCTTCCTTCAGGAGCTCTTGTAGGGCAGGCCTGGTGCTGATGAAATCTCTCAGCAACTGCTTGTTCATAAAGGATATTATTTCTCCTTCACTTATGAAGCTTAGTTTGGCTGGATATGGAATTCTGGGTTGAATAATTTTTCTTTAAGGATATTGAATATTGGCCCCCACTCTCTTCTGGCTTGTAGAGTTTCTGCTGAGAGATCTTCTGTGAGTCTGATGGGCTTCCCTTTGTGCATAACCCAACCTTTCTCTCTGGCTGCCCTTAGCATTTTTTCCTTCATTTCAACCCTGGTGAATCTAAAGATTATGTGCTTTGGGATTGCTCTTATTGAGGAATACCTTTGTGGTGTTCTCTGTATTTCGTGAATTTGAATGTTAGCCTGCCTTGCTAGGTTGGAAAAGTTTTTCTGGATAATATCCCGAAGAGTGTTTTCCAAAACTTGTTTTCATTCTCCTCATCACATTCAGGTACACTGATCAAACATAGATTAGGTCTTATCACATAATCCCATATATCATGGAGGTTTTGTTCATTTCTTTTCACTCTTTTTTTCTCTATCCTTGCCTTCTCATTTAATTTCATTGAGTTGATTTTTGATCTCTGATATCCTTTCTTCTGCTTGGTTGATTTGGCTATTGAATCTTGTGTATGCTTCATGTAGTTCTCCTGCTGTATTTTTCAGCTCCATCAAGTTGTTTATGTTCTTCCCTAACCTGGTTATTCTGGTTGGCATTTCCTCTAACCTTTTTTCAAGGTTCTTAGTTTCTTTGCATTGGGTTAGAACATGCTCCTTTAGCTATGAGAAGTTTGTTATTACCCATCTTCTGAAGCCTGCTTTTGTCAATTCGTCAAACTCATTCCCATCCAGTTTTGTTCCCTTGCTGGTGAGGAGTTGTGATCCCTTGGAAGAGAAGAGGTGTTCTGGCTTTTGGCAATTTCAGCATTTTTGCACTGGTTTCTTCCCATTTTCATTCATTTATCTACCTTTGGTCTTTGAAATTGGTGACTTTTGGGTGGTGTCTCTGAGTGGATGTCCTTTCTGTTTATGTTGAAGCTATTTCTTTCTGTTTTTTTTTTTTTTTTTTTTTTTTTTGTATTTGTTCTAACAGTCAGACCCTTCTGCTATAGGTCTTCTGGAGGTCCACTCCAGATCCTGCTTGCCTGGGAATCACCTGTGGGGGGGGGGGTGGCGGTGCTTTAAAAATAGCAAAGATGGCTGCCTGTTACTTCCTTACATCTTATGCCAAATTAACTTGAGATAGATTAAAGATTCAAACATGAGACCTAACACCATAAAAACCCTAGAAGAAAACCTAGGCAATACCATTCAGTACATAGCCATAGGTGAAGACTTCATGACTAAACCACTAAAGGCAATGGAAACAAAAGCCAAAATAGAAAAATGGGATCTAATTAAACTTAAGAGCCTCTGCACAGGAAAAGAAACAATTATTAGAGTGAATTGGTAACTAACAGAATGGGAAAAAATTTTTGCAAGCTACCCATCTGAAAAAGGGCTAATATTCAGAATCTACAGAGAACTGAAACAAATTTACAAGAAAAACAAAACAACCCCATTAAAAAGGGGATGAAGGATATGAACAGACACTTTCCAAAAAAAGAAATGTATATAGCCAACAAACATATGAAAAAAAGCTCATCATCACTGGTCTTTAGAGAAATGCAAATCAAAATCACATTGAGATACCATCTCATGCCAGTTAGAATAGTGATCATTAAAAAATCTGGAGACAACAGATATTGGAGAGGATGTGGAGAAAGAGGAACGCTTTTACAGTGTTGGTAGGGGTGTAAATTAGTTCTACCATTGTGGAAGACAATGTGGCAATTCCTCAAGGATCTAGAAATAGAAATTCCATTTGACCCAGCAATCTCATTACTGTGTATATACCCAAAATATTATAAATGGTTCTATTATAAAGACGCATGCACACATATGTTCATTGCGGCACTGTTTACAATAGCAAAGACTTGGAACCAACCCAATGCCCATCAATGATAGACTAGATGAAGAAAATGTGGCACTTATACACCATGGAATACTATGCAATCATAAAAAAGGATAAGTTTATATCCTTTGCAGGGACATGGATGAACCTGGACATCATTCTCAGCAAACTGACACAAGGACAGAAAACCAAACACCACATGTTCTCACTCATAAGTGGGTGTTGAACAATGAGAACACATGGACACAGGGAGGAGAACATCACACACTGGAGCCTGTTGGGGAGTGAGGTGGATAGGGGAGGGACAGGAGGGGATGGGGAAATTGGGGGGGGATAACATTAGGAGAAATATCTAATGTAGATGATGAGGGGATGGATGCAGCAAACCACCATGGCATGTGTAAACCTATGTACCAATCCTGCAGGATTTGCACATGTACCGCAGAACTTAAAGTATAATAAAAAAAAGAAGGAAGATAACATAGGTTAGAAACTCAGATTGTAATAAAGAAAAATATTAAGAGGAATAAGTGAATGTAAAATAAAAGTTTTTTTATTCTTAATTGTCTAATAAGCAAAAATTTGTTCAAAATAATTATATCCACAATGTATTTAGTTACACATGCTTATGCATATATTATATGTATGCTTGAATAGAAGTGAAATAAATGACAGCAATGATACAAGACATGAAAGGAAAAACTTAGGATTGTTATTATGGTATATACATAGCACTTATGAAACAGTGTGGTGTTATATAAAAGTAGAATTGGATTAGTTGGAAAAATTGCAACTCTAGGGTGACACCACACACACACACACACACACACACACACATTGTATCAAACACTGTGGGTTTCAGTAAAACTAGTACTTTAGAGAAAAATTTATAGCATTGAATGCATATATTAAAAAAGAGGAACTATCTAAATCAATCATCTAAGCTTCCACCTAGGAAAATGCAAAACACAAAAAAATTAAATTCAAAGTAAGCAGAAGTCAAGAAATAATAATTTTAAAAACAGAGAAGAAGCCAGTAATATTGGAAATAGGGATTCAATAGAGAAATATCACAGAAACTAAAAGCTGATTATCAAAAAACATAAATGAAATCAGTAATTCTCTAGGCAGGCTAAGATAAGAAAGAGGACACCATTTCTAATATCAAAAATAAAAGAGGGACATCACTACAGATCTTATGAATATTAAAAGGATATTCAAGAAATACTATAAACAACTTTTCTGCACACAAATTTGATAATGTTGATAAAATAGAGCAATAAGAGATACAAGCCGCAAAATCTAATGCAAAAAAATTTGACATTCATAATAGCCCTATATCTATTAAAGATATTGAATCAATAACCTTCCAAAAGAGAAAGCACAGATTCCAGGTAAGTTCAATGGTGAATTCTAACAAACAAGGAAGAAATTTACCAATTCTTTATAACCTATTTTAGAAGATAAAAAGAGAGAGAATACTTCTTAACTCATTCTAAGAGGTCAGCATCACCCAAATACCAAAACCAGACAAAGAAATTACAAGAAAATAAAACTACAGATTAATGTCTCTCATGAACCTAAATGCAAAAATCAAAATACTGGCACATCAAATCCAAAGATGTATAAAAAGAATTATATGCCATTACCAAGTGAAATTTTTTTCCGGGTTTGCAAGACTGGTTCAACATTCAAAAACTGATTAATTCATCACATGAAAAAGTAAAATATGAAAATAATACAATCATATTAGTAGATTCAGAAAAAAGCATTTGCCACAATCCACCATCTACTCATTATAAAAACTCTTAGAAAATTAGGACTAGAAGAGAATTTCCTTAACTTCATAAAAGTATCTCCAAAATAATCTATAGTTAACAGGATATTCAACTGTGAGATATTAGGGCTCTTTCAATAAGCTCATGAACAAGGTAAGTATGTTCCCTATCACAACTGCTTTTCAACATTGTAAAAGAAGATATTGATGCAGCCAACAAACATATGAAAAAAAAAGCACATTATCACTGGTCAGTAGAGAAATGCAAATCAAAACCACATCGAGATACCATCTCATACCAGTTAGAATGGCGATCATTAAAAAAATATGGAAACAACAGATTCTGGAGAGGATGTGAAGAAATAGGAACGCTTTTACACTGTTGGTAGGAGCGTAGATTAGTTCAACCATTGTGGAAGACAGTGTGGTGATTACTTAAGGATCTAGAAATAGGAATACCATTTGACCCAGTAATCCCTTTGCTGAGTATATACCCAAAAGATTATAAATCATTCTATTATAAAGGCATTATGTTCATTGTGGCACTGTTTATAATAGTAAAGACTTGGAACCAACTGAAATGCCCATCAAAGATAGACTGGATAAAGAAAATGTGGCACATATACCCCATGGAATACTATGCAACCATAAAAAAGGATGAGTTTATATCCTTTTCAGGGACATGGATGAACCTGGAAACCATCATTCTCAGCGAACTGACACAAGAACAGGAAACCAAACACTGCATGTTCTCACTCACAAGTGGATGTTGAACAATGAGAACACATGGACACATGGAGGGAAACATCACACACCTGGGCCTGTCAAGGGGTGGGATGGCTGGGGGAGGGATAGCAGGGGATGGGAGTATTGGGAAGGGCCAACATTAAGAGAAATACCTAATGTAGATGATGAGGGGATGGATGCAGCAAACCACCATAGCATGTGTAAACCTATGCAACAATCCTGTATGATCTTCACATGTACCCCAGAACTTAAAGTATAATAAAAAAAGAAGTTCTAGCTAATAAAATAATATGAAAAATAAAATAGCCGGACGCGGTGGCTCACGCCTGTAATCCCAGCACTTTGGGAGGCCGAGGCGGGTGGATCACGAGGTCAAGAGATCGAGACCATCCTGGTCAACATGGTGAAACCCCGTCTCTACTAAAAATACAAAAAATTAGCTGGGCATGGTGGCGCGTGTCTGTAATCCCAGCTACTCAGGAGGCTGAGGCAGGAGAATTGCCTGAACCCAGGAGGCGGAGGTTGCGGTGAGCCGAGATCGTGCCATTGCACTCCAGCCTGGGTAACAAGAGCAAAACTCCATCTCAAAAAAAAAAAAAAAAAAAAAGAAAAAGAAAGAAAAATAAAATAAAAGATGTACAGTTTTTGGAAGAAAGAAGTAAAACTATCTTTGTTTGCAGATGACAGGATCATCTATATGGAAATCCCAAAGAATTGACAAAAATGACTTAAACTAATAAGAGATTATAGCAATGTTAAATGATACAAGTTTAATATACAGAAAACTGCTTTTCTGTAAACAATGTACATGAGGAATGTGAAATTAAAAGCACACTGCCATTTACATTAGCACACCAAAAAATGAGATAGTTAGGGGTAACTCTAACAAAATATGTAGAAGATTCATATGAAGAAAAGTACAAAACTCTGATGAAACAAATTTAAAAAATAAATAGAAATATAGCTCATGATTATACATAGTAAAACTCAATATTATCAAGATGTCATTTCTTCCCAACTTGATCTATAAATGCAATACAATTCCAAATAAAATGCCAGCAAATTATTTTATAAATATTTGACAAATTTATTTCTAAGTTTATATGTAGAGGCATAAGACTCAGAAGAGCTAACATAATACTGAAGGGGAAGAACAAAATTGGAGGGCTGATACTACCTGACTTCATCAAGACTCACTATAAAATTACAATAATTAAGATAGTGTGGTAATGGGGAAAAAGAGAAATTGATCAATTTAACGTAATAAAGATCCCAGATATATACCGGCATAAATATAGTCAAATAATACTTGAGAAAGGAGGAATGACAATTTACTGCAGCAAAGAGTCTTTTTAACAAATGATACTGGAACACTTGGATTTCCACATGCAAAAAAATGAATCTAGACACATACCTTACACACTTTACAAAAAATAACTCAAAATGTATCACAGACTTAATGTGAAATGCAAAACTATAAAACTCCTAGAGGATGAAATATGAGAAAATTTGTGTAAGTTTGGGTTTACTGATTACTATTTAGATACAAGACCAAAGACATGATCCATGAAAAAAAATAATTGATACTCTGGATTTCATTAAAATTAGAAATTTCTGCTCTGTGGAAGGTATTGCCAAGAGAAGAAAATAATGAGCCATAGACTGTGAGAATATATTTGCAGAAGAAGTGTCAGATAAAGGACTATTATCCAAAAAGCCAAGAATTCTTAAAAATTATTTTTAAAAAGATTAAAAAAATGAACAAAATAATTTAACAAATACCTTACCAATGAAAATATACAAATGGCAAATAGGCATATGAAAAGATGTTACATATCATGTGTCTTCAGGAGAGTCCAAGTTATAACAATGAGATACCACTGCCCACACATGAGAATGGTCAAAATTCAGGGTAGAGACGGCACCAAAGCTGGTGACGTCATCAGCCAACAAAACTCTCCTTCATTGCTACTGCTAATGCAAAATTACATGACCACTTTGGAAGACAGGCTAGTGGTTTCTTACACAACTAAACATTCTCTTACTATACGACCCTGTAATTGCATTCTTGGCCTTTACCTTAAGGAGTTGAGAACGTATGTCCACACACACACACACACACACACACACACACACACACACAAAAGCAAACAAAACGGCCACATGGGATTTTAAAGCAGCTTCATTCATAACTGTCATAACTTGGAAGCAACAAAGATGTCTTTGTGTAGGTGAATGGACAAACTGGTACATCTAGACAATAGAATATTATTCATCACTAAAAATAAATGAGCTCTCCAGCCATGAAAAAACAGTGAAAACTTAGATGAATATCACTAAGGTAAAGAAACCAATAGAAGTAAGTCTACATACTGTGGGTTTCTAAGTATATGATATTGTGGAAAAGTTACAGCTATGAAGACAATAAAATGTTCAGTACTGCCATAGATTGGGGGATGGGAAGATGGGAGGGTTGAATAGGAGAGTGTAAAGGATTTTTAGGGGAGTGAAAATACTCTGTATGATACTATAATTGTTTATGCGTGTCATTATGCTTTTGTCCAAACTCATGTACATGAAGAGTGAACTCTATTGTAAACTACAGAATTTGAATGATGATGTGTGGATCCATCAATTGTAAAGAGTATATTACTCTGCTGGGAGATGTTGATAATGCTGGTACTTATGCATGTATTGGGGGCAAAGGGTATATGGAAAATTTCTGTATATTCCTATTTTGTTGTGAGCCCCCAAAAGTCATTAAAAATATTTCTCTGTATTAAAAATGGTTATAAATTCACCTAATGCTGTTCATTATTCCTGTAATTTGAGATAAATAAAATGTCATTAAAAAGATTTTAAATTATCTAGGTTTTTAATATGGTAAGATAAAGCATAAGTCATATCTTATCTTAGTGTACATAAACAATACTGAATAGCTATAAATAGATCATAATTATCAACATATTATAAAATTTTAGGGTATTTCAATTTATTACATGTAATTATATGTCCCCATTATATGTAGTTCAGTGCTTTTGATTTTGTTCTTTTTCCCCTTCTCTTTATTTTGGAAGTAATATTTGCTTACGCTTTTCTAATATATGAACTTCTAAGACTATTAAATAAACCCTGCTGTGCAAATCAACCACCGTGTGACACTATGTCTCACACAGTTATATTCTCCACTGTAACCATCTCATGTGTTTCACGTAGTAGGTACTCAATAGCTATTGATTAAATTTAGATAATTTGGGATCTATAAATTATGCACAACTCTCTTTCATGCTTCTCACTTGAATAAAACAGATTAGGATATATTTCAAACAAGGCAGGTCAATTCCTTTTGTTCATCTGTAATCTAGTTGAAGTTAATAGACCCAATAAGTCACTCTCTGGGAGTAAGTTAGTCAGTAGAGAAGACATCTTAACTCTTTCAGTACAGAGTAGAACCAGTTTGTCTTTTGGAGATTCAGTTACTACCACAAGTCACGTAGGCACTGGTGATCATAGGTTTATTAAGAAAGCTTAAGACACTGAACTGACACTTGAATAAATCATATTTCAGGTTAATATACCTTTTAACCCATTTACCGTTTGGGGAAAAAAAGTGCAGTTCACTGCCAGCACTCACTTAATTTTACATAAATAAACTCTTTGAGGATGAAGTAAATCTGACTAATTTTTTATGTGAAAATAAAATATATTAACTGTTCTTGGAGTTATTTCTAAACAGTAGTTTTCTCTATGCATAATTAAAAAGAAATAGAGGCAGGCACTTTGGGAAGCCAAGGCGGGTGAATCACTTTAAGGTCAGGAGTTTGAGTCCAGCCTGGTCAACATGGTGAAACCCCGTCTCTACTAGAAACACAAAAAAATTAGCCAGGTATGTGGCAGCCACCTGTCATCCCACCTCCTCGGAAGCCTGAGGCAGGGGAATCACTTGAACCTGGGACATGGAGATTGTTGTTGGTCGAGATTGTGCCATTGCACTCCAGCCTGGGCAACAAGAGTGAAACTCCATCAGATTAAAAAAAAGGAAGAAATGGATATGATGTTTGACATTGTTTGATGTTACACTAGGATTAGACGCAAGACTATTTTCAGGGAAAATGAGAAATGGGTTAAAAGAAAATAAAAGTGCTAATATTTTACCACTAGCATAATATTGACAAAAATCTGTCAATTTTAGAAAATATATATATATATATTTGTTCAATAATTATTCTCAATATTTTTTAGAATATAAGAATTGGTTGAACAATAAGCAAGAGATATGCAAAATTGATTTGTTTATTGTTTAAAGAAAAGTGACCTATTAATCCTGTTGAGACAGAAAACTAGAATATAATAGTTGATGCCTTTTTACCCCTACTCTTCACACACACACAAAGGGGAGAGCACTCAATTGCGTAGCAGTTAAGATACTTCTGGGGTGTATACTTTTTAAAAATAAGAGGAAAAATAATAATTTACTTTTTGTCTGCAAAAATCCGTCAGTTTTAACCACTCCTATATATCAGACACTTTTCAAGGTTGAGGATACAGCAAATAACAAAGGAGACAAATATCCCAGCCCTTCTCAAGCTCATAGTCTAATGAAGGAGACATATAATAGATGAATTAGAAAAATTTATACTAATTAAATAGTCATAAATGTTAAGAATAAAAAATAAAGCAAGGAAAGAAAATCCGTGTTGGGAGTATGTCCAAAGAAGTCTTTAAGAGATGACCACATTTGAGTAAGACCTGAAGAAATTGAGGATGTGAGCCAGGTAGATGGATGTAGGGGAAGTATAATTAGCAACAGTAACATGTACAAAATCCCCAAGGGAAGAGTAGGCCTGGGCTTTCAAGTTGCAAGATAGAGCCTAGTGTATTTAGACACAGTGAGCATGAGAAATTATTATACGTGTAATTATGGTCAGGGAAGTTTATGGGACTTTAGAGATCATTTAAGATTATATACAGTCTAAGTTTATTTTTTGCTGCTATAATGGAATACCTGAGACTAGATAATTTATAAATGATGAAGTCCAAGGCCAAGTCACCAGCAAGCTTATTTCTGGTGAGAATCTGGTCTCTGCTTCCAAGATGGCACCTTGAATGTTGCCACCTCCATTGGGGAAAAATGCTTTTGACTTCACGTGGCAGAAGACAAAAGACGAAAGAAGGCGTAATTCCTTCTCTCAATCCCTTATATAAAGGCACCTAGTCTTGCTTGTGAGGGGAGGAGTCCTCATGACCTGTTAAAGGCTCCACCTCTTAATACTAACACATTGACCATTGAAGTTTCAACACCTGAATTTTGAAAGGGACATATTCAAACCTTAGAACATATATATTTATTTATATATGAATTGTCTTATGTGACATTGTGTGGTCTGACAGAGTCTAAAGTTTGCTGGCAGCTCAGCAGGCTGGAAACTGAAGAAGAAATTGTTACATAAATAGGTCAAAAGTGGTCGCTGTACACTAGCCCTTGTTTTTAGTTCTCCACAGAAGGCAGGAATGTTATCCCAAAGCCCTGAGACTTCAAAAGGCTGTCTACCACCATTCTATCAAACCAGCTGCTCCAGGGGCAGTGGGTAATGTGGCAACACCAGTGAATTCCATGGTCACAGGCCCGTTGGGCATTTCATTTGCTGTGAAATGAATTTCTTTATCAGTAGCAATGGTGTGTGAATATCACGTCAGTAGAGAAGGCATTTTGTATGTAAACAAATGGTAGGTTTGGCAGAGGCACTGCATATAGGAAGGCAAATCCATACCCACAGTAAGTATCCACTGCATTGAGAACAAAACATCCTCTTTCCATTATGGAAGGAATCCAATATAATCAGTTGCAAATCAGGTAGCTGTCTAATTAGCCCAGGAAATAGTGTCCTTTCAGGGATTTAGCATTTATACTGTTGCTGGTAGATTGGGTACTGGGCAGGGGCTGTAGCTAGGCCAGCCTCGGTGAGTAGAAGTCCAAGTTGCTGAGCTCTTCTATAACCTCCATTCCTCCAGTAATTTGAATCGCAATCATAAAGTATTCATGTTTTAATTTTAGAGTACAATTTGAAATCATTATACATTATTAGAATATTATGCTAAATGCCTAAGAAAATTTGGAATTTTCCATTTGGGAGAAATTTAGTTCTGGTTATACTTCCTAGTATTATGTCCCCTAAATTAAATTATTATAACTAAATAAAGTAAATAACTATCAATGATAATCATTATAGTGCATATTTTATGAGTTAATTATTTAAAAAAATTTAATACTAAACAGATATGTTTTCAGTAAGTTATTTATTCAGACTGCTAGAAATACTTTATATCTATGAAATATGCATACCTTTAATAAATATATGCATAGGTTCAGAACATATGTAATCAAGGTTGCATTTTTGTTATTAACAAATCTTCTACCACATTCTCTGAAAATATTTTCAGTGTTGAACAAACTGTTCATGTCTAACAAGGATTTTGATTAATTTTAGTTAAATAAATTATTTAAAGGAATAATGTCTGCATTTTGCTGTAGATTAGAAATTACATAGTTGTATATATTAAATTGAGGTTTTGCTGCTACTGTTCAATTGTTAGCATTGTTCTGAATAATCTTTGCAGTATTATTTATAATAACCATTCCCTCAACTGGAAATTAATCAAAATCTATGGTAAATAACAAAAAAGTAACCTTGATGACAGCCTAGTATGTGTACCAAACTTTTGATAAATTCAGCAGACCTAACTGATTTTGGTATGTGTGTGACCAAACGGGGGACATAAAAGGGCCTCATGTTTTTGCTTGAGAGGCTGAGGAGTTGAGGAGTGAAGACTATTGTGATGAGGAAGACTAAAGGAAACAGCAGGGTGGAGTGTGTGTGTGTGTGTGTATGTGTAAAGACAGTGGGTAGGGAATTAAGGTTTCCAATTTTAGCATGTAAATTTTATATGCCTATTAAGAATGTGAGATGTATATATATACATTGACTAGATGTAGGAAGAAAAGATAAGGCTGAGGAAACTGAGCAAAGTTTTCTATTTATAGCATTGTAAATAGCATTTTAAATCTATGAGACCAGATAGAATTTCTTAAAGAGAACCTTAGGTAGAAATGATATAGATTCTTAGGCATCCACATTCACAGGTTACAGAGAAGATAGGGAACCCACACACACACAAAAATGACAGGCCGGGCGCGGTGGCTCAAGCCTGTAATCCCAGCACTTTGGGAGGCCGAGGCGGGTGGATCACGAGGTCAAGAGATCGGGACCATCCCTGTCAACATGGTGAAACCCCATCTCTACTAAAAATACAAAAAATTAGCTGGGCACGGTGGCGCGTGCCTGTAATCCCAGCTACTCAGTAGACTGAGGCAGGAGAATTGCCTGAACCCAGGAGGCTCAGGTTGCGGTGAGCCGAGATTGCGCCACTGCACTCCAGGCTGGGTAACAAGAGCGAAACTCCGTCTCAAAAAAAAAAAAAAAAAATGACAGTCTAGTGAAGTAGGAAACTAGAATGCCCCAAATTCTGAAGAAAGTATATATTTTTAAAAATCTGTCAAACTGTTTTACAAAGTAACTGTACCGTTTTGTGTTTTCACCAGCAGTGTATAAGATTTCAGTTCCTCCACATCCTGGTGAGACTGGGTTCCGGGACCTGGGGGAGGCTCAGCTCCATCCCCGATGGGCTGTGTTGGTCCAGGCTCTTGGTTCCTCACTCACCCAAGAATGGGAGCGAGAAACCCGCTGGGCGCAGTGCCCTTGTAAGTAAATATCGGATCCAAAGAGTTTTGCAGAAATTGAGTTATTTAGACAGAGAGAGAGAAAAAGGAGAAAGAAATGGAGCGAGAGCAGCTCTCATGTGTTGTGAGAGAGGATCCAGATACGGAGTCTGCACTGAGGTGGGGGAAGGGGACTTTTAACCTGGGAGAAATTCCCCCCCATGCAATTTTCCCATCCTATGAAAGGAGTTCCTTTAAATTTCCGCTGGAGTGATTGACCTTTGATTTTCTTCCCGCTAGCAAAAGTTAAACAAAGACCTCTAAGATCTTGGATGGAAACATGGGTGGAGATTCTTGCCTTTGAAACTACGCCCCCTTGTGGACCCAGGAAGAGAATACGTTCTCTCACTTGCTAATACTAGATGTGGCCAGTCTTAAATTTTAGCCATCTTCATAATGTAGGGATCTATCAGGGTTTAGTTTTCATTTGCCTACTGTCTAATGACATTGGGCATCTTTTCCTGTACTTAAGTTGCAATGCATATGTATTCTTTGGTGGAATATCTGTTCAAAACTTTGCTTACTTTTTAAATAAGATGTTGTTTGTTCAGTTTTAAAAAATCAACATTTTTTTAATCCAACAGTTTAGCTATTTTAACAATTAGAGCTATTCAGGTCATCTTATCTTGCCATTGGACTGTTTCCATGTGTAAAATTTTATTGTAACACAGATAAATCAATTCCTGCTTTAATCCTACAACAACAGAGTTGAGAAGTTGCAAGACATTTAAACCTACTAAAACTGAAATATTCATCATATGATCCTTTACAGAGATAATTCTCCAATTCATGATTTATCAACTCAATTGCTATAAATCAATCTTCCTGTTATATTATCCCTTTTTATCAACATTTTATTGGTGCATTTTTTAAAAAGAGAATATTATTGGATTAGGGTCATATTTTAATCTACTCTTACAAATTTACTTTTCAGTAGATAATATATATCATGTACATATTTTAGGATTGATTATGCATATATTTGAATACACTTCTACCAACATTTTTTTAAAAAGTTTTGGTCTTGCTCTCAATTTCCCACTATATAGTGCCTTCTTTTAATTGAATAAAATTTTATTCTCCCTTTTTTTCCCACTAATCTAAAATATAGTTTATTTTTGTTCTTCTGGAACACATCCATGATATGTTAACATGTAATATTAAATTAACAAAGTGAAAATGTTTATTATGATCCTTATTAACCAGCCCCAAAATATAAGATCTTTCAAGTATTTAATTTCTGTTTTACCTTCCTCACTTCACGTGCAACTGTTTTCCATTATAGTCATGCACTGACATTTTGGTCAGCAATGGACAGCACACACAACAATGGTTCCATAAGATGATAATTACAGTATTTCACTGTAATAATATAAATTCGTATAGATATAAATATTAATTTCTAAATTAATACATATAAATTTATATATAATATTTAGGTAATATAAATATATATGTTTATATTATATTAATGTATAGTATATAACAAAACACATAAATTTATATTTCAGTAAAATATAAAATAGATAATTCATTTACATTAGTAAATAACTTAATATTTGTAATTAAACAATTTATGATATAAATTTATATTATTTGTATTATATTAACATAAAATTATCAAGTAAAAATAATTGCAATATTTTTTACTATAACTTTTCCATGCTTAGATATGTATAGGTACACAAATATCATTGTGTTACAGTTGCTTCTATTATTCAATACAGTGACATGTTGTACAAGTTTGTAGCCTAGGAGCCTTAAGCTATAGTACAGATCCTAGGTGTGTAGTAGACTACATCACCTAGGTTTGTCTAAGTACATTCTATGCTATTCATACAATGACAAAATCACCTAACAGCATATTCCTTAGAATGTATCCTCATTGTTAAGTGACACAGGAATGTACTTTTAGCATGGCATTGTGATAAAAATATAATGGGATTATTGCCAAGAAGGTAGATTTAAAACATTGAATTGTATTTCTTCGCTGTAGAGCCTAGCTGGAAAATTATCTCTATGAATTTCATTTGAATTTGAACAAATATTTCAAGTTGATGTCCCAAGTGAACACATATATAATTTATTTGGCCTTTAAAACAGTCTAAGTGTATTAAATTGAATTACCTTTTCAGTATTTAAAATAGCACCCCAGAAGACCCATTATAGAGAGTTCTATTAGTTTCTATTGTATAGAAATCATATTTAAAACAATTCTTATGGTAATTTATATTTCAATTATATCATTGCATTGAATCTGATTGATTACACAGACCTATATGTAAGGCAGTAGTTATTTAGACAAATGGAAAAATGTATGTAGAGTTAAAATTGTTTGCCAGTTTTTAATGAGACTCCATTATACAAGACAGATTCACATCTAAATATAAAATTACTAAAAATAACTTCTTTCCTTTCTCTGAATTTCTGAACATAATAGTTCATAACAGATTCTGAATTTTTGTAGGATAAAATATGTAAGCCCCCAAATAAGCCTTTTATATTCTGCTGCTTAAATTATCACTTAACTGGAGGTTACTGATTTTCAATGTCAAACACGTTGAAAATCACAAGAAGTTGTGTCTGAGTTAAGAAACACATATGTACAAACACACATGTGCACATCAAATAAAAACTCTATTACATGCCTTTGAGGGATAGAAACAAGGGGCAAGCTTAAAACAAGAAAATATAGAGAACCCTGCGGTCAGCTTTTTTGGTTGTTTGAGTTTAAGAGTTTTTATTGTCTCAAAGTATTTCCCTTGAGAAACAGATATTTAAAATCAAAAGTTCCATGAACAGAAGATAAAAGTAAAATGATTAAATGCGGAACAAAATAATATAAATAAATTTAAGGATCCTGTCACTAGAATGTCTAATAATAAAACCATTTTATGTGGCATTCTAGAAATTTCTGTTTTCTGAAGTGTTTTCTCCTATATATTAGTTTTGAAGTAATGCAAAAGAAAAAAACATTCAAAAATGTTTCTCTAAAATTAACTCCAGATGGATTAAAGACTTAAACATAAGACCTAACACCATAAAAACACTAGAAGAAAACCTAGGCAAAACCATTCAGGACATAGGCATAGGCAAGGACTTCATGATTAAAATACTAAAAGCATTGGCAACAAAAGCCAAAATAGAGAAATGGGATCTAATTAAACTCCAGAGCTTCTGTACAGCAAAAGAAACAGTCATTAGAGTGAACCAGCAACCAAAAGAATGGGAAAAAATTTTTGCAATCTACACATCTGACAAAGGACTAATATCCAGAATCTACAAAGAACTAAAGCAGATTTACAAGAAAAAATCAAACAAACCCAAAAGAAGACATATATGAGGCCAACAAACATATGAAAAAATGATCATCATCACTGGTCATTAGAGAAATACAAATCAAAACCACATTGAGATACCATCTCATGCCAGTTAGAATGGCAATCGTTAAAAAATCTGGAGACAACAGATGCTGGAGAGGATGTGGAGAAATAGGAACACTTTTACACTGTTGGTGGGAGTGCAAATTAGTTCAACCAGTGTGGTAATTCCTCAAGGATCTAGAAATAGAAATTCCATTTGACTCAGCAATCCCATTATTGGGTATATATCCAAAGAATTATAAATCATTCTGTTATAAAGACACATGTACACATATGTTCACTGCAGTACTGGTTACAATAGCAAAGACTTGGAACTAACCCAAATGCCCATCAATGATAGACTGGACAGGGAAAATGTGGCACATATACACAATGGAATACTATGCAGCTATAAAAAACGATGAGTTTGTGTCTTTTGTAGGGACATGGATGAACCTGGAAACTGTCATTCTCAGCAAACTGACACAAGAACAGAATATCAAACACCACATGGTTTCACTCATAGGCTGGTGTTGAACAATGAGAACACATGGACACAGGGAGGGGAGCATCACACACTGAGGTCTGTGGTGGGGGGACTAGGGGAGGGACAGTGGGGGGTAGGGAGTTGGGGAGGAATAACTTGGGGAGAAATGCTGGATACAGGTGATAGAGATGGAGACAGCAAACCACATTGCCATGTATGTACCTATGCAACAATCCTGCATGTTCTTCATATGTACCCCAGTACCTAATGTGCAATAAAATATATATATATGTGTATATATATATGTGTGTATATATATATATATGTAAAGAATAACAAGACCTACTTTAAAATAAGAATTTAAAGCATATCTCTAAGAGATTTAAATTACTTCAGTACCAGGGAGTAGAGAATAATTTTATTTTGTTTTTATCAGAGATACAAACTTGTAGATTAGAAAAAGAATTTACCTATAATCTGATTCAAGCTCTTCTGTCTACAGGAAAAAATTCAACACAAATAATATATTATATATGTGTATATATTATATGTTTGATAATTTGGTTCATTCTGTATAGATTTATTTTATTTTATTATTTTATTTTATTTTTTTGAGACAGTGTCTCACTCTGGTCACCAAGCTGGAGTGCAGTGGTGTAATTCTGGCTCACTGGAATCTCTGCCTCCCGGGTTCAAGCCATTATCATGCCTCAGCCTCCCAAATAGCTGGAATTACAGGTGTGCATCACCGGCCTGGGTAATTTTTGTATTTTTAGTAGTGACAGGATTTCATCATGTGGGCCAGGCTGGTCTCAAACTCATGGCCTCAAGTGATCCACCCACCTCAGCCTCCCAAACTGCTGGGATTACAGGCATGATCCACTACACTTGGCATATATAGATATATTTTAAATGAAATACTCAAGGGTCATGGAGCTCCTTGTAAATTTAGAATTTATTTTAAAGTAAATTTTCTACCTTTACCAGAATTCAATAGAGCATCCTATTTCTCTTGATTATTTTGGACACCATCCATACACTAAAATGTTCCCACTCCAATTTTTCCCTTGAGCTGTAGCTCCTCATTTTCAACATAAGTGTCTTAAGTATTTAACAGGCATCTCAAAGGCGTTTTCCAGTTGTAGCCTTGAATGGTAACTGTTACCCACGATCCACTCACCTTCTCCTTTAATATTCACATTCTATTCATTTATCCATTTATTCATCAACTCATTCACACTTATTATGTGATAAGTAATCTAGTAGGTACTAGAGTCCTGGCACACAAAACAATCCCTGTTGTAAAAGCTTACTTCCTAGTTGATAGATACGCACAAAACTGTACAAATAACTGAATTTTCATATATTGAATGCTGATGTATATATAATGAATAAAAATAAATAAAGGGAAAAGAATTGAGGATACCATAGTAGAATGGTATGTACCATAGTCAGTCCAGGCTGCAATTACAAAGTATGATAAAATGGGATGCCTAACAACAACAGAAATTCATTCTCCACAGTTATGGAGGCTGAGAGTCTGAGTTCAGGGTGCCAGTATGATTGGTTCTGGTGAGGGCTGTCTTCCAGACTGCTAACTTCTCTTTGTATCCTCCTCATGTGACATACAGGAGCCCTCTGGGGCTCTCTTATAAGGGGACTACTCTTATTCATATGGGGTTCCACCCTCGAACCTCCCAAAGGTTCCAAATTCCAAAGACTCCACCTCCTAATGCCATAGCTTTGAAGGTTAAGAATTGCAACATATGAATATTACAGAGCACAAATGTTCACACCATAACAGAATGTTACAATTTCTAATGAGGTGGCCAGCCAGAGAAAAGCCTGGCTAGGTAATTAAAATTTGGTCCAAGAGTTGAGGCATGTGGAGAACGAACCATAGGCTATCTGAAGTAAGATAATTTCAAATAGAAAGACCAGCCAGTGCAAAGATCTTTGGCCAAGAGTGTACCCTTGAAGGTCTGTTGAAGAAACTGCAAGGACGGAAGCTGACAGAAGAATGCTTAAGGGAAAGATAGTAAATGACAAAATCAGAGTGGTAATGGAATGATGTAATCTAAGCTTTAATTTTAAAGGAATACCACAGACTACAATGTTGGGAATTAGAGGAAAAAATGAAAAACCTGTTAGAATCCTATTATAAAATCCAAATGTGGTTTTGGCAAGGGAATTAGCCTTGGAAGTGATGAGAAGTAGTTGGAATCTGGAAATACTTTGAAGTTGAAACAACAGACCATAAACACTAGAGCTAGTAGGCGAGGAAACAGATAATAACTCCTGATTTTTTAGCCTGCGTAACTGGAAGAATGGAATTCTCAATAAATGGTGGGTATAGCACTGCAATTAGAGATGTTTGGGAGGAAAGATTACAAATTCTGTGTGGGACGTATTAAGTAGTATCTTAATCAAATAATACTATTAATGCAAATATTAAATTTTTGTAAAATACAAATATTAAATGTTTGTTCAAAAAGCATATTTGATGTATAAAATAATAAGTACTTATCGTACATTGAGTAGAAATGTCAGAGCTGCAGTAGTTCATTAACGGCACCAGTCTACATCACTAGAAAATCTTGATGCCTTCGTTTCTGAGACTATGTGGTTGCCACTATTTTGCCTGTCTCCACATTTTTTTTCTTCTTGCCAGGAGCACAAACATGAGTCCTAAAACAATAATGGTTCTATTTCGATTGTATGCCTCCTGGAGGCCGCGTTGAGTATGGACAGCCACGCAAAAGGAGTGAGGCAGTAGAAGGTCTGAGGGAAATTGGACCCACCCTTGCTAACGTATTAAAAGTGCAATTCCAGACCTGTGGTGTTCTCCCATTGACTTCATTTAGTGTGGGAGAAAAATATGCTTTTACGTTAATTAAATAATTTTCTTTACTTTCTTTTAATAGCAGCTAAAAAGAGCAAGCTTAACCAGTACAGTTCACCAGATTTCAGTTGATAGATATGCAGATTTCATCTGCTCCTTCATGATCATTATTTATTCATACTTGTTAATTAATAATTAGTTAGAAAGCTTTGCTTCTTTTTCAGTTTTTCTCTGTTGATTACACCTAAATCAAATCAATAAAAAGGCACTGTGGCTCTATTATTTACACAATAAAATATCTCAAAAAAATCAAATAATTCAATGACTATGAAGCCTTGGAAAGAGAATTCTTGATTCTCTTCCACAACATGCCTTCTACTGCCCTTTCACTGTTTCCAGTCTCAGTAACTGATCGGTAAAGCTAGTATCAAAATGTAAGAATTATACTTAATTTATCGCCTTTCATTATGTCTTGTCACTAACCTTGTCTTGTTATATGTATTTACAAAATAGATCCCACTCTATTTTACATGATCTTCATTTATATTTGTAGCATTTAGTGTACTATCTGAATATGTCTCATTCATTCATCTGCTTATTTGCTGTCTGTCTCCTTTCCCAAATAATATAGCTCCTAAAATTAAAGTCTGTAACTGTCTTTTTAACACCTATAATTCCAGGGTCTTAAGTGCTCAAAATTATTTACAAAAAAAAAAATACATATATATGTGTGTGTGTGTGTGTGTGTATATATATACACACACACACACACACACATATGCATTCCTAAAACAATAATGGTTTAGCCTGCATAACTGGAAGAATGGAATTCTCAATAAATGGTAGGTATAGCACTGCAATTAGAGATGTTTGGGAGGAAAGATTACAAATTCTGTGTGAGATGCATTAAGTAATATATTAATCATATATATGTATATATAAATATTTTCTGCAAATAATTTATATACATATATATCTCTTTTGCAAATAATTTCTACATAAATTAATATATATATTAATATTATATATATAAATAAAAGAGGAAAGAAAGGACGAGAAAAAACCTGAGTTTTATATCTGATTATGACTCAGTTACAAACCTGAGATAGCTGAGTAATCACTGGATCAGACCAAGTTTTTGTGAATGTGATTGATAAAAATACTCAACTAGGAAGAATGAGAGTTCAGAATAGAAAACTAAATTAAAGTAGAGAAAAATGAAATTGCATTTTCACATGAGTCTGTGACTGGAAAATTGATACATGCAATATGATTTCAAATAATTTGGTAAAGAGTCCTATCTAAGGAATATATTCAATATCTTCAAAACTCAGACCTTTTAAATGTGAGCAAAAGCAAGGTAATGATAGAATAAGATTTTAGATTTTTTTCAAAAATACTATAAAGTGACCCAAAAGGCAGCACAAGGTTTTCCCAGTACTTGATATAGAGCAAAAAAATTAACATAAATATCCAGAAATTATGTAGTCCTTCTATAGTAGAGCATAAATAAGTATTTATTTTCTGTAACATTTTTGTGTTATTCTGTATTACAATATTTCTGTAATTTTCTGGAGCATTTCCATAACATTACCCATTGCAACTTGAAGATCCAGAGTTCTCTGATGTCATCAACACACTCTTCTGCCTTTTCCAGTTCACTCACAACAACCCAAAGTTGTGAGTGAAATTTTATATTTCCTCAATACAAAACATAAGTGAAAATAATAACCTGAATGTGGAACTCACTCTTCAGCATTAGCTGAAGACAGATGATGAAACATTACAAACATTTTTTTCTTTTATTAATATTATATAATAATAAAAATTACTAGTGTTCATTATATATTACAGTTCAATTAAAATATTTGCCAAAAATACATAAAAGAAGAGTTTGAATGCAAAATCTAACCATTATAATTACCTTGTGTTATGTGAGCAAGTATATAAGTGAATGCTTTAGAATTATTACAAAGAAAATGGTAATATATTAAGATATACTCTAGCTTTTTTAACTTGTGTGCCACTAAAGTTTTACCTTCTATGCTAGTTTTTGAAAAAGTAGTATAAGCAGTTTTTAAACTATTTGTTTAACAATGAGTTTAATCCTGAATCCAGGCACTTAATTGGCTGTATGATATTAATTATATCTTATGTGAATTTATAGATTAATGAAAAGTCACAGTTAAAAATATCTCCATGATACAATTGTATACATGATTATGCTTTTTGGTGTGGTTTCTTATTTACCAATGTCTTGTAGACAAAATAAAAATTTTAGCACAAATTATTGTATTACTTAATTTGATACATAGAGTTCAGTATGGAGTTCTATCTGTGCCCATAAGGACTTACCTGGTTCTCCTCTGCCACCGAACATAGGAATCTTTCTAATATTTCATTTGGCTGTCCATCAAGTAGACTATACTTTCCTGTTTGTTGGAGAAATGATTTTCCACATTTGGATTTGGCTAATTACTGTACCAAAAGTAGACCTCCTCTAATTTTTAAACATGTATCCTAATGTAGAACTTCCCAACATTTTTGTGATAATTTCTCATAGGCTTTCCTCACTTATAAGCATAATATTTATACCATGTCCTGTATGAGATTTCAGGGATCCAAGAGGAGGACAACATAATCTCACCATCCTCTTAAAATCTAGTCTGGGAATCGGCACAATGTCATTTCTTGTACGTTGTACAATCCAGGCAAGTAACAGGACAGGCTACCTTTACCTCTACATTTGTCAAGTTGTAAGTTTGTAAAAGAAGAAAATGAATTGATAATTACCATCTTTTTATTCTATCAACAATGTTAATAAATCCAGTATGAATTAATAATTTGGGAAATAACAAAATACTTGTTTAATCAAAAAGACCTCAAGAGAGGAAAGAAAATAGAATATCTAGATGGTACAAATAAAAATCAATAAAAAGTGGTAAGATAAATACCAAATATGCCTGTCATTACTTTAAATGTAAATGAACTAAAAACTTTCATCTTAAAACTAAGATTTTAGACTGCTAAAATAAGCATGAGGCTTACAAGATGCACAACTGAAAAGTTAAAACACAAAATATTTAAAAATAATTAATAGAAAAATGTATTTAAGAAGTCACTATTTACAGCAAAGCTGATGAACTCAACCTTAATTCACAAATCATTTCTAGAGCAAAAGAGAGTGTTCACTTGATGGGAAAAAGAAAATCAACCAAGAAAATATTCCATATTAAAATTTCACAAACCTTATAACAACCTCAAAACAAGCCAAAAAAACAAATAAACAAACAAAAAATATCAGAAAAAAAAACCTTAACTTAGCTTGACTTTGCTATATCAAACGACCATGAACTGGGTAGCTTATAAACAGCAGAAACATATTTATCCCAGTTCCTGAGGCTGAGAAGTCCAAGGTTAAGACCAGTTTAGTGTCTGGTGAAAGCCTGTTTTCTGGTTTATAGATGATGTCTTCGTGCTGTGTCCCCAGATAGTGGAAAGAGTCTCTCTCTGACCTCTTTAATAACATCGCCCATTTTTGTGTTTTCTTTCTTTCTTTTGTAGCACAATTCTTGAAACACAAAACTTAAACACAGTATTATTTACCATTCAGATGCACATGAACTAAGACACTTAAAAGAAAACCATTGTGTTAAAAGTATGACATTGTAAAAATGAACTCAAATATATCAAAATGCACAAAGCACTCATCTTTTTCCATTATGCTTAGAAATAAATGATTGTCTTTCCATTTACAAAATAGAAAAAGGACAATTTAATATTTTTAAAAAATGTTGCATGCAAACCAGTGCAATTGCTTATTTATGTAGGAGGGAGCTCTCACCAGTTTCTTCTATACACAATCGAATATACAGTAATGCATGGAGTAAACCAGCAGATCAATTGATTTCAGAAAAAAAGTCAAATAGGTACATATAGGAATGAAAGTTGCTGAGAGTTTTTATGAGACCAGGAAACTTTATCTCCCAAACCTAACAGCCCACCATGAAGGTTCTGCTCCCTTGATCTAAGCACTTCCTGATTGCCCCACCTCCTAATATTCTTAAATTGCAGATTAGGATTTCAATGTATAAATTTTGGAAGAGCACAAATATTCAGACCATAGCAAAACTAAAATAGAAAATATTAACAATCATACCTAAAGGCAACAGAACAAAAATCAGCAAACTTATAGAAGTTCTGAACAATATAATTAATAAACACACAATTAACAAAAGCTATCTACTTGACATATACAACATTACAACTGACAATGGAAAAATACACATTCTATTCATGTTCACATAATCACATAATGAAAGATAGAGCTCAATAAATTTGAGGCCTCAAAAAAAAAAGTCATAGAATAGTCCATGGCAATAGAGAAATTAAGCCAGAAGTTAATAACATGGTAAATGAACAAAAACTAACTTCTTGAAAATTAAACAATATATTTATTAATACCTCAAAATAAAAAAGAAATCCCATGTGAATAATAAAATACTCTGAGTTAAGTAACTAAAACTATATTGGAACTTGTGATAAATCAAAAGGAAAATTTATAATTTTAATGCATAAGAGAGAAAAAAATGTCATATAAAAGAATCTGTAATTTCATTTCAAGAAGTTAAACCAAAAGCTGGAAATTATAGCCACTGAACCTAGAGAGACAAAGGAAAAAATAAAAACATATGATAAATAAAAGTAAATAAGGCCAATTTTGATTTTTTGAAAAGACTAAAAACATTGATCAACATTTAGTGGAATTATAGGTTAAAAAGTGAGAGAAATTAAAAAACACAAATGTGAAAAGGAAATGTCCCTAAATATCAAAAACATATTCTAGATAAAATGACATATTTGCAGCAAATTTTTCCAATAATTTGAAACTATAGAAGAAACAGAAAAATTGTAGAAATATATAACCCTTAAAAACTGAAAGAAGCAATAAAATGTTGGAATTTTTAATACTGAATTTAAGAAATGAATCTGTAATTAAAAGAATATCTCCACAAAATCTCCAGGCCCAGGTGTCTTCCCCTCAATGACTTCTTCCAAACATTTAATATGTACCTTCTGTATTCTCTTTTAGAAAATAGGAGTGCAAGTTGTTGAGGGATTTTATAAACCCAGGAAATTTCTCTCCCAAAACCGACATGCACATTAAAGGAATAGAAAAGTAACTTTGAGACCTAGGATCTGGCCTGGGGCTGGGGTTGCAATTTCAACAAGGCCTTGGTGTTCCTCGGAGTTTGTATGGCACTTGCCGTGATGCTCTTCTTCATGAATAATTCAGTATCAACATCAGACAAAGCCTCTCTGTGAGTTCAGTGGATCGGAGGAAAACAAAACCACTCCATATTCTTGTGCAAATTTAAAGAAAAGAGCAAAAATGTCCAAACTACAATAATGATCAAATGTTTTCATCATCAGTCTAATAAGAAGCACTGCTGCTGCTTTATCCATGTCAGCTTTAGCCCTTACGTTATTCTTCCCAGCTTCTACATAAGCAATACTGGGATACTCAGTCATAGAGTTATCTCCAGTTCCTGATAAAAACCAATCTAGAACAAAGCCCTACTTTCTTGAACCTATGAAAAATTCCCTAACACAAGACAAATTACCATAATGAATGTTCAAAGACTCCGAAATCAAAGCCATTTGATTCCCATGGTGTGCATTCACCCTCATTGCAGCAAGTCAATAAACCCACCTTTATTCAAACACAGGTGTGTTCTCCATTTTATTTGTTTCAGGACATTGTTGCATCATAATACGTGAGCTTAGTATTTTCAATGTACTTGTAAAATACTGTGAGTGTGCATGAGATGACATTGGGGAACTAAGGGAAGGAAAATACCAGCAATGGGAAACCCCTAAACGGTTTTATGGAGGGAAGTGTGACGATTGCCCTTGAGTTTTTGTAATTTTTGAAACCACAAAACTCAGATAGAATGCAACTTCTGCCTAGTACTAGCTCAAGAATGAAGCAGAGTTCATTTCTTACTGACTGGATCTGACTGTGTTTTATTTTTATCTATTAAATTAAT
This sequence comes from Aotus nancymaae, assembly GCF_030222135.1. Classification (NCBI taxonomy): domain Eukaryota; kingdom Metazoa; phylum Chordata; class Mammalia; order Primates; family Aotidae; genus Aotus; species Aotus nancymaae. Next base: position 4,041,114 of record NW_026988435.1, read on the forward strand.
TCTAAGGCTTACTGGAATGACTGAATGGGTAAATTATTTAGGTTAAGAAATTTTAGAACAGTCTACTTCTTGAATATCTTATGTGTAACCCTATTTATCCCAAAGTAGGGGATAAAATAAATAAATCCTCTGTCACTGAAAATTATTTGATACACAGATGAGGTAATTTGGACTGATATACTTTGAAAGAGTATTTGTGGTAACAAACCCGAGCCACCTCTCTAATCTAACTTCTTCCCACTCTCCTATGGGCTCTTTTAACACGTCAATTATACTTTTACCCCATGGCTTTGCTCTGGATGTTTCCTGTGCTCCAAATACTCTTGCGGGAGATATTCTCATGTAACTCCCTATTCCACTTACGTTTCTGCTCAAATGTAAGCTTCTCTGAGACATGTTTTCTGAACACCTGACCCACAGTGCCACCACCTCCAGTCATTCTCTCCCTAACCACGTATGACCTTCTTTATTATCAGTATATTGTCATAGTCTATCCTATCACATTATAAAAGTTTAATAAATATGAGATAATAAATGAATAAGTTAAAAAGAGAAAGTTGAAAGTATCATAGATGAAAGCAAGTATCATTATTGTTCCTATTTTCTTCTATTAATTCTGAATCTATTGAAAGGTTTTCTAAGTTGGAGTTTGTGGAACAAAAACAAAATGAATTAGTCAAACATGAAATCAGCTTCCTTTAAATTCCATTCATTTTTTTCACAAAGGATATGGCATATGGTTTTTAATTGATAGGTAGATCCTAACCTGAGGACAAAATACTTTATAAATAAACTTTAATAAAACATTTTTGTTTATCAAACTTCAACGCTTTACTGAGAGCGAGAGGTGGAGCAGCTATTGGAATGCAGGTTCATTTCAGCACAGTCAATGATCTTGAACATTCATTATCGTTTCTATGTACAATAATTTTAAGTCTTATAAGTTAATTAACAAAATAACAACGACATCTTATACTATATCACAAGATAAATTGAAAGAGATGTGCTGTCTGCACCTTCCAGATGAAACTCAAAGATGAAAGATGAAATGTCAGAGCATTATAATAAGTGCAAAGGCTAAGAACCTATTAATCCTACTTGATATGTGATGGACCAAATTAAGAAGGATTATTTCTGCACTGATTCTACTTTTAAACTTTCTTCAGCACCGTTGGAAGTCAAAAACAGTAGACTTTATGTTTTTCATTCATTGTTCATTTAACATAGGAAGTTGATGCACAGAAGTCCAACATATATATATATGTGTGTGTGTATATATATATATGTATATATATGTGTGTGTATATATATAATACGTATATATGTGTTATATATATATAATATGTATATATGTGTTATATATATATAATATGTATATATGTGTCTCATATATATATATATATACATATATATATATATATGGGAAGACCTTCTTTATTGCTTTGAAATATTTAAAGAAGAATTTTTAAAACCTCAACTACTATAATATTTGTCATTATCTATAAATGATCAAATATATTATACCAAAAGGGATTGCCCTCACTTTTCTCTGTAGTAGAATGCTCACTCTAATTTGTCATATTAAATGTACTTAAAATACTTTTCTATTTTACCTCACTTTCCCATGAGCTCCATCAGCACACGCCTACAACTTCCAGTGTAGAATGGCACGTGTTAACTATCACAGGATGTGTATTTGGACATGTGCATTGTCATGAGCACGTAACATACAATATTTATTACCTGATTTATAAAATTCAAGATTTCAGAATACTTTGATGTTCAATTTTAATTTTGTAAAACAATGAGAAATGATTTTTTTAGACATTAAGAAAATGGTCAAAGAGTGATGAAAATAGTTTTAATTTAAAATATTTTTGCTGTTGCTTCTATCGGATACATTGAGAATGTATTTTCATTAATCTGTCCTAAAACTACAGCATATCTAGTAATATTAATTCAATATGTAAAATTGTAAATAATAATAATTTTCTGATACATATGTATTTTCTGAGTGTGATACTCCTGTTACTAATCTAAACATGATTGGATCAAAATTTTTATTATGAACTAATTTCATAAATTAGTTATGTTTATCTAATTTGACTCTCATTACAAAATGCTCAACAAAGTCCATAATGGGGACACACCGTGTTCTCAGGAAGAGTGGAATTACTTCAGTAAGACTCATAATTGCCTCAGTAGAATATTTCTCCACAGCAGTCATTTCTTTTTGCTCAAAATTGATGTTTTCTAAGCATCCTTCTAATTATTAATTTGATTTTCCATAAAGAGTAATGTTAATCAGAGTTGTCAGTTGGGATAATATAATCACTGCAATTTGTGGCAAAGTATATTTTTAATTTTATATGAATAAAATACCAATTATAGTTATATACTTGGTATCTTAACATATTTTATTGCTATGTTTTCTCCCAAAGCAAAATCAATTCTAAAATAAAGACATGTAAATTATACACAAAATATAAACATCTAGACTAGAGGATATGATGAATATACAAAAACAATGTCATATCTGGGGTGAACCCGGTTGTCCCAGTAGTGTGCCTTCTTACATTTTAAGGATGTAGCCTAGATTCATGGCTGGTTCACTGAGTTTGATTCCAGCATTGTGAAAAACTTCAACACGAGGTACGTGTGCAAAGGAAAGATAGAATAAAATGAATTTTAAGTACAGTGTCTGTGCTATGTACTAACAGGTCTTTTGAAAATGTTCACTATTTGGAATGACCTTGGTGGTTAGAAAAATTAAATAATATTTCAGAGCAGTACAAACTGTCACCTCTCAATGCTAATCAAACATCTACTCTAATGAATGACTCTTATGCCCATGATACAGTTTCTGTGAATTGCTTATGCTGATGTGGTTCAGCATGTCATTTACATTTCATGATAAATAATAAAACATCTCTAGTGGCATAGCACTTCCATTATGCTCTCTTTTATACTCTGTGACCATGTTGAAATTGAATTTCAAGTTTAAAAATCTACCCTGGCCTATTGCAATTTTACAACCGAACTTAAATTATTTAAACATTTTTTATGGTACCTGAAAAGACCATAGACCAGAGTTTAATTGATAGTAATTAGATAAAATATCTGAGTTAAAGAAACAAATTAAAATAGATTAAAAATTGAAATATTCTGTTCTGATAAAGAAGCTAATGGATTAGTTTATTTTTTATCTATAATATATTTACTATTCTTTCAAAGTATTGGAAAAATTAATTTAAACATTATATTGAATAGCACATTGAATTTTGTTCTTTGATGCATAAAAAGTCATTTTTCCTGATAATTTTGAATGATATTTCACCTTTTATCCAATGAGACCTAAGAATTTATGTGGTCCAAATAAACTAGTTATGTATAAACAGCAGCAGTATTTCAAGGGGAATATGCCCGCAGTGATATATTAGGAAACCTTGTTAACTTGTAAGCATGATTCATAGGTTACTGTGCTTAAAAGCAAGGCAAGGCATGTAAAAAGAAGGAAGTAGAGTGGCTGGATTCTAGATACATACTGTTTTTTTTAGCTGTCAACACAATTAATTTCTCGACCCTTTTAATTATTAAGCCTTGTGAAATGTGCCACTGCACCCTGATCGCTTTCGTTTAATGACTTCAACACATAAAATTTGGTACTCACGGATTTGCTCTTAATGCTAATTATCATTTTTGTTATCATGGCTATTATTAATAAATCCTTTATTATATCCCAGGGATGTTGCTAAAAACATTAATGAATTTGATTTTTCACATCAATATAACAAGGCAGATGCTGTCATTATCTGGATTTCATCCCTAAGTAAACATAGAGGTTAACTAAGACAGATAGAGGCAAAGCAGCAACCAATCGTATTCTTTTCTCTGAATTAAAGTCACTATGCACATCTGATTGCTTATTTTGCATGCAGACAGACAATTTTTTTTTTTTTTTTTTTTTTACTTTCAACATAATAAATGGTAAGATCAGCTGGGCTGGGTGGCTCATGCCTGTAATCCCAGCCCTTTGGGAGGCCAAGGCAGGCAGATCGTGAGGTCAGGAGTTCAAGATTAACCTGGTCAATATGGTGAAACCCGGTCTCTAATAAAAATACAAAAATTAGCTGAGTGTGGTGGCATGCACCTGTAATCTCAGCTACTCAGGAGGCTGAGGCAGAAGAATCACTTTAACCCAGGAGGCAGAGGTTGCAGTGAGCTGAGCTCGCCACTGCACTCCAACCTCAAGCACAGAGTGAGACTCTGTCTCATAAATAAATAGATAAATAAATAAATATAAATTATAAGGCCACACTTTTTTTTTTTTACTTTTCCCCACAGTTCCTACAGATGTGGGGAAAAATTCAAATTGATTGGTTATTTTGAATAGTTATCGGTTGGCCATTTTGAATAGTTATGGGTTAAATTGCTTACCTCTAAAACATGTTGAAGTCCTAAGCCCAGTAACTATGAATATGATCTTATTTGGAAATAGAGTTTTGCAGATGATGAATTATATAATTCAATATAACTGTGTCTTTTTAAAAAAGGAGGAAATTTGGACAAAGGGACACATGCACACAGAGAGAATTCCATATGAACATGAAGACAGATGTCACAGTGATGCATCTACAAGCCGAAGAATGTCAAAGATGCCAGCACATCACCAGAAGCTAGTAGAGCTGCAAGGAACAGTTTCTCACAGACCTCAGAAGGGATCAACTTTTTTACGCCTTGACATTTCTAGCCTCCAGAAATGTAAGACAATAAATTTCTTTTTTTTAAGCCATACAGTTTGTTTTGAAGATTTATAGCAACCCAAGACAATTAATACAAATTAGTTGTGTTCATTGAAACACGAGGTACACTACATGTAAATATGTCTGATGAAAAATATGAATGTAATTAACTGATATGTTTTGTTCAAAATGGTAATGACTGTTTTGACCTAAGAATCTAAAAATCAAAAACACATTTACAAGTAATAATACTTTTTTCATGTTTTCAAAATCAGATGGCTACTAAATGTAAGATGTAAAAGTCGCATGTGAAAAACTAACTTTCTTGGGAGGCCGAGGCGAGTGGATCACGAGGTCAAGAGATCGCGACCATCCTGGCCAACATGGTGAAGCCCCATCTCTACTAAAAATACAAAAAATTAGCCGGGCATGGTGACGCGTGCCTGTAATCCCAGCTACTCAGGAGGCTGAGGCAGGAGAATTGCCTGAACCCAGGAGGCGGAGGTTGCGGTGAGCCGAGATCGCGCCATTGCACTCCAGCCTGGGTAACAAGAGCGAAACTCGGTCTCAAAAAAATAAAAAAATATAAAAATAAAAACTAACTTTCTATTTATTATTTGATTTAGGAAATTAAACATAATTATTCATTTAATGTAAATATTTTAATTTGTTGAACTGTAGCAAATAATTAGTTGTGTAGAATTCCCTAACTATAATTTTTAGCAATTAGGTTCCAAGAATCTAATTTTCCAAGTAACTGATTTTCAAGGAGATTATAAAACAATGACCAGATATAGATACACAGTACCATATTAAGGAAGTCACTAAATACAATATCCAAGTATGTGTACAGGAAAATAATAAAATAAATGGAAGAGTAATTTTACCAGAAAGTGGATTTCCATTTTGAAATAGGCTAATTTTTGTTTTAGACTTAAAAATGGTTTTTATCATACAAAATTAAGTTTGGAAAAATTTCGGCAGCTTTTCAGTAACGAACTTTAAAAACGCAATTTCATTTCTAATCTTGGATTTCTTAGAGTTTTTTTGTTTGTTATTTTCTATGGGGTATTACTGTCCATTTTGATCAATGCTATATAAATCAATATATTACAAACTCTTTCAAAATTTTTTGAGACAGTATCAGAATTTAAGTATAATATGCAAAGTATTTGCAAAGTCAAATAATTGAATATGTAATTCAACCATCCTTATATTTTGGAAATAATTGTCTAAATTCATAAGAATAATAATGTCAACCTCAGTTAATTCTAGTAAAACAACTTGAATCTTCCATACTCCCTGTTAACAAAACTATTGTTTTATAACGAATCTCACTCATTTAATTACCAACGCCTCTTTTATATGTGAAATGCTGAATTGATGCCCAATTTGTTTTATTTCCATAGGAAATATTTATTATAGTACTGATGATAATTAATGACTCACAAAGAGGTGCAGAGCTTTTATTCCTGGCTCCAATGAATATTTTTAAACTTAATCAAGGGCAACAATAATAGCTTCTTCACCTCTGATCCAAAGCTTCTTAATTTTTAGCTTTTAAGACCTAATTATAAAAAAAATTGATGGAAAAGAGTTTAAATGTCTTCTAATTTATTTTGACTTTCTATTTTAATGAGCATTCTAGCAAGTCACTTTTATAGTCTGAAAACTTTTTTACATATGTAATTCAATTTACTTGGTGGCAACAAAATGGATTCAACAGAAATTATGTAACAGTATTAATATTTTGAACTGAATATTGTTTACTGTGTTCTCAACAGCATACAAAGGTATCAGACATTCCTTTAACCTATTTGATGATTTCAGTTTTTCACTATTGCAAGTTAATGTAATTTGCACCTAAATATATTATGAAAAATTTTCTTTATGATTATGACCATGCATTTTCTAGATGTACATATAGATTTCCTTTATTTTTGATAAAAAATGCACTTTATTTTTATGCATATTAAATAAAATCAATTGTTTTCTCATTTCTTCATGACTGTAGAAGTCAATGATAAATTTATGAATATGAGGAATATATGGATAAATCATCATATGATCCATCTTATTAAAACAGCTCTAGTTTTTGTCTCTTTCTGTCTTCTTACTCCCTGACCACCTTTCTCTCTCTCCCCGCCAGTTTTCCACTCATAACATTAATTTAATTTGAAGTAATACATATGAAAATCCTATCTGCCTTAAAAGTCAGGAGACATAATATTTATCTTTGACTGTGTTTTTTTTTTTTTATTTTGCCAATTTGTAAAATTTCCTTACATTAGTTTTCTTGCTTATTGAAGTAGATTTGACTATGTATCAATACTAATTATTTATAAAATATCTTCTTCTTACAATGTTGGTTAATTCTATTTTTGTACAGTAGAAAATAAACTTTGTTATAATTAAGGAAACCAAATCCAGCAATATAAACTGGACATAAATAATATGGAATAAAATTTGTAAAATACGGCAACTTTTTTATCAATATAAGCTACGTTATATGAGGGTAAGAATAACTCCATAATCTTGGTGGCTCTATAAACACTTATTTCCTATTTAGATAAATTTTGACATAGGTCCTAGTGATACTCTAGAGTCACTATATTCAATTATCAAAGCTAAATTAGTTGCTTTCATTTTCAGCTTGTTAAATTACATAAACAAGAGTCCATAGGCTTGAGACGGTCTCTTAACTGAGTTTCTATCTGTCAAACTGCAACTTAAGTTAGTACATAAACAAGCTGAAACCTGATTTAGGAATCCAATATTTGTAACACATATGTGGGTCTCAGCCAATCATTAGCAGCCAAGTTTGAGCCAGTCACAAGCTGTCAACTGTTCAGACTATTTCCAAATAAGTCAAAGGCCTAGCTTTAACCAGTTATTTCTATAGTTAACTCCACTTTCTGCCTATAAATATTCACTGCAATTAGGAGATGGGATCTCTCTGAACCTATATCTGGTTTTGAGTGCTGTCTGTTTAATTAATCATTTTTCCCTCAGATAAAATATTAAATTTAATATTATCATAAGTTTGTCTTTTTTTGTATAAATGTATGGGGTACAAGTGCAATTTTGTGCCATATGTAAATTACATACTGGTCAAGTCAAGGCTTTCAGAGTATCTATCACTCAAATAATGTGCATTGCACTCATTAAGAAATGTCTGATTATCTACCCACTTTCAGCCCCTCACACTTCTAAGTCTCAAGTGTCTATCAGTCCGCTCTCTATGTCCATGTGTGCACATGTTTTGTGCCCACTTAATAGTGAAAACATGTAACATTTGTGTCTGGCTTGTTTCACTTTAGGTAATAGCCTCTAGTTCCACCACTGTTGCTGCAAAATACATGATTTAGTTTTTTCTCTGTGGTCAAATTGTATTCCATTGTGTATATATGCCATATTTTCTTTATTCAGTCATCCACTGATGAACATTTAGGTCGATTCCATATTTTTGCTATTGTGAATGGTGCTACAATAAACATACAAGTGCAGGGATCCTTTGATATATTGATTTTTTTTTCATTGGGTAAATACCCAGTAGTGTGGATTGCTGGATTGAATGGTAGTTCTATTTTGAGCTGTTTGAGAAATTTCCAAATTTTATCTACTCTTTGCCATGAAGGTTATACTAATTTGAGTTCCCACCAACAGTGTATGAGTTGCCTTTTCTCTGCCTCCTCACCATCTGTTGTTTTTTGACATTTTAATGGCAGCCATTCTGACTGAAGTAAGATCATATCATCCCACTGTGGCTTTAGTTATTCCTTCGATGATTAGTAATGTTGAGCATTTTTTCGTACACTTGTTGGCCATTTGTATGTCCTCTTCAGGAAAAATAAAAGTCTACTCATGTCCTTTAACAATGTTTTAATAGGGTTATTTTTGGTTTTTGTTTTGGTTATTGAGTTTGAGTTTCTTGTGTATTCTGGATGTGAGTCCCATGATGAATGCACAGTTTACAATATTTTTCTCTTATATCTCACTGAGCTTCTTTAAAATTCATATTATAAATTATTTATTTGGGATTTATTTCTAGTTAGGGTCTATTGCTAGAGAATTCGTGTGTGTTCTAGATGATGTCACGTTACCTTGCTTTTTCATGTTGCCTATGGCATTCCATTAATTGCTGTGCATCTGAAGCAACAGTCACTCTTATTTTTGAGTTTACTTTTGTTGTGGGGGTGGGTACTTTTACCTTGAAGATGTGTCTGTGATGTCGGTTGGGTTGTTTGGATGTCTGGATTTCCTTTTGGTGGATACATTGGTGAAGACTTTATATAACTTACTTGGCTATAAATAGCCTTAGTGCCATTGGTATCTATGTTTGCCTTAGTGTGTTAGATGTGGTTATTTGTGGAGACTGCAGTGAAGTTGTGCTGAGAACTAGAATGCCAGCTGGATCCTTCTTCATGTTTCAATGGTAGTGGTTATGGGGCAAATATGTCTATCCTTGTGACCAGGGACAGCATATGTTGGCACCTGTTTTGGTGGTTCCGACAGGTCGGTTCTTGGGCCTCCGGGTGACTTTCTCAGATTCTAATTATAGTAGTGGTGTACTGAGTGTGTAAGTGGGCTCGCAAGCTCCTGAGAAGCTGGTTTGACGTAAGCGATAGTGGTGGTGAGACTCTAAGTTCCTAAACTTTGTGCTCCTGTGCTGGAATTGGTTGTAATGGGCCATGTGGGCCAGCCTCCAGGTCAGTAGGTGGTGTCTTCAGGTAGAAGCCAGATAAGGTGGTAGCAGAAGGGTGTTTATGTCTGACCTCTGGGAGAACTGCTCAGGTGCCCCAGGAGGTGGGCTGGGGTGTGGATTCCTCAGACCTATGTCCCACACTCTGTCTCAGAGGGTGAAGCAAACCCAGGATGAGTTGCACCTGACCAGCCTGAACTCAGACCTCCCAGTGGCAAGCGTATGCCAAGCTGTGACAAGCTATGACAGGAGTGAGGGGCAGTCCTCAGGTCCTGGCAAAATGCTTGAGGGGCAACTGCTCCTATACTGGGGTCCTCCTCCCATGGGTGGGTGCTGGGGCTGCTGGGGCTGCTGGTTCCAGCAATTGCAGCGTTGGCTGGCGAGTGTGGACTCGTGTCCATCTCCCACCCTAGTCCTCGTGGAGCTCCTTCTCTTATTCCAGTTCTCGCAGCTGACCCTGAAGTTCTGTTCAGCTGGGCAGTGTGTACTTAGCTCGTAACTAAGCCCTGGTTCATATAAGCACCTGCCGAGCTCAGGATCAAGCCTCTGTGGTAATTCTCATTCTGCTCAGGTCCTGGGGGAATTTGTCTGGCTCCAGTGCTGGTGGCTGGAGCCCATACTAGGCTTGCTTGTCAGTCCTGGTTGTAGGAGACCATCAGTACAATTCAGGCCACAGTTCATTTGTTCAGGCCCCAGTTCAACAAGCTACAACTCAAGTTTCCACAATACCCTAAACTGGTACCACTGGTTCCCAGGCCTGAGTTTAAAAGCTAAGACCAAGAATGTCTTCTTACTGTAGCAACTTAAGTTTAGGGAGGATGTAGGATCCAGGACATGGTATTTCCCTGTAGCAGTTGCTTCTCACAGTCTTCTGGCCCTTCCCCAAGTCAAGTCAGTGCTTGAGGAGGTCAAGGTGAATTCTCATGGCCTGGATTGTATAATTCCCCAGTGGGAAAATGGATCACAGAGAGACACTTACCCACCCTCTCCCACGCTGGGGATTTACTCCCAGATCCCAGTTGGTCCAGGCCGTGTATGCTGCCCATCCTCCTCCTCCTCTCACAATTTTGGAGTTTCCCCTCAATTCTCTGTTGATGTGGCTCGTTCTGTCTTGGATAACTCATAAGAAAGAGCATATTTTTGTTACAAGTAGCTGAGTCTCAGACAATCACAGCAGCCAAGCTTCAGCCAATTGAAGACTGCCAACTGATCAGATTGTGTTTATATGAGCCAAATCCTTCTTCAAACCATGCCTAAATAAGGCAAATGCTGAGCTATAACCAATGAAGCTGCTTCTGTATGTCACTTCCTATTTCTGTTTTTAAATGCTGTCTGCCCACTTTGCTGGGTGGAGTTCCCTTAACCTCTACTATTTCTTAGCGCAGCCTGATTCATGAACTTTACCTTGCTCAAATACACTCTACTAAATTGAATTTATCTAAAATTTTTTCTTTCAACATTTTCAACTTCACAGGTGAATGAAAGTCAAATTATAAAAACCAGTAACCTTTCCAAGTTTAGACTGTGTATTAATGAAAGAGAATCCTGAAAGAGGTATATTTTTTAAATTCAATTTTCCCCATGGTGTGCTTACTTTAAGGACCAAACCTGAAATGTATATTACAGAGTTGTATAAGTTGACCCCAACATGATTGAGAGCAGGGTGTTTTATATTTAGAATGCTATTCAGGAAAGATATCTATTAATATAACAAATAATTATGTAAATTAGTAGCTATAATTTACAGGAAATGGTGCTCCATGTTTGATTTATCTTTAAATCATTTTCCTAATTTACCTACAATTTTAAACATGAGTTAGCAGTTTGGATTTTGATATCCCCAAATTCTTGCATGTAAATATATGTAAAAGAAATGCCAATTCTTAACTAGTGTCATGAATATGTTTCAAAATGTAAACTGACATCTCTCTTTTTAAAATTATCCACAAAATAAATGTAGGTTTTTATTCCATTTGGAATGAGTTTTGTATATGATTAGAGTTAAGCATCTAGTATGATTTTTCTGCATGGGGATATACAATTTTCTTAGCACGATTTATCAAAGAAACTATCTTTTCCCCAATGTGTGTCACTGGCACATTTGTGTAAAATCACTTGGCTGTATGTATGTTAATTTATTTCTAGGCTCTCTATTCTAATCCATTGATATATGTGTCTGTTTTTATGCCAATACTATGCTGTTTTTGGTAACTATAGCTTTGTAGTATATTTTGAAATCGGTAATGTGATGTCTTCAGATTTTTTTTTTTCTTTTTGCTCAGTATTGCTTTGCTTTTCAGGATCTTTTGTGGTTTCATATAAATTTCAGGATTTTTTTTCTATTTCTGTGAATGATGTAATTGGTAGTTGCTAGGGGTTGCATTAAATCTATATATTGCTCTGGGTATTCTGAACATTTTTCCAATATTAATTATTTCAAGCCATGAAGATGAGGAGTCTTTTTATTTATTTGCATCGTCTATTCCTTTCATCAGTATTTTATAGCATTCAGTGCAGAGATCTTTCACTTTGATGATTGCTTTTTCATAGATGTCACTTTTTGTATGTATTTTACATATAATTGTTTTCTATTTCTTTTTCAAATAGCTCACTATTGCTGTATAAAAATACTACTAATTTTTGTATGTCGATTTTGTATCATGAAACTTTACCTAGTTGATTGATTAATTCCAAATGGAACCATGCCATAGCAGCTTAGATCAGGAGAGTGGGGGATGCATGATGTAAATTTTAACAACTCTCCCATCTGGATTCAGGGTCTGTTAAGACTCTGAGTCTCTCGTGTAGAAAGTTTTCCTGGTGTCTATGGTAGAAATGGGGACTACGAAGGATCTCTAGTTTATCTTTTCACTAAAATATATCCTCCCATCCCCCAGCCAATTCTATCAGGGCAGACAGTGTGGCAGGGGTGGGTGTCTTTCTCCCCTCTCTATGGTGTTATCCTGGGCTACTAAGTTCTACAGGGATTTTGCTGCTCCCGTGGTGCTCTCTGGCAACCTCCCCAGTCACTGCTGTTGAAGTGCAGTTGTTATGGAAGTTGTGGTCTGTTTTCATGGGACAAATGAACACAAGATAACTGTTCTCATCCCTTTCTCCAGAAAGTATTTATTGAAAAAGTTATTTGATGATGTGATCTCTGTATTTTTTTGTTCTCTTCTTTATAAAACTCTTTTTATACCGATATCATTTTTTGTTTGTTTATTTTGGTGGATACATATATATGCTTTTCCCCCTCTTAAATAATTTGCTATTCAGCTGAACTGTCTTTCCTGTTTCCCTTGATTTTAAATGTGACCATGTACATGAAAATTTATCAACGGGTTATGAACAGAAGGAATATCTAAATTTGTGGTATATTAATGGATGTAATATATTATTATATATACTTTGGTATATTAAATTAAGTTTTTTTAAGTTCTATCATCATTGGTAATGCCTCTGGTTTCTCTAATTTTCTTTTTTCCTTCTTATTTGTGTTTCTGTATTTTTATGGTAGAAACTGATTTCTTTTTCTAATATTTGCTGATCGTAAATTTTCTAGTAATATTTAAAATCAAAGTACTAAAATGTTGAATGGAATGTGTGTGATCATGAGTAGTATTTTATTTTGTGTTTGTGTGATTGAAGTGTAAAAAGGTGAGGATCAAGAATTTTTTTATAACAGAATATTTTTACTTGCTTCATTTATTTCTCCAGAGAAAATTCCTCTAGTCTCAGTGAAACATAGGTCTATCTGTATCAATGTTAGGTTTTAATAGCTAATTTTTTAAAAAGGTTCTTAGTGTTATAATAGGCTAACTTTGCTTTAAAACTCATGTTTTCCAGTAAAATTTTATCAGAGTTCTAGAGCAAAAATGATAATATACTTAAAATTGATTTTAAAAAAGAGTTTAATAGTAAGATTATTTAAACAGCCTTGGTCAAGGTTACAAGAATTGAATAAGCAAAAATTCAGTTACCTATAATTCAGTAACCTTTATTAGTAACAATAGAGAGCTTGTACAAGACCAATGAACCAATGTGCAAAGGGAGAGAGCACTTACCAGAACCTGAAGAAGGTAGTCGAATGGAGGAAAGGCAACCCTGTAGTGATCAATATGCAGCTAGTCAATATCCAGAAGGAAAAGAACCAGGGGAATAGACAGACTCAAAGATGTCCAGCACAACCTTTCCCTCCTGATGCTTCTGATGCTTCAAGGTCAAATCCTCTCTGGGTTAATATCTCTACAGGATACATCTCTAATATTTGTCTGCAGAGTAAATTTGATTGCACTGCTCTAGGGAAGGAATTTGAGTGTCTAACTTTTCATTAAACAGAATTTCTCCAAATTCTATTGCACCTATCATCCCCTCAAGAAGTATACTTCTGATATCTATTAAAGCAAATTATAAGAACAAATATCAATAAATTTACCTTTAAAAACTGCATATGTTAAATTTTTATTTATATAAGGGGCAATGTGCATGCATGCATTTTTTTGTCTAGTACGTAAAAGCATGTTTTAAAATTCCTCAAGAGACTTACAAAAATGATTAGTGTTTTAACTAGGAGAGCCACTAGGTCTAAGCTACATGATTAAGACAGTGCAGATTCAGAGTCAGATTATCTGGCTTAAAATCCTGGTTTCTTATTAGCTATGTGACTGTAACTGCTTAAATTCTGTGACTCTCAGTTTTTTTTAATAAAATTAAAGCTAAATGAGATTAATTGAAATATTGCATGTTATATTCAATACAGTGACTAGAACACTAATTTAGCCATTGTTATATTGACAACCAGATTTTTGGTGGTGTTGTTATTTTATGTTAGATTATTTGCAGAGAGAAGATAACTGGTCACCAGTAACAAATTCAAAGAAGTTTGTCGTAGAGGCAGAATTCTAAAGATATTCGTCTTAGCTTCCTGTTGTTGTAACAAATTACCATAAATTTAGTAGCTTAAAACAACATAAGTTTAATGCTTTATGGTTCTGCCTATCAGATATCTAATTTGAGTTTTGTTACACTAAAATCAAGGTGCTAGCAGGTGTTGGCATTCCTTTTGGAGATTCTCCAGGAGAGAATTGTTCCATAACCTTAACTAGCTTCTAAAGGCCAGCAGCATTCATCGGCTCATGGCCCCTTCTTCAAAGCCAGCAGTGTAACAACTTCAGTTCTTTCTCTGACTCTGACCCTCTGTCTTCTTCTTTCCGTTAGAAGATTTTTGTTCTTAACCTTGGCCCAAAGATAATCAATCATAATCTCGCTTCCACAATATCATTAACATAATCACATCTGCAAAGTTTCCTTTGCCAAATAAGGTAATACATTTTCAGGTTCTGGAGATAAAATTCCACTTACCACAGTGTTATTCAGTCAAACACTAATCACATTGCTGAAGAGGAACTGATCAGATGCAATTAAAGCTATTAATTGCTGACTATAAAGCAGGGATAAAATAGGAAGATAATCTGAGCAGTACTAGTGTAATCACCTGAGTTCCTAATAGTAAAGCAGGAAGGCAGAATGATCAGAGAGATGCAATAGAAGAGGAAAGCAGAAGAAATGTCAAGCATGAGAAGGACTCAACCCATCATTTTTTCTGGTTTTGAGATGTAGTGTGACATTTTCAAGGAGCCTGTAGTTTTAAAACAATATGTAATGCTGATTCACCAAACAATTAATAGTGATATTGAAACAGGTCAGGGTCACTGGTCTCATTGTCCAAGCTCTTTGTCTGAAGACCAAGAGAAATAAGGAGCCTGGACATGAAGGGTGAAGTTGGAGTGAAAGTTTAATAAGCTAAAGAAGATAGTCTCCACAGTGGAGAGGGGAGCCTGAGTGGGTTACCACTTTTACAGTTGAATTCAAAAGCTTTTATTGTGTCCTTTTTAGGGACATGGATAAACCTGGAAACCATCATTCTCAGCAAACTGACACAAGAACAGAAAATCAAACACCGCATGTTCTCACTCATAGGCGAGTGTTGAACAATGAGAACACATGGACACAGGGAGGGAAGCATCACACACTGGGGTCTGTTGGGGGGAAATAGGGGAGGGACAGCGAGGGTGGGGAGTGGGGGAGAGATAGCATGGGGAGAAATGCCAGATATAGGTGAAGGGGAGGAAGGCAGCAAATCACACTGCCATGTGTGTACCTATGCAACAATTTTGCATGTTCTTCCCATGTACCCCAAAACCTAAAATGCAATAAAAAAAAAACCTCCTCTCATATCTGGAGCTGTTAGAGTAACTTCTCTTATTTAAAAAGCTGTCTGCAAAACTCCCTCTTATCGATGTAGTTCTGAGCGTATCTCTAGGTAAGCAAGAAGTGCCACTTCCCTTGTTTGTGTAATTGTGAGTTTGTCTTAGTTAAGCCCACCTCCACCTTGTGCAAGTTCCCACAGAGCCCACAGTGTACATGTCTGAAAAGGGGAGGAAACGTTTTCCTGGAGCCCACCAAGTACACAAAGAACAAAAGGCTTTTGTTCTGGACCCTGCCTGCTTATCCGTGCAGGTGCAGCCTGAGTTTTCCCCAGCCTGCTCTATTTTTGCCTGTAGCTGTGATTTTTCAGGCAGGCTGCATCTCCAAGGACCAGCCTTCACTGTTTACCTAACTGATTTTTCCTTTTCTTCTTTCTCAATATCATCAGCATTGAGGAGTTTGCAAAAATGTTAGGGAAAAGAATCTAGAAGATTCCCCAGGGTTAATCTTGGTTTAAAGTACTGACAGTTAAAAGTAAAAAACCAGGATACAGAAATAGTTGTCAATAGGTATTTTTAAAAGCCTACAATAAGTACCTGGCATGAGTTTTAAAAGGAAGTGATAGACCGATCATGAGGAAGAAGCAGTTGAAAATAGTATTCTAGTTCTGTGAGGAGAAAATGTGTGTGTCTGGGAGCCTCCCCTTTACTGATAGCCTATGTTTAGTTTGTCTAATTTTTCATATACGGTATTAGTACTTAAAATACATTATATTTAGAGTGTGCTTGGATATTACTTATTTTAACTTTTTATAACTGCTTATGTTTTTAATTGTCCTTTACAGCATGTTAACACCTGTGTAGGATTTTATAGAATAGGCATCAAATAATTTCTTGTTGTTTTCTCATGTCCTCCTAAAATTAATGGGAAATACACACATAAACATTCACATACAGAGATAGATGCCAAAGATCATGTACATAACATTTATTTTTGACAGATTATTGCCAAACACATTTAGAAATAGATTTTCATTACAATCTTGTTTATTGGACAGCCTTTCTTGAAAATAATTCAAAGGAAGCCACTGTGTCAATGAAAGATAATCTTCCTTATCATTGTACAGGATATCTGAGTATAGAGTTTGTCAAAACCCAAAGAGCTACATAATATGTGGAGATAATTGTATTAATCATTTCAAAAGTCCCCATTCTCCACTCACCACATCTCCCCACTGCAACAAATTCTTCTCATTGAGAGAAGACACCCTTTCAGTATTCCTTAAATTGAGAATGAATACTTTTCTGGACTAAAGCTATGTAGAGTTAAAATTACATGATTATTTTTAATCATAAAAAGTTTGTTTTGTAACTTGTATGCAGTAACTTTAACTGAAGACAAATGCATAAAGTTAATGCTTTCTTTATACCATTTGCACCATCCTCATCAATTCTATATTAGTTGACATTTTGTCCTACCAAAATTAGGATATGAAAATCAAAAAAAGAAAAAATTATTGTCCACTTCAACTAGTCTATGTATTAAAACAGAAAGCAAAAAAATCAGTAAATTCATATGCAGTTATTATATCACTGATGCCAGTGCCATTTTTATTACATGTCTTTTTAAAATCAATTTTAATTATTATAATTATGCTTATTTGTCTTAACATAGACTTTATTTTTAAAGAAGTTTTAGGTTCATAGCAAAATTCAACATAAAGGACAGAGTTCCCATGTACTCTCTTTCCCCACGCATGCACAGCCTTCACCACTACCAACATCTCACACCAATGTACATATGTTACAATCAGTGAACCAGCCTGGACATATCATTATTATTTAGCAATCAAAGTTTACATTAAGGTTCACTCTTACTGGTGTGTATTCTATGGGTTTGGAAAGTGCATTAATGACATTTATTCACCATTATAGCATCATACAAAATAGTCTTACTGCACTAACAATTCTCTGTGCTCTATCTCTTTGTTCCACTTCCCTTTAAACTCCTGGCAACCAATAATCTTATTTTATCTATCATTTTACCTTTTCCAAGATGATTTGTAGTTGAATCATAAAACATGTAGCCTTTTTCAGATTTATCTTTTTCACTTAATAATATAAATTTAAGGCTTCTACATGTCCTTATATCTTGATAGCTTATTTCATTTGATGGGAAGGATGTATCACAATGAATATTAGGATTTGTTTTAATGACCCATGAGAGATAAAGAAATATAATAATTCCACTGTCACTTCCTTCCTTCCTTCCTTCCTTCCTTCCTTCCTTCCTTCCTTCCTTTCTTCCTGTCTTTTCTTGAGGTGGAGTCTCAATCTGTCACACACGCTGGAGTGAAGTGGCACAATCCCAGCTCACTGAAACCTCCACTTTCCAGGTTCAAGTGATTCTTCTGCCTGCTGAGTAGCTGGAACTTCAGGCGCACACCACTATGCCCCGCTAATTTTTGTATTTTTAGTAGAGACAGGATGTCACTATACTGGCCAGGCTGGTGTTGAACTCATGACCTGTTGATCCACCTACCTCAGCCTCCCAAGGTGCCAGGATTACAGGCATGAGACACCACTCCTGGTCACCACTATCAGTTTCTATACTTTTCTTTAATTAACAATACCCTCAAGAATAGTATTATTAAAATTATATATATTACTAAAAGTTTGGAATTTTAAAATTTTACTCGGGTTATGAGTAATTTATTTTACATTTGACTAGGAAATAAAACCACAATCTAGTATATGTTTCATATTTTAAAATATTTGCTCATTCCCATTAGCATTGTAAACATTCATTAAGAACGTGTTTATTATATATTTATATACACTGTTCATTATACATTAGGAATATAACATATTAAAAGACTTTTTTTGTGTTTTGCAGTTGAGGAGTGTTTTTATTTTATAAGCAAGAACTAAGAGTAGTTTCCAAGTGATTTGTACAATCAAGTAAGTTAAGGGGAACTTAATTTCATTTGACAGGTGAGGCATGGTGCCTTGCATAATGCGCAAAATGCTGACGGCCAAGTGAATGACACAAGTCAGTAAGAACAAATGAATACAGAAAGCCTAGAAGTATTGATTGTAGGCAGTTGAGAATTTTGGAGCCAATTTTGAAAGAATGGACAACGAAAGGAGATTGTTATGCCAAGAGGCAGGGAGCGAAAGGGCATAGGACAGGCCAAGAAAGTCACAAAGGGGTAGGAGTTGGAGAGATGAGACAACAGCCTACTTGCCTGGCCATACAGAAGGTCTGCATGAGAACGCCATGAGCAGTCAAGAGAGGTGCAGTGGGCTATGTGGGGAGGGTCTTGAAGGTCCCCCATGGAGTCATTTAATGACTTCCCACATTATGATGAGTTGGATGATTATTTTGAAATTTCTTGACTTTTCTCCTTTAAAATAGTATTGGGTACATAAGTATATGCTTAATCAGTCTGTGTTGTCTATAAAGCCTTATCTTCCCCTTTACATTTTAACACCCATTTCATGTATCAAACCTTTATTAACACCATTGTGGTTATATTTTCTAGAGATTTCAAATATTATGTAATATCTCATTTTAGATATGTTACAGGCTGTGTCTTGATACATTTGAAGATCTGATTTGAAGTTTTACAGTAATTATTAATCCCAATTTTCTTAATGCTAGTTCATATTATCTAAATGTTATATAACTATTGTATTTGAAAATATTGTCTCTGAACCTCAAAGAATCTCATGAATACTAATTCATCTTCCAAAAACCATGAGTAAGACTGTTTATGAATTGGGATGTTTTGTAGCTAATATCCAACAGGCAAATAAGTTATTTAGTCACTTCCATGTAACCAAGTTTTCTAATTCATTATCAATGACTGTAACTGGGTGGTTTTCCTATAGGGTGTACAAACCTCTGATACAGCTAACTTGAGAGGAGAAAGAAACATCCTCTATGGGAATACCGTGAAGCACCTGATGATAATGTTTTAAACCCTAGGCCCTGATATTTGCAATTTATTTACAATTCTGTCTTTGTAAACCTTTAGAAATTGATATATAGCATCTATTGAACCAGAATTTATTAATGTAAAAGGTAACAACTTGACTCTTGAATTATAAGCGTTATCTTAATTAAAATGGTGCTCTTGTACTACACGTGCCTGGGGACCAGGGAATTGGATGAGTTCTGTAAATCAAAATATTAATAATACACATGAATTTTAGTTTATTAAATGTCTCTGGATTCCAATATATAGAAAGAAGTGTTTTAATATCATTTGTGTTGTTCATATGAGTGCTTTTTTCTACTGATTGGCAACTTTCTGGACCTCGCTGACAATTGCACTGAATTTTCAATTTTGTTAGTTCACAATAACTACAATCTAGTATTTTTTATGGTGTAGAGGTTATAGAAAATATATATTACTATAAATAATTTATATATATATATAAACCATATTTATGTGTAGCTATTGTGTGTGTGTGTACATATATATATATAGTTTTATAATTATTTCTCAAATATTTACAGATTTCAAAATATTCCGGTTCCCAAAATGATTAGTGGTACTGCTTTTAATTTTGAATGGATTTTGAGTTAAAAGAATTCTCACAAGATTTTGGTTTCTCAATTAATATAAATATGTTTTCATTCTATTTTTCTCTTTTCTTTAATAAATGCTTCTTTGTCAAAGCATGTATTTCTTGATCAGAGTATTTTATTGCATGCATCCAGGGGCCTAGGACATTTTGAGCTTTATTTTTCACATTAAAAAGTAGTGATTTAAAATATTAGTGCTTTTTTATTGACTATGTATCCATGTAAGTCATTCAAGTCTTGTGGACAATACATATATTTCTCCAATAATAATGCATTACAATGCTTACATTTTGCAGTTACTATGTAGGGAGTATAGTTAGGAAATATACTGTCCTGTACTTTAAGCCTAAGAATCACACAATATACCTTTGTAACAAATCTTTACATATGCCCACAATTCTAAAATAAAAGTTGAAAACAAAAAGATTAATAATATACTCTTCTTGACAGTATGGAGCTTACATTTTGGTAAGACATAAGACTTGCATGAAACTTGTTTAGTATAAAGCAAATAGTAAAAGAGAAAGTGTGCTGTATACTCAAAGTTAGAAGAGAATGTTATGGGTTGAGGATTCAGAAAACCACCATCAAATAAGTATAATTTCTAATTATCCATGATGAGTAATTAAAATTGGAAATGTAGAGAAAAAGGTAGACATTGGAATAGCAAAATGAACACAAAATAGATAGCATGAAAAAATCAAAAAGGTAAGAAAACAGAGTATATTCTGGGGAAAATGAAATATTCCTTTTGAGGATCTGACTAATATCAAATAATATTAAAAATTCATGTAAAATTAAAGTGCTTAGATTTTATTTTCGATGCCATAATGACATACTGAAAGTATTTACTTGAGTCCTGTGTTTTGCTCTATACTTAGTGACGTTTACTATAATAAACAATGGATAGACTACATAAGAGACTGACAAAAAATGGAATCAAATCTGTGTATATTTGTCATTGCCATCTCTAACAGAATAGATTGTAAATTGCACAAAGACAAAAGTTTTATGTTCTCTCATTCACACACACTTGTTTTAAAAATCAGCTATACCTATTACAGCAGTCTGCAAACTATGGTTTAATAAATATGGCATATTAATGACCACACTGGTCGGTACTAGAGAATTCTATTTAAATTTTATAATTTCTCTGCCTAATCAATGTATGCTATGAATTCTTTATTTCAAGAATTCTTTATTTCAAGCTGTTGGTATGGCAGACCATCAACCCATTTTACTAAATTCTGTCAACCAAATGTCATTCCTTATAAAAACAAGCAGTTTGAGCATTGACCAATCAAGTGCATGCCAATCAGTGTGTTATGAGTTTCTAGAGGTTGAATATCAGTGGTTATATTTAGTTGCTATTTGACTCATTCTAGTTGTGTAAATAACTACAAAGTAAAATGTTTCCATTTTTTTTCCCAAATATAAATAGGCATTTTAATTTAACATTATATTATTTAAATGTTTTTCAATCACTAAGGTAAAAAATTTAGTTATGTATTAGTTTGACTCCTACATGAAGTGTTCTATTTTCCTATTGAAACTTCTTTAATTTTTATCAAATCACAAAAGTTTTTATTTTTCTTTTAAAGTAATCATTAAATGTATACAGTTACATCATCTTGTGAAATAGCATTTTCAATTGACAAAAAGGCACATTAGTTTGTTAAATGTATCTGATTCTCACTGCAGCAGTATACTTTAACAGCTGCAGCCATACATGTTCATTACATTTATCTAATATTATAAAGCAAAAAAATTATCAATAATCTCTAAAGATTTATAAATAAATAGATGTTACAAGATAATTACTGTACTAGATTTAGCTTCTATAGCAATAACAACTTTAAATCTGTATTTAGTATTTATATTTTCAGAATAATTTCAATTAACACTAATAAACAGCCCTCATCTTTTATTGTTATTATTATTGGAAGAAAATAATTATTGAAGCTTTAGGAGTTATTTAGCCCTAATAATACATAATTGGAAGTAGGTCACTCTAAATTTCATATCTGTCAGGATTGCACTCAGAATGAATGAGCAATTCTAGTTAATTTTTTGTGTTTCAAAATACAGATAAGGTGTTCTTGGAATGGGATAGCTTCTTATATTAGATTGATATACTTTTTTCTTCTGTAGGGTTGTTATAGACCAAGAGTTGTGTCACCAGATCTTTCTTCAAGGGAAAATCCTGCAGCTGCTCCAAGCAGTCATGTTCTTCAGGGTTTGCCTCAGCTGCTGAAGACCACCTTATTTGAGGGCAGGTTATTCTCAGAATGGCCCATAGCCAATAACTGATCAAGGCAGAGTCTAACAACCCTGGCCATTAGACCCAACTTTGCTATTTTACATATCAATATTTACTTCATAAATCCCCATCATTTTGGTCAAGACTTCATAGCCACACATCACAGTTCTACATTGGCTCCCAATACTGCCTCTTTTATACCTTTTCCTTACTGGTTGATCACTAAAAAATATCCTGAACATAAAATACCAACTTAGTGTCTCTTCTGTATAACAAAACCTGCATCAAGAGTATTTTCAGAAAACAAAGAACTACATTAAACATTGCCAATGCTGTTGTTCTGTCTGATATAAAAGTGGATTGAGGCTATAAACATGTTCCATAATTTGTAGTATAAAATTGTCAAAAAAAGAAAAAAATGTGGGAATTACTTAACACATAAGGATATGCACACAAGCTATTACAGTGACAGAAACTGATAGCTTCTCTTCTGTCTGTTGCTTGAAGAAACTTTCCAGTCTTTTGAGTCCACTGAAACATACCATCAACACATCAATTTGTTAGCAGTTCATAAGAGGTGGTTCTCATTGACTCAGATGAAACAGATTATGTCTGTGTACATCATTTATATCACTTACCCACAGCAGTTAACTTCATACACATATAGTAACATATACACATATAGTAATGGCACAAGATACAACATTAACCACAGACATACACCAGACATTCATATGTTTTTAGGTTCAGTTATTATAACCTCTGGAGCATAACATTTTTTCAAGGATACTACATTGCTTTTCTATTATAAATTTACATTTTAAATGTAGTTATTACCTTAAAACTTACTCCAATAAAGTACTGGGAATGCTGCATTATTTCCCATATTACTGGGAATACTACATTGAGCACCATTTCACAGGCATTTGGCCAAGCATTATACAAGGGGTAAAATGTGTAAGACCTGCCCTTGTAGTCAAGGAACTCATCATCTAATTCACTGAACAAGTAGGTAAGAAAATAAGGTAACTGTTGTATGAGAAATAATTAGAAGGTACAGTAGAAACATGAAGGACAGTGTGTGTAACCTCAGATGTGTTAATTGAGCTGTACCAGCTCTTCTTACTTCTTCAACTGAGCTACTTCTAATTGGCTGTGGATTTGACAAAATGCATAGACTTTCACTACAATCATGTCTATAAGGTTAACACTCCAAATGATACTCTGTATGGGCTAACTTCTGGAAAAATATGATTTTCATAGGATATAATTAGTGCTACACACATTTTGAGTATTTAAAAAAATTTAAAAAATTAAATTTTTTAAATTTAAATTTTTCAACTCTGATTGAGGAATATGCAGTAATAGATGGAAAATCCCTCCCAAAGTGCTGGGATTTCAGGCATGGGCCACTGCACCCGGCCAAGGCTATTACATTTTAAGAAGCTGGCTAATACACAGGAAGCAAGGAGGGCAGTGGGAGCAGCAGGGGCCCGGACGTTCATTAGAACAATAAGAGAGTCATTAAGGCCTGTAACTAAGTGTTGGGAATATGCTTGCTGCTTTCCACGTAGCGTGTGTCATCAATAATTAGTGTAATATTTTGAATTTCCATCTGTTATTGCGTATTCCTCAATCAGATTTGAAAAGAGGTAGAAAAAGGGACTTTATTGTATTTCTTATTTAAATATTAACAGTTTTAGATATTAAGTAATCTCAGCAAATACATATAAGATCTCAGACACCATTATAGGCAATCTACATGTTTATAATTTATATTTTAGTAATGTAAAATTATTGAAGATTTAAATATTTTTTATGCCATCATTTTCATTCTCCTTCCTTTATTCCTCCCTCCCGTATCTTTTTCTTCTCTTATTTTTCTTTTCCCTCTTTTCTTTTCCCTGTCCTATTATCTTTTCTTGTCTCCTTTGGTAAGTAACCCTATTCCTAATTCTATCTTAAGGTTGTAGTGTTGAGTGTGAGCCTTAGGGAAAACACAGATGAAAGTAAATAACAATAAAACTCTGGTACTCAGCAACTTCATAATTTCAAGTTTTAAAAATGTTCTGAGAGGATTTTACATTTAAGCATTTGAAGATCCTGGGTGATTACTTAGTATTTTCTGCATAATTAAGGGAAAAAGTGACTGCTTTCTTTTAATACAATTGTTGGATTAAAGGCTGAGTGAGTCATAATGATCCATTCTGTTAAGCAATAGGAGAAATATATATAATTAAATGTTACTTCCCACCCTTCCACAGAAGCCACTAACCTTGCTCTACCCAACTACTTCTCTGGATAAATATTTTGACAAACAACATTGGCACAAGCATTGCATTCTTGCCCTAGTTTCTAGAAGTTTCTAACAGTGATGCAAAATCTACTAAAAGCTTGAAAGTGGTTGATGCAAGTGATTATACATCTGATTTTGTCTTTCCATGTATGTGTGTTTAATTAAATGCATTGGTAATTAAAAGTAAGAACTCTTAATATTGCTCTAAGCATAAACTGACTTAAAATATTTTGGTGTCTACTCAATTTTTCAGTGTGATTTTCCCCATATCTAGGATAAAGTAAGCATACAAGAAAAATAAATTACAATATCTAAATTTAAGATCTGTATAATCCAGTTATGAGCTAAAAATAAATACATATATAAATTAAAAAGCAAGACATTTATCTTGTTTTCAGTCCCCTTACAATAGCAAGTTCACCAGTTGATCCCTATGATCATGATTATCCCATATTCTTTTATCCTTTATTGTTATATTTTGGGGTAATTCCATCAGATATTTAAGAACTTGGTCTACAATCTGACCTTACCCTTAATTACCAGGGTCATGTTAACCAGTGGAGAACGCATAAACCGTGTTCTGACTAAATGGCAAGAGTGATAAGCCTACATTTGTTTCTGGCCTGACAAAGCACTCACAAGGAATCTCAGGCTCTTGATAGGAGAGTTTCCAGAATGTAATGTCTCTAATACTCTCATTTGTTTTCTGCTTGTTTAAAATAATGTCACTTAAAATAGCCTCCATGGTTATCATTTATTTGTTAAAAATTGATCTTCATTTCACACGAGTCTATTTTGTTTAAAATTGTTATATGTTGACCTAGTCATGTGTCAAACCACTATACCCTTCGGTAATCTCAGACAGGATGCCTTTGTCAAGGTAAGCTCACATGAAAGTGTTGCTACTCTTAACACTCCTGTTAATTAACTGCCTTTAGTGTTGTGCTCTCTGTGAATTAAAATTGGCATATTTAGGTCTGAATTAAACTCACTGTGCCTTCTTTGCATATTTTTATCACCGATTTACTCACAGTTGCTCATCATCTCCTTTTTTTAACCCATTAGGGATGGTAAGCATACTTCCACACCACATGTATTGCAACAGATAGAGAAGAATTCTTATCTGAATGACAAGCCTTTACATTTTCATTTTATTCACACATTTAAAAGGTTATACATGTGTCAACTTCCATCAACCTAACCAAATATATTGCTTGACATTCATAGAATGGTATCACAAAAATCTTTAACTACCATTAATTATTTAATTTTCACACTGATCCTATGAAATAGTCATTGTTATTCTGTTTGTTAATAAGAATATACTGACTTAAAGTAAATGGCTCATCTATGATTATCTCAAGTGATCAAAGCTTAGATTGATCCCACATTATCTGATTCTAAGTAATAGCTTTTATTAAATTAGTTAAAAGAGTAAAAAGTGAGTGAGAGGAAATCGGAGCCTAAATAATAAACATTTTACATAACTTTATAGTTGAAAGTTTCTTAAACAACTGAAAAAAGCTAGGTAACAGTTCATGAAGACAAGTTCTCCATAGTTTAATCCTACACCTGCCTCAACAACTGAAAGTGGTCTTCTAAATCTTGGTGGAAAAGAGACTCCAGCATTATTTCAAGTGAAAATGGTATTTCATGAAAAAACAAAATAGTTCATCTGGAAACATGAATCATCAAATAAGTGCTTTTCTTGTAGACAGCCAGAATATTTTTGTAATATAGCAGAACAGTTTTATTTGCATGTCTCATTTTGTCACACAGAATATTAAAAATACGTGCACTCAAGTTAAGATTTAATAAAATCAATAATTGTACTTTTATATAAAAGACAATCTTAAACACTTAAATGAAACTAACTTCAAAACAAATTTGTAAATATATGGCATTTAAAAATATGACTATTAATTTACTTTAGCATTCCCCACCTGGATTTGTCTTACGAAGCAAGAAATTTACCCACCATTATTTATGCTCCATCAGTGTAAAGGTCATCATAGTTTAAAGGGAAAAATGACATCTCAGTATTATTGTGAAAACGTCTCTTTTTTTTTGAGACAGAGCTTCGCTCTTATTCCCCAAGATGGAGTGCAGTGGCGCGATCTTGGCTCACCATAACCTCTGTCTCCTGGGTTCAAGCAATTCTCCTGCCTCAGCCTCCTGAGTAGCTGAGATTACCAGTGCATGCCACTAACCAGGCTAATTTTTGTATTTTCAGTAGAGATGGGGTTTCACCATGTTGGCCAGGCTTGAACTCCTGACCTCTGGTGATCCATCTGCTTTGGCCACTCAAAGTGCTGGGATTACAGGTGTGAGACACTGTGCCGGCCATGAAACCAGTTTTTAACCTAATGTTCTTGAGCAATGTTTTAAAGGTAGCCTAAGATACTGGGAGCAGAATCACTTTTAGTTTTATGTTTTTTTGTGGGGTTTTTTTGCATAAAAAGATTTTTAGGCTTCATGTTCACCACTTATGGAATCAGAAACTCTGTAGAAATATGAATTTTTAGTACACTCAGGGTCAATGTTTAAGGGCACTATTGATTAAGAACCACTGTTCTAGGAGTTCCCAAAGAGGGCATGTCACGCACCAATTTCAAAGTCCAAGATTGCCACGTAGTCTCCTTTCTGCTTTTCCTCTTTGCATTTTTTAAAAATCCAGCACGGTGGTATAAACCTGCCTTAGGCACCTGAATTCATATTCTGTCTAATCTGTTTAACAAATTCCTCACTGAATGTGTCTATGAATGTAGTATCTTCTGGTTATTTCTATCACTGTCTCTTAGAAAAAGGCTTTCTTGTTCTCTTGTCATGCTCTTTTGGAAGGGACAGTGAGGAGTGACAGAAAGGAAGAAACAAGACAGCAGGAAAAGTGAGATTTTTTTCTTTTTCTTTTTTTTATTTAACACGTTTCCTTCTGTATTCTAGGACCACTAGTCCTCATTCTGGTGTATAGGTGGATCGAGGAAGATGCAGACAGCATTTCCCATTGTCCTCAGTGCTGCATGTCCTGTTTGTCAGACATCATTCCACATGGTTATTGGCTTTTTTTTTTTTTAAGTGTTATTTCTCTCTTCAAGAGTTCCTTTTCTCAGTTTCACTGAGCTTGCCAGAATATAGCTTTATCTCCCATTGTTTTCAGAGTTAATATTTTCTCCCACGAGGTTTTCAGGCCCAATGTAAGAAAGGGTGCTTCTAGACACTGTTCAGCTGTTTCTAAACATTCTGTAATATTAATAACAAAGGCCATTTCTACCCAAAATATTCAAAGATTCTAGCCTAGCAAAAACAAATCTTACCAGACTTGTTATCTCTTGGCATTCTTTGTTAATGTCTTAAAAGCAAGACCTTATGTTTCTATCCTAGATTATTTACATGCTGTCTTTGCTACATAAAGAGCTGCAGTCATCCGTTGTTATTCACAGGGGATTGGTTCCAGTACCTCCCGTGTACACCAGCATCCATGGAGGTTGAAGTTCCTGATATATAATGGTGCACTATTTGCATATAACCTGTCCACATCCTCCTACATGCTTTGAATCATCTCAAGACTACTAATAATACCAAATATAATGTAATTGCTAGATAAGTGGCTGTTATACTGTGTTGTTTAGAAAATAATGATAAGAAGTCTGCAAATGCTCAATACAAATGTAACTCTTTTTCCCCAAGTGTTTTCAAACCATGGCTGGTTGAATCCAGGGATGCAGCACTGTTGAGTACAGTGTTGACTGTACCCGCCAACACCTCTGTTTTCTTTGCTAGGAAGAGATCTTTCAATTTTATACCATTTGCTACCATTTTTCAGCTCCAGCCTCTGTCACCACCATACCAGTCTATGTTTAACAAATTGCTACCTCCTCAACCTCTTTATTAACTAGACCTTGCATCTTCTTACCAAGAATCAGTGCCTACATTCTTACCAAGGTCTCTTATCTTTTTCAGGAATATTGCATTTATACCATGTTTCAAACAAATCCCATGTGCTGCTGCTGTGAAGCCCCAATATTTTTCTTGATTTTTAGGACTGTATGTCCAAACACCATATTCAATACTGTGAACTGTTCTCTTCAAAGAGTAGTTGTAGCTTACCATGATCAGACTGAGTTAGATGCCATTTCTTCATTCATTTCTTCATTCACAGAAGTATATATTAAGAACTGACTTTTGTGTGTGTCTTATGGTAGGCAATTAAGAGAAAAAGACTCTTTGCACTTGGAGATTTAATGTAAAGAGTGATTTCTAAACAATTAATTGCAATATAGTGTTACCCTATAAAAGACGTTTCTAGACACAGCTGTATGTTCATGAAGAGTGGAACATTTAACGTAACTTGAACAGATCAGAAGAGTTTTATAGAAAAGAATAAATCTTGGTCTGTATTCTAAAACGTAATTGACAGGTAGTAGTTACATGAATGGAGAACTATGTAACCACAGAAGTGATTAAGCTGCCGTTGTGATATCATATGTATACTTTTGTCCTCATATTTAAGATATATTGTGTTTTTTACTTGTCTGTACTAATGAAAGGCACTGTATCTTTTTTTTTTTTAAATCCCTGTGTCTGGTACAAAACATGACATATAATAGACATCCAGTAAATGTTTTTAATCAGCAAGTGACTGGGTAGTTTATGCAAGCTTTCAAGGGAAGAACAAGCACAAGAACCCAGATCTTATCTCAGTTGATTAAAAAAATTATGTCATACTTTCTATATATACTGGGATGCTGATTTAAAAGTATATGACATAGTGTAAACTGTCTTTTAATTTGACCTTTAAGTTGAGGTTTAAAACCTTTCACCATCAAATGAGTGCCAAATGTTGCACATTTGTGGATTTTAACATATTATTTGCAACACCTCAAAAGTAATTATTTATCAAATGGTTGAGACACAAGAAAGATGGAAGTTAGACTCTGAAAAAGAAGTTTCATCATTGACTAGAGACCCTGATACTATGATGAGTATCTGCAATGTAGAGCTTTACATTACGCAGAATATTTTCTGATCGCATTTTTAGATTCATTTGTAAACATTTAGGAATAGAATGCTCTTTAGGTTTTTCAATCAGTTTCTTTATTCCAATCCTGCTTTCATAAATGGTTTTCATTTATTCTCTGTCATGTACATTTGGCTTGTGGTGATATTTATAATGATTCAATCAGCAAAGGTGACCGGCTGAATTGATTTATGCCATATGGACCTATCCCCTTCACATAAAAATGGCATGAACTCCATAAATCTAAGTTCTAAAGGTGTTCGCCAACTTTAATGAAAGCAGAGACGTTCACCTAGAGGAGTGAGCAATGTCTTTCTTCTCTTTTACTTTGCCCTGTAAAGAGGAAGAGGACTGCTAAGAGGTAGCTCATGTATTATAACCTTCCATCATTTCCAGTGGCCACCTGTGTAATACGACTTACACATATTGAAATTTTGAATTGTTAAATGTTATCCAGAATTATTAACATAAAGAGACTCTCAGACATCAATAAACTAGTATGTATGAATAAGATGACTGACAGGTATTGAGTAATCACTTTATACCAGGCATCAAGGTGAACAATTTGTGATCCCATTTCTTTTTCACAAAATTTTCTATGATAACTGTGAAAATGGTCATGTCCTTTTGTACTTCAAGAAACTGAAGCATTAGACAATTTAAGCAAGTTGTTCACAGCCATGTAACAGGCAAAGACCAGAGCAGTAATTTATATTTTATAGTGTATTCCACAGTGCAAGCTATTAAACACTGTACCACAGCATCTCCCCCCTTCTATAGTCAGAATACCATGTAGAAAATTTAGGCTTATAAGAGTACTGCAATCTAAATAAGAAAAGGTGCAGATTAGTACCTTTTACATTAAGAATTTATTAAATATTAAAGAGAATATATTTGAAACTTCAAATAATCACTGGAATTTCAGAAAGTGTGAGTACTAATGGCAGGAAAAAAATTAAAAAATTTGAAATAATCTTGGTAAAAGATGAGAAGAAAGTGCTGTAAGACAGTGAAGTAATACAGAAGTTAGTTAAAATATGAGTCTCACTAAAATACTCATTCCTTGATAAGTAAGTGTGACTTGTTATGTTTAATTTTGTTTCTGTCTAAGAAATATAATAATGGGAAATAATTAAAGGAATATTTACTCTTAGCTTTCAGTATCAGGAATCTCTTCTTTGTAGTCAAGTCTTGTAAGTCACAGTCAAAAGAGAAAATAGAAACTAGTATGACTCATGGAATCTTAAGAAAATTTACTGGCAGCATTTTGCAAATTGTTCATTTTCAGAAAATATTATACATGAGCTTTTTTAATTATTAAAAAATCATTTTGTCTTCCAAGACTACTCATTATTATCTTGGTCTAATAACTGATTTGCCCTAAAATTTTACAGTTGTTGAAAATAATATATATATTAATATGAAATTAATATAGGCTCACATATATATATTTAAAGGAGGAACTTCTGATGTTTGTCTTTTAAAAATTATGACTGATATTTTACTACTACTTAATGATTCATAATGCACTTTGAAATAGGCCAAATACAGAAAAAAATAAATATTGTATGTTCTCACTCATATAGGGGAGCTAAGAAAATAGATCTCATGAAGATAAAGAGTAGTTTGCTAGTTATCAGAGACCAGGAAGGGTAGGGAGGAGGGAAGGATAAACAGAGGTTGATTAAAGGAAAATATAGGTTATAGAAATAAGATATAGTGTTCAAAAAATCAGTAAGCTGCCTATAGTAAACAATATTCTATTGCATATTTTAAAATAGCTATTGGAGAATAAATAAAAAATTCTCAGCTTAAAGAAAAGATAGATGTTTAATGTAATATATATCTCAATTACCCTAATTTGATTATTACACACTGTACAAATGCATCAATATATCACATACACTCTGAAAATACATATATATACACATATATATATACACACACATATATATACACACATAATGTATCAGTAAAAAATGATAATAAAATATGATAGGACTAAAATCCTGGAATTGTCATTTTATCTTTAAAACCTTCTGAATGCTGGTTAGAGTATTTTAAGGCCATGTATATTTTCCTAATTTTTGCATGTACCATAAAAATGTGCCACTTAATTAAGTTTATACAAGATATAGAAGAATGATGAATCTTTAGTCTTTGTTTTATTACAGATGCCCTAAAAATGGTAAAATAATATACAAATATGCTATCAGACCAAGGGTACTTCCCATGCCTATGCGGGTTATGCAATGCCTAACTCCATGAGGTGGCAATCATAGCACCATGTATGCTATTGCTCCACTCTAGACCCAATCTCCATTGACACTGGAATGAACTCTTCAGAACAAGCCCAGTTAGAAAAATTCAGACTTGAGGAAATGAAAAAAAAAAGGTATATTTAACATGCTTTCATAGCTCAGATTCAAACTGGAATTCTTTTAAAGCTTGAGAGTTTTATTTAACAACACTTGGTTTTATTTCACACTAACGGATTTTGTAAAACTGAGCATCCATGTATGGACATAAACATATGTCACTTTTTAATTCTTTTTTTTTTATTATTGCATTTTAGTTTTTAATTCTTGAGGTGTGCAATATTGTATTTAAATAAAAATTTAAAAAATATTTTTTAAATACAATATTATATTTTTTAAAATTTAAATAAAAAAATTGTATTTAAATAAAAATACTTGCAACAGATTAATTTACAAGAGTGAGAAAATGATGAAGTAACTTACTTTACAAATGTGTCATGGGTACTTGAGTGTGTTTTATTTTTATACTTTCAACAACACATAGTATTTGTCTTTCATTATTGATTTGCTTAATTTAGTTGTAATGGGCAATAAAAAGTATGTTTATATTTGATTAGAGAAATATTAGAGACTATAATAATTAGTCATTCAGTTTAAATACTCTAACAGAGAGATATTAGTGAATAAACAAAAACAAACAAGAAACAGAGTTTTTGGGAAAAAAAAAAACTACCTTAAGTTATTCAAAGAAAACTGTAAAATATCTAGAGCTACATTCAACATCTGCAAAATGTTTTAGTACAAAAACAAGCTACATATCGTAGAGCTCAAGAAGGATATAAAACTCAAACATTACTTTCTTTATGTTTGTTCTAAAAGTAAATCTAATGGACAGTTAAGACAAAATAATGGCATGTCATCTAACTTCGCAAGTATCAGTCACTCATTTCTACCCTTTACACTCATGACTATTTAGTGTTTTGGTTGACCACTGTTTTTTATTTTCTATTTTCAAAATACATATATTGTTTATATTTAAGGTATATAAGATGATGTTATAAGATATAGAGAGATGATAAAAAGATTACTATAATGAAACAAATTAACATGTTCATTATCTCACCTAGCTACCAATATTTTTGGTGTAAGTACCAAAATTCTAATCATTTTTCAGGAATCTCATATTCAGTGTAATTTTATTACCTATAGTTACAAAACGTATTACCAAAATATTTTTCTTTATTTCATTGCTACATAATAGTTGGACGTATTTACATGGTATATGTAATATTTTGATACACGCATACAATGTATAATGATCAAATCAGGGTAATTGTAATATTCATCAACTCAAATATTTACCATTTCTTTTTTAAACACGTCTAATTAATTCATTTTATTGATATATATATAATAGTTGTACATTGTTTGGGTATCATGATATTTTGATACCTATATGCATTGTACAATGATCAACCCATCACTTCAAACTTCTGTTTTTTAATTTGTATTGGAGACTTTTTAAATCTTCTCTTCTAGTTATTTTGAATTATACAATAAATTTTTGTTAACTATACTCACCGTATTGTGCTATCAAACACTGGAACTTATTTCTTCAATTTAAATGCCTATTTGTACCAATTAACCAGTTTCTTTCATCTCTCCATCTCCCCTACCCAGACTCTGGCAACCTGCATTATACTCACTACCTGAATGAGATCAATTTATTTAGCTCCCACATATAAGTGAGAACACACAAAATTTGTCATTTTGTGCCTGGCTTATTTCACTTACTTCCTTCAGTTCCATCCACATTGCTGCAAATGACAGACATCACTCTCTTTTATGGCTAAGTAATACTTCATTTTACCAAAGAATTTTGTATTTATTTGTCTGTCAACTGACACTCATGGTGTTTCCATATCTTGGCTATTGTGAATGATCATGGGGTGCAGATATCTTTACAATGAATGATCATGGGGTGCAGATATCTTTACAATGTAGTGATTTCATTTCCTTTGGGTGTCTCCTCAGAAGGGGGATTGCTGGGTCATATGGTAGTTCCATTTTATTCCAATGTCTTTCTTTATACTGTTTTTCATAATGGTTGCACTTTTGCATTCCTACCAACAGTGTAGAAGAGTTTCCTTTTCTCCATACTATGCCCAATTTATTGTCATTTGACTTTTTGCTAATACTCATCCTAAAGGGTCTGAGATGGTATCAATAGTGGTTTTGACTTGTACTTCCCAGGTGATTAATGATGTTAAGCATTTCATGTACATGTTGGTCATTTTTATTTTATTTTTGAAGAAATAATCTTCCAGGTCTTTAGCCAATTTGTTTTTTAATTGCATTGCTTCTTTCTTACTCTTGAGTTGCATGAGTTCTTTCTAAAGTTTGGATACTAATGCCTTATCAAATATGTTTTTCCCAATTCATAAACTGCCAGTCAACTGTTACTTGAGAAGATAAGCTTAGGGGATTCACTTTAGACTGATATAAAAGTGTTTTAATACTGTATATAATAAAATTTGTTATTCTTATTTAAATATAATACTGTGGTTTAAAAAAAAAAGTACCTTAGTACAAGATGAGAAAAAATGCTACATAGTTAATCTTGCTAATATTATAATTTTTGTTTCTTTTATGTTCTTTCATTAAAACCGTGAAATTTCTATGTGTAACAAATTTAAAGTCAAGGTGATTCTAATTTGAATTGTATTTATGTTACAAAACTTCTGGTATGTGTATATTTTTTATTAGTCCAAAACCGCAATTAACTTCTGGTATATATTTTAAGACATAGTTTCAGTACCCTGGGTGCATTCACTTGGGGTTCTACATAGAAAGAAAATTTTTAAAAATATAAGGAAAGACAAGTATGAATTCATTTCACAGCGTTAAATAACACATGTCAAAATAATGTGTTAATTCAACTCCACCACCTTCCTCCCAAAATAAATGTGACATTCTAGATAATTTATCATGTTAGATTTTGCTTTCTGAACATTTAAATATATATTTATTTTAATGAGGCAAATCTTTATTTTTTTTTATTTTTAAATTTTCCCTTAAAGTATTGGGGATACAGGTGGTATTTGGTTACATGAGTACGTCCTTTAGTGGTGATTTGTGAGATTCTGGTGCACCCATCACCCGAGCAGTATACACTGCACCATATCGGTAGTCTTGTATCCCTCACCTCCTCCAACTCTTCCCCACAAGTCTCCAAAGTCCATTGTATCATTCTTATGACTTTGCATCCTCATAGCTTAGCTCTCGCATATCAGCGAGAACAAATGATGTTTGGTTTTCCATTCCGGACTCCCTTCACTTAGAATAATAGTCTCCAATCTCATCCAGGTCACTGCAAATGCTGTTAATTCATTTCTTTTTATGGCTGAATAGTATTCCATTGTGTGTATCTGTATATACATATATATATCTTCTTTTCCTCTGGGTAGAAACCCAGTAGTGGGATTGCTGCATCAAATGATAGCTCTACTTTTAGTTCTTCGAGGAATCTCCACACTGTTTTCTATAGTGGCTGTATTAATTTACATTCCCACCAGCCACGTAGAAGCCTTTCCTGATCACTGCATCCACACCAACACTTACTGTTTTGTGATTTTTTTATTATGGCCATTCTTGGAGGAGTAAGGTGGTATTGCATCATGGTTTTGATTTACATTTCCCTGATCATTAGTGATATTGAGCATTTTTCATATATTTGTTGGCCATTTGTATATCTTCTTTTAAGAATTATCTAGCCATGTTCTTAGCCCACTTTTTGATGGGATTGGTTTTTTTTTGTTTTGTTTTGTTTTTGGTTTTGTTTTTTTTTTTGAGATGGAGTTTCACTCTTGTTACCCGGCTGGAGTGCAATGGCGCAATCTCAGCTCACCGCAACCTCCACCTCCTGGGTTCAAGCAATTCTCCTGCCTCAACCTCCAGGGTAGCTGGGACTACAGGCGAGTGCCACCACACCCAGCTAATTTTTTTTATTTTTTATTTTTTTAGTCGAGACAGGGTTTCACCATATTGACCAGGATGGTCTCAATTTCTTGACCTCATGATCCACCAGCCTCGGCCTCCCAAAGTGCTGGGATTATAGGCGTGAGCCACCGCGCCTGCCCTTGTTTGTTTTTTTCTTACTGATTTGTTTGAGTTCATTATAGATTCTGGATAGTAGTCCTTTGTCAGATGTACAGATGGTGAAGATATTCTCCCACACTGTGAGTTGTCTGTTTACTCTGTTGACTGTTCCCTTTGCCATGCAAAAGCTCTTCAGTTTAATTAGGTTTCAGCTATTGACCTTTGTTTTTATTGCATTTGCTTTTGGGTTCTTGGTTATGAAATCCTTGTCTAAGCCAATGTCTAGAAGGGTTTGTACAATGTTAT
The DNA here is from genome assembly GCF_030222135.1 of Aotus nancymaae. Taxonomy (NCBI): domain Eukaryota; kingdom Metazoa; phylum Chordata; class Mammalia; order Primates; family Aotidae; genus Aotus; species Aotus nancymaae. The sequence goes on from NW_026988435.1 coordinate 4,077,593, forward strand.
CTTATAGAATTTTTATAGTTTCAGGTCTTAAGTTTAAGTCCTTAAACCATCTTGAGTTTATTTTTGTATAAGGTGAGAGAGATGAGGATCCAGTTTTATTCTCCTACATATGGCTTGCCAATTACCCTGGAACCATTGGTTGAAAAGGGTGCCCTTTCTCCACTTTATGTTTTTGTTTGCTTTGTCAAAGATCAGTTGGCTGTTAAGTATTTGGGTTTATTTCTGAGTTCTCTATTCTGTTCCATTGGTCTATGTGCCTGTTTGTACACCAGTACCGTACTGTTTGGTGACTACAGCCTTATGATACAGTTTGAAATCAGGTAGTGTGATGCCTCCAGATGTGTTATTTTTTTCTTAGTCTTGCTTTGGCTATGGGGGCACTCTTTGGTTTCATATGAGTTTTAGAATTGCTTTTTTCTAGTTCTCTGAAGAATGATTGTGTTATTTTGATGGGGATTGCTTTGAATTTGTAGATTGCTTTTGGCAATAGGTACATTCTAGATACTTTATCATGTTAGAATTTGCCAGCTGAACACTTAAATATATATATTTATTTTAATGGGGAAAATCTTAAAAGGTAAATATGAGGTTGCAGAAAGTTATTCCTACTATCTTTTTAAAAATATATACTTAGCATGTATTTTTAGGAACTAAAAATTAATATAAAAGTACTGACGGAGAAGAAGCTAAGAGTTTGCTTAAATAGCATGTTTTTCTTGTTTGCTTGTGTATTTTCTCATCTACCATACTATTTTGATTGCCAGCTCTACCATGCTTCCAATTTAGAAAATGGTAAATCCTTTAGATCTATACAATGACTATGGAGAAAATAACTGTAATTGAACTATCATATTACATATAATTTATTTATTCATTCATTTGTCATTCAAGAGATAGTTGTAGAACATTTAAATAAGTCAGACACTCACCTAGACACTGGAGATATAGAGGTTCTGCCCTTAAGATAATGATGCTGCAGCAGAGTAACAAGGGATATGTTAAATATTAAGATTAAATTTGATAAGTACTCTGATATAGATATTCACACAGTATAACAGAAACCAAGAGAGAAACAGAAAATCAAGTTATAAGATCAAAGCAGGATTTAAAGAATATATGCCAATTTATAGATTACAGGGCTGAATTTTGATGAATTAAAATTGCCAGATGAAGATATGTGGAAGATAGCTGTGGAGATGATAGGGGATGATTGTGCAAGGCGCTTTCAACAGAGGCAATGATGTCTGCCATTACATATTTGAAATTTGAAACAGAAACATATGTTGGGTATAGAAACTAGGAAGCTAGAAAGATAAATGTTTTAGGCTTAAAATTTTGAATTATATCCTCAATATTATGGAAATAATTTATAGGGTTTTTGGTAAAGGAAGAAATCTGATGGCTTTTCCTGATTGCATTTTAGAATTGTGCTAAGTAGAGGAATGTGGATAGGATAGGGGAAGCTTCTAGGGTGATTTGATCCAAAGATCCAGTGAGACATTAAGTGCAGTGTCTCAGATAAGAAACAATGAGGATATCAACTAAGATACTGACTGTTAAAAAATGGAGCCAAGAAACTATGAAAAAGAGGATGAATAGTACCCCCTTTTTCAACAGAAATTGAAGGAACAAAAGAAGGCTAATAAAGCCAGACCACTAAAGAAGGTGGAGAGTATGAACTCTAAATGAAAATCAGAGGTTAGTGAACAGTAAGAAGAACTCCTGTTTTAATTGGTGCATATTTAAGGTAGGTCAAACGATCTCCAATGCCATAAATTCTAAACTGTGGAGTAGAAAATTTAGGAATATTTTATTAATAGTTTCCATTTTCAGTTTAGCAGAATACAAAATCAATTGTATTTGAGGAGGTAATGGGAAGGAAGGTCGAAGGACATTAGCAAGTATTTGGAATGATCAACAAAAGGAGTGGGATAAGGAGGTAATCAGGGATTTCTCAACACTCTTTTGGTTACATGGGAGGGAGTTATGTTGTATGCCTTAATTTTTGTTTGCTTTTCAAAAAATGTGGTGTAGTGCTAAGTAATCACTGTAAACATGACTGCTTGGCATGGATTGCAAAAGGGAGGGGTGTGGTTGGTTACTTCCTAGATACATGGGGGTATAGGCATTGGGTAAATATAGCCATTCCAAATAGGAGGAATTGACCAAAACAAAGGGATTGCAGGCCCCATTCAAGTAAAAATTCCAGCAGGGCAGTCAAATCTTAAAGCTCCAAAATGTTCTCCTTTGACTCCATGTCTCATATCTAGGTCATGCTGATGCAAGAGTTGGGTTCCCATGGTCTTGGGCAGCTCCACCCCTCTGGCTTTGCAGGGTACAGCCTCCCTCCTGGCTGCTTACACGAGCTGGCATTGAGTGTCTGCAGTTTCTCCAGGCACACTGTCAGTGGATGTGCCATTATGGGGTCTGGAGGATGGTGGCTCCCTTCTCACAGCTCCAGTAGGCAGTGATCCAGTAGGGACTCTGTGTTGGGGCTCTGACCGCACATTACTACCCTGGCAGAGGGTCTCTATGAGAGCCCTGCTGCAGTAGCAAACTTCTGCATGAATATCCAGGCATTTCCATACATCCTATTAAATCTAGTCAGAAATTCCCAAACCCCAGTCCTTGACTCTGTGCACCTACAGGCTCAAGACCACGTGGAAGCTGCCAAGGCTTGAGGCTTGCACCCTCTGAAGCCATGGCCTGAGTCCTACATTGGCCTCTGTCAGCCATGGTGAGAGAGGCTGGGATCCAGGGCACTAAGTCCCTAGGCTTCACACAGCATGGCGACCCTAGGTATGGCCCATTAAACACTTTTTCCTCCTAGGCCTCTGGATCTGTGATGGGAGAGGCTACTATGAAGACCTATGAAAAGCCCTGGAGACATTTTCCCCATTGTTTAGGGATTAACATTTGACTTCTAGTTACTTAACGCAAATTTCTGCAGTTGGCTTGAATTTCTCCCCAGAAAATGAGGTTTTTTCTTTCTCTTACATTGTCAGGCTGCAAATTTTCTGAACTTTTATTCACTGCTTTTCTTATAAAACTCAATGCCTTTAACAGCACCCAAATCACCTCTTGATTGCTTTGCTGCTTAGAAGTTTCTTTCACCAGATACCGTAAATCATTTCTCTCAAGTTCAAAGTTCCACAAATCTCTAGGGCAGGGGAAAAATATCACCAGTCTGTTTGCTAAAACATAACAAGAGTTCCCAACATGTTCCTCATTTTTATCTGAAATCACCTCAACCTGGATTATATTGTCCATATCATTATCAGCATTTTGGTCAAAGTCATTCAACAAATTTCTAGGGAGTTTCAAACTTTCCTACATTTTCCTGTCTTCTTCTGAGCCCTCCAAACTGTTCCAACCTCTGCCTGTTACCCAGTTCCAAAGTCACTTCTAGATTTTCAGATGGCTTTTCAGCAGTGCCCCACTCTACTGGTGTCAATTTACTGTATTAGTCTATTTTCACACTAGTGATACAGACATAGCTGAGACTGGGTAATTTGGAAAAGAAAGAGCTTTAATTGGGCTTTCAGTTCCACAAGGCTGGAGAAGCCTCAGAATCATGATGGAAGGCAAGAAGGAAGAAGTCACATCTTACATGAATGGCAGCAGGAACAGAGAGAGAGCTTGTGTAGGGGAACTTCTTTTTTGAAAACCATCAGATCTTGTGAGACTTATTAACTATCATAAGAACAACACGGGAGAGAGATCCAAGATGGCTGATGATTAGCAGCTCGGGCACGTACCTCCCAGTGAAAGCGCAAAGAACGAGAGGACGCCACACTTTCAGACGAATATTAGTTGCTCACGGACCACGAGATTCCCAGTGGAGGAGCTCCACGGGTCGCCAGGGAGACTCTTGTGGCCGGCGTGGCGGTTTTGCTGGTGCCTTAGCACGCCAGTTCTTGGTGCAGAGTCCGGATATTCCCGGGCAGAAAAGCACCATCAATCTTAACACCGCTCTTTTGGCCGGCTCAGTGGATTGCTCAGATTTCGGCGCAGGGAATCAACAAGTTGGACGTCAGAGACCCAGTTAGAAAGTCGGTAATTATAAAGACGACAGACGGACAAATATATAATGAAGGGAAGAAACCAGCGTAAAAAGGTAGAGAATACTCAAAATCAGAATGCCTCTCCCTCTACAGGGGATTGCAATTCCTCATCAGTAACGGAACAAGGCTTAATAGATTACACCGGTATTCCAATAACAGAAGCAGGTTTCCAAACGTGGGTGATAAGAAACTTCTGTGAATTAAAAGAACTTATTCTAACCCAATGCAAAGAAACTAAGAACCTTGAAAAAAGGTTTAACGAAATGTTAATGAGAATGGACAATTTAGAGAAGAATATAAGTGAATTGATGGAGCTGAAAAACACAACACGAGAACTTCGCGAAGCATGCACAAGTTTAAACAGTCGAATTGATCAAGCGGAAGGAAGGATATCAGAAGTCGAGGACCAGCTCAGTGAAATGAAACAAGAAGACAAGAATGCGGAAAAAAGGATGAAAAGGAATGAGCAAAGTCTCCAGGAAATATGGGACTATGTGAAAAGACCTAATTTACGTTTGATAGGTGTACCTGAATGTGATGAAGAGAATGAATCCAAGTTGGAAAATACTCTTCAGGATATCATTCAGGAAAATTTTCCCAACCTGGCAAGGCAGGGTAATATTCAACTCCAGGTAATACAGAGAACACCACAAAGATATTCTTCAAGAAGACCAACCCCAAGGCACATAATTGCCAGATTTATTAGGGTTGAAATGAAGGAGAAAATACTAAGGGCAGCCAGAGAGAAAGGTCAGGTTACCCATAAAGGGAAACCTATCAGACTTACAGCAGATCTCTCAGCAGAAACCCTACAAGCCAGAAAAGAGTGGGGACCAATATTTAACATCCTTAAAGAAAAGAACTTTCAACCCAGAATTTCCTATCCAGCCAAACTAAGCTTTATGTGCGAAGGAAAAATTAAATCTTTTGCGAACAAACAAGTACTTAGAGAGTTCACCACCACCAGGCCTGCTTTACAAGAGCTTCTGAAAGAAGCACTATACATATAAAGGAACAACCAATATCAGCCTTTCCAAAAATATATCAAAAAGCAAGAACTTTAACACAATAAAAAATTCACATCAACTAATGGGCAAAACAGCCAGCTAGCATCAAATGCTGGTATTAAACTTACATATATTTTAATTGGATAAAAAGCCAAAACCCATCGGTATGCTGCATCCGGGCCCATCTTACATGAAACAATACACAAAGACTCAGAGAGAAGGAGGAAGATTTACCAATTGAACAGAGAGTAAAAATAAACTAATAAACAAAAAGCAGCAGATGCAATTCTCACCTCTGATAAAGTAGACTTTAAAGCAACAAAGATCAAAAGAGGCGAGGAATGACATTACATAATGGCAAAAGGATCAATGCAACAAGAAGAGCTAACGATTCTATAGATCAACGAGATAGAAAATTAACAAGGATATTCAGAACTTGAACTCAGACCCGGAACAAGTAAACTTAATAAATATTTATAGTACTCTCCACTTCAAATACACAAAACATACATTACCACCTCACACCTATTCCAAAGGTGACTATATAATTGGAAGTAAATCACTCCTCAGTAATCGCATAGCATTTCATAGGTTTAAATTAAATATTGGTTGGCTGTTTGTTTGTTATCTTCTTCCCTTACTCCTTCCTGATTACATCATTAAGTATAATTATCAGTATAAAAGAGGTTTTCAATACCCATTACTAAATTGCATTCTAGCCTGGGCAAGAAAGCAATACTCCCATTCTCTCTCCCTCTTTCTTTTCCTTCTCCCTCCTCCCCATTCTCTCTCTCTCTTTCTCTTCCTTTTTTCTCCTTCCTATTCTCTCTCTCTCTTTCTCTAAAAAAAAAAAAAAAAAAAAAAAAAAAAAAAGAACAACACAAGATAGACTTGTCCCCATAATTCAATTACCTCCTACCAGGTCCCTCCCACAACATGTGGGAATTGAAGATGAGATTTGGGTGGGGACATAGCCAAACCATATCAAGAATGAATCAAAAACAAGAACAGCCAGTATTTAGCTTAAGCCTCATTTTATTAGGGTAGCCATGCTGATCCCCATATTTTGTCCCTATCTGCTCTTCTCATAGTGCCCAATTTTCTCATCTTATTTACTTTGAATTTGTTATTCATTGTAGGCATGTTTTGCTACATTGAAATGTCTAGCAAGACAAAAGTTGTGTTTTATTCAGCATTTTATTTCCACCACCTGCCCAGCTAATCCCATGACTGACATTTAGTAACCACCCAAACATTTGTTTTATGAATGTGTGAGAGAATGAAAGGAATATATAAAGGAATTTCCTTTAGTACAAGACAAACTTGGATGACTTAAAAGTTGTATACATTGAAAATTAAAGCAGAAGAACTCTTCTTATTGTAAAAATGCAATAATATCTCTTACAAGATGGGCAAATTGTTCAAGTGAGATTTCATGGAATCACCTAGGATATTTTGTAATAGGAAAATTGATCAATAAAAATAAATATTTCATTCTTTTTTCCCCGACACACTTCTGAATTTCTGGTGACTCGACCCTTAGCTTTATAAGAATGGATTTTTCATTAATAATACAAACTAGAGGTCACCAGGGCAGGGGGCATTAGGTGGGGAGGACTAAAAAGATATTGGACAATGGATAAAAAATTTGAATTAGGTTTTTCATTAATAATACAAACACCAGGGAAGGGGGCATTAGGTGGGGGGACTGGAAAGATATTGCACACCGGATAAAAAATTTGAATGAGAGGGGAGGAATAAGATCAAGAGATCTGTTGTACCACATGGTGGCTACAGTTAATAGCAATGTATTATATACTTGAAAATTACTAAGACAGTAGAGTTCATGTCCTCACTGCAAATAAGCATGTGAGGAACACATGTTAGTTTGCTTTAGTTAGCCATCTTACATGCCATACATATTTCAAAGCTTTATGTTTTACGCCATAAATATGTGCAGTTTTATTTGTTAAATAAACAATAGATACATGACTTAGAGTTTTTTTCTGTGTATAAACTGTGTTGTAAGAAAGTGTTTTAATCTGTTTTTTAACTCTTAAAATCACGCATATTAAGAGAATCTTACATTTGCAATCAGAACAACTAGGAAAAAGTTCCAACTTACATGTGGTTCATCACCTTATTGCAAAGCTACCAATAGGATTTTGTTTTTAAACAAACTTATGTAGAAATTCAATTTCTTAATTCATTAAATCTCTCTGAAGAAATGATGAAGATTAAAATCAGGTATGTTTGGCATGCGAAGGACAATGTTCTCTTACTCCAGGAGAGATGAGTTAATTCCGGAGGCCTGAATGCTGCTGTGAAACTTATGGTCAGATCAGGTTTGGATTTGTCTGTAGACTTGAGAAACTGAAAAAATTAATAGAAAAAGAAATAGAAAATTAGAGCATGTCAGTGAAACAGCACAGAAATTGATATTCTCAGAGGAAGAGAACTGATGATATCTGAGCCAAACTTTTGAGAATACTGGAGCTTCAAACAACAAAATGTTGCATTTATGAACTGAATTGCCATATTGCCCTAGAAAGAGGTGATGGCAGACTTGTCTTCCTTGTTTTTTTTTTTTAAATATATATTTTATTGTGTTTTAGGTTTTGGGGTACATGTGAAGAACATGCAAGATTGTTGCATAGGTACATACGTGGCAATGTGATTTGCTGCCTTCCTCCCCATCACCTATATCTGGCATTTCTCTTCATGCTATCACTCCCCAACTCCCCAAACCCTGCTGTCCCTCCTCTAGTTCCCCCCTACAGACCCCAGTGTGTGATGATCCCCTCCCTGTGTCTGTGTGTTCTCATTGTTCAACACTGCCTGTGAGTTAGAACATGCAGTGGTTGATTTTCTGTTCTTGTGTCAGTTTGCTGAGAATGAGGGTTTCCAGGTTCATCCATGGCAAACTGGTCTTTCATTGTTATTCATTTGCTGAAATTCCTAACTACATCTCAGTGTGAAGGTGAAAATTATTGCATATATATAAAATATATATATTATATTTAGATTATATATATTTATTTATGTAATATATAATATATAGTATATATATTTATATTTAATATAAAAATATTATATATAATATTATAAATAATATTAAATTATATTTAATATAAAAATATTTTATATATAATATATATAAAATATATATATATGATGTCCAAAGTAGAAGAAGCATTCCCAAAGTCTATTACAAAATGGAGCAAGACATAGAATGCCATGAAGAGCCAGGATGGAGTTCATTGGGGACAATTTTACAGTCATAATGGTTCAAACAATCATAGAGATCACCATTGGATGCAATCTCCTTGCAAAGCTGATATATATACACTTTACAGCTCATACATATATATAAACATATATACACACATATATACACACACAGTTAACAGAATATATATACTTAAACAGTATGCACATACACACACACACACACACACACACACACATATATGCTGTAAAGTGGACACTGAACATGAAGTCCTAGTGAATTTGTTTAATTAATTTCTCCAAACACAGTTGAGATGGTCTCTAGAATAGTGGTTTTCAAACTTTAATGTACAGGCGAATCACGAGAGAACCTTGTTAAAAATAGATTTTGACTGAGTACTTCTAGGGCGGGGCCTAAGATTCTGTATTCTCAACAAACTTCAAGATAATGCTGATGTTACCAGACTCGATGGAGAACTAGTCTATAGGAAAAACTTTGACTAGCGTGGATGTGTCCAGAGCCAGCCTTGGCCTTAAGCTGATGTCTGCAACACTTAATGGGCTGTAACAGAGACTATCAAAAGTCGGACTATGGGGCCGGGCACAGTGTCTCACGCCTGTAATCCCAGCACTTTGGGAGGCTGAGGCGGGTGGATCACGAGGTCAAGAGATCGAGACCATCCTGGTCAACATGGTGAAACCCCGTCTCTACTAAAAATACAAAAAATTAGCTGGGCATGGTGGCGCTTGCCTGTAATCCCAGCTACTCAGGAGGCTGAGGCAGGAGAATTGCCTGAACCCAGGAGGCGGAGGTTACGGTGAGCCGAGATCGCGCCATTGCACTTCAGCCTGGGTAACAAGAGCGAAACTCCGTCTCAAAAAAAAAAAAATTCGGACTATGTGATCACTCAGTCAAACATTCTGTGGTATTTTAAAGATGGTCAAAAAATGGGATAATTTGGTATTCACCCAAGATGGTTGAAAAATATTGTGGTTCAAGATAACAACATGTTTTCTTTAGTTACCACAGTACAGCCATTGATGCCGTCTTTCTCAAACTCTTCTGGGAAGCTTTTAAAAGATAATGCTTCAGATCAGTTAAATCAGAAATTCTACAGTAGATTCCACTGTGAAGGCAACATAGATTAAGGTCTAATAGTGTTTATTCATCATAGTAGAACCAGAAGCCTAGAGAAAATAATAAAAACCTGTGACCCCAATCTCCTCAGTAATTGTCTTCTCTGAAGTTCCAAGTCATTCAAAGGGACACTGGAGGACGCAGAGACAAGGGCTAACCTGGTTAACAGCACTAAGGGTCTCAAAGAGTAAGTATGTTCATCCAAGCAGAGGAAGAAAAGATTTTGGCAGCTCTGGTTTTCACTGGAGTTCCCCACCTGCACAGGGAGGTGTTAAGATCTCTAGGAAAAAGAGTTATCTGTATTAAAGAACTAAAAAATAAGGAAAGTGAAACAGAACTGTAGAAGCAAGACCGATGGGTATATTCATGTAGGAAGGACTCATTAGCCTTAAGTCTCTTCACCAACTGTCATTGGCTAGACCAGGCAAGCAAAGACGTGCATAATTTCTATTCAATGAGGAAAACTGATTTGCTGAGCTAAATTATTCTTGCTTTTGCATGTGAATTGTTCACATTTTTGTAAATATAACAAAACACTCTATAAAATCACTCTATAAAAGCAAGACTCTATGCAAAATTTTTTCAATTATGTTTATATTATAATTATTAAATTAAGGTGTATTGTCTTTTGATGTAAATTTATTATAGTCTAAAATCAAATTAATAACAGTAGCCCACTGAAGTCCAATCATGGATTTGAATACTTAATATTCTCAGGCCTTATAGAATGATATTGAAAATTAAATATGCATTGGTGGTTTACACTTGGCCTTTACTGGTTAATTAGTAATCAATCATTTCATGTTGAGTATTTGTGCTTTATGGATAAAAGCTGAGAGTCAAGGCTGCACTTTTTCTATTTTGAGAAAAGTATTCTTTTAAATTAAATTAACTAAATAGTGTTTATCATTTTAACTTATTGAATATATTTTCCTAAATGGAATCCCAGAGTTTTATCAATTCATTCATTAAATTTTAAAAGTTTTTAATATATGATATTTTGTATTAGTTTTATGTATACACATATACACTGAGGAAAATATCTGTGGCTGAATATTTCAGTTCACGTTTTACAAATCTACACGTAAGATGTACTGCTAATTTCTAATTGCAAGTATGTTCTCTATTTTCTGTTGTTTCTTTATGTTCCAGACACCTGCTTGCCCCCTATTATTATAAAGAGTGAATTTTAATGACTGTTGCTTTTTATATGTCTACTGTATTGTATGCTGTGTTACTAGGAACTATTATTTGGCTTTTGCAAGTGAATGGAAATTGAGCAAGTTTTGTAATTTTTCTTAAAGTACCATGTAATAAGCTGCTTTCTATAATGCTATAAAACATCTGAAGAGAATTCTAAACACTACAGTTGTTTATTTGACATTTGTCTACTTGCTGCATCATATGCTATTGCTCCCCCTATTATGTTCCCCCTCTATGTTTATAATGCATGCAGTTGGGCAAGGTGGGGGGAAATTTGGTGGCTCAGCAGAGGCAGGTTAGCCTTTATGAATTATCTTGCACAGACTTTATGAGAAAGGAGACGTGATTTTTAATAGATCCTCAGGACATTGTTCTCACTATGCAACTAGATCATGAGACCAGGTAGTCATTCAGGAAAGAATAACTATTTTACAGGAAAAAATTTCAAGGGACTAATAACCACTGCTTTGGTTTCTTGTCTGATAGATATTGTGGTCAGAAAATAACATAAATATGTGTTCCCTTTCAAAAATAAAGTGAATCTAGTAATATTCCAAAGATAATCTAGAATTAATACTCTATCCTGAGCTCAAATTTCAGGATAATGTTTAATAGGGTATTTTCTACTTTGAGTGTGTATTGAACTCTTTCCATAATATTACTAGGACATTACATATCATTTATACCAGAATTTATAGTTTCATACTTACATTTCATTTTTTTTTTTTTTTTTTTGAGACGGAGTTTCGCTCTTGTTACCCAGGCTGGAGTGCAATGGCGCGATCTCGGCTCACCGCAACCTCCGCCTCCTGGATTCAGGCAATTCTCCTGCCTCAGCCTCCTGAGTAGCTGGGATTACAGGCATGCACCACCATGCCCAGCTAATTGTTTGTATTTTTAGTAGAGACGGTGTTTCACCATTTGGACCAGGATGGTCTCGATCTCTTGACCTCATGATCACCCGGCTCGGCCTCCCAAAGTGCTGGGATTACAGGCGTGAGCCACTGCGCCTGGCCAACATTTCATTTTCAAAGCTAGAAAGTTCCTTAGAATCATGTAAATACACTCTTTAATTTTTAAAGTTATAAACTTCAGACCTTAACAACTAAAGTCATTTTCTCAAGGTTGGACATAGACAAAAAGAAAAATATTAATTCACCTTAGATCCAGTGGCTACAGATACACTTTGCATCAGAGAGCCTTTTCCATATAGAATTATATAGCTAATTCATTAATTCTATTTTTTCAAAATTGTTTTGTCAAAAATTTCCTTTATGGCATTGAATTAAAAATAAGTATTCTGCTTTATAAAAAGAAGCACATATTATACTCCTTGACCTAAGTAAAGTGACATAAAATGTAATTTTACATAAAAATTTTGAAAATCAACACTCATTCACATTGTGGAGGAATAACACAGCATCCCAAAAACCAGATTGCATATTCCTGAATTATAATCATTTTAAAGATTTTAAATAGTGAGTCTTTTACTTGTTGTCATGCTTTAGTTGTTGTGTTAATATTTTCCTCTAATCATATGCTCTTGGAACCTAACAGTGAATTAGTTAACAACTACCCTAAAATATGCTTATGGAGAAGTAAAACAAAAACCATATAGTTAGTATACACACACACACACCCAAACACACACAACTTAAACGGTCATATTAAACTACGTGTTGAAAATATAAGCAATAAATTCTGAATGTCAGGTTTAAGCATCACACATGGGGGACAGTTGAGGGGGGTAGGGAGGGACAGCAGGGGGTTGGGAGGGTGAGGTGAGATAACATGGGGAGAAATGCTGGATATAGTATACACCTAAAGTAAAATAAACTAAAAAGAAAAAAATGAGATCGATGTACAATCTGAAAAAAAAGAAGTTAAATAAATAATTGCAAAATACTTTTTCAGTCAGGTTTTATTAAATAACCACAAAAATCATTTATATAAGCGATTCATCATCATCACTTTTAACTTCACAACGCTGTCACTATGTTAATATAATTATACTATTATTGCTTTGAATAAAGTGCAATTGTTGAAAACAATGTTGTTCAAAGCATATGTAAGCACCATTCATACTAAAATAATGAAAAGCACCTAAAAGAAACTCAATGGCAGTGCCTTTCATCTATAAGGAAATCAATGAGACTGAATTTAAAAAAATCGTCTCTGATGATTATAGGGATAAATTAAACAGATATTCATATTGAGTAAATTTTTAAAAACTTGTTAAAGGTAGGATTATAACTGGTAATTTTACCATTCATTATATTAATGGTAGCTCTCAAGGACTGAATGCATTTTCTTTATTTTGTTGAAAATCACTTAAGTCTGTATTGGAGGCAACACTGTCAATTTTTATGATTCAGAAATAAAAGTTATTCAAAAACCTGAAGGACTTTTCTACCAGTTTCCCTAACCCCTGTGAAACTATTGTTACTTTCTGTGTTGTGAAGTAACTAATTATTGTTCAAACTGGAATGGCTGTAGGTCGAGTCAATATGTTGTCCATGATGCTGGTTTTCAGGGCAGGCAACAAACCCAGAACTGTGATTTAGTCATGAAAGGTAATCGGGATCTGCAGTAGTAATTAAAATATTAAGGATTAATGAATTTTCATAGTTTATTTACTCAGGCAATAAAATTACAGAACACTATACAATTTCTTTTTTTTTTTTTTGAGACGGAGTTTCGCTCTTTTACCCAGGCTGGAGTACAATGGCCTCTTGAGTAGCTGGGATTACAGGCGCGCGCCACCATGCCCAGATAATTTTTTGTATTTTTAGTAGAGACGGGGTTTCACCATGTTGACCAGGATGGTCTCGATCTCTTGACCTCGTGATCCACCTGCCTCGGCTTCCCAAAGTGCTGGGATTACAGGCATGAGCCACCGCACCCGGCAAACACTATACAATTTCTAAGAAAAGTACTTGTCCTTTAGTTTATAAAAACTAAATCATAGTGTTTAGTTTCTATTTATAATTATCCAATAAGGTTGCAACATACAGGCTTTCTAAGACTAGTGAGGTGGGTGGCACAGGTATACCATGACTATTACAGACTCTGATTTTTTTCTGTGTCACTAAGGATGTAAGTTTCATTTGCATACTTGAATCATAGTTACCATAGAGCTGGTACAAATCAAGCAACAATTGAAGCTGTTTATACACAACAAGCGCACGTCACACTGGCAAATAATCATGGTTATCTAAGGAAGAAACAACAATAGTGTGTTTTCTTCAGTATACTTTTTTTTTTTTTTTTTGCAAACAACTATTAGAAATTTAAAGCATATAGACATTCCACGGCAAAAGGGATTGGTTCCGGGACACTCATGGAGACCAAAATTCACAGATGCTCATATTCTTTATATAAAATGGTGTAGTGTTTGGATATAACCTATGCACATCCTATTGTATAATTAAAATCATCTCTAGATTATTTATAATACCTAATATCATGTAAATATCATATAAATAGTTGTTATACTTTATTGTTTAGTGAAGCATGACAAAAAATATGTGTGTACATGTTGAATACAGATGTAACCATTCATTTAGAAAAAAACTTCTTTAAGACAGAGTCACTCTGTTTCCCAGGCTAGAGCACAGTGGTACGATCACAGTTCACGGTAACCTTGAATGCCTGCAATTAAGCTATCATCCCACCTCAGCCTCCTGGGTAGCTGGGCCTACAGGCACATGCCAACGTGCGCAACTATTTTTTTATGTATTTTTATTTTTTGGTGAAATGAGTTCTTACCACATTGCCCAGGCTAGTCTCAAACTCCTGGGTTTAAGCTACTTGCCTGCCTCAGCCTCCCAAAGTGTTGGGGTTACAGGTGTGAGCCACTGTGTCCTGTCCAGTTTTTAAAATTCCATGAACACAGAATGCACAGATACAGATGGTCAACTATACATATGAAGTTGTTTGAAACTAATTGCTTAATAAACCAAACTTGTAGGTATTTTTTTTTTCTGGTCACAAGCAACTTGAAAACATTACTGAGGCACTAAGAGCCCTGTAAACTATGCTTTAGATGGTGTATGGTAAAACTCTGCATGAAACTTCATTTGGTATAATATTAGCATAATTCATTTTTAAAAGATTTTCTTCTACAAAAATGACAATGTGCACATTTTTTGATAAAAATTAATGCTCTTGTCTACTTAGAGAGTACTTTGGACTATTCTGTAACTGCCTTTTAAGTAAGGGGTGGATAATGGCTTAATGATTCAGATACATTTAAGTAACCTAAATAATGTTACCTGCTTTTAAGTGGTGTTTATGTTTTTTTTCAATCTGTTTTCTCTATCTACTTTTCTATTTTATCATAAATACTTTTTGTTATGAAATATATTTACATACAGTACATATTTCTCTATTTATAAACTTTTATCACACTGTTACAATTTGCTCAAATCCTTCAAGTCTTACTTTTGTTCACGCAGAGTATGAATATATTTATTAGTATCCCTTCAACTCTTTCACCTTATTTCAGAATAGACTCAGAATAGCTTTCCCATCTCACATGATGAATACGAAGATGATCTAATCATAATTTTATATTTTATTTAATTTTATATTTTCTGTATACAATAGACATTCCCTAGATCACTTACTGAACCCAGAGGCCTACATATTATCATTCAAACATCTGGTCCTATTTCTTCAGCTCCCTATAGAGCTGGACTCTAAGGTGACTGGTAAAGAACCTTGTACAGATCAAGCTTACAAGAGACTCTGGTATAAAATAGAATGACAGTGTATTTATAACAGCATATATAACTATCAAATAGACAAGGAAAACAATCTTTCCCTGTTGATTGCTCACTTCATTCTCTTTATGTCAACACACAAACATGCACACACACACACACCCCCCACGTACAAATTATCTAATAACAATTTATCACTAGATGTCTACTTATGTCTTCTTATGAACATAAAAGAGTGGGTTACCTGGAATAAATTTTTCAGATATGACAATTGCGTAATCAATCAATTGCCCTACTAGAGAAACAGGCATTCTCTGATCTGATGAGCACCATAAACTCCTTTTACGAAATTGATTTAATACTGACAAACTTCATTTTGGGCTCCCATCTATGGTTTCTATTGACTCAATCTTTTGCCAAGTGTTTTTAAATATGTTGCATTCATTAATGTGCTGGAGCCTGCTGAGACTGGTTGAGGAGAGAAGATTGTTAAATATTGAGAAACTTTAAAACCAGTTTGCCTGCCACCATGTAAGACATGTCTTTATTCTTCCCTCATCTCCTGCCATGACTCTGAGGCCTCCCAGCAATGTGGAACTTTGCCATGGACCCTTGAGTAAGTCAACTTAAGCATTTCCAGATGAACCAAGTGTGAAACTGCAGAAGAAAAAGTGCTTGCACCATGGAGTGGGAACTAAATTAATAAGCAGATCCAGGATACAGACAGGTCAAGCATTTGCATCACCCTATGGTAGGAACCAGTCAGGTCATATCTCCTGGTATTGCCTCATTGCAAGAGCCAATCAGGTCATAGCTCATTACCCTATCCTTATAAAACCTGATCCAGCTTTGAGGACTATCTCCAGGTTCTCCTTACTTGTTACAAGTAATAAAATCCCCTTTAAATGAATGAATGTATGAGTGAATAAATAAATAAATTTGGAAACAGACATGCTAGAAAATTTACACCATAGAAACTGGCAGATGCTACAATGAAAGGATTTTATCCCCCACCTGTTTCACACACACACACCCTGCCCAGAGTTTACTAACAACACCACTAGTTTATTATTATATCTATCGATTAAGTATATCTTGAATATATACCGCAATTAATTTTCCCACCAAATCTTAATCAAGTTGATTGCTTTCTTTGTTTCCCTACAATTGCTCCACCACAGTTAGGTGACTTAGAATGAGTTACAATGATTGATTACAATGTAGTTCTGAAAGAGAAATGTATCAAGTTTTGGGGGTGTATTTTTATCATGTATTTGGAATTCAAATCATCAAAACAAGCTATAAGGAAGATCAAGAATTTATCCAATTTGGTTGCTTTTTATTTCTTTATCTTGCCTAATTGCTCTTCCCAGGACTTCCTATACTATATTGAATAAAAGTGGCATAAGTGGACATCCTGATCTTGTACCTGATCTTAGACAAAAAGCTCTCAACATTTTATGGCTGAGTATGCTGTTCACAGTGGCTTTGCCTCATATGGCCAATATTGTATTAAGGTACAAACAAATGCAATTATAAGTAAAAGGAGAGACATTACATCTTATTCCACAGAAATGAAAGGAATATAAGAGACTGATATGGGTCATGCATGTCAATTATATGACAGTGAATTGAATTTCCTAGAAGAAATAGAGAAATTCTAAGAAACATTCAACCTACCAAGACTGAATCATGAAAAAATAGAAAACCTAATAGATGACTACAAAAATCGAATCAATAAAAAATATCTCAACAAAGAATTAGGACCTAATAGTTTCACTGGTGAATTCTAAAAACATTTGAAGAATTAACACCAATCATTCAAGAAACTCTTCCAAAAAATTGAAGAGGAAGGAATCCTGTCAAATTTATTTTATGAGCTCAGTATTGCCTTGATACTAAGGCTACACAAGAAAATTACAAGAAAAAATATTATAGGTAGGCTAATGTCTCTGATAAAAGTAGATGCAAAAACATCAGCAAACTACTGGAAAACCACATTTAACAGCACACTGAAAGTATCACACACTATAATAAAGTGAGATTTGTCCCTGAAATGCAATGTTGCTTCATCATATGCAAATTGATAAATGTAAATGCTATGGTTTGAATGTGTCCCCCCAAATTCATGGGATACAAACTCTATTATTAATGCAACAATATTGGTACAATGGTAGGTGAGGACTATTGAGAGGTGTTTGGGTCATGCAGATTTTACTCTAATGAGTGGATTGATGCCAGTATGAAAAGGGCTTGTAGGAGTGAGTACTCTCTCTTCTGCTCTTTTGCCATAAGCGGACACCAGATTCGTTCTTCTGCCCTTCTACCTTCTGCCATCTGAGGGCACAGCAAAAAGGCCTTCTTCAGAGAATTGTTCTGTGTAGTGTTGAAAAGAGTGAGTATTCGGTGGCTGTTGGATAGAATGTTCTGTAAATATCTGTTAGGTCCATTTGATTTAGCCTGAGGTTTATCTCTGATGTTTCTTTGTTGATTTTCTGCCTGAATAATCTATTCATTGTTAAAAGTGGAATATCAAAGTCTCCTACTATAATTCTGTAGCTATCTATTCCTTCAGTTCTGTTAATATTTGCTTTATATCTTTAGGTGCTTTGATACTGGATGCATATATATTTAAAATTCTTATATCCTCTTGATAAACCGACCTCTTTATCATTATATAATGACCTTCTAAATTTATATTTTATTTTATATTATTTAGACAGAGTCTTGCTCTGTCACCTAGGCTGGAGTGCACTGGCACTATGTAGGCTCACTGCAATGTCCACCTCCCAGGTTCAGGTGGTTCTCCTGCCTCAGCCTCCTGAGGAGCTGGGACTATAGGCACATACCACCACACCCAGCTACTTTTTTGTATTTTTAGTAGAGACAGGGTTTCATTGTGTTAGCCAGGATGATCTCAATCTCCTGACTTCATGATCCACCCACCTTGGCCTCCCAAAGTGCTGGGATTCTGGGCATGAGCTACTGCACCCAGGCTGACCCTTTTTTATTTTTTAAGAGACCATGGCTTGCTCTGTTACTAAGGCTGAAGTTCAGTGGTGTGATCATAGCTCACTGCATTCTCAAATTCCTGGGCTCATGCGATCTTTCTGCCTCAATCTCCTGAGGAACAAGGATTACAGATGCACACTACCACACGTGGCTAATTATTTAACTTTTTGTAGATATGGGGTCTCACTGTGTTGTGCAGGTTGATCTGAAACTCCTGACATCAAACAATCCTCCTGCCTCAGCCTCTCAAAGTGCTAGGATTACAAGTTGAAGCCACTCTGAGTGGTCATGACTTTATTTTTCTCTTGTGACAATTTTAACTTAAAGCCTCTCTTATCTGATACAAGTATGGCCATCCCTGCTTTTATTTGGTCATCATTTATACAGAATATCTTTCCATCTTTTCACTTTCAACCCATGTATATCCTTCAAACGAAAGTGAGTCTCTTGTAGGAAGCAAATGGTTAGGTCTCATTTTGTTTTTAAATATTAATCTGTTTAGCCATTCTATTTACATTTACGTTCAAAATAATTCTTGACATGTAAAACTTTACTGCTGCTGCTTTGATTTTGTTTCTAATCTTTTGTAACTACTACAGATTTTTTCTTTCTGATTACTATGGGGTGTACAAAAACATACATCTGTTATTATAAGTTTATTTTAAACTGATAACTTTGCTTCCACACAAAAACTTACTTTTACTACCTGTCCTAAATTTTATGTTACTGATGTCATATCTTTTTTTATTATAGATCTATTTCTGCAACTATAGCTATTTTTAATGCTTTCTGTCTTTTAACTTTTCCTAGAGTGAAACAGAATTTATTACAATTATAGTATTGCAGTATTCTGGACTTGACTACTCACTTACCTTTACTAGTGACTTTTATCCTTTCATATGTTTTCATGTTGCAAATTATCATCTTTTTGTTCCAACTTGAAAAACTCCCTTAGCATTTCTTATAAGTAAGGTTCTATGCATACTTTAAAAGTCTTGCCTGATTAGATTGATCTCATTCAGGATAATTATTTTGATTTACTCAGAATCCACTTATTTGAGACCTTAATTATATCTTCAAAATCCCTCTGACTACCTAACAATAAATTCATGTGAGTGATATTCCATTTTATTCATGGTTCAGTTTCTACGGAAGATGAGAGGATTACATAAGACCTGTATACCAGGGGGCAGGAAACTTGAGAGCTATTTTGGTATTCCCCCTACCACACAGAACTATGCACTTGTTATAGAAGAGCAAAAGTAGATATAGCAATTTTAGCTAAAGTCATATCACCATTAATTGGAAGAAGTAGAAATTCAAATCTAGAAAGTTTGGCTCCAGATTTCTTGGTCTTAACTACTACTTAGTACTGCCAATCTCAAATGCAGAAAGACAAACAAATAAGACTAACCAAAAAAAAAAAAAAAAAACACTCTCTTCTTTAGGTTTCTTAGATAAAAACTTTACTATTGCCACTTTGATTTTGTTTCTAATCTTTTGTAACTCCTACAGATTTTTTCTCTGTGATTACTACAATCACATAAACATGTGTACATAAACATGTGTACATAAACATGCATCTATTATTATAACAGTCTATTTTAAACTGATAACTTTGATTCCACACAAAAACTTAGTTTTTCTACCTGTCCCGAATTTTATGTTACTGATGTCACAGTTTATATCTTTTCTTATTGTGTGTCTATTTCTGCAACTGTAGTTATTTTTAATGCTTTTAATGCTTCACTTCATGGTGGATTTTTTTTCTTGCTCTTATTGCAATCCTGAATGCCCTTTCTACTTTCTCCAAATATAAAAATGTCATTGCCTCACTATCTTTGCAGCCTAACCTCAAATACCATTTTATTTTCCTGAATGTTTTATGTAGGAAGAAACCCCTATATGAGATAACATTTCCGTTTTCTGCACTGCTCTCTATTTTGACATGTTTCTATTCCTGTCCAATGTTGCAAGTGTTCCTTCTACTAGTCAGAAACATATCGAGAAAATAATCCATATATGGCCACCAGCATTTGGCACACTAGTGAGTGTGCTAATCAGAATGGGTAGTGCAAATATTCAGTAATGATTGGATACGTAAACAAATAAAGTTATAGTTTGATGAGTAAGATCTCATAAATGCCATCAGTAGATATTCGCTCCTACATTTTATAAATAAGCTATGTTAATTCAATATTCATTTGACTGTATGGGATCCTGAGGTCCCTCACTGTGTGACCACACACAGGTGCACATCCACACATGCCACACAATGCATTTTCATCATCTTTGATTACACATTTGTACTTAACTACTTGAGTGGCACTTTTGTAATATGTAGCATACAGAGGCAGAAATAAATTGCATTGACAGCATATGTAAAGACTGTTGCTTCCACCTTTCCCCATCTGGGTTATCAGGATTTTTACTAGGAGGTGTCCTTGGGCTAGCTGCCAATAGTGAACAATAATTGAAAAACTTTAATCCTGGGATTGGCACTTATGCAAAATGGATTGTTGCAAAAGACTGAAAACATTTATGTAATGAGAAATGACATTTTATGTTTAAGGAGTTATAAATAATATCTAATGAGTTCTGATAGAAATCTGTTTTGCCTTAATAGACACCTAGTGGCCTGTTTCTTTCTTGCCGAGTCACCAGAACTAAAATATTCACCTGTTATTGAAGCTCTTAATCTAATCTGCATTGCCCTTTTTAAACACTTGCTTATAGTATAGTGTTAAATTACTGAATATTTTTCAAATGTTTCATTCAGAATTCCTGTTTTTTTACATGTTATTTTAAAATTTGATCCCCTGCTTTATTAAAATGACTCTGATTTTATAATTCTCTGCCCCCCATAAACTTTACTCCTATATATATATATTTATCTTTCCTCTGTAACACATGTTCATCTGCATATTGTAGGAACCAGTAATAATTCCTGAAACATCCTTTGATAGAAGACTTATGCTCAATTTAGGTGAAAAATTGATCTATCACTTGCAACACCATGTCAGCATTCATGTGGCACAGTGAAATGTCTCAAACAGGTAACCAATTAATGGTGTTATGAATTAATTTCATCAATCATAATAAGTAAAATGTCAATTTAATCTTAATGTCATACCCTGACTACAAATTTTTATAATAATTCAAAATTTAAGAATGAAATATTTGATTATTGTCTTAGCACAGGCTGCAATTACAAAATATCATTTACTGGATGACTCACAATTCTGGATACTGGGAAATTCAAGATCAAGGTGCTGGAAGATTCAGTTTGTGGTAGGGGTTCCCTTTCCAGATTGTAGATATCTACCTTCTTATTGTGTTCTCATATGCTGGGGAGAGAAGAAGGGCTCTGGTTTCTCATCTTCTTCTTATAGGGGCTTTAACCTAATTATGGGAGCTCTAGCCTCATGACCTCATTTAAACTTAAGTATCTATTGTATCAGATAGCTATTACTTTCTGTTTTTATGATTCAAGTTAGACTTGACATCACTTGACCTAGTACTTTCCTGCTTATACAGATCGAGTAAGAATTTAATATAATTTCTGGGTATTTCTCTTTGAATAATGCTATGATTAGCTAGCCAATGCCATTAGTCTGTATTTTTATTTAAATTCATTTTATTTTATTATTATTTTTTAATTTTACTTTAAGTTCTGAGGTACATGTGCAGATCTTATAAGATTATTACCTAGGTATATACATGCCATGGTGGTTTGCTGCCTCCATCCCCCCATCACCTACATTAGGTATTTCTCCTAATATTATCCCTCCCCAACCTCCCCACTCCCTGCTATCCCTTCACTAGCCCCCCACCCCCCAACAGACCCCAGTGTGTCATGTTCCTGTCCCTCTGTCCATGTGTTCTCATTGTTCAACACCCACTTATGAGTGAGAACATGCGGTATTTGGTTTTCTGTTCCTGTGCCAGCTTGCTGAGAATGATGGTTTCCAGATTCATCCATGTCCCTGCAAAGGACATGAACTCATCCTTTTTTATGGCTGCATAGTATTCCATAGTGCATATATGCCACATTTTCATTATCCAGTCTATCTTTGATGGGCATTTGGCGTGGTTCCAACTCTTTGCTATTATAAACTGTGTCCAGGAATTTATCCATTTCTTCTAGATTTACTAGGTTATGTGCATAGAGTTGTTCATAGTAATCTGTGATGGTAGTTTGTATTTCTGTGGAATCAGTGGTGATATCCCATTTATCAAATTTTATTGGCTCTATTTGATTCTCTCTCTTTTCTTTTTATTTGTCTGGCTAGTGATGAACCTACTTTGATCTTTTCAAAAAACCAACTCCTAGATTTATTGATTTTTTGAAGGGTTTTTTCTGTGTCTATATCTCTTTCAGTTCTGCTCTGATCTTAGTTATTTTTTGTCTTCTGCTAGCTTTTGAATTTGCTTGATCTTGCTCCTCTAGCTCTTTAAATTTTGATGATAGGGTGTAGGTTTTAGATCTTTTCTTGCTTCTCATGTGGTCACTTAGTGCTATAAATGTCCCTCTAGACACTGCTTTAAATGTGTCCCAGAGTCTGGTAAATTGTGTCTTCATTCTCATTGGTTTTGAAGAACATCTTTATGTCTGCCCTCATTTCATTGTTTATCCAGTAGTCATTCAGGAGCAGGTTGTTAGTTTCCATGTAGTTGTGCAGTTTTGAGTGAGTTTCTTAATCCTGAGTTCTAACTTGATTGCACTGTGGTCTGAGAGACTGTTTGTTACGATTTCAGTTTGTTTGCATTTGCTGAGGAGTGATTTACTTCCAATTCTGTGGTCAATTTTAGAGTATGTGTAATGTGGTGCTGAGAAGAATGTATATTCTGTGGATTTGGGGTGGAGAGTTCTGTAGATGTCTAGTAGGTCCACTTGGTCCAGATCTGAATTAAAGACCTGGATATCCTTGTTAATTTTCTGTCTTGTTGATCTGTCTAATATTGACAGTGGAGTGTTAAAGTCTCCCACCATTATTGTGTGGGAGTCTAAGTCTCTTTGTAGTTTGTTAAGAACTTGCTTTATGAACCTGGGTGCTCCTGTATTGGGTGCATATATATTTAGGATAGTTATCTCTTCTTGTTGCATTGATTCTTTATCATTATGTAATGCCTTTCTTTGTTTCTTTTGATCTTTATTTGTTTAAAGTCTATTTTATCAGAGACTAGGATTGTAACCCCTGCTTTTATTTGTTCACCATTTGCTTGGTAAATCTTCCTCCATCCCTTTATTTTGAGCCTATTTGTGTTTTTGCACATGAGATGAGTCTCCTGAATACAGCACACCGATGGGTCTTCACTTTTTATCCAATTTACCAGTCTGTGTCTTTTCATTGGGGCATTTAGCACCTTTACATTTAAGGTTAATATTGTTATGTGTGAATTTGATCCTGCCATTTTGATACTAGCTGGTTGTTTTGCCTGGTAGTTGATGCATTTTCTTCATTGTGTTGATGGTCTTTAACATTTGGTACATTTTTGGAATGGCTGGTACTGGTTGTTCCTTTCCATATTTAGTGCTTCCTTCAGGAGCTCTTGTAAAGCAGGCCTGGAGGTGATAAAATCTCTCTGCAATTGCTTGCCCATAAAGGATTTTATTTCTCCTTCACTTATGAAGCTGTTTGGCTGGATATGAAATATTTGGTTGAAAAATTTTTCTTTAAGGATGTTGAATTTTGGCCCCCATTCTCTTCTGGCTTGTAGGGTTTCTGTCAAGAGATCTGCAGTGAGTCTGATGGGCTTCCCTTTATGGGTAGTACAACCTTTCTCTCTAGCTGCCTTTAGCATTTTTATCTTCATTTCAACCCTGGTGAATCTGACGATTATGTGTCTTGGGGTTGTTCTTCTTGAGGAATATCTTTGTGGTGTTCTCTGTATTTCCTCGATTTGAATATTGGTCTGCCTTGCTGGGTTGGGGAAGTTCTCCTGAATAATATCCTGAAGTGTTTTCCAGCTTGGATTCATTCTCTCCATCACATTCAGGTACACCTATCAAATGTAGATTAGGTCTTTTCACATAATCCCATATTTCTTGGAGGCTTTGTTCATCTCTTTTCACTCTTTTTTCTCTAACCTTGCCTTCTCATTTTATTTCACTGAGTTGATCTTCAATCTCTAATATCCTTTCAGAAGATATCAGATTGGCTATTGACTGATTGGGCTATTGAAACTTGTGTATGCTTTGCAAAGTTCTTGGGCTGTTTTTCAGTGCCATCAAGTCATTTGTGTTCTTCTCTAAGCTGGTTATTCTAGTTAGCATTTCGTTTAACCTTTTTTAAAGGTTCTTAGTTTCTTTGCATTGGGTTAGAACATGTTCCTTTAGCTCTGACCAGTTTGTTATTACCTACCTTCTGAAGCCTCCTTCTGTCAATTCGTCAAACTCATTCTCATCCAGTTTGTTCCCTTGCTGGTGAGGAGTTGTGATCCCTTGGAGGAGAAGGGGTGTTCTGGGTTTTGGTGATTTCTTTCTTTTTTCACTGATTTCTTCCCATCTTAGTGGATTTATCTACCTTCAGTCTTTGAAGTTGGTGACATTAGGATGGGGTCTCTAAGTGGACATCCTTTCAGTTGATGCTGAAGTTATTTCTTTCTGTTTTTTAGTTTTCCTTCTATCAATCAGGCCCCTCTGCTGTAAAACTGCTGGAGGTTTACTCCAGACCCTGCTTGCCTGGAATCATGCATGGGCTGCAGAACAGCAAGGATTGTTGCTTATTTCTTCCTCTGGGAGCTTTGTTCCAGGAGGGTATCCCACAGATGTCAGCCAGAGCTCTCCTTTATGAGGTGTCTCTTTGGATATGTGGGTGTCAGGGAGCTGCTTGAGTAGGCAGTCTGTCCCTTATCAGAGCTCAAGTGCTGAGCTGTGAGCTCCGTTGCTCCCTGGGAACTGCTGGGCAGGGATATTCTAGTCTGCTGCAGTGGAACTCACAACCTCCCCTTTTGCAAGCTACTCTGTTCTGGGAAGGTGGGGCTTTATTTATAAGTCCCTGAGGTGCTGCTGCCTTTTTTCAGAGATGCCCTGCCCAGCAAGAAGGAAGTCTAGTCACAGTCTGGCTGCAGAGGCGTTGCTGAGCTGCCATGAGTTCTGTCCAGCTGCTGTGTAAGCGTCCTTGTGATTTTGTTTACATGGGTAAGGTTAGAACTGCCGTGGTAATGGCTGGATTGCATTGGTAATGGCAGATTGCATTGGTAATGGCAGACTGCCTCGGCGATGGCAGACTCCCTTCCCCCAATGAAGCTCGACCATCCAGGGTCGAGCTCAAACTGCTGTGCTGGCTTTGAAACTCTTAAACCAGTGAGCTTCAGATTGCTGGTCTTTGTGGGGGTGGGACCCACTGATCCAGATCACCTGGCTCCCTGCCTTCAGCACCCTCTTTTTCAGGGGAATGTGTGGCTCTGTCTTGCAGGTGTTCCAGATGCCAGTTAAAATGGCTGCCCAGATTTGTGTGGGCTTTTGTGCTGGAAACCCATGGCACTTGATGGCCTGTGGGAGTCTCCTGGTCAGCCATACAGACCATGGGAGAAGTGCAGTATCTGAATCAGAGTGCTGGAGTGGCTGGAAAAGGCCCTGATGGTCTCTGTTAGATAGGAGGGGGGTCCTTCGGTCCACTGAATTTCCTGGGTGAGGCAACACCCCACCCTACCTCGGCTCACCTTCCTTGGGCTACACCCACTGTCCAACCAGTCCCATTGAGATGCACACGGTACCTCAGTTGGAAATGTGGGGATCACTCACCCTCTGTTGCTCACACTGGGAACGGCACTCTGGAGCTGTTCCTATTCATCCGTCTTGGCAAATCTCCCTGCTTGTTTTGTATTAATCGGACTATTCCGATCTGTGCTTTGACTGCTATTGATTACAGTAACCATATTCATCATGCTTTTGGTGATTGAGTGTCACCACTTAGACTCACTCTGGGATCCAATTACTCCCATTGTATTTAGGTTTTCCAGTTGAGTGGCTGCAGTTCCGACTGTATGTTCCAGCCTACAAGGAAAACTGATCTTGAAACACCTCAAGGATTCTGGGGCTCCTCCCAGAAATGTATTTCTTAAAGTATTGGTGAAAAGTATCTCTTCTGAATTCACCCATTGTGGTGAGTAGATGTTAAACGGCAAATCCATACATAGTTCCATCTCCCTAAGCCTTTGAATAGCTTTCTCTAACTTAACCCGATTTGCTCATGGTGGACCATCTTTTGCTCCATGTTGTAGCCAACTACCTGAACAAACTGGTGAGCTCCTTCTAACTTCCTAGGTTGCAGCATCAAATGCAGGATCTGTTTAGTGGGCCCATGTCATTAAATTCAGCCTGATTCATCTTTAAAGTCTTTCCAGTCTTTTAGTTTACTGATTCAAATGCAAATCTATTCCAGAAACACCCTCTCAAACACAAACAGAAACAATGTTTTACCAGCTATCTAAACATCCTTTAGCCCAGTTAAGTTGACACAAAATTAACCATAAAAATGACAAAACAATTTCTTTCTTTAGTTAATTTGTTACTTCTTTACCAATTACAGCCTTAACTCAGTATCATTTTTCTCATCCACTAGAATGAAATTTAAATTCCAGATTACAGAATTATTCTCATTATCTAATAGCACCTAATCCAGAAAAAGGACACCCTGCCATTGAACAATATCCAAAATCACCTAAAAGAGGCCCAATATTTTAAATAAAAGAGAAATGAGGGTCTTCACAAAAATTTCTCTTTGCCCACCTATCCCAAGAAGATGTAATCCTTGTTGCAGAAAGCAATGAAGCCAGCTGTGTTTGGTTAAATGTGTGGTCCTGGTGGCCTTTAATTGGAGGACATTAATACTAATAAATAAAGCATTTATTACACATTTTATTTGATTATAAAGAATTTGGTCCAATATGAAAAACTAGTAAGTCAATGTTTTATACTTTTCTAAAATTAATATTATATAATGACAACATCAAAGAATGTCATGTGACATGAAACAGCTTCTAGCCATTAGAATATAGCTGCCTGAAGCAATCCTTTTCTCTCTTTTTTTGTAGTTTACCCCCCAAAATATGTATTAATGTTCATCTTACAAAAGTAAATTTTGTCTTTCAATATGATGTAAGGGCTTGAAAATAAAGAAGGATCTACATAATCCCCCTTTTAAGAAAGCATAAAACAAAGCAGCAATTTTATAATACATTGCATCAAAGGATATTTGAAGATATGTTGTCTTGTGAAAAAATATTTTTTAAGAAATTCTATTAGCTAAGATAGTAAACTGACAGACCTAAATAGCTTATTTATCTTAAGTGTCCAAATAAACTATATAGAAAATCAAATTTGACTAAACACGATCAGGTGGTACATAATGTAATTACATTAAAATGACTATTATAGAAGTCACCACATAAAAATAAACACTGGGGCCAACTGCAGTGTTTATTTTTATGTGGTGGCTCATGCCTATAATCCCAGCACTTTGGGAGGCCGAGGTGGGAGGATCACTTGAGGCCAGGAGTTGGAGACCAGCCTGGCCAACATGGTGAAATGCTGTCTCTATTAAAAATACAAAAATTAGTTGGGCGTGGTGGCCTGCACCTGTAATCCCAACTACTCGGGAGGTTGAGATGGGAGAATTGCTTAAACCTAGGAGGCAGAGATTCCAGTGAGCCAAGATCATACCACTGCACTCCAGCTTGGGCAACAGAGTGAGACCCTGTCTCAAAAAATGAATAAATAAACAAATAAGTAAATAAATAAACACTGGGTTGCATTTTCTCATGTCTGAATGTTGTATACTAGAGAAAATAATTATCACAAGGGAATGAGAGTATGTCTCATGTCATTTCCTTTTATTACCCTCAGAATAACCAGCATTATTATTATCCTAAGCAGATGAATAAAACAGAGCTTCACAATAAGTCATAATAGAAGATCATTTAAAGAAAACATTAAGACTGTCACTTCAGTTCCAGAAGTTCAGTTTGCTTCCTCCTTAATATAGTTATGTCATCTTTCAAATCTTGGATCATTTTTTTTCTAGCTTCTTTGGATTGGATTTTAACTTTCTCTTGCATCTTGTTGACTTTCCTGTCATTCAGATTCTGAATTACATCTGTCATTTCAATCTGGTTACAGTGCATTGCTAGGAAGCTAGTGTATTCCCTTAGATATAATGAATCATCTGACTTTTTGGATTGCCAGAGTTCTTGTACTGTTCTTTCTAATCCAAGGGAAATGACATTTATTTTTATTTTAAAGTTTGCCAATATTTGGATGGGACTTTTTGTTTTTATTTTCTTTTTCTTTTTCCTGAGAGTTTGTGAGGTATATTATGTGTAGTTGATTGGCTTCATTTCCGGGTGCTTTCAAAGGGCCAAGGATCCGTGCAGGTTCCTTGGTTGTAGATAGGTTCTTGTAGTGAGTTTTCACATTCACAGGCATAGTGCATTGAGGCAATCCATTTTGGCTTGGTGGTTTAAATTAGGCTGTAGTACAGTAGGTGGTACTTAATAGTAAGAGCCACCAGCTACTTCTTACTCAGTTGTTGACTCTTTTTCTAATTCAGCTTATATGCAACAGTGCTCTGGGGAGAATAGACAGGGGACAAGAGATGACATTTTCCTTGTTTTTCCTGGGCCTTGATGATGTCCTCTTCAACTATTGGTGCCTTGCCTTCATTTTCTTTGCCCCAAGGGGGACTTTGGCAGGCTGTGACCTTCCACTTTGGGGTGGTCCAAGCCATGAGTCAAGCCACCAGTGTACCCACAACTTTGTGGGA
This sequence comes from Aotus nancymaae, assembly GCF_030222135.1. Classification (NCBI taxonomy): domain Eukaryota; kingdom Metazoa; phylum Chordata; class Mammalia; order Primates; family Aotidae; genus Aotus; species Aotus nancymaae. The sequence continues at coordinate 4,106,738 of NW_026988435.1, forward strand.
TTGCCAGAGTCAGAGAAAGTTGTGGAGTATGTCTGTGGGTGATCTGGTAATGCAATCGGTCAAGGGTGGAGGATGCTTGGACAGGGCAGTGTCACCCCAGGTGTGCAACCAGTATGGTGTCCATGATCTTGGATGTTCAGCTTGGCAGATGGCTGTGGGCTCACATTTCTCCAACCCAATGGGTCTTACTCCAGTGTCCTCCTAAGGAGCTGTCCCAATGAGCCAGGCTTTTCCCCAGCCTTCTATTCCCAGATCACTCTGCCATTCCAGATGTTTCAAGCTGTGGGACTTTTTTGGGAAGAAGTTTCAGCTGGCTATCTATGCACTCCCTTCCCATCCTGGTCTTGTGAAGGGAGGACACCTAGCTCCCATGCCAGCACACAAACGTTCAGCATATTCTTTTTCTGTGTTCCGAAACTGGCTGCTCCTTCCTTGCTTGGCTTTAGCCACAGAACTCAGCTTAACACCCCTGGGTAGTGTGGTTGAATCCTGGGGAGTTGGAAACAGGGACAGATGTGTCTTCTGGCCCCTTGAGGTCAAGCACAGGCTGTGCTGTGGTGGCTGAAATGCTCCCAGGTCACCAGCAACACAATCAGGTAGGGCACTGGAGGAATACTGTTGGCACTCATCTGCAGGAGTGGCCAGACGTGGTCTTGGGAGGGGGCTGGCAGGCAAGTGGATATGTGAATCAGATGTACCCTGGTCCTGCAGCAATGGTAACTCTGCTCTTCCTGGGCCCAGCTGATCACAGGAGCTGCAGCCACTCAGGGCAAGATGGAGAGCCCTAGGAAATAGACACCATCATTGCATTTTGTTGCAGCAGTGCTGTGCAGAGAAATCTGGGATCTATGTGGATTTGAATTGTCCTCTGCTTGATCTCTGGAAGGGTCCTCCTGCTAGTTCAAAGGTCTAATGGGGTTGTGGAAGCTCCTGTAGCTAAGATCCCAGAGGTCTGCAACGGGACAGCAATGCCCCAAGGTTCCTTCACTTACCCCTTCCTTAGGTTCAGTTACGGACCAGGGCCAGTTCTGGCACCTGAGGACAATGAGCAGGACCCCCAGCTTCTTCCTTCTTCAACTACAGTGTCTTCAATGCCAGTCAACTTTTGGTGTTTTCTCTCAAAATATCTGTTCAAAGTGTGATGGTTTACTCAGTATTTTGATTCCTCTTGCTGAAAGACGTGTTTCCCAGTTGCATCTAATCAGCCTTCTTGCCTGGCTCCTCCTAATTTCCAATTTCCCTCCTTTTACTTTTTTCAACACTGCTTATCTTTAAGTGCAAAGACAATCCAGGGGGAGTGGTCTCTATCAATCACACAGCCTGTTTCAAGATTTCCCCTAGTCCCTTAAGCTATGTGTTTAAGTTCTCCTTTACTCACATCCCATGATATCACATTACTTTCTCAGTAAGACAAAAGTTTAAGACCCATTTATTTCATTCTTTAATCTGGTCCCACTTGAGCTATTTCTGCCCACCATTCTTGATGTTTCAGACACAGACATGACATTGAACTGAGTTTGTAGAAATAGTCATGCTTCTTCCCTCTTGTTTTCATTCTTTGGGATGTTTTTAATCTTCAATCCTGTTCTATTATTGGGAAATGAATGGGATAGAAGGTAAGAGAAGGAAAACCTTAAGCTTTTATTGTACCTCAAGTTCCTCAAATTGCTGAAGTTTGAGTTTAATTAAACAAATTTCATGAGCACCAACATGTGCATTAGTTAAAAATTAAATCACAATATCAGGAGTATATGAATTGATATTTGAAACTAAACTAATTCAAATACCTAAGGACTATTCTATAGTATAGGCCTATAATCTTCTGTTATACCTTTAATACAGCCTCATTAACTTCCCTGATGTTCCATGAACTCATTAAATACTTTTGTTCTTAGAGCCTTTGCATTTTTTTCTCTGACCTTGGAAATTCTTCTTTCTGATACATATTTGGCTTGTTCTATCCTTTCCTAAAAATATCTGTTCAAATATTACATTTTCAGAAAGACCTTCCCCAGACATTCCTATATTTCTTTGAAGGACTTATTACAAACCTACCTATTATATATCTATTTGTTTATATTATTTCTATTCTATGATTTCTATCTCCAAGATGAAACACACTCTGGTTATTTTGTTCATTGCTCTACCCAAAGTGTCAAGAGCAATGTTTGCCTCAACGTAGGCACTTAATAAATATTTGTAGTGGCATAGATTATTTTGCACAGTTATTAACTAAATACACAAAAATAAGACAGCTAAAGTAGTTAAATTTTTAATCTTAAGTGTTTGGCTTTGTATACATAGTCCTTGATATTATTGAAGATAAGGGAAAACAAAATTCTTTACCAAAAGGTAGAAAATTTGTTTAAACTGTACAAAACAGAAAATAATGAACAACCTAATCTCACTGCTAAATCATTTTACTGTGTTCACTTGTTATCATTTGAGATTTTTGTCCTGATTTCTCATCTGTGTTTCATGTATCTCCTCTCTGCAAGATACTCCAAGGTCTGCTCCAGTTTATTTATTCAGATTTTATACACAAGGATAAGTTATAACTCCTTGAGACAGAGCATCTCATTTTCCAAGACACTCCACAGATATCAGCAATTACACTGCTATACAAAAGGTTTCCATCCAAGCAAATAATTTGTTTTTTAGTGAAAAATAAAGGATATCTCATTTCTGAGAAGATTTTTTTTGTTGTTTCTTTCATAACTGTGAATGACCTGTGAGACCCATCTAGTCTTTCCACAATGAAAGAAAGAAAATCCTTCAAAGGTAAAATATTACTTATTCTATGAGAAAACAATTTTAAATTAAAAAAGAAAATGTTTGGCTTATATCACAGTATGTGTCTGATTTGAATCATTTTCAGCTAGTACTGTTATACCCACTTAAAATATTTCTGTTTTATAGTAGATGTGAGGAAGAAAATATTTTATTTCAAAATAAGCATTTGCAATAATTATGAATACCATTCTCATATTATCAAAATAAATAAAATATTGTTATACATGAATATTTTCTGGCTTACTAAGTCAAATAATATCTTTGCACCTATACGTGTTCTTTTATACTAAAAAGTTTCAAAAATACTGAAATATATCTCTTCTTCATATATAGGATGAAAATAGTAACAGCTATTTTGCAGCATACATAAAATAATTGCTAGAGAAAATAAAATATAATTCATCCATGATTGTAGAAAACACACATAATTGTTTTAATTACCTCAGTTTTAAAGCTTCCTTTCACTAGATTATTTTGGCATACAGGTAGTAATCAGTTTCTCAAGTATTGCTTCAATTAACTTTTCAATTCTAGGTTGCGCAATATAGATTAAAAGGCAGTCACCAAAATTTATACCCAAACATACATTTTTTTCTTTTTTCATGGTTTTACTTGGCTCAAATCTTCATCATAATTCATCTGGATTTTTTAAGCGTCTCCCAACTTGTCATATTACCAATAATTTCACTCAATTCAAATGCTACTCAATACCACTTTGAGATAAGTCTGTGGTATAGTGAAAAATGAAGTAATGGATGTAAAGACTGTGTTAAGGCTTTAAAATTTTTTCTAGTGGCATGACCTCAGATAAATCAGTTAACCTTTCTGATTCAGTATCTTCATCTATAAATTGGAGAAAATATTAGCTCTGGGATATCTGTGGGAAAAAAAAAACGAGGGTAAAATTTGAGAAGAGGCACCTACAATGGAACACAGCAAAGGCTGAATGAATTCTAATTGAAAACATGTCTAAATGCAGAAGTTCCCACCATGGCTGATTATCTAGAAAACTGTCCCCTCAAAGCTATCTGCCCACTCATTCAGGGTAAAGTCTTCATGTATTTTCAAGGCATTCTTTTTCCAATTTGAAAACAATAGACCTAAAGAATAAGCCAGTAGTATTTTCTTCATAGATAGTAGAGATCAATATAATCCTAGAACAATTTTAAAATGTCAAATGACTTTGCAATAGGCTTATGCAAAATCAGACGTAAGGTTAAGCAGTTAAAATAACTTAATACTGGTTTTCTTCATGGAAGAAAGACAAAGTTTAAATTTTTAAGATACATATTTCAGCACATCTTCTTAAAGCTATAGTAATAGACTGATAAACCACCCTAATACTTTACTTTCATTTTATCTCCACGTTATTTCCAATCTAATTTTTGAACCCTTTCATCAATAGACAGAGTATATTCCTTTCTTGAATATGGGCTAACCTGTGACTTGTTTTGGCCAATAGAATGTTTTCTTGTGGAATTCCAAGCACAAACTTCAACGATCTTGCATACTTTCAGTGGGGATCCAGCAACTGCCACATGAACAAGTCCAAGAGAGTCTTTTGGAAGATCGGAGATGATATGGCGAAAAGTCCAATTGTCACAGATAAGGGAATCATAAACTGACCTAAAGATATATGGTAATCAAACACATGATAGAGCACTTCCAAAATTAGCAGAACTGCTTAACCAATGCGATGTTATCTACAAACTCATGCTACTTGGGAGGCTGAGGTGGGGGATTTGCTCGAGCACAGGAGGCAGAGGTTGCAGTGAGCTGAGATCTTACCACTGCACTCCAGCGTGGGTGACAGAGTGTGACATTGCCTCAAAAAATGAAAAAAGTAACTGTGAAAATTAATTTAAATATATATTTTCTTACATAAATGTTTTAGTTCTATGTATATTTGGCATATTTTATTAAATTTATTCTTAATTCTACTGTGTTTTGTTATATGTGATATCCTTCAGTAGTAAGGTTACATTGCCCATGAAAACGTCCTCACATTAATAGTAATTTATTCAAAAGGTATGTATGAAGTAGTTTCTCAGGCAAATGCAGCCTATTCTATATGAAGAGTGGAGGGATTAAATAATAACTGTCTTAAGATAGTCTGCCAATGAAGTTATTTAGTCAGGACACCCAAGAAGTGTACATTGTTCATGGCTTTGGTAAATACAAACAATGGTTTGTGGTTTTGTTTTGTTTTCAGATTCCAATCAGGAAGTTCCATTTATTACCAATATTATATATATATATATATATATAATTAAATTAAATAGACTACCAACATTCTTCTATTCCACACTATCCTGTGGAAGTACACACTGGCATGTGACAGGGCACCCTATTTCAGAATATGATCCACAGATCAAAACAGCTGAACACTGCCTACAGCTTCAATGATTCTTTCTAGGATATAAAAACAAAGCAAGAAATTAGCAGTTTAAAGGATACCATGTAAGGCAGAGGATTCTCTTTAAAAATAGTGATTATGAACATTCAATATTTAACTTAAACTTGAAGCAAGTATATTAGAAAAGACTAAAAATGTTCTCTGATATAGTAATTAGGATCCTGATATAGAAAAATGTGACTATAATATAAAACACATAAAAACAGCTTGAAGAAACTTGTAGACTACCAGAGACAGACATTATGTATTGTATGAGAGTATTACTGTTCCAGACATACTAATTTAAGTAATTCCAAAGAACATATTGGAAAGCGACACTATTGAAATGAGTGTGGCAAAGTTGTAATAGTATCCCACTGCACTGAACCTTTAATTTGTTATAGTTATGCTTAAATTAACAGGGCAGCTATATTATACTATAAACCACACAAAACTGATTTCAGAACATGGCATGATTTTTTAAACTTGTATTGTTTTCATAAATTTTGAGTCACTTAGAGTCTTTGGTTAAAGTATAAGTATCTATACCAGTATGACTCTATCTGACAACAATTATTAACAACACATCTTAGAAAATATCTGATAAAGTCTGTTAGTTCGTGTGTTGGTTTCTGTGTATATAGTACCATATGACATAAACCCTCTGCTAGCCAATGGTTTAAAAAAAGAATTAATAAGATACATTCCCCTGGACTGAGAAATGCATAATGTAGCTATGAGGTGTCTATATTACTGCTTTCTCAGTTGAAAGTGGTGCAATGAGAAGTTGGCCCTCACCAGAACCCAGGTGTGCTGCCAATTATTCAAATATTGTTTTTCTGGAGAAAAAAAGAAAAGCAAATAGCAACAAAAATGAAATTTCTTGTTCCTTTCTTGGATTTTAATTGTGCCAAAAGCCAAAAGACACATTTCATATCTAGTCCAAAATACAGGAAAAAAACGTGCCAGGACATCCCGAGAACTTTCTTCTCTACCCCACCCATCCTGCCAACTCCATTTTCAGGTCTCAGAGGCTGAGGCTCTGGTCCCCGTGTGAGCCCCACAGGAGATCTGCAGAGCCCTCAGGATACCTCACAGCCAGCATCCATGAGCACCTTGCGGTCTTCCAAGAGGAGAGGGCAGTCTCCGAGTGGACCAGGGCTGCTCCCATCAATCACAAGATGCTGGGACCTGCATTCATGTGAAAGGAGAAACCAGGCACTGGGGGCTGGGAGTCAGCAGCCTCTGTGCTTCCAGGACTCACCCTCCCTGGCCATGGGCAGTGCCCTGGGCTTCGGGGCAATTTGAGGCAATGAAAGTTTTCATTTCCTCTGGCTGTATTTTCTAGACATATTTTAATGTACGTACAATCATACAAAATGTTGAATTTTTGTCCTGCTTTTTAAAATATTTTAATTAAGTTAGATAATAACCTAAGATTATCACATAGGTATTTTTCAGTTTTATTAGAAACTTTTCAGAAACATCACTTTTAATGGCTGCAGCATACTATATACAAAAAGGTTGTCATTTCCCAGTTTTCTACTGAGGAGCTGGGATTTGTGACATGTAGATGGGTTGGGGCAGGGTGGGGAGACATTGGGGCAGGGTGGGGAGACATCGGGGCAGGCTGGCTGTCACTGCAGTTTATCACATCTTGTTGTTTCTTCCATGTCGCTTTTTAAGTCTCCTGGATGTTGGTCTTCTACGTCCACCTGTGGTGTCTCTGAATCGTTCCAGGGATTTGCAGGGATGTTTAGCGGGTAGGGGCCCCACGTCTCTCTCCCACCTCCATTCCTGGGGAGGGACCAGTCGAAGGCTGTGGCTGCCAGCTGTGGGTAGGGAACAGCTGCTTACTGCAGGAGCTGCAGCATCCTTGGGCTGGGTGTCCTCCCATTCCATTGGTGTGTCTGAGGACCTGCTGAGGTGGTCTTTCCCCAGCACCTGAGAGGCCACCTTATCTGGCCAATGGGAGCAGCCGGGAACTGGGCCAGGGAGCACTGATGGAGCTGGGTTGTTGGGGCCTCTTGTGATGGAACCGGGCCCCAATTCCTGGAAGAGAGAGTGTGCAGAAGAAAAGAATGACAGAAAGATGGGGTCTGGAGGACTGATGAGGCAATGCCCCAGTCAGCAGTTTATTTCATGCACAGGGTCTCATTATATACTTTTCAACCCACAATGGCTGACGTCAAATCATTACAACAAAGGGGAATAGAACATTGCAAGCCTGGGGATCAAGATAAAACTAGTACATAAAGATTGATCCAAAAAATCATAAAACAAACAGATGATCTTTTCTACTTACAGGAATAAGATAACATTTTACAACTGTCAAAGCAAGCGATAAATCTTGAGGACAACAATTTCAAATGGCATGTGACAAATCGCAAGCTTCAGTGAATACCTGGTAAACAAAGTGATAAAACTAGCCCAGTACAAAAACTTCAAGAAACACAATGTCTAATAAAACCACACAGGCTTCACCCAGCCATAATATTAGGTCAGTGAACCAGAAATAGACTTTTGCAATATCAAACTCCTTTCATTTCCTTCTTTCCCTCAGCTCGACTGCTTCCAGGGAGGGAGAAATGTGTCTGGGCTCAAGCTCCATTATGGCGGAGACACTTAGGGGTCTCTACGCTGGAGTGATCCCCACATTGCATCAGGCTTCCCAAAGGGAAGGATGCCTCCTGCAGGGCTGTGTGCACTGGGCACTCCATGGCCCTTGGAGTGGAAACTCACAGGCACCTGGGCCTTGTCAGTCCTGTTCATTTCTGTAAGGCTCCTGCTATGGACATTTCCCTTTAAGGCCCTGGGACTGCAGTCGATGGAAGCAAGGTTTCCCTGAGTCTCCAGGGGCCTCGAGATAGATGTTGCTCCCCCACTGCTACAGGGGCCCCCTTTCTCCTCCTCCTGCCCCTGGGTCTCTACCTGATCATCCAGCTCCATCGGTTCGTCCGGCTCTTCTTCTGCCCTCAACTCCGTCTTTGAAACTTCATCTTTTACAGGAGGGATCCCCACGGTGCTTCTGCTGCCTGCAAAGTTGTGTGGAGACAGCATGGGTGTCTTCCTCGTGGGGTGCCTCCAGACGAGAGGAGGAGGGTCCCATCGTTCGTCGCTTGAGCTCAGGATGTTGCAACTGACTGAAACACAGAGCTGAAGGCCCAGCTCAGAGGTCAAAAAAATTGATGAAAGTGTAGCGCTCCCCGGGGAGGTGCATGCGCAGGAACTGCAGCGTGATCCTGGCTGGCTGAAGAGTCTGCATACTGAGGAGGTTACCCTTGTGAGGCCGGCGCATGTGCAGGAACTGTGGGGTGATCCTGGCTAGCTGAAGAGTCTGCATACAGAGGAGGTGACCCTTGTGAGGCTGGCGCATGTGCAGGAACTGCAGGCTGAACCTGGCCAGCCAAAGAGTCTGCATAGACAGGAGGTGACCCTTGCAGTTGCCACTGCTGCTGGGGCCTGCGTTGGAACCAAGAAAGAAATTTACTCAAAAAATTTCCCATGTTTGGGAAGTTGTGCACAGACCAATACAATGGTCAGAAATGGAGAGGGTAGTCCTGAGTCACCCACTAGTCTGTGTCCGGGTGGGGCACTGGGCAGCTGGGCTCTTATGACATCACAAAGGGGCTGGTGACAGAGCAGGGTGTGGGGCAGTGCACAGGAGCCCAGCAAGGGCACCTACAAGTGGAATCAAAGGGCACAGGGTGAGGCTCCCCACCCATCCAGCAAAGAGGGGTGCTGGGGGTGGGTCTTGTCTTAGCCTTCATTCCTGTCTTATTATGCTTTGCTGATGAAACAAAATACCACAGACTGAGTGGCTTAAAAAGCAGAAGCTACTTTCTCGCAGTTTGGAAGGCTGGGAAGTACAAGAGCTAGTTTCTGGCTGTTCCCATTTCTGATGAGGACTGTTTCCCAGGCTTACACGACACACCACCTCAGTGTGTCCTCCCATGGCCTTTTCCTGGTGTGCCCCTATGTGGAGGATGGGAGGCAGCTCCCTCTTCTTCTGTTTAATCTGATTAGAACCCCACATGTACCTAATTTAACCCCAATTACCTATTATCTCCAAGTACGGTCACATTGGGGGTTGCACCTTAACATTTACATTTTGGGAAATACACTCAGTCCACAGCAAAGTTCCATGAACTCATAAATTGAAAAAGTGCATTTTTATTTTTCACTCATCTTTGAGCAAAAATTAGCATTCTGTTCAACTATGTATGTTGCCAACAAACCAGACCATGGTCAGCAGTACCCATGACTGCATCACTGTGAGAAATAGGATATTGGTCTTGATATCTTATAGAATTGTTCATGCTTGTCACTCTTTTAATTCAACTTCTATAATACATATTAAAATGATCTATTGAGTTACAAATATTGAAGATAAATTTGATATCACTGTGATAGGTATGTCTTTTTAAGAAATATTTATATTTAGGTAGAGGAAGAAGATAGTATATAAACCACAAAGAGTTATTTCTTGCTCACTCTGTATATTCTTTGCAGTTTGGTTAGGAGGTTTGCTCTATGTTCTCCCATCTATATGTTCTGAGCTGAGGAAAGAGTGACAAGCTAGAACATTGCAAAGGCAAGAGAAGACACTGTGATTCACATTTGCTTTCTAAAGCTTCCACCAGGAAAAAAAAAAACGCATGTCTGGATACTCACATTTTGGTAACCAAGACAAGTCAAAATCTATCTGACTTCAATAGGACAGAGAAATATAACACTACTAATACAAAAAGAGATTTTAAACTATTTTATGTAGCAACTACTTTTTCTATGATTAAGAATTCCTTGGTTAGACAATTTAATTATGCCTAATAAAGTTTGTTCTATACAAATCTAGGTAATACATTTAGAAGGTTTAATGTGAAAATAACCACTAAGGAAATCGTTTTTTTGTGTGTTTAAATTTTATGCAAGTTCACTTAAAAATAACTTCAGAAATACATAAATAGGAAGGCAAAGATCACTCACAACTACATTAAAAAAAAGACGGATGTTAACATTTTGGCACATATTCCAGAACTTTCCAAGACCTGCATATGTTTTTATATTTCTTTTTATATTGAATCAGACACTCAATACTTTTGTTTTAAAGCCAGTATTATTTATATATTTTTCATGCTGCTGCATGGGATTTTCCTGATAGCATATAATAGCTAATCCTTGTAATCTAGATGGTTTCTGATAATAATACATTACACAATAGTAAGAAATTAAAAACATTTGGTGTTTCAATGTCCCTAGTATATATTTCTTGAAGTAAAATTGAGGGTCTAAAATATATATATATATATATGTGTGTGTGTGTGTGTGTGTGTGTGTGTGTTAATGTAAATAGTTATTTTTAAAATTCTCACCTGTAAGTTTATATCAAATTTACATTTTTAATAGCAGTATAAAGTATACCAATTGTCCAATATCTTGTAAATGCAAATGATTATCAATTTTTAATGTAAATCTAGAACTCATGAACTTGTTGAAAATACACCAGATGTATTCACTTATGTACGGCCATGACTTTAAATTCATGAAATTTCCACAACGTAACTGGTATATTTTTTCTAGCATTTATATATGTTTGTTTTGCTTAAGCCTTTGTAAGAAAAAAGTCTTGCTGAGATTTTGATTGGTAAATTGTTAAATCTTCAAGCTCGTTATTGCAAGAGACCATTTGAAGAGAGTAGTAACCAGCCTGGCAAAAGTAATCAGCCTTGACCATGAGAATAAGGTAGGACTAATGTGAAACAAAAGGAACAGAGGATAATATGCTTGTCATCAGTGTGGCCCCTGGAGTAGTTCTTCCTGTTTCACTGCTCAGTTTTGATAGTTAATGAAAATGTACAGCAGCTAAAGACTGAGAAAGGCATGGTGACTAAGGATGCCATCCTCTGAGGGATAAGAATGTGAATGACCTTACCACATAAGCCACCTAAACCAGCCAAGGTGCTAGTTTGATGTTGAGAGGAATCTGAAATAGGTACTAGAGGAGTAAGATGATAAATATCAATTACATTTACCACCAGCTACTGAGAATGAGTCTCTATTATTCCTCATGCAAATTTCCCCAGATAGCAGGCAAAACAGAATCTTGCAGAACTTCTTCCTGAGGTCAACTTACTGTCTGAAATGGAGCTCTACTGAGGGTAGCTGCACCAGTTACTGTGGTAGACCACACAGATCCCACTTGCTAAGAGTTTTCCAGTTAAAGTTTCGCAGTTGTAATTCTCCTCAGGAATATAAGATGTAAACTATGACATCAAAACTTCAAAATTGGGAGGAGATAAAATACACAGTTTTTTTTCATTTCTTTGTGATTAAGGTTAATTAGTTTTTAGTATAAAAATAACATTTCATAACTACAGAATGATTTTTGTAAACCTCATGGTAATCAAAAGCCATAACCTATAATATATACACTAAAAATAAAAATCAAGGATTAAAAATATACTACTAGAGAAAGATAACTTAGCCAAAAAGAAAAATGGTTTTAAAAAAAAGACAAAAAGAAACAGTATACAAAACGACTAGAAAACAAACAAGAAAGCGGTGATAGTAACCCCCTGAACATCAATAATTGCCTTGAATGTAAATGGATTAAGTTATTTAATTAAAAGAATGGCTGAAGAGATATTTTAAAAAGGCTCAACTATATGCTGCCTGTAAGTGAATCACTTAACCAGTAAGGATATGCGTAGACTGAAAGTAGAGGAATAGAAAGAGACATTCTATGCAAATGGAAACCAAAAATGAGCAAGAGTGGATATACCTGTATTAGATAAAATAGACTTAGGCTGAAACAGTAAAAAGAAACAATGAAAGTCATTGTATAATGATAAAAGTTTATACAGCAAGAGTTACAACAATTATGAATATATATGCACCCAACTGCAAAGCCTCTGAATATATAAAGTGAATATTAACAGACCTCAAGCAAAAAAAAAATGTAGCAATTAATGTCAGGAGAATTCAACACCCTACTTTTAACAATGGACAGACTGTAGAGACAGAAAATAACAAAGAAATGATAGAGTTTAATCTAACTTTAAACAATGAACCTAATACAAATTTATAGAAAATTCCATCCAACAGCCAAAGAACACATATTCTTCTCAATGGCATATGGAACATTCTCCAGGATAGATTATCTGTTAGATCACAAAACAAATCTTAACAAATAAAAACAAAATCAAAATCATATCAAGTACATTTTCTGATTGTAATAAAATAACAAGTAGAAATCAATAACTTCAAAAACTGCACAAATACATAAAAATTTAAAAAAAAAAGTGTTCCTGAACAACCAATGGGTCAATCAAGAGATTGAAAAGCAAATTAAAATTTACTGAAACAAATGAAAAAGGAAAACAACACGCTAAAACCTATGAGATAAAGAACAGTTATAAGAAGAAAGTTTAAAGCAGTAAATACCTACATTAAATAAGTAGAAAGGCCTCATAATAAGCAACCTAACTGTGCATCTCAAGTAGCTAGAAAAGCTAGAATAAACTGAACTTATCAGTAACAGAAGAAAATAAAGAAAAGAGCAGAAATAAATTGAAACTAAAAAAATATTAAATGATCAATAAAAGAGTTGGTTCTTTGAAAAGATAAACAGAGCTAATAAACCTTTTGCCATACTAAGAAAAAGGTTAACTCAAATAAAATTACAGACAGAAAATAAGACATCACAATTAAGTACCAGAGAAAGCATCATTAGAGGCGGTTATGAAAAGCTATATTTAATCAACTGGAGAATTATGAGAAAAGTAAATTTCTGGCCGCATACAACCCATAAAGACTAAATCATGAAAACATAGTAAACCTGAACAGACAAAAAATGAATAATGATAATTAATCAATAAGAGTGTTCCATCAGTCTAGGAGGGGTGGCTCATGCCTGTAATCTCAGCACTTTGGGCAGCTGAGGCTGGAGGATCACTTGAGATCAGGAGTTCAAGACCAGCCTGACCAATGTGGTAAAACCCCATCTGTACTAAAAATAAAAAATTAGCCTGGCATGATGGCAGGTGCCTGTAATCCCAGCTACTTGGAAGACTGAAGTGGGAGGAACCCTTCAGCTAGGGAGACAGAGGTTGTCATGAACTGAGATCAAGAAAACTACAGATCCAGAAATCTACAGGCCAAGATAGGTAAATTAATAAATGTAATACATAACATTAACAGAATGAAGGACAAAACCTTAGACACAGAATGTACCTTAACAAAATAAAGTCACTATATGAAAATCCACAGTTAACATAATACTGAGTTGGGAAAAGTCAAAAGCTTTTTCTCTAAGATCTGGAAAAAGAAAAGGTCAAGACCTTTGCAGGGACATGGATGAAGTTGGAAACCATCATTCTCAGCAAACTGACACAAGAACAGAAAATCAAACATGGCATGTTCTCACTCATAAGTGGGTGTTGAACAATGAGAACACATGGACGCAGGGAGGGGAGCATCACACACTGTGGCCTGTTAGAGGGTGGAGGGTACCAGGGGAGTGATAGCTGGGCATGCGGGGATTGGGGAGGGATAATATTAGGAGAAATACCTGATGTAGGTGACGGGGGGATGGGTGCAGTGAACCACATAGTTATACACAAACCAGCATGTGTATACCTATGTAACAATCCTGTACGATCTGCACATGTACCCCAGAACTTAAAGTATACGAAAAAGAAAAAAAGAATAGGATGTCAACTTTTGCCACGTCTATTCAACACAGTATTGGAAGATCTAGCCAGAGCAGACAGAAACATAAATGAAGAGATCCAAGTTGAAAAGGAGAAAATCAAATTGTTTGCAGATGATATAAAATTATATACAGAAAAACCCTAAAGATTCCATTTTAAAAAGTTAGAAAAAATAAATCAGTAAAGCAACAGGAAAAATCATTATATGAAAATTAGCAGTGTTTGTATACATCAAAATTAAATTATCTAAAAATATTAAGAAAGTAATTCTATTATTATAGCTACAAAAAAACCTAGAAATAAATTTATCCGAGGTAGTGAAAGATATCTATCAGGAAAACTATAAAATATTAATGAAAGAAATTGAGGAGGATACAAATAAATAAAATTATATCCCATTATTCTAGATTAAAATAATTAATAGTTTTAAAAAGTCAATATTACCAAGGGATTGACAGATTTAATGCAACCCCTATCAAAAGACAAATAACATTTTTTTCATGGAAATATTGAAAACGATCTTAAAATTCGTACTGAACTACAAAAGACCCTGAATATCCAAAGGAATCTTGAGCAAAAAGAGCAAAATTGGAAGCATATACTCCTTGTCTTTTAAATATGCTACAAAGCAATTATAACAAAACAACATGATACTGATATAACAACAGACACATAGACCAATGGAAAATAATAGAAATTTCAAAAATAAATTCACACAGTTCAGTAACTGATGTCGGCAAAGATGCCAAGAACACACAGTGGGGTAAGACAGTCTCTTCAGTAAATGGTGTGGGAAAAATTATATAACCACTTTAAAAAATAATGAAACTATACTAATCTCTCACCACTTACAAAAATCAATTCAAAATTATTTAAACTCTTAAATGTAAGACTCCAAACCTTGAAAATATTACAGGAATTGGTTTGGACAAGGATTTTTTTAAGCAAGACCTCAAAAGCATGGAAAACAAAGGCAAAAACAGAGAAATGAGGTTACCTCAAAAGCTTCTGCACAGCAGAAAAGTAAAAAAGACAACCCACAGAATGGGAAAGCATATTTGCAAACTATGCATCTGACAGAGGAGTCTAATATTTGAAATATACCCAGAATTGAAACAACTCAGCAAAAAATAAAAAATAAAAATAATCTGATTTAAAAGTGGGCGAAAGATTTGAATAAAAATATCAGAATCTCAAAAGAAAACATACAAATAGCCAAGTATATGGGAAAATTCTCAATATCACTTGTCATTAGAGAAATGCAAATCAAATCCACAATTGCCAAATGCTGCAAGACCGTGGATAAAGGAGAACTCTTCTATACCATTTGTGAGAGTGTAAATTAGTGCAGCTCTTATCTACAATAGTATAAAACTTACTCAA
Organism: Aotus nancymaae; assembly: GCF_030222135.1. Taxonomy (NCBI): domain Eukaryota; kingdom Metazoa; phylum Chordata; class Mammalia; order Primates; family Aotidae; genus Aotus; species Aotus nancymaae. The sequence goes on from NW_026988435.1 coordinate 4,122,020, forward strand.
TGAACTATAAATAAAACTGCAAATAATCTAACAGTCCCCTGGCTGTATGTAAGTCCATAAGAAAGGAAATCAGTACCTCAAAGAGATATCTGCCTTCTCATGTTTATTTCAGCACTACTCATAATACCAAAGATATAACATTGACCTAAGTGCTCAACGAAGGATGAGTGGATAAAAAATATCTTCTGTAAATATACAATGAAATTCAGCCATAAAAACAGCTAAGTCTTATCATGTATGACAACCTAGGTAAACCTAGAAGACCTTATGTTAAGTGAAATAAGCCAAGCACAGAAGAAATGTACCCTATATCTGGAGTCTAAAAAAGATTATTTCATAGTATAGAGTGGAATAGTGATTATCAGAGGCTGGAGAGGGTAAAGGGTTATGGAGATAGGGAGAGGCTGGTAAATTGGTACAAAGTTACAGTTAGATAGTAAGAATACATTCTGGTATTCTTTTCATGGTAGCAGGACTCTCTTTAAGAATATGGTACAAACACCAATGAAAAAAGACACAGAACGTCATTATGTAATGATGTAAAGGTCAATTTAGCAAGAGGATACAACAATTAAAAATTATATGCCCCAACACTGGATTACCCAAAAATTAAAGCAAATATCATCAGAGCTGAAGATAGAGATAAACCGTATACAGTAATACCGGGAAACTTCAATATTTCACTTTTAGCAATGATAGACAAAACCAACAGACGAAATCAACGCAGACACATCTGACTTAATCTGCGCTGTAGACCAAATGGGCCTAATAGATATTTTAAAAACATGTCATCTAATGGCTACATAATCCACATTCCACATTCTTCTCCTCAGCACTTGGATCATTCTCAAGCATAAACCATATTTAGGCTACAAAGCAAGTCTAAAAAACTCAAAAATGTTGAAATTATGTCAAGTATCTTATCTGATCAAGATGAATAAAGCTAGAAATCAATAACAGGAATTTTGGAAACTATACAAACACGTGGAAATTGAGCAACGTTTTCCTGAATGACCAGTGTGTCAATGAAGAAATCAGAAAGGAAATTAAAACAAATAATAATGGAAGCACAACATACCAAAACCTATCAGACACAACCAAAACAGTACTAGGAGAAAAGTTTATTTGTAAGTGCCTGCATCAAAAAAGTAAAAGAAAGGAAAAAAAACTTCAAATAAACAATCTAACAATGAATCTTAAACAATTAGAAAAGCAAGAGCAAATCAAATGCAAAATTAGTGGAAGAAAATAAATAATAAAGATCAGAGCAAAAATAAATACAATTTAAATAAAGAAAATAATACAAAAGATCAATGAAACTGAAATTTTTTTTTGGAAAGATAAATAAAATTGGCAAACTTTTTGCCACGCTAACTAAGAAAAACAAGTAACATCAGAGATGAAAAAGGAGACATTAGAACCAATATGTCAAAATTCAAAGGATCATTAGAGGCTACTATGAGCAACTACATGTCAATACTACTAAAAGTCCATGTCCTCTCAAGAACATTGGACTGGACAAAGATTTATTGAATAATATAAGCAGAGGCAATCAAAGTAAAAAATGGACAAATGGGATCACTTGAAGCTCAATACTTCTATGCAGCAAAGGAAACAATCATCAAAATGAAGGGACAACTCACAGAATTGGAGAAAATATTTGCAAAATATCCATGAGACAAGGGATTAATAACCAGAATATATAAGGAGTTCAATCAACTGTATAGGAAAAAATATTATAATCCAATAAAAATGGCAAAAGATCTTAATAGGTATTTCTAAATAAAAGGCATATGAATGGCAAACAGATATAGTAAAAGGTGCTCAACATCACTGATCATCAGAGAAATGCAAATTAAAACTACGATGAGATATAATCTCACCCTAGTTAAAATGGCTTTTATCCAAAAGACAGGTAATAGCAAATGCTGGAAAGGATGTGGAGAAAAAGAGACACTTGCATATGGTGAGAATGTAAATTAGTACAACCACTATGTTAACAGTTTAGAGGTTTCTCGAAAAAAAAATACTAAAAATAGAAATACTACAGGAAAAGGTAATCCCACTGCTAGCAAATACTCCAAAGAAAGGAAATCAGTATATCTAAGAGATCTGTATTCTCATGCTTGTTGTAGCACCATTCACAAGGCCAAGGTTTGGAAGGAACCTAAATGGTCAACAATAGATGTGTAAATAAATAAAGAAAATGTGGTATATATACATAGTGAAGTACTGTTCAGCAATAAAAAAGCTGTCATTTGTAACAACATGGTTGGAACTGGAGGTCATTATGTTCTATAAAATAAGCCAGGCACAGAAAGACACACTTTGCATGTTCTCACTTATTTGTAGGAGCTAAAAATTAAACCAATTGTACTCGTGGAGATATAGAACAGAATAATGGTTACCAGAGGCTGGGAAGGGTAGTGGGGTGGAAGGTTGAGGGAGAAGAGTTAATGGGTTCAAAAATGAGAATGATTAAGATCTTGTATTTGATAGAACAACAGAGTGACTACAGTCACCTACAGTTTATTGTACATTTTCAAACAACTAAAAGAGTAGAATTAGGTTGTTGATAACACAAAGAAAGTATCACTTAATCAAGTGATGGATGCCCCATTTATCCTGATGTAATTATTATGCATTGTATGACTGTATCGAAGTATCTCATGTCAACCATCAATATATACATCTACTATGTCCCCTCAAAATTAAAAATAAAACAATGCTCATATATATAATGAGCATCTATATAGCAATATATGAGCATATATTATATATTAATATATAATAATTTATATATATATAAGCATATATATAATGTGATCATATATAATAGGAATATATGAATACACATAATACATATATAAACTTAATTTTCCTTTATTAATTTTATTAACATATTTACTTAAATATTTTTAAGAATCTCATCAATATCTAAAATGTTACTCTTTTTGTAAAATCAGATTGCCATTTATTGCTTCAATGAGGATCAAATGACTCACTTTATAGATTATATTGCTACCAAATGTTCACTATGGGCCAACATTTATCAATTTCTTCTACATGTGTATGTCTTCACAACGACCTTATGCGGTAATGAGAGAGAAGGAAAGAAAAAATCACTTGGGCAACACAGACTGCAGAAGCAGCCTGCCTGAAAAGTCACAGCAACAGTCAAAAATTAAGCAACCTGGGAAAAAACTCAGCTGCACCTGCACACAGATAAGCGGACAGGGTCCAGCACAGAAGCCCTTTGTTCTTTGTATAATTACTGAGCTACCAGGAAAATGTTTCCTCCCCTTTTCAGGCATATACATAGTGGGCTCCTTGGAAACTGGCACAAAGAGGAGAGGGCTTACCCAAAACAAACCCACAGTTATGTAAACAAGAGAAGTGGCACTTTGTGCTTGCCTAGAGACACACTCACAACTGCGTAAGACAAGGGTAGTTCCGAAGACAGCTTTACTGGTAAGAGAAGTTATTCAAACTACTGCAGAGATGAGAGGAGTTTCTTATAAAAAGCTTTTGAATTTAGCTGTAACCTGGCAATCCACTTGGTCTCCCCTCTTCACTGAAGAGAGCTTTCTTCTTTCGCTTATTAAACTTTCACTCGAACCTCACCTGTGTCCAAGTTCCTAAATTTTCTTGGATGTAGGACAAAGAACGCTGGGTACTAGTTCAGAAAATGAGAAACTACTACATTAAGGTGCATTGATGAGACTGCAACAGTAGAAACTATTAATGCCCCCATTTTACAGATAATGAACCTAGGACACAAAAAATTTTTAGCAACTCATCCAAGAACATATAACTACATATAAATAGTAAAGTGTTTGACCTTGAACCAACATACTAGCTTAGGAGTCAGCATTTTTTTTTTCTGTAAAGGCCCATATAGTAAATATTTAAGGTCTGTGAGCCATATTCAGTTCTGGCAAATGGTCTTTTTCAAAAAGAATTGTACTACCCTTGAAAATGTCAAAATCATTCTATGCTCTCAGGTCAAACAAAATCAGGCAGTGGGCTAAATTTGTCCTGCATTCCATACCTTGTAATTCTTCAGCTAGATTAAAATAAATTACTTATTTTGCCTTTCATTGCCTCTTATAATAGATTCCATGAAAGGATAACTAAACCTCATTATTTAAATTTCTTTGTATTAAATTATTTGTTGTCTTTGTAAATTAGAGATACTATTACTATTACATTGTCTTTTACTTATAATTTTGAAGGCAAAATATTTGAGTAGAAATTTATTGTAATGAAACTTTAATTACAAGGAATAATGTTAAATCACCAAAAATTAACTGTTTGTTTGAAAATAATTTTCTTGATATAAGGTAAAAATATAAATCTTAATATAAATGTTTTATGATTATGAAGGCCCTTTCATTTAAATAAGGGATATCTTAATGTTGATAATGTAAGACACTTTATAATGTGCTTTTGTGTGTATACAAAGATAGATTTATAATCAGAATAGTCAGTAGTCCTTCAAATTAAATGCTTCAAATAGCATTTTCAATTAGCAATAACGCCTATAAATGTCCAGTTAAATCTTCATTTTAAACACTAAATATGATGGAACTTCTACTATGTAAGATGTCATATTTACAGAGTTTGAAGATTTCTGCTGGAGAAAAAGAGAAGCTTTGTGTTAAGGAAACCAATATTTTTTAAATAAATCTATGTTGTGCTAGGAATATAAATTGTTTTTACTGCTAATTGATACATAGTAAACAAAAATGCAATCGAGTGGGTATAACTAATCCTAATTTTTTCTCAATTTTTAATATTTAACATGTAAAGATGGAAAGAATTTTCTGTGTTAGATTGTATTTTATATTTGTCTTTTTGGGTATAAATTAATTTCATGGCCATGCATATTTTATATAGACTTTTTTTCAGGTTTTGTATTTGGAATGCCCATGGCTTGGTCTGTGGTTTGTCTGTCCTTATGTATGAGCTCCAAATAATCTCATTTAATTTTATAACTTGAAAGTCCAACTTCACACTGATAACTCATAAATTTACTTTTCTAGCTCTGCTTTCTTCAATAAAATCCATACTTCATACCGCCAACGTTACACTTGACTTCCTTACTTGAGAGAAGTCTTCAAAATCTTAACACGGCCAAAATAAAGTTATTGATTTTCTTGTCCCAATCTGTTACAAACATCTTCTTTCCCATCCTAGTAAAACATGCAGTTTATCCCTTTGCTCTATCCTCAAACTTATGATTCCTCAGTTTAACTCACTTCCCACATTCAGTTCTTCAGAAACTCACATCAACTTTACCTATTAAAAAAAATCAATCAACACCCTAGTTCAGAGAGTCATCATTTTTTTCCCATAATACATAAGTAATTTATTTATAAATGTTCTTTCTGCTTCAAAGTTAAATCAGTCTATTTTCCACATAGAAGTAAGAATGACTATTTTAAAACATTAATCAACTATGTAACTCTTCTGCTTAAAATTTGCCAATGTCTTCTCAACAGATTAATAATAAAATGAGCAAACAAAAAACCTTCAATGTGTTTTATGAGAATTTAACATATTGGCCCCATCAATGTTGTAACCCCCATGTATTCCCACATTCTCTCTTAATAAATTGGATATACATAGTCACCAATCTTTCTCTTCTTTGACCTTATTGACTGTATTCTAGCCTTCCTTGTTACACCAGCCTTTCTTTCCTTTGCCTGAATTATTTTTTCTCCAAAACAGTGTCCCATTTCACTCTCACTCACAGCATCTCAGAGTTGTTTTGTTTTTCAAAATGTTTCAACTTACGCTACTTACTGAATTTTTTATTTTCAGCAGTCCTCTCCCCAAATAAAATCTGATTCCAGGTAAGTTCTTTGTTTTTCCACGTCTTCATCTATTATGCCATTGAACGATAAATTCAATAGGCATTTGGTAAAATAATTAATCAATATATTAATGACAATAATAGCATGCATTTAATTTTAAAAACCCTAGAATTTATGGCACAATAGTGTGTAGACTGCATATGGCCACAAATTTTTTTTATCTGCTTCTATTCAATGGCAGAGCCTATGTTATCATCCCTTAAAACTGGTCTGGCCTTGTTACTAGTTTTAACTGTGTGTAACGGAAGTTATTTCTTTTAAGTTTCAGAGTTTAGGCTTCAGGAGGCCCTACAGCTTCCATCTACACTCTCTTGAAACACTGTCTTCAGACCACTGTGGAAGAAAGCTGGATCAGCACAATGGAAGATAAGAGCCTATGTGAATCCAGCACCAATTGTCACGTGTGACAGTCAACCCTTCTTCCCAGCTAACCTTCCAGCACAGTCATATTCCACCGAATGCTGCCTCATGAGATGTTCAAGGCAAAACTTATTAAAAGAAAATTTCTTCTAGCTCACGTATATATAAATTGGGATAATGTAAAGCTCTTACATTTTAGGATGTTTGTTGTACAGTAATACATAACTAATGCAGAAATTAATACCTAGACATAGGGCACAGGACATTAAACCTAAATGTAGGAGATGTTGACTTTGATACCATATAGCAGATGGTGGCTTGAAAGGCATTAAGATACCTGTAAATACGATATTTTGGAACACCTGGACTTGGGGGAAAAAAACCTGTAAGTGACCAAAAAGCAAAGAGATTGATAGAAACTGGAGAAAGAAGAAACAACGTTGTGTAGTTGCAGAACAATCGGCAATTTGCAATGATGTCTCTGATAACATGGCAGGTGGCAAAAAGCACACAACGAACTTGTGAATCTGGATCAAGAGATCTCTAGACAGGTGACCTAAAGAAGGAGACATTCTGTTTGTTAGCAGAACATAGAGGTTATACAGAAGGATTTGTTGGGTTTGGAAAGTTAAGCTATTTCATGTTTTCTGTTTTTCCATGCAGGAGATTTTTAAAAGAAATACATGGTATTAGAGCAAAATCATATTATAATGTGGGTAAATCTGGATCTTTGTTAAGATCTCAGAAATATGTAGGGTGTTAGGTTCTCCTTAGGAGATTTACAAGAATATTACCAGCTTTGTATCACAGCAGTCTCAACCAAACCTAATGGAGACAGAGCATATTTTAGAAATAATTAGTGATGTGGTTATTTAAGTATAGAATGAATCCTGAGATATTATTGAGAAACCTTCTCAGATTTTATAACAGTTGTTCTAGTAAAAACAATGACATCCTGAAATAAAAGAGTCAATAACAGTTTAAAATTTATTTAGGCAGGAAGGGAGCTAACAGAGCTACATAATTGTAAATATGGTACATTTCTTATCTAGAAGAAAATGTCTCTCAAAGGATAGATCTGGAAACCCTGAGGGCAGTACCAAGAGCTCAGGATAACAATGGATTTGGAAACCAATAACCAGATAGGAGCGTTTGGGGAGGTGACAATAAGCTTTTGGCTGGATATCGGATCTTAATTATCAATCAGTGACATCTATGTGTGTATCTTCTTCCTCCTTTTGAGTGATAGTGTCTATTGTGACTACTTGTTCCTGTCTCCCCAAACTAAGTTGGATGTATGGGGGAAAACTTTCCTTCACAAGTTAACAAGTTTTTGATCAAAAGGAGCCATACCTGAAAATTCTGATCAAAAGGGATTTGTCAATATCGTGATCAGAGAAAATATGGTAATAATATAGACATTTTTGAGAGACTCCTGGTTGACTGTAAGTATTTTTCATGTGTTGGCTAAAGGGCACACTGTGATAGATTAAATACAGCCATTAATTCTTTCAAGTTCCTTCTTGGAAGAAATGGGATCTATTTACTCATACTTTGAGTTTGGCCAGAACTTGTGAGTTCATTTTACCAAAGCATGTGACAGAAAAGACATTGTGATTTCTGGAATCTTGAAGTTCCTCTATGGTGCTTGCTGATTTTGTCAACATCCTTCTGGAATATTGACCTGAGACCTCCATGCAAGGATGGTGATCTAGATTGATTGAGGATAAAAGGCCACAGAGATAGGATCCAAAGGATGCCAGCTAACATCCAGCCAGCACCAACTGCCACACATGTGAATGAAAAACACAGGATTTTCCTTTCATGTGACTCTTTTACTGAATGCAGCTGCAACAGCGAACCCATGGAAATCCTGCAGGAATCACCCAGGCAGCCCACTACAATGTGACAAGTAATAAGCAAGAAATTTTCATTTTAATCCACTAAGTCAGAGATAGTTTTAATGCAGCAACATATAACTATTAGGCATTAAGTTATTAGGTAATTGTTTTTTATCTTCACTTAGAGATATAAGTATCTAGAAATTCTAAGAATCAACTTATTTTCTTTTCGTAAGTACTAAATGTCTTAAAAATTGTTTTTACAATCAGCTAATATTGGATTCTTATATTTAATAAATATAAGTCCTTGTATTTAATAAATAGAGTTACTGCCAATTTTTTTAATCCAGAAATATGTATTGAGTGCCATCATTGTCTACAGAAACTGTGCTGGTGAAGCTGGAGCTAATAAGAATCAAAAAATATGCGAGGTCAAGAGATCGAGACCATCCCGGTCAACATGGTGAAATCCCGTCTCTACTAAAAATACAAAAAAAATTAGCTGGGCACAGTGGCGCGTGCCTGTAATCCCAGCTACTCAGGAGGCTGAGGCAGGAGAATTGCCTGAACCCAGGAGGCGGAGGTTGCGGTGAGCCGAGATTGCGCCATTGCACTCCAGTCTGGGTAACAAGAGTGAAACTCCGTCTCAAAAAAAAAAAAAAAGAAAGAAAGAATTAAAAAATATGCATATTTTAACTTTACTAAGAACAAAGGGATCCATTACTCTTTCAATATAATTCCTGACATAAGTAGTCCTGCCCAGTGGAGCAAGTTTTCTTAATGAAATAGTTCAGCAAAATATTTTCTCTTCAGCTTTCCTTTAAACATTGACATTATGAGCATCACCCAGGCACGTGACAGATTACAGCAATGGAAGATAGAAAGGAGAAAGGAAGATAGAGGAGAAATGAGCATTGTCTTAAGGATCAGACCTGGAAGCAATATTCATCATCTCTGGTTGTAAATCACACACACACGCACACATGCAATTGACCCTTGAACAACACAGGTTTGAACTGCAAGGGTCCACTTATATGCAGATATTTTTCAAGCAAATGCAGATGCAAATTACAGTTTTTAAGGGGTGTGAAACTCACATTTAAAGAGAGCCAGCTTTATACTGTATATAGATGTGTGCCACAGTGCCGACTATAAGACTTGAGTATATGGAATTTGGTACACTTTGGTGGAATTCCGGAACTAGTCTCCCCTCAATCTACCAAGGGACGGCTCTACACACACACACACACACACACATAATTTTAAGTTATGTAGATTTAAGCTTGATTGACAGCTCTGATTTAGTTACCTATAGTTAGGAGTCATCTTAATTGGGGAAACTAATTATTTTCATTACTGTGGAAAACTGCTACTCAAATTAGAAAAAAAGGATATTTTTAAAATCAAATAACTGTCTATCTTGTCCCCAAGTATTAAATAGCTGTTGTGTGTATCTTTACACACACGCACTTACTATAATTATATATATAGCTATTTAGAGAGTTATTTTTAATGTATTTATAATTATATATTTTAATATATATTAATAGACTGGAACATAAAAGTAAGGAAGGCCGTAGTTAATCATTTGCCATAATATTCACTGTCCTCTTAATTCACTGTTTTCAGGTAGAGAACATCAGGATCAACAGTAATTATTTTGCAGTAATGAAGTAAAATGGAAAGTGTGCTGGTTATATAGCGTGCATTACAAGCAAGTTCTTTACAAATCAGTGTAAATGAGCGTACTGGTGAAATGGTAAGACTATGTTCTGGGAGAAAGCTTAGAAGTCACATAGGCTAAATCAATATCTAAATAAGCCCTTACAATCACCTGCCTTTACATATTCTGTCTTTCACAACCAAAAGCAAAATAATTCACTGAAAACAGGCTCTGCAATCCACAAAAGGGATATTAAGTGCTGAAAGAGAGGGACAGAAACCTATTCCCTTCATATTAGTATTTCTTCCAGCTTTATTGCAAATATCTGATAATGTTGAAAAGACAGCAAAAGAATAAAAAGTATCATTTACATCTTTATTAATAACAATCTCTGGAGGTGCTGTAAAATCCATGCAATATTAAAATTTTGATCAATATTGTGTCGCAGCAGGATTCATATATAGGGAACGGAGAAATCCAGGTACTGAGAGTGCTTGTAGCTTCATTAGCTACACAAATCCCATCACGCCTCCTTGATGAATCATCAGGCATAAATTTTGACAAGTTCTGAGACTCTCTGAACATTAATTTTACATTCTTGAAAAAAATGACAAGAGATTAGAAGATCTTTGTGGAACTTTCCAGCTCAGAATTTTCAGGGATGTAGGTATGACTTAAAATTCAAGTTTAATTTTCTAAAGGAAAAACATTCTCCTTTACCTCTCATGGAGGTACATTGTAACCATGTATGAGTTCCCAGACAAAAGCTGAGCCCTGATAACCGTGCATCCTCCATCAGCCTGATTAGGTCCTTACAGTCTGACCCAAAAAGACAAATTGGTGCGACAACATAAAAAGGTTTCTGTCTATGACTGTGGAGCCAAAGGAAATTCATGCCATTCATTTGTCTGAAGAACTGACAACGTAGGCAAACAATTATGCTTGTTAGTGAGAAAAGTTGCATTTTGTTAGGTAACTTCTAAATGTATCATTTTATTGTAATTATATTTCTATTAACATAGACTATGAAAAACACATACCTATTATTGATTTATTTATTTTGTTGTGAATGGTGGTTTGTGTGTGTTTGTGTGTGTGCACGGGTGCATGCGAGAGGGTCTCACTCTGTCGGGCTGGAGCACAGTGGTGCATCTCCACTCACTTCAAGCTCTGCCTCCTGGGTTCAAGTGATTCTCGTGTCTCAGCCTTCAGAGTAACTGGGACTACAGGTGCATGCCACCACACCAGGCAATATTTGTATTTTAGAAGAGATGGAGTTTCACTATGTTGCCCAGTCTGGTCTCAAACTCCTGACCTCAAGTGATCAGCCAAACTCGGCCTCCCAAAGTGCTGGGATTATAGACGTGAGTCAATGTGCCCAGCCACATAAATCTTTTCTTTAAATCTAGGATTCTTCATTTCTGTATCTATGCCTCAAAGTAGTTATAGTACCTAATGCTTCATCGAAGTCTTTCCACACCACCCTGACTCTTCTTCACGTGTGAGTATAATTTTCTAAGTTTTTAAGGGTAATAGAGTGTGCTTAGGACATAAGTCTTTGAAATTACAATTATATTCTCATATAACTAAATTTTCAATCAACTCAATCATTTATTATGATTGATGAACAAAATGAAAAATCAGATTTATGTAAGAGACCCATGGAAGTCTTGAAATTCCAATAGTGAATAGCAAAATGATGACTACGTGTTGAGTTAGTAATAGCTTTTCCTAGTATTCATTCTCTGAATGTAAGCATTTGAAAGAAGCCTAATACACATACCTTTATTTTCAGAAAATAAAGTATCACTTATCAACTCATAGGTTGTAATTATTTTAAATATATATTTAATTTCTAATTTCTAAATAAAAATATTTCATTGATAAGAAACTTTTGAAATCTTAAGCCTTTTTTTCAAAAGATTGAAACTAATCAAAAGCATTCCAAAAACTTAACCTAGTCTTTGATATGATTTTACTTTAAATATTTTCAAAACTTTTCAATCTTTCGTCTAGACTGTCTAAGTATTATTCCAACAAGATCACAATTTTCTGAGTTGAAACAATGTCACTTGTGATATTAAAAATGGGATATATTTTATTCAGGAGTCTATGACTTGCATCTTTGTATCTTTTGATGCCTATTATAATCAGACTCACTGGTGCCGCCATTCATAAAATATTTATACATCTAAAAAACAAATTCTGAATGACTACTAGAAGAAGTCATCAAAAAATAAATAAATAAATAAGTCTTCTAACTAGGTTTTAACCCTGGAAGTAGGGTTTGAAATAATAGAATGACAAAGCCGAAATATAATTTCTTTAAGGAAATTTTTATTAGCAAGTTTAACTAGTGGTTTATTTATTGAATGACAATAAATAGCACACTAAACTGAGGACTTGTTTTATAAAATCTGTTAATTAACAGAAATTTCTGATTAAACTATTTTAATAAAAAATTGTGGATTTTTAGTGCTTCATGATTTCAGGGAATTTATATGAAAACATGTATAAATTGAACATCATTATATATGCTATAAATATATTTTATTGCTAATAAAATACTATAAATCATACAGATTAAAACATATGTAAATCAGTTAATTGTATCAAATTGCCTAAAATAAGACTTCAGTTTGTGTTTTAAATTTATTTGTGAAATATTGTTCTTCTGTTTCTGTGTCAAAATAAGACTAAAATAACAATTTATTAATTTATGTGTTTAAAATAAATTAGTTAAAGTTGCTCAAGTATAGATAGAAAAAAATGAGTTCAGCAAAGAGGAGGTATTAGACATTGACATTTAGCAACACCATATACCATGTACAAAACTTCAGTCAATATGGATGAGTCTAATATGTGTGAGGAGTAGTAGCCTGGCAAATTCAGGGAACTATTAAGAATTAGGATTTATAGGAATTTGGACAACATAGTATCAAAGCATTGAGGTGTGTGGCTTCTGGCTAAAAACCTGTGTGTGATTTTTCAGGCCTGAATCCTAAGTGATTATGAAGGCTTTATCTGGCAGGCTTCGTGGAGGAAACTGCCCTGCCCTTTCCATACTAGGTTTGGTGCATAGCTAGTGCGTTAGAATCTCTGAATGAGGCTTCAGTCAAGGAATCAAATTCCTCTGGTTATTCATGCTCTTGTCCATATCTGCATTTCCAACCCGGAAGCCTTTATGTGGAGGCCTCTCTATTGGGTAAGAGGCTTTCAGCAGAGGCCTTCTTGGGCTCCTTTGCCTCAGGACTTAGTATTTTTCTGCTCCCAGTCTATCTGCCTTTCCCTTCTCTTCTCCTGGCCCCTAGGTCCAAAATATCTCACAAGCCTTTTGTTCAGGGCTCCTTCTGCAGTGAGAGGCTCCTCAGGTCTTTGTGCTGATCTGCCTGAGCCTTGACTAGAACCATGCCACGGGGAAAAATGGGATGATTGCAGGATGTGGCAGGGGGGAAAGGAGATGGTACTGTCTCCAGTTTAGTCTCTTGCTTATGTAGTTGCAGTAGGTGATTAGAAACTCCACAATTATTTTAGTTTTGTCTTGTCTTAATCAGGTACCCCAACGCTTGGCAGCTGAGTGTCTCCAGCTCAGCTGAACTGTGAACATAGCGCCAGTAAGTTTTTACCAAAAGGTCTAAGAAGCTAAATTGGGAAATTTTTGAATAAAATGCCACAGAAATTGAAAATATAAAGCTGTGATTATTATCTAATTGTGTTTAAACATCAAGTAGCTTGATACCAGAACAGCAGAATATTTGTCAATGATACAGATGTCACTAATATGTCACCTATCTCAGCATGGGACTAATGACACAGTGTGTGAAAACTACAAGAAGAGCTACCACGGAGCGTGGAGTTTGGATGGAAACAAGAAGCGGTTTTTTTTCAAATAGTCTTTAATTGTGTAAAACCATGAGAATCAAATGAAATATTGAGAATATTAATAAATTTAAATATAGACTTACATTATTGTAAATACCAAAAATGATTCAAATACTTGTAACACCTATAAAACGTATTTCTCTTTGCAATACTCCTTGGTTAAACACACTTTTGCTTCCTTTGGCTCGTCATAAGAAATTTGGAAACTTGTAAGTAAATTGTGTTGCATTACACTACACTGTTTACAAATTAAATTCCCCATCTGTCTCATTTCTCATGGTCTAAAGAAAAAACAAAATGAAACAATACATATACACATACAGATATATAAAATAATGATTAGACTACAGTACTAGATAAAATATTCACAAGTAATTGAATATATTCTTTCTTGTTTCTCATTCCTCGTATTTGGCTGAGTTTGTGCAGAAGGTCCACTTAAATCTGGATAATTTAAGCCACTCTCAATTTCTCTTAGGTAAAGGATATGGCGACACAACATAAAGGACATAAATAGTTCAGTAGGAAAAAATGAAGACATTGATAAGTTTTGGTACAGTTAAAAAATATGTTCTTCTTTTCTTTTTCTTTTTTTTTTCGGGAGTTTGAGAAAAGGAAGAGAAGAGAAGAAAGGGAGAACTGATTTAACACAGCCTTCATTACATTTGTCAACATTAAATTATAAGAAAATCGACAGTGGCTAGGAAGAAAAAAATAGCGCTATTTGCGCTCATTACCTAGTGTTCCCCAGAAGTCTGATGACAGAAGGAATGAATAAATAAATAAGTGGGTTATAGGATGAACTAAAATGAATTCCATTTAAGCAACTGAACGTAAGTGATTACTACAGTCTTTAATACGGTCATAAAATATTCTAGGTAGTTTACTTCTTGCTTTTGCGTCCAGCCTGGTCTTTTACAGTCTTTTGCTTATTTATTATGTTCTGTTCACTAAGTCATCCTCAAACCTGCTAATCAGCACTTAGGCAAATCTGAAATTTGCATACCATTTGGTCCTTCGATTTCTCTGTCATAAATACAAAAGAATTTTCAAATGGGATCAATTATTAATTCTAATTAGAATTCTAATAGTTCCCCAAATTACACTCTCCACTGGTGTTCATACTTGCATAATTCCTGGGACTGTGAATTATTAATTGGTGTAGTTATTACCTTGATTACATTACATTACCTGGCACAGCTGACCTGAAGACAGGAAAACAATCTAGGTAGTTATACCTTAATCACATGAACTCTTTAGAAGCAGAGTTTTCTCCATTTAGTCAAAGAGAAGTCAGAGAGACCCATTGCAGCCTGCCCGGAAGAAAGAGCATATTCATGCCATAAACTGCTATGGGAGAGGGCCAGTCTCTAACAGCTGAAAGTAACTAGTGGTGCTTGAAAACCACAAGGAAATGATGAACCTCAGCCCTAAAACCACAAATAAATGAATTCAACCAACAACCTAAGAGGTTGAAAGAACACCCAGAGCCCCAGACGAGAGTGAAACTCTTGATCAAGATCTTGACTTTAGTCTAATGAGACCCTGATCAGCAAATCCAGTCTTGCAGTACCGAGACTTCAGATATTTTGAAACTGTGAGAGAATAAATATGTGTTGCTGTAATGTTCACCAGTAATATGTTATGCAGCAAAGAAAATTAGGGAGAGAGAAGTGGAGAAATGTATTCAAAGCATAAAGACAAAGGAAGGAAAAGCAAAATAAAGGGTTACCGCTGAGTCCTATATAACAATCTACACATAATGAAGACTTTTGGAGTCAGAAATCCAAATAAAGGAATAAGTAAATAAAACAAGAAAGCAACTTTGTGAGAATTAGTAAGGACAATCCCATGAACTAGAAGGTTGTGATTAACTCAGTCTCCAACACAGAAAGTAGGGGAAGGGGGAAGGCAAATAAACAGAAGTTCTACTAATTCTTTCTTTCCTCAGGACTTTTCTTCACATACATGCTCTTCCCTGAATGAAATTCAACTTACTCTTAAGGATTAACTTAAATGTCTCCTTTTCTTAAGGCTTTCCCCTTATATTTCCTTGAAATTGCATTCCTCTATGTAAATATACATTCTATAGCATATTCTACTTTTCTTTTATAAGCACACAATATCACTCATAACAACTTTTGTTTTCATGTTTATTTATGTCTCTATCCTTCCACGGAGAAAGAGATTGTGCATCTTTCACTAAATATTAAACCTCCTGTGTGACATGGTAAAAGCCCCATAAAACTGCATACCTCAACCATACCTCGGCTTTCTGTTGAAGCTGCTCTTTGTAACCCTGATGTGACAGGCAAGCAGTCCAAACCCACACCGTCTTGGCCCCTGTGACTTGTAATAAGTAACTAAAGTCTGTAATTTCCACCCCACCCAGGCAATGTGTAAACTAACGCTTATCTTGACTTCTGTAAACCACTTAAGTAACAATCGAAATGTCCTAAGTCCCCTGGTCCTCGGAATGTCCGAAGCCCCTCACCCTCACCCCTGCCCAGGAGGTGGTTTACAGAATGTCCAAAGTCCACTAGCCCTCAGAATGTCAAAAGTGCCTCACCCTCACCCTCACCCCCGAGGTGGCTTATGGGCATAAAAGGTCTTGACACCCTCCTTTTGGGGCCACGGGTTGGAGAGACGTGAGTCCTCCGTGGCCTCTGGCAATGAAGATGCTGCAATTTGGCATACTTTTGTCTTGGTGTTGACTTTCTATGATCTCTCTGTTACAACACCTATGCCTGTCAATCACAGTGCTTGAAAAATAGATTTCAAATGAATTAATGATTCAAGAAATGAATTACTCTAGGTGATATGAATAAAGAAGTTTCTACCTGTCTTTTCTATGAGAAAATGTGTGTGGTTTTCTTTTTTGAGGTATGTCTCAAAAGATGGTCGTGTGAAAATGATTTACATCTTTCTTCTGCCTCTGTCTAGTTTCCCTGAGAAAATCCTTCCTCTGACTGACTAAAGTTACAGTGGATAAGGACCATTAAACTACTGACTTGCACATGAAGTGATATTTTGGTTCCTAATCTTTTCTTTAAAACGGCAATGATTTTAAACTTAAAAAGGACTACTTGAGGTATTGCATTTAAAATTTAAATTTCATTTCCATCAAGACACTTTCTAAATCTGTTCCCTTTCCTTTTGTTTTCCATTTCTTTGTAATGGATATATATTTTTACCCTGACTGGGTAGTTTCCTCACAGGTATTTGTATTCTTTTTGTTCCAGATTTTACAAGATAGTTCTGACCAGCCTAGAAAATGCTATTCTTACAGAAATGATGTTTGGTAAAAGTTTAAAGAATCTCTACCACATACAGATATTTGTATTTGAAAGCTCTCTGAAAGTTTCACCGGTGCAGTTGATCAGTCTACACATTTATTATGCCAAAAATGTGTTAAATAATATATCTTCACTCTTATTGTTCCATTTATGATTATACAGATGCTTCCTTTTTCCCATAAAATCAATTAAATAATAATTCATATTAAATAATTTTTTTTAATATTGAATCACCACTGGATCCAGAAAAACAAATATTTATTGTATTTCTCAATTAGAAATTTGGATGCAAGTAGATGTTAGGATAAAAATAATGAGAATTTCTAAGGAGAATTACATTTCTTCTAAAAAAAAAAAAAAGTAGAAATATGTTGTCTTTTTGACAAAATAATATACCTTCCCTTGATAAATGTCAAAAAACAATAATTTTCTTTCAAAAGGTGTTTATCTTTTTGTTCAACAAATCATAGAAATCAAAGTAAGAAAATAAAAGTTCTCAAAATAAATCAAATACATGCTTTTAGAATATTCTATAATCTATTTTAGAGCATTTTAGAGCACTTTAGATCACTCTACATTTTTACCATACTGTAAGCAGATTCAAAAATGCTTATAAAATGAACATTAACAAAGACAAAAAATTCAATTTAAAAAAGCTGAAATCCCAATAAGGAAGAGAACTATTTCTGAGCAATTAATCTAATTGCTCTTTGTCCTGTGTCAATTAATCTTCCTGTGGTAGGAGTTATTAAAAAATTATTTTAGGCAGATAGAAAGGAAAAAGGGTCCTAGGGAAGTTTTCATTTTTTAAAGCATCTCCTGAAAAGTTTCTTGTAAAGCCCTGGCTCTCAGAGCCAGGCTGGCAACCTTTGATATGCAGATGCCAGCTGTTAAAAACTGGGTCTACCCAAACATGACAATTCCACCCCTTCTTGCCCTTTCCCCACATGTTCCTGGCAACATGGCTGCCCCCACATATCCCCACATGTGTGGAACATCATGGTGCCCTGCATTTGAATATTAAAAGGCTAGAGTGGGAGGGCCAGCATTTTCACGGGCTGTGTGAATGACATGCCTGGTCAAACCAGCCCTCTGAGCTCTATGCAAATCAGACATCACCTCCTCCAGCCTCTGCATATATACCTGGCTGGTGTCAACTGCACTTGGGGTTCCATCTCTCGAGTTTGGAGCCCCCCCATCTCTGTACAAGGGAGCTTCTTATTTCTTACTTCTTCCTTCTTTCTTGCCTATTAAACTCCCTGCTCCTTAAAACTACTCTATGTCTGTTTCATTTTTTCTAATTTGACTCTAGATAAAGAAACTGGTATTCTCTACTCCTCAGAGCCCTATCAGTACCCACAACCTCCCCTGTTATAGGCCTCCTCACCCCATATTACAAATGAGGAATTGGGGCTCAGATTATTTAATTCGTTTAAGTCAAATGGAGCTGAGAAGTTTCGAGACCACCATTCTAACTAAGAAGTATGAGATTTCCTCCTCTGTGTTGCCTATATATATCTAAGGCTCTGTGGAATCATGCATTCAGTCAACAGATGTCTTCTGAGTCTTTTTTATGTTTAACGTATTGTTCTGTTCACCAGAATACCATAAGTAGTGAAAGATTCAGTTTTGTGAGCCTACCTTCTCTCTCCTAAAACTGCAGAGAATTAGATAATTCCTCTTTATTAATGACCTTCCCCAAACTTGCTTCCAAACAAATGTGGCATCCATGTAGTCAGAAATGCATAAACAGACACATAATATTTCTTTTTCTTTTATTATATGTAATTTCTTCACTGTTTTAAAAAGTAACATCAAATGATTGTCATTAAACAATTGAATTCTCCCACACTTGTTGGGCAAATGTCATCATTAACCATATCTCTGACTTTATGTCTGTGGAGAACCACAAGTTATGTAACAAGTACTCTCTATTGCTGGAGATGTTAAAATGTCACTCAGAAGGCAGCTGGGTAAGGGCTTTTAGATTACAGATTGACATGACTTTCTCACTGTAGTTCAAATTACTTTGAAGTTTTAAATGAAATAAAAAAATAAAGAACTAGTTCATCTTTAATAGGATAATAGTTAAAAGCCTAGTGCATTCACCACTTACTATTGCCGGAAAGCTTTCCACCTCCTCTTTCTCTGCAGATCATTCAGGTGATGCATCTTTGTCAAGCATACAGCATAAAGTAAATGCAGGTCAAGTGCTGGATTTTAAAAACAGCCATAGTCAATTATCTGATGTATTTGTTTGTTGTGACTCTCACTCATGCATGAGAAATAAATCATCCACCTGGAAATTTGATAGAAAATATGCATTATACACCGAAAGACAGGTATATGTAAAACATACTTTTTGTTTAGAATCTACTTATTCATGGCTAAAATAAAAAACAGATGAGACAAATTGTATTGTATTACTTTTCAAATTATCCTTCAGTCTATTTGCTTATTGCATTTTAATCAGTTAACTAAAAAGTACCGTATTGCAACTGAAGACAAGCAACTTATTTTTTAGACATAAAATAATTGCATAATTTTGCATAGTTAAAAATTATTTGTCTTTATGCATTATTATTATTTTGATTCGGGAGTTCCTTTAACACGTTCCAGTACCACAGCCCAGAAAATCTATAGCTATGGAACAATGTAACAGTACCAAAATATTTCAGAAGTGATAAGATAAACTTTATAATTATCACAACACCCACTTTTAGAGCATTAAAAAGTTTAGTCACATTTAGAAAATGAAGCATTTAGGAACACCCTAATCTCTCTTGTCTTGTTGGAACTGGTAAGAATGCATGTGAAATCTACCAGATGAGCTAATTATAAAAGGCAAGAGAAGGATTTCTAAATGCAGGGCCTGATCTGATCTTAAATAAATAATTAAGCCCACAGCAGTTTACTTTGATATCTGAGTTCATGTTCCCTTAATTTACAATGAACATGAAGCTCACACATAAACCTTAAAGTTTTCAGCATGTTTGCTCATATTTTTTATAAAACAATATACTTGACCTTTCCTTGATTGATTTCTTGCTAATTTTCACTGTTATTTATTTGGTACTTTATATTTTCAAAGCGTTTGAACCACTGCCTCAATGTCAACATGTAAGCGTAATTATCATGTATTTTCAAACTATAATTAGTTTGTGTCAAACCTAAAGCAAATCTCTCTACCTCTGAATGTCCCAGTACTCTTAGACCTTATTGATCCATATTATTATATATATTATTAAAGGTAAATTCCAGCTGGGCACAGGGGCTCACATCTGCAATCCTAGCACTTGGGGAAACTGAGGTGGAAGGCTTCTTTGAGTCCAACAGTTCAAGATCAGAGTGGGTGTATTAGTTTGTTTTCATGCTGCTGATAAAGACATACACAAGACTGGGAAGAAAAAGAGGTTAACTGACATACAGTTCCACATGGCTGGGGAGGTCTCACAACCATGGTGGAAGTCAAGGAGGAGCAAGTCACATCTTACGTGGATGGCAGCAGGCAAAGAGAGAACGTGTGCAGGGAAACTCCCATTTTTAAAACCATCAGATCTCGTGAGACTCATTCACTATCATGAGAACAGTGAAGAAAAGACTTGCCCCAATAATTCAATCATATATATATATATAGCAATCACTGATGAACTACATTTTAAGAACAAAAACAAAATGTGATTTTTAATTATTTTTAATTAATATCTGATAATTTTTTAATTAAATGGTGATAGTGATTGTGATGATACTCCTGGCTTTGTTTATAATGGCAGAGACATTAAAACTAGAGTGACTCCATCTTGAATAGGGTCTGGGTAAAAGGAGGCTGAAATATGTGGGCCTGCATTACCAAGTTTAGGCATTGTTAGTCACAGGATGAGATAGAAGGTCAGCACAGGCCGGGCGCAGTGCCTCACACCTGTAATTCCAGCACTTTGGGAGGCCGAGGCTGGTGGATCACGAGGTCAAGAGATCGAGACCATCCTGGTCAACATGGTGAAACCCCGTCTCTACTAAAAATACAAAAAAAAATCAGCTGGGCACAGTGGCGCATGCCTGTAATCCCAGCTACTCAGGAGGCAGAGGTTGCGGTGAGCTGAGATCCTGCCATTGCACTCCAGCCTGGGTAACAAGAGAAAAACTCTGTCTCAAAAAAAAAAAGGTCAGCACAAGATTCAGGTCACAAAGAGCCTGCAGATGAAATAGGATGCAGTAAAGAAGCTGACCAAAACCCACCAAAACCAAGATGATGATGACAGTGACCTCTGGTCATCCTCACTGCTCATTACATGCTTCTTATAATTCATTAGCATGCTAAAAGATACCCCCACTAGTGCTATGGCAGTTTAAAAATGCCATGGCAATATCTACAAATTACCCACATGACCTAATCCTCAGTTTGGGAAGTCCCCATCCCTTTCCTGGAAAACTCATGAATAACTTATCCATTATTAGCAGATAATCAAGAAGTAGCTTTAAGTATACTCAGTCAAGCAGCCCAGGCTGCTGCTCTGTCTGTGGAGTATCCATTCTTTTATTCCTCTACTTTCTTAATAAACTTGGTTTCATTTTACTCTGTTGATTTGCCCAAATTCTTTCTTGTGTGAGATCCAAGAACCCTCTCTTGGGGTCTGGATCAGGACCCCTTTCTGGTAACAGTAGCTCTAATAGTAGTAGTTAATAATTTAATGTAGAAAGAAAAGAAAGAGGTGAAAGTAGGAGAAAAAATAAGGAGAACATGGGGAGGGAAAAATAACAGAACAGAGGAGAGGAATGAGAAAAAAAGATGGAGACAGAGTAAAAAATTAAAATGATAAAGTCACAGCTATAAATGGCTTGCTTAATAGCAATTATTAGCTATTAAAAAAACAGGGTAAATATGTTTATTAACAATCTGGTATCATTTAAGTAATTAAATGTACATGCAAATAATTCTATTCAAATTCAAGAAAATGCTTATATCAGTATGCTTTCTCAGTTGGTTAAAATGTATTTTTATATAATTAAATATTTTAATGTCTTATGGCATTTATTACTATTTATTACTTTTTTATTAGTATATTTGACTTGTCCTTCATTTCAATGTAGCTCATTCAATAAAGATGCTAGAGATTTTTAATTTCACTGTTGTGGTGGGGCATTTTCAGTGCTCTGCCCATATCCATCACATTTTCTTTTAGTATTTCTAAGTCCTCTTCCCTGTGCTTTTACTTCCAAGTTCCTCATTTACTACTCCTTTTAGGAGGAGTGTCCTGTTCTTGTTGAACAGCAGAGAGCTAGCCATGCCTGAGACTTAAGTTCACCTGGAGCCTGACTTCTTTGACAGGCACAGATTCTGTCAGCAACAGATCCCAGGGCAAAACTTACATTCCAGCATCTTCTTGCTGATTCCACTGCATTCTTACCATTGCATGCCTTCTTCTTCTAAATCTTCCTTCTTTTATATACTTATTACTGTATCTTGAGAGTATTTTCTTAAAAAGTCATTTTTATGCAAATCTTTGTCTCAGTCCTGCTTCAAGGGAACTTGACCTAAGAAAACTATAAAATGAATAAATGAATTGAGTAATTGATTTTTGGATTTTGTTTGTGTGTTTGTGTGTTTGTGTGTGTCTCTGTGTGTAAACCAAAATTTTAAAAATTGTATAATGAAGAACAGAAAATATTTGAAACAAGCACTTGTAAAAACCCAAGTTGATTTAACATTTTTTTTCTCAGTTACTGCTGTGTTTTGGGGCTATGTTTGTGCATGCATTTGTGTGTGTGTGTGTGTGTGTGTGTGTGTGTGTGTGTTTTCAATGGTTGAGAGGTAGAGAGGCAAGTTGTTACCTTTATTATTACTACAAAATATCCTAAAAGTAGAAACATTACATTTGGAAATTGAGAGTTATGAGAAGGTTGGTGTAAATTATGATATCTAATATATGGCATGAATAAAATTTAATTACTATTATGAAGAGGTAAAAGAATTAAGCCATTTTAAAGAGAGTTATGAGTCATAAATATGTGTATACATGTAATATTTATGTAAATGACCAGACTTAAATCTGTGTTCACATTATATAATGTGCCATAACTACATATATATGTACACAGTTTATATATATATAGTTTACATATAAAAATAAACTATATATATATATATATAAACTGTAGATATTTTGATAGAAAGAAATAAAAGTGAACTTACCTCCTTGCCTGTATATGGAGACATAAACATTGAAAATTTGTCTCCTCAATTTCTGATTTTCAAATTTTTATAAATTATTTCTACCAAACTCACACTCAAATAACATTATTAATGTTTGCATTGGGCAGTCTATAAAAATAACTATTTGAGCTTACACAGTTCTGCCTTCTCTGTTAGGAAATGTAAACCACAAATAAGTCCCCCACCCAATCATCTGAATGAGCCCCTCCTCTCAGCCAAGAGCATTCCAAAGTTAACTTGAAAAGCCATTCAGGCCATGATGAGAAGCAGGGGTCATGCCTCACAGCTGACCATCATTAAATCAACACGGAGACTGTAAGACTGGTAGAAGAGACTCTTTAAGTCTGATAAGAAACATTTACAATCTATTATCTCTGAAGCCTTCTACCTGGAGACTTCATCTGCATGATAAAGCCTTGGTCTCCACAGGCCCTTATCCTAACCCAGCCATTCCTTTCTATTGATTTCAGGTCTTTAGATATAATTCTTTCATTAAATTGTCAATCTGAAAATCTTTGAATCTGCCTATGACCTGGAAGCCCCCACTTCTAGTTGTCTCATCTTTCTAGATAGAACCAATGTACATCTTACATGTATTGATTCACATCTTATGTCTCCCTAAAGTGTATAAAACCGTTTTAGTCCAACCACCTTGGGAACATGTTCTCAGGATCTCCTGAGGGTTCTGTCATGGGCCATTGGTCACTTGTATTTGGCTCAGAATAAATCTATTCAAATATTTTAAAGAGTTTAACTATTTCCATTGACAGAAATTTGGAGTCATATGGTTCACATGAATTCGTTTTTACCCAGAAATCGTGAAGGACAGGCTTCTAACTTGCACTGCAATTTTAATAATAAGGTGAGCACACAAAATTATTCACCCTATATAACAAGAAAATCCAGTAGTAAAGCTGGCTTCAAACACAGCTGGATCTAGAACACATCATGTATTATTGGGACAATATTTCTTTATACCTCTTAGCTCTGCTGAGAATCTCCCTTTGACCTCCTATCCCTTTGAACTAATTCTCAAATGGGCTGTTTCTAGGCAGTTGTAGAAATGATAACAGGCAGCACCAAATCTGTATTCTAACAGGAAAACAAGTCTGTTGAGAGTATGTACCTTTTTTCTACAAGCTCAACATGAAATTCACATACAATTGTATTGTTCAGGAGATCACATAGAGATAGAATTATTATATGAGGGGCCTGTGACTCTGATGGGCCAGGTCTGGGCATGTACCTAACCTAACCTAACCTAACCTAAATCACAGCCATTAAGAGTTGGAACAATCTATTATCAGAAAGAAAAATGAACATCAAAGATATTTTGGATATTATCAGAACTAGGATGTCACAAGGTTAAAGTCCCTTCTTAAAATTCCTACATAAAATTGTTCTCAGGTATCTAACAAATTGATTGGAAGGCAAGCAGAAGTCACAAAGGAGAAATCCAGGAAACAGAAGAAAATGGTCAATGAATATTGACTCCTTCTGACTTGATGTGTTCAGTCTCACTGAGCAAACGTGCACTTTTGATGACAAGACTGAAGCACAGTTTCTTTTAAAGTCTAAAATGACACTCCTTATCAGCTTTCTTCATCCTTTTCTCAGTTATCTTTATGTGCAATGTTAATTGTAACTTACTGAAAATTTATTGCATTTATAGTAGGTTGACTGCCATTAATTGACATCAATTTATTATTTTATTAATTAATACATTTATCTATTTGGTTAGTGTATATTTATTAATTGTTTGCCAGGTATTAGTAACTGTTCTGAAGGGACAGCATGTAAAAATTGTTAGCACTTATTCTCTGTTCTTGAATATCACAGTGTCCAGTTAAGAACAGGCACATGTAAAAAATCAGAGTGAAATCTATAATCCACCATGATTACCTTTGTCATCCATTTATCTCACATAATATCTGGCACATAGTAAATGCACCAAATGTTTTATAAATATATAAATAAGTACACAAATACATAATATTAGTAGCTAATACACACATTTTCTATAGAGTCAACAAAAGTATAAGTAAAACATTTAAAATATATTTAATGGAATTGTTTTCTTTCTCAAATTAGTATGTTAGGCTTAACACTCATTTATGTATCTTATTAAATGTCTAGTTAACCATAAGTATTATTTTCTTTATATACTTTAGGAAGAATTTTGTTTAGTGATTTGGATAGCTTTTGTTCCTTTAAAACCTATACTAATTTAAAATGATGTAATTGTTATTTAAGAAAACATATTCTAGTAGTAGGTAGGGATATAAAATAATTTTACTTTTTTTTGTAAAAATATTACTGTAGCATTTACTTACAGACAACATGAATAAAATGTTTCAGTTGGTAGAGAAAACAAATATATGTGGAATTTTATTTTCTCATGCTCAATTTTCTGTCATATTATTTGTATAACATTAAAAATAAGTGATTTTAAGCAAGAAGATTAGTGTAGACTCAAGGAAAAACAGGTAGAAATTAACTGATTTGATCAGGTAGACAGATGTTAATATGTCAAATGTATTTACTAAAACAACTAATTATGTAAAATTTGTATTTTTTAAAATTTAATGTAACTAAAAGGAGAGATTTTAGATGCAATAAAATGAATAAATGAATGAATACATCAGTAAATAAAAAATACAGTTAGAAATGAATTGGGTTAATCACATTACATTGAAGAACAGCAAGATGTAATTTGGAGTATAAAGATAAGAAAGGGAACAAACTGATTTTGGATATGAGAAGTCATTCTAGTTATATATTGCAAACAATTGTTTTGTTTTGTGTTGTTTTGGTGTGTTAGTCAATTTGGGCTGTCATTACAAAACAACATAGACTTAGCTAAAATTTATTTCTTACAATTCTAGAGACAGGAAAGACCAAGATCAAGGTCTGGCAAGGTTTGGTAAGGTTTGGTTTCTGGTAAAGGCTTTCTTCTTGGCATGCAGACAGCTACTTTGTCCTCACATGGCCTTTCCTCTGACTGAGCCTGGAGGGAGAGAGTAGGCAAGCTCTCAGGTATCTTTTCTTATAAGTGTAAGGCCGATCACCTCACCGGGAGCTCAGATACCCCGCTCCCTCACTGGGAGCTCGGGCACCCCCCTCCCTCACCAGGAGCTCGGACACACCCACCCCCCTCACACAGCCTATCCCTCCCTTAAAGAACCCCGCCAAAATGCAAAAGAAGTCTTATAAATCTACCCAATAGCATTCGAGTCTTAGCTACCCAATAGCAGTCGAGTCTTGTAAATCTACCCCATAGCAGTCAAGTCTTGTAAATCTACCCAATAGCATTCAAACCCTGCCTACCTGCCAATAGCAAGCTTGCCTGCTCCCTATAAAACCCCACATCTGAGAGGAGTCCTTGCGACTTCTCCAGCCCCTCCTGTCGGACTGCAGAACCTCGCCCAGGAGCTGAATAAATACACATTGGATTTTCTTGTGCTGGCCTCAGTTTCTTCTTTTTAAACTTGGCAAGAATCCAAGAACACTTACAATAAGGATGCTGTTTCTATATAATCAGGGCCCCACATTAATAACCTAATTTAAGCTTAATTACCTTTTTAAAGTTCTGAGCTCCAAATATAACCACACTGATGGTTATTGCTTCAACATATGCAATAACCATTTTGGGGGAATACAAACCTTCAGCCCATAACAGTGTAAATGATAACTAATAACATGATACTCTACTTAGTTGTATCACTACTTTTCCTTTTTCATAAATTCTTCTTAATGTGTTTACTCAGTTTCGAAATGATTTAAAAAAAAGATCATTTAGCACACTGAACAAAAATTGTAATATTATGCTATTTTTAAAATAAAGTGATAGAAGCTATTATTAATTCCTTCTATATAATGATATTTGAATCCCTTAATATGATTTGAAGTTTGTCCTCTTTTAAAACTTTTGTTAAAAAATATTAAAACACTTCCATAAAAATTTCCCATTTTGATACAGAATAATATTGTCTGTAATTACATTTGTTATATTAATTCAGAATTTATTTTTCTTCTTGGAAAACTAAGGAGTTGTCTTTATATATTGCACTGAATATTTCAACTAGGAACTAATAAATGCAATTTTTAATTCCAGATTTATTGTTAGGTTTTCTACCTTAGAAAAATCATCTCATTTCTTAGCATTTTCAGTTAAACAAAGAAGCTGGTGTACATACAAAGTGAATTTATTCCCACATATTCTAAAATAAAACCATGAATTTATTTTAGATCCTGCTTTTTTTGCTGTTCTTTGCCCTTACTCTGTTCCTCACAAATGTACATTTCAACAGATAATTATTACGGAATCTATTATGCTCTGATTTTTTAAAGAATCATGGCAAAATCAATAGCTCTGGTTGTCTCATTAAAATTATTTAGAGTAATGACAGTTTCAGAATGTGAATACAGTGGTTCAGCTACTGGTTCTGGGGTTTTTCATTGAACTATCCTTTTCCCTAATCCTTCTTTCCCAACCAAAAACCTGAGATAATGCACTTGCATTTGGTTCTTAGACCCTTGGATGGAGAAAATGGAAAGGAGCAAATATTCACTGTATTATTATATTATTTGAAAAACTATGATAATTACTCTAAATAAATTATCCTGTGTTGCACATGAGGAGATTGAGGATTACAGAAATTCACTGACTATTCAGGATAAAAACTCAGATAGATCTAACTCCAAACTCAATGCTCATTCCTCAAAGCATACTGACTTCTAGAACAATCTCTTCTGTAAACAAATACTGCCTTCTCTGCCCATTATTCTGGCCTGATTTACAGTTAACATTTTCTCTTCTTGGTTTCTTTGTCATTGCTGCCTACTAGAGTTCCCTTCTCTTTCTAAAAAACCAAAACCTTCCCCAGAAATCTGTCTTTTCTGGCACTGGATCTCCTTTCTAGTTATCTCCATCAACAAGCAATAAAAATAAAGTGTAGTTTCTCTACCCTACTCCTGCATCACCACTTCTTCTAACTAACTTCATATTATTACTGATCCTAAGGGTTCTCTGCATCTATGCTCGTAACTGCAGTACTGTGTCTGTAGGCCTAAGTCTTATCCAGCTATTAATCCTCTTTGGATCCCAGGATCAGCAGTCATATGTAGGATCCTTCTGTCCAGAGTCTTCCAGCTTTCAGACAAAATCATTGCAAATAAGTCCTTCCCTCACTGGAAGGAATTGTGACTTGGTCTTTCCTTTTGCAAGATGTAGGTAGTCTTCTCAAACATAATCGTATTTAAAATTGTGATATACAAATAAATTATTTGCTGATATTAATTTTTGTTTTTCTTGGATATTATTTCTTTATAGACAACCTAACTCAATTGGGCTTTGGTTTTGTTTGTTGAATGTGTTTCTCTCTTTCTGGGATCATTTGCTTGCTCTGAGGATGATGAAAAAGATATCTACAAATTAAAATTAGTTAAGCAATGGAAAGTATACAAAAATGTACTTTAAAATGGTTTTGGTGATTGTATTTACATTGATCCCTTTAAATTTTTTTTGTATTTTTATATGATATGTAATATGATTGTAGGTAAAATAAATGTTACTTTTCACTTAGTCATATCACCTTTTTTCTTATTTTAAACATGTAGATTTTACTTTATGTCCATTATTAAAAATTTGCAATGAAATTATTATATTATCAGAAGGGTATAGACTCAGTGTTCAGAAATCTTTATTTCAAGATAGTGGAATAAAACGTGATCACAGTCTAATTTAGGCCTTTCTATAACTTCCAATTTTCTGCATGGGAAATAGTTTTCCTTTATAATCAGCAAATAATATGTTTCAATGTAAAGAGTCAAGATATCTGTGGAATTACCTTTTCTTCATAGAATAACTTGTCATAATACATATTATTATTAATATTTAAGACCAAATAACACCTCACAGGAACAAGTACTTTTAATTCACATTATACAGCTTCATAATATCTTTAAAGGGATAATATTTGAGCTGCCTTAATAGATAAAAATGATAAGCATTTTTTACAAAGGCAAATTGAATTTTGTATACTCCAACAATGATAAAGGAATTCCTATGGGACATCAGAGAATAAATCTATGATGAACCAAACAAATGTAAAGTCATCAAAAAATAACTCTCATTATAGTGTGACACAAACATTATAGACAGTTATTTTAAGCCACATATAGTGAGATATAGAGTAAGTAGAACAGGGCACGAGGGTCCTGCAGAGCAAGCAGCATTGTACAAAAGCATGCATGTGCAAGGACATGGAATGCTCACAGAACCTAAACATTGCATACCTCACAGGCTTAATATCATTCAGTTGTGTTGCTGAAGCATAGCCTTCCAGTTTGGATAAATAAATTTTAATAATCGTATTAACTGAAGATGAAATTGTAAGTTTGCTATGAGGAAAATTTGCTTGAGGTGAATTTAGGTTGTTGATGAACTCAGGAGTACAAAGCTAGCCAGTTATCATTTCAAAATACTTTTCCACAACTTAGAAAGGAGTTGGGAGTTGTCGGTTTGAATAGCTATGAGAGTGTTATTTGATTCCATAGTATTTTTATTTACCAAGATAAGATAGGTGATAAAGAGGAAAATAAATACTAGCATTCTGAGGACTTAAAGAGCAGGAGAAAGAGAAATAGGAAGAAAAATTGACTGGAAAGTAACTTCCATAAATGTAGAAGCTGTTTTAGCAGAATATGGTGTCTGAAAACTAAAGGAGAAGATTATACAAACGCATATCAACAATGTTTTATTGGCAAAGTGAATTTAATCTTTCATCATTCCACACATGCAAATGTGCTATACATTTACTGATTAAGTAGTGTTAATAATTTATATTTTACATTAAATGCTACCTTAGTAGAAATAATCTAAAATGATAGTTGATACTTTATAAAATTTTACCCATGTCATTAGAGTAAAATAATGTTCACACCAACTGAAGTCACCAGTTTTTTAGTACAGAAATCACTGGACAAGTATTCAGTTGGTAAAAGGGTGTTTAGGGTCACATTTTCAGGAATTGTATTGTACTGCCGTTCTTGGCCACAAACTCTACTGGGCCCCTCAGAGGGTCAGCATTAAAGCCAAGTAATAAGATTTCAGGGTCAAGTAAAATTTTATATAATTTCGTACATAAAGTACAAAAATAATCTAAATATGTGTTTAACTAGTATGAATTAAGGATGTATTATAAATTATATAAAGAGAAACACTACCCTGATCTTTCCTGATAATAAGAACCCCAGTCACTTTAAGTTGATAGGGAGTGTTGTTGCCACATAAATCACAGAGCTTAGCTGTTCTAGGGACATAGATAGAGCACTGGTTGAAAGAGCTCTGTAAGCTGTAAAGAGAGGCATTGATAGATGCCCTACCTCAGTCAGAAGAAAGAACAACACACGTGTCTTCTCAACAAAGGCTAGGGGTATGTTCATTCTAACAGGAACAGATAATCTGCTGACGCAAGTTCAAGAATGTAGAAACTGCCAGTGCAAAATTTTTACTGAGATATGACCTAACCAACTCTATCTTGCTTCTAATCTCCAAGCTGTTCTTATTCATTCCTGGGTGTAGGCTGAACTAACTTTGCGAGGAACTTAGTTTATAACTTAAAATAAATATGATAACATCCCTTTCCCAAAACATACCTCTTTCTTGCCTGGGAACTAGACGGACTTTGTAGGACTAACGAATTACCCACAAGATTAGAAATTATGGTTTAGGAGTCATGCAGCTGGAGGCTACAAGATTCTGACCCTTTCTAAATTGCTTCTAAGATCAGTGCTTGAGATTTTTTGCAGACCCTGTACTTGATGGAACAGTTGGCACCATCCTGTTTGATAAACTGGCTCATCTGATCTTGTGGGCCACAACCAGGAACTGATTCAGTGCAAGAAGTCAGCTTCAGCTCCCTAAAGATTTCATCTCTGACCTGACCAATCAGTACTCCTGGCTCACGGGCCCACCAAGTTGTCCTTAAAAACTCTTATCCTCAAATGCTCAGCGACACTGATTTGAGTAATGATAAAACTCTGGTTTACCTCAGAGCCAGCTCTGTGCAAATTACTCTTTCTCCATTTCAATACCTCTGTCTTGATAAATTGGCTCTGCCTAGGCAGTGGGCTGGGTGAGCCCATTAGGCAGTTACAATGCTGCTCCAGAATCCTGGGGCCCGGTGTCCTCATCAATGCTGGCTATTTTTGTTCCAAAACCCACTCTGGATTAGCTGTGTCTCCAGGTCCTAATCTACCCTCTTTAAGAGCAATCCACTCTGCCCAGTCACCTCTGAGTACTGGGGCAACTGGGGAAGACTGTGGCCTTGTCAGCCCTGCCCCACATACCATCCTGGGCCTAGCAAGGATCTGGAGCCCCTGCCCCAGGCAGTGGCAGGTGCAGTCAGGGCTGCTTGCTCCATGGAGAAGGCAGCAGCCATACCCTCCTGGGCACAGCCTAAGTCAGGGTTGTAGACCCAGGATTCCATATGCTCTTGGGGTCTCAGGAAGGCCCCCTTCTACCCTTGTAGGCTTGGAAGTACCTGATACCACTACCTAGCTTCTCCCTGCTGTTGGTGCCTGCTCTGATCTCAGAGCAATGTGAGGCCAAAGCTGGGCATTGTTGCAGCCTGGGTGGGGGTGCATATGCTTGGGGCAGTGCAGACACACCAGCCCCCTGACACCTTGATCACATCTAGACTCTGGGTGCCAAAAAGCATGATTCAAGGGAAGCCAAAAGGGACTGAGAGCCACTCAGTGCTGGCCTCCAGGTGCCCCTTGGTGCAAGCAGCCTGGGAACCATGGACAGTGGCAAGAGGCAGACAGGCTCCTGGGTGGAAGGCAGCAGGCTCCAGGTAAGGCTCCATCTTCAGGTCAGGGAGGGCCTGAAGGTTGGGGGCCAGGCTGCTAGGCCCATAGACCAGCATCAGAATTTGTGCTACCTTTTTCAGCCTGCCCATGGCTGCATATAGACCAATTGATGAGCATTTTCTCTCTTCCAAGGCCCATAAAAGCCCTGGGCTCAGCCCGAGCACAGCAGACATTGGGATGACCAGCTTCAGAGAGAAGCTACCGCACTCTACAGCCTCCTTTCTGTTGACAGCTGGGAAGATCATGGGACAACCTGTCTGCAGAGAAAAGAAACCCACTCAAGGCCTTCCTCTCTTCTAAGAGCTGCAGACATCAGGATGACCTGCCTTCAAAGATGAGCTATCTACTCTAGGGCCTCCTTTCTGTTGAGAGCTGAGAAGATGATGGGATGACCTGCCTGCAAAGTGGAGCTACTCACTCCAGGGTCTCCTGTCTGCTAGGTGCTCAAAGCTCCTCTTTGTTTCTCACCCTCCAATTGTCTGTGGGTCTCGTTCTTCCTGGTCACAGGACAAGAACTTGGGACTCATTAAATGGCAGGACTAAGAGAGCTATAATTCAAACGACTGAAACATGCCTCTTGGGGCTCTGCAGTTCCTGACATCCCCAAGCTTGCAGGCACCACCACATTCCCCAGTGCCAGCCCAGCTAGGGAAGCTGCTGGTAGTGGACCTGATTCAGCTTTATCCTCACAGACACCCATGCCAGCACATAGAGCTGCCAGCCCCACAGCAGTAGCTGGTGTGTCTGACTGCACAGTGGCCAAACCTCACACTCACTCACACACCCATCGCCACTCCATGCCTGACTGGCAGTCTCCGTTGGAGGAATGAGATACAGGCCCATAGTGTGAGCTGAGCACAGCCTGCCAGTCTGAATGGGTGGAATGAGCCCAGTGGGCCCAAGCAAAACTCAGACAAAGGCACCACCAGCTGCACGTTTCCAGCCAGAATAGTGATACCCCAAAGATCCTGTAATTCTAGCATCAACATTTTTGAACATGGATCCCATGGATGGGCATGAAACTCAATTGCACGTGCATGTTTTCTCCTTTCATAAATATTCATGGTTCCTTTTATAGTTTATTGAATATGTGTATTTGGCCACACCATTCTGCATGCATTTCTATTCCCTTTGCCTATCCCTCAAAGTATCTTTCTGGCTTCTGGCAGCAGGCTATGTTTCCCAGCCCGTCAGAATGGCGACCCTGCAAGCTGTAACCCTTTACGAGAGATAAAGCCCTCCTTTCCAAATTTATAAACCTCATCATTTTCAGTTGACATATACATGACTTTTCTTTTTAAGTCCATAAGTATTAATCTGACCATGTTGTAGCCTTGGAGTCTCTCTAAACCTGTTCTTATTCTGGAGCCTTCCCAGATTCACAAATTAACCTTTGCCCAATTAAACTTCGATAAATTTAATTTGTCTAAAGTTTTTCTTCTAACAGAGGGTATTTTGAATATGTGGACTACTTTTTATTACTAAAATGACTAGGTTTTCCATTAGCATTTAGTGAGCAAAGATAAGGAGTTCTAAAACCTTTACAATGTGGACAGCAGACAAGAAAAATTATCCAAACCAGAATAACAATAATACCCCTATGAGAAAATATTAAAAGGTAAGGGACTCCTTATAGAAAAGAAAAATACGATTAGTTCAGAGTATTTCTATATGTGTCATAGTAATTCTGGTGCAATTTAGAAAACTATAGAGATCACTGTATGTATTATAATTTTGAGGCTTAAAAGAGGTAGAAATTCACTGAATTTATCTAGTAGAGTAGAATAGCTCATAGAAGTGTAAATTTAGAAAAGATATTCACAAAAAGAGAAGATCCTTTTTACTTTTTAGTGTGTCTATCAGGAGAGAGAGTAAACAAACTTTATTAACAGAAACATTGTACATTGCTGATCATATGTGCACTGTAATTATTCTTTAACTAGAAGCACAAAGTAATAAAAATATTAGGTTGGTGCAAAAGTAATTGTGGTTTAGGACTGTGAATTTAAATCATTTTAACTAGATTCAAACACATCTTTATTAATCAAAACAGAAACCATTACAATAAACATATTTTTGCCACTGAGAAATAAATTTGTTTATTCCTGTAACATAAAAATCTGTGCTTTGGGGTTTGAGGAACCTTGGAAAGACTTTTCTGTATCCTGCTCGTTGTGGAACCATTTTCCCTGCAAAAGTTGTCAAGATGCTCTAAGAAATGTTAGCCAGTTGGCAAGAGGTCACATAAATATGGTAGATGAAGCAAAACGTCAGGCCAATTTGCGCAACTTTCCAAGCATTGGTTGTGTGACATACAGTCAGGTGTTGTCATGGAGAAGAATTGGGCCGGAAAGTTTTGAGGCATCTCAACATTTGCTAGCATACTTCTCAGCTGTAATGACTGCGCCATGATTCAGAAAGCTGTAGTGGAGCAGACCACTAAACACTGACCATGACCTTTCTCGATGCAAGTTCGGCTTTGGGAAGTGCTTTGGAGTTTCTTCTTGGTCCAGCCACTGAGCTGGTCATTGCCATTTGTTATATAAAATATACTTTTTGTCACACGTCACAATCTGAACAAGAAATTGTTAATTGTTGCTGTGTAGAATAAAAGAAGACAACAATTTAAAATAACAAAACAAGACTTTTTAAAACATTTTTGCTCAGCTCATGTGGCATCTACTGCTTGAGGTTTTTAACTTTTCCAATTTGCTCAAATGTTGAATGATCATAAAATGATCAATGTTGGGTTCTTTTGCATCCTCTCACATAGTTGTAAGAGGATCAGATTTGATGATTGCTCTCAGTTGGTTGCTATCAACTTCTGATGGCTGGCCACTATACTCCTCATCCTCAAGCCTCTCATCTTCTTAGCAAAACTTCTTTAACCACCACTGCACTGAACGTTTGTTAGCAGTTCATGGGCCAAATGCATTGTTAATGTTGCGAGTTGTCTCTGTTGCCTTACAACTCATTTTGAATTCAAATAAGAAACTTGTTCAAATTTGCTTTTTGTCTAACATCATTTTAATAGTCTAAAAATAAAATAAACAGTAGGTAATTAATTATTAGTCAATAATAAAGTGAGAAATATGCATTAAAATGATGTATAACATAACGATATTTATTTAAGAATGTATTCCAATATCAAACAGCAAATTTAAAAAACACAAAAACTGCAATTATGTTTGCACCAACCTACTCTTATTATTAACATTATTATTATTATTATTATTATTGAGATGCAGTTTTGCTCTTGTTGACCAGGCTGGAGTGCAATGGTGCAATCTTGGCTCAACCTTCATCTCCCAGGTTCAAGCAATTCTCCTGCCTCAGCCTCCTGAGTAATTGGGATTACGGGAATGCACCACCACACCCAGCTATTTTTGTATTTTTAGTAAAGACAGGATTTCTCCGTATTGGTCAGGCTAGTTTTAACTCCCAATCTCAGTTGATCAGTTTTGAAGGCAGTACATCAGTTTGTACTCAAACTGGGATGATTCAGCTCAGTCGGGGGAAAGACATCTGCCATTGCAAAGGCGGGTCTAACCTCACCTGAGTAAACAAAAGCCAGAGGAAGCCTACACAGCAGGCTTGGACTCCCAAAGTGCTTGGATTACAAGTGTGCGCCACTGCGCTCAGCCTTAAAAACATTATTAAGCATAAGCATAGTGCATACCACATATACAAATAAAATGTTTCCAAGCATATAAGACATTGGAAACATGTATCATAATTGTTTTGGGAGCTATTATACTTTTTAATCTGCCATTTACTTTTCTTGTCAAAGAATGTTATGCTGTCATTTCTATTACTGCCAAAATTTTTATTTTATTTCTTCTCTTTTCATTTCCTTCTTCAAGAAAAGGTAATCTAGCTCTTTATATTATTTATTTTAGCTTCTGGGAGCTAAACAGTCAGTTATTCAATTCACTATTCCTTATTTACTCCAACACGTTTAAATAACACTGAAAGAATGTCATTTCATACGTTAGATTTGGTGCCAACCAGATGAAACAATCACCAATTAAAGAACCATTTTGGATCATTAAAAATTAATGAAGTACTGGGGACCTTCTCCAAGATGGTCGAATAGGAACAGCTCCAGAGTGCAGCTCCCAGTGATAGAGATGCAGAAGGTGAGTGATCTCCACATTTCCAACCAAGGTACCAGGTTTATTTCAATGGGACTGGTTGAACAGTGGGTGTAGCTCAGGGAGGGTGAACTGAGGCAGGGCAGGGTGCTGCTGCAACCAGGAAGTACAACTGAATGGAGGATTGGGGACTTTACCCTCTTGGCACTCCAGTTCAGATACTGTGCTTCTCCCATGCTCTTTGCAATCCACAGTCTGGGAGAATGCTGCCGGGCTGAGAAGCACTGTGAGTTGCCAGCCCAGATCTGAGTGCCAGCTCTGGCTGGCTCAGCACCATCAGTTGTTGGCACAGAACTGGGCAGATGTTCTAACTAGCACGGAGAGCGCCTGCAGTATGGATCTACCTGCGCCCCAGAAAGAGGGAGAGCTGAAAGTAGGGAGACAGGTGATATGGCTTGACATGTCCCACCCCAACAAAGACCAGCATACTGAAGTCCTCTCATGTGAGAGTTTTGAAGGCAGTACATCAGTTTGTACTCAAACTGGGATGATTCAGCTCAGTCGGGGGAAAGACATCTGCCATTGCAAAGGCAGGTCTAACCTCACCTGAGTAAACAAAAGCCAGAGGAAGCCTACACAGCAGCTGGGCTGATTCCAAGGCAGTCCAGCAGTGACTCTGCAGGCAGACAAGGGACAGACTGCTTCCACCAGTGGCTCCCTGACCCCTGTATAACCAAAAAAAAAAAAAAAAAAAAACAAAAAAAAAAAACCCATGCATCATACAGCAGAGGGGCCTGATTGTCAGAAGTAAAACTAAAAAACAAAAAGAAATAGCTTCAACATAAACAGAAAGGACATCCACTCAGAGACTCTGTCTGAAATCACCAACTTCAAAGAGTAGAGTAGAAAAATCCACCTTTATCTACGTTAGATGGGGAGAAACCAGAAAAAGGATGAAATCACCAAAAACCAGAACTCCTCTTCTCCTCCAAGGGATCACAACTCCTCACCAGCAAGGGAATAAAACAAGATGGAGAATGAGTTTGATGAATTAGCAGAAGCAGGCTTCAAAACATTGGTAATAACAAACTTCTCAGACCTAAAGGAACATGTTCTAACCCAATGCAAAGAAACTAAGAACCTTGAAAAAAGTTAGACAAATTGCTAACTAGAATAACCCGCTTAGAGAAGAACATAAACAACTTGATGGAGCTGATAAACACAGCACAAGAACTTTGCGAAGCATACACAAGTTTCAATAGCTGAATCAATCAAGCAGAAGTAAGGATATCAGAGATTGAAGATCCACTTAATGAAATGAAATGAGAAGGCAAGACTAGAGAAAAAACGGTGAAAAGAAATGATCAAAGCCTCCAAGAAATATGGGATTATGTGAAAAGACCTAATCTATCCATGTACCTGAATGTGACGGGGAGAATGAATCCAAGCTGGAAAACACTCTTCAGGATATTATCCCAGAGAACTTCCCCAACCTAGCAAGGCAACCCAACATTCAAATACAGGAAATACAGAGAACACCACATAGATACTCCGCAAGAAGAGCAACCCCAAAGCATGCAATCGTCAGATCCAGGGTTGAAATGGAGGAAAAAGTGCTAAGGGCAGCCAGAGAGAAAGGTCGGGTCACCCACAAAAGGAAGCCCATCAGACTTATGGTGGATTTCTCAGCAGAAACCCTACAAGCCAGAAGAGAGTGGGGGCCAATATTCAACATCCTTAAAAAAGGAATTTTCAACCCAAATTTTATATCCAGCCAAACTAAGCATCATAAGTGAGGGACAAATAAAATCCTTTACAGACAAGCAATTGCTAATAGATTTCATCTCCACCAGACCTGCCTTACAAGAGCTCCTGAAGGAATCACTAAACACAGAAAGGAACAACCAGTACCAGCCACCGCAAAAGTGTACCAAATGGTAAAGACCAATAACACAATGAAGATACTGCATCAACTAACAGGCAAAGCAACCAGCCAGTAACAAAATGGCAGGATCAAATTCACGTGTAACAGTATTAACCTTAAATGTAAATAGCTTAAATGCCCCAATCAAAAGACACAGACTGGCACACTGGATAAAAAGTCAAGACCAATCAGTGTGTTGTATTCAGGAGACCCATCTCAGAAGCAAAGACACACATAGACTCAAAACAAAGCAATGGAAAAAGATTTACCAAGCAAATGGAGAACAAGAAAAAGCAGGGGTTGCAAACCTAGTCTCTGATAAAATGGACTTTAAACCAACAGAGATCAAAAGAGACAAAGAAGGACACTACATAATGGTAAAAGGATCAATGTAACAGGAAGAACTAACTATCCTAAATATATATGCACCCAATACAGGAGCACAGAGATACATAAAGCAAGTGCTTAATAACCTAAATAGAGACATAGACTTCTGCAAAATAATAGTGGGAGACTTTAACACTTCACTATCAATATTAGGCAGATCAGTGAGACAGAAAATCAATGAGGAGATCCAGGACTTGAATGCAGATCTGGACCAAGTGGACCTAATAAACATCTACAGAACTCTCCACCCCAAATCCACAGAATATACATTCTTCTCAGCATCACATCACACTTACTCTAAAACTGACCACATAATTGGAAGTAAA
The DNA here is from genome assembly GCF_030222135.1 of Aotus nancymaae. Taxonomy (NCBI): domain Eukaryota; kingdom Metazoa; phylum Chordata; class Mammalia; order Primates; family Aotidae; genus Aotus; species Aotus nancymaae. Next base: position 4,160,757 of record NW_026988435.1, read on the forward strand.
TCACTCCTCAGTAAATGCAAAAGAACGGAAATCATAACAAACAGTCTCTCAGATCACACTGCAATCAAATGAGAACTCAGGATTAAGAAACTCACTCAAAACTGCACAACTACATGGAAACTGAACAACCTGCTCCTGAATGACTATTGGATAAACAATGAAATGAAGGCAGAAATAAAGATGTTCTTTGAAACCAATGAGAATGAAGACAGAATTTACCAGATTCTGGGACACATTTAAAGAAGGGTCTAGAGGGAAATTTATAGCAATAAATGCCCACATGAGACGCAAGGAAAGACAAAAAATCAACACCCTAATATCAAAATCGAAAGAGCTAGGAAAGCAAGATAAAAAAACCTCAAAAGCTAGAAGAAGACAAGAAATAACTAAGATCAGAGCAGAACTGAAGGAGATAGAGACACACAAAAAAAATGCTTAAAAAAAAAATCAATAAATCCGGGAGCTAGTTTTTTGAAAAGATCAGCAAAACAGACAGACCACAAGCCAGACTTTTGAAAAAGAAAAGAGAGAAGAATCAAGTAGATGCAATAAAAAATGATAAAGTGGATATTACCACCGATTTCCCAGAAATACAAACTACCATCAGAGATTACTACAAACAACTCTATGCACACAAACCAGTATATCTGGAAGAAATGGATAAATTCCTGATATCATCCTGATACCAAAACCTGGCAGAGACTCAAATAAAAAAGAAAATTTCAGGCCAATATTCATGATGAACATTGATGCAACAATCTTCAATAAAATACTGGCAAACCGACTGCAACAGCACATCAAAAAGCTTATCCACCATGATCAAGTAGGCTTCATCTCAGGCATACAAGGCTGGCTCAACATATGCAAGTCTATAAATGTAATCCATCACATAAACAGAACCAAAGACAAAAACTACATGATTATCTCATAGATGCAGAGAAGGCCTTCGACAAAATTCAACAGCCCTATATGCTAAAAACCATCAATAAACTAGGTGTTGATGGAATGTATCTCAAAATAATAAAAGCTATTTATGACAAACCCACAGTCAATGTCATACTGAATGGGCAAAAACTGGAAGCATTCCCTTTGAAATCTAGCACTAGAGAAAGATGCCCTTTCTCACCACTCTTATTCAATATAGTATTGAAGTTCTAGCTACAGCAATCAGGCAAGATAAAGAAATAAAGTGTATTCAATTAGGAAAAGAGGAATTCAAATTGTCTCTATTTGCAGATGACATGATTGTATATTTAGAAGACCCCATGGTCTCAGCCCAAAATCTCCTGAAACTAATAAGCAACTGCAACAAAGTCTCAGGATACAAAATCAAAATCAATGTGCAGAAATCACAAGCATTCCTATACACCAATAAAAGACAAACAGAGAGCTAAATCAAGAGCCAACTCCAATTCACAATTGCTACAAAGAGAATAAAATACCTAGGAATACAACTAACAAATGATATAAAGGACCTCTTCAAGGAGAACTACAAACCACTGCTCAAAGAAATAAGAGAGTACACAAACAGATGGAGAAACAGTCCATGCTCATGGTTAGGAAGAATCAGTATTGTGAAAATGGCCATACTGCCCAAAGTAATTTATAGATTCAATGCTATTCCCATCAAGCTACAATTGACCTTCTTCACAGAACTGGAAAAATCCACTTTACACTTCATATGGAACCAAAAGAGAGCCTGCATATCCAAGACCACCCTAATCAAAAAGAACAAAGCTGGAGGCATCACACTACCTGACTTCAACTATACTACAAGCTTACAGTTATCCAAAAGCATGGTACTGGTACCAAAACAGAGATATAGACCAATGGAATAGAACAGAGGCCTTGGAAGCAATGCAACACATCTATAACCATCTAATATTTGACAACCTGTCAAAAACAAGGTGGGGAAGGATTCCCTGTTTAACAAATGGTGTTAGGAAAACTGGCTAGCCACGTGCAGAAAGCTGAAACTGGACCCCTTCCTGACACCTTACACTAAAATTAACTCCAAGTGTATTAAAGTTTTAAACATAACACCTAATACCATAAAAACCCTAGAAGAAAACCTAGGCAATACCATTCAGGACATAGACATAGGCAAGGACTTCATGACTAACATACCACAAGCATTGGCAACAAAAGCCAAAATACACAAATAGGATCTAATTAAACTCCAGAGCTTCTGCACAGTGAAAGAAACAATCATTAGAGTGAACAGGCAACCAATAGGATGGGAAAAATTTTTTGCAATCTACCCATCTGACAAAAGGCTAATATCTAGAATCTACAAAGAACTAAAGTGGATTTACAAGAATAAAACAAACACACCCATTCAAAAATAGGCAAATGATATGAACACTTTTCAAAAGAAGACACATATGAGGCCAAGAAACATGAAAAAATGCTCATCATCACTGGTCATTAGAGAAATGCAAATCAAAACCACATTGAGATACCATCTCACACCAGTTAGAATGGCGATCATTAAAAAATCTGGAGATGACAGATGCTGGAGAGGATGTGGAAAAATAGGAACATTTTTACACTGTTGGTGGGAGTGTAAATTAGTTCAACCATTATGGAAGACAGTGTGGCGATTCCTCAAGGACCTAGAAATAGAAATTCCATTTGACCCAGCAATCCCGTTACTGTATATATACCCAAAAGATTATAAATGGTTCTATTATAAAGATGCATGCACACGTGTGTTCATTGCTGCACTGTTTACAATAACAAATACCTGGAACCAACCCAAATGCCCATTAATGATAGACTGGACAAGGAAAATGTGGCACATATACACCATGGAATACTATGTAGCCATAAAAAATGATGAGTTTGTGTCCTTTGTAGGGACATGGATGAATCTGGAAACCATCATTCTCATCAAACTGACACAAGAACAGAAAACCAAACACTGCAAGCTCTCACTCATAGGTGGGTGTTGAACAATGAGAACAGATTGGCACATGGAGGAGAACATCACATGCTGGGGTATGTTGTGGGGTGGGGGGCTAGGGGAGGGACAGTGTGGGGCAGGGAGGTTGGAGAGTGATAACCCTGGGAGAAATGCCTGATGTAGGTGCCAGAGGGATGGAGACAGCAAACCACTAAGTCTTGCATGTACCTATGCAGCAATACTGCAAGATCTGCACATGTACCCAGAACTTAAAGTACATTTAAAAAAATAGTGAAGCCCGAAATTTACTTTTAAGGAAGACTATTAGCAGCTCAGTTGTCAAGTAAATAATAAATCCTTAAGAAGGTGGAATATAAGAATAATGCTTTTAGGTTATTTTTTAAAGATTAAAAAGAAAAGCCCACCTTTCTGATTATGGCGTCTTTGTGCACTAAAAGTTTAGTGTTCCTAATGATGTCATTGCATTTTAGTACATTTTAATAAGCATAGAAAAGAATAAAAAAAGGCAAAATCTAAATTTAGCACAAAGATGATATATACTGTAGTTTCTATATTATAATAAGTAAAGAAAATAAGAAAAAAGCAAAAAAAAATTTTTCACAACTTTGAAGAAAAAAACATAAAAATAGCGAAGCACAGTAAAATTTTGACCTCCTGTTTCTTAGAAAGAAATTGAAGTGAAAAACGTCTTAAGATCTCTCATAACATTGAAACAATGGTTTCAGGTTTTGATTAACTGTCACTAGCCAACTATAAAGAGTTTGCATCTTGCTTCACTGTAAGCTTGGTTTTCTGGATAATAATGGCACACAACCATGAACTGTTCTGTGAATGTAATATACTTTCTGTATTCTGATACTTTACTTTTAGATAATTTTATATCACACGTAAACCATGAACTTTTCTATGAATGTAATATACTTTCTGTATTCTGATACTTTACTTTTAGATAATTTTATATCACACGTATTGTATTAGAATTATTTTTGCACATTCATTTCATTTCTGATAGACTAAGGGCAGAATTAATCACCTTTTAATTTCTTGTTGTCTATCACAGTGCTTGACACATAGAAACTGATCAATCAAAACAAACTGAACTAAAATTTGTAGAACTTGTAATAATTAAGTTGAAGGCAACAGAAAGAATTACTTTAAGGTAAAGAAATTGACAATTCTTGAAATTGCCCCAACCCTACCCAGCCCAGCAGCCCCCAGGGCCCCGCTAACCCCCATACACTACTCCCCCACGAATGAGACGGCAGCGCTCTGCCCCTGACCTCAAGGAGAGTGGGGCGGCTGTGTGAGTCCCACATCCTGGGTAGAGGGCCTGGTAGGGCCCCTTGCTAGGAGAAGGGAAGACGCCCGAGACGCTGCTTCCCCAGAAGCGCTGGGGCGGGGAGGCCCAGGAGATGAGAGAGAAGGTCCGAGTAGGTGATGGAAGACAAGTGGAGACTGAGCCGGAGGCTGAGGAAAGGAAGGGGCACGGAGTTGCCAGGAGTAAACCAAAGTGAAGGGAGACATAGGAAGCTGCCTCAGGGCCATCCCTTGCCAGGGGGTGGGTCCCACAAACGCTGCTATGGGTGGGGTGGGGGGCTGGGGGGCTGGGGGGCTGCCTAGCCAGTGTTTGACTTTCTTTTCAAGTAGGGGAAAGGAGGAGAAGACTGAGAGTGAGGCGAGTTCTCCCCAGCCCCTGCCTGTCTGTGGTGGTTTCTGTTTCTAGGGAGGCATGGTAGGATCATAAGTCATTCCCCTCCCCTTCCAGGCCTCCTGCTATATTTGGGGGACCTGACTGGTTTGGCTGGAGTCCCATGAGAATGTGGGCCCTTTAATAAAGGATAGCAAACTGGAAAAAAAGAAGAAGAAGAAGAAGAAAGACAAAGATAAAAATAAGTAGCATTTAAGCTAAAGAGAAGAGTACTATATCCACAGTGAAGCTGAGATTTAAGATTGATTATAATCTGGAAGACAGAAAAAGGGCCCTGACTATCTGGCAATGGTTTAGTTTGAAAGTCAGTTCCGTAATACATAGACATTTGTTTACACAATTGTTTTTTTCTTGTGTCTTTTCTAAACCAAAATAATATATCAAAATGGAATTGTTGCAGCACCAAGATATTATAAAGCTTGCTTTTGAGTTTTGATAATTGTAGTACTTATCTCTATCTCATTATCATAGTAACATCCAACATCAGTTTCCCAGAAATGGAAACAGAGTTGGCAAAATGTTCATGAGTAGTTATTTTCCTCTATGGAATGCACAAAAAGTAGTCTTATTATTTTTAACTACTATAATTTTACTATGAGTTTATTGAAGTTGTCATACAGAGCTTTGATATGTGAAGGACTCTAATTAATGACCCCACATTGAAAGAATATATTTGTCAGATACAGTGAACATTCAAATATCTTCTTAACTCAAGCTTTTAAAATGCTTCTTCCTCTGGGATACTGACTGGAGATTCTGATTCTGCTATTTTCCTTCTACCACAAGGGCAGCATTCCCAAAAGAAGTTCTCCTTGGTCCTGGTTTCCACAATAAGAAAACCTGTGGAGTAGCCAACTTGGAGCATGCAACAGAAGAATAAAATTGTTGTTGCAAGCCATTGGGACTTTGAGTTGTTCATTACTGTAAAGTTAACTGACTGAATCTAGATTCTGTACATCATGACAAGAGGGTCCTACTTAAATCGTGTCAACATGTCCCCAACCTTTACTATAAAGAACAAGGACATCAAGTTGTTATTTTTTTTTTTGCCAAAAATTTTTTTATTTTCATCCATAAAAAGTAAAGAATGGTCATTTGAAGCCCTTGAAGTTAAAATAAGGTGAGAGTAATATAGAATATGCATGATAAATCTTGTCCTCCCAGAAGTATGAGATTTGCATTACTTTATGTGCATGATATATTTTCATCATTTTTTCTAAATATTTTCTACTTTCCTCCCTCCCTCCCTCCTTCCCTCCCTCCTTCCCTCCCTCCTTTCCTTTCTTCTTTCTTTTCTTTTCTTTTCTTTGTTTCTTCCCCTCTTGTAATTTTTTTCTTGGCTTACTTAAAAGTAGATTGTTTAATTTCCGAGATTTTTGCAAACACCTTGCCGTTTTTGTTTTCTAATCTAATTCTATGTTGGTATGAGAATATGTCGAACGTTTGACATTTCCTTGATGGCCCCATGTAAAGGCTACCTTGGTGCGTGAACAATGTGTGAACTTCCAAAGTGTGGATTCCATAACTGTTGGACGTTGTGTCCTATAAATGTAAATTAGATCAAGATGGTTAATACTATGGTTCATATGATAGTGAATTTGTCTCTTTCTTCTTTTGTTTTCTTAAATTGTATTTCATATATCCATAATGATTTTCAAGCATTATTTATTATTAGGTATATACATATTTATAATTGTTAGCCTTCCTAAAGATTTGGTACTTTTGTTATTATAAAATATTCTAATTATCTCTGATCATCTCTGTCTTGAATTTGATTTATCTGATGTTAATATAATCACTTCAGCCTTTGTGAATGATTGTTTGCCTACTATATATTTTTCCACAGTTGTATGTTCAATCTATGTTTTCATGTTTAAAGTGCCTCTCTTGTAATTAAAGTTCATACCTTTGATGACTGCTTTGCCTGTGGCTTTTGTCTTGCAAAACACTGTATTTTACAGTCACCAAATTATACAACATGATGAGGTTAACCATTTAAAATGATATAGTTGAGAAGTCAGAAGTCTAAAATAATTATGAAATATTGGTTCTTTTTCTTTCCCCTCCTCTGTCTCCTCTTTGTGTGTATGTGTCTCTATTTCTCTTATCAATATGATTTCTTTTTCCAGGAACTTCATAAGCTTAGAAGAAATTTAGGACATTGAAAATAAATCAAAATTTAGGATGTTGAGTACATAAGTATTTTGGCATAGATGCAACTGTCACCAGTTGGTAATGGTAATGATTCAGTTTTAGGCATTTGATCATTTATTTATGTAATTTTATTAATTTTCATTGATGATAAATATTGCCTACTTAAATATGACAAAATACTATATATGCATATACATGCATAATATATGCATAATATCACTTATGTACATCCTCCTGTACACTTTAAATCACCACTAGATTATAATACCTAATATAATATCAATGCTATATAAATAGTTGTTATACTATTAGTTTTTATTTATATTTCTATTTTGTGTGGTTATAGTTTATTTTTTAGTAAGTATTTTTGATCTGCAGTTGGTTAACTCCATCAATGTGTAATGCACACATATAAAGGCTCAATGTTATATTGTATTAGCCTGGATATTTTATTTTTCTAAAGTGATGACATTTCTTTTGACATTGAGGCTAGGAACGAAAGCATTTCTCTAAGTAATATTCATGTTTCAAAAAATATTTCACTTACTATTTATCTCAGAGAGTGCCGCTGGATAAATATGGTTGAATAAAATCATTATGTTGTGAGGCTTTATTAATATTGTGGCATTGCTTTTGGAAAAAGACATAACTGAAATTTCTCATTAGCTACTTTGTAATATTATTTATTGTTGATGCAGCCTCAATTGAATTTACATTTAACTTAGGCTACTTTCTTGATAACAAAAATAATGTCTTAATTTAGATGTTCTAAGTAAAATGTTCACCATGTGGTTCTGGCATACTTCAAATTAGAGTTATTTTCCCAAAATATATACTATAAAATAGTATTTGTGACACAAGGAAAAGTGTTCTTTATCAAAATGGCACATTCACATAAATGATTTGGATTCAATAGCTCTGAACATAAGCCAAAAAATGCAAAATTTTATAGCTCACTAATTTCTCTTGACTTTCCATATTTTTCAAGGTATACTCATGTAATGGTTTGCTATTATTTTAGTTTTTGTAGATTGGCACTATTATATTACCGTTTTACAAGTTAATAAAAGACTTTTATAAACAATTTGATGAGGAATATCTTTATTTGAGAGATGGATGTTGCAGTTAAATATTTACATTGCTTCCAAAAACATTACAAAATAATTCTTTAGTTAATACTGTGAAACATGTTTTACAAACTCAAGTTTTAAAAAGAGTCTTATATTCAATAGACATAAAATATGTGAAAATTTTATAAAACTTCATTTGTATACCTATCCTGCTTGGGACATACAGTTAATGCTTTAAGAATAGCTCCATTCCATGGGTCTTAGAGAAACTCTAGGATACAAGGATTTACAAGGTCTTCCTGCTTACTTAAATCACCCTCCAATAATAAATTTTTACATATGTTTTAACAAAAAGATTATTTATACTTCAAATTATTGCATTATCTATTTTCTTATGGATTTAATGTTTTTATTCAGAACTTTCAAATTTACCCAGAGTACCTAGAACTGAATTATCATTTATTCCATTATGATGATCTTCAATTCTATGAATAACAAATTCTCTTATATTTGACTTTACTTATATTTTATTATTTTACCATCATAATGTTGAATCATTTATGAGCACATTCATTTATAAACTCCTAACTGACAATTTACCTTGAATCATAACAATGGGTGTGAACTAGTCTGAAAAAAAATACTGAGTTCAAAGCCTATTATTTCCAGATAATCTAGTTTCATTTGTAGGAGGATGGAAATGCCCCTCAGATCTCAGATCATGAAACCTTTTCTTGGATGAAATATTAAGCAAACCTTATTAAGATGGTCAAATTAAATGATTGGGTAAAGAAGTAGAAAACGTCAATACAACATTTGAATAAAAACATAACTCATCCAAGCTTGCATTAAAGAGTAGAAGACAGTGTTTGGGGAAAAAATTCTTAAGTTGCTAGTGTGTAAAGAAATGTGTTTTTGTTTCATTTTAAACTTTTATTTCAGGTTTAGGGGTATATGTGCGGGTTTGTTATATATGTAAACTGAAGTCATGGGGGTTCGTTGTTCAGACCATTTCATTACCCAGGTACTAAGTCTAGTACCCAATAGTTATTTTTCTTGCTCCTCTCCATCCCCCACCCTCCACCCCCAGGTAGGCCCCAGTGTCTGTTGTTCCCCATTTTGTGTCCTTGTGTTCTTATTATTTAATTCTCATTTATAAGTGAGAACATACAGCATTTGGATTTCTTCTCTTGCATTAGTTTGCTAAGGATAACAGAGAAAAGTATGTTGTAATGGGGTCATGGTAATTCATGGCAGGGAGAAATTTATTATGGAGTACCTGAGGCTTTGCCTTTGAATAGGGAAGGACCTTGTTTCACTTTGACGTAGACAAAACCATAATTTAGCATAGTTCTCTTGAAAGATTATAAATGTATATTCTACCAAAGGTACAATTTGAAGACTATGGTAAGACTCAATCAATTCTCAGAGAAGTCTTCTCAAAACTTTTCCAGAATTTCTCCTTGACACATATTTGTACAATTTAGAGAAGATAGTTCTTCAGCATGGGATGTGTATATTTTTGAGTTTGATTGATTCAGTGTTAACGTAAGTAAAAAATGGAGTTACATATATCTGGAAACAGAAGATGTAGGCCAAAATATGAATAGAAAATTGAATAAACAGAACAAACGTGTGAACATTTAACTATTGGGCTTTGGGTCAGCGGGTAAGAAGAGAGAACTAAAAATGTCTTTAAGTATTTCGGTTCCAAAATGAATAATTACAACTCTGAGTAGAACCAAAATTTTATTACATAAAAATATTCTGACTGGATTCCAGATCATAAAATAAATGTATTTTCAAGTGTTGGTACAGCTGCTTGGCCCATCTGATTTAGAGTAACACATTAATATAAATAGAAAGTTTTATAATTATATATTTCAAACAAACTTCATTTTTTGTTTTTATCTTTTCTACTATATTTAAATTATTAATTAATTCAGAATCTTTTTATACAGTGCAATATGTTTCAGAAAAAAAAAAAAAAAACTACCTTTCTAAAAGGCAATGCACTCTAAAGTCCTTAAAAGGAAAAAGTAGTGTATCATTCTAATGTAAGTATGTCAGTTGTATTGTACCATGCTATGAGATGTGTTAATGGCAATAAAGCTGTTATTAGCAACGACTATTTCATTTTCAGTAAAAATATTTGTAAAGGCCATTGATCAAACATGACCATTATCAGAATTTCACATTAAGAGAATGAACATTCATGACATAAAATTTTAAAAAATGCCCCAATATAAAGTAATTCTATCTTACAAACTAATGTAGGAAAATGAGTTTTAAATCACTCCAAACCACTTAAATTACTTTTCAGTGTCCACTTCACGCACTGCATTGTAAGTTCATTATCACTGAAACATATGCTCTGCTGAATGTAATATTAACATCTAGGAAATAGCCCTTCATAATTTATGGTGGAGTCTATTTGATGACTTACTATGAATATTTTACTAATAGATAATGTAAATCCAATGGTTTTAAAGAAGTACAATTTCTAAGTGGTAGTTTAGAAAATACTTAAAGTAGTAAAACTTTAAGAATAAAAAGCTCTTTATAAAAACTTATTTTACACATTTTTCAGATTTCAAAATATTCTATTTTCTCTTCAATTGAGAAAAGTTATTTACATTTTTTAAGAACTGGTCCACACTGTCCCTAAATCAAATAATTAATGTTAAACTCTACAATTTTCAAATATTATATTTTAGTTTTATACAAATATTGTTTATAAGAATAATGTAGCCTTAAATTATGTTGTATGTGAGTCCCTGGAATAATAAGTAAATATTTACACTTTCCAATTTATATCTCTAAGTAGACATGGAAAATGCCATTATCTAATATTTATCATCCAGCATCATAATCAGTATTAAAGAGGTAATTGTTGAGAAATCATCACTAAAACAACAAAGTTTCTTCTCACTATATTTATAGTGTGGGCGTATCTATTAGAAGCAGAATGATCTCACAAACTGTGGCCATCTTAGTGAGATATTAATGGAGATGTTGGAAGATTCTCCAAAAATATCTTGCTGCTTCATTGGAAACAGTATATAAAATTCATTATAAATTGATTTTTGTTTTGCCATTCAAAATAATATTTTAGAAGCATCCAGATTACTGGAAAGCTGGGTACTAATCAGGGGTTTTTAAATATCTTTTAAGAAATCCATTACACTAATATTAAGCATTTTTTTTAGCTGAAGAATGTTGTAGAATATATTGATAAACAATGGAAAGAATGTGAGGAGATATTTTTACTAACTGAAATAAAAAATAAATTAGTTTCTAGAATGTTAAGAAACTATTGAAAACTCACAAATAAAACAGCTGCCCAAAAGAAAAAATAATAAAAGATGCACGCAGGGAATTTTTAACTGTAAAAACTAAAAATACTGTGAGAATATAACAAGATACCCTAAAGTCACTGCTGTAGTGGAATGGCCTTCCAAAGCTATACCTATATCCTAACCACTAGAACCTATTAATGTGACCTTATAAAAATGGGTCTTTGCAGATACAAACAAATTCAGCATCTTGAGATAAGATTATCTTGGATATCTGCCTGATCTCTAAATCCAGTGACAAGCACTTTTATAAAAGAGGAGAAGAACACAGAGGAAAAAGCCTTAGGAGGGAGACAGAGATTAGAGTTAAGTAGACACAAGCCAAGGAATGCTTGAGCCTCCAGAAGCCAGAAGAAACCAGGAAGGTTGCTTTAGTAGTGAGTTCAGAGAAAGTGGGGCCCTACTGGCATCTCAGTTTTGTATTTTTGGGCTAAACAACAATGAAGAAATCAATTTCTATTGTTTTCAGCTACCCAGTTTGTAACTGTTTGTTACAATAGCCCTAGGGAATGAACACGATTGGTAAACAGAGAAAACAAAATTTAAAATAACACATTGTAAATGGAAAAAAATAAAAATTTAGAAATTTCTAAGTTTTAAAGGTAATGTAAGGGCATAGCAATCCTTCTGTATATCTGATGGGACTGAGATTCCAAATGACTATACTAGTTATTTGGAAAGCAACATCCTGTATACAGATGACTCAGATATTCTAGTTCTGGCTGAATGTCCTAGAGAATGTTTACATACTTCCTGAAATGGACATGTGTAACGATGATTGTTACAGCTTTGTTTAGACTGGTACAGAAAGTGGAAAGTTGGAGGGAACATGAATATCCATTGCTGGGACAGTGGAAAGAAACAGTGCAGTGTAATATGGTTGATACCGATAATGAAAACACTACCCATTCTCTCTCCCTCTAATATACGTGCACAGATACATGCATGCATATTGCAATGCATATACACACATATTCATGCACATATGTACATGCATACTATACACATTTACTTAGACTATGCAATGTGTAAGAATATGTTCACATACACAGATATGTATTAAACACATTAGAATGGTTTCCTACATGCTAGATATATGCAGACAGATTGTAGTTATGAAAGAAAATGAATGAATCAGTACGTTTAACTGAAAGAGGCCCCTGAATGCACCAATGAAAATAATACACTATGAACAACTTAAGATTATGATTAACTTAACCCTCTGTACCTGAGGTCTTTCTTCAGATACAGTATAGTCATGTGTTGTTTAATCATGGGGTTATATTCCAAGAAATGTATCATTGGGTGATTCTTTTGTGAACATCACAGAGTGTATAAACTTAGAAAGTAGGGCCTACTAAAGACCTAGGGCATATGGTATAGCATATTGCTCCCAGGCTACAAGCCTGTTTAGTATGTTAGTAGTGAATACTGCAGACAATTATAACACGTCTGTATTTGTATATCTAAACATAGAAAAGAAACAATAAAAATACAGTATTATAATCTTATGGGACTATGGTCTCATATGTGGTCTGTCATTGGCTGAAACATAGTTGTGTGGTGCATGACTGTAATTATATACGTTCAATTCACTGAGTTCTGTACAAAAAGCACTAAGGTATATAATTTATTGATGGCAACAGCAATTAAATATTTTTCTTGGTTTATAATCCAGTGAAAGAGAAACATGTACAGGAGTCTATTAGAGAGTAAATTGTGATAGATGTGCAAGGAACAGACTTACATAAGTAAAGAAATGGAAACATTAATTATAAGATAGTCATTTGGAAGATTTATGGAAGAGTTATAATTCGAGTTGCACCTTCAAGACTAGAATAATCTTGGGAGGTGGGGGAGAAAAGAATGAGAAAAATGCCAGATATAATTTAGTGTATGCTGTGCTGAGAGGTGAAAACGCAGTAGGGGCTACCAGCTTGATTAAAGGAATTAAAGCAGAATTGAACAAGAATAAGCAGGTGAGCAGCAAAAATAAGGCTGGCATCTTGTTTAAGAGGTTGGTGTGTGCTGTCCAAGAACATCACCTGTGGTCATTTTCTACAACTACTAGTCAGAAAGATTTGGCTAGATTGAGAGAGATGTATTCAAGGGGATTTGGGGTCAGAAAAGTGTAGAACAAAGGCAGTAATCTAGTACAAAGAATACAGTTCAAAGTGACAGGCAATGCAACAAGGAAGATTGAAGCAAAAACTCAGGACCAGGTGTGGGATAAGACATGTTTAAACACAGATTTTGTTAAGCATGTGGCAAAATAGGAGAGAGATTTAGAGACTCACACAGTAGATATGTAAATAATATTAGCACATGCCTTAATACCTGAAAGAGACATGCATATTTGAAACTACTGGGTTTAACAATGAAAAAAGAGGCAGAAGTGAAAAATATTACTGTGACAATGAGGGGAAAGGTGGTCACAGAACCATAGGCTGGTGGTCATTAGACCAGATCTACCATTATTTGAATATTATTAATCAACTTAACAGTATAAATTATAGTTTGCCAGTCTTTAGAGATAAACCTGTGGCTTTAAATTCTCCACTGGCAAAAATATCAACTGGAAAAGATTTATAAAATAGATTTTCTATAAATCAACAATTATTAAATATCAGAAAATTATATTGAAAACTCAATGTCTTATACCGCTAATACCAACAAGACTGAAAAATTTAAGCAAGAAAAAAAATATTCATGTTAATGTAATTCAGTGTAGAAAACTAATAAAGTCCCAGATGCTTCAATATGTTGAAATTGCTTTTTATTAATCTTACTGAAGAAAAAAACTTAATTTGAAAAGATTCAATGTATGGGTTAAAATGTGAGTTTCCGTCTGTTTAACAGAAGAGTGAAACCTGTGAAAAGATGTATTTTTGTGTTTCAGTGTCAAAGAGGTTTGATTTGTTGAAAACATCACTTTTCAGAAAAGTTTTAAAACCAAAAATTTTCCAAAGAAAAAGACTTCTTTGCAAAAATAGAATCCACATGTAACAAATTAAGGGAGAGTTAAAATTTTCTATACCTACGTATATACAGTGGTTTTTATTTACAAGTCATCTTTTGCAACAGCATTAGTAAGGTTTATGTGAAGAGTTTCATAAATTATCTGTCTATATATCTACCTCCTTACCTAATAATCATCTGCAAATTTAATAAAAGTGAAAACTCAACAGGAGTTAATTTACTGAGAAATGGTTACTCTGAATTGTATTAAATATACTTTAATAAAATGACTTGTGACATTCTAATTATGTTAATTCCTTTATTTTATCATTTTTATTTTTAAAATTCATTTTAGATGTAATAAATTCTAAATGAATTAAATTTTGGATTTTTATTTCCTTTAAACAGAGTAAGTGTATATTTGCCCAAGGAAAGTAATCTGCCTTTTATGCAATTTATTTAATTTTAATTCAGAAGTATTAAATATACATTATATATAATATTATAAGTTAAATATATATTTAACAGATTATATCTGAATAAATAAACATTTACTAGATTCTATCTTGAATCAATTTAATGCAAAGTATCAATCTGGGTTTTCCAGAACATTTGAGTTGTACACTTATAAATACATATAGGTGGGTAAGTATTTAAATAATGAAAACAGATAAATACATATGAATAAATACTTAACATTATATATGTTTATTATATCTGTTCATATATCTATTTGTATTTATGCATGTATGTATAAATTATGCATATTTATGTATTATATCTTTCACATATCTATTTATATTTATGCACACATGCACATGTATCTATGCTTCTGTAACTAGAATACAAACATATGTATACATTTGTATACAAATATACAAATAATTATGATAGTTATTTAGATATTTCTAAATAATGTATTTGTTGTGAGTAGTGTCTCTGTCTCTAGATAGATTGATATAAATAGATACATGTAAATAAGTATACATCCATTGAGAGACAGCTTATGATTTTCTGAGTAGGTATTTTTCTTTATAATCTTATCTATTATGAGTTATAATCATTTCCAGAGGTATACATTTATTAGATGTTTTGTAATCCTTTTGTGAGAATAAATAATTTAATTGTCATTTGTGATTTAATACTTTTCTCGGGATTGAATACTATATGGCTCTATATTACAAGAAATAGACTTTCACATTTAATAGTAAAATAAATAATATTTTCCTTTTAAATTTGGTACTTGTGTGGCCTATATTACACCGTAGAATAAGCCTTGCAGTACAAACGGAATCTCATGTTTTTCTACATTTTAATTGATATTCTAGATATTTGTGTGTCCTGCGTTAAAAATTTGGTCCTGGAAAAAAAAAAAAAAAAAAAAAAAACATGAAAATCTCGTTTGACAGTCATGCAGTCATCATAGAAAACATTAACCAGAATTTTTAAAATTCTACCCCTATTTGTATTTATATTTGGAAATACTCATATTATTTGAGTTCAGCATTTTGCCCCAGAAATGTGTGTGTTTATTACAGTTTGTGTACAATGTGTCTGTGTGCTGTGCATCAATATTTGCGAGTCTATACTATGTGTCTGTGAGATGCATATATGTGTCTGTGTGCTTGTATTACATATTGATTGGTAACACTGGACTTTCTTATGTAATATATGATTTTAAGATTTAAATATTTTATGCTCCTAGATATTTTAATGTTTTATATTACTATTAAATGTTAATATACTGTAAGCATTTTGTGGAATATTGGATTATAAAAGAAATTATATGTAGATGACTAAAGTGAAACAAGTGGATAATAAAATCTAAGAGTTTGAAAGACACTGAGTCATTCATCCCTTATTTTATTTTATTAACCTCTAAATCCTCCTCTGAATGTTTTTTCAGTCTCTTCTCAAAGACTGTTATTGAGAGAAATCACATCATTTTCCAAGGCAGTTTATTTCTTCATTATTTGTCTGTGTTCCAAATGCTACTTTATTTTAATTGTAAATTTACATCTGAGATTATTTCAAACAATAGTAATGATGTTTGCACAGAGTTGGTCATAGATCCTCAGACCCTTATAATCAATGCCTAAACACCATATCCTGTAAGCAGCAAATATGATTCTATGAAATTTTTCCTCTCTTTTCTTCTGATTATCTCCCTTTTTCTGCAGAATTGCTGATGGATATTGACAAGAAATTAAGAGAAGCTTCAGGAGTAGAAAAGTGATGTCAGCTAGATGGCAGAATAGGAATTCCCCAATCCTAGGTACCTCACAGGAAAAAAAAATTAAAAAGTACTAATTACTCATCAATGAGAATGCTTTTGTGAGAATCCCAGACCTAGAGGAGAGAATTCAGCATTCCAGTGGAGCATATAAAACAAAAGAAACACTTTAGTAAGGATAAGATAAACAGTTTCACTTTGTCATTTTGTCTGCAGTACTCCTCCCAGCACATTGCATCAGAAAAATAACCTTGGCCCACCTCTCTCTCCAGTGGAAAAGAGAGTGAGACAGACATCAGAGACCCACTTCTCTCATGCCTCATATGGAACAGCGGGGTAACTGGCACAAGTACCACCACGTGGGGAAAATGGAATAGAAAAGGGGTAGGGACTCCCAGTGGCTCATGTGTATATCTTGATGATAGCCTGACATTGTGGCCCCACTTTACGAGGGCCTTTGCTAGTGGCCTTGACAGAATGACTCCTAAAACACCCCTGCCCAACTAGAAAGTCCAACTTGTGGCCTTATCTGACCAAGTAACCCAGCCATCAGCTCTATGTGAGCATACAGCCAGAGCAGCAGCCTCTTCCCGTGGCAGCCTTGCCCAGCTCAACTTAGTAGCCCAGCCTGCAGCTCTACAGAACAGTGAGCTCAGTCAGCATCCCTATCACTGGCAGAGCCCAGTTAAGAGTTCTACCCAACTTTGAACCCAAGTCAAGAGCCCTGCCCAAGCCAAAACACAACAAATAAGTTGACTCAACCAGAGCCCAGCCAGAGGTTCTCTCTGATAATGGAGCCCAGCCACCAGCCACATTCTCCCCAACTGTGAAATCTTGCAAGCAGTTCTACCCAATTTCAGAGCCTAGCTAGCAGTCTTCACTGATCATGGACACTAGTCAGTGGCCTTGCCTGACTTTGGAGCTTAACCAGCAATCCTTTGCACACTAGTGCTACCAGATGGCCTACCCAAAACCCTAGCCTGAGGTGACTAGAGGAGATTTTTCTCTGCTAACATCAAACTGTAAAGAAAGACTGGAAAAAAATGACCACTTCCTGAAATAGACAAACATCAATGTCAGAATACAAGGCATGAGGAATCAAAATATGATACCACTGAAGGAAATTAATAAAACACCAGTAAGTGACTCAAAAGAAATAAAGACCTCTGAACTTCTAAAAAAGAATTCAAAATAATTCTTACAGATACTTAGATAAATATAAGAGGATACAGAGGCAACTAAATGAAATCAGGAAAACAATACAAAATCAAAGCTTCCATAAATGAATAGAAACAATTAAAAAAAGAGAAAGAACGTAATTCTAGAGCTGAAAGATACAATGGTTGAGATGAAAATTTGATAGCCTCAATAGCAGACTCAATAAAGCATAATTAGGAAACTCAAACACGAGTAATGTAAAATGATCCAGTCAAATGAGAAAAAAAACGAATGAAGAAAGCCTATTGGACTTAACGGGACCCAACAGGAGAAATAATATACATGTATTTTACATGTATATATGTGTGTGTGTGTGTGTGTGTGTGTGTTTATACACACACACACACAAAATGAAGATGCCACAAGAACAAGAGATTAACAGAAGGTGTAAAGTCTACTCAAAGAAATAATGGCTGAGGCTGGGTGCAGTTGCTCACACCTGTAATCCCAGCACTTTGGGAGACTAAACAGGGCAGAGCATTTAAGATCAGGAGTTTGAGACCAGCCTGGCCGACATGATGGAGCCGTCACCCCACTCGTCTCTACAAAAAATACAAAACTTAGTTTGACTTGGTGGCACACACTTGTAATCCCAGCTAATTGGGAGACTGAGGCAGGAGAATCACTTGAATCCAGGACATGGAAGTTGTAGTGAGCCGAAATTGCACCATTGCCCTCCAGCCTGGGCAACACGGCAAGACTCTATCTCAAAAAAGAAAAAAAAAAAAAAAAGGAATAATGGCTGAAAACTTTCCAAATATGTGTAAGGAAATGAGTATACAAAAACATAAAGCCACAATCATCAAATAGGTTAAATCTAAAGAGACCTACACTGAGATTCATTATAATTAAACAGTCAAACATCAAAGACAGAGAAAGGATTTTGAAAGCAGCCAGAGAAAAGCAACTTACTACATGCTAGGGAATTTTTAAAGAACTATCAGCAGATTTTTCAGCATAAGTCGTGCAGGAAAAGAGGGAGTAGAATTATGTATTAGAAGTACTGGAAGAAGAAAAACTGTCAAATAAAAATACCTGAAAAATTTGTCCTTCATTTTTGGACTGATGAAGACTTTAATAAAGAAACAAAAATGAGAGTTTTCCACTACTAGACCTGCTTTACAAGAAATACTGAGGAATTTGTCAATTTTAAATGAATAAATTTTAAATAGCAACACAATAGCATATGAAAACACAGATATTACTGGTAAAGATAACTATATAAACAGGCATGGAATATTGTAACACTTTAATGGTGGTATGTAAATTAATTTTGACGCTAGTATAAAAATTAAAAGACAAAAGTATTAAAAAAATCATAACCACAAATCTTGTTAATGGATATAAATTTTAAAAAAAGAAATGAACCATGACACCAAGTGTGAGGAGGGATGAAAATCATAGAGCTTTTGTACATTCTCAATGTTGTTTTCAGCTTAAAATAGACTGTTATAATGATAGCAAGTCTGATACAAGCCTCATAGCAATCACACACACACACACACAAAATTCTGTAATAGATGTACAAAAGCTGAAGAGAGAAGAATTGGGCCAGCATGACGGCTCATACCTGTAATCCTAATGCTTTGGGACACTGAAGCAGAAGGATCTTTTGAGGCCAGGAGTTCCAGACCAGCCCAGGCAACTTAACAAACCCCTGTGCCTACAAAATAAAAATAAAGAGAGAGAGAGAAGAATAAAAACACAACAGTGTTAAAAATAATTGACAAAACTAACAAAAACAGGCAATGGGGAAAGGATTCCCTATTCAATAAACGGTGTTTGGAAAATTGGCTAGCCATGTGCAGAAAGCTGAAAATGGACCCCTTCCTTACAACTTACACTAAAATCAACTCCAAGTGGATTAAAGATTTAAACATAAGACCTAACACCATAAAAACTCTAGAAACAAACCTAGGCAATACCATTCAGGACATAGATATAGGCAAGGACTTCATGACTAAAACACCAAAAGCAATGGCAGCAAAATCCAAAATAGACAAATGGGATCTAATTAAACTTAAGGGCTTCTACACAGCAAAAGAAACAATCATTAGAGAGAACCAGCAACCAACAGAATGGGAAAAAGTTTTTGCAATCTACCCATCTAACGAAGGTCTGCTATCCAGAATCCACAAAGAACTAAAGCAGATTTACAAGAAAAAAACACACAACCCCATCAAAAAGTGGGCAAAGGATATGGATAGACACTTTTCAAAAGAAGACATTCATGCAGCCAACAAAAATATGAAAAAATGCTCATCATCACTGGTATTAGAGAAATGCAAATCAAAACCACATTGAGATACCATCTCATGCCAATTAGAATGGTGTTCATCAAAAATCTGGAGACAACAGATGCTGGAGAGGATGTGGAGAAAAAGGAACACTTTGACACTGCTGGTGGGAGTGTAAATTAGTTCAACCATTGTGGAAGACAGTGTAGTGAAAACTCAAGGATGTAGAAATAGAAATTCCATTTGACCCAGCAATCCCATTACTGGGTATATATCTAAAGGATTATAAATCATTCTACTATAAAGACACCTGCACATGTATGTTCATTGCAGCACTGTATACAATAGCAAAAACCTGGAATCAACCCAAATACCCATCAATTATAGACTGGACAAAGAAAATGTGGTACCTATACACCATGGAATACTATGCAGCCATAAAAAATGATGAGTTTGTGTCCTTTATAGGGACATGGATGAATCTGGAAACCATCATTTTCAGCAAATGAACACAAGAGCAGAAAACCAAACACTGCACATTCTCACTCATAGGTGGATGTTGAACAATGAGAACATGTGAGCATAGGGAGGGGAGCATCACACACTGGGGTGAGTTGGGGGCTGTGGGGCTAGGGGAGGGATAGTGGGGAGCAGGGAGGCTGGGAGTGGAAAACAGTGGGAGAAGTGCCTGTTGTAGGCAACGGGGTGACAGAGACTGTAAACAACCATGGCATGTGTATACCTATGCAACAACCCTGTGGGATGTGCACATGTACCCCAGAGATTAAAGTACAATAAAAGACAAAATAATAATTAGTCAAAAATAAAGGCAGCAAGAGAAGAGAGAACAGGAAACTTATAAATCAGACAGAAACCAATAACTAATAGTGATAGTAAGTTCTTTCCTATACATAATTATTTTAAATGTAAATGAATTAATCTCAGTAGTCAAAAGATATACACTGCTTGTACTTAAACAAATTTTTACAAAAGACCCAACAATATGCTGCATAGAAGAGAGTAATCTTATATTTAAGAATTAAAGATAGGTTAAAAGTGAAGAGATTCAAATATATATTTCACAGAAATAGTAATCAAAAAGGAACATAATTGATACCTAATAAAATACATTTATATCAGGCAAAATAGATTATAACTTAAAGATTGTCATGATACAAAGATGGTTAGTGAAACATGATAAAGTGTCAATTCAGCAGGAGGATGTAAGAATTATAAATATAAATGCACCAAAACTCAAAGCACTTCAGTATGTTAAGCAAAGATTGACATCTGAGGGATGAAATAGACAGCAATGCAATAATGGTAGGAAGCTGAAATACTCTTGTCTGAATAATGTATACATCATTTGCAGATAAAAAATTATTGTAAGTCTGCTCAGCCTATGCTTTATAAATGAAAAAACAAAGCCTGGATGACAGCATATCTGTTTGCAGCATGTTTTAATGTACTAGGGAAGGTAGGAGTGATATATACATTGTAGTATTAGAATAATTTCCATTTGAACTTCATATGAAAGACATTTTCAGATGCTCTCAGTCACATTTGTAAAATATTAATCTTTACAAATTATATACCACATTACAGATTGTATAATATTACTTTTGATTTTAAGTGAATTTTCAAACTTTATATCAAACAAGCACATCTTAGTACCAAGTTGTTAGATGTACTCAGTATTTTAACAAATACTTTTCAAGTGACTTCACTAGAAGGAACAATATCGAATTTTCTTTCTTAGGGATAAGAGTTACATTCTGCCTGTATGTACAATTATTTTAAAATTAAATTTTAAATAGCAATTGTTGTTGTAAAATTTTATTAATATTTCTGTTTTACATTATAAGACTTATGAATTTTGAATAATTCCATTAGACTTAAAGCATGATTTTTTTCCCCTAACAAATACTGAAAACCTAGTTACTATTGCAACTAAAACTATTTTTGTGTTACATGAGATTGATTTGCAAATTAACTCATTTGCAACAGTGAAGAAAATGATTAAAATAAGAACGGGATAAAAGTGAGAGCTACCTACATACCAACATATGATCTTATGATACTGCTTTCTTGAAAAGTGTAGTCTTCGAATATACAGAATGATTCCATAAGCGTGAAGAAAATAATTTGTGTGTTAGTATACGTTCACATTAAATTCCTAAATAGCTTTCATCAGCATAAGATTTTGGCCTTTCATCTTAATCGCAACCTATTGCTAAAAATTCAAGTAACACTCAGCGTTCTATAAAAATATTAGTTGCCTTCCTAACAATCTTTAATTTTATAAAAATCTGCTACATAGGCCAGGCACTATGGCTCACGGCTATTATTTCAGCACTTTCGGAGGCTGCGGCAGGTGGATCACCTGAGGTCAGGAGTTCGAGTCCAGCCTGACCAATATGGTGAAATCCCATCTCTACTAAAAACAAGGAAATTAGCTGGGCATGGTGGTGTGTGCCTGTAGTCCCAGATACTTGGGAGCCTGAGACAAAAGAATTGTTTTAACCTGAAAGGCAGAAGTTGCAGTGATCCAAGATCACACCACTGCACTCCAGCCTGGGTGTCACATCATGACTCCGTTTCAAAACAACAACAACAACAAACGGTTGCATAGCTTTTTAAGAATCTTCATAAAAGAATCTCAGAGTTGTTTTCTTATCTTCATGATTTTATAAATCATGGTGACCAGAACACTGAACTTAAGTATACTAGTTTAACAAGCCACAATTATAAATGACTGAAAGAAAACACAATTTGCTGATGCTATAGAGCTGAAAAGAACTTCTAAAATGCAGTAGTTTATTTTCTACATTCACTTTTTCTTTAGAGAGACTGTGGAATCTAGTTCTTTTTAAAAATTGTTATATTTTAGAATTCATTCTGAGGACAGCTTAATAACTACATTTAATGACTAAATAACAAACCATTTTGTCATTATCATTTCAATTAAAAAGTTAATGTTCCTCCATTGATCCAAATAACAAGCCCAATATTAAGACAAATTCTGCCGCAGTTAAATGTATGATGGCATCAGCTAAAGTACTTTTAGTGATTCGT
The DNA here is from genome assembly GCF_030222135.1 of Aotus nancymaae. NCBI lineage: Eukaryota > Metazoa > Chordata > Mammalia > Primates > Aotidae > Aotus > Aotus nancymaae. The sequence goes on from NW_026988435.1 coordinate 4,183,692, forward strand.
GTGTAGTAACTCTCTCTAGTGAATGTCAACTCTGTTTGTAAAAAAGTTTTTGTATTTTTTTGATGTGCTCACTTTGCTTGGGCAGATACAATGCAGCATGGTGGATAAGAGTGAGATATGTATTCAGACTGCTCATGTCCTGTTTGTGCCATTTACTCAGGTTGAGACCCTGGGTATGTGTCTCAGTCTTTACTATATTTAATGTAAGAGACGATAGGAAGATTTATGCCTTAATGTAGTTCTGAAGAAGGAAATTATTGCATGTATGGGAGACCTTAAGTGCTCTATAAATGTTACCATTGTTATCTAATACCTTGAAGATTTGCTGGAGTTATCCATAAAAATAACCCACTGAATTCTGCTGTCAGTATTTCTGCATTTCAATTATGGATAGTGTCATCCTCTGAATAAATTTTTTTTAAAAATTATATTTAGTTTTCTTACATGAAACATTTCACATTCAATTTTATTATTTGAAGTGTAATATTGAAGTATTTTGTTAGTGGCCTTTCAAAGAAGTTGAGAATATCAGTTCATGGAGAATGAATCATCCAAATGATTTGTGGCAAATTAATATATTGTGATCTCAACACTTTGCCTTTTTTCATTGTATTTAGATAATTAACGAGACAGAACGGAGTGTGAATTACGTGGCATTTATTTACACATGGTAAGTTATTACAATCAGAAGGCGAAAAGCCAAATGCTATTAAACCAGTGAAGTGTGATTTAGGAAAAGCATGCCTGAGCTGGCATGGCTAAATGCGTTATGAACTGTGACTCATAAAATCAAATTAACTTATGTAGAAATGCTTTAAAATGATAAGTTGAATTAATGACAGCAAAACCCATAGCTAAAGATTTTGTGATTTGAATAGTGTTCATCAAAATAAAAGTTCTGAATTCCTGTTGAAAGTATAATTATTTGAGATTTTTATTCATTTGTCTTTGTTGGAATTTATAACTCATTTGGCTCTTATGTGTGATTTGTTAACATGGATAGTAACACAATGTGTCAATTAGTCAAATCTAACAGACAGTTCAGAGCACAGCTATGTTTACGGCTTCAGGTTGCATGACTGGTTTAATTTTTCTATAAGCCTCTTTAAAAATTCTCATACCAATATCCACCCAGAATTAATGTTATTCCATCGTATACTAATGATTATCAGGAATTTACTTATTAATAGCTCTCTATGTCCTACTGTACATTACTATTTGTACACATACTATTTGTACATATGTACTAATACTATATATAGTATTATATATAGTATTATAATATATACATATGTATATATTTATATTATATATACTATAATACTATATATTATGTATAGTATTATATATATAATTATATATAGTATATAAATATTATATAAATATATAATATAAATTATATATAATTATATATATTATAATACTATATATCTTATATAGTATTATAATATATATACATATGTACTAATACTATATATAGTATTATAATATTATATATAGTATTATATATAATCCTAGAAGAGTTATTATTATATATAATCCTAGAAAATATATATAGTATTATATATAAATCCTAGAAAAGACTGAATAAAAAGAAATTTTTATAAATTATACATATAGCATTACTACATATGTACAAATAGTATGTGTACTACATACTATTATAATACTTTTTTTAAAAAAATTATATTTAGTCTTCTTACATGAAACATTTCACATACAACTTATAATACTATAGTATTATAATAGTATATAGTACACATACTATTTGTACATATGTAGTAATGCTATATGTATAATTTATAAAAATTTAGAATTGTTTTCATCAACTCTATCTTCATTTAGTTAGAATCTCATAAATATCATTAAAAATTCATAAAAACAAATTTAGACAATATTTTCTGTTATTCTTTTTGCTTTCGGAACTCTGTTAAAAATATAAATTATATTTCTCAAGTAAATTAACTGTATCTTCATGACTTCAAAAGACATACAAATATACACACAAATCTTATTCATTGACCTTCATCGTATATAAGAATCAGACCACGACCCAACACCTTTGATTACAGATTACCAAATACCCTTTACTCAGCTTCCCCTTATATTAACAGACAGACAATTTGCCTTCCTTATAATCCCTGTTTCTGCTTGATGTTTTTTAAGAAAATTACATACAGCAAATTTCACTTTTTGCTTTGTACAGTTCCATAGCTTTTGACAAATTCATAGTCATGTGTCCAGCACCACAGTTCCACATAGAACAAAAAAAGAAGAAATTCTTCTTACCCCATGCGACATTTTAATAGCTAAACCCATTCTCCAACCCAAAGAGGTGAATGATTTCTTTTCCTGCCCACAATTTGTGTTTCCTAAAGGGTCATGCAAGTAGAATCGTGTAATAGGTAGCCCTTGGATTTGACTTCTTTCATTTAGCAAAACATTTATAATTTTTCTTTTTTTTTTTTTTTTTTTGCATCAACAGTTTATTCATTTATTGGAGGATATAGGTGGGATGCTCCCAATTTGGGTGAATACAGATTAACTGCTAAAAGCATTCACATTAAGTTTTTGTGTGAATATATGTGTTCTTTTCTCTACTGAGGATATCTGTAAGCAGAATCCTGAGTCACAAGTAAGTACTCCTGTATATTTAACTTTATAAGAAGCTGCCAAAATGTTTTTCAAAGTGTCTGTAGCATCTTCCATTGATAGCAGCAACATATGAGAGTTCCATTTGCTTTGCATTCTCCCCAGTATTTGGTATTGTCAATTTTCTTTAATTATAGACATTATAACAGGTGTATAGTAGTATCTCATCGAAATTTAAAATTGTAATTTTGTAATAGTTATGTTAATATACTTTCGTATGCTTATCTGCAATCTGTTTATATATTTTTAATGATGTGTCTGTCCAAATCTGGTGGCTAGGTTTTACGTTTTGTATGTATCTTATTGAGCTTGAGAATTATTTATATTTCTACAGTGCAAGTTCTTTGTCACAAATGGATTGGACAAATATTTTATCTTTCACTTGCCTTTTTATTCTCCCAATAATGTCTTCCACCCAAATTATTATTTTTTAATTTAAATAAATTTAACATATAGTTTTTTTTATAAATTAGACTTTTGGTGTTGCATCTCAATGTTTTTGTTAGAATATTTAAGTTTGTTAGCTTGGTATGGGAACAGTGGTGGTGGTGGGTGCACAGCATCAGTTGCTTTAATTCAACCTTAGCCTTAGGGAGGTAACCAGTCCTGTTTCTCAAGAGATAGAGCCTTCTCTATTCACCCCCACTGGTTGTGGGGCTCGGGACTGAACCCTGCCCCTGCCCTAAGAGTAAACTTTTATTGTCCTTATGATGTTCTTGTCTCCTCAGCTGTAATGAGTTCCCATCAATATCCTAAAAACAGGAATGCTTACTGCCTCCCTTCTTTTGCAAGTCTTTTGTTACACAATAGAGACAAAGGAAATAGATTCAACTGAAACATTTTGTTTCTACCATACTCACAGCTGTTAGAGACTGCATGTCAACATCGAGGACACTTCTTAGGGCTTTTCCTATTATTTTCTTTGGTCCTCCAGTGGCGTTCCTAGACAAAGTGCCCTGTCTGTAACACACTCTCATTTCACCAAATGTCAGCACTTCTAGCTACTTCAGTTAGGTTGTACACCCCCAAGTGAGTGCTAGTTCCTATTCCCTTTCTTCCTGCAGATCCAGTTTCTCTTCAGATTTTGCACCATTTTGCCACTTGGGGGTTCTACAATCCTAGGTCTTCAATAGGTTTGAAAACTATGATGAATTTAAAGTTGGTCCACATCTGTTGATAAAGGCAGATATGCACAGTCTGTCAACTCCTCTCCCACTTATGAGGATGAGTCTCCAGTCTGGAACATTTCCCAACTGGAAGATTCAGGGCTTTTTGCATTGTATGGGAATATCTTTCCCTGTTTCAAGCTCAGTGTAGTGTAATTTGTTCTGCTTAGGCATGAGCTCTGTAGCCCTCAGGCTCATACCCAGCTTTCTATATTTCAGGCCTTACCATGGAGGAGTTGAGGTCCTTCCACTGCTGCAAAAAGTGAGCCGATGCAGTCATGCAACTTTTGGCTGCTGGGGAAGAATCCCACTGCATGGCTGTGGGGGTCCAACCTAATGCAAGAGGCTGAATTTCATGCAAACTCTCTCTCCCTTCTTGCTGTAAGTAGACAGTGTAACTCTTGGGTGTTCTGTTTGTTCTCTAATTGTGCATTGGTATCTTCCCTGGGTGGTGCTTATCTGCCTTTGCACCCTGCTTGCGGTCATGGAATATTCTATGCAGAAGCACAACATGACTACCTAGTGAATAGTGGAACATTTGTTATTGTAAGCTGGGAGCAACACTTTCCAGCTTTTTATACCCTGGGGGCACAATCCTGAACTTCAGTCATGACATTAAGGGTGGATTTGTTTTTTTTCTAAGATACAGCACCTTGAAGTTTTCTTTATTATAAAATTATAATAATTCTTTAAAGTTTTTTTACATAGTGTCAATTAATGTGGAATTCAGCTTAAGTTCTGAAGAGACATTGAATGGAACCCAGGTTTTTACTTTCTATAATAGCAAAATTGTCATTCTTGATGGTTTTTCAAAACTAAAAGTTGAAGTGTAATATTATGGAAGCCAGCCATATTGTCTTAATTATATAAATGTGTTATATTGTAAGGAAGTATCTCACTAACACAATAATGACCACACATTTTTCAACTCCACTAAATACAACAGAAAAAAATTTTTTATTGCATTTTAGGTTTTGGGGTACATGTGAAGAACATGCAAGATTGTTGCATAGATACACACATGGCAGTGAGATTTGCTGCCTTCCTCCCCTTAACCTATATGTGGCATTTCTCCCCATGTTATCCCTCCCCAACTTCCCACCCCTCTCTGTCCCTCCCCTATTTCCCCCCAACAGACCCCAGTGTGTAGTGCTCCCCTCCCTGTGTCCATGTGTTCCCATTGTTCAACACCCGCCTATGAGTGAGAACATGGAGTGTTTGATTTTCTGTTCTTGTGTCAGTTTGCTGAGAATGGTGGCTTCCAGGTTCATCCATGTCCCTACAAAAGATCCGAACTCATCGTTCTCGATGGCTGCATAATATTCCATGGTGTATATGTGCCACATTTTCCCTGTCCAGTCTATCATTGATGGGCAAAAAAATTTTTAATCTGCCATCAATCTTTGATTCTTTACTTCATGCTGTTCCCTGGATACAGCAAAGATTAAGGAAAAACTATCTTCATCCTTGCCTTTGAAGCTGTGTTCTACAACTAAAATTTCTTCATCAATGTACAGAACATTTCCTAGCACGTGGTTGGCTTCCTCAGTGGTTAAATTAACGGTACCTTACCCACAGGCACATTTACCCAAATATGAAAGTATAAGTCTACATAATGCTAGTGGGGTTGGCTGGAGCTAGGGAGAGATTTACATTGAACAAGGAGCTCCTGAGACTGCTACAGGAAGAACATTCACCTCATCTTAATACAATTGCATAGTGGAAAAAAGTAGACCATAATCAATCAGGAAGCTGAAGAGTGAAGGGAGAAAATTTGTGTTTTAAGTTGGATTGGTGGTATAAAATCAAGTTGTAAAGAGAAAAATGAATAATAAATGTATAATCCAGGAGAAATAACACTGAAGATAATTGGCAGTGTAAGAGAGGATAGGTAGTGGTTCCATGCCAGAGCTGTTTATTTTTCAAGTCTCCTTTGCTCCTTGTCTCATTTGATGTCAGTTACATGTGACAAATTCAAGACTAATAGTTATTAATGAAAAGTGCCAAACTAGGCATGAAATCTCTGAAGATGGCCAATCTCTCTCTACATCATTTAACTTCAAGACATAAGATCAGATGAATGAAGATTGATCTCAACATATTATTTTAATTATTAACTTTGTGAAGTATTTTTTTCTGAATTCTGATTATAATTAGGCTGTCATATACTCACATATTTTTCTAATATTTCTTATTGATTAAAAATATCTTTGGGATTTTGGAAACATTATTTGAAAATACTAAATAATAATTCATCTTGATAATACATTAGTTTTATTCTAAATTTAAATAATTTATACTTCTGATATTGACCCAAAAGTTAGATGCAAATGATACCTTTAATTTATCTTGAGAGCATTAAAAGCAGTGACATAAAAAATATTCAAATCTTGACCCATACCTTTGATAACAATACAATAAATTAAGTAACCATTAAATACTCAATAATGATTCAAAATTTAATCAAGTATAGAGTTTTCATGTTCATTGTTGTATGTTCCTAAAATTTCTTTAAAAATGTAGTACAAAAATACCGTAAAGACTTGTCTACATGTTTCAGTATTAAATTAGGTAAACAAGTGTGATCAATGGCCAGTGATAAGGGAGGGAAATTTGTATTAAAACAGAAATGAATGAAGTATGTCATTAAACTACTATATAATGAATTGGATTTAATAACATTTAGAAAGCTATGTACACCAGTCTTGGAATAATTCATATTTTAATGTTGACGGCAAACATTTTTGCAGTAAAATATGTATGAAAAAAGGAAAGAGCCCATTAAAGATGTATGTAAAAGGAAAAAGTTGATGACATTTTGAAAATGGCATGTCAACTACGATTTTCTTAGAAATCTCTTCCTTTTAAACTTGAAAATTAGAATGAGAAAATCAGATTACAAGAAAAACTATTACTTTCTGACATGTTGTTTTAAACTGTTCTGATGGCTTTAAAAAGGGAAAACTATGTTGGATATATATAGCAGTTTAAATAATAAATGAAAGAAACAAAAGAACATGTACAATAAAGGACTGGAAAACCAACATAAATTATAAATTATTTCTCTGGACATTATTGAAAAAATATTCCTTCAAGGTTAATGTCTATACTAGTTCTAATAATACACAAAGAACAATTACAATATGCCTTATTTTCCTTAGTGAGGTAAGTTCTTATGAGCATTAAAACATATATTCATTAAAAGGATAGGATTCTGAGGACATAGTGAAAATGTCTCCATGGTAAAAACAAGGAGTCTTAGAATTTTGTGTGTGTTCTCCCTAAATCGTGTACAACTCCTTATTTTCCTGAAACAACATTCTAAGGATTGAAAAATTACATTATACATTTTCTTCATTGTTGAGTTAATTTTGGAATTATTTTGCACACAATTTATCAAAATAACCTAAATATATTATACATGTTGATGAATAATTATGAAGTACAAAAAGTAAGTACTAAGTGGAGAGATACTTCTTAATGACGTAGATGGGCTTTAAATTTCATATAAAAATACATTTAAATAAAATGATGGTTGTTAAAGGAAGTTTCTGTATTTTTATTTTTTAACAATAATGTCATTTGATACTCTGCATTTCTTCTGAGTAATATGCTAAGAAATACACAGTGATCTATCATTAAAATTATTTATAACAACGTCACCTAGCAATTCAATGACTTCCAATAATAATAAAAATAAAATTACCTGACCCACTAATGTGGTTTTCACCTAACCCTTGGGGCATTTGTTTTTTCAGAACTTCTCTATTTTCACTCTGTTAGGTATCCTGGGCTTTTTGTTTGTTCATTTGTTTGTATTTGTTAATGCTATTGTTTCTGCATTTTGTTAACAGTTTTATTGAGATATATATCACAAAGTTCATCCATTTAAATTGTAAAATTCAATGGTTGTTAGTATATTTACAGAGTTGAGCAACTATCACCATACATAATTTTAGAACATTTTCTTCATCTAAAGTGATAAAGAATAAAATCATGTGCTCCTTAGCAGGCCTTTCTAGCACAAAGTAACAGTAAAATTTGGTTTGGGTGAAAAGTAATGTGTGATTAGGTTGTGATGTTTATATGCAGCGGGGAGAAACTTCTTTTCATCCAAGTCTTTCCCAGGCAGATATTGTTAAGGAGAAAGCACACATGAAAGATCTGGAAAAGAATTCCTTTTAAATTCTTCATGCTTTGGTACTTTTGAGAAAGTCTTTGTATACACCTAGGAATACGTTTGCACAGAAAAATTCTATAATGTACAGGCATTATTTAACTTTCAAAACCTACTTATCTACTGAGGAATAGATAACAAAATCAGTATGTAAAATTTAAATAGGAAAATGTGTAGTTAGAAACCCATGAATTATAATAAACATAGTTTTGTTGTGGACATATAAACCAGTACTTTGAATATTTTGTTGAAATTATTTAGAAATACCTTGAACCAAATTGTGGCTCTCTTTCTCTGAATGATTTGACAGCTTAAGGGTAATGAAAACATTTTTCTGAAATATCTTTCCAGCAACAGGTAAATATTTCACGTTCATGAGTTTCAGTCATTTCTTTAAGGTATTTCAGCCCTCTGTAAAGTTTTACCATACTTGAGCTTGGCACCTTAGCAGTTACAAAAGCACTTAATGCTGTCTACGGCTTGACATCCGTATTTATGCTACATGCTGAAGGCAACTTACTGATTATAAATGAATTTATCTGGGCCATTGTGAGCTCCAGACTTGTAGCTAATTATTTTGATGCTTTAGATAAAATAGTCCTAGCTTGTGTTTAGTTTTAATATTTTCCCAAAGTGTATGATTTGTTAGGACTAAGTTTATTATAGTTACGTGACTTTTGTACAGTGATGGTGGGATGAATCAATGAGCCGGAAGTAAATCCGTGAATCAGCCGGAACTGGTGTGTCATTCTAAGGATTGATAACAGTGTTGGTTTTAGAGTTTCAAAAACAAGAACATGTGGTTATCTTTAGCCTATTATTTATGAGCAGCTGGTGGAATATGGGCCTTACAAGGAGCCTACAAGTCTGGCTACATCATAGAGCTACGAAGGGGTTTTACATCCTTGAGCACAATGTTTATGGTAACAGAGTCTAGGTCACTGCATGGGAACATGAGGTATGGAGAGGCCTTCGCCCCAGAGGTCTCCTGTGGTCTTATGCAGTTTGCTGTTCCTTGTTTATGTGTTACTCATAACCAATTTATGTAGAAACTCTTTAAGTCCTTTCTCCTTTGCTGTTTTTCCCAACAATCTACATTAGGAATTTCTCATAATGCTATCCCTCCTTTAAACTTCCACCCCCTGACCTGACCCAGTGTGTGATATTCCCCTCCCTGTGTCCACGTGTTCTTATTGTTCAACTCCCACAAGTGAGAACATGTGGTGTTTGGTTTTCTGTTCCTGTGTCAGTTTGCTGAGGATGATGGTTTCCAGCTTCATCCATGTCCCTGTCAAGGACATGAACTCATTCCTTTTTAATGGATGCATAGTATTCCATGGTAAATATGTGTCACATTTTCTTTATCCAATCTATTATTAATGGGCATTTGGGTTGGTTCGAAGTCTTTGCTATTGTGAGTAGTGCTGCAATAAACATACATGTGGACGTGTCTTTATAGTAGAATGATTTATAATCCTTAGGGCATATACCCAGTAATGGAATTGCTGGATCAAATGGTATTTCTGGTTCTAGATCCTTAAGGAATTGCCACACTGTCTTCCACAATAGTCCAACTAATTTACACTCCCACAAACAGTGTAAAAATATTCCTATTTATCCACATCCTCTCAAGGAGGATCTGTTGTTTCTTGAATTTTTAATGATCACCATTCTAACTGGCATGAGATGATAACTCAGTGTGGTTTCGATTTGCATTTTTCTAATGACCAGTGATGATGAGCATTTTTTTATATGTTTGTTTGACCACATAAATGTCTTCTTTTGAGAAGTTTCTGTTCATGTCATTTGACCACTTTCTGATGAGGTTGATTTTTTCTTGTAAATTTAGGTTTCTTGCAGATTCTGGATATTAGCCCTTTGTCAGATGGATAGATTACAAAAATTTCCTCCAATTCTGTAAGTTGCTTGTTCACTTGATGATAGTTTTTTGTTGTTGTTGTTGTTGTTTTGCCATGCAGAAGCTCTTAGGTTTAATTAGATCCCACTTGTCTATTTTGGCTTTTGTTGCCATTGCTTTTGGTGTTTTAGTCATGAAGCCTTTGCCCATGCCTATGTCCTGAATGGTATTTGCCAAGGTTTTCTTCTAGGTTTTTTATGGTGTTAGGTCTTCTGTTTAAGTCTTTAATCCATCTTGAGTTAATGTTTGTACAAGGTATAAGGAAGGGGTGTGGTTTCAGTTTCCTGCATATGGCTAGCCAGTTTTCTCAACATCAGTTATTAAATAGGGAATCATTTCCCTATTGCTTGTTTTTGTCAGGTGTGTCAAAGATCAGATGGTCATAGATGTGCGGTGTTACTTCAGAGGCCTCTGTTATGTTTCATTGGTCTACATATCTGTTTGGGTACCAGTACCATGCTGTTTTGATTACTGTGGCCTTGTAGTATAGTTTGAAGTCAGGTAGCATGATGACTCCAGCTTTGTCCTTTTGCTTAGGATTTTCTTGGCTATATGGGCTCTTCTTTGGTTCCATATGAAATTTAAAGTAGTTTTTCTTTTCTTAATTCTGTGAAGCATGTCAACGGTAGCTAGATGGGGATAGCATTGAATCTATAAATTACTTTGGGCAGTATGGATATTTTCACGATATTGATTCTTCCTCTCCATGAGCAAAGAATGTTTTTCCTTTTGCTTGTGTCCTCTTTTATTTCCTTGAACAGTGGTTTGTAGTTCTCCTTCAAGAGTTCCTTCACATCCCTTGTAAATTTTATTCCTAGGTATTTTATTGTCTTTGTGGCGATTGTAAATGGGAGTTCACTCATGATTTGGTTCTCTGTCCATGAATGATATATAGAAATACTTGTGATTTTTGCACATTGATTTTGTATTCTGAGACTTTGCTGAAGTTGCTTACCAGCTTAAGGAGTTTTGGGGCTGCCACAATGGGGTTTTGTAAATACACAATCATGTCATCTGCAAACAGAGACAATTTGACTTCCTCTCTTCATATTTAAATACCCTTTATTTCTTTCTCTTGCCTGATTGCCCTGGCTAGAACTTCCAATACTACTTTGAATAGGAGTGGTGCAAGAGGGCATCCTTGTCATGTGCCAGTTTTCAAAGGGAGTGGTTACAGCTTTTGACCATTCAGTTTGATATTGGCTCTAGGTTTGTCATAAATAGCTCTCATTATTTTGAGAGACATTCCATGAATACCTAGTTTATAGGTCTTCATGAGAGAGTTTTTAGCATGAATGAGATGTTGAATTTTATCAAATGCCTTTTCTGCATCTATTGAGATAATTATGTGGTTTTTGTCATTGGTTCTGTTGATGTGATAGATTAAGTTTATTGATATGCATATGTTGAAACAGCCTTGCATCCCAGGGATGAAATCAACTTGATTGTGGTGGATAAGCTTTTTGATGTGCTGCTGATTCAGTTTGCCAGTATTTTAGTGAGGATTTTCTCATCAATGTTCATTAGGGATACTGACCTGAATTTTTTGCTGTTGGTGTTTTGTCTCTGCCAGGTTTTGGTAGCAGGATGATGCTGGCCTCATAAACTGAGTTAGGGAGGAGTCCCTCTTTTTCCATTGTTTGCAATAGTTTCAGAAGGAATGATACCAGCTGCTCTTTGTACCTCTGGTAGAATTCCGCTGTGAATCCGTCTGGTCCTGGGCTTTTTTTAGTTGGTAGTCTGTTAATTACTGCCTCAATTTCAGAACTTCTTATTGGTCTACTCAGGGATTTGACTTCTTCCTGGTTTAGTCTTGGGAGGGTGTATGTGTTCAGGAATTTACCCATTTCTTCTAATTCTCTAATTTAGTAGAGGTGTTTATAGTAATCTCTGATGGTAGTTTGTATTTCTATGGGATCAATGGTGATATTCCCTTTATCATTTTTGTTGTGTCTATTTGATTTTTCTCTCTTCTTCTTCTTTATTAGTCTGGCTAGTGGTCTATCTATTTTGTTAGTCTTTCCAAAAAATCAGTTTCTGGATCCATTGATTTTTTTGAAGGGTTTTTCGTGTCTCTATCTCCTTCAGGTCTGCTCTGATCTTATTTATTTCTTGTCTTCTGCTAGCTTTTGAATTTGTTTGCTCTTACTTCTCTAGTTCTTTTAATTGTGATGTTAGGAGGTTGATTTTAGATCTTTCATACTTTCTCCTGTGGGCATTTAGTACTATCCATTTCCATCTAAACACTGCTTTAGCCGTTTCCCACAGATTCTAGTATGTTGTATCTTTGTTCTTGTTGGTTTCACAAAAGTTATTAATTTCTGCCTTGATTTCATTGTTTACCCAGCAGTCATTTAGGAACAGGTTGTTCAGTTTTCATATAGTTTTGCAGTTTTGAGTGAGTTTCTTAGTCCTGAGTTCTAATTTTATAGCACTGTGGTCTGAGAGACTGTTTGTTATGATTTCCATTCTTTTGCATTTGGTGAGGAGTGTTTTGCTTCCAACTATGTGACAGAGGATCTCTCTGCAGAAATCCTACAAAACAGAAGAGTGTAGGGACAATGCTCAACATCTTAAAGAAAAGAATTTGCATCCCAGATTTCATATCCGGCCAAACTAAGTTTCATAATCAAAGGAGAAATAAAATCCTTTACAGACAATCAAATGCTGAGAGATTTTGTCACCACCAGTCCTGCCTTACAAGAGGTCCTGAAGGAAGCACTAAAAATGGAAAGGCAAAACCAGTACCAGCCACTGTAAAAACCGGCCAAATTATAAAGCCCATCAACACTACAAAGAAGTGCATTAACTAATGAGCAAAATAACCAGCTAGCATAATGTTGACAGCATCAAATTCACATATAACAATATTAACCTTAAATGTAAGGTTGGATAGAGTCAAGACCCGTTCATGTGATGTGTTCAGGAGACCCATCACATGCAAAGATACACATAGGCTCAAAATAAAGTGATGGAGGAATATTTACTAAGCAAATGGAAAGCAAATAATAATAATAATAAATCAGGGGTTGTAATCCCAGTCTTTGATAAAACAGACTTTAAACCAACAAAGATCGAAAAAGACAAAGAAGGGCATTATATAATGTTAAAGAGATCAATACAATAAGAAGAGCTAACTATCCTAAATATATATGCACCCAATACAGGAGCACCTAGATTTATAAAGCAAGTTCTTAGAGACCTAAAAAGAGACTTAGACTCCTACACAAGAATATGAAAGACTTTAATACCCCACTATCAATATTACACAGATCAGTGAGACAGAATATTAACAAGGATATTCAGGACTTGAACTCAGCTCTGGACCAAGTGGACTGAATAGACATCTACAGAACTCTCCTCCCCAAATCAACAAAATATACATTCTTCTCAGCACTGCATCATACTTATTCTAGAATTCATGATTTTGACACTCTTAAAAATGCTAAAGAGATATACATTGGTTATTATAAAAGTTATGGCAGAAAGAAATCGGTAAATCATTAATAATAAAATGGGAAATTAGGCACACAAGGAAGTTATTTTCCATGATTAAAAAAGACAAGACTATAATGAATTGCCAACTGTCCTAAATAAACAAAAGTGAAAGTTAAGGCAATAATATAAATTTTGTTTCCTGGAGGTGAGAGGGTGCTCATATAACACAGATATTATTGAGTGCTACTGGTAGTTTCAGCACTTCAGCAGTCATCCAGCATTTTGCAGTACTGTAGTAAACCATCTCAGGATCAGAAAAGTCATCTATTCAAAAATGATTATACTTTTTACTTTAGAAACAGATTCATTTTAATTTCATGAGATGTTTTTCTAAATCAGATTGCAAATATAGCATAATTCAAGTACAGAGAATGATTATGTTAGTAATTGAATGTATACTCATTCATCAGAAATCAGGTAATGTTATGCCTTAACTATTTGATGTCCATTTGGTTCCAAAGATTGTGGGATATAAAATATAAAATAGAATTCAATAGAAAGGCTCATTGTAATCAGAATTGTAGCAAAAGAAGAAACTGTAGAAGAAACAAATACTAATTTTACAAACATTTCAAATCAGATGTTAAGTTTACAAAAAGCTGAAAATGAAAATAGATTGGCAAAAATATGTTATTATTTAAAACCATTAATAAATTATGTAAGCATATGAATACCTAAAGTGCCAAACAGATAGATAGTGTATTTTACAGCATGAATTGTATAAGAACAAAGACATCATTTTTTTCATTGCTGTATGTTCACGTGCTAAGAGAAAACATGACAGTAGAAAACGCACTCATCATACAATTGCTGAATAGGTGACTGAATGGATCACTGAATAGAGACTGAGATTACTTCCCACCTGATCTCTCTCTGATAAGATTGCAGGAAAGTTTCTGAGATATTCTATTAAAGGAACTCTTTTTATTGTTTGACACATTATTTGTGCACTTTTTTTCAAATCTGACAATAAACCTCTCTTAGAAAATGTGTACATGAAAAAAATAAAAATAAAAATAAGTTATATGAACAAAATAGAGTTTCCATATAGGTACACCCTGATATTTTGTGTTCTAATTTATTTTATTAAAACATATTTGATTAAGTGTTACCAAATGTATCCCATGACCTGGTAATGAGAAACAACTTAAATTTAGAGCAATCTCCGGATTTTATAGTTGAGATCAGAAACACGTAACTTGCCATAGCTTTCTTATCTCTGTAAATAACAAAGCCAAGTCAGTAAGCTGAGTTTCCTGATACCTAGCAAAGAACTTTCCATCACTGTATCCAAAATGTCAGTATTTATAGCCAGGCTCCAATTAAGCAAATAAAGCTAGAACTAAAAAATGTAAATTACACCTGTTGTGGGTTCTTATACTTAAATACTTCATAAGTAATCCTGAATTTGATTGACATATTTATTAAACTATAGCATGTGACTATGAATAAAGGAAACAGTTTGTTAGTTCCCTATTTGTTCACATATTGAACAGGGCTGAATAGTCATACGTGGCAATGGAACTGAATTATAAACAGATTTTGGGGGAATTTACTTAACATCTTTCTTTTCTCTCCTCTATCTTCTTTTTCCCTTTCTGTCAGCCAAAACATTTTACTTATCTTTCCTTTATGCAGTTATCAGTACAACCTCACAAGCTTACATAAAAAATGCCAAACAATTATTTAAACTTATCAGTCCAAACTTCCTATTGGAAATATCTGATTAATTTAAATATACCTATATTGTCTTATAATATTTATACTGATTTATGTGTAGTTCTTCAATGTGAGAAACAGAATTTCAGATAAAGCATTTAGATTAACAACATATTTATTAAACACATTTTCAGAAAAGGTTACCTATTTAATTCATGTATTTATTTATACCCATATTTAAAAAAATAAGTTAAGCATGTAAGTTTATTAATATTTAATGTTATAATTTTCTTCAAGGGTTTTTATTATAAAATTCAATAAAGAAAAATTTATATAATATATGTACTATAATAAATTATATTAATATACCCAAATAAGTAATGTATTATAATAGCATTAAGAATAAAGTTTATTAAATTTATTTGCTTAAAATTAAAAATATGAGAGATTCAAACTTTCAGTTTTATTATTAAAGATCTATAACATTATAACCAGACTATCAATTTATTCCATTTTACTGTTTAGAGGATTCATTTACTATCAACATGCATTAAGTTAGATTTAAAATTCTAGACCAATCTAAAACTCAGCTGCAGCTCTCTTAAAAATATTAAAGTAGTAAATGAGGCATTTTTATTACATACATTAATAAAATTAAAAAAATCTAATTAAAAGAAAAAGAGAAATGACAATTACACTATTAGGTAGCATCCCTTATTATAAAACTATATAAAGTAATTTTATCCATTATTTTACTATTTTCTAAGCAACATAAGTGTACAATATCTGTAAGTTAGATATCTTAAAATATTATAAAATATTTAAACAGAAATTTACAGCATGTAATAAGCCTATTTATCAGTGCATAATAAAATATTGTTGTTTCTGTATATTAATTTTCAGAAAAAAGAAAACCATTACTCAAGTTTCAAATAATTAGTTGATATTACTATGAGTATCCTTTCAGTACGCACTCCACTATTTCTTCAATCATTAACAATAACGTCTAGAAGGTTCAAAATTAATACAGCTGCTGACTAGACATGCATCTCAAAATGTTTTGCAATTGAGATTTGCCATAGCTTTCATAAAAGTTATTTAAAATAATTTTGAATTTTATACTTTGAAAATTAATATGTCATAATAATATTTTACCTTTTCAAAAGGAAATGTATTCATTCTCTCTTTTTCGAACATGGGTAATTTTAAGTTAAGACCCTTGCTGTGGAAACACTTGTTTATTTATGAAATAAGGACAGGATTCATGTGTATGTACCCAGTTATATCTTTTATCACTACCTAAAAATAGAAAGCATAAATTTTGCTCATAACATATATACACACTGAAACTATTTTTGGCAAGGATGTGATTTAAAATTTATTTTTTCTTTACTATTGTACAAAAGCATTCAAATATTGGCAGGTTTATGTATATCACAAAGAAGACAAGAACCAGAGATTGACAAAGGTAAATTCTTATTTGATGGTATATTCTATGTTCAGGAACTAGGGTTCTTTCTGCATTTTGCTGACGGGAAATTTCCTGAGATTACATACTTACAATCTAGTGTGTGACTGTGACACATTCTGCTCTACAAGATCATCTGTCTAATAAGATAGCAAACTGCAAAGAATTGAGAAATTGATTTTTCCAAGTTTAAACTTAATGAAAAACAACCTGGTTTCAATCACACTGGAAGGTGAGATACAGAGTTGCTTATTAAAACCTAGATACTTGGAAGTGAAGCCCCTTTCTGTCTTTAGAGATAAGATGTAACCAAAGAGACTGTTCTCTAACAGAAAGAAAAACAAAACAAAACATATCAACAAGAAAGGTATTATTACAACAAATGTGTGTTTTGAAATTTGCCAATATGTCAACAAAAGGAAGTCACATCAGAAGCCACATACTATGTTTACTTTCTAGTTCAGCTAAACAAAAGACAACAGGTTTACTGCATCCTTCTTTGATAAGTAAGGAGAGATGTTTGGATGTCCAAAACTTTCTCCTTTTTAAATATCCTCTCTCTCTTTTTAGTGAAACATACAGAAACCTCAACATATCAAAACCTGATTAATGAAAATGTCTTAATAAAAAACACACTAGATTTTTATCTCTCCTGGGTGAAAGAAAGGTAGCCGCTTCCTCACCAAAGAGTTTGTCTGTTTCTCTTGAGGAAAATGCTTTTCTTTTCCTTTTATGATTCAGCCTAAGAAATTTTAAATTTCTTTACTTACTCCACCTATTTTATATAGCTTTAAAAAATGCTTCTTAGAGGTCACTAACTACAAAGTTTGAGATAAATTCTTCATTATTTGTTGAAAACTCACTGCGTGTAGATTTCTGCAGACCCTACATGATAGACTATTGGCCTAATCAGCAAAGAATTCTGCTTGCTAAATTTTCTTAACCTGAGAATATATTGCTTTTATAACAGAGGAAGAATTTATCCTCCTTTCAGATCTTTTCTGCCTAAAACAATTGCATTATTTTTCCCTAGTTTATGTTAGTTAAATTTTTTAAAGGCCTATGTCATTATGTCAAAAGAGATTGGAAGGTAATTTTTGGTGTCTCTTTCAATAGTGTATTTGAGACCAGGGATACTTTGATATTTATACATATGGATATGTCACTTTAAAATATGAGAGAATATAAGTGCTTTAGTGATATACATAATGAAATTTTTCATGTTTGTTTTTAAAACCTTAAGGTTCAATGAAATGTACAAAAAGTAGTTCCTGTTTGGTAGGGATTGCGTTTAATTTTCATAGTCATTAAATCAGAGCTAGAAGTTGCAATAGTTTTCACTGCTAAAACAGTGATTTACTAATCTTGCCTAAGAAACATCTGGAGCATAATATGAACCATAATATAGACAATAGATTTGCTTCCCAAAAGAAGTTCAATACCTCATTTATTTATTTTCATTGAGTACCCTTCCCAGAATTACAAAGTTGAAGGGGAGCTGACAAATTGAAAACAAAATTAAGAAAAGAATACTATTGTAAATTATATCCAAGCCTTTCCAAGGAACTGTGTCCATAAGTCATTAAACTTCTCATTTATTCTAATGAATCTGTTACTGTTGTTTAAAGGACTGAAATACAGGCTACATTTAGTTTGATATGTTCTTCAATATATTCCTTAAGAAAAGGAAGTTTTGTTGATGTCTTTGAAGTGCAGAATCAAATGTAATCAAGCAATTATTTTAGAGTTAATTGCTCCCTTTTTCTTATTAAAGTTACAAAGAAATGGAAACATTAACATCAGAATTGCACTGATAGTGTTATTCAAATTGAAGCAATATTCCAAGGATTTCTGAAATCATTAATCAGAATTTTAGCTTATAGTCTGGACGCGGTGGCTCACACTTATAATCCCAGTATTTTGGGAAGCTGAGGTGAACAGATTACCTGAGGACAGGAGTTGGAGACCAGCTTGGCTAACATAGTGAAACACCACCTCTGCCAAAATTACAAAAATTAGCCTGGTGTGGTAGCACATGCCTATAATCCCAGCTACTCAGGAGGCAAGGCAGAAGAATACCTTGAACCCAAGGGGCAGAGGTTGCAGTGAGGCGAGATTGCACCACTCCATTCCAGCCTTGAGGACAGAGCTAAACTCTGTTTCAAAAGAGAAAAAAAACAAAATATTTTAGTTTATGAATTATATTTTACTTTTTGTTAAAGCTGTAACTAAAAAAGAAATAAATAGCTATTCAGACATACATATACCATGAAAAGAAGGTTAACACTTTGGTAAATGTTGTAACACACTCATTTGTGTACAGAATCAAAGATATTGTTCTACACTGGAATATATTTGCCTGTTTTAATTTAGACTTAGATAATGGCACTAAGTCATGCAAATGACTAACTTCTATACATGTGACACACTGAATTACATACCATCTAAATGTGTATGCTCTCCAAAAGTAAACCTTAGAAAATAGCAACTCAACTTCAGACACTTTAGACAGCTTGAGGGTTGATTTTAAGAGAGGACTTCTTATAAAATGGTCAATAATAATAAAACTGAGAGCAGTGATTAACTCTGTGATTAAATTCTAGGAAAATCACATTCTTCACTATAATCTCAGGTAGTGCTTGCATTGTTACTGTAAAAGAAAATTGTATGATTTCCTGGTGAATTTTTAAAAATTACTATTTGAAATGTTTGTCTGTACTATTAAAAATATTTTACACTAGTATGTCATCCATATAAAATACAGAAATGAATTGGTTGCTGATATGTCAACATTTATTCCTGTGAATGTAAATATCTATATTCAACCTAATTGCCTTATTTTTGTTGCTGACTTGCTTTAAAAATAAGAATTTAAGTTTATATTTATAAATTGAAATCATAGCAGTTATAAATATTAATCAAATAAGCCAAAATGCACATCTTCATTTGGGTTATTAATATTAACAGAAGAAAATACAGCATTGAGACTTTAAATTTACTTTGAAAACATCATTCTGCTATGTAGAAATTTTGCAAATCACTTCTTTAATTAAAATATTTAAGCTTTTTTTGTAAACTCTTTGTACTTGACTGTGTGTAGGATACAGTTACAATTTATCAATTTATACGTAATTTACCAATTTATATGTAATTTGCTCAAAGTAGAATCAAGGAAAAATGCAATGATGGCCAGTGTTTCTGAATAAATAAATCCAAATACATATTTTATACATTATATTGACTAATCTAATGTATAGTAGTATTATTACAAATATTTTAGAATTACTCAAAATAGAAAGAAATTTTGTTTTTCTGTGTATAGCTTGTATACTTTAAAAAATGATACCATGAATCAATCAGAATTCAGCAGGTTTAAACATACTTTTAGATGCACATGCAATTCTGGGAAAGAGTAAATTCTCTTTTTAAAAATGCTAGCATATCAATATTAGAAACTAAATATTTTTACATTTTATTTTAGTGCCTACTATTAACACTTTAAAAAAATACTAGTCTAACTACATTCAAAAAGAGGGGGATTATGTTACTTTTCAATCAGTTTTCAGAATATATACAATTTAGAGTAGAATCTAGATCATTAAAGTGAACACAGAATGATCTAATCTTTTCACATGATAACCACAGGCATATTATACATTATAATTCAGCTTTCACTAGTAACTTTTCTAAGACAATTAATTTTGTATCTTTTTTTAATAAGAATAACCAACTCAGTGTATGTAGAGCAAAATATTTTAGCATTTTTCTTGTTACAAAACTATCATTAAGGAAATTGTAAAACTTTTTGAGAATATACCTGTTTTTCTGTCACTCATCCTTTTTCTTTGTATGCATATGTGTGAATATAAGAAATTTTAGTCTTAACTGTTGTGATTTTATTTGATTAATAAGTATATTTTTATGTTGAAAATGCTTCCAAAATATTTGGTTGACTGAATTGTATTTTATTACATATTATAATATTATATTATAATATACTATATATTATAGTATATTATAGTATTCATGAGTATACTCTCATATATATACTCTCATATATAGTGTATTATAGTATATTATAGTATTCATGAGTATACTCTCATGAAAAATGAGAATCTAAATGTCCAAAAGAAGGTATTTTTAAATAAAGTATATTATAATATATTATAATATATTTCTCATGATTGCTTAAAACAATGTGATGAACACAGGGAAATGTTTGAATGCAGGCAGGATTATTTCTTAAGAATAGAATTTTAGAAGCAGAGTGGTGAATGGAAGAATATGGAGTGTTTAAACATTACAAATCCGTATATCTATTCATATTATGTCATTAAATGCTTTTATTTTTCTTGTAGACTTATGTATTTCTTTAAAAATAAAAGCTGTTAATTTACATTTTTATTTTTCTAACTGCGCTCTTATCTGCTTTTATTTGGATAATTTTTAAAGTACGATTATTGAAAAAATAAATTTTGTATAAGAAAGTTAAGATGATTCTTAGAACTGACTTCCACACTAGAAAAATGTTAATGTTTATTAGACTTTCTTCAACGAAATGTTGGGTTTAATTTTTTTAATATTTAGAATATCAATTTCCATGGAATTTATTTTGGTGTGTAAGGTAAGCATCAGCTATATGTCTCCCAAATGTTTAGCCTTTTTTTTAAATCAGTTCACTGAATTATGACTGTCAATTTGTTTATCCTGTTGTCAATTATTATGTTCTTAGAAATGTCTCTGAGCTTAGCCATTATTGTTTATTGTCCTAAAATGCAGAATCACTCTGTTAATCAGAGTCTGATTTAAAATGACTAAAATTCACATGATAGTCTGGACACATAGAGTACCACCCAAGGATATTGAGCACTCTCGTCCACATATTATTCTCAGTCTTTCTTTCCAATATTTATGGAGTGTTTGCATACTTTGAATATTATTTCTGTCGCTCTGGAAGTTACCATGTAGGAAATAGTAAAAAACATATATAAGAAATTATGAATGAAGATACTACCTATGAAGGTAAAAGTGAAGTGGCTGGGATCCTAAAATGTGTGTGTGAGGGTAGGGTACATTGTAGTATACTGGGAAAGACTTCCTAAGGATGTAAGATTTAAGAATAAATTTGCACCAAAGCTTGCAAAAGAATGAAACAGCTTATGTTACAACGAGAACAGAATATGAAAACGCCATGATTTTGAGAAAGAGCTTGTTGAAGGAATAGAAAGACAGCCAGAGAAACTGAAAGTTCAGTGGGGAAAGACAGGGAGGCTTAAGTTGATGTCAGAGACTTATAAAGATAATTAGGTAATGAAGTATCTATGGTAAAGTCTTTGTATTTTGTTTTTCATACTATTCAGTCAAGATTTGTAGCTGAATTTCTTTTATTTTTTACATGCCCTTTGGAAAAGGAACATTTTCCAATTAAATATATTACCACTAGTATACAGAAACCTTACTAATTTTGTGATTTAATTGTATAAGAGACCACCTAATTGAATTTATTACATTATCAATAGCTTCCAAATGATAATATGCTGCCAATGGGCATCTTTGTTTTGTTCTTCACTTTAATGGAAATAAATGCCTTTGCCATTTACTTATTACGTATTGATGTTGAGTGTTAGCTTAAGACATTTAATCATTACCGTGTTAAGAATATAAAAACCTTTCTTTGTTTTCTAATTAGGGTGAAGTGATGAATTTTTCTAGAGTTTTAAATTTAGTTCCCCAATTGATGACTTTTACAAAATACATTTCTAGCATTTTGTAAAGAATTTTCTTCCCTCTACATTGTTTTATTGATATTCTGAGTACATTTCAAGTAATGAATCATTATTTTCCTGAAATAAGAAGTACTTAGTAATGTTTTATTATTTTAATATCTTTATGAATCTTTTTTTATTTTATTAAGTTTTTTTAAAAAACACATATATAGTTATTTCATCTGTGGTGATCCCTCAATCTGGAATACTTTTCATGTATCTTTTACCTCCTCACTCTATTCTTATCTTCTTTTCTCATAGTTTAACTTCTTGCCCATTTTTTTTACATATTGGGAGCATTTTTCCATTGCCTTTCTCCTCACTGATAGTAGTTTTAGAGAAGCATCCATATCTTCAGCATCTCAATATGGCTTTCAGGTCTGTGTGAGTTCTAGCTCCACCCCTTGTCTGCTGTTATTTTTCTTTCATAGTATATTATGGTCCCAGCTGCCCTACTCTTATTAAGTTTTACTCTGTTTCACAAAAGCATTTCTACTTGACATATAAATCAAGTATCTGACTTTGGTCTAGTAAGCAATCAGAATTTTTTAACACATAAATTTAATAATACATCAGTGAATAACATTTAAAAACATGCTTTTCAATGGCCGGGCATGGTGGCTCCCGCTTGTAATCCAAGCACTTTGGAGACCAAGGTGGGTGAATCACCTGAGGTCGGGAGTTCAAGACCAGCCTGACTAACATGGTGAAACCCTCGTCTTAAAAAATAAAAAAAAATAAAAAAAAAAGAACAAACAAACAAACAAACATGCTTTTCTGATCATTCAGATGCTGTTCCTATTCTTCAATTTCTCAAGATTTTTCTGACCTTCACTTTGTTTTGTTTTCTCCTAACTTACCTTTGACCAAAATAAGATACAGCTAGTCTATCAAGTGATGAGAGCCTTGCTCAGTGTAATCCCCTTAACCACAAACTTTCCATAAAGTGATGTTTCCTTCTCAAAGCTACTGCTAGATCTCATGATCTTCTGAAAAGCTCTCCAAACATTCAAAATCTTACCATTCTAGACTCCTGCAATTTTATCAGACATCTCTTCATCCTTCTCAGTTTTTGTTTCGCCTTCTTTTCTATAGATTGTATTGTTTTCCTTGGGATTATTAAATAAGAGTAGGAAGGTGGGACAATCCAATAATATTTTCACAAAGTATTTTGTAAGTTGTTGTACGGAACTAGAGTAGCCCAGTTTTCTTCATCATATAGTTCACATGACTTTACATTAAGTATATCATTTCTTCTTCTACTAAATAAAGTGAGGTTTTCCTTATATGCATGAGGATTACCAATAAATATAACACTAGGGAGATTTTTCTTCAAGCTAGCTCTACCTGAGAGTAATGTGTTTTCACCTAGATACTAATATGGTTTTCTTCACCAATCTTCACTATGAATATAAGTGTTCTTTTTAAAAAAATCTGTACAAGATAGAGATGTGAAAAAAGTTGGCAACAATAGTATTAGTCATTAAGTTAAAATTTGGAATTATTTTTTTGTTTCAAATTATTTTCTTTATTTTTCATTATTATTATTATTTTTAATTATACTTTAAGTTCTGGGATATGTGTGCAGAACATGCAGTTTTTTTTACATAGGTATACACACGCCATGGTGGTTTGCTGCACCATCAACCCATCATCTACATTAGATATTTCTCCTAATGCTATCTATCTCTCCCCTAATCCCCCGTCTGCTGACTGGTTCATGTGTGATGTCCCCCTCCCTGGGTCCATGTGTTCTCATTGTTCAACTACCACTTAATAGCGAGAACATGTGGTGTTTGGTTTTCTGTTCCTGTGTTAATTTGCTGAGAATGATGGTTTCCATCTTCCTTCCTGTCCCTGCAAAGGACATGAGCTCATTCTTTTTGCACAGTTGCATAGTATTCCGTGGTGCATATGTGCCCCTTTTCTTTATCCAGTCTCTCATTGATGGGCATTTGGGTTGGTTCCAAGTCATTGCTATTGTGAATAGTGCTGCAAAAAACATATGTGTGCCTGTGTCTTTATAGTAGAATGATTTATAACCCTTTGGGTACATACCCAGTAATGGCATTGCTGGGTCAAATGGTATTTCTATTTCTAGATCCTTAAGGAATCACCACACGGTCTTCCACAATGGTTGAACTAATTTACACTCCCACCAACGGTGTAAAAGTGTTCCTGTTTCTCCACATCCTATCAATCTGACAAAAGGCTGATATCCAGAATCTACAAGAAACTAAACAAATTTACAAGAAAAAAACAAGCAATCCCACCAAATAGTGGATGAAGGATATGACCAGACACTTCTCAAAAGAAGAAATGTATGCAGCCAACAAACATATTTTAAAAAGCTTATCATCACTGGACATTAGAGAAATGCAAATCAAAACACAATGAGAATCAAAACACAATGAGATACCATCTCACGCCAGTTAGAATGGCGATCATTAAAAAGTCATGAAACAACAGATACTGGAGAGGATGCAGGAACTGTTTTTTCAGTAACTAAACTCCCTAACATAATTGCCAGTACATTTTGTTGTAGGATAATGATTACAATTTGTATTAACTAACATATTTAAAATTCTCCTTGAGTCTTAATGGCTACATGATATTATCTGAAAAAAATCAACTCTAAATGTTTCGTTAACAGGGAAATTTAAGATATTACAGATATCAGAGACCTCAAGTTCTGGAAGGAGATTAGGTTGCTGTAAATGAGGGTAAAATTTAGGGGAAATTAGGTTAGTGAGGATAAATATCACAGCATTGGAAGACAGTAGTGAATTCTCGTTATTGTCCTTCGAAGTATGTTAAACGTTGTGAGATTTCTAACATGTAAAGGAGTACAAGTGTTTAAATTAATTATGATGGAATAAAATAGGCAAATAGCTATTTAACTATGAAATCAAATTATCCTCTGCAGCTTGTTTAAGGTAGCCCCTCATTCAATAATGCAAAGGAGATGTCACTTTCAAAATATTTCTTCAAATTGAGATGTGTTGAACAGCATTATTAATATCAAACTGACCAATACCTGCCAGAGTGAGACTGTTTTTTACTTTGTTGTTATTGGGCTTGGCTTTCTTTTTCTATGTTCATTAGCTATTTTTACACTCTTTTAAAAAAATGAACTGTTTGTTTTTATCACTTGGTCATTTTTCTATTATTTTGATTCATAAGAACGATTTCTATGGTGAAAACAATAAACAAAATATTCTAGTTATCCTCTATTAAATGTTACTTTTTTTTTTTTTGAGATGGAGTTTTGCTCTTGTTACCCAGGCTGGAGTGCAATGGCGCGATCTCGGCTCACCGCAACCTCTGCCTCCTGGGTTCAGGCAATTCTCCTGCCTCAGCCTCCTGAGTAGCTGGGATTACAGGCATGCACCACCATGCCCAGCTAATTTTTTGTATTTTTAGTAGACATGGGGTTTCACCATGTTGACCAGGATGGTCTCGATCTCTTGACCTCGTGATCCATCCGCCTCAGCCTCCCAAAGTGCTGGGATTACAGGTGTGAGCCACCGTTCCCGGCCAGCTTTATTTTTTGAGTACCACATCCCAGAGAAATTGACCTTACCTTGCTATTTCTGGTAACACAAGTCACTTGCTTCAAATTCAAGACAGTATCAGCCACCCATATTTGCAGTATTGTTTGTTTGCCTCTCCTCATCAAGGACTTGGTTCTATATCTGGTTCTTGGCATTCATTACTGTAAGTAGTTAAATTCACTTTTACTCATATCTCTTTTGCATGCTGAACTTGCCCAGAATTCTGAACATTCCGAAGCAACTGAAAGATATCTGGGGTTCTCATGTGTTAACATTTGCCTTGACCATAAATGACTCCTTTCTACTTCTTTTAGCTGACCAAGTAACCTTCGTTTTAGAAAACTGACTTTATGCCTCTCAGCTATCCGAACTCTTCTTGGATGTATTTGTTTATTCACATATAAAGGTGGAGGTTAAATTAAATGATTTTCTGGCTTCCTTTTGCTCTGACATTGTATGATTTTGTAAATCTATATTTGAATCAGTGTGTCTAGGCTCTTTTCACCTAAGGCAATTATGGTTTTATTTTTCTCTTTAGGGAACATAGCTCATCCTGGGTATTTCTCTTATACAGTTAAGAGGGTGGTCTTAAATCACAAAGTTTTCATTCTTCTGCGTTTCATTATCTATACTGGTAATTTTACCCACTGTGTGTTAACTAAATGAAATCTATCATTCATTGAGTGGACAGTGCTCATGGCTAGCATTCTTTGATGTAAGACATAATTTAATAACACTATTTAAGGAGGTTTTAATATATTTAACAATCCAAAATTAAATTATTCCTTTTCATTCATTTTATACGTTTCTCCCAATTTATTTTTGTTTGTATTTTAAAATATTCCACATATTAATTCATTATATCATTTCCTTTATCATTTTGCTCGAGATCTGCCATACACTATATATCTGTTTATGTCATCCTAGTTAAATGTAACATTTTTACAGTTCGAAAAGAAGAAAAGGTATTCATTTAGAATTCATCTAAATCTTCCAGGTATAAAGGTTTCTTTACTTCATATTCTTCTGAGAGTGCTAATATTTGTCTGTGATTCATTAGAGGGAACATAGCATTAGTTCATGTCAGGGTAGAAGGACCCTACTAAACAAAAAGCTGAAGGGAAAGAATAACAAAGAGAGAGAGAAAGGAAAAAGAAAACGTTGGGGGATATTGACAAATTCTTGACTAGGAGAGACAAAATGTAATTTTACCTTCTTAAAATTTTTGTTTTGAATGCAATTATTCTTAAAGTCATCATAGTGCACTATATAAAGATATTCACAGATATATAAATATATATATATATAATAACCTTGACTACATATCCGTTATCTTCCTCTCTGTAAGAGCAACAAAACTTCTAAGCTCCTTAAACTTGATAAAAATTTAATTATGTTTTGTCATCGATAATTTATGGTTCCAAATTATGCTAAATTGGCAGCTGGTGATGTGAAGTGCAAATGAAATCAGGCCAATTCTAACCAAATCAGGCATAAAATTATATTTTAATAAACTTTGATTCTACTTCCCATTACCCTTTTCTCTTCATCATGCATGCCTGAGTTCCATGTGTGATTTGTGCACACAGATGTTGAGTTTTGCTGCTTTGGTAATTTAGAAATCTGAATGTTGAAAAGAAGATTTTAGTATCCATAGGCAAAAACTAATGAGAGCTTTTTGTTGTTTGCTCTGTGTGTGTGTGTGTGTGTGTGTGTGTGTGTGTGTGTGTGTGTTGTTCTTTTTTAATGGTGATGGATATCTACTGCTTAAGACACAGCTAAAGAGCCATGGTAAAAAGACAACATACGCTTTCCCAAGTCCCCTGTTAATTTTTTTAGGAGTAAAAATGTGGCTAGCCTAGTGGCTTTTACATTAATTATTTATATAACAGGAGGAATTCAAAAAGCCGCAATGGAGAACATAGCCTTTAGGCCAAAGAAACATAGTTAAATAAATTCAACATATCTATTTTATAGAAAATGAGATTCTGGAACTGAATATCAAAGAACTGCAGTATCACCTTTTAAAATATTCATACTGGCTTAGAAATTGTGGGTAGCTAAGTTAATGCTGAGTGAATAAATCTAAATCTCTTATGGTATTCTAAAAAACATAGCAACAAAAATAACATATAAAACTAAATAAAATTCATGCTTTGGCATAACTGAAGGAAAGAGGATGGCTAACTTTGAATCACCCATACATGGAATAATAAACACCCACTCAAGTTATTGCTCAAATTCTCTGTGCAAACCTTTGAATCTCAAAGAGCAAGAGGAGTCAAAGAAAACCTACATACAGGGGATAATAGGAGAGAAGGCTGCAGTATTAAGATTGACCTATGGTCACTAACAGAAAGAGAAAGTCTCATCTACATAGAAAAATGGTATAAAAGATTCTTTTAGATCAGAAGAGCCAACAGGGAAAAAATTTTACAATGTGTGTGAAATTTGAAAAAGCAGTTTTTTAAAAGCAAGTTTCAGGGAGAATAGGAGAAAAAGGAATGGAGATGATTTATTTGAGTGAATAAAAGAAAATTTAGTAAAATGAAAAACATAAAAGGCATAGAACCACACCCCACTTCTCTTGCCTCAAAAAGTCACTTAAGGAAAAATCATGTTTTGTTATACCGGAGTGTACTCGTGGAAATGCTGCCTTGTAAACTACCCCAGACTATAAACCATTGACACAGAAATTCAAAAGAACAAATAATTTTCTTCTGTATAAAACTGCAATAAGAATTAAGCAGAAAATAAGACAAGAAACAATTCTGTTTATAGATTAAAACTGCATCGTGATTTGTATTTATTTACTCCATAGAGCTTTTTGGGATTACTTAAAAATGAATTTGAATAATCAGAAAAATGTTAAGAATATAAATAGTGGAAAAACAAGAAAAAATAGATCTGGCTGAACTCCAAAAAGAAATAGACTGAAAAAAACAAAATAATATCAAAGTAATAAATGAACTGTACATTTTTAAAGTATAAATAGGTCTGAATTTAAACATAATAAGAGAAATTAAAGGAAAGCTCTTTCTCAACCAAGAGAATGATGTAAGCAATAAAATAAAAAATCGTCAGAGATCTTACTTGAAAAGAAACACAGATGAAAAAGATCTATGACATGAGACCAGATTCTCTGAAGCAGTGCACCAAAACAATGGGATAGAACTATTATTGAAAACTCATTGGAGATAACAAGCTTAAAGTGACCCATTTCTATAGGAAACAGTAACAGTAAAAGGAAAAAAGAGACTAAAGGAACTGCTTCTTTCAAAAACCAACTACAAAACAAATACATATCAAGTTAGTTTCAAAGGAAAAAAAATCTATAAAGCTTTTAAAGATTAAATATTCTCAATGTTTCACAGTATTAAAAATAAAGAAAACTTCTTATAATTTTTATAAAGTATAACTTTGCTACATAAATCTATTAAAGACAGTAGCAAAGAAAGAAAAGAATGTCATTTAAAATACCAATGCACTTATGAAATTAAATGCAAATGTATATATTTAATAGCATATTATAAAAATGACATTATAGGGAGGGACAGGGGTTAGGGAGTTGTGGAGGGATGAGATGGGGAGAAATGCTGGATAGAGGTGATGGGGATGGAGGCAGCAAACCACATTGCCATGTATGTACGTATGCAACAATCTTGCATATTAAGATATTGCTAATATTATTTACTGGACTCGTAGATATAAATACATTTGAAATAATTTAAACTCTATTTTTTGGGGAAATACTTCAAGAAAATAAGTGGGAGAGAAAGAGGGAGAGAGACTGTGTGTGTATACTAATAAAAGATATACATTCTAAATTTAAAACCATCATCTTATTTAGCACCAAATACTAAATACATTTTCACTGTTTATGAACAATGCAAACATGTCCACTATTGCTTAAAATAATCAATACTTTCATAAACAGGGCTGCAATGAACATACCTGTGCATGTGCCTTTTTAATAGAGAGATTTATAATATACCCAGTAATGGGATTGCTGGGTCAAATGGAATTTCTATTTCTAGATCCTTGAGGAATCGCCACACAGTCTTCCACAATGGTTGAAGTAATTTACTCTCCCACCAACAGTGTAAAAGTGTTCCTGTTTCTCCACATCCTCTCCAGCATCTGTTGTCTCCAGGTTTTTTTAATGATCGCCATTCTAACTGGCGTGAGATGGTATCTCAATGTGGTTTTGATTTGCATTTCTCTAATAATCAAAGATGATGAGCATTTTTTTATATATTTGTTGGCCACATATATGTCTTCCTTTGAAAAGTGTTTGTCCATATCCTTTGCCCACTTTTGAATGGGTTTGTTTGTTTTTTTCTTGTAAATCTGCTTTAGTTCTTTGTAGATTCTGGATATCATCCCTTTGTCAGATGGGTAGATTGCAAAAATTTTTTCCCATTCTGTTGGTTGCCAGTTCACTCTAATGATAGTTTCTTTTGCTGTGCAGAAGCTCTGGACCCAGCAATCCCATTACTGGATATATACCCAAAGGATTATAAATTGTTCTATTTTAAAGACAGATGCACACGTATGTTCATTGTGGCACTGTTTACAATAGCAAAGACCTGGAACCAACTCAAATGCCCATCAATGATAGACTGGACAATGAAATAAGTCACATATACACCATGGAATACTATGTAGCCATGAAAAAAATGGTAAGTTTGTGTCCGTTGCAGGGACATGGATGAATCATTCTCAGCAAACTGACACAATAACAGAAAATCAAACACCGAATGTTCTCACTCATAGGTGGGTGTTGAACAATGAGAACACATGGACACATGGAGGGGAGCATCACACACCAGGGTCTGTTGTGGGGGAGTAGGGGAGGGACAGAGGGGCTAGGGAGTTGTGGAGGAATGACATGGAGAGAAATGCCTGATATAGGTGATGGGAATGGAGGCAGCAAACCACATTGCCATGTATGTACCTATGCAACAATCCTGCATCTTCTGCACATGTACCCCAGAACCTAAAGTACAATTAAAAAAAAAATATATATATATATATATATATACACACACACACACATATATATAATGGAGAGATCTAGAAAGAGCCAATATAATTATTTGTGTTTGTAAATATAAAAATTTACAATGTAATGAAGGGGGTCTTCTCAAATCATGTGACACACTGGTTAGCCATCTGGAAAATAGAAAATATATCTATACCTCATATTATGCACAATAATAAACTCCAAATGCCCAAGAATATTAAAAACAATCAGTGATATTAAATAAGTGAATAAGCCATACAATTTCTTTAAAAAAATGGCTGGAATGAATTCATTTATAACCTGAATATAAAATATGTACTTAAAAATTAGTCAGGCGAGGTGACTCATGCATTTAATCCCAGCACTTTGGGAGGCTGAGGCAGGCAGATCACAATTGAGGAGATTGAGACCATCCTGGCCAACAAGGTGAAATCCATCTCTACTAAAAATACAAAAAAATTAGCTGGGTGTGGTGATGCCCAAATGTAGTTCCAGCTACTCGGGAGGCTAAGGCAGGAGAATTGCTTGAACCTGGGAGGCTGAAGTTGCAGTGAGTCGAGATCACACCACTGAACTCTAGCTTGGCAACAGAGCAAGATTCTGTATCAAAAAAAGAAAATAAAGATAAAAAAACTTAAACATGTAGAGGTAATTAAAGAAAAGACTCATAAATATGATTACATAAACATAATTATAAAAGCTATTGCATGGCAAAACAACTAAATAAAAAAGATAATCAAAATATTTGCAATCACAAATGAAGGACAAATAACTGTTATATATAAATAACTCTAAAAATTTTCCAAAAAAAAGATTAACTACCTCATTGACAGAATGCAGAAGAGGCAAGATCAGACAATAGAAATAAAGATGTAAAAATGGCTCTAACATGTGACAAGCTGCACAAATTACTTCACAATTAGAGAAATAAAAATAAGCACTAAATCAAAATTACATTTCTTAACTATTAGCTTGGCTAAAATTTAGATTTACAACATATTCTCTTGGCAAGGCCTGAGGAAACAGATATTCTCATATATTATTGGTAGAGATGCAAATTTGCACAACAATCTTGGAAAGAAATTTGTGACTCTATAACAAAACTATAGATATAGTTACACTTTGACTAGCATTCCCTTTAAAAAATGTACCTTGAATTTACCTTACCTCCAGCAACATGAAAACAGATATTTCTAAGATCATTCATCCCAGTGTTATTTGTAATCACAAAATACGGTATTGCAAATAAACTAAGCAGCCATACATAGGACAGTGGTTTGATAAACTAGTATATCCCATATTATAGACATATTCAGCCATAAAAAGGGCTGTTTGAACTAATAGGAGATAATTTCTAGAATCTATTGCTATGTAAATAGAAACAAAATACAAAAATGTATTTATAGTACATGAGCTTTTTATTAAAAAAAGCAAGAAAATATTTGTATATTTGATTATTCGTGTAAAAACAAAGAACAGGACAATTACATGAGACAAAAACAAGGTTAGTTATTAACAGGGATAGATTGGAATAGATAGAAAAACTGGTTAGTTGAGACAATCTACAATATATGGGAAAATGACATTTCTGAGAATAACTTTTTGTTTAGTTTTGACTTTTAGAACATAGTTTTTCTATGCTCAAAAAAATAAAATAAAGAATAAAATGAAATAAAAAAGAAATAAATCAGCCTACCTAACTTCAGATGACTAAAATAACCATACTGAAAGGAGGATGGAAACATATCCAACAATTTCATGAACACAATATTTTGACTAAGTACTCTGTGATCAAAGGCATAAAAAGGCGTTAAAAAAATTAAATACTGGACATTCGTTCTATTTTTCACACTGATATTCATTGGTAATTCTGAATTACTTAATGTGTCCCCAAGGAAGGAGCAACAAATAAACGTATTGTTGATATGACATTACTGCTGATAACACTTCACAAAACTCTGAGACTATGAGGTCCTTGATTTTAATTTGGTCTTTGAGGATTCTATTGTCCTTTGGATATAAATCTCTTCTTAGCTGTTGAAAACTGTTTTCATTTTTATCCACACATGATAGCATTGCTCTAATGAATTACCCATAGGTAACAAATCAGCCTTTGGGAATAGACATATATATGATCTTGGAATTAAATTATCAACAACCAGAACACTTGTTATATGCCGATATCTGTTTACAGTTTCAGAAGAACAACTAGTGTAGTAAATTGTATTTCATAGAATTTTACTTTCAAAACACATATGGTAGTTTAATCTATGCGAGAACAAATAAATCAAATCAAGTAAAATTAATTTAAGTAATATGCATCAGTGTTTCCCAAAGTTTAGTACAATCAATTGGGAAATTTATTTTGCAAGTTAAAGTGCTTGTGCTAATTTTTAAAATGATGATATATCACGAGGAGTAAGTGAATAAACTAGGCTTAATGAATCTGAAACATTATGCTAATTATATTCATTTAAATAAATGTCTTTATGATGGGAATTTTATAAAAATATTTATGGAATATAAATAATCACCAAAATGCTATGATTGCCAATGAACACTTAATCCATTCTATGTAATGCTTATTTTTAAATGTCTGAAAAAATAAGGCTTGGGACACTTTGCTGGACAAGGAAGATTTCATGGATAAGATTTTATAAAAGTCAGGAATGATGCATGTAATTCCAGAGGTTTATGAGCTACAGATAGAATACTTCTAATGCTACATATACTTCCACATAAATTTATAAAGCTAAATGTTGGCACATGACAAAATTTTCTAGTTGAAAACTTGCAGATAATCACTGCTACTCCAAGTTTTCTGCCGAAAAAAATTAATCTTTCTGTGAGTATATTTATGTGCTAAACTGTTTCCCCAAGTAAATGGCAAATACCACAGTCATATTTAGAATGAATTTGTTAGAGTCGTGAATTTTTTAAGTGTCTCTTAACAGAATTCTTATGAATAGTTATTAGTACAGTCATCGCTCTTTATTATAATAAATATTCCACTCTGGAACAAGATTTGTCTACTGTTTTCCAACTTTAATCGAGGACATTCAATAAATCATGAGGGTTTTTCCATATCAGGCATTTCTTTTAGTTTTGTCAGCAATATTCCTGTCCTTCAATACAGTAGTCATACTGCTTTTGCTTATCGAGCAACTATTTAAAAACATAAAAACAAAAAGCAAATCGAGAAACTATTTAAAAACATTATTTGGGGAATGACTTTTTTCCTCCCAGTGCACAGTTGTATTTCCTTATCTCTGGTGGGACCAAGCACACTTCCTTTTTCTAAGGATGGCTACAACGCAGCCCACTATTTCTATGATTTCTGCCCCCTTGCTTCACAAAGTAAGTTTACCCCATGTGTAAAGTGAACTCACTCTAGTCCTCCAGGATTTTGGTGGTTTTCATTTCCTGCAGAAACTTCTAAGAGAAAAGTTTAAAATATACATATATATAGTCCCTGTTACAGCAGCTCATTCTAGGTTCAGGTCACCTTTGAATAGCATCTCTCCTCATCTAGTTGACTTAACTGATGGGATACCCAAAACTTCTCTGAGTGATCTGCTTCTCTGGTGGCCCTTGGTTACCAAGCTCTTTATAGTTTCAGGCTGCTGTACCTGTTAATTTTAAGGAGGGGAACAGCAAGAATGGTTTTACTAGGTGATACTGAAGCCAAATGTACTACTTCCTTCATTCGATAAGAGAAACTTCACCTCTTTCTGAAGAATAGAGTTCTTCACCCAGTCAGGATAAAATTTATTTCATTTCTTGCTGGTCTCTTGGCACAAAGAGCCCCAAGGTTAAGGGCCCATAGCCATGGCTGAAAGTTTAATAGAACTCTTTCTATTTTCCCTGGTCAATGAATTCTCCCTTTCAATAGGACTTCTAGACCCAAACTGCCTAGAGTTGTGGAAACAAGGATATATTCCCCAGGTTGGTCATTAAGAATATTGGTAAATAGGGCCATTCCTACTCCATTCCTTTGGTTTCCGGAGTTATACACTGTCTAATGAGAGGGAAATGGTGATCAGAGAAACCCTATTGATGTTTCTCATATAACACGTCTCAGTTTTAAAATAGCAAGAGCAAAAAAAAAAAAAAAAAAAAAAATGGTTCCAATACTTATAATGGGCAAGGTAATGTTTCAAATGCTTTAACTATAAAATCTTATTTAATATTTAAAGCTACGTTTAAGTATCCATTCCTCCATTTGTCAGATAAGTAACTTGCCTACATTATCACATCCAATAAAGTTGAATGTAACACTTGAGTAGGTTAACTTCAAAGATCTTAAACCAAACTGCTATATTATACTGTCACTGAAAACAAAGATTTTTTTTGACACTATTATGTTAACCAAGAATGTTAGCTATATTAGGTTATGTTAGCCGTATATAAAATTCAAATATGTCTATAATGGAATTGGTAGCATTTTAAATAGTTTAAAATGTGGTTTTGAATATAAATTAATGGTGTTTCTATTTTGATGAGGACATAAACCACCAGATAGACTTTATAAAAATATAGAAAGACTATAGTATTAATTTACTTTTAGTTTTTAATTTAAAAAATATGGTTATTGTCAAAAATAGATATTTATCTGAAACTTCGCTCCAGTCACTTTCTAGTTATTTATATTCAATAAAACTGTGAAAGTATAAATCTATACTATGCTATTAAAAATAGACTTTGTTAGAATGGAGACATGATTTTCTGTGTCCTCCACAGATTTTGAAGATTCATCCGTGTAGGGCAGAAAAAGTAAATGAGACACTATTTTGAGATTTGTTTTACAAACTGCAGCATACAAAATGACAACATGACAGAATTAATTTAAATGAAAACTCTAAACCCTACTCCAAGTAAATTTAATTCATGAGGTTTCCAGTTGTTCTCGAATTTCAACTTTCTCTGAATCAACTGTAAATATTATAGAGATACCCACATTGGGCTCCAGCACAGGGGTTCTGAATCATTCTAAGGTGAGACTAGGGCAATTGATATTTTTAAACAGCTCCTAGATAATTCTAATGTGCAGTTAGATCGTGGAGAATCCTTGGTATACAATGAATTTCACATCTAAAATTTACTTTTTGGATTTTCAAATTTATATATCACTGTTGTACATACTTTGGGGTTACATGTGACATTTTGAAACACATATATATTTTGTAATGATGAAATCAGAGTAATTGGGATATCTGTTATCTCAAACATTTATCTATTCTTTGTGTTGGGAACATCGGAATTATCTTCTAGGTATTTTGAAATATAAATTATACTTAACTATAATTTCCATGCTGTACTATTTAGTACAATAACTTATTCCTTCTATCTAACTAAATTTTATACCTATTAACTGCTTTCTCTTTATTTTCCATTCCTCTCTTCCTTTCCCACACTCTAGTTACCACCATTTTACTCTCTACCTGCATAAGATCCACTTTTTTAGCTCCCACATATGAGTGAGAACATGTGACATTTGTCTTTCTGTTTCTAGCTTATCTTATTTAACATGATGACCTCCAGTTCCATTCATGTTGCTGCAACTGACACAACTTAATTTCATTTTATGTCTGAATAATATGCCATTGTGTGTGTATACCACATTTTTAAAACCCATTAATCCATTAATGAACACTTAGGCTGATTACATATCATGACTATCATGAATAGCACTGCAATAAACATGGGAATGCAAATGTCATAATGAGAATCTGATTTCCATTTTTTTATATATACCCAGTAGTGTGGTTGCTGGATCATATGACAGTTCCATATTATTTTTTAAATAAATTCCACTGTGTTTTGCATATTGGATGTACTACTTTACATTTCTACCAAGAGTATATGGGCATTCTCCTTTCTCTGCATCATCACCAGCATTAGTTATTTTTTATTTTTTTTGAGAATTGCCTTTTTAACTCAGGTGAGATGATATCTCATTGTGGTTTTGATTTGCAGTTCCCTGATGATTAGTGATGGTGGGTATTTTTTCACAAACATGTTGGTCATTTCTAAGTTTTTTTGAGAAATACCTATTCAGGGTTTTACCAGTTTCTTAATCAGATTATTATTATTACTTACTAAGTTTCTTACATATTCTAGTTATTGATTCCTTGTCATATGGATAGTTTGCAAATATTTTCTGTCATTCTGTAGATTGTTTCTGTACATTGTTACAGGCTTCCTTTGCTGTAAGAAGGGTTTTAGCTCAATGTAATCCCATTTGTCTGTGTCTCTACTTGTTCATGCTTTTAAGGTATTACCCCTCAGAAATATTTGCCCAGACTAGTGTCCTGTAGCTTTTCACCAGTATTTTCTTCTATTAGTCTCATAGTTTCATATCTTACATTTAAATCTTATCCACTTTGAGTTGGCTTTTATATGGGGTGAAAGATGAAAATCCAGTTTCATTCTTCTGCATATAAATATCATTTTGCCAGCATCATTTGTTAAAGAGATTCTCTTTATCCAAGTGTGTGTTCTTGGCAACTTTGTCAAAAAGAAGTTGCCTATACATTCTTGGATTTACTTCTAGGCTCTCTGTTTTATTCTATTGGTGTATGACTCTCGTTTTATACCAATAGCATGCAGATTTGGTTACTATAGCTTTGGCTATTGTATTTTGAAGTTAGATGTTTCTCTTGATGAGAAATGTTTTAAGTATTTGAAGTCTTTGTGGTTCCATATAAATTTTAAAAATATTTTTATATTTCTTTGAAGAATGGCATTAGTATTTTGTTAGAGACTGCATCAATTCTGTAAATTGCTTCGGATAATATAGACACTTTAACAATAATAGTTCTTCCAATTCATGATCATGGGATATCTTTCTATGTTTGAGTGTGTGTCCTCTTCAATTTCTTTCACCAGTGTTTTGTAGTTTTCCTCGTAGAGATCTATCACTTCTTTGTTTAAATATATTTCTAAGTATTAGGGTTATTTTGGGCTATTATAAGTGGGATTGCTTTCTTATTTCTTCTTTTCAAATTGATCACTGTTAGCTTATAGAAATGTTCCTGATTTTTGTATGTTTGTTTTGTATCCTGCACATTCACTAAATTTGTTTATTCATTTAAGTGTTTTTTGGTAGAGTTTAGGTTTTTCTAAATATAAGATCACATCATCTGCAATTAAGGATAATTTGACTACTACTTCTCCTCTTTGTGATATTCTTTATTTCTTTCTCTTGCCTAATTGCTCTGGCTGGGACTTCTGATGCTATATTAAATAAAAGTAGTGAAAGTGAACATCCTTGTTTTGTTTCAGATGTTGGTAGAAAGGCTCTCAGTATTTTTCCTGTTCCATATGATGTTAGCTGATATTGTGTATATGGTCTTCATTGTGTTGGTGTATTTCTTTTCTACACCCATTGTGGAGGGTTTATGTCATGAAGGAGTATTAAATTTTATCAAATGTTTCAGTGTTCATGTGACTTATCACATTTACATATTTGCAAGCATCCTGAGGTACACTAAAAATTTAAACAATAAACTAAAACATATTTACCAAAAAATTACTTAAGCATAACAGAAGACAGTAAAAAGAAAAAAAAAGTTACACAACTTGAAAAAAGTAACAAAATGGCAGTAGTAAAGCCTTACCTATCAATAGTGTATTGAATGTAAATAGATTAAATTCTCCAAGTAAAACTCATACAGTGACTGAATAGATAAAATATGTAAGACATATATATATATATGTCACATATAGCACCATATATGTGCTGTTAACATTAAACATATATATATGCTGTTAATATTAAACATATAAGATCCATATATATATTTATGCAAGTGAGTATATAAGTGAATTTCTTATAGACAGCATATATATGTGTTTAACATTAGGAGTATATACACATATATATATATATATGCTATCTATAAGAAACTTGCTTTAACCTATGAAGATACACATAAATTGAAAATGATAGTGTATGCCAAATGATTAGGAGTAGCTATACATACATCAAATAAAACAGACTGTAAGTCAAAAACTGTGAAAAGAGAAAAAGAAGGTTATTATATAATGATGAAAGGGTCAATTGAGCAAGAGGATACAACAATTGTAAATAGATATGCATCCAATAACACAGCACCCAAATATATAAATCAAATATTATTAGCTTTAAAAGGAGAAATAGACTTTAATGTAATAGTAGTAGGAGAATTCAACACACATCTTTTGACAATTGACGGATTGTCCAGAGAGAAAATCAACAAGGAAATATTGAAATTAAATCACACTCTAAACAAATTAGACCTGACAGGCATTACAGAACATTTTATCAAACTGCTCCAGAATACACAGCTTTTTCTTATCAGCACATGAAACATTCTCTATTATAAACCATATTTTAGACTATAAAACAAGTCTCAACAGATTAAAAATAGTCAAAATTTTATCAAGTATTTTTTCTGACCACAACAAAATATAATAAGAAATCAATAACAAGAGATATTTTGCAAACTGTACAAATACATGAAAATTAAACAACGTGCTTCTGAATAAGCAATGGGTCAATGACAATTTTTTAAAATTCTTGAAATCAAGTAAAAACAGAAATGTGTAGCAGAATTATGGTATATAATAAAGATAATATAAGAAAGATTAGAGCATAAATAAATGAAATTGTGACTAAGAAAAATACAAAAGATCAACAAAATGAAAAATTGGTTTTTGAAAAGATGACCAGAATTGACAAACCTTTAGCTAGATTAACTATGAAAAAAGAGAAATGACCCATATAAATGAAATGAGACATGAAAAGGGAAATATTACAACTGCAAAAATACAAAGGATCATTAGAGATT
The DNA here is from genome assembly GCF_030222135.1 of Aotus nancymaae. Taxonomy (NCBI): domain Eukaryota; kingdom Metazoa; phylum Chordata; class Mammalia; order Primates; family Aotidae; genus Aotus; species Aotus nancymaae. Next base: position 4,223,406 of record NW_026988435.1, read on the forward strand.
ATTACACCATCAAATAGGAATATCTAGAAAAAAATGGATAAATTTTCTGGGCACATTCAACCTACCAAAATTATACCATAAAGAAATAGAGAATCTGAAAAAAAGTAATAATTAATAATATTTAAGCAGTAATAAAGCTTTTCCCATCAAAGAAAATCCCTAAATCTGATGAATTCACTAATGAATTTCATCAACCATCTAAGAAAGAACTAGTACCAATATTTTAATACATTTTATATGATCAGTTAATAAATGTGTTTTTAAAAATGAATGGACTATTTATTTAAATTGAATATTGAAAAGTGCAATGTTGCCAATTTGAATGTGTTTACCTAGGAGCAAAAGTATGTAACTCTGCATGAATTGCGGCTTTATGTTGCTAAAGATTGCCCATGTGTCACCCTTTCAGGAAAAAAATGGCAAACTCAAGATATTACAAAAGTTATCTTTAGTTGAGGCTTTAAATTTTCCTCTGTAAAGACTGGTACCTAAGGCCAAATTTTTGGTATTTTCTTCATATAATGTCTTTCAGCCATAAGAAAAACTTTTCTAAAACTATATGTAAATACATATAAAGCTCCCAGATAATATTTTAGAATATCAAGATGGAATAAAGTTAATCCATTTTTAATCCTTATAAACCTGATTCTTAATTTTCAAAGCAAAATATCTACTTTGTGCAATTATATTGAGATTTTAATTAGGCACTGTATTTTAAGTACCAAGTAAATGTTCTGAAATGTACATATTTAATATATATTCAGTAAATGACAGCTATTATTAATGTTGTTATTGTTAATGGTATTCACCAAATAGATATTTAGTTAGTGATAAAGAATTCAAAACTTAATATGTCATAATAATGTTCCCATCTATAAAATAGAAGCTTCATCAGCTACACAAGTTACAGGTTTAAAATTTTAAACATTTCATATGAATTAAATTTAACTTTGTATTTGGAATCCAGATATTCCTATAAACTGTTGTTCAGTTTGGCTCAACTCTTGCTCATAAACCTAAAATAAAATAACGTTACAAAAAGTAACTTTAAAAATGTTGACATTAATATTCCTTAAGAGTTAGGCTAGTTTTAAAATATTAAATCAGTTTTCACTTCTTAAAAAATAACTCTTTCTAGAAAGTTACTGTAGATTTTGATAATAACACAACTATAATTATGGTTCAGATGGTACTGCTATTCTTAGCTCATATTTTCATTTGTATATAATTTCATGACAAGCACCTTTTCAGGCTAAAATTTCTCACACTTTTCAAGCAAAAAATAGAATTTTTTTCTGTAGATTGTTTGCATAAGCAACAATTCACCAACTGTTAGGATAAAAAGAGTGTTTTAGAAGTGCCATGAGAAAGTTTTATTTTACTTGTTTTTTATAACTTTTAACAGTCCTTTCAATTTATTGGTTTTATACTTTCATTTTTATACATATTTTAAACTTTTCATAATCTACTATAAAAATCTGCTAAATGTAAAAATATGTAGTAGAGATTTCAGTAATTTTTAAAACAAAAATTAACAAGATTTCCAATCTGGTGTCCATATCTTGAAAGAAGAATGAATAAAGCATACTATAGGACCTTTTTTTTTTTTGGTAAACCAATCTAAAAGATACCATCAGTTGAATTTTATGCTTATAGATATATTCATGGCAGTTATTCTCTGAGGAATCAATTCATTTGTAGCAAGACTCCATTAATAGGCAAGGGTTCAATGGTGATAAAGCTGGCAAAAGCCCTGAACAATGGCATATGGATAAATGCAGCAGTTTGGGTTTATAGGTCAACACCTAAGAGAAAGTCGTGCCTCAGGTTCTCCACAGTCACCCTGTGGGCACTAGGGCCAAGACCTGATTGGCAGCCACAAGTCACCTAGTATTGCTGAATAGTGAACTCTGAAGCCTGTGTATGGAATGGTAAAAAATTCCATGCTGAGTAATGAAATTGAGTCTGTTGATGCACTTTCTGCCTTTGTCAGCTTTGCTGTGACATCTGTGAAGGGACCTTCTGGACTCCTTCATGGAAACACTTTCCTATATTTAGTAGTTGCTATTTGCAGATTCTGCTTGTATTTTCTGTTCTACATATTTGACTGCAGGAAAATATTGGCTCAAAAACGCAGTGTCTTTGATTTCTTACAATCTATCCAAATGCTGCTTCCCCTGCTTTACACAGCCAGGTAGCCAGATTAGGAATGCTGATGACTTTATTCTGACCACTTCCATATAATTTGATATAATAAATATTCTGATCACCTCCATGTAATATGATAATGACAACAAGAATGATAATGATACAATTGCATTCAATTATTAAGTACTTAGTCTTTACATACTATATTTAGCATGTCTCCATTTCGAATCTGTGTTCAGACAGTCCTTGGATTGAAGCCTGTGATAGGTAGAATAACTCTTCCTTCTACTGGCAAATATGCCCAGATTCTAATACGAACAACTGTTGAATATGTTTTGCTACATGGTAAGAGAAAAGGAAGATTGAAAATAGAATTAAGGTTTCTAAGGTGACCTTGAGATTGATAATCTGTGTTGGCTCAGTGTATCCCAAGAAGTAGGGAAGAAACAAAGTAAGAGTGATGAAGCTTGGGAAAGACGCAACTATTGCTGGATTTGAAGACGAAATCAGAACCAGGAAGTCTCTAAGAGCCAGAAAAGTCAAGAATATGAATAATCTGCTACATATTACCGAATAAAGAGTCCTGCTGGCACCCTGATTTTAGCCCAGGGAAATACATTTTGGACTGCTGACTTCCAGAACCGTAAGAAAATAAACTTTTATCATTTTGTTTCACCAAGCTAGAGAAAATTTATTACAGCAGTGATAGGAAAATAATACAGCTTATCTACACTGTGTCTACTAATGTGTATAATGGAAGAAAAATCTATGATGGCAGAAGAACGTGAACTTTCCTTCAAATGTTAATTTGTTAGATTATCAAGGATTTGATGGGCATTGCATATATACTTTGAAAAAAATGATGGCTCCTTTTTAAAAATGAAAGCCGGCACAAATTGAGTCTGAAATGAGGAATAAAATAAATAAATAAAATGAAAATTTGAGTAGGTTAAAGGAGAAGAAAAAATACACTTTAATAACAGAATTCTCTGCTAGCACCATACATATGATATTGTTTACCCAGCTGACCCCTAAAGAACAAGACTTCCAAAACCACCAAACATCGTTTTTGAATTTAGGTAACCATGTGTATGGAACATATAAACTGTTAATTAATCAAAGCCTTAACAACATGGCTTCATTGGTAACATGTACTGAGCACCACAATTCTAGATTATCAGATTAAAGTATTTTTTTCTTCGTAGGCTTTGATTAAATTTTTCTTACTTAGGTCACTCCAAACCTCTCTTTTAAATGTCATTTCTATTCTGTGATAGTAAATTTGATGCTGAAGGATAACCTAGGTGTTATGAATTGAGTTGTGTCCACCCAAATGTTCCCATGTTAAAGCTTTAATGCCCCATAACTCAGAATGTGATTGCATTTGGAGATAGGGTGTTTAAAAAGTTCATTAATTTAAAATGATGTCATTAGAGTGTATTCTAATTCAATATGATTTTTATCTTCTGTTATGGTTTGAGTTTGTGACCTCACTCGAATCTTATGTCAAATTATAGGCTGGATGCAATGGCTCACACCTGTAATCCCAGCACTTTGGAAGGAGAGGCAGGCGATTGCTTGAGGCCAGCAGTTTGAGACCAGCCTGGCCAACATAGTGAAACACTGTCTCTACTAAAAATACAGAAATTAGCTTGACATGGTGTGTGCGCCTGCAATCCCATCTACTCCAGAGGCTGAGGCTGGAGAACCGCTTGAACCCGGGAGGTAAAGGCTACAGTGAGCTGATATCATGACACTGCATGTTAGCCTGGGTGACAGAGTGAGGCTCTGTCTCAAAATAAAATTTAAAAAATTATAATCAAAAAAGTATAATCCTCAGTTTTGGAGGAAGGGCCTGGTGGGCAGTGATTGGATTATGGGGGTGGACTTCCCCCTTGATTTCTCACGATAGTGAGTTCTCAGGAGACCTGGTTGTTTAAAAGTGTGTAGCACCTCCATCTTTTCTTTCTTCTTCAAACACGTAGGAGGTACCTGCTTACCCTCCACCTTCCACCATGATTGTAAGTTTCCTGAGGCCTCTCAGTCATGCTTCCTCTCTAGCCCGTGGAACCATGAGTCAATTAAGCCTCTTTTCTTGATAAATTACACAGCCTCAAGTAGTTTTGTATAGCAGTGAGAGAACAAACTAATACATCCTCTTAAGAAGAGAAAATTTTGACACAGACACATACAGGGTGAAGACATTGTGAGGACACAGAGAGAAGGAAGCTATTCATAAATCAGATGCAGAGGCGTGAAATAGACACCTGCCTCATGGCCCTCAGAGGGATCCAACTTCCATCACCCAGAACAGTGAGGAAATAAATTTATATTGCTTGAGCCACCCAATCTGTAGCACCTTGTTACAGCAGCCCCAGCATACTAATACACAGGTCAAGTTGATCATATTAAAATATCAGTGCTGGGTTTTTTTCCGTTTGTAGGCTTAAAAAAATTAGTTGTTGAAAGAATAACCACAGTCAGTTTGATTGAAATGTGAAAGGAAAATAAATCTCAGAATCCCAAACTCAGTAAGCCAAAGAGAAAAGTCAAGCTGGGAACTAGATCATACAAACCTGACTCCCACTTGGTTCCTAAATAAGATGGATATAAAGATAAAGAGCTACATGCCTCCCTCAAGTTTAGATTATTACTCTAAAACAGCTCTGTTGAATTTCACACAGGCAACATAAATAGGTAGCTTATCTTTACAGGTGCAGGAAAAAACTCAGTCATCCCTCGGCTCACCTGAGACAAATGGATATCTGATGGCATTATCTGCCTTACTGTCTATACTACCCTATGAAAACTGTAGATTCACTGAGCCAGACAAAGGCATGAGTAAGGTTTCCTCCACCCCCTTCCCACATGAAAATTGTATATTCAGTGAAAAGCTAATCAAAGACTCCAAAGGTTGCAACTGTTTTGTCTTTTTATCTACTGAAACATTTTTAAAAATATTTCTTTTCCCCCAATATCCATTCTTTCCTCTTTAAATATTGAAGTCCTAAAAGTTATCTTTGGAGAAAGGCATAGACCTAACTCTTGGGCATACATCCTTAACTTTAGGAAATAAACCTCCTAAGATGATTTGATACTTGTCAAGGTCATTTTCTTTGATTTATAAATATACTAAGCAAACCATAGGAACCAGCAAAAACTTAAACAGTTCCAAATTAATAACAGAAATGTAAAGTAAAACGAAAACAGAGAGCAGCATCTATGTTTTTCTATAAAATCACCCAGAAATGAGAATGTCGTAAGCCTACAGGAAAAGTATTACATAGAGAACTTTTATGGGAAACCTATGTGTAGGAAAAAAAAGGAGTAGGTTGGAAACAGAAGGGAAAGCAAATGCAGCCTGCCAGATTGCAATAAGAAGTCATAAGCCTGGAACTGATAGAAAAGGAAAAATTCGTCTAGAAAAAAAAGTAGTTGCAAAAGCAACAGCACCTGATGAAGGAAGATTTCTGTTACAAGCTTTATTTTTCTTAGAATTTTATTTTAGATAGCTCTGAAGGATAGCCATTGTACAACTGAAAGCAAAAGATGTACTTTATTGCATGTCATAGAACACCTGGTTTCCTTACATCATAAAAAAGCAAAACAAAACACTGATAGATTTTGTTTCACTTTTGCTTCAGATTATTCTTTTCATATTGCATTTTCCAGCATTAACAAAACATCTTTATTTACCGTGATGCTATTCTTTTATAAACTGAAATAAAATTTTCTACCTTTATTCACTGAAATCAATACTAATTGTTAGTATGATCTTACTCACCTGGTTGCCATCATGAGTTTGTGTGTGCAGATTAAGTTCAAGGATCTTCATACTGGGCGACGACTTAAGTGTACTTTATTTGTACTTTTAGAAAATATACATATGATAAATTTTAATATTAAATGTATACATAATGTGTAAAAGTCAAAATATAATAAAAGATGTAAAAATTGAAAAAACTTTACTCCATTGCATAGATTTTTGTTTGTTTTTTCAACTGACGAAGAAAAATTTTATATATTGATCATGTTCAACATGACATTTTGAAATATATAGACATTGTGGAATGGTCAAATAGAGATAATTAAGATGCACGACTTCATGTAATCATCATATTTTGTGATAGGAACATATAAAATCTACTCTTAGTGATTTTTAAAATACAATACATTGTTACAAACTATGGTTACCATATTGTGCAATGAATCTCTTAAACTTAATCCCCCTGTGTAAATGGAAGGTTGTATCCTTTGACTGGAATCTTTCCAAATCTACAACCCCAGTGCCTGGTAAGCCCCATTCTGTTCTCTACTTCAGTGAACTCAACTTTTTTAGATTCCATATGTAAGTGAGATCATGTACTGTTTGTCTTTATGTGCTTGGTTAAACATGATATAATGTCCTCCAGAATCATTGATGTTGTTGAAAATAATAGGATTTCTTTCCAATAGTGTTCCACTGAGATTATATATATATATATATATATATAAAATATTTTCTTTATTCATGCATGCATTGATGAATATTTAAGTCAATTCCATATCTTGGTGATTGTGAATAATGCTGTAATTAACACTGGAGTGCAAATATGTCTTCAAGATACTGATTTCATTTTCTTTGTATGTATACCTAGTAATGGGATTGCTGTATCACATGGCAGCAGTTCTACTTTTAATTTTTTGAAGAAACTCAATACTCTTTTATATAATGACTGTACTAATTTGCATTCCCACCTACAGTGTGCAAGAGTTTCCTTTTCTCCACATACTTGCCCAAACATATCATTTATCTTTTTAATTATAGTGATTTTAACAGATGTGAAGTAATATCTCATTATGCTTTTAGTTAGCATTTCTTGGATTCCTAGTGATAATGAGCATTATTTTTATTCCTCTGTTGGCCATTGGTATGTCGTTTTTTTGAGAAATGTCTTTTCAGGATTTTGCCCATTTTTTCAATCAGGTTATTCATTTGCTTGCTATTGAGTTCTTTGAATGTTTTATATATTATTAACATTAACCCCTTATAAGATACACGCTTTGTAAATATTTTCTCCCATTCTGTACGTTGCATCCCCACTCTGTTGAATGTTAACTTAGCTTTGCAGAAGCTTTTTAATTTGTTGTAATACCATATGTCTATTTCTGTCTGTTGTTGTCTGTGCTTTTGGGTTCATATCCAAAAAAAAAAAAAAAAAAAAAAAAAAACATTGCACAGGTCAGTGTCAAGAAGACCACTGACTCAAAAATGACTCATTTTGCTCAAAATTTTCCAAAGTAAGATATCTTACTATGAAAAAGAGCCATTGTCTTTTCAATAGCCCTATGTAATCTATCCCACTTTTACCTGTATAAATTTATTTTCTATTAATTTCCTCTTCATTCTCTCTGCTTTCTTCATAGGTGCTTTCTTGCTTTTTCTTAAGCATGCTAGGCCACAACACCTATATATTATCTCTTTTTTATGCAAAGAATCTGTTTCCCTGCAAACTGTGGAAGGTTACTTTCTCTCCCTACTTTCTCTGCTCTGTGAGTATATTCTTAAAGCACTAACATATTAGCGTTAGCCTTACTACCTTCATTCATAATTTCCAACTCTGTAGTTCACACTCCTAATTCACATTCTCTTATTCTTTTTTATTTAAACAAATTTTTACATAGAACTTATTATAAACATGTAATTTATACCTTACTCATTTAAAAAATAGTTTTGTCTTCTACCACCAGTTTATAAGATATATTATGGCAGAATTTTTGTCTTTATTTTTTACTGCTGGATCCCAAGCACCAAAAACAGCTTAATAATTTAAGTACTCAATAAGTATAAAGTAAATAATTTTCAAGTCATGCCATTTTCAATTATAATTTTGCACATTCGTCCATGTGGCTTGACTCTGTATCCCCAAGCAAATCTCAGCTTAAACTGTAAGCTCCATGTTTCAACGGAGGGAGCTGACTGGATCATGGGGGTGATGTCCCCATGCTGTTCTCATGATAGCGGTTAAGTTCTCAGGATATCTGATGTTTTAGAAGAGGCTCTTCCCACTTCACTCTCTCCTCTCTCTCTCTCTCCAGCTGCCATGTAAAACAAGCCTGCGTCCCCTTCCGCCATGATTGTAAGTTTCCTGAGGCCTCCCCAGCCATGGAGAACTGAGTCAATTAAACCTATTTTCTTTAAAATTACCCAGTTTGGGGTAGTTCTTTATAGCAGTCTGAGAACGAACTAACACAGTCCTAAAGTGGCCGACTTTACAGGCTCATGCCTGTAATCCCAGCCCTTTGGAATGCCAAGGTGGGCAGATACTTGAGGTCAGGTGTTTGAGAACAGCCTGGCCAACATGCTGAAACCCCATCTCTACAAAAATGCAAAAATTAGCTGGGCGTCATGGTGGGCACTTGTAATCCCAGCTACTCAGGAAGCTGAGGCAGGAGAATCACTTGGACACAGGAGGAAGAGGTTGTGGTGAGCCAAGATCGCACCATTGAACTCCAGCCTGGGCAACAGAGCGAAGATTCTGATTGAAAAAAAGGCTCTAAAAGCATAGTTTTCTCCACACTCTCACTAAAATTTTATATTATTAAATATTTTAATCTTTCCATTTAAGAGAAAATTGAAAAAGAGGGAAAAGGGAACAATGAATCACGTCCAGTACAGAGGTTGATTATGCTTCCCTTTTGGCCTACCTTAAATATGACTTTATTATCATGGAAAACTGACTTCCTGTAAAATGTGTTAAGATCAGAGCTTTGGAAACTGGCTGCATTAGTTTTCTAGGGCTGTCACAACAAAGTACCACAGAGTGGTTGGTTTACAGTATAGAATTTTATTTTATCACAATTCTGGAGTCTGTTAGCCTGAGATTAAGCTCTTGGAAGCAGTGGATTCTTCTAAGCCATCTTTCTTTGGCTTGTAGACACAAGTCTTCTCCCTATGTCAACATTTCCTCTTCTTATAAGATCCAATTGGATTCATAATCAATCTAATTAATCTAATTAATCGTTTTGGATTAATGATCTTATATTAACTTAATGAGCTCATTAAATACTCTAGCTCCAGATATAATCACATTCTAAGGTATAAGGGATTAGGACTTCAACATATAAATTTTGGTGGGGACACAAATTCATAACCTTGAAACACAAAATTAGTCCTCTTTCGTGTTAAGGATAGTAATAAGGGTTTTTCCTCTTTAGAGTAGCTACTTTTCTGGCAGTCAGAATTCTAAGAGGACTACTAATGACCCATATCCCTGTATAAACTCCTCCTCAAAGTGTGGTGGAATTTGTGAACTTGGCACTAGACAGTAGAATATGGCAAAGGTGATGAAGAAGTCATCTTTATTAGGTTATAGATTATGGCATATATTATACTAGCATCACTTCCATAATAATTTTAACAGATTGGAGTGAGAGATTCTCCTGATACACTTGAAGAAGAAAACTGTTATGAATTCTATGGTCACATGGAAAGAAACTATGCTAACGACCTGAGAGCGCATGGAAGAAGAGCCTTCCCAAGTCAAGCTTCGGTATATAACAGCACTACCCAGAGGACACTTCAATCTCTCCTTGTGAAACCCTCAGCAGAGACCCAGGCAAGCTGCCCCAAACCTCTAATTTGTAAAAACTGAAATAATAAATTGAAGTTACTTTAAGCCACTGGTTTGATAGTAATTTGTTATGCAGGATCAAAAACAAGTACATAATTGGTAAAAAGTAAAAATGGAGACGAATGAAGAAGACTTTGTAAGTTCTGAAGGCGTCCATAGCTGCTCACTTCTCAGTGGATCTCTAGGTCCTTTTTTTTTTTCCAGGTCCTTTTTAGATTCTCTCTTATTATTATTTTTTAAATTAGTTTGATTTGATTCTTTCACAGAGAATGTATGAGATATCACAATTTGTTTTTTCTGAGCAGATTTCATATTTGTCCTGCTGTCCCAGCCTCATTATTTATGAATTTTTTGTCAGCCTTCCTTACCTAGCCCCCACCCTGTGCATTGTTTTGTAAGATTATGATTTGGGAGGTATGGCTGCTGCAAGGCAGAAATTATGTGTTCTTTTCCCCTATCTAAAATTCTATCCTAATGCCAGTTAAAATTACATTTCCTCATAACCCCTAAAAATATATATATATATATAAAATTATTAGAAAACACTTCAACTTTTGAGGACTTTGAGGGTATTTTGACTTGGTGACGATCCCTGTAAAAAGTCTATGATTTTTAATTTGAAATTCCCAGTAATTAAGATGTTAGTTTTAGACAAATGTTTTTGCTACTTACAAAATTTTCTCCAAAAATTTAGTTACTTTGTGGAGGTATGTTAATTACTAGTGAGACAGTGTAAGTTATGGGTCAGGTTAGAGGTAGAAACTGGGTTCTTAGCATGTTAAAATTGTTTTAACAAAACTACCATAAACTAGGTGGCTTGTGAAAAGTAGATTATTTCTCAAAGTTCTGAGAAGACTGAGAAGTCCAAGATCCAGGAACTTGCAAATTCAGAGTCTGGCGAGGGCCCATTTCCTGGTTCACAGATGGCCATTTTTTAGCTGTGTCCTGACATGGTGGAAAATGTGAGAGATCTCTGGGGTCTTTTTTATAAGGGCACTAATCCCATTTATGTGGGCAACACTCTGTGACCTAATTATTTCCCAAAGAGTCTCTCTCCTAATTCCATTAACTTGGGGTTAGAATTTTAACATATTATGTTTTAGGGGGAGACAACTTTCTGACCATAGCATGGGGTAAATGAAATGGATCTGACAATTACACATAGACTGGCCTAAGAAATGGAACCTGAGAATGAAAAGGGAAAAGTAGAGCAGAAAGAGATGGAAACCAGTGAGTAAGAACAATGCACAGCTTACATTTTAAAAATCTATTTTACGATTTTTATTAAGTAGAATTAACCAGCATCAATTTTATAAGTTCTATGAGTTCAATAATTGTGATCTTTATTTCTTACCTTTCTGTGGCTTCTGTATCACCAAAATCCTATCAAGTAATTAGAACAGCTCTATGACTATAGAAATACCAGTTCAAAAGTGGTTTGATAATTTCCATAGGATTATTTTGTTGTGAGGGAGGGGGAGTTTGAGATATCACAGTGTTCAAAATGTCTATCCAATGTAGATTGTGTTGATAACTTAGAGGAGCTGTTTAAAATTATTTTCTCATTAATATTTGCAAAATGTTCCGACTAGAATGCCAAGATGGTATAGACAACAGTGATTAAAGCATTTTTTTTTTTCCTTTTTTTTTTTTGAGATGGAGTTTCGCTCTTGTTACCCAGGCTGGAGTGCAATGGCGCGATCCCGGCTCACCGCAACCTCCGCCTCCTGGGTTCAGGCGATTAAAGCATTTTTTTATAACACAAATTAATATCTGCAAAATTTTGCTTATTGTTTGTGTTTCCTGTATAGACGCTTCTAAGCTCCCTCAAGTTTCTGGCTTGTAAGCTCACTATTGTCTTAATATTCTTCCTGTTTATAAACTCAACGTTGCTTCAACATTCGTCTGCATTTCATATGCTGGAGGTACTATGAAATGCTATTGTTTCATCTACCTATATCACAATCCTCATCTTGTTTACTGGATGAAAATATAAATGTTTATATACCTTCAATACATGACATCTAAGATTTCAATGTACATTGGTAAGTGGTTTCTTCATCAGCTACCCAATTTTAATTTTTCTTTGTATTCTAAGTTTCCTCAGGATTATCAGATATTAGGTCAAATATTGTTGTTACTGTTTTTCAAGCTTTAAGAGTCTGCATTTAATTTCTGTAATAGGTACATAAATATATATTATATATACACATATATATGACAATTGTATCATTGTTTGGACAATAATATTGATTTAAGTTATTTTAATTCTGATAATATAAGGTTGTAAAAATATCCACAGCTACATGAACAACTATATGCTAAATTTATAACATCAAAGGGAATTTCAATATGATATCTTTGATTTGGGCAATCTAGCTAGTAGAGAATAAACTTGGTTTCCTCAAACAAATATGCACTTGTTTTCAAACATTTTAATGTTATTACCTGTTTTAAAAAAGTTCTTAATAGAAAATAATACCTTTTTTTTTTTGAGACAGAGTCTTGCTCTGTTGCCCAGCCTGGAGTGCAGTGGTACAGTTCTGACTCATTACAACTTCTGCCTCCTGGATTCAAGGGATTCTCCTGCCTCACCCTCCCGAGTAGCTGGGACACCGGGACTACAGGTGCCCAGTCCCACTCCTGGCTTTTTTTGTTTTTTTTTTTGTATTTTAGTAGAGATAGGGTTTCACCTTGTTGCCCAGGCTCACATTCCTGAGCTCAGGCAATCTGCCTGCCTCGGCCTCCCAAAATGCTAGGATTACAGGCATAAGCCACTGTGCCTGGCCAATAATACATGTTTTTTATAGAAAACATGATCTATTATGACCCACAAAGAATGATAAGAATAATGAAAACAATACTTCTAATGTAAGTAATCAGATATAAAAAAATTTATGTTCATTTTCTGACCACAATGATATCAAACTACCACATATTCAGTTAGAAATGTGTTTTTTGCTTATCATATTATGTTGTTATTTAGTTTTACATATGTAATTTATTTTGTATTTGATCAGTCAAGTATTATAATCTGTTGGTTCACAGTTTTAATTATGCATAATTTTAACTTCTGTCATTTCATACTAACACAATTTTATGGAAACACTATTAAATAAAAGAAGGTATTGCTTTAGATTACATTTGTACAATTATACTTTCATAAATATTTCTGTACCTAAGTATTCTATAATGTCTATTCAAGTCATTTATGAAAATGACCTGAGAGTATGTATGATAATAAAGTTCAAAAGTGCATCGTGGTTCTAGGCTGGTGAATATACTGAAGTGCTATGCAGGTGGTGTGCCTGAGACCATAGTCGTTCTTAGCTCCTTCCCACATACATTTCCATATGCATCTCTCCCATCTGGTGGTTCCTAAGTTGTATTTATTTATAATAAACTGGTAAGCTAGTAGTGAAAAAAAAAAGGGCATCATGATTCATCAAATATGGGAAATATATATAGCGTGAATAGATTTAATGCATTGAAACACAAGACACTATCATAAGGGCATTAATGCTTATAGGCTTTTGTACTTTAAACCTTTCCTTTAAGTACTTATTAAAACATTTCATGTACATGCCATCAGATAGTTGTTTGTCCCAAAGTAATATAATTGTCGTATCTTTCTTTCCAATTACATAAATGTGACTCAATATTAGACAGTATAATTTAATTAAATGCACCTTAAATCAAAATTAGAGCATAGACATAATATGTTGTTTGAAAAAAAATGACATTTTAAAATAAAGAGTCATCTTATATTTGATCATTAACAATATTTAGCAAAACTTTCAAGGGGTCGGCCACGGTGGCTCATGCCTGTAATCCCAGCACTTTGGGAGGCTGAGGCGGGTGGATCATGAGGTCAAGAGACCGAGACCATCCTGGTCAACATGGTGAAACCCCGTCTCTAATAAAAATACAAAAAAATTAGTTGGGCATGGTGGCGTGTGCCTGTAATCCCAGCTACTCAGGAGGCTGAGGCAGGAGAATTGCCTGAACCCAGGAGGCGGAGGTTGCGGTGAGCCGAGATCGCGCCATTGCACTCCAGCCCGGGTAACAAGAGCGAAACTCCGTCTTAAAAAAAAAAAAAAAAAAAAAAAAAGAACTTTCAAACATGTAGGTTTTCAAATGGAATTCTTAAATTTATATAACTTGTTCAGTTGCTGTCAAACTCACTTCCTGGTGAGTCACCCCCAATCTGAGGGTTATTCCTTACGTTAAAACTTCCTTGAAACTCTCTCCAGTTACCTTAAATTATTGAAATTTCTGAAAGAAAAGGCATAAACTTACTTTATTCTTTGAGATTTTAATAAGTTTTTTCAAACAACACCTTTGTTAAAAGCCTCACACTTGTAATTATTTCAAGAGATAAATGTAAAGCTATATTTCTACTGTTTTTCTAATGATCAATCGTAATACTTAATTAGATATTCATTTTCATACCTTAGTTCATAAGATATTTTTAATATCTTTGTTTCTACCTCAATTGAGATAGAATTAATCTGTATTTCTCTCATGTCATTCATGTTATAATTCTCATTTACTGACTTCTGTCTTCAACAGACATGATAAAGAAGAAGGAAGCAAACAATCTTAGCCATTCCCCATTAAACTCTATTCTCTTACCTCACTTTCCAGGCGCCAGAGTCACCATGAGCTGAAGGCTTTACAGAGAACTGCACTAGAGTTGGTAGCTAAAGAGATGTTGCAATGGCGATGTCAGTGAAAAACAGTAAGTAAACACTCTGAGAAGAGTCTTTATCATATTCTGCTACCTTTTAAGAAACAGCTGGCATCTCCTGCTGAATTTAGTCAAATCAAAGAAACTTGTTTGGTTCCTATCAGAAGACTAAAGTTGTCATTCTAATGACCACTCTTAAGAGGTCCATCTCAGAAGATATTATGGAAATACATAAAGGTGCAAAAATCCAGTAGTAAAAAAATCAAACTTGACTTCTTTAAGTTAAATACTTAGAATTAAAAGAAAAATGTTTTTATCTATTGTCCATAAAGCACATAGTTTACAAATATAATGCAGTGTTACGTTAAAATTAGAACACTTATTTGTGTCATTAGATTCTGGTATTTTTAAAGTAGAATTCATCTTCATATCCTCATTATTTTAAAAATATTCTTTAAGTTTATTTACACTAAGTTCTCTGGAATAGACAAAGAATTATCTTGCTTACTATATCTCAAATTCTGTGATTCAAATAATATAGTATTTTCCTCTTGTACCTCTAATAACTCATCTATATATCAACATGTCTTTCAGTTTATTTAATATTTACCATATGCATTGTAATGTTATTCTTTATTTTTTTAAAGAAGTTTAGAATTTATCATGTTTTATATATTTATAGACAAAAATTGTATATATTTTTATGTGCATGTCTTGAAATATGGTGGCATGGCTACACTGAGATACATCACAGTCACCATGTTGTAAGTGACATGTTGAACTCCTAAGCTCAAGCAAGCCTCCTACCTTGGCTATCCAAAGCACTGGGATCATAAGTGTGAGCCACTGCACCTGGCTTTGTTGATATTTCCATAGCTGGGCAGAAGCTTTTTAGTTTGATATAATCTCAATGTCTACTTTTCCTTTGCTCTCAATGCTTTTGTGTTCCTATCCAAGAATTCACTTCCCAGACCAATGTCATGGAGTTTTTCCTCTATTTTCTTTGAACAATTTTATGGTTTCACTTCTTGTTTAAGTCTTTAAGCAAGTTTGTTGATTTTGTATATCATGTGAGGTAGGGATCTAATTTCATTTTTCTGCATGTGATCATGTTGTTTCAACATCATTTACTGAAGAGTCTGTCTTCTCCTCATTGTGTTTTCTTGACACTTTTGTTCCTAAGGAGTTGACTGTGTTTGTGTGGGTTTATTTCTGGGCTCTCTATCCTGTTCCTTTGGTCTATGTGTCTGTTTGTATGATACTACCACACTGATTTGATTACTATAGCTTCATATTATATTCTGAAGTCAGATAGTGTGATGCCTCTAGCATTGTTCTTTTTGCTCAAGATTGCTTTGGCTATTTGGGGGGCTTTATAGTTCTACACAAATTTTAGAATTGCATTTTCTACTTCTGTAAAGAATACCATTGGTATTTTTACAGGGATTGCATTGAATCTGAGGATTACTTTGGATAGCATGGACATTTTAACAATATTATGTCTTCCAATTTATAACCATGACATATTTTTCTACTTATTTGTGGCTTATTCAATTTATTTCATCAATGCTATATACTTTTCATTGTACAGGCCTTTCTTTCTCAACTAAGTTTATATATAAGTATTGTATTTATGTATTTTTTTAATGTATTGTGAATGGGATTGTTTTCTTAACATTTCTTCAGATAGTTCATTATTAGTGCATAGGAATGCTACTGATTTTTGTATGTTGATTTTCCATCCTACAACTTTACTGAATTCATTTACTAGTTCTAACAGTTTTTTGATGAGGTCATAGGATTTCTTATACACAAAATTATATTATCTTCCAACAGGAACAATTTAACTTCATCCTATCCAATTTGGATGCCTTTTATTTAGCTGGCCTTTACTTTAGCTAGGACTTCAAGTATGGTGTTGAATGGAAGTGGTAAGAGTGAACATCCTTGTCATATTCCTGATCTTAGAGAAAAAACTTTCCACTTTTCACTATTGAGTATACTGTTAGCTATAGGCTTGTGACATAGGGCCTTTAATATGTTGACATACATTCCTTCTATATCTAATTCGTTGACAGTTTTATCACGAAAGAAAAACAGTATTATACTTTCAAAGTGAAAAATACGAGATCAAAAAGGAGTCAATATCTAGAGTTTAAGTAATCCTTAGACACTGTTTTTGTATTTACAACAACTTGAAAAAGGGTGTCCACTAAAAAATTTGAGCAACTGCAGCATTAGAAAGCATTTTTTTCGATGTTCAGCAAAATATTTGAAGATTTTGTTTTGCTTAGCTTCTAGTTCAAGTTAGGATTATTTTATGGGTTATATTTACACTATGGGAAATGCAAGCGTTTTCCACTCTACTTAACTCTTTATAAATGAGAAAATGTTAATTAAATATTATCATTCTTTTAAATTTGCTGGTCATTAAGAGATATTGCCAAATACTTTACTTATATGTAATGTTACATGTTTATTATAAATTTTGCCTCTATTGACTTGATTCATATGTAAATTGCCTCAGAGTAAAATTAAATTGTCAACTCCTATAATTATTAATTATGCAATTATTTTATAGGCAAATAGCAAGAAAGAAAAATAATATTATATGTAAATAATGCCAGAAATAAATTGTAATATAATTTGCTATCCAAGTAATTATGGTTTTGATCTTCATTTATTTTGCTGTAATACTATATTATCAAAATATATAAATAATTTATCAATAATTCATTGCATAAAAGAGAGATGCATGAAACAGCTAAATTAAGGAAACCACACATCATGTCAGTATTTTTGTAATATGGTAGTTACTTCCAACATCAAGAGTATGGTCTCTGCTTTCTTATCTAGTTAATTTATAGCTTTGTTTATAATTTACCATCCATTTGAGGTCACAACTCCTATTTGTTTTAAAAAAAGGGATTTAAAGTTTGCAGATATTACAGTTTATAGCATATTCTGTCCAGTTTAAGGTTCCCATGGTCTTTATGAAGTGCAGTATTTTGTGTTTAGAAGTATTTCTAACGTCCTTTAGCAGTAATATCTTGAACTATCACATTAGTTGTGGCATATATAACAAAAATATTTATTATGTTATTGGAAATCATAAAACACCAATGTACTAGTCTGAGAAAATGTTTCTATAATGAAGTTTAAAGAGCATGGTATATTCAAACAGACCTGTTTTCAAGGCAGGAGTCTTTCAAGTATGAGCTTCCTGTTACATAATCTAAACCTCATCTTCCACAAATGAAATTACTTAGAAAATGTTGTGAAGATTACATAATTATATAATGTGGTCATAGCTCCAGAACCTTTAAATCTTATTCAAATGCCACTCACTCCATGACTGAAGATTTCCCTTATCTCTGCCAAGTGAGAATGAATGATCTCTTCTCCTATCAGTATTCATATAGTGCTTTTAACAAATCACAATCATTTTCAACTTCAAATTATAACTTTTTTGTATTTTATGACATATTTTTTGAAGGCATCAGAATATACTTTATACAAATATGTAAAAAATATATAAACGGATAAATAAATAAAAATAAAATTAAATAATAATAAAAAGGAAATGTGAAAATTAGCGATAAATAGATATAAAGAATGCAAAGCACAGAGACTTATTTATAAGCAGATAATAACAAATAACTACTGTTAATAAAGTAAGATAAAGTAGATTTAAAGTTCACAAGTATTAAAAATTAAACTAGAATTGAGATCCAACTGTTCATATAGTTAAAAATTATATTAACTTGCTTTTACAATAAAAGGCATCATGTATTATACAGAAATAAATATAATAAAGTAAGTTTTAATTAACTCTATAGTTGAAAGTATATTGTCTAAATTATTTTGCAATAATAGATTCTGAATATCTTTAAGGTATAAATGTTTCTAAATATTAAAGAGAACTGCTTTGTTTCATGGTATATTTATCACATGTATATGTTACCTAATACTGTTTTAATATAAATCTCTCAGATAACACTATCTACCCTTATGCTAGTCAGAAAAAAATAGGGTTCTTAACCTTGAAAACTCATGTTTAAAATATTATTGATAAATATAATCCATGAAACTATATTTCAAGTGATTTATATCATTGCATTGCATGTTTGCTTTTTCTAAGGGTAACAAATATAGTCTTTAACTGTCAAAGTGATACAGTGAATAGTTTTGTCACAAGCAAGGCTTACTTAAACTTTAATTTCTGTAGCTCAATTAAGGTAATTGTAGGTAGTTGTTTGACACATAATTATAATGTTGATTAATTTTCCTGGTCTAGTTCTGTGGTTTGTGTAACCAACAGAGAATGTGTTCTATAACTAACAGAAAAGAGTTTCTCTCATTCAGGCATGAAGTATAACACTCTGCAGAATAATACTGCTTATTCTGTGAGCAACAGAAACACTTTCCTTTCCAGGATATTACTACTTATTTTTTTGACTACTTTTCCTGCACCAACTACAGTTCGGTGCATCTTCCTGCAAATATTTTTGGCCTCCTCAGAAAGATTAAAACTATGTTAAAAAGGTAAATTTTTGAGCACATTTATTTACTAATATAAAGAGCATTAACAAGAAGAAATGTATTTCTTCTACCTTTAATATTCAGATATGTATAATTAGAGGCTGAATATTTAAGAAAGTCAGCTAAACTTTAAATATAGCATGGTCCAAAGAGATTTCAGAGTAGGTAAATATCAAATGAATACAAATCTTATTGGAACTCCATTAGTCTGATTTTATTTTTTAAGCCAATGTCTTTGTTTGCTCTGGCTGTAGGAAAATTATTACATATTTTAATTCAATATATAATTTAGTAATATTACCAGGCATGGTGGCTCACTCCTCTAATCCCAGCACTTTGGGAGGCCAAGGAGGGTAGATCACTGGAGGTCAGGATTTTCAGACTAGCCTGGCGAATACATGGAAACCCCATCTCTACCAAAAATACAAAATTAGCTGGGCATGGTGGTGTGTGTCTGTAATCCCAGCTACTCAGAAGGCTGAAATGAGAGAATCATTTGAACCCAGAATGCAGAGGTTGCAGTGAGCCGAGATGGCACCTTTGCACTCCACCTGAGTAACAGAGGGAGAGTATCATTCATGTTATTATTATTATTTGGTGATATTGATATGGTTTGGCTGTTTGTCCCCATCCAAATCTCATTTTGAATTATAATCCAAATTACAATTGATGTGTTGGGGGAGAGACCTCCTGGGAGGTGATTAGATTATGGGGGCAGTTCCTCCCTGCCATTCTCACGACAGTGAGTGAGTACTCATGAGACTTGATGGTTTTATAAGGAGCTTCCCTTGTTCACTCCACATTATCTTCATCCTGCTGCCATGTGAAGAAGGACAATTTTGCTTCCCCTTACACAATGATTGTAAGTTTCCTGAGGCCTCCCCAGCCCTGCAAAACTGAGAGTGAATTAAACCCCTTTATATATTACCCAGTCTCCGACCGTTTTTCATCTCAAGTGAGAACAGACTAGTATAGATGTCAATATCATATAAATTTTCTTATCAAACTAATCACCTTGATATTTAGAATGAAAGCTCTATTGTTAATTATTTTAAAAATTTCAATAACAGTTATTTAAAAATATATTAATTGTGAACATGTGTACATCATTATCTTTACATTACAATAAGGCAATGAAATAGATTAAATATGAAATCACATTTTAAAACCTAAAAAATAATCACATAACCAATAATATAAATGTGACTTTTTCTTATATATACCTATTTTGAAATTTCTCCTGAAATTAAAATTTAATTCACATTTTTGTAAAAATACAAATATATATGGTTTTATAGACCTTAAGCTCATCTAATGTAAAAACGAAGTAAGAAAGCGTTATCTTAGAGCTTATTTCTATGAATTCAAGGACAATAATAGTCTTAGTATGTAAATAGAAGCATAAAGACCCTGAATTATTGCTTATAATAATAGATATTAATTACATTGTGAAAGGCAGCAATGAATAGTAAGTATAGTGACTCTGGGAATGTCCATCATGAAGGCTAATTCTTTGTCTGAATCTAGCACTAAACTATTACAGTTTATCTATAAAATGATGATACCAAATGTGATGTTGAAATTCCTCTCTGGTTCTAGATTTCTATGATTTTTATATTTACTCATTTGAAAAAAGCAACAGATTATTTATTATAAATCTAAAATTTGTCCTGTGATTTCTTTGCAATAGTGGTACATTATCTTGTCTTGCTAAAATCTATGATTACCTTTGTAAAATGCACAATGCAAAAAAACCGGGAAAATACCACTGTTAGCTAGCCACCAAAAGGATTGATCTATAGTGTACAGCTAGCATAAAGAAGCCAAATATTATACAAAGCCATTATATTTTAGATTGCTTTCTGTGAGAGACTAGATAAGACAAGCAATTATTTGAGTCATAGGAAAGTAACAATAAACTACATATAGTTTATTTATAACCATTTGTCTGGAATTCATTCAGTTATAGCCTATGCAGACAGAGAGTGTCCTAAATAAATTATAATTTACATGCCATATATCTCAATAATGGGTGCTGATAATAGCATGGCCATTAAGAGAAAGTAAAATGTTTTTAACATAAAATTCACATCCTGTTTTTGTTTACCTTCCCATTATTTCTATTTAAGTGCTTTTATATAGTAAGAATTGTAATGTACACTTATAAATAATTGAGTGTTCATCAAGTTCTTCTATACTGATATCTGTAATATAGAAGCATTTAATGTCAATTTTATAATGTTAATTATGAACAAAGGCACCAGATCGGTTATTAAACATTTGTATTGCCATTATCTTGCATGAATGGATATATTGTAATTAGTTAAAATTTACTGTCAGAAGTTAATTGTGTTTATACGTGAAATACAGACCCAAAACCTTATTTGAATAATGTGATAGCTTGAAAATTGTTTCAGTTGCATTAGACAGATGCACTATTAAACGTCTGTGAGAGAAGATTCCTTGCCATATAACTATACCTGCATGTATCAGAAGTCTTGACTTTAAACTTAAGACTGATCAAGGCATGGTAAAGATACTACCAGGATGAGGGTTATGTTAAAAAAAAAAAAAAAGCCAGCAAAACAAAATAAAAAATATTTTAGGTAAATTGAATACCTATTTATTAACATTGGTTCCAAAAGTCTTGGCAGGATTAGTGGATAATTTTGGTCAACATATGTGTCCTTCACAAAGATAGACACTTCGTACAGATAGATTACTCACCCAGTGTGAAGCATTAGCAACCTGAGTTTCAAAACTATCATCAATTTTGGAGAGCATAAATAGAAACTGTAATTTATTTGATTGACAAAACCTTATGATATATGTTAGCTTATTACTGTTAGTTTGGTGTGACATCCAGGCTGGAGTAAAGTGGAGTGATCATAGCTCATTGCAACATGAAACTCCTGGGGTCAAGCCATCCTCCCACCACAGCCTCCTGAATAGCTGAGACTTTAGGTGCTCACCACCATGCCCGGCTAATTTTTTTTTTTTTTTTTTTTTTTTCAATAGAGATGATGTCTTGTTGTATTGGTCAGGTTGGTCTCCAAACTGTCCTCAAGCAATATTCCTTCCTCAGCCTCACAGAATTGTTGTTTTTTCTTTTTTAACAGCAGAAACAATAGGAGCTATCTGTTAAAAAAGACTGAGTAAGAAGCGCTAGATACACAAAGAACATAAGAGTTTAATAGATCAAAATGTGACTAAGGACCTCCATAATCCATTTAAAATAAAGCTGGTTTACATGGGTGGGGTATGGGATTGGAGGTAACACCAGAGATCCTATTCTGTGACTTTGGTGGAACTATTTTTAAGCCTAGGCTAATGAGAATTTTGTGGTGCTAATTTCTATTTAGTGTAGAAATAAGTAAAAATTATTTGGAAAGTTAGATCCAGAAAAATAAGTAAAAGTTTTACGGTGAGCTAATAAATCACAAAAATGTTTGTGTGTGTGTGTGTGTGTGTGTGTGTGTGTGTGTGTGTGAATTTAATGATATATAGATATTATTACATTCCTATTCATAGAAAATGTTCACACTTACCTTTTGCAAATTCTTTTAGAGGATTTAAGTCTATTTCACTAAACAGGAATGAAATATGAAATTTTATTAGGTTTATATGTAGATATTTAACCACAATTTTTAAGTGCAATTATCTACGATTTGCTTGATTTGGTCATTAGAATGAAAATACATATTCAATCTTACTTAATAACATGAATTATAGGCTTCTTTGCAGAGCACAGGTTATTCTTATGGAATAAGCTGAGAATTTCTTGATGAGTTTCTAAAAATGCTAGATATCTTCTGTTGTTATCCACACTAGTCTAATAAAGCAGAAACAACAAAAAAGTGCTCATGCTCATATGTATCCTGTTTCATAGAGTATAACTTAATCCTGAGATGAGATAAGATAAAAATAAATGTAATGTGTGTATAAGAGTTGTGACCAATCACTTGAAAATATCAGCAGATTTAATCAAAGAATTTTTTTCTCTCCTCTTTCTTTCAGTTTGGTTTAGTTTTTTTCTAAAAATCTATAGACAGAAATAAATACCCTTTAGGTTTTTCTGTAGTGAAAATTAAATGTAAGATTGAATTATGCTCATTCTGATATATTTGCTTACCTTAGTAGTAGAATTGAATCTTTCTTTTTGCTTCATTTCATTTCTCAATGATCTCTCTTAAGGAATTTTAGCATATACTGATAGAAATTTTTAAGGGAAACAGACTCCTATTAGCTTATTGTATGTAGCTTACGTTTTTGCTTTGCATTTAGCTCTTGTGTTTATCATCTCCTGTGTGTATCTTATCTTTTTCAGAACTATTTTTCAAAAAAATAAAACATTAAAAACTGCCTACATGAAGAAGATTGAACCAAATTCATATTACCCAGTGGAGTTGTGAACAATTTTTAGGAATATATTTTATTGTTGTTTGTTTGTTTTAACAAACCACTGTCTTGTTGTGAAAAAGAGTTAAACTCTGTAAAATATTTGAAGAGATTTATTCTAAGCCAAATATGAATGACCATGGTTTATGACACGGCCCTCAGGAGGTCCTGAGAACATGTGCCCAAGGTGATCGGGGCACAGCTTGTTTTTTATATTTTAGGGAGTCATGAGACATCAATCAAATACATTTAAGAAATACATCTGTGGCCGGGCGCGGTGGCTCACGTAATCCCAGCACTTTGGGAGGTAGAGGCAGGTGGATCACGAGGTCAAGAGATCGAGACCATCCCGGTCAATACGGTGAAACCCCGTCTCTACTAAAAATACAAAAAATTAGCTGGGCACGGTGGCGCGTGTCTGTAATCCCAGCTACTCAGGAGGCTGAGGCAGGAGAATTGCCTGAACCCAGGAGGCGGAGGTTGCGGTGAGCCAAGATCGCGCCATTGCACTCCAGCCTGGGTAACAAGAGCGAAACTCCGTCTCAATAAAAAAAAAAAAAAAAAAAAAAAAAGAGGTAGCCTGGAAGTCTCTCTTCCCTCCCTCTCTTGCCTCTCAGTCCTCTGTCTCTCCCCAGGTAAGGAATGAGGCTGTTCTCCCAAGGTTCCTTATCTACCTAGAAACCAGACACACCCAAGAGGAACACAATTGCCTTCAATCCCCTCCCTGAAATTTAACCAGAGAAGATTAAAACTCAGATCACGGAGGAAAAAACTGAAAATTAAACATCACACCCAAAACTCAAAGGAACTCTGTTCTCTGGTTCCACTGAATTCCCCAAGACAATTATTTATTAACTACTCTCTGAGCATTAGACTTATTTATTCCCCCTAAAAATGATTTACTACATTTCAAAATGGCCATCTCCTCTTCCCCTTTTAAGAAGAAGATACATGCATGTTAACCTCATTAGCTTATTGGATAATTATCCTCCTGTGATTCTTTCATGTTTATGTACATTGAATACATGTGTGTGCCTTTTTCTCCTATTGTCAGTACGTTTTCAGGAAGATGGCAAAGGGAAAGCTTTCCTTTGGTCTTTATGGTTGTTATATAGGCTTTTTTTTTTTTTTTTTTGAGACGAGGAGTCTCACTCTGTCATTTAGGATGGAGTGCAGTGGCGCACTCTCAGCTCACTGCAACCTCCACCTCCCGAGTTCAAGCAATTCTCCTGCCTCAGCCTCTTGAGTAGCTGGGACTACAGGTGCACACCACCACATCCAGCTAATTTTTGTATTTTTATTAGAGATGGAGTTTCACCATGTTGGCCAGGATGGTCTCAATCCCTTGACTTCATGATCTGCCCGCCTCAGCCTCCCAAAGTGCTGAGATTACAGGATATAGATTTTTTTTTTTTTTTTTTTTTTTTTTTAAATGCTCTGCAGATAGATTTAGTTCTTCAAACATTTCTGGAAGGATCTTACTAAAGCCAAGTCTACATAACTTTATCAAAAAACATATACCTGCAACTTAATATTACAGTGGGTCAACCAATAAATGAACAAACCAGGGAGAGTAAGAATATTGAGTGATACTGGAAATGCCAATACTGCTTTTGATTTGGGAAGAGAACTAGAGATGAGGGCGAACAATCGTCTCCTAATTTCTATTTTCGTAGTGTAGAAAAACGTATGTTGCATCAGAAGTGAAATGCAATTGATTCTCGCTACCTAAAACAATTTATGCCCAGTTTATTAATAAATATGTATTTTAAGTTATTCACTTAAGAAACTAGACATTTTGTCATATAGACAAAAATTATGTGTAATCACTTGTGTTATATACACATATAAACAAAATAATAATTATATTTATTTTTTTTTTTTGCATAAGAACTGTTTCTCATCTTTAAAGGATTAAGAGAAAGAATGTTCCATATAAAATAATATTGTTTTGGGTTCAAAATAGGAGCCTCTTGTACTCATATGTGTATGTGACTCTGTGTGCCCAAATAGTAAATATCACTGACAAGTACTATTTATTTTCTCAAGCTTAGATATATTTCTAAAATAATATTTTTTATTCTAAATAGCAAGAAGTTACCACATGATATTGTGTACTTGAATCTCAGGTATTTTGAAGAAAATAGTTTTAGGTATAAATATTCCAATGTTTGTTTCACTTCATGTCCAATTTAACATTTTTTTTCCTTCATGTTCATGCTATGTTGCACCAGACTTACAAAATCAAGGTAAAGTCTTGATGGTATGCAAAATTAAACAACAGTTTCCATATAGGATTAGGCATTTTCTGTATCTTTAAAGGATTTACTGACTTGATTTTTTAACCTGGGTGAAGGAAAAAAATGCCGACAAATACCTTAGAGTTGTTATATTGTTGAAATAAGCAAGGACTTAGAATGTAAAATGAAATTAGTTTATTAATATCTCTGGTTTATAAAAATTATTTTATTTCTGCCAGTTTTTGGAAGAGAAATGCTACTTAGAGAAGACTGAAGTTACTGTGTTGGAAATGTAATTTGTAGGCTGGCACTTGGTAAGGTCAGGATAAAGGCCACATATTGTTTTGAGTAGGCTGTGCAGCCTACAGAATTGATCTGTTTAGATCCCCAATTTGAATAACCTTGCAGATGACTCAAGCTAACAAATTCTCAAAAGTTGATATATAAAACCAGAATACTAATTTGTGTTTTGTTTTTTCTACCAATAAGAACTAAAAAAGTCAAGGCAGCTTGTTTTTTTTATCAACTGGCAAACATGATTTTTCTCTGTGAGTGAACTCAATGGAATTTGAAGCTTTCTTGCTGATAAATTATAATCTGCAGGCTGATTTACATGGTTTAGATCAGTGGTTCTCAAACCAGTACCTGAAGACTTGAGAGGAAATCCAATTATCAGGCTCTGCTAATCTAGATGGATCAGAATGAATCAGCAACTGAATCAGAATTAAATGGTAAGTCAGTGGTTACACAGCCAGAATCTGTGCTGTAACGAGCGCTCTAAATCATTCTAATACATGCTAAAATTTTAGAACCACAGTTTTAGATGGTCCACATCAGCATTAGTCTAAGAATTCATCTTCATGAATGTGAAATAAACAATGAAGGGATAAGTATTACATCTCCCTGGCCTCATTTGTCTTTGATTAGCACTGTAGTTACTTAAGTCCTGGCAAGAGCAGCCTTCAGGTTTTGTTATTAGGTTAGTTTTAATAGATTCACTCTATTTGTACTGAGTATTAGTTACCATGATATCTTCTTTTTACACTTTTAGGTGATAGAATATCTCTGGTTAAGTTCATTATGTGTTGATTTACAGCTGACTCTAAGAGGCTGTCTTCCCTATGTCCAATAGCTAATATCAGCATTTTATTAGGGACCTCTTTATTCCAACTTTCTTTTTTTTTCTCTCTCTCTTTTTCTGTTTTTATATTTCTCCCTCTCTCATATTTTAAGTTTTTGAGATGTTAAGAGATAATCTGGAGATCTATAATTAATGCACCTTATTGCATTAAAATATATTAATAGTCAAGATATTCATAATGTTTAATCGAAAGGACTTTGACTAGGCCAAAGCATACAAAGCCACTCTGTCATTATCACAGAGTCTTACAATATAGAACATAGAAGAATTTTAAAAACGTATTTTGAGTGACTACCTCCAGCAGCGTTAACTAAAAATACATCATGAATGTGGCCTCTGTAAAAATGAACTTTTAATTCAAACTGGTATCTGTGAGAATGCTGTCAGTGGCATAATGTAGGTCAGCCCTTCATGACCAACACAAATAAATATAAAAAGAAAAAAGCAACTTCAAAAAGAGTTGTCAGTGCTCCATTCCCAAGGGATTATATATATTTCTTTTGAAATATCTACACAAGAAGAACTAAACATATATAATCCATGCTATTTACCCCCTTTTTTCCCATAAATAACCAGATAAATAAACATTTCATATGAAATTATTCTAATCACATTGATAATTTAATCCTTTAAACATTTAATGTATTTTTAAATATCAGAACATTAACCTTTGCATAGGTATTGTATCATGTTTTTGGCCAAAATGTTTAAAACTACTTTAAAGTGTTCCCAATTTCTCATAACATTAATAAATCCTATTCTTATCATAGATAAAATGTCTACATTGTTTATGGAAGTTTAACATTTATCAAAAGTGTTTTACCAATTCATTGTTTTTGATATGCAAATCTAAAAAGAGATAGTTTGACAGTCTGATTTTATAACCTTGATGGCACTTGTTCCACAATTCTTAATTTGGCATTGGTATTATATTAGAAATTTTGGAAAAAAATTACAAATCTATAATTTAAAAACATAGCATTATCAAATAGGTTTTGTCTGATAACAAAGACCAGTTACATTTTAGGACACAGCAAATTTATTTTTTTGAAATCATTTTTGTGGAATTAAATTGTATCTGTTAATACGTCTATATACAACTGTTCTGAAACATGTAACTCACTGTGTAACTCATATAGGAGGCTGCAAATTCAGGTCTGTGACTATGTTTAAAAAAGAAAAAGAGAGAGCCAGAAAGAAGAGAAAAGTCAATACAGCATTTTAAAGAATGTCTAGGAAAACAAAGGGTTTATTCTTGCGGGATAATAGTGGATTTCTCCTTTGAAGAAAAGTAGACTGTACTTTGAACCTATCCTTTGGGATCTTTGTTTGAAATGTTAATTAGATAACTGGTTTAGCAAGGATTAGGACAAGAGCAAAACACCACTGACAACAGTAGATCCTCTCCTGGGAATCTGTTCTGTTTTAGGGACTGCTGTGGTGTTTAAAGTGGATGGAGTAAAAAATGTTGTAAAATACAGATCATTGTGTTTCTGAATGTACATTAAAATTCCCAGTTGAACAAAAAATAGTTAACTTAAAAAATTATATGTTGAAAATGTAAAAATTTTTAAATTTAGAATGCATTAAGCTAATTTTTTTATCTTCATATACATTGTGAAATGATTACTAAAATCAAACTAATTAACATATCCACTGCATGTTGTATGTGTGTGTTTGTGGGTGTGTGTGTGTGTATGTGTGGAGAGAACACAAGATCTGCTCTCTTAGCAATTCCTGATAAATTGTGTGTCTTGCAACTTCTTTTATTTATTTACTTATTTTTATTTTTTGGACACAGGGTCTCACTCTGGTCACCCAGACTGTAGTGCCGGGGCATGATTACAGCTCACTGCAGTCTCAACTTCCTGGGCTCAAACTATCCTCCCACCTCAGCCTCCTGAGTAGGCAAGACAAAAGGCACATACTATGAAGACTAGCTAATTTTGTATTTTTTGTAGATCTGGGGTGTCTCCCTGTCATGTTATCCAGGCTGGTCTTGAACTCCTGGGGTCAAGCAGTTCATCCGCCTTGGCCTCCCAGAGTGCTGGAATTACAGGCCTGAAGCACTGTGCCGAGCCATTGCAATCTCTTTACATAAGCAGTATCATTACTTCATAGGATTTTTTTTTTAAATCTAAAATGTATCTATAGAAACAGTATCATCTTAGTTACTGAGGTTCAGATGTACTGTTAAATGAAGTTTTGTCTAAATCTGCCTTTTGTAAGGTTCGCCTAAAGGTTTCTCTACACATAGTGAACTGTGACCTAGCTGGACATGTAACCAGACTGTAACCTACTCTTGTAACAAGTAGCCGAGTTTCAGCCAGTCAGACAAGACATCCTTCAACCACTCACAGTGTCCAACTGTTCAAACAGTTCGAAGAAGGCAAACACTGAGTGGTAACCAATCAGGCTGTTTCTGTAACTCCCTTCTGTTTTCTGTACATCACTTTCCGTTTTCTTTTCATAAATGTTATCCATCCATGTGGTAAGACAGTATCTCTTCAAACCTATTATGGCTGGGGAGGCTGCACAATTAGAGAATCATTCTTTGCTCAATTAAACTTCATTAAATTTAATTTATCTAAGATTTTCTTCTAACAAACTCTAAAGGTAATTTCAAATACTTAATTATATGTTAATTATTTTAACAGTTATTGAGAACTTACTATGGACCATATATTAAGAGTATATTCATGGACTCTAACCTTATGGAGTTGATACCAGTAGAGGTATAGATATCATCATAATATGGTATGATATATGCTTCAGTGGAAATAAAGAGAATGATGGTACACATGTATATAGAGGTATTCCTAACACTAGCTGGGAGGCATCAGAAAAGCTTTTTCTGAAAGACATGACATTGTGAGTAAAATATGAAATATGAGGAAGAATTAGGTAAAGAAAGAAAGTAACAGCATGGAGAAAGGTCACTATAAAAAGAAATCAGCTTTTTTGAGTCTATGTCATAAGAGAGTATTTTATATTTTAGAAACTACGAACAGTTGAATCTGGCTAAAATGTCGAGTTCAGGGAGAGAGGAATAGAAAATATAATTCCAATCATGGAGATCTTGTTACGGAATCCACTCTTCATCTAAAAGCAATCGGAACTCATTCACATATTTTCCATATTAGGAGACATTGTGTTGAAATTTGTGTTTCAGAAAGTCAAATTCTGGTTCCACAGATTGAAGATGAGAAATACTGAAGACAGACAGAGCTGTCAACAGACATTTGAAGTAAGCTGGTGGAGAGACAGCAGTGTGGAGAAATAAGTAGACACAGTGGGGGACAGAAATAAATGGTCATACAAGAGAGTCAGAGAGGAGTTTAAATCAAGAAGTCTTGCTAACTCTGATATAGAGGCTTAAAAGATAATAATCCAGAAAATTTGGGAAATACAATAGGCTTATATAGTGTCAAATATTTCTGAAAACATGAATTTATTTGCATACATCATGTATATGAAATACACATTTCATATTACATATATAATATATATAAATATTTAAGTGATGTTTCACAAATCTTTCTTCCTTATCTGAAATATCAGGCCACCAGTGAAAACATGCAATACCTTACTAGTCTTCTGTTTATTTTAGGTTTATTGAAGTATAATTTACCAACAGCAATATTGACTCTTTTAAGTTGTTTAATCCAATGAGTTTGGACAACTACAAGGATAAATTATGGAACAATTTCTTCACCTGCAAAAAAGTTCCTTCACTTCCCTTTGTAGTGAGCATCTCACCCTACCTTTGCCCGATTGTAGCTACTGATCCCATTTCAGTTCCTTTAGTTTAACCTTGTCCACACTGTTATAGAAATGGAATTACACAGAATGTAGGTGCTGTCTTTTTCGTTTTGACTGAGCATGCTGCTTTTGAGAGCCATCCGTGTGGCTACGTATGCACATGTGTCCCTTTTTATTACTGTCTCTTTTTATTATATCTTCAATTATATAAACAAATGCTTTATTATCTTAAATGATTTTATTTTATATTTTCATTCTCTTTTTATTTCTTTATTTCACATTTTGGATTGTGTCCTATAGGTAAACAATAGTTACAAGGAAGGAGTTAAGCTTTACTTGTAATGCCAAGATGTCTCATTATGTGGAATATCATATAGACTATAAATCCTGAAGGGAAAAAAATCCAGAATTGGATAAAATACTCATATATGACTTCGAGAAAGTGTTAATTCAAAGCAGTTCCAGTTTTTTACAATGTATCTTTATTTACTTTTTTCATCTTGAGATAAAGAAAATATCCCGGGGCCGGGCATGGTGGCTCACGCCTGTAATCCCAGCACTTTGGGAGGCCGAGGCGGGTGGATCACGAGGTCAAGAGATCGAGACCATCCTGGTCAACGTGGTGAAACCCCGTCTCTACTAAAAATACAAAAAATTAGCTGGGCATGGTGGCGCATGCCTGTAATCCCAGTTACTCGGGAGGCTGAATCAGGAGAATTGCCTGAACCCAGGAGGCGGAGGTTGCGGTGAGCCGAGATGGTGCCATTGCACTCCAGCCTGGGTAACAAGAGCAAAACTCCGTCTCAAAAAAAAAAAAAAAAAAAAAAAAAAAGACTCACTCCATGACTGATGCTGCCCCTCCCTTTCTGTGGTTTAGATATAACGAGGAACCAACATTCCTTCCCAATAAGAGACCGCCAACCACAGAGCAGTTCTGGCTAGTCGAGAGTATGCTCAGCAAGGGTTTCTATGTCCTCGGCTTCACCTTTTGAAATCAGAGGGCTGAAAACTCCACCCCTGAATTGTGCTAACATGGCCATTTTTTGTACATGGGTTCCATGCCGAGGTTGAAGCTCAATTGTGCATGTGCGTGTTTCTGCTTTCATAAATCTCATGACTCCTATAGCTTATTTAATATGTATCTTTTATAACCTTATTCAGCATAAATCCCTCTCATTCTTACCACCCTCAAAGCACCTGTCTTGGTCAAAGGCTATGTTTCCCAGCCTGCAGAAAGGTCACCTTGAAAGCTGTAACTCTTTATAAAAAAATGAACTCTCAGCTAAGGGGCGGTGGCTCAGGGCTGTAATCCCAGCACTTTGGGAGGCTGAGGAGGGTGGATCACCTGAGGTCAGGAGTTCAAGACCAGCCTGACAAACATGTGAAACCTCATCTCTACTAAAAATACAAAAATTGGCCAGGTGTGGTGGCGTGCACCTGCAATCCCAGCTACTCGGAAGGCTGAGTCAGGAGAATCCCTTGAACCCAGGAGGCAGAGGTTGCGGTGAGCAGAGATCGCGTCATTGCACTCCAGCCTGGGTAACAAGAGCGAGACTCCGTCTCAAAAAAAAAAAAAAAAAAAAAAAAAAAATGCCGGGCGCGGTGGTTCACGCCTGTAATC
Organism: Aotus nancymaae; assembly: GCF_030222135.1. Classification (NCBI taxonomy): domain Eukaryota; kingdom Metazoa; phylum Chordata; class Mammalia; order Primates; family Aotidae; genus Aotus; species Aotus nancymaae. The sequence goes on from NW_026988435.1 coordinate 4,255,561, forward strand.
CCAGCACTTTGGGAGGCCGAGGCGGGTGGATCACGAGGTCAAGAGATCGAGACCATCCTGGTCAACGTGGTGAAACCCCGTCTCTACTAAAAATACAAAAAATTAGCTGGGCACGGTGGCACGTGCCTGTAATCCCAGCTACTCAGGCGGCTGAGGCAGGAGAATTGCCTGAACCCAGGAGGTGGAGGTTGCGGTGAGCTGAGTTTGCGCCATTGCACTCCAGCCTGGGTAACAAGAGTGAAACTCCGTCTCAAAAAAAAAAAAAGAAATAAAGAGATCCAAAATAATAACAAATAATCTAAATGACTTGAAGTTCTAAAAGAATGCCTTGAATGTCTTCTAAGGGCAGAAGGAAAATAGATTGGGTAGCTTATTCTGTACTGCTGATGCTCATGTGAGTATTCATAACTTCAGAATGAGACAGTGTGTCTGTCAACCAGGACCCGGTAGTACATGAGTCATCATTGCTGAAAACACATTCCTAAATAATTCCAAGAAATATATGATACAGAAATCCTAGAAGATTTCAGATTATCTGATGTAATCTGCTATATATAAAGTGCACTCACCTGTGTGAGGCTGGTGGCAACATCCAATCTAATAAGCATTTCACAATCTGAAATATAGTACTTGTTTAAATATTTGATCGATGTTTGCTAAAGCCTGATGTGTTTTGGTCCTCATTTGAATTGCTTTCCTCTCTAGAAACTATAAGAGAGACAGATAGATTAGACCGATGATACAGATAGATGATGGATGGATGGATGGATGGATGGATGGATAGATAGATAGATAGATAGGATAGATAATTTCCCAATAAAGCTTACAGCTTCCTAAGTCCTATGGAGGGAAGGGTGTGATTTCTATCAGCTATGTATGCTAGATTTAGAATATTTTACATGTACCTTATTCACTCTCAATGTACACAGTGTACTTATTGTATACTGTACAGACTAAGGATTTTTCAGTTTTTTTTGAGATTTATATTTTCTGGGGTTAATTTTCCAGCCAGAATTATTGAGATGGGTCATTTCTATATTCAGAGTCTACTATATTTTTATTGATCCCTGGAAGTAGGACATTATTAAGGTAATATGCTCTGGCTGATCAGAGCCCGTGTCTTCTTTCAAGACTTAACACATAATGTTATGGCAACTACAAAGAATGAGTTAATATGCCCTTGAGGTAATAACATGAATGTGTATTCAGTATCCTCTTGGTTAACTCATTTTGTTCCTGGCTTATTACATTCATATTTATCAGGATAGAGAAGGATACACTGGCTCACTCAATTACTCTGTAGTACTCCTGGGTGTAGTGATGTCTAAGATTGTGACCTCAGCAAGGGCAGCCTTGGTTAATTTCCTGTTTTCTCTTTTCCACATTTAGGGAATTTGCCTATTGATCAAAGATTCCTTCACTTGGGCCCCTCCTTTTTGATTATATATTTGCAAGCACAGTTTCTAAGCACAGTTTTCCATTTTTCCCATTAGTTGTATTTCCTTGTCTTTTCCTTGTTCAATTGTCTTAGCCTGACACTGTCTCTGGGGGTAGTTATCATTCTGCCTTTTTAAATTCCTTCTTTCTTCAGACAATCCAGCTGCTTGAATTACCCAGAAGGGCCTTAGGATGGTTGCTACCATCAGATGACTGACATTAGGCCACTCTAGGATTCACAACCACATACTTAGGCGTTTTAGTATGAGGCTCCTTATATCAATTTTTAAAACAAATTTTTGTCAATATCTCATTTCTGATACTCTGTGAAATTCACAGATGACTGTGTGAATATTGAACATAATGAACACTACACTGCACAAATCTCACTTAACTTGCATCAGTATATTTGCAATATGTTCAAAGAGACCAGGTTTGAACAAGGATGCAAGATTGGCTAACAGTGCTTAGTGAATAAAATTTTTGAGTCTCCCCCATTTCCCTCAAAGGAAAGTGTTTTTAACCCACTGTGTTAGTCCATTTTGCATTGCTATAATGGAATATCTGAGGCTGCATAATTTATAAAGAAAAGAGGTTTATTTTGGCTCAAGATTCTGCAGACAATGCATAGGGTGAGTCCCAGCCTCTGCTTCTGGTGAGGTCTCAGGAAACCTACCATCATGGTAGAAGGTGAAAGGGGAGCAGTCAGGTAACATGACAATAGAAGGGGGAGATGCCAGGCTCTTTTAAACAAACAGACCTTGTGTGAACTAATAGAGCAAAAACTCACTCATTACCAAGGGATCTGCCCTCATGAACCAGACACCTCCCACTAGATATCACTTCCAACATTGGGGGTCACATTTCAACATGAGATGGAAGGGGACAAATGTTCAAACCATATCACCCACCCATACCATTCAGAAATTCCAGCATATTCAATTACCTTGTATAGTTGTAAACACTGCTTTTGTTGAGCTATATCACCTAGGTCTAACTTCTTGTTCTGGGTAGTTTTTTTTTTTTTTTTTTTTTGCCTTCATTGTTAGTATCATATTGCTGATTATCCATAAGTCATGTGTCAGTTTCTGGACATCACAAATAGCTTCTAGTTTGAACTAGTAAATAATGGGTGGTCTTTGTACAGTCATCTGAATACTGAGCCTAGGACAAAGTGTAGCTTCCCTGATCTTGAACAGGATGAATTTGTGTATACATTAATGTCTATATACTGATTTTATTATATATATATATATATATATATATATATATATTCAGACTTTATTTTCTATCTATAGATAGATTGATATCAACAAAATATTAATAGTTTATTTTGGGGATATTAGAGTTATTTTCTTGTCTAAAGAGTTATAACACATTTTTGTTTTAATTCAACAAATAGGTAATGAGTGCCTTCCAAGTACCAAGTACTGTGTTAGAGATGGTACGGATGTGAGGGGCAGGGAAATGATGGATGAGATAGCCCCTGTTCATCTTCATAAACCTTAGTTTAGCTGGGGAGAACAGAAACAAATGTGCATCCAAGGGTAAAGTATGACTAATAACGATTACAAAGTTTCTGTTTCATGCCACCAAGAGCACATCTGTAGCCACAACTTCCTGTCTCCCTTGAAAATATTGATCTCATAGGAAAATAGCTCATATTTTCAAGATGTATAAAAATAGGACATATTTGAGATAATACTAAAAGAAATCAGGGTGGCTTAATGCATTAAACATCAGGAGACCTGTGTTCTGAGAAAAGTTTTCTCTCTTAATTTCATTCAGCTTTAAAAAAAAAAAATTTAAATGATAAAACTTGGTTTTAACTCTGAAATTTCCTTTCTAATAAAATTGTGTGGCTATAGAAGCATGAAGAAATGAATTAGCAATGAATTGAATTGATATTACACTAGTTTTCTATTGCTGCCATAACAAATTATCACTGATTTAGTGACTTCAAATGGAGCAAATGTATTTTATATTTCTCTAAGACAGAATTCTAACATAGGTCTCATTAAGCTAAAATAAAGGTATTAGCTGAGCTAAATTCCTTTTTAAAAGCTCTAGGGGATAATCTGCCTGTTCTAGGGGATTTCTCTGCCTGTTCCAGCTCTTAGAGGGTCTCTCCCTGGTCTTGCACATTATTCCCTACATTTCAGAACCAGTAATGAGATACCCAATCCTTCTTACCCTGACATTGATCTCTGACCACAGATGAAGAGTCCTTCACTTTTAAGACTCTTAGGATTAAACTGGGCCCACCCAGATAATCCAGGATGATCTCATTATCTCAAGGTTCTTAACCTTAATCATATGTGCAAAGTTTCTTTTGCTTGATAAGGTAACATTCATAGTTTCTAAGAATTTGTCTGTGGACATCTTTGGGGGCTATTACTTCTACTTTCAGACATTTTTTATTTTTGTTTTTATTTTTTGAGACAGGGTCTCATTCTGCCACCCAGGTTGGAGTGCAGTGGCACAATCTCGACTCACTGCAACCTCCTCAGCCTCCTGAGTAGCTGGGATTACAGGTGCACACCACCATGCCCACCTAATTTTTGTATTTTTAGTAGAGATGGGGTTTCACCATGTTGGCCAGGCTGGTCTCAAACTCCTGACCTCATGTGATGCAACCACCTTGGCATCCCAAAGTGCTGGGATTACAAGCATGAGCTACAATGTCTGCCACCTCCCAGACAATAGATTTTGAGATCAATTCATCAATGCTTATAGAAATGCAGGGACATTTTAAACCAACTTTTCCCAAGACCTATGGTACCTATAATAGGCTAACAATAGCCACCCAAATATATCCACATCCTAATGTCAACTCCAGTATGGGCGTATACTGCATGTGTTATTGGCAATGATTAGTATCTCATGCCCAGACATCTATTCCTTTTTCCTTTTTTATTTTATTAGGGGTAAATGTGAAGATTTTTACATAGGTGAACTTGTATCACAGGGGGTTGTTGTACAGATTATTCCATCAACCAGATATTAATCCCGGTACCCAATACTTTTCTTTTCTGTTCCTCTCCCTCTTTCCACCCTCCATCCTCAAGTAGACTACAGTGTCTGCCATTTCCTTCTTTGTGTTCATGAATTCTCATCATTCAGCTGCATTTATAAGTAAGAATATGTGGTAGTTTTAGTTTGCTAAGATTAATAGTTTCAACCCCATCGATACTTCTGCAAAAGACACAATCTCATTCTTTTTTATGGCTGCATAGTATTCCATGGTGTATATGTATCACATTTTAAAAATCTGTCATTGACATGATTCCATGTCTTTGCTGTTATAAACAGTGCTACAATAAACATTTGCCTGCATGTGTCTTTATGGGAGAATAATTCATATTCCACTGGGTATATAGCCAGTAATGGGATTGCTGGGTTGAATAGTAGTTCTGGTTTTAGCTCTTTGAGGAATCTCCATACTGCTTTTCACAGTAGTTAAACTAATATACACTTCTACAAACAGGGTATAAACATTCCCTTTTCTCTACAATTTTACCAGCATCTGTTATTTTTTGACCTTTTTAATAATCATTTTGATTGGTGTAAGATAGTATCTCATATTGGTTTTGATTTGCATTTCTCTAATGATCGGTGATACTGGGCTTTTCTTCATATGCTTGTTGGTTGCCTGTATGTCTTGAGAATTGTCTGTTCATGTCCTTTGCCCACTTTTTAATGGGGCTATTTGTTTTTTTCTTGAAAATTAAGTTCCTTGTAGATGCTACATATTAGACCTTTTTCAGGTGCATAGTTTGCAAAATTTTTTCTCCCATTCGGTAGGTTATCCGTTTGCTCTGTTGAGAGTGTATTTTGCTATTCAGAAGCTCTTAAGCTTACTCATATCTCACTTGTCTTTTTTTTCTTTTGCTGTGATTACTTTGGTGCCTTTGTCACAAAATATTTGGCCTGTTTCTCTGTCCAGGATGGTATATTCTATATTATCTTCCAGAGTTTGTGTACTTTTAGGTTTTACATTGTGTCTTTAATTCATACCGTTTTTTTGTATATAGTATAAGGAAGGGGTCCAACTTCAATCTGCATATGGCTAGTCAGTTTTCCCAGGGAGAACTTTCTACTGCTTAACCTTCAGTTATATGGCTTGCCTCACTTTTGCTGCGGTCGGCGGCAGCATCCAGTCAGGTCAGGGCACTGAGTCCTGTCCTCAGAAACCTGCGCAGTGGGGCTGGTAGCCCTCGCCGCCAAGGCAGCCATGGAGAAGGCGGGCCTGGCTCCAGGCGGCACAGAGGCACTGGAGCGGCCGAGGGAGAGCCTGGAGGGATCCGGGTGGCCCCGTGCTCAGGTTCCAGCAGGTTCTGGCCCTGTAACGCAGGGGACAGAGCTGGCCAATACAGGGCCACTGAGTGCCGAGCCAGCACCCAAGCCAGGCACCAGGCGGGAAAGGCTCTGGCACGACAGCCCCACATCGCCAGGGGCCCATCCGGAGCCACACACCTGCCCCCAGCAGATGTCTCCAGGTGTTAGAGGGTCCTGCTGGGCCCGGCGGAGGCGGGCGCGGGGCTCTCCCTGTTGCCCTTTGACCCCTCTGGTAGGCGCCCTAGGGCGTGGCCTCCCGCACCCTTCGCGAGCCCTGGCTCCGTCACCAGCCCCACTGGGACGTCACAAGCGCTCAGCTGCCTCGTGCGCGCCCGGCGGAAGAGAAGTTGGTGACTACGGAGCTCCGCTTCCGTTACTGACCGTTTTCCCACCATTGTACCTTGCCCTCAATGGGCAATTTATTGAGTATATTTCGCCTCCGGTCCCGCCGCAGGCCCCTGCCTGGCCGTGTCCCACGCACTCCCGTGGCCCGTGAGGCGTCCCAGCCTCGCCCGGCTCCCCCTGCGGCGCCCCCGCCTGCCCCGGGCCAGGGCCCTTTCCGATTTCTCTTTAACCCTCAGCAGGGTCAGAGGCCCAGCGCCCGTGGGAGGCGGGGTCCTCTCCGGCCAGACACGGGCGCTCCCCTGGCGGTGCGGCCTCCTGTGGACTGCAGGCTCGTCTTAAGGAGGACGACCGTGCTGTCGGCTCGCAGCTCCATAGTGTGGGGACACCGCAGCTCTGTGAGGATCCCCCCTCCCAGCCGCAACTTCACCCTCCAACTGCCTTCACCGCAGGAGGAGGTGGACAGGGCTAGGAAGCCGATTCCGATCCCAGCCGGGCTCCCGAATCTGACCAAGGTAAGGACCCAACGAAAGCCCAGAGCAGGCGGGGCGCGGTGACTCATGCCTGTAATCCCAGCACTTTGGGAGGCCTAGGCGGGTGGATCACGAGGTCAAGAGATCGAGACCATCCTGGTCAACATGGTGAAACCCCGTCTCTACTAAAAATACAAAAAATTAGCTGGGCATGGTGGCGCGTGCCTGTAATCCCAGCTACTCAGGAGGCTGAGGCAGGAGAATTGCCTGAACCCAGGAGGCGGAGGTTACGGTGAGCCGAGATCGCGCCATTGTACTACAGCCTGGGGTAACAAGAGCGAAACTCTGTCTAAAAAAAAAAAAAAAAAAAAAAAAAAAAGGCCGGGCGCGGTGGCTCACGCCTGTAATCCCAGCACTTTGGGAGGCCGAGGCGGGTGGATCACGAGGTCAAGAGATGGAGACCATCCTGGTCAACATGGTGAAACCCTGTCTCTATAAAGATACAAAAAAATTAGCTGGGCATGGTGGTGCGCGCCTGTAAGCCCAGCTACTCAGGATGCTGAGGCAGGAGAATTGCCTGAACCCAGGAGGCGGAGGTTGCGGTGAGCCGAGATCGCACCATTGCACTTCAGCCTGGGTAACAAGAGCGAAACTCCGTCTCAAAAAAAAAAAAGAGAAAAAGAAAGCCCAGAGCAGCGATAGAGGAGGATCAGGTAGTGACCCAGGGGCAGGAGGACAAGAAAAGCCCCTTCCTCTCTGCAGGACACCCACATCCAGGACCCTGGAGGCCCGGGGAGACCTCAGTTCCGTCATGGGCAGTCCTGGGCCCCTAGAGGGAAATGTTTGCCCCAATAGCTTGTCAGAAAATAACTTGACTGACAAGGCCCAGGTGTCTCCAGTGAGTTCCTGCTGGAAGGGCCATGTCGTCCCCAGTTCAGCCCTGCTGGAGAGGTGCTTCCCCTTAAGAAGCCTGACCCATCTCCCTGTGCTCCCTGATCCCGCCCGGGGCTGCTCCCTGCTGCTGGAGAAGGTGGCCCAGGAAGTGCAGGATACAGACCACCTGCTCAGCTCCCCAGGCTTGCTGATGTTGGGGAAGAGCCTTCAGCATCAATATCCTGCCTTTCCTCCTATTATCACAGAAGTGGTGTCCTCCTCCTACCTGAAGCCCGTCCTCTTCTCGTCTTCGGATTCCTCCCCCTTCTGCCTCTTGCAGACATAGTGACATCCATCATCCCCCATCTCTTCTTTTCACGCACTTCAGCTTCTCTTTCTGCCTCAGCCCATGAGTCAGGGATCTCCCATTTGATTACAAATTCATCCAAAGGCCCCATATCAGACCGTAGTTCCATCCTGGGCTCCCCCACTGCCACATTTCATGGAGGCCTGGAGGTGTGCCATCCACCACCTTCACCACCTTCCCCCAGTCTTCTGCCCATTGCTCTTTGACTTCCATTCCATCACTCCAGTGGAACACACTTCCCCCAAGGGCACCAATGCCCCCGAGCCACCACAGCCTATGGACACTCTATGTAACTTATAAGCAGCACTATCTGCTATTGACTATGAGCTCCTTCTTGAAACACCATTTCTGGTTTCTGGAGAAGGGGTGAGTTGAACAGGCAAGGAGCATCCCACTCTTGCCATGGGCATCTGGAACCCTGGCAAGAGGAACCCCCTCAACCACCATGGGCACTTGAGTTGGCAGGGAGAGCTGCTTAGAGAAGGAGCAGGGGCAGAACTACCATCAATGTGGAGCCCAGAGAGTTTGTTGCAGGAGCTTCTCTAGTGGATCATGGCGAGGGACACCCATCCCCCTAGGCTCAACCCACTCCTATAGGAGACTCAAGCCCTAGGAAAACTGTGGGACCTGAACTCTGCACAGTGGTCCATGAGATGGGGCCAGTCTAACCCGAGCACCCCTCAGTCTCCTGGCCTCTCCTGGGGCACCGGCCTGGCCAAGCCTGCTTGCAGTGCAGCCTTAGGTGCCCATAGAGGGTACCTCCTAGGGGCCCAATTCATAACTCCTGTGCTGGCAGGCCACACAGGACCAGCAGAGGGCTCCAGCAGAGTAGCCCCCACAGACACACACCAGCCTGCTTGTGCTCTCCCCACATTGCAGCCTTCCCTGTGCTGCTTTGCCTGCATGAACTCGCCCACAGCCACCCCCCCATATGGCTTTGCCAGAGCATGTGTGTATGGCTAGGCTGTCCCCCCACTAATGCCCCACCCCTGTGCCAAGCTACCACCAGCCTGAAACTAGGCATGGAGAATAATGGACCCACATCCACCCTGAGTGGTCACTGCCACCCACAGGAACACACAGAGGACACACACACTCCTGCACCCACCAGCACCCCACCCACATGCTAACACCATCACCAGTGCAAACACATGTAAGACACCAGCTAGGGAATCTTCCTCCTGACACCATGCTGCCTCTACCACTGCTATGAATGAACACCTGCACAGAGGCCAGCAGCCCAGCACACAATAGCACCCCACTGCAGTGGACAAGCATGCACCCCACCACACTGCCACTGCCACTGCCACTGCTGCTGGCATACGCAAATGAGGACAGATTCCACTGCCACCACCCTGTGAAGTGCTTTGGCTGGCATCACCCATCCAATATTGTGACCAGCTATCTGGGAGCACCTCTGCATCCCAAACACAGTGGATTCCTAACCTCAAGGAGGCAGGGAACAAAGTCAGCCCAGTAAAAGTCCAGAATTAGAGCATGCAGTTCAGAAGTTGGGAGCTGAGCTTAGACCCCCTAAAATCTTCTAGAAACAAAGCCAGTCCACTGAACCCACCTTGCACCACAATCAAACCCCCAGCTCATCAAATAGGATAAAAGAAAAAAAACACCCAAAGGACAGAACTTCAAAGACTGAAGGAACATCGGCCCACACAGATGAGAAAGAATGAGTGCAAGAACCCTGACAGCTCAGAAAGCCCGGGTGCCTTCTTTCCGCCAGATGACTGCATCACCTCTCCAGCAAGGGTTCTGAACTAGGCTGAGATGACTGAAATGACAGACATAGAATTCAGAATATGAATGGGAATGAAGATCATCAAGCTTAAGGAAAATGTTGAAACCCAATCCAAGGATGCTAAGAATCACAATAAAAATACAGGAGCCGACAGACAAAATAGCCAGTATGAGAAAGAATGTAATCAACCTGATAGAGCTGAGAAATACACTACAGGAATTTCATAATGCAATCACAAGTATGAACAGCACAATAGATGAAGCTGAGGAAAGAATCTCAGAGCTTGAAGACTGGCTTTCTGAAATAAGACAGATAAGAATAAGAATAAAGAATAAAAATGAATAAAAAAACTCTGAGAAATATGGGATTATGTAAAAAGACCAAATATATGACTCACTGGTGTCCCTGAAAGAGATGGAGAGAATGGAAACAATTTGGAAAACATATTTCAGGATATCATGTGTGAGAACTTCCCCAGCCCAGCTAGAGAGGCCAACAGAAAATTCAGGAAATGCAGAGAACCCTAGTAGGATACTTCACAGGAAGATCATCCCCAAGACACATAATCATCAGATTCTCCAAGCTTGAAATGAAAGAAAAAATGTGAAAACCAGCTAGAGAGAAGGGTCAGGTCACCTACAAAGAGAAGCCCATCAAACTAACAGTGGACCTCTCAGCAGAATCCCTACAAGCCAGAAGAGATTGGGGGCTTATGATCAACATCCTTTTTTTCCTCCATGAGTCATAGGGTGTGATCAACATTCTTAAAGAAAAGAAACTCCAACCAAGACTTTCATATCTAGCCAAACTAAGCTACACTGGTAAAGGAGAATAAGATCCTTTGCAGAAAAGCTAATACTGAAGAAATTCATTACCACTAGACCTGTCGTCTCTAGGAATTCTGATTTTATAGATCACATCTGGCATTGCACCAGGTGGAATTTGTGAAAAATGTAAGGAAATATTACTGCTAATTAGGCAAGCCCAATGCTCTAACAATTGTCAAAAACAAAAATGAAAAAATAAAATACTAAACCCCTGTAGCAGTGTTTTCTTATTCATTTCCTCCCTCCATCCCCTCTTCCATGAGATTCCTGAGAACAGCCTGACACATATTCCTCTTCCCTTCCAGATGGAGACTTATGTGTTCTTCCCCTGGGCTTTTGCCCTGCCCACACCCAGCAGGCGCACAGCTCAAAACGTGGGAAAAGGAACGAAGGCAACCAAGGCGAAGGAGGCAGAAACTCTGCAGCCGGCAAAGAAGAGGCACTGTCTCCCAGCAGGTTAGGCAGCCCTAAGCCATGCACCCCAGTATTTGGGAGATGAAGGTTCTTCTCCACTTGTGTGTTTCCAAGCAGGGTCATTTTGTGGTTAAGGGTTGGCAGCCAGAATGTTTGGGTTTGAATCCTGGCTCAGCCACTTACCTTGGGTAAGTAATTGAACCCCTCTGTGCCTCATCTTCCCCATCTGTACCTGCCTCCAAGAGTTGTTATGAGAATAAAGGAATTAATACATGTAAAACATTTAAATCAGGGCTTACTACATATTTATCACCCAGTAAATGTTAGCTATTATTATTATCTTGAAACATCTCCAACTCAAAATTATAATGAACATCATTATATTACACCATCCTCTATTGCACCCCTTGAAACCACATTGCAGGCAAGAAATTACCAAGTCTTCTGGTATTTTAGTTCCTTAGTACTTTATCAGACCCAACAGGAAACACCCTTGGCCTGACTTAACAGTGAAGACTAAGGTGGGGATCCACAGTTCTATTTTACCAGAAATCCTACTTCCAGGAATCCCTTATAAGGGAATTTTCAGAGCAGCAAAGGCAAGGTACAAAGGGGCTCCCTGCAACCTTTTTAGTGAAGTGAAAATCTGGACACAGCCCACGTCTGAAACAACCTGAGAATGATTAAATACATTATGGTACAGCAATGTGCTTTTGAGAAATGTTAATAACTAGGAAATACGGTGAAATAGATGTAAATAGAAAAGCAGGTTTACAAAAATGTGTTTATAATTGGATTACATTTGACAACTATACAAGCACATTTGCAGAAAAACAAAACCTAGAGTTTTACATCGTGATGTTCACAGTGGGGTTACTGAGAGTGAAGAAACTTACACACGGTTTTGTTTACATTTTCTTTCCTTTTTTTCTTTTTTTGGTGCCTTCCACATGTTACACATGAATGCATGCAATTTTTATATTGAGAGAAAACATTAAGTCATCAAACCAAAATATTTAAATACATAATCTTTCAGAAGACACACAGGGAACTACCAGGAACTAAAGATAGAACTGACATTCCTAAATTCCTAGTTTTTTAGCCCAAAATAACTCCACATAACAGAGAGAGGTGTTGCTACTCTTCAGTTTACCTTTGCTCTGGAAAGAAAAGCTGTGAGAAATCTCTCAGTTAAGTATAGATAGATAGATGGATAGATAGATAGATAGATAGGAGGGCTGAAGGGATATAAGACTAAGTGGATGGATGGACAGATGGATGGATGGATGGATAACTATAGATGGGCATAACTTGGGGGAGGAGAGCGAGGGCCTCTGAAGATACAGGATACAATTTGGCCTTAACTAATCAAAGCCATTCATTTTGACAACATTGGGGAGATGTTTGCTCCTTAGCCCACATAAGCTTATTAAGAGAGTATTCTAAGAAATTTAGCTACAGTTTTGGCAGACAAAGCCCAGGAAAGCTTGACCAGAGAGTTCTCCACCACAGCAATGCTCTGTTAATTCCTCTCCTTAATTCAATAAACAAGGGAATTTTGCAAAGGTTTTAATGGAAAATAACTACAGCCCTGATTTGCCTCCTTCTGAATTCTTATTGTTTCCTAATATTAAAAAAAATCTTTAAAGGGCACCCATTTTTCTTGAGCAAATAACATAAAAAAGACTGCCTTTGCAGGTTAAATTCCCAGGATCTTTAGAGTTGGACTAAATGGCTGATATATTGAGAAAAAAAATTTGTATTTTGTATTTTTATCTTTTAATTTTATTTGTTCCATGAACTCTTTGAAATCCTCTTGTATAATTATTCCTTTCAACAACAAATGCAACTGAGTGAGTGAATCTAGAGGTTGGGGCTTAAACAAGTGACTTAAGAGAGGTTCTGGCCTGAGCTCTGAATTTTGCCAGTGTGATTCCTAACTTTTTTATAAAAAATTTCTCCTAGAACAACTTAAATGTAAAGGTAAGTGTTACCTTTAGAAGGTATATTGTAGCTATAAAAGATACTGATTGTTTATGAAAAAAGGCAGAGTCTACCATTCTCATACTGGCCAGAGCTATGGACGGTGGCTCCAACCTCTTTCAGCAAGGCCCCCTGAAGCCACCACCAAACAGGACCTCATGGAGACAGCATTCTCCCTGCTACCCACCTGGGCTTTCTTCACTCACCTCAGGGAATTTCTTTTTCTGCACATATGCAGTGGTGGCCGCGTCAAAATACTTAGCATAGTCCTCATTCAGGCTGTAAATCGTTCCTTTCTTACTAATCTTGACATCTTTTTCCACCAGTAAAAATTCACCAAGCGTCTAGCGAGATGAAGAGAGATGCCAGGAAGAAGAGAAACGCCAGGAAACAGAAGCCCACAGAATCATGAGAAGATGGGGTCTGCTCGCAGAGCTGGGGCTTGGCCGTGGTCACTCTGGAGCCTGCCCTTCATGAGTGGTGGAAAGACAGCGATAATATGAAGCCCACACAAGAAGCTCAAGCAGTAACATAGCAAGAGGGAGGACAATTCTATGTTTAATGGGACTAAACTCTGGGATGGAGAATGAATAAATTGAAAAATGAATAAATTGAACTTCATCAAAATTTTCAAAAATTTTCTGTGACAAACCTGGTAAAGGTGAGAGATGAAAAGCTACAAAGTATATGCAAACGACATATCTAACAAATGATTGGTATCTAGAAAAGAAAAACAAAATTTGCAAAACTCAATAATAAGAATAATCTAATTAGAATATGAACAAAAGACACAAAGAGACATTTTAGGGAATAGGATATACAGATGGAAAATGAACACATGAAAAGATGTTCAACATCATTACCTATTAGGGAAATAAAGATTAAAACTATAATATTACATCACTACAAAACTATAAAAATCTTCTACAATACAAATACAATGAACCCTTGAACAACGCAGGGGTTAGTGGCGCTGACTCTCTGGGTAGTTGAAATTTTGCATACAAATTTTGATGCACCAAAAAGTTAACTACCAGTAGTTTACTGTTGACCAGAGGTCTTACTGATAACATAAACAGTCTTTTAATACCTATTTTATAGGTTATATGTGTGATATACTGTAAGGAAGTGTTATCAAGAAAATCATAAGAGGCCGGGCGTGGTGGCTCATGCCTGTAATCCAGGCACTTTGGAGGCCAAGGCGGGTGGATCACTTGAGGTCAGGACTTCAAGGCCAGCCCGACCAACATGGTGAAACCCCATCTTTTCTATTAAAAAAAAAAAATTTAATTTTAAAAAAAGAAAAAAAGAAAGGAAATCATAAGAAAGAGAAAACATATCTACTGTTCATTGAGTGGAATTAGATAATCATAAAAATTTTCATCCTTCCCATCAAGGAGGGGTTGGTCTTGTTGTCTCAGGGGTGGCAGAGGTGGGCAAAGTGGAGAGGAGATGGAAGGGAAGGCAGAAGACGCAGGCACCCAGAGTGTTAATTTACAGAAATACATTGTAATTTCTGTCTGATGCTTTTGTGTTTTCATTTCTCTAAAAATGTTTTTATACAATATTGATTCTTCTCCCACCATTTGCTGAATGGTAGATGTCATAAAATATTGGAAATAATCCACAAATAATCAGAACCCTTCTGCCAGATTGACTAATGTCAGTTTGTCTTCTGGCACTGATTCTTCTACGCCTGCATCCTCACTATCTGGCACTGGTTCAGTAGTACTGATTTCCATGCAACTATCTTCTGTTTATTCCTCTGATGTGGTTATCTATCAGCGCTTGATGTTCTCTAAGATCCATGTCTTTAAACCTATCAACCTCCACCCTTTTTTTTTCTGCTGTATTCACATCCTCTTTCCTAATTTCCTTGATTTTCTCCATCATCAATCCCATGACATCATGCACATGTAAACACAGTTTCCTCCAGCAGGAATTTATTGTTTCAGGCCTGATGGCTTTCATGACTTTTTCTGTAACAACGACATCATCTTGAGTGATGTAATTCCTCTAGGCTTTCATGATGTCTTGTCAGTATTCTCTTTCATAGTGTTGATAATTCTTTCCATAGAGTACTAATTGTAATGAACTTTAAAGGTATTTATGACTCCCTATTCTAGAGACTGAATTAGAGATACTGGTTTGGGAGCAAGAATAACACTAAAAATTATAAAAAATAAACATAGATAACTTTTAAAATTTTTTAATGCTTTTAAAACTATTTAAGCTTCTATTTCTTCTACAATCTGGTCTTGTCCTATCCCCAGAACCCTGAGTCAGGCCAATTTAGTAGTATGAAGTGTTTTTTTGGACTGAGTGACTGCTTACCTGAGACTAATACACTGTAGTGATGAACAGCAACAATAAATTCCTGAGCCAAAACTTCTTTATTTTTTTGAGGTAAGTTTTGCTCGTTGCCCAGGCTGGAGTGCAGTGGCGCTATCTCAGCTCACTGCAGCCTCCGCCTCCCAGGTTCAAGCAATTCTCCTGCCTCAGCCTCCCAAGCAGCTGGGATTACAGGAGCCCACCACCACATCTGGCTAATTTTTTGTATTTTTGGTAGAGATGGGGTTTCATCGTGTTGGCCAGGCTGGTCTCAAACTCCTGACTTCAGCAGATCCACCCAAAGTGCTGGGATTACAGGTGTGAGCCAGCAAGCCCAGCCTAAAATTTCTTAAACTCAACAAAGAAATGCACTGGTGATAAAGAAAACCACTTGTCTCAGATCTGTAATTTTTGCAGCTGGGTTGGTAAAGGAACTAGAAATAGTTTGACCCATTACAGAGGACATGCTAACTTTTATGGTAAAGCATTTATTTATCATTCCTAGTAAAGATGTCACACTTGGTTTTAGGTTCAAGGAGGCTATGAATGAAGATGACACAAAAGATGCCATGGTAAAAACCCAGAATATCCATTTATTTCAAATAAAATCAATTTTACAAGCAACTACTGTGCTTGCAAGAAGGAACCAACCACATCGATAAATATAGTACTTTAGTGCCCAAAATATAGGTGCTCAACCTCAAGAAAGAGTTCATGTTGGATAGGGATTAGGATGCATCTATAGAAAGTAAACCATGGATAGGAAAAAGGTGAACCCATGTGAAGAGCATGTCGTGTTGACAGACAAACTCACAAGAGCAGATCTGTCTTCCCAGGCAAAACAGTGGAACATGATGACTGAGGGTGAAGTTTTTGTTGACCTAATCCTAATATAGACAGGCTTCTGCAGGCATTCACAGGGAATCACAGGCCATGATGAGACAGACCTATTCAGTCTTGGGTGCACTTTGTACCCCTGAGGTACAGAAACGTTACAGTGCTCTATACATGCCTTTGCTCAGTAAATTGTAGACTTGTGCTCAATAGATCAGGTGTATTTATCAAGCCAGAAACTCCTTTGTCTACAACAAATCATTTAAGATTTACTGAAAATAATTAGAGCAGGGCCTGAGTTTGGGGGACTAGGGTAGAGAATAGATTATAAATTCTCTTACTCCTTTTACTACTGCCATCCCTACCAAAGGACTGAGAGAGTAATAATACACTTTACCATTTTTCTTTATTATTATTATTTTTAAAATTTACAACATTAGAACACCGAAGCAATTTAGTCAAATAATAAAAATAATAGTGATATTATTATCACACCTTGTGGCAGGCAGAATAATAACCTCCCAAAAAGTTCCATACCCTAATCCCCAGAGCCTATGAATATATTACCTTACATGGTGAAAGGGACTTTGCAGATGTGCCTTAATCCATAGAACGTACAGCACCAAGACTGAACCATAATGTAAACTATGGACTCTGGGTAAGTGATGTGTCAGTGCAGGTTCATCAGTTGTAACAAATGTACCACTCTGGTGGGGAATGTTGCTAATGGGGGAGGTTATGCATATGTTGGGATATATGGGAAATCTCTGTACCTTCCTTTCAATTTTTCTGTTAGCCTAAAATTACTTTCTGACCTCTCTTTGGCGTATCCTAATTGCCAACATCATTCATGTTGTGCTTTAGGGCCATCGTAAAGAAAAAAAAAATGTGTTACTTGAACACAAGCACTGTGACACTGTGAGAGTTAATCTAATACTGAGAGGGCCTGTAAGTGACTAATAGGCAGAAAGTGTGGACAGCGTGGATACACTGGACAAAGGGATGAGTCACAGTCCTGAGAGGGACACAGAAGGACGGGGAGAGATATTATCATGCTACTCAGAATGATGAGCAACTTAAATCTTATGAATTGTTTGTTTCTGGAATTTTCCACTTAATATTTTCAGACCATGGTAGATTGTGGGTAACTGACACCAGGCACGACAAAACCATGGATAACATACAACAACTGTATAAGTAATACAATGGACTGAGATAAAAAAAGGATTCAAAAAATGTGGCCCCAAACACATCCCACTTTTCTCCTATATCAAATTAAATTCATTCTCTTTGCTGAATCTATCATTCAGACTTGCTGGGGGGTCAGAGAAAAAGCGACTGGAAAGTTTTCACCCTCTGTGTTGGAGAAAGTACTGGAAAGCAGCCTTGGAGGTCTCTGGGGTAAAGATCTGAACAAAGCTTTTTCTAGGAAGAGCTTGATCCATGAAGATCCCTCGATTAACAGAAAAAGGAGAAGATTAATATTATGGTAAAAGTTCCTCAGGTCTCCATGTTCTGTCTTTAGCAGGTCAAAGATTAGTTAAGTAGGTGAGAACTAAATTCTCTCCCCACTTAAGGCTTCAAGAGCACAAGGGAGCAGAGGAGCAGAGAGCTGCCTCCAGATGCTTTGAGAGACTGACAAGCTGATGCTAATGTACTAGTGCATACAAGAGAAGATGCCATAGCACCATCCGTCATTGACTGTCTGGGCAAGTGGAGTGGAAGCCCATTGAATATACGAAGAAACGTATAACACGTCTCAATGGGGAGAAGATAATGAGAGAGAGCGAGAAAGAGAACACACAACTAGGAGAGGTGCTCTAAAGGATAAATCTGCTTGAGGAGACGTAAGGCAACCTGACCAAAAAACCGTAACAACAACAACAAATATTTAAAACATTCAGGAACAAAACAACAACTTATTTCTAGAACTATAAACATGATTTTTTGAACAAAAAAATTAGTAGATATGAATGTCAAGACAAGTCTTAAATTAGTAGGCTGGAATTTCAAGAGGAAGAATGTCTCAAACCACAGAACAAAAATGCAAGAAGAGTATACCTGTAGATTCCATTTCATCTATTGCTAATAAATTATTTTTTCTGACTATAATCAGTGAAAATAAAAATAAATAATAAAACTGTGTTTTTGCAAGTATTTTACTATATAAGAATTTAAGAAGTATCATTGACCATAACTCAGACAAAGGAGCATGTCAAAACTGGGATTAAATTTTTAAGATATTAAACATTTAACCTTTCACACCAGAATGAATGAAAGGCAACAAAAACTGTACTCAAAAGCAAATATATAGCTATGCTTACCCTAAGTATTAAAGAAATAAAACTAAGAGATAGTAAGTATTAGAAATAAAGTACAAGGTACTTCAAAACAATGCATATGATGTAAACATCTGACATAATTATAAAGTGCACTCAGGAAGAACACAGCTCACATTTAATATCTTAGAATGCAAAATATAAAATATATAACATCATGAACAGAATCCAGCTAAGCATATCAATGTTGTTTTTGTTAAAATACAGTTAAAATAATTTGAGCCTATATTATTAAGATTACTAGCATAAACAAAAAATTTTACAAATACCTTCATTTTGCTTTTATTAATATTTTTGTTTCTGAGATTAGTTTTTGAGTGGGCTTAAGTTATAACATCTTATAGGAAATGTGTAGCGTCATCCAGAGGTAGAGATAAAACCTCGGCGGGCCGGGCGCAGTGGCTCATGCCTGTAATCCCAGCACTTTGGGAGGCCGAGGCGGGTGGATCACGAGGTCAAGAGATCGAGACCATCCTGGTCAACATGGTGAAACCCCGTCTCTACTAAAAATACAAAAAATTAGCTGGGCATGGTGGTGCGCGCCTGTAATCCCAGCTACTCAGGAGACTGAGGCAGGAGAATTGCCTGAACCCAGGAGGCGGAGGTTGCGGTGAGCTGAGATCGCACCATTGCACTCCAGCCTGGGTAACAAGAGCGAGACACCGTCTCAAAAAAAAAAAAAAACCTCAGCGGCTTCAGTTGTATAGGTCTACTTGAATAATGGACTTTGCATACTTTGAAGATAGAGGTCCTATAAGCTTGTCCAAACTTGGAAATTTTTGTCACAACACTCTCCCTTACCAAGACCTAACTCCAGCACCTAGAAAGTGTATCCTTTCAAATCTGTAGTTGAATGTATGTCTGTTGTTTTATTATTCTTAGCGGCATTTTACAGCTTTTTAACAATTACTTGAGTCTGATATCTGATGGAGGAAAATCTATTGTTTTCTTGGGGTACGGTTTCTCACATACTAGAAATGAAGTGCCAAAAGGTTGTTTTATAAAAAGCTCGTCTTAAACAGCTTTCTGGTTTGTAATCTGGAGAGATTTCTAGTCTCTTGTTTCTCCTCCAGAAATACGGATACTGTTTTGCTTTAGAAATTTTAAAGCCATCATATATGTTGTAATATTTCATTATAATTTCTACGACCTTAATAACTTAGTACTTGTCATTATTTTAGAGATTTTCCCCCCATGAAATTATTTTATTGAAACTTAATCCTAGATATTTGAAAATCATATAGCTCATGAGATGTTTCATAACTAATTTCAATGTGTTGAGTCTCTTCATAAAAACTATAAAAACTATTGTTTTGAGTTGCTAATGTTCAAAGATTTTCCGTTTTCCAGAAGAGTGAGTACACAATGTAACCTTAATGGGAATGAAGAAATTCTTTTCTAATCTAATCAACTTTTAATTTCAGGAAGAGAGGGAAAAAAAGTAGGAGTAAAGTCTAAGGAGAAGCTCTTGGGAAATATCAAAAGATGAAATTTATGTTAGTTTATTTATTTATTTATGTATTTAGAGATGGAGTTTCATTCTCGTTGCCCAGGTTGGAGTGCAGTGGCATGATCTTGGCTCACTGCAACCTCTGCTTCCAGAGTTCAAGCGATTCTCCTGCCTCATCCTCCCAAGTAGCTGGGATTACAGGAGTGTGCCACCACTCCTGGCTACTTTTTATGTTTTTAGTAAAGATGGGATTTCACCATGTTGGCCAGGATGGTCTCTAACTCCTGACCCCAGGTGATCCGCCTGCCTCGACCTCCCAAAGTGCTGGGATTACAGGCATGAGCCACTGTGCCCAGTCCTATGTTAGTTTAGTTTTGAAGGTAGTTGAGCTTCACAGAAATCTAGAATTTCAAATAACGTATAGAGGATGCACTTTCTTTAAACTAATTTCTCCACTGACTAGAGTACCCAACTCCCCTTGCTCTTTCATGTATTGGTTAATACGATTAGTGGGAGAATGGATTAATATTTTAGTTTCTTTTGAACATATAATGCAATGGTAAGTAAAAAAGAACTTTTGCTGCCAGTGTTGATTAAAAGGATTGACTAATGGGGATTTCAGGGACTAAAAATATCCTAGAGAAGTTATTCTTTAATGTTTACAAGAGATTTTATATTTTATTTATTAAATTTTTAAAAGTTTTATTTGTAATTGACAAATAATAGTTTTGTTATATAATAATAATTGTATTGATAACTGACAAATCATGACTGATACATAATTATATATTTCTGAGGTACAATGTAGTATTTTGTTATAAGTATACAATGTAGAATGATTAATCAGGCTAATAAGCATACGTATGATCTCAAATATTTATCATTTCTCTGTGAGAAGAATGTTTAAAATTCTCTCTTTAAAATAAACAATATGTAATTATTAACTGTATTTTCTTGGCTGTGCAATAAAACACCAGAACTTGTGTCTCTTATCTAACTGTAACTTTGTACCCATTGTCCAGCATCTCCACTTTTCCCATCCATACGCCCTTCAGAGCCACTGGTAACTATCTTTCTATTTTCTGCTTCTATGAGTTCAATGTTTTTAGATTCCACATATAAGTGAGATAACAGTAATTGTCCTTCTGTGCCTCACTAACTTCACTTAACATAATATCCTCTAGGTTCAGCTTTGTTGCTGCAAATGACAGAATTTCCTGTGTTTTTAAAGCTAAATAATATTTTATTACATATACCACATTTTAAAAATATTCATCTAATGAACAATATTGAGCTATTGAGAATAATGCTGCAATAAATATGGGGGTGTGGATATCTTTTCAGCATATTAATTTCAAGTACTTTGGGTATACTCCAGTAGTGGGATTGCTGGATCATATGTTATTATTATTATTATTATTTTGAGGAAGCTTTGAAACATTTTCCAGAATGGCTGTGCTAATTTACAATACTACCAACACCGTATAAGTGTTCCCTTTTCTCTGCAGCATAAAATTTCCTTTTTCTCCACATTCTCACCAACATTTATTTTCATCTTTTTTATCATAGCCAATCTTAGAGTTGTGAGGTGATGTCTCATTGCGTTTTTAATTTGCAGTTCTCTGATAATTACAGTTGAGCATTTTCCCATATATCTGTTGGCCATTTGTAGGACTTCTTTAGAAAAATATTCATAAACTATGCATCTGGCAAAGGTCTAGTATCCAGGTTCTATAAGGAACTTAAACGAATCAACAAGTAAAAAACAAATAACCTTATTAAAAAGTGGGCAAAGGACATGAACAAAGACTTGTGAAAAGACAACTCAGCAATCCTGTTACTGGGTACACACTCAAAGGAAAATATATCATTCTACCAAAAAGACACATGCACCCATATGTTCATCACAGTGCTAATCACAATAGTGAAGACATGGAATCAACCTAGGTGTCCATCGGTGGTGGATTGGATAAAGAAAATGTAGTAGACATACACTATGGAATACTATGCAGCCATGAAAAAGAATGAAATCATGTCCTTTGCAGCAACCTGGATGCAGCTGGAAACCATTATCCTAAGCAAACTAATGCAGAAATAGAAAACCAAATACTGCATGTTTTCACTTATAAGTGGAGGCTAAACACTGGGTACACATGGCATAAAAATAGGAACGATAGACACTGGAGAATACAAGATGAAGCAGAGTTGGAAAAAAACTACCTATTGGTTATTACACTAACTACCTGAGTGACAGATTTATTTATACTCCAAACCTCAGCATCACACAATATACTTTTGTAACAATCCTCTACATGTACACCCTGATTCTAAAGTAAAAGCCAAAAGTGAAAAAAACAAACAAAATATTCTAATGACATATTTTAAAGAAAAATATCATAAAATTTGCTTATAATCACAAAAGACCACAACTAATCAAAGCAATCCTGAGAACGAAGCAGGAGGCATCATACTATCCAACATCAAAAATATATTACAAGGCTATGGTAATCAAAACAGCACCATACTGGCATAAAAACAGACACACAAAACAGTAGAACAGAATACAGAACTCAGAAGTAAATTCATACACTTTTGATAAAGTTGCCAAGAATGCAAACTGAGGAAAGGAAAGTCTTTTTAGTAGAGGGTGTTGGTAAAACTGGACATCTACATGCAGATGAATGAAATTAGGCGCTTGTTTTACACTATCTACAATGAGCAACTCAAAATGAATTAGTAACTTAAACATAAGACCTAAATTGTAAAACTATTGGTAAAACTGGACATCTGCATGCAGATGAGTGAAATTAGGCCCTTATCTTACACTAACTACAATAAGCAACTCAAAATGAATTAGTAACTTAAACATAAGATCTAAATTGTAAAACCACTGGAAGAAAACATACAAAACAGCTTCATGACATTGATCTAAGCAATGAATTTTTGAATATGAACCTAAATGCACAGCAACCAAAGCATAAGCAAAAGAAAAAAAAAGGATTAAATAAAATTAAAATACTTCTACACAATAAAAAAACAAAAAACAAAAATGAAAAAGAACAATTAATAGAATAAACAGACAATTCATGGATTGGGAGAAAATATTTGCAAATTATACATCAGATAAGCAATTAATATCAAAAGTGTACAAGAAACTCAAACTACTCAACAACAAGGGAAAAACCTTACTTAAAAATGGGCAAATAATTTGAAATTTTTGTTTTTTTAGGAAGGAAGTTTTAAGACTCAGATTATAGCATTAAGGAAGCTATTCATTCCTTCTAGCTTTTGCCATTAGATTTGAAGAAAGTGGAGTTATTTTAATTGTGTTTTCTTATCTACTGTTTCCATAATATATGTGCACAGCTCAATTGGTTTTCCAGTTTGTCATTGAGTACATATTGCAACAATTTAAATGTAAAGCTCTTCAGCTACAACGCAACAAAAGGTAATCAAAGCAGTCAAAGAAAAATTACTGACATATACATTAACTTGGATGGATCTCAAGGGCATTACATTAAGTATAAAAAAGAGCCAATCTCAAAATTTCACATACATTATTGGATTCATATAGCTTCTCAAAATGAGAAAATTGTAGAGATAGAAAACAGAGTAGTGATTATGAGCAGAAAAGCAAGGATTATGGAGAGAGATTGAAGATAGATGGGGGCAGGGAATAGTTGGTAGAGTAGCGTCCCTGAAGTGGCTGGCAGGGATGAAATTTGGAACAGAGAGAAAATGTTTATCCTGACACTGGAAGGGTCCCTCTACCATTGGCAGGTGGTGAAACATTGTAGGAGTGGTGTTTTGTCTAGTAGCCACTTCTTCCATCAATTACTCCAGATAATGAGGCCTTAACATTTTTCTTCCCTAATGGTCAATTTCAATTAGCAATTATTATATCATTAAGGTTCTTTTTCTTTATTATTTAATGAGTGTAGCTTTACTGAAGTTTGACTCTGGATTCTCTCCAGAGATCTTAAAGTAAATAAGCATTTTATGTTCTGAAAGAAATTGTTCAATAATCTCAGTAATTATTTCCATATAATATATACATGGATAAAATAAATTCTAAAAATATTTGAATAAGAAATACAAAAATCTAAAAATATAAGCAAATAGAAATGAAATGTACTGATTATGGATAAGAGATAAAGATATTTTTCAATAATAACTATATCATAACAATAATATGTTATTGCCTAAAGTCAAGGAGGAGCTATAATACATTCAATGCAACTTAATGCAGAAAAATGGGTTAAATACCTTTCACTTAAAATATGTGTGATATTTCCAAAAGAAAATATGAGGCAAAAAAATTAGAAAATTGCCACACAGTATATAAACCTTTAATATAAATAATAAATTAATTATCCAAAGTATTTAGAATCCTTCAAATTCATCTATTTCTACTGGAGGACATTTTTTGTTTTCCTCTGTGGAGAATCCAGTTTCCTCTCTCTGAATAATGGTGCCCTAATTTTCCTATTCCTCTCCATTTTTTTCCCCTGTGGTTTATGTGGGGTTGGACACATATTCAGCTTCCGGATTGTGAACTTGCCTCAGGTTGGCTTATCAAATAATCAACAATGATGCTCAATTTCAGATTTTTGCTGGAACTGTAAGAAAAAAGATTCTCTGTTCCGTTGGCACTGTTAAACCAGGAAGACGTAATCCTAGAGTTGCTGACGACTGCCTAATTTCCATAAAAATAATTGGTAATAAAGTGAACACAGAGGAAAGCAGAACAGAGAGTATGGAGAAAGATTTATGACACTGAGATTCTGATTCCTTGGCCTGTTCACTTGTGTGAGCTAAATTCCTTTTCTTCTTTATTAAAAGAAGATTGTTTGATTGATTTGTTACTAACTGTAACTAAAAAAAGCCTATTTAATAGTACTGAAAATGAATATCCGTGAAATTTAGGGAATTAACATTGACTAGTAAACCATGTTAATAAAAAAAGTCCTTCTGAATTCTTTGCAAACATAATAAATCTTTAAAAAAATTTGATGTTTCTTATCACAAAAAACCAACAACATATCACTGATATGAAATTTTTTTCCCATAATCTACAAAGTATTATTTTATTTTAATGATACTGTAACAATAACTTAAAGTTTAAAGTTACCATAATTAATTTATAATTATGGAACTAAGGATAGGAATAAGTAGATACTGAAGAACAAAAGGAACAAATGGGCTCCAAGATTTTGTCTTGTTTTGTTTTTCTCTAATGTCTCACCCAATCTCTCTGACCCTTAGTTTTAGAAGATATAGGAGAGAGTTGATAGATATTTTAAAACTTTTTCCTCAGGGAGGTCTGGAAGATCATTGAATTGCTTCTCTTCAGTGCTGTCAGTTTTTCTGAGATTGGGACATTCTGAATATAACTTGGAGTTATAATTTGATGGGAGATGTCAACATTCCAGGAAATACCCGTCTTTAATAAATTGCAAACTAATGAAACTTAAAACATTAAGATATTCTTAGTTTCACCTTTATTCAATGCTTACTGGATGACTCTATTATTCATAACAAATTGAAAAACCACTTATGGATATTAAAACAAATTATTTTCCAAATAAAAATTGAGTATGACTCAACATGAGTCATAAGTCCTCTTCCATAACACATAGTTCTTTGCCTTATGCTTGACTCATTTATATGATATAAGATATATTAGTTTATGCGTATCAATATATTATTTATCTTGCCAACTATGGATACTTTAAGGGCATATGATTATCCCTTGAGTTTCTAGCATAATTGAATAGTTGCTACTCATGGGAGATGCTCTAAATTATAAAATTGAGAGAGTATTAACTCTCTGAGTTCCTTCTTAGTCAGAGGTAATATTTAAAAATCCTAAAAAGTAGAGCAACATACAGGCATTGATAAATCACAATCATTGTTAGCCATAGTATTGCAACAAGTTCCTGCAGCCTCCTTGGAGAATCAGGTATTTCTCTTTTAGTGTTTAATTATGAGGAGATTTGAGGTTCCAGGAAAGGACGTTGGCAGCTATGATCATTGGGAAGGTAGTCTAGGACACTACATAATAATAAAGCCAGAACGAAACCATTTCAACATTTTAACAATAGGTCTTGCAGGTGAGTAATATGTAAATGTTAGTTCTATTTTTTTATATGTAAAATACTACCATGATCAATAAGAACTTTCAGAGGCAGTTGTCATAGAATGAGAGATATTTGAATTGTTTATTGAAAGATAAATAAGAATGTTTCATTAAGGCCGAGCGTGGTGGCTCAAGCCTGTAATCCCAGCACTTTGGGAGGCTGAGGTGGGTGGATCACGAGGTCAAGAGATCGAGACCATCCTGGTCAACGTGGTGAAACCCCGTCTCTACTAAAAATACAAAAAATTATCTGGGCATGGTGGCGCGTGCCTGTAATCCCAGTTACTCGGGAGGCTGAATCAGGAGAATTGCCTGAACCCAGGAGGCGGAGGCTGCGGTGAGCCGAGATCGCGCCATTGCACTCCAGCCTGGGTAACAAGAGCGAAACTCCGTCTCAAAAAAAAAAAAAAAGATTTGTGTTATGATTGATCCCATCACTGAGGAAGTGAGCATCGTGTCTAATAGGACGATTTTCAGCCCTTGCCCTGTCTCCTTTTCCACTCCCACCTCCTGTAGTCTCCAGTGACTATTGTTCCCATCTTTTGGTCAGTGTGCCCCCACTGTTTAGTTCCCATTTATAAGTGAGAACATGTGATATTTCGTTTTGTGTTCCTGCATTGTTTCACTTAGGGAAATGGCCTCCAGATCTAATTTTTTTTTTTTTGAGACGGAGTTTCGCTCTTGTTACCCAGGCTGGAGTGCAATGGCGCGATCTCGGCTCACCGCAACCTCCGCCTCCTGGGTTCAGGCAATTCTTCTGCCTCAGCCTCCTGAGTAGCTGGGATTACAGGCACGCGCCACCATGCCCAGCTAATTTTTTGTATTTTTAGTAGAGACGGGGTTTCACCACGTTGACCAGGATGGTCTCAATCTCTTGACCTCGTGATCCACCCGCCTCGGCCTCCCAAAGTGCTGGGATTACAGGCGTGAGCCACCGCGCCCGGCCCCGGATCTAATACTTTTTCATGGCTGCCTATTTTGCAGCACACATGTACCACATTTTCTTTATCTAGTCCACCATTGATGGACACCTAGGTTGATTCCATGTCTTAGCTATTATGAATGATGCTGCAATGAACATAGGAGTGCATGTGACTTTCTAGTAGAATGATTTATTTTCCGTCGGGTATATACCCAATAATGGGAATGCTGGGTCAAATGATAGTTCTGTTTCGAGTCCCTTGAATAATCTCCAAACTGCTTTCCACAGTTATCAAACTAACTTAATTCCTACCAACAGTGCATAAGTGTTCCCTGTTCTCCCCAGCCTTGCTACCATGTTATTTTTTGAGTTTTTAATAATGGTCATTCTGACTGGTGTGAGATAGTGTCTCATTGTGACTTTGATTTGCATTTCTTTGATGACTAATGATGTTGAGCCCCTTTCCATATGTTTGTTGGCTGCTTGTACAACTTTTGATAAGTGTCTGTTCAAGTCTTTTAATGTGATTTTTTTTTTTTTTTGGCTTTTTGAATTGTTTAAATTCCTTATAGATTCTGGATAATAGACCTTTACTAAATGCATAGTATGCAAATATTTCACCCATTCTGTAGGTTTTCTGTTTATTCCACTGATGATTTATTTTGCTGCACAGAAGCTCTTTAATTCAGTTAAGTCCCAATTGTAATTTTTGGTTGGAATTTCTTTTGAGGGCTTAGTACACAAACTTTTTGCAAAGGTCAGCATCAAGAAAGGTATTTCCTAGGTTTTCTTCCAGGTTTTTTTTTAGCACTTACATTTAAGCCTTTAATGTATTTGAGTTAATTTTTGTAAAGGGTGAGTAGTAGTGGTTCAGTTTTACTCTTCTGCATATGGTATCCAGTCATCCCAGCACCATTTATTTAATTGTCTATCCCTTCCTCACTTTATTTTTGTTGACTTTGTGGGAGGTCAGAAGGTTGTTGGTGTGTGGCATTATATCTGGGTTCTTCATTCTGTTCCATTAGGCTATGTGTCTGGTTGTTTTGTTGTTGTTGTTGTTGTTGTTGTTGTTGTTTTATCAGTAACATCTTGTTTGGTTACTGTAACTTTGTAGTATAATTTGAGGTTGAAATAACATGATGCCTCCAGCTTTGTCCGTTTGCTTAGGATTTCTTGGGTGATGGCTGGCTCTTTTTTCATTTCATATGAATTTTAGAATAGATATGTCAAATTCTGTGAAGAATGACATTTGTATTTTGATAGAAATAGTGTTAAATCTTTAGACTGCTTTGGGTAGTATGAACATCTTAGTGATATTGATTCTTCCAACTGATGAGCATGGAAATGCTTTTTCAGTTGTTTGTGTCATCCATGATTTCGTTCAGAAATTTTTCACAGTTCCTCTTGTAGACTGATTTTTGTACATTGATTTTGTATCCTGAAACTACTTAGGTTGTTTATCAGTTCCAGGAGGCTTTTGCTGGTGTCTTTAAAGTTTTGTAGGTACAGAATCATTTTGTCAGTGAAGACAGATCATGCTACTTCTTTTTCTATTCTGATGCCTTTTAAATCTATCTCATGCATGATTACACTAGCTAGGACTTCCAGTACTTTGTTAAATAGGAGTGGTGAGAGTGAGCGTTCTTGTCTTGTTCCAGTTCTCAGGGTAATGTTTACAACTTATGCCATTCAGCATGATGCTGCCTGTGGCTTTGTCATACATGACTCTTATTATTTTGTCCCTTTGATGCCTAATTTGTTGAGGGTTTTCCTTATCATGAAGGTGTGTTGTATTTTATCAAAAGGTTTTTCTGCATCAATAGAGATAATCATAAGGTTTTTGTTTTCAATGCTGTTCATGTAGTGAATTAAATTTATCTATTTGTATATGTTGAAACAACCCTCCTGGGTATAAAACCTACCTGATCATGTTGAATTAATTTTTCTGTGCTTCCAAATTCAGTTTACTAGTATTTTGTTGAGGATTTTTGCATCTCTTTTCATCGGGGATATTAGCCTGTAATTCTCTTTTTTGTTACTGTTGTTGGTTTTTGGGAGATGTTGGCATCAGAATGATGTCAGTTTCATAAAATGAGTTTAGGAAGAGTCTCTCCCCCTTTATATTTTGGAATAGTTTCAGTAGAAAAGGATTAACTCTTCTTTGTATGTCTGGTAAAATTCAGCTGTGAAATGATCTGATTGGAGGCTTTTCTTTGTTGGTAGGCTTTTGAAAGATTATTGATTCAACCTTGGAACTTGATATTGGTCTATACAGGGTTTTAAGTTCTTCCTGCTTCAACCTTATGGGTGTTGTAGGTGTCCAGAAATTAATTCATTTTCTCTGTATTTTCTAGTCTGTGTTTATAGAGATGTTCATAATAGTCTGTGGAATTTTTTATTTTTGTAAAATTGTTTGTAATGTCATATTTTCATTTCTGATTGTCCTTTTTGGATCTTCTCTTTTTTTCTTTGTTGATATGGCTAGCAATTGATCACTCTTGTTTATCCTTTCAAATTACCAACTTCTGATTTCATTGATTTTTTTTTATGGATTGTGGTGTCTCAATATTGTTCAATTCTGTTCTGATTTTCGCTATTTCTTTCCTTCTGCTAGCTCTAGCTTAGTTTTTTCTTGTTTTTCTAGTTCCTCTAAGTGTGATGTTAAATTATTGAAATGAGATTTTACTAATATCTTGATGTGTTTGGTACTATAAACTTCTCAACACTGCTTTTGCTGCATCCCATAGATTTTGGTATGTAATGTCTCTGTTTTCACTTATTTTAAATATATTTTTATAAATCTCTGACTTAATTTTGCTATTTACACAAAATTCATTCAGGAGAAATTTGCTAAATTTCCGTGCAATTGTGTGGTTTTGAGAGATTTTCATGATATCAATTTCTATTTTTATTTCATTGTGGTATGAGTATGGTTGGCATGATTAATATTTTTGAACTTATTGAGCCTTACTTTATGTCTAAGCATGTGGTTTATTAGACATAAACCACATATTTCAATGTACAAATGAGATAAATGTATATTCTGTGGTTGACAGGTATAGTATTCTATTCTGCAGATGTTCATGTGGTCCAATTGGTCAAAGGTTGGATTTAAGTTCAGAAGTTCTTTGTTAGTTTTCTGCCTGAATGATCTGTCTAATATTTTCAGTAGGGTGTTGAAGTTCCCTGCTATTATTGTCTGGCTGCTTAAATCTTTTTCTAGGTCTACAAGTACTTGTTTTCTGAATGTGGGTGCTCCAATGTTGGTTTTGTATGTGTTTAAGATAGTTAAGTCTTCTTTTTGCATCAAACCATTTATTATTATCTCTTCTTTCCTTTTTCTTTTTTTATTACCATGTTTCATTTAACATTTGTTTTATCTGATATAAGAACAAACATCTTTTCTCTTTTTTATTTTCCATTTGTGTGATAGATCTTTCTCCAGCCCTTTACTTTCATCCTATGGATGTCACTGCACGTGAGATGGGTCTCTTGTAGACACACAGGTCTCTTTAAAAAATGGGATAGTCTTGTTTTTTATCTGACTTGCAACTCTTTGCCCTTTGAGTAAATTTAGCCCATTTACATTAAATGTTAATATTGATATGTGAGATTATGATCCTGTCAAAGCTTGTTGCTTTGTTGTCTCAATTGTCCAGTTACTTTAGAGGGTATGTGGGCTGTGTACTTAATTGTGATTTTATGGTGGCAAGTGCCATTTTTTCATTTATTTATTTCCACATTTAGGACCCCCTTTAGGATCTCTTGTAAGGCTTGTCTAATGAAAAGTTTCTGCTAAGAAATCTGCTTTTAGCCTGATGAGTTCCCTTTGTATGTGATCTGAACTTTTTCTTCTCTAGCTGCTGTTAAGATAATTTTCTTTAGCGTTGACCTTGGACAATCTTATGACCATGGGCTTGGTGATATGTGTTTTGTGTAGTATCTCACAGGTGTTCTCTGGATTTCTTCTGTCTGGATGTATTCCTCACTAGGAAGATTAGGGAAGTTTTCTTGAATTATTCTTGCAAATATATTTCCAGATTGTTTAACTTTTCTTCTTTTCTCTCAGAAATGTCAATAATTTTTAGGTGTAGTGGCTTTACATAATTCTATATTTTTGAAAGAATTTGTCTTTTTTTAAAAAAAAATCATTTTTTCTTGGAGTGTGCCTGACTGTGCAAGTTGAAAAAACCGAACTTCCAGCTCTGACATTCTCCTGCTTGGTCTAGTTTATTGATAAAACTTTTAATTGTATTTTGAAATTCCTTAAGTAAGTTTATTAATCCAGCAGCTCTGACTGATTTCGTTTTATAAGTTAATGTATTCTTTGTTTCCTAGATTGGTTTAGAAATTTATTTGTGTCAATTTTCAACCTTGTCTTGGATCTCAGTAGACTTTCTTGCAATCCCTTCTTTGACTGTTTATCTGTCATTCCTGGGTTTCCATTTTGGTTAGGGACTATTACTGGAAAGCTGGTGTGATCCATTTGTAATATGATAACATGTAGATTTTTCATGATGTTAGAATTACTGTGCTCGTTTCTTTTTATCTGGACAGGCAGGCACTTCTAATTTTTGTACTTATTCTTGTGCAGATAGATTTATTTCTTTGCCAATATAATTTTTTTTTCTTTTCTCTCCACCCCTCACCCCCCAACCAAAGGTTGTGACTATAGAGTCTGTTAGGTAGTGTCTTGTGGGTTCGCTTCTATAGCCCTCCTCATTTCTGTCAGTAGGCTTTATATTGGGCTATGTGTTTCAACCTACAGGTCAGTAGATTATGCTCATTATGCTCACAGGTGAGAGCTAACTGTAGTGCAAGCAGATGGCTAGACAGAGTTCCCAGTGTCCTGAGCTTCCTATTCTACAGGGACTGGGGAGACACAGCTCTGAAGAACTGGAGCCCCTGCTTTGCCCACAAGGACCCCTGTGATGAGCACAGGCACCAGCCTTAATGAAGGTGGCTGGGAGGAGCTCCTGGTGAAATGCACTGACATCTCTGTAAGAGTTGGGGGTTGCACCAGTTCCTCATCCTAGACAGGCAGTGACCTGGACTGTTACCCTCCCACATCCCTGTTTTGAGACTTGTGACTCCTATTTCTGGCACACACTGTAGTCTGTCTCCAGATTGCAATATGGTTAAGAGCCTCCAGAAATACTTGTTTTATGACTCTCCATGAGAATGGTTTAGGGGCAGAACTTCTACCACTCAGCCTGATACAGGTAACTTCGGGGCTTTCCTGTTCTCTGATGCGGTAGCACTGCTGCTTCCTGTAAAGCAGGGGGCTCCACTTTTAAGCCCATGTGGTTGGGTGTTGTTTGTGGTGGTGTTGGATGGCTGGGTTGACCTGACCTCAGGCCCTATGGGAAGTGGTCAGGTACCATTACAGTTAGAATGGGGTAGTTAGTTTCCCAGTTCACAGGCTACTGGATGGCACTCGGGAGAGCATGTATGTGTCCTAATAGGGCGTGACCAGGGTTGGGCTCACCCATGGTTTAGGTGCTGGCTGTGATTGGGAGGGGCAGACTGTTTCCCAGGTCACTGGTTGAACTCTCAGTAGGTGGCAGGCAGCCTGGTTAGGGGATGGGAGCCCAAGGGAAGATCACAGGCCTATAGGGGTGTGTTTTTCTAGTGGTGGTTCTCAGGTAGGCGGCAACCTATGGTTATGATTCCAAGGTGATAGCCATCAAGCTTTGAGATTAGCATAATTTCTAAATATGCCCTTTCAACTATTGCATTTATATAATTATCGTATCAATTTATGAATATTTTAATAAGATTCTACTGTATGTCAACACTTCAGAAATATTACAGAATCTGCTTTGTACTTAAGTGGACTAGTAAAGCATTTTTGTGTTTTAAATAGGAAAACTAAAAGTATTGAAAGTTTAGGCTGACTTATATTTCAGTTAAATGTTACGTCAGAGACTATAAGGCATCGGAGCTGTTACCTTTCATGGACAGTTACATATTCACATATTTATGATAGAGAAAGTTACAAATATAGATACAGATAAGGAGGTCGATGCATACAATGTAAAAGTAGATAGATACTAGCAGAAATGCCAGGTCTTTGAGTCAGAATTAAAAATGTATTTACTCGGCCGGGCGCGGTGACTCAAGCCTGTAATCCCAGCACTTTGGGAGGCCGAGGAGGGTGGATCACGAGGTCAAGAGATCGAGACCATCCTGGTCAACATGGTGAAACCCTGTCTCTACAAAAATCCAAAAAATTAGCTGGGCATGGTGGCGCATGCCTGTAATCCCAGCTACTCAGGAGGCTGAGGCAGGAGAATTGCCTGAACCCAGGAGGCGGAGGTTGCGGTGAGCCAAGATCGCGCCATTGCACTCCAGCCTGGGTAACAAGAGCGAAACTCCATCTCAAAAAAAAAAATAATAAAATAAAAAAATAAAAATGTATTTACTCATAGCAATAAAGGGGGCAGCATTGATCTCCCTATGCCTGACACCCTTCAGGCAACGTGATGAAAAGCATGTGAATGAGCAGTTTTGGTGTTTTTTTTTTTTTTCCTATAGGAGAGGAATGCAGAAATGTGAATGTCTCTACTTACATTATATTGAAAAGGACCATTGTACACCCTTTTCTTCCTGAGAGAGGGAGATAATTTTAATCGCTCCAACGTAAATAATTTCTCTTCTTTGAAAAAGATAGGTAAGATCCTGGGTCTTTATCTTTTGAAATTTAAATAAATCTCTCAGATATGTAATATTTCCAATTTTATAACAGGGTTTAATCCCTTTTGAAATGCAAACACACAGGACCCTAACTCTGCAAATCTCTCCAGTGACCCACTCTTTGCTTTCATTCAGGTCACTAATCATTTAGTTCTTGTGGGGGATAAGAGAAGCCTTTTATTATTATTATTATTTTAGATAGAGTCTCCCTCTGTCACCCAGGCTGGAGTGCAGTGGCAATCTAGGCTCACCACAACCTCCACCTCCCAGGTTCAAGTGATTCTCCTGCCTCAGCCTCCTGAGTAGCTGGGACTACAAGCATGTGCCATCGTGCCTGGTTACTTTTTGTATTTTTGGTAGAGACAGGTTTTCACCATATTGGCCAGGCTGGTTTCGAACTCTGGACCTCATGATTTGCCCACCTCGGCCTCTCAATGTTCTGAGATTACAGGCAGAAGCCACTGCACCCCGCCCTTTTTATTCTTTGAATGAAATAATAAGATAGATGGCTGCAGATCTCGTACTTATGGCATGTACAAAGCAAATATTTCTGGAGAAATTAAAATCAAGCACTCTCTATTTTTGTAACATATTAATGTTTATGTCTTAGGAAGCTAGGACTTTGTAGAAATACTAAGTAATCCAGGAAAGATTTATCTTCTTATATGAAGTACTTTTTAAGGTCTCCCGTAATAACCTTATTTGTATTTATTTGTGAATTCATGAGCATATAAAAAACCACAAAATGTCTCAAGTTGAACATAAACTCCCATGACTCTGAAGATTAACTTGATAGAATATTTGCATTGAGAAACGCTACTGGGTATTTACAACTGTATTTAAAATATAGTTCTATTTCATTGAGATAGATTCGATCTGTAAGGATGGATGGGTGTCATGCTAATTCCTGCATAACTGTAATCTACTGTGGCAGGTTACTTATTCCTTTATTTTGAGTTTTGTTTTTAAGAAGCAAAATTATATATGTTTAGTGTTTTACTATGGAAACTAAATTCCATTATTCAGGTTGATGCTATGAATATGTTGTCATTTGTTAGCAAAGAAAGAAGGAGGGAAGGAAAGAAGGGAGAAAGAAAGCAAGGAAGGAAGGGCAAAAAGAAGAGAGGAAGGAAAACTCTCTGGAAGCTGACAGCTGGCAACTGGTTGTCAGAAGCTAAGTTAGAGTATTCCCAAATAAACATAAACAAACTGCACAGAATATCAACAGTTTTCAGGCAAGGCCACAAATAACAATAACAATCAGATAAGACTGTTCCGTGATAGAACAAAGGACATTCTGTGATTACTAAACACCCTTTTTTCTCTCTTGTCTAATATGGATGGCTACTTTTTTTTAACTAATGACACTTCCATTTCATGCTTTTCTTCTTTTAAGTAAAATGTGTTAAAATATCAAATGATGAGTTATCTGAACTTCCTTAAAGCATCCATTTTAGAATACACTTTTTTTTTTTTAAACCTTCCATCAAATTAACATGTTCTCCAATTGCCTATTACATATGTGTATGGTTAAATAGTCAATAAATAGTTGTTTATATGCACGAAATTTAATAGACACAATGGTGGTTACCTTTGATTAGGATTTGGGAATATACAAAGACTTAAAAGTAACATAAACATGGCCTCTAGTGTACAGGTAACTTCTATAACTTCATTAGAGTAGTGGTTATATAATTGTGTTATTTTGCAAAATGAAAATTAGGTGTGCTCTTATTTGTATACTATATGGTAGTTCAGATGCTAAAGTAAAACCCTTCCATCTCTGTTTTACTGAGATGCCACAGAGATTCCATGTTGTGTGTTCTCCCTGGCTTCAACAAGTTAATAAACCTAACTTTGAGCATTAGGTACATTTCTGGTGGTTTTTGTCTGGTGTGAAGCAAGTGAAAATTTCAGATAGCAGGAGGAGTAAAATTGTAGGATCTGACATGGAAGCATCCTTAGCTTATTTGAAGAAAAAGGGGAGGTCAGTGTAATCAAGGCAGAGGGAGTGATGGAAAAAGCAGTAAGAGATGAGATCAGAGAGCTAAGAAATGACCAAATAAATTAGGGATAGACCCTTGAAATAATAATGACTTTAAAACTTACTCTGAATAAGTTGAGAAACCATTTAAGGATTTTGATTAAAGTTTTGGTATTTGTATCTATGGCCAATTTTAAGAAGATCACTCAAACTATGATGGAATCATGTAAGGAGAGATCATATGATCAAGGACATTAGCCGGGAGGTTATCGTGCTAACACAAGTGAGTTGGGCCGGATAGTTAACACTTGTGATGGAAACATTCAGTGTAGCCAATAAACTTGTATCAAATTTTGTTTCCCACTTCTAAGAATATTAAATGCCTAAGAATTGTTCTCATTTCTTTGTATAGAAATTGTTCTCATTTATTTGTATAGAAACATATTTGAATAAATTTCTCTCCATATTGTTGTAATTAACATATATAATGAGGATAAAATACTTCCAAGTTTTTTGAATTATGAAAAATTTAATAATTTATTGTTATCAGCTAGTAAGGGCTTCATCATCTAAAACCATTGTGATCAATATTATTCAATACTTTTAGCTATATCATTGGCATCTTGAAATTTGATTTTATGGAAGAAAACTAAGATGATTAATAAATGTTTAAAAGAAAATCATATATTTATGTGATAACTTTGTCCCTCAAGTGTGTAGAAAATTTTTTAAAATTGAAACTTCTTTTTAGCTGAAATAAAATAGTCTGAAACTTTCAAATAAATCTCTTCTGTTGGATCAAGTCAAGATGCTTACAATATCCTTCAGGATTCTCAATCATTAGGTTCTAGCCTCCTCTCCTGCCTCAGCCTCAGTAATTCATGACTTCCACTCACATTACCATCATCAATCATGCCCTG
Organism: Aotus nancymaae; assembly: GCF_030222135.1. Lineage (NCBI taxonomy): Eukaryota > Metazoa > Chordata > Mammalia > Primates > Aotidae > Aotus > Aotus nancymaae. Next base: position 4,291,983 of record NW_026988435.1, read on the forward strand.
TAGGCCGGTTACCTGAATTTTTTCTTCCCAAAACCAATCTGGGCACCTTTATAAGTTTAGTCAATTAACACACTACATTGTCTCTTTAAAATAAGATTAAATATGTTTAGACAAACGTTATTGTTGTAGTATAGCTTATATATCATATAGTACACAAATAAAAGCACACTTAGTTTTGATTTTACAAAATGAACACAATTATATAATCACTACTCTAATCATGTTATAGATGTTACCAGTACCCTAGAGGTCACATTTATGCTACTTTTAAGTCCATATATATTCCTAAACCCTCATCAAAGGTAACCACCATTCTATCTGCTAAATTTTGTGCATATAAACAAATATTTACTATTTAACTGTACAGATATATAATAGGCAATTGGAGAACAGATATCTGATTGAAACTATTAACTCTATGTACGTAAATATACATATCCTTGTTCCTAAACAAGAACCACTTATATTGCCATTTTTCAGTTTCTTCAACAAGGATAATGGTAAATCCTAGATGTAACACTATTAATTAAATTTTCTCTTTTTTTTTTTTTTCTTTTTTTGACGGAGTTTAGCTCTTGTTACCCAGGCTGGAGTGCAATGGCGCGATCTCGGCTCACCGCAATCTCTGCCTCCTGGGTCCAGGCAATTCTCCTGCCTCAGCCTCCTGAGTAGCTGGGATTACAGGCATGTGCCACCATGCCCAGCTAATTTTTTGTATTAGTAGAGATGGGGTTTCACCATGTTGACCAGGATGGTCTCGATCTCTTGACCTCGTGATCCACCCGCCTTAGCCTCCCAAAGTACTGGGATTACAGGCTTGAGCCACCGCGCCTGGCCTAAATTTTCTCTTATTACTGATAAACATAATGTTACCCATCAAGAGATGGTGATATTTAGAATGTAGTGTTCTTATTTTCTGTGACTCTCTATTCAGCTGGCTGTTTTGTCCTTGAAAACTATGGTTTTTGTTCAGTTACAGCAAGTTTCTTGTTACTCTGATTATGTCTTTTTAAATTTACTACTCGGCTTAAGGGGATTACATCTAGTGAAAATTCAGTGACTGTTTTGTATGTGTGCATTATTTTATTTACCAATTTATTTTTGAACTTAATTTTTTTCTGTCATATATTAGTTCATGCCTATTTTTTTATGGTCTGTGTTACCAACTTCCAAATGTCAATAAAACAATAATTAAACATTTACCTTTGATAGTTTTTTTTCCCAAAGATGCTCAGAATACATGTATTTTACTTCTGTAGCTTTTAAGCAACAGAAAGCCAGAAAGCTTTCAAGGATATCATGACATTCATAGTTTATTTCTTCTCAAATCTCTTCATTCATTTCCAGCAGATCATTATATTTCTATAACTATGGTGGTTTATTTTGTAGGTTTTTTTTTGGAAGTGACATCAGCTTTGGAATAAACAATTTAAGATAGAAAAACTAGTGAAAATGTCACTAAAAGAGAAAGATATGTTCATTTTGGGTATGTAATATGAGAAAATAAATAAATAAGTATAGATGGGTTCTTTTTGTATGTATATAAATTCTAAAATACAAAGTCTTTTGAAACAATGATAAGATGGTACAATTTATATTTTTATTTCAAAAGATGGAAGGAATATTTTTGCAATTGAATTTCACTAATCTCCTGAAACATTTTGTAATAGTAATATTATAATAAATATACATAAATAAACTTCAAACTGTTCTGTGGATAAAATTGATGCATAGCTACTGCAAATGACAACACAATTCCAGATATTTTGAATAATTATAGGCAGATAAATTTTCTGTTTGCTCTTTAAAACAGTAACTCATGAAATCATAAATTTTTATTGCAACTGCAAACATAATAATCTTGGGATAATATATAAATTGCCAATAATCATATTAACAAAATATCACGTGTGCACACACACACACACCAACAAAACTTTGTCCTTTAATCCAACCTAACAGTCACAACTCCTCATGGAAACTGGTTGTATCAGTGGTCTAAAGGAGAACTGGTAACTAACTGCTTCAAAAACAGATACACTTTGCAGGCGTCGACGTTCCAGATGGCTATCCTGCTTCAGTACAACACGGAGGACGCCTACGCTGTACAGCAGCTGACGGACAGCACTCAAATTAAAATGGACATTTTGGCACAAGTCCTACAGATTTTATTAAAGTCGAAGTTATTGGTCTCGGAAGATGAAAATGCAAATGTTGATGAGGTGGAATTGAAGCCAGATACCTTAATAAAATTATACCTTGGTTATAAAAATAAGAAATTAAGAGTTAACATCAATGTGCCAATGAAAACCGAACAGAAGCAGGAACAAGAAACCACACACAAAAATATCGAGGAAGACCGCAAACTACTGATTCAGGCGGCCATCGTAAGAATCATGAAGATGAGGAAGGTTCTGAAACACCAGCAGTTACTTGGCGAAGTCCTCACTCAGCTCTCCTCCAGGTTCAAACCTCGGGTCCCTGTGATCGAGAAATGCATTGACATTCTAATTGAGAAGGAATATTTGGAGCGAGTTGACGGTGAAAAGACACCTACAGGTACTTGGCTTAACCCTTCTGGAGAGGTCTGTGTGACCCTCAGCAAATAGTTCATGTTGGAAAGAATGAAAACAACTCAAGCTCATAGCAGCCAGCCTGACGCCATGAACCTCCGTTTTTAAAACTGAGACCAAGACTCCCATCAGCTGGTCTCTGATTTACATCGGAACTGCTCAGGATTGATACATTTCAAGTCTGTAAATACGGACACCAATGCCATTTACCCTAATTTAAGAAGAGCGGGGACTGACCCTCCCGGCGAGGGCTGCATGCTACCGCGTCTCAGTCAGTACAGGGGCTCCCCGGTCGCCGCTGTCACCTTGGCAACGCCTGTCACGTTGGCAGCACTTTGAGAGCAAGTCTGCATGGACCCACGTGTAATCTGCTATGGAAAACCATTTGTATAGTGTGTTTCATTTTTTAATGTGTGAAAATAAAGAAAATTAAAGGAAAAAAAAAAACAATTCAGAAACAATTCTTGTTTCTGAATTGTGGCATGAAGGTCAATTAATCTGGAATATGTAGTCTGTTCTATTCGAAACATCTAAAAATTCTCAATGAAATGTCAAAGCATCTGATTCTAGAGATAGAATATTATGTAGAAAATATATTTACTTCATCTATGAATTTGATTTCTGTTTAATATTTCTACATTTAATATTATGTCTCTTTTTCCTGTATCTATTTAGGTGTATAAAGAACTTCAGTAAGTTGTTTGTGTCAACTTGACTGGGCTAAGAGATACCCAGTTAGCAGGCAAAATGTTATTTCTGGTTGCGGCAATGAGGGTGCTTCTGGAAGAGATTAGTATTTGGATCAGTAGACTGAGAACCACGCTACGCAACGTAGGCTGGTATCATCCAACCCTTTGAGGGCCCAGATAGAATAAGAAGGTGGAGGAATGACAGAGTTTTTCTCTTGTTGAGCTAGAACATTCGTTTCCTCCTTTATTCAGACTTCGGAGCTCCTAGGTCTCAGGACTTCAGACCTGGCTGAAATTACACCAGTGACTTTCCTGGCTGTCCAGCATGCAGATGGCATATTGTGGGAATTCTAAGTCTCTATAATTGCTTGAGGCAATTTCCATAATAAATCTCTTTTTATATATGGATATATTTTCTCTTGGTTTTGTTTGAAGGACCCTAAGGATCAGTTAACAACAAAATAAAAATAAAAATTTCCATTAATTTTTTAATTGTTTCTGATTTTTCTTTTTTACTTGAGAGTATTCATTTAATTGGGAAATGTATTCTTTATGACATTATTGCTGTGACCTAGACTTTTTGCTACAGGCTGTTGATTCTGTGGTGAAAACTATTTCTTTAACTTACGAAATTTGTCTTTAAGAAATAGTAACTCATAAATACAAGTGTAATGAGTGCAATGAAATAAAATTGCAGGTCACTATTAGAAATGATTGTATTGGCATTTTACCAAAAAGACACATGCTCACTCACGTTCATTGCAGCACTGTTCACAATTGCAAGATATGGAATCAACCTAGGTGTTCATTGGTGGTGGATTCAATAAAGAAAATGTGGTACATATACACCATAGGTTACTACAAACCAAAAAAGAATAAAATCATGTCTTTTGCAGCAACATGGATGCAACTGGATGCTATCATCCTAAGCAAATTAATGCAAAAATAGAAAACCAAATATCACATATTCTTATTTATAAATAGGAACTACATTTTGAGTACACATGCCCATAAAGATGAGAAGAGTAGACACTGGTGACTCCAAAAGGAGGGAAGAAGAGAGGGGAACAATTCTGAATCTCTATGAAAGACTTCTAAAATAATAATAATTAAAAGGAAGAAGCAGGAGAGAGAGAGTGAAATACAAATCTAGAAAGTTGGAAAAAAATATTTTCTGTATTTTATTTTAAGGATTGACATCTGCCAAATAAGAGAACTTGAAGAAGTTATTTTATGCCCCAGGATGCAATATCTTAATTGATAAAATGAGAATATTCCTGTGATTTCCAAGACATTTATGGATCATAAAGTGAAACGTATACAAGAATAGTCTGTATATTTTAAGGTATTGAGCAAATATAAGAAGTTAAAAGTTTAGTTGTTTTCATAAATATAATGTGTACTTTTTATTCATCATAAATTCAAGTCATTTGAAAAAAATATGCCTTTTTTAGTAAAACATTTATTTTCACAAACAGTACCTTAGATTTTCTCAATTGCAAACTGATGTATCACCAGTATCAGTATGAGCTGTACACTGTTAGTCTGATACACTAAAATCTTTTCAAGTTTTCATTTTATCTCAGATGTTCCCTGAAACTGTTAATGTATTAAGCCTGGAGATTTTATTACTGTTGACACTGAATTGTCAGATAAATGGTATGCCAATTCTCATTAGGATTTCTGAGTGTCTGGCAAAGAGTGACAGCTGCTTAGAGCTTATAATTTAGTGACACATTATCTCAATGAATGGAGCAATTTCCATAGCAAAATACATATGGAATCAAACCTTGAAGATCTAGAAAATACCTTAACTGATTTAAAATGAGACTAAGTATTAAAGGGACACATTTAACAATTCTGACACGTGTTTGAAGAAACATGAAATGGACAACTGAAAACAGTTCTGAGAAATTGTGAGCACCTCATTTATCTTGCATTAGAACATTAGATATATAAATATATTTGAACCATACTTTAGTCTAAATAATATTCTGGAATTCACACAATGGTTGTTTTTCTGATAGTTCTATTTTCAGTTCTTTTCAGGATTTATCAAAAATGATTTCTAAATTATTTAATTGTGCTGAATTTTGTTTCAGATTTTTTTCTATTATTGATGTAGACTTTCTCCAGAAACTGTTTATTTCCTCCTGAGATTTTATTCAAGCCTTTCTTGACTTTGACATCATGCAGTGATGACACTTTGGGTTGTGTAAATGTAGTTGAAAATAAGTAGAACGTTATTTAAGACAAAAATAATTATAGCTGATTATTCTGAATAGGTGGGTGACTGTGAATAAAAGTTCTTCTAAAATAAATAGTACGTTTTATAGAGATAAAGGGAAAGAAAACCTATATTTAACATTGGCTCTTATCAAGGAAAGAATGAAATGTTAAAAGCTCTGCTGGTTCTTTTGAACTACTAAATGCCTTGAGGCCTGACCTAGTTGGCCTTTGTATTATCACAATACCTTAATTTGTTTTTGGATGAAGAAATGTAAACCTTGAGGTTGGTACAAGATTGCAAGCCAGTGGTTCCCATAAAATGAACACAATTCTGAATTTTGGGAATGAAAAAAAAAAGAGAGAGAGAGAGAGAAAAGAGATCTGAGAAGGCCGAAATAACAAGGCAGACAATTTGTCTGAAGAGCAAGTTAATTCATAAAGTATTTTAGATGTGGAAACTCAGAAGCAAAGCACTTTAAGAAAACAGATGCTGCTGGGCACGATGGTTCACGCCTGCATTCCTAGCACTTGGGAAGGCTGAGGTGGGTGGATCATCTGAGGTCAAGAGTTCAAGACCAGCCTGGCAAACATGGTGAAACCCCGTTCTTACTAAAAAAAACACACAAAAATTAGCTGGGCATGATGGTGGGTGCCTGTAATCCCAGCTACTTGGGAGGTTGAGCTGGGAGAATCGCTTGAACCCAGTAGGTGGGTGGTTGCAGTGAGCCAAAATCGTGCCACTTGTTTTTTGAAGCAGAGTGAGACTCCATCTCAAAAAAAAAATTATATATATATATATATATATGCATGGTATATTAGTGGCTTACTTCTCTGTTGTTCTATATGATTTCTCTATTATTTCATAAAATTCTGTAGAAATGTTTCACTATTCTGTCAATACTTGTTGACTAACATATAATGTAAAAATAGCTGTATCAACCCTAGTAGGCAAGGCAGGTGAATGAAGAATTTAGAGAGAAGATAACATCAAAACAAGAGAACGAGAACTATATTTAACTCTCTGAGATCCCTAGAGTTCAGAAGCAGAGATGGATTTCCATTCTTTTGAGTGATGGATAATCAAATAATTTGTATTAAGTCTTAAGAGAAGGAGTTCCTTACAAAGTCTGGAGTCTCTGGAGATATCTGAATAGCATAATTTATGTATGCAAAATAGTGTCTCTAATAAGCTGTGGCAGAGATGATTTAAATATAGCTACATGATCAGTTATTGTACTTTTTTTTTGAATGAAGTCTGTGTGTTTGTTCAAAAAAGAAGTCTTCAGATAAGTACAAGATTATGGATTAAGCATGATTTACATCTTCATATTAAATTCATGTGAGCATGTATTTTGAAACAAGAATTTGTAGAGGTGGAAAAAAGTGATCTCTTTCCTCCCCATTATAAAGGGTTACAGTTGACACAGCTATAACAACAACAACAACAAAAAGTTAACAAGAGAAAAGAATAACATACTTAGTGCTTGCACACATGCATGAGTCATACTGTGACATGGTAATCGCCCTATAAACTTTATACCTTGACCATACCTCGGCTTTTCCATTGAAACTGCTCCCTGTAACCCTGATGTGACAGACAAGCAGTCCAAACCCACGCCATCTTGGCCCCTGAGACTTGTAATAAGTAACTAAGGTCTGTAATTTCCACCCCACCCAGACAACGTGTAAACTAACGCTTATCTTGACTGCTATGGACCACTTAAGTAACAATCGGAATATCCAAAGTCCCCTGGCCCTCAGAATGTCTGAAGCCCCATCCCACCCCACCCCTCACCCTCACCCCTGAGGTGGTTTAAGGGCATAAAAGTTCTTGAAACCCTCCTTTCGGGGCCATGAGTTGGAGAGATGTGAGTCTTCCATGGCTGCAGGCTATAAAGACCCTGTAATTTGGCATACTTTTGTCTTGGTGTTGACTTTCTATGCTCCCTCTGGTATAACAATACAGAATATTAAAAACTCCAAAAAGAAGGCCAGATGTTTGATACTTAAATATTCTCTCCACTGAGGAGAAGGAACTGGAGAGTAATGATTGGGCTCGAAGTCCAGAAGATGGTTTGCAAATGATTCTCTTTGGACACTGCATAGGATTGAAGGACTAAAAGTAGTTTGTGGACAAGTTATGAAAAGGTGACGGAAATATGGAACTGTATTGTAAACAAAGCTTGTCTTATTATGTAGTACATACACCAGAGTGATTCTCAGAGATGTCTTTTTAAGGACAGATGAAAAGTCTCTCTAGGCATGGCGAAGACTCCTCATCTCTTCTTTTCTCAGATGATTAATGTTTCCTGGTTCTTGCATGAGATTCTTGGGATGGGAATTTAAGAAACTTGCATTTTCTTAGTCAGATAATGAAACTTCCCAAGAAAGCCCATCTTGGTGCTTTGGAGAAGAAAGAGATTCAGAGAGACAGGGGTGGGGCAAGGGAAAGTCAGAGAGAGACCTTGAGACTGTTTCTTTAGTTCAGCATGTCAAATGCCACATTTTGGAGCATCTTTTTCTCCAATTTTACAAACTAGAATAATCCAAAGACATAGATTAACTTTCATAATAATTAGAAGCTGCTCAACTAAAACTTCACTATAAATTATTTTCTAATAAAGCTTTTTACATTGAGATATCTCTGATCCCTAGCTTTGACGTTGAGTAGCATTTCTAAACATAATCTTAGTAGGTCAATATAGCAGATAATCAGAGATAGGGAACAATTACTGATGTATTAAATAATTTTTTATATTGTCTATTATTTTCTAATGTCTTTGAGGTTGTAATCACAAATAAACAAGAGAGAAATTATTTTGTAATTGGAGTCCTAGTAAAATAAATCAAACTCCCCAAATAACTTGGATAGAGTATATTTATCATTTTTTTTTCTTCTGCAATCTCCATTCTCCTTTACAATTTAGACATTAGTCATTCAAAACTATGGAGACTTACTCTGTGATTCAGGAATAGCAGTGAGCCAAACAAGTAATAATCTCTGCTTCAGGGAGATTATATTCTGGTGAGGTAAACAGACAGTAAATATAACAAATAGAAAAGTCTAAATTGAGAAGTTCTATGGAAATACAAGCAGGTTAAAAGGATTTTTGCAGTTTTAAGTGACTGGGCTGTGTAACTCACAGTGATAAGGCAATATTTAAAATAATAATCTGATCCAGTCATCCTTTAAGTTAAAATAGAAGCTCAGCAACCCCTAATATTTATAGTCTTATTCTATTGTATAATAATGTACATATATAGTCCTTATTTTTTGTACATATATATAGAGAGAGAAAGAAGAAAAAAAAGAATGGTTTTATGTATCACACAATAAACTTTGCAATTTTCCATAAATGCTTAAATATTGTCCTAGCTAGACATTAATACATAATACTAAAAATAAATTTTAAATCAAGAACACTTTAATACCAAAGCTTACTAGGCAATAAAGCTCATTTATTATAGTTACTCTTAGATATATGTATATTTTCTTATTTTGTCTGGGTGAGGTTGCCTAATACAAGTGTAAAGGCTCCATTCTGTGTTTTGTATCTTAGCTATTAGATTTGGTATTCAGTCTTATTTAATTTTACTAGAGTAATTTAAATTTTATATTGAGAAGAAATTGATACATTATCCATTTCCTTCTATTCTAGAATACTGAAAGAAACAAACACATTCTTTTAAAATGCCCATTCATCTTTTCAGTGAGTGACACTGAGTTAATAAGATATCCTTATGGGGAAAATATTTCCTCATACTTCACACTGTACAGAAAAATCAATTCCAAATAGATTGCAGATATAAATACGTGCTAAAATACAGCATTTTACAGAGAAAAACATGAAACATCTTACTCACCATGAAGTAGGCAAATGCATTTTTAAACAAAATGCAAATATATCTTACCAAAAATTTAAAAATTTATGCACTGGGCAATACTGTGAAAAATAACTTCTGTTCATTACAAGACATCATTAAAGAATGACAGAGAGCTTTATTAAATAGAATAAAATATTTCAAGAATACATGTATCTGACAAAAAAGATAGCCCAAAAATATATATATATTTATATATAACAATATAAAATATATGTATAGCATTATATATATATATATAGTACTATAATATAGTATGTAGGATATAATATATTTTGTTAAATATATAGTACAAAATATATAGATTTATACTATAAATATGCATATTTATAGTAAATATGAAAAAGCAGATAATACTTCTACAGAATCTAGCTTAGAAATATCTGTTGGAACTATGGCCATATGCATGAGACTGAATACTGGATCTATAACTCTAGACACTTGAGTTTGGAAGCCTAGACTGCTAGAGGGATAATGTTTCCATTATAATGCATAGTAAAGGTGTATTAAAATTTCACATTACAGTGCTACCCTGTCAAATCACCATCTAGAAACCAAGGGACCAGAACAGGGAAAGAGTAGAGTCTTAATACTAGCTTAGAAAATTGATACCAGTCATTAGAGTGAAGTAGGGCTGATGTTACTCAATGGGAAGGAAAGAATATATTTGTTACCAAGATACCCATAGCGATCTGGGATCAGATACCTAAGAAATGAGAGTCTTCGTCAACCTACAGATAACCACATAGATAGTCAGGACTGCCAGCACAAGTCAGTGGAGTCCAGATTGAGTGATAGAGGAGGTAAAAATGGAGTATCACTTACAGCCTTGAACGCAGTTGTGAGGGAATGTAATTAACTTCTCTTCCCAGGTCTGCAAGGGGCATGGTTTCAAAGGCAAGGACTTCCTAGTGACCTGCCTGCCTTGCCTTCTTCCATGTCTCTATAGCTTAGAGGTCTATGTTTAACTTTTGTGTGTGCAGGAAGATAGACTGCCCAGAAATCAACAGTCCATGACACCAGCGGAAGTTTAAAGGAACTCCTTTCATAGGACAAAAAACTTAAATGGGGTGGGAATAACTCCCGTGTTAAAAGTCCCCTTCTCTCTCATCTGTGTGGACTCTTGTCTCTGGATCTCCTTCTACAGCAGTGCGGCAACTGCTTTTCTTTCTCCTTTTTTTCTCTCTCCCTGCCTAAATAAATCACTTTCTGGAAAACTCTTTGGGTTTTGATATTTACTTTAATGAGTTGATTGCACCCAGTGGGTCTTCTCCCCCATTCTTGGGTGATTGAAGGACCAAGGGCCTGGATGAACACATCCTATTGGGGAGCAACCTGAGCCCATCAGCCGCAATTTGGTCATAGTTGGAATGGCATGGATTTTAATTCATCTTATGTTTCTTTTGCAACATTTTCCTAAGAAAAGTAGCAGATAGAATCTTGGAGGATAATCCTAGAACTTTTTCCATGAAATCACTGGATTTGAGAAGCAATTTTTTTTTTTTTTTTAGGAATAAAAGATGTAAAATGTGGTTGGGTTGATGTGTCTTCATGATAATTCTCCTATGCTGTGTTTGACCAAGATCTCATAGATGAATCCATATCTGGGGCTTCCTGTTTGCTGAAGAGATACACTTTGTCCAAAGTCTCCAAGTTACAAATGTCCAGGACGTTCATCCCAAACTGGTACTATTATGAAGTGCCCTCCCAGCTGCAGAGCAACCTTGTAATATTGGCTGAGGCTTTATTGTACTTGAAAAGCTGTTCAACTTCTCTTTATTCCCAAACCTCTCCTTTCAAACATCCTTTAGAGATAAAGGAGGTAAGATTTTATGAGTACCTGATTACAAATCAACATCCTAGAGTCCATTTCCCAGGGAACCTGATGTATGGCATTAAAAACACACTGCATACACAGTGTGCATGCACACACACACACACACACAGAGAAATAAAAACAAATTGTGGAACTGATTTGGAACAAATGGAAGTTTCATATTCATTGGTGAAAGTGTCATTTTTATAATAACTTTCGAAGGCAATTTGTTGGTGTGTCAGTCCTTTCTAATGCTGCTAATAAAGACATACCTGAGACTGGGTAACTTATAAAGGAAACAGGTTCAATGGACTCACAGTTCCACACAGCTAGGGAGGCCCCACAGTCATGGCTGAAGATCAAGGAAGAACAAAGTGATGACTTACGTGACAGCAGGCAAGACAACATGTGCATAACTCTCCTTTATAAAACCATCTGATCTCATTAGACTTATTCACTGTCAGGAGAACAGCACAGGAAAAACCCACCCCCATGATTCAATTACCTCCCATTGGGTCCCTCCTGCGACACATGGGGATTATTACAATTCAAGGTGAAATTTGGATTGGGAAACAGAGTCAAACCATTTTGTTCTACCTCTGGCCCCTCCCAAATTTCACATCCTCACATTTCAAAGCCAACCATGCCTTCTAAGAGTTCCCCACAAGTTAGCTACTTCCTAGATACAATGGGGGTACAGGCATTGCGTAAATAGACCCATTCCAAATGGGAGACATTGGCCAAAATGAAAGGGCTACACGCCCCATGCAAGTCTGAAATCTAGTGGGGCAGCCAAATCTTAAAGCTCTGAAATGATCTCCTTTGATTTCATGCTTCGCATCCAGGTCACACTGATACAAGAGGTGGGTTCCCATGGACTTGGGCAGCTCCACCCCTGTGACTTTGCAGGGAAAAGCCTTTCCCACCTCAGCTGCTTTCATGAGCTGGTGTTGAGTGTCTGTGGATTTTCTAGGTGCATGATGCAAGCTGTCAGTGGATCTACTATTCTGGGGGCTGAAGGACCTCTTCTCACAGCTCCCTTAGGTAGTGCCCAGTAGGGACTCTGTGTGGAGGCTCCAACCCCACATTTCCCTTCTTCACTGCCCTAGCAGAGGTTCTCCATGAAGACCCCACCCCTGCAGCAAATTTTTGCTGGGACACCCAGGCATTTCCATACATCCTCTGAAATCTAAGTGGAGGTTCCCAAACCACAATTCTTGACTTCTGTGCACCCATAGCCTCAACACCATGTGGAAGCTTCTAAGGTATTGGACATACATCCTCTGAAGCCATGACCTGAGGTGTACCTTGGCCTCTTTTAGCCAAGGCAGGAGTGATTGTGATGCAGGGTATTAAGTCTCTAGGTTGCAGGCAGAAGGGAAGTCCTGGGCCTGTCCCACAAAACCACTTTTGCCTCCAAGGCCTCCAGTTCTATTATGGGAGGGACTGCTAGGAAGGTCTGTGACATGCCCTAGAGACATTTTCCCCATTGTCTAGGTGATTAACATTTAGTTCCTTGTTATTTATGCAAATTTCTGCAGCTGGCTTGAATTCATCCTCAGAAAATGGGCTGGGCCTTTGTTTTCTATTGCATCAGGCTGCAAATTTTCTGAATTTTCATACTTTGCTTCCCTTTCAAACATACGTTTCAATTCCAAACCGTATCTTTGTAAATACATAAAACTGAATGCTTTTAACAGCACCTCCTTTATCTATTGAGTGCTTTGGTCCTTAGATATGACTTCCCCAAGATGCCTTAAATCATCTTCTCAAGTTCAAAGTTCCACAAATCTCTAGGGCAGGCACAAAACGCTGCAATCTCTTTGCTAAAACGTAGCAAGAGTCAACTTTATTTCACTTCTCAACAAGTTCCTCATCTGTATCTGAGATGAGCAGCACTTGGTCAAAGCCATTCAACAAGTCTCTAAGAAGTTCCAAACTTTCCCACATTTTCTTATCTTCTTCTGAGCCCTCCAAATAGTTCCAACCTCTGCCTGCTACCCAGTTCCAAAGTTGCTTCAACATATGTGGGTATTTTTACGGCAGCACCCCACGCCTGCTACCAATTTACTGTATTAGTCCATTTTTATCCTGCTAATAAAGACATAACGGAGACTGGGTAATTTATAAAAGAAAGAGATTAAATGAACTCACAGTTCCATGTGGCTGGGGAGGCCTCACAATCATGGCTGAAGATGATGAACAAAGGAACATCTTACATGGTGGCAGGCAAGAAAGCATGTGCAGGATAATTCCCTTTATGAAACCATCAGATCTCATGAGACTTATTCATTGTCTTGAGAACAGCACAGGCAAAACCCACCCCCATGATTCAATTGCCTCCCACTGGGTCCCTCCCATGACATTTGGAGATTATTACAATTCAAGGTGAGATTTGAGTGGGACACAGAGCCAAACCATCTCAGCTAGTATCTACTAAAGCTAAATGTGTATAACATATGACCCAGTCATTCATTTCTGTAGAAATGCATGTATATCACAAACGCTCAACAAGGTACATTCACAGTGGTGCTATAGCATGTTATATATATTAGACCAAAACTGGAAACTACTTCAATACCTATTTAGGATATAATGAATAAGTAAATTTTTGCATATTTACAAATGCATACCATATAGCAGTGAATATTAATAAACTACAATTACAATATGGCTGCTTCACATAAAAATAACGTTGCATATTAAAATTAAATATTGGTTACACTTTGAAATTTACGGCTAGAATGGAGTATAAATGGAGAATGTGGGTTTCTGGTAGTGTTCTGTTTTTGTTCTGGGTGTAGAATACATGGTAGTTGTTGAATTTATAATGTCTATACTATTCTTTATGTATATTTCAAAAACAAGTTAACGTGCCCCATCTTTATTTTTGACAGAAGTATATTTTCATTTTTTCAGAGTATTGAATATTTTTAAAACAAGTGTCTTTCCAACCCATTACTGTGCAGTTCAACTCAAACACTTGTTAATTTAATATTCTATACATTAACATCACAAAAACAGATATTTAGAAGATGCTGAAAAGTTAATTAACTTTATTTTTTCTCACTATTTTCTCTGAAGATTGGTACATACCAATATAAGTTTTAAATGTTAAGGACCCCTACTTGTGATGTGGCATTTTAATATCAGTTTATTTGCCTAAAACGCTTGTTTTTCCACTCCCCTACCAATTAACAGTTATAATGCTACTGTTTCTCTAACATATAGCTCTAATAAACCAAGACTTCCATGAAGTCAAATTTATTGGTTTAAGAAAAAAATTATTTCTTTTTTTGACTAACTATATAATTTTCTTACTTTTTATTATCTAGATATAGCTTATTTTCTCTACTAAAGTTTACTTTAGAAGAAAAATGGCTTTTTCATCTTTGCATGATCTATGAAAAGATGCACAATGCTACTAATCAATGACAAAATGCAAAATATAGAAGTAAATTTTATGGTAAAACATTTGGAGTATCACTAAATAAATACCTAAATAAATTTGATTTTTTAATGAGATAAACTCTTAATACCATTTTATAGATGAAATTAAAGAAACCATTTTATAGTCACAGTCAACAAATTGTTCCCACTTCCTCTCCACCTCATTCCCCCATACTTTGGGAACCTTCTGTAATCATTTTCCCTTAGATAACATTTGTGTTTTTAATCTGAATCACACTAACCACAAAGGAGAAAGATCTTGTCAGTTACATCACTTTATCTTTATTAAAAATTTTTGTTTTCAAATAAACTGGTACATAGAAGTGATATACCTCCAAAACGAAATAATCTGAAATACATGGTGTTGCAATGAGAATGATATTAGATGTTGAAAAAACAGCCCAGCATTGCTAGGTTGTGCATTTGGAACATTTACCTGTGATGATTTGGAAGGTAGAAAACATTCTAAATGAGCTTATGACACCAGACAAAGCATGTGAAAAGATGGTGTTGGTAGTGTGAGTTAGATGCCATGTGTAGGTTTCATAGGATCCACAAGAAGAAGATGGGCTCTGAAAAAAACAAACAAACAACAACAACAACAACAAAAATGCTGATGAAAAGAGTTAAAAGTAAACATAAAACATTCAGACATTCCAGAATTTGCAAGATTGGAAAATGCAGCTATCATCCCCTACTATTAAAAGATAAAATTTAGAGAGAGATCCAAGATGGCTGATCACTAGCAGCTCGGGCCCGTAGCTCCCAGTGAAAGCACAAGGAACGAGAGGACGCCACACTTTCAGACGAATATTTGTAGCTCACGGACCAGGAGATTCCCAGCGGAGGAGCCCCACGGGTCGCCAGTGCGACTCTTGTGGCCGGCGTGGCGGTTTTGCTGGTGCCTTAGCGTGCCAGTTTTTGGTGCAGAGTCCGGATATTCCCGGGCAGAAAAGCACCATCAATCTTAACACCGCTGTTTTGGCCGGCGCAGTGGATTGCTCAGTTTTCGGCGCTGGGAATCAAAAAGTTGCACGTCCGCTCAGAGACCTAGTTAGAAAGTCGGTAATTACAAAGACGACAGATGGATAAATATATAATCAAGGGAAGAAAGCAGCCTAAAAAGGCAGAGAACACTCAAAATCAGAATGCCTCTCCCTCTACAGGGGATCGCAATTCCTCATCAGTAATGGAACAAGGCTTAATGGAGAACGAGTGTGTTCCAGTAACAGAAGCAGGTTTCAAAATGTGGGTGATGAGAAACTTCTGTGAATTAAAAGAACTTGTTCTAACGCAATGCAAAGAAACTAAGAACCTTAAGAAAAGGTTTGACGAAATGCTAACGAGAATGGACAATTTAGAGAGGAATATAAGTGAATTGATGGAGCTGAAAAGCACCACACGAGAACTTCGCGAAGCATGCACAAGCTTAAACAGTCGAATTGATCAAGCAGAAGAAAGGATATCAGAAGTCGAGGACCAGCTCAGTGAAATGAAACGAGAAGACAAGATTGGAGAAAAAAGGATAAAAAGGAATGAGCAAAGTCTCCAGGAAATATGGGACTATGTGAAAAGACCTAATCTACGTTTGATAGGTGTACCTGAATGTGAGGAAGAGAATGAATCCAAGTTGGAAAATACTCTTCAGGATATCATTCAGGAAAACTTTCCCAACCTAGCAAGGCAAGGTAATATTCAACTCCAGGTAATACAGAGAACACCACAAAGATATTCTTCAAGAAGACCAACCCCAAGGCACATAATTGCCAGATTTATTAGGGTTGAAATGAAGGAGAAAATACTAAGGGCAGCCAGAGAGAAAGGTCAGGTTACCCATAAAGGGAAATCTATCAGACTTACAGCGGATCTCTCAGCAGAAACCCTACAAGCCAGAAAAGAGTGGGGACCAATATTTAACATCCTTAAAGAAAAGAACTTTCAACCCAGAATTTCCTATCCAGCCAAACTAAGCTTTATGAGCGAAGGAAAAATTAAATCCTTTGCGAACAAACAAGCACTTAGAGAGTTCACCACCACCAGGCCTGCTTTACAAGAGCTTCTGAAAGAAGCACTATACATATAAAGGAACAACCAATATCAGCCTTTCCAAAAATATATCAAAAAGCAAAGAACATTAATACAGCGAAAAATTTACATCAACTAATGGGCAAAACAGCCAGCTAGCATCAAACGCCAGTATTAAAGTTATATATATTTTAATTGAATAAAAAGCCAAAACCCATCGGTATGCTGCATCCAGACCCATCTTACATGCAGCGATACACAAAGACTCAAAGAGAAGGAGGAAGATTTACCAACCAGAGAGTAAAAATAAACAAATAAACAAAAAGCAGGAGATGCAATTCTCGCCTCTGATAAAGTAGACTTTAAAGCAACAAAGATCAAAAGAGGCAAAGAAGGACATTGCATAATGGTAAAAGGATCAATGTAACAAGAATAGCTAAAGATTCTATAGATCAACGAGATAGAAAATTAACAAGGATATTCAAGATTTGAACTCAGACCCGGAACAAGTAAACTTAATAAACATTTATAGAACTCTCCACTTCAAATACACAAAACATACATTACCACCTCACACCTATTCCAAAGGTGACTATATAATTGGAAGTAAATCACTCCTCAGTAATCGCATAGCATTTCATAGGTTTAAGTGAAATATTGGTTGGCTGTTTGTTTGTTATCTTCTTCCCTTATTCCTTCCTGACTACACCATTAAGTATAATTATCAGTATAAAAGAGGTGTTCAATACCCATTATTAAATTGCATTCCAGCCTGGGCAAGAAAGCAATACTCCCATTCTCTCTCCCTCTTTCTTTTCCTTTTTCCTCCTCCCCATTCTCTCTCTTTCTTTCTCTTCCTTTTTCCTCCTCCCCATTCTCTCTCTTTCTTTCTCTTCCTTTTTCCTCCTCCCCATTATCTCTCTTTCTTTCTCTTCCTTTTTCCTCCTCCCCATTCTCTAAAAAAAAAAAAAAAAAAAAAAAAAAAAAAAAAAAAAGATAAAATTTAGAAGTAAATTGTGTAGTAAATAGACAATATAAACTATTTCTAAATGATAGATGTAACATAATTTTTCAATGTCTTAAGATGATGTAGAAAATATTACTCTTTGATAAAATTACCCTGTAAAAATTCTAAAAGCATAGATACGTTAGAAAAATGTTTAGAAACTCACTGTATACATACATGTAGAGAGAAGGCACAGCTCAAAAATAATTGTTGATACAATTATCAGCACAAAAAGATGACTTGACTAAAATACATAAAAGTCAGATATATATCAGCATTGCACTACCAAAAGTGTTACTAAATTTAGAAAAATACTGTGATTCTTCAAGACTTGAAATATGGACACCCGTCTACCATGAACATGAAGCAAAATGAGAAATCTGAGAAATCTTTCTCTCTTCCAGTGAAATTTTCAGATGAGGCCCCCAAAGTGAATGATAGAAGATGCACCACCAAGATGGCAGCACAAGAGTCATGGAAGAAAGAAGATTGGGGAGCTTCTCTCAGGGAGCAGAATATGTCCTCATCAAAGACCATTTTTAATCTTCAAAGTAGGAAATTTTCAATGTCAACAAGTGCCTTAGTAGAATTTTAAAATCACTATGGATGAGTGAATGTTGTGCATTCTTACTTCACCTATTTTCAGAAAGAAGAATTATTTGCAGTCTTTGATTCTTACAGTGCTATACTTGCTGGGAAGTAAGTGTGTTTAGCATGTAAATGTGAATATGTGTGCATAACGGGGGAGATTTTGTAGATTCTATTAGTGTTTTAAATTACTTATAGACAATTTCTATTAAGTGTAATCATAACTTATTGCTACATGTAACCAAATATTTTTTGAAACTTTCTTTGTCTAATGAAATGGAAGTAGAAGTGAATTATGACACATCAGAAGTTAACTATTAAACTATTTCTTCAGTCCAATAATGTTTTATTTTTTAGTGTTCCATGAGAGCAGAATATCCTCAATAGTATCTGCTTCTTCACTTTGAGCCCTAAAATTATGTAAAATGTGAAACAGAGCCTCAACCAGCCCAGAATCAATATTAAACAGTATTGAGAAATAAATTTAGGTTTTGTTTTTTCCATAAAGTCATTTAAAGAAGGTTGAATCCTAGAGGAACTTTAGAAAAATTATTGCTCAACAAGTTGAGTCCTCTGTCTAAAGTATACAAAATATGCAGTCATAAAGTAACTATTTTATCAGATAAATTTTACAAAATATCACTTTCATTTGTCTAAGGATTTCATCAGAAAAGCATCTTTCTGTGTTTGTGATGAAAAAAACTATTCTGAAATTCATACGGAATTCATGTAGAGCCAGAAAGACCCTAAATAGCTAAGGCAATCCTAAGCAAAAAAGTAAAGTCAGAAGCATCACATTACCTGACTTCAAGCTATACAATAAGGCTAGTGTAACCAAAACAGTATGATACTGGTGCAAAAATAGATACATAGAACAATGGAACAGAATAGAGAGTCCCAAAATGAAACCACACACCTACAACCAATTGATCTTTGACAAAGGTGACAGAAATAAATAATAGAGAAAGAATACCCTATTCAATAATCTGTGCTGGCGAAACTAGGTTGCCCCATGCAGATGAATGAAACTGGACCTCTACATTGTACCACACACAAAAATTAACTCAAGATGGATTAAAGACTTAAATGTATAGACCTCGCACTATAACAATCTTGGAAGACGACCTAGGAAATACCCCTCTCAACAGTGGTGTCGACAAGTAACTTAGGACTAAGTCCTCTTAAGAAAAAACAACAACAAGAAAAAATTGACAACTGAGACCTAATTAAACTAAATATCTTCTGCATTGCAAAAGAAACTATCAAGAGAGTAAACAACCTGCAGAATGGGAGAAAACTTGCAAACTATGCATCCAATAAGGACTAACATCTAATATCTGGAGGAAACTTAAACAAATCAACAATCAAATAACAAATAACCCCATTTAAAATGGGCAAAGGACATGATCAGACACTTCTCAAAAGAAGACATAAAAGCAGCCAACAAAATTTTGAAAAAATAACCAGATAAATGCAAGTCAAAACCACAATAAGTTACTATTTCACACCAGTCAGATTGGCTACTAGTAAAAAGTAAAAACCTAACAGATGTTAGCAAGGTTGCAGAGAAAATGGAACACTTATACAGTGTTGGTGGGAGTGCAAATTAGTTCAGCACCTGGGTGAAGCACTCTGGAGATTTATCAAATTGCTAAAAATACAATTACCATTTGACTCAGCAATCCCATTACTGGGTACATATTCAAAGGAAAGTAAATCATTCCACAAAAAAGACAATGTCACTTACATGTTTATTGCAGCACTATCCACAACAGTAAAGACATGGAATTAACACAGATGCCAATCAATGATGGCTTGGATAAAGAAAAGGTGGTATGTTTACACTGTGGAATACTATGCAGTCATATAAAGGATGTAATCACATCCTTTTCAGCAACATGAATGCAGTCAGAGGCCATTATCTGAGGTGAAATAATGCAGCAACAGAAAACCAAACACTGCATGTTCTTATTTATAAATGGAGCTAAACAATGGCGATACACACAGACACAAAGATGGGAGCAATAAACTCTTGGAATCCCAAAAGAGGGGAGGCACGGGACAAGGGTTGAAAACCTATCTATTGGGCAGTATGTTCACTTCTTGAACAATGGGATCATTAGAAGCCCAAACTTCAGCATCACACACATACCCATGTTATAACCCTGCACATGTACCATATTAATTTAAAATGAAACATTTTAAAAAAGAAGTAGAAAAATAATTCTGAATGGTAAGCCCAGATTGCTAATAATGACTCCTAGTATGTCCCCTCTCTTGAGTAATGCACCTGCAACTTCTTAACACTTGGCCCTTTTGGTTTTGGCTTGTACTTACTTTTTTTTTTTTTTTTTTTTTTTTCAACACAAATAACATGCAACAGTCAAGGAAATTACTGCCAGAGAAAAAAATGCATTCTGCTCACTATCTGAATAAACAGTGAATACAACCAGAGAAAGTAAAGTTCTATGAATTGGAACTTATTTTTAGTACAGAACTGGCACACTGAACAAGACTATCACTTAAATTTATTTTCATTATGTAGAAAAATGTGTTTTCTTCTTTTATGTTTTCAATAAGATTTTTATTTTAGTCAGAACCGGGAAGATCAGAATAATTAAATTCTTTTACTGATAATTAGGTTTATTTTTACAAAGATTTTTCTTTTGAAAATTGCCTTACAGGTATATTCAAAGAATAATCAGATCGATTGTTTCTCAGCTGTCAACATGACAAATCAAAACACTATGATGGGTTTTATTTCTATAAAACCTTGTAAACAATGTGAAATAATTAGGTTTCCTTTATTGTTCTCTGAGAATCAAGAAATGCAGAGAAAATATTTACAGCATATTTCTTAAACCAGGGCCTCTTAAGAAACATCAGACATTTTACAAAACAACAATAAGTTAAGATCCATATACAATTGATGTACAACTTTCTCAGGCTTCTTTAAAATCCGTAGCATAGACACAGACACACGGATACATACCTACTCACATGTGCATCCATGTGTGCACACACATACACACAAAGTTAGAACTAAGAAGATGCCCTCTTATATGTAATACAAACCTTGTATTAAATGGGGCAGGAAAATAAGTATTATACTTCACAGAGGTTGACCACAACTAATTTGGAAAAGTTTGTATTTAACAGATGTGTAGAACACATTTAGAAAATTATAGAGGGAGAAGGGCTCAATCTTTCATACTGCTCTTATGACAAAGCCACATTGTAAACTCTGTTTGGAGATTCCATCTTTTTTCTTTCCTCTTTCTTTTTTTTTTTTTTTTTTTTTTGAGACTGAGTTTTGCTCTTGTTGTCCAGGCTGGAGTGCAATGGCGCAATCTTGGCTCACTTCAACCTCTGATTCCCGGGTCAAGCGAGTCTCCTGTCTCAGCCTCCCAATTAGCTGGGATCATAGGCATGCGCTACCATGCCCAGCTAATTTTGTATTTTTAGTAGAGATGGGTTTCTTTTTTCTTTTCTTTTTCTTTCTTTCTTTTTTTTTTAGGTGGAGTTTTGTTCTTGTTACCCAGGCTGGAGTGCAATGGAGAAGCAAACCCCATCTATATGCCACCTTTAAGAAACACTTAAAATATTTGTTTAAAAGTAAGAGAATTGAAAAAATATATCAATAAAACACTATTTTTATTTTATTTTATTATTATTGTTCAGACAGAGTTGTGCTCTCTTTGCCCAGGCTGGAGTACAATGGTAAAGTCTTGGCTCACTGCATCTTTTGCCTCCCAGTTTGAAGGGATTCTCCTGCATCAGCCCCCTGAGTAGCTGGGATGACAGGCATGCACCACCACCACGTCCAGCTAATTTTTTCTATCTTTTGTAGAGACGGGGTTTCTCCATGTTAACCAGGCTGATCTCGTACTCCCAACCTCAGGTGATCTGCCCACCTTGGCTTCCCAAAGTGCTGGGATTACAGGCGTGAGCCACCATGCCCAGCTAATCTTCTTTATTTGGTAAAATTATTTTCCAATTTGTTTGTCAAAGACATTTTTATAAAAGAACTATTTTCTTGCCTTTTAAAAATACAATATTGATAGGTGCAACAAATCACCACTGTGCATATATACCTAAGTAACAAACTTGCACATTCTGCACACGTATCCCGGAACTTAAAGTAAAATAAAAAAATAATAATAATAATCAGGAAAAGAAAGATGGACCAAAAAATACAATATTGTTTACATATTTTCTCACCACATTCTTTTGGATTGACTTTCTTCTTAAAAAGTAAAAAACACAAAAGGAATTCGGAATATACTCTCGTAATAAGGGAATGACAATGTATATATTATTTTATACATACCTATTAATGACCCTTAGAGTTAGACACTATTTCTCAGACTAGCTCTAGACAGAAAATCAGTGATCATATGCATACTTCGTACAGATTTTTTAAAAAAACAAAACTCTAAATGACTTTTATCTAATGTTTCCTTGCATTCAACACTCTAGAGGTAAGATAACCTTACAAAGATATTTAAGATCTGTTTTGTGAATGTGTGTTTTTAAGTATGCTCTCTTTCTACAGAAATTATAATTGCTCAAAGCATTCTAAATTTTCTTTTGGGTTTGCAATTTTCAGAACTCAACTATTTATAAAAGGTAATATATCCAATGTGCTGATGAGATTACGTTGATTCTAAGCCATTGTTTTCACATGTATGCAAGAGGTGTACCTGTAAAGAAAGTATGAACCTAGACTAGAATATGCTCAAAAGCAGAAACACTAGAGTAGCATTTTTAAAATATATAGACAATAGGGAAAAACATAAATTAACCAGGTCTCCCTTAAAACTGGAAAAACAAAACAGTATTTAGTTGTCTTCAATATTAATGACCAGAAGTCTCTATCTAGTCGATATTTATTGAGTTCCATCAAGAAGACTGAGTTTAAACTGCCAAACATTTTCAGATACTTGTTGTTCATAAATAAATAATGATTCATCAAATACAAGTTAGAATCTAAAACTTTTTTTAATGTAAAATTTGTTTTTGTATACTTTAAGTTCTGAGATACACATGTAGAATGGGCAGGTTTGTTACATATTTGTACATGTGCCATGGTGGTTTGCTGCACCCATCAACCCGTCATCTACATTAGGTATTTATCCT
Source organism: Aotus nancymaae (assembly GCF_030222135.1). Classification (NCBI taxonomy): domain Eukaryota; kingdom Metazoa; phylum Chordata; class Mammalia; order Primates; family Aotidae; genus Aotus; species Aotus nancymaae. Next base: position 4,315,380 of record NW_026988435.1, read on the forward strand.
AATGCTATCCCTCTCCTTGCCCCCCACCACCCGTCAGACCCCAGTCTGTGATGTTCCCCTCCCTGTGCCCATATGTTCACAGTGTTCAATTCCCACTTATTAGTGAGAACATGCTGTGTTTGGCTTTCTGTTCCTATGTTAGTTTGTTGAGAATGATGGTTTCCAGCTTCATCCATGTCCATGCAAAGGACATAGACTCATTTTTACGTCTACATAGTATTCCATCATGTATTTGTGTCACCTTTTCTTTATCCAGTCTATCATTGATGGGCATTTGGGTTGGTTCCAAGTCTTTGCTATTGTGAATAGTGCTACAATAAGCATACATGTACATGTGTCTTTATAGTAGAATGATTTATAAAGGTGTATACCTAGTAATGGGATTGCTGGGTCAAATGGTATTTCTAGTTCTAGAGCCTTGAGGAATTGCCACACTGTCTTCCACAATGGTTGAACTAATATACACTCCCACCAATAGTGTAAAAGTGTTCCTATTTCTCCACATCCTCTCTAGCATCTGTTGTTTCCTAACTTTAATGATTTCCATTCTAACTGGCAGGAGATAGTATCTCATTATAGTTTTGATTTGCATTTCTCTAATGACCAGTGATGATGAGCATTTTCTATATACATATTTGCTGGCCACATAAATATCTTATTTTGAAAAGTGCTGTTTATACCCTTCACCTACTTTTTGATGGGGTTGTATTTTTCTTGTAAATTTGTAGACTCTGGATATTAACTGTTTGTCAAATGGATAGATTGCAAAAATTTTCTCCCATTTGGTAGTTGCCTATTCACTCTGATGATAGTTTCTTTTGCTGTGCAGAAACTCTTTAGTTGAATTATATCCCAATTGTCAATTTTGGTTTTTGCAGCAATTGCTTTTGGTGTTTCAGTTATGAAGTGTTTGCCCATGCCTATGTCCTGAATGGTATTGCCTAGGTTTTCTTCTAGAGTTTTTATTGTTTTAGGTCTTATGTTTAAGTTTTTAATCCATCTTGACTAAATTTTGTATAAGATGTAAGGAATAGGTCCAGTTTCAATTTTCTGCTTATGGCTAGCCTTTCCTCATTGCTCGTTTTTGTCAGGTTTGTCAAAGATCAGATGGTTGTGTACGTGTGATATTATTTCTGAGGTTCCTGTCCCATTCCATTGGTCTATATGTATCTGTTTTGGTACTAGTATCATGCTGTTTTGGTTACTGTAGTCTTGTTGTATAGTTTTAAGTCAGGTAACTTTTAAATAAATCAAAGTGGCACCAAGATTCAATGGGGTCCTCAAAGGACTATTAAATATAAATTTATCTGTAACTTTTTTTTAATAATATAGGAAACTGAGAGGCAGAGACATTGAACGATGTTATATAAAATATATTTTTAGTGTAAAATATATGGCCCAAAAGAAGATTTTGGTATTTCCTGTCCTGGACTTACTCCAAAAAATTTAATTAACCAAGAAGCGATTCCATAAGCTAAATAAGAATATTTTCATAATGTGTTTTTAGAAATTAATTAAAACATTTTGATATATACTATTATGCATATATAAATAACTTATTGGAAGCTATACATACAACCAGGTTAGAAACAATTTATCATTATATCACTATTTTTAGATTGGAAAGTAAACAAATGCTATTATGAATGCTCTGTAGCTTATGACTTTCTTTGTATGTCAAAGAATGTAGAATTACTTAAAAGTTTTAGAGTTATTTTTTACAAAATGTTTTACAGAAAAAAATGTTAAATGTATTTACTATATTTTTATTCATAATCTTAACTGACATAAATGTTATAAAAGGTTTTTTAATTTCCAGATTTTTTGTAACTATGTAATTTGTTTTCACACCTATAAATGAAGCTAATTTTCATAAATTAATTACTTATTTTTTTATTTCTTTTGAGACAGTCTTGCTCTTTCATCGAGGTTGGAGTGCTGTGGTGCTATCTCAGCTTGCTGTAACCTTCACCTCTCTGGATCAAGTGATTCTGGTGCCTCAGTCACCCTATATCTGGGACTACAGGGAATCAACACCATACCCCACTAATTTTTGAGTCTTTAGTAGAGATGGGGTTCTACCTTGTTGGCCAGGCTGGTCTCGAACTCCTGACTTCAAGCAATCTGCCTGCCTCAGCCTCCCAAAGTCCTAGGATTACAAATGTGAGTCATGACACTCAGCTGCTAAATGTTATTTTACTGATTAAAAATTTTATTAATAGCCAAATGAAATATTGAACAATATAATTTTCTTAAACCTAAAATTCTATTTTTCTTTGTAGGACAAAAATATATTTTATTTAAAATTTCAACTCTTTTTTTAGCTTTTTGTTTCAGATCATAGTGGAAGTTGTTAAAATTAATTTCATATAAACATTTTAATAACAAAAGATTAAACTGTTTATATAAAATAAATATCAATTCAAGATAGTTTTGGTTTTAATTAAAAAATTGAAATAACTCTTTGATGAAATTTTCAAGTTGAGTTCAATACTTTTAATGTTTCTTTGCAATATCTCCTTTAAAAGAGTCAAAAATCCTGGAAACCATCATTCTCAGTAAACTGACACAAGAACAGAAAATCAAACACCACATGTTCTCACTCATAGGTGGATGTTGAACAATGAGAACACATGGACACAGGGAGGGGAGCATCACACACTGGGGTCTGTCGGGGAGAAATAGAGGAGGGACAGCAGGGAGTGGGGAGTTGGGGAGAGATAGCATGGGGGAAATGCCAAATATAGGTGATGGGGAGGAAGGCAGCAAATCACACTGCCATGTGTGTACCTATGCAACAATCTTGCATGTTCTTCACATGTACCCCAAAACCTAAAATGCAATATAAAATTTTTTTTTTTAAAAAAGAGTCAAAATTTTACAGGAAATAATTCAATTACCCTACAAACTAGAAATTTCTATTCTTATGTTTCTGATTAATTTTTGATTAGGGCATATTTCAAATGAGATAGAAACAAAGACTTCAGAAATTCATAATACATGATCTCTTTCTATTCCTTAATCAGCTAAGTAGTGCTCTGTGTTTATTCGGTGGATTTCTGCACATCTCAACTTTTCAAGAGTAAAGATTCTTACTTCCTAGAATTGAGAGACCAAGTCTACCTTCATTGCAAAGAATAGAGAAGTCAGAAGAAGAGAAAATTATTCATGGCTAAGGTTAGGGTTAGAGTTTGGGATTTTGATAAAGAAGAGCTGCAAAGAAACTGGTACTTTAAACAGAGTTAATTTTAAATAATACTCCACTTTATAAATTATATATTTTTAATGTTCTCAGAGAAATATGATTTGAAATGATTTTATTACCTCTTTAAAACTATGTTCAATGCATTTAATACCACTCTGAGACCGTATGAATTTTAAGATTTACAAGTATCATCTAATGCACTTTTTCATGGCATTTGATGTATTCAGTATAATTAAATTGAAGATAAGTATTTGTAGATTATGAATATAAAAATATTTTCATCATACTTTTCTTTGTCTATTTTTACTTTTGTGCAATTAGTTGATTAGACAGTAGGTCTTCTTTGAATGCCCTATTGTATACTAAATAGATGAAAGAAACAGGCCTTTAAACCCTATGGAGATGTGTGATGTTTTTTTAAAAAAATGAAGGCATGAATTAGACTGCAGAAAAAAAGGAAGGAAACAAGTTTTTATGGGAGCTTTATATATTTTAAAGCATGCAAGTGAGATAAGTACACTTCTGTTTTAAAGGTTGATTCTTTAAATTTGTTTTCAGCCTTTAGTGTTGTAAACAAGTTTCATAAACTTGAGACTTTGTCAGTACTTTTTCTGGCCTTGTAATTGAGAAATCTACCTTTGCTATAGGACTCTAAAATTAAGAGGTTTTTAAAATTTATAAATTATATTTTTGTAACAAGTTATTGACAATCACAAATTCTCATAAAATCATTTTAGAAGAACTGTCGTTTGTCCTTAAAAATCATTTTGTTGGAGGCAATTTTCAAAAAGTGTACTGAGAAAGACAATTTAAGAAAAGAACCTTAGTGGTAGCAGCCATGTTATTGTTCTAGCTACATCAACATGAGGTGAGTGATCTGGGTCATTAAATTGTTAATATTATCTGTACTTTACTTAAGGTTTTTAGTATCAAGTTAAATTTTATAGGTTGAGACAGGGAAATTAATCAACTGACCTGAGTTTCATTTTGCTTCATTATCGGGGACGTCCTAGGAAAGAAATAGGTAGATGATCAGATCAAAGCTCTTTGTAAGCATAATGATAATGGGCTAATGTATAGATGGTATTTGTTAAAAGAAGATTCCTTAAATAAGAAATGCTTTTGATATGATAGTCCTGGTATATAATTACTTCCGTTAAACAAAACTAGACTATATGGAACCCTAGAAAATATTAGGCAACATATGAAACTACTAGAACATGGAGATACTTCATACCCTAAAACTCTTGTGTGCTGTAATCTGCCCACTCACTTGTTTCAGAAACCTATAATTCTTGCCTAAAATGTGAATCTGATGTGGCAAAGAAGATGTTAGCAGCTCTGTTCAGAATGCCTGACATCTCTTCACTTTGTTTGTGTCTCTTTATTTTTTATATTATTGAATTTATTATAAATACTTGATACTGATTAAGTGAGTTTGTTGTAGCAATCTTATTCAGTGTTTAGTTCATTAGGAAAAATCTTGAACCTAAAAATATAAATCATTAACATTATATTTGCTTTCCAAGTATTCTTCAATTTTATTTTACTTTATTTTATTTTAGAGATACGTTGTCATTCTGTCACCCAGGCTAGAGTACAGTGGTGAGATCACAGCTTACTACAGCCTTGATTTTCCAGGCTCAGGTGATTCTCCCACCTCAGCCTCCCAAGTAGCTGGGACTACAGGCCTGTACCACAATGACTCACCAATTGTTTAATTTTTTTGTAGAGACAGGGTTTTGCCATGTTTCTCAGGCTGGCCTGGAACTTCTGATCTCATGAAATCCACTCACTTCAGCTTCCCAAAGTGCTGAGGTTAAGGCGTAGAGTGCAGCACCTGGCCTATTTTTTCCATTTTAAAGTCCCAAAAACATATTTATTAATTTTTCAAAACATAAAATTACCCGTGAAAATATTACTGAATATTTTTAAAAGGTCATGTTGAAAATTCAAAAATTAATGGAAACAAATGTCACAACACCTGTTCTTTATTTTCAGCATCACTATTTTTAGATATTTTTTTTTCCTGAGGCTTATTTTTCTTGACAAGCAGAGACTTAAGAAAATAAAAATAATTATTTCAGAAGATAGAACGAGCATTGGAATTTGTATGTTAAAAACTCAAAGCGTCAACCTTGATAAAAATGATCAATTTCTATTTTCTGATGAAAAATATACTGAGGATTTTTCAATTTGCAAAGAAGCATGAGGTGACCCTGGAAACAAGAGTAATAACTGTGGTCCTAGAGACATAGAAAGTTAGAATGGTAGAAAAAAAAGCCAGTGAAGAAAAAATACATTTGACTCAAATTGAGAAATTAGAAAGTCTGTAATATCTGGAGATTCACCAACTCAACTTAATCATGTAGCAACAGACTATTTGGCCTGGACTACATTAGGACTGGGATCCAGAAGTCCATAAACTGGCAACATAAATGTCAAGGTTTAAGACTATTGCTCAGGATATTTTTAGTATGCCCACAGTATTGTTGCATACAGTAATCTCTAGCACATTATATAATAGAGATATAAAATTGAAAAATTGATCTCAAAGAGTGAGTGTCCCACAGAAATGGACAAGCCAGATAGATAATATTTGGGCAGTCATAAAGGTAGTGTTTTCAGTGTCTTTTCATGGTTAATATAGAACCCAGTTATCAGTCTTAGGGTAATTACAAGACCCTCTAGGTATCAGAAAACATCCTTGTATTTCCATAATACATTAAGAAAAAAATGAGAATTAAATAAGCTATTGAAATGGGAATTGGCTATGAAGTAGAAGTTTTAGAAAAACACACACACACAAAAGATATGACTTTAGCAGAACCACAGGACAGTTTATGCTCAATGCTGTGTTGACTGGGAGTACTGAAATTTGAACACAGGACACCCAGAACAATACAAAATGTTTGCACTCAGTTCTACATGCCAGCAAGTCAGCAATTATTTAAAGGTAAATTATATGCATCCTCCAAGATGTATCTTCTATATTTTAAATAATCTCTATCTTTTCAAATTGTGTTATAGGCTGTGATGTCATTCTGTTACAACATGCTATTTCCTTTATTGACTGTTTTTGGAGGTAAGTCAATTTTCTATAAAATTATGGCACCTACAAAAGTGAAACCAGCACTTTAGACATGGCTGCCAAATGAATTTAGTAGCAGAAATGTTCTATTTCTCAACAGAATAATGCCAAATCTACTCCCCTAAATAACAGTTCTGTGTTTTGACTTCAAAGTATGCCTATCTCTTTAACTTTGATGAGAATGTTAATGATTTTTCTAATAAGTATGCTTTCAATCATAAGGCCTGATTCAACCTGTTTGCCCTTCACTGACTTCAGGTTTTAAACTTTTAAAATTCTGCCCAGTATTAGATCAATTAAATGCTATGATGGACTAATAAGTGGCATTTACCAAAACTCATCATATTTAATTATAATACTATAGAAAAATTACTTAGCCATTAGCATCTTATTCAGTGAAGTCTCAGATTATCTTTATCAGAATTTCTAATACATGCATACAACAGGGTATCTAGACAACATACACAGTTGTTGTCCTACAGAAGATCATTGGAAGAAACCACTATGGATGAGTCAGTGAAAAAGGCACTATCCAGTTTCTGAACAGTGGATTTAATACGTTAAAATCTGGATTTACATCTTGCCTTCATTAGAGGACACAGAGGAACTTGCAACTTCCCTTTTCAACTTGTCCCAGTGGTTCTTATCAGAGCCCTCAGCTGCCACTTGAAAGCTACAACTATTTCTCAATTGTAGATTTATATCCTTTGCTAAAATCGTGGTACCTGTTCATTTAAATTAGCCTTTCAACCCACTGTTGCAAAATATGCGCTTCTCTTTTACTCTGATATATGCATATTCCTCTAATTTTTAAATCAAAATTTTAATCCCATATTTTTATAAATGAAATGTAGTGTTAATGGATGGGAAACTTTAGTCCCAAATTATGGGCTAGATTAAAAGTGACATCTCTTTTAGTCATTTATTTGGTTATAAGATATGAAATCTTGCAGAGTTTTAAACTGATTAGGTACATTTACATTGAGTTGCATTGTGTACTGTTACAGTTCTGATACTATTCTTAGTATAACCGAAACAATTACTGTGCCTGTTAATGATAGTTATATTGATTGCACAGAGCTTTTGAAGTCATAAGCCTAGAATTTTACTACTGGATATACATTTGTGACCTCACTTATGTCAGTTTCTTAAAATGGAAAATGATAGCGATACTTGTTTTCGTAGAGTTGAAACGTTAATGGACAATATACTTGTAAAACAGAAGTATATTACTAAAATCAAGCATTATTTTACATTTTTCTATGGACTACTTTATAACATCCTTGCCACCCAATAGCTTATAAAAAAGAGACTGCTTTATAAAATTTTTTCTTTTGTAAGATAAAGTTTTCTAGTCTGTTTTTTGAAAGATGAGAGATTTAAGAAAGTAAATTGTCTTAAAAAGGTGCAATGATAAAAAAATTTATTTTCAAGGATGTTTCATTATGCATATTTTCAGTGAAATATAGAGAATAGTTCATTTCTTATTAAGTTTATAACTTCAATGTGACTTATAAAGCTGGGAGCATACTAGAAAAAGAATTGTTCTTTCAGCAGTTAAAGTTCTATGAACTATCATTCAACAAAGTAGTACATAATTTTGAATATTATAGATTAATATTGAATATTTATGACATTATAGGCTTATAGCTTTAAAAATAGATGTTCAAAATTATAAGTATAAATATTAAAATAAAAGTAAAGAATGCTTTAAAATAGACTAGTAGATTTTTTTATATTTTTATATCTTTTGTATTTGTAGTACTTCTGAATTCTCAGTAAAATTGTCACCTTAATAAATTTTATAGGTTTATCATTTAGGAACATTTTTGTCTCTCACCTTTTGATTTCACAGCACACAGGAGAGTAGGTTGTTAAGGTTTTATTGTCATTTTGGGGCAGTGCAGAATCTAAATCCAGATAAACCAAAAATTAAAGTAACATAATGCATAAATTGCAAATATGTATCTTGAATTGTTTGAATTTAAAGTTGGGGAAATTTAAATTAAGTCTAATGATCAGATTAGACTGTGAGAAAATTCTGAAAAATAAGTGCCAAAAACTAGGATGATGTTGATAATAAAAGTATCTCGGAGAAATTGCTATAGGTCAATAAGAGTATCTATATATCTATCTATGCATAATGCTGATGAGGGGGGAACTATTATTGTTTTCATTTGATAAGGGTATTAATCCATTCTCATGCTGCTATAAAGACCTGTCTGAGAATGGATAATTTATAAAGGAAAGAGGTTTAATTAACTCACAATTCTGCAGAGCTGGGGAGTCCTCAGGAAACTTACAATCGTAGGAGAAGGAATCATGTCCTTCTTCACATGGCAGCAGGAAGGGGAAAAATGGAGTACCCAGCAAAAAGGGAAGCTCCTTGTAAAACTATCGGATTTTGTGAGAACTAACTCACTATCATGATAACAGGATAGGGGAAACCCTTCCTATGATTCAATCATCTCCACTTGGTCCCTCCTACAACACATGGGAATTATGGGAACTACAATTCAAGATGAGATTTGGGTGGGAACACAGCCAAACCATATCAATGAGAAAATTGTTGCTTAGAAGATTTAAGTAATTTGCTGAGGAACTAGGATTCAAGTTAGTACTGGCTTAATATAGTGCCAGAGAACAATTATTAAAGCCAGTGATAAAAGTGGCTTCATTTTAACATCAATTTTCAATGTCAACAGTTTCAATTAAATGATTTATTTAAATGCATCCTACAAAATACTATACTCTTGGCTGGGCACAGTGGCTCATGCCTATAATCCCTGCACTTTGGGAGGCCAAGGCAGGTAAATCATGAGGTCAGGATCTCGAGATCAGCCTGATTAACATGGTGAAAACCATCTCTACTAAAAATACAAAAATTAACCGGGTACAGTGGTGCATGCCTGTAGTCTCAGCTAATCAGGAGGCTGAGTCAGAAGAATTGCTTGAACCTGTTAGGCAGAGGTTGCAGTGAGCCGAGATTGTGCCACTGCACTCCAGCCTGGGCAACAGAGTGAGACTCTGTCAAAAAAATAATCAACACTAAGTAAAATATATATGATATTAAAATATATATTTCTTTGCATTGTTCATGTTCTTATTTACTTACAATGTCAGAATCTTGATTACTTTCATTAAACCTTTTGGAAATATGGCAAAAGTTCAGAAATACAAACATAGTATGTCATAATCAGTCTCTGAATAAAAATAGGTATTTGGAAAATTGTTGTATAATAAAAGTACAATAAAATGCCAAGTAGGTTATCACAAGACAAAAGTCACCATAGAGACATATAGAACTAGTCATGTATCCTGTATAATCTGAGACTAGCTTAAGAAAAAAATAACACTTCCATTTGAGGTAATCTTTGTTATTATCTAAATTTGAAATTAAAAAAAAATCATGAAGAGATGTTGGGTTTTATTGGAAACATTTTCTTTGTCTATTGAGATGATCATATAATTTTTCTTTTAATTCTGTTTATATGGTGAATCACATTTATTGATTTGCATATGTTGAAACAGCCTTTCATCCTAAGAATAATGCCTACTTGTGTGTGGTATGTTAACTTTTTGATGTGCTGCTGGATTTAGTATGCTAATATTTTATTGTGGATTTTTGTGTCTACGTTTATCAGGGATATTGGCCTGTAGTTTTATTTTTGTGTGTGTGGTTTGCCAGGCTTTGCTATCAGGCTTATGTTGGCTTCCGGAATGAGCTAGGGAGGAGCTATTCCTGGCATTGAAGGAATATATCTCAAAATAATAAGAGCCAACTATGACAAACCCACAGCCAACATTATTCTGATGGCAGTGGCAGCCACCACAAAGAAAGGCATGCTGCAGCAGGAAAGGCACAGCCAGGGCTGTGTGCTCCAGGGAGCCAGTGGGAACTGGGAACAGGCAGGAGCCCCCATCCTTCTGACTTGGCAGGGTGGGAGCCCTGCCTTCCTGGGCACAGCTGCAGCCACCTAGACAGCTGTGTACCCAGGCATCCTTATGCTCTCCAGGGCCCAGGAAGCCCCCCTGCCCTACAGGCTTGGAAGTGCCTATCCCCACTGCCTGGTCTCTCCTTACTCCTGTTGCCTGCTCTGGGGCAGTGCAAAGTTGGGCTGAGCCTGGGTGCTGTGACAATCCAGCCAGATGTGCGTGTGCTCAGGGTGGCGTGTTGCTGACATGCCAGCACCATGCTGCCTCAGCTCCCTCCACAGTTTGGGCACTGACTAGCACGGGAGGGAGGCCGAAGAGGAAATGAGAGTGACTCAGCACAGACCTGCAGGCACTTCTTGGCACAAGTAGTGTGGGTACCATGAATGACATGCAGATGGTGGCAGGAGGCACACAGTCCTAGGTGAAAAGGGGCAAGTCTCTAGTGAAGCCCCACCTTCTAGCCAGGGAAGGCCTGAAGCCTAGGAGCTGGGCTGTCAGTTCTGGGAGGAATCCACTGCCCAGAGGAGAACTTATGGTGCTTTTTCCGAGTCTGCCCATGTCCACCCATGAACCAATTAGCATGCGCTTTCTCCTTTCTGAAGCCCATAAAAACCTCAGCCTCAGACAGAATCACAGAAACATGGGCACAACCTTCTTGAAGATAGGAGCTATCCACTCCAGGTCTCCTCTCTGCTGAGGGCTGCACTCTTGTCAGGATGATCTGCCTGTGGAAAGGAGCTACCTGCTTTGGGTCTACTCAGATCTGTACTGTCACTCAGTAAAGCACCTTTCTGCTTTGCCCACCCTCTAGTTGTCCACATACCTCATTCTTCCCGGATGTGGTACAAGAACTCAGGATCCACCAAATGGTGGGACTGAAAGAGCTGTAACACATACAGGGCTGAAACATCCCCCCACACCCCACATACAGTAAGAGAAGAGAAAGAGAAGAGTGGCACTCCTTCCAGGATCCCAGACCTAGGGACTTCCAGAGGCAGGGCTGTGACACTCTCTTTGGAACGCTATGGTTCCTGGTGTCTCCAAGCTTCCAGGAACCAATGCTTTCTGCTCATCCAGATGAAGGTGCCCACAGTCAGAGCTTCTGGTGGTTCATCTGATCCAACCATAGGTTTCCACAGAGTCAAAGCCTGTGCCAGCACCTGGATTTGCCTGCCTCTCCATAGCAGCTGGCATGTCTGACTGTGCACAGTGGCCAGACCCTACACTCACTCATTCACACACCCCTTGCCACTCTGTGCATGGCTCACCCTTGGCAGACATGGAATCTGAACTTGTAGCATGAGTCAAGTGCAGCCTGCCAGGGTGAGTGGGCGGAACAAGTGAGGAAAACTTGGGCAAAAGCACCACTGGCCACAGAGGTTTCCAGCTGGAAAAGTGACACCCCAATTATCTCATAACAAAACTGAATAGAAAAAATACTCACAAAATTTCTTTTGAGAACTGAAGCAAGATAAGGAAGCCCACTCTTACCACTCCCATTCGATATAGTACTGGAAGTCCTAGCCAGAGCAATCAGGCAAGAAAAACAACTAAAGCGCATCAATATAAGAAAAGAAGAAGTCAAACTATCTCTCTTCACTAAGAATATTATTTTGTACCTAGAAAATCCTAAATACTCTGCCCAAAGGCTCCTAGAGCTGTTAAACGACTTTAGTGAAGTGTCAGGATATAAAATCAATGGATAAAAATTAGTTGCACTTCTATACACCAACAATATCCAAGCTGACAGTCAAATCAAGAACACATTCACTTACAATTGCCACAAAGTAAATAAAATACACAGGAATACGCTAGCCTAGGAGGCAAAGGATCTCTACAAGAACTGCCAATCACTGCTGAAAGAAATCATGGATAACACAAATAAATGGGAAAAATATTCCATGCTCATCGATTGGAAGAATATATATTGTAAAACTTGCCAAACTGCCCAAAGCAATTTACAGATTCAATAATATTCCTATCAAGATACTAATGTTATTTTTCCCAGAATTAGAGAAAAACTATTTGAAAATTTGTATGGAACCCAAAAAGAGCCTAAATAGCCAAAGCAATCCTAAAGAAAAAAAAAAAAAGCTGGTGGATTCTCATTACCTGACTTCAAACTGTACTATAAAGCTACAGTAACCAAAACAATATGGTACTGGTACTAAAACCAACACAGACCAACAAAACAGAATAAAAACTCAGAAATAAAGCGACAAACTTAGAACAATCTCATCTTCTTCAACAAGACTGACAAAAACAAGTACTGGGGATAAAAGTCACTATTCAATAAGCGTTGCTGGGATAACAAGCTATTCATATGCATAAGATTAAAACAGGACCTTTACATTTCACCATACACAAAAATTAACTCAAAATCTACCAAAGATTTAAATGTAAGAGCTGAAACTACAGTAATCTCAGAAGAAAACCTAGGAAATACTCTTCTTGACATTGGCCTTGGAAAAACATTTTTGGCTAAATCCCCAAAAGCCATGTAACACAAACAAAAGCACACAAGTGGGACCTAATTAGACTAATGGACCTCTGCACAGCAAAAAACACTATCAATAGAGTAAGCGGACAACCTGCAGAATGGGAGAAGATATTTTCAAATGATGTATTTAACAAGGTCTAATATCCAGAATCTATAGGGAATTTAAACAAATCAACAAACAAAAACCAAATAAATGCATTAAAAATGGACAAAAGTTTTATCTCCCTGCATTAATTTGCTGAGGATAATGGCTTCCTGGTCCATTCATGTCCTTTGCAGGACATTCCTTTTTATGGCTGCACAGTATTCCATGATATCTATGTGGCATATATGTACCACATTTTCTTTATCCAGTCTATCATTGATTTGCAGTTGGCTTGATTCCATGTCTTTGCTATCATGAATAGTGCTGCAATGACATATGTGTGCATGTATATTTGTAATAGAATGATTTAATGTTCTTTGGGGTATACTGTTCTTATATGTGGGAGCTGAGCAATGAGAACATATGGACACAGAGAGGAAAACAACACACACTGGGGTCTATCTGGGGTTGAGATGGATGAGGGAGAGCATCAGGAAATGCATGCTTGGCTTAATACCTAACTGATGTGTTGATAGGTGCAATAAACCACCATGGCACAGGTTTACCAATGTAGCAAATCTTCACATCCTGCACATGTACCACAGAACTTAAAATTTTTTAAAAAAATGAGCAAAGCACATGGACAGTCAATTCTTAAGAGAAGACATTGAGTGTCCAACAAATATATGAAAAACACTCATCATCACTTTGATTTCAATCAGTGGAATCCAAATCAAAGCCACAATGAGATATCATCTCATACTGGTTGGAATGTCTATTATTAAAAGATCAAAAAACAACAGATGCTGGTGAGGCTGTGGAGAGAAAGAAATCCTTACAAACTCTTGGTAGGAATGTAAATTAGGCCACTGGCGGAAGCTGTCTGAAGATTTATTAAAGAACTTAAAAGAGAGCTACCATTTGACCCAGCAATTTCACTACTAAATGTATACCCAAGGGAAAATAAATTATTCCACAAAATGACGTATGCAATTGTATGTTCATCACTGCACTATTTACAATAGCAAAGACATAAAATCAACCCAGATGCCTATCAATGGTGAACTGGATAAAGAAAATATGGTATGTGTGTGTATATATATATACACATGTATATATCACAATACTATGCAGCCATAAAAACAAATAAAATCATGTCCTTTGCAGCAATATAGATACAGTTGGAGGCTATAATCCTAGGCAAACTAAGAAAGGAACAAAAAAACAAATACTGCATATTCTCACTTACAAGTAGGAGGTAAACATTGAGCATACATGGACATAAACATGGGAACAATAGACACTGCAGACTGCTAAGGAGAGGATGGAATTGGGGCCTGGATTGAAAAACTACCCATAAGATTCTATTCTTACTACCTGGATGATGAGATCTGTACCTAAAACCTCAGCATCATGCAATATTCCCATGTAACAAACCTGCATATTTACCCCTTTTATCTAAAATAAAAGTTGAAATTTAAAAAAAAACTAATGATAGTTATATAATTTCTAATCAGAAAATAATATCACACCATAAAACTTTTTGTTTTTCTTTTACTTGGTGTAAAGTTAAATTCTCAAATCAAGCATATCTCTTATGTTCCTTGTTTCTTTCAGTGAGACATAAATTATGTAATTTTTAAACTCTCAAGTAAGCTGTACTTAGGCTGGCCTGACTTTTCTGGAACACAAGGAAGAGCTTAAGAACCTGTAATTCCTTTGGTCCAGGAGTATAGTCAGCTTAGTTTAGTTTGAAAAACAAATTATCTTCACAGATATTTAACTATGTTTATCATATGCAAAAAAATTTGGTAAGACTGAAGTAGTTTATGTGCATTCTAAGGGAGGAAGAGGGCATCAATTATTTCATAATCTTAATTTACTTAAGTCTTGGGGGCTTCTGAAATTAACCATGTATTCCTTCAGACTTTCAAAAGCCCTAATATTTATTATTTTTGTATTATTTGATTATATTTTCAACTATATTTTATATTTAACAATAAAATGAATCCACATAATTATGTTTATTCATCAGAAATGTATAGGCTTAGTCAATGCTCATCTCTCTAATGTGTCATGAAAGATATTACTATTATAAAGCAATGTGATCATTTAAAATTTTTATTTTACAATCATTGGGTGAAAAAAATGTATAGCTCTATTTTATTTTTTACTTTGTATGTGACCCTGAATTGTGTTTCATGGAGTCTCCTGAACATTACATTATAAATCAGGGGAAAAAAAACCTTACCAGATATATCAAATTTAAACATTTAGAAATTCCAACTTTACTTCATATTTAAAGCAAATTGTTAAAAATTATTTAAATTTCAGGTAAGCTTTTTGGTAGCACCATTTTAATGGAAGACCACTGTGAACATAATTAATTTCATCCATTTTTACTTTGTGCATGTAGACCACTGACCAAAGATAAAGTTTCACAGGACATTTTACCATGCATTTCTCAAGTCTTTAGTGTTTCAAATTTGAAATTAGATACCTAAACCTGCACTAAGCTCTCAGTTTAGCTTGGTTGACACCAGTTGAGAGTGGACACAAGTCAACCTGGTCAAAACTCAAAGGGGCATTGTTTACTTGAAATGTGTGACTTCCTCTCCTTAGGGTCTTATACTGTTCTTAGTTTACCAATGTCAGTTACCTCTACTGATTTTTGAGTAGAATGTGCATTCTGCATATGCTTTATGGGATGTTCTGTACATGTCAGTTAGTTCTCTTTGCTCTAGAATGTAAACTAAATTTGTGTTTCTATATTTATTTTCTGTCTAGATGATTTGTCCACTGCTGAAAGTGGAATATTGAAGTTCCTCACTATTATTGTTTTTCAATTTACCTCTCCCTTCAGATTTATTAATATATGCTTTACATATTTAGGTACACTTAGGTTGGTGTGTATATTTACTATTATTATACATTTTTTCTAAATTGACTCAATTGTTATTGTAAAATAATTTTATCTCTTTTCTCAGCTAATTTTCATATTTTTAGTAGAGACAGGGTTTAACCAGGTTGGCCAGGATGCTTTTGATCTCTTGACCTCGTGATCCCCCTGCCTCAGCTACCCAAAGTGCTGGGATTACAGGCAGGAGCCACTGCACCTGGCTGCAACTATTTTTTAATAGTTTTGTATTTAATCTTTGTTTTAAAGTTATTAGTGATTTATATAGGAACATTATAGTGTTAAAGTATTCTGAATTTAATTTTGTACTGACTTTTACCAGTGAGTTTTATACTTTCAGATTTTTTTTGTTATGCATTAGCATATTTTTCTTTCAGCTTGAAGAACTCCTTTCGGCATTTCTTGTAAGATAATGGTAATGCTCCCCCTGAGCTTATTTCCCTGAGAAAATCTTTACTTTTTTTTTGTCTTTTATTCCTGAAGGATAAATTTGCTGGGTATAATACTGGTTGACATATGTTTTGTTTTCTTTTTTTTTTCACCAAATATCACTCTCTCCTATTCTCTAAGATTTCTTCTGAGATGTCTGCTGCTAGTCATATTTGAATTCTCTTATATTTTATTTGTTTCTTTTTTTCTTGCTGCTTTTAGGATGCTCTCTTTATCTTTGATTTTTAACAGTTTCGTTATAAAATGTCTCGGGATAGTATTATTTGGATGGAATCTGATTAAAAACAACTAAACTTCCTGTACATGGATACATATATCTTTCCCTAAGTTTGAAAAGTTTTCTGCTATTATTTATTTAAAAATCTTTTACACCTTTATCTTTCTCTCCACTTCTATAACTGCTACTACTCAAACATTTTCTCTTATGATGCTATACCATAAATTCCATAATCTTTCTTCATTTTTTAAATTCTCTGCCTTTTCTCCCTCTGAAGGTATATTTTCAAATCCCCTTTTTGAATTGACAGATTTTTCAGCACAGTCTATGTTGCTGTTGTTGATACATTCTGTTCCATTTTTCATTTGGTTCATTGTATTTTTCAGCTCCAAGATTTCTGTTTGATATTTTATAATTATTATTTCAATCTCTCTATTAAAGTTTTTGTCCTAATAACTTACTGTTTTTCTCATTTTTTTGAATTATTTCTCTATATTTTATTGAAGTTTGCTGAGCTTCCTTAAAACAGTTATTTTGAATTATTAGTCAGTTCATAAATCTCCTTTTTTTTTAGTGATAGACACTGTCACCTTATTTTGTCCACTTGGTGAGGTCATGTTTATCTGATTATTCTTGATCCTTGTGATCATCTGCAGATGTCTGCACACATAATGAAGTATGTGATATTCCAGTCTTCACAGACTGGAAAGCCCTGGAGCTGGTATGACACTAAGAAGTGCCGGGAATGTGGAGCAGCTCTGTCTGGCCTGATGCTGTAAGAAGCCTGGTACCCATTATAGCAGCCATGTCACTGGGGTGGGCCAGAAACCTGGGGCAGATGCAGCTAATACAACACTGGTTTGTGCCAGACCCTAGGGCTACTGAGAGCTGCCTACCACTGAGGGTACTCTGGAGCTCAGGACCACTGAAATCAACCCACCAGGAATGCAGTCTGAATATTGAGACTATCATACAAGACCGAAGCCTTGGGCTATGTGGTCCTGACTGGTACTTAGGCAGGTCTAGAGGCTTTGTCCATAAATACTGCCCTGATATATGTGGGCATAGGGATCTTTTCGATACTGGATTTTACTGTGTTGATCCTAGTGTTGGGGTCTAAGTCAAAGTACTGTGTTCATTTTCCTCTCTTTCCCTCAAGTGGAAGATATCACTCATCACTTTGTACTGAATGTGCTTGAGGAAGAGGTAATGTAGGTCATGTAAATCTGTCCTTCCTACTTCTTTCAATGTATCTTTTTTATAATTGTTATTGTGCTGCAATTAGGTTTTGTGATCTCTCACTTGGTTTTCTGAATACTTGTGAAGGTAATTTAGTGTGTGGATACTTGTTCAAATTGATGTTTCTATGGGAAGATAATCACTGGAGAGTCCCTTCAAAATCACAGTCATGTCTTAATTATCTTGTGTCTGTACCTTATTTCTACCTTATACCTGGAATAATATCTACTGTAGCAAAGTCTCTGTCCTGCTATGGGAGTCATTTCCCTACAAGTAGCACTGATCCATATGAGAATTATGTAAAAGTACAGGGAAATGTGAACAAATGTATCCTGTTATAATGACTGAATGTAGAGCCTCATTTTTATATCTCTTTTTCAATATAAACTATTAGTAGCACCAAAATCTAAAACCTAGATTTTGTAATACTTGAGCTTCTGTCTTCACTTTCTAAGTGGAGATGTCATGCCTGACGGCAAGTTCTGGCATTTCTTTGCTTTCTCCAGTTAATCTCTAACACATTAACTATTTTAATAATTTTACAATTTAATTTTACAATTTTGGCATTCAGCGTGCCAAACAAATTAATAATTTTATATAACTAAAAGAGTCTTGTTTCCTTCTGACTATGCGGATGTATTCTTGAATCTTTACTTAACACGAATCAGATTAATTAAGACATGGAACATACAGACTTCAATATTGCAGGTTCACATAAAAATATAACTTTTTATGTTTAAAATGTAATAAATTTATGTGCATTATAAATGACAAAGATACATATTTTTATATAGTCATTGAATATAAATCGCCAAGATTATAGAATTGACTTGTATTTTGGCCTTTCCTTCCTGCATACTGTGAGATTTGAACTGTCATTTTATTCTTCTGAAATTCAGTATCTTCTATAATATTGAATAAGTAATCTTGCATAAGTTATTTTACAAAAATTATTTTGTTTCCAATAAATTAATGAATCGAAAATATTATGAAAAATATAAATTATTAACCAACATAAAATTTTAAGATGAGCAATGGTTCTCTAGTACATTCAGCTTACTTTATTATTAATGAAATTCTATTTTATGTCTATAAGATATAAAATGAGCATAATACTACAGAAGCTAAAATAAACTAGGTGACCATAGGCTCTTAACTTAGGAGTTACGACTTTCCTGAACTAAGTATTCTAATTTCTCACCTCTCCCACACATATACTCTTTATAAATTACAACTATTTTCTTCTGAACAATAAAGTTTTTTCAACCCAAGACTCTAAGTTATGGCAACAACAATATTGATATGACATGCAGTAAAAAATGGACTATGCCTTCCCACCACCTCTAACACCACAAAAAGTTTTGCAGTCATTGTATATACTGCAGATCAATTCTATTTAACTAGATGACTAGGTATCTAGCTACCTATTATCTTACACATTGGTAATTTACACTTTACTCAGTAGAAATCTGCTATGTTTGAGGCTGAGCCTTGCACAACTGGTGCAACAGAAGATTAAGTTAACCCAACACTAAACTGAATGGTTGATGGCCAGGGTTTTCAAATAGCAAAGTGCAGTTTTGTTACATAATTACCAGAATTATATGCAGCACTCTATCTATTCCTGAGTATAAGTTGAAGGGTTGTTCTGTCTGAGTTATGAAAGAAATTATAAACTAATTCATGGAAACAACATCTGTTGTGAATGGGCAACAAGCTCTAGGAAGAAAGAAATTATTTTCCTTCTGTTTTGTAACTATTTATAAAATCAGAAGAAAATGAAAGATTCTTTTCTTATAGTACTTTACAAATATATTTATGTCTGCACTTCTATATTATGTAAAAACACAATGGTACATTTTGTTATGCCCCTAAATGAAGGAATAAAGTGAAATATTCACTTTCCTATAAATGTTTTTTCTTTTAGCTTGATATACAATAAAGCATTAATTTTATTATCACATTTTGCATATGATGCAGTACATTTTTATCTTTTCTAAAACTTTCCAACTCTTAGAACATAAGAAAAATGTTACAGATATTTGATCATTTCTTCACATGAAGGATAATGAATAAATCATTGCCCTAAAAAACCATATGCTGCTTCTAAATCAATTCCTTTGAAATCATATTTCTTTCTAAACCACTCCTGCAAATTCTAACAATCCTGTAAGCCTCACTCTAAATAAGATTTCCTCCTGGGATTGGGTGAATTGAGATCGGTATAAAATGTAGGCAATGGAGGTCTTGGCCAAATTAAGGAATGAATGTTTTATCTAAAAGCCATCATACTGTCTTATACATTGTTCAGGCAAAATAAAAGATGTCTATGGGTCTCTTGACTGTCTGTTGGCAATATTTAATTGGCAGAAAATTTTCACAGATGTCTCTGAAATTATTCTTAATTTAATGATACCTTACTCTTTATCACAATTAAAAACAAGTCTACAGGTGTGGGAATTTGGTTTTCCATCTATATTCTACATATAAACTATAATCCCAATTAAAATACAGTGATATTGAACATGTTACACCTCATCTTGGCTAGGCTGTGGCAACTCAAATATTTGATCAAATGCTATTCTAGATGTCATTGTAATATCTTTTAAAGAAGACCATTTAAATCAGTAGACTTTTAGTTAAGCAGGTTACATTGCATAATGTTTGAAGCACTGTCTAATCAATTGAAGATTTTAAGAGAAAAAAAGTCAGTGTTATAGATGAAAAGGGAATTCTGCCTGCTGGTTGCTTTTGATTTCAAACTGCAAGATCAACACTTCCCTGGGTCTCCAGCCTGCCATCATGCTCTGCAAATTTAAGACTTGCCAATCAATTAAGCCAATTGCTTAAAATCAATCTCTTTTTCTGTCTCTTTGTCTGTATCTGTCTCTGGCTCTCTGTTTCTCTCTCTCTGTGTGTGTGTGTGTGTGTGTGTGTGTGTCCACATCCTATTAGCTCTAATTCTCTAATATATTGACAAATATTTAATTTCTAGTATTTATAAGATTCTGAACTTAGATGAAATTATATGCAGAGTACAAAAACAAAAAGTATGTATTTTTTTCTATTTTTGGGTTACAATTAATGGCTCAATATTTTTGGACATTAAGATAATCTACCAATTTTATTCTAATCTTCACATTTTTACTTGTGAAATGTGTGTGTGTGTGTGTGTGTGTGTGCATTTTATATATACAATTCCATGTGTATGTTTGTATATCCAATGACATAGTCAATATACTGAACAGCTTAATTAACACAAGAATCCTTTTTCTTGCCCTTTGACTATCATATTCTCCTCCTTTCCCCCAATCCCTTGCAACTACTAATATGCTCCTCATTTATAGAAATGTAATATAAAATATTATGCAAATGTAACCCTAGAGTATGTAACACTTTAGGATTACATACACTTTAGAGTATGTAACACTTTAGGATTACACACACACACACACACACACACACACACACACAGAGAGAAACAGAGAGCCAGAGACAGATACAGACAAAGAGACAGAAAAAGAGATTGATTTTAAGCAATTGGCTTAATTGATTGGCAAGTCTTAAATTTGCAGAGCATGCTGGCAGGCTGGAGACCCAGGGAAGTGTTGATCTTGCAGTTTGAAATCAAAACACTTTAGTAATTATTCATTACTCAGAATAATTATTTGGAGATTGATTTAGATTGTTGATGCATGTATTAATTGTTTGAATGCTTCTATTGATAAGTAGCTTTCTATAGTATGTAGTACCACAGTTAATCTGTGTACTTCATACCATAGTGGCATCATTGATCTGTGGAAGGACACTTAGATTGCTTCCAGTGTTTGACTGTCTCGAATAAAGCTATTGTGAATATTCATGTGCAGGTTTCACTTATCTGTGATAAATGCTCGAGACTATAACAGTAGGGTTACATGATAACTGCATGTTTAGTTTTGCAAAATATCACAAAATTATTCCCCAGAGTGACTGTGTAAATTTTCATTGCCACCATCAATATATAATCAATTTCTCTACATCTTCTCATCATTTTGTGGCATCACTATTTTATGTTTTTGCCATTCTCATACATATTTAGTGATATTTTATTGTACTTTTAATTTGCATTTTGCTGAAGGCTACTGATGTTGAAAATCTTTTTATTTTCTTATTTGCCATCCATCTTCTTTATTGAAATGTTTCTTCATATCTTGTGCTCTGTTTTTTAACTTTTCAGTTTCAAGAGTTCTTCATATGTTTCAGATACTAGTCCTTTTAAAATATATGTTTGAAAATTTAAAGTATGCCTTTTTCATTGTCTTTACATGGTCTTTTATGGAGAAAATGTTTTAAATTGTGTCTATTTATCTAGGCTTTTATGGATTGTGATTTTGTTGTGCAGTCTAAGAACTTCCCTGGGTGTGGCTCATGCCTCTCAGCACTTTGGGAGGCTGAGGCAGGTGGATCATTTGAGGTTAGGAGTTAGAGACTAGCCTGGCCAACATAGTGAAACCTCATCTCTATTGAAAATGCAAAAATTTAACTGGGTGTGGGGGAGCACGCCTGTAATCCCAGCTATTCGGGAGGCTGAGGCAAGATAATCACTTGAGTCTGGTAGGCAGATGTTGTGGTATGCCGAGATCAGACCACTGCCCTCCATTCTGTCTCAAAAAACAAACAAACAGATAAAGGAACTTACTGTCTTGGCCTAGACAGACAACATGCTCCTAGGTTTAAAATATATATATATGTATATATGTATATGTGTGCATATATGTAAATGTTATATATAAAAATTAATTAAATATTGATAATGGCAATGAAAAAATATAGAGTCACTCTGGGGAATGATCTTGTGATATTTTGTAAAACTAAACATGTGTATATATATATATATGTATGTGTGTGTGTGCATATATATATATTTGCATATATATATATAGTGCATATATATAGTGCATATATATATATATATATATATATAATCTCCCAAAGTGCTGGGATTACAGGCATGAGCCACTGTGACTAGCCAAGGTCTTTGATTTCTTTTATGCCTTCTAAAATTTTCAAGATGCAGATCCTGTACATGTTCTATTTTGTTAAATTTATTCCCAAGTAATTTATTTTCATATATTTGTTTGTGAATGGTATTGTATTTTTTTTCAGTGTCCATATAATCATTGTATGTGGAAATGGAATTTATATTTTTGTTGATTTTGTGTTCTATGATTATGATCAACTTATTGTTCTAAGAAAACTATTTCTTTTAAAATTCCTGGCATTTTCTACATAAACAATCATGTCATCCAAAAACACTACAATTTTCTTTCTTTCTGTAATGTATGCTTTTTATTTCCTTTACTTGCCTATTGCACTACTAGATTTCCAGTACAATGTAGAATAAAAATAGTGAAATAGACATGCCATGAATATCTCTCCTTAATCTTAGGGAGAAAATATTCTATCTTTCACCATTAAGACAATGCTGACTATAAACTTTTTATAGTTGTTTATTTTTAAGTGAAGAAGTTTAAATTTTTTCCCTAGGTTTCTGATATTATTTTTTTAATGAGGAATGATTGCTAAATTTTGTTAAATGTACTTTTCCATTAATTTATATACAATAATTATTTTTCCTCCTTAGCTTGCTTATGTAATAAATAAGTAAATATACAATTTATTCATTTACATAATAAATAAAGTGATTGAAGTTTGGATATTCTGATAACCTGACATGCCTGGAATAAATACCATTTGGTCACGGTATGTAGTTTTTTTATATTGTTGCATATTTATTAGAAATAGTTAATACTTTATTTAGAATTTTGCATCCGAGTTCATGATCATTTTAGTGTGCCTGCTTCCTTTTTTGTATACTCTTTGTAAGGTTTTGACATCTAGAATATACTGACTGCATCATATGAAGTGGGAAGTGCTTACTCATCTCTGATTTCAAAGAAATAACTGTAGACAATTTGTATAATTTTCTTTATGGGTTTAGTAGAATTCTTGAATGACAACATCTGAATCTGAATATTTTTCATGGAAGCATTCTAATATAAATTTAATTCTCTTAATGGTTATTGGACTATTCACATTTCTATTTAAAATATGTTGAGGCTCAGTTATTTATGGCTGATATGATTTGGACTTTTGTCCCTATTTGTCCCCACACCAATCTCATTTCAAATTATAAACCCCAAAGCTGGTGACAGGGCCTAGTGAGAGGTGATTAGATCAAAGAGACAGATTTCCCCCGTGCTGTTCTCAAGATACTGAGTAAGTTCTCATGAGATGTGATCTTTAAAAGCATGTATCACCTATTTGCTCTCTTCTTTCTGCTCCAGCCACGTAGGTGGTGCCTCTGTCCTCTTTGCCTTCTGCATGATTGTAAATTTCCTGAGTCCTCCCCAGACATGCTTCCTGTACAGACTGAGCAACTGAGAGTCAACTAAACCTCTTTTCTTTGTTAATGGCCCAGTCTCAGGTAGTTCTTTATAGCAATGTGAGAATGGACTGATACAGAAAATTGGTATCTAGGAATGGAGCATCGCTACACAGATACCTGAAATTTGGAAGCAGCTTTGGAACTGGGTAATGAGCAAAGTTTAGAACAGTTTGAAGGGCTCAGAAAAAGACAGGAAGTTGAGGGAAAGTTTGGAACTTTCTACAGGCTTATAAGATTGTTGTGACCAAAACGCTGATAGTGATATGGACAATAAAGATGAGGCTGTGGGGGTCTCAGATGGAGATGAGGAACTTATTGGGAAATGGAATAAAGATGTCTCTTGCAAAGTTTTAGCCGAGGCTGGTGGCATTATGCCCCTACCCTAGAGATCTGTGGAACTTTGAACTTGAGAGAGATGATTTAAGGTACCTGGTGGAAGAGATTTCTATGTAGCAAAGGAGGAATTTAAGCCAGCTACAGATATTTGCATACATAAAGAGAAGCCTGAATGTTAACAGCTAAGACAATGGAGAAAATGCCTTGAAGACATTTTAGAGACCTTCACAGCTGCCCCTCCCATCACAGGTCCTGAGACCTAGAAGGGAAGGATGGTTTTGTGGGCCAGGCTGTCCCAGGACCCTGCTGGCCTGCTCAGCCTGAGGATACTACTCCCTGCATCCCAGCCACTCCAGCTCCAGCTATGGCTAAAAGGATCATAGATATGCCTCATTCCAATGCTCCAAAGGGTTCAAGCTGTAATCCTTGGGAGGTTTCATTTGGTGTTAAGCCTGTGGGTGCATAGAGGGTAAGAATTGAGGCTTGACAACCACTGCCTAGATTTCAGAGAATGTATGGAAAAGAGGATGTCCAGCCAGAAGTCTGCTTCAGGGGCAGCGTCTTCACTGTGCACCTCTACTAGGGTAGCACAGAAGGGAAATGTGGGGTTGGAACTCCCCCACAGAGTCCACACTAGAGCACTGCCTGAGGAGCTGTGAGAAGAAGGCAACCATCCTCCAGACCCCAGAGTGGAGGATCCACTAACAGCTTGTACCATGTGCCTGGAAAAAACTCTGCACTCAAATGCAGTCCACAGAAGCAGCTAAGGAGCCTGTATCCTGCATAGCCACAGAGGCAGAGATGCCAAAGGCCTTGGGAAAACACTCCTTGCATCAGTGTAGCCTGGATGTGAGACACTGAGACAAAGGAGATGATTTTGGAGCTTGGAGATTTAATGATTGCCCTGCTGGGTTTTGGACTCGCATGAGGCCTGTAAGTGCTTTGTTTGGGCAAAATTTTCTCTTTTGTAACAGGTGTATTTACCCAATGCCTGTACCTGCATTGTGTCCTAGAAGTAACTAACTTGTTTTTGGTTTTATAGGTTCATAGGCAGAAGGGACTTGCTTTGTATCAGATGAGAGTTTAGACTGTGGACTTTTGAGTTAATGTTGAAATGAGTTAAGACTTGAGGGACTGTTGAGAAGGCATAATTGTATTTTGCTCTGTGAAAAGGAGGTGAGACTTGGGAGGGGCCAGGGCAGAATGATATGGTTTGGATTTGTGACCCTGCTCAAATATTCTATCAAATTGTAACCTCCAATGTTGGAAGAGGGGCCGGGTGGGAGGTGATTGGATCACGGGGGTGAATTTCCCCCTTGTTGTTCTCGTGATTGTGAATTAGTAATAATGAGATTTGGTTGTTTAAATTTGTGTAGCACCCCTCTGTTCACTCTCTTCTGCCTGTTCCAGTCATGTAGGACATGCTTTCTTCCACTTTGCCTTCTGTTATGATTGTAAGTTTCCTGAGGTCTGCCAGCCATGCTTCTGTACAGCCTGAGGAGCTGTCAGTCAATTAAACCTCTTTCCTTTATGAATTACCCAGTCTCAGGTAGTTCATTATAACAATGTTAGAATGGACTAACACAGTGGATTTCAAGAAATTGATCCATTTCTTCTAAGATGATGAATTATAAACCATTTTTTATAGTATTCCATTATTTTCATTGACATCAGAATCTGTCACAGTATTTTCTATTTTATTCTCCATATGAGTGATTTGCATCTTCTCTCTTTTTCTTTTTGACAGTATTTCTAGAAGTTTATCAATTTCATTTATTTATTTTAAATAACTAGTTTTATTTTCAGTGATTTTCTCCTTTGTTTTTCTATTTTAATTATATTGATATCTGTGTTTGTATTTGCTAAAAACTAACTTCCATAGGGCAAATATTTGAAAGTATTTACTATGGTTTTGTATTTCTCCATTAAGCGACATTTATTTGCATATCAGAGATGACTTCGAGATTACTTATTATTTAAAATATAATTTAAATATTCAAGTACCATAGAGAAAAGGTACTTAAAATACACACACACACATACACATGCACGTAAATAGAGTTAGTGATTTGAAATGATCAAATTAAAATCAATTTGCTTAGTTATCTTTTGGTAACAACTGTATAAATAGAACAATTTCATTAAATAATAGTTGACTTGTAGAAGTTAAACAAAATTTCTGGATTTAATTCAGGTGAGCTTTTTGGTTTCTAAGCTATTTTAAAAACTACCTAATTCAAAATCCTGTAATAATAATTGTTGGAACAAAAGGATTAAAACATTTTCATATATTATACATACAATACCTGCTTACCTGGAGCAGAAGCCACTGAAGCTACGACTGATAGGAACACTTAAACAATAACCGATGAATTGCTGGAGGGTAAGGATGGAGCAGTTTAAGAGCGAGGAAGTCCTGAGATCACAGTCTTGGGGGATCCCCCATACTTTCATGGGCTTTCTCTCCTGAAACCATATCATGTTATAATGTTGGAGATCAAAGAAGGACCCCCCATAGGCTATGGCAGGCGGAGGGAGAAAGTAACTGATGTAAAATACACATAGAGTCTTCTACATAAAAAGCCTACTTTCCAGGTTAAAGGACCTTGACAGAGGACAACTGTGACATTCACAACTGAGGAAGAACATTCTTCTTCATTCCAACCACTTCCAGACGTTCTGTCTCATCTGGTGGAGAAGGCAGAATCAACAAGTGGGGTGCTGCAAGGGTATAGATTGGAAATGCTTTAGTCAGAAAAAGAAGCAGGCAGGGGGAAGAAATCTACATAAATAAAGATACATTTGTGAATGTCACAGCTGTGGCACACACACCCATATAAGACTGAGATTTAAGAGACTTCATTGGCAGATTATAGAATGTTCCTATACTGCAATTTATCACCACACAATGTGACTAGTTATACTATGGATAATAACAAATGGCTGGCAGCTGAAAGAATTGCAAGACAAAAATTCTCTCTAAGTTTATTACTTAGTATTTTATTTTCTCTGTGTTTTATATATTCTTAATTCTCTGTGGTTTTCTTATGTTAAATATGTTAGAACACAGGTGGTTACTTACAGCAAGATAATGCTTAAAAAGCTCAAGAAAATTAATGCTGGTGCTGAAGCAGGGAGCAATCTAATGTCAGGGTTGAATATTTTCAAAGGTTATAATAATCTCCAGGCAAAGAATCTGGATGTTCAGTTTATTATCGCAACCACCATCATCATAATTATCAGTAGTACGCTTTTCACACACTGAGTGTCTGCCATTGTATATACTATATATTACATGTCACAGGTTATCTAGTCTTTATTTCTAAACACATCATATTATCCCAATTGTGAACAAGTTTTAAGTGATTAATCTCTCCGCTCCAAATCTTCACCCTTCTATACTCTGCTCTGTGCTGCGGAATAGAGTTTTGCAGTTAAGCTCCGGATAAACTACTATAATGTCAAATGGCTGGATACCTTTTTTACTAATATTAGTCTATGTTCCCTGTTCTTTGTAATGATCAGTGTATTAGCATATGAAGAAAATAACGTCAGTTTTAGAGTGTTTCATATTTGTTTGCTGCCAACCTTTTTTTGTTTTGCCAGAGGCTTCCTGTTTGTATCTGAAAATAGGGGATTCTAAGACTAGAAAGCTACAGAAGAAAAATCTTTCTGTTTCCATTCTGCTTTGTATCCATTTTCTGAAGGCTTTCTGACCTCATTCCTCGGAGGATGACTCTACCAATGCTTCTTCACACTTCATAGCATTTCCTTTCTGTGGCAGGAGATGAATCCAATTTGCAGGTTTTACAATTCTCACAGACACTTATATCCAAAATATTAGCACTAGCCAGCTTGTGTCTCTTTTTCTAAGGTGTATGTCGCAAGCCACTGAGGCCCCTCTGAGTAGAGGTACCTTATAGAAATAGTAATACCTTCTCCTCAAAGGACAGAGTTTGAGCTCCATAAGGTACCACTCTTGATTCCCAAATTTTCATCATTCCACCCTCTTACCAAATTTCTTCAGATCTAGGAGGGTACCTACTCCCAGCATTTTTCACCTCTATAATATCTTAAAGTTCTCTTATCTTTGAAGTAATCTAGTTAATATATTAATCTAATTAACACATTTAAAAATACTAATTTCTGTCTTTTAGAATAATTGGTATGCCTTTTTTTTTCTTTACTGAATGTTAAATGATACACCCATTATCCCAAAGCTTGTTCTCACAACTAGAGACTAGGGTGGAGAATTAAACTTAGATCTGACTCACTCTAATTCACATGTTCTTTCAACCAAACGTTACTATGCTGATTATTGCAAAGACAGAGGACCTGGACTAACGATATTTGGAAGAAAAGGCAACCAGCCATTTGGCATTATAGTCAAAATGTCATCTATAGATAGATAGCAGAATCTTAACTACCAAACTGGTTCAGCAGAAAATAAGAAAAGTGAAAACATGAGAAGTAGATGAACAAAATAGGCTCATGTTAGAATCCCAGTTATAAGAGTTGTCATGCTTATGAATCAGTTAATATCCAGTTATTGTTTTTGAAGCTTTGGTGTACAAGTGAAAATAAATCCTGTGCCCTAAAATGGGATTAGAGTGGATTAAACATTTGCCATTTAAATCAATGTAACTGTGAAAACCTGGAATTGAAATTGTGAGTGCAAGCTGAAAAAGAGGCAGAATCTCAGAACTAGATGGTTTTTTATTAATAGACGTATTTTTTAGGGAGATGGGAAACCCTGAAAATCTAAAAGTTTAGTTAAAAATAGCTTATATAAACCAAACATTTTATATTCATAATTTGTTATATCTTTGAGTCAATTCTTATTTGTAGAAAATGTAGCCCCATTCTAGAGGAAAGTAATTAAATAAATAACATCCTTTCTTATAATGCACACAGGCAGCATATTTGGTTAGAATAACTTAATTTAATCAATGTTATTCCAGTAATCCATATATGCAAGAGAACAAGCCAGCAGCCAATATGAGCCTCATCCTTTCACACTGAGAAGAGTTGGACAGCTAATTAAAAGAATGGAGAGGTCTTTTGAGGGTCTGTGAACAGTCACAGCGTTATCATTTTATCATGCAGGTCAATCTCCTAATTGGTACTTGCTAAATAAAGTTGTTTCTTCTCATTTCTTTTCAGACTCTGATTTTCTGATGGCAAGTGTTGCTCATGGCATACATTAGAACCTGCTTATTTAACTGCTCTTAGTGGTCTTTTCTCCGATGTTAGGAGTTGAGTCTATCTTATTTTTGAATCAACTACTGCTTAACATAATGATTTGCACATATATTTCATTTCTATTAGTTGAAACGTTGCTTTGTTTTCCTTTCTTGCACTATTATTGAGCAAAAGGAAAGCTTCTAGGTAGCATAATTTACTAAACTATTTAACACTAAAGAATAAAATATATATTCTAAAGAAAATATGTTATATAGTATCTGGCCTACAATCCATCTTCAGATCATTTTGGCTGAATGACAAGGCAAATCCTTGTCCAAGAATACAGACATTTAATATGTTAATGATTAGTGTATATACCAAAATATAGTTCATATTTGAGCATATCTTTCCAATTATAACTCTTTATATTTACATTTGAAAGCATCTTTATGTCTCAAATTAATTATATAAATTCACAATAATCATGGTTTAGAATTTGAGTTAAAATTTTAGATTATTTATATTTTAGTAATTTTATGGCTATTATTCAAAAGAGAAAACATAAGTGTTGGTGAGGATGGGAAGAAAAGGGGGCCACAGTATGGTGTTGGTGAAAATGTAAATAATAGTAGCAATTATAAAAAATATTATAGAGGTTAAAAAACAAACAGAACTACATATGATTCAGAAATCTCATTACTGGGTATATATTGAAAGGCAATAAAATCAGTATGTTGAAGAAATACCTGCAGTCCTGTATTTATTGTTACACTGTTCACAATATTCAAGACATGTAATTACCCTTTGTTAATATAATAAACAAATAATGAAAATGTGGTATATAAACAATAAAGTACTATTCAGCCATTGAAAAATGGAATTTTGGCATTTGCAACAACAAAGATGAAACTGGAGGAAATATACTTAAGCGGAATAAGTCAGACATGGACAAATACCACATGTTCTCATTCATATGCAAAATCTAAAAAAATTACTCTCATAGGACTAATAAATAGAGTAGTAATTACTAGAGAATGGGGAGGGCCAGGTAGGGGAGATAGAAGAGGATGATTAACAGTTACAACATTAGAATTTAAAAACAAGGAACAAGCATTCATGCTTAATGCATAATAGGGTGATAATAGTAAAAAAATAAATAAGGTATTTTATATCTTGAATAGGTAAAGAGTGGATTTTATATATTTCTACAACAAAGAAATGATCAATGTTTGACATGATAGATGTGCTACTTTTAACATTTAATCATTAGAAGATATATATATGGATCAAAATATCAAATTGTAACCTGTAAATATGTATAATTATGATGTGTCAATTAAAAATAAATGTATATGCTCTGTTCATTCATTCTCACACTGTGTTTCTATAAAAATGGGATCAGCTATACATTTTATTTCTGAAATTTGATTCTTTAGCTTAAAATACAATTATTTTCCAGATTAATAACCATAGAACTAAATCATTTTTGGAACATTAAACATCTTTTAACTATGTTTTTCTCTTTGATATATAACCTACTTTGGTAAATATCCTAGAAACTGCAACTTATTGTTGGTACTACATTTCTTTGATAAATTCACAGAAGGAAAATTTCTAGGCCAAAGTGCTTTAATATTTAATAGATACTACCAAACTTCATAAAGATTATTAATTTCCATTTATTTATATATTTCTATTAATATAACTATATGTGTATGTAGTTGTATATACCAGATGCTCCTGTCTTTTCAGATTTTGGGAATAGTGGTTTGCTGTATCACCCTGGTTCTTGAATTGGTCCAAAAAGTCAGCTATTTCTTGTAAGAACAGGAAATTGTAAGCCCTTTACATGTTCAGGCCAAAACTAGAAATCAGCACATTTATTTATAAGGTGAAAATAAAAATATTTAATGTCAGAAAAAAAAAATTTAATGTAACTGTAGTAAGGCAGTAAACCATAGAAGCAAAAAGGAATTTTATTTAATTGATCACTTATAGTGTGACAGATTTCACCAATGATTTATCTGCTTTATGTTCCATTCTGTTTACTGGCAAAATTAAAAATGCAAAGTAGTTAATATCCAGAGTCCAGTGCTCCTTAAAGCATTATTTTTATGTCTTTAGAAATCTGAAGAAGATTAAATGGAGAGTATTATAAATAGTCATACATAAATACACATATTTTCTGAATTGTGCTTAGCACTCAATACCAGAGGGTTTTATTATTAATCTTGATTTAAAATATTTATTTTCCACTTGATCTGTTGAATCAGGAAATGTAATTAAAACATGCAGAAGTGTGTTTAACATAATACATTGTCAGTTCATAAGTTCAATCCTTTACCTTGACATTTATCTTTTTGTGTATATTTCACAATAACTTTCTATATTTAAAAATCTCATATTTAATGTAAGCTCAATGAAAGCCAATATATTTTAAAGAATTCTATAAATATGGTGGTTCCAATCACGCCTATTATCTGTTGGCTTTTAATAGCGTATTAAAAGTAATTACTGAAGTCTTCTTTTCTTAAATATCTAAACATAAAGCATTTAACTCTATTATTTTATCTTTTATTCAATAAGCATATAATGAATTTCTTTTCAAGGACAAGGCTTAGTGAAATATAAATGTAATTACAAATCAAAATTAAACCCAATGCAAATTTGTTTTTAAAAAATACAGTGTCTTATATAAAACAAATAATTATATTTGATATAGAAACAATTTTCAGAATTACATTGGATTTGTTATGATGTAATAGATACTGGGTATAGCTTAATATCAACGGTTTACTTCTGCAATTCTAACATTCCTTGTCTTTCATTCCTAGCATTATGTAGTTATTAGAAACAAGGGATTTTTGATAATAAAGTACTTACGGCCGGGCACGGTGGCTCACGCCTGTAATCCCAGCACTTTGGGAGGCTGAGGCGGGTGGATCACGAGG
Organism: Aotus nancymaae; assembly: GCF_030222135.1. Lineage (NCBI taxonomy): Eukaryota > Metazoa > Chordata > Mammalia > Primates > Aotidae > Aotus > Aotus nancymaae. Next base: position 4,347,921 of record NW_026988435.1, read on the forward strand.
TCAAGAGATCGAGACCATCCTGGTCAACATGGTGAAACCCCGTCTCTACTAACAATACAAAAAATTAGCTGGGCATGGTGGCGTGTGCCTGTAATCCCAGCTACTCAGGAGGCTGAGGCAGGAGAATTGCCTGAACCCAGGAGGCGGAGGTTGCGGTGAGCCGAGATCGCGCCATTGCACTCCAGCCTGGGTAACAAAAGTGAAACTCCGTCTCAAAAAACAAAAATAAATTAAACAATAAAGTACTTACATTAAAAACGATGCCTTAAAATTTCTTTACTTTTACTTACCCTTTTTTCTTTGATTAAATATGTTTTTCTAGACCTGATTAGTTCTATAGAGTGGAATTTTCTCCTTCTCCATTGTGCTACTAAAAAAAGGATCCACTGTTTTGTTTTTTATACTGCTATTCTTTTGGCTAAGCTTGTAAGTAAGTATAAATATTTTGTGGGCATTTTTCTCAGAGAAAGGAAATTGATTCCTTTCTTCATGTTTCCACTGAGCCTGGTTGTCTTCCACAGTAATCTGGCACATAAAGATGGAAAGAAATGAACCTTAGGGCCTTTCAGTCCAATGAGTCACCACTGAATTATTTAATCAGGTTGTTAATGTATTCTTAGAATTTTTGAGTAATGGTGCCTGCCACATGTGATTAGCAGACTATTATACTTTGCTTAAACTACTTTAAGTATCATTTAGTTTATTTGCACATATGAGACATAGGCCTTTATTTTCGTGATTATTTTGTTTTATCACTATCCCAAATCTGGAAAATGCTAGCTGCTTTGTGACAGAGACCACGGCCAAACTTTGAGTCTCTTTTGGGGTCAGTTACTTTTACAATGTTTATAAACCTACTGAATTCAATCAACGAATTTATGACACCGTGAATTATCAGACTGGGTGAGTCAGACTGAAATTCTATTATTACTAGGAGAATAAGCTTCAGATGTTTTCATTCTAGAGAAATGTAGAAGTATCCTGAATTTGTGGTGTGTCTCATGCAAACTTACACAAGAACAATTCCTTCTGATAAGCTATGTGAGTGACACTGTTGGAATTCAGGAGGGTTATGCAAGGTCTACTCTGAACATGCTGAGATTAATTTCAAAATCTATGATGTGATTACCCTATACATAATCCAATAAATATATGTTATAAAGAATAATTTTTTACTTCACAGTGCTGGATGTCAAGATACCCATATATTATGGCTTCTTTTAGAATAAGAAACTCAGATATGAAAATATTTTAGATATTTAGATGATAGCATTTGATTTGACAGTAAAGTACTCATTACAATAGTAATTTAAAAATATTATTATCTCAATGAAATTTTTAAATTGTATGTTTTATCTTCTCCTAGTTTAAACTTGTAAAGTTAGTTTTATGCCTACTTTGAATATGGGGGTTCTAAATTTAACATGTCTTTTTCCCTTCCTAGAAATCAAGTATAAAATAACAAACCCAAACAAAATTTAACTAGAACAAAATAAAACACCCAGACAAAACAAAAATGTAAACCAAGATATCAAGAAAATGTGGTAGAATAAGCAAAATAATTTCAGTCAATAAATTCAGTTATATGTGAATTCAGTAAAGTTACAGGATACAGAATCGCCATACAAAACTCTGTATTATTTTATCCACTAACAAGGATCTATGGAAAAAAAAAAGAAATAAAAGGAATCAAGAATCCAATCATGGTTATATTAACTACAAAAAGAATACATAAAAATAAATTTAATGATGGAGATGACAGACCTGTATGCTCAAAACTATAAAACATTTATGAGAAAAAAATTTTAAAAGACAGAAATAAATGGAAACATCTCATATTCACAAACTTGCAGAATAAATATTACTAAAGTGTCAACACTGCCCAAAGTGATTCAGGGCACTCCCTATCAATATTTAAATGAAATTTTTCACAGAAGTGGTTAAAAACAATTCTCAAATTTATAGGATACCACAAAAGACCATGAAATAACCAAAGCAATATTCAGCAAAAGGAATAAAGCTGGAGGCATTATACTATCATAATCAAAACAGTATGCCCCTGGCATTAGAGCAGACACAGAAATGGAACAGAATAGAGAGCCCAAAAATACACCCACATACTAAAGGTCAATTGATTAGTGACAAAGATTCCAAAACACACTGAGAAAAGGACAATCTCGTCAATAAAAGGTGTTGGAAAAACTGCATCGCCACAAGTAAGAGAATGGAATTAGACCCTTATCTCATACTATACACACAAAAAAATTCAAAATGGGTTAAATACTTATACATAAAACCTGAAAAAAATAAAACTACTAGAGGACAACAAAGGAGAAAATTTCCATAACATTGGTCTGGGCAATGATTTTCTTTTTTAAATATCATGCTACAAGCAATGATAACAGGAAAAATAAACTAACAGGATTACATCAAACTACAAAGCTTCTGCACTACCAGGGAAACAATCAACAGAGTTAAAAAAAAAAAAAAAAAAAAACTACCAAATGGATAAACTATTTGCAAACCATATATATGATGAAGGGTTAATACCTGAAATGTATAAGAAACTCTAATAACTCAAAATTAAGAAAATAAAAACCCAATTGAAAATCATCAAAGGACCTGAATAAACATTTTTCCAAAGAAGGCATACAAATGGCCAACAGATATATATTTTTTAAATGCTCAACATCACCAACCATCAAGGAAATGCAGATTAAAACCAAAATGAAGTATCACCTGAGGTCTGTTAAAATGGCTATTATAAAAAGACAAAGAATAAGAAGTTTTGATGAGCACGTGGAGAAAAGGGAATCCTGGTACACTGTAGGTGGGATGTAAATTACTACAACCATAAAAGAAAACATTATGTATGTTTCTCAAAACTAAAATTAGAATTATTATATGATCCAATAATCCCACTTCTAGGTATATATACGAAGGGAATGAAGTCAGTATGTCAAAAGAGATATCTGAACCTTCATTTCTATTTCAGCATTATTCACCAGAGTAAAGGCATGGGATCAAGCCATGTCTAGCAGCAGATGGATTTATAAAGAAATTTCTTTATAAATGTCTTTACATATAAATATAATATATAAAATATATACATACACACATATATATATACACACACACAAAGAAATCAGCCAGGCACAGAAAAACAAGTATCACATGATTTTACCTATAAGTGGAATCAAAAAGTAGAACTCACAGAACCAAAGTAGAATCATGGTTATCAGAGGCTCAGGGGTAGGAGGTTTGGGAAAATGATGGTCAAACAATACAAAATTTTAGTTAGATTAAAGGAATAAATTCAACCAATCAGAATGGCTATTACTAAAAAGTCAAAAAAAAAAAATAACAGAAGCTGGAAAGGATGCAGAGAAAAAGAAATGCTTATATACTTTTGGTGAGAATGTAAATTAATTCACTCACTGTAGAAAGCTGTTTGGAGATCTCTCAAAGAACCAAAAACAAATGCTACCATTCAACCCAGGAATTCCATTACATTTATTATGGAAAATAAAGTGTTCAACAAAAAAGATGCATTCACTTATATGTTCATTGCTACACTATTCACAATACTAAAGACATGAAATCAATGCATATGTCAGCATTGGATTGGATTAAAAAAAGTGATACATATACATCACAGAATATATGCAACCATAAAATAGAATAAAATCATGTTATTTTCAACAATATGGATGAAGATGGAGGTTATTATCCTAAGTGGATTAATACAGAAATAGAAAACCAAATTCTGCAAGTTTTCACTTATAAGTGGGAGCTAAACATTGAGTACACAGTTATATAAAGATGGGGACAGTAGTCATTGGGGACCATTAAATGAAGGAGAGAGAGAAGGAGACATTGGCTGAAAAACTACCTGTTGGATACTATATTGGTCCATTTCTATGCTGCTGATAAAACATACGTGAGACTGAGCAATTTCCAAAAGAAAGAGGTTTATGAACTTATGGTTCCACATGGCTGGGGAGGCCTCACAATCATGGCAGGAGACAAGGAAGAGCAAGTCACCTCTTACAGGGATGGCAGCAGGCAAAGAGCAAGCTTGTACAGGGAAACTCCCATTTTTAAAACCATCAGATCTCATGAGACTCATTCACTATTGTAAGAACAGCTCAGGAATGACCTGCCCTCATAATTCAATCACCTCCCACCGGGTTCCTCCCATGACACATGAGTATTTTGGGAGTTACAATTCAAGATGAGATTTGGGTAGGGACAAGACAAATCATATTATCTGCTCACTGTTTGGGTGATTGGATTATCTGTACCCCAGTCCTCAGCATCACACCATATAACTATGTAATAAACCTGCATTTATACCCCTGAATTTAGAATGAAAGTTGAAATTATTTAACATATATATATAAATAATATTAAAGTCTGCTCTACTTCTACATATTGTGTTTAAATCTCAAATTTTGTTTCACAATTTGATAGGATCTTTTGTTTTCACTTATAATTATTCATAAAATATAATTTACTACTTATCTAATTACAGAAAGAGCTTTTATAATTTAAAGTAATATTCAATATAAGGAAAATTCATTTAAAAACCATTGAAACTATATAGTAGCATTAGAAAGTAACTTCATGTATTTTATTTTAACAGAGAAAAAAATTCAGCCTTTGTTAGCAATGTAAGTCTCAAATACAGTTTTTGTGCAGCTGCATATTCAATAGCTTATTTTAAGTTCTGCCTATGTGCATATGTAATGTAAACCTATAGGTTTTAGACACATTTGTGTAACATTTACTTTGGTAGATGTGATATAGGCCAATATTTCTCAATCATATTTTCTACATGTATTTATTAACTCTGTTTTCACGTGTACACATTTTTAGATAAACAAAGTCTCCAAATATTCTATTTGTAGTTGTTTTAAGTCATTCAATGGTTGCTTAATAAATTTTGAAATATTTTATGCTCTAACCAAACAAAATATAATTTTTACTAAAATTATTCATAATAAAATAAAATGAAATAGATGAAAATAATAAAATCAGTAGACTCTCAACATCTTGTATTATTTTATAATACTTAGTTAAAATACTATTTTTACATACTTAATATAGAATAAGAGAACAAGAGCTAGTATCTACCAGAATTTCTGTCAGTAATTTTTTAACAGTAAATAAATAGCATTTTTGTTTTTGTTTGGATAGAAGATTGGGGCAACATTTGATTATTTATATTTGCATACATTTAAGAGTGTCATTTGATCACTGAACTAAAAGACAATAATTGAAACCCTGTAAAATAATTCCCTAAAGCTTTCTAAAATACTATCTTCAAAGTAGAAATATGGAGTTAATTTCACTTTCTAACATGACTGTAAGTTAAAAGCCATGAGTACTGTGTGCAAATTACCATAAATCAATAGTAAATAGTTTTTTTTAAAAGCTCTATATTCAATGTTATATCTAAGGATTTGTAAATAAGAGTAAATTTCTCACTGAAGAAATTTCTGTTTGATATAAACCTAAAGTTACTTCTTTTCCTGTCACTGCACTGAGACCTTATCTCCTGGGAAGTTGATTCTAAAACTAGAGTCACAATTCCTGTCAACCCTTCATAATATGTAAGTAAGTTCAAACATCTTGGGGAACTAAAATCCATTATTTCAATGATTATGAATAGTTTTGTTGTCAAGAGAATAGCAGGAAAATGTTTGCTGATTTTTTCAGTATAATAAATTCACTAAGTTTCTATACGACTTGGTAGAAAGAAACAAAGAAATATCCTAAATATATCACCTGCTAGTGTTTTCTAATTCAATCAAAAGACTATTCTGTTACTTACTAATAGCATGTTGGAAAATATACTTTTAACATTAATTTATGCTATGTAAAATTTAAAAATCATAAAATTTACCTTTATAAAGCTCAAGTACAATACCTTTATGTGTTAGATCTTATTTGCTAAATTTCTGAATGCTGTTAACATAGCTTCACGATTTCATCCATGCCATGTAGCTTGGAGGTTTCACAGCAATAGCTACATCATTTGAAATTCATAAAGAAGTTTTATTTAGGTTCTTCTTTATTTGTTATGTATGATAGTTATTATTAAATCTAAAATGAGAAGATATTTCCTTCTTTTTAAAATTTCAGGTTGACTAAGATTTTCAGAAGCTTTGCTAGTACATTGTTCCCAGAATATGAATAAGCTGTCATGCTCAAAGAGCTTTTGGGAAAATTTAATTGTTACAGCATTTATGGATGATAGTTTGTTCCTATATATCAATATATATGCATAAATAATTTATACAAGCAATTACTCATTCAGGACTTCACCCTACAAATGCGCTTGCACATATGCCAAAATAACTGTGCATAAAAGTATTTATCAAGGCACTGCTTATGATAGCAAGCTTGGAAACACTGCAAATAGGCATCAGTTTTAGATACTTAAATGGATTATACTGTGGCCATACAATGGAATGCTTATGCAGCAATTTAACAGTGAGTCTGACACATTTGTATGAAAAGAAACTCTCTTCAATGTATATTATATATTATAAATTTAAAGTAGTAAATATAGGTAAATCAGAGAATAAAATAATGTGCAAAAGAGGAACGTATATACATGGGAAGAATTCCTATTATGTGTGTTTTCTAGCAACTATTATGTTCTGTTGAGGTGAATGAAGCAGCATAGAAAGGCTATGTGCTTGGCAGTCATACCTAATAACGTAAGTGAAATATTTCTTCTGTAAGAAAGGTTGGCTTGTGTCCTTCTTTGTACGATAGGAATAATAATACTTCATAGAATTTTTTAAATCCAATATGCACATAAATTATTAGCACACATGAGGCATTTATATATTAAACCCACATATATATATATGAGTGTGTATTCATACATATTATATAAATACCAAAAATATGTAAGATACTAAGTTTACCATAAATTAATGCAGTTAATATGCATGATACTAAAATAATTGAAAAGCAAGGAAATAAAAATATATGGTCAATATACATTTGAACATTCTATAAAACATGTATCATAAAATAATTTTTAGTATAAAAAATTAGTAAATAATTATATTTACCCCTGCTGACACAATTTACTTTTTCAGGAAAATAACCACAGGGAAATATATCTCTATGTCGCAGTGCATGCATATGTACCATAAAGCAAGGCATTAAAAAAAAATGTCTGGGAATTAGAAAAAGACAATTTTATAAATAAAAAAAAATTGTATAGTCACTTCATGATTCCTTTTTAAAATTTTTCTGTCACAAAAATTTTAGTATAATTTTTTTTTTTTTTTTTTTTTTTATGGAGACAGCATCTCACCCTGTTGCCAGGCCGGAGTGCAGTGGCACGATCTTGGCTCACTGCAAGCTCCACCTCCTGGGTTTAAGCGGTTCTCCTGCTTCAGCTGCTCTGCTGGGACTACAGGTGCGTGCCACCACACCCACCTAATTTTGTCATTTTTTAGTAGAGATGAGGTTTCACCATGTTGGCTAGGATGGTTTCTATCTCTTGACCTCATGATCCGCCAACCTCGGCCTCCCAAAGTGTTGAGATTACAGGCATGAGCCACCGCGCGTGGTACAAAAATATTTTCTAATATTTCTAATATCTGCATTTCCATATATCTGTAGATGCCTATCTATCTCATCTATATATGATGCATTTTTATGTTTCTAATAATTGGATCTCCAATTGGCTGAAAAAACCAATAAGGAGAGTTGACTATAATTTAAATTTCTTCCATCTTCACAACCTCTAGATGGGCTTGCACATGTAAATGCCTTATGTGAGTGTGTTTCAGTTTCAGTTTCAGGTGTGTGTGTGTGTGTGTGTGTGTGTGACAGACAGAGAGACACAGAGACAAGGGACTGAAATCACAAGACACTCTGGGTTCATAAAGACAAGAATGTAGAAATCAAGCTAAACTATGCTAAATGCCAAGTAAAGATTTAAACTGAAATTCATCCCATACTAGGAATAACAATGAGAAAAAGGTGATAGTTGCTTCCTTCTTTAGTGATTCCCCTCAAAATGAGAGAGAAGTGGGTTCCATTAGCATGTGAAACAGCAATAGAATCTCTTTTAAAGGTCAATATACTTTAGTTAATCTGTAGATGAAGGCTGTTCTTTTTCTATAGTAACTGATTTGAAAAAGAAAAATTTCTTTTTTTGCCTGATTATTCTTTTCTGACATCACCCAGATAACCAGAAATGTTCAAAAGAACTACTTGTTAGTACTTAATATCTTTAAAAATGATACTTCTGTGGTAAATAGCAGAGCGGATATTTGTGTCATAATATTAACATAAAATTATTTTGAGGCAACACACACTCTACACAAAAAAAGTTGTGCAAAATTGACCAAAAACATTATTTTTACATATTTTATGAATTAGGGTTTTAGAATACAAAATAACCCATAGTGATAAAAATTAAATTTAAAAATGAGGGCCATTAATTTATTTCACAGAATATGCATATTTAGCATTTTTGCCATACAAAGAATTTTTGGTGATATTTTTCCACCCATGTGATTTGTGTAAAAAAAGAATGAGGTTTATTACATAAAGGGCACTGCAGTGACAAATTAGGAAAACCTGCCTGCTATATTAGCACATTTTTATTAATGACATCTAACTTGAGAATTTGATTAGCTTCACTGGAGAAATTAAATTTAGATGAAAATTAACAAAGCAAAGTAAGAGTAGGAGAAAATTTAAAAAACAAAAACCACTTCACAGTTGAACGTTAAATTTTGGGGATCAATTTCAAAGTTACCTTAAGTAATACATTTAGAGTCCACTTTCCTAAGCTAATATGTCAGAAGAATGATTACCTAATTCATGTTTAATGACAGTATTTTAAAACTCTCATATTCTATATTGATTTATACAGTATATGTGGTGGTAAAATTGCTATTAATTTAAAAGTCAGTAAAACTGATAATAATAAATATATGTCTGTAAAATCAGTATGGATTTTTTAAAATTCTTATGATTCAAAAACTATTATTAGTCAAAAATATTTTGTTTAGGCTTCCTCTGACTTATCTACATCATAATATTTACATAATTTATATAACATTTATATAATTTATAACAAAATATTTATGTCACAAACACATTCATATTTAACTTCTATTGAGAGTAGTTTTATTTCCTCAGGTTTTATTGCCATTATTTTTCACAAATATAAACTCCTTTTAAATTACTAAATTTATATATTTCTTTTCATTATTCAATTCACATTCTCTTGGAAAAACATAAACTACTTAAATTATTTTAGAATATTTGGAAAGAAAAGAGTATCTGAAAGAAGAAAAAAAACATTAAAAACAACAATGTAGACAAAAAACAGGAACTATTTCTTCCTATTGAACAACTTTAATCTGCTTTGAAGCACAGAATTTCAACAATTTTACAATACGTATCATGTTTATTACTGTTAAATTTTATTCATGTGCTAAAATTGTGAAAGTTATGACAGAGCTACTCTGATATTTCTCCCTGATCTTTGCTTAGTTTTTCAACTATATTATACATGGATGAAGCTGAAAATCATCATTCTCAGCAAACTGACACAAGAACAGAAATTCAAACACCGCATGTTTTCACTCACAGGCGGGTGTTAAACAATGAGAACACATGGACACAGGGAGGGGAGCATCACACACTGGGGTCTGTTGTTGGGGAGTATAGGGGATGGACAGAAGTGGGTAGAGAGGTTGGGGAGGGATAACATGGGGAGAAATGCCAGATATAGGTGACAGGGGGATGGAGGCAGCAAACCACATTACCATGTGTGTACCTATGCAACAATCCTGCATGATCTGCACATGTGCCCCAGAACTTAAAGTGCAATAAATATATATATATTTATTAATTATCAAAGCTTTCACCTGCTTAATTTTGTACATATGCATCACTAATTCATTCTAAAACTGAATTGAATTGAAAATATCCTTCCTGTTGACGATGTGGAAAAATAGGAATGCTTTTACACTGTTGGTGGGAGTGTAAATTAGTTCAACCATTGTGGAAGACAGTATAGAATCTCAAGGATCTAGAACTAAAAATATCGTTTGACCCAGTGATTCCATTACTGGGTATATACCCAAAGGATTATAAATCATTCTGCTATAAAGACATGTGCCCACGTGTGGTTATTGGGTCACTGTTCACAATAGCAAAGACTTGGAACCAACCCTAATACCCATCAGTGATAGACTAGATAAAGAAAATGTGGCGTATATACACCATGGAATACTATGCAGCCATAAAAAGGATGAGTTCATGGCCTTTGCAGCTGGAAACCATCATTCTCAGCAAACTGACATAAGAACAGAAAAGCAAACACTGCATGTTCTCACTCATAAGTGGATGTTGAACAATGAGAACACATGGACACAGGGCGGGGAACATCACACACTGGGGTCTGTTGTGGGGTGGGATAGCAGGGGATTGGGGGATTGGGGAGAGATAACATTAGGAGAAATACCTAATTTAGATGACAGGGGGATGGATGCAGCAAATCACCGTGGCACGTGTATACCTCTGTAACAATCCTGAATGATCTGCACATGTACCCCAGAACTTAAAATATATAAAAAATAATTGCACCACTTCACTTATAATATAAAAACATTATGAAAGAAAATATAATTCTATTATTTCCCAAGCTTTTGTGCTATCATGGTCAGATGTTTAATCTCTACATGTGATATAAACCCTTTATATCCATCAAATATTTTTGAATAAAATAAAGTTATTAAATACCCACGATTTCCAGCATTACTTCGCTTATTTTTGAAACAGTGAAAATGGAGGAAAACCTTACTCTTTCCTATCATATATTTATGGTCTTGTTTATTAAAAGTGTCCTGTTTGTAGAAACCCAAATGAAACTAAGGGGCTCTCAAGGCAGATGCTTTTAAGTCAGAGTATCTTGGTCTATCAAATTCTTTAGTTGAGTATTATGTAAAATGGCATTTAAAAAACATTAAATGTATTCAAATTTGAAGAATTATCAATTGAGATTCATGGCATATATGAAAAAGTTCATGAGTTTCAGTACTGCCAGATTTGTTATAGTATTTTAAATACTGCTTATCAGGTGATCAGGTGCTAATGACCTATTATGGTTATGATCATTTTCCTACTGAAGAAAGAACACACAATGGATAATTTCATAGTGAAATATAAACCATGAGATAGAATCATATTTCTTTTGAAAAATCGGTTAAATTAGAGGGCAAATTTTTTTTAAAAAAGCAACATTCCATTTTAAAACTTTAGATTATGGAGTCTAAATAAAAGCATTCTTATAGTTGAAGTGGATCTATAATCAACAAGTGTTACTTAGATTATTTGTAAAATAAATAATTATATGTATATCTTTATTTTTCACTTCTTGGTTTTAATTAAAGAATCCTTTAGGTAATGTTATGAGAAGAGGTATCTTACCTTCTTGGCACAAGTACTATTTCAAAGAATCTCTGACTATGGCATTGTTTCTTAACAAGATTTACAGGGATTGACAGTGCTAAAAATATAAAATATTTTAACATCATGGTACAAAAATCCCTTACTTGAGGCCCTGTCAAATTGACTTTCGCTTTTCTGTCTTTTTTTTTTTTTTTTTTTCCATCTAGCTGAAGTTGAAAGAAGAGCATGGGTTGGTAGCCTCTGGGAAGTATTAATATTACTGCTAGTCTCAGGTCATGATTCAGTACCAATAGCAGGCCATCTCTTCAGAAAATCATTTGGACTGGGTAGTTCCCTAGCAACAAAGGCCATAGCAACACCAAAGAAGACATCAGTAAGGTGAGCCTTCTCAGGGAACTTTGATTGATATTACAGAATCTGTATTGCCTGTGGGAATAAGAATCCTAACAGTGGCTATGACCTTTATCATCTTCTTTCTTGATTTTTCTTTGAGTCATTACAGCTGCTTTTCCATGGAGAGGAGACCTATGTTAGTGGGATTTGGGGATGAGATGTTTGCTCTGAGACATAGAAAACAGGAAAATAATGTACAGCAAAATACAGAAATAAGGCTTTGTTAGTTCTGAGAAGCAAAGGGCTTCTGGAACGATATATATACTTGCTTCCCAAGGACTCTCTGAGTTTTCTATTGGTTGGTTTGAAATAACAAAAAAACTAGGTGATATATTCACACTGGTAACTACAAATTAATTATCAATAACAATTATTAGATTAAGTTTCATTTAAAAATAATTGGTTTTGTATAGCTTACAAGGGAAAAACAAAAATATTACTTGAGAGATGAGTTAACTAAGTTAATTCCCAATCTCATTTTAAAGTGAATATGTAACATTTCAATATGTATTTTCACACTTTTCTTTTTGATTCTGATTAAGAACAAAGCCATAAATATTCTCCACGATTGCAAATTTGCCAAGCTTTCAGTCTGCAATTCTTATGTGGGAAGTTAGTTAACTTTTATCAATTATGCCACTCTTTTTAGATAAACATTTAAATATAATTCAGATTTACATTCTTTTTCAGTTGAAAGCAACACTCTCAGTTTCTTCTGTAAACTATAGAATGAATATATGTATTTGTAGTAGAAGCTTCTCGGTGACCAACTCAATAGAGTTTCAACTATTTTCTGCCCTGTTACTGCACTATGGTGGTTGAAAATCTAACTAATTGCTTGCCCATGCTCCTTATGCAATGCACTTCTGACCACTCACATGTATCCAGAAGCAGACTGGATGTTTCCGGTAAAAAGTCATGTTTTTCTTGATAAAAGAGAAAGGTTACTGTAAGGCCAGCTGCCTCACCAGGAGTTAAATGGACACACTTATCTCTCCCCGTGCCTGCCTCTCCATGCTAACACACTTATCTCTCCCCATGCTGGCCTCTCTATGCTGGCTCCCCACACCCACTCCTATCTGGTCTCTCTATGCAGGCTCCACACACCCACTCCTGCATTCCTCACTCGACCCCTTCAAAATTTAAAAGGCCCACCAAAGATTTGTCCAATGGCAGCTTAACATTAACCTCCCCAGCAGGTCAGCCCAACAGTAGTCCCGCCTGGCAACCAATGGCAGCTCACCCCATCAGCACCTTGACTTCCCCTCACCAATGAAACTCTCTGCTCTTTGTTTCCCTAAAGACCAATCAATTACCTCCATTCCCTATAAAACCCCATACCCTGAGAAGCCCAGTGCGACTTCTCTGGCCCCTTCCCGGACCACAGAACCTCGCCCAGGAGCTGAATAAATTGGATTCTCATTTTCTCACACTGGCCTCAGTTTCCTCATTTTAACTCGGCAATATACCTTACAGTTACTACTAGCACAAACACTGCCACACTGCCTTTTCCCCCTCTGCTATCATTCTCCTTGCATGAAAGTGCAGCAGTAGTCTTGAGTCCCTGAGGCAGAGGCACAGGGAGTTGCAATAATGCTGGCAGTTCTGAGCAGCTAACCCAATATCAACAGCAATTTCTTCTTACCAAGGGAAACAACGTGCAATTTAAGTTTCTCGATATTTGATGTTCTGCTCTTGAAGACTAAATCTGCTTTACTAGTTCAACCTAACTATGTGGTTTATAAAGAATTATTGTCTTATTGTTTCCTGTGTATTTGTTTGATCTTCTTGCATAAATGGTCATTCAAGAAAAGAATTTTTAGTTTTCTTTGGTTTTTCCAGAGAGCAATGTACAGGATCATACATTTGGCAAATGTAGTAAACAGCTTCATATTAGATACTCTGTGGCAGGGTTTCTTCATCTCAGCATCATTAGCATTTGTTGGTGGAGAAATCTTTATTAAGATGGGGTAGAGGAGCTGTCTCTACCATGTCTGTGAAGCAGGCGTTGTAGAATCGTCTTAGGAACATTCTTGGTATCTACTCAGCATGTGTCAGTAGCATTCCACTCCCAGTTGTTACAATCACAATGTCTCCAGACACAGCCACATATCTTCTAGGGGCAAAATTACTCAGGTTGAGAACCACTGTTCAAAAGCAGTTAGATGAGACAAATTTAAAGTGTGGAAATTCACCTTCACGTTTTTGTTATTTAGTTGTACTGTATGTATACTTTCTATGTTGGAGTTATTTTTGCAGTGCATATATTTCATTTTTATTTATGAAAATAGTTTTCAAGAAATGACATGAAGTAAACTTTAAATAAAATTTAAAAGATTGATATTGGAAATACCGTAGAGTAAGGCTTTGTTTATGTAATGTGAAAACCACAGGTTAAGTTAGTTAAAAGGAAACAGTGAAACAACGTAATAAATAGTTGTTTAGCATTATATAACATTCAGAGATCACAAACTTATAAACTCCAATGGCGTCAATGACCAAATACGAAAAGGAAGTCTATGAAGCAGCTTTAGAATTTTCAAGAAGAGAAATTAGATGTAGTAGGTTGTGTTGAAAGTGATTATAAATACTTTATGACAGCTACAGGTATTTAAATTCTAAGAGTTGTAAACACTTGACAAGTAAAAGAGAAGATAGGTTTAGGAATATTTTTGCAACCCCTAAGTAATTTTGTCAACAGGAGACCAAATCATTTCGTGTTCTGCCACTGGACGCATCAGCCTAAAATGTCAACCTTCCATATTGTCTTTGAGTTGGTTCACCTGCACATTCAATATATTTAAATTGTGTTTTAAACTTGGTATCAGTACAAGAACTTTTTTTTTACATGCTGGGCTGTGTTTTGGTCAGAGACAGGAAAAAATTCTTAAACCAACCCCACTATTATTCTACTTCACTTCAAAAAAAAGATTAAGATACTTATCTGCCAGATGAATCAAAGTGGCTTTTAGAAACAATTGCTTGAGGCCAGGAGTTTGAGACCAGCCTGAGCAACAAGCATAATGAGACCCTTTCTCTAAAAATAACTTTAAAAATGGCTGAGCATGGTGGTGTGGGCTGTCATCCTAGCTACTCAGGAGGTGGAGGTAGGAAGATTGTTCTAAGGAATTTGAAGCTGCAGTGAGCTATGGTGATGCCGCTACACTCCAGCCTCATCGACAGAGCAAGAGCCTGTTTCTAAAACTGAATAAATAAAGTCGCTTTTGGTTATTTATTTTTTCTTCTAACATTTAAAAATTATCCATTATCTATTTGGAACCCATAACTACATCAAATTTTGAGGTTACAAAGAATAATGATACATATTTTTGGACTTAAGGCTCCCATTATCAAGTAAAAATGATTAATAGAGATAATTATATCATGAGATATTATAATAGTGGAAATATTCCTAAAATGATAAGAATTTGGTAAAAACTGGCCTATTTTTAAATTAATTTTTGTTTATTTGTTCAAATATACATAGTGTTATTAGTTGTAAAAAGCTGATTATGAAGTCAGACAAAAAATATATAAAATGATTCTGATAAATTCTGAAGCAAACATTCTGAAAATCAAGATTTTATAAAAAATAAATTCCTTTTAATAAATCACTTAAGCAAATAATATTAACCATAAAAAATTCAAATTGAACAATATGGACACATTTCAATTTTTTTATTATGCAAAGTTATAGTTTTAAAGCAACTAAAATCAATACAACTCAGTGATGTGGTTAGCTTTCTTGTCTATCTTCCTCCATTGTCGGGGAAACTTGTAAGAGTAAGTTATTTTTGCTTTACAGAAGCTCTTAAGTTCAATTAGATCCCATTTGTCTATTTTGACTTTCGTTGCAGTTGGTTTTGGTGTTTTAGTAATGAAGTTCTTGCCTGTGCCTATGCCCTGAATGGTGTTGCCTTGGTTTTCTTCTAGGGTTTTTATGATGTTAGGTCTTATGTTTAAATCTTTAATCCATTCAGAGTAAATTTTTGTATAAGGTATAAGGAAGGGGTCCAGTTTCAGCTTCCTGCATATGACTAGCCAGTTTCCCCAACACCATTTATTAAGCAGGAATCCTTTCCTCATTGCTTGTTTCTGTCCAGTTTGTCAAAGATCAGATGGTTGTAGATGTGTGGCATTGCTTCCGAAGCTTCTGTTCTGTTCCATTGGTCTATATCTCTGTTTTGGTACCAGTCCCATGCTGTTTTGATTACTGTAGCCTTGTAGTATAGTTTGAAGTCAGGTAGTATGATGCCTCCAGCTTTGTTCTTTTTGCTTACTATTGTCTTGGCTATGCAGGCTCTCTTTTGGTTCCATATGAAGTTTAAAGTGTTTTTTCCAGTTCTGTGAAGAAGGTCAATGGTAGCTTGATAGGAATAGCATTGAATCTACAAATTACTTTGGTCAGTATGGCCATTTTCACAATTTTTGCAATCTACCCATCTGACAAAGGACTAATATCCAGAATCTACAGAGAACTAAAGCAGATTTACAAGAGAAAAACAAACCTATTCAAAAGTGGGTGAAAGATATGAACAGATACTTTTCAAACGAAGACATTTATGCGGCCAACAAACGTAAAAATATGCTCATCATCATTAGTCATTAGAGAAATACAAATCTAAACTACATTGAGATATCATCTCAAGCCAGTTAGAATGGCAATCATTAAAAAATCTGGAGACAACAGATGCTGGAGAGGATGTGGAGAAACAGGAACATTTTTACACTGTTGGTGGGAATATAAATTAGTTCAACCTTTATGGATGACAGTGTGGTGATTCCTCAAGGATCTAGAAATAGAAGTTCCATTTGACCCAGCAATCCCATTACTGGGTATATACTCAAAGGATTATATATTGTTCTATTATAAAGACACACACACAGGTATTTTCGCTGTGGCACTTTTTACAATAGCAAAGATGTGGAACCAATCCAAATGCCCATTAATGATAGATTGGGCAAAGAAAATGTGGCACACATACACCATGGAATACTATGCAGCCATAAAAAACAAGGAGTTCATGTCCTTTGTAGAGACATGGAGGAATCTAGAAACCATCATTCTCAGCAAACTGACACAAGAACAGAAAACCACAGTGCAGATTTTCACTCACAGCAGGGTGATAAACAATGAGAACACTTGGGCACAGGAAAGGGAACAACATTCACTGGGCTAGGTGGGGGAGTGGAGGAGAGGGGAGGGGAGGGACAGCGAGGGGTGGGAGGATGGAGACGGATAACACCAGGAGAAATGCCTGATGTAGGTGATGGTTGTGGGGAGGGGGATGGAGACAGCAAACTACCATGGCATGTAGGATGCAGGATGTGCACAGGTACACCAGAGCCCAAAGTACAATTAAGAAAAAAAAAGAAGAAAAAAATAATAAATTAATGACTTTAACTTAAACATTAATTTAAATTAATGATATTAATCATGTTAACTTAATTAAATTCTATTTTAATTTGACTTCAAACAGAAATAGGCAATACGAAACTGCACGGGACAGGAGTGGATTTTATACATTTAACTTTCCATTTTAGTATTAACCCCTTAAATTGAATGTCTATTTTTTGCAAATCACCAAGATTGGCTCCTCTGCCATGGACTCTAAGATCCTTGATGTTATAAGGTCATTGAAGCCACAGCTTTTCTTTCCTATTTTTTTTTTAAATTAGTATAGCTCTGTTGACTCCAAGAAAACAAGTGGTGTCCCCCTATCCTTTTCATGCCAGCATTGCAGGCACTCAGTTCCCAATCTATCTTTCTTTGGAATTCACTGTTCCAGTGCCTGCCTGTATTTGGGGGATATATATCCCAGCTCTCTCCCTTCTTCAGATAGAATCATGTTGAAGCATCTTACACATGTCTGCTAAATATTAACGTTAAGGTAAAGCTTCAGTACATACAGTGGTGATCTGCTAATAACATCCCCTTCACTGGCTTTGTTTCCCTCCTTGATGCCTTCCCAAAGTTCCTTTAGTGTTTCCTGAAGACTCCATCCAAATACATTCTTTGATTCAGGAACCTGATGTAAGTAAAGATATAGTACTTTGCTATTCTGTAAGGAAATACGAGCATTTCATTAAACCTAAATTATGATTTTTCAACTTATTCTGAGTGATGATTACTTGTAAATCTCACATTCTGAGATGGGAATAATGTAATAATAATAATAATAGTAAAATATTCAGCTAACATCTGCACAAAGCAACACATTAAAATGGAAGTGATAAAAAATAATTTAAGCATTCATAAAAGAAGAGGAAACTTCTGAATGGAGTGTCCAGAAAATCAGGGAAAATATTAATTCCTTAGTTCATTCAGCATTTGTTTAGCGTTTCATATGAGTCAGGCACAAAGTTAGGAGGTGTGAATAAAATGATGATATAGAATGAAGTCATTTTCCTCTTTTACGTGTGTCACAAACTGGCAACTTTGTTTCAGAGTGCACATACATATATTTAAACATATTTTAATGATTCATTTAACAGAAATCACTCATTTGACAAGTTAAAGAGAAAGGGCCAGGGCAGAGCACAGTCACAGAAACAAGAAATGGACAAACAGTAACTTTATAATTTATGAAGATACAAAATTCAGCATCTCATTTTTGAACTACAACCAAACCAGTAAGATGACCTTTAAACTTGTAAGTCAAAACACCTGCTAGTATTTTCGAAGAGCCATGGGACTGAAGAGAAGATAAATTTTTTGTTATTGTTGTTTTCAAAATAAATATAATATGGATATTAGATATTTTATCATCACTGATCACATAAACCTGCAAAATCTGAAGGTAAGAAAAAGACAGAGCCCTCTCTAGTGAATTTCACAGCAAGGTTGGCTAATTTATATGTCCTCTAACAAAGTTAAAATTTGAAAGAAAAAGAGACAGCTGAATATAAAGCAAAGCTGGGATCAGTAGTTAGGAAAACACTAGTGTGATAAGTGAATCCAATAATTTTCAGTGATTTCATTAAACATTATAAATACAATCCCTTTTAGAACAAGTTGCATAAACCAGGTCAAATTATTTGCAACTTTCAGGTCTCAAATAATTAATTCATCTTAGATGTATTTTATTAAGACTGGCTGCAGTATTTCTGCATCCCCAAAGTTCTCAGACCTATCAAAATGGAACACATTAAATCAGAACTCTTAAATATTTTAGTGACATTTAATTTCTCTTTGTGATTTGGGCAGTTCTTTTTATTTTATACCTCTGATCAGATACCATCAAATGTGGTAATGCCCGCTGTTCTTTTGTTTTAAACTTTGGCTTCTTTATTTTTAAATGCTAATAATAGGATTATTCAAAGATGTTTCCTAGGATATTAGACATGCTTTAAAATTAGATAAAGTTCTCAGCCAAAAATAGTAATCATAATGCTATTGATTTTTATTATAACAATGCATATTTTCTAAGATTTAATACCTTCAAAGAACTCCATGATGTAATTAGAAACTGTACACTTTATGATATTTCAGCAGAACATTTCTTGGTATAATTTAAGGTATTACAATTTTTAAAAGTTTTCCATCTTTTCTACTAATCTTCTCTCTAATTTTGTCCTGTTTATTTATTGATAGATATCATCTAGTCAGAATATATATCTCATAATAAAGAGAAATTGCATGCAGCAGGGAATATGAAAGCATCTAAAATATTTATAACGTCCTTTGGTTACTTTGAAATATTTTTAAATGCTGTATATTTATAGATTTTCGGTATTGTGACATATGTTAACACAATGAGATATCTAAAATGGCATGTTTTTTCATAATGCTAACATCATATAAACTCTAAAAAGGGCAAAATAGGATTATAGGTGCAACAATTCATGCCATGTATTAAAATTCATCAAGAATTATTTTCTTTAAACCGATCTTAATAGAGAAGTCAACTCCCAGAAGGCTTCTGAGGCTTTTGCATTTAAATGTCAAGTCAGGCTGCTAACTGCAAGTTTGTGTGGGCATTTGGGAATTTAAATGAACAAATCAAGTGAGGAAGCACTTAGCCTCAGTATTGACTGATAATGAACATAGCTGAAAAAAAGTAAGAGGAGGGAACCCCTGTATATCTTTTTGTCTTTAATGGAATGACTGAGTGACAGGATTGCACATTGTCACAATAACACAAATGCTGCCCTGTCATCATTGACCTCAATCCAAATGCACCATAATGAACAGCCTTTTCAGACAAGTTGTTGATTATACCATTAGTTATTTTCAAGGCTTGTTAGTTCAAATACTGTTGATTGCCTTCTGATGGGCTGCTTGGCTTCCTAACAGCATGCTTTTTTTTTTTTTTTTTTAATTTTTTTCCTAGATAGGCATTCTTTATTAAGGTGAAGAAACTCATTCAGGTTTTACTTATCTAATCAGGAGCAATCGATATTCCTTAAAACTGAGAGAGCACAATGAGTTTACAGTACTGCGTGTTTTAAGTTGTATTAAGGGGTGTGTATGTGTGTATGTATAGAGGGAGAGAGAGAGAGAAAATGTGGCCAATTAGATCTATAATTTATACCCTGACTATGGTTCTAAGAAATATTGTGTGCTTTGAGAAACATATTTTAATACAGTATGAAAACATTATATCAATAGTTGAAGTTTTTATTTCAGAGAATTTTTTATTTTTATATCTAGAAAAACATTAAACACCTGCAAATCCTTTACATAGATTCACAAATTGTTAACAATTGACCAGATTTCTCTACATTTAGTCTCAATCCACATATTATTTATTATTCTTGCTGAAAAGTTAAGAGTAAGTTTCATACTTTATTATACTTCCCTGCTAATTCTTTAGAATACATTCCTTCATTACTCCACTGCTATGATCATTTCCAAGAACTGTACTATTACAAATAGATATAATTGTTCACTATTTAGTAAAAAATGCATGTATTTATACATAAAGCTATATATATACACACGCACGTGCACACGCACGCACACACACACACATATATACACATGTATATTTATTTAAGTTCCAGGGTACATGTGCAGGTTTGTTACATAGGTAAATGTGTGTCATGGATATTTTTCTTTTTTAATGTTATTTATGACATTGACAGTATTTTAGAGTTCAGGACAATTACCTTTTGCTGATATATGTAATCTCCTTTTATTGTTTTTGCATTAGATTCAGAATACACACACACACACACACACACACACAGATACACACAAACACACACATATGTTTTCTAAAAGAATACCCTATACAAAATGTAGATTTTTCCATTGTATCACATCAGCGGGCACATGAATATCAGAAAGTTCCTACTATTGGCATGCTAATTTTGATCACTTATTTAGAGTAATATGCACCAATCTCTCAATTTGAAGATACTATTTTACTCTTATAATTAATATGTGGTTTATAGATGATATTATTGAGTCATTTTATCTAGGTCTTCACATTTATTAGCATAGAGATGCTTAAACTAAACTTTTTGTTCCATTTATAAATTTTAGTCATTAAAAAGTATTAACATTATGAGTTTTCCCCACATCACTCCCTTAAGCACTTCTAAAAATTCTGATATGTGGTTTTCCATCTTCTTTTTTGTTAGAAATTCTGCAACTTTAGTTTATATTTACATTTCTTCTAGCAGTAATTTAGTAAAGATATCACAAATTTCACAGAGAAAGAATTGTTTTTATTTTGTTCCTAAGGTAGACTTTACGGCCTTCTGATCAGAGAATGTTATTTTTGCTGTTTATAATTGCAGAACTTGCTTCGGATTTTCTTAGGTGACAGAATGTATATTCAGTTTTCAGGACTGATTCACATGTAATTGAAACACAGAAATGAAAGTATTTAAAATAAGATGAGGATAAAATGAGCAAGATGGTGTATGTACACATGAGAGATTTACCATTTTCCCTCCAGGAAGAGGGAGCTTATAGAGGTGGCATTAGAGGGTTGTAAGCATATGACTGTCTCTTGGTTATGACGTGGAGTTTTGACACAAGGTTTCCATCTGTTATCATAGCATTATTTATCTATAACATATGGAAGATGCATATTTACAATTTATGTGACAAAGGTTTGTCCTCAACTTGTGTGAGCCCATATCTAGAACAGAAGGAGGAGTAACCTAACTAAAGAATATGGTTAATTCCACCATTACCTCAGAATATGTAGATGCCAGATTTTTGTCATCTAAATGTCATAAGACTAAGGTCATACCTAAGTATTGAATTTATGGGAGTGACTAAATTTTTCTACAGTTCTCAAACACTTTAACTCAAAGGTATTTGATTTTTTATAGTGAAAAATGGAATAGTTGAAAAATGATTTCAGAAACTGAAAGGAAAGCAGAAAATGATGATATAGATTTTAATCAATATAATATATACTTAGCAACCAGGTATTTCAATAATCTATTTCTGAAATGGTAAACTTCACTATGGTGTTGTCAAATAATCTAGACCTCAAACCTGAATATATGATCGTTTAAAAAATAACAATTTTTAATAAAGTTATTGATACTAAAATTGAGCAATAATAGAGTTTTTGGTACCATGTGGCCATTCAAGTTAATTATTCATGAATAATGTGCTTTGCCAAGTGACATAAATGATTCAAGCCATGTGGCTGCCAAGGAAACTTTAGTATATCTGACTAGCCAATTTTCATGAAAAGCACGTTTTATTATTAGTTTTACTGATTTTGTAAATTCACTTTAAATAACAACAGTGTGTCACGCTTATAATATTGTCTTCCAAAACAACATAGGCTATTACTTCTGAGAAAGCAAATGGCACTGTGCCATCTGTAATTCAAATATGATAGCATGACCATCCTAACAAATTTAAATGAGTTTCATATTAATACATTAATTTAATGTGAATATAATTCATTTAAAAATTGAAGTGATCCTATTTATTCAGTCTTAACTTGCATTTAACATATCGCAGGGAGTTTTCCAAGAGATATGTGTTTCTAGTATCTAACAATTATTAATGGGTTCAAATTAGAATGTTGTCTAATGATAAAAATATTAGATACAAACATTGTATCTTTATATAAAATATACTGATTTAATAATAATATGAACAAAATCTTCAAATTACTGGTAACACTATATTTTTAGTCACAGAAAGATAATTTAAACATGATCAACATAAATTATTCAAGAAAATAGTACAATGTGGGAGACCAGCTCCTCCTTTGCAGCTAGGTAAATTAACTCCTCACTTTAGCATCTCCCAGATGATATCCAAGGCTCCATAAATCTGAAATCAATTTTACAACATGACAATATTCTTGAAAACACAATTGTTTGGGGAATATTTTTACTGAAACTTTGGTCACAGTTATTCAATATGGTTCATCTCTGTCAGTGAATCTCAGTCTTTCTAGGGAAATTTCTTTGAATCATTTCCCCAAAGCCACGAGATCACAAGTGTAAAGATGAGAGTTATATTTTTCTAAGTAAGAAGAGAGTAAAAGGACCTGTGAGTGGCAATTATCTGCTTAATCTACCAACTAATTATAGATAAAGTGAGGAGTTTACATAACCAAAAATTTAGAGATTTGTATGGGTGATTTGAACATTGGAAGATAAGTTTATATTGGGGAACTTTACATGAAATAAAAAGACAGCAGGAAATATAAAGAATCTTCACACTCTTCAGTTGTACAGGATAAAAAGGAGCTTTAATACTCAAGTTTATATAATATGTATGTAACTGTTTAACACATATACATAAAAACAGAAAATACAGGATGTGAGAATACAGTTCAGATGTCAGCTTGGTCTCTGCTTGAGAAAAATTGTAATAATTCTTGCTTTCTATGTGCAAAGAGGGATTAAATTATAAAATTGTTGTCAATATTAAAATATATTATGAGTGTATAAGACTTAACATGTTTTCTGGCATGTATCAGGTATTCAGCTAATTGCAGTTTGATTTCTAAAATGCCAGTTTGATTAACACATTCATCCTACAGCCCACAAACTTTCATTCACTCATTCATTAAGAGAGACCTTCCAAGTGTCACGTACTCATTGGGCATTGAAGATGCAGCAGTGTAAGAGCCAGGTTACCTCTGCTCTGTGAATTTAGAATTAACAAAAGAGACATTTTTTTAGAATACTAACACAAAATCACATTTCCACAACCAAAAAAAAAGTCTAATGAGAAAACTCTGAGGAAAGAGAGGAATCAACTTGGAAAATGCTTCAGAATCTCCAAAACCAAATTAATTTCATTTGAACTTACTGATTATTAAGACTGTTGTTGTTGTTGCTGAAATCTCTGAGACTTGATAAATACATTTTTGTAAGTCATTTCTAGATTAGCAATGCTCCCAGTAATATATATTATATTCAAGAATAAGTCTTATACAATACATACTGTATTGGGGGTATTATTTCAAAAATTGGCTATTTCTGTTAGCTGTTTATGATCCCAGGCTTGGATAAATAAATCTTTAGGAAAACACCTTGATTTTTGTTTCTGTCCTTGTTTAGTGAGGCTGTCGGTAGTTGTATCATTGGTAGTGAGTTTACATAGCTGTTATTTGAGGAAAGCTTTTAGACAAAAAACAAATAAAAGATTTAACTTGATCTGCATAATGAAGTGAAAAAACATTGTGTTTCCAAGGCAGGCTTCCTATGGAAGAGGAGTTGAAGGACTAGAATTTGAAGAAATAGATAATAAGGGAGGTGACACTTTATGGAAGTGGAAAGGAGAAAATCTGGGGGTGCGTTGTGGTGAGAGATGAGCAGTTCATTGTGAAAAGGGGTTATATCTGCTTTACAGACCAAAGTTATTTCAGATTATGTGTGGTATTTCTCCTGTGTCTCATCAAACCTTCTGCTAAGACTATGATGAATGTTCTGTGGCTCTTGTTCAGGTTAATAAAAAGAAAACGGTGTTCCACTGAGGGTAAAGTATAAGTTAAACTACAACCATAGTAGATGAAATAGTGACCAAGGTCAAACTAGTAGAAGTGGGACTGTGGTGAGCAAGGTGATTAGAGCAATATAACTCCCTTCTACCCACCTTCAAATCCCCAGGAATTTGAGGATTCTCAAGTGCAGAAATGAGAATGGGTTCTCAAATTGTTTATTAAGATATTAGAGGTAGAGATAGCTATGAAAGATTTGAGCACATGGAGATGTTTGAGATTTAAGTGACTAAAAGCAATTACTTGTGCTGAAAATAATTTTTAATATGAAAATATTTATTGAATGAGCATAATAATATAAAAGGCTCTTTGTGAGATAAATATCTGTGTTAAGTACCAAAACAAATTGCATTGTCCAGTGGGGCAGAAGTATTCTCTGTCTCTCATACACACACATACACAAACACACACACACAAATATAATGAGATTTTCTCAAAAAATTTGTGAAATTAAGAAAACATGGTAAGACTTCCTCTCGACTTTTTAAAAGGCTTTACTTTTTAGAGCAATTTTAATTTCATGGTAATATAGAACAGAAGGTACAGAGATTTCTCATATAACCCCCAGCCCCCATATGCACAGCCTCCCCACTTAACAACATCACTCAGTAGAGTGCTACATTTGTTACAATCGATGAACCTACAATAACATATTTTTATCCCCCTGAGTCTGTAGTTTACACTAGGGTTTTCTCTTGGCTGGATTTGGTAACTTATCAAAATAGAGCAAGTCAAAGATTCTGTATAGGAAAATGCAAATCAAAACCACAATGAGATATAACCTCATATCGGTTAGGAAGGCTATTACAAAAGAGAGAGAGAGAGAGAGAGAGAGAGAGAAGGGGAGACAGGGAGACGGAGAGTACCGGAGGGAGAGAGCGACGAGGGGTACAGAGAAGTGTTGGCAAGGATGCAGAAAAATTAGAACACTTGTATGCTGCTGGTGAAAATGAGAAATAGTGCAGACACTACGGAAAATCATATGAAACTTTCTCAAAAGGTAAAAAGGGATGTAAACCTTGTGTGTGTGTGTATGTAATATTAGAATTGTTTTTTCTATTATTGCGAAGAATGTCATTTTTTTTTTTTTTTTTTTTAGATTGAGTCTCACTCTGTTACCCAGGCTGGAGTGCAGTGGCATGATCTTAGATTTTGGACTTACATGGTCCCTATAATCCCTTTGTTTTGTCTGATGTCTCTCATTTGAACAGTTGTATATCCAATATCTGTACCTCCAGTGTATTTAGGAAATAACTAGCTTGCTTTTGATTTAACACGTTCATAGGCAGAAGGGACTCGCCTTGTATCAGATGAGACTTTGGACTGTGGACTTTTGAGTTAATGCTGAAGTGAGTTAAAACTTTGCAGGACTGTTGGGAAGGCATGACTGCTTTTTAAATGTGAGGACATAAGATGTGTCAGGGGCCAGGGTCAGAATGATACGGTTCGGTTCTATCTCCCCACCTAAATCTCATCTTTAGTTGTATTCCATAATTCCAAAATGTTGTGGGAGGGACCAAGTGGGAGATAATTGAATCACGGGAGCAGTTTACCCCATATCTGTTCTTGTAGTAGTGAATAAGTTTCCCGAGATCTGATGGTTTTATTAGGAAGTTCTGCGTTTGCGTCTTCCTCGGTCTCTCTTTGCCTGCGGCCATTCATGTTAGACAGACTTGTTGCTCCTTGCCTCCACCATGTTTGTGTGGTGTCCCCAGCCACTTGGAACTGTAAGTCCAATTAAACCTCTTGTCTTAAATTGCTCAATCTCTGGCATGTCTTTATCAGCTATGTGAAAATGGAATAATACAATTCTTGACATGTTCCATATCTCAGAGCAATGCTTTTAGGTTTTCCCTATTAAGTACAATGCTAACTGTGGGTCTATCATAGATGGCTTTTACTGTATTATGTTCCTTCTATATGCAGTTTTTGATGGTTTTTACCAAGAAGGATGTTTAATGTTGTCAAATGCTTTTTCAGAATCAATTGAAATGATCACATGGTTTTTGTCCTTCATTACTTTGATACAGTATAACACATTGATATGTCATATGTTTGCACATGTTGAGCTCTCTTTGCATCCCAAGCATAAATACCTGTTGGTCATGCTGAATGATCTTTTTAATGTAAGCTGAATGATCTTTTTAATGTAATGCTGAATGATCTTTTTAATGTATTGCTGAATTTAGTTTGCTTATATTTTGTTGAGGATTTTTGCATCAGTATTCATCAGAGCTATTGGCTTGTTGTTTTTGTGTGTCTACCTGGTTTTAGTATCAGTGTAACACTGGCCTCATAGTATGAGTTTGTAAATATTCCCTACCCTTCTATTTTTTTAAAATAGTTTGAGTAGGATTTGTATTAGTTCTTCTTTAAATGTTCGGTAGAATTCAGCAATGAAACCCTTGGGTCCGGGGCTGTTCCTTGCTGGATTTCTTATGACAGCTTTGACCTAGTTACTTGTTATTGTTCTGATCGGGTTTTGGATTTCTTCCTGGTTTAATATTGATAGGTTGTATGTGTCTAGAAATTTACCCATTTCCTCTAGGTTATGTAATTTATTGCCATATAGTTGCTCGTAGTAGTCACTTATAGTCCTTTGAATCTCTGCAGTATTAGTTGTAATGTTTCTTTTTTCATCTCTCATTTTATTTATTTGGGTCTTCTTTTTTTTTTCTTTGTTAGTCTGAATAAAGGTTTATCTTTAAAAAAAAAAAAAAAAAACCAACATTTTTTCACTGATCTTTTGTAATTTTTATTTTAATTCCATTAATTTCTGCTCTGATTCTTGTTATTTATTTTTTTCCATAATAGGCTATTTATTTGAAATGTTTTCTTCTTTTTGATGTAGGCACTTATATGTATAGACTTCCCTCTTAATGCTGCTTCTGCTGTATCCCATTGGTTTTGGTATATTTCCCTTATGATTTCTTTCAAGGAATTTTTCAATTTTCTTCTTAATTTTTTCATTGATCCCTCTGGTCATTCGGGTGCATATTGTTTAATTTCCACGTGTTTCTATGGTTTCTGGAATTCTTCTTTCTGACTTCTAGTTTCATTTTATTGTGGTCAGTGAAGACGCTTGATTTTATTTTAATTTTTTAAATGTTTTAAGACTTGTGATCTAACACATGGTTTATCATTGAGAATAATCCATGTGCTGAGGAGGTGAATATGTACTGTTATTTTTTGTCTCTTCTGTGTATTTTCAATTAGCCTATCTTCAAGCTAATTAATTCTTTCTTCTGCTTAATTATTCTGCTACTAAGAAACTCTGATGCATTTTCCAATATGTCATTTGCAGTTTTAATTCTAGAACTTCTGCTTGATTCATTTTAATTATGTCAATCGTTTTGTTAAATTTATCTGATAGAAGTCTGAACTCCTTCTTGAATTCTTTGTGACAGCTATTTTGAATTCTCTGTCTGAAAGTTCACATATTTGCATTTCTCCAGAATTGGTCCCCGATGGCCTTATTTAGTTTACTTGGTGAGGTCATGTTTTCCTTGATGATCTTGATGCTTGTAGAAGTTTGTTGGTGTTTGGACACTGAAAAGTTAGGAATTTATCTTAGTCTTGACAGTCCATTCATTCAAACTGCAATACAAAGTCCTTCCCTCTTTTCCCCCTATTTCCACAGGCAGAGGAACCTCTCCTTATGCTCATCATCACCACTGACCCATGAGGGGTTCTTCCAGGCCACCACTGATACTCACTTAAAGCTCAAGGGCCCTTCAGTCAGCTTTTGGTGAATGCCACTAAGGCTGGGACTCACCCTTCGGGGCCTCTGGCCCCGGGCAGGTCCAGAAATGCTGTCCACAAGGTAAGGTCTAGACTCAGGAACCCCAAGAGCTCAGGAACCTGTCTGTCACTCTACTTCCTTGTGGCTGAGCTGGTATATGTAAGGTACAAGACAAAGTCTCCATTATTTTTTCCTCTGCTTTTCTCAGGCATAAGGGATCTTTAACCATAGCCATCATAGCCTGGAATGTTCTGAGTCACACCTGATGTCAGCACATCTCAGAGCCCAAGGCCCACAGTGCAGTACCTGGGTATTGCCGCTGGTTATTCAAGGCTCAAGGGAACTTTAGTCAACATGTGATGAATCCTGCCAGGACTGTGTCTTTCCTTCAAGGCAGCAGGTTCCCTTTGGGTCCAGGGTGTGTCTACAAATGTTGTCTATGACTTAAGGTCTGGAATGGAAACTTCATGACTCTGCCTGGTGCCCTTTCTTAATTTGGCTAAGCTGGTATATCTAAGATGCAAGACATCTTTAATCTTTGCTCTCCTTTCCTTAAGCAGAAGGAAGTGGTCACTTTTGCTGCCACAGTTGTGCAGCCTGACATTGGGGGAGGGGTGGCATACAAACTCCCTTAACAACCGTGGTTCATGTGTCCCGAGTTCATGTACCATCCTAGTCCTCTGGCTTTGAGCCCAGTCTAGCACTAGAAGATTCCTAGACATTGCATTCTTGTGTTATAAACTTCCTTTCAAGTTTACCTAGGACCCCAGAGCTCTTTGTGCCATAGTGGCAAAGATTTCCAAGAAACTCGTGTTGTGATTGCTGAGAATAAGAATTCCACCCTGGCTAGGACTTTTCCAAATGCACCATTCATGCATGGGTGCTTGCTGAGCCCAGCAGGGCTTTTCTCTCCTCTATGACAGGGCAACACTGAGTTCAATGTTAAGTCTCCCATCACTTCACTCTCCCTCCCACAAGTGCACAGACTCTATGCATCACAGACCTTTGCTGGTGGATAGGGGAGGGGTGGTGTCAGCAATTTAAGATTGCCTCTCCAACCTTCTGCAATGTTTCTTTAAGCAATATGAAGTTAAGGAGTAGTGTGGGGGATAGTAGTGTGGGGGATAGGCTTCTATTCTACCATCTATTTCCCTCCCCCCATGCCAACTAATAACAACTGGCCGAGTCATTGACTGCATGCATAGCCAAAAAATATCATTGCATTTGCCCGAAAATGGATGTAAACCTTGAGGAAGCAAATATCCAGTTATCATATGGGCATGAAATTCTTCATTGAAGATAGATGAATCTGAGCAGCACATTCCTATTTCTGCCATGGATGGCTTAATGTTTAGAGAATTCTAGCAATTATTTAGTTTTAATTGATAGACCATGTATTTCAAATATATATTTCCCAAGATTTTTTTCAAATGTAACTCGTTTCAAACAAATAAAACATGTACCAGTATTTTACCGCTATGAATAAACTCAGGGGCATTAATTTATGTAAAATATTATATTTGTTATTTACAAATCCAAAAATCATGTGTTCTTGACTGAAGACTTGCAGAAAAATGTTGTAATTAAAAAGTGGTGCTCCTCTTTTTAAGCTGTTTAGTGGTTTATCAATACATTTGGGAATATTCAAATAGGATTGCCAACCTGTTTCTGTTTTGTCAAATACAAAATAACAGGCTATTTTGCGATCTTTTCATACTTCTGATCAAATAATTGCCGTTTGTCTTAATTAACTTTCCCTTAGGATTTTTTTTTTTTTTTTTTTGAGATGGAGTCTTGCTATGTTGCCCAGGCTGGAGTGCAGTGTTGAGATCTTGGCTCACCGCAGCCGCTGCCTCCTGGGTACAAGCGATTCTCCTGCCTCACCCTCCTGAGTAACTGAAAACACAAGTGCACACCACCATTCTCGGCTAATTTTTGTATTTTTAGTAGAGACAGGGTTTTGCCATGTTGGTCAGGCTGGTCTGGAACTCCTGACCTCAGGTGATCCACCCATCTTGGTCTCCCAAAGTGCTGGGATTATAGATGTGAGCCACCATGCTCAACCTGGATTTGGTTAATTTCTGTTGCATGCAATGTATATCAACATCTATTGCAACAGTTTTTATAACTAGAGCTTACTATAACCCCAAATTTTTAATTTATTTTGCTTTTAAATCTTTGACAAATGATCTGAATAAGCTGTATAAAATATTGTCAGATGTAGAGGCACAGATATGTATAAGCCACTTTAAGTTTTTCTTTCTGGGAAAGTTATCTTATCATGCTGTCAGATGACCATCACAGACACACTTCTGTGCCACCAAGGATTAATAATTTGATTCTAAGCAATTCAAAGGTTTCTTCATTTTAAGTCTTGGACAAAATCAGTTAAAACAAATTAGAATAAAGATCCCTTCCACTTTGTAATTTAGCATTTACAATGCTTCCATTTTTCCTGCACTGGGAATTATTTCCCATTTAAAGTACATAACGTGTGTGCTTCTGTGAGTTCACTCACTCTTTCCTCCCTGTAAAAATTTTGAAGAAAACGTAGGCAATGGTTTCTGGACATTGGCCTAAGCAAATAATTCATGAAATATTGGAAAGAGTAATGGAAGTATGAAGCCATGATAGTTTTATGGAAAATTTTGTCTTTCTGACATAAGTAATTAAAAGTTCTAGATTTTTTTCTATTTGATACTTCAGTGTTACCATGACAGTACCTTTGTTATTATTTTTTATTTTTCCTGAAAGTAAGGTTTACAAAAATCTCTGTTCTCTATTGTTAGTAATAAATGTGTTGGACATTTTTTTCCAAGTGGTCTTTTTCTGACCGGCAGCCACAAAGAGCCCATCAATAGATATAATAGAAGTTTCCTTATCAAATAAGCATATTGTATCAGTATGTATCTACAACCTCAGCTATCTCCCCATGCCTCAAATATTTTCTTCCTATGACCCATAGGCTCACTAAGAATTGACACAAAGTTGACTTTTGTGTTCCTAACTATCATCATGACATACAATACCATGACTCTTCACCTTTATCACCCAAACTGTCCCCTATAAAATAAACACATGCTAACTTTTTTGTGGTTGACTTGCTTTAGCTCTTATCTCCATCAAACAAGAAACCCCTCTTTTGTAACACTGACTGATGCCATCTCTGACATTCATAGCTAGTCCTACCAATTTTGAGAATTAATATATTAGAGACACTTGAGAACTGCCTGATGGGAAATACATTCTCAATCTCATGCATGTAAATCTACTTCATAGGTATCCTTAATATCCTAATCCTTGTGCTATGTCTAATGGATTAAAAGAGGCTTAAGGAACTGCCTAAACCATAAAGGAGTTCTCATATTAAGAGAAAAAACATTTATGCAAAATAATTTCAATAAACTGTTATAAATGTAATGTGTAAAAGGTTTCAGAGGATGTAGTGATAGCAAAAAAAAAAAAAAGTGATATAAATCATAATGGGAGAATACTGGAATTGTTTAAAGAAAGGCTGAAGTGAAGAATTCATATTTAAATTGAGCTTAGTAAATCCATGTCCTTCAATAATGAATATATTTAGACCAAAAAAAAAAGGATACATCTAACAGCATGACTTGTTAGGAAGTTACATACAACTCACAATTGCTGGCCTATAGGAAGTAAAAGATTAGTGGTGGAAACTGAATGTGAGCAGGCAGACAATGACATAACTGCCTGGGCCTGCTATGCATGATAAAGAGTTTGAACTTCCTAAATGTAAGAGGATAGTAAATAACAACTACCATGTTTTATTCCCTAAAATGTATCTGTAAGGTATATTGCTGAGTCAAAATGAGGAAACTGAGGCCAGTGAGAAAAAAATGAGAATCCAATTTATTCAGCTCTCGGGCGAGGTTCTGTGGTCCAAGAAGGGGCCAGAGAAGTCGCAATGGGCTTCTCAGGGCGTGGGATTTTATAAGAAGCGGAGGTAGTTGATTGGTTATTGGGGAAACAAAGAGCAGACAATTTCATTGGTAAGGAGATTTGATTGATTGTTAGGGAAACAAAGAGCAGACAGTTTCATTGGTCAGGGGGAGTTGAGATGCTGATGGGGTGAGTAGCCATTGGTAGTCAGGCGGGGCTAAGGAAACAAAGAGCAGACAGGTTCATTGGTGGGGAAGTTTGATTGATTGTTAGGGAAACAAAGAGCAGACAGTTTCATTAGTAGGCTGACTGGCTGGGGAGGTCAATGTTAAACTGCCGTTGGACAAATCTCCGGCAGGCCTTTTAAATTTTGAAAGGGTTGAGCGAGGAATGCAGGAGTGGGCGTGTGGAGCCTGCATGGAGAGGCCAGATAGGAGTGTGTGTGGGGAGTCAGCATAGAGAGGCCTGATAGGAGTGTGTGGGGAGCCAGCATGGAGAGGCCAGATAGGAGTGTGGGTGGGGAGTCAGCATAGAGAGGCCTGATAGGAGTGTGGGTGGGGAGCCAGCATAGAGAGGCCTGATAGGAGTGTGGGTGGGGAGCCAGCATGAAGAGAGATAAGTGTGTCCGTTTGGCTCTTCAGTGAGGCAGCCGGCCTTACAGTATCCACTAAAGAAATTTCATTTCATTTAATCTTTTTTTCTTTTCCTGTTTTTTTACTTTAAGATCATGGGTACATGCACATGGTTGTTATATTGGTAAAGTTGTGTCACGAGGGTTTAACATTATTTCATCACTCAGGTCTTAAGCCTAGTATCCATTCGTTATCTTTCCTGATTCTCTTTCTCCTCCCACCTTCCACCTTCAGCCAATCCCCAGTATCTGTTGTTCCCCTTTGTTTCCATGTGTTCTCATCATTTAGCTCCCACTTATCAGTGAGAACATGCAGTATTTGGCTTTCTATTTCCACATTAGTTTGCTAAGGATAATGGCCACCAGCCTCTTTTATGTCCCTGAAAAGGACTTTATCTCATTATTTTTTTGTGCCTACAGAGTACCTACTCCATGGTGCATATGTACCACATTTTTTAATCCACTCTACCATTAATGGGCATTTAGGTTGATTCCAAATCTTTGCTATTGCGAATTGCGCTGTAATGAACGTAAATGTGCACGCATGTGCCTTTATGATAGAAGAGTTATAAAAGTCAACTCAAGATGAATTAAAGACTTAAATGTAAAACCCGAAACCATGAAAACCCTGGAAGACAATGTAGGCAATATCATTCTGGACATAGGAATGAGCAAAGATTCCACGACAAAGATGCTCCAAGCAATTTTAACAAATTAAAAAAAAATAACTAATGAGATCTATTTAAATGAAAAAGCTTCTGCACAGCAAAAGAAACTATCAATAAACAGACAACGTACAGAATGGTAGAAAATTTCTGCAAACTATTCATCTGACAAAGGTCTAATATCCAGCAGCTATAAGAAACTGAAGAACAAATTTAAAAGAAAAACACAAACAACCCCATCGAAAACTGGATAAGGATTTGGACAGGCACTTTTTAAAAAAGACATACATGTGTCTACCAAGCATATTAAAAAAAAGCTCAACATTTAATCTTTACAAAGATCATGCAAAATAAATATCTCCATTTGGAGATTTGTTTAAAAGAGAATATTTAGGAAAAAAAAAGCTTTGAAACTACTAAATGTAGAGATAATAATTTAATCAAATTCTGATTGTTTTAAGAGTCTTCTTACTTCCAAATTAAGAACTTTAAACTAGCATCATGGTGCAGGTACTGATATCAATATATTTGTGTTATGTAAATTGATCTGGCCATATGGAAAAAGAGGCCGGGTGCGGTCGCTTGCGCCTATAATCCCAGCACTTTGGGAGGCTGAGGCGGGTGGATCATGAGGTCAAGAGATCGAGACCATCATGGTCAACATGATGAAACCCCGTCTCTACTAAAAATACAAAAATTAGCTGGGCATGGTGGCACGTGCCTGTAATCCCAGCTACTCGGGAGGCTAAGGCAGGAGAATTGCTTGAACCCAGGAGGAGGAGGCTGCAGTGAGCCAAAATTGCACCATTGCACTCCAGCCTGGGTAACAAGAGTGAAACTCCATCTCAAAAAAAAAAAAAAAAAAAAAAAAAGAGAGAGAGAAGAAAAAACTTGAGATATTTCAAGCAAAAGATGCTGATTATATGAACGAAGGCTGGAGAGTATATGGGGCAAGGAGAAGACACTTTGATATTTTATGAT
The DNA here is from genome assembly GCF_030222135.1 of Aotus nancymaae. Classification (NCBI taxonomy): domain Eukaryota; kingdom Metazoa; phylum Chordata; class Mammalia; order Primates; family Aotidae; genus Aotus; species Aotus nancymaae. The sequence goes on from NW_026988435.1 coordinate 4,382,640, forward strand.
TCACAGCCTATGAGAATTGCTGTAATGAAACTATTTACAAATTTCAATGGAAATATGTGAAAAAGAAAAGCAGAGCAATACCCTAAGACTTCTTAGAGTGTTAAAGAATACTTTTCTGTCTGTATTTAAGACAGATTGATGCATAGATATTTGCCAAGCGAGTGAGTAGAGTAATATCATTCTACACAGATATTCTAGTATCTTCAACGTCTGTCCAATAATAGTAAATTCTGATACATTAAGACTGTTTGTGGAGTTCTATATGTGAATAACAACTATATGTTAATGTAACTTCCTTGCATTGTTAAACAATTGAAATATATGTTTCTGGTTTGCTTTACTGAATTTGTCACATTCTTAGGAGGCTATATGAATATAATGTTAACATCTGGATTTCAGAAAGTGCCATTTTATTTTTGTGAGTATTTGAAAGACTGAATTTTTAAATATGTGCTTGCTGTTATGCCTATAAACATCTTGGCAAAATATGTATGAAGTATTCTGCACTGGAAATCGTAACTGCAAAATATTCCTATTGCCTGAAAGCAAAAATCAATTTTTATTTTGTTTTATATCTAGAAGTAGAAAATATTTGTAATGGAAAGTTTAGCTTGACATTTTCCAGAAGAAAATAAAAGAAAGTTCAATTTTCCTAATATTTTATTCCCATGGATATGGCCAATCTTATTATTAGTGTGGAGTCTTGCTTATGAGAAAACACGCACGTACAGGAAAATTTCAAAGACTCAAAAAAGAAGAAAAAGTAAAGGGATTAGGAGGATTTGAATACTTATGAAATATAAGTATTTATTTTAAATTTATAAGTATTCTGATTTGAATACTTATATATTTTACAACTGTTAATCTGAGTAATGGAAGGAAGAAGGAAGAAGATTTAGTGTATTTATCTTAACTTCTATTGGTTAAGGATGGTCTTGGGATGACAGATTCACATTAATTCTTACTTTTCCCTCTGATTTGAAGTACAGGAGGTATTATATAGTTAAAGAAGACAAAAATTAAAAACAAAACAATGTGTAAATATGAAGCAGGGCATAAAGCATTTCTTAAAAAGGAAAATTACTTTTACTTGGAAGAAATAAATCGATTATGTATAAAACACAGCTATATCATGTGTTAACTAAAATAATTATTGTGGCTATTCTGTTTGTACTTTATACAACTTGAATAAAGTCAAAATACCATCAAAACTAGATAACACATATCATAAAGATAAAGATAAAAGTGTTTGTATGCGAAATTTCATCCCCAGCACTAGCGCAGCACTGGATGAAATAGTCATGAGCCACATGTCATGTCTGGGTTCCACAAAATCAGAGCATGAGAAAAGAGTTCACCTAAAGAGCATTTATTTGGAAATAAATGACAGTTCATTTATTAGCATACATGAATAACTAGGAAGAGTGTGAAATGGGAAAGGAGGGAAGGGGAATTAGAAAAACCCAATAAAGGATTAAAATAAGCTTGTCCATCACTGTGGATAATGGATGATCAAACCTATTGATGATGTCTAAGTAGACTTGCAAAATAGATTTTACAGCTATTTATCTGAGTAATGAAAGGAAGAAGCTTCAGTGTGTTTGTCTTAACTTCTATTGGTTAAGAATGGTCTTGGGGTGGCAGAGATGGGAAGATATTAATCCACCTTAGCTCTTTTTTAAGTGTGGTGCAACTGAGTGGGCTCCAGCAGGCATCACACGTTTGGGATCATAAAATCCCTAAGGATAGAAGAAAGAGGTTCATGACACATGTTTAAAGTGAGGCAATGTAAACTCCAAATAGGACAATGCCTAGACAGAGCTATTGCTAAAACCTGAGGCTGAAATCAGATAAGGTCTCAGTCAGTTGGGGCCAAGATGATGTGAAGTAATGTGGAAGTGTCCATTAGAACCCACTCCTTTGCAGTACTCAGTTCTGCTCCTACCCCAAATCTACCATTAACACCTACCCAAATCAATGAAATCCCTGCATTGTGGGATATCAGTAAACTGTGGAAGATAAAATTCAGAGAACCAATGGAACAAATTATATTTATTCTCAGTGTATAAAACCTAATCAATATTACCTGAATTATTGTGTTAGCTGCATTTTTCAAATTTGTTGTTTTTAAATCATAGGTGTAATTATATTTTGAAATCATTATACTTTCCCTGTTTCAAATATTTTATATATATATATACATAATATATATGTGTCTTCTTAATAAGAATAATTTTAGGCCGGGCGCGGTGGCTCACGCCTGTAATCCCAGCACTTTGGGAGGCCGAGGCGGGTGGATCACGAGGTCAAGAGATCGAGACCATCCTGGACAACATGGTGAAACCCCGTCTCTACTAAAAATACAAAAAATTAGCTGGGCATGGTGGCGCGTGCCTGTAATCCCAGCTACTCAGGAGGCTGAGGCAGGAGAATTGCCTCAACCCAGGAGGCGGAGGTTGCGGTGAGCCGAGATCGCGCCATTGCACTCCAGCCTGGGTAACAAGAGCGAAACTCCGTCTCAAAAAAAAATAAAATAAAAATAAATAAATAAAAGAATAATTTTAATTGCTAATTTTTTTTAATGATTTATTTTATTTTGTATGCCTGTAAGTATGTAGTATGATTTCTGGCCTTTTATTTTTGTTAAAATTTTATTGACTTCATAACAAGATATTTACTTACAAAAAACATTGCCAAATATACATACATATCTAATGGAATGCTAGATTATGGAGACAAATCACAAACTGGATGTCACAGCTGCATTACTAGAGCGGTTCTGTGGACAAAGTTTTTTGATGTGTCACTTTTTAAAATCACCATAAATCATCGTTCTTCCTTTCTAAAAAGTTATTTGATTTTTTTAAACTTTTATTCTAGAATCAGGGTGTACATGTGCAAGTTTGTTACAAAGGTGTATAATGTGAACAGTAGACACAGGGGAATACAAATGACAGGAGGAAGGAAGGAAGGGTCACATTTAGTGTTCTGAGTTTTGTTTTTGATTTTTAAGGCAGCATCTCACTCTTTCAGTCAGGCAGGAGTGCAATGGTGTGATCACAGATCACTGCAGCTTTGACCTCCTGGGATTGGATGACCCTCCCATCTCAGCCTCCCAAGTTACTGGGACCCCAGGTACATGCCACTACGCCCAGCTATTTTTCTTTCTTTCTTTCTTTTTGGAGAAATGAGATTTTGCTATGTTTTCCAGGCTTGTCTTCAACTCCTGAGCTCAACGATCCACCCAGCTTAGCTCCCCTGAATGCCAGGAGCACAGGCATCCACTACCACAATGGGCCTGTCACTTTTTTTTTTTTTTTTTTTGAGACAGAATTTCGCTCTTGTTACCCAGGCTGGAGTGCAATGGTGTGATCTCAGCTCACCGCAGCCTCCGCCTCCTGGGTTTAAGCAATTCTCCTGCCTCAGCCTCCCAAGTAGCTGAGACTACAGGCGTGCACCACCATGCCCAGCTAATTTTTGTATTTTTAGTAGAGACGGGATTTCACCATGTTGACCAGGATGGTCTCGATCTCTTAACTTCCTGATCCATCTGCCTCGGCCTCCGAAAGTGCTGGGATTATAGGCGTGAGAGGCCTGTCACATTTTTAATAGTGAATCTCAGAGCCACAAAGGCAATATTTCTTGGAAGCTACCTTGGAAGAACACCAGGATACTGGTGTTCTCTGTTGAGGCTTGCAGACACCCATAGTATTAATGCTAGATTGAATGATCGGGTATTTGATGAATGCCTGTATGCTTCCTGTATAGCAGAGTTTTTCAGAATAATTTGTTATATTAGCTCAGTAAGTAGCTAACACACTTAGCAAATATTTAAATCATACTTTACCAAGTTGTTAAATGATTTATACATTTATATTAATATATTTCACATTTATAGAGCACTTAATACACTTTTCATACAGTATTTTATTTAACTATCTCAACAAATGCAAGTGATGGTAATATTTTCCCAGCTTTATATTAAATTAAAAAAAAGGAAGCTCAGCTCCATGAAGGGACCTGTCCAAATTCCACCAGCTGGAAAGTGTTACAGGTGGATGTCAACACAAGACATATGACCTAAGGTTTGCGCTCACTTATATGTTGCATAGATACTCACTTACGGCAAAATCAATTAAATATTTTTACTGCAATGTGATAAAACATTTTTTCATATAAAGTATAGGTTTTTATTATGTTACATTTCCAGTACATCAGTCAGGTAATGGAAATAGCCTCAATACATGTGCTAAGCATATTAGATACAACTCTTTTTTTAAAAATTTTTTATTATTTATTTATTACTGCATTTTAGGTTTTGGGGTACATGTGAAGAACATGCAAGATTGTTGCATAGGTGCATATGTGGCAGTGTGATTTGCTGCCTTCCTCCCCATCACCTATATCTGGCATTTCTCCCCACGCTATCTCTCCCCAACTCCCCACCCCCTGCTGTCCCTCCCCTATTTCCCCCCAACAGACCCCAGTGTGTAGTGCTCCCCTCCCTGTGTCCATGTGTTCTCATTGTTCAACACCCGCCTATGAGTGAGAACATGTGGTGTTTGATTTTGTGTTCTGGTGTCAGTTTGCTGAGATTGATGGTTTCCAGTTTCATCCATGTCCCTACAAAGAACGTGAACTCATTGTTTTTGATGGCTGCATAACATTCCATGGTGTATATGTGCCACATTTACCCTGCCCAGTCTATCATCGATGGGCATTTGGGTTGGTTCCAGGTCTTTGCTATTGTAAAAATGCGGCAATGAACATTCATGTGCATGTGTCCTTATAGTAGAACTCTCTATAGATACAACTCTCTTTTCTCAATCCTAAGTATTTTCCACCTTTTAAAGATATGATACACAAAACTCAAAAAGTAAATTGCCCAGAATTATAACAGAAAAAAAAGTCTGACATGTTTTATCTTTTATCACTCTGGCAATATGAGGAGATTCTATACTAGGTGTAGCTATTCCATGCACTACCGTTTGCCTCCATGCTTTGAGGAGTGGAATAAAAGCACAGCTGAAATGGGCGACCATCCAGCAGGACAGTGAGCATGAAGCAGGAGCTACCAAATCTCAATACCAAATCCGTATGAGGAGAGTAATTCTACCCTATCACACATCTATAGCCTCTAACATCTTATTCTGCTTCATTTTCCTTTTCCGAATTCTCCTTGATATCCCTCAACATGTTTTCAAATCTTACCCAAAGGGAGTATGTAGTGTATGTTTTCTTTTTTTCTTATTATACTTTAAGTCCTGGAGTACATGTGCATATCGTGCAGGTTTGTTACATGGATATACACACGCCATAGTGGTTTGGTGCATCCATCCCCCGTCACCTACATTAGGTATTTCTCCTAATGTTATCCCTTCCCAATCTTCCCATCCCTCCTATTTCTCCTCTATCCCTCATCCCACAACAGACCCCAGTGTGTGATTTTCCCCTCCCTGTGTCTATGTGTTCTCATTGTCCATTTATGAGTGAAAATATGCAGTGTTTGGTTTTCTGTTCTTGGGTCAGTTTGCTGAGATTGATGGTTTCCACCTTCATCCATGTCCCTGCAAAGGACATGAACTCATCTTTTTTATGAACATACATGTGCATGTGTGTTTAAAATAGAAGAATTTATAATCCTTTGGGTATATACCCAGTAATGGGATTGCTGGGTCAAATGGTATTTCTATGTCTAGATACTTGAGGAATCACCACACTGTCTTCCACAATGGTTGAACTAATTTACACTCCCACCAACAGTGTAAAAGCGTTCCTATTTCTCCACATCCTCTCCAGCATCTATTTTCTCCAGATTTTTTTAATGATCACCATTCCAACTGGCATGAGATGTTATCTCAATGGGGTTTTGATTTGCTTTTCTCTAATGACCAGTGATGATGATCATTTTTTCATATGTTTGTTGGCCACATAGATGTCTTCTTTTGAAAAGTGTCTGTTCATATCTTTTTCCCACTTATTTATTGGGCTGATTTTTTTTCCTTGTAAATTTGTTTAAGTTCTTTGTAGATTCTGTATATTAGCCCTTTGTCAGATAGGTCACTTGCAAAAACTTTTCCCATTCTATTGGTTGCCAAAAGCCAGGACAAGAGACATAGCTCTGATTGAGAAATACAGTTTATTTTCTTACATTATGGTTTATAAAAATGTTACATTGAGCATTATATATAAAATGCTGATTTTTCTGACTTTTTTTTCAAATAAAGAAGTGACAAAAACCTACAAGTTAAAAAGAACTTGCTACTTGTTTTATCCAGTCCCAACTCAACAGTCTGGGTTACTCAATTAACTGTGAGCAAAGCCACAATCACCTGAGAGTAATTCAATGCAGCCTAGCAATTTGTGTTCAGTAGCATTAAACAATTAATCTATTGGAAACATTTCTTTTGATTGGCTTTTTATTGCTCCAATTTAAAAGCCATGAGTGCTTTTGTCATTGCCATTTATGAGACTAGTCAGCCCTATACAATCTTTATCTGCACAACGCAGAATACTTTAAAATAGGACTCAGGAAACTCTCTGTAAAGGGTCAGAGAGTAAATACTTTGTGACTTGGAGGGCCGCAGTTTCTTTCACAACTACTACACTCTAGTGTTGTGGAACAGAAAACATGACTAGTGTATAAATAATTAACTGTGGTTCTTACAATAAAACTTTATTCCATTAAACATTTTATGCACACTGAAATTTGAAATTTGTATAATTTTCATATGTAGCAAAATATTATCTTTCTTTTGATTTTTAAATTGTTAATAGAATATAAAATCTATTTGGAGCTTATGAGCAGTACTGCTGCATGTAGCTGACAGGCTTTTCCCACAAGTCATAATTTGCTGACCCTTAAATTAAAGATTAGCATAAAGAAAGGAGACAGATGAAAACATTATTAAAAGTGACAACTGCTCAGTATTAATAGTTGTTGCTTTATTATTTGCCAAAAACATTTTAAAATAAGAAACATTTGTAATACAATTAAGAAATCATTGGAAGACTGATTTGCTATCTAAAAAAGATCAAATAGGTGGTGTGAGCACATTTATACAAGTTGTAGGTATTTTATCAATTTTATCACTGACAATATTTGTAAATTTAAGAAGGGACGTCAAGTACTTACATTCTTATTAATCCTCCTTATTTATAAGAATGGTGCTCAGATCCAACTAGAAAATGTTAGAAAAATAAGATTATGAAAGCTTCTTGAATAAGTGAAAATTTTGTCTGTATTTGTCTTTATAATATAATACATAAAATTATAAATTGATTATTTGTACAACATTTACATGGGTAAGAAATTGATATCATTTTGGAGATACAGGATAAAAGAAGCATTATTTAAACAAACAGTTCACCTCTGTAAATTCTCATTAAATTAGGAAGCAAATATGTCTATGGTGAGTATAATAGATCTATATATTTGAATATTCATTAATTTGATTATTTTTTAGGAAACGTAAAACTTGTTTTGATAAACTGTTTAAAAACAAACTTCATCTTTTGGCAAAATGACATCATAACACATCAAAAATTATAATAAAAGTCGCACACATTTGTCATGTTTAGAAGAAGGTATTTCATACAAACTGCAAAAAAGCAATACGCAGATGTATCTATTGAATGAAAAGTAAGCTTAATATAGCATAAAGCCTGAACAAATGTCAAACCCCTTGAGGAATTTCATTTTTATAAAAAATTTTATGTACTTCCAGATTTTAAATATATTTTACTTTGATTAGTGACACTGTCACTTGTTTTCAATTTATTTTTCCTTTTTCCCCCAAAATTGTGGATTTTTCAGCCAAATAAACTGTAAAGTTTGAAAAACAAAAATAAATTTTTTGATTATAATACAGAACCCCTCTGAAACAGCAGATGTCTATATTTACTGTAGCATCTAAAAATATGTTTTGGTTTTATTTTCAGTTAATTTTTCCGTTACGGAGATTACATTGTTTACATTGTCATGAAAAGTGTAAAATTTTTTAAAATTCATAAATTAAAAGCTGTTACAAGTAAAGAAAATAACGAGGAGGAGAAGAAGAAACTAAAGATTAAGTAACAGGATTATTTATAAAAAGTATCTGAATCTTGGTATCAGTCTTTCCTACTTTGTATTTCAATTATGATTTCTCGTAATTACCTTAAAGATGTTTCTCTATGTTATCAGATTTATTTTTTCAATCCCTGTGAAAGCAATAAATTACTTTACATCATTCCCTGGACATATGAAATATATGAACACAGCAAATATCTTAGAATATAAATAATTTAAGAATGAATTTTCATGATTACATTTAATTTTAAATTTTTAAGTATTTAATATGTTTTATTTAATATATTTCTTTAGATGTGGAATTTTGTTCAAAATGTAATTTCATAAAACTATTATAAGAAAGTTTATGCAATGAATGTTTAATTCCCATAGTTTCTTAAATTTATCTGAAATATTTCTTCAAATATTTTATCAAAAAATCATTTGTAACAAATTGAATCACATAAAGCCTATAGCACTTATAATCTCATAAATCTATAGCACTTATAAGATTCTATTTTTAATTTTTAAGATATTTAATAGATAAAACTTCTTAAAATTCACAGAATACTTTAAAATATCCTATACACTCTACAGTGTTTTTTCATTTGATTCATTTTTTCTCTTTTTGTCCTATTTCAGTAAGTTGTGTTTCCTTCTTATGCAGTAAGCATAAGTTTACAAAATATTGAAATATTTTATTGCAATTTTACATAAAAATCAAGGGTCACTAAATTAGAGGTCAAAGAGTCTATGGGAATAAATATTTTTATTTACAGAGATAAATCTTTGTAAATTGCTAAATTAGTTCCCTTCCTTGAAAACTTTTTTGCAGAATGAGAAAAATAAATAAATAAAACTATTTGGCTTAGTGACTTCTTATGAAGGCAGAAGAGGGAGAGACAGAATTTCTTTTGGCTTTATTTTTGGAAAATGCTTCATTTTAACACTTTTCAGACCCCCAGCTAGTATTATGTTCTTCTTTTTGGTAAAGTGTGTGGTGATTTTAGATGGCTGATGATCTGCATGCCTTTTTCTCTCCATTTGAGCTACACAGAATGACTGTGCTGTTGTACTGGGGAAAAAAAACTTGTTATCACACAATCATCACTCTCACTTTAAGACAACTTGGTACAACAATTAGATACATTGTATATTATCTCATGCATATAAATTACTTATAAACTGAGAAGACTTTTATGATTCATTTTAAAATTTAGAAGCATAAATTGCTTTAATTTACTGGCTTCAATGTTTGAATTTCTTAGGGTCAGACATAGCAAGATTTTCTACTGAAATTAAATTGTAAGTTAAGAATATGATTATGAACTCTACGTTAGAGGCAAAAGATTATTTCTGATAAGTATAGATATTTTGAAAAAGTTATTTTTCCTTTATAAAATTTATAAACTTTTAGTAAATAAATATCTGAATGTTATCAGAATTGGAACATATACCTTTAATAAAGTATCTGTCACTGTATTACTGCATATCACTTCAATATAATTTAACATCATTAGTTTTGATAGCTTACAGCAAAGATTGATAACCCTTAGTCTTATTAAGCTGCTTTATTGAAGACCATCAAGATTTAATTTTTAAAAACCTTAGCACATGGCAGATAAATGGCTTATGAGTCCCTTTCTTTTCTAACTTTTCTGATTAATCTGAATGTCATTTGAGAGGGCAGGGAACAGAAGAGTTGGGAAAAAAAAAAACTCTTGCAGGCTAACGCTTACAAATATTATTTTTATCAATGTCAACTCCCAGATAATGCCATCTGCGCTAATCCCTAACCCTCTCCACTGTAGTGCTTTAAGTTGTCTTTCACTTTGATTTATCAGACAGCTGACCCTAGCCTAACCCTGTCAGCTTTAGTTCACAGGAACTCTCACAAAGATAGTCCTCTAATCTGACAAATTGATTGGCTACAAGGAAGTTTAACTGGAAAGGGATCTCCCTAACAAGTGATAAAATCCTTTTTTATTCCCAGCTTACAGCTTCGGGTATGTGGACAGAATTTATAAAATGTCCAGGAGAAAAGGAAAGCATTATGCGCAATTTGGAAAGCTAAATATAGGGGATGCAATAAAAGGCCCAAAGATTTCTGTTTAATGATAGGTCTGAGGGTTTCAGCAACTATATTTTATTTAAGCACATTAAGTGGAGGCTAATTGAAAATGATCATCCTAATTAGAAAACAAATATTAAAATTCTCTTAGTGTTTCCCAGCGGACTTTAACTGGAGCATAATGATTAGGTGTGATAAATTACAATCTATAGAAAAGCTATTAATCAGATTAAGAAACAGTTCACACAATATCCTTTCTCTGATGAAGCTGATGAGTAACTTCTGACTACGGCAGTTTTATTCTTGTCACATAATTTTGCTGTTCTCAATCAATACTCTAGTACATTTTTATTCAAAAGGTGTATGACATTTATGCCTGCATTTCCCTCAGTTTTAAGAAAAAAAAAAATGGAGTTTAAATTTAAAAAAATTGAAAAAGTATTAAAAAGCCAATATCAAATCTGAAACATCCATTCTCTGAACTATTTCACTATTTTACTTGTATCATCCTGCAAAAAATAGGGCTCTTTCTACTTTTCTTTTATTGATATTTCTTTCCTGACTTCTTTCTACTTTCTTTTTTCCCCTTACCCATAGCACTTTTTCATTTTTTTCTGTATTTTCAATTCATAAAATATATGTACTCAATGAACATCAGCCTATATAACTTATTCTCAGGGATAGTTACGATGACTCACCTCCTTCATGATGTATTCCTAAAACAAACCAAAATCAACGACAGAGAAACCGAATTCATGTTTTGATGGAAAGAGTTGTATCACTGATTCAACACTGGGAGGCAATAGAATATATATCTTCAGTCCTCATTTATGCCTGGAATGGAGATAGGGAGCCCAGAGGAAAGGAAGCCATCTTGACACGAAACAGTTAAAAATTATCCATGATGTTAATATCAAAATTGAGAGTCCAGCTGTGCAGCAGCAAGGGTTACACCAAAGCAGTGCTAACTCTACTTCCAGAGAAATCCTGTGACCATCTGAATAGTCATGCTAGGAATGACACGACTTTGTAGGTTTCCTCAGTACCTAACCTTTATTGATTTCTGCTTTTATTCTAACTTGAGCTTCTCACCTTCCTGGCAATCATGTTAGTCACGTGGTAATATTCGGTTTCATTCTACATCTGCCAAAGTTATCCTGAGTAGGTTTTCATGATATGTAGTTTTCTCATAAGCTGTTGTTGGATGAGGGAGACAAAGACTTTAAATTGACAGACCCTAATTTTAAAGTTAGGGATGATATGATGGGAGGCATTTTCCAAGAATGAACACAAGTCTGTTACTTGGAAGGACACAATTACCCTTTCAATGATGTTATTAATTGAATTTCTGAGAAGTTTAATAAACATTATAAATAAACAACTCATAAACCCTCTATTTATAGTACCTAACATTGTCATGCATAATTTTTTGATAACATTTTACAGATTGGCAATGACTAATATATGCAATTGTATATCTTATTCAAGTCAGATATGAAAGTCTAGAATGAGGAAAAATTGACTAGAACCCTTTTAATTTATATTCTAAATTAAATATATAACAATGTATTAATATTAACTCAATTCTGTTTGTAATTTTTTTTTACTTTAACTTATTTTAATATGATTTCTTCTATATTTTCTAAATGTTCACCACTTTTAAAAAAGTATATTTATAACTATTTCCACCTTTATTAAGTAAATTACTACCTCCAGGAAACTGCTAAGTGTAGTAACGTACATCCTCATATTTTTAATTTTTTATTATCTAATATGTTACTCATAACTTTTTTTTGTTAAGGGTGATGATAGATAGTGGTTTAATAAAGGAAAATAAAAGGAATTTGACAAAAATAAAACAAGCAAAAGGAAATAAAATCTCAATAATGTGACTCACAAGTAAGTAAAGTTAAATTATATTTAATATTTTAAAATATACTACTTGTATATTTTAAAACAATGCAAAGAAAATATGTCTAATAGAATATGACCCCCTCAATATACTTTGTATATTAAAAGTCAGATTAGATTTTGTCTTTTTCTTTGCTATATTAGATGGAGTTATTTAGTTAAATATTCAGACATTAAGAGCTGGTGAGAAGGATAAAACTGAGGCAGTAAGGCAAGAGTGCTTACCTTGCTGAGAGCCCTTGTCTGCTGAGTATCCCCACTTCATGTGGGTGGAAATTTCATGCAGGACCTCAATATTTGACCTTAGTTACTATTCGGGTGGAAGCTGCCATTGTCCACCTCCAACACCTAGAAGCATCTGAAGTCTGTGTGCTCACTCTCAAAACAATGACAAAAACAAAGGATCCTCAGACATACAGCATATGGGAAGAATGTACTTTGGAATTTAAAAAAATAAAACAAATTAGAATACTCCAAGCTGATAAGGTAAGAAATGGTCAATTCTGTTGGATGTATGCAATGTTTTAGAAACAAGGGTTGTTTTAAATATGTTAGTTTGTTTTAAATAAGAATGAAAAAAAGTTTTTGAAAAAGTAAACTTCAATTGTCAGGGCAATTTATTACTAGGAACAACATTTTCCCCAATAATTTATTTTAATGAGGAGCAACTGTGTTTATATTCAGCTATAACTTATTTCTGTCTTTGGGACAACCTGACTGAACATTTGAATGGCTCCTTTTTGATTTATTTCTCAGTTCTTGCTTCTTCCTTAAACCCACTGCATACCTGATATTTCTAGCTAATGATTTCTTCCATTTCTCCTTTTACATGAAATAATCATAGCCATTTCTTTCTAACAGCCTTTGTCTTCTGTCTCTCAATTTCACAATTGTTCTAGGTAAAAATAACAATAGTCATAGTAATAACAATAAAAAGAGTGAATAGTCCCTTTATCTTGTTTTAATTTAGCATTTAGCTTAGATCAACAAACACTGATATTCTCCAAGAAACTGTCTGATCAGGAAACTCTTTTTTGTTTATAGATCCAACTAGAGACATTTGAGTATGCCACTCTTAACAACTGTGCTATAAAAAAACAAAAATATTATAAGAGTAGTATGGTTTATCAAATAATGTTATTGAAAAATGCTACAAAATTCCAAAATAAAGTACTATACCTACCTCTTTAAATTTTTGATGAGGCTACATGTCATGTTGCATTTCTACATGTAGCAAGGTATAGAATATCTCTACACTTAAAAAGTGAAAAGATTTTTCATTGACAAGCTTTTTTTGAAAATATCTTCTGTACATATAATTATAAAAATGATTTTTTAAAAAACCTTCTGTACATAAATCATTATAAAAGTAGCTTGAACTTCATAAGTCTAATAGAATTTTATTAAATTTGAAAATATTTTAGCATATATTTGTATGAAGATAAGATTTTTATTTCTTTTAATGAAAAATTGAATCACCCGTTTTTTAAAAGTATCTATTAACCACTATAAAAGCGCAGGCATCAAAAGCACAGACTACACATCAATATGAAAGGTAAATTTTTAAACATCCTTGGTAGCCAGTTAATATTTATAAGAACATGCATTTTTGCGTACTTTAAAATAATGTTTGCATTTTTAAGCTACATATTTTTGTTTCAGTCTGCTTTTAGTGCTATGATGTATCATGTTGAATCACTCAGTCATGCTGGTTTCAATCCACGTGCTTTTCAAGCCAGTTGAGGTTATTTTCAGCACAGCATGAAAAAAGAATTTTCACTTTAATCCAAACTATTTGCTTCATGTAATGTCAATGTGTACATGACAGAGTTAGCAGAGATTTTGCCAAGTATGCTATGATATACAATGAATAAAAGGCAAAGTACAGGCCAGGCGTGGTGGCTCACGCCTGTAATCCAAGCACTTTGGAGGCCAAGGCGGGCAGATCACCTGAGGTCAGGAGTTCAAGACCAGCCTGACCAACATGGTGAAACCCCGTCTTTTAAAAAAAAAGGCAAAGTACAATATTATTCTGTTTTCAAGTTAAAATTATTCCACCTCAGAAAGTGTTTTGAAGTAATAATTCCTGAAAAACATTTAACTGTAGTTGCAAATAAAAGTTTCATACAGGTTTAAGATTTGTTTGTACTGCTACAAATGGAAGAGTGTTTAAACAGAAATGGCATTTATTTCTGTAGTTCCTGATGATCTTTCAGGTACACATAATAATATATCCTGTTCTCTAACAATTATGAAACTAATTTTTTATAATGCTGTTATTAAATGCATATATTTTTTCCTCTATCTAAAATGAGTCTTGGGCTATTTAATGTCACTTGTTTCACATTTCGCTGGAGGGGAAAACACAAATAGCTCCGCTATCCTGTATTGCCCATGAAATATCTCCTAACAAGCATTGCCATGTCAAATATAAGTGGATTGGCTTTAGAAGATTAGTCAAACTGTTCTACTATTTACCTGTGAAAATTGAGGTCATGCGTTCACATAATGAAATGAATTCCCTTACACAGTATTTCTGCTAGTTGTTAAGTCATAACTAAATGGACCGTTTTAGAAACAAAAGAGCATGTTTTTGACTCAACCCATGTATATGGTTTAACTGTGACCCCTAAAGCTCACGTGTTAGAAATGTACGCTCAATGCATGTTTAAGGGGTGATTAGGTCATGAGGGCTCTGTCGTCATGAATGGGTTAATACCATTATTGCAAGTGTCATTTAGTTATTGTGGGAGTGGATTCCCGATAAAAAGCATACGTTCAGACTCTTTTGTCTCTCTTTCTTGCCCTCTCTCACCTTCCATCATAGGATAAAGCAGCAAGAAGGCCTCAACAGATGCAGGCAGCATGATACTACACTGTCGAGCCTCCGGAATTGTGAGAAACAAGTTTTTTTTCAATAAATTACCCAGTCTATGATACTCTGTTTTAGCAATACAAAATGGACTGTGGCAGAAAATTGGTACCGGAAGTGGGTTTATTGCTATAACAAATACCCCAAAATGTGGAAGCACCTTTGGAACTGGGTATCTGGTACAGACTGGAAGAGTTTGGATAAGCATCTTTAAAAAACTTAAATTGCCATGAATTGAGTGTTAAAGGCATTTCTGAGGCCGGGTGTGGTGGCTCAAGCCTGTAATCCCAGCACTTTGGGAGGCCAAGGCGGGTGGATCACGAGGTCAAGAGATCGAGACCATCCTGGTCAACATGGTGAAACCCCGTCTCTACTAAAAATACAAAAAATTAGCTGGGCGTGGTGGCACGTGTCATCCCAGCTACTCAGGAGGCTGAGGCAGGAGAATTGCCTGAACCCAGGAGGCGGAGGTTGCGGTGAGCCGAGATCGCGCCATTGCACTTCAGCCTGGGTAACAAGAGCAAAACTCCGTCTCAAAAAAAATTAAAATTAAAATTAAAAATAAATAAATTAATTAATTAAATAAATAAATAAAAATAAAAATAAAGGCATTTCTGGTGAGGGCCCAGAAGAAGAGAGGACCTGAAGAGAAACTGAAATTTCCTAGAGGTTACTTAAAGGGTCAAAATCAGAATGTTGGTAGAAATATGGACAGCAAAGGCCAGTCTGATGAGGTCTCAAATGAAACTGAGAAACAAGATATTGGAAATTAGAGTAGAGGGCATCCTCGTTACGCAGTTGCAAAGAACTTGTGGGAATTTTGTTCCTGACCTAGGGCCTTATGCAAGGCAGAACTTAAGAGTGATGAGCTCAATTATCTTGTAGAAGAAGATGCATCTAAGCAGCGAAGGGTAGAAAGTGCTACATGGCTTCTTTTAGCTATTTAATGCAAAAGGAGAGAACGGAGAAATGATCTAAAGATGGAATTTATAATTAAAAGGGAAGCAGAAAGTAAAAATTTTGAAAATGTTTAGGCTAGCCGTGTAAACAATGAAAAGGCATGCTTAGGAGAGGACACTTATGGTGTGAGTGATTACCTTTTGCTAAAGAGATTACCGTTGGGTAGAAGGGAGCCAGGTACTATTCATCAAGGCAGTGAGGTTAAAAACTCTGCAGGCATTTCAGAGATATTAGACTTTCCCTCCATCGCTGGTCCAGAGCAGGGAGCCTGTGGGAACTCAGTTATTCACCATCCTGTGCTGCTTCAAACATCTGCTCGCTGCATTGTGGTGCAGCAGCACAACTCAGCCCCCGCCATGAGCCGTAGATCAGGTGGGCTTGTTGCAGCTTGGCTCACCATACTGGAGGGTACAAACAGTAAGCCTTGGCAGCATCCGTATGGTGCTGACTCTGCAGACACACAGAGTGCACGAACTGCGGGGCTGTGGTGGCCTCCACCTGGATTTCAAAGGATATATAGGACAGCCTTGGGGCCCAGCCAGGGCAGAAACTTGTTGCAGTGACAGAGAGCCCTCACTAGGGAAATGCCCAGAACTGTGGAGTCGGGGATACTACATAGAACCGTAGAGCTACCGGCATATAACTCCAGCCTAGGAGAATTGCAAACGTTAGATTCCAACCTGTGAGAGTTGTGGTGTAGCCAAAGTCCAACAAAGACACAGAAGTGTGGCTGCCTAAGCCTTCGAAGGCTTATCCCCAGTCCAGCATGTCCAGAAGGGGGAACATGGAGTCAAGGAATATTATTCTGGAAGTTTAAGATTTAATGTCGTCTTCATTGTTGGGTTTTGTACTTATTTAAGATCTGTTTAAGAAAAAATATTTCTCCCTTTTGGAATAGGAATGCCTGTTACATCACTGTATTTTGGGAGTAGAGACCTTGTTTTGATTTTAAAGGCTCACCTCTGGAGGAAAATTTGCATCAGGATAAACTGTGCCTTGAGACTCACCCATATCAGATTTAGATGAGACTTCGAACTTTGGACTTTTTTGAGTTAATGCTTTAATAAATTAAGAATTTGGGGGCTATTGGACTGGAATGAATGTATTTTGTGCGTAAGAAGGACATACATTCTCAGGGCCAAGAGTGGAATGCTGTGGTTTGAAGATGGCCCCCAAAGTTTATGTGGTGGAAACTTAATCTATAGTGCAAGAGTGTTGACAGGTGAGACCTTTTAAGAAGTGATTTGGTCATGAGGGCTCTGCCTTCCTGAATGTAATAATGCCATTGTTGTGGCAATGTGTTCCCGATTTTTAAAAATGAGTTTGGTTCTCCTTTGTCTGTTTCTCTGTCGTTCATTCTCTTAACGTCTTAATATGGGATTATGCAGCACAAAGATTCTTGCCAGTTCCTGGCACCTGAATACTGGGCTGCCTATCCATTAGAACCATGGGTAGTAAGTTTCCTTTCTTAATAAATTACCCAGTCTGTGACATTCTGTTTAGAAACACCACAAAAAATGTTCACAAAACAAACTCATTAACAAAAGTATCTTCTGGACTCCTAATAGCATTGCCTTTAAATGTATAAATTTATGTAAAAATAGACACATAATAATACTTTGCTCAACAATTTGTTATCTTTTATCTATAGAGCAGAAAGTGTTTTACATTTATTCTTCTTTGAGTATGGTAACAAGGAGAAGTGAATACAATTATTATTCTTTACAAATGGAAAAGAAGTTGGTTTTCAGATGTTTAGTAATTTTGAAGGTTATTTTTGACAGATGACTTTTAAAAGAGCAGCAACTAAAGTAAGAGTAAATATCACTTAAATATCAATTAATGACAGATAATTAACCAGATGTTCTGCGGGGGAAGCACATACAAATTAACAATAATTATTATAAGTTGCCCAACATACTTTAGAGATAAAACTTCAATGAATTATGTATGTTCTCAAAACTCTATTAGGCTAGTAAAATGAAAGGCAAAGATATTAAAAACATAGTCAAAATTATTAGTTCAAGGTTTCTCAAAATACAACTGATAACTTGAAATTTGTAATTAAATTACTGAGATGTACAAAAATTCTTGTTAGTTGTGCTTGTACATTATGGCTATGACACTTTTGTATGTTCTGGTATCTCATGGAAACAGTTTATTTTAATTCATTTATTTATTTTACTTATTCTGTTAGATCTTACTTCCTAGTAAAATGTTAGCAAATATTTAATATTGGCTTTTTGAAATCATATCGTTAGGTACCTGTCTCCTATAAAAAGCAAATAGAAGACTCTTCTATTCTTAAAAGTCTTCATGATATGAGTATCATATATTACGCTTCTTAGGAATAGATACACAGTTCTGAAGAATTTTATTTTTAATCAAATTACACAAAGACAGGACTTATTATATCTAGTGTGATAGTCACAAGTTAAACATCATATAAATTATTTGCTAATAAATTAAGCAGCTTTAATTCTTCTGCCATCAGAATTCAAGGACTTACCTTCTAAGAGAAGCACACGTTCAATCTGAAGTCATTGCGTGACTAGCTCTCCCTTGAGTAATGCAATGCTCAACGAAATGTTGAATACACTAGAGTGTCATGGTAACAAGTAAGACTAGAAAAAAAATTATAGTTAAAAGGCAGTAACAGTGTTGTAAAGATCAACACATTTCGGTTTCTTAAAGGTAAGACTTGCTGTCATAATCCATAATGACTGTGAGCACATATGGCTCCTCTAAGATGGCATCAATAAGGAATAAAATTAATAACACAGAGATGACACTAAAAGTAATAAAATTGGCCTTTTCATCAATTACACAGAGTCCACTGATTCTGCATAAATAATCACAAGCAATTTTTCTGCATACTCTTAGTATAGAATGCATCACTCAGCTATGACCTTTTAATGAAATTGAGATAAAATTGCAAAGCAGACATTTAACTTCTTTCAAAGGCAGAATTGCATTTTCTTCAAGAAAAAAATAAAACTCATATTCAGTATTGTTGTAAAGTCATTTTACCCTTAACATTACCCAAGTTATGCTATATTTTGGAGTATTAATACATTGGGAAGGCAGTAGACTACAATCAGGCTGCTTTCATTCAATTTTCAGTCCTACCATGTTTTGGCTGAACTTGGACAAGTGAATGGAGTGTTCTAACTTTCATGTCCTCATTTGCCAGATGAGAATAATAATGGTATGATTCTGGTAGAACATGGGTGATGATTGAATGGAATTTGGTAGCATGCTCTCAGGAAGTGATACAAATTTATAAACAGTGTCTGTCACAAACGACTTATTTTATGTAGAAAAACATTTATATATATTACATAAGCACAAACTTACTTGTTTAGCTCATTATTTTTGATTTTATTTTGTACATTTCTTTCTGGCCACTCTGCTTTCCTGTTTCCCTAGGCAGTATAGAATAACAGTAGTATCCACCATGTTCTCTTACTGGCATATGTCTGTAGAGGTTTATATTCATGTGCACCCATAACATATCATGTTTTTAAGTTTTACAAAAACAAACTGTTATTTGCATTATGCTAATCTTTTGTTCAAAGGTAATTTCTTTAATTATTCCAAGTCCTCTGAGGTTGCTCTTATACCTTTTTAATGACTGCATAATATTTTCTAGAATATACATAATTCATCCTTCATTGAAGGCTGAGCATTTGCTTGGTTTTAAGGTGATTTCCCTATCACAAAATTATAGACTAAAATGTTTAAATCTCAGTAAGTTAGGCTTTTATTTTTATGGGTTATAATATCAGGTTTGGAATTTCTGTGTTGAAATGCACATGCTTATTTGAGTTTAGAGACTGTAATAGAATACAAGCTCTACAAGGGGCTTGGTTGCTGTCCAATAATATGTCCCAAGTGTCTAGAAGAGTGCCTAGAATTTTTTATTGTTCAACAATGCATCCAAAATGCTTAGATGAGTGCCTACAATTTATTAAGCTCAATTTGTATTTCTTGAATAAATAAACAAAAGAATATAATAATTCACATTTTTAAGACCAATGTCATTTTCTCTACATCCCACTCAATAGTAGATTTTGTAACTCTTGTATATTTTAAGTTTTTTGATGAATCTGAAAGGGAGAGAGTCTACCTTATTGTATTTAATTTAGCTTTTCATAATGTAGTTTATTATCTCATTTCTCTGGTAATTTGGGTTGCTCTTTTGTGAGTTAGCAATTAAAATCCTATGTATTATTTTTTCTCAAATTGTAAGAGATCTTTGTATTACTATAGAAATTAACTCTTTAATCTTTCTTCTATTTTATATATTTCAGATCTATCATTATATATTTACTTTGTTTATTCTTTGATATTCCTTGCTAAGTAAATGTTTTGTTAATATTATAAATTCTGAAGCACACTGAGTGAAAATGCTACATATAGAGTTCATATTTTTCTTCACGATGTTTTATTATTTTAATATTAAGTCTGTTGTCTATTTGTTTTATTATATATCAAATAATATAAACTTCTTTATTTTCTTACACATAGCCTCACATAAGGTACCCTTTAGTAACTAATCTTTACTTTTCTCATAGAAGATAACTATTTGAGTCTTATCTCTATTCTAATAAATGTTAAGTATAAACTGAGATGTAGGTACAAACTCTTTATTTTGTTCCATACATCATTTTTTTCTTTACCTGTACCAATATGACATTCATTATATTAGTATGGCATTATAGATTTTTCTGATACTAGGAAATATAGTCACTTATTATTATCTATTTTTCAAAAGTTTCCTTATCTACCTGGCATTTGTTTATCCATATGAAATTTAAGATAATTTCATCCTATATCATGTTCCACTTCCCAAACAATCCTGTGTTGACATTCTAGTAATAATTGCATTACATTTTTATAGATCCTGAAGCAAGGAATATTGTACATTGAATGTATTTACATTTTTTCCTGAACTTAAGAATTTTTCAGTGATGAACATTTCTATGAGCTAAGTAACTTAAATCACTAAACCTTATTAAAAAAATCCATACTTATCTAAATGCTCTTTGAATTATTTACCTTAGAAATTTAACTCTAGGCTGGGTGCAGTGGTTCACACCTGTAATCCCAGCACTTTGAGGTCATGAGGTCAGGAGATCAAGACCATCCTGGCCAACATGGTGAAACCGCATCTCTACTAAAAATACAAAAATTAGCTGGGTGTGGTGGTGTGTGCCTGTAGTCCCAGCTACTGGGGTGGCTGTGGCAGGAGAATCGTTTGAACCTGGGAGGCAGAGGCTGTAGTGAGCTGAGATTGTGCCACTGCACTCCAGCCTGAGCAACAGAGAAAGATTCCATCTTGAAAAAAAAAAAAGAAAGAAAAATTTAATTCCAACCTCTGATGGATAACCTAAGTTCTTACTAGAATAAAACTAACAATTCCAATTAGTTTTCTTCACTGGATTCAATATCTCTAGCTAGCAACAAATTTATACATCTTCAACTGATTTAATCAGTCATTGTTAAATATGAATTATTAATAAATATGCAACTCTTATTTGCTCCTCACAATAAAATGATGTTGATTTTCTGGATTTTCTTAATTAAATAGTTTTGTCAGCTTCATTTTATTGTTGGAAAAACTACTTGAACAGATTGTACATAAAATTAAGAGTCTTATGGAAGTAATTTATATTTTTATTGTATAATTCAGTACAATAACGAAAGATGAGAAAAAGTTGTAGCATGATAATATATCTTGTAGTATTTCTTTAATTTTATTCTAGATTTACATTTTGGAATTAATGATTTTCAGTTGAACTGTACTTACTCTCTTAAATTTTATTTTTACACATTGCATTTTTTTATTGCATTTTAGGTTTTGGGGTACATGTGAAGAACACGCAAGATTGTTGCTTAGGTACACACATGGCAGTGTGATTTGCTGCCTTCCTCCCCTTCACCTATATCTGGCATTTCTCCCCATGATATCTCTCCCCAACTCCCCGATCCTCACTCTCCCTCCCCTATTTCCCCCCAACAGACCCCAGTGTGTTGCTCCCTTCCCTGTGTCCATGTGTTCTCATTGTTCAACACCCACCTATAAGTGAGAACATGTGGCGTTTGACTTTCTGTTCTTGTGTCAGTTTGCTGAGAATGATGGTTTCCAAGTTCATCCATGTCCCTACAAAGGATGTGAACTCATCGTTTTTGATGGCTGCATAATATTCCATGGTGTATATATGCCACATTTTCCCTGTCCAGTCTATCATCAATGGGCATTTGGATTGGTTCCATCTTTGCTAATGTAAATAGTGCTGCAATGAACATTTGTGTGCATGTGTCCTTATAGTAGAACGATTTATAATCCTTTGGATATATACCCAGTAATGGGATAGCTGGGTCAAATGGAATTTCTATTTTTAGGTCCTTGAGGAATCACCACACTGTCTTCCACAGTGGTTGGACTAATTTACACTCCCACCAACAGTGTAAAAGTGTTCCTATTTCCCAACATCCTCTCCAGCATCTGTTGTCTCCAGATTTTTTAATGATTGCCATTCTAACTGGTATGAGATGGTATCTCAAGGTAGTTTTGATTTGCATTTCTCTAATGACCAGTGATGATGAGCATTTTTTCATATGTTTGTTGACCTCATGTATGTCTTCTTTTGTAAAATGTCTGTTCATATCCTTTGCCCACTTTTGAATGGGCTTGTTTTTTTTCTTGTAAATCTGTTTTAGTTCTTTGTAGATTCTGGATATCAGCCCTTTGTCAGATGGGTAGATTGCAAAGATTTTTTCTCATTCCATTGGTTCCCAGTTCACTCTAATGAATGTTTCTTTTGCTGTACAGAACATCTGGAGTTTAATTAGATCCCATTTGTCTATTTTGGCTTTTGTTGCCAATGCTTTTGGTGTTTTAGTCATGAAGTCCTTGCCTATGCCTATGTCCTGAGTGGTTTTGCCTAGGTTTTCTTCTAGGATTTTTATGGTGTTAGGTCTAATGTTTAAGTCTTTAATAAATCTGGAGTTAATTTTAGTGTAAGATGTCAGGAAGGGGTCCAGTTTCTGCTTTCTGCACACTGCTAGCCAGTTTTCCCAACAAGATTTATTAAACAGGGAATCCTTTCCCCATTACTTGTTTTTGTCAGGTTTTTCAAAGATCAGATGGTTGTAGATGTGTGGCATTGTGTCCCAGGCCTCTGTTCTGTTCCATTGATCTATATATCTATTTTGGTACCAGTACCATGCTGTCTTATTTACTGTAGCCTTGCAGTATAGTTTGAAGTTAGGTACCGTGATGCCTCCATTTTTGTTCTTTTTGCTTGGGATTTTCTTGGCTATGTGGGCTCTCTTTTGGTTCCATATGAAGTTTAAAATGGTTTTTTCCAGTTCTGTGAAGAAGGTCATTGGTAGCTGGATGGGGATAGCATTGAATCTATAAATTACACATGGACATTTCACCATATTGATTCTTCCTAACCATGAACATGGAATGTTTCTCCATCTCTTTGTGTCCTCTCTTATTTCCTTGAGCAGTGGTTTGTAGTTCTCCTTGAAGAGGTCCTTTACATCCTTTGTTAGTTGTATTCCTAGGTATTTTTTTCTCTTTTTTTTAGCAATTGTGAATGGCAGTTCACTCATAATTTGGCTCTGTTAGTCTGTTTTTGGTGTATAGAAATGCTTGTGATTTCTGCGCATTGATTTTGTATCCTGAAACTTTGCAGAAGTTGCTTATCAGTTTAAGGACATTTGGGGCTGAGATGATAGGGTCTTCTAAATATATAATCATGTCTTCTGCCAGTAGAGACAATTTGACTTCCTCTTTTCCTAATTGAATACCCTTTATTTGTTTTTTCTTGCCTAATTGCTCTGGCTAGGACTTCCAATACTATATTGAATAGGAGTGGTGAGAGAGGGCATCCTTGTCTAATGCTGGATTTCAAAGGGAGTGCTTCCAGTTTTTGCCCATTCAGTGTGATATTGGCTGTAGGTTTGTCATAAATAGCTTTTATTATTTTGAGATATATTCCTTCAATACCTAGGTTATTGATAGTTTCTGGCATAATGGGCTGTTGAATTTTGTCAAAAGCTTTCTCTACATCTATTGAGATAATCGTGTGGTTTTTGTCTTTGGTTCTGTTTATGTGATGGATTATGTTTACCTATGTTGAACTAGCCTTGCATTCTTGGAATGAAGCCTACTTGATCATGATGAATAAACTTTTTGATGTGCTGTTGCAATTGGTTTGCCAGTATTTTATTGAAGATTTTTGCATCTATATTCATCATGGATACTGGTCTGAAGTTTTCTTTTTTTGTTGAGTCTCTGCTGGGTTTTGGTATCAGGATTATGTTGGTCTCATAAAATGATTTGGGAAGTATTCCCTCTTTATGGATTGTTTGGAATGGTTTCAGAAGAAATGGTACCAGCTCCTCTTTGTAAGTCTGGTAGAATTCAGCTGTGAACCTGTCTGGACCTGGAATTTTTTTTGGTTGGTAGGCTATTAATTGCTGCCTCAACTTCAGCCCTTGTTATTGGTCTCTTCAAGGTTTCAATTTCTTCCTGGTTTAGGCTTGGGAGGGTGCACGTGTCCAGGAATTTATCCATTTCTTTCAGGTTTACTGGTTTATGTGCATAGGGTTGTACAATCTCTGATCATAGTTTGTATTTCTGTGGAATCAGTAGTGATGTCCCCTTTATTGTTTTTTATTGCATCTATTTGATTCTTCTCCCTTTTCTTTTTTATTAATCTGGCTAGTGGTCTATTTTGTTGATCTTCTCAAAAAATCAGCTCCTGGATTTATTGATTTCTTAAAGGATTTTTTTTTTTTGTCTCTATCTCCTTCAGTTCTGCTCTGATCTTATTTATTTTGTCTTCTGCTAGCTTTTGAGTTTTTTTGATCTTTCTCTTCTAGCTCTTTCGATTTTGATGATGGGGTGTCAATTTTAGATCTTTTCTCGCTTCTCTGGTGGGCATCTATTGCTATAAATTTTCCTCTAGACATTTCTTTAAATGTGTCCCAGAGATTCTGGTACATTATCTTTGTTCTCATTGATTTCAAAGAACAACTTTATTTCTGCCTTCATTTCATTGTTTATCCAGTCAACATTCAAGAGCCAGTTGTTCAGTTTCCATGAAGCTGTGCAGTTCTGAGTTAGTTTCTGAATTCTGAGTTCTAACTTGATTGCACTGTGGTCTGAGACTGCTTGTTATGATTTCCATTCTTGTCCCTTCTTGTACATTTGCTGAAGAGTGATGTAATTCCAATTATGTGGTCAATTCTAGGGTATGTGCCATGTGGTGCTGAGAAGAATGTATGATCTGTGAATTTGAAGTGGAGATTTCTGTAGATGTCTATTAGGTCTGCTTGGTCCAGATCTGAGTTCAAGTCCTGGATATCCTTGTTAATTTTCTGTCTCATTGATCTGCCTAATATTGACAGTGGAGTGTTAACATCTCCCACTATTATTGTGTGGGAGTCTAAGTCTCTTTGTAGGTCATAAAGAACTTGCTTTATGTATCTGGGTGCTCCTGTATTGGGTGTGTATATACTTAGGATCACTGGCTGGTCTTCCTGTTGCATTGATCCTTTTACCATTATGTAATGCCCTTCTTCATCTCCTTGATCTTTGTTGGTCTAAAGTCTATTTTATCAGAGACTAGGATTGCAACTTCTGCTTTTTTTGTTCTCCATTTGCTTGATAAATCTTCCTCCATCCCTTTATTTTGAGCCTATGTATGTCCTTGCATGTGAGATGGGTTTCCTGAATACAGCACACCAATGGGTTTTGACTTTTTATCCAATTTGCCAGTCTGTGTCTTTTGATTGGGGCATTTAGCCCCTTTACATTTAAGGTTAATATTGTTATGTGTGAATTTGATCCTGCCATTTTGATGCTAGCTGGCTGTTTTGCCCATTAGTTGACGTATTTTTTCATTGTGTTGATGCTCTATATCATTTGGTACATTTTTGGAGTGGCTGTTACTTGTTGTTCCTTTCCATGTTTAGTGCTTCTTTCAGGAGCTCTTGTAAGGCAGTCCTGGTGGTGATGAAATCCCTCAGCAATTGCTTGTCCATAAAGGATTTTCTTTCTCCTTCACTTAGTTTGGCTGGATATGAAATTCTAGGTTGAAAGTTCTTTTCTTTAAGGATGTTGAAAATTCGTCCCCACTCTCTTCTGGCTTGTAGGGTTTCTATGGAGAGATCCACTGTGAGTCTGATAAGCATCCCTTTGTGAGTAACCCAACCTTTCTGTCTTGCTGCCCTTAGCATTTTTTCCTTCATTTCAACCTGGTGAATCTGACGATTATGTGCCTTGGGGTTACTCTTCTTGAGGAATGTCTTTGTGGTGTTCTCTGTATTTCCTGGACTTGAATGTTGGCCAGCCTTGCTAGGTTGGGGAAGTTCTCCTGGATAACATCCTGAAGAGTGTTTTCCAGCTTGGATTCATTCTCTCCGTCACATTCAGGTACACCTATCAAATGTAGATTAGGTCTTTTCACATAATCCCATATTTTTTGGAGGCTTTCTCCATTTCTTTTCACTCTTTTTTCTCTATTCTTGCCTTTTGTTTTATTTTATTGAGTTGATTTTCAATCTCTGATATCCTTTCTTCTGCTTGGTCAATTTGGCTATTGTAAGTTATGTATGCTTTGCATAGTTCTTGGCTGTGTTTTTCAGCTCCATCAAGTTTATATTCTTCTCTAAGCTATTTATTCTAGTTGGCATCTCATCTAACCTTTTTTCTAGGTTCTTAGTTTCTTTGCAATGGTTTAGCACATGTTCTTTTAGCTCTAAGAAGTTTGTTATTACCCACCTTCTGAAGCCTGTTTCTGTCAATTCATCAGATTCATTCTCCATCCATGTTTCATCCCTAGCAGGTAAGGATTTGTGATCCCGTGGAGGAGGAGAGACATTCTGGTTTTTGGTGTTTTCATCCTTTTTGTGCTGGTTCCTTCCCATCTTAGTGGCTTTATCTACCTGTGGAATTTGTGGTTGGTGACTTTTGGATGGGGTCTCTGAGTGGACGTCCTTTTTGTTGATGTTGAAGAGATTTCCTTCTGGTCTTAGTTTTCCTTCTAACAGTCAAGCCCCTCTGCTGCAGGACTGCTGGAGGTCCACTCCAGACCTCGCTTGCCTGGGGATCACCCATGGGGGCTGCAGAATGGCAAGCGTTGCCACTGGTTACTTCCTCTGCTATCATCATCCAGAAGGGTACCCGCCTGATGTCAACCTGAGCTCTCCTTTATGGGGTGTCTCTTTGGGTATATGGGGGTCAGGGAGCTGCTTGAGGAGACAGTCTGTCCCTTATAGGACCTGAAGTGCTGTCCTAGGAGCTCCATTGTTCTGTGCAGAGCTGCTGGGCAGGTACCTTTAAGTCTGCTGCAGTGGAACTCATAACTGCCTCTTTTCCCAGGTACTCTGTCCTAGGAAGGTTGGTTTATTTATAAGTTCCTGTCAGGCTGCTGCCTTTTTTCATAGATGCCCTACCCCACACAGAGTAGTCTAGTCACAGTCTGCCAGCAAAGGTGTTGCTGAGCTGCCACAGGCTCGGCCCAGCTGCTTTGTGAACTGCCTTGGTAGTAGGGGACGCTCTTGCCCCCACTGAGCTGGACCATCCTGGGTCCAGCTGCACGTGCTACAAAACTCTCAATCCAGAGCGTTTCAGACTGCTTGTTTTGTGGGGGTGATACCCACTGAGCCAGATCGTCTGGCTCCCTGTTTCAGCCCCCTCCCTTTCAGTTGAATGGGTGGCTTTGTATCCCAGGCATTCCAGGCACCAGTCCAAGTGGCTGCCCAGACTTATGTGAGTTTCTGTGTGCCAACCTGGCACTGTCTGAAACCACTGTGCTGAAAACACATGGCATTTTCACCCGGGAATCTCCTCGTCTGTGGGCAGTGAAACTTGTTTGGAAATGCAGTGAGCACTCACTGTCTGAGCTGTTCTCATGGGGAACTGCACTCCAGAGCTCTTCCTATTCAGCCATCTTGGATCCTCCTACAAGATGGTTTTTTTTTTCATATTAGTAACTTTGTTTCAGATATGCTACATTACTAGTTTTGGGTCTTCTCTTTTTTTTTTTTTTTTTTTTTTTTTTTTTTGGTTATTTCTTTAAATACCTTCTGCTACAATTGCACATAAAAAGAAATAAAAGATGTCACCAGAATGAAAACACATAGTAAAGTTCATATGTTCAAAACTGAGTGGTATCATCACTGGGAAGATGTAAGTTTCAGAGACTACAAAGATGTTACGATAATCATTAAAACAATGTGGAAGTGAGTAGACATTTCTAAGGCTTCTAGGATTGGGATTTATTTATTTTTTTGTTTTTAATTTATTATCTGTTATACAAGCATTTATTGAAAATAAGCACTTTCCTTCTTTTGGGAATCCTTGGTGGTCAAGCCATAGAAAACCATAAGTCATATAATCTAGAGAACTAAGCTGAAACATGTATTTAATAATATGAAAAGGTTAATGGACTAAGTAAACATTGTTACCACCCCGTATAAAAGAGAAACTACATCTGGGGTGGTGATTAGTAAGCTCCTTACAGGGAAATGAGAAGTAGAACAAGTTTAGGCATTGATCAGGAGTGTTGAAGGATGGGCGACAAAATGGCTTTACCTTCTCTCCCTTTCAAGAAGAAAGAGCTAGTAAATGCCAATGATGAAGAGAAAATATCAAACTGAACAGTAAGATAAATATAAACAGCATAACTGAAGTAATAAGTGTAAAGTGAAAAAAAGTCTGTTTAGCTTAAAGTGATAAACCGAGCCAACAGTATGGAGGCATTTTGATTCTATCATAAAAGCAGTGTGATATCATTGGTAGAACAGATGTGGTCAGACTTGTATTAGTCATACCTCTCAGTAAACAGTGTGGAAAAAGGATTAGAAATAGTAAGAGTGAAATATCTACTGTGAAAAATAAGAGAAAGCATGAAAGCATTTTTTTTTAGTAAATTCCCCCATATATAGGTATGTGTGTTTGTGTATATGTATCATATATATAGTATATTTCTTATTGTAATATACCTATGGAGTGATATATTGCTTATTGTAATCTATGGGAAAATGATACTAAATATACCACCTCTTCAAATTGTGCAACACAATTGTTTTGCTAATAAGGTCCACTTTATTGTTTCAAAACACGCAGTTTTGGGATTTAAGCACATAGGAAAGTCAGCTTGCCAATTAAACTTGATTTTGTTCAAATTCATGGTTATGATTAATCTATTAGCCATCACTCACACCAAGCAGCAGTCAATGAATACAAAGCAGAAAAAATATGTCAAACACATTAATTTCTAAATTCCATGAAGTTTTTTAAATGCCACAATTACTTTCTCAAAAACACTTTGACATGTTGACAAATTTGTGGAATGATCTCTATTTCTCTTGCAAACAAAATGCATTTTACTCCAATAATTGATCATTTCACTCTAAATGATGATCAGTTCTGGTTGAATAAATGCAGTTATTTGACATCTGTCAACACTAATATTTTTCTTCCAATTTTATCTTTTACATTTTCTAGTCCAACTATGGAAATTTTAGTACTCTAAAAAATAGTATCTCATTAAAATAAGTTTAGTTTCTATATATAGTTTGGTAGATATTCTTCTAATGGTCTTTAAATGCATTGTCCCTTTTAGGCAATTCATTTGTAGTAAGTTGATATTAAAAACATATTTCAAATATATATACTAAGATACTTTGTAGAATTAATTTATATACATACACTTACTAAGTAGTGAAGCCTCAGCAATTTTTAAGTTGTACAGCTATACTATGTATATTAAACAAAGGCTGTTCATTTTCTTAGTTGTGATCAAATGTGTATTATTGTTTTAAGTAGCATAAATGCCTTTTATTTATAAATAATGCCTTTTTTCTCACCAATATTTTGTTGGAAGTAACTAGACTGAACAAATTGTACAACACAATTAAGATTCTTCTGTAGGTTTTTAGTTTCACTGCTTCTAAATCTTTATCAGAAAAATGGAAGACTTACACATTTTTTTTTCATTTATGCGACTAAATAGCTTAGTACATGTTCTTATTTTCCCCATTTTGTCTCATTCTTTCCTATTGTATCTGGATTGCTTGTCTATCTAGTGCCATCCTTGACTTTTAAAATTCATCTCCTTTATACCATTGCAGACTTTGAAAATACCATATTCTTGTTAACACCTATCCAAAGTTTGTGAGACATAGAAAAGTTAAGCTCTCTTTTAAAAAGTTTGTTTTATATAAAAGTATGAGATGCTGCAGTTGTGCTGGACTTTTATGTTCATTTGGACATTTTTATATCCAAGGCCTTTCAGGAGCTCTTATATAGAGAACTTAGCACCACCACAAAGTCATTTATATCAAAATTTCCAGGCAATTAAAAAAAATTGTTTTATAAAGAAAAGAGTGAAACTCCAGGAATGGAAAGGAGTATAGACTGAGAGAATGGTTGTAGGGTGGCTGTGCTGGAATAGTACTGGAGCATCATTAGAGTGGAAATTCTGTGTTGTAAATGCAAAATTACCCCCAATACATAGCATACAAGATCTTTAGTTGAATGGATACTTTTTATAAATATAACATAGGGTGAATTTTCCCTTAAAGAGTGCAGTATATTTCCTAAACATAATCTCACCAGGTAATCATTGTGTGAATAGAAGTGAAAATATACAAACTAGATGAAGTTGAAGGCTACTGTTCAAGTATTTACTAAGAGAGGACTTTGCTTATTGCAACTATCCAAACTACTTGGCTTTTATTACTTTAAATAAGTAAATTTTATGAATTAATTTTATCACAAAGTTAAGCAAGCAGAACACTTTTCTCAGCCTCTCTGTTACCAGTCTACTATTTAAAATCTACAAATACAGAGAAGCCATTCAATGGGAAGGCACCTAATTGTTCTGTTAAAATCCTCTGTTTGTGTCTTAAAATTTGAACTTATATTTAGTATTGAGGACATGTAGTATGTATAAAATAATTAAGATGTTCACATATTGTTTGTATTGAAATACGAAGTTTCTCAATACTTCAGATGATTTCAAAAATTATCAGGGAACTGTTTTTACATTTTAAGACGTTGGCCAGGCACCGTGGCTCACGCCTGTAATCCCAGCACTTTGGGAGGCTGAGGTGGGTGGATCACGAGGTCAAGAGATCGAGACCATCCTGGTCAACATGGTGAAACCCCGTTTCTACTAAAAATACAAAAAATTAGCTGGGCATGGTGGCGCGTACCTGTAATCCCAGCTACTCAGGAGGCTGAGGCAGGAGAACTGCCTGAACCCAGGAGGCGGAGGTTGCGGTGAGCCGAGATCGCGCCATTGCACTCCAGCCTGGGTAACCTAGAATGAGCCACCTGGCTTTAGCAACTACATTTGTATTTTCTAGATACTAACTCTCAACACTCACAGTTGGTTTTGTATATAAAATATTACATTTTAGAAATAAATGAATGTGATCTCTTCAGCCAGTGTAATGACTGTCATCTTCCATGACTCACATACTTAGCTTTGGATTTACTTTGCAAATCAATTCCAAATCCAAGCTTTGACTGGATTTTACAAAGTAATAAACCCATTTTAGGGTGCATAGGTCTCCAAAGAATTGCAATGTGCTTTGTGCCAATGGATTTTTAGAATCTATACCAATATGGCTGGGCACAGTGGCTCATGCCTATAATCCCAGCACTTCAGGAGGCCGAGGCGGGCAGATCGCAAGGTCAAGAGATTGAGACCATCCTGGCCAACATGGTGAAACACCGTCTCTACTAAAAATACAAAAATTAGCTGAGCATGGTGGCATGCGCCTGTAGACCCAGCTACTTAGGAAGCTGAGGCAGGAGAATTGCTTAAACCCGGGAGGCAGAGGTTGCAGTGAGCCGAAATTGCGCCACTGCACTCCAGCCTGGTGCCTGGTGACAGAGCAAGACTCTGTCAAAAAGAAAGAAAGAAAGAAAGAAAGAGAAAGAAAGAGAATTTCATTGTATTGTTTCAGTTTAAATGAATATATTCAATACAATGATTTAATATTGCAATGTGCTTATTTGAACATTTAACAGAGCAGATTAGAGTGATACCTATGTAAACGCTCAGATTTTGATAATGTAACTGTAAGTACTAATTGTTTTAAAGTGTTTCTTGTACATATTATTTTACTTCCAATTAAATTAATTTTCACATTGAAGTAAAAATGTATAATCATATTTATAAATTTAAAACAAACCTTACCTGTGGTAGAGAACTGAGTGGGTACACAAAAGCTAGTACAGATTGAGCATCCCTAATCTAAAAATGTGAAATCTGAAATTCTCCAGAATCTAAAGTTTTTGATTGCCAACATAAGACCACAAGTGGGAAATTCCACACCTGACACGTTTTTTCACTGTATTAATGGCATGTCATATTTCTTACTGTTAAGTACTTATGTCTGAATAAGTATAAGAAAATAATTGCTTATCCATAGCATAAAAATTCAGTCAGGAAAGATGGAGATGTCAAATAACCACAGGTGATCCACATTGGTGGCTGAGATAGACACCTTTGCTTTCTGATATTTTAATGTATGCAACTTTCTTTTATGCACAAAATGATTTTAAAATACTGTATAAAATTACATTCAGGCTATGTGTATAAGGTGTATATAAAACAAATTTTGCATTTAGATTTGGGTCCCATCCACAAGATAATTCATCATGTATATGCAAACATTTCAAAATCTGAAAACAGCTGAAATCCAAAACACCTCTGGTCCCAAGCATTTTAGATAAGAGATATTTACACTACACTGCATTCAGAACAGTAAACAAATAAATAATAAGAGAGAGAGACTGAAAACATTGGCAAATGTTATCACAATTGGGAATTGCAAATTTTTGCCAAGGTAAAACAAAACAAAAAGCATTTTGTTTGGTATGTTAAAAACTTAAGTGAAAAAAGAAAGGTAATATTGAGAGACTTGTAATAAAAGCATAATAAAGTTGATGAGGAATTTCCTACCAACAGTAAAAAAAAAAAATAGATTAAATTAGTTGCTTGAATTCAGGACCAACTATCCCAAGAAATTTGTTAAATTACTTTTTAACAGAATTGGAATTTGTAGCTTTAACCAACTATAGGCCAGGGTGAATTATTGTATAAAATAGAAAATCATGTTTAAGTGAAGTTAAATAATTTATTTGGTTAAATAAGTTACTATTTCAGATATGAAAAACTTTTCAAAAACTTATCAGGAAAAGACCAGAAAAGAATATTTTACAAAGTGAAAGATCTCAATAAGCTATCAAACAATTGTCTATAGTATACAAGATCTTTCTAACAATATCAAAAATCGATTGATTCAAATATTGAAATAATATATTTTTCTTTAGGCTGAACTGAAACATGAGATAAAAACTACCCTTCAGTTAATACATTGGTTATGTTTTATTTCCTTTTTTTTTTAAGGAAATGCTGTCAATATGTGGCTTTAATTATTTAACTTTTGTCATAAATTATATGTCATTAACATATATCAAAGAAGAGAATCTACTAGATATAAAAGTGTTATTTTCTATCACAATGGGTGATGCCTCAGCTGCAAACTGGATAAAATTTTGGATTAATTGGAATTCTAAAACAGACTGCATTCTTCTTCACATTTTGTTCTACAATTAGAAACACATTGAAAATATCTGTACACCATTTTCTGAAGCAAACTTAATGAAAAGCTTCATGGATATTTAGTTGTTAAAACCCTTTAATATGTGCATGCAAATGTATAAATCATGACCAGATTATGCAAATCTTAAAAAAAAAAACCAAGAAGGTAGTCAATTAACATTTTTTTGTTTTGTTTTTTGTTTTTATGAGAAAGAGTCTCACTCTGTCACCCAGGCTGGAGTGCAGTGGGGCTATCTCAGCTCACTGTAACCTCCAGCTCCCAGTTCAAGTGATTCTCCTGCCTCAGCCACCCTACTAGCTAGGATTACAGGCATGTACCTGGCTAATTTTTGTATTTTTGGTAGAGATGGGGTTTCACCATGTTGGCCAGGCTGGTCTGGAACTCCTGGCCTCAAATGATTTGCCCTTCTCGGCCTCTCAAAGTGCTGGGATTACAGGCCTGAGCCACTGTGCCCAGCCAATTAACTTAATGATATTGTGTTCTCTATGAATGATTATTGTTTGAATGGCAAAAAAGTGTTTCACACAGATTTTATGTACTGTAATTTCCAATTAAATATTTTCTTGAAATAAAAGAAATGCATGCCAATACTTGATAGTTAAGCCTCCCCCGAAATTCAAGTGATTTATGCTTTCTCACCAATATCAGAATATATATTAACTAATATGAAGCCAAATTTAGTACGTTTCTGTACTGAAATATATGCAGAAATTGAAATTTTTCATAATACAAATCTATAATAACATATTTCTCTAACAGGATAAATATGCAGAATGTGTTTATTGTAATTGACAGTGTCATGTAAATTGGCTACAAAACTACTTTTTTTCTAAGAAAATTTTGAAGAATGCCTTGCTGATATCAATAAACAAAGTTGATTTTAGTTTACCAAATGTTTATTCAAATTTAATGTTAACACTACTGAGTTGACACAGTTAGCAGATTGATTTAACTTAGGAAGTGGTATTTTGGAACTGTTACACTTTTGCTTCAAAGCTGAATTTCCTCTCTCCAGGTGAAGGCTATGGCTATGCTTTCCCTCTGGTCTGTGCTGGCTGTCCAACTGTTCTGGCCCCCGCAGAGCTGCCGCCTGCACTCTCACCCTTTCCACCATTTGGCGGTTTGGAATCAACAGTGTGACCAGCTTCAATTTCAGAGGAAGAACTGTTGAATGTAATCAATAAACTAAGTAATGATGATAATGTAGATGACCTCCTTGTTCAGTTGCCTCTTCCAGAGCACACTGATGAGAGAAAGATCTGCAATGCTTTTTCTCCAGACAAGGATGTTGACGGCTTTCCCGTAATGAGTGTAGGGCGAACATGTTTGGACCAGTATTCCATGTTACCAGCTACCCCATGGGATATGTGGGAAATAATTAAGCCAACTGATATTCCAACTCTAGGGAAGAATGTGGTTGTGGTTGGAATGTCAAAAATTGTTGGGATGCCCATTGTAATGTGACTGCACATAGATGGGGTTCATGAACGTCCCAGAGATGATGCCACTGTAATAATAGCTCATGGATATACTCCCAAAGAGCAGTTGAAGAAACACACAATTTTTGCAGATACTGTAATAGCCAGTGCAGGCATTCCAATCTGATCACAACAGACCAGTCCTCAAGGAAAGAGCAGTAGTCATATATGTGGGAAGAAACAGAGTTCAAGCTCCTGTAACTGCTAAACCCAAGTTGGTTGTAGACATGGATTTTGAAGGAGTCAGACAAAAAGCTGGTTACATCACGCCACTTCCTGGAGGTTTTGGCCCCATGCCAGTGGTGATGCTAATGAAGAATACCATCATTGTTGCAAAAACATTGCTGAGGCTTGAAGAACAGGAAGTGCTGATGTCTAGAGAGCTTGGAGTAGCCACTAATTAACTGTAGTGTCTTCTATGTCACAAAACAGCACTCCAAGCCAGTTCAAGAAGCAAAGCAGGCCAATAGAAAGACAATATATATTTTTTAATTTATCCTAGTGAAATGGTTTAAAACGATGCCTTATGTTTATTAAAAACTTAAATTGGGAGCTGTTTGTACACATATCTCTGCAATACCTCACCAGGGAGCATTCCAGTATGCAGGATCACGTAGCCAAGAGCAGCCATTAACCCAGTGATGAACAAGGGAGACATCTGTCATATTGAGATGGATACTTAACTTTAAGTTGTCAAGCCACCTCAGTTAAATATTTGCCTTCACTAGGACTGCATTTCCCAAATGCCACTCCAGTAAGAGTTGATACTCATTTTAGGTACCAAAGCTTTTGGGTTCAACTGATCAAACCAAAGGAAAAGTGCTGGTAGACAAAATTAGGAAAAAGTCGACAAAGGAAAAAAATGGTAGTAATTGCGTAAAAAAAAATCCTCTAATTTATATGTGTGTTGATTAGCAACCAGATTTATCTAAGTGGAACTGAATTGGCTAGGAAAGAAGAACAAGTACATGTTAATAATGTTCCTAAGCTGTCTTTTTGAGGCTTAGTCAGTCATTGGGAAAATGTTTAGGATGTTCCTTGCTATTAGTCCTCATTTTACATATGTTACCTTTCAGTAGTTTTCCCCATTTTAGATTTCTAGGATTGAAAGTCTTACTTTATAAATTGGTCATGTGAACTGTCATATTCAGCTTTTGCTATATACTTTAACTTCATTGTTAAATTTTTGTACTGTGAGGGAATATCTGTATAGTTTGTTTGATATATGTTAAAACCTATTTTTGAAAAACAAACTTAGCTTGATCATTATTTGGGCAGCTTGGATAAGTATGCAACTTACTTTTGCATCAAAGAATTATCAGCATCTGCCTGCTTTTCTGAGATGTACCCTGTTGATATTTTCAGATTTGTAAGAGTTTGAGTAAATATTACATTTAATCACACCCTCTGAATGTTATCTTTTCTTTTTTAATAAAACAAACAAGAAACCCAAAGTTAAATTTCCTTTTAAAACAGGAAGTCATTTTGTCCATGTGGGTACAAATATTAAAGCAAAATTATTTCCTTCATATTGATTTATTTATTATAAAATTTTAAGTATGTTTGCAACAAGTGGTGTATATGAAATTACTTTCTCAAATGTAAATTTATAAAATCTAAATACACATATGGATGTTTTTGATGAAAATTTAGTACCTGAATTAAAATAAGCTGTACATATAAAATGGAGATTTCAAAGAAATTGCATTTTAAACAACATCTTACATTTAATATCTTGAGATAAAAATATAACATATTAGGATAAACACAAAATACTATTAAAGTTAATTTTTA
This sequence comes from Aotus nancymaae, assembly GCF_030222135.1. Classification (NCBI taxonomy): domain Eukaryota; kingdom Metazoa; phylum Chordata; class Mammalia; order Primates; family Aotidae; genus Aotus; species Aotus nancymaae. Next base: position 4,419,449 of record NW_026988435.1, read on the forward strand.
AAATTACGTTTATGGCTCAGGTTACACTTCTATTAGAAAATGCTCTGTTCAAGCATGATTATCAGAGTGGGATCAATGCCTATATAAATTATTCCAATAAGTTTCTTAGACTTTTTGACTTGGACATGATTCTCAGGATACTAGAAATCCAGAAATATGCTGTGACACAGGGTTCAGTTTTTATTTTTTAATTGGTTGGCTCCATAATCATGTGTATGTGAAGACTATGTAAAATTTCATCTAAAAACTTCTAAAAATCTGTAAGAATAAAAAAGATGAAATTGTTTAGCTTAGTCAAAAGAAAGACAAATGATGAGTTATGCTCATTTATTTATCTTTCTCACATTTTAATGAAGAAGATTGGTTATCAGTTACCATAAACATATTTCTAAGCCAAGTATAGAAGAAGTAATCTTTGGTACAGTAATCTTTGTCTTTTTTCTTTTTGAAGAACTTAACAATTACCATGGATTATAGGCTAATTACTGAAAGGATTTATTGGTAAATTTTAGTTATGATTTCATTCAAATAGTAAATATGTAAGTATGTTTTCTCTTTTTTGTTTTATTTGAAGAACACTTTACTAATTCTCTTGCAATTGTGTTTTCTAAATAAAATTTCTTCATAATTTATGTTTTAATTTTTATTCTGTTATTTTTAATGTTTACTAGATGGAAACATGCAAAAAAAAATTAAAAATAAAAATAAAACCCTCATAGTTTACTACATGTGAGAAGAAATACGGAATTAATGCTGAAGAAAAAAAAAGCAATAAACTTTTACCCATGTAAGAATAGTGAATCAGGTAGGGCACTTATTTGCTATTTCTACAAGAAATCTTAATAGAAAATGTTATTGCCTAAATGAAATTCACCAAGCCTTGATAGACTCGTTCATTCTAACTTTTAGTATTTCTAGGAGTCATTATTATTCTCATCATGGTCACCATAACACATAAATTCCTTTTAGGGAATATAGATGCTTATTAAAAACAGTCTGATTGTCTCTCTTTTTTAATCTATGAGTCTTATGTCAAATAATTATATTTTTAAAAGTAACATAAAATAAGTTTTATGACAGTATATTTTTATATCAAAGCAAAATAATAGCTAAATAAAATTCAAAAGTCTAAACCTGGGATACAACAAATTAGACTTAGATAATTTTTTTAAAGAGCAGAATATTAATTTTACTTAAAAATTAACATTAAGCTTGATAAAGGCTGAAAAGTGTTTTCACATTTCAGTTTAGATTAACAACTTCAAAGTGAGAATCAGTTTAAGTTTTCTTACTTCCTTCGTTAAAATTTTGTAAAGGGAAGACCATAAGATTTTTATAACCTTTTAAAACTTTGCTCATCAAAAACTTTAAACTCTACATTTTCATCTGTGGTGATATTTTTAAATGACTGAAAAGGCATATTTTGACTTCAAAAGCTGTATAACTCCTTGGCAGTATTACTGAATGTGAGAGACTATTTCAAAGAATCTAAAGGAAACACAATATTAAAAACTCAAAATTTAGTTATTTGTTATACCTCTTTCAAGGTAGTTTCAGTAGTGATAATCTGGAGTTATTTTTTCCTACATGTACTTTATTTTATTCTGTTTATAAAAATAATTTAACTTTTTTTGTAATCAGAAGGAACTAGGCCATGATCAATTTTATTTAAGCATTAATGTCAATATTTACTTTATTAACATAAGAGCTTTTGAAAATAGGTTTATCAGCTGAGGTACAAGGAAATATATATGCTCACTCTTTTATCCACAAGGCTTGCTCACGTGTATGAACATATATGTCCCATATCACTTTGTAATATGAAAACCTGTAGGCAGAACATAATAATTTGACAAATACAGAATCTCAGCAACATAGAAGTGGGAATACAAGAGACTTAGAAACATACATATCCCATCCTTTAAGCTAAGCTAAGAGTCAGAATTATGATCCAAAAAGTTCGATGAATAGCACAAGTCACAGAATTCAAAACCAGTAGAAAGATCTAAAAATTATAAACTTTAGGACAACAAGTGAATTATTTGGTAGACATCCATGCTTGTGAAGAACTGGAATATCAGGTAGAGAATTAACAGAGTTTTAGGGACACAGCCTAATTCTGCAGATTGTATTAATTAAGGAAGATTGCAATCAAATCCAATCAAAGATTACACAAGTAGCTCACCAAAATGCAACTGGAGTGCAAATTAAATGTATTCAGGCATAAATACGAACTTATATTACAAACTTATGTAAATATATACTGATATGGTTTGTGTCTCCACCCAAATCTCATCTTGTTGCTCCTATAATCCCGATGTGTTGGGGAAGGGACCTGGTGGGAGATAACTGATTCATTGGAGTGGGTCTTTCCCATGCTGTTCTTGTGATAGTGAATAAGACTCATGAGATCTGATTGTTTTAAAGTTGGAGTTTCCCTACCCAAGCTCTCTCTCTTTTTGCCTGTTGCCATCCATGTAAGATGTGACTTGCTCCTCCCTACCTTCCGCCATGATTTTGAGACCTCTGCAGCCATGTGGAACTGTAAGTCCATTAAGCCTCTTTCTTTTGTAAATTTCCCAGTCTCAAGTTGGTCTTTATCAGCATGTGAAAATGGACTCATATAGTAAATTGGTTCCAGTAGAGTTGGGTGCTGCTGAAAAGATACCTGCAAATGTGGAAGTGATGTTAGAACTGGATAACAGGCAGAGGTCGAAAGAGGTTGGAGGGCACAGAAGGAGACAGGAAAATGTGGGCAAGTTAGGAATTCCTTAGAGACTTGTTGAATGGCTTTGATTAAAATGCTCATAATGATGTGGACAATGAAATCCAGGCTGAGGTGGTCTCAGATGGAGGTGAGGAATTTGCTGGAACTGGAGCAAAGGTTATTCTTGCTATGTATTAGCAAAGAGACTGGCATCATTTTACCTCTGCCCAGGAAATCTGTGGAACTTTGAACTTCAGAGAGATGATTTAGGGTATCTGTCAGAATAAATCTCTAAATGGCAAAGCATTCAAAATATGTCTTGGGTGCTCTTAAAGTCATTTGGTTTTATAAGGGAAGCAGAGCATAAAAGTTCAGAAAATTTGCAGCCTGACGATGCAAAAGAAAAGAAAACCACATTTTCTGAGGAGAAATTCTTTTTTAGTTGTGTCTTGGCCAGGTTTTGGTATCAGGATGATGTTGGTTTCTTTTTTGTATTGTTTGGAATAGTTTCAAGCTAGCTGCAGAAATTTGCATAAATAATGAGGAACTGAAAGTTAATCCCTAAGACAGTGGGGAAAATGTCTCTAGGGCATGTCAGAGGTCTTCACTGCAGCCCTTCCCATAACAGGCCCAGAGGCCTAGGAGGAAAAAATGGATTCATGGGATGAGTCCAGGATGCCTCAGCTGTGTGCAGTCTAGAGACTTGGGACCTTATGTCCATTTCAACAATGACTAAAAGGGGCCAACTGGCAACTTGGGATGTTTCTTCAAAGGGTGGAAGTACCAAGCCTTGGCATCTCCCACATAGTGTTGAGTCTGTGGGTGCACAGAAGTCAAGAATTGAGGTTTGGGAACCTCTGCCTACATTTCAAAAGGTGTATGGAAATGCCTGGATGTGCAGGCAGAAGTTTGCTACAGGAGCATGGACCTCAGGGAGAACCCTTGCCAGGACAGTGTGCAAGGGAAATATGGGGTCAGAGCCCCCACACAGGGGTCCTACTGGGGCACCACCTGGTGGAGCTGTGAGAAGAGAGCCATCATCCTTCAGACCTCAGAATGATAAATCCACTGATAGATTGCACTATGCATCTGGAAAAGCCACAGACACTCAGTGCCAGCCCATGAAGGCAGCCAGGAGGGTGACTGAACCTTGCAAAACCACAAGGGCAGAGCTGCCCAAGACTAGGGGAACCCACCTCTTGCATCAGCATGACCTGAATGTAAGATATGGATTGGAAGGAGATCCTTTTGGAGATTTAAGATTTGACTGTGCCACTGGATTTCAGACTTGCATGGGGGCTGTAGCCCTTGTGTTTTGGCCATTTTCTCCCATTTATGGGTGTATTTACTCAATGCCTGTACCCCCACTGTATCTAGGAAGTAACTAAATGACTTTGGATTTTATAGGCTCATAGGCAGAAGGAACTTGCCTTGTCTCAGTTAAGAGTTTGAACTGTGGATTTTTGAGTTAATGTTGAAATGAGTTAAGACTTTGGGGAACTGTCAGGACGGCATGATTGGTTTCAAAATGGGAAGACATGAGATTTGGGAGGGGCCAGAGGTAGAATCATATGGTTTGGCTCTGTGTCCGGACCCAATTCTCATCTTGTAGCTCCCATAATTACCATATGTTGTGGGAGGGAATCAGTGCGGGATAATTAAGTCATGCAGGAGGGTCTTTCCCATGCTATTCTCATGAGAGTGAATAAGTCTCAATAGATCTGATAGTTTTAATAATGGGAGTTTCCCTTCAAAGTACTCTCTCTTTTTGCCTTCTGTCATCCATGTAAGATGTGACTTGCTCCTCCTTGCCTTCCACAATGATTGTGAAGCCTCTCCAGCCATGTGGAACTGTAAATCCATTGAACCTCTTTCATTTGTAAATTGCCCAGTCTTGGGTTTGTCTTTATCACTGGTGTGAAAATGGACTAAAACATATCAATACATAAGTTGATGAGTAAATTTGAAAAAAAGAATCAGCAAGGTAACCAGAAATCATGAAGTAGCACATAGTAGAGGGTCAATAAATGTATTCCTCAAATTTACCACCATTGTGCCTCTCATAGTACTATGAAACTCCAATATAAAATATTTGTGACTTACAGTGTTAGGTGGAATAATGGCCTGCCAAACACATCCTCATCCTAATTACCAGAACCTGTGCATATGTTATGGTAGGCAAAAGAGAATTGAGGTTGCAGATGGAATTACCTAACCTTGAGATAGGAGATACATTTTTTTTTTTTTTTTTTGTTATCTGGGGATCCCTGTTGTAATTAGAAGGGTCCTTGTAAAGAGAGAGGAAAAATAGTCTGTCACAGTGACATGATATGAAAGTATTTATCAGCTATCAATGAGTTTGAAGATGCAAAGGCTTCACAATACAGGCCATGTAGGCATCCCACAGAAATTTGAAAGTCAAGAAAATGTATTTATCCCTAGTGCTTCCAGAAAGGAATGTAGCCTGTACCTTGATTTTAGCCCATTTCTGATCAATGAGCCTTGGGATATAAAATTAGAATAACAAACCCTGGAAAGACTGCATCTTTCTAAAAAACAAAACCAAAAAAGAAAGATGGACAAGAGAAACACCAGTTTTGTTTAGCAGAATATAGTCCTCTCTATATGAGTGTCTGGAAAAATAATACTGAGGATGGAGAAACAGAAATGTGAACCAACTGTACTGATGAGTTTCTTTTTTTGAAGAATAATTGTGTGTTCTTACTACATTTTGACTTCAATATATTGCTTGTGGCCACTGAAAGCAATCCAACTAACAAATTGCCAAATACGTTACTGGCATAAATATATTGTGCTAATTCATTTATCTGAAATTCCAGTCTGACATAGTATCCAAAAATAAATGTTGATGTTAATAAAAATTAATGTTCATCTGCCATCGCTTTATTTTAACAAGTTATTTCTGACCCCTGATTTTCATGAGAAGTTTATATGTTTTTAATCTTCTGTCTTAAAACCTTGTGAAGGGATTCCAATGAATCATAGATTCAATGTTTTTCTCTGGAAATTGGAATATTAACTAATCTGGGTGAAATCCTGCCCCAAAGATTCTCCAAAGGTTTTTGTATTTTGTTACCTAATTTACAAAATTTTCTTAGCTTCTATAGTATTATTTGATGAACAAACATACCTGAACTAATTTGGACTATATAAGAGCCTTGTTAAATATCTTTACCTATTAAATGGGTTTCATCAAAGGAAATTGTCACATAAACATAATGAGAATGTTGATAAGAATCTACAAATTTTTGAGTAATTGTGTAAGATTTTCATTTGAAGATTTTATTTTAAGCATCATTTGCTGACAGGTTTTGCTATTTTTTATGGGTTTAAGGAAGAAATTATCCTCTTTATTAGATAATTTTCTCTTCCTTCCTTGGAGGATCTGGCAGTGAAATTAATCCAGGTCTGATAGAGGAGAAAAATGTTCCCAGTTACACCATTCCAAATGAAATTAGAAATGATGCATACTAGACTGCCACTTTAAATATGGATTCTTATCATTGCCAAGTTTATTCTTAGAATAACTGTAGAGCTCAAGCCAAACTATCTTATTGTGCAATAATATAGGCATCAGTCTCCAAATCTAGTTACACTCAGCCGACAGGTAGTTATTTAGGGAGACCATCCATAGGGAGTGATTGGAGTCCCATCTGTTTAAGGACTGGCTGCCAGTGATAGCAAAAGATAGGGAAGATCCGTCATTCTAAATGGGGGATCAATGGCTCAGAGCATACTGTGAGAATGCAAGTCAAGAGAGTGTTATTTTGTATTGGGGAAAAGTCAGAATGATATTGATTCTCTCTAAGTCATGTAGAATTGGATTTAGAGACACAGTTCTTATACCGTGAGTGCTCCATGTAACGTGTTAAAGTCATTCAAACAACAGTTTGACAAGGCACTTCAAGTCAGTACCTATCATTAAAAAGAATAAAAGTATGTCCATTTAACCACTCTCAGAGAAAAAGTAAAATGTCAATGTTGTGTGACTCCCAAATCTCTCCTTTAGTCTCTTTTGAGGTGAAACACGCAAGTGAGCATTTAATACTAAAACACAATTTTCTCCCAGCAAGCAGATGGGTTGTCTACTTGAAAAGGATGTAGTTCAGTCAATCATTAAATAATAGACTATCAGGAGGAGACCAAGACATTACCTAGTAAAATCTTCTCAAATTGAATGTGACCTAAAGAAGCTAAAAGTCTGTTGGAGAACTAGGGTATAAACTAGTACTAAATCTTGCATAATTTAGCATTTTGTTTTCCTTTTATAATATGATGACATATCAATGAGCTGTTTATCAAGTACTTATATATTTGGAAATACATAATCGTTATGCATCAAACAAAAACAAAGGAATAAAATATAATAATCCACTTGTGGAGAATACATTGAGTCCACACCCAATATTCATCCCTCCTCTTGCTGTACTGCATAAACTGAAGACTAGAAATTCAATTCCTCAGACTCGCTTGCATCTCTCATTTCATACGTTTTTAAAGCTCAGCCCACTAAATGAACTCCTGTATTTTGGAAGTTGAAAGTAAAGAAAATATTGCACTTTTGCAAGGAGTATTATAGAAACATTTGATTTTTCTTCATTTCCTATTGCCAATGTCTTTGAATCCATCCCTGGGTATTGCGATGCAGGCTTTGATTTTGTGTGAATCTAACAAGTACAGTACAATTTGTAGTCAATAGATGTCGTAGAGCCTTTGTCATTCCCAGTTTACAACTAAAGAGTTCCTGTGGTTAACAAGTGCTGTGACTTCCCATTCCCCTTGATCGTATCAAAGTTAGCAGCTTCTCCAGCCTTCCACTTTAGTGGCATATTTTTATACATCATTTCCAGAAGCCCAGTCAATGGAAAGTATGTTCTTCTTATCTTCTTTCAATGTAGTAAGCACTTTTCCTTTACTAAATCTATTTTTCTTTTTCTACTTGATTTTTTTAAAAACCTATAATGAACCATGACTAATGTACACCTGTTTGGTGTGGGCTATGTTTACTAAATATTCAAACAAAGGGAATGTGAATTAAGACTTGAGTATTGAAAGGTTTCTTAAAGGAAATAGAGCTAAAGTTAGCTTTAAAGCTATCGAAGATTTGGATAGCCCAAAAGATAAGAAAGTGATAACTCAGATATGAGATACTACCTGAATTTATGATATTAAGAATAAACTTGCATATATCTACTTTTTTACTATGTTTTAAATGCCCACGATAGGCCAAGTAGTAAGAATATGATGGATTTGAATCACTGTGGATACTGGCTTGAATACAGTAAAGATTATGTTTGGGGAAAATATTGAATACACTATTGAATTTAAAGGGGGGAATTAAAATAGAGGAAGCCTTGAAAAAGTGGAAGCTGTCGAAGGAAATTGTCTTTGAAGAATTTGGAAAAGCAAGTGATGCCATAAAAATGGTGTTTAAAGCATAACATGGGCAGTAATATATAAGACAGTAGAGGAGCTGGACTTGAGGAATATTAAGATTAGTGGTGCTGGAAAGGGAGGCATAAATACAAGAGCAAGGTCTTTTAGGGAGGGATGATGTGTATAAGCATAGAGATTCGTTTTAGTGAGCAGTTAACTCTAGAAGATAGACATTAATAAAAGTTTTCATATAAGACTATAAAGAAGATGACACCATTGGTATAATAAAAATTGTATGGAGCTTATATGATATAGGACTTCTCAGAAATGAGAGACGTTCTCCTCTGCAGTCTGTGGGCTGTAGTCGGGTGGAAAGCTATAGTAATTGGAACCCGATGAAATAGAAGTAGGTTTAAGAGGGTTATTTGGGGACTCCACTAAGAAAATGATAAAGGACATAGGAGAGAATAAAGCTAGACTATAAATTTCATGAAGACCAAGTCTACCTATGGGGTTCTATAGTCCAGGGTATAATTGAGAAAAGAAATGTAGATACTGTTTAAGCAATGTGTGTAAATATGATAACACCAGACAAACTGGAAAATAAATACATAATAAATAAATTATAATAAATGATAATGTCAATAATTCTAAACCAACTCTAGGTTTTATATGAATGCAAATAATCCTGAAGAGTGGCACATACATGATTCTCTAGTTTGTTTTCTTTTTTCTCTAAAGTCTCAAGGTTCAAGACAATTTGCTCTAAGACGGCAGCCCAGATATCCTGAAGAGGCAGTTGCTTCCCTATGAGAGGGGACAGAGTACACTCCCTAATGGGAAAATTGATCTCTCTCTGCTGCATCCAGATAGCCTTCCAGTAGAGGCATCTTTCTTGGGCAGATATTTATTTCACAAGTTCAAGAGTTATCTTGCCCTCATCCTCACTCTGCCCACATCAGAGATGGGGTCTGAACGAGTGGGCCTGAAGAGTGCTTTGCTGGATAAGGGAGTAGGCTCTTCCTTCTCAAAGCCTGGCTGGATAAATCTTAAAGGAAAGTTGCCAAGAGGGATGGGTGCTATTCATGTCTAGTTATTAGCCTAATTTTCAGATAAGTCAATGAAGCTAACATAGGTAGTTTTTCCATTTGTTTAACAAATTAATAAATGAGCTGAGGTTTGAACCTATTTAGAAATTAGGTCTGATATATCTGATTAATTTTCTCAACAAAAACATACTGTGGATCTCTGCAGGTCAGACACTAAAATAATAGTAAACAAAACTGGTTCATGTTGTCAGAAGTTTATAATCGAATGGAGAATACAGATGATAGAAAAAAAAAACCAAACCAGAAAGAGGTCTGTTGTATATAGAGGCAAGGAAAATCATGGTAAGAAAAGTACCATATTATAATGTAAAAAGAGGCTGCTGTGGGTATTGCGTTTGGCACTCTGTGTCTATTTCAGCCTTTCTCTGCTGTACTTTCTGTTCTGCAGAGGCTAGAAAACTTGCAGGCAGAGATTTGGATGCAAATTGAATTAAGTTAGAAGATCCAAAATGAGATATTAAAGGCAGAAGTGAGACATTTAAAGCTTATTGCTGCTTTTAAACATGATTGTAGGGTTGATTTTTTTTTTCTTCATTATAATTTCAGCCTAGTCACTTACTTTGTGGAACTTCAGGGGCTGTGGCAGTTAGTAAGTGCAGCCCAACGTTGCCATAATTGTAAGTTTTTGAAGTTAGTCATTCCAGTAATGGCCTCCTGATTCTCCCTCATCCTGATTATGACAAAGGCAGATAGTCCCTCGGTTGGCAGCCAACTGTGCCTGTTCTGGAGCCATTACTGGTTGTCTACCTGAATGCCCACTCTTTGTAACTGAGTGCCTACTCTTTGTAATTGATAACAAGTACTAATTTAAATTGCTTTTTATTAGGAAAAACATTTCTCAAGAAATAACTCATGTTGATAACTGAAGGAAGAGTAGGAGTTAACCAGCTAATGACTGGGTAATAGAACCTTTCAGGCAGAAGGAATAGCATGGGCAAAACTCTGACACTGGAAAGCATTGATATCACTCCTGATATCAATCCTGAGAAGAAAAATAAACTTAAAAAAAATAGTATCTGGAAGACAGTGTGGCAATTTCTCAAGGACCTAGACATAGAAATTCTATTTGACTCAGCAATCCCATTACTGGGTGTATATCCAAAGGATTATAAATCGTTCTACTATAAGGACACATGCACACGAATGTTCATTGCAGCACAGTTTACAATAGCAAAGACCTGGAACCAACCCAAATGCCCATCGATGATAGACTGGACAGGGAAAATGTGGCACATATACACCATGGGATACTATGCAGCCATCAAAAATGATGAGTTCGTGTCCTTTGTAGGGACATGGATGAACCTGGAAACCATCATTCTCAGCAAACTGACACAAGAACAGAAAATCAAACACCGCATGTTCTCACTCATAGGCATGTGTTGAACAATGAGAACACATGGACACAGGGAGGGGAGCATCACATACTATGGTCTGTCTGGGGGGACTAGGGGAGGGACAGTGCAGGGTGGGGAGTTGGGGAGAGATAACATGGGGAGAAATGCCACATATAGGTGATGGGGAGGAAGGCAGCACATCACACTGCCACGTATGCACCTATGCAACAATCTTGCATGTTCTTCACATGTACCCCAAAACCTAAAGTGCAATAAAAAAATAGTATCAACCTTAATTAAATCTAGGATCTGTTAGTAAGGATTTCATTGCAAAAATGGTTCTAGTGGTAATTTTTTCCAAAGTACTGAAAATAATCCAGGCTGGTCTGTGGAAGGAGTGAGGAAGGGTAATGGAGACTCCTGGTAGATGATGCTATAGAAGTAATCAGAGTGTTTATTATGTACGGAGGAACAATTTGAAATTTCTCTAAACATAAGAGAGATTGATTGAAGACAACAGAGTAGAGTAATGAACATGTTTGTGTAGAAAAAAAATCCTCCAACTGATTTTAAGGACAATATTAAGAAGAAGCACAAACAGGTACGAGGAATGCAATTAGAATACTATTCTGATCGTCTAGGCAAAATAGAATACTATTGTGATCGTCTAGGCAAAAGTTGATGACAGCATAGAATAGGGTGACTGTAAATAGAATGAGATAAATTGGCAGATATAAGATATTGCTAAGCCAAAGAACTTCATAGATATCTAGCAGAACAAGAAAGTAGGATTTTAAGCGTTTCTTATTTGGAAATAAGAAGTATTGTCATACCTGAATCTGACTCTTCAAACATTTGGTGTGTATATGCTAACAACAGATGAGCACATAAAAAAAAATTCCTTCAATTAAATTTTTAACTTTTAATTCTATTTTTAGAATTGAAGCATTATCATCTATCCTGAGAATACAAATTAACTTATTTTTAAATATTGTCACCCTTAATCAAATCTAGGATCCATTAGTAAGGTCTTTATTGCAATGGTGATAATTTGCTGTTTCCCAAAGTACTATTCTTTTGTCAAAGATTACCTTTTGTGCAATTAGCACATTACGAGCCTTTCTCATCATGCTTACTCAGTCACATGCATGCACACAATTACAAAGGCAGGGGTGTATGGAAAAGGCAGTGTGAACTATCTCATGAGACCAGATCTTCAGTGCATAAAAGTTGGGGTCAAAATTAAATAGTTGCTATAAAACTATAACTCAGAGAATAAAATGTTTATGGTGCATCTTTCTTTTCAGTGTAAAAATGACTATAACTACAGACTGTGTAAAATAATGCCAAGAGCTTTGAATGGGAAGTCAAGACTAATCTCTAGCCCTTTCCCTAATGTTATCCAAGCAGTTCTCCTTTAATATTTGTGAAGCTGAATTTCTTCAATTGTAAAATGATGTACTTGAGCCAGATTTATTAAACACTACTATATTTAACTATCGATAAAAGATTTAGTCCTCAGAGTAACTACTAAAAGAGTTTCCATGCAGTAACTATAAAATGCAATTATGGAGGATGTTCCAATTACATGATATGCACAGGAAAAATAATTGGTATCAATTAAGTCATTGTCACCAATATTTGCAATTGTTTTGTGTAAACTTTTCTTTACATATTTTGAGAATTTATTATAATATTAACTGCCTACACACATAAAATAAACACTTCAATCTAGGAAATTGAAATCACTATTCAATTGCCTCCTTTTTGTCTGAAAATGTCTGGGCTGATAGGCCAACCAGGCTTATACTAATATATGTGTATATTTCTTTTTGACAATCATCTTTTCTAAAAAATGCATCTTTTCCACTTTCTTTTCAACATTTCTGTAACTACATGTTTTAGATATAGCTCATGTAAAAACATATTGTTGGATTTTTAAAAAATCTAATTGCAAAACAATTGTCTTTTGATTGGATCTTTTTATCTATGTATATTCAATATAATTAGTGATATACAGGTTGAGTAACCCCTATCTGAAATGCTTAGGAATGGATGTGTTTCAGGTCCAGGATTCTTTAGAATTTTAGAATATTTACATTATACTAACCAGTTGAGCGTCAGAAATCTGAAACCCCATCTCTACTAAAAGTGCAAAAGATGAGCCAGGCATGGTCGTGCATGCCTGTAATCCCAACTACTCGGGAGGCTGAGTCAGGAGAATTGCTTGAAGCCAGGAGGCAGAGGTTGTAGTGAGCAGAGATCACACCACTGCACTCCAGCCTGGGTGACAGAGCAAGATTCCACCTCAAAACAAACAAACAAACAAAAAAAATCTAAAATGTGAAATGCACCATGTTGACACTCATAATAAGTTTCAGATTTTAGTATAGGTTGGATTTTGAATTTTTGGATTTTGGAAGCTCAATCTGTATTTGAATGTGTATCTATCATACATTTCTGTGCATTTGATTTACTTCTAATATTTGTTTCTTTTCTTGTTTTCTCTTGTGTTTAAGTTTATCATTTCATCTTTCATCAATTTATTGCAATCAACCCTCTTTTTTGGTATATCCAAACTTTCATCATTCTTTTCATGGTTAACTGAGAAATTAAAATTTGCATTCTTAATTTTTTAAAGTATTAAGCTAATTATGGTATTTTTCCTTCTCCCTTGTAAGAAATTTTAGGCACATTAACTAGATTTAGCCCATCTTGTATTATATGATATTTAATTTAATTATTTCTTTGTAAGTCTATCGTATTGGTTTAGAAAGCTAATGTTGCTTTCTGCTTGTTTTCCTTTTTTTCATCTCATGCCTTCTTTCTTGGGTTACTTTCAACATCATTCAGATTTTCTTGTAGTAAAAAATCTGCTGTTAGGAAACTCCCACAAATTTGTCTGTTAATATCTTTATTTTACTCTTTATTAGTTTTTTAGATCAACTGTAACAAAGTACCACAAGCTGGGCAGCTTAAACAAGAGAAATGGGTTGTCTCACAGATCTAGGAGCTAGAGGTCTGAAATCAAAGTGTCTGTAGTGTTGTTTTCTACTGAGGGCTCTGAGGAAAGGATCTCTTCCAGGCCTCTCTCCTTATTTTGTAAACTACTGTCTTCTTTTTGAAGCTCTTCACCGTGTGTTCCTACTATGTGTGTCTGATTCTGTTTTCAGATTTCCCCTTTTATATATTGGATTAGGGCCCATCCTAATAACCTCATTTTAATTTGTTTCTCTCTCTCTGTAAAGACTCTATCATCTCCAAATAAGAACACATTCGGAATTACTGGGAGTTGGGACTCCAACAGATATTTTTCTGGGGGTTACAATTCAATCCTCACCCCCTTGTTTAAAAACTGGTATAAAATTCTAAGTGAACGTTTATTTTTGTTTATATTAATGGTGACCATTGACTTGTGGCTTTTAATGTTGTATTTAAACGTCAGCTTAAGGAAACTGGGAGCCATACCTTTGACGTATAACCATCAAGGAAGGTAACATCCGTACTTCTGAGTTTCCACGGGACCATGAGTCTAACTTCAGCTGGCACCCAGCTCCAAGTTGCAAATACATGAGTTTTTTATTTTTTACCTGAATTAAGACAACAAATACAGGTGGCTATTACAATTAGTATGTAAGTTTAAGGTGATCTATGTGTGACAAATGGGCCTGTCAAGTCTTCTTAATTAAAGACTCTGTTGTTTATCTTCAGAGCCTGTATGAGATGGGTCGCACCTGCTTGGCTATATAAAAGGGTAAAATATCTTTCTGACTTCGTAATGTCCAGAAGATTGCCTGTTATGCACATCCAATTTTGGTTTCATGCTCATTCACTAATAAAACTTTTCTTTTCCTGCTTTTAACTTTTTTTAAAATAGAAAGAATAGCCTCTTTTCCTAACTCTATATTCTGTTTCTGTTAATTCCAGTATGTAAGATTATTATAGGTTTATTACTATAATTTTTATATGCATTTTAATTCAATGCATTATTTCCTTGTGGCTTAGAAATATTTTTTACTACATTCAGTACTTTCTTTTGAAAATAATACTTATAAAAATTCTTTGAGAATTCTGTGAAAATGAGGTATATTTTTCCAGAGAGAATTTCTTTCTCTTATTTCCACTAGGTAATTAGATGTGTATTGGGAAGAGACATATTAGATTTATGAGTTTTCCCAACACTTATGTGAAAGGAATTTGGGCTGTGAAATAGACATTTTTGTTGTGTAACCTATAGCCTCAAAGTGTAGCACTTCCCCATGTTTTTGAAAGTCAAGAATCCAGGGACAGTTTATCTGAGTGGTACCAGTTTACAGTCTCTCATGACATTGTAGTCAAGATGTTGTCTGGGCAACAATGATCTGAAGGCTTGACTGGGGCGAGGGAATCTCCTCACAAGACAGCTCACTCACTTGGCTGTTGTCCGGAAATTGCATTTCTTTGACAAATGTACCTCTGCATGGAGCTGATCTCAAGATCGGATCCAATGTCCCCCAGAGCGAGCAATCCAAGAAAGAGAGATAAAAAAGGAAGAGTCACCTGGGCATGGTGGCTCACACCTGTAATCTCAGCACTTTGGGAAGCCAAGGTGGGTGAATTACCTGAGGTCAGGAGTTCGAGACCAGCCTGGCCAATATGGTGAAACTGCATCTCTACTAAAATACACAAAGTAGCCAGGTGTGGTGGCAAGTCCCTGTAATCCCAGCTACTTGGGAGGCTGAAGCAGGAGAATCGCTTGAACCTGGGAGATGGAGGTTGCAGTGAGCTGGGATCGCGTCACTGCACTCACGCCTGAATGACAGAGTGAGACTCCATCTCAAAAAAAAAAAAAAAAAAAGAAAGAAGAAGAATCTTTGATTACACAAAATTTAAAGTCATAAACTGTCATTTCCACTCATTTCTTCTATTGATTACGAGGCACTAATTTAGTCCACAGTCAAGGAAAAGGAAATTAGTCTCCACCTCTTAAAGGGAAACATATCAAATAGTTTGGTGGCATATTTAAAACTGCTCCAGGCTGTGAATACAATTGAGAGCTGGCTAGTCATTTAACTTCTCAGGCACACTTGTTTTTTCTTGCTGTGCTCTATACTAAGGCAGATTTTCTTCCAGTGGTTTAAAAGTGGTGAGTAGTTATGGTGGGTTTAATTTTTATTTACATTTATACTGAGAGTATAGCCCCTTGTGATCACTTATTAGATTTTCCCTTTGGTCGTAACCTGGGCTTATATTCATATTTTGTTAAACTAGTAAAACTATAGCTCATTCCTAATAGTTTGAGAAATATTCTCTGGCAAAAGCAATGTTCCACTTATCACTGATTTTCCACTTTATTTTCCTTTATCTAACTTGCTTTATCTCAGTAGCTCTTCCATGCTTCCAAAGTAATTTTGTGATTTTGATCATCTTGTATTTTCTTTTAACTTTTTTATTTTTCATTAATTATAGACACATTGGAAGCTGCAAAAATAGTATAAAGACGCAGAGTTTCCAGGATGAGAGTAAGAACATCTGTAAATCCGTTCATCTATAACAGCAATGAAAAAAAAACTGGCAAAAGTTAAAAAATTCAACTTTCACAGAACTCTGGAAACTAATCAAAGCTTTCAATAACATGAGAACTATTTATTCAAGAAGAAAATGACTGAGTCTCAGTAAGCACAGCAGGATTTGTGTTATGTTAATTTGACTTACACCTCTCCTCTGCATACAGCATTGTGGTAGCCTTGAAAATGAAACAAGCAGCTTTGCCAAGATGGTGTAGCTATAAATTCCAGCAGCCTTATAGCCATAGGAGGAAACATCATATTTGGAGCTCCTCAGGTATTGTTACCTCTAGAGCGTTGTTTTTATTTGACCTGCTTCACAGGTCCCTGGAAATACCCCATTTTCTGGGGTACATGTCCTATTTTCTTATACTTATTTTGCTTTTAAAAGATCAATTGTAAATTGTATTGAATTTTAAATTTTAGTTGTCATATGTTTGTTGCTAGTATACAGAAATATGATTGTTTTTTTTTGTACTGATCTTTTATTCTGCAAACTTGAGAAGTCATTTATTATCTCATGGAATTTTTATCAATCCTTAGGTATGCAATCATAATCTCTTCAAATAAAGATAATTTTACTTTTTCTTTTCAGTGTGTGCCCCCTTCATTTTCTTTTCTTGCTTTATTGTATTGGTTAAGGCTTACAGATCAATGAACAAGAATAGAAACTAGAAATATATATCTGAGTTTCCACAAATTTTGTGACACAATTTTTTAAAAATAAAACTTGTTATTATGATGTTGAGGCACTGGAAAACCACATCAAAAAAATAAGCTTTATCCCTGCCTTATCCTCCACAAAAATTACATTGAGCCATGATCATAATTCTAAACATAAAAATTGAAAGTATAAATTATCTGGAAAAACACTAAGGTAATATCTAGCCCATCTTAAGTTAATAAAATATTATCAAAGAGGACACAGAAAGCACTGATTGTAATAGAAATGAAACAATTTGATAAATTAGATCTCATCAAATGTTTTAAACTACATGCAAACATGGTAATAAGAAAATGAATCCGTAAACATTATAAGAGAAAATATTCACAATACATATGTCTGGGAAAGAATTCAAAAATACTTAAGAACACTAAAAGCTCATTAATAAGAATATATATTTTTTAAAATGGCAAATGTTTAGAAAGAATGGCTACAAAGGACATATACGTAAGGAAAATAATCACATGAAAAGATTCTCAGTATTATTAATTAGGAAGTTGAATGTTTAGCCCACAATTAAATAACATTTTATACCCACTAAAATTGCTAATTTAAGAATATTTTATCTATTATTGCTGATACTACATGAATAAACAAATTTATGATGACAGAAATCAAAACAGCATTTACTTCAGAAGTGTATCTAAAAAGGTGGCAGAAAGAAACTTCCTGAGATAAGGAAATTACTTTTAACAGATAATTTTTCATTGATTCATAATAATTGTAAATATTTCCAAGGTACATGTGATATTAGGGTAATTGCAATATCCATCACCTCAACTATTTTTCATGTCTTTGTGTTGGAAACATTCTAAATCTTCTCTTCTATGTGTTTTGAAATATTCTATAAATTATTGTTAACTGTAGTCATCCATCTTTTTTTTTTTTTTTTTAAGACAGAGTCTTACTCTGTTGCCTAGGTTGGAGTGCAGTGGTGCAATCTCGGCTTATTGCAACCTCCGCCTCCCGGGTTCAAGCAATTCTCCTGCCTCAGCCTCCAGGATAGCTGGGACTACAGATGCTTGCCACCACACCCCAGCTAATTTTTTGTATTTTTAGTAGACGAGTTTCACCATGTTGGTTAGGCTGGTCTCAAACTCCTGACCTCGTGATCCACCCATCTCGGCCTCCCAAAGCACTGGGATTACAGGCGTAACTTAAAACGTGCGTATTTCTCTGCATGTAAATTTTAACAAAATGTTAAATAATAACAAAATTAAAGTTAATAATAATATTAATAACAAAATTAAAGTTAATAATTACAAATAATTACCAAACTAAAAATAAATAATTAACAAGATGTTGTTAAGAATAACAAAAATATGATCTACTTACACACCACTCAGATATCACATATGCCAGTGTGGAGTAACATCAGTTTCCATGAAGTTTCTCCTAAAACTAAATTATAGATATGCAAGTCAAGGCAAAGATAACCATGACCATGTTGCGATGGTGACAGAGAAAAAGCAGTTCTTACAGGATTCTAAATCACAGACAAGAAGGCGGAAAGATGCGTTTATAGTCTCATTGGAGGAAGGTTTCTGGTTCAGAGTATTATTTGGAAACGGTGCACATTTTTCCTGGAAGTATCTCTGACCCCTAGTTAAACTAGATATGATTTATGAACAAAGTAATAATAGTTTTTGTAGACTGGGCGAGAGATTTAAAAGACTAAGAATCCAGGCCAACTGTAATTATTGACTAACTTCTTAACTTGAAAATCCCTTTACGTAAAGCTATTTCTTTCTGCTTCTCTTTTTTCTACCTTAACTTCTCTGTGCATGTTCAGACAAAGACACATTTCTGAAGATCATCTCTCATACCATTAGGTACTACGTTCTCTGCATCAAATATGAGAGTTGATTGAATTTTCTGTATTGTATTGGGATATGTATTTCTCCAAACCAATTTGGTTTGTCAAGACAAGATCATAGTTAATTTCTTAAGAGTTCAGAAGGAAAATGGCGAATATAAGTCACATTAGCATTGGTTTTCCTACTGACTATATGACTACAAGCACCAGTTTCCTCCTCTATAGCTTGAGTTTCAAGGATGACTGTTTTAGAGATAGAAACAGCCGGCTAAGTTAGCTTATTGCTTCCTGAGACAGTGTGGGGCACACCTTAGGCACTCAGAATGCTGTTTCCAGCACTAGCACGACTCTAGTTTCTCTTACTACACTCTACTAAGAATGGATGCCTTGAAATTGTTGCAGTAAATTGTTAAACTCTAGATTTTTTTGTCACCATGCTCATTTTATCCAAATTTTGAATGCTTCTTTATAGACCACCACTAAATTTGAAAGAAAAAAGATATCGAATCAGATATTAAACTAAAAAATGTTAAGTCATAAGCCTCATTTAACATTTTATTAACTAAAATGTTAAGTGTTACTTCATTTGTTGGAGATGGAAAAAAGTACTGCCTGGAAGTAGTTTTTTGCTGTTGGATTGGTTTGGTTCTCTCATTTGAACCATTATCATTGACAGTTTCATTTAAGAAAATGCTAACAAACTGCCTTAACAAGGCTGAATGTTTTTTTGTCTTAAAAATCTATTTGTTTTAAACTTTTGAAACACGTTATTTAGGACAGTACTAACACTCTGCTTCTGATTAGAATGCTGCAAACATAAGGGTGTATTTTATGCAAATTGGTATCTATTGGTCAAATAGATATACCACTGATATGTTACATTCATAATATCATGGCATTGTTTCAGCTATGTCAAATATAATACAAGTTTATGATACCTCTGCAATTACATTTTAGATATCATGGAAAACTTCCATAAGATGTATAAATATTCTCATCTACTTGTTCTAACATAGTTTTACTTTTTGTAGTGATTTGGAAAGGGTCATATTAAAGTCCTACATAATTATCAAACTAATCAGTTGTACGACCACTAGCATCTTACTCTTTGCATTGTAGAGCATGTTTTTAAAAAGCTCTTCTCACTTAATAAAGGAGTTTATGGTTTTAAAAATTGTGTAATCACATTTAATCCATAACATACCTACTTAAATGAATAAGTCATGAAGTATCACCGGTGAGTCCTTCTAAGAAGAAGCACAAATCAACTGTCACATTCTTAGTTCTAAGTTCAGAAGTAATTCACTCAATTTTTTCCACACAGTTTAAAGACTTCAGTGACTCAGTATAAACACCACACCCTATGGAACATTGCATGGTGTCTAGGTAAATCATAACAGCTCCTCTTCTGAGTGAGAAAATTTACAGTGTCATCTGGTTATAACTGAGAACACTAATGTGCTGATTTGGATAAAATGCAAATCCAATGATACCTCCCAAAACTCAAGAATCACACAGACACCAGTGATGTGTAAAAATAACAAGAAATAAAATTAACCACAAAATACATTCTCATGTGCAGGTTCAAATGCTCTTCAAGAAATACGTTGTTAGGTTTCTTATCAAAGAAGAATCTCGGTAATAACAAGAAGTAGGTGCTGAGGTGTTAGTTGAGTGCTGAGGCACCAGCACTCTGGGTGGTATGTAGTTCTCCCAGACTTTGGAACTGGAGTCAGAAGAGGACACAATGGAAATTGCGTTTGGTTATATAAAATTGGGGATAGCTACGCATACTAATTAAAGAATATCTGGAGAGCTGAAAACCTGTTACTTCTGCTGATGTGTTACACTTCTCCCACTGACTCTGTTATTTCTGGGTAGTTAATAAATCTTTTAGGTCTATTCTCATTGCCATGCTCGTTGTTCAAATTAGTTGGTAGGGCAGTTTGAGAAAACTCTGATAGGAAAGTCTCTCCCGACATGCTGCATGAATTCACCTGAGAGCAGAACGATCCAAGTGGAAAGTTACACCTTCACCTTTATTGTCATGGGAAATCGGGTACCCCAGACAACAAATAAGGGTCAATAAATATATCTTGTTTCTAAATTGATATTAATCCTTTCTCATATCACTATTCTACTCTGTTTTATTTAAAATACTAATGTAATTTCAAACTCTAATAAGTACTTATATAGCTTGATTTGAAATACGTGGATCTTTTCTTTTGATACATTCCAAAGACAGGGTGAGTTTTCTACTATGTCAATTTTATCAGAAATGAAGACTTTTGCTTTTTTTTTTTAACTTTAGAAGTGTAAGAATACCACTCTACAACATATATAAGTCATTTATTTGATTATCCAAACACTTCAGAATATTAAAGCAATAAACTGAAGATACATAATTTAAAAAATAATTTTGTATTGACTCCTTATCTTTCTAATGGTAACTCAATGTGCCAAGACATCGAGCATTTCTATGTGGGTTTTGTGAAGATCTGCAGTAAAGTATCATTAACTTGCATTTGTTTAATTCAAAATTTTTAGCGCTTCAGCCTGGTTTTAGGCTGACATTTAGCTCTATAAGCTCTATAAGGAAAGGATTTGTTAATCAAATTAATAGTGTACATAAAGTGAAAGACCATTTAAAACTACTTAGAATAATAAGTGTTTCAGAGCTCTTAAAGCACTTTTTAAGATCACATTTGCTGTCAAATAATTGAAATGTTAATCTTAAATAGTTCTTAGCTAAGCAGTAAAACAGTTCCCCCAAGGGATTCTACTAAGGATTCTTCCTAAGATGTACAATATAAATTTGGTGGCATTAGACTAAAACTGTATTAAAAAAATAAAACTCTATAATTCAGGATTTATACCAATTTGGAAAGGAGTTTTTCCAATTTTTAATTAGCTCTTTATTATATTGTCAAAATAAAAATATTATACATACATATGGTTTTTTAAGAGAAATTCTACATATATTTGATCTGGTTTATTGACCTTGGTGTTTTATATTATTATGCTATATGACATGATACTTTTGACATGAACCACATTTTAAACAAATAGAGTAATATAGTCAAGGATATTTTATTTTCAAAACTACAGAATATTACTACCGCTCTCTACATTTTATTGTGTGAAGTTGCAGATTAGCTAAAATATACAAGTATTCATTAAAAAGCAGTAATAACACAGCAGCCACTACACGTCATATATAACAGAAATCAGGAATAACAAAAATGTATTAATAATAAATTATGATATTATATAACTTTGAAAGATTTCCAATTCAATTGAGTGCTAATGATTTTATATGTCATTAATATATATTAAAATAAATGAGGGAAATTATATATGATCATAGAAATAGGTTTAAATGAATTATGGGAAGTGGAGGATGGGATAGAAAGAAAATAAAGCATTTTGAATTTTACTGGATAATTGATAGTTCCCTTTCTATAAAGTTATTACTTAGCACAGCACGGGGTCCATCAATCATAATCAGAATGAAATTAAAGCAAGCATAGTCTCTCCCTCAAGAAATGATAAAAAATAAACATTTTACTAATAAATTATTTGTTGCAGTTTTTTTCATGCTTATAGTTTCAAATTTATAGACTATACATACTGAATTATACTATGAATTCTAACAAATATATCACACATTCTTCACGGACAAGGAGTAACTAGTTGATGCTACATTTTTCCATAGTAGTGGAACACATACTTTGATTTTTATATTACTTTTAACTCTGTTCAATATTACTTCCAATTCCCACACTTATTAAAGGAGCATCAAATAAGTTAGCTTTTTAAAGCCTTATTTTCTGGTAACATATGCGTAACATAGCTTAACATAAAATAATATATAATACATACTTGAGCATGTGTATAGTTTCAATATAAGAGGCATCAGTTTTTCAAAAATTATGGCTTGATTAAGTCCACAAACTAGTTAATAGCAGAACTAAGACTCAATCCAAATTCTTCTGACTCGTAGCTTCGTTCCTTTCAGTGGCCTTACAGTTTTAAAACAAATGACTCCTTTTGGGGTTGTAACACAAGAACTAGCCTGGTACATTGAAATGAGGAGGAAAAAAACCATTAGAAAATAGTATAAATTTGTTACTGGAGGTCAAAAGGAGTTTCTTATAAACAGCTCCTTTATGGCTGAGATTTGAGTTAAGTCTGCAGAGAAGCAAGGAATTTGACAAGTGTCTTTGGATGAGAATATTCCAATTAAAGGAAACAATATATGAAAGTTCCAAAAAAGGATGTGAAAAATTCAGCTTGTGTCAATTGAGTTAGACACAGAATTAGAATAATATAATCTTAGTATTGAAATGGTTGAAGACTAAAGACTAGCCCTTAATATAGGCTAAAGATTACAGGAATTAATGGCAGTTCCATTTAGATTGTAAAGAACCTAACATAAGCCGTTCAGCCAGGCATTGTCCTATGTTTTCAGAGGCCAAAGAACTCACATTGTCCCTTCTGTGAAAATAGCTGACATATTTTTTGACGGTTTCAATATAATATAGTGATAAACATTATAAAATAATACTTAGGAAGATATAGGAACCAAGAGGTGTGGCACAACTTGAGAAATCCAAGACAGCCGTTCAGTAGGAGATTTTACCACAATGTTCTGAAAAGAATGAAGTCAAGGCCGGGTGCAGTTGCTCACGCCTGTAATCCTAGCACCTTGGGAGGCCAAGGTAGGTGAATCACAGGGTGAGAAGTTCAAGACCAGCCTGACCAAAATGGTGAAACCCCGTCTCTACTAAAAATACAAAAAATCACCTGGGTGTGCCGGCATGTGCCTGTAGTCCCAGCTGCTGAGGAGGCTGAGGCAGGAGAATTGCTTGAACACAGGAGGCAGAGGTTGCAGTGATCTGAGATAGGACTGCACTCCAGCCTGGGCAAAAAAAAAAAAAAAAGAATGAAGTCAGGTCAGGTTAGCAAGATAGAGGGAGCAACAAATAATAATCTTAGAAATGTTGAACACCAAAAATGCTGGAAGGGTCCGGTGGAGGCCTTCCACAATGCATCTTTACTTCTAGCCCAGAAGCTGCAATCAGGATAGAAGAGCCTCTTTGGAATATATTTTGCAGTCATGAATCTCATACCTTTAATTATGTGCTCTGTACTCTTTTTAAATGGTTTCTTTCCCATAAAATCTCTCTATATTTTTTTCTTACCAACTCTTTTCTGTTGTTCTTTTCCCTAGTATAACATCCTCCCCAAAGATCTATGCTATCTCCACTTCCTGATTATAGTCTGGTTTTCCTGATTTACCTGACCCAGATTAACAGTGCTGCAATTTTACAGAGGGATCTACAGTGGTTGCAATGATTTACAATAGAAATTTTGAAAGAAATTTCTAACATGGAAATTATTTAACTCAGAAGAAAAAAATGCCTCATGGTGACCATTTTATCAATGAATAAACAGAAAGGCAAAATATGTAAGTACATGCAGCTGGTAAATGATGACAATATAGCAGAAGGGTAGTCTCACACAGACTCCGTTTCTTGATTTTTGTATATCTAAACCCCTGCAAGGAAGAAATGTGCTGGGTTATCCAAGAGAGCTCCTACTCCCATCACTGCAGGCTCAGCAGATGAGTCAGGCTGTTGATGTGACATATCTTCAAATACCAGTGAAGATTGGCAGGCATTTCTCATATCTGAGAGCATGTTAGAGTGCTTTTTAGAGTGAAAGGGAATATCTCAAGAAAAAAGTGAGGTCTCAGGGGCCATAAATATGTTTGAAATATAAATAGTAGGAATGCGGTAAACTTGAAATGAAAGTAATTTTAACTTATCTAGGTAAATAAGTTACTAAATAGAGTGATCCAAATCAGATGTGGGAAGGAAAATTGAGTTAAATGACCTCAGTTTTATTCACTGGATTATATGAAGGATTGTCAGAAACAAAAAATGGGGCAGGGAAAAGCTGACAAATCCAATGGGAGGTGGTAGGGCAGCCATTGAGGTCTAGTTGAACAAGTATTGAATGAGGAGAAAGACTCTATCAACAGTACAGAAGCCACACAGACACCCTCAAAGTGCAGCCACAAAGGTCAGCGGTGCAGTAGTCAGCAGGCTTGCTTTCCTTCCTAAATTAACCACGACCCTACCCTTTCGAATCTGAAGTGAGGTCAGTCCCTGCCTCCATTCATCCTTTTGTCATAGGTCAAATGTCAGGGTAGGAGATAGACTGGTGATACGGTCTGGCATTGTGCCCACACCCAAATATCATCTTAAATTGTAATTCCAAGGTGTTGCGGGAGAGACCTGGTGAGATGTGACTGGATCATGGGGATGGGTTCCTCGTGCTACTCTCATGATAGTGAGTTCTCACAAGATCTGATGGTTTTATAAGGCAGTTTTCCTGTTTTCGCTGAAACCTCTCTCTGCCACCATGTGAGAACATCCAAGCCAGCTTCCTCTTTGCCTTCCACCATGATTGTAAGTTTCCTGAGTCTTCCCAGCTGTGCAGAACTGTGAGTTAATTAAACCTCTTTCTTTTATAAACTACCCAGTCTCAGGTAGTATCTTTATAACAGTGTGAGAACAGGCTAATATACCTGCAGTATAATTTAGAATCTCAGTGTCTATCAGTTACTAGCTCTAACCCACTGGGAACAAAACCCAAATGCAGAAATTATAGGGGAGATGTGGAAAGACTGCTTGCCTCCAATATGTGAGAATTATTAATTCAAAATGTCATCAAATTACCATTTATTTGGGCTACAAGATAGAGCCAATGTGTCATGCATTTCTTAGTAGAAATCACAGATTACCTAAGGGAAACTGTTCATCTTCATTTTGCACCACTCTGACTTTTCACTTGCTATGGTCTCACTACTAAGCAATTTTTTTTTTTTGAGACAGAGTGAGACTCTGTCACCCAGGCTGGAGTTCAGTGGCGCAATCTCAGCTCACTGCAACCTCCACCTTCTTGGTTTAAGTGATTCTCACGCCTCAGCCTCTCAAGTAGTTAGTATTACAGACATGTGCCACCACATCTGGATAATTTTTGTATTTTTAATAAAGGCAGTGTTTCACCATGTTGGCCAGCTTGTGATCCACCCAAACTCCTGGCCTCAAGTGATCTGTCCACCTTGGCCTCCCAAAATGCTGGGATTACAAGTGTAATCTGGGCCAATAGTTTTTAGTGTCTTGAACAGAACAAACAAACGTCTTCTTTTAAAATCATCTTTCTATAAATTTTTTTTTTTTTTTTTTTTTTTTTTTTTTTACTTATTTACCTGACAAAGTTCTTGCCATTCATTAGAATTAGATGGGTAATGTCTCTGGTGAATTCTTTCCCAGTTGCCTTGGGGACTATCTGAGCATCAATCTCCCTGTGACATCTTCACTTTATGATTTGCTTCATTATTGAATTTATTATGTTTTATTTTACTGGAATAATTAAGATGCAAAAGTTGCTTATTTTTACTATTTTACAGCCATCTGAATTTTTCTCACAATATGTCTAGATTTAAAATCATTTCAACTTTTATACTATCCTATCAATAATAAGTAATTTATTGAAAAAATATATCCAATGCCTTGGGGTTGGTAACATCTCAATAAATATCTGATAATTTAAGCAACGATCCCTATATATAATAAAATTTAATTTTAATACTTTTGCGTTAGATGTACATAGGTAGATAATGCTACAAATTTGATACAAATGTTCAACTCACTCCTCTTATTTTTTTATTAGTATAATAGATCAAGAAAATATATATATATATAGTTTCTTTAATCATAAGCAAGCTGGTTAAAAAAGTTAAATTGGTCCTATATCAGTAAAATCATTTTCAAAATATGCTGTCTATAATTTTAGTAAATTTATTTACTGTCTTTGAGCCCTAATTACCCAAAACATAAATTACTGCTATTTCTACTGATTAAATCAATATCGCATAAAATATCTATAAGGAATATGAGACAAAGTGAATGCTCATTAAATGGGAGCCACTGACACTGTTTTACTCTATACATTACATACACATTTATTATTGAAAAAATATAAACTTTAAAAATAGTCTTAACAATGTCTCTTCACTCCTGGATTCCCTGTAACCAACACAGTATTCTCAGGTAGTATGCTAATTTAATCTATTTGGAAATCTAAAATCAAATCTAATATAAGCAACTAGGAATCATTCCCCTAGGTAACCAAGGAAGAGTAGTTTTAAGGGGTGCAGGACTTTGTTTGTTCTTTATCTTTGGTACACATTTGTTTTCTGTTTGGTTAAGGCCACATCCAATTTCAGAATCATCATTTCACAAATATGAATAAGCATTGTGATTATACCATGTAACTGTGAAACACACAAAAAATGTTTTAGGAGAACGATATAGGAAAATCGTTAGGCAATATAAATGTAGAGCTTCCTATAAATTAAATTTCATTTCATAAAACATTATTGTTTTGCATGGGATTAAGTTGTGTTATGCCTTTATATTATTGTTATTGTCATAAACAAGTGGTCATTCATTTTCAAGTAATTTTGTGGAGAGACATGGAGCTAAGGTGGAGAATCCAGCAGAGAGGATATATAGACATTATTTCTGAGTTATCTAGGTGATAAAGGTAAGATAGACAATTTATCTCATTTCTCTCTTTTTTATCATTTTATTTTTAGGCGTATATGTGCAGGTTTGTTATATAGATAAATTGCATGTTGCAGGGGTGGGGGTACAGATTATTTTGTCTCGCAGATGATAAACATAGTATTGATAGGGAGTTGTTTGATCCTTACCCTCTTCCCTCCTTCCGTCCTCAAGTAGGACCCAGTGTCTACTGCTCCCTTCTTTGTGTCGATGTGTACTGTGTTTAGCACTCACTTATAAGTGAGAACATGCGGTATTTGGTTTTCTGTTTCTGCCTTAAGTTGCTTAGGAAAATGGCCTCCAGCTCCATCCATGTTGCTGCAAAAGACATACTCTAATTCCTTTTTATGGCTGAATAGTATTCTATGGTGTATATGTACCACATTTTCTTTCTTCAGTCTACTGTTGATGGGCATTTAGGTCACTTCCATGTCTTCACTATCACAAATAGTGCCGCTATGAACTTATGCATGTATGTGTCTTTATGGTAGAACACTTTATATTCTTGAGTATATACCCAATAATGGAATTGCTTGGTCAAATCATAGTTCTGTTTGAAGTTCTTTGAGAAACCTCCAAACTGCTTTCCACAGTGACTAAACTAATTTACATTCCCATCAACGATAGACAGTGTAGAAGCATTTCTTTTTCTCCACAATCTCACTACCATGTTATTTTTTCTTTTTAGTAATAGCCATTCTGACTGATGTGTGATGCTATCTCATCACGGTTTTAATTTGCATTTCTCTAATGATTAGTGATGTTGAGCATTATTTCATATGCTTTTTGGCCCTGTAAATGTCTTCTTTTGAGAAGTATCTGTTCATGTCCTTTGCCCACTTTTTAATGAGCTTGCTTTTTGCTTATTAGTTTGTTACTTATAGATTATGGTTATTAGACCTTTGTCAGATGTATAATTAGCAAATATTTTCTCCTATTCTGTGGGTTCTCTGTTTACTCTGTTGATGGTTTCTTTTGTTGTGAAAATGGCTTTAGTTTAATTAGGTCTCATTTATCAGCTTCTGTTTATGTTGTAATTGATTTTGATGTCTTTGTCATAAAGTCTTTTTGAGGGTCTACGTCCAATATAGTATTTCCTAGGTTTTCTTAAAGGATTTTTAGAATTTTTAGGTATTACATTTAAGTATTAAATCCACCTTCAGTCGATCTCGTTATATGGTGTAAGGAAGAGGTCCAGTTTTAATCTGCTGCATATGGCTAGCCAGTTATCCTAGCATTAGTTTTGTGATGTGCTGCTGAATTCAGTTTGCTAGTACTTTGTTGAGGAGTTTTGTGTCTGTGTTCATCAGGGATATTGGCCTGAAGTTGTTGTTGTTGTTGTTGTTGTTTTTGTTGTTGTGTCTCTGTCAGGTTTTTGCTATTAGAATGATCTGGGCCTCATAGAATGAGTTAAGGAGGAGTTCCCTCTCTATATGTTTTTGAAACAGTTTCACTAGGAATAATACCAGCTTTTCTTCTTATGTCTGGTAAAATTTGGCTGTGAATCCAACCGGTCCTGGACTTTTTCTAGTTTGGAGGCTTTTTAATGCTGATTTAATTTCAGAACTCATTATTGATTTGTTCAGGGTTTCAATTTCTTCCTGATTCAGTCTTGGAAGGCTGTATGTTTCCCAGGTATTTATCTATATTTTGTAGGATTTCTAGCTTGTGTGCATAGGTGCATAGAGGATTTTGTAATCATCTCTGAGGGTTTTTTTATAGTTACACATGGGCAGTGATGGCCCATGTCATTTCTGGTTATGTTTATTTGGATCTTCTCTATTTTTTTCTTTATAAGTCTAGCTAGCTAATTACTAATCATATTTATTCTTTCAAAAAACAAACTTCTGGCTTTGTTGATTTTTGTATTTTTTTGCAACTGAATTTCTTAACTTCCCACATATGGCCAATTAAATTAAGTTCTCAATTACAAGATCTTCAAAATAATTACAAAGAAGGAAATAATTCATCCAGCTAATCTCTTTTTCTTGATCTCAAAGGATTCCTACCTGGCATAGGCATTCTCACTCTGTATATGATTTATCTCAGTTTATTACTTGTTTGCTGCTAGGCTTCAGATTTCAGTTGGTATTTTACAGGAAGAAATCAAGTGTGGCAAAACAATTAAGCTAATATAATCTCCACACTCATTAGTTTTGTTTCCAATAGTAAGTTTCAGTAACTAAAAGCAAGGAAGAGATAGTTACCTTCTCTTTAAATATCACTACCAGGTACCATATTAGAAGAAAGCAAATCTAAGATTGATTTTTCCAACAGTTTTAATCATTCACTTTAAAGTAGTCAAGATGTACAACACACACATGCACGCGCGCGCGCGCGCACACACACACACACACACACAGACAGAGAGATAGAGAGAGAGAATGTATTCATTCACCAGACTTACATCGTCATCTAGAAGCTCTTAAAGTATCATATTTTGCCTGTAAAGGAAAATAATTTTTGTGACAGGATTCATCAAAATGTCACTAAAATCAGATCATAGTATTATCTATAAATTGCTAAATATAGGACCAAAGAAATCCTAGACTACGGATGACATTTTGAAGGCTATACACTATAGTGATCACATTTGTATAACAGTGGTAAATATACTTTAGTTTTAGGAAACTTTCTGTTGGCTTGCAAAAATAAGTTTGTTCAAGCTTTCGTAAAACTACTTGTAGAGTTGGCATTTCAGAATCTGTGACTGAGATTGATATGCCCGAAATTTATTGGGAATAGTTTCAGGAACATCAGTTAGAAAGGAAAGTAAGCCAGTGGGGCAGGAGTTCAACCATGACAGGCATCATCCCAGCTGATGTGACAAGACTATTGAAAACTGCTTTGAATTAAGGCAAGCCTCTGCGCCTTACTACTGCTTTCCATAGCAGTCTCTGAATGTGTAGAGATAAGATGCAACTTAAACTGGAGAGAAGGTATTCTGTAAGCCAAGGATAATTGCTGGAGAGGAACTCAGCTGTGTGCGCTCAGTAGCCAACAAACCTAGTAGGTGAGGCATGAATACTCACTTCTGAAAGGAAATCTAGGTGAAGCACAATGATATTCACTATAGCTCATAAAAAAATTAAGTTGTGAGAAAAACTACAGCCCTAACTGCTGTAGCTGGTCTCATGGCCACAGCCGATGCTCACTGTCTATCTTCTCTAACATCAATTCTAAATTCTCACCTCTAGCCCATCATCTCTGCTGATCTAAGTGGCTTATTTGATGGAGTGACCCAGACTCTCATCTCTGTGGCGGCTGAGTCCCTAATCTCCAATCTTTTCTCATGTTGTGACTGCTACATTAAATTATTTAAAATTTAAAATAATCAACAGAGTACTAGGAGATGCTCCATAAGCTTGCCTGGATGAGTGCTATACTGGTAAATGTTTAACAAGCAGATTTCTGTAAAGAAAAAAAGAAAAGGAAATGTCTTTTTTGAAGTGTTTGCTGATTTCTGTAGTGAAATATTTCAACCATGGCTGCTTCAGAGCTAGTGATATTACAAAATTGAATGAGGAGCTGAGAAGAGATATACATAACTGACTCTAGTGAGCAGGTTTAAGGGCCGAAACCAACACACCACTGCCTTGATGCCAACCGTATTCTCTCTGTCCCACCATGTAACAGCAGCTGTACTTCTTCTTGAGGCGGAGTCAATAACCTGCCAGGATGATGTCTTCTATCTTTGCCTGCTGGTCTCTTGGCACAAAGCCCAGATATTTGTTTGGATGCCATAGCTTAAAGTTTAATTTTGACTCTGTCCACTCATGGAAGAGCTCTTCCTCTGGGAGCAAAGACCTTTAAATCTTCGGAACCTAGAATGCAAAGACAAGAAGGACAAATCCCCCAATGTATCACAAGGAGCAGTTGTAAAGATAACTTCTCCTGCTTTAATCCCTCATAACTGGATCTTTGTGTGCTACGTGGGGACACAGCACCATGCAACTGTCATATCAAATTGTCATCTGCTACTCTCAGAAATTTATCTCCAAGCCGGCATCACAGTAATGCCTTCAAAAATCTCTTCTATTGATCTATCAGAATGGCAGCTTCTCAGGAATATGATATGTGGTAGTAGAAGTAGATCTCATAATTATTCATGCAGTACCATACCTCCCTTTAAAAAAAACAGTTTGCTTGATCTATAGTGATATTATGTAGGATCCCTTATCAGCAACACAAAAACTCTCTAAGCTCTCAGATTGTGGTACTGTCAAAATTGTGAGAAAAAAAGTCAAATTCATACCTACAATAGGTGTTAATTTCAGTCTGAACCACTCCCCCTTCCAATGTAAAAAGGGCACGTTACAATAAACTCATCATCAAATGATATCTCGATTTATTTGACACTGACATGAGGGCCTACTACTGGTCTCTGTTACTGTCAAGTTTGACATCAGACAGCAGTAGTAGTTAGATTAGACTAGGCTGCTGGTGCACATGTATCCTCCATTTCTGCCAACATAGCCACTGCATTTATGAATTCACACACCAGCTGGGCGTGGTCAGTGACAAATGGCTGATGTCACCTGACTGAATCATTCTTTCTACTTGATTGTTTTGTAGCTTTCCTCTGGTAGATGCTTTTTGCAGATGATAACTTATGATAATTTTTTTTACATTTTCTTAAAAGAATACTCGTTTACATACATTTCTGAATTTATAAAAACAACAATAACAACAATTAGTCAAGTTCTTTTTAAGACATCATAGGCCGGGCCGGGCGCGGTGGCTCAAGCCTGTAATCCCAGCACTTTGGGAGGCCGAGGCGGGTGGATCACAAGGTCAAGAGATCGAGACCATCCTGGTCAACAGGATGAAACCCCGTCTCCACTAAAAAAATACAAAAAAATGAGCTGGGCATAGTGGTGCGTGCCTGTAATCCCAGCTACTCAGGAGGCTGAGGCAGGAGAATTGCCTGAACCCAGGAGGCGGAGGTTGCAGTGAGCCGAGATCGTGCCATTGCACTCCAGCCTGGGTAACAAGAGCGAAACTCCATCTCAAAAAAAAAAAAAAAAAAAAAGACATCATAGGCCATAGGTACAACGATTTGAGAGCATCTTCACATACTAAGCATACTAAATATACCTATATCACAAGTTAAGAATACTTCTAGAACATTTTTAAATAATTTTTATAATTTTGCCTCTGAAATTGACTATTTGGCAGCAAGATTATACTCACAGTGAGTTACCATTTTGGTCACCATTTTACATATTCAGAAATGATTTCAAAATGAGAGCCATTATACTAAGATTGATTTTCAAATATACTGTATTCTTGAAGAATCAAACAGTTAATAATGTTTACATCATGTTACTTTCTGTAGATCTTTTATAGCCTTAAATATTCTAATTTTTAAACTTTTATTTTTCTATTATGGAGAAAATTTATTTAAGTTCTAAGCAGGAATTTTTGTTTGTTTTCTTAGAAGAGCATAAAATAGCTCAGAGTCCCATTGCCCTGTGTGACTAATGGGTATATAAGACTTTTTGCAGTGACTATGACCTTTTTTCCAACTTACTATTTTCTTCTGACTAATTATTCACACTTCATTTTATTTATAACAAAAGTTCTAATAACACAACTTTCTAGGCTTTTTATTTTCTGTGCGGTATTAAATATATTGTAATGGAAGCTTGTTGACTTGTCAAATTTACTAACCCTGAGTTTTCATTTTATAAAACATTCTTTATAAATGCCAAAAAGACATCTCTAAATATACAGAACTAGTGAATAATTTACTGCAGTATACTACTGTTTTTTGAAATTGTTCATCACTTATTCAATATTCTTTGGGTTTATTTATGAAAATACACTCAAAAGTAGAAAGATTTGCTGCAGAAATAAAGCGGGTCTGCTCCCAATTCTTTCCTCCTTTGACTTATCATTTGCTGGTGTCTTTATGATGTAGGTTTGTTGATAGAATTCCTCTGGATGACCTACAGCTTATGTGAAGACTTTCACATATATTATAAAACTCTCCATAAAACTGTCTTGAACTCTATAAACTCCATATTACTCATACGCTGAACATGCAAAGATGAATAGGACCATTATATAGAAAGGGTTTACTTTGGGAATCAATGGAAATTACAAAAAAACAAAATGTAAAACTCCAATGTATTTTAAATAGCAATGTGTATAATTAGCAACATCAAAATATAAAAATTAAATCATTAGAGATTATTTTTCTATTATTTATTACCCATGGCCATATATATCATCATATGTACTGTATACTTGTATCTATCTCTGAATTTACATCTAAATCACCACCCCTGCAGAATCGTGTGATTGTTTATGATGACTGGCATAAAAAGGCATTGTTCTTTTGAAGACCACACTTATCTGACTATGAATAGGACAGTCATTATTTATGACAAAGGGAAAGATTTTGTTTTTCAATGCTTGAATCCTAAGTAAAAAAGCTTAAAATTGAAGTTAACTTCGATGCAAGTTGTAATGTAAACTATTGTTTACATTAATGTAATATAATGTAATATAAAAAATTGTGTTTTAAACAACTGTTGTTTTAACCTAACACAATTCATCTTGTGGAATGACTAATAAAAGATATAACCCTAGCTGCTATCCCACATCAATGCATGGGAAATCAATGGCATTAGAAACTTACAGTGAAAACAAACATTATTTTGGTATAGTTAGTGCAATAGCCAATGCTTTCTATATAACATTGCTGTAGAGATTTGCAGTTTTAAAGCTATGTTTACCATGGGCTTCATGCAACTGATTATTTAAGAGCTCACCTGTAGAAAAAGACAAACCTATAGTTTGTGGGTCTATAAAAATACAATTATTTGTGCAATTTACATTACAAGTACCACTCTGTATAATTCTAGGTAATTAATTTAAGTAATATATATCAATTCATTTCAATGTTCAGAATTTATTTGTTAAAACAATATTGCTTTGTCATTTTTTCATCTGTTTTTTCCACAACAGAATCATTTTTTAAAAATATGAAGTATCTTTCACATACATAAGACAATAAATTTTGTTCTGGGATGGGTATATAAGTGTATAAACTTAGTCCATTCACTTGCATTGCCTAAGTTAGTGTTGAAATTAAGCAATAGCTGCTGGCTTCATAGCAACATAAGTCAGAATATAATGTATCTCATAAAAAGTATGATTATATTATAATAAAAACCCATAAATAGTTGAAAGAAAGAAATATGCAAGAATAAGGCAAATAATAAGGCTATAAATGAAGAACACAAAGATGTTCTAAAACAAGATCACATGAGTGAATACATAGAGATGATTAACTTTACAGTGTTTTCTAGAAATATCAAGTTTCATGATATATCTGGGCTATTACTAATGAGAAAAAGATAGTAAATAATGGTTGAACCTTGACTACAGGCAAGGGGAGGGGAGAAATCCTTCTAAATTAAGAATTTATCTTTATTAGGTGTTGAAGAGTGACTGAAATATTCAAATTAAATCTAATGTGTTTGTATATTCCAAAATATTTATTGAAAAGGCATCATACTGTAGATTCTAAAAATTGTTTTCTGAATATGGACAGGGCCACAAACGTAGACAAAATGCAT
The DNA here is from genome assembly GCF_030222135.1 of Aotus nancymaae. Lineage (NCBI taxonomy): Eukaryota > Metazoa > Chordata > Mammalia > Primates > Aotidae > Aotus > Aotus nancymaae. The sequence goes on from NW_026988435.1 coordinate 4,454,313, forward strand.
TATTTCTCACCAGAAAGTCTTACTGTGTTAGGAAAGCTAATACATTTAGTGACAATAATATAAGACAGATGACAAGGAATCCCAGAAGAGAATCACATAGATACTTTGATGGAAGAAACAGAAAACTCACCTTGACGAATGTTTACTTAAGATAAACGTTTGAAGATTTTGCAAGTACTAGATTAGAAGTAGAGAGGGGGTACATTCCAGATTCACTTAATATATGCATAAGCTAGGTTACTGTGTGGGTTGGCAGGTCTAGGCAGAGCCATCAATTATCAGCCATGCAAAAAAACTGAAAAAAAATTTCAAAATGCAAATTTTAGGTTCTACAATAGTGATTAATCTGCAGGATTAATTGGAGAAGTTCCATATCTTGTGTCATCTGGGATAATGGTTGGTAATCATTTACATCTACACTTTAGCAGAATTCAGCCTTCTCTATCCTCCTCTCTAATGAGAGTCTGGTGATCTCTCATTTGCTTTATTGAAGGGGCTGAGTTTTGGGGAAGTGCTATTATCATTTGAATTATAAACTAAATGTCTACCAAAGTTAGTTTAGCTCTAGCCTAGGAATACTTAAGCACAGCCTGAAGGCTAAAGGCAAGATGGGAGTTGGCCAGATCAGATCTCCTTCACTGCTATAATTTTCTTGCTGATATAATTTTTGCAAAGGCAGTGTCAACTCTAAGCCTTCAGAGATCTGGCATGTTTCCCCTCATCTGTCTTTATGCTTCTGCCATTCTCATCACCATCAGAATATGCCCAGACAAGCCTGATGGAAGAACAGGGCCAAGTGGACCACAGCCTCAGTCAGCTGAGAGTGACTTGCTGCCATCACCACCAGTCCAGTGACCATCTGAAGAACTGCCTAACCAATCCCAGGCTGAACCCAGATTCAGGACCAATACATGCCAATTATTTTATGCTACTGAGATTTCCTTTTGGTTATGCTGCCTTGTGTGACAATAGATAACTGAAAATGAAGTAATTATGTCAAGTTTCAGATGGTGATAATTGCCAGAGAGAAAAATAAAACAATGGGGACAGAGAATGGCAAGGGTGGGGGAAAGTTGCATTTAATACAAAGTGATCAGAAAAGTCTCATAGGTGATGTGAAATTTGAGTAGAAATACGAAAAAATGGAGAATTCTGATGAAAATGGCTTTAAGATTTCCTTCAGCCTCACTAAACATTAGAAAGGTTTCTTCCTGCCCCTAAGCCCCTGACCTTCCTTTTCATAGATCATTTGCTTTAGAAAATTGTAAATTCTTTCTTTACTGCTTTGAGATACAAATCCTTTTAAAAGCTTCTTGCCAATCAGTTTTGCAATGTGGAAGTGAGTGTCTTTGTCAAGGATCTGGGAGTTATTCCTTTGAAAAATGATTGTCAAGGAAGACAGTTTCGATTTCTCCCAATTTCTGTGGGAAGGTAGGAAACTAACTTTGCTCCAGGTTATGAAACTACCTCCTATCTTGAAGATAAGAGAGCATTTACTTTAAAAGATTCTACCTGATTGGCATAGAGAAATGCATTTATTAGTGTTTAGAAACCTCTGCTAAATGTACATTAATAGTACGAATTCTTAAAGTGCTCTGTGTGAGTCTTAGTGTTGGGGACATGGGATCAGGGAATAAATGTATCTTTCATTGAAAGTTAAATGTTTGTAATAAGAACCTTAATATTAAAAAAATATATATCAAGTGCAGGCAAAACATGTAAGCAGTACAGTGTTAAAGCTGTTGCATTGCTCTCTGAGACAAGCTCTCTTTCACAGAACTGTAAGTGTCTTTTTCTCTCTCTGTCTCTCACTCTCTCTATGTGTGTACACATATAGGTACATACACTATAACGTATATAGTGTGTATAAATACATAAGTCTTCATATGTTTATAATAACACCAAATATTAATGTGGTTTCCCCCGTGTCCTCCCCTCAAATCTCATTTCCTATGTGATTTGGGAAGATCCCAGTGAGAGGTAATTGAATCGTGAGAGCGTGTTTTTCCCATGCTGTTCTCATGATAGTGAGTAAGTGTCACAAGAGCTGATGGTTTTAAAAAGAGGGGTCCTCCTGCACAGGTTTTTTTTCTTTGCCTGCTGCCATCCATGTAAGATGTGACTTGCTCTTCCTTGCCTTCTGCCACCATTGTGAAGCTTCCTCAGCCACATGGAAGTGTAAGTCCAATTAAACCTCATTCTTTTGTAAATTGCCCAGTCTTGAGTATGTCTTTTCAACCAGTAACGTGAAAATTGACTAATACAGTAAAATTGGTACCCAGATTGGTGGTCTGCTGAAAAAGTACCCAAAATGTGAAAGTGACTTTAGAATTGGGTAACAGGTAGAAGTTGGAATTGGGTAACAGGTAGGAGTTGGAACAGATTGGAAGGCTCAGAAGAAGACAGAAAAATGTAGGAAAGTTTGGAACTTCCTGGAGACTTGTGGAATGTCTTTGACAAAAATGCTAATAGTGATATGAACAATAAGGTCCAGGCTGAGGTGGTCTCAGATGGAGGTGAGGAACTTGTTTGGAACTGAAGCAAAGGTGACTCTTGTTAGAAAAGAGACTGGAGGCCTTTTGCCCATGTCCTAGAGATTTGTGGAACTTTGTGGAACTTTGAACTTGAGACAGATGATTTAGGGTATCTGGCAGAAGAAATTTCTAAGCAGCTAAGCATTCAAGAGGTGACTTGGGTGCTGTTAAAGACATTTTTATAAGGGAGGAAGAGCATAAAAGTTTGCAAAATTTTCAGCCTGACAATGTGATGAAAAAGAAAATTCCACTTTCTGAGGAGAAATTCAAGGTAGCTGCAGAAATTTCCATAAGTAAGGAGGAGCTGAATGTTAATCCCCAAGACAATGGGGAAAATGTCTCCAGGGCATGTCAGTTTCTCTAAGACCCATGGAATGGAGCTATTCTTAAAGCATTAACTGTATGTCCCAAGCAGGATAGGTATACAAATGAAGTTTTATAAAATTTTCACACATTAATTTTATGTCTATTGAATATAAGACTCTTTTTAAAACTTGGGTTTGTAAAACATGTTTCACAGTATTAACTAAAGAATTATTTTGTAATGTTTTTGGAAGCAATGTAAATATTTAACTGCAACATCCATCTCTCAAATAAAGATATTCCTCATCAAATTGTTTATAAAAGTCTTTTATTAACTTGTAAAACGGTAATATAATAGTGCCAATCTACAAAAACTAAAATAATAGCAAACCATTACATGAGTATACCTTGAAAAATATGGAAAGTCAAGAGAAATTAGTGAGCTATAAAATTTTGCATTTTTTGGCTTATGTTCAGAGCTATTGAATCCAAATCATTTATGTGAATGTGCCATTTTGATAAAGAACACTTTTCCTTGTGTCACAAATACTATTTTATAGTATATATTTTGGGAAAATAACTCTAATTTGAAGTATGCCAGAACCACATGGTGAACATTTTACTTAGAACATCTAAATTAAGACATTATTTTTGTTATCAAGAAAGTAGCCTAAGTTAAATGTAAATTCAATTGAGGCTGCATCAACAATAAATAATATTACAAAGTAGCTATATGGTATCAAAGTCAACACCTCCTATATTTAGGTTTAATGTCCTGTGCCCTATGTCTAGGTATTAATTTCTGCATTAGTTATGTATTACTGTACAACAAACATCCTAAAATGTAAGAGCTTTACATTATCCCAATTTATATATACGTGAGCTAGAAGAAATTTTCTTTTAATAAGTTTTGCCTTGAACATCTCATGAGGCAGCATTCGGTGGAATATGACTGTGCTGGAAGGTTAGCTGAGAAGAAGGGTTGACTGTCACACGTGACAATTGGTGCTGGATTCACATAGGCTCTTATCTTCCATTGTACTGATCCAGCTTTCTTCCACAGTGGTCTGAAGACAGTGTTTCAAGAGAGTGTAGATGGAAGTTGTAGGGCCTCCTGAAGCCTAAACTCTGAAACTTAAAAGAAATAACTTCCGTTACACACAGTTAAAACTAGTAACAAGGCCAGACCAGTTTTAAGGGATGATAACATAGGCTCTGCCATTGAATAGAAGCAGATACAAAAAATTTGTGGCCACATGCAGTCTACACACTATTGTGCCATAAATTCTAGGGTTTTTAAAATTAAATGCATTTTATTATTGTCATTAATATATTGATTAATTATTTTACCAAATGCCTATTGAATTTATCATTCAATGGCGTAATAGATGAAGACATGGAAAAACAAAGAACTTACCTGGAATCAGATTTTATTTGGGGAGAGGACTGCTGAAAATAAAAAATTCAGTAAGTAGCGTAAGTTGAAACATTTTGAAAAACAAAACAACTCTGAGATGCTGTGAGTGAGAGTGAAATGGGACACTGTTTTGGAGCAAAAATAATTCAGGCAAAGGAAAGAAAGGCTGGTGTAACAAGGAAGGCTAGAATACAGTCAATAAGGTCAAAGAAGAGAGAGATTGGTGACTATGTATATCCAATTTATTAAGAGAGAATGTGGGAATACATGGGGGTTACAACATTGATGGGGCCAATATGTTAAATTCTCATAAAACACATTGAAGGTTTTTTGTTTGCTCATTTTATTATTAATCTGTTGAGAAGACATTGGCAAATTTTAAGCAGAAGAGTTACATAGTTGATTAATGTTTTAAAATAGTCATTCTTACTTCTATGTGGAAAATAGACTGATTTAACTTTGAAGCAGAAATAACATTTATAAATAAATTACTTATGTATTATGGGAAAAAATGATGACTCTCTGAACTAGGGTGTTGATTGATTTTTTTTAATAGGTAAAGTTGATGTGATTTTCTGAAGAACTGAATGTGGGAAGTGAGTTAAACTGAGGAATCATAAGTTTGAGGATAGAGCAAAGGGATAAACTGCATGTTTTACTAGGATGGGAAAGAAGATGTTTGTAACAGATTGGGACAAGAAAATCAATAACTTTATTTTGGCCGTGTTAAGATTTTGAAGACTTCTCTCAAGTAAGGAAGTCAAGTGTAACGTTGGCGGTATGAAGTATGGATTTTATTGAAGAAAGCAGAGCTAGAAAAGTAAATTTATGAGTTATCAGTGTGAAGTTGGAGTTTCAAGTTATAAAATTAAATGAGATTATTTGGAGCTCATACATAAGGACAGACAAACCACAGACCAAGCCATGGGCATTCCAAATACAAAACCTGAAAAAAAGTCTATATAAAATATGCATGACCATGAAATTAATTTATACCCAAAAAGACAAATATAAAATACAATCTAACACAGAAAATTCTTTCCATCTTTACATGTTAAATATTTAAACAATTAGAAAAAATTAGGATTAGTTATACCCACTCAATTGCATTTTTGTTTACTATGTATCAATTAGCAGTAAAAACAATTTATATTCCTAGCACAACATAGACTTATTTAAAAAATATTGGTTTCCTTAACACAAAGCTTCTCTTTTTCTCCAGCAGAAATCTTCAAACTCTGTAAATATGACATCTTACATAGTAGAAGTTCCATCATATTTAGTGTTTAAAATGAAGATTTAACTGGACATTTATAGGCGTTATTGCTAATTGAAAATGCTATTTGAAGCATTTAATTTGAAGGACTACTGACTATTCTGATTATAAATCTATCTTTGTATACACACAAAAGCACATTATAAAGTGTCTTACATTATCAACATTAAGATATCCCTTATTTGAATGAAAGGGCCTTCATAATCATAAAACATTTATATTAAGATTTATATTTTTACCTTATATCAAGAAAATTATTTTCAAGCAAACAGTTAATCTTTGGTGATTTAACATTATTCCTTGTAATTAAAGTTTCATTACAATAAATTTCTACTCAAATATTTTGCCTTCAAAATTATAAGTAAAAGACAATGTAATAGTAATAGTATCTCTAATTTACAAAGACAACAAATAATTTAATACAAAGAAATTTAAATAATGAGGTTTAGTTATCCTTTCATGGAATCTATTATAAGAGGCAATGAAAGGCAAAAGAAGTAATTTATTTTAATCTAGCTGAAGAATTACAAGGTATGGAATGCAGGACAAATTTAGCCCACTGCCTGATTTTGTTTGACCTGAGAGCATAGAATGATTTTGACATTTTTCAAGGGTAGTACAATTCTTTTTGAAAAAGACCATTTGCCAGAACTGAATATGGCTCACAGGCCTTAAATATTTACTATATGGGCCTTTACAGAAAAAAAAAAAAATGCTGACTCCTAAGCTAGTATGTTGGTTCAAGGTCAAACACTTTACTATTTATATGTAGTTATATGTTCTTGGATGAGTTACTAAAAATTTTTTGTGTCCTAGGTTCATTATCTGTAAAATGGGGGCATTAATAGTTTCTACTGTTGCAGTCTCATCAATGCACCTTAATGTAGCAGTTTCTCTTTTTCTGAACTAGTACCCAGCGTTCTTTGTCCTACATCCAAGAAAACTTAGGAACTTGGACACAGGTGAGGTTCGAGTGAATGTTTAATAAGCGAAAGAAGAAAGCTCTTCAGTGAAGAGGGGAGACCAAGTGGATTGCCAGGTTACAGCTAAATTCAAAAGCTTTTTATAAGAAACTCCTCTCATCTCTGCAGCAGTTTGAATAACTTCTCTTACCAGTAAAGCTGTCTTCGGAACTACCCTTGTCTTACGCAGTTGTGAGTATGTCTCTAGGCAAGCACAAAGTGCCACTTCTCTTGTTTACATAACTGTGGGTTTGTTTTGGGTAAGCCCTCTCCTCTTTGTGCCAGTTTCCAAGGAGCCCACTGTGTATATGCCTGAAAAGGGGAGGAAACATTTTCCTGGTAATTCAGTAATTATACAAAGAACAAAGGGCTTCTGTGCTGGACCCTGTCCGCTTATCTGTGTACAGGTGCAGCTGAGTTTTTTCCCAGGTTGTTTAATTTTTGACTGTTGCTGTGACTTTTCAGGCAGGCTGCTTCTGCAGTCTGTGTTGCCCAAGTGATTTTTTCTTTCCTTCTCTCTCATTACCGCATAAGGTCGTTGTGAAGACATACACATGTAGAAGAAATTGATAGATGTTGGCCCATAGTGAACATTTGGTAGCAATATAATCTATAAAGTGAGTCATTTGATCCTCATTGAAGCAATAAATGGCAATCTGATTTTACAAAAACAGTAACATTTTAGATATTGATGAGATTCTTAAAAATATTTAAGTAAATATGTTAATAAAATTAATAAAGGAAAATTAAGTTTATATATGTATTATGTGTATTCATATATTCCTATTATATATGATCACATTATATATATGCTTATATATATACAAATTATTATATATTAATATATAATATATGCTCATATATTGCTATATAGATGCTCATTATATATATGAGCATTGTTTTATTTTTAATTTTGGGGGGACATAGTAGATGTATATATTGACGGTTGACATGAGATACTTCGATACAGTCATACAATGCATAATAATTACATCAGGATAAATGGGGCATCCATCACTTGATTAAGTGATACTTTCTTTGTGTTATCAACAACCTAATTCTACTCTTTTAGTTGTTTGAAAATGTACAATAAACTGTAGGTGACTGTAGTCACTCTGTTGTTCTATCAAATACAAGATCTTAACCATTCTCATTTTTGAACCCATTAACTCTTCTCCCTCAACCTTCCACCCCACTACCCTTCCCAGCCTCTGGTAACCATTATTCTGTTCTATATCTCCACGAGTACAATTGGTTTAATTTTTAGCTCCTACAAATAAGTGAGAACATGCAAAGTGTGTCTTTTTGTGCCTGGCTTATTTTATGTGACATAATGACCTCCAGTTCCAACCATGTTGTTACAAATGACAGCTTTTTTATTGCTGAACAGTACTTCACTATGTATATATACCACATTTTCTTTATTTATTTACACATCTATTGTTGACCATTTAGGTTCCTTCCAAACCTTGGCCTTGTGAATGGTGCTACAACAAGCATGAGAATACAGATCTCTTAGATATACTGATTTCCTTTCTTTGGAGTATTTGCTAGCAGTGGGATTACATTTTCCTGTAGTATTTCTATTTTTAGTATTTTTTTTTCGAGAAATCTCTGAACTGTTAACATAGTGGTTGTACTAATTTACATTCTCACCATATGCAAGTGTCTCTTTTTCTCCACATCCTTTCCAGCATTTGCTATTGCCTGTCTTTTGGATAAAAGCCATTTTAACTAGGGTGAGATTATATCTCATCGTAGTTTTAATTTGCATTTCTCTGATGATCAGTGATGTTGAGCACCTTTTAATATATCTGTTTGCCATTCATATGCCTTTTTTTTAGAAATACCTATTAAGATCTTTTGCCATTTTTTTATCAAATTATAATATTTTTTCCTATACAGTTGATTGAACTCCTTATATATTCTGGTTATTAATCCCTTGTCTTGTGGATAGTTTGCAAATATTTTCTCCAATTCTGTGAGCTGTCCCTTCATTTTGATGATTGTTTCCTTTGCTGCATAGAAGTATTGAGCTTCAAGTGATCCCATTTGTCCATTTTTTACTTTGATTGCCTCTGCTTATATTATTCAATAAATCTTTGTCCAGTCCAATGTTCTTGAGAGGACATGGACTTTTAGTAGTATTGACATGTAGTTGCTCATAGTAGTCTCTAATGATCCTTTGAATTTTGACATATTGGTTCTAATGTCTCCTTTTTCATCTCTGATGTTACTTGTTTTTCTTAGTTAGCGTGGCAAAAAGTTTGCCAATTTTATTTATCTTTCCAAAAAAACAATTTCAGTTTCATTGATCTTTTGTATTATTTTCTTTATTTAAATTGTATTTATTTTTGCTCTGATCTTTATTATTTATTTTCTTCCACTAATTTTGCATTTGATTTGCTCTTGCTTTTCTAATTGTTTAAGATTCATTGTTAGATTGCTTTATTTGAAGTTTTTTTTCCTTTCTTTTACTTTTTTGATGCAGGCACTTACAAATAAACTTTTCTCTTAGCACTGTTTTGGTTGTGTCTGATAGGTTTTGGTATGTTGTGCTTCCATTGTTATTTGTTTTAATTTCCTTTCTGATTTCTTCATTGACACACTCGTCATTCAGGAAAACGTTGCTCAATTTCCATGTGTTTGTATAGTTTCCAAATTTCCTGTTATTGATTTCTAGTTTTATTCATTTTGATCAGATAAGATACTTGACATAATTTCAACATTTTTGAGTTTTTTAGACTTGCTTTGTAGCCTAAATATGGTTTATGCTTGAGAATGATCCAAGTGCTGAGGAGAAGAATGTGGAATGTGGATTATGTAGCCATTAGATGACATGTTTTTAAAATATCTATTAGGCCCATTTGGTCTACAGTGCAGATTAAGTCAGATGTGTCTGCGTTGATTTCATCTGTTGGTTTTGTCTATCATTGCTAAAAGTGAAATATTGAAGTCTCCCGGGATTATTGCATACGGTTTATCTCTATCTTCAGCTCTGATGATATTTGCTTTAATTTTTGGGTAATCCAGTGTTGGGGCATATAATTTTTAATTGTTGTATCCTCTTGCTAAATTGACCTTTGCATCATTACATAATGACATTCTGTGTCTCTTTTCATTGGTGTTTGTACCATATTGTTAAAGAGAGTCCTGCTACCATGAAAAGAATACCAGAATGTATTCTTACTATCTAACTGTAACTTTGTACCAATTTACCAGCCTCTCCCTATCTCCATAACCCTTTACCCTCTCCAGCCTCTGATAATCACTATTCCACTCTATACTATGAAATAATCTTTTTTAGACTCCAGATATAGGGTACATTTCTTCTGTGCTTGGCTTATTTCACTTAACATAAGGTCTTCTAGGTTTACCTAGGTTGTCATACATGATAAGACTTAGCTGTTTTTATGGCTGAATTTCATTGTATATTTACAGAAGATATTTTTTATCCACTCATCCTTCGATGAGCACTTAGGTCAATGTTATATCTTTGGTATTACGAGTAGTGCTGAAATAAACATGAGAAGGCAGATATCTCTTTGAGGTACTGATTTCCTTTCTTTTGGACTTACATACAGCCATGAGACTGTTAGATTATTTGCAGTTTTATTTATAATTTATTGAGTAAGTTTTATACTATTGTAGATAAGAGCTGCACTAATTTACACTCTCACAAATGGTATAGAAGAGTTCCCCTTTATCCACAGTCTTGCAGCATTTGGCAATTTTGGATTTGATTTGCATTTCTCTAATGACAAGTGATATTGAGAATTTTCCCATATACTTGGCTATTTGTATGTTTTCTTTTGAGATTCTGATATTTTTATTCAAATCTTTTGCCCACTTTTAAATAAGATTATTCTTATTTTTTATTTTTTGCTATTGAGTTGTTTCAATTCTGGGTATATTTCAAATATTAGACTCCTCTGTCAGATGCATAGTTTACAAATATGCTTTCCCATTCTGTGGGTTGTCTTTTTTATTTTTCTGCTGTGCAGAAGCTTTTGAGGTAACCTCATTTCTCTGTTTTTGCCTTTGTTTTCCATGCTTTTGAGGTCTTGCTTAAAAACATCCTTGTCCAAACCAATTCCTGTAATATTTTCAAGGTTTGGAGTCTTACATTTAAGAGTTTAAATAATTTTGAATTGATTTTTGTAAGTGGTGAGAGATTAATATAGTTTCATTATTTTTTAAAGTGGTTATATAATTTTTCCCACACCATTTACTGAAGAGACTGTCTTACCCCACTGTGTGTTCTTGGCATCTTTGCCGACATCAGTTACTGAACTGTGTGAATTTATTTTTGAAATTTCTATTGTTGTCCATTGGTCTATGTGTCTGTTGTTATATCAGTATCATGTTGTTTTGTTATAATTGCTTTGTAGCATATTTAAAAGACAAGGAGTATATGCTTCCAATTTTGCTCTTTTTGCTCAAGATTCCTTTGGATATTCAGGGTCTTTTGTAGTTCAGTACGAATTTTAAGATCGTTTTCAATATTTCCATGAAAAAAATGTTATTTGTCTTTTGATAGGGGTTGCATTAAATCTGTCAATCCCTTGGTAATATTGACATGAAACTATTAATTATTTTAATATAGAATAATGGGATATAATTTTATTTATTTGTATCCTCCTCAATTTCTTTCATTAATATTTTATAGTTTTCCTGATAGATATCTTTTACTACCTTGGATAAATTTATTTCTAGGTATTTTTGTAGCTATAATAATAGAATTACTTTCTTAATATTTTTAGATAATTTAATTTTGATGTATACAAACACTGCTAATTTTCATATAATGATTTTTCCTGTTGCTTTACTGATTTATTTTTTCTAACTTTTTAAAATGGAATCTTTAGGGTTTTTCTGTATATAATTTTATATCATCTGCTAACAATTTGATTTTCTCCTTTTCAACTTGGATCTCTTCATTTATGTCTTCTGTCTGCTCTGGCTAGATCTTCCAATACTGTGTTGAATAGACGTGGCAAAAGTTGACATCCTGTTCTTTTTTTCTTTTTCGTATACTTTAAGTTCTGGGGTACATGTGCAGATCGTACAGGTTTGTTACATAGGTATACACATGCTGGTTTGTGTATAACTATGTGGTTTGCTGCACCCATCCCCCCGGTCACCTACATCAGGTATTTCTCCTAATATTATCCCTCCCCAATCCCCCCATGCCCAGCTATCACTCCCTTGGTACCCTCCACCCTCTAACTGGCCACAGTGTGTGATGTTCCCCTCCCTGCGTCCATGTGTTCTCATTGTTCAACACCCACTTATGAGTGAGAACATGCCATGTTTGATTTTCTGTTCTTGTGTCAGTTTGCTGAGAATGATGGTTTCCAACTTCATCCATGTCCCTGCAAAGGTCTTGACCTTTTCTTTTTCCAGATCTTAAAGAAAAAGCCTTTGACTTTTCCCAACTCAGTATTATGTTAACTGTGGATTTTCATATAGTGACTTTATTTTGTTAAGGTACATTCTGTGTCTAAGGTTTTGTCCTTCATTCTGTTAATGTTATGTATTACATTTATTAATTTACCTATCTTGGCCTGTAGATTTCTGGATCTGTAGTTTTCTTGATCTCAGTTCACGACAACCTCTGTCTCCCTAGCTGAAGGGTTCCTCCCAATTCAGTCTTCCAAGTAGCTGGGATTACAGGCACCTGCCATCATGCCAGGCTAATTTTTTTATTTTTAGTACAGATGGGGTTTTACCACATTGGTCAGGCTGGTCTTGAACTCCTGATCTCAAGTGATCCTCCAGCCTCAGCTGCCCAAAGTGCTGAGATTACAGGCATGAGCCACCACTCCTAGCCTGATGGAACACTCTTATTGATTAATTATCATTATTCATTTTTTGTCTGTTCAGGTTTACTATGTTTTCATGATTTAGTCTTTATGGGTTGTATGCGGTCAGAAATTTACTTTTCTCATAATTCTCCAGTTGATTAAATATAGCTGTTCATAACCGCCTCTAATGATGCTTTCTCTGGTACTTAATTGTGATGTCTTATTTTCTGTCTGTAATTTTATTTGAGTTAACCTTTTTCTTAGTATGGCAAAAGGTTTATTAGCTCTGTTTATCTTTTCAAAGAACCAACTCTTTTATTGATCATTTAATCTTTTTTTAGTTTCAATTTATTTCTGCTCTTTTCTTTATTTTCTTCTGTTACTGATAAGTTCAGTTTATTCTAGCTTTTCTAGCTACTTGAGATGCACAGTTAGGTTGCTTATTATGAGGCCTTTCTACTTATTTAATGTAGGTATTTACTGCTTTAAACTTTCTTCTTGTAACTGTTCTTTATCTCATGGGTTTTAGCGTGTTGTTTTCCTTTTTCATTTGTTTCAGTAAATTTTAATTTGCTTTTCAATCTCTTGATTGACCCATTGGTTGTTCAGGAACACTTTTTTTTTAAATTTTTATGTATTTGTGCAGTTTTTGAAGTTATTGATTTCTACTTGTTATTTTATTACAATCAGAAAATGTACTTGATATGATTTTGATTTTGTTTTTATTTGTTAAGATTTGTTTTGTGATCTAACAGATAATCTATCCTGGAGAATGTTCCATATGCCATTGAGAAGAATATTTGTTCTTTGGCTGTTGGATGGAATTTTCTATAAATTTGTATTAGGTTCATTGTTTAAAGTTAGATTAAACTCTATCATTTCTTTGTTATTTTCTGTCTCTACAGTCTGTCCATTGTTAAAAGTAGGGTGTTGAATTCTCCTGACATTAATTGCTACATTTTTTTTTTTTTGCTTGAGGTCTGTTAATATTCACTTTATATATTTAGAGACTTTGCAGTTGGGTGCATATATATTCATAATTGTTGTAACTCTTGCTGTATAAACTTTTATCATTATATAATGACTTTCATTGTTTGTTTTCACTGTTTCAGCCTAAGTCTATTTTATCTAATACAGGTATATCCACTCTTGCTCATTTTTGGTTTCCATTTGCATAGAATGTCTCTTTCTATTCCTCTACTTTCAGTCTACGCATATCCTTACTGGTTAAGTGATTCACTTACAGGCAGCATATAGTTGAGCCTTTTTAAAAAATCTCTTCAGCCATTCTTTTAATTAAATAACTTAATCCATTTACATTCAAGGCAATTATTGATGTTCAGGGGGTTACTATCACCACTTTCTTGTTTGTTTTCTAGTCGTTTTGTATACTGTTTCTTTTCGTCTTTTTTTTTAAAACCATTTTTCTTTTTGGCTAAGTTATCTTTCTCTAGTAGTATATTTTTAATCCTTGATTTTTATTTTTAGTGTATATATTATAGGTTTTGGCTTTTGATTACCATGAGGTTTACAAAAATCATTCTGTAGTTATGAAATGTTATTTTTATACTAAAAACTAATTAACCTTAATCACAAAGAAATGAAAAAAAAACTGTGTATTTTATCTCCTCCCAATTTTGAATTTTTGATGTCATAGTTTACATCTTATATTGACCATGTTTAATGAGTTATTTCCAAAATAGCTATTTTGAATTCTTTTTCTGAGAATTCATGTCTCCATCACATTAGGGGCAGTATCTGGTGCATTATTTTGTCTGTTTAGGTCACATTTCCCTGAAAGTTCTTGATGTTTGTGTGGATGTGATGATGGCTTCACATGAGGGATTATGTATGTATTCCAATCCTTGCAGTTTGACTTTGTGCCTATTCCCTGAAAGTTCTTGATGCTTGTGTGGATGTGATGATGGCTTCACATGAGGCATTATGTATGTATTCCAATCTTTACAGTTTGGCTTTAGGCGTATTCTTTTTCACAGGACCGTCCAGAAATTATAAATTGACTCGCTGTTGTAGTCCCTGAGCCAGTGACCACTGCAACTATTTCAGCACTAAAGGGCATGCTAAGCGCAGGTTTTCTGTAAGTCTTTCAAAGGCTCCAAGGTTGGCTCAGCTTGCCAGCTTGGATGAACCTATGGAAGACCCAAAGAGGATACCTGGGCTGTGTGAGAATGCTGTCCAGGAACCCAAACCTGGACGCTTGTCCAAGTGTCCTTGATCAAAACAGCTCCCAGCTGGTCCCTGCACAGGTGCAATAAGATCCTGCCAGCAGCATGAGAGGCTGGAGCTGATACTTGGCCCATCAAGGTCTGCTGTGGCATGGTGGCTGGTGAGCCTGTCTTATTGGCTCAGACAGGCACTTACCTCCCAGCAGATCTTTGCACAGATGGGATAGCAGATACTGCAAAGCAAAGGGCCTGAGCTGAGACTGGATCCCCTCAAGCCCTTCAAGGAGGCTCAGATTCTTAGGCCACAAGATATGAGTGAGTCTCCCTTCACTCCTTGTGTGAGCAGTTGTGAGCTCACAAAGCAACATTCAATTTTATTGCTGAGATCAGTGTCTTCAGGCAGACAAGCCACTCCACTGTGGCACAAATGTTTGTGATTCCTCTGGACTCCTAGATAGTTGGTTTTAGTTTCAAGCTTAAGGTCCAATAAGGTTATAGCCAAACCCCTTGATGAATCAGCTGTTTCCAGGCTTAATTCCAGAAGCACTGTCAGTGGATCTGCCACCTCACTGCTAGTCTGCTCTCTCAAAATGGCACTCTTAAGTCCTAGTGTTGGACTTCACAAAGTTATCACAACCTCCTACCTAAATTTTGAGACTATAATAAAGAGACCTTGTCTGTAGTTGGGTGCAGAATTCTTGTTGGTGAGGGGATGTCAGAATGTTTTCTCCTATTCTACCATTTTGCTGATACCCTAAGCATTATTATATATGCATGCTTATATTAGCTACCATGTCCTTGGTGGTGGCTACACAGTAGAGAATGTGCTAATCATGTTATTTCTTGCATAGTTCTCAAAATGACTATGAAAGAAAGATTATATGAGGCCTAATTTTTGGGAAAATGGTTGCTGAGATCATAATATGTTTGGAAGAATATTGTTGCAATGTGATCCCAGGAATAATATCTATGAGGAAATGTAGACAGCAGGATTGCTTTGAAAAAGAGGTTGAACTGTGATGTAGTTGCTACCAAGACTTTCTTTTGACAGGTAGTTGAGAAGCAGGATCTGCCATTCTGTTATGTTCAAAACTGAAGCAAGGGAGGAAGGCCTTTTAATTCCCACTGAATCAGTCACCAAGTGGGGAGGTAAATTTGGAGATAGGCAGCTCCCTTTGGCTGAAAGAAATTCCTGAGGAGAATTACAACTGCAAAACTTTAACTGGAAAACTCTTAGCAAGTGGGATCTATGTGGTCTACCACAGTAACTGGTGCAGCTACCCTCAGTAGAGCTCCATTTCAGACAGTAAGTTGACCTCAGGAAGAAGTTCTGCAAGATTCTGTTTTGCCTGCTATCTGGGGAAATTTGCATGAGGAATAATAGAGACTCATTCTCAGTAGCTGGCGGTAAATGTAATTGATATTTATCATCTTACTCCTCTATTACCTATTTCAGATTCCTCTCAACATCAAACTAGCACCTTGGCTGGTTTAGGTGGCTTATGTGGTAAGGTCATTCACATTCTTATCCCTCAGAGGATGGCATCCTTAGTCACCATGCCTTTCTCAGTCTTTAGCTGCTGTACATTTTCATTAACTATCAAAACTGAGCAGTGAAACAGCAAGAACTACTCCAGGGACCACACTGATGACAAGCATATTATCCTCTGTTCCTTTTGTTTCACATTAGTCCTACCTTATTCTCGTGGTCAAGGCTGATTACTTTTGCCAGGCTGGTTACTACTCTCTTCAAATGGTCTCTTGCAATAATGAGCTTGGAGATTTAACAATTTACCAATCAAAATCCCAGCAAGACTTTTTTCTTACAAAGGCTTAAGCATAACAAATATACATAAATGCTAGAAAAAATATACCAGTTACATTGTGGAAATTTCATGAATTTAAAGCCATGGCCATACATAAGTGATTATATCTGGTGTATTTACAACAAGTTCATGTGTTCTATATTTACATTAAAAATTGATAATCACTAGCATTTACAAGATATTGGACAATTGGTATACTTTATACTGCTATTAAAAATGTAAATTTTATATAAACTTACAGGTGAGAATTTTATAAATAACTATTTACATTAACACACACACACACACACACACACACACACATATATATATATATATATTTTAGACCCTCAATTTTACTTCAAGAAATATATACTAGGGACATTGAAACACCAAATGTTTTTAATTTCTTACTATTGTGTAATGTATTATTATCAGAAACCATCTAGATTACAAGGATTAGCTATTATATGCTATCAGGAAAATCCCATGCAGCAGCATGAAAAATATATAAATAATACTGGCTTTAAAACAAAAGTATTGAGTGTCTGATTCAATATAAAAAGAAATATAAAAACATATGCAGGTCTTGGAAAGTTCTGGAATATGTACCAAAATGTTAACATCCGTCTTTTTTTTAATGTAGTTGTGAGTGATCTTTGCCTTCCTATTTACATATTTCTGAAGTTATTTTTAAGCGAACTTGCATAAAATTTAAACACAAAAAAAAATGATTTCCTTAGTGGTTATTTTCACATTAAACCTTCTAAATGTATTACCTAGATTTGTATAGAACAAAATTTATTAGGCATAATTAAATTGTCTAACCAAGGAATTCTTAATCATAGAAAAAGAAGTTGCTACATAAAATAGTTTAAAATCTCTTTTTGTATTAGTAGTGTTATATTTCCCTGTCCCATTGAAGTCAGATAGATTTTGACTTGTCTTGGTTACCAAAATGTGAGTATCCAGACATGTGTTTTTTTTTGTCCTGGTGGAAGCTTTAGAAAGCAAATGTGAATCACAGTGTCTTCTCTTGCCTTTGCAATGTTCTAGCTTGTCACACTTTCCTCAGCTCAGAACATATAGATGGGAGAACACAGAGCAAACCTCCTAACAAAACTGCAAAGAATATACAGAGTGAGCAAGAAATAACCTTTTGTGGTTTATATACTATCTTCTTCCTCTACCTAAATATAAATATTTATATTTATATAAATATAAATAAAATAAATATAAATATAAATATAAATAAAGGTCATTCACATTCTTATCCCTCAGAGGATGGCATCCTTAGTCACCATGCCTTTCTCAGTCTTTAGCTGCTGTACATTTTCATTAACTATCAAAACTGAGCAGTGAAACAGCAAGAACTACTCCAGGGACCTATCACAGTGATATCAAATTTATCTTCAATATTTGTAACTCAATAGATCATTTTAATATGTATTATAGAAGTTGAATTAAAAGAGTGACAAGCATGAACAATTCTATAAGATATCAAGACCAATATCCTATTTCTCACAGTAACGCAGTCATGGGTACTGCTGACCATGCTCTGGTTTGTTGGCAACATGCATAGTTGAACAGAATGCTAATTTTTGCTCAAAGATGAGTGAAAAAAATGCCCTTTTTCAATTTATGAGTTCATGGAACTTTGCTGTGGACTGAGTGTATTTCCCAAAATGTAAATGTTGAGGCGCAACCCCCAATGTGACCGTACTTGGAGATAATAGGTAATTGGGGTTAAATTAGGTACATGTGGGGTTCTAATCCGATTAAACAGAAGAAGAGGGAGCTGCCTCCCATCCTCCACATACAGGCACACCAGGAAAAGGCCATGGGAGGACACACTGAGGTGGTGTGTCGTGTAAGCCTGGGAAACAGTCCTCATCAGAAATGGGAACAGCCAGAAACTAGCTCTTGTACTTCCCAGCCTTCCAAACTGCGAGAAAGTAGCTTCTGCTTTTTAAGCCACTCAGTCTGTGGTATTTTGTTTCATCAGCAAAGCATAATAAGACAGAATGAAGGCTAAGACAAGACCCACCCCCAGCACCCCTCTTTGCTGGATGGGTGGGGAGCCTCACCCTGTGCCCTTTGACTCCACTTATAGGTGCCCTTGCTGGGCTCCTGTGCACTGCCCCACACCCTGCTCTGTCACCAGCCCCATTGTGATGTCATAAGAGCCCAGCTGCCCAGTGCCCCACTCGGACACAGACGAGTGGGTGACTCAGGACTACCCTCTCCATTTCTGACCATTGTATTGGTCTGTGCACAACTTCCCAAACATGGGAAATTTTTTGAGTAAATTTCTTTCTTGGTTCCAACGCAGGCCCCAGCAGCAGTGGTAACTGCAAGGGTCACCTCCAGTCTATGCAGACTCTTTGGCTGGCTGAACCAAGAGTTCAGGAACTGCACCCGCAGTTCCTGCACGTGCGCCAGCCTCACAAGGGTCACCTCCTCTGTATGCAGACTCTTCAGCTGGCCAGGATCACCCTGCAGTTCCTGCGCGTGCACCTCCCCGGGGAGCGCTATACTTTCATCAATTTTTTTTGACCCCAGAGCCGGGCCTTCAGCTCTGTGTTTCGGTCAGTTGCAACATCCTGAGCTCAAGCGACGAATGACGGGACCTTCCTCCTCTTGCCTGGAGGCACCCCACGAGGAAGACACCCATGCTGTCTCCACACAACTTTGCAGACAGCAGAAGCACTGTGGGGATCCCTCCTGTAAAAGACGGAGTCCCAAAGATGGAGTTGAGGGCAGAAGAAGAGCCTATGGATGTAGACGATCAGGTAGAGACCCAGGGGCAGGAGGAGGAGAAAGGGGGCCCCTGTAGCAGTGAGGGAGCAGCATCTATCTCGAGACCCCTGGAGACTCAGGGAAACCTTGCTTCCGTCGACTGCAGTCCCAGGGCCTTAAAGGGAAATGCCCATAGCAGGAGCCTGACAGAAATGAACAGGACTGACAAGGCCCAGGTGCCTGTGAGTTTCCACTCCAAGGGCCATGGAGTGCCCAGCGCACACAGTCCTGCAGGAGGCGTCCTTCCCTTTGGGAAGCCTGACCCAGTGTGGGGATCACTCCAGCGTAGAGACCCCTAAGTGTCTCCGCCATAATGGAGCTTGAGCCCAGACACATTTCTCCCTCCCTGGAAGCAGTCGAGCTGAGGGAAAGAAGGAACTGAAAGGAGTTTGATATTGCAAAAGTCTATTTCTGGTTCACTGACCTAATATTATGGCTGGGTGAAGCCTGTGTGGTTTTATTAGACATTGTGTTTCTTGAAGTTTTTGTACTGGGCTAGTTTTATCACTTTGTTTACCAGGTATTCACTGAAGCTTGCGATTATTCGCATGCCATTTGAAATTGTTGTCCTCAAGATTTATTGCTTGCTTTGACAGTTGTAAAATGTTATCTTCTTCCTGTAAGTAGAGAAGGTCATCTGTTTGTTTTATGATTTTTTGGATCAATCTTTATGTACTAGTTTTATCTTGATCCCCAGGCTTGCAATGTTCTATTCCCCTTTGTTGTAATGATTTGACGTCAGCCATTGTGGGCTGAAAAGTATATAATGAGACCCTGTGCATGAAATAAACTGCTGACTGGGGCATTGCCTCATCAGTCCTCCAGACCCCATCTTTCTGTCATTCTTTTCTTCTGCACACTCTCTCTTCCAGGAATTGGGGCCCGGTTCCATCCCAAGAGGCCCCAACAACCCAGCTCCATCAGTGCTCCCTGGTCCAGTTCCCGGCTGCTCCCATTGGCCAGATAAGGTGGCCTCTCAGGTGCTGGGGAAAGACCACCTCAGCAGCTCCTCAGACACACCAATGGAATGGGAGGACACCCAGCCCAAGGATGCTGCAGCTCCTGCAGTAAGCAGCTGTTCCCTACCCACAGCTGGCAGCCACAGTCTTCGACTGGTCCCTCCCCAGGAATGGAGGTGGGAGAGAGACGTGGGGCCCCTACCTGCTAAACGTCCCCGCAAATCCCTGGAACGATTCAGAGACACCACAGGTGGACGTAGAAGACCAACATCCAGGATACTTAAAAAGTGACATGGAAGAAACCACAAGATGTGATAAACTGCAGTGCCAGCCAGCCTGCCCCGATGTCTCCCCACCCTGCCCCAACCCATCTACATGTCACAAATCCCAGCTCCTCAGTAGAAAACTGGGAAATGACAACCTTTTTGTATATAGTATTCTGCAGCCATTAAAAGTGATGTTTCTGAAAAGTTTCTAATAAAACTGAAAAATACCTATGTGATAATCTTAGGTTATTATCTAACTTAATTAAAATATTTTAAAAAGCAGGACAAAAATTCAACATTTTGTATGATTGTACGTACATTAAAATATGTCTAGAAAATACAGCCAGAGGAAATAAAAACTTTCATTGCCTCAAATTGCCCCAAAGCCCAGGGCACTGCCCATGGCCAGGGAGGGTGAGTCCTGGAAGCACAGAGGCTGCTGACTCCCAGCCCCCAGTGCCTGGTTTCTCCTTTCACATGAATGCAGGTCCCAGCATCTTGTGATTGATGGGAGCAGCCCTGGCCCACTCGGAGACTGCCCTCTCCTCTTGGAAGACCAGAAGATGCTCATGGATGCTGGCTGCGAGGTATCCTGAGGGCTCTGCAGATCTCCTGTGGGGCTCACACGGGGGCCAGAGCCTCAGCCTCTGAGACCTGAAAATGGAGTTGGCAGGATGGGTGGGGTAGAGAAGAAAGTTCTCGGGATGTCCTGGCACTTTTTTTCCTGTATTTTGGACTAGATATGAAATGTGTCTTTTGGCTTTTGGCACAATTAAAATCCAAGAAAGGAACAAGAAATTTCATTTTTGTTGCTATTTGCTTTTCTTTTTTTCTCCAGAAAAACAATATTTGAATAATTGGCAGCACACCTGGGTTCTGGTGAGGGCCAACTTCTCATTGCACCACTTTCAACTGAGAAAGCAGTAATATAGACACCTCATAGCTACATTATGCATTTCTCAGTAAAGGGGAATGTATCTTATTAATTCTTTTTTTAAACCACTGGTAGCAGAGGGTTTATGTCATATGGTACTATATACACAGAAACCAACACACGAACTAACAGACTTTATCAGATATTTTGTAAGATGTGTTGTTAATAATTGTTGTCAGATAGAGTCATACTGGTATAGATACTTATACTTTAATCAAAGACTCTAAGTGACTCAAAATTTATGAAAACAATACAAGTTTAAAAAATCATGCCATGTTCTGAAATCAGTTTTGTGTGGTTTATAATATAATATAGCTGCCCTGTTAATTTAAGCATAATTATAACAAATTAAAGGTTCAGTGCAGTGGGATACTATTACAACTTTGCCACACTCATTTCAAAAGTGTCGCTTTCCAATATGTTCTTTGGAATTACTTAAATTAGTATGTCTGGAACAGTAATATTCTCATACAATCTATCTTATAAATCTTTTCCAGTTGATATTTTTGCCAGTGGAGAATTTAAAGCCACAGGTTTATCTCTAAAGACTGGCAAACTATAATTTATACTGTTAAGTTGACTAATAATATTCAAATAATGGTAGATCTGGTCTAATGACCACCAGCCTATGGTTCTGTGACCACCTTTCCCCTCATTGTCACAGTAATATTTTTCACTTCTGCCTCTTTTTTCATTGTTAAACCCAGTAGTTTCAAATATGCATGTCTCTTTCAGGTATTAAGGCATGTGCTAATATTATTTACATATCTACTATGTGAGTCTCTAAATCTGTCTCCTATTTTGCCACATGCTTAACAAAATCTGTGTTTAAACATGTCTTATCCCAAACCTGGTCCTGAGTTTTTGCTTCGATCTTCCTTGTTGCATTGCCTGTCACTTTGAACTTTATTCTTTGTACTAGATTACTGCCTTTGTTCTACACTTTTCTGACCCCAAATCCCCTTGAATACGTCTCTCTCAATCTAGCCAAATCTTTCTGACTAGTAGTTGTAGAAAATGACCACAGGTGATGTTCTTGGAAAGCACATACCAACCTCTCAAACAAGATGCCAGCCTTATTTTTGCTGCTCACCTCCTATTCTTGTTCAATTCTGCTTTAACTCCTTTAATCGAGCTGGTAGCCCCTGCTGCATTTTCACCTCTCAGCACAACATACACTAAATTATATCTGGCATTTTTCTCATTCTTTTCTCCCCCACCTCCCAAGATTATTCTAGTCTTGAAGGTGCAACTCGAATTATAACTCTTCCATAAATCTTCCAAATGACTATCTTATAATTAATGTTTCCATTTCTTTACTTATGTAAGTCTGTTCCTTGCACATCTATCACAATTTACTCTCTAATAGACTCCTGTACATGTTTCTCTTTCACTGGATTATAAACCAAGAAAAATATTTAATTGCTGTTGCCATCAATAAATTATATACCTTAGTGCTTTTTGTACAGAACACAGTGAATTGAATGTATATAATTACAGTCATGCACCACACAACTATGTTTCAGCCAATGACAGACCACATATGAGACCATAGTCCCATAAGATTATAATACTGTATTTTTATTGTTTCTTTTCTATGTTTAGATATACAAATACAGATGTGTTATAATTGTCTGCAGTATTCACTACTAACATACTAAACAGGCTTGTAGCCTGGGAGCAATATGCTATACCATATGCCCTAGGTCTTTAGTAGGCCCTACTTTCTAAGTTTATATGCTCTGTGATGTTCACAGAAGAATCACCTAATGATACATTTCTTGGAATATAACCCCATGATTAAACAACACATGACTATACTGTATCTGAAGAAAGACCTCATGTACAGAGGGTTAAGTTAATCATAATCTTAAGTTGTTCATAGTGTATTATTTTCATTGGTGCATTCAGGGGCCTCTTTCAGTTAAACGTACTGATTCATTCATTTTCTTTCATAACTACAATCTGTCTGCATATATCTAGCATGTAGGAAACCATTCTAATGTGTTTAATACATATCTGTGTATGTGAACATATTCTTACACATTGCATAGTCTAAGTAAATGTATATAGTATGCATGTACATATGTGCATGAATATGTGTGTATATGCATTGCAATATGCATGCATGTATCTGTGCACGTATATTAGAGAGAGAGAGAATGGGTAGTGTTTTCATTATCGATATCAACCACATTACACTGCACTGTTTCTTTCCACTGTCGCAGCAATGGATATTCATGTTCCCTCCAACTTTCCACTTTCTGTACCAGTCTAAACAAAGCTGTAACAATCATCATTACACATGTCCATTTCAGGAAGTATGTAAACATTCTCTAGGACATTCAGCCAGAACTAGAATATCTGAGTCATCTGTATACAGGATGTTGCTTTCCAAATAACTAGTATAGTCATTTGGAATCTCAGTCCCATCAGATATACAGAAGGATTGCTATGCCCTTACATTACCTTTAAAACTTAGAAATTTCTAAATTTTTATTTTTTTCCATTTACAATGTGTTATTTTAAATTTTGTTTTCTCTGTCTACCAATCGTGTTCATTCCCTAGGGCTATTGTAACAAACAGTTACAAACTGGGTAGCTTAAAACAATAGAAATTGATTTCTTCATTGTTGTTTAGCCCAAAAATACAAAACTGAGATGCCAGTAGGGCCCCACTTTCTCTGAACTCACTACTAAAGCAACCTTCCTGGTTTCTTCTGGCTTCTGGAGGCTCAAGTATTCCTTGGCTTGTGTCTACTTAACTCTAATCTCTGTCTCCCTCCTAAGGCTTTTTCCTCTGTGTTCGTGTATCTTCTCCTCTTTTATAAAAGTGCTTGTCACTGGATTTAGAGATCACGCAGATATCCAAGATAATCTTATCTCAAGATGCTGAATTTGTTTGTATCTGCAAAGACCCATTTTTATAAGGTCACATTAATAGGTTCTAGTGGTTAGGATATAGGTATAGCTTTGGAAGGCCATTCCACTACAGCAGTGACTTTAGGGTATCTTGTTATATTCTCACAGCATTTTTAGTTTTTACAGTTAAAAATTCCCTGCGTGCATCTTTTATTATTTTTTCTTTTGGGCAGCTGTTTTATTTGTGAGTTTTCAATAGTTTCTTAACATTCTAGAAACTAATTTATTTTTTATTTCAGTTAGTAAAACTATCTCCTCACATTCTTTCCATTGTTTATCAATATATTCTACAACATTCTTCAGCTAAAACAAATGCTTATTATTAGTGTAATGGATTTCTTAAAAGATATTTAAAAAACCCTGATTAATACCCAGCTTTCCAGTAATCTGGATGCTTCTAAAATATTATTTTGAATGGCAAAACAAAAATCAATTTATAATGAATTTTATATACTGTTTCCAATGAAGCAGCAAGATATTTTTGGAGAATCTTCCAACATCTCCATTAATATCTCACTAAGATGGCCCCAGTTTGTGAGATCATTCTGCTTCTAATAGATACGCCCACACTATAATATAGTGAGAAGAAACTTTGTTGTTTTAGTGATGATTTGTCAACAATTACCTCTTTAATACTGATTATGATGCTGGATGATAAATATTAGATAATGGCATTTTCCATGTCTACTTAGAGATATAAATTGGAAAGTGTAAATATTTACTTATTATTTCAGGGACTCACATACAACATAATTTAAGGCTACATTATTCTTATAAACAATATTTGTATAAAACTAAAATATAATATTTGATAATTGTAAAGTTTAACATTAATTATTTGATTTAGGGACAGTGTGGACCAGTTCTTAAAAAATGTAAATAACTTTTCTCAATTGAAGAGAAAATAGAATATTTTGAAATCTGAAAAATGTGTAAAATAAGTTTTTATAAAGAGCTTTTTATTCTTAAAGTTTTACTACTTTAAGTATTTTCTAAACTACCACTTAGAAATTGTACTTCTTTAAAACCATTGGATTTACATTATCTATTAGTAAAATATTCATAGTAAGTCATCAAATAGACTCCACCATAAATTATGAAGGGCTATTTCCTAGATGTTAATATTACATTCAGCAGAGCATATGTTTCAGTGATAATGAACTTACAATGCAGTGCGTGAAGTGGACACTGAAAAGTAATTTAAGTGGTTTGGAGTGATTTAAAACTCATTTTCCTACATTAGTTTGTAAGATAGAATTACTTTATATTGGGGCATTTTTTAAAATTTTATGTCATGAATGTTCATTCTCTTAATGTGAAATTCTGATAATGGTCATGTTTGATCAATGACCTTTACAAATATTTTTACTGAAAATGAAATAGTCGTTGCTAATAACAGCTTTATTGCCATTAACACATCTCATAGCATGGTACAATACAACTGACATACTTACATTAGAATGATACACTACTTTTTCCTTTTAAGGACTTTAGAGTGCATTGCCTTTTAGAAAGGTAGTTGTTTTTTTTTTTTTTCCTGAACATATTGCACTGTATAAAAAGATTCTGAATTAATTAATAATTTAAATATAGTAGAAAAAATAAAAACAAAAATGAAGTTTGTTTGAAATATATAATTATAAAACTTTCTATTTATATTAATGTGTTACTCTAAATCAGATGGGCCAAGCAGTTGTACCAACACTTGAAAATACGTTTATTTTATGATCTGGAATCCAGTCAGAATATTTTTATGTAATAAAATTTTGGTTCTACTCAGAGTTGTAATTATTCATTTTGGAACCGAAATACTTAAAGACATTTTTAGTTCTCTCTTCTTACCCGCTGACCCAAAGCCCAATAGTTAAATGTTCACACGTTTGTTCTGTTTATTCAATTTTCTATTCATATTTTGGCCTACATCTTCTGTTTCCAGATATATATAACTCCATTTTTTACTTACGTTAACACTGAATCAATCAAACTCAAAAATATACACATCCCATGCTGAAGAACTATCTTCTCTAAATTGTACAAAAATGTGTCAAGGAGAAATTCTGGAAAAGTTTTGAGAAGACTTCTCTGAGAATTGATTGAGTCTTACCATAGTCTTCAAATTGTACCTTTGGTAGAATATACATTTATAATCTTTCAAGAGAACTATGCTAAATTATGGTTTTGTCTACGTCAAAGTGAAACAAGGTCCTTCCCTTTTCAAAGGCAAAGCCTCAGGTACTCCATAATAAATTTCTCCCTGCCATGAATTACCGTGACCCCATTACAACATACTTTTCTCCGTTATCCTTAGCAAACTAATGCAAGAGAAGAAATCCAAATGCTGTATGTTCTCACTTATAAATGAGAATTAAATAATAAGAACACAAGGACACAAAATGGGGAACAACAGACACTGGGGCCTACCTGAGGGTGGAGGGTGGGGGATGGAGAGGAGCAAGAAAAATAACTATTGGGTACTAGACTTAGTACCTGGGTAATGAAATGCTCTGAACAACGAACCCCCATGACTTGAGTTTACATATATAACAAACCTGCACATATACCCCTGAACCTGAAGTAAAAGTTTAAAATGAAACAAAAACACATTTCTTTACACACTAGCAACTTAAGAATTTTTTCCCCAAACACTGTCTTCTACTCTTTAATGCAAGCTTGGATGAGTTATGTTTTTATTCAAATGTTGTATTGAAGTTTTCTACTTCTTTACCCAATCATTTAATTTGACCATCTTAATAAGGTTTGCTTAATATTTCATCCAAGAAAAGGTTTCATGATCTGAGATCTGAGGGGCATTTCCATCCTCCTACAAATGAAACTAGATTATCTGGAAATAATAGGCTTTGAACTCAGTATTTTTTTTCAGACTAGTTCACACCCATTGTTATGATTCAAGGTAAATTGTCAGTTAGTGAGTTTATAAATGAATGTGCTCATAAATGATTTAACATTATGATGTAAAATAATAAAATATAAGTAAAGTCAAATATAAGAGAATTTGTTATTCATAGAATTGAAGATCATCATAATGGAATAAATGATAATTCAGTTCTAGGTACTCTGGGTAAATTTGAAAGTTCTGAATAAAAACATTAAATCCATAAGAAAATATATAATGCTATAATTTGAATTATAAATAATCTTTTTGTTAAAACATATGTAAAAATTTATTATTGGAGGGTGATTTAAGTAAGCAGGAAGACCTTGTAAATCCTTATTGGGATTTACAAGCCCCTCCCATCACAGGCCCAGAGCCTAAGAGAAAAAAGTGGTTTTGTTGGCTGGGCCCAGGATCCGCATGCTATATGCAGCCTAGGGACTTGGTGCCCTGTGTCCCAGCAACTCCAGCTATGGCTAAAAGGGGCCAATGTAGAGCTTGGGCAGTTGCTTTAAAGGTGAAAGCCTCAAACCTTGGCAGCTTCCACTTGATGTTGAGCCTACCTATACACAGAAGTCAAGAACTGGGGTTTGGGACCTCTACCTACATTTTAGAAGAGGTGTGAAAATGCCTGAATGTCCAGGCAGAAATTTGCTTCAGAAGTGGGGTTCTCATGGAGAACCTATGCTAGGGGAGTGTGGAAGGGAAATGTGGGATTGGAGCCCCCACACAGGGTCCTTACTGGGGCACTACCTAGTGGAATTTTGAGAAGAAGTCCACCATCCTTCAGATCCCAGAATGGTAAATCCACTGACAGCTTGCACCATGTTCCTGGAAAAGCTGCAGGCACTCAACACTGGTCCATGATAGCAGCCAGGAGGGAGGTTGTATCCCACAAAGCCTCAGGGGCAGAGCTGCCCAAGACTATGGCAACCCACCTCTTGCATCAGCGTGACCTGGATCCGAGATATGAAGTCAAAGGAGATCATTTTGAAATGTTAATATCTGACTGCCCTGCTGGATTTTGGACTTGCATGGGGCCTGTATCCCCTTTGTTTTGGCCAATTTCTCCCATTTGGAATGTCTGCATTTACTCAATGCCTGTATCTCCATTGTATCTAGGAAGTAACTAACTTGCTTTTTTTTTGTTGTTGAGACGGAGTTTCGCTCTTGTTACCCAGGCTGGAGTGCAATGGCATGATCTCGGCTCACTGCAACCTCCACCTCCTGGGTTCAGGCAATTCTGCCTCAGCCTCCCGAGTAGCTGGGACTACAGACACGCACCACCATGCCCAGCTAATTTTTGTATTTTTAGTAGAGACAGGGTTTCACTTTGTTGACCAGGATGGTCTCGATCTCTTGACCTGGTGATCCACCTGCCTTGGCCTCCCAAAGTGCTGGGATTATAGGCATGAGCCACTGTGCCCAACCCTAACTTGCTTTTGATTTTATAGGCTCACAGGTGGAAGGGACTTGCCTTGTGTTGGATAATACTTTGGACTGTGGACTTTTGAGTTAATGCTGAGATGAATTAAGACTTTGGGGGACTGTTGGGAAGGCACGATTGATTTTGAATTGTTAGGACATAAGATTTGACAGGGACCAGGGGCCAAATGATATGGTTTGGCTGTGCGCCCACCCAAATCTCATCTTGAATTCCCATGTGTTGCTGGAGGGACCCACTGGGGGTAATTGCATCATTGAACTGAGTCTTTTCCTTACTGTTCTTGTGATAGTGAATAAATCTCACAAGATCTGATGGTTTTTTAAAGAGCAGTTCCCTGCACAAGCTCTCTCTCTTTGCCTGCTGCCATCCGTGTAAGATGTGACTTGTTCTTCCTTGCCTTCCACCGTGATTGTGAGGCTTCCCAAGTCAAATGGACTGTCCAATTAATCCTCTTTTGTAAATTTTCCAGTCTCAGGTATGTCTTTATCAGCAGTGTGAAACTGAACTAATACAAATATGTAAGTGTGTGTGTGTGTATGTGTGTATATACCCATGCTATCACACTTACATATTATATATTATAAATATATGAAGACATCTATTGAGACACTGCCTGAGTAAAATTTAAACCAGTTTCAATTCTTCATAGGTAAGCTAGAGTGACCTTTAGATCTGGTAAAAAGACTTATAAGGAGATTATTTTGAAGGAAAGAAATAGATGCTGAAGTGATTAGAATATGAGGTGCTCTATAACAAAAGACTGAAAAGGAGTAACAGGACTTATTTTGGGCATGAGAGTATCAGAATTTGGAACACTTGAGAGAAGGTCAAGAATTAGAGAAAAGCATGTTCTATATGACAGTGTTGCACTTTTTCTATCAAAAACAAAATAAAAAATAACTCTCAGTGTAGTCATTAGGCCAGTCAACATATTCACCTCATTTCTACTTTTCAGTAGTCTATTTGGGAAATTACTATTACCACTGTGCAAATTACTTGCTGGATTTCTTTTTTTTTTTCCATAATTACAAATTGGTTTTCTTTCATAATAGGATGCCTTTGTTATATATACATATTTTAATAAACATGGGTTAACATTTCTCCCATCTCAAGGTTACAGATGCCTTTTAATGATATAAACAGCTATTTAATATTGTAGAATAATGAGCTGATCTAGATTCAGTTTAGGCCTCACCTAATGCTCATACCCTTAACCTACTTACTTACTGAGTTATGGCAACTCTTGTTAAAGAAACAAAGGATCTCCAGCCACAGTATGTGCTGTGAGGGGAAAGGTCGCAGAAGAACCCCTTGAAACATCTACTCTTAGGTACATTTGACTGCATTGATATATCTGTCCCCTACCACTATGAGTATTGGCTCCTAAGGATTTCTCCTGACTGTGTCAGTTGACATAGACCACTGCACCTGTGAGCATATAATCTAATTTCCTTGCCTCAAGGGGAGGAGGGCAACTGTGTAGTGCTTATTAATCAAAGCCTTCTCCTTGTGGATCAGACTAAGTCTAACTCTATTACTTCCCATGTACTTCTCCTCTCATATCCTGTTCTACTCAATAACTTAGAGGTCTGTACTGAAGACCACTCCTTCAGTTGATCTCCTATGCCAGAATACTTATCTCAGACCCTGTTTTAGGGAACTACACCTAAAATGATGATTTCTCATTGCTTGTGGAGACAATACAAGTCTCACCTGCAGTGGGAGCCTCTATACTCTTACTCTAAGACATCTTTTTTGCCATTAGTGCACAAAATGTTCTGAGACCCACTTCTCACATATTTGTAAAAGACCTTGGAGGTAAAATGTGTGGGAATTAATTATTTGGGTCAACTTTCACTAGTGAGAGAGAGGATGCTTTAGGTAGAGTATTCTTGCTTCTCTCTTCCTCTCTGTCCTTTGCTCATGGACTCTTTGAAGATAAATTCTTCATTCTGCTCCTCTACAGTTGAAATTAAATGCACGATCAAGCAGTCTGCTTGTCAAAAGTTGGATATTTGAGTATTATACCTGCTTATACTTGTTTTTTCTATCACATGCTCATTTAGTCTCTCTTTCTCACTCTTCACCCAGCAATAGCAAACTAAATTATGAGAAAATTATTTTTGATAACTTTTGTGAGTATAAAAATCATTTTTTTTTCACAGTGATTACTGTTCTACAGGTTATAAGAAGGTAGAAGAAAAATAGAAAGAACAAAATTCTGAGGAAAAGAATTTAAGAATTAGGAGCAAATTGAAGGAAACCAAATTAGTAAAGAAAATGACACTAATAGAGAAAAGATATGTACGTAGCCTATAAAAGAAAAGAAAGATAAATCTGTTGTAGTTCTCACAGATGAAAACCAAACTGGCGTTAACAAGGATTCAGATGCACTTAAAAATAAATAAGGACACTTGGCTCAACAGGACTGTTTTTGCATGAGGGATGAATAATCTTTTATGTAACAACCCATTTTTATTGAATGGAAAATTAAAGTATATACAAACATTATCCAAAGTCAGTGCCTTAATATAAAAGGTATGCTACCATTCTGAGTATAGCACAGTATCTATATCTCAAATCAAAAAATTATCTGAGTCTTAGGAAGACTCAAAGTAAAAATAAAATAGTTATTTTCTGGTAGGCATTGTTTAGGAGTACAATACTGAATTTCTTTGTGGCTTATTCAAATGCAGCACCATTGGTAATTAATATGTGCTTTCTGTATTGAGGGTAACAATTGCAGGAAGTGGGGAAAGAAAAATGGTGAACTTAAAGGCTTACATCATAGGCTAGCTATCTAGGGAAATGAGATTATATATGTTTAAATTAGTTTTAAGTGGGGAAAGGATTGCAACCATTTAAATAGGCAGAGCTAATAACCTCTGATAATATTAATAGCATCTCTCATTGCTAAAGGAGTATTTTAAAATTTTATTCTGTTTGTTTTGCTGTTGTTATATTCTTTTCTGTAGAAAGCATCTATTGTTTAGAGCGATCTGTACAATAAGAAATTTTGGCCCACAGGAGAGGCTCGAGGTGTCCACTAAGAAACAGGAAACAGTAGTGAAACAGACAGGAGAGGAGTGACAGAAAATGATGGATATTGTGCTGAATGCAGTGAGATTGTTTATGAATGTCGTGAGACAATTGCAAGAATTCCTGTGAAAGGAAAAAGAATGTTGCATGTCATGAACAGAAACAGTAAAACAGATAAGGAGTGGAAGAGGCAGCATTGTCCCGGTGATGACTTTTTTATCTGGCTAATTTGAATTATTTTCTCTCTAATTTCTGAACACTTTTTTTTTGTTTTGTCAAAAGAACATGACTGGATTGTTACCTAAAAGAAGAAGGAAAACTTAACTCATGCTGTCTTCAGGTTTCCGGCATGGTCAGAAATATGAACATCTACATTTCTGTAATCAGACTAACAAACCTAAATAAAGTAGGCATGGGAACACAGGCAACGAGAGTCAGGATTGCTCGTGTACAGAATTCCTCACATGCAGCTGCAGTGGTTGGAAAAGAGATGCTGTTTAGGCTAATGAAGCAAAACAGAATAAAGCCAAAGTAACTCAGCAAAGAGGGTCTTAAACGCACAGCTGTATCTACTGCTGCCTCTTTTCCCACCTGGTCTTCAGTTGCAGGTTAATTTTTCTGTATGCAATCTGTTTGCCTCCCTACGGAGCCCCTAACATTTTCTGAGTTCAAGCCAAGCTGCTATCGATTATTTGTTTTAAGTGCCCTGTAACTGACAAAATTTGATTTTCTTCTGTTGGTGAGCCCTGAGCTGAAATTAGCTGTATTTGTCAAATCCCAAAGTTCACATAAGATACCAGCATCAGACTAAGTTATAAAGGTCCATTTTAACTATCGAACAGCTAGACATGGCTTGAAACTATACTTGTACAAAAAATGTAGTTCGTGTAAAAAAGTACGATAGGCAAGGAGTGTGTTGGAGTTTTAAAATAAATGAAGCACTTTCTTCATCAGAGTTGGAACAAATTAAGAAGGATGATATAGGAGATGAACAGATGGCTTTATTGCTATTAATGCTGATTGAGAAATGTGGCCTTAATTTTGTCCAAATGTGCATACTCATACTTGGTCTCTGAATAGAAAAAAACTTACTATCCTCATCACTGGCAGAACTGGACAAATTGGTTTTCTCATGGACATCAAAGATGGTACCACATAGTACATTCTCACTCTGTGTAGAGAATATAACAAAAACAATGACAATGACAATAATAAAATCTCACAATGTCCATCTAAAGCATAAAGTAAACATGTTGTGGTCACTTCTGTTACAACAAGATAGAAAAGTAGAGTGGAAAGACTTTTTTTCCTACAGTAGAAACGTCCTCAACTCTCTGGAGCTATTTGAAGAAGGAACATCTCTGGTTTCCTCTCATTCCCCAATGGAGCATCCCTTGAGCAGGTCTCCATGCAGAGTCTATAGCACAGATGGTGTCATGCAGCAGGTGCAGGGCATGAGATGGGATGTCTAAATGCAGGAACTCTTCCAGCAAACCTCTCTCCCATCCTCTGGGTAGGTATAGAACAGTTATTCAGGAAAAGCAGTTGAATGAGAGTCACCTTCTTATGGCAGTGGGACCTGTTTCCTTGTGAGATATTTATAAGACACAAACTTATCAGCACCATAACCCCTCTCGTATGCTCATTGTTAGCCCTCCATTAGCATTTGCTTCTACTACTAAGAAAAGACCAGATTTCTTATTCCCCTGAAGTAAAATGAAAGTGCATTTTGCTAATTTTTTAGAAAGCTCTTTCACATTGAGCTATCTGAATTGTTGAGCTATGACACAGTTTGAATCTTGCGTTCTTACTCAAATCTCATGTTGAAATGTAACTCCCAATGGCAGAGGTGGGGCCAGGTGGGCGGTGATTGAATCATGGGGCCAGTTTCTCATGATTTAACACCATTTCCCCCTTGGTGGTGTTTTCGAGATACTGAGTTCTCTTTAGGTCTGGTTGTTAAAAATGTGCGGCATCTCCCCTCTCTCTTCCTTCCTCCTGTTCCAGCCATGTAAGTTGTGCTTGCTTCCCTTCATCTTTCGCCAGGATTCTAAGTTCCCTGAGGCCACCCCAGAAGCAGAAGTGTCTAAACTTTCTGTAAAAACTATGGAACTGAGAGGGGAGACCCCCTCCCCATCTCCCTCCTCACAGGCCTCCACCTCCTCCCTTTGGATGAGAAGAAGGATAAAAAGAGATAAAATACCAAAGAGCTTGAATCTGTGGTCAGGCAACTTGCTGACACCACTGACCAGGCCATAAAGAGGCCCAAGCACTGGGAAAGTAACTCCCTTTCAGTTCCCAGTGCCTCTGCTCTCTATAAACCTTGAAAGAGTTGCAAAGAGCCCGGTACTGGGTCACGTCCTCCATGTTTGCACAACCCAGGTCCCCTCCTGGAAATATCTCTGCCAGATAATAATTTACTGGTTTTGTCTTGTTTCTGTAAGCGCCCTCCCCTGCCTGTTCCTGTTCACCCTGCATATGAACTAGCAAATTAATAAAGCCAAAGGTTGTGAGGTCAAACATCCAGCCACCGGACAATAACACAGTTTCATCTCTGCTCCCCGTTTAGAGTCGTAAGCCCCTAAAAAGGGAAATAACCTGCTTCTCAGAGAGCTCTATGGACAAGGCATTAGCCTCCCGCAGCTCCCAGCTAAATAAAAAGCCACTTCCGTTCTCAGTTCGGTGTTGGAGAGGTTTGTTCCTTGCTGCTCCTGCTACACAACCACGAAGCAATTAAATGTCTTTACTCAGTTTCAGGTATTTCCATAAAGCAGTGTGAGAACAGGCTAATACATCTTCCTCAGGATTTAAAGCCTTTATTTAATTTCTTTATTCATGCTAAAAATTTAATGACAGATGCCACCTTGATTTCCTAGATAACTCTCTTAAATTCCAATAGATATATTTCTACAAAAATCACTATAGTCTATTTTTTTCTAACATTACTCTCTACACTAATTAATACTTTAAAACATTTTAAGTTTCAAATTTATGGAGTTTTCGGATACAGATACGACTAGGATAATATAAATGATTTTTCATAAGGCTAGTTTTTCTACACCCAGGTATAGAAAATATAACACTACTTTTGATAATTTAACTTAATTAATATATTGAGTGCTCATTTCACCTGAGGAAAAAAAAAATAATCAACTCCAGGAAAATTCAGTCATGTTGGTGCTTTCATGAGTTTCTGTAACACACGTCAATTGAGATTTTTCCTCTCTCTGTTCTACTGTCTTAGTGTGGCATCTCCTTTCCAGAAGATTACATAATTAGCATATCTAAAGAGATAAATGGTCAACAACCACCTTTGCTTCAAAGTTAGTAACTTATAGACAAAAACTTATGTCTGGTTTTTGACTGTGGAGACTAATTCAGTGTCACCTTTTTGAGACAGACATGGTCCTACCATAGTCTCTAGTCCTCAGTGCTTGTACCCTTCTTTATGGATGTAATACACATATACCTGTATGTGTAATTATGTCTGATGTCATATGACTTTCAACATAAGGATCTGGGAATTATTTACCTAATACGTACAAGTTACATTAAAGTTTCCCTTTTTTGTGTTATAATTGATATTATCTTTAATTTCAAATTCTGTGCCTATTTCTAGGAGATTAAAATAAAATTGGCTTTTGTGTCTTATTACTGTTTTCTGCAACCTTCTTTAAGTTGCTTGTTAAGTCTAAGATATTTTTAATATTCCTGTTGCTATTTGCTATGTAGGTGATTATGTAATCTGCTAATAGAAACCATGAGACATTTCTTTTCCAATGTTTATTTATTTTTATATTAAAAAGTTATTACATCATGGAAGCCTGGGAAGAGCTTTTCTTTTGTCCCTCTGAAGATTTGCTGAAAAATCAACTTGTAGAAGGTAGGTAACTATGAGAAAGGCATTCAAATATATTTAATATACACATATATAGGAGCCTTCAGGATGAAGACCCAAAGATAGAGGGAAATTGCCTATTCTTATGCCTAGATTTCATAAAATATGGACAGCCATGTAGAAATATGATTGGACACACAGGTTATGATCTAATGCTAATAGACTGAGTGGAGAAACCCATCAAGGCCTGATTCTTCTTGGCCTCTGTAAGCATGTATTTCTTCCTTCTGGGTATAGGGCAAGATCCTTTCTGGAATGGGAGTCTTATGACCTACAATCAAACAAAGTAGGTCAAATAATTTCCTTACTTTAATTTTTACTCAGAGAGGGTGGAGGGAATGTTAAAGTAATATTTTTAGGTCTTAGGGCTGTTTTTGGACAAAAAGGGGTTCTGGCTTCTATGACCTGCCTTAGGGAAGAGAGAGATTCTAGTTTCTATGGCTAGCTTTAAAAAACAATGGGACTAAATGAAAGAAAGGCAGGAGAAGGTCAAATACTTTTGCTTCTGAGGCTGCTTCTGAGGCCTTCCTGTTGGAGTTTTGTTTTCTGAGCCCCAGCATAGAGACATCAGATAATTTTACATAATTAATCTTACTTTATTGTATTTAACTTACTGATTTATTTTCCAGTCATTTTCTTTATTTTTAAAAAGCTTTATTGAGGTATAATGGATATTAAAAACTGTGCATATTTTATGTAAAACAATTTGATAAGTTTGTACACACTCATTTCCCTCCCTCCCTCCCTGCCTCCTTCCTTCCTTCCTTCCTTCCTTTTCTTTCCTCCCTCTCTTCCTCTCTTTGTATTTGTTTTGTTTTTGTTTTTGGCTTACTGCGCTGGCTAGGATTTCAGTAATGTTTCACAGGAGTTTTAAGGGAAAAACATTTTTACCTTTTACTGTATGAGAGAGAAAAAGAATTCAACATGTAACCATATGGGTTTTTATTATTCTTCATCAATGAGGAAACTATCATTTTTTCTTAATTTTTACCATAATAGTTAATCTATTTCTGAATGTTGAAAGTGCCTTGATTCACCCACTGTGGTGATACTGCTTTTATATATTTCTGAATTCTATGTGCTAATATTCTGTTGATGCTATTTTTGTGTATCTTAATGAAGGATGTTTGTCTGTAATATTTGTTTCTGTTTATGTTTCTGTCCTATTTTTCTATCAGTTTAAGGCTTTTACTCCATGGAAGACAAGGATCTGGGCTAATTTAATACCTTTCAGCAGTTATTACTTTTCTCCTCCTGGAGGCCAACACCACCCGGAGTGGGT
Organism: Aotus nancymaae; assembly: GCF_030222135.1. NCBI lineage: Eukaryota > Metazoa > Chordata > Mammalia > Primates > Aotidae > Aotus > Aotus nancymaae. The sequence goes on from NW_026988435.1 coordinate 4,491,042, forward strand.
TCCCAGGACTCCTGACTAATGAAGTTTATGAGTAAGAGCCTGCAAATGTGGAAACATTTCCCTTCTATTTCTGGTCTCTAGGACTTCTATATTCTCTTATTAGCCTAAATTTTGCCTTCGCCAATTATTTCTTTCTTCTAGCAAGTTTTGGTCTGCCCTTGGATTTCATACAGTGATTTTTCTTGAGACCTTAATTTTTGATGCATAAAAAAAAAAGCTGTGAATTTTTAGTTTGTCCAGTTTTTAATTTTACTTTATATATTTTTTCAACTTTTATTTAAGATACAGGGAACATATACTTAATCATGTACATGGGTTACATTTGTTTTTATCCAATCTACTGTTAATTAGCATGTAGATTGTTTATATGTCTTTGCTATTGTGAACACTGTGGCAATGGACATCCAAGTGCATATATCTTTTTGGTATTATGTTCTATTGTCCTTTGAGTATATACTCAGTTAGGGGATCACTGGATCAAAGAGTAATTCTATGTTTTTGCTCTATTTTAAGTTTTTTGATGAATCTCCAAACTGCTTTCCACAGTAGCTGAACCAATCTACACTTCGACCAACAGAGTATAAGTGTTCCCTTTTCTCCACAGCCTCTTCAACATCTTTTTTTTTTTTTGACTTTATAGTAATAGCCATTCTGACTAATATGAGGTGGTATCTCACTGTGGTTTTGCTTGCATTTTTCTGTCAATTAGTGATGCTGAGCATTTTTTTCATGTTTGTTGGCTGCTTGTATGTCTTTGTTTAAGAAGTGTCTGTTTATGTCCTTTGCCCATTTTTAATGCATTTACTTTTTGCTTCTTGATTTGTTTATATTACTTATAGTTTCTAAATATTAGACTCTTGTTAGATGTGTAGTTTGTGATGTGTACCTTCCCTCCCTCAGTAGGTTGTCTGTTTACTCTGTTGATCATTTCTTTTGCTGTGCAGAAGCCCTTTAATTAGGTTCTACTTGTCAATTTTTGGTTTTGTTGCAATTGCTTTTGGGACTTAGCCGGAAATTCTTGGGCAAGGCCAATTTTGATAAGGGTATTTTTGTGGTTTTCTTCTAGAATTTTTACAGATTGAGGATTTACATTTAAATTTTGAAACCATCTTCAGTTAACTTTTGCATATAGTGAAAGATAATGCTCTAGCATCATTCTTCTGCATATGGATAGCCAGTTATCCCAGCACCACTTATTAAATAGAAAGTACTTTTCTAATGCTTGTTTTTGTCAGCCTCGTCAAAGATCAGATGGTTGTAATTGTGCAGCTTTATTTATTAGTTTTCTATTCTGTTCCATTGGTCTATGTGTCTGTTTATGTACTAGTACCATGCTATTTTGGTTTCTTTAGCATTATAGTATAGTTTGAAGTTGAGGAGTGTGATGTCTGTAGATTTTTTTTGTTTTGTTTTGTTTTTGCTTAGGATTGCTTTGGCTATTTGGGCTTTTTAAATTTTTTTGTTCCATATGAACTTTAGAATAGTTTTTTTGTAATTCTTTGAAGAATAACGTTGGTAGCTTGAATAGCACTGAATCTGTCCATTGCTTTGGGCAATATGGTTTTTTAAAATATTGATTCTTCCATTGCATAAGCATGGGAAGTTTTTCATTTATTTGTGTCATCTCTGATTTCTCTCAGCAATGTTTTTTTAGCTCTCCTTGTTGAGATCTTTCACATCCTTGTGAGGAAATGTATTCTGTCCTTGGGGCCGCAAGGGGCATTGTTTCAAAGGCAAGAACTTCCCGGTGACATGCGTGACCTCTTTTCTTTCATGTCTCCATCCATGAGCTTAGAGGTCTTTAATTTTCATGCACACAGGATGATAGACTGCCCAGCTGAGCTTTCTTTGTCTAGAAAGCCCTTGAAAAGCTATGGGAGGACTCTAGGCCAAACAACAAATCAAAAGTCAGAAATCAAAGATCAGTCACTCCAGTGGAAGTTTAAAGGAATTCCTTTCACAGGACAGAAAATGAGAATAGGGCGGGAATAACTCCTAGGTTAAAAGTCCTCTTCTCTCACATCTGGGCAGACTCCATTTCTGGATCCCCTCTCATGACAGTGTGAGAGTTCTCTTTCTCTCTCTCTCTATCTATTTCTTTCTCCTTTTCTCTCTCTCTGCCTAAATAAATCACTTTCTGCAATACTCTTTGGAGTCCAGTATTTACTTAAACCAGCTCACTGCTCCTGGTGGGGTCCTCTCCCCCATTCCTGGGTGATTGAGGGACAAAGGGCCTGGAAGAACACATCCAATCAGGGATCAACCTGAGCCCATCATCCACAATTCGGTCACATTTGGTTAGCTGTACTCCTAGGAATTTCCTTTTCTTTGTGGCTATTGTAAATCGGATTGTGCTTTCAATGTAAGTCTCAGCCTAGATATTATTGGTGTATAGAAATGCTACTGATTTTTGTATGTTGATTTTGCATCCTGAAGCTTTACTAAAATTGTTTATCAGTTCTAGTAGTCTTTTGGCAGAGTCTTTAGGGTTTTCTATGTATAGAATCATGTCTTCAGTGAAGATAGATAGTTTGACTTCTTTTAGTTATTTGTCATGCCTGATTGTTCTGGATATGACTTACAGGACTACGTTGAATAGAAGTGGTGACTGTGAGTATCTTTGCCTTGTTCCAGTTTTCAAGGGGCATGAGTCCAGCTGTTGCCCATTCAGTATGATGTTGGCAGTGGGTTTGTCACAGATGGCTCTTATTATTTTGAGGTATGTTTCTTTGATGTTCAGTTTGTTGCGAGTTATTATAATGAAGAAATGTCAAATTTTATTGAAAGCTTTTTCTGCATCTATTGAGACGATCATATGGTTTTAGTTTTTAATTCTGTTTATGTGATGAATTACATTTATTGATTTGTGTTTCGTGAACCAGCCTTGTATCCAAGGAATAAAGGCACTTGATGTTGTAATTTTAACTTTTGATGTGCTGCTTGATGGTCCAGCTCTTTTGTTATTGTCAGAGTTAAAGTTATACTCATTTTTATCTTTTTAAAATTCTGACTCTAAAAAGAAGTTTTTAAGTGATACCTGGTCAGTTTTCTTAGTTCTTGGCATATGCCCCATTGTTTAGAAAGACTATTAAAACATGATGGTTCTAGAAGTGAGGAAATCATCCTTCCCTCTAGCCTGGATTTCAGATGGGCTAAACAAATGGATATCCCCCACCTTCAACAATTGTGAAGTACCCCTCATAGTCACTATTACTAAGTGGATTCTATTCTTAGCCACCTTCTTGCCTTCTACTATATTCATGGCTCATGTTGAAACCTGCATGTGGCAGAATACCCAATTGTTTTTTTGAAAAATATTGGGAAGAAAATGGAAATGTAATTTTTTTTCTGATTGATAAAGATCTTGCAATTCTGGACAATTGTTACCCACAATTTCTCACTAATAATAAACTGCGTTAAGGTTCTTCAGAAGAACAAAACCAATAGAATACATATATATATATATATATATGATATATCATATATATGATTATATATAGACTATATCATTCACATATATATTCCATATATATTCCATATATATATATATATGAGTTTATTAGGGAAGATTGGCACACACAATTAGATGACAAAGTCCCCATATAGGCTGAAGAAAGAGAGAAGCTAGAAAGAGAGAAGCTAGCAGTGGCTCAGTCCAAGTAAGAAACCCTCAAAACCAGGGAAGCCAACAGGGCAGCCTTCAGTCTGTGGCCAGAGGCCCAACAGCCCCGGAAAGCTGATGCAAGTCACTGGGTCCAAAGGCCAAATAACCTGGAGTCTGATGTCCAAGGGCAAGAGAAGAGGAAGCAAGCGTCCAGCAAGGGGAGAAACAGAGAGCCAGAAAACCCAGCAAGTAAGCTTATCCCTCTTGTTTCGCTGATATTTTCCAGTTGTGCTGGTAGCCAATTAGATGGTGTCCACTCACATTGAGTGCAGGTCTTCCTCTCCTGGTCTGATGACTCAAATGTCAGTCTTCTCTGGCAACACCCTCACAGACACACCCAGAAACAATATTCCACTAGCCGTTTAGGCATCCCTCTAGTCAGATAAGTTTATACCTACTATTAACCATCAAAATAATCAAACCAAACATGACATGGGAAGGATAAACGGTCTTCCTACCATCTTTGAGTTTGTCAGTCCCACTCTATGAAACCAACCTGGTATGTGAATTTGACCAATTTTACATTTCATACAATTGTATCAAAATCCTACACATTGCATAAGTGATTGAAACAAGGCTTAGGTTTTAGAACTATGGTATTTGCCTTTCAAATGTTCACATATGCGTGTTAGAGAGAAATTGGAAAATAATGTTTTTGAGCTGCTGGCCATATGTTATTTCTAACAAACTAAATTTAAAGTAGGTATCAAAATGAGTTTCTATACCATTATTCAGTTTTCTTCATACCTTTTATTGTCTAAATGTCAGAAGTGAGATAAAATAGAATGTCCTTTCTTTAGTATTTATTTCAGCTGATGAGACATCTGACATTTTATTTGAAATTATAAAAATCATTTTTAAATCCCCAATGTTTCTCTGTATATTTTTTAGATAAATTGAAAAATATGAAAATATTTGAAGTGTAGATGTACTTTAAAATAATTGCACACTTTGGTAGTATATAATTCAAAGATAAGTTTTTACTGTAAAACACAGAGGAGGATTTCATAAAATTGTAAATAAATAGCATTTATCCGGGTTACATTTTGCAGATGCATTTAGTAATACTTTATACTTACTGAAATTTGTAACAATATTTTCTATTATTTATTGCCATGTAGTCCTATAAAAACTACTTTTTTCTATTACAGAAACATTTTTATTATGAGTGCCAGAAATATAATGAATATTAAATGTTTGTGTACCTATCTTGCTCTCAAGTAGAGATATTGATAATTTTTTAAATGACATATCAATATAATTCATAAATGAACTTTTAGTTAGGATGATGAATTCTAGTAATGTACCATAAAGAACAGGGCAACTGAACAATTAGATTAGTATGTAGATCGCAAAATATTCAAAGTTTTGCCATGCTTCATGAAGGCCTATCATTCTGAAGTGAGTGAGTTGTTAATGTAAATTCAACTTCTATGCAGACCTACACAAAGAACTGCTTCTTAGAATCACAGAACAGTGTAGAACATTTTAAATAATTTGCAATAATTTTCCATTTTGGAAAATAAAATAAATAAATGCTGACACACTAAAAGCATACTTAAATACACAGTGGGATTTGTGATAGAGTAAGGTATAAAACTCTGGTAGTCTCCCTCCCACAAATATATTTTTACAAGTGATAATGGTTTAGATGATTGATTTTAGTACTTAAGATATATAAGTTAGTATATATAGAAACACTTTGTGAAACGCATATATTGTCCTAATATGCAAATACAATCCCTTTAGAATATATTTCAATGGATCATTGACTATGAATGAATGACTGGAATTATTAAAATTAGTAAACGCAATGCAACCATTTTAAAACATTTACTCAGTAAAAAATTGATTAATAAAACATACAATATCCTAATATTCATTTATATTTATTTAACTGTATATGCATTATATTATTAACATTCTAAAGTTGTTTTTAACATTTAGATAATTAAAAGTGCTTTTACTCAAAGTTCTCAATAAAAAAATCCCAAATGTCTATGCATTTAATACTAATTAATCCTTTTGAAAAATGAAGTGTACATAGTAATTCAAACATTTCTAAATTTTCAACAAAATTAATTTTTGAGAATTGTTTAATATATATTTAGTTATTTTTAATATATTTTATAGCATGTAGTATAAGAATTATAATAATTTAGTTTATAATGATAACTGAAGGATTTGACTGAGGAAATATTACTAATTGTGATTACTAAGTGAACAAAATAGTTGGATTGATTTACTAGTCCATATACTCACATCCTTTAAATGTGTTTTGTTTGGTAAGTTTTAGTCACAATGTATATTTTATTTTCTTTTCTAAAAGATGTGGCAGACTTTGATAGAGTAGCAACATGCTTATTCTTTTTTCAGGATGGCTTCCATGTGACTTTGGGTATAGAGACATCTCATCTCAGCCAATAGAATAATGCAAAAAGAGAAAGAGACGGAGAGAGAAAAAGAAAGAGAGGGAAAAAGTATGGGAAAAATACATTTTTAAGAGGAGATGAATATATATCAATGTGAATCATTTTCTAAGAGTATCTCATTGAGCATCACCTGAAATGCAGACATTTCTACTATAATTTGTAGATGCCATGTGGTGGAATAAGTACTGAATCTGGAATTAGAGGAGCTGCTGCAGAAATAACTGTCATTTTCAGTGTAAATTTGGGCATCTTATGACTTACCCAATCTCAGATTATTAATATTAAAAATGCATATAATGTTACTGAATTGTTTTCTATAGTCTGTAATTATTGTGTGAAACCCAGGATATGAAATGCTTCATGAGATAAAATCTGGAGCTGTTTTTTTACCATTAGAAGTTTTACAAACATTAAAATTTATTTATCTTTCTATAGATCTATTTAAGACATTTGTATAGTTTTGATCACTGAAAACAAGATCGTATATGAAAATTTTCTTACTAGAAATGTCTGATTTGATGTTTACAACATAAGATACATGGTATATTTAGATATATGAAATTCCTGAATTATGTGATGGTTTGGGTTATTAAAGGAAATAACAACATATATAAACTACATCAGCTAATGCCTTATATGTATTACTCAATAAAATGTTAAAATCACACTAAATATCAGCCCCAATAGAAACGCAGTTTTTAGTGCTTCTGCCAGTACTATGAGACTATAATTCAATATTTTCTCTCTTTAATATATAAAGCACTTCTTCTTTAATCATTGTTTACTCTTCATTTAAGACCCTGAATAAGAATTATACAAGTGTGATGAAAGGTAGAAGGAAATTTAAAGATGCTTTCAGTATTTTTCGTTTTCTTTACTACCAACCAGAAAGCAATACTAAGAGTAAGCTGGCATATGTAATACTTTTGAAATTTGTGATCACCCTTGTTCTCTAGGGTCAGAATTGTTTGATGAGGTCTTACATGTTGTGATTTGGTAGGAAAATTAATTCTCTTGAAGGGTCCTCAAACTTATTTTTTTACCTGAAGTGTGAATTTAGACGACTCTATGTTATGTTGCATCATAAAAAATTTAAGAATACCAGCTGGACCCAAAACCTGCTTAGAGTTTTTACTGAGTCTGTATTCTGTTGTTTACCAGATTATCACCACTTATAAATTCAGTTTATGCAAAACAGAAAGATCTTCAAATAAAAAGCAAAGAGACTTAATAGTCCCTACAATTTTCTCAGCATTTGCATGGGAATCATACATGTTTTAGTGTTTAAGGAAACACAATTTATGTTAAATAAGATGTATTCTTAATAATAAAGTTAATCAGTTAATTTTTGAAATAAAAATATCTAGTACTTGCGAGGTTCACATATGTTTTGATATCTAACAAAATAATATGTTTTAAATGCAAACTGTATTTGAAATAATGAAACATAAAATGAGATTTGGATCAAAAAATGCTTTTAGTTAGTAAAAAGAAAAATTATTTCATTACTATAATGTTCTTCCTATATAAAATTCTTATAATTGTGGGTGTTTTATTTACATTATCTTTCAGTTTTTGCTATTTCTGTGTAATTACTACATATCTGCCTCCCTAATGATGGAACTTGCTGGGCCATATTCTCCCCTCACAATTAGATGCAAACTTGGCAATTTAAGTACCTGCTGAAAAACCATAGGATCATAGAATGTCATGCTCAACAGGACTTGTAAATTGATGCTGTTAGATGTTTTACTTGAATGAAAACATCCATGGTTTCAATCACATAAGAGCAGTGCAAATGTAATTACCTAGGTGCCTCTGATCAGGAGGACTAGAATTCACCTTTCTTATTGTTCTGCTTTTTATCCACCTTCTTACTCCCATCCTAATGTAGTCTTAAATGCGCCAATTCCAAGAACAAACACTCTGTGGTAGACTTGATTTAGCTGAAGCTCAGAGAGATAAAGTAGATGTTAATAGTCACACAGCTATTTATTGACAACTTTGATTGGAATTCAGTTGCCTGGAGTCCAAACATATTATCCTTACTTCTTTATTGCCTAATGTTAGCTATCAATGCTTTGTTGTTTATTTCTCATATTATAAATATTAGTAATGTGCATTTTATTTATTTTTTAATTTTACTTTAAGTTCTGGGGTACATGTGCAGAACATGTAGGTTTGTTACATAAGTACACATGTGTCATGGTGGTTTGCTGCATCCATCACCCCACATCTACATTAGCTCCTAATGCTATCCCTCTCCTATCCCCCAGCCCTGCTATCCCTTCTTTAGCCCCACCCTCCAACAGGCCCCGGTAGGTGATGTTCCCCTCCCTGTGTCCATATGTTCTCATTGTTCAACACCCACTTATGAGTGAGAACATGTGGTGTTTGGTTTTCTGTTCTTGTGTCAGTTTGCTGAGAATGATGCTTTCCAGCTTTATCAATGTCCCTGCAAAGCACATGAATTCATCCTTTTTATGGCTGCATAATATTCCATGGTGTATTCAATGCTTTATTCCTATAGAGAATATGTCATTTCTCAGCAGCACACTAGGCCCTATTTCAGGTTTCCTGATGTATGACTCTGTGTGGGGACACAGTGAGAAAGAAACAAAGTAGAAATAAAATATATACTATATGGTAGAGTTGGAAAACATTTTCTAGACAATCCCAATTTACTGCACAAACCAGCATTAGTAATAAGTTAAAAGATAGAAACGTCAGTGCACTTAAATATCGACAAAATTGTCTCTTTTCTACTTGGGTAATACAGTTGCAATCTGTTTCCTAGGTTCACGCTATAAAATATATCCCTATGGCTCCCAAACCATATTTCCCAAACTAAAATATCTCTGTGACAGACACAATATTGTTTCCTGTTATGTGTTTTTTAATCTTCCTTGGTTACATAGCTACAGTATACCTTATTTTTTTTCTTTTCAGAATGTACATTGTTAAATAAAAAATGTTACATTCTAGTCTCTCTTAAAGTTAGACTTGGCCCTGCAACTCAGTTCTAGGCAAACAAAATACTAATAGTAGCTATTAGGTAGGACTTCCAGGAAGTTGGCTAAAAACGTTAAGGAAAGCTGGGTCCACTCTTCTCACGTCCTCTCTCCTACTTGCACTTTCTGTTTATCTTCCTAATATCACTTGTGTCTTTGTACAATCCATTCTCAACACAGCAGCAATATTACCTTTTACAAATGTAAACCAAATGATCATCTCACTTCTCTGCTTAACCACGTTCAGTAATTCTCAGTCCCACTGAGATTAAGCTGCAAATTCCCTATCCTGGCAATTAAAACCCATGTGCTTTCCCCCTCTCTATCTCTCTGAACCCTTATTCATCTTTCATTGTCCTGGTTCACTAGGTTTTATAACTTTTTCAGATTTTCAGATGTGCCAAGATCCTTTTTACTCATTTTTGCCCTGAATGATCTTCCTTTGATCTCCATGGCAGGCTCCCTCTTGTCAATGTCACCTCCTTAGAACTTTCCCTCTGTCCAATCTAAAGAAACCAGCCAATCACTCTTCTTTTGCACTACTTTTATTCTTTATGTAATGTTGTGCTCTCTATGGGTGATTGTATTTCATTATGTGTTTATTCACTGCAACTTGTCACAAGAGCAGAGATCTTAGCTATTCTGTTTTCTGTTGAGTCTTAGACCATGGTGGGTGCTCAATAAGCATTTGTCAACAAGATGTATGCCTAAACATCTGTGTGGTTGGAAATGCCACTCGTCCTTTTCTACCTGAAATATATAATTCCTCATCTCTATCTCCTACCAGTTCTATTAAAGTGTAACTCTAACCTGGAGCCATATGCTATATCTGTTTTATTTTTTAGATGTCAGTTTTTTAGTAATCAATTGTTTTTCCCCTTGAGTCATGTCACAAAATCATTAGCAGCTGGTATAAGGCAAAAACATTCTGCTGTTTTACTTCAGTACTTTTCAAACACGCTTAATTCACACTACCATTTTCTTCACCTTCTTACATCCTTTCAGCCGTTCTGGAATGTACTATACATTTATTTAATATACTAAAAAAAGTTCCTAAAAGAGTCAAGAATATTCTCTCTTTTTAAATTTAAAATATTTCTTAAATATTTATTAATATATTTATATTTATTAAAATATACATATATACATATATATTTTTATTTATATATGTATATGTATAAAACATATAATAAATATATGTCATTAATAAACATAATGTGATTTTTATATGTATGTTTAATTTACATAAATTCTATCATATTAAGTATCTTCTTATTTTCTATTTTTAATACTTAGAGCAATGCTATGAGGTCTATCTGTATTACATTAAATGAATCCAATTAATTAGTTCACTGTTCTACATAGTATTTAATTGTAGGCAAATACCACTTTATACTTCACTTGTCTAGTGATAAAAACTAATTTGTGTTTAATTTTTTTGTGCCATCACATCTAAAAATTTATATCTCAAATTTTCATATGTAAGTCCTATACTGGACAAATTATAAGGGAAAATGATGGATTTACAACATCAAAATTAAAGATTTATGCTCAATAAAGGACACTATGATAATAATATGTTATTGGCTGGATAATAAACTGGAAAAAGATATTTGTAACATCCACAATCTATAAGGAAAGCAAAGGTGTAATACACAAGAAATTTAAGCACTCCATTAAAAAAAAACATACAAACGGGTACAGGAGTCATGAGTAGGCAGCTGTTTCGCTTTAGTTTTTGCCTGTATTTTCTACCTAACACACTGACATTCCATTAGAAATGTCTTAAATGTAACACACACTACACACTATGCACACAAAGTCACATACACACACCATTCAGTAATAACTAAGTGAATGCATGGAAAAATTAATGTACACATGAAATATGGCATAATCATGTAGTCTCTTACATATAAACAAGTATATGTAAATCTAATCTCTTATATGTGATTAGAGATAAATCATCTTTAGCTCAACATAAATATTAAAATCAGATCTATATCATAAAAAATTAAAAAATAAAATCCTGGGCTAGAATACCACTCAATTCCACATGATATCTACTTAAAAATATAAATTTTACACTTTGGGAAGCTGAGGCAGGCAGGTCAACTGAGGTCAGGAGTTCAAGACCAGCCTGACCAACATGCAGAACCCCTGTCTATACTAAAAACACAAAATTAGCCAGCTGTAGTGGCACATGCCTGTAATCCCAGCTAATCAGGAGGCTGAGGCAGGAGAATCACTTGAACCCAGGAGGCAGAAGTTGTGGTGAGCCGAGATCATGCCATTGCACTCCAGCCTGGGAGACGAGCAAAACTTTATCTCGAAAAAAATTTATATATATATATATATATATATATGTTTTATTAAATAGAGAAAATAGCCTTAAATTTTTGTTTTCATAAAATAAAAATTTCTGTTCATTTATTCACCTCCTTTATGATACATAATGCTGTGCATGATGACTCTTTCTACATATGCATAATGCTATGCATATCTTTTGTGGTACACAGTTTTGCAATTCAAAAATATTTTGTTTATATTTGATCATTTTTTTTCTCTGTTATCTTTGCCTTGGTACCATTAAAGTGTGCACATGGCTGACACACAAAATGACTTCCTATGTCTAACTGTCATGAGTTAAAATAGAACTAGTTTGCCAGAGTTGGGTGAGCAAATGGTCATGTACTCCGTGTTCCCAGAAAGTTGTTGTAAAAGTATCAGAGGACTGCCCTTTCTATAATCAAGCCAACCAGTTTCTGCTGTATTGCCCAACTCCCTCATCATTTAAAAGAAACACTAACAGACTTCTGGTTTAGGGCTTGTAAATCAACCAATCGGAGCTTACCTGAACCAGAGTTTACCTGAACCAACCAATCAGATCTCTTCAGAACCAACCAATCAGAGCTCACTGTATTGACCAAACAGGACCCATCTGTCTTGACCAATCACAACTAAGTAAGCTGGATTATTTCAGTTGCATAAACAAATCTGATTGGGAACCTGTGTAAGAACTATTGCTTTAAAACCTAAACCCTCTCTTTGTTCTCTAAAATCACCTTCACTTTACTCTGAAGGCTGCATCTGTTTGCAAACTGTTCACTGGAATAAAGTCTCCTTCCTTCAGATTGCTTTTCAGATAAATTTGGTTCTCTGTATTCATCATATTTTAATTTTATTACTTGATATTGCCTTGTATATCCTAATCCTGTAAATGACACTTTTAGAACAGAATATACCTTTGTGTTTTATTCCTGCCTCTTGACCTTGGTTCTTTGCATTCATCACTGCTTGATACTCTTGCACAGATGACACAGAGCATTCTGTGGTATATCATGGCACTGGGAATAAGTCTATAAGTGACAGGGTTGATTGTAAGTCATTGGTCCTTCCCTACCCCTCACAGCAATCTAGTTTGCTGTTAACAAAGCTAAAGAAGCAAGTATCGTACAGTAAAAGGGAAAGAAAAATAGCTTTATCTTCATCATGAAAATGCCAATTTTTAAGGGAATGTATTTATATAAACAAAAAAGCTAAGACTTCTACAGGTAACAGAGCAGGCTGTTAATCTTGGACTGTATCTTTTGTGGTGTTAAAGAAAGTCAGTTTGTTTCAAAGTTATTAAGTTCGTTTTTCCACAAACCTTCAGAAACAAGACTGCAGATAAACTTCATAGCATTTTTTGAAGAAAATATATCACATCTTTAAAAAGGAATCTGGATTCTCAGGTCAGCAGTAAAGCAAAGAAAATTACCTCTGAAGCAAGACCCAAACAGAGGTCACTAGCAATTCTCCTACATGTTTTTCCTAAAATTAAACTACAAATACTATAAATAATCGGTTATGAAACTTGAAGGAAATATTGCTTACCTAATATGGTGACCCCTGAAGTGACTTTCTAGATCAAAGTGGCACTTTATTCTCAGAAATAGGACACAAACAGCATGCTTGTGTTCAAGGGGAAAATATAAGGTACTCTAGTGTCAAATAGAACCAACTAAAATGAATTTAGTGGTGAGTTACAACTGTTTCCTTAAAGCAGAGTCAGGTTTTCTTAGCTAATAGGTTTCTCTGCATACTGAAACTTTAGTATTAATTTTTAAAATTTATGTTTGCTCATTTTAAAATAGGTATTAATATTCATAGCACAAAATTAAAAGTCTCCAAAAAGGTAGTAGAGAAAATAAATCTTCTTTCCATTTCTTCCCCAAGCCATGTAGTTCCCTTCCCAGAGGCAACTTTTGATGCCAACTTTTGTGTATCCTTTCAGAGAGATTCTATCTCCTGTGTCAGAATAGGGATACATGGCAGCACAAACAGCACTGTACAGTCCAGGAACATCATTTATATGTATTATGATGTAAATGATGCTTCTAAAGTGGTGCAATTGAGGGGCTCTTTTATCAACAGAAATATATTTACACACATTGCAGTATAAACTATACCCTATTCTGCATTCTTTTTCCCTCCACTTACAGTATTTCATAGTAATAGATACAAATTTACCTCACTTTTTAGGAACTTCATGGTGCTCCAGTTTATAGATATACTATAACTTATTTAATTTATATTTACTTGTATATACCTATGGTGTGTATAATGTTTTGAGATATGTATACACTGCGGAATGTCTAAATGGGGTTAATTAACATACTCACTACCTTACATGTTTTTCTTTTTGTATTCTAAGTTGAGACCACAAAATCTACTCTCTTAGCAATCAAGTCCACAATACATTTTTTCTAAGTGTAGTCACCATAATATACAACAGATCTCTTGAACATATTTCTCCTGTCTGACTGAAATTTTGTATCCTTTGACCATGTATCCCAATCTTCACTCCCTACAGCTTCTGGCAACCACTAATCTGCTTTAATCAGCTTTTAAGGGGTTAGATTTTTATATCTAAAGCAATGCTGTTATCAATATCTTATGCATGATTATTTTACATGTACTGGTATATCTGTAGCACAAATTCCAAGAATTTGAATTTCTGTCTCAAAGAGTATATGCATTTTTGATATTGAAAGTTATTATCAAAGTGTTTTAATAGAGCTTACCCATTTACAGTCCTACCACCCAACAGTAGGAGATTTTATTTTGATCCTCATTCTGATAGGCAAGAAAGTGTATTTCAATAAAGTTTTAAGTAAAAATTATAAACCAACACATCCAGGAAATTCAGCAATCCCTAAAGGCAAGAAAAATACAGATATATCTATATGTATATAAAGAATTACACTTTAAATTATAGCTTTACAATTTACAAAATTGTACCAAAAATTGTTAATTATATAATTTAAATACATGCAATTAATTATACATAATATATCTCCAAAAGATGCTATATGAAAAAATGAATATTCTATAAAATGATTATTGTAAGTGTGGCATTTTATGTAAGAGAACTCATTCTGTTTGGCTGGTCTCGAATGGCCTTGTCTCTCATCTTTTGGCTGGCTACCTGGGCATGTTTTCATTTCTGAAGAAGCAAGAGTGACAACAGAACAAGACTTTTTCAAGTTCCTGCTTGCTTCCTTATTTCTACCGTTCTACGACTTAAAGTCAAACGGATGGGAGAGAACGCCCCACTCCCAACGGGAAGAGTGAAGAAAACAATGACCAATACAAACTACCCACTTATTTTGAGGCTGACATTAGAGTACAAGTGTTACAACCATAATATGAAATGGGAGAATACGTTTATGCAAGAATCTAACATTTAATTCACATTAATTCAAAATTACAGTGACATGATACGTAGTTATAAACAGTACACAAATTACAATTGTTCATGGAACTAAAAATTAAAAAAAAAATTACTCCATCCACTCTAAATAAATAACAAAATTTCAATTTGTATTTTTTCTCTTAGATTAAAAAAAAATCAAATGTTTAAGACTTTATGTCCTTTTCTGTAAAACATCTGCCGATTTCTTTTGGACAATTTTTTATTGAGATACTTGATCTTTTCCTCACTGAGTTACTTTGCAAACACATTTACCTAATTTACTACACAAGGATAAGAGCCTTTTCTCTAGGGTTTCAAGTATTTTATTTTTCATTGTATTCTTTTAATTTTGACATTGTAGGGTTGTCTTCTGAAATGTTTTAATCTTTTGAAGTCTTATTTTATAGCTTTTGATGGGTTTTGAATTTGGGTCAAATGCAGAGAAGTATTGTAAAGTTGAGAAAATAAAGAAAATATCTCAATTTTTTCAACATTTTTATGACATTTTTGAGTTTAAAGTATTTTCTTCATTCTGACTTTTTAAGTAAGATCTGTTGTAAGTATCCAGCTTTACTATTTTTTGTATTTCTATTTGTCCCTAATTTTATAGAATTATGTATATTTTCCTGACATTAATGCCGTGATTTTAAGTATACATTATTTTTAACACATTTGAGACTGATTTCAGATTTTGTTTTTCATTGACATTTTTCAGTTTTCCTGTGCCGTATAAAAATATTATCATGAATTTGTAGTTCAGCATATGATGACGCCCTTCTTACTACCACTTTCTTTTCAGAAAGGTCTGTTTCCTCCTGTTTTTTTTTTTTTAATTTTTTCACATGAATTTTATGATTAACTTCCGTCCCTACTTCCCCAATTCAATTGTTTTGTTGTTGTTTTTGTTTGTTTTTTATTGAGATGGAGCCTTGTTTTGTCACCTAAGCAGTAGTGCAGTGGCATGATCTTGGCTCACTGCAACCTCCACCTTCCATGTTTAAGATATTCTCCTGCATCAGCCTCCCAAGTAGCTGGGCCTACAGGCATACACCACCACATCCCGCTAATTTTTGTATTTTTAGTATATATGGGGTTTCACCATGTTGGCCAGGCTGGTCTTGAACTCCTGACCTCAAGTGATCTGCCAGCCTTGGCCTCCCAAAGTGCTAGGATTACAGGTGTGAACCTGTGAGCCACCACACCCAGCCTCAATTGTTTATATTAGACATATGATAACTCTTAGGACAACATAGCAGAAGAGAAATCAGTATGATGTTAACGCTTCCTATTCAGATGTTCTTCTACATGCCCCAGCAGCATTTCACACAAATCCTTATACACCATCCACATTTCTTATGAAGTTTATTTCTGATTATACTTGCTACTTTAATACCCATTTTTATTATCCAGAGACTACTACATCGCATTTTGTGTACAAGACACTGGTCTAGACATCATTTGAGATTTGTAATTAGAAGGTAGTCCTCTGATAACCAATGCTTCTGCTCTCTTCAGTGTACCACACAACATCATCATTTCCACACTAAGAAAAGCAAAAATAATTGTTTCCATATTGATGGTTTTTAAGAAGTAACAAGTCATTTTTAAAAGTTATTCATGTTAATGGAGCCCCATTAAATAGTCTTCTTCCCTAGTAAGCATAACTCTAGAAACAATTAGTTAAAAATAAATTTCCTAGTGCAAAGAGACAAGCAGAGGGAGAAACTTTAACTGGTAAAAGAGAAAATTACAAATAGTAAGGAAAAACACACAAAAAAAGTAGGAAAAGGATATCTATCCAGTGAAATTTTGCCTTGATTTTTTGAATGAGTGCAGAAAAAAAAAAATAGAATAAGAACGTACAGTTTTTCCTCAATTCTACACACACAAAAAATCATATAATTATAATACTTAAAGTAATCACTCCAGCTCAAATCCAGGAAGCAAGGTATATATATATATACCTTTCTTAAAAAAATGCAATTTAGGTTCAATAAAGCATATTGATCACTTAATGTTGTGCTGAGTATATATGCTTCAAATACTCATAGTGACTCTTTATAAAAAATTATTTTAATTTAATAGTTTAGAAAACTGAGAATCAAAGTCATTGAGTAATAAATCTGAGGACATCATACGAAGGGTCTCTGAACTAGAACTGCCACACCTAGATTTTGCTATTCTATTCTAATCTTGATTTACCATATATTTATACATCTATTTATCTCTATTCATTAATTTATTTTGTGTTCTTTTGCATGTATATCAGTACATCTTATGCAAAATACTTCATTGTGCATACCTCTATTAGAAATCAACATTTGCACATGCCTCTTTCTCTCATTTTGAACATATGATGAAATAACTAGTTTGATGAACAAAATCTTAACCTCCAATCAAATATGAAACATCACCATCACCCCAGGAAACTACCTCATTTTCCTTTGCAGTCAGTCCTTACTCCTAGAGGCAACCACCATCTGATTTTTCTCTACCATGTATTAGCTTTGCCTGTTCTAGAATTTCAAATGAGTGAAAGCATACACGATATAGTCTGTTCCATAGAGCTTTTTCAATCAGTGTAAGACTTTTCAAGATTCACGCATGTCCTGTGGGTTTCCATAGATCGATCTTCCTTCATGTTGAATATTATTTATTATTTTTAGTGTGCGTGTAATATATATGAGTGTGTGTATATATATAGGTACATATATATATATATATCACCATTTGTTTATTAATTTTTCTGTAGATGAACACCTGGAATGTTTCTAGTTTTTAATATAATTAGAACTGCTGTGAACAATTTTGCAAACTTTATGAAGATAAAAGTTTGCATTTTTCTTGATGATTAGAATTGATTGTGTAACTGAAAGATAGATAATCCGGCTGATCACTGCTTGTGGAAGAAGCCGAAGTAACAAGAACAAGGTATCATAAAAAAAAACTGAATTTTTAAATCTGTTGCCAGCAAAAGGTAATATCACTGGAATCCTTTCCAAAAATTTCCACTTTCCAATTTCCGGAGAGGAGTCAGGGGGTTAAGGAGAGGGGCTTGGAATACAGGAGAGGCAAGGGGGCTAGCAGTTGCTGACAATGTGTCTTGTTCCTATGGCTTGTCTTGAATTATTGTTCCTTCTGGTGAAGGGACTGCACCATCTTAGGCCCAAACAGGTTACAAATCAACTGCGGTCAATTTTGCAGCCGATCTCCAGCCAGAGGGGAACTCTGGCTTTGAAATAATCTTCTACTGGCGAGAGAATTCTACAGGTGTCTGGTTCATGTCAGGATTTGGCCCCTGAAGCTTCTAAGGAAACATATGACCAGGTAAGTGAGCATAGTGTGAGCCTACCAAGAATCCAAGTAAATAAATGTGCATAAGGCACGGAAGCGTAAGGTGAGAAAAGGAATGGAGTGAAGTTTTAAAACAGCTAGGGAGGCTGTATTTCGAGACAAAAGGAAATACATGTGTAGTTTGTCTCAAAGCTAAATCCTGAGACTGGGGAGAAAGGAGGAAAGATATAGTGTTAAAAACAGAGTCTGGAAGCTAAGCTGCTCTGTTACAATTGGTCATAGTGTAGTCATAAAAGATCATACCATGTTACACTCCCATCCACAAGTACAGTCTAGAGTGATAATTATAACTGTCACCTTACGTGTATATTTTCCAAGTCCACATGCCCAAACCCATTCCGGTTGTTCAGTTTCTTCCTCCCACATTTCAATTTTCTCGCAAAAGAAATCCTGTGAGCTTATGTCCTAAGGCTGTAAAGCCCCCAAAGAGAAAACTAGCACTTGATACTTCTTCCCCATTGCTTCTCAGTAGGTTGCAGTTTTGTTCCCCAGGGGGCATTTAACAAGGCCTGAGAAAAAATTGGACTGTAGTAATTTGGGACAAAGTGCTACTAGCATCTGGGGAGCGGAGACCGTGGATACTGCTAAACATCCTGCTATGCATAGAACAGCAGTCTGAAAAATGTGAATAGTGCAGTCTGAAAAATCCCACTTTAGTGTGAAGATTATTTTCCTATATTTGTCTTAACATGCCCTTTTCTCAGAAAGAATGACATTAGAAACATTGACTGCTTCAGGAAATCGTTCCCTCCCCACCACGTATACCATCATACATTAGGAAATCAGGATTTCGTTTCATTCTTTGGTCCCCAGCAAACTAATTACTTCAGAAACAGTTCAACATCTGTACATTGGGGGTTCTGAATTAACACCAATAATTGCATTTAGTTCTTTTTTCATGTTTTCAATAATGAAATAAAGAATGTGCCCTTTGAACTCTCTGTAGCTCCTTTTGTTAACTCTTCATGTACTGGAAACATGTTTATAACAGAACACACTTTTCCCCCAATTCAGTTTTCAAGGTGAAAGAACTGGGTAAAACAATAGAAAGATATTAACAAAACTAAGAAAACAGTACTGAACTTTTAAATTTGTATTATTTACTCCATTAAAATAGAGACTGCATATATTTTTCACCCAAAGAAACTAAATCTTGCTTATAATCCTTTATATAGACCAATCAAGTAGTTTTTATCAGAAAAAAAAAAAAAAAATGAGTGCATTCCAAGATGAGTTTTGGTATCCTTGCTCCTTCAAGACTTCAAACTGCCTGATAATATGTGCTAATTCCGGATGCAATTCAATTTTGTCAATCTATCTTTGGTTGGTGAGAAGGGTGTTTTGACTAGAAAATACGTATGCCAGCCATACTCTGCTGTCAGACAGACATTCTGATTCTCCGTGGTTGATACTCTAGGAAAACAAATAGGCTATCTATGCAAAAATGAATTTGCAACTAAGAGGCTAGATGCTGAATTCTTCCTATCAGATAAATTGATAAGGCATATAACAGCCTGATGCCCTCTCCTTTTAGCTGAAACTCTCTCTCTCTCTAGTTTACTTAAAAATCAACTATTTAGTGGCTCAAGCCTGTAATCCCAGCACTTTGGGAGGCCGAGGCGGGTGGATCACGAGGTCAAGAGATCGAGACCATCTTGGTCAACATGGTGAAACCCCGTCTCTACTAATACAAAAAATTAGCTGGGCACGGTGGCGCGTGCCTGTAATCCCAGCTACTCAGGAGGCTGAGGCAGGAGAATTGCCTGAACCCAGGAGGCGGAGATTGCAGTGAGCCGAGATCGCGCCATTGCGCTCCAGCCTGAGTATCAAGAGCGAAACTCCGTCTCAAAAAAAAAAAAAAAAAAAAAAAAAAATCAACTATTTAGGCAGTTAGGTTCTGCTAAATACTCTGCTTAAGAGTGGAAGATAGAAATTTTAGGGGCTGTACATCTAAAATCTCTTCTCAATTCCTAATTTTGACTTCTGGTGTTTGTGAAAATGACTTCACAAAACTAATTGCAGCCTCCTCTGTAGCTCTGCCATTTTACTTCCAGTTTGATGACTTCATTCCAGCTGTTTATCTTGATTTGTTTGTTTATTTGATAGTTTACTTTGGAATTTCAAACCCTAGTGCATGACCTGCTTTCATTTAACCACAACTAAGCTGTAAAGTCACTAGCAACTTTCTCCTAAATTTTTATTTTAAGATCAAGATTCTTTTAGTGCATGGGTTCCTGATGTTACTTTACAACAGTATTGATTATGCATAAGGCAAATATAGATAAATGTATCATTGTTTTTGGTTGATCTCATAAGAGTAGGAAGTAAGATTTGTACTTAGTTTAGGTACTGTCAATTTTATATTTGATCCAGTTTTTAACTTACTAGGTCTTTCTTTGTTGTATTATAATTTACAATCAGTTAAGAAATATTGACACAAAAATTGATAATGAATGTGAAAATAAGTACAGCTTTTTCCACTTAAAGTAGTTTTTCTAAAATTTTGCATTAGAAAAGAATTTGATAGTACTCATTGCATGTTGCTAGCATCGTTGGAGGAAGGCAACTTGGTTAACAATTCTGTCTCCTCACTTGTAATTTATAATCTGACAAAAGAGTCAGTAAAAATTAAAAGAAGTTTTTGCAGTAGATTGCCTTTTACAAAAGAAAGGACGATACTTTCCACAGGAAGGATGATAACCTAAGACACCAAATATTTTTAGCAACAGGTAACTGACATGAGACTTTTCTCCCTGGAGCAAAATAAATTCCTGACCAGACAGAATAGTAACGAACTTCAAATAGAAGACTCAAGGGAGTCTAAAATTAACTGCATGTAATTTTCACGCCTGAACTCAATCTTAGCAATTAATTAGTAGAACACAGAAGACCTTTAACAAAGGATGTTAGCAAAGGAATCTAAGCAAGAAATAACGAATATTTATTTGTAGTCTTTAATACCTATTGTTGTAATCTAAAATTGCACTCAAAATAAATCAAATATATTTAATATTAAATTATTAGTAATTCACCATGTGGGAACATGAAGTAAAGGTACAATGTATGTTTGGCACATTATTTCTATCCAGGACAGCATATTCACAAAAGAAAAAATAACCATTTCAAAAAACACATAATAATAATTGTTAATAACAATTATTGACTGTTTACTTCACACCTGACACTCTTCTAAATGCTTCACGTGTATTTATGTTCATTTTTCACAAGAACCCTGGTAGGTAAGAATAATTTCTACATAAAAATTTACAAATTAGAACACTGGAAATCACAGACATGGAATTTTGACAAATTCTGATAAAAGGGTTTTATTTACACAGTGAACGATTTTATTTGGAAAACTTGTAATTTCCAATATAAAATGGCATTATTTAGATCGTTGTTTTTCTGTTATTTGTTTTCGAAAATGATTACTTGTAAAGTGATTATTTTAAAAAATTAAATTACAAATGAACAATTATTCTAATAAGAGTTTGATGAATTCAAACAATTTTGAAAATAGTCTGTTGTGAAATGACGGATTCTGGGATTTTAGTCTAACTATCAACCAAATGATGTTCATTGCACCGATTAAGTAATTTTCCATTCCTCACTCCCCCTTCTACCCTTCCATGTCTCCAGTGTCTATTATTCAACACTCTATGGCTATGTGTACACACTATTGAGCTCCCACTAAGTGAGGACATAAAATATTTGGCTTTATGTTTCTGAGTTGTTTCACTTAATAATCTCCAGTTTCATTCGTGTTGGTACAAAAAAATATAGTTTTATTCTTTTTTATGGCTAAATAGTACTCTTATTACATTATTTGATGTGTGTGTGTATATATATATTTATTTATATATATTATTCCATACATATATACTCACACGTGTGTGTGTGTATGTATATGTATATGTATATGCTGTGTTAGGTTGATTCCATATGTTTACTATTGTGAATAGTGCTGCAATAAACATATGAATGCCTAGATATCTTTTTAAAATAATCATTTATTTTCCTTCAGATAAATACTCAGTTGTGGGATTGCTGGACTGAATTGTGGATATGTTTTTAGTTCTTTGAGAAATGTCTATTTTTTTAATAGATGTTGTACTAATTTAAATTCCTATCGTAAGTTTATAAGTGTTCCCTTTTCTCTGCTTTGTCACTAACACTTGTTATTTTTTGACTCTTTAATATTAATTTGTCATTCTGACTGGTATAAGATAGTATCTCATTGTGATCGTGGTTTGCATCTCCCTGATGGGTAATGAAATTAAACATTTTGGGATATGTCTGTTGGCCATATGCATGTCTCTTTGAAAACTGTCTATTCATGGTCTTCCTCACTTTTTAATGAGATTGTTTTTGTTGTTGTTGAGTTGTTTAAGTTCCATATAAATTATAGTTATCAGTCCCCTGTTGAATGCATAGCTTGACAATATTTTTTCCCATACTGCAAGTTGTCTCTTCACTTTCCTGGTTATTTCTTTTGCTCTGCAGAAACTTTTCAGTTCAATGAAATCCCATTTGTCTATTTTGTTGTAGTTGCTTGTGGTTTTGAGGTCTTAGTCATAAGTGCTTTGCTTAAATCAGTGTCCAGAAGAGCATTCGCTAAGTTTTCTTTCAGGGTTTTTATAGTTTCAGGTCTAACATTCACATCTTTAATCCAATTTCAGTTGATTTTTGTACATGGTGAAAGTCAGGAGTCCAGTGTTATTCTTCAGGATATTACAATTCCATTTTTTTTCCCAGCATCATTTATTGAAAATCGTGTCCTTTACCCAGTGAATGTTTTTGTTGACTTTGTCAAAGATAAATTGGCTGTAGATATGTGGATTTATCTCTGAATTCTTTATTCTGCTCTGTTGATTTATGCGACTGTTTTTATAGCAATACCATGCTGCTTTGTTTACTATAGCTTTGAAGCATAATTGGAGGTAAAGTGAAGTGATGCCTCCAGGTTTTTTTTTTTTTAATTTAATTAAATTGCTCTGGCTTTTTGGGCACTTGTTTTTTGTTCCATATGAACTGTAGAATTTTTTTTTTCTATGTCTGTAACACATGGCATTGGTAGTTTGATGAGAATTACATTGATTCTGAAGATCGTTTTGGGTAGTATGGTCATTTTAATGATACTGATTCTTCCAATCCATAAGCATGGGATGTTTTCCTATTTGTTTGTGTCATCTACAATTTATTTCATCCAGGCTTTCTGGTTTCCTTGTAGAGATCTTTTACAACCTTCGTTAATATACCCCTTGTTATATTATATTTTTGTAGCTATTGTAAATGGAATTGCCTTCTTGTTTTGGTTCTCTGTTTGATTGTTATTGATATATAGAAATGCTACTGATTTTGTATGCTACTGATGTTGATTTTGTGTCCTGAAACTATTACATTTGTTTACGAAATTTCTGAGTTTTGGGGCAGAGACTTTAGGATTTTTTGGTTATACAATAATATTATCAGGAAACAGATATAATTTGACTTCCTCTTTTCTGATTTGGATGCTTTCCATTTATTTTCCTTGCTCAATTGCTTTGTTTGGGATTTTTAGTACTATGTTGAAGAGAAGTGGTGAAAGTGGGCATCCTTGTCTTGTTTCATTTCTTGGAGGAAAGGTTTGCAATTTCTCCCCATTCAGTATGTTGTTGCCTGTGGGCTTGTCATATTTGTCTTTTATTATTTTGAGATGTGTTCCTTCTATGCCTAGCTTGCTGTGAGTTCTTATCATGAAAGGCTACTGAAATTTATTAAATCTTATTTTTTTGGATCTATTGAAATTATACTTATTTTCCTTAATTCTGCTTATGTGGTGAATTGCTTTTATTGATTTGCGTATGCTGAACAATTCTTACCTTCTGGTAATAAAAACTGCTTGATTGTGGTGTATTATCTTTTTGATGTCCTGTTAGATTTAGTTTGCTAGTATCTTACTGAGGATTTCTGCCTCTGTGTTCATCAGGGATATTGGTCTGTAGATTTTTTTGTTGTTGTGTCCATCTGGGTTTGGTATCTGGGTGAAAATAGCTTCACAGAATGAGTTAAAGGAGGATTCCCTCTTTCTCATTTTTGGACACTTTCAGGAAGATTGGTACCAGTTCTTCTTTGTACATCTGGTAGTATTTGGCACTGAATCTGTTCAGTCCTCGGCTTTTTGTTGTTGTTGTGGTTGGGAGACCCTTTTTGTCTATTTGTTTTTGAGATTTGGTAGAGTTCTGTCATGATATCAATTGATTTATTTTTTATTCTCATTTATGTAATTGTTTTATAAGACCTATTTGTTTTGTACTTCTGTGTGGTTTTATGATGGCAAATGTTGGCATTTTGTTTCCAAGTTAGAACTCTTTTGATCATCTTGTAAGAACAGTGTAGTAATGATACATTTTCTAAGTGTTCTGTTTGGGACTTTCTTTCTCCTTCATTTTATGAAGCTTATTATAATAAGAATAAGTTTATTATGATAAGATAACAATCCCCTACTGACCATGAATTTATGATAAGATAAATTATACTTCTCAGGTATTATAATAAGATAAATTAATGGCTGGCAGGGTTTTTTCTTTAAGTACTTTGGAGATAATATTTTGAACTCTTCTGGCTTGTAAAGTTTTTGCTTAGAAGTTCATTGTTAATCTATCTGATGGGGGATTTTTTTAATTTTTATTTTTGTAATAGGTGACTAGATGCTTTTCTCTTAGTGATATTAGAATTTTTTTTTAATCTTGATTTTACACAGCCTAGTGAACATATATTATGGTGAAGGCTTTCTTTCACTATATTTATCTAGGGTTTTTTGGGGGGCCTCTTGTATATTGGTGCCAAATCTCTTGCTAGACTGAGGAAGCCATCATAAATTATTTTCTTAAATAGATTTTGGAAACCTTGTGCTTTTTCTTCTCCCTCAGGAATATCAATAATTTGTGATTACCGTCACTTTATGTAGTTCTGTACTTCTTGAAGGTTATGTTCTTTTTTTATTTTTTCTTCTTTTATTTTTGTCTGATTGAAATAATTAAAAAGATTTGTTTTCATGTTTTGAGATTATCTTTTCTACTTGATCTAGTCTATTGTAAAAGCTTTCAACTGTAATTTATAATTCCTTCAATAATTTTTTTATTTCTGAAAGTTCTGTTTGCTTTCTTTTCAATATCTATCATCTCAGTAAATCCCCATTTATATTGTAAATTGGTGTTCTCATTTCTTTATCTTGGCTTTCAGATTTCTCTTGCATCTCACTGAATTTCTTTAAAATCAATATCTTGAATTCTTCATCTGGAATTTCTAAGATTTCTTTTTGGTCAGGATCTATTGCTAGTGTACTATGGTGTTCCTTTTGCAGTGTCATAACCCATTGCTTTTTCATATGCCAAGTATTACTCTGCTGACTTATTTGCATCTGGAAAAGTTCACTTCCTATTTTTTTTAAGTTTGTTTTTGTTGGGGCAGGTCATCTGCTTTTTTTTTTTTTTCTTTTTGAGGCTGTGACAATGACGTATGTTGAATAGGGCTGTTTGGCTTTGCTACTGGAATAGTGAGAGGTGAATACAACAAAATCCTTATTGGTTAATATAATGTTAATAATTTATATTGTATGTTTGTTTTAATTCTCCTTTCAGATCTTATAAAGCTCACTTTGCAAATATGAGCTACTGACTCACTATTCTCCTATCATTTTAAAAAGTGAATATTTTTTGCAGAAACAAAGATAAATACAAATGTAACAAACCCTTGTATCAACCATAGAGTTTAATAACCAAAACAAGGTAGATATAACTGAAGCGTCTTTTGTTTATGCTTAATTGATCTCAGTTCCCCTGACCAATGATTCCAGAGATAACTACTATTCTAAATTTAGTGTCTATAATTCCTAATATGTCTTAATTTAAAATATATGTATAAACATAAAGAATATGTGGTATTTTAAAAATATATATATGGTATTATTTTGCATGCTTACAAATGACACTTAAGTGGAAATCTAATGTATATGCTTTTTACCCCTGACATTGAATGGAGGAGTGCTCTATCACCCAGGCTGGAGTTCAATGGCATGCTCTCTTCTCACTGCAACCTTCACCTCCATAGTTCAAGCAGCTTTCCTGTCTCCACCTCCTGAGTAGCTGGGATTACAAGCATGCACCACCATGACAGCTAATTTGTATATTTTTAGTAGAGATGGAGTTTCACCATGTTGACTAGGCTGGTCTTGAACTCCTGACTTTAGGTAACCCAACTGCCTTGGCCTCCCAGAGTGCTGGGATTACAGGCATGAGTCACCGCACCCAGTTGTGGGTAACCCTCCATATAGGCACCGAGGAATGAGAGCTAAGCAGAACCCTGGCATAGTTAGGGCTTGAGGAATATCTCACTTTATAGTGTTACTACTCAGCTATTTCCTTTTATATAATCCTTTATACAATCATATATTAGTTTATAGAAATAAGGCTTGAAGAATTCCTTTATATAATCCTCTATATATAATCATATATTAGTTGATAGTATGAGTGCCTAAAGAATATTTCCCTACATATATACCTATAATTATATTTTAGTTCATAATCGGAGGAATGCCTAGAGCAAACACAGTGCAGAGCATGATTTAAGGGAAAACGATTATACCAGGACAAGAATCCATGGCCCAGGCGGCAGTGTTCAGTATCGTAAGGATACATGCTGTATGGCAGGCTTGGGGCATTCTTCCTGATAAAGGAGTTGTAGGACCTTGCTCCAGTTCTTGTGGAAAGCTGCCCTCAGAACGGTAATTCACCTTGGTGACTGTGAACTTTATCAGCTCTTGCTACTGTGCTGCTTTAAAAAAACATCTTCCCATAAAACCCATTGGAAGCTGCCAGAAGGTGGCGGTAACCTTGACAGCTCTGTCAATGCTATGTGACTTAAAGCATCCTCCTATAAATCTTCTTAGAACTAGTTTGCCCATAGATAGAAGTATTGCATACTGCACCCTCTTCACTGCCCACGGCCCACCTTCAAGCCTTGGTGACCTAATGGGGGTGGACCCCTCACTGCACATGGCCCTTGCCTTCATGGGAAAGGGCCCCTTGCTGCACACTGTCCACCTCCTGGCCTAGGTGACCTAATGGGGGTGGACCCCATGTTTTGTTGCTTATGACCCTATCACAATCCTTAAAGATGATTTCACTCACTGCCCTGCCCCCTAACCTATACACAATAAATACTCACGCTTCTGGACTTTCGGGGCCTAGCCTGACTCTGCTTATAGGTGGCGTGGCCTCCCCCGAGCCCAGCTGTATTTTTCTTGTACTTCCATGTCCTGTCTCTTTATTTCTCAGATCCTGTGCCTCAGCACAGCATAAGGCTCACCCCACGACCCTATGGGCACTCAGCCCTACGTCGGGCTCCCAACATGCCCTACACCCAGTCACTTTTCACTTTGTATTTGGTGTTTATATTTATATTTTAATGTACTGTTATTCTCTTCAGAGCCTCTTTCATGTAGGTAGTATATCTGATTGCATTTTCAGGTATTTCATATTCCAAGAATATCCATGTTTTGACAATGATGAAAACATTAACGCGAATTAAGTAAAACTCCTATTATTATTTCAGGATTTGTACATCAATCTTTGCTCCATTTCTTCTTATGCAACAAACTCCATGGTAGCCCCCAGGGTACTTTGTCTGTTATTTCATTTATTCATTCACCAAACATATGGGGAGAAAGGAAGATGGGTCAAAGAGAAATAAAAGATAAATACAGTGACTTTGAAATTCATTTGCTATTACATATTTTAACTTGAATCATATAATCAAAATGATGATTACTTTTGCTATAGATGGATATTATTTGGAGCCATTGAAAACAATATCCCAGTGGCTCACACTTGTAATCCCAGCCTTTGGGAGACTGAGGCAGGAGGACTGCTTGAGCTCAGGAGTTCAAGAACAGTCTGGACAACAAAGTAGGATCCCATTTCTACAAAAAAATAATAATAACAATAAAAAACTTAGCTGGATGAGGTGGCACATGCCTGTGGTTTCAGCTACACAGGAGGCTTACGCAGGAGGATCTCTTCAGCCGTGAGGTCAAGGCTGCAGTGAGCTGTGATCATGCCACTGCACTCCAGCCTGAATAACAGTGAGATCCTGTCAAAAAAAAAAAAAAAAAAAAAAAAAACCTAATATGACTTTCATTCACTATTTCTCCAGATACTTGTTAGCTTGGTACAAGGTAACTAGAACTTGGAACACTCTGTGGAATGATAGTAAAATATAACAGATCGTCTGCATGGGTGGGAATTTTGAGAGGAAATTACTGAACATCACTTCAGAACATAGAAACTCCAACAAGTTTTTGCAAGTTTATTCTTTTCAAACACAATCTTTAAGGCTGAAAATAACTGAATTTTTTTACTTAAAAAAATTAAATCTACTTCCAAAAATAGGTTGAAAATGTTCAATTACACTTCATGATTTGACTTTTATTGTGAAGGTTTATTATGAGGAGCAAATAAATTTCCTAAGCTAGAATATAATGAAGGAGAAAAGAAAGCTGAGGACCAGACTAATCCAACCACAATATTTTATTTGAATGTTTAGCTCAATCAGACCTATTTTGTAGTTTCAAATATTGCTATTACTAGCTATAAAAACATTTTTGTTCATGTAGCAATTTGATACTTATAATGAGTATGATGATAAGTTCATAGCATCTAGATCATTATTATTTTCAATGATTTTTTTGCTTATGTTCAAAAGCATTTTATAATCACAAGTAAAGGCTTTGCAACAAATGCAAATGATTTTAAATTGCTCTTATAAGTTAGGCCTTCAAACTCTGGTTCTTAATGTTCTAACTGTGGGTCTCCCTCTATAGTCTTATCTTTTTAAAAAAATTGTCAACTCACAAAACAGAATTAGTGAGATTTAAATGAAATTTTGTATTATACATAATTCATTTTATATAACAACTTTCACTTACAGTTTGGCTTCTTTCAAATCTTTAAAAATAATTATAGAAGTGTTAATTTAAAATTATTTAGATCATCTATCAATAAAGGAAGTGAATGATTTATAGGTTGTTTTTAATCTATAAATATTATGCAGCCTAGGGAAAGACATATTTGCAATTAAAGGGAATGCAAATATCTTTCAAACATAAGTGAATCTAAGTTATTCATGAGAACATAATGTGTTTGAATTTAGATGGATTTAATTTACTTGTCTTATTGTTAATATAATTAAATCATAAAATGAAATTCTTCTGTTGAAAATAATGAAGCATTTCTACTTATATAATTTTGCATTAAGATTATATATTACATCACATTACAATTTTACATGAAGAACAATATTCAGTGTGAACTGTGCATACAAGATGTTCAGTAAGTGACTATTGACTAAAATACAGTGCAACAAATTTATCTGGAT
Organism: Aotus nancymaae; assembly: GCF_030222135.1. Classification (NCBI taxonomy): domain Eukaryota; kingdom Metazoa; phylum Chordata; class Mammalia; order Primates; family Aotidae; genus Aotus; species Aotus nancymaae. The sequence continues at coordinate 4,520,655 of NW_026988435.1, forward strand.
TACAGGAAACCAATTAAATTATAAAAATAAAGTTTTTAAAATAAAGTCAGAACCTAAGGATCTCTTCTGGCTGGTTCTGTTTCAAATTCTGGCAATTTGAACTGATGGTACAACAGCACCAATCAATAGATGTAGGAATTTTTAATTCAGTATTTAAACCATACACATAGAGCAGAAAGCATAATATACTAAAAAGGCCCTCCTGGAGAGCCTCAGTTATACAAATGACTTACTTTAAAATGCACTGCTCTCTTCAAGGGACTTTTTGTGTACATATGATTTGCCATACTTTTTTCTTTCATATGCCTGCTTCTACAATTGATTTAGCCTCTTTGAGGACCTTCTGAGTCCATCGATGAATAATCATTGTTTCTCAAGAAACCAGCTGTGTCTGACAAAAAAAAATTATCGGTAGAACTAAACTGAAGCACACCACAGCAAGCGAGGCTACTATAGCGGTAGATGTCTTCATAGTTTTCGAGAAAAGATGAATCAGAAGAAAGCGGATGATTTATTGAGTTATATATGAGAGGAACATATGAGAAAGAGAAAGTCCAGGAAAACTTTGTAAAATCTCATAATGAAGTCAGGAATTTGAGGGAATGGAGTAATACTAAGATATTGGAAAACATTATTTGAGTTTATAACTTTCTCATATGTGTTATTTCTATTCTTTATATGTTTCCCTGGAATGATTGGGGAAAAAACAAATAACAGAAACCTAAAAGCCAAATATGACTTGTGCCCATTTGTAAAGAAAGCAAATATGTATGGGACAGAGTGAGCATATTTAACATTAAACATTTTCAAATTGTGTGCCACAGAAGGCCCTAAGTGGCATCTGAGAAGCCACTGAAGTCCAAGGATGCTCAGTCCTAAGCTTCTCATCCAACTTGCTTTAAGTTTTACTTACTGAACATCAGAGTTAGACTTCATTTGCATAAAGCATTCCCTTTGTTCAAATTTTGAAATCCACTATGCTTAACGAAAGCAAGTAATTTTGTTTACTTAAAAAAATAATTTGCTTAATATGCTTTTTCTCTTGTCATTTGTTCTCCTCCAGGATTCATTATTATACATACATAACCACATATATATGTGGGTGTATGTAAAGGTCATTTGACACTCTTTCTGTTGAGTTTAAGAAAAGAATTGCAAATACATCATATTATTATTGCGATACAAAATCTGCTTTCTTAAAGCAAATTATATCTGCAGTCCCAAGTGTATTGTTTAATTATATCCTGTAAGAATATTTTCTTCAGATTTTTTATATATTGAAATAATAAGAAGCTCATTTCAGTTGTACCAAATCACCTAGTAATTGTCAAATTCAATGATCTTCATTCACGAACTGCTGTGGGGGATTTAATCAAGGAACAAATAATTAGATTATGTAGATCTATGTAGATTTTTCTTTCTTTTTTTTTGAGACGGGAGTTTCACTCTTGTTACCCAGACTGGAGTACAATGGCGCGATCTCGGCTCACCACAACCTCCACCTCCCGGGTTCAAGCAATTCTCCTGCCTCAGCCTCCTGAGTAGCTGGGATTACAGGCACACACCAGCATGTCTAGCTAATTTTTGTATTTTTAGTAGAGACGGGGTTTCACCACGTTGACCAGGATGGTCTTGATCTCTTAACCTCGTGATCCACCCACCTCGGCCTCCCAAAGTGCTGGCATTATAGGCATGAGCCACCGTGCCCAGCCTAGATTTTTCTTATAAAAAATAATTTTCCTCTCATGGTAAATTGCTACATTTGACCCAAGGAAACAATAAGAATAAAATCGTGCTTTTTTATTAGTATCCTCAGAAGAAGCTGGTATCAGCTTTGAAAAGCGTTTGCATGTCACTGAAAATATGCCAGAGTGATGAACAAATGTTTCCACTCTAAACAGTATTAAATATATTTATGGAAATAATGTAGAGCCTAATGTAATTAATTGAAATTTTAAGTAGGAGATAATGCCACTCTGCCTAATATACTGCATATATTAATGCAAATATTGTTTTTTCTTCAGCTTCCTATTGTCTGAAGTCCTTTAAGAAACATTGATTGTGCCAAATAAAAGACAGAGAGATCAGTATGCAATTTTTTTCAATGTAAAATTTTTCCAAATTGGTTTAACATTCAGTGACTATACTGAAATTTAATACTAATTTATCAGCTTTCTGTGAATAATAGGATTCTTATTAAGATTATTGATTTGTCATATCATTTTAAAGCTATGTCAAATTACACAAATAGATTTATTCTTCCTCAGATACAGGCCGCTCTATTAGTCATTTAAAGAGTTTTGAAAATATGCACTAAATGAAGTTGAAATCTATTAGTTAACTCTCTACTAGCCACAACTTACAGGTTATCTCCACATAAGACAACTTACTTTATTCTTTTGTAGTAGCCTCAGGACATATAACATGTAGAATGAAAACAATATAAGTTCATGAATATTTGATTAGTTTATACGATAGATAGAAAATATGCCCTATCTAGAGAACTAGAAATCTGTGTGAATGCAGTGAATGGAGAATCCATGACAAAAGAAATATACTAGATGATGCTAGATGAACTCCTACAAGTTGCTTAGTAGTGTTCTACCCAAAGGGCATATACTTTGTCAAGACTATCTATTGTTACATACCACCTGTCAATATCTCAAAATAAATAGATGGCAGCCACAATTGCTGATGGCATATTAACAGATAAGGAAATTAGAGTATTATGAAGTATTTCTATTTTTTTTATTTTCAACCAAAACTTGAAGATTTTCCAGATTATATAATCAGCCATTTATCTTCATTCGTTCTTTAAAGGTCAGAATAACAAAAAAGGGAATTAGTGACAATATAACACACCTTGTAAGAAACAATTGGTATATATCACATAATTTGCATATATGCTTATTTGTGTTTATTTACATATAATTATATAAGTGTATATACTTATCTGTCTTCCTGAACAAATAAGAATAGTACTATTATAATTTAATTGACTTTAAAATAGGTTATTAATACTCTCCAGAAATAGAAACATGGCAAACTCACTCAGCTGAATGTAGAAATCTTTCTGATTTCCGGATGCATAGAGAAACTCTCTGTCTGTGTATAGGCAGAGCTTCAATGCTACAACTTGTCATGGGTCAATAGTAAACAGGGAAACTTTTTTTTTATTGCATGTTCAGTTATTAAGTACCCATTCTCATTTCTGGTAGAAATAAAATCATTGAGTAATTTGAACTCAAAGTGGAAAAATATGGAACAAAGACTAATAAGCCAGGTTTTCCGTGGTCTTTCACCCAAAATAAAATAGATGTCCATAATAAACAGAGCGTACCAGATGTTTAGACCATAAAACCAAATCTTCAGTCTTTGCTGCCACCAGTGGAAAGTAATATATCAGTTGTAAATGAACCAAAATCCAAAGAAAACACATATAATAGAGAAAAAAAAACATAAGAAAACAAAGAACCATCAATATTCTGTTTCATGTTGGATGAGAAGCTATAAAAGATGTCAGTTGGCTTAACTAGCTGGTGAGATACAGCGCTCTGGAGATAAAGTACATCTAGGCTTTTCGGGTAGATCTACCATGCATCTTGGTGGGACCTCCAAACTATTAAAAGGTACATTTCCTGAAAAAATAAAATCATATCCCATATACATATAAAAATAGTACATATGAATGATTTTATTTAGCTCAACAATTAATTTGGGAACTGGAAAGTACTTACCAGTCAGTTAAAATGCAAATGCAAAGAATAGACAATTTTTTAAAGATTAGGAATGGATACAAAACTGTCTTGCCATGGGTAGATCGTCTCTTCATATTTATGAGCAAAAATAATGTTCGCATTGTTTTCAGTTATCTACAAAGTCTAGAGGTTAAAAAAAAACTCTTCTTTTGGACAAGTCTTAGTTCTGGTATTCGGGGCACTAGTGCTGGAAGCTGACATCCATCCTCTAGGATATAGAGCTGCCCCACCTCGTGCTCAGGATCCAAAGAAATTCTCCAAGATTATATCCCTTCCCCTGTGCTTCTAGCCACTGACTGAGGTACAACTATAACTCAGACAGATTACTGCAAATTCCATGTGGTTAGTTGCCTCAAAGGCACATTGCCATTGCTTGTTTGGGTCTTTTGTGACCATGCAACTGTCCATAACATTAAATTTCTTAGAAATAAGTAACGGAGAAATTGAGATTAATTTTATCATACTAAGTACTTTGGCATAATTTGGTCCTTGGGTCACCATGGTGGGGAACAATCCAATCCATCAATCCAGATTCCTGGTTTCATCTCCCTCTTGCTCACCAAACATCCTTGTGTAAACAGACCACAGAGTTGAGTACAGTCATGCTCCATATAATGGCACGACTCTGGTCTCCTAAGATTATAATGGAGCTGAAAAATCCCTTTTACCTAGTTATGTCAAAGCCATTGTAACATCCTATTGTAATTATTGTATGTATTTTAATAAATATAGTGTAGCCTAAGTGTACATTGTTTATAAAGTCGACAGTGGTGAAGAATAATACCCTAGGCCTTAATATTCACTCATCACTCACTGACTCACCCAGAACAACTTCCAGATCTGTAAGTTTCATTCATGGTTAATACCTGATGCAGGTGAACAATTTTTTTATATTCTATTTTTGCTGTACCTCCTTTATCTTTAGGTATGTTTAGATACACAAATACCACTGTTATAAAATTGTCTGCAGTATTTAGTACAGTAACAAGCTGCACAGGTTTGCAGCCTAGAAGCGATGGGCTACCCCATATAGCCTAGGTGTGTCATAGGCTATACCACGTAGGTATATGTAAGTACACTGTGTTATGTTCATGCAACAATAAAATAAACTAAAGAGGCATTTCTCAGAATGTGTCCCCTTCATTACACAATGCATGACTGTACTTGGCAGCCCATTATTGGATTAGAACCCTAGTCTATTAAAGAATGAATAAATTAAATACTGTAAGACTGTTAAATGGTTTGTTCAGGACAAAAACTGCAACTAGAACTCAAATTTTATTAGTCCATTGATAGTCCATATACTATAATAAGCACTGGATTAGACATCAAAAAAATAATTATATTCTCATCCTTTGAAAAAAACACAGTTATGTGAGAAAGACAGACAATAAACAGTATGTAAAATAAAAGATAAATGCAATGTGCCGCAGATGCCTAGTGCAAGTTTCATTACGTGTTTCTCAAAGTATTACATATGAGGATATTGACCTCTGAGAAACTGAGCAAAAATTTCAGAGTCATTAGTCTACTAAGTGATGGAGCCGGAACCTAGAACACATGCTATGATTCTGATTCTCTAGTTTACATTTACTTTCTGATCTTGATCCCAGTATTTTAATAACCTAAAGTCATAAATACCTATCCCAATCATATTTTAAACATGCAAGCCAAAAATGAGCTAATTTATACTTACCAAATTGTATCACTTACTAAAAATGACATTCTTAAATAAATGCATCTTTTGAATAAATAGATCTCTTTGCAACAGAATGACTTATGGAAAGCACTGATATTATGATTCCAAATTGTACTATAGTTGTATCGCATACAGCACACTGAACCTGAAAATTGGAAACTGATCATTGTACCTTCTTAATTACTCACTTTGACTCTATTTAAAACCGGTATTTATAGAAATTGAATTTTTAATGTCTATGTGTCCTTGCAATTTCCAGAATTTCACAGTAAAATTTTCTAATGAGGCATACTGAGCATTATTTACAGTGTCTCTTATGTTTTTAGTTAATAAGGTTGTCATAAATTCAGAATAAAAATGCATTTAAAAGCCTGATTATTACAATAATAAAACTTAAGAATTATATGAGAAAAGATATACAGGGGATAATTTGTGTTAGAAACCAAACTTTAGCGTATTTTGCTTTACTCGTTTTTTCTAGGTTTCCTAATGTAACCGGGGGAGCATACTCAGCTCCCCGTTCAAAAGAGGTTCTTAGCCTTGCTAACCCTGAAGAAAGGGGAAAGGCGATCAGGAGACGCGGTGAGTTTGCCTTTCAAATAAATATCGTGGACCCAAAGAGTTTTGCGGGAAAGCGATATATTAGACAGACAGACAGACAGAAGAGAGAGAAAAAAAGACAGCTCCCATGCTGTCAAGGGAGGGAACCCTGAGAAGGATTGATCTTTGACTCTGATACTGGATTGGCTGCTTGGTCCACAACTCTGAGTTACAGAGCCCCTTCTTCCCAAAGCTTTCAGCGGGATTTTGTTTTGGACAAAGGGGCCTCATCTGGCTTTCTCTACCTAGCCCGTGCAGGGGAAACCCAGACAAAGAACTTTACATTTGAGTTCCCGGGTGGAGGCATGGAGCCAGGAAATTCCTGCCTTTGAAACCACGCCCCTTGGGGACCCAGGAAGAGAAGTCCCTCACTAACAGCCATAGCAAAAGGAAAATTAACAAATTATGTAGATGCTTTTATCAGTTTTAATGAGCTCAATCATTTTTCAGAATAGACATTTTTATGTTTTCACTAAACTCAAAGATTAATATTTTGTGTTAATTTTATTTGTAAGTTTAATCACAGTTTAAGACATCATTAATTCTTCATTTATTGAACTTTTATATAATTTCTGTTAACTTCTGAGAACATATTTTACAGCCTTATAAAAATATTTTCTTATAATTGCATATTAATATGTATTCTTGTTTATAATCTAGTTTAGTAGAATCACAAGTTTTATTTAATACAACAAAAGAATTGATGATTAGCATGACCAACTGGCAATTTTAATCATGTGTTTCTAGGGAGTCATACAAACATGTCTAATATTCAATAGTGGCATTTCTATTAATGTCCTGATGTAAAGATATTTGTTCTAATAGAAAACTATTACTGATTTATAAATATGTACTTCATTATTGTCTAATAAGAGTTATAGGACAAAAATCAAAAGCAGCCTTTTATTTATCCCATTGGACTGTTTACCAGTTCTTTCACTAAACTAACATTCTTGCCGCTGTAGGCGCTTCTGCTATTGATTTCTCAGCTTTACTTGACAATAGTCACTGGGCAATTGGGACCACCTTTCCTGGAGGAGCCTGCCAGTTATGCCCCTCCCCTGTGCCTGATGGTTTGTGTTCAGTGATTTCCTGGTGCAGTGACTGACTCCCTGCAAGGGGTCGCAAATTGCCCTTCCTTTATCTGAAGGTGGGAAGGACACTGGAGCTCCCTGTGAGATCAGAGTAAAGCCAGACCTCACCTTAAACCACATTTTTAAGGAGCTGCTTCTCCTTTTTTCTGCTTCCCTCCTCGCTGTTTCTCCTTTTAGTACTCTTTCAATAAATCTTAATAAACAACTCCTGTTTTCGATTCTGAAGATACTAATGTTCTGAAAGATTTGAATGTCTTTCTCTGCTCCATTTTGTTTTATTATGGTGTGCTTTTCATACACCAGAAAAAAAATTATCCCTTTTTTTTTTTAACAAAAGCAATTTGCTGATTATAATCCTGTTAGAATGAGAATGTCATAAATGTTCTTACCACAGTTTAGAAGGATTGGTAAAACCTGTTCCCTGCTTACTTCTCCATACCGAATATCCCACTACATTTTTAAGTTGTAAAATCTTATCTGCAGCTTTTATCTTATTTCTGAAAAATAAATAAAAAGGCAAAGTCTTGGGAGAAGAATTCACTAAGCATAATACAATTGACTTCAGGTAAGAATAAACTTATTTTTCTTTACTTCCTTCTCACCATTAAGATTTCTCTTCAAATGTCACAACTTTCAAGTGAGTGCCCTTGAACATGGTATATAGCTTATTAGTTATATACCATTTAAAGTAATGGCAAAATGGCAATTTTTTCACCAACCTAATATTTTCATATACCTAGTAATAATCTGTCATGTGATGACATAGAAGAAATACAATTCATTCAATTTGTGAGAACACATATGATAGAATTGGTGATGTGGGCAGTTATTTCTATATTCATAGACCATATAAAGAATGTTAAATGACAATCCATAAAAAACATATTTTATTGTCATTATAGTCAATAATAGCATATCTTTCCTCACAATTACAGTAGTAACGTCTATCACTATCTCTCTCATTTGTTTAGTTTTAAGTATAGAATATAGATACTGTCATTAGTTTTTAATATCCTCATACTTGATCAAAAATATTTTTATAAGAAGGTCTAATTACATTCTTTACTTTTTACAAATGTAGTAATTATAATAATGAATCATTATAATACCATTTATTTTATTATATTACTTAATAAAATTACTTTTTCCTTCAAAATTTATTTTTCTGACCTTCTGGTTCAAGTTGATAAATTGATTCCTGCACATTCAACCCTAATCACTACAATATTCTTAGTGAAATAATAAAGGACAAATGAATACTTGAATAAATATGTCGTACTTTGGGGATCTGTTTACATAATTATCTCTTTAGATTTAGGTAATTCTTTCTTATTGTCTTTTAGTTTCAGGGCTGGTAATGACGCCAGGATTTTACTGTCCTTGGATACTCCACCATCCTTTGTGGCTTTTCCTAAATCCTGGATTCACTTTCATAAAGAATCTCTCTCTCTTTTTTTTTTTTTTTTTTTTTTGAGATGGAATTTCGCTCCTATTGCTCAAGCTGGAGTGCAATGGTATGACCTCGACTCACTACAACCTCTATCTCTTGGGTTCAAGCGATTCTCCTGCCTCAGCCTTCCAAGTAGCTAGAATTATAGACACATGCCACCATGACTGGCTAACTTTTGCATATTTAGTAGAGACAGGGTTTCACCATGTTGATCAGTCTGGTCTTGAACTCATGACCTCAGGTGAAACTCCTGCTTTGGACTCCCAAACTGCTGGGATTACAGGCATGAGCCACCATGCCAGCCCATGAGGAATCTCTTTCTTAATCTCCCTTAAAATAATCTCATTCGAATGCACCCTCCGTTTCCTGCCAGGACTGTTGCATTATGACACTGATACAGGTTTAATATTCCTTATCCGAGATACTTGGGACCAGAAGCATTTCAGATTTTGGATTTATTTATTTATTTATATTTTGGATTTTGCAATATTTGCATGTACATAATATGATGTCTTAGGGATGGAACCCAAATCTAAACATGAAATTAATTTATTTTTCATATACACTTTATACACATTTTCACCGCAGTCCATTTTTCCCAACAGCTTAACTGGGAAAATGATCTGTGCTAAAAATAAACATAAATACTTTTCTTTCTACTTTTCTTATGACTATTACCCATAGAGATTTCTGCAGGCCTTTGTGACATTTTCAATAGTGTCTTTATATCACTAGGCATAGAATAAGCAGAAAAACTCAGTATAGGATACATTGGTCTTGGCCCCATGGGAGACATTGTGGAGAACTTGCTGTTGGTGTGTTCAGCCTGCACATATGCCATTTTATTATCCTTTGTGAGTGTGCTTGCTTGAAGAAATATGGGCATACACAGAACAGATATATGAGAACCGAAGGGGGTTGGGAAGGTCATTTTTCCCTTGGGGACACTGAATGAGATGTGTTGCCTTCTGACTACAACCCATTATATCTGGCCAGGTGTATAATTTTTCAATTGTGACATCATATCAGCACTTAAAAAGTTTCATATTTTGGAGCATTTTAGATTTTGAATTTTTGATTAGGTCTGCTCAACATACACTTCTAAAAATTATTATCATTTCCATTAAGATAAGAAAATTAATACCATGTATAAGTGCTAAGTTGTACTTCATATGAAAATTCCCTTTATCCCATATCATAATAAAATGAATCCCACATAGAAAAGTCTCATTATAATAAAAGCAAAATCATGCTTTTTATCTTAATGAGATATATTTAGCTGATGAGAATCTGTTGTTCTTTAAAATTAGAAGAGGTATCTTTTCTTAAAATAAGCCTTTTTGAAATTAATTCTTGTTAACCTTATGTCACTTTGTATAACCTTGTTTACATTGGTTCAACCAAATACTCTAATTTCAGACAATTTAACAGTATTATTTTCACATGTTATGCTTGTTTTAAACTGGCTTAATCAGTGACTTTGAAACTCTGTATTTGTTGTCAAATCTATTGTTTAAATAAAACTTTTTAGTCATGTGCAATAAGAAGAAAATTTGGCAAAATATGATTCAGTTGTTTCCTCTTCAATACTTTAAAAAATGATTACATATTAAATTAAATATGATTTTATGATGTGAATTAAATATTGATATGATATCAGAGATGGCATAAGTACTTTGATTTTTATTTTAGGGTAATATAAGTTCTTGCTATAGGCAACATTTTTGTTATAATTTCTTTTAAACAATTAATGTTGCAATACTCAATATATTATCATGATGAAACATCAATATTCCCTAAGCCCATTGGAAGACACATAATATTCATAGCAATTAAATGTAACTCTCTAATGACAGGGTCTATGGGCTCTTCACCATTGAATTCATCATACATAACAAAATAATGGAACATAGTATGTGATAAGCATATAAAGTATTGAGAAGCAAGACAAGATTTCTGTCTTCCATGGGTTTATAATCAAGAGACCATTATATTATGTTCTAATCATTGTATTATAATATATAAGAACATGTCATGTCTGATGCTTTTAGTTACATGTAACAAAATACCAATTTTTTTTTTTTACTCTTAATTATGACAAGACTACTTGTGGTTGGAATATTTTACCATTCTAGTACCAAGCCTGACATGTAAAGGACTGAGAATATTAATGTCTTATCAACTCTGGAATCATTCTCAGTCAAAATCTTGATGATCAAGTTTAAATAACTGGGTTTTTGTAATTGGGTTTTGATATGACATCAAGTACAACTATTGTTAATCAAAAGAAGGTTAATTTAATGGCAAATTCAGTGAGAACACTGGTTCTTTACAATTCACAACTCTGTTATCTTCATGTTTTTGTTTTTATCTCATGTTTGTCTTATTAGGATTTCAAGATATTCATAGCTTCTGCCAGCATCATGCTCACATACAAGTATTACCAAAAGAAAGAAGTTGGAGAGTTTGTACTTATAAATTATCCATCTAATTTTACTGGGGATCACCACTTTTCCCATAAGCTCTCATATTATCTTCTCTTCAAGTCATATTGGCTAGGAACAGATCACATCCATGAAGTTCAGGTACATGATGTACTAGGAAAATATTTAAACTTTCATGAAATCAACAACTAACACATATCTATTTCCGGCCACTGTGAAATAAGTGAGAGGGATCATGTGAAAGAAGAAAAAGAAGTCTAAAGTTTATTCGACAATTTGTAGCGTTTGCCATGAAACCCAAAGAAGGATTCAGTTCACAAATAGAAAGATTTAAATACATTGCCGTACCATACTGGAGATTAAAATCTTATTCTGGAGATTATTTTTTGCTGTTTTTAATCTTGAAAATTAGACAAACAAAATTTACATAATAGTATTTTCACTTATGGTAAAAAGAGTGTAATAGAGAACAGATTTAACCTAACACTTTAAAGAACCTCAGTAACAATAATAAACAAATGGACAAAATATATAAATATATGGTCACTCAACACATTGAGGATCAGGTATTCAAGGACAGTGATTACTGAGTGATGGACAACAAACAGGATAAGTTCTACAGCTTACTGCCCAGAGGAAATTTCTAGGTTGTCATGAAGAAAGAGAGAACATCAGCAAAGTCTGACATTTCCTGAGAGTTGTGGAGGCGAAGCTTGGAGTGTGGAAAACCAAGGTGGCTAGAATGTACAGGGCTGATTAATGAAGTGGAAAGAAATGCACAGAGAATTTAGTAGACCTGTACAGAGCTACATTTTGAATACTCTGGTGAATGCTAACAAATTCGTACATGTGTAGAAATAATCCATAGCTAAATAAATAATTACCCCAAAAGGATTAGAGAGAAGAATCTCTAGGGTCTTACATGACTAGACCATTTCCAATTGCTAGACGTGATATTTTATAATTTGAGTGACATTAGTAGGAATACTGAAAGCATCCTTGCTTCAGTAGGCAGAGGAAAAACAATATTTATTATGGAATAAAGATGCTCTGATGTCACATAACAAAGCTTAAAAACAATATTTGAAAGGATCGATCCATTTAAAATATCTTAAACACATCCAAGAACTTAAATAAAAATAATTTAAAAACCTACAAATGATAGAATCAGTAGACAAGGGCATAAGAACAGTTTTTGTTTGTTTTTTTTGGGGGGTCTTTTTTTATTGTATTTTAGGTTTTGGGGTACATGTGAAGAACATGCAAAATTGTTGCATAGGTACACAAATGGCAGTGTGATTTGCTGCCTTCCTCTCCATCCTCTATATCTGGCATTTCTTTAAATATTTTTATTATAATTGCTACACCTTTTTGAAAAAGTTGGTCTAAAAAGTAATTTTTCTTGAACTATTAAATAATAGAGCTAACTTCAATTACACAAAACAATTTTCTTCTGATTGAGTCTATATTGAGTAGCCTTGTGGATAAGGATGAGGTTTTTTGTTGTTGTTGTTTGTTTTGTTTTTTTTTTTTTAATTGTACTTTAGGTTCTGGGGTATGTGTGCAGATCATGCAGGATTGTTGCATAGGTACATACATGGCACGGTGGTTTGCTACCTCCATACATCCATCTCCCCATATTATCTCTCCCTAACCTCCCAATCCCCTGCTGTCCCTCCCCTAGTGCCCCTCAACAAACCCCAGTGTGTGATACTCTCCTCCCTGTGTCCATGTGTTCTCACTGTTCATCACCCATCTATGAGTAAGAACATGTGGTGTTTGGTTTTCTGTTTTTGTGTCAGTTTGCTAAGAATCGTGTTTTCCAGCTTCATCCACGTCCCTACAAAGGACACGAACTCATCGTTTTTTATGGCTGCATAGTATTCCACGGTGTATATGTGCCACATTTTCCTTGTCCAGTCTGTCATCAGTGGGCATTTTGGTTGGTTCCAAGTCTTTGCTCTTGTAAACAGTGCCACGATGAACTTACAGGTGCCTGTGTCTCTATAATAGAATGATTTATAATCTTTTGGGTATATATCCAGTAATGGGATTGTTGGGTCAAATGGAATTTCTATTTCTAGATCCTTGAGGAATTGCCACACTGTCTTCCACAATGGTTGAACTAAGAACAGTTTTTGTGCCTATTCAATATGTTTAAGAAGATGAAGAAAAAATTGAATATGTTAAGTAAAACCACTAGCATACAAAGAAACCAAATTTCCAGCAGTGAAAACTATGATATCTTAAATGAAAAAAAATACAAGGGTATGGAAACCATAGAAATCAATGTAAAGACTCTTTTTTAAGTAATTAAATTTTATTATAAGATAGTAAATGTTAAAAAGCATACACTAACCATAATTTATAGTGTTAATAAGTGATGTAGGAAGAAAACCTTTAACGTAACCCTAGTACAAAGGCTGGGAGGGAGAAGTGTAAGTATTTTGGTGTGTGGTTGTTATATTATTCTGAAGAAATATAATATTGTTTAAGTATTATTAACATTTTATGTGTATTTATATTTTAAAGGTAGATTGTGATGTTAATTATGTATACTTTAAAGCTAGCACTAAAAATGTGAAGAATTATGGCTTATAAGCCAATAAATGTGATGAAATGGAATCATAAAATTTACCCAATTGTCCTTAAAAAATGGATGAAAAAGAAGCAACAGTTAAGAAAATAGAAAACCAATAGCAAAATGGTATGTTCAAATAGTGATTCAACTGTATGTCACCTACAAAAAGAGAACTCACTTTAAATACAAAAATAGCAATATATTAAATGTAAAAGGACAGAATATAAAATATGCATACACTAATTAAAAGAACTGGAGTACTTATATTAATATCAGATTAAAGAGTGTTACTATGATTTTTAAATTATATCATTTTATAATGATAAAGAGGTTCATACACCAGTAAGCTAGAATTCTAAACACATATATACTCAATATCAGAGATTCAAAATACTTGATGCAAAAACTGATGACCTGTAAGGAGAAAAAGGCAAATTCAAAATTCGAGTTTCAGATTTAAAAACCATTTTCTCAATATTTTATAAACCCAGCATATAGAAAATGAGTGACCATATAGAATATCTAAACACTATTAATCAACTTTACCTAATGAACATTTGTAGCACACTTTACCCAACAACAGCAGAATAGAAAATCTTTTTAAGTTCACATAAATAGACCATATTCTGTGCCATAAATATCTCAGTGCATTTTAAAAGATTCAAGCAATCAAAGTATCTGACCACATGTAATTAAATTTGAAATCAATATTGAAAAAGTAACTGGAAAGTGTCAAAATAGATGAGACTTAGCTGCTTCTACATGATTAATAGGTCAATTAAAATATAGAAGTATAATATTAAATAATTTAGAACCAAATGAAAATTAAAACACACCATATCAAAATTTGTAAGATGTAGCTACATACAAGGAGGTACTTAGAGAAAAATCTGTAGCAATCATATCTACACTAAAAAATGGAAGATCTCAAGTAAAGGCCTCAGATTCTTCAAGAAATTAGAAAAAGGAAGAGACACAAATGTTCAGTGCTATGAATGAGAAGACATCTCTAAGATATAAAAAGGATAAAAGATTGTGAAGTTTATGTCAATACATTGAAAACTTAGTGAAATGAACACATTACTTGAAATACGAGTGGATTCTACTAAAAATTTCTTTTGGTCTTTATACTTTAATGATTGCTTTAGATATAAATATAGGTGACGACAAAGCCAAATTACCTACGAACTAGAAATATTGCCTTAAGAGCCTTTTGTTGCTCCTTACTTTAAGCTTTGTTTTTTAGAAATTGTGGATTTACCCCAAAAAAAAGATTTACAGCTAGTGGAGAGTTTCCACAGATGTCCCTTCCCCTGCACACAGATTTTCCTGTTTGTATTAGTTTATATTAATTTTGTACATCTCTCACAATTAATGAACTAATATTGATACATTATCATTAAAGTCTATAGTTTAGGGTTCACTCTTTGTGCTGTACCATTCTATGGGTTTTCACAAATGTTGTGTATCCATAATTAGAGTCTTCTTCAAATTCACTTCATTATTCTTAATATACCTGTGCTTCATCTACTGATTCCTGGTAACCCATAAACATTTTAATGCTTCTGTAATTTTGGTTTTCATAATATCACACATTTGGAATCATGGAATGTGCAGACTTTTCAGAATAGCTTCTTCAACTTATGCATTTAAGGTTTCTCCACATCTTTCCATGGGTTAACGGCTCATCTCCTTTTATCACTGAAAAATATTTGGTTGTATGGAAGTATCAATTTGTTTATCCATTCAGCTATCAAAGAGAATTTTGGTTGCTTTCAGTTTGAGGGAAGAGTATTTATGAATAGATCTGCTGTAAATAATTATGTGCAGGTTTTTGCATGAAGAGACACTTTCAATTCAATTGAATTGGTATAATACGGCTATCTTTATTTAGTTTTTTAAGAAACGGTCAAACTCTCTTCCAAATTACCTGAACCATTTTCCATTCCCATTAATGATGAGTAAGATTTCCATTACTCCACATCCTTGCCAGCATTTGATATCAGCAGTTTTGCCATTCCAATAGATGTTCGATAGTCTTTTAATGGTGTTTCAACTTGCAATGTCTTAGTAATATATGTTACTGTAATTTTTTTCATATACTTACTTGCACTAAATTGCCTTTGATCCTTTTCTAAGATCAGTAAATTATTTCTGAGTGTTTTTCTGAGTTCTATTCTTTTCCATGGATATTTATCTGTTTTTTATAATAAAACTGTCTTGATTACTGTAGCTTTACAGTAATTCTTGAGGTCAGATAGTGTCAGTTTTCTAACTTTCTTTTTCAATATTATGTTGTTTATTGTAGATCTTCACTTTCCATAGAAAGTATAATATCAGTTTACCAATATACACAAGATAATTTGATGGCATTTTGGGTTTGATTTTGTTGAGTTTATAGTTGAGTCTAAGTTGGGAAGAACTGACAACAATATTGATTTTTCCTGTCCATGAACGTAGAATGTTTTCTTCCATTTAGATTTTTTGAAATTTATTTGATCAGAATTTTATAGTTTTCCACATAAAAATCTTATGCATGTTTTGTTGGATTTATAAATAAATATTTTATATTATTGGAGCTCAAATAAATAGTATTGTGTTTTTTATTTTATGTTTGAAATATTAATTATTACTACATAGGGAAGTACTTGTCTTCTGTATATTAACCTATTATCCTAAGTTCTTCCTATTATTGCTTGATAGAAGTTTGTTTTAGTTCTTTGAAATTTTCTACATAGACTATCATGTCATCTGTGAGGAAGATACTTTTATTTATTTCTCACCAGTACATATATCTTTTTATTTTCTTGTTTTATCACATTAATTACTACTTCCACTATAATAGTTTACATAAATAATATTCTTACCTTGTCTCTGATGTTAGGCTTTTACAGAAGATGTTCTGTATCAAATTAAGGAATTTCTTCTTTATTCTTCGTTTGCTGAGAGTTGTTATCAGGAATGACTATGGGATTTTGTCACACTGTTTTTCTGCCTAAGTTGTTATAAATTTGTGACTTCAGTTGGTTGATGTATTACATTGTATTAATTAATTTGCAAATGTTAGACCAGCCTTGTACACTTGGAATAAATCTCTCTTTGTTGTGGCGTATAGTTTTAAATATACTTTTCAATTCAAATTGCTAATATTTTGTTAAGGGTTTTGTCATACACATTCCTTAAAGGTGTTGGTCCATAACATTTTCCTCTCTCTTTTTATAATGTCTTCTTCTTAAACAGCATTATTGAGGTAAAATTAATTGTCAAAATGTGCACATGCTACATTATATGATTTGATGAGTTTGGATATATACAGACACTCATGAAACCCACACCACAATTAATAGTCATATTCATCACCTCCACACATTTCCCTGTTGTCCCCTCCTTTGGTGATAGGAACACTTAAAATGACATCTACTTTCAACAGATTGTTAAGCACATAGTACAGTATTGCTAACTATAGACCCAATACTGTAGATAAGTTCATCTTGCACAACTGAAACTTTACATCAATTGAACAGCAACTCTCCATTTCCTTTTCCCTTTCTTGTAAGGTCTTTATCTGCCTTTCTGAGGATAATATTTGCTTCATTAAATTAATTGTGATGTGTTCCCTCCAATTCTATTACCTAGAAGAGACTATAAAGAATTTTTACCATTTCTTTCTTTATTGTTTGGTAGAAGGTAGCATTGAAAGCATTGGGGATAGTATTTTTTGTTTAGAAGGTTATTAATAATTGATTCAACTTCTTTGGTAGGTGTAAGCCTATACAGATTATCTATTGTTTCTCCATTTAGTTGTGGTAGTTTGTGTCTTTTAAGAAACTGATCTATTGCATCTAGGTTATCAAAATGGTAGACATGGCATTGTCCAAAATAATTTGTTATTACTTTATTGTTCATAAAATATTCTTATACTTTAATTCTATTATAGTAATATGCATTTTCTCTTCTTTTTATTGGTAGGACTTTCTAAAACAAATCAATTTATTTATATTGTCTTAAGTTTAGATTTAATTATTATTCTTCTAGTTTCCTAAAGTGAAAGTTTAGATTATTGATGTTAAGTCTTTCTTTTTTCATAATATATGTATTTATTGCTACAGATTTCTCTTTATTTACTGCTTTTACTGCAGCCTGTAAATTTTGAAACAGTATAATTTCATTTTTCATTTAGTTTAGAATATTTCACAATTTCTCTTTAGATTTCATCTTTTATGCCATATCATCTAGAAGCATTTTTCCAATGTTTTGAAATTTTTCAGCTATCTGTGCATATTTATTACAAAAAAAAAATTTACAAAAAATTAGCCAAGCATGCACCTGTAGTCCCAGCTACTCAGGAGGCTGAAGCAGGGGAATCACTTGAACCTGGGAGGCAGAGGTTGCATTGAGCCTAGATTGCACCACTGCACTCCAGTCTGGAGACAGAGTAAGACTTCATCTCCAAAAAAAGAGTGGTTTTCTTGTAGAAGTCATGCAGTTGGATTTTTGTTTTTAATCAAACTGACAATCTCTGGTTTTTAACTTGTTATTAAGGCCATCCACATTTAAAGTGTCAAACAATAGTGTACCTCTTCAGAGTAACTGCAGGTACCTTGCAATAGAATTTTATGAATTCCTCCCTCCTATCCATCTTAATATTGCTATGATTAATCATACTAATCCATCCATAGGATACAATCTAAAATACATTGTTGCTATTATTACTTCAAACAGTTTTCTATTAGATCAATTATGAATTAAAAAAAAATTGTATAAAAATCAACTTTATTTATTCTTTCTCCAACGCTTTTCCTCTTTTTATATAGATCCAAGTTTCTGACATAATATTTTTTTCTCTCTGAATGATTTATTGATACAAACTTTTCTCATATTTTGTCTGAGAAAATCTTTATAGCTCCTTCATATTTGAAAGGTAACTTTGTTGGCTACAGAATTCTAGGTCAGTATTTTTTTTTTCTTTAAGTGGTTTAAATATTTTACTTTACTCTCGTTGCCTTTGTAGAATTCTATAAAAAGTGTCCAGCAACCTTTTTCTTATTACTCTAGAGGTAATATTTTTGGTCTTTCACTCAGACTTCTTTCAAAATTTATTTTATTTGGGTTTTCTGCAGTTGGAATATGATATTCCTATTTGTAGTTTTTTGGTATTTGCCTTTGGTGTTTTCTGAGCCTCCTAGATCTGTGGTTTTGTATCTGTTATTAATTTGGAACAATGCTCAATTACATTGCTTCATTTATTTCTTCTATTATATCTATTCTTTCTCTTTCTGTGGTATATAATTTTCAATAACATTTATGTTACACATTGTGAAATTGTTCCACAGTTCTTGAATATTCTGAGGGTTTTTTGTCCCCCATTTCTTTTCTCTTTGCATTTTAGTTTTGGAAGTTTATCCCAGGAATGGGATATCCCAGGAATATGACACCAATTAATAGGATTCACAATATTATCAGAGAACAAAATAAATCCATATGATAATCGCAATGCATAGAAAAAATAAAAATCCAATATCAGTTTGTTTTAAACAAACAAACCAAAAAACCTCACATCTAGAGGGCTGATAAATGGTATCTAAGAAAAACATACAGCTAACATAATTAATAGTGAAACCTTAGACATCCCCCCCCAGGATCAAGGACTAGATTAGTTCAAGTTAACATTTTACTAGAGGGTCTAGCTAGGTACAATTAAGCAAGAAAATAAATTATGTGCATCTAGATTGAAAAATAAGTATTAAAATTGTACTAAATCATAGAAAACACATATTTTTTATACAGAAAAATGTTAAGGAATGCATAAAGCTGCTCAGATTAAGAAAGTTTAGCAAATTTTAAAGATATAAAACTAATATTCAGGCTAGTGCAGTGGCTCCCACCTGTAATCCCAGCACTTTCAGAGGCCAAGGCAAGCAGATCACCTGAAGTCAGGAATTCGAGACCTGCCTGACCAAAATGGTGAAACCCTGTCTCTACTAAAGCTACAAAAATTAGCCAGGTGTGGCGGTGGGTGCCTGCAGTCCCAGCTACTCAGGAGGCTGAGACAGAAGAATAGTTTGAACCCAGGAAATGGAGGTTGCAGTGAGTGAAGATCGTGCTATTACACTCTAGCCTGGATGACAAAGTCAAAAACAACAACAACAACAAAACTAAATATACATAAACTAATTACATTTCTGTAGTGCACATAGAAAAAAAACATTTACAACTGAAGTTTTAGAAATTCTTGAAATCACTAGGTGTAAATTTGATAAAAGGTATGCATAACTTACACTGAGGACTATAAAACTTTGCTGAACAAAATTATAGAGGACCTATGTAAATTAGATTTATATCTTATTAAGGCATTGGAAGACTTAATATGTTTAAAATATTAATCATCCAAAAATTGATCTGTAGATTCAACATGATTCCAACCTAAATCCCAATTATTCTTATTTTTTTATTTGACAATATGATTCCAAAATTCATATGTAAAAACAAAGACCTAAGAAGCAAAAATAACTTTCAAATGTATGTATACAGTTGGAAGACTGACTCCACCTCAATTGTAAACCTGAAATAATTAAAACAGGGAATAGTCAGCATAAAATTACACAAGTAGATCAATGGCATGGGACAGAATAGAGTTCTGAAAGAAACTTACCTGTATATGGACAATTGATTTTAGATAAAGAAATTTACTTATATATGACCAATTGATTTTATATAAAAGCATAGAAGCCTATGTAACAAATCTGCATTTTCTGCACATGTACTCCAGAACTTAAAAATATAATAATAATAATAGGCCACACGCAGAGGTTCACGCCTGTAATCCCAGCACTTTGGGAGTCCAAGGCGAGTGGATCATGAGGTCAGGAGATGGAGACCATCTTGGTCAACATGATGAAACCCCGTCTCTACTAAAATATACGAAAAATTAGCTGGACAGGGTGACGCGCACCTGTAGTCTCAGCCACTTGGGAGGCTGAGGCAGGGGACTTGCTTGAACCTGGGCATCCAGTTTGCAGTGAGACAAGATCGCACCACTGCACTCCAGCTGGGCTACAGAGCAAGACTCCATGTCAAAAAAAAAAGTGTGATAATGATAACAATAAAAAAGTACAAAAGCAATTTAATGATGAAAGAAATATTTTTCTACAAATTATGATGTAATAATTAGATTAAAAAATAAACTCCATATCATTATATCTTTAAAATTTTAACTCTATTAATCACGGACTAAATTTAAAAACATCAAATTATAAAATTTTTAAGAATAAAAAATAGAAGAAAGTATTTTGGAACATGAGTTAAGCAAAATTTCTTAGAAATGTTACCAAAAGAATGGTAGAAGAAAACCAAAAGAATGGTATAAGAAAAAATGAACTTGATAAAGCAGACCTCACCAAAATTATGAATTCTGCTTTTCAAAAAGCATTCTTAAGGAAGATAAAAGATAAGTCACAAACTATAAATTATCAAATAGCAGACATATCCAGAATATGAAAAGAACTCTCATAACTCAAGAAAACAAACAATATAAAAACAAAAACTAAAAAAAGAACATATACATTGACAAATGTTAAAAATAATTTGTTAAATTTATTAATGGATATTTATATAATTAATCGTTAGGCAATTGCAAATTAATGTACAATGAGCTATCACTACTGGCCTGTTACAGAATCCTAAAATTGAGAGATGATTATGCCTGTGTTTGGCAAGGATCTGGAACAACTGAAATTCTCATGCAATATTCATGGGAGTTAAAAATCATACAACTACTTTGGAAACAGCTTATAGTTTCCTGAAAATTTATCTTACTCTAGTATATTGCTCATATTAAACTCTGAAATTTATCCAAGAGAAATGAAAGCATAAGTCCAAACACAAAAACAGTACACAAATGTTCTATTTATTTGAAATAGTCTGAAACTTGAAACAACCCAAAAGGTAAATATATTTACACATCTGGTGGAGCCATATAATAGAATAATACTCAGAAAAAATAAAAAGAATTATTAATACATGCAAAAGAATGGATGAATCTAAAAGTAATCATGCTACATAAATGATGCCAGATAAAAAGTAGGTACATACTCATTCATTCATTAATCTACACAGTCAGAAAGCAGTTCAGTTGTTTTCCTGGGATGTGGAGACAAGCACAACTGGAAAACAGGATTTCAAAGTTTTGCACAAGTGCATGTTTTGGGTTGTTAATATGTTAGTTATCTTGATGGTGTTGATGATTTAATGGGTGAATAAAAAAGTAGAAACATATCCAATTTTACACTTTCAAAGCTTGCAATGTGTTGTAGATATATTATAACTCAACAAAGTACATTTTTTAGTGTGAAATGGAAGATTGCATACTGATACATAAAATAAATTTAAAGGAGAATCTATTTGAAGTGAGGATTCATAATTTCTAGAATAGAATTAATATTCTACTCCATGAATTGAAATTCAAGTCTCTTTAATGAAAATAAAGCAGAATTCTGCATAGAGATATTGCGTTAGGGTATCATCCTGATCTTAGAATTAGAAATAGGTTCACTGTGGAAAGATATGGAAGGCAATGGTAAAGGGACTCTGAACTCTGTAGTAGAAAATGTGTCTAAACAAGAGACAGCCACAACTAGCACCTCGCATTAATAGCACTGCAAAGTGATTGAATCAAGATGGATTCAAGAAAATACTATTTCTTGAATATTTAACAGGATAAATTATTAAATTAAGAAAAGATTTAAGAGAAATAAAGCAAAAAAACAGGACACTGCTGCTTGGAGAAGAGAAAATGTGCTTTTCTTCGTTGCTTAGCTTCAATATCGTATACAATAAAGGAAAATCTGCATTTATCAGGCATATTATGATAACTTGCTACATCTATATGAATATTATAAATACTGAAAATTCAGACTATAACATTTTATAAGGTAAAAGTAAAATCCCAGTAATAGAATATCAGCCATATGAATTCAGAATCTGGTAAATTGGCACAATGTACTCCAGCCCGACACTTGATAACAGTTAGCTTTTTTGGAAAAATAACATTTAAAAAATGAAAAGTATTTGGGAAAGACAATCAAAGAAATTCAAGTTGTCTAAATAAATATTTTTAAATTCCTTGGAATTCAGTACCAAAGACTAAGTTAACAAACGTGCACACTAGAGAACCACTTTATTATTCAATATTGTCAGATTTTTCGGTTAAATTAACACTTGAAAAATTTTTAACATTTTCTGAGTATACCAGGGTAGGTTGGTTGAGGTCTCTTTCTACATATGAAATAATTTTTGATGAATTTGAACTTTTCATCAATAGCAGATAATACATCTCTTAACTTGATTTTTTTAAAAATAAAATCTCTGACAGATTTTAAAATTTTGGGTGTAACGTTCTTGTGTTTTATTAATGTTTTCTGTTTCTGTGCTTTTATAAATACATTGTTTTTATATTCAATCAGTTGATGCTGAGATATATAAATGCAATTGATTTTTAATATTGTATTGATCTTCTGGCCTCTGACCTTGATAAATTTATTTCACAATTTTGATAACATTTTTTGCATATTATTTATATATATATTTTATATTCTTTTTGTTTATTGTACTTTGGTCTCTGGGGTGCATGTGCACATCCTGCATCCTGTAGGATTGTTGCATAGGTGCATACATGCCATGGTGGTTTGCTGTCTCCATCCCCCCACCCTGTCACCTACATCAGGCATTTCTCCTGGTGTTATCCCTCCCCATCCTCCCCACCCTCCGCTGTCCCTTCCCTCCTCTCCCCTCCGCCCCCCACCTACCCCAGTGAGTGTTGTTCCCCTCTCTGTGCCCAAGTGTTCTCATTGTTCCTCACCTGTCTATGAGTGAAAACATGTAGTGTTTGGTTTCGGTTCTTGTGTTAGTTTGCTGAGAATGATGGTTTCTAGATTCATTAATGTCTTTACAAAGGACATGAACTCGTCACTTTTATGGCTGCATAGTATTCTATGATGTATATTTGCCACATTTTATATGTCCAGTCTATCATTGATGGACATTTGGGTTGGTTCCAGGTCTTTCCTATTGTAAACAGTCCCTCAACTAACATACATGTGCATGTGTCTTTATAACAGAACAATTTATAATCTTTTGGATATATATCCAGTAATGTGATTGCTGAGTCAAATGGAATTTCTATTTCTAGATCCTTGAGGAATCACCACACTGTCTTCCATAATGATTGAACTAACTTTAGGAAGAATCAATATTGTGAAAATGGCCATACTTCCCAAAGTAATTTATAGATTCAATGCTATCCCCATCCAACTACCATTGACCTTCTTCACAGAACTGGAAAAAAACACTTTAAACTGCATATGGAACCAAAAGAGAGCCTGCATAACCAAGACAATACTAAACAAAAAGAACAAAGCTGGAGGTGTCATGCTACCTGACTTGAAACTATACTACAAGTCTACAGTAATCAAAACAGCATGGTACTGGTACAGAGATACAGACCAATGGAACAGAACAGAATAGAGGCCTCGGAAGCAACGCCACACATCTACAACCATCTGATCTTTGACAAACCTGACAAAAACAAGCAATGGAGAAAGGATTCCCTGTTTAATAAATGGTGTTGGGAAAACTGGCTAGCCATATGCAGGAAGCTGAAACTGGACCCCTTCCTTACACCTTATACAAAAATTAACTCTAGATGGGTTACAGATTTAAGCATAAGACTTAAACCATAAAAACTCTAGATGAAAACCTAGGCAACACCATTCAGGACATAGGCATAGGCAAGGGCTTCATGACTAAAACACCAAAAGCATTGGTAACAAAAGCCAAAATAGATAAATGAGACCTAATTAAACTTAAGAACTTCTGCACAGCAAAAGAAACAATCATTAGAGTGAACCAGCAACCAACAGAATGGGAAAAAATTTTTGCAATCTACCCATCTGACAAAGGGCTAATATCCAGAATCTACCAAGAACTAAAACAGATTTAGAAGAAAACACAAACAAACAAACAAACTAAGCAATTCAACAGTGAGTGAAGGAGATGAACAGACACTTTTCAAAAGAAGACATTTATGTGGCCAACAAACATATGAAAAAATGCTCGTCATCATTGGTCACTAGAGAAATGCAAATCAAAATCACATTGAGATACCATCTCACGCCAGTTAGAATGGTGATCATTAAAAAATCTGGAGACAACAGATTCTGGAGACGATGTGGAGAAAAAGGAACAGTATTATTATATTTTTGATGTAAAAATTAAGCTATCCCCAAATAAATCATTTTATATTTTAAAATATATTTTAAAACCTTAATCTGTATGAGTTTTTTTCTTGCCCCATTTCACTTTCCAGCAACCCCAGTACAAGTGATAGTATAAAAGAGATAAGACTGGACATCTTTTCCTAGTTCCCAAACTTGGGCAATATATTTTATTTCAACATTAAATATGATGTCACCTTATCATGTTCAATAATTTTTTATGCAAATTAATAAAAGTTAAGTTACATTGCTAAATTACTCTTATACAGTATTTAGAATAATTTCAGGATTCCAAATATGTGAATACTTTATTATTTACTTCAAAATATTGTAAGGAAAAAATAACATTTACTTGACCAATATATGAATTTCCTATACATGGAAAGTTGTTTTTCTGTGTATTTTGAGATTTTTAAATATGATTTATACTTTTACTTAATAATCACTGTAAAAACATGCTTATTGAAATTATAGTCCCTAATTAAAAATTAACAACAGTAATTGTAAAAAAAAAAAACAACATAAATTGTCTATAAAGAAAACAAAGTAAAACAAAACAAAACTTCAAAACTTGGAGAGTTCCAAGGTGACTGAGCATATTCTACTACCACTCTCCCCTATCATAGTCCTCTTCAATCACCAACACTTGATCCTTTTTGTTGATGGACTTTCGCCAGGATACTGGGACCTATTTTACTTGTGGATACAAAGAGCTCCTGAATAACACTTTTCCACCACGTTATTACAGCTGTTGAACAAATGACTGGAGATTAATAATTAATGTACTATCTCCCTCTTCTCCTAATGGAAACAACTCAGAGGTGTGAACAGAACTTCACAGTCTATAGAGCTGCTTTTAGATTTCTTCCCTACTATATTGAGTCTAAGTTGACCTCCACGCTGCTTTAGCTTCCTTTTCTTCCTGAGGCTTTACTTTTCTACCATTGTGCAACTAAAGAAACTCCTTAATAAATCATTTTCATATGAATCTTGCATTATAGTCAGTTTATGGGGATCAAAACTAAGACTGTGGCCACCCTGTACTTATTAGCCAATAAGCAGGTCATCTTTTTCATCTGCAAAGGATTAATGTTTTGCACCCATCAATATTCTGCTAAGTTGTTGCTTTTGATAAATAACTAGAACACTCTAACATATAGTGCATTTTTTGAAAAATTAAATTATGGTAGTGCTAGAAAAATATGATTATCTAATAATGTGTAGACATTGGCTAATCAACCAATGTCACAAATGTTAATATTATCTATCAATTGTTATTTATATGCTTTAACATTCTTAAAAAGTGAATATAGAATCAAAGCTCTATTTTCTGTTCTTCCAAATTGCTCTTTTATAATACATGATATCTTGAATAGCATTCACAATAATTTTAGATTATTAACATAAAACATTATTTCTTTATATGTAACTATTAGATATTTGGAAACATGTGTAGTGTTTTCTTTAATTGAAATTCAGTAGATTTTTAAAAACAAAAGAAACCTTAACTTTGAAATAAATAATGACACGAATGGAGAGATTGCTATTTGTGGCTTCTTGTTGACAGCTAACAGACAAAATTGAGTCTCAGAGTCATAAATCTAGATTTAATACAATTCATAGTAATTTGAGTGCTCAGTTAGACCTTTGCTTTTTCTTTAAATGGTTGTTAAATGAAACTGTAATAAAACCATAACAAATGAAATATTTCTTCTTCTATTTTTATAACCAAATGCTCACAGAGGTACCTCATCTGTATGTTTTATGCCTTTAACAATTTATCATCATACTACTTTTAGAGCTTAGATTTGATAATATAGGGATTGATGATAAAAGGTTGACATTTCTTAGCCTTTGACTAATATCTGTGTTGGAGGTAACAACATAGCAGCAATAAGAAAAAAAATCAAAACATTTAGTACTTCCCTAGTGCATCTCTGGTTTCCGTGATATCCTCACAACATCCCATTAACAGGCTGACAGTAAGCTAATTTGAAGCTGGTAAGATACAGTAATGCCATTTGAAAGCCAACACAATGTCAGAATCATTGTATATTATGAAGCTGAATTGAGTCATGGGAAAAATTCTTTTAGTGAAAGGAACATAAATAATTCTGAAAGTATTATTTTTTACAGAAATGCAGGGTGACTCTACAGTGGAGTCAAATGTTTTGGATTTTATCTTATAAAGATACACATATGTCAATATCATAAACTATATTTAGAAGAGGCCAGTATACCTCCTCTCTTTGACTGCAATCACACAATATATTTTTATGCAGCACACCAAAATGCCCCATTATCCACTTTTCTATTTATATTGAAGCAGAACTTTCATAATACAATTTCTTTTCTAAATACACTTCTTTATTACAGCATAAAATTTTCATAATTTGGAAACCCATTTATCTCTAATCTTTTTTTAATTGAAAGTATGTGAACTATAAAATAGCAAAAAGGAAAGTATCTTCATGAAATCTTCTTTTATCTTTCTGTGCACAAATGAGCACTCCAATAGTCTAATTACTAATTGTGCTAATAGCTTGGGGAATATATTAAAGCACTAAAAATTTTGGTAGAGCTTACAAATAATGGCAGCTATTTTACAAATGTGTAAAGCTGCTGATTAGTATTTCTTTCTAGTGAGCAATTATAATTGAAAGAGTGGATGAATAATGTGTGTATATTAAAAAAGTTGAGTGTCATTATAGAAATTGTCCATGCTATATAAAATACCCTTTAAACTGTCCTAGATTTCACATTTTTACATATAAATGAGAGAAGTTGCAAAACATGCTCAACTGTGCAAGTTTGCAAGCACGTACATATACACCTATACATTTAGAATTTAAAACAACTTGCTGTTTATGAGTTCAAATATTTCTAAAAGGAATAAAATGTAGATATTCAAAAAATTCATATAACTCTTTTGAAGAAAAAACTAGAAATTCTAGCCTTTTCTTTTTTTTTCTTATGCCTATTGCCATTTGTATTTTCTCTTTGGAGAAATGCCCATTCAGGATTTTTGCACACATTTTAGTCAGATTATTTGGGGGTTTCTTGCTATTGTGTAAGTTCCTTGTAAATTCTGGATATTACCCCTTGTCACATAACATGACTTACAAATATTTTCTCCCATTCTGTAGGTTGTCTCTTTACTCTGTTGATTGCTTCTTTTGTTGTACAGACACTTTTTAGTTGGAGCAATCCCATTTTTTGATTTTGTTTTGGAGGGCTGAACTAAAACATCGTTAACCAGATCAACGTCATATACCATTTCCCCTTGTTTTCTTCTGGTAGTTTGATAGTTTAGGGTAAGACATTTAAGTATCAGTCCATTTTGATTTGCCTTTTGTATGTGGTGAGAAATAGAATCTGGCTTTATTTATTTCTCATGTTTTTTGCAGGACTACTTACAAGAGCCAAGTTATGGAATGAAATTAAATGCCCATGAATTGATGAATGGATAAAGAAAATGTCGTATATATACACTATGGAATACTATTGTGCCATAAAAAATGGATGAAATCCTGCCATTTTCCACAACATAAACAACTTTGGAAGGCATCATGTTAAGAAATAAACCAGGCACAGAATAACAACTGCTGCACGATTTCACTCATATGTGATATCTAAAAATAAAATTACCTTATAGAAGTTGAGAGTAGAACAGTGGTTATCAGAAACCAGGGAGAATGGAAAGGAAGGGGGGTTGGGAAGATGTTGGTCAACAGGCACATTGTTATAGCTAGGAGGAAGTTCTTGTACTCTACTCAGCAGTAGGGTGACACTCATGCTAACAATCATGCATTGTATATTTCAAATAGCTAGAAGAGAGGATTTTGAATATTCTAATAACAAGGAAATGACAAATGATTATAATAAATGGATATGCTAATTATGATGATTTGAACATTATACTATGTATGTATCAAACCACCACATTGCATCCCATAAATATATGCTATTATTATGTTTCAATAAAAATTACTATTTAATGTGCTTGATTATAGCTACAAATATACTTTATCTGATGTAGTGTGATAAAACATTTTTAAACTGAAAGCCATTCTTTAATGCACAACGTTAAGTGGCTTTCCCCGTTTTTTAACACATTTACCACTACTATGCTTAATCCCTCTACAGCCTCATTGCCTCGTTTCTCTTTCTAGAATGTGAGGGACATTCACTTTGCGTCAGAACATTTTGCTAGTTATACTCTCTGTCTAGAAGACTATTTCCTGAGACAAAGCCACAGTGTAGTCACTTCTGCTTAGTCACTTCTCAATGTAAACTTTCTTAACCTTTATAAGTCATGACTATTTTACCTGCAGGTATTAAAATCACTTTGCTATGCTACCTTTTTCATAGCATTTGTCTTCTTACATACTGTACATTTTACTTATTCATTGTGTTTAATGATTATGTGTTCTCCCCACTAGAATGTAGGTTCACGACTATAGGGTAATTTTAAAATAAATGTATCAGAATACTTTACATTCTGATACATTTATTAGATAAATATATCAGACACTTTGAACAAAGTATCTGACAGATAGCAAGATGCTCAGATAACTTTCACAGGAATAAACTCAACAGCAACAATGAAAACATGGATGTAAAAAATCAAAGCTTAAGTCAAACAATCAATGGAAATGTTATTATTGCAAGTCTTATGCTAAAGACGATGTTATATTAATTGTTTAGTTCAATAAATCAGACATATTTAGGAACTAAAGCTAAAAATGTATTTTCAAACTGAGATTATTTACTTCATAAACATTCATTTTAGTAGCATTACAATTAAACAAATTATTCATCACTGGAAAAGAGTGTGATGGAAAAAATCTTGCATTTCTTTGTGTTTTGACATATAGGGTGAAGAAGCAGATCAACAAATTATGCAAAGAGAAGCCCTCAAATACTTTAATCATCAATCTGTAAATATTCAATCCTTTTTGGTAAATGTGAAACTGTATTCACATTTTTCTAATTGGAAATATTCCAGAGTAAATTAGAGATAATCTGTTTCAATTCTATTTCTAGTGAATGTGGTAACAAACAGGTCACTTTTGATACAAACATAGAAAATAAATTTGAGAAATAAATAGGGTATGCCTGTTAAGAGGAAGTTTTTGAAAAGGCCTGAAGACTTAAAATGCATGGCGCGGTCAGGGAATGGTGAATTTTCCAATAGAATTAGTTGATATAGTGCTTGCAGTGAAAGATCAAGTAGAAAAATGAAAGGATGAGAATAATTTTATGCTAACCCAGCTTTGTACAGGACTTATCCTGGATATTTTTAAATATAACAAGGTAAGAATTAACTGAATAGAACATGAAACAAAATGTGTTTTTTTGACAAGCATTTGTTAGTTACACTACATATATTTTGTAGGAATTTCTACTTGTGCATTTCTCTTTTTGTCAGATTTAAAAATGCTGATTATAACAAAAATGTAAAGCACATTTAAAGGCGAAGATGAAAATATAACATATTTCCACAAAAAGGAATTATATTTTTTGGAATAGGAAAAAAGCTTAAATTTCTACTAGACAAAAGTAAAATTTATAATGCTAAAGTTGCCATTTGATAAATTGCTTCCAGTATTTTAAGGAACTTGTATGTGATTATAAAACCATAAAACTCAGTGGTATAAATAAACATTAAAATTCATTATTTATCAGTAGAGTGCTTTTCAAGTTTATTTTAATGCATAGTTAATTGAAAATTCACTTACTGTAAGTGATATATCTGTTTCTCTATGTACACTGACTTAAATACCAAAAGTAAATTCTCAAAAATTTTAATAGAAAGCATAGGTGGATACTTTTCTGATTTTTGATAAGCATTAATTATGTAGCATCAATTATAAAAAGTAAATTGATTATTTTTGCCTGTATTTATAGGAACAATTTATATTCATCAAAAGACATCTTTGGGAAGGGAAAATACATTACTAGGTGATAGAAGATAACTGCAACATACACAAATAGGGAGGGAATTACAAAGTTTTCAAAAAACCAATGAAGAATAAAAAATGATATAAAATTAGCAAAGAAGGAAAAAATGTTTTTAGCAGAAGAGAAAAAATATATATAACTGGTAAACCTATTATAACATCAATCTCATTAACAATCAAGAAAATAAGACTGTACATTAAAATAAAGTACAATTTTATACCCAATGATAAATGTTGAGTCTGAAAGTTTTGAGCATTGGTGACTATGTAATCAACAGTATCTCACATCAGTTGCAGGTAGGTATAAAAATTTCTACAATCACTTTTTAAGAAAAGTTTGTCAATGTGTATATTCATATATACGACCCACATTTTTCACTTCTAAGTAAATACTTAAGAAAAACTCTTTCAGTTTTGCACCATGAGATGTGGGGAATAATGTTCAGGGCAGCACTGCTCATATTAACAATTTATTGGTGAGAGGGAGAATCCAAATGTCAATTAACAAAACAATAATAGCTAAGTTTTGTTATATTAAAAAACATATAATTATTGTGTGACTATTCGTCTATACAATGGACCATTAATCAATAGTCAGCATGACTGCATTAGAGCTCCAGAAATGATGAAGCAAATAAATCTTTCACATAATTTGAATGAAAAGAGAATGTACTAGAAAGTTTACATATAGCATGTTTCCTTTTTTTGTAGTTAAAAAAATAGAAAAATAAATAGCAAACATTCCATAGACAAAAATGTATATGAATACTCCATATGCATAATATATATTATATATACTATAAAAAAAAGATTCAGTGGGACTGGCAAAGATCTAGGAGAATTTGTCCCTTATTGGCAATATTCTCATTATTCTATTGAGCAATAAGTTTATATTGACAGTTCTTACAAGTATACATCATTTTATGAATTAGTGAAAATATATTCATAATTACATAATCGTAAGTGAGAGTTATGGATTAAACAATTATAAGAGCATTTCATGTAGTTCTAGGAAACAAGTTTATAAAAATCAGCAATGTAAATTTATAATTTTCCTAGCACTTCTGGATGACAGACAAAAATGACAAGTCATTCTTTATAGTCATTGACACGGTTTGACTCTGTGTCTCCACCCAAATCTCATCTCAAATTGTAATCCCCACATGTTGACGGTGGGACTTGGTGGGAGGTAATTGGATCACGGGGGTTGTTTCCTCCCATGATGTTCTCATGATAGTAAGTTCTCAGGAGACTTGGTGTTTTAAAAGTGTGCCACTCCGCCTACACACTGCTGCCATGTAAGACATCCCCCTTAGTCTACCACCATGATTTTTCCTGAGGCCTCCCCAGCCATGCGGAAGTGTGAGCCAATTAAACCTTTTTTTTTTTAATTACCCAGTCTCAGGTACTTCTTTATAGCAGTGTGAAAACAGACTAATACAGCCACCTTTCCTTCGTTTAGAAAATCATATAGTTATAAAGATGTATTTAAATAAATATATGGTTTAGTTGAGTTCCTTTCAATTATCTCCTAAGGATTGTGTTCCATTATAATAGAAAGGCATGCCTGCCTACTAAAACAGAGAAAAAAGAACTAAAGTTGGTACAAGTTACATGCTGGCAAAATAGTGTAAAAATTATAAAGGATAACTAGATCTCTTAATTTTGTTATATTTGAACACGACTCATAATTTTGAAGCATTGATTTTCTTTGCCTTTAAATCTTAGTAATATAATACTAAAATATTTTAATTTCTTCATAATTGAGTTATTATATGACCAAGTGATTCATTTTTTGATGATACTAGAAAAAATGTAAGAGGAAGATTTTATTGCAAAAAAAGTATTTTGGAAAAACTAATAACTGAATGTACATTATGTACATATATAATGTGAAACTAATTATTATTAGCCTGTTTTGTCGGTTAGTTTTATGTGTTGAATTATGTTCTTCCAAAATTCATATATTGATGACCTAACCTCCAGTACCTCAAAATATGACCTTTTATAGAAATATAATGCCTGTAGGTATAATTAGTTGACATGAAGTCATAATATAGGAAGCTGAGCCCCTAGTCTCATCAAAAGGAGAGCCTTGGACACAGGCACACACAGAGAGAAGATACCATGTAAACAACAAGGCAGAGATTGTTCAACACACATAACCCAAAGAAAGCCAAAGATTGCCAGCCAACTACCAGAAAGTAGACAACAGAAATGGAACAGATTCTCTTTCACAGTCCTCAGACTGAACCAATCATATTGACACCTTGATCTTGGACCTCTAGCCTCCAGAACTATGAGACAATGAATTTCTGTTTTTTAAGCTACCCATGTTGTGATATTTAATTACAGCAGCTCTAGTAAACTAATACAGTTAGTCTGAATACTGTGTTCTTTAAAGGAGAATGTTTTTCTCTTTATAAGGTAAGTGCAGCATTAAAAACTTTGACGTATTGATGTATGTTGGTTGCTGACGATACTCTCTAAATTCTGAAGTCTTAAGTCTGTTGACACAGCTCTTTTGTTGATTGCCCCATTGCTAATCAAACAAACAAACAACAAAACAGCAGAAAGAGACGCATCTATGGAAAGCTATCTTCTGATAATACCTTTCTTAAGCAGATATCATCTACAAGAATAATAATACAAAATTTAAAACTCTGAACCAGAAGAAACAAGACTAGTGTGAATTTTTATCAGGACACATACTAAATCACCTTTTTGGTCCATTATATTGGGTTAGCTGTTTTTATTTTCTACTTTGTAGCATATAGCAAGTTGTTCATATAAATGTACAGTAAAGTATTTTATTTAAAATAATTTATGTAATTAAGGACACTTTATTAGGGAAGCTACATTAAATGAATTAAATTTGTCTAAAGGATATCACATATATTGAGAATACACTCTATGTTTACTTTCCAGATGAACGTTTGTTTTTACCTACACTGCCATTAGTAGCAGTATTAACATGACTAACCTCCATAATGAATGCATAATATTTATTTTTGCTATTGCCACACTACCTGTGACTATATATTTGCAAGGCAAATGCAACTTTATAGTTGACACTAAACAATAAACAACTAGAGATTAATTTGATAGCAAAGTGAAGAACTCTTGAGTTGGCAGGTGAAAATGAGAGGGCAATGGCACTGTAGAAAAAGAAGCATATGGCATTACATAATTCCTTTCATACCCAAAGGCCCACTCCATAAACTGCCAAGACACATTTATTCATGATTCTCACTTGAAACTTTTTGGGGGGTATATAGACAGATAATAAAGCATTTTGTGAGATCTTAAAATGCAAAATATAGAAGAATGTTGGCACTCATTACAAAAGTGTAACGTAAAGAGTATTATAAATTTATGCAATGACAGAAGCTGTTAGGGAGTGGAGAAATACATAAGCAAGATCACTGTTATAACACAGACAGATGGCATGATCTGCTGCTTCTTTGGTCATTCACTATCAAGATAGCTGAGACAATGCTATAAAAAGAAATGTCTTTGATAACTATGTATTCATTATGGCAGTATTAGAGAACACATCTTAGTTAATATTCTACTAGTGCTACAAAGTGCTTAGTTAATTAAGAATATTGAAAAGATAATCAAAAGTCACACATGGATATAGAAATAAATCATCTCTATAAGACATATAGAAGATAGATGATAGATAGATAATAGATAGATACATAGATAGATACATAGATAGAAAAGAATAGGAAAGAATGGGGAATTTGGAGTGAAATAACAAATGAAATTTTTAATTCTATTCTTTAAGCACTGTATATCCTTCTGTATTCACAAATACTTTAAATTGCTTAATATATGATGTTGGAATTCTTCAGAGAGTTTTTTAAATCAAAGAATATGTGTAATGATATGAATAAAAATGTTTAATCCTCAAATGCTTAATTAGGTAGTACTGCCAAGGGATTTTTAATGGCTTTACAGAGAATGAATTAAAAATGAATTAATTTCAGCACCAACTCTTATAAAGCAGTAACTTTTCTTCCCAACTGAATTTAATAAATGCTATTCAACCAAATTTGTCAAAAACAAATTAACCCAGAAAAGAGAATGTGACTTTTTCAGTGTTGTCCAGGTTAGAATGAGCCTCCAGCTTTGTAAACAAATAAAACAATGATCAAAGTAAACACAAAAAGAGGAGTATTAATTTTGCAGCAAATATTATGAATTTCAAACCACACATAAACATCAACTTGTACAAATAATATGATAGATATAATTATTGGGAAGAAATGCAGATAAGTATCTATTAAATACCTTTTAAAATACAGTTTTCAAGAAATTACTATAGAAAAGTTAAATCCACAGAATCAAATCTGATGTATTTGGCACGATAAAAACTATGACAAACATTATACTGGGGTGAGGATATTCTAACACATGATAATGGTTTTATTTATACATACACAAAGAGAAAGAGAAAAATAGTGTGTGCTTAAGGTAGAAGGACTTAAGTTCTTTTCTTTCTACCCAGGGCAGAGTAATAGATTTATGTTCCTTATCAGACTATTAAAAAATGAACAAATTATATTAAATAACAGTTCTTAGACATGAGAAAATAACTGTCACAAAACCATGATTCCTGCTACAAGAAAAATGAAGCAGCTGAGCAATACTATTGCTCAACATTACTTGAGAGAGTTGCCAGGCCTCAACACAAGCATGTGGAAATCCGGTAGAACATAGTTTTCATTCCGAGATGAGAAGACAGAGTTGAGTATTCAGGAAGTTAAAACTGGCTTGAATTGGCAGACTGTTGTACCAAGTTGAGGAATTTGTGAGATGAGAGGGTGGCAAAAGTCAGAGGTGCATGTATCTGCCTGGGTTTCTCCTCAGGTCTACCACTGAAGACTGCCAATAAGTGAACAGGGCATCAGTGTACGTGGGGAAACTTGTGCTAGTATACACGTAGACAGAGTTACTGAAAGAGAGGAGAGAATGGAGGGTAATAAAAATATTTAAAATAATAATAAAGACCAGATTTTTTTTTCAAATTTGATCAAAATTCTCAACCTACATATTCACCAATATGAAGAAACATAAAATTCGATAATAAAACAAAATGAAGGAATGTCATAAAAAGACTTCTCAAAACAAATAATAAAGAATCCCAAAAGCAACCAGACAAAAATGATTCATTACCAACAGAGGAAGAAAGAAAACAATGGTAGCAAATTTCTTGTGAGAAACACCGCAAACAAGAAGACAGTCGAGCCATATCTTTAAGTGTTGAGTAAAGAAAAAAGAAGAAAAACTGTTGACCTATACCCCTACACTGTATATTAGATGTAAGTATCTTTTTAAATGTAGGTAAAATTAAGGCTCTTTTAGATATAAAGAAGCTGAAAGAATTAATTTCCAAAGGACTTTCCCTTAAAAAAAAAAAAAGTAAAAGAAGGTTCTTAGGCATAAGAAATAGGCCAGATGGAAATCTACAACTACATAAAGTAATCAATAGCAACAGAAGTGGCATATATGTGAGAAAATGAAAAGTCCTATATATTTCTAATTTTAAGTCTCCTCAAAGATGATTAAAGACAAAAATGAAAATGGTATTTTAGAATTTATGACATATGTAAAGTAAATGTAAAACAAAAATAGAATAAAGGTTTCGAGAGGCAACAAGGAAGAAAGACTTAAATGACAATTTTGACCAACCGCTGGAGTCAGTGTGGGCTAAAATGAATACTTTCAGGATCTAAAGTCTTGAAGGAGCTGCCACAATTATATCTAGAAACCCCACTAGAAATCTCAAAACAGTTTTCTAATTTTGGGGGTAAAGGAGGAAAAAGCCATTTGAAATATACCCAGAGCATTATCTCCATAAGAAACCTAATCTAAAAGGAGAAAAAACTTTATAATAGTCTTGTCTTGAAAAAATTAAATAAATAAAAAGCAAGGCACAGATGCAAATGCTATTTTAAAAGATATTCTGAGGCACTGAAGAACAACAGGGAGACCAAATAAGGACACTACAGTAAAATAAAACCTCAGTCATTTATATGTACATTGAAGGTAAATAAATCAATTATTTTAATCGATATCCTAACTGCTAATCACATAAACATAGAACCTCACAAGAAAGGCCTGTGTAGCTCAGTTCTTACTACAAGTTCAGCATATTCAACACCCAATAAAAATTACGAGGCATGTTAAAAGGAAGAAAAAAACGCAGTCTGAAGAGACAAAGTAAGCATCAAAATTAAATTAAGTTGTGATGATGTCTGTGAAGTGATCAGATAAGAAATTTAAAATAAATAACACGTTAAGGTGTTCAATTGAAAAATTAGACATCATGGAAGATGATAGGTGTTTTCAGCAGAAAAATATTTCCTCTAATAAATAATTAAAAGAAAAGGCTAGAAATTGAATACCTAGTAAAAGAAATGTACGCCTTTGATAGACTCATCAGTATCCTGAACACAGATGAGACAAGAATCATTGACTTGAAGATAGGCCAAAAGAAAAGCTGAAAGCTGAAATAGAACAAGAGAAAAAAATGAAAAAAAATGATGAGAATCTCCCAGTCCTATGCCATAATTTAAAAAAAAAAAAAGGAGTAGCATACGTGTAATGGATTACTAGAAGAGTACAAAGATAGAAAGGAGATAAAGAAATCCTTGAAGTAATAATGGCTGAAAAAACTCAATAACAATGTAAGACAACAGACCACAGATATAGGAAGTTAAGAGATTACCAAACAGGATAAATGCCAAAAAATCTACACCCAGGCATATCATATTTAAACTGCATGAAGCCACATTCAAAGAGAAAATCTTAAAAGTAGCCTGAGCAGAAAATAAATCTTATCTATAGAGCAACAAAGATACAAATTACAGTAAACACATTATCAGAAACCAGGCAAGAAAGAGTAGGATAAAATATAAAAAGTGTTTTTAAAAAAGAAAACATTAACCTAGAATTCTATATCCAGCAAAATCATCCTTTATACGTGAAAGAGAAACAGAGACTTCATCAGTAGAAGTCTTTTCAGTAATGCTAAAACAAGTTTTTCGGGAAGAAAAAGATACAGGTCACAAACTCTGATCTACAAAAGAAAAAGATTACTGGAGTAGGAGTATATGAAGGTATAATAAACTCTTTTATTTTTTCTATTCCTAACTAACCTAATAGGCAAATAATTAAAACAGTAATAGTAACATTAAATTTTGCGATTATGTCATACAGATAAGTAAAATAAATACCTGCACTATCTGTGAGCAATATAATACAATTTAAAAATATAAGTTAGTTGTAAATGGATATTGCATACTCTAGGGAAATTACTAAAACTCATCTTTTATAAAGAAGTATAATTGATGTGCTAAAACAAGAGAGAAACAGTAACGATATAAAATTATCATTCAAAACCAGAGAAATCAGAAAATGAGATGATTACAAAGGAAACAAAGAAAAATTACAACAAACAGAAAATAGTTAGAGGCATCGTAGATAATATTCCAACTATATTAACAATCAATTTATCTATGAATGCTTGAAACACACCAATTAAAGCTAGATATTGTAAGAGTGAGTTAAAGAAAATATTGTCTAGAGGAACCCCACCATATATATAAAGGCATACATAGATTATAAGTAAAGAGACAGAGGAAGATATCTCATAGAAACGCTAATTAATAGAAATAATGAGTAGCTATATTAATTTCAGATAAAGCAGATTCAGGACAAGGGGAATTTTCAGAGATAAAAAAAGGGTATTACATAATGATAAAGGAACCAATTGTCCAACAAGACATGACAATGACTACGACATATGCCCCTAAAAACAGCATGCCCAAATATGTGAGACAAAACTGATAGATCTGCCAGGAGAAATAAACAAATCCACTATTACAGTTGGAGACTTCAGCATCTCTCATACTATAATTGATAGATCCAGCAGGCAGAAAATCAATAAGTATATAGTTGAACTCAACAGTATCATTAATCAAGTGTATCTAATTGACATTTATAGACTAGCTTATCCAATTGCAGTGGAACACACATTCTTCTCAAGCTCACATGGAACATGATAGAACAAATTCTGGGCCATAAAATACGCCTAACCATTTTAAAAGAACAGAAATCTTGTATATGTCCTCAGACCAAAATTAAATTAAAAAGATATTAATAATAAGAAGATAGCTAGAAAATTACGAAGTATTTGGAAATTAAACACCATACTTCTAAATAGGTCATGGATCAAAGGCTAAATTACAGCATAAATTAATAAGAGAGCAAACTTGGTATAAAGCATATAGGAACATTCTATTATATTAGCTTTGAAATTATTTGATAAATCTAAAATTATTTTTAAAAATAAAGTGTTTAAAAACAGATATAGCCAAAGGACTGATAAAGGATATAAAAGATGGTAAAAAAAAAAAAAATGCATACTCAGTTAATTAAAATAATGCCAAATGCAGGAAAAGGGAGTCAATAGATGTGACATAGAGAAAACAAATGGTTAGATATGAGATGTAAGCACACCTATATCAATAATTATTTTAAATGTAAATAATCTAAAGTCTATATTTAAAACGCAGAAATTATCAGATTAGACGGAAAAAAAAGATTCCACTACATGCTGTTAGAACTTTAAATAAATTAAATTGAAGATAGAAACGCATCTAAATAAAATAATGGGAAAATACACAAAGCTAACAGTAACCCATAGAAAGCAATAGTGGAAGTGGCATATTAATATGGAACAAATTTGACTTTAGAGAAAACTTTATCAGGGATAAAGAAAGTTGGTTCATAATGACAAAAAGGCCGATTCATCAAGATGACGTAAAAATACTAAATATTTATGTATCTAATAACATCTTCAAAATCAAGAATCAAATGTTATATAAACGCAAGGAGAGGCAGATAAAATCAAATTATGTTTATATAATCTCATACCTCCTCTCAATAATTAATAATACAAATACAGGAAATCATTTAGAATGTAGGGGGCTTGTATAATACTACCAATTAATTTAACCTAATTGAGAATTACAGAACATTTCAATGAAAATTAACAGAATACGCCTTCTTAAGTTCACTTACTGCATTTGCATACGAATCATAGGACATTTCAATGAAAATTAACAGAATACACCTTCTTAAGTTTACTTATTGCATACACCAAGATAGGCCTTATCTTGGGCTGTAAAACACATATCGATACATTTCAAAGGATTTGAGTCATATGTAAGATCTTCTCTAACACAATCAAAAGAAAGTGAAAATGACTAAATATAGAACTCTAAAAAATCCTCAAGTATTTGAAAACAAATATACACATACTAACATAATTATAGGTTAGGAAAGCTATATAAATAGTAATTAGAAATCAACTGAACTGAATGTAAATGAAAAGGTGACCTATCAAACCCTGTAAGACATCTGAAACACTGCTTACAGGAAATTATATAGCAAGATATACCTCTATTAGAAAGAAAGGAGGGCCTAAAATAAATGACCTAAGCTTTGACCTAAAGAAACTAGAAAAAGAAAAGCAATTTAAATCCAAATAAGCAGAAGGAGAGAACCAGTAAAAAAAATTAGAAAGTAGCACATTAAAATGTGAAAAAAAAAACAACGAAAAAGAATGTCTTATTTGAATAGTAGCAATGAAATTGATAAAACTCTAGGTAGAACAATTTTCATAAAATAAGACATTTCTAACATAATGGGAAAAAGACAGTATTACAGATCTTATAAGTAATACGGACATAAAAAGAATCTTAAGGGATTATTATGAATAACCTGTATCAATTAATTTCACAACTCAGATAATATAAATAAATTTCTTGGGAACCATATAAACAAATTAACAAAGCTCACTCAAGAAAACTTGAGATCTGGAATAGCTGTGTTAAGGCAAACTTCATAACAACCTACATAGCCCTGTGTCTGTCAAAGGCATTGAACTTCTGGTTAAAATCTTTCCCACAAAGAAAATTCTGATGTGTATTGTT
Organism: Aotus nancymaae; assembly: GCF_030222135.1. NCBI lineage: Eukaryota > Metazoa > Chordata > Mammalia > Primates > Aotidae > Aotus > Aotus nancymaae. The sequence goes on from NW_026988435.1 coordinate 4,561,524, forward strand.
TCAGTTGTTAATTATATGAAACATTTAAGGAAGAAATAACACAAAACGAAACAAACTTCCTCCAAGAAAGTTAAGAATATAAATTACTTTCTAATGTATTTTATGAAGTCAGCATTGCCAGAAAATATATTAAAAGGACAATAAAAAATCAAGCCAAACTCTCCCCACCAATAACCCTCATGATGAAAAAAGCAAATATTTTCAACCAGATATCAAACTGAGTTCAGCAATATATACAAAGTATAATACATCATGATAAATCATGTTTTATTCCAGTAAGTCTGATTTAATATTTGTAAATCTATCCATATAATTTATATAAACAGAGTAAAAAGTTTTAAAAATTATGTCAATAAAGTCTGACTATACATTTGATAATATTTAACAGTCATACGTGACAAAAATCCTCAGTGAACAATGAATGAAAGCAAACACACTCATCCTTATCAAAATAATACACAAATGACTTGGCATTTACGTCACCACAAAGGGTGAAAGACTGGTATTTCTCCTATGCTTAAGAACATTCTACAATATATAAAATGTGACACACATAGAAATAAATTTAGATAAGCATATGGAAGACATACATACTGGAAAATAGAATCACTGCTGATAAAATTTTGAAAGACCCCTATTTATAGATAGGAAAACTCTTTATTATTAAGACGTCTATCATCTCAATAAGTGACCTATTTATTCAAGAAAGCTTCAACCAATATTTCAGCAAGCTATTGGTAGAGATTAACAAGGAGATTCTAAAAATTATACAAAAATGTAAAGGGTCTAATATAGTCAAAATAACATTGAAATAGAGGAAATAAGAGGACTTATACTACCTAATGTTAAGCTTTATTTTAAAGCTCAGTAATGAAGAGAGCAAGCTATTAGCACAATAGTAAACATATTAAATACTTGATATTTTATTCTGTAAACAAAATACAGAGTCCTTAAATTGACTCATAATCTATATGGTCAATTAATTTTTCACAAAGATGACAAAAAAATTCATTTACTAAAGAATGTCTTTTCACTATAGAGTGTTGAAAGAATTTGATACGTAAATATTGAGTAAGCACCTTGACCTTAAAATAATATCACATGCAAAAAAATTAGATCAAAATGTATCACGAATCTAAATACAAGAACTAAATTTATAAAAAGTATTAAAAATAATAGTGAAGGCCGGGTGTGATGGCTTATGCCTTTAATCTCAGAATTTTGGGAGGCCAAGACAGGCAGAACACAAGGTCAGGAGTTCTAGACCAGCCTGACCAACACAGTGAAATCCTGTCTCTACTAAAAATACAAAAAATTAGCCAGGCATGGTTACATGCACCTGTAATCCCAGCTACTCAGGAGGCTGAGGCAGGAGAATAGCTTTTACCTGGGAGACTGAGGTTGCGATGAGCCGAGATCATGCCACTGCACTCCAGCTTGGGTGACAGAGTCAGACTCCAAAAATTAAAAAAATAAAAAATAATAGTGTAAATGTTATTAATTATGTTTTTTGCAAAATTTCATAAATACAGCACAAAATACCTGAATTATAATAGAAAAAACCACCAAATTAGATTCGTTAAATTAAAAATATTTACAAGGCATACGTTTGACAGTGGATTGATACTTATAATATATATAAATTCTTACAACTAATGTCCACAGAAGTCAAATCTTGCAAATTTTAAAATAGAAAAATGATTTCAGCAGACATTTACCAAAGAATATATACAGATGGCAAATAAGCAAGTGGAAAGAATGCTGAACACCTTTAACCATTAGGAGAATACAAATTAAAATTATAATAAGAGACGACTGCGTACTACCAATAATGGCTAAAATTATATATACACACAAACACACATATATGCACACACATATTTGAGATATATATACAAATACATATATAAATATAAATTATAGATGAAGATGTGGAGAAAATGGTCCCCTTTTATATTGTTGGTTGAAATATAAGACTGTGTACTTCAGAAAGCACTTTTTTCATTTTCTTAAAAAGTTAAAGATATGTTCACCATATAGCTATTCATTCCATTTCTACAAATTTACCAATAGAAAATGAATAGACATGTCAACCCAAAGACTTTGCACAAACGTTTACAGTAGTTTTAATTTTAATAGCCCTAAACTGGAAAGAATCCTCATGTTCTATGGTATACTGAGAAAAGGTATACTGAGAAAAGAAAACTCAGCAATAAAAATTGAATCACATATTGTTACATGAAATATCAGTGAATCTCTAAATCATTATCATGTATGAAAAAGTTAGTCTAAAACTACTACATATTTTTTTATTGTTTTTATGTAAAATTCTGGAAAATGCAACCTAACCTAAGCAGACCAATGGTTGCTTGAGAATGAAAAGAGTCAGGGAGAAAGGTTGAATTTCAAGAAACATGAGAGAACTTCTCAGATGAAACATAAGCTATTAAACATATATATATATATATATATATATATATATATATATGTTAAAATATATAGATTATGTTTTGGGGGGATTCCCAACTGTTTACACATTTTGAAATACATACAGTTTATATATATCCATTACATCTCAATAAAATTCAAATGTGAAAATAAAGGCATTTTCAGTCATTATGTGAGTATAAATTGCTACATTCTTTCAGGAAACTAGCAACCAAAGTTTTAAATAGCATTTATTCACTTTGACCATTATTTCAACAACCAGAAATTTAATGAAAAAGTAAATAATAAATGTCCATAAAAATTAGAAAAGAGTATGTTGTCTTTTTATCTGACAGTATAGCCTGGTTTACCATATATGCATAGTGATTATCTTTTTAAAATTAAATTAATATATTTATCTTGAGATAGGGCCTCATTCTGTTGTCCAGGCTGGACTGTAGTGGCAAACTCACATTTCACTGTAGCCTTGACCTCTCAGGCTCAAGTGATCTTCCTGCCTTGAGTAACTGAAATGACAGGCACATGACATGACACCCGGCCAATTATTATTATTATTATTTTGGTAGAGACAGGGGGTCTTCCTACATTGCCTAGACTTGTCTCACACAACTAGGCTCAAGTGATTCTCCCACCTCAGCCTCTGAAAGTGTGGGCCCCTGTGCCAGACCTCATAGTGATTATCTTTACGGTGATTGTGATTATTAAGGTAGTCCAAACAGAATCCACTACATTTTACTCCCACCTCACGACATAAACCTGTTTATGTTTACTTTAAAATATTAATTACCATTTACATCACAATCAATGCTTTTGAAATGCTTAACGGACATCAAAACATTAAAAGATTTAAAAATAACACTCCGTAAGTGGTACTGATAAACATATTTCCCCTAGGCAGTTACCAAAATAGTGGTACCTTCCATAAATATTTTAAGTACCACAATTAGGAAGAATTGTGTTAGGTATCTATGAAGTTAAAAAAATTTTTGGAAGTAATTAAATGGAAATATATTTGTGTGTGTATGTGTGTACACACACATACATATATATGTAGCAATAAATTATATGTTCTCTTCATTATCTCCCCAAATAACTTGTGGAATCCTGTAATCAGAGTGAGTAAGAGAATGCTTTTTATATTTGTCTAGTTTGAACCCCTTCTTATATTGCCCAATTCTGTAAATAATTTTCTTTTTGTCCCAACTTAGTTACCTGATACTGATTTGTACTGAGATATTACTCCCATGTTGATGGAAAAAAAATGTGCAATGACAAAAACATCAAATATATATGTTTTTAGTCCCTGGTGTTTCCAGAGGAATTTCATTTGTATTGTTCAGAGTACCAAGCTGTTTAACATGAAGGTCTGGTCCTAAATGACCTGACATGAAGGTCAGACATATGAGAAGCAAATGGTGGGAAGAGAAAAGTAAGAAATGGTTATAATATTTAAATAATTAGACTATGGATAATTAGATTAGAAATCTTTACTTCCATCCTAACAGTAGGAAAACACTTGTTGAACTGAAAAGCAACGTCTTTTCCTGGGGCTATCAAAGAACTGAGGTCACAGGAAAAACTGCTACTCTAAAATCCTGAAACAGACTCATTCAGAGAGATGTAGAAACCAAGATCAAATTATTTAGAGCCTAGGCACAGCTTCACATGGCTTCAAAGAAATAGACTGGGAATGTAGCAGCCAGGCCTACAAAATTAAAAAGTATTATATATTACAAGTAATATTTAATAGTATTGCATATACTATAGTATGCAACATATCAATATTAATCTATGTTATATAATATGCATCATAGTATATACACTATTATATTGTATATTATCATAGATTCTAATACTATAACATATGTCATTAATTAATATAATAGATACACAGACATATATATTTAATCAGAGTGGATTATAGGTGAAGACTCTCTGTGAAGTACATAATAAAACAATCAATATAGGAGATAAAAATAAAAATAACACAGCAGCACCAGGTGTTGTCAAGAAAAATTGCACCAGATAAAATCAAACAGGAAAGATAGAATTTATTTAAGATTATCACTATAGAAGAGATAATTAAATTAAGCTCTGTTAAAGCAAAAAGCAAGAGAGTTTTTAATCATTTAAGTGAACTAGCAGAAAAGTGCTAGAGAGCTTTACTTATTTGATCATTTATTGCAAACGAAGTAGATTTATTGTTTAAAAATAAATCAATGCAATTCACTATGTTGTATCAATTGAAGTAAAGCACATTTGACAAAATCTAACATTTATTCAAGATATAAACTGTCATTAAATATGAATAATAGATTTTCTGAACTTTACGAGTAGTAACAAAAAACTGACAGCTAATATTATGTTTAATGGTAATAAATGAGTATTTTTACCTTATTATCAGGAAAGAGTCAAAGATGTCCCCCTCATCACTCCAAGTTGACATCACATTGAAACCCCTAGCTACTGCAATAAGATAAGAAAAATAAATAAAATATATGCCACAGAAGGAACTAAATAAAACTATTTTTGTTTGATTATGTAGAAAAGACCAAATAATCTATAGACAAACAAATTTAGAAAACTCCTACAATGAATAGGTAACTAAAGCAAGGTTATATGAGATATAAGGTCAATATGCAAATGCCAATTTGTTGTCTAAATGACAGGAATGAAAAATTTTAATTTAAAATTATAAATGTAATACTATTTGCAATAGCACCAAAAAATAAATAGGTAGAAATCTATCATAAAATATGTATAAAGTTTATAGTGAAAAACTTCCTAATTCTGATAAAATTAATCAAAGATTTAAATAAATCAAGTTATTCTGTATTCATGGATTAAAATATTTAATATTTTTATAATTCTTTCCAATTTGAATTCAATGAAATCAAAATTCCAGCAAATTATTTTATAGATATTGATAAACTCTTTTAAAAATGCATATAAATATATATAAAAATGAAAGGAGTTAGAATAGCCAAGATAATATTAAAGAAAAATAAAATTAAAGATGTCACACTTTTAGATTTTGAGACATTATTATGAAGTACATTAATATGGGCAGCATAGTATTGGTGACAGATTAGACACATAAATGAATGCAGCAGATCAGAGAGCACAGAAACAGACTAAGACAAACATAGTTAATTTCTGACAAAGGTACAAAGGTGATTCAATGGAGCGAAGGGTAGTTTTTAACAAATGGTGCTGGAAAATAAGCAAAACAGAGAGAGACAGACTGCCCCGATGTAGACCTTACTTTGACAAACCTTAACTCAAAATGCATCATAGAAGAAATTGGAGGATGCAAAATCATAAGCTTCTAGAAAACAACAGAGAAGAAAACCATGTTGACTTTGGATTTGCTCCTGAGTACAGTAAAATAGTAAAAGCACAATGTGTGAGAAACTAAGACAGACTTTTTAAAAATTGAAATCCTTTACTCTGGGAAATACTATTAAGACAATGAAAGCAAGTTAAAACTAGAAGGTAACATTGCAAAAGGCATCTGATAAAAGACTTATATCCAAAATAGTCACAGGTTCTAAGATTAGGGAAAAAATCCAAAATATAACTGGAAGTTAAAAAAAAAATAAGAAAACTAATTGAAAAGTGGGTCAAAATCTCAACAGACATTTCTCAGAAGACATACAGATGGTATGTCAGCATATGAAAAAGTACCTAATGTCATTTCTCATTAGTAAATTGCAAATTAAAACAAAAATGTGATACCATTATACACATATTAAAAAGTCTAAAATCCCAACAACATAAATATCGATTGCTGGTGAAGGTGCAGAGAACAGAAACTCCCATTCCTTGCTGGTGGGAAGACAAATGACACAAGTTCTTTGGAAGACTGTTTGGCAGTTTCTCATGACACTAAACATAGTCTTAGCATATAATCAAGTAATCCTGCTCTTAGGTATTTACCTAATTTACTCGAAAAGTTATGCCTGCACAAATAACTGTGAGCAAATGTTTATAACACATTTATGCATAATTGCCTCAAACTAGTAGCCGTCAACATGTCATTCAATTCAGGCATGGTGTTGTGCACCTGTAGCTTGTAATTCCAGCTACTTCGGAGGCTGAGGTGGGAGAAGTGCTGGAGCTCAGGAATTGAAAGCTGCAGTAGGCTATGATGGCACCATTGCAGGCCAGCCTGGGTAACACAATAAGACTCCATCTCTAAAAAATTAAAAACGCTTACATATAAATGTTATTCAATAGGTGAGTGAATAGGCACACTGCGTACCTCCATACAGTGAAATGCTATTCAGTGATTAAAAAAAAAAAGGCTGTTCCATCTAGATACATGGAAACACAAATAAATCTTAAATGCATAATGCTATGTAAAAGTTGCCAGTCTGAAAAGGGTGCATATAATTTCATTTATATGACATTTACAACTCCCCACTCTTTGACTACATGCTACATATACTGACTTCCATTTAACAGTACAAAATGGAAGTGACGTGAAAGCAGTTACGTACAATGGAGAAAATTAACTGACTGTGTCCCAGGAATGGGATCCAAGCAAACATGAAGAATGATTTAGTAATGCTGATAGTGTGTTTCCTTGTTGGGAGAAGCAGCAAAGGAGAAAGGATTTACAGTGTGCCTACATAAACTGGTTATATGTATAAAAGAAATGAACAATAAACTGTGGAAGGCCACAGGAGGCATCTGGGGAGGAAGGCCTCAAGATGCCTCATGTTCCGGTGTGGGGTGACCTAGGCTCTGTAGGCTGCTTGTGAGGCCCGTGTTGTACCACCTGCACATAGATAATAGGCTAAAGATAACCACATGTTCTTGTTTTGTGAAACTCCCAAATAGCGACTGTTACCAATCTTTAGAATGACACACCAGTTCTGGCTCACTGATTCAGTTCTGGATTACTGATTCATCCCACCATCACGTCACCCTCTCCCCACCATCACTCCACCCCTACCCTATAGATCAAAGTGATTGTAACCAATAAATACAGTGGTGAACCTAAGCTCGGGGTCTTCACTGCCTCCAGAGTAATAAGTGATGGCCCCCTGGTCCCACTCTTTGCACTCTTAATCTGTCTTTTTCTCATTCCTTTGTCGCCACCAAACTCGGGGTACCCACCGGTGATGTGGGAGCTGGTTCCCTACATTTACTGATATGATGCAATTAAAATGACACTTTATCTCTGTGATCTTGTTCCCAAAGTCCATTATTATACCCTAGTATAATAATGAAATTTGTCTATTGAGGAATATTCTTCAAAATGCCTTAGCATTTATCAAAAGCTTCAAGGTCATCAAAACAAGGTAAATCTGAAAAACGGTGACAACGACAGGGAAGCTTGGAAGGCATTAAGATTGTTTTAATTTTATTTTATGTTATAGATGGGATTTAGGAACAACGTTAAAGACACTGTAAAAACAAGTAAAATATGGGTTTTAATTAACATACCTTCAATTATTCATAAAAGGTGGTACATATACTATATATTGAAACATTTCATAGGAGAAGATACTGGGTGTATAATATATGGGAGCTTTGTGTTATCATCACAATTTTTCTGTAAATCTAAAACTGCTCTACAATAAAAAGTTCATTTAAAAAAAATTTGTAACTCTGAAAGGAATAAGGGATATTTCCTACATGAACCCCATCTTGAGGGCTATAAAATTAATATGCAAATTGTTTAACAAAATCCTCAAGATTTTTAAAATATATTTTTGGTGGCTTTTTCTCATTATCTTACTGCTTGTTAGTCCTAATCTCATAGTGATTAACAATCCTTAACATTAGGGAATTTTCTGGAAACTATTTATTTAGTAACAATACCAAAGAACATGGTATAATGAAGAAGGGTGAAATAACAGGTAATTATTTCTTACCTTTCAATTAACATGGGGTAAATTTTTGGAAACATGAAATGTGCTAAATATCAGTTAATTATTTAATCTTTTTTTCACATCTATAATACCTATATACTATATAGATATTAATGCCGTGATTGCACATCCTTTTTTCTGCTAGCTGAAATATTTTTTCCTACAATCTGCTTATATATAGCTTTTATGTAACATTTCCATTGTTTTGGAAAAATGCGATTAAAGTATATAATTTATTTACTCCTTGGATAAATTTAAAAATCTATACAAATCCCTTTAAAATATTTATATGTAATTGAATTACCAAATCCAATTATTTTTCTATGTGTGACTCAAATTTTATGCTTGATTTTAACCGAAAGGCCAAGAAGCCATGTGTGACTCAAGTTTTATGCTTTATTCCTATTTTGCTCAAGCAAAATGAATGCATAGCTCAATCAAGCAAATTATTCTTCAGAATGATTAATATTAGAGATAAGTGCCTAAACACACACACACACAAATGCAATCTCACATGCACAGATACAAACACACACATGGAATCCTTAAACATAATTATTTTTTAACTTATCTTTTGGAACTGACCTTCTATGCTACTTGACACAAATGGTAAATTGAAGTAACTTGTTTTATTATGGGTATCTTTATCCTGTCATCTAGAACCAGTCTTTCAAGACTTTGCTCATACTAAATAATTTATATTTAGGGCTTTTCAATTTTTTCCTGTAAGCTCTGTCTTTTCTACCAGATCCCATTCTCCAATTGAGAAATGAGGAAACCTTGAACAAAGTATTGCAGTTGAGAGTGTATTGAAGAGTCAGTTTGGGGACATTTGTTTTCTTGCCTGTTACGCCAGAACATCTAACATGACCATATTTATGCCACAGTACTGAAGTTTTATGAGTCTATATAACAGTGGTTCATAATCGGGATTGATTCAACACATCTCAAAGTGGGAAAATAAAAACTTTATGTTAAAATAAGAAAATAGTACAATAGAGCCATCTTTTCTAGGTAACCCAAAGCAAGATGCATTCTACATGGATCTGCAAGCAGCTTTACAGCATAAGGAGGACAGAAAAAGAAAAAGACACAGACATACATACACACACACAAATGTATAATTTTTTTTTACATATGCTATCCTTCTGAGGTTAGAAATCAATTTCCCTGTGTGAATGTATTGATTCTTTTGCCTTTTGAATAGCCCGAGCCCTTTCAGCTGTCATTAGTGAGTTAAGTTTTTATGGGATGACAGTGTATCATGTTTGAGAACTTACACTCAATCCTATGAAATCTAATGTTAGACTACCTACATTTGAATTCCATCTCATCGCTTTATTACCATCATAACCAGAGGAAATTTTCTCAAATTATCCATTTTTTCATACTTAAAACTGAAATAAAAATAACTTAATCATAGTGTCATTGCATTGATTTTCTGAATACAAAGAACTTAATGCAGTGTCGAGCATAATAAACACATAAGAAATGGTAGGTATTCAATATTATTTTCTAATAGACTCCCTCTACAACAAAATAAGCAAGAGACTCATTTCTATTGAGTGTTTGTATTTACAATGGTAGTACATTCTTAGGTAGTATCGAGGTTTTAGAATACTTGATCTAAAACATTATTTTACCATAACAAAGGCATATCATTGCCAGACAATAGAGATGCATAATGTTTGTGTCTACATTCTGAAACCAGAGAAGTGAAAACGTTTCTGTCACATTCTTACATCAGAATGAAGTGATAGTAATTGGAGATTACTACAATGAACAAATTAGCTTATTATCTGTAACTAGAAAAAGTTGTGAGTACATAATTGATAGTTTATGTGGTCATTATTTAAAAAATAAAATGCTGGCAGGACGCTATGGCTCACACTTGTAATCCCGGCACTTTTGGAGGCCGAAGCAGGCGGATCATCTGAGTTCAGAAGTTCGAGACCAGCGTAGTGAACATGGTGAAACCTCACATCTACTAAAAATACAAAAACTAGCTGGGCATCGTTGTGGGTGCCAGTAATCTCAGCTATTCAGGAGGCTGAAACATGAGAATCACTTAAACCAGAGAGGTGGAGATTGCAGTGAGCTGAGATCATGCCACTGCACTCTAGCCTGGACGATAGAGGATAGAGTGAGGTTCAATCTCTCTCAAAAAAGAAAATTGAAAAATGAAATACTATTAGGATGCAAGAATGAATTAATCACAGCCAGAAGTACAGGTTATTATTCAAGATTGTTTGGCAACAAATATTGACTTGTCTATTTGTCAAAAGGGCCATTTGTCTAAAATTTTCTTTATATTAATAGATTATATTGAGTACAATCCCAAATTTTATAATACAATTTCTGAGATAGCAAAACAGTCACATTTATTTTTGTTTCTAAGAGGTGAAAATCAAGTGCGAGATGATTTATTTCTTAATAGCTTCCTCCGTTGATTTTTTTGATCAACATACTAAATGAGCAATTTTTTTTATGTTTTTGTTTTTACCTCACTTACACTGTGTAACAAAGACCAAAGCTTCTTTTCATATGTACTTTCCTCACTTCAGATCTTAGTTATAGCAAATCAGTTTTGTTGCTGTTTTATTGTCTCTTTCCTATACAAAGAGAGAGTTTAGTAAATGTTAGACTGACATTCCAAGAAAAAAAGGCTCTGATTTCTCATGTTTGCTGATTTCTGTGGCAAAAATGCTCCCATATGGCCAATTTCAAACTACTGATGTATGTTGTTGTACCAGGAATTCAAAAAAGGTGTGCAAAATTGAGTTGTGTAAATTACTGAAACCCAGCTTCAGCACATTATGTGTGTATGTGTGCATATGTGTGTATATTTGTGTGTGTATGTGTGTGTACGTGTGTGTGTATGTGTGTGTGTATTAATATGGCAGGATTTGTTTCAGATAACAGGGATACAACCGACAAGAATATAAAATGTCTGTTTTTTTCGTATGTATAACAGGGGGAGACACAAACATTAAATTAGAAAATGAATTAATAAGTCCAATAATTTCCAAAACACTAAGCAAGGAAAAAAATAATATAAAGATGAGTTAGAGAGTGACTTGGAGGCTTTGACGGTTGGGAGAATTAGAATAGTTATGTCAGTAAAGCTCTTTTTAAGAAAAGGGCATTTGAACTCAAACATAGCTCATATCAAGGAAAAACCTTACAAAGTATTGGGAGCGGTATGCTCAAAACTGCCCTGAGGTGAAAACATGCTTGGTGTACTTGAGGAGCAGAAATAAGCCCAATGTGACAACTGGGAAGTGAGCGAGGTGAGATGTAAAAGATGAGGTCAGAGAGACGGGGTACATTATGCAAAGCCCAGTTGTGTATGATACTACATCAGAATTTTAGTGTTAAAAGGCCATAGTATATTAGAACTGAACATTTGCCTCCAGAGGAACAGTTTTAGGCAGAGACTTCAGAAAAGTATGAGGATGTCTGTACTTGGCATTGAGATAGCAAGTTAACACAGAAGCCCTCGTCTCAGTTGCATTTTGAGTTTGAAGTACTGCTAAGGAAGTCTTCAGATTTTGATGAGCAGGCAAAGGTTGCATTTTACATATAAAATTAAAAATTAGGACTTTCCCAATTGCTACAGAAAAATTATATACTGTATCAAGATAATGAATATCAGTGACTTGAATTTCTTCACATGTTGAAATTTTCAACAAATCTTCTCAATATTTATTTTCTTGTATGAACATAATTATTCTATGAGGTAGGCAGATATATTTATTATTCAAAATTAAAGTGTAGAAAGTGAGAGCCAAGGAATTCTGGTGACTGGACAATGACTGATATAATTTTAAATCTTATCTTTTCTATTTCTTTCCAATGTTAATTATTTCATACTGCTGCCATAATGTTTATTTATTTGAGACTTCCTAATTATTTTTGAATGTTATTAATCTCAATAAATATAAATCAATAAAATTTTACAAGCCATTAAAAATAGATTCAATTGTCATATTTAAAAATTTAAGTCATAGCATAATAGCTTTTCTCATCATACTTCTATGTTCTATTATCTCTGTGAATTTTGGATTTGTAAAGATCCATAAGCTCTATTTTAGTTATAAGAGCCTGTTCAAATATTAAAATGATCTTAGGGAGTACTGAGTTATAAAATATATAATATAGTATAAAAACAGCAGCTTTTTCTTTCTTGATACTTAGTTTAATGTAAGATATTTTTGAAGAATTTTATTTCAGTTTAGAAGTGGCCTTTACTAAGAAATTTTCTAATGTCACTTTGATAGCTCTGTTCCATGCTTTAATACTTCAGTGAAATAACATATAATTAAGTTATCATAACTGTCTTTCAAAGATATAGAGAGCTCAAAAACTTTATGCATTAGTGGAAATAATTTAAGAATTATGGAGGGATAAATTACAAAAAACTTGAATGTGAATGATTTTAAGTTACTTAATTTATAATATTCAATAGAGTTTACAAAATTGATATTGTCAATGTATTATGTACCTATATCTAGGCTACACTAAATATAGATGAAATAAATAATTCAGTAACATAAAAAGATGCATTACCACAAGAAGAAGGACCTTTTGATTCTCCTCTGATGCCCAGGCACACATACAACTACTTCTTAGCTCCTAGTTACCTTTGGGAGATGGAGTTTGTAGTATGATTGGTCAGAGTCAAGGTCAGCTCATGGTTGCACATTACATGATACTTTGATTTTCATTCAGAGATTCTCCCTTATGTGTAGATTTCCCTTTTGAAAGACCTTTAGGAAACTGATATAAATGGTAGGCTAAATTTAGCTACTCTTAAACCCCTGGCCTTCATGCCATTATAATAGCACAAAAATAAACCCAAGACTCTATTTGAATTTGTTACATCCTCATAATTATGGTGCTCAGGGAAATAGTTACAAAGATGGAGGACAGTGTACCTGCTCTCAAGGAGTTTATAGTCTAACATAGGAGACACTCACATAAATAATGAAATCTTGTTACATAGGGACAAAAATATAGGGGAGCATATTTGATTCTGCTCTGGTGTACAGAGCAGGAAAATTTTTCATGGAATATATTCTTTGACTTTGATCCTGAAGGGCAAATTACTTATTTCTAGATGTAGAATAAGAAATCACATAATAGGATATAAGAAACAAGCTTGAGTAAATACTTGAATGTCCATGACTAACATAATCAGAGATAGTTAAGATAAGGTTGGGGACAAGAAGTGATGATGGAATAAAAAATGCTTTATATAGGTAAGATGCAAGATTGGGACAACCATAATGTCTTTTAATTGAGAGGGAAGAGTGATAGGAAAAAACTCAACTGTCTCATGAATAGAGATCATGTTGGGCCTCAAATGGGAACCAAAAGAAGATAAACATGCTTAGAAGGTGAGTTAACGGGAAATGTTCAGAGACTGGTTTGCGCAATCAATGCAAATGCAAGCAGAGAAGTATAGGGGACAATCAGACAGGAATATATGTTGCTCAGGATAGAAGGTAGGTTTTAAGATACGACTTTGAAAGTCATCATTGTATAGAAAATCCCATGTCTCTTCCCTCCCATCCTCTTTCAGGCATCTTTCCATGCCGCCACAATGGTGCACATGAATGTCCTGGCTGAGGCTCTCAAGAGCATCAACAATGCCAAAAAGAGAGGCAAACGCCAAGTGCTTATTAGGCCATGCTCCAAAGTCATCGTCCGGTTTCTCACTGTGATGATGAAGCATGGTTACATTGGCGAATTTGAAATCACTGACTATCAGGGAGCTGGGAAAATTGTTGTGAACCTCACAGGCAGGCTAAACAAGTGTGGCGTGATCAGCCCCAGATTTGATGTGCAACTCAAAGGTCTAGAAAAATGACAGAATAATCTGCTTCTGTCCCCCCAGTTTGGTTTCATTGTACTGACAACCTCAGCTGGCATCATGGACCATGAAGAAGCAAGACAAAAACACACAGGAGGGAAAATCCTTGGATTCTTTTTCTAGGGATGTGATAAATATATTTACAAATAAAATGCCTCATGGAGTCTGGTGCTTCTGAAAAAAAGAAAAGAAAATACCATGTAAGATGAGAAAAATATATACTGACAATACAGCTCCAACAAGCTATCTAGCAAATTGTGGTTTAAAATTTCCCTTTATTACTGCAAAAGTTATGACTATGTTGAACTGAAAGATGGATAAGTAAGAGTGAGAAGGATGTTGAAAAAGGCTTCAGAGACTTGCTGGATGCTCCTTTCTGAGATTCAAGTGACCAGAGTCAGGCAGATACATAGGGAGGGATAGGAAATAGAAGCTTTAATGAAAATCATTATCTAGTGAAAACAAATGAGATCAAAAGTCAGTCCTGAGCTAAACAGGGTGATCAATTAGTATTTCTGTGTCTACTGGTGGCAAACATAAGAATCTCATTGGAATAAAAAGATCTTCCCTCATGTAAATGTCTCAGGAGTTCCAGTACTGTCTGAGAGTCTAGCCTTTCATGGACACAGAGCATTCAGCTGAGAACACCACCAAAATCACTTGCTACAAGTACAGATATTTCTTTGGCCAAAGTATCTGTGTGTGGTAGAAATGCACAATTTTTTCCTCTCTCCACTGCCCATATTACAGCTGTGTTAGGAGGAAAGCTCATTTTCAATAACCAGTGAATCACCATGCTTGTGCTGTTTCTAAACCTCTGGAGAGGATTATCTATGCACAGTGATAGAGCTGCACACCAGTTCTGGTAAATGCCTGGTGGAACCGAGGAAGTACCCTAGAGGAAAAACTGAATTTTCTGCTGTGAGAGGTGGCAATTTTATCATCATTCTTTGCAATATTACCATGCATGATAAGAGCATTTTATTTCCTTTACTTTAATTTCAGGTTACTCCCATATCATATAAGGTTAACACTAGCTACTGTATTAGTCCATTCTCACATTGTTATAAAGACATACTTGAGACTAGGTAACTTATAAAGAAAAGAAATTTATAGCTCACAGTTCTACAAGCTGGATAGGCTTCTGCTTCTGTGGAGGCCTCTGGAAACTTACAATCACTGCAGAAGATGAAGGGGAAGCAGGCATGGTCTTTACTTGGCCTGAGCAGGAGAGAGAGGGAACAAAGGGTTAGGTGCTATACATGTTCAAACAACCAGATCTCATGAGAACTCTATGAAAAGAACAGCAAGGGGGAAGTCTTCCCCATGTTCAAACACCTCCCGTGAGGCCCCTCTTCCAACACTGGGAATTACAATTTGACCTGAGATTTGATGGGGACACAGAGCCTAATGACATTATTCTGCCCTGGCACCTCCCAAATCTCATGTCCTTTTCACATTTCAAACACAATCAGGTGTTCCCAATTGTATTAGTCTGTTTTCATCTAGTGATAAAGACATACCAGAGACTGGGAAGAAAAAAGAGGTTTAATGGACTTACAGTTTCACATGGCTGGAAAGGCCTCACAATCATGGAAGAGAACAATGAGGAGCAAGTCACAGTTTACATGGATGGGAGCAGGCAAAGAAAGAAAGCTTGTTCAGGGAAAACCCCCTTTTTATAACCATCAGATTTCATGAAACTTATTTACTATCATGAGACCAGCATGGGAAAGACCTGCCTCCATGATTCAATTACCTCCTACTGTGTCCCTCCCATAACACATGGGAATTCTAGATAAGATTTGGGTGAGGACACAACCAAATAATATCACCCACAGTCCCCTAAAGTCTTTTTTTTTTTGAGATGGAATTTCGCTTTTGTTACCCTGGAGTGCAATGGTGCGAACTCGGCTCACCGCAATCTCCGCCTCCTGTGTTCAAGTAATTCTCCTGCCTCAGCCTCCTGAATAGCTGGGACTACAGGAATGCACCACCATACCCAGCTAATTTTTGTATTTTTAGTAGAGACGGGGTTTCACCATCTTGACCAGGATGGTCTTGATCTCTTGACCTCATGATCCACCCACCTCAGCCTCCCAAAGTGATGGGAACATAGGTGTGAGCCACTGCACCTGGCCTCCCCCAAAGTCTTAATCTATTCCAGCATTAATTCAAAAGTCCAAGTCCAAAGTCTAATCTGCCTATGAGCCTGTAAAATCAAAAGCAAGTTACTTACCTCCAAGATACAATGTGGGTATAGGCATTGGGTAAATCCTTCTTTTCCAAAAGGGAAAAATAAGTCAACAGAAAGGGGCTACAGATCTTATGCAAACCTAAAACCTAACAGGGCAGTCATTAAATCTTAAAATTCCAAGATAATCTTCTTTGATGCCACATCTCATATTCAGACCACATTGACACAAGGGATGGCTCACAGGGCCTTGAGAAATTCTGCCTCTGTGACTTTGCAGGTTATAACTCCTGTGCTGATTTCACATGCTGGTGTTGAGAGCCTATGGCTTTTCCAGGTGCATGGTACTAGCTGCCGGTGGATCTACCATCCTGGGGTCTGAAGGACAGTGGCCCTCTTCTCACAGCTCCACCAGCCAGTGCCCCAGTGAGAAGTCTTTGTGGGGGCTCCAACTCCATATTTTCTCTTCACTCTACCCTAGTAGAGGTTCTCTATGAGGGCTGCCCCCTTGCAGCAGACTTCTGCCTGGACCTTCAGGCATTTCCATACATCTTCTGAAATTTAGATGGAGACTCCCAAGCCTCAACTCTCGTCCTCTGCACAGCTGCAGACTTAACACCATGTGGAAGCCCTTCTATCTTGAACACTCTGGAGCAGTGACCCAAGCTTCACGTGGCTCCTTTTAGCCACAGCTGGAGCTGGATCAGGTATTATGCAGGGCACCATGTCTCAAGGCTGTACAGAGCTGTGGGGCCCTGGGCCTTGACCAAGATATCATTTTTTCATCCCAGGCTTCCAGGCCTGTGATAGGAGGGACCGTCACAAAGGTCTCTGATATGCTCTGGAGACATTTTCCCCATTGTCTTGGCTATTAACATTTGGTTATTCTTTACTTATGCAAATGTATACAGCTGCTTGAATTCCTTCCCAGAAAAACTGGTTTTTATTTCCTACCACACAGCCAGGCAGCTAATTTTCCAAACATTTATGCTCACTTTTTAAATATAATTTCCAGTTTCAGGTCATTTATTTGCTTATGCAGAAGAGTACACAAGTTTAGAAGCAGCCAGGCTACATCTTGAATGCTTTGTGCTTAGAAATTTATTCCACTAGATACTTTAAATCATCTCTTTCAAGTTCAAAGTTCAATAGATCCCTAGAGCAGGAACACAATCCTACCAATCTATTTGCCGAAGCATAGCAAGAGTGACCTTTACTCTAGTTCCTAATAAGTTCCTCACCTCCACCTAAGAGCTCCTCAGCCTGGACTTCACTGTCCATATCATCATCAGCATTTTGGTCACAACCATTCAACAAGTCTCTAGTTAAGTTCCAAACTTTCCCTCCTCTTCCTGTCTTCTTCTGAGCCCTCCAAACTGTTCCAACCACTGCCCATTACCCAGTTCCAAAGCTACTTGCACATTTTCAGGTATCTTAATAGCAATGCCTCACTTCTCAGGTAACAATTTTTTATATTAGTCTGTTTTCACACTGTTATAAAGGCTTGCCTGAGACTAGATAATTTATAAGGAAGAGGTTTAGTTGGGTCACAGTTTTGCAGGATGTACACACTTCTGCTTCCAAGGAGGCCTCAGGAAACTTACAATCATGACAGAAGGCAAAGAAGAAGCAGGCACAGCCTTCACATGGCAAGAGCAGTAGAGAAAGAGAGCAAAGGGTGAGATGCTACACGCTTTCAAACAACCATCTCATGAGAACGCTATCACTAGAATGGCAAGGGGAAGTCTGCCCCATAATTCAATCACCTCCCACCCAGGTCACTCCTCCAACACTGGGAATTACAATTCATCATGAGATTTGGGTGGCGACAGAGAGAGACAAGTCATATCAGCTATCAAGCTAGAGAATTTATCATTATCATGAAGTTAAGAGTTTAGAGACATGGTTTACCATGTTAGCCAGGCTGGTCTCAAACTCCTGACCTCAAGTGATCCACCCACCTTGGACCCCCAAAGTGCTAGGATTATAGGTATGAACCACTGTGACCAGAAATCTGAAACTTTTCCTGAAATTCTATCCATAACTTAAAAGTGAGAGTATTGTTACTATAAAATTAGCTAGAGATTTCAAAATACAGATGGTAACAGAAAATAATGACATTGTTTTTCCTTACGGCCATATGTTTCACAAATTGTCATAGCTTTTGACAGAAATTAGTGGGTTGTTGTTGTTGTTGTTGTTTGAGATGAAATCTCACTCTGTCACCAAGGCTAGTAGAGTGCAGTGATGTGATCTTGGCTCACTACAACCTCCACCTCCTGGGTTCAAGTGATTCTTCTGCCCCAGCCGCCTAAATAGCTGGTATTACAGGCACGAACCACCGTGCCTGGCAAATTTTTATGTTTTTAGGAGAGATGGGGTTTCACCATGTTGGTCAGACGTCTCAATCTCCTGACCTTGTGATCTGCCTGCCTTGGCCTCCCAAAGTACTGGGATTACAGGTTTAAGCCACTGTGCCCAGCCTAGTTAGTCTTCTAATGTCAAATACAGGCAGTTCTGAAAAAGAAACTAAACAGATTTGCCCAATTTTTAATAGCAATGGCTTAAGAATACATATTACATTTGATAATTATTCAACAACTGCTTAATTTGAGGAAATAAACTAGGATTTATTAATAGTACTTATAGAACGATTTCCAGCTGTTGTAATGCTGAAGGTATGTTAAGGCCATTTTATTGTTGTTTTTCCTCTGGCACTAAGTGAAATTTTTCTGCCTGGCCCTGAAAGCGACATAAAACATACTGGCACAGGTAGTTTATTCATTGCTAGCTCTAAAACAGAAGATGATAATGTTATAGAGAATATCTGAGATGTACTTTTCAAAAAGCAATTCAAGTATTTATACTTTTTATAATAATTAAAAGGGTAAAAATCTCTTTGAAGGAATTAGATTATGAATGAATGATAATTAAGTTTACACATACATAGATATCATTGTATGTTTGTTTTCTGGACACTGACAGAAAACGTCTTTCCCTGGCTTCCACTAGATTGAATTTCATAGCAATAATTTAAATAAAAATACTTTACTGAGTACAATTTCTGAAGAAAACATGAAATAGCCACATTAGGACGGTTGTTAGAAGCTATAGCCATTGGACAATTGCTGAATTGTATCAGGCTATCTTCAACAAAATACACTGGGACTTTCGTTAAAATGTATGTTTCTTGTCTCCAACCCATTCGGTTGTTTGACTCCTATGAGTAAAAAATAGAACATGCACTTTTTTTTCTTTGAGACAGAGTCTTACGTTGTCACCTAGGCTGGAGTCCAGTGGTGCAATTTTGGCTCACTGCAACCTCCACCTCCCAGGTTCAAGCGATTCTCCTGCCTGAGACTCCCAAGTAGCTGGACTACAAGCTCCTGCCACCACACTTAGCTAATTTTTGTATTTTTAGTAGAGACGAGATTTCACTATGTTGCCCATGTTGGTCTCAAACTCCTGACTTCATGACCCACCTGCCTTGGCCTCCCAAAGTGCAGGAATTACAGGTGTGAGCCACCGAACTCGACCAGAATATGCACTTTTTAATGAACTGAGATTTGTATGTGATTTTTATGCACAAGAAAACTTGAGAATCTCTGATATAAAAGTAGGCTGATGTTATTCTTGGTTTGTTTTTTCTCCTGAATCTTTTATAATACAATAAGTAGTAGTAAGTATACATCTTGGAAGACCATATTTATTGTTTGTAAAATGAGACTATGCTAAGCAATCAAGATATACAATTATTAGGCAAAGGTCAGCATTAGAACACACAAAAGAAGAGGCTTGAAAAGCAGTTTAGTTGACTTTGTATAAACTATGAAAAAGATCAAGCTACAATGAAAACTAATCTGATTGTAGTTTGTAGGTTGATTGGGATGTTAACAGCAGGAAAAGAAAAGAAGAAATAGAAAAGTGTTGGCCAGAGTCTGCACTAAAACATCTCAAGGAAAATGACAAAAAGAAAACACATTATCATCAAAGTTCACAAGTATGAGCAGGAAATATTGGAAAAAATCATACTGCAAGTAAAGAAATTAACAACAGAAGATCCAGAAAGTGGAAAAGAATTGCTGAGAAAGCTTCTTATAGTATACAAGAATTAAGGAGCAACACAGTTCATGCATCATCAAATTGTTATTCATTTAGGAAGGGAGTAAAGAGACTTGGAAAATAATTCACTCTAATGTTGGGTGTGGAATGTTGTAAAAGTTTTATCACTGTAAGAAATATCATAGCAAATTAGGCCATTGAAAATGTGGCCTAAATGTCAGAAATATAATAAATGATATAGTGATGTTTTGCTTCGGCAACTAACAAAATGCACATTACACAGAATAGTCATTTTATACAGGTGAAAACTACACTGAGGGCTTGCTACCTAGATGAATGAGTTATAGAGATATGACTGGCTTGCAATAAATTGTTCTGATAGGGAAATGCCTTGGTATTTAGGGGGCAAGCAATTAATCCTATACAAGAAGGCTATATTTTAAAGAACAGTAAGTATGGAAATGACAGAGTTCCCAGAGAGAAATTCTAGAACTTGAATGCATTTCTACCTAGCTCCTTCTTAAAGCCATCCGTAAACATTTGAAAATATTTTTTATTTTCTAATACAATTCAGATTATAACACTCTATCTAGGTTGGACTACTAGACATACAAACTGCTCAGCTGCAGTCCTTGAAGAAGAAATACAACTTTGCATATGTAGACATTGATTATCTTTTTCTGTGCTTTTAGTCATTATGCCATTTATTGTGTGTATGATACACAATAACATAATTAATATAATATAATGTCACAGGTCATATCATTGTACCTATGAGCAGTAGCCAGACTGCTTTATAAAAATAGACATGACCTATATGAAATTAATGTTTAACTTCATTTTTAAGAGATTAGTAAATAATATAGAGAAATTTTCAAACCTGATGTCTGCTCTGCCTTGCTGTCCATGAAGATATTTGAAATTGGTGAGTGTATGCAACTGACCTTGATAAGAAACCATTTTATGTAATAGAAGCTTTGAAGTCATTGCACTATAAGCACATATTATATGCATCATCAAAAGATCATTCTATTTAATACATTTAATTCTCCTGCCTCAGCCTCCCAAGTAGCTGGTACTACAGCTAATTTTTTTGTATTTTAGTAGAGATGGGGTTTCACCATGTTGGCCAGGATGGTCTTGATCTCATGACCTCGTGATCCGCCAGCCTCAGCCTTCCAAAGTGCTGGGATTACAGGTGTGAGCCACCACGCCCAGCTGGTTGTGTTTTATAAAAATGTAAAAAATATTTTTCTTGACTATATTTGAGGGGTTATATTCATGTTCAGTTTTGATTATAAAACAATAATCCTTTAAAAAACACGTAAACAAACAAGACACACAACCAAAGGTAAAACTTTAAAATGTACTTTCTATTTTATTTAAGCTCATCAGGAGAAAGTAAAATACTTTTTCTTTTCTTTCACAAAACATATAATCTCAAGCCTTGATGAGAAAATCTGATACTTTGTGTTTCTCTGGAAAGAAGTAAGTAAAACAAAATCAGTCTGTCAATTCAACATTATTTTAGAAATATAATAATATATAAACAATGTAATCAGCATATATGGAACATCTAAAGTGAGTAGAAAATACAGTTTTGAAAGTGTATAAAAAGGAAAGGTGAAATGTGATAAATAATATTGTCAAAAACTTTGAAAGATTGATTTTATAATAGTAATGCATTGTGAATTCAATAGTAAAATTACATATCTGTATCTATGTATCTATCTATCTTACTGTGAATGAAATATAGTATGCAAGCATATTTGACCTTTAAAAAGATATTTTGATATTTTATCTATGTGGAACAAAACAAAAATATTAGATGTAAATGATTATCTCAGCATTTTTTTTTCACTTATATAATGAACTACTAACTTAAATTTGTGTGTTGTGTTAACTCTAGCAGAAAATGCTTTGGCAAGATGCATTTGATGGTGTAGTTTGCAGGACAATAATTTATATGAAAAACAAATGAAAAATGTGGTTTTATTTCAGATGAAATAATGAGTAGCAGCTGCTACTGAACAAGTCATATAAACTACACACACACACAAATACACACTCACACACACATATAAACATATATATTACGTATATGAGCCATCAAGAGATGCACTATTAGCTTAGGATAAATTTCTATGTATTTAACCAGGCATATAAGACATTTTATATGTGACCTCTGTCTAAATATGATGAGCTTATTTATTACTATATTCATGCAAACCTGCATGTTTATAAATATACAGATTCCTATATTTACAGTCCCAAGAGCATATCCTCCAATTGCCAATCTTTATACATATCCTTCCTTTTCCCACATTGATCATCCAGTGTCTCTCTTAAGCTTTAAAACTCTTCTTTAAAATCATTTTTCAAAAATTTTTGCCATTGACTATAATTTAACTGCCCTACTTGTTTTAATAATTCCTTATTCATATCTCTGTCCAAGTATTATTGTATCATTTTGTGATTAATTTACTTTGATTCCACCCTCAACAAAATGTCAATAGTGTTATGTATATCTCATTTTGTATCTCAGGGAAAGAAACATAATTGATATGTACTCTAAAATATGTGAACAATAAAAAGATATATTTATTAAGCATCACCTTTACTCCTCGCAATGTCTGTAAGGCTGTCTATTATCATTGTAATTTTATAGATGAAGAAAGTATGTATTCAAGGTCACATCAATAACTAGATTCCTGGGATTTGGACTTAATTTTTTATAATTTACTAGTTCTCTTCATTTTATATCATGCTGATAAATTAATCTAACTGAATAATATTTTGCAACTTGTTTTTCTTTGTATTTTATTCATTATACTATTGCTTCACATGAAAATAGTCTTTCCAAGGCAGTATTAGGGAGGTAATTCTTCCACATTTTTCTAAACTATATACTATTTGCAAAATCATGGTACATCTTAGTTAAGGCAAAACCATAGTCATGGTTAGAGGCAGTAAATCAAGGCTGATCCACTTATCTATCTTTGATTTATGATGGATGAGCTTTTTTTCCATGGATGTTTGAGCAAAGTTGTTTCATTCACCCACAGATGATTTATGTTGGGTGATCTACTTGTCCAATGAAGATTTATTACAGAGGATCCACTCTCCACTGTGATTAAATAAGTGCAATAGGCTTGTCCAGAAGTAAGAAAGAAAAACAGAGACACGCATGTATGTTACAACCCAATATAAAATCACTGAATCTAAGTAAAAAGCAGAAAAGTAAAATCACAGCTTAAGAAAATATAGGTGGCCCCTCTGAATACATATTTTTAAAATTATTTTCTTACTCTGTGTCAAAATATGATTATATCATTAGAAATATATTGTTGTAAATATCGGTGGGCTAAATTATTATTTTAAATAAAATCTTGAGCAGATGCTATTCTAATTTATATTGTTCACAAAACGTTAAATGAATTTTATAATTTCTCATTAGGAATCATCTGAATCAACTCGGTTCAGTATGTGAACTAATGAAGAGTTTCATAAACATGTATTTTAGAGAAATATTACATTTTTATTGTATCTATTTTTCTAAATACATCAAACAATTTAAAATGTTAATATATATTTTATTTTTCCAAAACCAGCTCACCTGTGTTCACATATTTTTTTCTCTGATATACGTAATTATTCACTTCTTCCTGTAGACGTTTATCCAGTTATTAAAAGAGTCATAATCTCCCCTAAATGTTTAAGCTCACTTATTATCTCTTCTTGTCTCTTTTATAAGATAGTCCTATTCTGAATTTTTCCTTAAAAATTAGACCCTTAAAGCTGAGGCAGAATCATTGATAACCATTAAGGATGAGGCAAAAATTGGTCATTCATTCACCCACTAGAAATGGTCAATAATTGGATTTAGCTAGATTATCAAAAATAATTTCTTATGGCAGGAGATCAAAATATTCTTAAAAAATCTGTACAGATTGTCACTATTCTTTTGCTTTGTCTATCTGATCTCTTAACCACATGAGGATATTAACTAAGATTAGTTCGATTTTTCTTCAGAGAAATAAAAAACTACTGATCACTACAGGCTTTTATATTTGCCTAAATGACTGCAATTTTTTTCATGTCTTATTCTAATTTACTTGCAATGCTCTATATTCTGGTAATTTACCTGTAATTTTTATCTCTATGTATATATTGATGTGTATATCTTATTGGAATCTATATCTACATGTGTATCTATTCATTTTTTCTTATTTTATTTTATTAATTTATTTTTGAGACAGAGTGCCATGCTATTCCCCAGGCTGGAGTGCAGTGGCGCCATCTCGGCTCACTGCAACCTCCGCCTCCTGGGTTCAAGCAAGTCCCCTGCTTGGCCTCCCAAGTAGCTGGGATTACGGGCACCCACCACCACACCGAGCTAATTTTTGTATTGTTAGTAGAGACAGAGTTTCACTATGTTGGCCAGGATTGTCTTGTTCTCCTGACCTCGTGATCTGCCTGCCTTGACCTTCCAGTACTGGGATTACAGGCCTGATCTACCATGCCCAGCCAGTTGTTTGAATTTTCAATTCTCTACTGGCGCATGGTGTTTTCTACCTTTTCATATTTTGTAACTTATTTTTCTTTTTATTTGTTTATTATGCTATTGCTTCATATGAAAATGGGTTTCAAAGGCAGTATTATCATTTGACAATCTTTATTGCTGAGATATCTGTTCGGATCATTTGCCACTTTTTCATTGTGTTTAATTTCTTATTGTTGAGTTTTAAGTCTTTTTGTATATTTTAGATAACAGTCTATCATCAGATATGTGTTTTATAAATATTTTCTTCTTGACTTTGCCTTGCATTTTCAGTCTGAGCAGTGTCTTTGGCACACAAAAACAATGTAAATCATAATCAAGTTCGCTTTATAAAATGTTTATAGTGTAAATGATGGTTGGGGTGTTGTATCTAAAATGCCATCACTAAACTCAATGTGATCAAGATTTTCTCTTATGCTATCTTCTAAAAGTTTTATACTTTTGTGTTTCACATGGAATTCTATGTAAAATGTATAAAGTTGTGTCTACATTCATTTTTTATGTAAATTTCACTTGTTCTAGTATCATTTGCATAGAAAGACTATACTCTCTCCATTGTCATTGCCTTTGATCCTTTGTCAGATCAGTTGACTCTATTTTTGTGTCTGTTTCTGAGCTATATATTCTGTTCCATTGATCTATTTGTCCATTCTTTTGCAAATATCTCACTGTGTTGATTATTGTAGTTTTATAATAAGTCAAACTTCATCAAGTCTGACCCACAGACTCAATCTAGTAATGGATGAATAACATACACTGACACAAGCTTGCCAGTCAGCGCAGCCAGGGGACCTCTGCCAAAGTCAGCAGCAGTCATGATAAGCTGGCAATGTTCACATTGATTTGGTACAGATTAAGTGACAAAGGTCTCAAGGAAACACCATTAGAGGGTAATTAATATTGCTGACCCCCGAGCAGAGAGCAGTCATACACCCATTGATGATCAGGGGTCTGAGGACCACATGAGTAAACAAGCTGTTTAGATAAACTCCTCTACATTCCCTTGTTATTTGCTTCTTGCTACTAGCTCAAGGTAAGAGGATTAGGCTGCCTTCAGCCATAACCTCTTCAGAGGCTTTTGTAAAACCTTCTGGCCTTCCAAGAAGGATTGCGTTTTCTATACTTTCTCCCACTATTCTGACCGATCTCCTACTTCTCTCCTTTTTCTGATTTTTGCAGCAGGTTTTGTTGATTGAAGAGTACCGATGTGTGCAGCAGCAATTTTGTTAAGCATAGCAGTTATTACTCATATTCCAGCTTTGCATTCTAGAATTAGTAAATAACATAAGACAAACATGAGTATAATCAGTAATATTCTTTTCTAGTCAAGGAATAATATGTATTGTTACCTGGCACCTTAGTCCAGTGTGGTGTTAATGAGGGACCCCACTGACGGTGAGCCAATCCCTCCTAGTGAAATAATCACATCATTAGAGCCTGGGAAGGGAGTATCTGACTAAGTAACAGATGGAAAAAAGGCAGATTTAGAAAATGGGCTTAACAGAGTATAGAGGAGGTACAGGTTGCAGGCAGAGTAAGAGAATAAAAAAGAAACAAATTATCTGGAGTGAATGGTGTTTGTGTATAGAGTAGGATTCACTTAGCCTTTTGAGTTGTTTTCTTCAGCATTCTCCAGGTAATGTCTGGGGTCTGTATCATCCAAGGAAGTTGCATTGTCCAGGGCTGCAGGTCTTACAAGGTCATTTTCTTCATCTCTGGTACTGGGTTTGGTCCTTGCCACACCATAGTATGGTTTGATGCATTGTGCTGGACCTATGGTAGTGTGAACACAAGCATATCCTCTTCAGCATGTTAGCAAATCATTTGGACCACACCATTTATTACTCATTACATCTTTCCATGAAACTGCAGGTTTTGAGAAGCTTTAGCGAAGTGTTTT
The DNA here is from genome assembly GCF_030222135.1 of Aotus nancymaae. Lineage (NCBI taxonomy): Eukaryota > Metazoa > Chordata > Mammalia > Primates > Aotidae > Aotus > Aotus nancymaae. The sequence continues at coordinate 4,588,446 of NW_026988435.1, forward strand.
TTGATAGCTAATTAAAATTTATCATCTAATTTAAGAAATTAAAGGTAAATAAGGCTTATAATTTGTAAATTGTCAACTCTTATTTTTATCTATACTTTTGCTACACTTTAAAGTATTTTCCTCTGAACCGTTTAATTTTATCCAAGGAAATTAAGTTATAGAAATTACAGATACAAATATATTTTCTAAGTATCTTAATTCAGCAAATGTTTAAAAATAAACAAATAATATATTTGCTAGTCAAAAGATACTCTTATCAAGATGTAAGAATCAAAAAAGACAAAAACGAACCCTACAAAGTAAAACAAAAATAAACTCTGCTTCTTTTGTTCATTTTACTGTTTCTGTTAATGTAGTTTATGATTAAAAAAATGAATGAAACAGAGTCAACTTGCATATAGTTCTTTCATCCAAATAAAGAAGTGAAATTAAACCCATATTATCATAGAAACACTTTGAAAGAAAGAAAAAGCATGATTAAGTTAACATATATTTGAATACTGAGTGTCAGCATGTGTAAAACTCATTATATTATGTGTTAATTATATAAATTGAATGTTTTGATTTTCCTTATGAAAGCTATATGAAGGGAAAGAATAAATGTAATTGATATGCACTGAGTCTGACCTGCAGACTCTGACTGAGTGACAGATGAAAGGAGTTCACAGACACAGGTGTTTTGCCTGTGAGAGTGTGGTTAGAAGACTCCATGGCTTACAGACCCCAAAGGGGGAGTCCAGCCATGCAGCCCCCATATGCCAGGGACACTTGCATTTATTTTAGAACAGAATTAATGGTAAAGGTCTTGAGCAAACACCATTTGTGTATAATTAACATTGCTGACTCACCAAGTAGAGAGCAGTTATACACACAGATGATCAAAAGTTGGTTTCCAGATAAATAAGTAAACAAGCTATTTAGATAAACTCCTTTACATTTCCTTGTTATCTGCTCTTTGCTATTAACTCAAGGTAAGAGGATTAGGCTGCTCCCTGCAGCCATAACCTCTTCCAAAAGCTTTTGCAAAACCTTCCCACCTTCCAAGAAGGTTTACATCTTCCCTATAATTTTTTCCACCACCCTGACCAATCACCTACATCTCTCCCTTTTCTGTTTTTTGCATCAGATTTTGTTGAATGAAGAGTACGGATGTGTGCAGCAACAGGTTTGTCAGGCGCAGCAATTATAACTCATATTCCAGCTTTAGATCCTAGAATTAGTAAATAACATAAGACAAACATAAGTATAATCAGTAATATTATTTTTCAACCAAGAAGTGACTCCCAGGAGTTGGGGTCAGTCCAGGAGAGGACATTTGTACCTTTTCAGGTGCTATGATTAAACCTCTTAACTGTGAATTATGACAGAGACATATAAACTTAAAAGTACTGGCTCCATTGGGGGTGCCAGTAATATATCATCCATAAAATGAATAATCTTGCAATTAGGAAATTCTTTTCTACTGGGGAGCAAAGCCTGATTTACATGATATTGACACATGATAGGACTGTTCAACATTCATTCACTTTCCAATCAAATTGGCAAGCTAGCTTTTCATTATTGGTAGCTGGTATTGTAAATGCAAATTTTTCTTTGTCCTGTTCTGCAAGGGGAATAGTATAAAAGCAGTCTTTACCTATAATCCCAGCACTTTGGGAGGCTGAGGCAGGTGGATCACGAGGTTAAGAGATCGAGACCATCCTGGTCAACATGGTGAAACCCTGTCTCTACTAAAAATACAAAAAAATTAGCTGGGCATGGTGGTGCACATCTGTAGTCCCAGCTACTCAGGAGGCTGATGCAGGAGAATTGCTTGAACCCAGGAGGCGGAGGTTGAGGTGAGCCAAGATCATACCATTGCACTCCAGCCTGGGTAACAAGAGCGAAATTCCGTCTCAAAAAAAAGAAGAAGAAAAAAAAAAAAACAGTCTTTTAAGTAAATAACAACTATAGGTCAATCTTGAGGAATCATCATGGAGTAAGGGACCCCTGTTGAAGAGGCCCCACAGGTTGCATATTAGTATTAATAGCCTGTTATTCACGCAAAGGTCTCCATCTGCCAGACTTTTGGGAATGATGAAAATGGGCAAATGCCAAGGGCTGTTTAATGGTTCTATATGGCCTACTTTTAATTGCTCCTCAACGAATTTAAGGGCTCTCTGTAATTTCTCTCCCTTCAAAGCCCACTGTTCTACTCAAATAAGATTTTGAGAGAGCCACTTAGGGGTAGCAGAACAATAAGAGTGACCATTATTAGCTGTTATTCTGCCCTTCATAGAAGGTATTGACTAGTGTTTTAAGTTGTTTTAGCTAGCACTGATCAGTCCCATGGTGTTATATGGAAGTTGTTTGCCATAGCTTCAATTAATCCTTTTGTCAATGGGATAGCAGCTGCATTTTCTCTAATGTTTTTTAATCTCTGTATAAGCATACACTTAATTGCCTTGTTTATCTTGCATCACTGGGTAAGCCAAGATCTCCCCTTCTAATACCACTTGCCTAAGACAGGGTCCCAAAGCTACTGAGTATCCCTTGTCTTTTTTCTATTATATTGGGTGAGGGGGCTCAGACAAAATCTCCATTTCCTCTTTCACATTTTTACCCAGTAATTGCTGGGCTGAGGGAGAAGGAGAAGGCAGTAAGGTAGGTAACATTTCTTATTCTTTTCACTTCTTCTTTCTGTGTAGAGTGGAACTAGAGCAGCCCTAACTAAGGCCCATAACATTAAAGGTGTTACTGGGAACTGTTGCCCTTGAGCATGATGTTAAGAGTTCTCCCCACTTGTTCCCAGAACTTTATGACTAGCATGCCTTCTGATGGGTACCATGGGCTTTGGGAAACCACAGTTTGCATTAGGTCCCTTAGCTGAGCCTGCGAAACCAAGGTTCCATTAGCTTTAAGCAGCTGTCCCAATAATTTTGTCTGCTGAGCTAATAACTGTTGTCCCACGATGAAACCCTAGCCTGAGCAATTCTCTCAAACTTGAAAATCCCAAACAGACACCAATGACTTACTGACTTATCAACTTTCTTACTTACCGACTATGCGTCTCTTCACCTTTGTTTTCGAGAATTCCATCACGATCCACAATCTGTTACAGCAGCCTCACTCAAGGGCACCAACTGTCAAGTCTGACTGGCAGACTCAACTGAGCGACAGATGAAAAACGTACACTGACACTGGCTTGCCCAGGAGCCCAACCAGGGAACCTCTGCCAGAGTCAGCAGCAGCCTCCATAAACTGGCAATGTTCACATTTATTTAGTACAGATTAAATGATAAAGGTCTCAAGTAAACACGATTAGAGGGTAATTAACATTGCCTATCCAAGTAGAGAGCAGTTGTGTGTCATCAGATTATCAAAGTTTAGTCTTAGGACCACATAACCAAGCTATTTGGATAAAGCCCTCTACATTCCCTTGTTATTTGCTTTTTGCTATTAGCTCAAGGTAAGAGGATTAGGCTGCCTTCAGCCATAACCTCCTCCAGGAGGTTTTTGAAAATCTTCCGGCCTTCCAAGAATGTTTGCATTTCTATAATTTCTCCCACCATTCTGACCAATCTACATAAGTTGGGTAGCATTAGTCATCCACCTTTTTTCCCTTCCAGTATTGAGTTCATAGTTCGGAATCTTTTACCTTCCTTTATAAACATTGAATCAGTTTGTCAATATCTCCAAAGAAACATACTGAGATTTGGGGGGAATTGCATTGAATCTATAAAGTTTGGACGAACTGACATCTTCATGATATTGAGATAATCTATCCATGTTTATAAAAAAAAATCTTGAATTATTTGGATCCTCATTTTCTTTCATCAGAGTTTTGAAGTTTCCCTCATAGAGATTTTGAAATTTTTATTTTTAAGATTTATACTTAAGTACTTTTTCTGTGTGTTAATGTAAGTGGTATTGCATGTTTTCCTTCAAATTTCACTTTTTAAATGCTGGCATATAAAAATGCAATTGATTTTTGTCAATTTTCTTTTATTCTGAAAATTTACTATAGCAGCTTATTACTTCCAGGATTTGTTTTTGTTAATTATTTTGGGTTTTCTACAGATAATCATGTCATCTTTGAATAGTTTTTTTTTTTTTCTTCTCAAGAATTACACGTTTTGTTTAAATTTCTGAACTTTTTTTGCTTCATCTAGAACTTCCATTATAATGTTGAATAGGAGCAATGAGGATGGAGGACATTCTTGCCTTTTTCCCGATTTTAATGGGAAAGTATGTAGTTTATCTCTATTAAGTATGATGTTAGTCATAGGTGTTTTATAGATACCGTTTATGAATTTAAAGATGTTTCCCTCTATTCCTAGTCTTCTGAGAGTTTTTATCACAAATGGGTGTTGGTTTCTTTTTCTTGCTGTTGTTTTGTTTTTTTGTTTTAAGATGGAGACTGGCTCTATTGCCCAGACTGGAGTGTAGTGGCATGATCTCAGATCACTGCAACCTCTACCTCATGTGTTCAAGAAATTATCCTTCATCAGCCTCCCAAATACCTGGGATTACAGGCACACACCAACATATCGAACTAATTTTTGTATTTTTGCAGACATAGGGTTTCACCATGTTGGCCAGGCTGATCTCTAATTCCTGACCTCAAGTGGTCTGCCTGCCTTGGCCTCCCAGAAGGCTGAGATAAAAAGAGTGAGCCACTGTGCTCACCGGTGTTGGGTTTTATCAAATACTTCTCTGCACCTATTATAATCATATGATTTTTCTTTCTGAGGCTATTGATGTGATGGATGACATAAGTCAATTATAAAATGTTGAGCCAGTCTTGCATTTGATTAAAATCCACTTGGTAATGGTGTATAACTATTTTATTTGTTGTTAGATTAAATTTGCTGATATTGTATTGATTATTTTCATGTATATATATGTTGTATATTGGCATGCAACTTCCCTTTTTCCTTTTGTATAATGTCTTTAGCTTTGGTAACTTTTATTTTTATTTAAGAAAAAGCAACATTGTAGGTATTATCTTTGTATATGTTTGACTTTTTAAAATGGTGGCTTTATGAAAATGCAATTTTTTTTGCTGGTTTAAATTTATAGTTAAATAGGTTTTGACACGTGTATACAATTATGTAACAAAGCACTATAAGGTAAAAAATATTTTTCTTCTTTCAACATGTTCTTTCATATTTTAAGTTAATTATTTTCATCTGCATGCTCAGTTACTAATTTACTCTCTATCATTATAGTTTTGCCTGTTCTCTAATTTTGTATACTGTATGTTGAATCTTAGAACTAAAGAAGTTAGTCTTTTGTCCGATTTCTTTTGCATAGTAAAAACTCTTTTGCAAAGCTGGATAGAATCTTTTTATATAAATATATTTGTTCATACCCTCACCTGCTGATGGATGTTTAACTTAGATCTACTTTTTTGTTTGTTTTGTATTTGCCCCTATGAATAACACTACTAATATTTTAGTTCATGTCTTTGTGTCCACATAGGCTTTCATTTATCTTGAGTAAGGACCTAGGAATGAAATTGCTGAGTTATTTACCAAGTGTATATTTTTTTCAAGAAGTCGCTAACATAACTTCCAATGAGGTTGTACCATTCTTAATTTCACCAGCAAAATTTGAGTATACTAGTCTTCTTAAATATTTGAAATTGCCAGTCTTTTCCATTTTGGCATTTGTAATCTGTATAATAGTATGATTTCATTTTGGTTTAATTTTAAATTTCTTTTATTAATAATATTATTGAGCTACTTATCTTGTTCTAATTGCCATTCCTGTATCACTTTTGTTAATGTGTCTTTTTCAGTCCCTCATTATTATTACTATTATTATTATGTACTGAATTGTTTGTCTCTTTGCCTCTTAATTGTAAAGTATCTTTATTATTCTGGACATTTGTCCTTCAACAGATGCATGTTTTATAGAAATTTTCTTGCCCATTTTACTTCCTTAACCTGTTTTAGTTCTTTTATACTGTACTATTGCAATCTTGGAATCTGCCTCAAGGCAGTAGATGGAAGCAACTTAACTGATCACCTGTCTTTTTTCCCCTTGTCTCAGAAACCGTATTCCTCCTCTGCATGCTGTTCACTACCTTGAAACTGTTGTTTGATTTATTTCATACAGTTTTCTAGTTGTTTATAAAAGCATGTCAATTTCTGTAACAATCATTCAGGAGTGTAGAATCCCTTCTCAAATTTCAAAGGCTGATATTTTTAAATAAAAACCATGTTAATTTGGTACACATGAATGCAAACACGGGAACAGTAGACACTGGGAATTCCCAGAGTAGAGAAAAAAGGAGAGAGGTAAGGGCTAAAAAATTACCAGTTGAGCACTATGCTCACTACCTGTGTGATGGGATCATTCATACCCCAAACAGCAGCATCACACAATAAACCTATGAAACAAAAGTGCATATATACCTGCTGAATCCAAAATAAAAGTTGAAATTATAAAACAAAAAAAAATCCAGTTTAAACTTTCTTTAAATTAGAGATGATAATTCAATAAACGATATTGCGGCAATCGACTATCCATTTGATAAAAGTAGTTACCTCTTTGCCTTCTGTAATTAAATCATTTATTGTTAATCTCAAATGGTCCAAAAATAAAGAAAAATTTATTAAAAAATGTTAGAAATAAACATATAAAATATGTTTAAGATACTGAAATATTTAAGGACTTTTTGAACAAATATACAAAAAAGACATAAAAGGAAAAAAGGATGAATTTGGTCATATTGATTTCTTAAACAGATATATTTATATAACAAAATTCTACTCAACTTTGCAAAAGAGTTTTTACTATACAAAAGAGTCAGACAAAAGATTAACTTCTTTTGTTCTAGGATTCAACATATAAGAACTAAACAATGTGTTGATTATGAAAATTAATGATATAATATCTACCTTTTTACACATGCACGTATACATATGTATGTGTATGTGTAGATACATATATATGATTTGAATTCAAGATTTTTATCCCAAAGTAATAAAAGTGATATACAAATAAAAGAAAAATAGATGCATACATGAACATACGTTTTTTAAAAGAGGAAACAGAGCAAATGACCAGCAGATATATATTCCAAACACATTTTGACTTTTTTTTTTTTTTTTTTTTTGAGACAGAGTTTCATTCTTGTTACTCAGGCTGGAGTGTGATGGCGTGATCTCAGCTCACCGCAACCTCTGCCTCCTGGGTTCAGGCAATTCTCCTGCCTTAGCCTCCTGAGTAGCTGGGATTACAGGCACGCGCCACCGTGCCCAGCTAATTTTTTTGTATTAGTAGAGACGGGGTTTCACCATGTTGACCAAGATGGTCTCGATCTCTTGACCTCGTGATCCACCCGCCTCGGCCTCCCAAATTTTTTGTATTTTTAGTAGAGACGGGGTTTCACCACATTGACCAGGATGGTCTCCATCTCTTGACCTCGTGATCCACCCACCTCGGCCTCCCAAAGTGCTGGGATTACAGGCGTGAGCCACCGCGCCCAGCCCACATTTTGACTGGTATCTCTCAAATATTAAAAATGTTTCTAGCAGTATATTCTGGTTAGTATGAAAGGAAAATAAATCCTGGGGCCCCAAAATCACTAAGCTTAAGGGAAAAATCAAGCTGGGAATGGCTTGGGGCAAATTTGTGTCCCTTTCTAGTCAAAGTCACCCCTCTGTTCACTGAGATAAATGCATTTCTGATAGCCTCATTTGGAAAGGCCAATCAAAAACTCAAAAGAACGCATTCTTATCTACCTAGGACTAGGAAGCCCCTCCCTGCTTTGAGTTGGCCCATCTTTGCTTTGATTTGTCCTGCCTTTTCAGACCAAATCAGTGTTCATCTTGCATATACTGATCTCATGTCTCCCAAAAATATATAAAACCAAGCTGTGCTCAGATCACCTTGGTCACATACCATCAGGACCTCCTGAGGCTGTATCACTGGTGAACATCCTTAAATTTTGCAAAATAAACTTCCTATGTTGACTGAGACTGGTCTCAAATATTTGAGGTTCACATTAGCTACTTTCATATACAGATAATAAGTGTAAATATAGTATCACCAAATTGTCCTAGTTGGCCTGGAAAGATCTTTTTTTTTTTTTTGCCTGCTAACCATAATTATAAATAATCCTTTCTTTTACTGTCAACAACATTCTACTTTAAATAATAAATTATATGGTTGCCATATGCAAAGAGATATGTAAACTCATAGGAAATTTGGTGTATTTATTAAAATCAATGTGCCAACATTTTACTTCTTTGCATTTATTCCATAGGAATTTTTACATATGTGCCTAGAAGACCTCCAAAATGATATTTTTGTAAGCATCATTTATGATATTTGAAAAAAAAATCAGAGAAAATAAAAATTGTGGCAGACACTTTCAGTTTCTTGCCAAATGGTCATTTCCTCATTTTCCTGGCTATTAAAAAAAATGTTTTTCCACCAGATATTGAACATGTGCATCACGAGCACTTTCTGAGCCACAGCAGGAGAGGAGGAGAGGTGGCATAAATGTTGATTAGTCTGTTAATGATGTTAATTTCATTCACGTTGATGGTCATTACTTTAAGAAGGTAATGCCGGTATATCTAGTGAGACCTGAGGTAAGTTTGCTGAAGGTATTCTAGGAAAATAGCACTTTCTATGAATCCTGATCATACAGAAGTGACTGGCCATTTGCTACCATATGGATAGGTGAGGAAGTAATGACAGACATAATTGCATTAACTAATAATCATGAAATGAACCTTAAAAACAGCGAAGATGGAGCCAGGTGCGATGGCTCATGCTTGTGATCCCAGCACTTTGGGAGGCAGGCCAAGGTGGGTGGTCATTTAACGTGAGGAGTTCAAGACCAGCCTGGCCAACATGGTAAAAAACCAGGTCTCTGCTAAAAATACAAGAAATAGCCAGGTGTGGTAGTGTGTACCTGTAATTCCAGCTACTCAGGAGGCTGAGGCAGGAGAATCAGTTGAACCCAGGAAGTGGAGGCTGCAGTGAGCCGAGATTGCACCACCGCACTCTTGTCTGGGTGACAGAATGAGACTCTGTTTTTTTTTAAAAAAAGGGTAGTTGGCTGGGCACAGATATGGCAGGTAACATGGGAAGTTGATGATACAATAGTGATCCTGGTTTACTCATGCTAGAAAACACATACCTGTCAAGTATCTTGCCATGTGAGATAGTATCTTCTTTATTGTTTAAGCTGCATCCCAGATTCTAATTGATCCAAATGTTCATCTGTAGGTAAGGGAAAACAAATTATAATTTATCATTATGCAAACTTTTGGTTTGTTAAAAAAGAAATTGAGTAGAATACCTAAATAGGTCATTTTGTGTGTGAAGGGAAAATACAGAGATTTGTATAAACTCACACACATCACATGCCTCGATAATACAATGTCTCCTCAGGTATATATGCATATGATGTGCATCTGCTATGCACATATCAAAGGCGTATGCATTTGATGGAACAGAGCATGCTTTGGTCGAATATTCACTGAATGGACAACTGTGATTATGTCTAGAAAAGACTGTGGGGACTGGTATGCAGAGTTGTTCCATGTTGTCCTTATTTGATCCTTAATTCAAACAATATTTACTGTACAGAACGTATTTATGTATAAATAGTATAATTAATGTAAGTACAGAAAATAAGGAAAAAATTAAAATATATTGGATAAAAATGAAAACTTATAGAGATTATCACTTTGTAGAAAATGCTGGTAGTACATTGCACACTTATAGAATGCTTCGGGCACAGAATAGGGTAGGAAGAAAATCTTTTTTATGTGACAGTGAAGCAAGTGTTTCTAATCTCATCTGTAAAGGTTTGACAATATTCCCTGACTGAGTTATCATGAAAAAGAAGGCCTGCCTGACTCTCAGGGATCCATCAACCTCTGCCCATCATTAGCCTCTCCTTTGATATTACAACATAAAATACCCTAGGCTACATTTATCTTTAATAGTTGAAAAGTTCAGGGTTAACACAAGAGATAAGTTAGTGCTAAAATGATTTAGGTATCATTTAATGCACTAAAGCAGTAATTTACCAAATGGTACCCTAGAGACTTAAAAAATTAATATAGTTTCTAAAAGTGCCTAAATTGCCTAATGAAATGTTAATTCTGCCCAACCCCTCTCTGGAAACTGCAAGTGGATTGGTGGAAATACGGTTGTTCCAAGTAATTTGATTTGTGTTAGGCAAAAAGACAAAGCCTTGTTAGAATAAAATAAAGAAAATGCACGTATAATATAATTTTAAAATCTATCCCTAACATTGAAAGAGGTGAATATAATTACAGAATCCAAATTAACACAATCCTAACATTTAATAATCCTTTTGTATACTTGGTGATATACAGATGCTTCCTTGATTATTTTGATAATAGAGTTTTCCTTGCATCACAATTGCTCCATTTATAATTTGAAAACACCAAACTATAGAGACTATATAATATCAACAGCCTGCAATGGAAGTTTATATAATACCTTCCATTTTTAGGCTTGGTTTTGGTAAACCAGTTACTGGGGTGGACCCAACTCTCCATCAGATGTTCTCCACTTTACAAGTAATATTACTCTGCCCACTGCTGGTCTACCCTGAAGATGTTTGACGTGACAGTTTTCACTTGCGTGATACAATTCCTTCAATCTCTATTTCTTTTTCATATCTGTGCATATATATGTATCTACATATGTTTATTTTCTTTGTAATACATTTATCTCTATTTTTCCTAATACATCTATCCTTCATAATTCTTTTCCCACCATGTGTAGTTAATGGAGCCACATGAATTGATTTGCTATTTCTTGACATATTTTATTGTTGATTCACTTTGTTCACTTTGTTTTCTTATTCATCTACACATACAAAACATAGTTTTGAGGAACTGCTATTAGATAGAAACTGAATGGAGCTCCATGCTTGGGAAAGTAAGCCAGTCATGTGACAGAATACATACATATACAATATGATAACCACTAGCCTCACGTATCTAGTGAGCACTCAAAACATGTCTAGCCAAAATTAAGAGGTACTATGATTATAAAACACACACTGGACTTCTAAGACTTAGCACCAAATACAAAAATGTTACCATCATTTACTTTTTACTCTTTTTAATATGTTTACTATAAAATTTAAAATCACATATGTGACTCTTCTAACTTCTATTGGCAGTGCTGGGTTGGACTATCCTATCGTCTCCATCATCCACACATCCTTTCTCAGATATAATATTCTTCATCAGTCACATGTGCTTCCTCAGTCTAAGATTTCCTTTACTGTGTTCCAATCTATATATGAATAGTTATTATATTATAATTTTTCATGATATATTCTGAATTAACATTTGACTCAAACACTATCACTTGAACATGCCTGGCAAGTAGTAGATACTCAAGAAATGTTTGCTAGATTCGTCTTATTAATGAATAAAACAGCACATATTTCACATACAGATGATAAAGAGGTCTTGTAGAAGTCTTACAAATCATTTTATTATTTTAGTTAAAAAGATATTTTTGCTATCTGAATCCTCCTTCCTTCTCTATCTAATGCCTTTATTCTGTGTTTTTTTTCAGACAGCAATCTCCATTTACCTTAATTCCTGAAGAACAACTCATGCCATGCTAATTTCTACTCCATTCATCCTGCCATTATGTAGTTAGCAACTACTATGTGTCATGCCCTATGCCAAGTGGTAAAAGTAGAGCAGTGAACAAGAGAGAAAATTTCCCTACAATTTAGTATCCTAATTGCCTGCTTATAACCCCCAGGGCAATAACCACATTTATTAACAACTCACTCGAAGATAGATATATTATCTGTACATCTGTCAATCATCTATCTAGCATCTGTATATATGTATATACACACACACATATATACATACATATGTATACAGATATATACACATACATATATACAGATACATGTGTGCATGCGCGCGTGCGTTTTTCCCTTCATAAATGACAGGAATTTCCTTCATGGCATGTCCAACATGACTACTCCATTAGTAAATCATGCTTCTGTATTCTCTGCTAATTCGTGCATTCGTTGTTTTTCTTTTTTTCAACTTTTATTACATGGACACAAATAAGAAACCAACAGACACTGGGGCCTACTTGGTGGAGAGGGAAGGAGGAGGAAGATTTATAAACTACCTCTTGGGTACTGTGCTTATTAATTGAATGATAATTTGTGCCCTGAAATACACTGGTTTTTTTCCTTCCCCACTGAAACTTAAGACTTAATTTTTGAAATACTCCTGGGTTTTTGTATTGTTTTATTCTCTCAGTTTAAGTAATATATACCTTATGTTTAATGGCTTAGAAGGTTGAGAAGTGCAGGGCAAAACAACAATAATTAACATTAACAATAACAAATATTATGAATAAAAGACACATTGGGAGGCCGGGTGCGGTGGCTCACGCCTGTAATCCCAGCATTTTGGGAGGCCGAGATGGGTGGATCACAAGGTCAAGAGATCGAGACCATCCTGGTCAACCTGGTGAAACCCCATCTCTACTAAAAATACAAAAAATTAGCTGGGCATGGTGGCACATGCCTGTAATCCCAGCTACTCGGGAGGCTGAGGCAGGAGAATTGCCTGAACCCAGGAGGCGGAGGTTGCGTTGAGCCGAGATTGCGCCATTGCACTCCAGCCTGGGTAACGAGAGCGAAACTCCATCTCAAAAAAAAAAAAAAAAAAAAAAAGACACATTGGGCAGTGTTTCAAACTTTTACACTTGCAGGCTGTTTCATGCTTCTCTTCTACTGTTTCTCATTCTACCTAAATATTAGAGGGTTAGTTAGCCTATGCTCATTTGTATTTGAGATTTTCTTTTAGTTTTTATTTGTTGTAATTACTTTAAATAGTCTTTCCTCATCAATGCAAAAAAAAAAAAAAAAAGTGATGTATTGAATATTGGAAAATGCTATTAGTTTCCTGAAATTCAGTTTTTGGGTGGCAGAAACAACCTGTCTCTCCATAATTTATATTCATTTCAAAACTCACCACAACTGGATTAAAATACTAATATTGCCTGCTATATTTAATGACCAGGCAAAAAACCAGAGTATCATCTAATATTGATGGTCTTTTCAATTAATGATCATTAAATGTGGTCACGACTCTCTTCAGCTCTTCTCAGAAGGTGACTCTAAGCTTGGACCATCAGCATGGTTACCTATAGTCACTTTCTCTGCAGTTTTCTGTAGTTTTATTTGCACATAAAGTTGTTCCTTCCAATCAGCCTTCTGTCTTTCAGTAATTGCTCAAAATAATATTTTTGATGACATTTTGTTATTTTCTAGCAATGCAATAGATTTATTTATTTTGAAACACTTTGTTTCCCAGAAGAATTAGAGCTTGGAAGGAGAGTAGATATTTGTACCAATTTTGCAGTGTTGATCCATTCTCAAAATAATTTGATTTTTTCTTTCTTAAAACACAAAGTTGAAATTCTTTCTTTACAGTTTAGAATCCTTTGTTGCCTGCTTATAACCCCCAGGGCAATAACCACATTTATTAACACATCACTCGAAGGCCTTCATTATTATTTTTTATTACTTTAGCTTAAACTCTAAAAGGTCTCATCCCGCCACCCTATGTTACAGTGGAAGACAGAGGTTATAATACTTGAAATCAGTATGCTTCTTTTTGCCTTTCACTGCAGTATTTTTCAACTACTCTGCCTGGCTTGAGTTTTCTCAAGCTTTATGATACAATTATAAAGTCCGTCTAATGTTATAGAATGAATTCTTTGACTTTTCCCTCAACCTAAATAGATTGCTTATCTGTGCAATCTTAACATTTTAAGCATATATCTATTTCAAAGTTGTTATTACATTATGCCACAATTTTTCACATAAATGTCTCTCTTCTAGACTGTTAGCTCCTTGAACAGAGGCTATACCTTCTTTATCTTCATAGTTTCAGCGCCTGGAGTCTTATGTATGCTAAAACACTGCAGTATAAGTCAATGAACCACTACATAGACAGGAAATATTATACATATTTCAATAGTATCAGCACAGGAGAATATAGTATCAATAGCTCAGTAATAATTGATTTTATAAACACAGTGTCTTTCCAAAGTTAATCACAGGAACTTCACTTTAGGCCAAGCTCCACTTTGGTTTTCCTTATGAAGACAGAAAAAACTTTGATGAAACCTCAAAAGCATAATTAAATCACTCTGAGGAATTATCTTCCCTCTTGGAATAGCCTGGACATCTTTCATCTTTGTACGTAAGTATTCCTAAAACTTAGTCATCTTACACTTCTCTGGAATTCTTTTTTTTTTTTTTTTTGAGATGGAGTTTTACTCTTGTTACCCAGGCTGGAGTGCAATGGCGCGATCTCGGCTCACCGCAACCTCCGCCTCCTGGGTTCAGGCAATTCTCCTGCCTCAGCCTCCTGAGTAGCTGGGATTACAGGCACGCGCCACCATGCCCAGCTAATTTTTGTATTTTTAGTAGAGACGGGGTTTCACCATGTTGACCAGGATGGTCTCGATCTCTTGACCTTGTGATCCACCCATCTCGGCCTCCCAAAGTGCTGGGATTATAGGCGTGAGTCACCGCGCCTGGCCTGTATTTGAATTCTTTATCCAATCTTGTTAAAGGAAAGTAGAAGCAAACACAAATTTTAAGGTTTAAATTATTATCTAATAAAATGAATTATTTTTCACTGTTAAAGAGCAGAGTTTCTGTTTTCTCAATGACTGTATATGATTTTTCTCTATCACCTCAAATTTTAATTAAGTTTATCTGAAATTTGTGTTTCTATTCCTAATAAAATTATGAATTTCTCATTTGCCAGCTAACCTCTTACCAAGGAAATATATCTTGTTATCTATTAATTTAATACCAATCTCTTCTGAAGACAAAAATTTTTAACACTTATTATCAATGCTTTGAATACTTGGAGATAAAGCCCTTAAAATACAAACTATTCAGGGACAATATATTAATATTATATGGAAGTTTCCTTCTACAGATCTATGAATAACATTTAAATTTTAAAGTTACTAAATTTAATTAAGCAGTTGATTGGCATTTTCATGGTCAGAATGGAAGCTTTCCTTAGGTTTCATGACATATAAGTTGTGGAGTTCACTGCTATCCATCAGTAAAATTAACCATCTCAATTTTTGCTGCTAATCATTTCCAAAGCAAACTCATGATAAGACACTAGCTAGCTCAGTTATTCTACCAAGTTCAAAAGTTAAACTCTAAGAAACATTATAACTGGCAAATGGGAGCATAATTTCTGATATAAATGATATTCAAGGTTACTAGAAATGAGGTTATGCAGATAATAGACTTTTCAAGGTGTAAACATTATAGGTAATACGGTGAGATTTTGTGCTGTCATAAAATAATTATTGTCAAAGGAGGATGCATTATTTTCCTTCTTTCTTTATAGACTTTTCTAATGTCGTAGTCCTGAAGCAAATATTATATGTACATTCTTTATTGTTTTTATATAGAGTTCACTCCAGGTACAGTAAAATATTGAATACAACAAGGGAGAGAGAATATAACCCTGATAATGGAGAAATTCCCTGAAATATTGAGAGTCTACTCTGCTGGAGGCTGAACCTGCGTGTAGAGCAAAATCAATTTTATCCAGTGTGTACATAATAACAAGATATAGCAGTTTCATAGTGCTTTACTTCTGCCCACTTATGGTCTAAGAACTTTCAGATGTCAATTCATCATTCAGTTGATCTTTTAAAAGTAAGAATTGAAATAACTATCATTTTAGAGAAGTGAATTAACTCAGATAGCTAAGTAAATGGTAGAGCCAAGTATTTAAAGAAGCCGAGGAGTCTATCTCTAAAAATAATGCCCTATGCCTTAAATCACACCCTCCCTCCAATCTACCGATGATGAAGCTAATTAGAAGGGACTAAATTGGGCCGGGAGTGGTGGCTCACGCCTGTAATCCCAGCACTTTGGGAGGCTGAGGCGGGTGGATCATGAGGTCAAGAGATCGAGACCATCCTGGTCAACATGGTGAAACCCTGTCTCTACTAAAAATACAAAAAATTAGCTGGGCATGGTGGCGCGTGCCTGTAATCCCAGCTACTCAGGAGGCTGAGGCTGGAGAATTGGCTGAACCCAGGAGGCGGAGATTGCAGTGAGCCGAGATCGCGCCATTGCACTCCAGCCTGGGTAACAAGAGCGAAACTCCGTCTCAAAAAAAGAAAAAAAAAAAAAAAAAAAAGAAGGGACTGCATTTAGGTTAAAATTTTCTCCCCTAAATTCCTCCCTACTATCTAACTAAAATATTGAATAAAAGAAAGCAAACATACCAAAACCAACTGCAATTTTGTCATATTAGTGTTGAATCTTGGAGGAAAACTTGAGAGATATAGTATATAAATATTCAAATAAATTTATTTTAAAAAATAAACCTACTTCCCAAATAAAAATTCAACAAGATCATCAGTAATCAGTACTCCTGTTTCTTAGTCACACATGTGAAAGATATACTTATGTATACTGATTGATTTAACCTATAAAGTATGAAGGAACTTATCTATATTTACCATTGTAACTAGTAATTTTACCTCAAGAAAAAAGTTATGACAATGAACCAAAATTATTGAATTAAACATAAAAATGTTTAACCTTTTGTCTTTCAAGTAATTTTTTAATCCCATCCAGTTATCCATTAATCTATCGATTTATTTTCCTTCATCTAGAGCAATACTTTTCGAACTTATACATGGAATAGCAAAAGTCGGAAATGGCAGTCTGTGTATGTATGCAGGGGTAAACTGGTGAAGATTTCAAAGCATCTATATGTGATTTAATGAAAGAAACATTTTTTCTTGCAATTCTATAAAGAGGTAAAGAAAAGTGAAGCATAACTTTTTACAGATGTTAAATAATAAGTCAGTATACAATTTTCAGAAAATTTTATTTTACGTAGAAGTATATTTGTATGCCTTCACAGATAAAAAATATTTTATTTCTGATTTTATGCATTAAATACTGTCTTCAAAATCTTGATTATACAGTTCAATAATACACTTTTTCAAATGTAAATTTTAAGCAACAAATGGAAGAAAAATCAAAATATAACTGATAACAACAAAAATTATTGTTAACCTTAGTTCCAAAATAAGGTTTGATTTTTGTCAGTAAATATTAACATGTATTTTAAGCAGTTCTTGAACATTTCCTTACAAATAAATGTTAGTCAAAATAGTATATTTTAGAGATGAGTGTCATTCAAATAAATTGCAAATAAAATTTTTTTTTGTTTTTTTCAGATTTTTAACTCACAATTTTTTGCTAAAATTCTATTTTTGGTCATCAACCCATTATCAGGTTTTATAAAAGCAATTTGTTAAGGAGTACTTTTGTTTTTGATGATGTCGACACATACATGATTGATTGTGTCACTTTGGAAGCATTTAATATAGAAATTAAATCTAGAAGCAAGTTTTATGTAAGATAACTCCTTTTCCTTATGTTTATCTAATATTTTAATATTTCATGCACATTCAAATTGTTGTTATATCATTATGAGTAATTTATTCACAGTAACCTGTTTAAGAAATTATATGGATAAAGCACAATATCCTCCTCAGCCCTTTCCTTCAGTAAATCTATTAATATTTATTGATAAAAATGTAACAATAACTATATTATCAATCTGCAAGAAAAACAGTATAAATTTTATAAACTTGAAGATAATGTTGTCATTCTCATGAATACATAACCAGTATGTTCACTAATGCTGTCATGTGAAAATGGCACCTTTTCTATTCCCTTTGATTCATTGATCTCCAACATAACACTGACAGTTTCCAATGTAATTAAAAAAATAACATTAAGCTATTTTGTTGGGGCTAATAACTGGTTACTGGAGCTGTATCTGATACTTTAGTTGCATCTGCATGGTATACTTTATAGTTATGCTGTGTGATTTATTTTTATTATTTCTTTCTACAAAAATAAGACATTTGGGCAGAAGAGATGAATTTTCAGAATATAGTAATGCATAATTGTGATAATCTTCATGCTGCTTATTGATTTAAATTAAGTATTTTGAGATATTCTTTCTGTGAATTGATAACTGTTGATTTTATTTTAAAATTGTTGATTATGATATGAAAGGGAATATCAAAATATTGCATCTAAATAAATTTAAAATATGCAACAATTGCCAACCTTCAGAACCAGAAAATTCTTATTTTTACAAATATATAATAATCTGTATTTAAAATAATTTTTATTTATATAAAATAACGAATTTTATTTAATCACATATTTCAAAAGTGCTATGTGATAAGCAAAATGGGAATAGATAAATAACACTTTTCACTTATTTTAATATTACAATTTGGGAAAATATACAGAATTAAATTGTATTCCCCTATAGAATGAAAATATTATGGAAATCATACTTTTGAAACTCTTTGTACCTGTCGTGCACTTTAGTAAATCATTAGTGCATAGTGCACTGCAATAAATTATATGTTTTCCATTTAGGAAATATTATTTACTTTTGAAAACAAATATTAATGTATTAAAAGTTTTGTAAATGTTGACATTAATAGCCAACGATTTATAAATGCTTGAAATTACTATTCTATAAAATCAATTTTGTTCTTTACATAGAATTATCTAATACTAGGTAATAAAAATAGCAATCATAGATTCTAGCTTAGAAAAATCATTTTTAAAAGTTTTAATAATAACAATTCTAAGTATTCAAATGTATTCTAATGGTAAAGAATTTCTCTGGTGACATAAAAATCTTGACAATAGTGAAATCAGATTAAGTGGTTTTACTCAGTGGAGAGTCAGGGAAACTCTTCTTATAGGCCTGGACACAAGTCCTGCACATCACAATATCAACTACTCAATTCAAAACAATCACAGGGAGAGTCATCTGAGGATAGTTTTAGTAGATTTTCTACTGTTCAAAAGTCAATAATACATTTTAAATGTTATCTTACTATATACGTTTTACACCCATCTTGGAGCACCCCTGTAATCTGGGGTTCAGGTGTTCATGTACCTCAGTGCACTGGTTAGCTTGCATGCACAAACTAGAAAACAGTGAACTAAGAGTTCCATGCAGGCCCTCTCAGAACATCCAATTTATACCTGCTCCTACCCCTTTCATCTTTCCATCATTTTTTTCCTTACAATACTTTTACACATGTAACTGCATGAAAATTACCTCAAGATCTTGGCAAAATGCAGATTCTGTTTAGAAGATTCATGGTGGGTCCTGATTTTCTGGATTTCAATTAAGTCCCAGGATTGGGGCAGATGTTTCTTATACTTTTAATAGCAAAGCACCAAATCACTTCTAAGCTTTGCTCCTTACTAAATCTAAAGAATGAATAGTTCCCCTCTGTTTATGCCAGTATGGGGTTTTATATTTCTGCAAAGTGTTATAAGAAATACGGACAACCTCTTGAACTTTTAATAAATTAAGGATATACAGTCTGTCTTTTATATCCTTGGGTTTTACATTCAAGGATTCAACCAAACATGGATTGAAAAGATTTGAAAAATATATTCCACAAAGTTTGATAGAGCAGAACTGAAATTGCCCACACACTGAGTACTACATTAAATTCATGTAAATGAGGTGATATGTAGGAATTGTGTGAAGTATTATAAGTAATCTAGAGATGATCTAAAGTGTATAAGAGGATGTGCACAGATTACATGCAAATAGTTTGACATTTTGTAGTAGGAACTAGAGCATCTGTGGATTGTGGTATTCAGAGGGTTTGGGACCCAATACTCCATGGATATTGAGGGATGACTGTAATCTCAAATGATAATTATTTATATCTGATATTTTATATGTATTTCTACTATGTTTCTTAGTGAATGAATAAAACTACTTTAAATTAATCAAGCATTATTGAGGCAATTATTTTGGTCAAATGGCATGCTGTTTGAATTACAGTAATATTTCATTTATCTTTTTGTTTTAATATTTTATTTTAAACATGAAAATGATGACTGACATAACTTCTGGGATATTAAGAAAATTCAAGCCAACTAAAATTAAATTAAAAATCATCAAATATTAGCTTTGTGGCTAATTGATAATAAATATATTCACAGTTTTAGTTTCATAAAATTTCTATTAACGTTTCAAATTTTACAAACATTGCAAATCATTTTCTAAAATACATAAAATTTATTGAAGCAAAAAGTTTAAAAATAGGACAGAACAAAACTAGAAAAGAACAGAATAGGAAAATGGGCTAAGAGGCTAAAATTCTAGTTTTTCATTTCTACTGAAAAAAATCAAAGAAAATTAGATTTATGTAACTCTATAGAAATTTTACCAACTTATTTTCTTGCATATGATTGCATTACATTGTGTTTCCAAAGAAGACGATTTCCTATTTGACCTCTATTAAACCTCAGAGCGTGCAATTGTTTTCAATTTCACCATTTTTTTCTTACTATGCTTTCATATCATATTTTTGTTGCCCCCTCATCTTTATGTTGTTTCTACTATTAAACAACTGTGAAGTATCATTAGTGGATTAAAAATTAGAGTAGATGGATCTCACTACCCATTGACAATTACAGGCCTATACCAATTTGACATCTGTTGTAGAGTCTCTAAAATATTTAGCTATATTCAAATTGTGAATAGATCTCTTTCCCTATCTCAGGATGAGTGAAATTACTAGTGCAGGAAATTTATGTCATATGAGTTGTTCATATCAAACCAGTGTGAGAGAGTCTAAAAGATAGTCTACTATAAATATATGCACACAAAAATTATTGCTTTATTTGTGTGGTGTCAGGATGGACAGGAATAGAGAGCAATACAGTTTATATAACTTGTAGCATCAGAAGGGTCAGAACATTACATTGGTTGCATAAGAAGAATATAGTGCCTCTGGGACCTTGAGTCTGAAAATTCCTTGTTTACCTGTCACCAACCATGTTTCTGGAACACGGTGCTGAAGTCTGCGTCTTGGAAACTCATAACACTAGATGCTCCCAAAAAGGGAGCAGCAAATAAAATCTCTCAACTTGCGATATTATCCTATTTCTATCTACCTTTTCTCCTTATCTCTTTGGAAGTTTGGTTAAGGAAGTAAAAGAATTTATACACATTTCATTATTACTTACAGAATTCTGTATTTTCTCCACACATCTTCAGCCTTTCTCTTTTCTCATCCTTGTGGCCACTGGAAAAATATGATCTCTAGGTATTATATAATTCATATGTAATTAATTATATATAATATGTATTAATCAGATACATATTAGATATAATTATATAACTCACTACTCATTGTACATGTGTAGTGTTGTAAATTCTATCCATAATTTAAATATAGTTGGATTGAGAGAACCTATACCAAATGTCAATTATTTATACGTTATATATTATGTATATAATATACAATTCTACACTATTGAAGTAATGCTAGGGTCTGAGTTGATCAAGTTTGATCTTGATATGAAAGGCAAGGAAAACCCAGTGAGGATGAATTTAAAATGATAAAAAATATGTTTTTAACATGCCAAATATTATTTCTTTTCTGGTATAACTAGATACAATATTTCTAAGAAAATTCTTGAACCTCCACAGGAAGTTGATAGTAAAATTTAAATTTCAATCTCATATTCTAGCATCATTGCCCAAAACATATTATGGTTGCTAATTTTATTAAAAGTTTTCTCACTTGAAATGACTACCAAGACTACTCCAGACCTGCCCAGGCAGATGAAGTAACGGGGGAGTGTAGCTGAATCGTGAGCAGAGGATGTTTGTACAGTGCCTTGCGATTCGTGGTAAGGAGTTTAAATTTTATAGAATGTGTAGTGGGAGAATAAAATGTTCCAATTTGTTCTTGCTGCCTGTGTTAGAAAAATGTTGTAGAGGTTGGACAAAAGTTATTTCAATAATTTAGTTTGGAGAAAATAGTAAAAAAATTGGTGGTTTGGACAAGTGAAAATTATATAGCTTCTAAGAAATTATAGCATTCTTTCTAACATTTATTTTGGTAAAAAATATGTATTTTATAATTGTAGGTGTATTGTGGTGGACAGTATGCAATATTGCTCCATTATTTTGCCCTAGGCTATGAATGAAAGGTGGCATCAACTGATGGAGAGTGAGCTTGAAAGAAAGACATGTTAAGATCCATATGCCTCCTTGAGATTCAAGTGGAGAAATCCATTCATATAAATAGATCTTGAAAGAATTACAGAAGCTTCTAAAGTTATTTTTCTCTTAGAAAAGGCTTAGACATACAATGGAAACTTGATTGTTGACTTAAATTTTCATCTTAATCCTCAGTGGAACAGTGCAATCTTTCAAAATATGAGTATAAATATTATTTTATTTCTTTTTATTTGTAAATTCTGTTTATTAAAGTCTTACAAATGGTTTCAGGGAAAAAGAAGCTGTCTTTATTTCTACTGGAAAAATGCTTTGTCAGTCATATTTTTTAATTTTAATATTTAAAATATATTTAATATGTTAAAACTCCATCTAAAATTGTAAAATATATCAAAAAGATGCATATATGAATTTACATATGTATATGACTCTAAAGACTTGAAATCATTTTCATTGTCATTTACTCATATTTTAGAAACCCAAAATTCATGAAACAATTAAATTAATCCATTTTGTAAGACTAAATTGTTTCTTAAACATAGATAAATTTTTATTGATTAATGGAAAAAATAGTGATACAATGGCTAAACTATACAGTAGATATATGTACACAGTACAGACATACACAAATACATATACATATTTGTGTTTTCACATATGGGACTTATTATTCAAGTTTGCTGAGACCAACAGATGAGAAGATGATTGGTGCTGAAAAGAGAGTTTCAAGTTCCCAGGAGCATGGAGCACCCTATGCCATACAAGGCCACACAGAGACACACCAGGGTCAGTCAGGAGGCAGAAGGAATGAGGAAAAAGTGTGGACAGGAGCATTTCTTGTAGTTTCTGTGGGGATAGCAAGGCATGGTAACCAGATTTAGAATTAGTCAGTTCTAACCAGCATTAGTGGGCTCTAGGTGGTAGGAGTTGTCTTGAACTGCCTGGTACAAGGCCCTGAGGCGATGTTAGGCAACGAGGATAGTGGTTCAACCTCTGAGAGCTGAAGAAAGAGGGTAGTTGGCCAATATGGGCTCTGGATTGGTTGATTTGTGTATGAAGGGTATGCTCCCATTAAAGTCATTTGCTCTTTCAAGGAATTAGCTAGTTTTGAAAGTGGCAGTGTTTTTAGGATTAGCAAGATGTCAAAACATTATAAAATACAGAAACAAACATTATTCATATAATATGTTTACATATTATGCATATTATGTTTACCTAGCTTGTGTTATATACATATACATTCTGCATTTGTAATAAATATATGTATATGTAATAAATACATGTATATATGTAGTATATCTACTACATATATGATCTGTATAATAGCCACTACATATATTTAGTAGTAGATATATACTACATATATGATAAATATATGCAGTGGATATTATATCTATGTTTATAAACATATATGTACATATACTACATATATAATAAATACATGTAGTCGATATTATATATATATATTTATAAACATATATTTAAGGAGACCACAGAATATACAAATATACAGTTGAAAATGTATGGCTTCCTTTTAGTTTTCTTTTAATAAAAATATGTTTTCTTAGAATAAAGTTTTTAAAATATTTTTAAATTCACAGATAAAATTACATGTGCTTTCCACTTACAGTATGATGTTTTGAACACAATATTCAATTGTTATTATCCTCTGATGCCTCTTGGTTTCCATTCATTAAATTAGCAAAGGAGAATGAGCTTCTTCATTGACCAAAATTAAAATATATTAAAGTTCTAGATGAGTGCTCAAATAAATTTCCAATTATTATCCTGAAAATAAAATGCTGTAATATACTTCCTTTTTCCAATATAGTAGAAGATGCCAAGTTCTAATCAAGATCACAATGTTTAAGAGATTCAAAAACTGTTTATGTGTACTTTCTTTTCTATTTTTAAAATTCTTATTTTAAATAAATTAAGACATAACTAAAATACATATTTAGAATAAACATCACAAAAACAACTCATTATTTTAAAAAAATTTGTTTCTGTAGTGTAATTTGAATTTACTTTCAAACACAGTTATGCATAGTGTTACATTACAGCATATGAGTATAAGCATTAAAAGAATTGAGGCTTTAAAATTATAGTGAAAGTGAACTAAGAATATTATTTAAAACTTACTAATAAAGTTAATTTGAAAGTATTCATTTTAAACTATGTTACAATGAATTGAAATTAAAGTATTTTTGAGACTAATTTTACAAAATCCAAGAAGTTTAACTGAGGCAAGTAAAAGCCTTCCTTTGAATTTCAAATCCAAAGCCAATTAGTTCCTCCCTAGAGGAGAGATAAATAGATTTTAGGTTAACTAAAATTCTAGTCTGTTGGTGTTTTTTCCCAGTTATGCCATAAAAGTAGTTCAACATTAAAATGGAGTTATTAATGTTAAGAAGAAAACTCAGAAATATAGCCGAGGAAGATCACAAAGAGAATCCTCAAGCTCATATGCCTGATAATGAAAAAGACTACAAAAAACAAAACTTCTACAAAGACATCTGCCCAGAAATTGCCCGGCCAACCTCAGACTGGTGTCATGCTTGTTATTAATCTTTGCAGGCAAACATAATTATTTTAAAAATAACTATGTAATCTTTTCTTATTTTGTCCTTTAAAATCCTTGATCTTTTTTTAACCTTCCTAAATACGAACATAGTTTACTATGGCATGCATATTCTTACTACAATGCTCTATTTCCAAATAAATACATTTTCTCTTAGAGAATCTCGTTTTGTTTGTTATTTGTTTTGTCATATATATGGTATCTGAAATGAGACCTGAAAAAAATCACTATAACAAGAAACCGGCAATTCTTGGCATTAGTGCGCAGTACAAACTTGAGCCCCTTGAGCCTCTGCTTCGATGCTTCACCGTGTTTGCAAAATCTTCTTCTATTTTTAGCCTTCATTCTTTTGGTTGAGTCTTTTTGATATAAGTTGGGAATCTTATTCGGATAAGGCCACCTTAACAAGGAATGATATATTCCTCCAGGGATGATAAAAGAATTTTGCCTTTTCTGCTGATTCCTTTCTGGTGTAAAGATAAGGGTCTTTATACCTATAGAGTAGTCTTTTTTCTATAGGTCTTACATTCTGCATTTAAGTTATGTCTTCTGGTGAGTAATTTCAGTCGAATCATTGCTTCTGGTTTAATATTTTGTTTGATCTGCACACCTAGGTTAAAATTTTTGTACACATTCTTATTTTGGTTTCATTGAATTTGGTTTGACTCTTTTCCCTTGCTTGTTTCTGATAATCTTATGAGAGCCAAAATAAACATTCTAAATAGTAAATGCAGGATAGCTAATTTAAAACTACTAGGGCAATTGCCACAATCTAAAACACCAGTCTAAACTCCTGACATTCTCTGACAAAATTTACATATATATATATTTTGTAGTTGTGAGATTAATAAAAAATGGAATGGAATTGTCAAACATAGGAAATGTCAAGTTTTCTGAGACGCCAGTTGGCTACATTTTATGGTCTGTTTGTGGGCATATTTTTAAACTGGTGGGCAAATTACAACAAGGAAAATTCAGAGCTCAAATAGTCATTACTAGAAAAATTAGCAACTATAGATTTAACATGCGGAGTCTTCTAATTTCTCTATCTAGGTCTCTATATTTTCTCTGTCTACTTTGAATCTAAAGTCTTTTCTTCTGGTGTTGAGATCAAATTCACTGTTTTGCTATTGAAGTATATATATATGATTTAAAATGTATAATATATTTTATTTTAAAATTTATTTAAAATATATATTTAATTATATATATATTTAAAGACAAATCTTAAAGGGCTTTAAAATTAATGGCTTTTTATTAATTCTGATAACTCCATAATAACCAACAAATTGGATGCCTTTTAGAAATGGTAATTTTAGATTTGCTTGACTAACAATTGCATATGATGATAGAACAGAATTGAATAATTAATGATCTAAAGAAAAAAACTAGGTAAATGTTTTAAATAATTGGCTTTCCAATTAAACAGATCAAAATCTTATGTTGAAAACAATTACATAAGGTGTCTCAGTCATGCATAAAAATATTTTTCTGTCACAGAGTAGCCAAAAGTAAAAAGTTTTTTTTTTAAAAAAAAGAATGAAAAGAAAAAGAAACTGCTAAAATACTTTCCTGCTTGCTTTTGCTAATCAAGCAAATCAGTTGCAAATAATAGATACATTTGTTTCTAATTCAAGACTGCTTGGATATTTTGTCTTATAAAATTCAGCTAATCCTAGCTAAAATGTAAACACTGAAATTTTAACCGGATTTTTTTTTTTTTTTTTGAGACAGTCTTGCTAGGTTACCCAGGCTGGATTGCAGTGGTGTAATCTCAGCTCACTGCAAACTCTACCCCTGGGACTCAAGGGATCCTCCCACCTCAGCCTCCTGAGTAGCTGGGACCACAGCCTGTGCCAACACAACCAGCTAATTTTTGTACTTATTTGTGGAGATAGGGTTTTGCCATGTTGCCCAGGCTGGTCTCAAACTCTTGGGCTCCAGCAATTCACTGGCTTCAGCCTCCCAAAATGTTGGAATTACAGGTGTTAGTCACTGCACCAAACCCTTAAACACATTTGAAACTTTTAATAAGGGTGCAAGAGAATAAAGAAGAGGTTTTTTGTTTGTTTATGTTTTTGTAAAATCAAATTGCCATGGAAAATTCTTTACCCAAAGTTTTGGTCCACAGCTTTTGTTAGATTACATATGGGGGCTAAAAATGTTTAGTTACGTGAGTTGGTTCCAATTTTGTCAGAAATACAATTTGGATTCAACTGTCTTTTATAGACCAATGTATTTGTTGTATTACTATCTCATGTCTAAAATTTTAAAATGAAGCTACAAGATCTTTGTGTGTGTGTGTGTGTGTGTGTGTTTAAACTTGTTTATGCATATGTACATGTGTCATGTTATATGTTCTGATGACCCTAAAGATAAATGAGTGCTCATATAAAATATGTAATAATTAACCCAACTGTCTTTTAGTCATGTTAATTAAGCAAATATTTAATAAATTAGTTGATTTTTAAATTATTCATAAAATAAATTAGATATGTCTTCAAATTTGCCAACACACAGTTTTGCCTGGATTTACTGGTAGATAGTTTTGTATTTCTTTTTGCTAGATATTTTCAAATGGCAGGGTTGTATACAAAGATTATAAAACTATAAAACAAATTATGAAACAGAATGATCTTTGTGCATTTTTCGGTGAAATTATTATAATATTGTTGGTTTGATGAAACCAGCTGTAGGTTCAGCTTTGTCAGGAAAATAAACATATATTTGACTTTAAGGCTTTTTATTACTTACTTATACACTGGATAGTCATAGGCTGTAAAAATGGTTAACAGGGAAATAACTAGAAATGATGACTATCATTGTCTAATGTGTTGATTTTTATAAGTAATAGAGGTAACTGTTAAAAAATAAATAAATTAGATGAATGTAAATGTGGTAAACATCTATAAATGAACTTGTCATGTAATTTGAAACCTTTAAGTTATGTTTAATAATAAATACTCATTCAAGGTCTGGGTCATATCTAAATAAGTTAAAAAAATTATTGACCATAATATAACTTTGTTTTTGGCTTCTTAATGTTTGTAGAAATACTAAATGTATTTGAGTCCATTAATATACATAAAATTATGTTATGAAGAAACATGTTTCTAAAAAATATAAAATGGTCCTCATCTATAAAATACTGATGTATGGCAGACAATTCAAGATTGCTTGATTCCTAGGTTTTCATTAAAATTTAAGGTTATTAAGAGTTTAAAATCCTAATGTGTACAAATAGTTCTACATCTAAGTGCATATACACATAAGTTGTTTTTAATTAAAAAATTAAGAAAGGCATAAAAATGCCTTCCTTATTTTATTAAAATGCTTTTGTCTAATTTAAAGGAAATTTAAATGGTACTTCAGACTACGGGTTTATAAAGAAAATAGAAACAAGACAGAAAGAAACTAGGAAGTAGGAGAAAGAGATGTGAAGAAAATTATGAAGATG
The DNA here is from genome assembly GCF_030222135.1 of Aotus nancymaae. NCBI lineage: Eukaryota > Metazoa > Chordata > Mammalia > Primates > Aotidae > Aotus > Aotus nancymaae. The sequence goes on from NW_026988435.1 coordinate 4,616,623, forward strand.
AAGATATATTTTTGGCAAGGAAGGTTGATTAGAAGAGACAATAATTTTGTATGAGAAAGAATCTGCTATGATAAATTTTGTTCTAAAGCAAATGACTGTTTTTATTTTATTTTTTTAGAAAGAGGAAGTATAGGACAAAGTAGAAATTTTCAGTGTATTGCCAACAGTCGAATAAGTTGGGATAGGGTTCATGAAGATAGAATTTATTAAAGGAATTTTGTGTGTCATTAAGTTGGCTACAATACAAAAACTATTTGTGTGTTTGTAAAAACTGAACCTTCAACCTTTTCATAAACTCCTGTCACCTTTTCACTGGCTCTAACTTTGCTGTAATGACATGATGCTGAAATGTTTATCTTGAAGATCTAGAAAGTCAATGTTTTTCTCCATTTTAACTGGGTTTCATATACTTAGCTTGTAAAGTGTGTCCAAATATTTTTAATGTAACCTGAAAAATTCCCGTGCTGTTACTTAAATCCATGTATTTTGCTGCTCAAGGTACTAATTTGTTTGCTTGTTTTAACATTCCTTTATAATATAGTTTACACCCATAAGACTAGATACACTCTCCCTGTGTCTGATTAAATGCAAGTACCCATTTTATCAGGTTTGACTCCCAGGTTATCAAAATGGACTTCCCATAAGGAAAAACATTCACATTGTAGTATGTTTTTCTTTATTTTATGAAGACTGGCCTAAAAATAATAATAATAAACAATTTTATGTTTTGTCAAGACAATTCCTGTTTTGTCTTTATTAAGTTTTAATTACTTAACACCAGGGCATGTCAGGAGGTAGGGGTTAGGGGAGGGATAGATTAGGAGAAAAATCTAATGTATATGATGAGTTGATGCATGCAGCAAACCACCATGGCACGTGTATACCTATGTAACCAACTGCATATTCTGTACATGTATCCCAGACCCTAAAATATAATAATAATAAAAAAGAAATCTTACTGGATGTGGCGACTCACACCTGTAACTCCAGAACTTTGGGAGGACCAGGAAGGCAGATCACGAGGCCAAGACAGCGAGACCATCCTGGCCAACATGGTGAAACCCTGTCTCAACTAAACATACAAAAATTAGCTTGGTGTGGTTGAGCAGGCCTATAATCCCAGCTACTCAGGAGGCTGAGGCAGGAGAATTGAACCTGGGAGGTGGACGTTCCAGTGAGCCAGGATCACCCCACTACACTCCAGCCTGGGTGACAGAGCAAGATGCTGTCTCAAAAAAAGAAATCCAAACTATAAAAGGGATAATGTTTTTACATCCATATAAATTTCTATATTGCTTTAGAAGTGTTTTGATTTTTATCATGGTGAAAGGAATAACTATTTTTTTTTAACATGATGTGTGATTCTTTTTTGATCAAGTGTTTTGGGTCTTTTGACATCTTTGATAGGTATCTTTAGAATCAAATTCTAAATTAAGTATTTTTGGCATAAACTTAATTTTAGGATATTTTAGTTGGGTCTCTGGATAGCTTTAAAAGATAGACCTCTCATTATGCTGATATATTAAATGGAAAGACTTACCTGGTAAATTGTATGAGAACCATGGTTAATTGATGAGCGATATTAGATTTTCCTTACGTTGTATTTCTGAATCAGTTACTGATATAAATGTTCCAAAAATTACATTTGTAAAAATCTAATCTTATACTTTTAATTATTATTTAAATATTTTCTAAAGTTATGTTCATATAAATATATTATTAATGTGAGGATTCCAAAAATTACATGAAATATATAAAAGTCTGATGGTCCTCAAGGGATGCTGTTATGATTCTGGTTCTCATCTTAAAATGCCACATGTAATGTGAGTAATTAAATTTCCTTGCCAATTGAGAGCTTTCATCAGATTTCCAGAATGGTTATTCACTTTGTCAGCCACATTATTGTTCTGAATTCTTCTCTAAAAACTTGCAATCAGTGATAATCCAGAAATGCTTTTCACGGAAAAGTTTCTAGAAGTGCTCTTGAACACAGATTTCTGATCATTTTAAGATCATGGACTAATTAGATATTTCTAGAGCTATAGTGAAGAAACTCAAGGGTTCATAAGAAACTGATGGAGATGACTTTTATTTAGAATATTTATTTAAAATATTTTGAAGATGAAGATGACTTTTATGACTTTTACTTAAAATATATTTGGTTCTTTACTTAAATATTTTGTTTTCCAGATTTAAGAAAACTTTGTCTCATAAGCTACCTATAGTTTTTAACAATTTGAAAAAGTATTCATTTGTGAACACAGATGGAAACATTTGCTTTTTCTCCCTACTGATTCCTCCCAAATTCAGAAATTATTCAGGTGTCTTTGTATTTTTATTTATATAAGGTCAATAAAAATTTTCTCTCTCTTTATAATTAAGCAGAATACAATTACAAATATTAATTCTATTACTAAGGCTTTAACTAAAATGCCATATTTAATAATATGCTTTAAATGCCTAGTTTCAAGAGTTCCCAGCCTTACAATGAGTAAAAATTACAGCTACCTGGCAGTTTCAAGACCCTTAAGACTATAAGTAAATTCTAAATTCTGCCTAGACTCAAGATGCTTTTAAATAAGATATTGCTATAGGATCTATATATATATAGAAAATGTTATTTGAAAAACCTATTATATAGCTGTTATTAGATTGTGGTTCTATGCATTGTTTTCAAGTTCTTGTTATCTATTTTGTTATCTACCTGTAGACTGGACTAGGTCATGAATTCTCTCAATTCCTCCAATATTTGAGTACAACTTTATAACTAAAAACAAAAGCTATTCTCTTCCTAAAGCCTTGTAGGCTGCAACTAGGTAAATTTTAAGGATCATTCTCAAGTCTGATGTATAGACAACACAAAAAGTTCACCAAAGACATTCAAACTACAAACTAGGAGAAAAAGTTTATGTTTTCATATCATAGCAGCTTTTCAAGATGCCAAGACTTCATATCATAATGAAAATTTTACTCTTTCAATGCTACTTTTTTCTTGACAGGATAATGGTGTAATGGAAATTTATAATCAATAGCTTCTGCTGGAACTTAACAGAAACTAAACCTAAAAAGTCCTTTAACTATTCGTTAAATAAGAAAATGTCTATGTTATTGCTAATACTAACAGCAGTATTTGGATAAATACCTCTGGGAAAATAGGAAACAGGCCACAGAATATAGTAGTTCTTACCTAATTTCCTGTGTTTATTAAATTTATTAAATTAGTTGCCTTTAAGCCTAGGTGTGTGACTCAAAACCCTTACACAAACTGGAATTGTCTTCTTACTGTTGCTTTTACTTTGTATTTTCTCTTTTTAACTTTGTATCTTATTTGTTACATTTTTGCAGAGTACAAATTATAACAAAATAATTTTGGCCCAGCATTCTGACGTGATAACAGAAGACTATAGAACAAATAAAACTGAATTTAATCATGGACTCCAGGCAGACTTAGCCTGAGAACAAGTCCTTCTAATCTCCGTTGTCATTCAAACATGGCCACTGACTCCCAGTTTCCAGTCACTCCTCTGCAGGTGAGATAAGTAAAGCAACAAGAATAGACCCATCCATGCACTGAGGGACATCAAATCCTAACAAAGGGATGACTCATTAGCGATACTTTTGGAGAAGGACTTTGATCAAAAGGGAGAAATGCAAAGGTATCAGAACCAAAGTGGGGTTATTAATGTTAAAGAAAGAAAGAAATAATGGAGCCAAGGAACTTCAAAAAGAGAGAATTATCATACTTGTATGTCTGATAATAAAAAAGACTACAAAAACTTCAACTTAGCACACACTACCTCACACACACACAAATACTTCAGCAAGGATATCTGCCCAGCAACTGCGTGTGCAATCTCAAACTGGTGTCACCCTTGTTATTGATCTTCATAACCAAAGATGCATATTTTAAAACCATTGTGTATCCTCCTTAAATGTTGTGTATTTTTTCCTTAAATGTTTTTACCTCTCTAAATGTGTTTCTACCTCTCATAATATGCTACAGTATCTGAATTTCCATTGCAATGTTCTATACCTAAATAAATACATTTTTTTTTAAATAGCCTCTCCCATTTTGTTATTTAGGCTGGCATGCTGCACTGAAAGTATTTTCTGTCCTCCAGGATTGGAAGAGATTTGTGCACTTGTACTGTGATTAGCACACTTTGTTATGTGTGCCTTCTCACAAAGGCGCTATACCACCCATGAGTTTTCTATTCCTCCAAACAAAAGTACAACAGAGAACTTACAGTTTGCATTCTGTCAAGTGAGAAGCTTGGAAATTTTGCCACTCCATTTAACAATAAGTAAAATGCTGAACAAATCGAAAAATCAGTAACCGATTAGTTTAAATTCATAAGAGAAATAAATTCTTATCAGCACAGAAACCCAAAAGTTGAAATGTCTGTGGTCAGGGTAGGAAAATGCCTGGGTAGGAAAATCTAAACTGTAACTGAAGAATTGCTGGAGGCTCAATGTGGGCAAATCCGAGTCAAAACTACAGAGGAACCTGTCATGGCAGTGGGAAGGGTGGAACTTTATAAATTTTATCTGGAGGAACTTCACCTGTTTTTCCCAGTGAATATCAGAGAAAAATCCCCTCCGAAGAGGAAAGAGGAAAGGAATAATTTTAAAATGCATCAGAGTATTCTGTCCTCATTAACAAGGTCAGCTGTGAGAAGAAACTAATTAACTAAGTTCTAACATCCTAGGGTCGCATCAGGATCTATCTGACCTGGGGAAAGTAAGATACCCAACTCCAGCCCCCTGAAGCCTTCCAAGTGGGAGAAAAGAAATACTCAACTCCAGCTTTCAGCCCACTGTAGTCATTCTGTCCCGTCTCATAAGGGTGGGAGGCAAACAGAAAAGCACTTACAAAGTTCACAGTCTGGAGCCATAGGACCACTAAACGGTTGGCCTTTAATCACAGGACTGCAGAATACTTCCTCACCTTCACACCTTACCACAACATTACTAATGGCCTATTTACAGCATTCCTTTAATCATGGAGCTTGGATATCAAGAAAAATTACAAGGCATACTAAAAGGCAAAAACAAAACAAAACAAAAAAACACACAAAAAGGCAAAGCATCATCATAAGGAGACTCAGATGTGGCAGGGATGAGGAAATGATCAGACTTGAAATTTAAACAATTATCTTTAATGTGTTAAAAGCCCTTCTGGATAAAATAGGCAAAATGCAAAACAGAAGGACAATGTTAACAAAGATAAATATTCTGAGAAAGAGCTAATATAATAGAGATAAAAAACACTGTAACAGAAATGAAGAATGCCTTTGTGAGGTTTATTAGTAGGCCGTACATGGTTGAGGAAAGAATTTCTGAACTTGAGATTATCTAGATAGAATCCTCAAAAATTGAAGAAGCAAAAAGAAAAAAGACTGGAGAAAAAAAGAACAGAATATCTATGTTATCCTGTGGGATAACTGCAAAGATGTGAATGTGCACAATGGGAACACCAAAATGTGAAGAAAGAGAGGAACAGAATCAATATATAAAACAAATATGATAATTTCTACAAATTATTGTTGATATAAAGCCACAGATCAAAGAAACTCAATCAGAATAAATGCCAAAAAATGAAAAAACAAAAACCTACATCAAAGTATATCACTTTCAAACCACATGAAGTCAAAAATAAAAAGATACTGAATGAAGCCAAAAGGAAACAAACATTGCCTGTAGAGATGGACAGGTGAGAATTACATCCAGCTTTTCTTCAGAATTTATACAAGAAAGAAGATAGTTGAATATATTCTTTTAAATGCTGGGAGGAAAAAGCACACTAAACTGGAGCTGATACTCTGAACAATTATCCTTCAAAAAAAAAAAAAAAAGAAAGAATGAAGACTTTCTCAGACAAAGAGAAATTGAATGAATTTGTTGTTAAGGACCCATCTTACGTGATGTCATAAGTTTTTAAAGAGAGGAAAATAATATTGCTAAGAACTTTAGATCTACATTTTAAAAAAGAGAGTATCAGAAAAGAAATAAGTAAAGATGAAATTTAAAAATTTATTTATATCATTTTTAACTTATCTGATAGATAACTGTCTCCAAAATAATAGAAACAATGTATTTGAATATGGTGTGTGTGTGTGTGTGTGTGTGTGTGTGTGTGTGTGTGTGTGTGTGTGTGTGTTTTCATGTATACCTATGTATAAGCAAAGGAGATACCAGCAATGATTCAAGGAATGATAGGGAAAAATTAGAATTGTTTTGTTTTTATTAGGTACTTGCATACCCAAAAGCAGTACAGTCTTATTTAAAAGTGGACTTGTATTAGTTGAAAACATATATTGCAAATTCTAATACAAACACTTTAATGAGTAATATGTTAATAGAAGTGAGATAATGGAATCATAAAGCTTTCACTCAAGTAAAGCCACGGTTGGTAGAAAAGAAATAAAAGAGAAAAAGGATAATAAATAGAAAACGGAAAAATATATGGCAGATATTATTCCAGCCATATCAATAATCACTTTTAATTTCAATACTCTAAACTCACCAGTTAAAAGAGAGAGATTGGCAGAAAAGATTGAAAACGTGACTCAAATATATGCTGTCTATAAATATCAGAAACTCTCTTGGAATATAAATACACATGTAAAATTGATGGCAAAATTTCTACCATGCTAACACTAAACAAAAGAAAGTGCATGTAGCTATATTAATTTTAAACGTAGCAGACATTAGACCAAGGAAAGTTTTCAAGTATAAAGAAAGGCATTACATAATGTAAAATGGATCAACTCTTCAAGAATGCGTAACAATTCTAACAGACTAACACAGTGTCTCATGCAAAAATTTACAGAACTCTCGAGAAGAATAAATAAATAAATATTAATCTAAATGACAATACAAACACATCAATATCTATGGCCTGAAGTGAAATTTTGCTTAAGATCAATTTATAACATTGAATTTGTATATTAATAAAATTTAAAGTGGGAAATGAATAGAGAAAAATCAATGAAATCAAAAGCTAGTTGATTCTTTGAAAACATCAGTAAAATCAATAAGCCTTTAGCCAGGCTAATTTAAAAAAAAAAGACAGAACACAAAATTGCTAATATCAAAAATGAAAGGGAGGACATCACTGCCGATCCAATGGAAAATACAAGGACAATAAAAGAATAACATAAACAACTTTATGCCCACAAATTGATAACCTGGATGAAATAGGCCAGTTTTCTCAAAAGAACACTTTGCCAATGCTCACACAAGATTAATCAGATACTCTGTATAGGTCTATAACTATTAAAGAAATTGAATCAACAGATAACCTTCAAAACACCAGGCTCAGATGAGTTCTCTGATTAATTCCACCTGACACTGAAGGAAAAAAATTGTATCAATTCTCCACAATATATTTCAGAAAATAGAAGCAGAGAGACTACATAACCACTCATGAGGCCCATGGCACACCAGTACCAAAACCAAACAAGTTAAAAGAAAACAGCACACCAAAATTCCTTATGAACATAGGTGTAAATATCTGCAAAAAATGCAAATCTAATGTGAGCAGAATTAATTACTATCAGTGAGATTTATTTCAGCTTATACTGCTTACTCAACATTTGAAAATCAATGTAATTATCACAGCAAAAGACTAGAGAAAAATCACAGGATCTTATTAATAGATACAGAAAATGTCTAATATCTATTTATAATAAAAATTCTCAGAAAACTTGAAATAGAGTGAAACTTTCTCAAATTTATAAGGACCATCTACAAAACACCTACAGCTAACATACTTGATGGTGGAAAAAGTAGATTTTTTTTTTTTACTAAGATTAAGTACAAGGCAAAATGTCCCCCACACTATTCTTATTCAACATTATAATGGAAGTCCTGCCTAATGCAGAAAGCCAAGAATAGTAAATAAAAGCTATAATGACTGAAAAGGCAGAAAAACAAAATCTATGTTCCCAGATTAGATGATGATCTATGTAGAAAATTCAGAAGAATTGACAGAATAACTCCTGGAGCTAATAAATAATTATATAGTAAAATTGGAAGACATAAGATTAATAGAAAAAAGTAAATAATTTTTCTGTATTTCATCAATGAGCAAGTGAAATTTGTAATTAAATACACAATATCACTTATACTAGCACCCTAAAAACTAAAATTGTTATAAGTAAAAAAAATAGATAAGATATATGAGAAAAAATAAGACATAAAAAGGTCAAATAACTAACTAAATGAAGAAATATTTATGTTTTAAAATAGTAATACTTAATATTGTAAAGACGTCAGTTCTTCCCTCATTAATCTATAGATTTAATGTGATTTTAAACAGAAACCCAAGATATTTTGTGGATATAATCAAACAGATTATATAGTTTATATGTAGAGATAGAAGACCTAGAATACCCAAGATAATATTGAAAGAGAAGAAAAAGGGTAAAGCACTGATACTACCTGACTTCAAAACACATGATATTGTTGAAAGAAAAGACAAGATCAGAAGAAGAGAATAGAGAGCCTAGAAAAGAACAATATAAATATCAACAACTTATCTATGACAAAGGAGCAAAAACATAAGAAAAAATAATTTTCTCAACAAAGGGTGCTGGGAAAACTAGACATCCACTCCAAAGGCACAAACCTTACACCCTTTGCAAAAATAAAGTAAAAAAGAATTTCAGATGCACATTCAAAATGCAAACTATAAAATGTCTAGAAGATACCATTTGAGAAAATCTAGAATACCTTGGGTTTGGTGATTATCTTTGAGATTCAACATAAAAGCATCATCCATTAAAGAAAAGATAGATAAACTGGACTGGATGTTATTAAAATTAAACATATCTGCTCTTCGAAAGACATTATTAAGAGAATGAGAAGACAAGCCACAGACTGGGAGAAAATACTTGCAGAAGTCATATCTGATAAAGCAACATGATCCCAAATAAGCAGAGAACTTTTAAAATTAGCAATAAGAAAATAATGATCAATTAAAGACTGGGCTGAAAATATTAACAGATAGGTCCCTCACCAAAGAAAATATACAGATGCCAAATAAGTATACATAAAGTGGTTCTACTTCATATGTCATCAGAGAAATGCAAATTAAAACAACGAGATGCCTATTAATATTTCCAATGTCCAGAACACACACATTACCAAATATTGGTTAGAATGTGGAGCGACAGGAACTCTCATTCATTGCTAGTGAGAATGGAAAATGATATCCATTTTGGAATACAAAATGATTATACTCTTAACATATGATCCAGGAATTACCATAGGATCCATCAACTACTTCCTTGGTATTTACCCAAAGGAGTTAAAAAGTTTTGTCCATACAAAAACTTGCACATGGATGTTTACAGCAACTTCATTCATAGTGGTCAAAACTTGGAATCAACCGAGATGTCCTTCTCTAGGTGAATACATCAACAAGCAGCAGTACATCCAGGCAATAGAATATTATTCAATATTAAAAAAATAAAAGTATCGAGCCATGAAATACACTAAAGGGAACTTAAATGCATATTACTAAGTGAAAGAAGACCATCTGAAGAGGATACACACTATATGATTCTAATTATATGACATTCTAAAAAGGCAAAAATATAAAGACAGTAAAAACAATCATTGGCTAGCAAGTGTCAAATGGAAGATTGAGATAAATAGGCAGAGCAGAGAAGATATTTGAGGCAGTAAAGCTTTTCTATATGATACTACAATGGTGGATTCACATAATTTATACCTTTGTCAAAACTCATAAAATATTCAACATCAAGAATTGACTCTAATATAAACTATGGTCTTGATAATTGTAGTGTCCTACGTCTAAGGATGTGTAAGTGTAGGTCCATTGACTGTAACAAATGTCATTCTGACGAGGGATGTTTATAATATGGAACGTGATTCGTGTGAGGGGGCCAAGGATATTTGAAAAATCTCTGTACCTTCCTCTGAATTTACTGTGAGCCTAAAACTACCAAAACAGTTAAATAGTAAAGTCTATTTTAAAAGTCTAGCAGAAAATCCCAGCGAAGAAAGACAAAAGATGATTTAATCATCAAATTTACAATACAGAAGTTGCTAAAGAGTGACACAAGTAAAGATCTGTTTGCCCCTACATTGGGTGATGATTACGGAAAAGCCAAACTGATTCTGGGAATATATAAATTAAAAATATATATATATTTAATGTCTACTGATAGCAGGAGACAGACAAATCTCTAGGCAGACAGTCTTGACCTTCAAGACAGAGACAGACTGGGTAAACCCTCAGATCAGATTGAGAACCTCTCTTCCCGTTTGGCTTTTTTCTGATTATCACCCTTCACCTATTTTACATATACCTACCATTTCCTAATTGGTGTTCTACAGAGTCAGACCCACCTTTGAGTGGCGCCTTTGTTTTAGCCTTTTGTGCAAATTCGCAAACCAATCAGCATGCACTTTACATTCTGAGCCTACAAAACCCACAGACCCAGCCACACTGGGAGGAGAGCACCCCTGTATGCCCTCTCCACTGAGAGCTATTCTGTTGTTCAATACAATTCTTCCTCACCTTTCAAATTGTCGGCATATTCTGATTCTTCTCGGAATGTGGGACAAGAACTCGAGAACCGCTGAACATGGGTATGTACAATAACAAAGGTGGGCTGTGGGCTGAGCTGATGCACGCGCCAGGCACAGCCCAGGTGAGCCAAGTGGGCAGGCTGCCTCCTGTGGCAGGTAGCGTGGCCGAGTAAGAACCTGACAGGGGTGTCACCACCCGGAAGTCCCCGGCTAGCAAAGTGACCTAGAAAAATCTGCATCACTACTAAGTACCAGGAAATATTATTTTCTAGAAACACAAAGATGAGTAAAATGCCCTCTGACCTTCAGGAATTTACAAGTGATAAAGACTATTCATAACCAAAGGATAATCACAGTGATGCCCAGGGCTTGCAAGAACGAATATGTATTTCTTGCTTACATTGCTGCTGTAGTTATTCACGATCTGCAGGGCTTTTCGCAGTCTGCTCTATGTAGCTTTCACCTTCTAGAATAAAGTAAAAAGATCAACCCAAGAGACCTGATGAAACTGCAAAATTGCTGTTTAAAGTTTTTGCTTAGAATTGGCAGACAGTCACTCCTGCTCTCATTTTCTTGGCTGAAACAAATCACCAACCAAGTTGATGGTAACATAGGAAAACAGTGTGCTCCTCCATCAAGAGGGAAGTAAAAGTCATACCGCAACAGTCAGGAAAGCGTGTTCATGTATGCGTGTGTGTGTGTGTCTGTGTGTGTATAAAATTTCCTCTTATAGGGAACTCAGGCAGGGAGATGCAGCAAACACTTGAGGACAGTTTCAGAGTACAATATAACTTACCAGTGCAAACACCTAGCTGTTGATATATGCCACTTACTTTTGATGTCCCAACAGAATGGTGTAATGAACATCCAATATATGCCCTTCTTGGGAATGTTTCAAAATTTTACTAGGGTCTATGTCCAGTATGGAAATTAATAGTCTGATTTTGACCAAATAATCTCACTTCAAAACCTACATGCAGGGCATAACATTTCTTCTTACCCACATTTCTGTTGGAATTTTCTAACTTTTTAAAGTTTGGTAATTTAACAGTACAAAGTGATGTGTTACGTTTTAAATTGTTTTATCGATGTCAGATTTGTTACTAGTATCCTTATATTTTCTTTCTTTTTTTTTTAAAGGAAAAAAGAATGAAGAAGAGGAAGAAAAAGGAAGAGAGAGAGAGAGAGAGAATGGGTGTATTGCTTTCTTGCCCAGGCTAGAATGCAATTTAGTAATGGGTATTGAAAACCACTTTTATACCAATAATTATACTTAATGATGTAGACAGGAAGGAGTAAGGGAAGAAAATAACAAACAAGCAGCCAACCAATATTTCATTTAAACCTATGAAATGCTATGCTATTACTGAGGAGTGATTTACTTCCAATTACGTAGTCACTTTTGGAATAGGTGTGAGGTGGTAATGTATATTTTGTGTATTTGAAGTGGAGAGTTCTATAAATGTTTATTAAGTTTACTTGTTCTGGTTTTGAGTTCAAGTCCTAGATGTCCTTGTTAATTTTCTGTCTGGTTGGTCTATAGAATCATTAGCTCTTCTTGTTACATTGATCCTTTTGCCATTATGTAATGTCCTTCTTTGCCTCTTTTGATCTTTGTTGCTTTAAAGTCTACTTTATCAGAGGCGAGAATTGCATCTCCTGCTTTTTGTTTATTTGTTTATTTTTACTCTCTGTTTGGATGGTAAATCTTCCTCCTTCTCTTTGTTTTGAGTCTTTGTGTATTGCTGCATGTGAGATGGGTCTGGATGCAGCACACCGATGGGTTTTGACTTTTTATCCAATTAGAATATATATAAGTTTAATACTGCCATTTGATGCTAGCTGGCTGTTTTGCCCATTAGTTGGTGTACATTTTTCATTGTGTTAATGCTCTTTGCTTTTGGATATATTTTTGGAAAGGCTGATATTGGTTGTTCCTTTATATGTATAGTGCTTCTTTCAGAAGCTCTTGTAAAGCAGGCCTGGTGGTGGTGAAGTCTCTAAGTACTTGTTTGTTTGCAAAAGATTTAATTTTTCCTTCGCACATAAAGCTTAGTTTGACTGGATATGAAATTCTGGGTTGAAAGTTCTTTCCTTTAAGGATATTAAATATTGGGCTCCACTCTTTTCTGGCTTGTAGGGTTTCTGCTGAGAGATCTGCTGTAAGTCTGATAGGATTCCCTTTATGGGTAACCTGACCTTTCTCTCTGGCTGCCCTTAGTATTTTCTCCTTCATTCCAACCCTAATAAATCTGGCAATTATGTGCCTTGGGGTTGGTCTTCTTGAAGAATATCTTTGTGGTGTTCTCTGTATTACCTGGAGTTGAATATTACCCTGCCTTGCTGGGTTGGGAAAGTTTTCCTGAATGATATCCTGAAGAGTATTTTCCAACTTGGATTCATTCTCTTCGTCACATTCAGGTACACCTATCAAACGTAAATTAGCTCTTTTCACATAGTCCCATATTTCCTGGAGACTTTGCTCATTCCTTTTTATCCTTTTTTCTCTGATCTTGTCTTCTCATTTCATTTCACTGAGCTGGTCCTTGACTTCTGATATCCTTTCTTCTGCTTGATCAATTTGATTGTTTAAACTTGTGCATACTTCGTGAAGTTCTCGTGTTGTGTTTTTCAGCTCCATCAATTCACTTATATTCCTCTCTAAATTGTCCATTCTCGTTAGCATTTCGTCAAACCTGTTTTCAATGTTCTTAGTTTCTTCGCATTGGGTTAGAACAAGTTCTTTTAATTCACAGAAGTTTCTTATCACCCACATTTTGAAACCTGCTTCTGTTACTGGAACACACTTGTTCTCCATTAAGCCTTGTTCCGTTACTGATGAGGAATTGCGATCCCCTGTAGAGGGAGAGGCATTCTGATTTTGAGTATTCTCTGCCTTTTTAGGCTGGTTTCTTCTCTTCATTATATATTTGTTCCTCTGTCGTCTTTGTAATTACCGACTTTCTAACTAGGTTTCTGAGCGGACGTCCAACTTTTGATTCCCAGTGCCGAAATCTGAGCAATCCACTGTGCCGGCCAAAACAGCAATGTTAAGATTGATGGTGCTTTTCTGCCCGGGAACCTCCAGACTCTGCACCTAGAACTACTGCGCTAAGGCGCCAGCAAAACCGCCGCACCGGCCACAAGAGTCGCTCTGGCGACCCGTGGGGCTCCTCCACTGGGAATCTCCTGGTCCGTGAGCAACAAATATTCGTCTGAAAGTGTGGTGTCCTCTCGTTCTCTGTGCTTTCACTGGGAGGCACATGCCTGAGCTGCTAGTGATCAGCCATCTTGGATCTCTCTCCTATTTTCTAAGCTAGTTAGTAGAAGTGCTTTTATATTATGTTCAATGTTGTCACTTTTGAACACTAAATTGAATAATAGAAATTCTTCCAATGTCATTTGTTAAATTTCATCCATACCTGTATCCTTTACAACACCCTCATTCAATCATCCACTAAGTATTGCTCACTCTATTGTACTTTGCCTCTGAGAAATAAAAATGAAATCCTAAGCTCTATGAGTAACTCAATAGACTCCTCTTGGCCAAGGGGACTCCACAGTAACCTTGAAAACTGAGTTATTGGCCCTGATGGGAGATCAGACATGCCTTATTCTACCCCATCCCTGGCTAAGCCCCTTAGGCTTTCTTCCCTAATGTCTACATAGAAACCAGTTTCTTTAAAAGACTCTAATGCAGAGAGTACAGTCTACCCACCTTTCTGCCACCCCTCCCTTTTGGGGTTTCAACAAATCAAGCAACTGGCATTTCTTTCTGATAAGAGACCATGGACCATGGACCATGGAGCAGTTCTGGCATCCGTGGCAGATGAGCAGTAAGGTTTTCCACATCTTCTGCTTAACCTTTTGACAAAACGGGGCCAAAATCTCCACCCTCAGATCCTGCTAACTTGGCCATATTTTGTACATAGTACCCAGGAAGGGGCATGAAGCTCAATTGCACATGTGCATGTTTCTTCTTTAATAAACATTCATAACTCCACCCACCTATAGCATTTTAAATATATATATTTGTCCACCCTGCTCAGCATAAATTCCTGTTCCCTTTGCCTCTCTCTTGAAGTGTCTGTTTCTGGCTTCCGACTGGAGGCTATGCTTTCCTCCCTGACAGGATGGCCACCCAGCAGACTGCAATTATTTATGTGAAATAAAGCTCTGCTTTCCAAATTTCTGATTCCCATCCATTCATCAGTTGACACCTGTTAAAACTAACTGTCTCCATCCTTTGCCTCAGCCAATATGTTAATTTAGTTGATCATCATCTATTTCTGGACCCCTGTAATAACATTTAACATTTTTTTCCTGTGCTGTTTATACATTCCTGATGTATTTTTCATAATGTAACCAGAGTAATGAACCTATAATTAATAATAATAATAATAATGTCTAAGTTTAAAAAACTTTTCCTCCACCATCTTAAGTTCTGAACTGGTGACCAATTAATTAAACTAACACAAGACGAGTAATGGGATAAAAATCACCTACTCACAGGCACAAGGCAGCTAATAAAAGATGTAGCTAGCTGGTTAAATAGTTAAAATTAGAGGCTTAAGTATTTAACTTATTAGGGGAAATAGAGGAGGGGAGGAAAGGCTTTATGTGAAGAACAAACTGATTTTTTTTTTTTAGGAAATATAACTAGGTTTTTACAATGAAATGAAGATAAGAAAGTCTGTGATAATATCTGCTTATGATGGAGCAGCTGGTCTTCTGTCTTCGTTTTGGCCATGATGCTTTTTTTTTTTTATTGCATTTTAGGTTTTGGGGTACATGTGAAGGACGTGAAAGATTGTTGCATAGGTACACACATGGCAGTGTGATTTGCTGCCTTCCTCCCCATCCCCTATAGATGCTTTCTTAAAGAGAAGCATTTTACAAGTTTTACTTTTAGTCTGTCCTATGAGATAGACCCATCCGAAGGAGGGAATTTATGGCAACCTCATTTCCCAGAAGTGATGCTTTTCGTCAGATAAAGGAAGCTCATAGAAGGCTTTTCTCTGATCTGTTGAATGCCAGATGTCTTCAGCTTAAGACAATCGTCATACCAACCCTGGTTTCTGAGTGAGTCTCCCCAGTGGCTGTCATTTATTTAGTAGTCTTTACCAGACATTAAGTTCTCAGCATGTATTAGCTAGTATAATCCTCAAAATAATCCTGTTAAGCATGTACCATTAATACATACCTAAATATTCTCATTAATATTTTAGCTGAGTGAACTGAATTCAAGGGGCAGCAGAGTACAGTGATTAGACTATGAACTCTAACACCACACTGCTAAGGCATCACCATTTACTGTCTGCACACTGCTGCTTAAACCAACATGCTAATCATGCCTTTCCTCAGGTTACAAGGTTTAATGTTTCGGCATTACTTACAAGGAGTTGTAAATCTCATCTCTGCTTACACTCTAACCTCTGTCTTTTATATTTCTTCTTATTTCTGAAAGTCTCTATTGAGAGGTACCCTCCCCTGACCCAGGCTTTTGTGCCTGAAATTCTTTCTTTCTTAAGGGCTCTTTTCTTTCCCATAGCAATCTAAGTTTTATTTAGTATTCAGGTATTAAACATGTCACTTTCTCCAAGAAAATTTATTTTTCATAAAGCGGGTGCTTCTCTTACATACCTTATTGTATCTTTGAATTTTCTTTTCATAGAATGCATTGTACTATATTTATCTGGTTACCTTCCTTTCTGATATACTAGGCTTTAAGCTTTGCAAAGGAATTTTATTAGTCACTGTTTGATCTCCTAATTAACATTATGCCTGCCACATAACAGACACTCAAGAAAACACAATGTATGGAAATAAAAAATAAAAGGAAGAAGGGAAGGATGCAAGAAAGAAGACAATTAAATATAATTGCAAACTTTAAAAAGATTAGGTGGGAAAACCACTTGAGGCCAGGAGTTCAAGACCAGCCTTGGCAACCTAATGAGACCGCATGATACGGTTTGGATCTGTCTTTCCGCCCAAATCTCATGTTCACTTATGTCCCCGTTGTTGGAAGTGGGGCCTGGTGGGAGTGACTGGATCATGGGAGCAGAGTTCTTGTAAAAGAATTAGCGCCATCCCCTGAGTGTTGTTCTTGTGATAGTGAGTGAGTTATCATGAGATCTGGTTGTTCAGTGTGTAGCCCACACCTCTCTAGCCCTCCTGCTCCGGCCATGTGAAGCGCTGGCTTTCTCTTTGTCTTCTGCTGTGATTTTAAGTTTTCTGAGGCTTCCCTGGAAGCTAAGTTGATATTAGCATCATGCTTATTGTACAATCTGCAGAACGATGAGCCAATTAAACCTCTTTTCTTTATAAATTATCCAGCTTCATGCACTTATTTATAACAATGCAAGAATAAACTAATGCACCCTATCTCTGTGAAAAATAAAAGAATTAGCCAGGCATGGTGGTTCCCACCTGTAGTCCCAGCATCTTGGGATGTTGAGGTAAGAACGTCACTTGAGCCCAGGAGGCTGCATTGAACCATAATCATGTCACTTCCTGGGTGGCAGAGTGAGACCCTGTCTCTAAGAAAAGTGAAAAAAATAATAAATAAAGATAATCAGAATCAATTTATAAATGTACATAAGTGATTTGAAAAGTTAAATAAAAGTGTTCCTTCACATAAAGGAAGGTTCTTAGAGCACTAACAATATCAATACCATGCACAAATGAAGAAAACGGGCAATTATTAGAGTAAGAGTAGGAACACGGCCATTTTACTGTTTCTATCTTTATTTCTATTTGTGAGTGCAGGCCAGAGTGTACTAGAAGCATGAATTGTGCTTTCACGTTGTGTTTTTCTGACGTGGTTAAAAGACATCTGTCATGTGGTCAGCTGGCCAAAGGACGTCAACATATGCCATTTTCAAATATGGGAAAGATTTCCAGGATCAGTCCCGGTTGCTTGCCCTTGCCAACATTTTGTGAAACACGTCCTTGTTTCTCTTTAGAGTTGCCCATCTCAAGCCTTCTGTGAGCCAGAGATTGAACAGATTCCACCTGGACTGCCATGCTGCCCTGGTTCCCCTCGAATGTCAAGTCTTCTTATCTTCTTTTACTGTCTCTACGAACAGCAGAGTGAGAAATAACACAAAAACACCGGATATGCTGGTCATGCTTTTATAATTTTGTTACTTTGAGACAAGAATCAAGAATAATTTAAAATGGAATAATTTACTTCCAAATTTGACATGTCTCATGATGACAGATTTTTTTTTGTCAAATTGCTCAATTATAATCAAATTTTGTCTAATAAGCTCTGGATCTTTCTTGGAGAAAAATGTAAAGAAAAAAGCAGTCTATGAAAGTGAAGAAAAGAAAGTTCATATTTTAAGGAAAACTTTGTGCATTTCTCTAGTCAGCATCAATATTTCCTTGTGGTTGGCCTGCCCCATATCCAGCTGTTTCCCTAAATATGTTGCAAATGCCAATGAAGAGAAAAGGGAGAGGAAACTGGACCCACTTGGCTGTGTGTTCATGGATTCGGCAGCCAGTAGCTTCCTGCTATATAAGAGCCTACTGCCTGCTCCAGAGGGAAAAAAATGAATTGTTCACAAAAGGAAATTTTCCAGCCGCTGTTCACAAATATGAGTCCTTCATACAATTTGACATCAAATTTTCAGCTATTTTGTTTTTCTCTCAAAAAATGTTTTTGTCATTATATTTCTTTTTGGGTGGAGTGGGGCTCATTTCCATAACACTACTGGGAAGTCTAACAATTTTTTTTGTGAATTTTTCATTCTTTCAAAAAATATAATTAATTTCATGCTTATTCTGCTGGGCAATGCTTATAATGACCTAAAACACAACAATTTCCCACTACTAGAATGAAAACACCTGAAAGCAAATACAGTGCAAGTAAACAGTTCAATTTAAAGCTAAGATGCATGTGATTATCTTGATAAATTAGGAAGAAGTAATGCACACTACTCCACATTCATTTTTTATTGTCTTAATACAGTCATATCTCAATGCTTCTATAGCATAGTATTGTGTTAACATTCTACTAATAACAAACTATGTGATTAAAACTTGGAAAGAAGAAGGATTTCTCTGTATTCTCTAGCAAACCTATATATAAGCTATCAAGAAATAATAAACAAGAAATATATTTTGTGGATGAAGTAACTCATAATTAGCATAAAATAAATAATTGAAAAGTCTATACGAAATATGAATATGGGAAAAATCACAATTCCTCATCCTGTTCAAATATTGAGATTGTTCTCAAACTCAGAACCTATTAACTGAAGGAGACACTTGGGTCTCTTGAGACAGAACCTGCAATGTGATGTGTGTGTGTGTGTGTGTGTGTGTGTGTGTGTGTGTGAATGTATTTTTTCCAGTCTTTGCTGAAAGGATCATTTATTCATCACAAAGGAAGGAAAATGTCCAGATATTTGAGAATTTTTCATTCAGAGTTTTGTACCTGAGACCCAAAATGCTAACATGCATATATTCTTTAACTATAGGCATATCAAGACCAGGTGATATATACATCATTCTGGCCCACATCCTTTTACTTAGAATGCAGTGATCCTTAGACCCATCTAGAAATTATTTTTCTGAGCCTTGAACACTCACTATCATTCAAGAAGTTCAGCTAGTCTTGGGTTCATTCTTTCCCTTTCTTTCTTTCTTTCTTTCTTTCTTTCTTTCTTTCTTTCTTTCTTTCTTTCTTTCTTTCTTTCTTTTTTCTTTCTTCCTTTCTCTCTCTCTCTCTTTTTTTTTTTTTTTTTTTTTTTGACAGAGTTTTGCTCTTCTTGCCCAGGCTGGAGTGCAATGGTGCAATCTTTGCTCACTGCAACCTCTGCTTCTTGGGGACCCTCTTTTTCTTGAAAGGGCCAGGAGTACCAAAATTTGTACTTACTGGGATTGTCACAAATTCTAGAAATGAATTTGTCTTACCTAATCACATTGCTTCTGCCAACACCACTTTCTAACGGTTAGCATGACACATAGCATGACCTCAGTCCAAGGGGCGGTTAACTTTATAGTGAAGGAAAAACAATGAAGGGCACAAGATCATAGAAGGAAAAATTTCTGCTCATATCACCTGTTCAATGCTGATATGATAGAATTTTAAATAGCCTTTCAAAGCCTCAGAAAAATGCATCATGTTGACGAATACACGATGTGGAGTTGGGAACCCTGGTATATGTGTTAAAACAGCAACTCTTTACGCTGCTGCTGTTTTTTCCCAATAACTAGTCTGGGAATCAAAGGGTAGAAGGAAGAATGCCTTCTTTCTTCATCATTTCTGTTGTCTCACTTGGGGAATATTAGGTTCTCATCTGTGCAGTATTGGAGTTTGTGGGATTAGAGACCGTGGTGCTCAAAGATAAAATGCTTTGACCAGAGGGTGCAGCAAAGGCTCCAGCACAGGAGATACCATAACTTCTTCTGCTTTGTTGTGGGATCCTCAGGATGATAGATCAGAATCCAAAGACATGGTTTCCTCTCATGAAAAGATTAATTGAAGCTCATTTATTTAATGTGCTAAAATTGCTGCTATATAAAGGGCAATGAAACCATTGTGTGGAATTGAAGGACTTAATGCAAGCTCTTACTTTGCTTCCTTTTCTTGTGATAACAGAGGATTGGTAATTAAAGCAACTATTGGGTAATAAAAAAAAAACAGGTAATCAAGAAATCAGATCTCTGAGGCATTAAGATCTAAGTCAACTCACCAGGCAAAGTACCTAGGCCAGTGGAATGCTGGCCAAGATAAATGAGACTGTGAAATAGATAGTAACAGAGGAAACATATGAATACACAAAACTGTCTTGGGACCAGCTATAGCCATAGGAGTGTAACTTTTTCACCATCCTTCCTGTTTCAAATATTCTTTTAGAGGTTGATACTAGCTAATCTGGAAACTTGAATATTGCATCTCCACCCTGGGGACTCAGTGTGGACCTTGAGTAAAATAGGATAGTACAAGAGATATCATAGCATACACAATTCGTGCACTACAGTCCACTTCAGTTTATAGGCAACTATATTAAATTTTTTCCCAGCACATAAACAGCTTCCCATTTGAAGAGCATGTTTTTACTTCTTGTTCCTGAGAGCTTTCTTGCACTGCAATCATTCAGCATCCATTGCGTACTAACACAGAGAAGGAGAGGTAACTCCCCAGGGAAGAGAGAGAGCCCCAACTCATTTGTCTACAATGTGATTATGCACACTAATGAACTGATAATTGTCTTTTCTCTTGTCTCATACTTTTTAATTCCTCATGAGTGCTTCATGGGGTCACTTCTCAGAGTACCTAAATCTATATTTCAAGTATTTCTTTGAGGGAACACAAATAGAGTTGCATTATCATCATTAGCCATGTATCGGGGATGCTGGACCCCTTAAGCAGTCAGTGTATCTATCCCCCCAGCTGATAAGTGTATTGGTTGCTAACAATTCGGAGCTGAACTTTCTCTGCAGCATTGCCACTCTCTTCTTCCAACAGGTCAGAGGTGCTTTTCCTTCATCTTATAGCTGAAGCAGTGAGCAACCCTTCCTCAAGGTAGGACAAACTCTGTTGTACAATTTTTGCCTGGAACAGTTTTGTGGTATCGGACTGAAGCTCATCTTCAGTTGAGATACAGACTTGCTTAGCGTTCCTCCAAGACTTATCATTGCTTTCATCTTGAAACATCGCTTGAGTCAGTGGGGAAAAAAAAAATCACTGTCACAGACTTTGCGTTTAGAGAAGCTGACTGAAAACACATGACATTGTAAGGCCCTTACATGTATGGGAACTCCAGAGACTATACTGATCCCACCTGTGTTGGGAGGAGAAAAAAGTTCAAAGGGAATTAGAAATTGTTCCAAGAGAAGGGAGTTCGTGCCTGCTATTTCAAGGTGTTAAAGCCTAAAAGAAAGCAGTGACCTAACCTCCGGGGAGATTTGAATGATTCAAAAGCAAAGAAACTTCTGCCTCATTTTCTACTGTTTCTTTAAAAAGGAACAGTACATGATTACACTGAGAAATGTTCATGTGGTCTTGGTACAGGCCTTATAGAGCTTTTTGGGTTCATCTTCTTTTAAAGGATGATGTTTTCATAACCATGCATAACAAATAAGAAGTGCTTGTCTTAATATTGTAGAATTCCATGAACACAGCATGGAGGAAGGAGTACAAATTATGTCCTGTGCATACAAGAGTAAACCACACATAACACAGAAAGCCACTAGACCTAAAGAGACCTGATATAACAGAACAAAAAAACACTTTAGTGGACTCTGTGGAATAAAAACAAAAGATCGGAAAAAATAGTTATGATCAGCACAATAAATGATGGCTAAGGACAGTTCATGCTCATCCCTCTCTGAAAATGTAGCTTAATTTGTTGAAACACTCAACTTAATTCAGATGAAACTTTAAAGGAAAAATGGAAATTCCCTAATTTTTTACAAATCAATAAAAGGGAATTATTACATATAACTATTTTATTCAAAGGTTTGTCATGATCACAAGAAATATAATTTTCTTTCTTAAATAATTTATAATATGGAATAGGATATCAGAACAAGGTGTAAGTGAGAAAAAACAAAGGCATCTAAAGAAAGTGCCAACATCTGTTATGATAAAGCAGGTGATATCAAGTGATCGCAAACACACACACAGTGACAGCAAGTGATGGAAAAAGCTTTGGACATTATGTATAATAAACACTTTTAGGTATACAAGCTTTGGATACAACTCTCTGGGAAATTTGGTTTTTAAGGGTACTGATAATTTGTGTTCCTATGATAGGCTAAAAATTACATAATGATATATGAATTCAGAAATATATTTTTAAGCAAAGTAACATAACAACATAATAGATATTCACTATTTAGCAAGGAGAAACAATACGGTTTCTTTGTTTGCACAAAGGAAAAAAACAAGGGTTTTTCTTTTTATGAAAGGGAATTTTGTGTTTCATTTAGTCCAACTACTTTAAAGATCAGTGTGTAGAAATCAGAACGTGGAAATGTCTTGCTCACTGCTTCTACTGTTAGTTCATAGCAGATCTAGTATATTAGCTATTAAAATGATATTTTTCAATAGAACAAGTTTAGAATAGTGAGAACCTGAGATTTTGAAATTGAAGGGTTTTTTTTTAATTTGACTTTTTCTTGTTATTGAAATGTTCTCGCCTTTAATTAGATTAGTATGTATAACATTAAAATTACCACATAGTGAACATGGGATACAGAAAATAATAACATCTAAGAGATGAAAATCATCTGAAGCATAGGTGGGTTTTTTAATAGAAACTAAATTTTTAAAAGTTTTTTAGCAGTATAATTTTATTTTAAAGTATGAGAGCTTTATCCTTTGACATTTAAAACAATTTCCAGGAAGTAGCTCTTCAAGCAATTTCCAATTTTATTGGTGTATTCCATCAGAAATTTTTTGTACATGGAAAATAACTTTTTTTTTGTAGTTTTATTTTATTCCCTTTTTAAATTTTTAAATCACTTTTTCTTTTTTGAGATGAGGTCTCCTTATGTTGCCTAGGCTAGTCACAAACTCCTGGCCTCAAGTGATCCTTCCATCTCAGCCTGTCAGAGCTGGAAGTACAGCATTATCTACCACAACTGGCTGACATCTGATTCTTAAAACTGCAATTATTTTAAATTATATTTGTAGGTTGCTTGTTGAATTACACCTCACTGTATACTTTCTTAATACATTTTGCTTACTGGATACTATTTAAGGAAGGGATAATCTTACCTTGTTTTTAATTAGCACAGGAAAGGCAGACTCACGGTGGCTCATGTCTATAAACCTAGCCTCTTCAGAAGCCAAGGTGAGAGGATTGCTTGAGGCCAACGTTTAAGACTAGCCTGGGCAACATAGTGAGAACCTGTCTCTATACTGAAAAAAGAATTATCTAGGTTTTATGGTGCCTGCCTGTAGTACTAGCTATTGGGAAGTCTGGGGGAGGAGAATCCTCTTGAGAGCAGGAGTTCAAGGTGACAATAAGCTTTGATAACAGCATTTACTCTTTTATACTTAGGCCATGTCTGTACTCACATTGCTATGAAGAGACACCCAAGACTGGGTAATTTATAAAGCAAAGAGGTTTGACTGACTCACAGTTAAGCATGGTTTGGGGAGGCCTCAGGAAACTTACAATTATGATGGAAGGCACCTCTTCACAGGGTGCCAGGAGAGAGAATGAGTGCCAGCAGGGGAGATGCCAGATGCTTATAAAACCATCAGATCTGGTGACAATTTACACCCTATCATGAGAACAGAATGGGGGAAACTGCCCCATGGTTCAATTATCTCCACCTGGTTCCACCCTTGACACATGGGGATTATTACAATTCAAGGTGAGCTTAGGGTGAGGACAAATAGCCAAACCATATCAGGGTAAAATAATAAAAACTCCAATTGATAGCATTTACGATAATCACAATTCAGTGGAATAAATAAATAAGTTTGAATTATGTTTCTCTGCTTCACCAAACCCAGGAAAAGGAATATTTTTAAAACAACTGATTTGGAAGTTTTGATGGTTTGAAAATATTAGAGTTTTAGAAATGTAATTTATAAATTTTTTGTACAGCAATTTCTCTGTATGACAAGAACACAATGTTTGATGGACTGCTTAAGTCACTTCATTCACCACTGAACTGAAACTAACAAGAATCTTCATATGGAACAAAGTAACATGACTCAAACATTTCAAGAATAGAAATGAAGAGGAAATCGTTGATTCATCATATAACCAAAAAGAGAATTTATTTGTACAGTATAATTATCTTAATTTGTATTAGTTAAAGCTGAGGCTTAAATTTGCCAGTCATATTAAATTACTACTAGTTAATTAAGGAAAAGTGCAGAAAAAGCTTAACTCCCACAAATATAACTGCACCTGCAGTTCTGCTTATATAAACACATGCATTTTAAACATCAGCTTAAATAATTCCATGCACTAGGGAAGAAATTATAAAATAAAGTGATTATTTGGTTTGTGATTATATTAGTGTTTTGAAGCAGTTTTTCCTTCTGTATTCCTCCACTTATTTTTGTTAATTTCTATGCTGTTACATGCACTGTAAAAAAGTGCTTTATTCAGTGAAAAATTCTCAAAGCTGTTAAGGTTAAGATTATTATACAATTACAGTATTTTAGCCAAAAATAAATAAGAATCTTTTGTATTTAAAATAAGTCTATTTGCCCTATTTATGATTTCTTCTCTCTCTCTTTTTTTTTTTTTTTTTTTTTGGTATCAATTGCTGGGTTTAACCCTTTCATTTCGAGATAACTTCAGACTTAGGGAAGTATTGCAAGAAAGATACAAATAACTCTTATATAAATTTATAAAGATTCCCCAAGTGTTAACATTTCACATCTGCTTTATAATTTTCTCTAAATCTATACATATATATTATTATCTTCTCAACTACGGAGAGTAAGTTGACACTCCTCATCCCCTAAATAATTCATTTTGCATTTACTAAAATCAAGAACATTATCTTGTATATTAATGCTGTGGTTATCAAAATTAGGAAATTAACATTGAACTGTTATCTGTTCAATAGACATTATTTAGATACCACCAAGTGTTCCTTTTGTGTTATTTCTAGCAAAATGTTTGTTTTAATTTCTTTTCCAGGCTGCAATCCAGTATAACACAATACATTTAGTTGTCACGTCTCTTTGGTTTTCTCTAATCTGGAATAATTCCTCAGATAGTTTCAGTTTTTCAGAACCTTGACATTTTTTAAAAATTATAGGCCTGTTATTTTGTAAAATGCCCCTCAATTTGGCTTTGTCTGATATACCCTCATGGTTAAATTCAGATTAATGTAGTGTGGGCAAAATGTCACAAAAGTGACGTTCTGCTATTCTCAGTGCACCACAGCAGGAGATAACTTGACCATTTTAAACAGCCTAGCTTAAAGATGATTTCACTTTTACTATCATTTTTGTCACAATGCCATTCTTTGTAGTGTATGCAATATGTTACTAAACCATTATATTTGTTGCTTTTTGGGAGTTTAGGATTTTCATATTGTTTGATAGGATTTATAACTATTTTTACCCTTTTTTGACATTTTTATTCTTTATTATACCAAAGAGAGTCATCCTAAGAAAGAGCCCTGGAGGATGTAATTCTAGATGGCAATAAGGATCTCAACACTGATTCCAAATAGAGTCTGGACAGTCCTCAAAATGCTGTAGCAGTGTAATTGCTAAAGCTTCGTCTATGCTGGGCTAGAATGGGATACAGCAAGAAGAGGATGTGCTGGCGATGCAATGTCGCAGGTGTTTGAGATTAATGAGAGAGCTGGCAAGAACAGTAGAGCAGTAGAACTGGTGTTGCTAAGCTCCAATGATTAATTTACCTGAAAAAGTGATAGGCTTAGATCTATTAATCAACAGTTAAAAGCAATTTATGAAAATCAGAATGCCTCTTTGGCAGTTGTTAAAGAAACCATCATTTTCTGCAGCTAGGCAGTGAAGACAGTTTGATATCAGGCATAGAACATAATTGTAGAAAGCAATAGAAATTCAGAGAAGACAGAATTCTTAGCCTAAGAGCATTCCCTGTGCCGTAGCCAATACAAGCAGAGGAAAGGATGGAGAAGTGATATTTGGCATGTGGATAAAAGGGTAGGTGCACCATGATCCTGAATCCTTGGGTCCCTTTTTAGAGGACAGTGGCAGCCCTTTGCTTGATGATTATGAAGAGGCTTACTGGCAGGACAATTCTCTTCTCAGAATCTGACATGCTTTCCTTCTTTGCCAGCAGACCAATAAATAAGTTCTAGTCTTAACATGAAAAAACAACAACAACAACAACAACAAAAAACAAAACAGAAAAGTGCTGTGTCTACTAAAATAAAAAAGGAATTTTGAACTGGAGGAGCTGCAGAACCTAGAAAATATATACTCACAGGACCATGAGACTATGCATAGGAGTGAATATTTTAAGGGAGCTAAATGAAATATGTGAATGCACACACACATTTTAAAAGTGGATAATGGATTTTGTCAATATCTGAGCACTCTCCTGTGACTTGGGACTTAATGTTCTGGAATGGTCCTCAGGGCCAATTCTGATGCACGAGGAGTTGAGTTGGCATGTGGAAACTAAGAAAGCAGCAATGACCTTCATTAAACCAAATGATGCTTGCAGAAGAGCAAAGGCTGAGAATGAATGAAAGGAGCAAAGTCTCAGAGAAGTAAGAAATACCAAATGTAAGACACAAGAAACCAAAAATCTCGGTCCCAATACAAGACAGGTATGACACTCCGTTTACAATGGCTGAAATAACAGCCTATTTGAGGAGGGTACTGATATCATAAAGAAGCTCAGTGGCAGATGCTTTCCCTGTAGACTAATACTAAAAGCAGGAGATGCTGTTGCAGAACTGGGCTCTCAAATTGACTGTAATATAATTCCTGAAAGAAGCAGACGGGTAGCAGCACTTCACTGATGGAGGTAAGGTGAACATCATTCACTTTATGGAACAATAAATGTATGATTTGTAACACCACCTTAATCCACTGAACAAACTTTAGGTCAAAAGCGGTGACATGGTGAACACGTTACCATGGGATCTGATAGCTCTATCATATGCCACATTTTAAATATGCTGCATTCTAGTTAATAGAACTAATAGGGTGCGAGTAGGTTGATGACATACCACAAATGTGGCAAATTGGAAGGGAATACACCTGAAAGGGATGCACTATGTGATTCAGTGTTTTGTCATTTGAGATATATAGGGTAAATTATAATTATAACTACTTTGAAATTGGGTGCTCACAGTTGAGTGCCTCTGATATATTGAAGAGACGCAACAGTCAGCTTAGACCAGTCAATTACTGATTTCTTTTCATCATTCTGGACTGCTCAAATGTTAATTCTTTAGAGAGACCTACTTCCAACTACTGACTGAGCACAGCAAGTGTACCAGAACACTAATATTGCTTGATGTAGAATGCTTTTAATGGGAAACATTTGCTTGAAAACTCATCAATAGCCTACCAAGACGTTATCAGGACTAGGCCGCATTTGAAGCTTTTTCTGCCTACCTCGTCCTCCCCTCCCTGTCCTCACAGGTTAGAACTTCCGTCTTGATCTGAAGGCTATCACCGCCTATGCGTACAACCTGTCCCTTTATTTAGTAACTTACAACAAAGCTATTTTATTCTGCATTGCGATAGTTAACATAGCTGAGGAGCAAGAGCAATGTCTGATAATAAGGATTATGAAACTTGAAAGACACCTAAATTCTCACTCATGCCAGTTTTGTTATTGCAAGATCAGGACCCTGGTGAGGGAATGTGTTCTCTTTCGGGGTCCGTGAAGGGCCGTAGCTTTAAGGGCAAGAATTTCCCTCCCATCTCTCTCCATCCGGGAGACTCAACGGTTTATGTTTGAATTTTGCAGGCGCGGGAAGAAACTAAAAGTCAATCACTCCAGCGGAAGTTCTAAGGAGCTCCTTTCATTGGCTCAGGGTCTTGGAGAAGGTGAGGGTTTCTCCCACGATAAAAGTCCATGCTCCCTCACCTGCACCGGATTTCCAACTTTCTGGAATCCCCTCCCACGAGGTGGGAGCTCCCTCTGGGATTTCCCCTCTTGCATCCCCTACACACTCTTCGTGGAAGCCTTTCTCTTCTCTTTTCCTTCTCTTTTCTCTACCTAAATAAAATCTCCTTTGTGCAACACTTTTTGGGTCCAATATTCTCTTTACGAGCATACGGCCCACCTGCAGTGGCCCCACCGCTTATTCCTTAAGAGGTTGGAGGCCAAGAACCCACAAGGATCACCGGCATCCGAGAAAAAACCCGGTTACACTGGTTGGGGAAACCTAAGATGTTAAAACATAAAATGAGAACATCTGAATGAATGCCCTAACAATTTTGGCTCTGCAGATTTCTGTGAGTCCTCAAGGCTTGAAGAGCTGGCTCACTGCTCTGGAGCGCGAGCTAGGGCTTTCTCCCTGCTGGAACATACTGCAGAGGGGTTTCTTTGACAAGTCAACCTGGCAGCCAGGATACAAAATAGATAAATTTCCTTAAAGGTTATTTATCTATTTGCGTAATTTATCTGTTTTGTATCCTGGCTGCCAGATTGGTAATTAGACTGAAATATCAGCATGATATGGACAGGGATATTCTGGGCCTGATAAACAGTAATGATTTGCATTCTACAGAACGTCAACAATCAGCAAGCGTGTGTCAGGAGGAGCAGGGGAGTCACCCTGGGATTATCACCCTTTAACAGAGTGTGATAATAAAAGCATAGATCAGTAAGAATTCACTGGCCTCCTGGCCCTTTCTTGGCAGTTAATGTTTTGCTGCACAAGTCTCCCTTCCAGATATTTAGCTTCAACTCAGAGTTCTGTCGTGATTTTTAGATTCAGCTTCGCATTAATATGGTATTTTCCTTATGGAAAACATTTAGTGGTGGCAGCACATTACAAATAAAGCTAAGTTCCTTTTTGTAGTGTGTCTTCAAATCCAGAAGATGCTCTTTTTTTTTTTCCTCAGGCCTTTGCTTGAGCCGTTCCTCTTACATGGAATTTTCAATTCTTCACATCTCCCACATTATTCTTTACATCAATAGCTACTTAATCTAAAGCCCTTATTCCCAAATAAACGTATCTTTATATTTAGAAATTTCTATGTGACCAGATGTTATGACAGTTAAGAATAATGCTTAGATATCACTCAATACTGGGTCCAAGACTATGCCTGGTCATTTAATAATTTGATCTTGGACAAGTGTTTGAATTTCTTTAAGCCATAATTTGACATCATTAAATTGTAAATAAGTGTAGTTACTAGATATATTACTAATTCGAAATATATAAATTATGTGCCTGGCAGATGATTCAATAAATGAGTTATGTGTATATAATTTATTTTTATAAAATACATGAAGCATATTTAGTTCAGTTGACTTTCTTCAATATGTACATATTTACATATACATATCCTTCCTCCCCCATTTATTCACTTCCCATTGACTTTATTAAGACTATATCCTACTTTTCTGGAGTACAGCATCACAATCTATGTTTCTAAAGTGTATTGCTGGCCTCCTTCCAACTTAAATGTGCCTAAGAACATTTTAAAATGAATTAAATTTGGAAAACTACTTAAAATATTTTGAGTAATGAATATGTTTTTGGAGTTGGTCACAGAAAGGTTTGTCTAGAATGAGAATTGATGTCCTTTATCACATCGCTTTAACTTAAAACATTGATTGTAGAAGGATATAGTTAAGAAAAAATGGGATGTGATTTTTATTTATGTGAAGATATAAAATCTTAACTAAGTACAAATAATTTATATTTTTGGTTTTTATTCATTACTTGAAGAGAGTGAAGAATACGATAATATATTGGCACCTTTGGCTTAAATTACAATTTAATTTTTTAATAGAAAATTATATATCAATTATTAAGTGTTTTTTTCATTATAAAATATAAAAAAACTGGTTAGGCAGTTTCACCAAAAATTGTTAATGTGTATCATGGCTAATTGATGACTGTGATGCTAAAATACTATTGAAATTAATGATCTATTAAAATTACCATTAAAATGCTTCCCAATATAATGTGCAATATATATTAAAATTGAAGTGAATTATTAACTGGAAATATATATATTTTGCCATGTAGCCACTCCTACTTATTAAACTGCTATATATTTCACAATTCTCTTTTCAAAAAAAAATGCTTAAAGTTCTATTTTTTATTAGAATTAATAGAAAACATTTATATTTCCCCATATATAAAGTCACATTGATTTATTCACTTATAAATTATAACAGTGCATTTCTGGTATTAGATAAGGCTTATTTTATAATAACATTTTAAATCTCACCTCACTTATGTTACCTCACCAATACAATGCCATTTTTCTTTTTAAAAATAATCATTTTGAACACTTTTTTAAATATGAGACACAAGAACATCTTGTGTACATGAAATACAACAATTGTTACAGGCAACACTGTTATCTACAAAATTTTGTCTTGCTGATCACTTTAGAATATATAAAGATGTATTCCACATAGCTCATTTAACCCCTATCTACTCTTATTTCTTAGAATAATATTATATCTTGATAATGATTTAATCAAGGGGGCATTTAAATCCTACAAATTCAAGGATGGACTGTTGGTAGGGTAGAACCCTATCAACACAGACAAACATCAAAATCTAAACATCTACCTTTATATTAGAATATGTGATTCACATCTCAACCAATTAAAATACACTCTAGTAAAGTAAGAACAGTGAAATAAATTAATGTCTGTGTTTTATAATAAAAATACTACATATTTAAAAATAATTCTGTACCTAAAGTAAGTAATAGCATAAATTAAGTTCTGACAATTTCTGGTTTCTTCTTACTGAAAAAATGGTGGTAAATATCACTTATATCACTGGGAACTTTTCTTGCCAATCTGAATATTTTGTTGAACATGTTCTTATCCTAGTTGGTTTAGCCTGTGTCCAAATATCTCTTCTTTGCTTATATATCTGTTTAAAATCTTCAAGTACCTGATGTTTAAAGCTCAATTTCTGGGAAAGATTTTCTTTTTTTAATATGCTCAATGATTTCAGTCTGTTGCTGAGCTTCATATAACTACCCTGCACTCCTTTCATATAGATTGGTCTTTCTGGTTGTTTATGTTATGTTGTCATTGTGAGATCAGAATGAATCACAGAGCTGTAGCACAGAATACCCATTTTAAAATCCTTGAAGACAGAACAGTCAATATCTGCTTTGAGTAGAGTGAAAAACTTTTCTCTCATTTACTCCACACAGTGCAACCTCCCATATAATAACATTTGATAGCTTTTTCACAGCAGTGGTTGTGGCATTGATGCTTAATTACCTTAAGCCAAATATCATGTAATGTTGTGTTGCTTATTCATTTTCTAAAATATTCAGAACATACTGAATGCAATTGTGTACTTTTTTGCATCAGGAATTGTCTACTCAATAAACATATTTTGCTTGTAAGAGTTTACTACTACGGTGTTTCTGTGAGGAGAAGTATTAAAAGGCAAAATCAGAAGTTCGCCTTTACTGCTACCCAGTTCTATCTTTGTTCTCCAGTCATCATTTTTGTAGTCCCTGCATAATAAAGGAAGTAAGCATGTAAAGAAGTAATGAACATTTCTTTAAATATTTATTTTACATGGCACCAATTTCTCTCAGCACATCAGTTAATTCATAGCATAGTGCATAAGTAAAAATAAATAAATATATCTGCAGTATAAAATGTTACTGCAATTGTATGCTTTGAAACACACACTTTCAGTAACAATTATACTCTTAGACTACACTGTGAAAACAGAAGGCAACCGTAATATTTGAAATGTCAATTTTATTCTTGCGTAACAATTAATTTCACTGACAGAAAAAGTGCTTTATAGAACTCTGATATACAAATTTTTTAAAAACTCTTGAAGGAAAAAGCCTAATCAGAATTTAGAGCATTCCTGTTAGAAACAGGAGTATCTTAAGTAAATT
The DNA here is from genome assembly GCF_030222135.1 of Aotus nancymaae. Lineage (NCBI taxonomy): Eukaryota > Metazoa > Chordata > Mammalia > Primates > Aotidae > Aotus > Aotus nancymaae. Next base: position 4,648,709 of record NW_026988435.1, read on the forward strand.
TTTTTTCTCTAAAGGCATTTTCATATTTACAATATTATGAAAGGTTTTGAAAGCTGCTTACATATAGTTTTAATCAGAGGTTATAAAATAATTTCTACTTGCTTGATTTTGTTGGGAGTCTTTGTTAAAATATAGTGTATATGGAAATTTTTGTAAGTACTAGCAGTATTTTTGTATGTAGACATACATATACATGTACACACATATGTCTGTGTGTATAAACATATATTTATCTGTATATTAATATATAAACATATTTTGAAAAGAATTGAGCTTACTGATATATTTAACATAAGCATGTGATTGCTAATATATGCAATTAAATGTTAGGATTAATTTTAATATAAAATAATACAATGTATTAATAAATCAGAACCTTGCTTGAAACAAATTAGTCATATTGTATTTTATAGTCCTATTGTATGAAAACCATCAAGATGACATTATAAACAATAACAAAATATTCTTATTTGTTTATAAGTAAAATCTATGTTTCAAAGCCTTCTATAAATCATTAGGACAGATAATTTAACTTCATTTATGTTGGAATTTATGAGCTGTAATTGGATGTACCAAGAGAATAAATAAAATTACAGCCCAGTACAGGCATATTTCTTTCGTCTTCCAACATCAAGTGATTCAAATATAACATCAAGACAATGACATTATTAAAACAATTTTGCAATATCTCTTAGAAAAGTGTAATTAACATATGTTGGAAATAGATACAAAATCTCTATATTTTCAAAAGGTACCTTAAATACAGTTTTAAGAAATCTTGAAGACAAACAATAAATATATTTTAGGTAAATATTTATATTATTTATTAAAATATTGTTTGGAAACTCTTCAATTTTATTTGAAATCACTTGGATTTTGGCAAGGCCATCAAAATTGTCATGATAGGTTAAAATATTAATTTAATGTTACTAATAATAGGACATTAATTACATTATGGCTAACACATAGTTTTGGATTTGATCTCAATAGGCTGACTTTAGTGTTTTCCTTTTAAGCATTTTGTCAATATGGTTTGCTTTAATATACATAAAAGTATGTTATCAATTGCAACAAAATAAAAATAAGCAAGTTAATCACAGTTTTGGAGTATATTTGAAAAATAACTTGATTATTGGGTGAAGTAGTTGTGAATCAAAACAATTCTAAACAATGATGTTTTACATTCTTTTGGCAGCTGTACCAGCAAAATATAGAAGCTAGGATAATGGCGATAACAAAATAGCTCTCCAAACTCATAGTGTAAGTTTTGAACATTTTTCTAACTATATCTCTAGGGAAGTAAAACTCAGAAGACAACATATTGAAAGTGGGACACTACAGAACATTAAAGGAAACAATTGTTACTCAGTGATATTAGCAAATGCCTGCCTAGAGATTACATGGTTGAGTCTTTAATTATTAACTCATTGGACCCAAGTCCAAAAGAGATGTTTATAATAATTCATACCCTAGACATGAAAGACTTTAATATTAACTAATAAATGGAAATATTTTATGTTTTAGGTGAAACAAGAAGAGAAAAATGCTAGAAAAATTATATGATATAAAAATTAGCCTCAAGTAAAAATAAAACATTTTCCTTTAGGTACAGACGAATGCAGTAAAATAGAAAAAAAGATACAAATTAAAATATGCTTTTAAAATACATCTGGATTACTGTGTGGTTTGCTAGGATTGGCATTGACTTGATATGTGACTAGAAATTGATGCAATATAAGAGAAAATGCATTTATATGGTATATTTATTAAGGAAAAGCAATTTTTAGTTAGTGTCAGTAAAACCCATCAAACATGTGGTAAAAAATGTTCAGGAAAATGTGAATGTCAGGTATGTAATGGACATCTATTTGTTTGTTTTATTTTGATGCTTACCTGGAACATCTTACCCTTTCTTCTGGTAAAGAATCTCTCTCTGCCAGACGCAGTGTCTCACGGCTGAACTTCCAGCACTTCGGGAGGCCGAGGGGGAGCAAATCGCCTGAGGTCAGGATTTCAAGACCAGCCTGGCCAACATGGTGAAACCCCATCTCTAAAAACACAAAAACTACCCGGGAGTGGTGGCAGGTGCCTGTAATCCCAGATAGTTGGGAGTCTGAAGCCGGAGAATCGCTTGAACTCGGGAGGTGGAGATTGCAGGGAGGTGGAGGTTGCAATGAGCTGTAATCCCGCCATTGCACTCCAGCCTGGGCAACAAGAGCAAGACCTCGTTAAAAAAATATATATATATATGTGTGTGTTATATGTGTGTGTGTATATATATATATATATATAAACACATGGATGACATAATTAAAGTATCCTTTCCTTCTTACTACTGTGAGTGGTTCAATTTGGTCTAAGGTAATCAAATCAGAGTTGTCTCTAAGAAACTGACAGATTTAAGGGCAGGAAAGTTGGAGTTGCTATTTGAGAAAAAAAAAAAGTGAAAGTAAGCTGCCAATAGCCCATGTTTGCTACATGGATGGGTTTATGTGAGAGATGGAGAAAGAGAGACCAGATGATATTGTTTCAATACATAACCATTTATTTCTGAACTTAATTTTGCCTTAGGTGTTTTAGTTGAGGGAATTTCAACTTTTTTGTTAGCTAGGTTGAAATGAAGTTCTCATATTTTAATTGAAGGAAACATCAATTCATATCTTACAAAGGTGCAATAAACTTGACTAAGAATACTTTCTGCAAAAGAAAATACTACCTAGTTTAGTTTCTCACAGAAGAGTGCTTATAATTTTTTGTCACTTATAATTTTTACCAAGATTTATAAAACATCTATTTAAATCAAGTAATGGTTTGAGTTCTCCTTGCCCTTACAAGATTCTGCCTACTACTTCCACATATTTATACTAAGATAATTGTTTTCACATAGAATTAGTATTTTTTTTTTTTTTTTTTTTTTTTTGAAGATGGAGTTTCACTCTTGTTGCCCAGGATAGAGTGCAATGGCACTATCTCGGCTCACTACAACCTCTGCCTTCGGGTTCAGGCGATTCTTCTGCCTCAGTCTCCCCAGTAGCTGGGATTACAGACATGCTCCACCACGCCAAGCCAATTTCGTGTTTTTATTATAAACAGGGTTTCTCCATGCTGGTTAGGATGATCTTGAACTCCCGACCTCAGGCGATCCACCCACCTCAGCCTCCCAAAGTGATGGGATTACAGGTGTGAGCCACCGTGCCTGGCAGAATCAGTATTATTGTTTTAATTACACTCTCATATAAATTTCTTCCATTTAAAAATATCTAGGCCTCGGGCCGGGTGCGGTGGCTCACGCCTGTAATCCCAGCACTTTGGGAGGCTGAGGTGGGTGGATCACGAGGTGAAGAGATCGGGACCATCCTGGTCAACATGGTGAAACCCTGTCTCTACTAAAAAAAAATACAGAAAATTAGCTGGGCATGGTGGCGTGTGCCTGTAATCCCAGTTACTGAGGAGGCTGAGGCAGGAGAATTGCCTGAACCCAGGAGGCGGAGGTTGCGGTGAGCCGAGATCGCGCCATTGCACTCCAGCCTGGGTAACAAGAGCGAAACTCCGTTTCAAAAAAAAAAAATATATCTAGGCCTCACACTATTTTACTTTCATATATGCTTCCTGCTTTCTGCTTTTACACTTATTACATTAAGAATGTAATATTTAAAAATGTGTGATATTATTCCTCTCCAAATCACAGTGATAGCTTTCCATATGCTATCTCTTATCTACTCTTACAGTATACTTTTAATAAAAGTGATAAAACTTCAAGATTAACAAGAGGAAAAATATTCCCCCATTGTATAAAAGTTTGGACTCTATACCACTTTCTAGAGAAGACAATAACTTTTTTATAGCTCTACAACAATTTGATTTTATTACAAAATTACTTCATGTAAAATATCACAAGCCTATAAATACTCAACAAATGTGACTAAATTCCCATGGCAAGAGAACATCATATGCAATAACAAAGATCATTTTTAGTATATCTGTCTACAGGTTTTAAGAAATCCAACTTAGATATAAAGTGATAATGTTAAAAAGATTCTAGGAACAGGATGAAGCCAGAAAGCAGAAGATTATACGATTATTTGAAAACTTTTTTTTAAGGAACAGAGAAAATAATGAAAGGCAGAGGAAAAAGGACACAAGAGACAAACTGTGTCTTTATTATTTGTGAGTACACAAATAATTTGTGTACTGTAGTCACTGTGGAGACAGATGCATGTGGGGTTACTCCACACAGAAGGAGTGTAAACTAGGTAAAAGTTAAAATATTTTCTCAGAAAGAATGATTTGTGTAACTTTAACTGGATTATTAAAAATTCCATTTGAACTATGATGCTGCAAAAAAAAGAAAAATAGAGAGAAAAAGGAGATGGTAATGAAAATGATCCAAGGCAATGAAAAAAGCTGGAAGAGTCGATCTCAAAGTAAGCACTGAAAAATACTGAAGGAGCCTGAATGACCCTATGCACATATGTTATGGAGATTTTTAAAATAGATCGAGTACATGCTTCTATTATACTTCTATGCTGTGATTTAATGTACCTTTGTACACATGTTTAGCCTTCTGGAATTATGTGCTTATTAAAGGAACTTTATGCATTATCCTGTTACCATATTTAAAATTTATGTTTTATAATAGAAATAATGAATTTTGCATCATTCTGTTGCAATAGAATCTCTTATTATTGATTTAATAAGGTACATTGATATCATTCTATTTAGGGGCTTTAAGTACATATTTAATATGCTTTGAGAGAGATATTTGCTTTTCTGACACATCTGAGAAGTCATTTTTCTGCACTAAACTAATATTATTCATGATTCAAAAATTGCAAATGAAAGACATACTGCAAGAGAGTGAAAAATGCTTTAAAAAATTAGAAAAAAAACAGTTAAAGTAGTGATGATTTATTAAAAAAGATTATGAGGTAATACATATAGTATATGGCCATAGAAATTATAATACTAGATTGAAAATGATAACACCTCTTAGAAAAAATTTTAAATGCTGTGGTTTCCAAAGCAAAATGAAGATTTCTATAAATGTGATTGAGGGAACATTCTTGGAAGGGAGACTTTGAGTTTGTCTTTATAACATGGATCAGCTACGAATGGATGAAACAAGGCACTCAAATCGGGCAGAGGAAATACTCTGGATTATTATACAGAGGCAGCAAAAGTGTGAGGCATTGTGAAAAATTATTATTCTATTGCCTAGGAACGGGATTATAGCTTGTGAAGGTAAATAATTAAATCACTTAAAAGTGTTCGGCTCTTACGTGACCTTAAATATTAGTCTAAGGAAGTTTGTATGCCTTTCATCAAGGCAAATACAGAACTTTATTATATTTTACATGTAATATATTAATAAATATACACATAGAATATAGATATAAATTTTTTATGCTTACAAATTTTTTCAAAATTACAGTATACACTTTATTTTGGATGAGGAAGGTGATTTTCCAACTTGCAATATGAAAAACAACTATTTGGATTGCAAATTCATGGTTGATTTAACATACACAAATCAATCAATGTTATTCAACACACAAACAGAATTAAACACAAAAAATATATAATCATCTTAATAGATGAAAAAAAGACCTCTGATAAAATTTAGCATTTCTTCATGTTAAAACCTTCAACAAATAAGGCATCACAGGAACATAACTTAATAATAAGAGCCATCTATGGCAAACCCACAGCCAACATCATACTGAATGGCCAAAAACCGGAAGTGGCTGATATGGTGGCTCATACCTGTAATCTCAGCAATTTGGGAGTCTGAGGTGGGTGAATCACCTGAGGTCAGGAGTTCCAGACCAGCCTGATCAACATGGAAAAACCCTGTCTCTACTAAAAATACAAAATTAGCCAGGCATGGTGGCTCATGCCTACAATCCCAGCTACTCAGCAGGCTGAGGCAGGAGAATCACTTGAAACCAGATGGTGGAGGTTGTGGTGAGCCAAGATCATACCATGGCACTCCAGCCTGAGAAACAACAGTGAGACTCTATCTCAAAAAAAAGAAAAAAAAAAAAAGCTCTAAGCATTTCCCTTAAGAAGTGAAACAAGACAAGGATGCCCACTGAAAGCAGTCCTATTCAACGAAGTACTGGAAATCACAGCTGGAGTAATCAGGAAGGAGAAAGAAATAAAATATATCCAAATAGGGAGAGAAGTCAACCTTTCTCTCTTCACATATGATATGATTCTATACCTAGAAAACTCTATAGAATCCACCAGAAAGCATCTAGAACTGATAAGCAACTTCAATAAAGTTTCAGGATACAACAATGTACAAGAATCAGTAGCAATTCTTTTTCTTTCTTTTTTTTTTTTTTTTGAGTTGGAGTTTCACTCTTGTTACCCAGGCTGGAGTGCAATGGCGGGATCTTGGCTCACTGCAACCTCTGCCTCCTGGGTTCAGGCAATTCTCCTGCCTCAGCCTCCTGAGTAGCTGGGATTACAGGTACGTGCCACCATGCCCAGCTAATTTTTTGTATTTTTAGTAGAGACGAGGTTTCACCATGTTGACCAGGATGGTCTCGATCTCTTGACCTCGTGATCCACCTGCCTCGGCCTCCCAACGTGCTGGGATTACAGGCATGAGCCACTGCACCCGGCCATCAGTAGCATTTCTATATACATCAGTAACATCCAAGCTGAAAGATGAATCAATAATGCAATTTTATTCACAATAGTCACAAAAAAATAAAATATCTAGGAATACAGCTAACCATGGATATGAATAATTTCTGCAAGATAATTACAAAACACTGCTGAAAGACATCAGAGATGACATACACAAATGAAAAAAAAATTCCATGCTTATGGATAGAAAGATTCACTATTGTTAAAATGACCATACTTCTCAAAGCAATTTACAAATTCAATGCTATTCCTGTCAAACCTCACATTAGGAATATTGTTTTCATTTTTTTTTTGCTTTATAAAAAGCTATTCTAAAATTCATATGAAAGCAAAAAAGAGCCAAAATCACCAAAGCAATCCTAAACAAAAAGAGTAAGACTGGAGGCATTACACTACCTGACTTCAAATTATATACTACAGAGCTACAGTAACCCAAACAACATGGTACTGGTAGAAAAACAGAAACATATTTCAATGAATCAGGTTAGAAAACTCAGAAATAAAGCCACACACTAAAAAACCACCTGATCTTTGACAAAATGAATAATAAAGTACAATGGGAAAAGAACATTTTATTCAATAAACAGTGTACTGGGATAACTGGGTAGCCATAGGCAGAAGATTGACACTGAGCCCCTTCCTTTCATCATATACAAAAATTAACCCAAGGTGGATAAAACATTTAAATGCAAGACCTCAAACTATAAGACCCTAGAATAAACTCTTCATTCTGGACATCTGCCTTGGCAAATAACTTTATTGAAGTTGAACTGACATGGGAACAGAAAACCAAATATTGCATGCTCTCATTTATAAGTGAGAGTTAAACACTAGATACAAATGGATGCAAAGAAGAGAACAACAGATACTGGGGACAGCTTGAGGGGGGAATGTGGGGAGAATGTAGGTTGGAAGGCTACCTACTGGGTACTGTGTTTACTACCTTGGTGATGGGATTATCCATACGCCAACCCTCAAACATGCAAGTTACCAATGTAACAAACCTGCTCATGTATCCCCTGAACATAAAATTAAAAATACAAATTAAAAAATTAAAATTAAGAAAAACTAAAAATAACACATTGTATCTTATAAATATATACATTATTTATAAATTAAAAATAAACAAAAAGATGTGCAAAAATAAATTCCTCATTTCAAAAAAGAGAGTATCTTAAAATATCAGTGAGAACAGAAAATTGAATAAACTCAGAGACATTATTATGATAACATACTTTCTTACATTCTATTTTAATTATATAAAAGAGAATGAGACACAAGTAATGTATCAATCAGAATTTTTCATAAGAATTCTAATTTTAAGGAAGCTATAAGGGAAAATTCTGACTAAGTAACCTGATGTTTTAGCCAAATAAATATAATTCTTTATTAGAATACAAATTGGAATTTGTTGTTTGCTGTGTAATCCATTGTGTTTAATTGTGGGCATGTTAGTGAGGACTGTCCATTGGAAAGTGTGCAGAAATGACAGGTACTGTCTCTCAGTCCGATGTACATAAATCTTCTAAGTGTGATTCTCATATGACTTCTTTATCTGCTGACTGAATGCAGCGGTCTCTAGGATCAAGACAAGAGCAGAGTCATGGGATACAGGAGCGTGAGTTCTTGAACAACTGGAAGGAGTAGAGCTGTCTTACGCATATTAGATGGTTGTGTTGGAAAGAAAGAAGCTTTCCTGTGGTAAGACACTGTAATTTTGAAATTATTACATCAGTTAATGCACTCTGAGTGAACCATAACAACATTCTTGACATTTGCTGATTATAGTGTGGAAACAGATTCATACTCTCAGAAAAATATATTTGTATTTCACATTTATATTAATAGATTTTATGATATTTATGAGTTAACTATGGAATAATAAAACTATATTAACTGCTAATAAATAAAAGAAAATAAAGTTTACTTTTTGTCTATAATGAATAAGCCCCTCAGTGGGAAATAGAACCCTTTAGGTCACAATGAATTTTTTTTTAAGTTTCATAATACTAATATTAACATAATGTTAAAGGAAAACACATAAAAATCATTACTTTTAACAATAGAGGTGACGAATAGCTATATATATATATATAGTAGATATAATTTAAGCTGGTTCTGAATAGTAATTATGTGTTTACTGGACAGCAAGGACTGCATGAATTACATATAAAGATTTTTTGATTTTGTGCCATGTTAAAAAATATTTTGGGTTTATGTAATAGAACATCTGGAAATGTTTAATCTGTTGCTAAAAATATGTGTGAAGCTGAGAGAAATGTTAGATGGAAGAAATACATGGATGTCATCATTTTACAACAGGCAGTAGCTACCACAGGCATGGATAAAGAAACCATCTGGTGATATGATAGAGTGAGATTCAGCAAACTTACACATGGTCCAAATTTGGCCTACTGCCAAATTGTTAATAAAGTTTTATTGGAACACAGTCATGCTCATTCACTTACAACCAGAAAAACTGACAATATTTTCTATCTTAAACTCTAAAATAAAATGTCTTGACTACATATGTACAGGGATTGTTAGAAGAAGGTCTTATATTAAAAGAGTACATGTCAACATTAAAGGCCAGTACAGGGTGACATGGAATAATCAGAGATATGGCAGGGGATGAGAATAGAATAGACAACATTCGGCCAGCCGTGGTGGCTCACACCTGTAATCCCAGCATTTTGGGAGGCCGAGGTGGGTGGATCACGAGGTCAAGAGATTGAGACCATCCTGGTCAACAAGGTGAAACCCCGTCTCTACTAAAAAAAAAATACAAAAATTAGCTGGGCATGGTGGTACGTGCCTGTAATCCCAGCTACTCGGGAGGCTGAGGCAGGAGAATTGCCTGAACCCAGGAGGCGGAGGTTGCGGTGAGCTGAGATTGCGCCATTGCACTCCACCCTGGGTAACAAGAACGAAACTCTGTCTCAAAAAAAAAAAAAAAAAAAAGAAAGAGAGAAAGAAAAGACAACATTCTGAAAAATTAATGGGAGACAAAATAGAAGTAGTAAACAGTATTTACTTATGATGGTAGAAAATTGTAATGTAATTTGGTCTAACGAATCCAACATTACCTAACATGGGGTTTTGAAAGAAGAAATATGGTTGAATCACACTGAAGAATGAATAGAGATTAAAAAACATTATCATTTCAGAAAATGTAGCAGTGGGAGGGCAAATATAGCAACATGTACTTGAGTAAGTGTCAAAGCAATGGGATTCTATTTATTTCTTTGTTTACTTATTTATTTACTAGTTAGAAGAGACTGTAAAATCTTGCAAACTTAAGACAAATCAAAGAAAAAAAGTTGTAAAAAATAGTGAAAATAATTTCAAAAACAGATTTAAGAAAGGCAAGAGGTAATGAATCCAGTATATAGGTAAAAGGATTAGCTAGAATAAGAAATGAAATGCCATCTTGTTTGCTGCAATGTAACTGAGTTGACAATTATACATAGTATTATTATCTATAATTTTAGAATTAGAACTGATGGAATGTGAAGCTGACAACACATGCATGGTGTTCTCTTTTTCATCTATAGTTTAGAAGGCTAATCCTCATCTATAGGAGGCTAATCCATCTGCCTGGATATGAAGATGGTTGTCTTAATTAGGGCAATAAATAACTCTAAAGAGCATAGCACTATGGAACCTATTCAAACTGAGTTGAATAACATAAATCTTTAGTCATATCAATGAATACATAAGAACTTTTTTTTTTAATTTCGTGGCTGGGCACGGTGGCTCACGCCTGTAATCCCAGCACTTTGAGAGACCAAGATGGGCCGATCACCTAAGGTCAGGAGTTTGAGACCAACCTGGCCAACATGGTGAAACCCTATTTCTACTAAAAATACAAAAATTAGCTGGGTGTGGTGGTGAGTGCCTGTAATCCCAGCTACTTGGGAGGCTGAGGCAGGAGAATCGCTTGGACACAGGTGACAGAGGTTGTGGTGAGCTAAGATCATGCCACTGCACTGCAGGCTAGGCAATAGAATGAGATGCCATCTCAAAAAAAAAAAAAAAAAAAATTGGTAGGACTCAATGGCTTAGGGCTGTAATCCCAGTACTTTGGGAGGCTGAGGTGGGCAGATCACCTGAGGTCAGGAGTTCGAGACCATCCTGACCAACATGGTATGTACGGCCATAGTCCTACTGGGTCGTGTGGGGTCCCCTATAGCTGTGCTATGATCCAAGAAATAAAGAGACAGGACACAGAGGAACTGGAGAAGAGCAGCTGGGCTCGGGGGGCCACATCACCTATGAGAGGAGAGAGGTGAGGTCCCAAATGCCCAGAAGCGTCTGTATTTATTAGGTACAATGCAGGGGGAAGGGTCGTGAGTGAGGTTATCTTTAGACTTAACGATACATAATCACGTGAATAGCAAGCGAGGGGGCCACCCCACTAGGTCACCTGGGCAGAGAGGTGGGCTATGCGCAGTAGGGGGCCATGCTGTCAGCAGTAGTAGAGGGTCATGTACAAAAAGGGGGTCCACCCTCATTAGGTCACCAAGACAGGAAGATGAGCTGTGTGCAACAAGTGTTGTGCGCAACACTTCTTATCTAGGGGCTGGAGACTTCAAAAGATTCTTATAGAGTATACTGTAAACCAACGCAGTGGGAGCTCACAGCCTTGTGCACTTCTCTAAGATATTTTATGGGAGGATGATTTGAGCTAGCACAGAAGAGAGAAAAGGCTGACAGTGTGTACAGCTGCCATGACCTGGTCACACCAGAAGGGTTCTTCTCCCTCGGGTATTTGCGGGATCTCAGGCCTGAGGCCTACTTTCCACAGGAACTGGATGCGAGGTACTACAACTCCTTTTTCAGGAGGAAAGGCTCTTGCTCCAAGCCTGCCATTCAGTATATGCCCTTTCAGGCAGGGATGCCACCACCTGGGTCTTTGGTTCTCGTCCTGGTCTGGCTTTTTTCCCATGTACTGCTTCTGTTCTGTGACTGCTCTAGGCATTCCTCCTACTACAAATACTATATGGTTATATAGAAGGATTATATAAGTTGGTACTAAATGTGTTGGTACAGCTCCGACTACAATACCTATTTGATTATATAGAATATATATGTGATTATATAGACTACAATATTTATATGACTATATAAAAAGATTATATGGAACTAAGTATGCTAGATATAAGTACTAAGTATGATTATAAAAGCTAGATATATGTAAGCAGTAAGCTTTAATTCAGGCAGTTATTCTTCCTGCTATAAACTAATACATGATTATATATAAAGGATTATATAAAGGAAATAGCTGAGTCATAACCCTATAAACTAAGATATTCTTCAGGCACTAATTGTGCCTGGGGTTTGCACAGCTCTCCTTCCTCGGTGCCCACGTGGGGGATTACCCACAATGGTGAAACCCCATCTCTATTAAAAACACAAAAATTAGCCAGATGTGGTGGCAGATGCCTGTAATCCCAGCTACTTGGGAGGCTGAGGCAGGAGAATCACTTGAACCCACGAAGCAGAAGTTGCAGTGAGCTGAGATTGCACCACTGCACTCCGCCTGGGCAACAGAGAAAGACTTTGTCTCAAAAAAAAAATTCATAATAGATATTTTTCTGATGGAATAACATTAAGGGAGTTCTGAGAATTACCATTAGCTGAGTATGGGGACTCCACTAGGAAGAAGTCTAGGCACAAAAACCATATTACTTGTGAGGAAGTAAAAATGTTGAAATCTGCACTAGATATTGTTAGTTGGCAGCCATTAAAGGTTCCAACTCATCATCCTGTGGCCATATGGTAAGGATGAGAACCTCCTAACTCTACAGTGCTTTAAAGTTTCACTTTTTTTGGTGGAGGGAATAAAGCACTGTATTTTTTTTCCTTAGACATTTTTATTTTTATTTATGAATTGCTAGACCTGAACATTTTACATTACACCTGAAAGTAATCATCCCAAAATTTTAGGCTAATTATACAAATGATATAGTTTAAATGTGGAGTAGTATACACATATTTGAATTGCTATTCTTGGTGTTTCTGACTATATCTAAAACGTATGTCCTTGGTTGGGCAAAGTAAATAAATTAAGTAAACAGAATAAATATATCACTGATCATCGATTACTGTGTTCACATATTTCTAAGAAATTTGTGTTGGGAAGTCATATTAGTTTTAGTCAAGGAGGTGGTTATAATAGTATTGAAACAGACTTCTTACCATAGCAGCTTAGGATTGAATTCTTGTCACAGCCAGCTCTTTGGGAGAATTCAATGTATTAAAGACACAGAAATTTAATGAGTGTGATAAGCTATTTGTCCTTTTAACTTAATTGCCCAGATCGCCCTAAGGCTTCCAGGCTTTGTTGTAGTAGCTGTGAAATATTTACCTGCCAGGAAGTGCAGAACTGAACATAGTGGCGGGATATTTGGAGGGACCCAGCTGAACTGAGTACAATGCAGCTCTGTACACTTAGGTCTGTCGTGTTTCTACTCCCCACATTGCTTTAGGTAACAAGTTTCTTAGAATGTTTTCAAATGAAATTAAGTTACCTACCCCTGAATCAAACAGACTTTGATTTATGTTAAAACGTAAAATCAAGAGATATCTATGTAATGACCTAGTGTCAGCAACCTTTTTAAATGACTCATCTACCATACGATAGATATGTTAATATTAAAAAAGATTTAAAAGACAAAGCAGTAAACCACTGGATTATTTCTGCTATGAATTTGTCAATTTAAAAGTAATTATACTACCTTAATAATTGAAAAAATATGTAGATAGTTGACGTGATAGTGTTTTACTTTTATCTTGGAAGTACTTTAGAAAGCATGTCTTAGCTGATTATTTAATAATCTTACCATGTTATTCAAGAAAACCATTATACTATTACTTTAACTCTAAAATTTGTTTAAAGATTCCATAATATTTCTGATATCCTGAATTGCATGGCATTCTCCATACTTTCCTATCCATTATGGACCTATAATTGGCAAAGTCATTTGAATAATTGAAAGACTAATTATAATGTTCAAATATTAAAGTCGTTCCACATTTATATTATACAATAGTATGTTTGACATGTGTATAAATCTGTAGAAATGGTCACCAAAATCAAGATAATGAACATACCCATCACTCTAAAAAGTTTTCTCTTGCCCCATTGGAAATGTTCCCTTTTGCTCCTCTATGCCCTTTGCCCAATGCCCAAGCAACCACTTTCTGTCATTATAGATTACCCTGCAAATTTAAACAAGTTAAAACAATGTCGAAGTATTGCCCAAATTGTTCTAAATCCCAAATAATTATTTTTAAACTATATTAAATTGCAACTTTATTAATATTGATAGGTAGTAATAGTAAAAACAAAAAATACTTAAGAAAAGCCATCATAGGGATATCTATGACTGATATCAGTGTACCAGAAGTTAATTAAGGGATTCAATAAGTTGAAACTGTGTATACCTGTCTTTGGAATTCTATCCATCTCTGCTGTATTAGTCTGTTATCATGCTACTCTAAGGACATACTGGAGACTGGGTAATTTACAAAGGAAACAGGCTTAATTGACTCACAGTTCAGCACATCTGGGGAGGCCTCAGGAAACTTACAATCATGGCAGAAGCAGAAGCAAACACGTCTCTCTTCACAGGGCAGCAGGAAGGAGAAGAATGAGAACCAAGCAAAAGGGACAGTCCCTTAGAAAACCATCAGATCTCATGAGAACTCACTAGCTATCATGAGAACAGTATGGGGGAAACTGCCTCCTGACTCAATTATTTTCACCTGGTCCTGCCCTTGACATGTGGCGATTATTACAATTCATGGTGAGATTTGGGTGAGGACACAAAACCACACCTTATCACCTGCTAAATTATAGAGACAGATAATAGATAGATAGATAGATAGATAGATAGATAGATAGATATAGATAGATTATAGATAGATGATTTGTTACCCTTCATATGTTTGTTCTTAGAGCTGTTTTATATAAATATTATTATGTTTCTAAAGGATGACATAATCATTATTTTAAAAACAAATAATTTTATGCTCTTGTAAGCATTTGTTAAACATAAAACATTCTATAGGATAACCACTTTTTCTTATGCAAAATTGTCAAAGGGTAAAATTTTGACTATTAAATAGAACTAATGAGAAAAGAATACAACCAGTAGGCAGTACCAGCAAGTAATCTCTTATAATAATTTATCAGCTGATGATAAAAATTAAATCAGTTATTAAAAAACTGGTATATGGATGTTGATGTGCATGTTCAAGAGTGGGGCTAATATGAAAAGCAATCATAAAGAAAGGAAAGGGCTGCCTATAAATGGCTGCTTTTCTTAGAGAGCAGAAACAAAATTTCAGCACATTTTTCTCCATATTTTAAAAACAGAAAACACATTGCAACACATTTTCTTCATTTGTCACAAAAATAATTTATAGTTGTAATGATGGACTAATTAAGTTATATAACAGACACTACTAAATTGTGAAATTTTGACAAAGTATCCCAGAAAAATTTCATTTTTCTTCCATGAAACACTCTGTTCTTTAAGTGAGGCATGTCTCTATCAAGACTATATCAAAAATGTTTGAGAAGAAAAATTTAAAATAAACTCATTATTTTGGAGAAATAATTAAAATAGCAATAATAAGAACATTTTTAAAAGTGCAGAAGCATACCAACTTATGTAAAGAATATTTAAGTCTATCTTTAGTAGAAGTAAAGATATGTCTTACAGGTATTAAACTACCTTAGAGATATAGATAATATTCCACAAGACCAGGTCCTCTGAAAATATATATCAAGAAATGAATGTTTCAGAATCTTAGAATGTCATAAAATGTATTCTATTTTAAGCAGACATCTTTCTCATACTGTTCATTCTGTCTTACAAAAATCTTTGCCACTGCATGTTCAAGGAAGAGAAAATCAGCCTAGCTCTGGTGAATAAATTGTTATAATCACTGATCATCTATCCAACCACTTGATTCTATTTGGCATTTAAGTCACAAACTGAGGGGACACATGTATAATCTTGGAATATTTTCTCAATCTACATTTTGAAAAATAGTATTACGGAAAACTAAATTCCAGTATCTCTAAGTATTAAAGAGATAGCTAAATGCCAAGCTTTCTACAATAGCAGGGAATAAATATGTTGTTTACTTTGAGCATAAGATTTTCCAAGTTTATTAACAAGATGAGATAAATATATAATGAGTTAAAAAATAATACGATAGTTTCAGATTTAGGTTTCACAGCAAAGATAGGTTAAAGTGTATTAGAAGAAAAAACATCTAATTTTAGTTGGTTAGGGTTGTCTGGATTACTTAAAGACGGGATGACCTGACTAACAGATTTCTGTTATAAAGTAACAGGATATATAGTTATTAAGGTAACACATTGAAAGTTTACTTGAAGTTTAAAATTTACTCAGCAGTATTTGAACATGGTCAAAACAGATAAGAGTTACTGAAGTTTTCTGACCAATAGAATATTAATATATAAGCTTATTTATGGTTGCATACAGGAAAAGTTAGGAAGGGAAAAGAATGGAGGCAAGGGGATAAGTCACAACAAGATTCACAATTGCCACATGAAAGGGACCAGGGGAGCAGAAGTGGAAGTTAGAAAGAAAGGGTTATCTGAGCATATTTCATCATATGTCATTCACAATGGAATGACATTAAGAAAGATCTAGTATATTTCTTCTTAGATAACATTTATTATGAGAAACATTTATTATTTCTTATGAGAAAAAATAAAGGTACAGGAAATTAGGAAATGGAAATACAATGTGCAATTTCAGTATTTAGGTATAAGAACTTAAACATTCTCATGAGAGGTTTTCGGTATGTATTTATAAGATTTTATATGATTTGATATATCTTACATGTATGGAATAATATATAATGAAATATAAATTATCTAAGTTGTATAGTAATCTAATATTGTATATTAGATTTACACACATGTATATAAATCTGTATGTATATGTCCCTAATAATATATATGTGTATATGTGTTTGTAGGTATATAAATATAACTAAAATAATAACAAATATGTATTTTGTTGCTAAATGTTGTTGAAATTTAACTCACATAAAAAATAACACAATATTTAATTATATACATTCCTGCAACCAGCACCTAAATTGATCCCTAGAGGTTTTTCTCATTTTCTTTTCTGGTAAGAGTAAGCACTATTCTGATATCTATCTCTAAGAGCTTTAGCTATTCTTGTACATCAGTTAGATTATATAATATAGTTGATACTTTTTATTCATTTTATTCTCCAAATACTATGTTTGTAAGATTAATGTTGTATTAGTCTGTAATGTTCAATTATATTAATATGATAGCATTTATTTATCATTCAACTAAGGTAGACATGTGGCTTATTTCCAGTTACCACCATTATGAATGAAACAGTTATGAGCACTCTTCTAGCTCTTGGTAATCGATTGCACTCTGAAAATACACACACTTTCAGGAATGAAATTCAGGGTCAAGGTGTGGTACATCTTCTGTTAAGCATATATCCAAAGTTGATGTCTAAGCTAGACTTTCTGGATTCTCACCCTTTGTCTACACAGTGTTAGAGTTATTTAAGACCAAGGAGAAGTTTGTACATATTTGGGGGTACTTCATTTGTGGGTCTCTCCTAAATGTAATCGATATCACAATCTCATTCAACTTGCACATTGGAATTCTGCTCTTTGGCTCCTCCAGTCAGTGAAAAAACTACTTGCTATTGGTGGTTAAGTTTCTCTGGTCCAGCTTAGAAAGTGCACACAGGAAGCACTATATATATATATATATATATATGGTGGTACTGTGGGTGCACAGAAGTCAAGAATTGAGGTTTGGGAACCTGTGCCCAGATTTCAGAGGATGTATGAAAACACCTGGATGTACAGGCAGAAGCCTGCTGCGGGGTGGAGCCCTTGTGGATAACCTATGCTAGGTCGGTGCAGAAGGGAAGTGTAGGATGGAGCCCCACAGAGACTCCTCACTGGGACATTGCCTAGTGGAGCTGTGAGAAGAGGGCCACTGTTTTCCAGACCCCAGAATGGAAGATTAATGAACAGATCATACAATGTGCCTGGAAAAGCTGCAGACACTCAATACCAGCCATGAAAGCAGCCAGAGAAGCATGTGATGGGGAGCTGTGCCCTGCAAAGCCAAAGATGTAAGGCTGCCCGAGGCCTTGGGAGCCCATTTTTTTGCAATAGTGTGACCTGGATTTGAGACATGGAGTCGAAGGATTATTTTGGAGTTTTAAGAATTAAGGACTGCCATGACTGCCCCACTGGATTTCAGACTTGCATGGGGCCTGTAGCCCTTTTGTTTTGGCTAATTCCTCCCATTTAGTATGGGAAAATTTATCCAATACCTGTACCCCATTGTATCTTGGAAGTAATTAACTTGCTTTTGATTTTACAGGCTCATATGTGGAAAGGACTTGCCTTCTCTCAGATAAGACTTTGGACTTGGACTTTTGAGTTAATGCTGGAATGAGTTAAGGCTTTGAGGGACTGTTATAAAGGCATGGTTGTGTTTTGAAATGTGAGAAAGAAGTGAGATTTGGGAGGGCCTAGAGGTGGAATAATATGGCTTGGTTCTTTGTTCCCACCTACATTTCTCTTTAATTGTAATCAACTCCCATGTGTCAAGGGAAGGACCTCGTGGCAGGTGATTCGAACATGGGGGCAGTTTCCCCCATGCTGTTCTTGTGATAATGAGTGAGTTGTCACAAGAGCTGATGGTTTTAAAGTGTGGCACTTCCTCATTCTTACACGCTCTATTTTTCACCTGCTGCAATATAAGACATGCATGCTTCCCCTTCTACCATATTGTACATTTCCTGAGGCCTCCCCAGCCATACAGAACTGTAAGTCACTTAAACCTTTTATTTATTTATTTATTTTACAAATTACCCAGTCTCTGGCAGTTCTTTATAGCAGTGTGAAAATGGACTAACACACTGAAACTCTGGCAAAAACAAAGTAACAGAGATTTGTATAATATTCCAAATTTTGGTCCTGCAACAAAGTCCTAATCTGATTCTGGCACTTTGCAAAGAAGAGTAATACATTTTCAGTGATACAGAAACAGAACCCTGAAGACTATGAAGAGATAGTAAAAAATGATTTATAATAGTGTGAGGAAAGTTAAATAACTAACAATGAAGGAAAATTATTGCCATGCCTATGCATAAAGAGGTAAGGTGTGATAGAAATAACTGGAATCTACAAATGAGAGCTACATGCATAGGAGTGGGGCATATAATGGATACTTGAACTACTAGAAAAAAAATAGCCACTGCCAACAAGAGACCTGGCAAATGAAACCTCAACCTCTCTGTCTTCTCACCCTCAAATCTGCTCTATCACTTATTGCCTGAACCTAATCTGAATCCACAGGGTGAAGAAAGCAGTTCCTAAAAGTCTGCATCTCAGGCTAGAGAACACTGCAGAAAACTACAGTACATGAATTTGAAAGGGGATCCAGTTTGGATCTCTATCCCCCACCCAAATCTCATGTTCAATTGTAACCCCCAGTGTTGGAGGTGGGGCCTGTTAGGAGGTGATTGGATCATGGGAGTGAATCCTTCGTGAATTATTTAGCACCATCCCCCCTTAGTACTGTCTAGTGGGTGAGTTCTCACAAGATCTGGTTGTTTAAAAGTGTGTGCCACTTCCCCTTTCTCTCTCTTCTTGGTTCTTCTGTGTAAGATGCCTGTTCTGGCTTTGCCTTCCATTATGAGTAAAAACTTCCTGAGGCCTCTTCAGCTATGCTTCCTGTACAGCCTATGAAACTGTGAGCCAATTAAACTTCTTTCCTTTTTAAATTACCCAGTCTCAGGTCTTTCTTTATAGCATTGTGAGAACAAACTAGTACCAAAGATACATGGAAAATACTCAGCATACTACTTCAGTAATTCTGTTTGATAATCTTCCAGCTAAATTATGTTTTGTTTATTCTAAATCAACTAAGGGCAAAATAATTGTATTTTTAATGAGTAATAAACAGATACAATTATGTTATAATAGAATGAATACTTAATGATATTAAAATATTTATCAAACACAAATTAGGATATCTAATACAGTGCATTTGCTGCCTTATTTTGTGGCTGTATGTTTGCAAGAGATGTTGTCATGTAAGCTGTTAGTAACCATCTCTAGGAAATTCTAGTTTATCTCATGCAAAACTGAAACAATTTTCTTAGATTGTAAGTTTTTGCAGACTTTGAAAATAGTAAGGGTAATTCTAAAGAAAAATTCTTGAAAACAAAGATACTCAGTTTCCAAATTCTTCAAACACATTAAAGTTTAATTCTGTTTTTGCCTAGGTCTAAGAACATCTAATCTTTCATACTGTCATATAGTAAAATTTTAATGTTCTGTGATGCAGTAATCAGTAATGATGTCTATTTTTTTTTTAAAGTCTGAGTGAAGTACACTAATAATAGTATATTTGCTTATCATTATATGTTAAATAATGGTAATATTTACATTAGAGTTAGATATTGTAGTATAATTTAATATTTAAAATGTATCAATATAAACAACAGAATACACCGACATAAGGTAGGATATTACAAATATGATAGTGTCTGAAGCTATCTTCAGTATTCAGAATTTAGTGTCACCACAGTCTTTAGTAGAAATAAAGGGGCTAGGGAGAGAGATCCAAGATGGCTGACCACTAGCAGCTCGGGCACGTAGCTCCCAGTGAAAGCGCAGAGAACGAGAGGACGCCACACTTTCAGACGAATATTTGTAGCTCACGGACCAGGAGATTCCCAGCGGAGGAGCTCCACGGGTCGCCAGAGCGACTCTTGTGGCCGGCGCGGCGGTTTTGCTGGCACCTTAAAGCGGCAGTTCTTGGTGCAGAGTCCAGAGATTCCTGGGCAGAAAGGCACCATCAATCTTAACACTGCTGTTTTGGCCGGCGCAGTGGATTGCTCAGATTTCGGCGCTGGGAATCAAAAAGTTGGACGTCTGCTCAGAGACCTAGTTAGAAAGTCGGTAATTACAAAGACAACAGACGGATATATATATAATGAAGGGAAGAAACCAGCCTAAAAAGGCAGAGAATACTCAAAATCAGAATGCCTCTCCCTCTACAGGGGATCGCAATTCCTCATCAGTAACGGAACAAGACTTAATGGAGAACGAGTGTGTTCCAATAACAGAAGCAGGTTTCAAAATGTGGGTGATGAGAAACTTCTGTGAATTAAAAGAACTTGTTCTAACCCAATGCAAAGAAACTAAGAACCTTAAAAAAAGGTTTGACGAAATGCTAATGAGAATGGACAATTTAGAGAGGAACATAAGTGAATTGATGGAGCTGAAAAGCACAACACGAGAACTTCGCGAAGCATGCACAAGCTTAAACAGTCGAATTGATCAAGCAGAAGAAAGGCTATCAGAAGTCGAGGACCAGCTCAGTGAAATGAAACGAGAAGACAAGATTGGAGAAAAAAGGATAAAAAGGAATGAGCAAAGTCTCCAGGAAATATGGGACTATGTGAAAAGACCTAATCTATGTTTGATAGGTGTACCTGAATGTGATGAAGAGAATGAATCCAAGTTGGAAAATACTCTTCAGGATATCATTCAGGAAAACTTTCCCAACCTAGCAAGGCAAGGTAATATTCAACTCCAGGTAATACAGAGAACACCACAAAGATATTCTTCAAGAAGACCAACCCCAAGGCACATAATTGCCAGATTTATTAGGGTTGAAATGAAGGAGAAAATACTAAGGGCAGCCAGAGAGAAAGGTCAGGTTACCCATAAAGGGAAACCTATCAGACTTACAGCAGATCTCTCAGCAGAAACCCTACAAGCCAGAAAAGAGTGGGGACCAATATTTAACATCCTTAAAGAAAAGAACTTTCAACCCAGAATTTCCTATCCAGCCAAACTAAGCTTTATGAGCGAAGGAAAAATTAAATCTTTTGCGAACAAACAAGTACTTAGAGAGTTCACCACCACCAGGCCTGCTTTACAAGAGCTTCTGAAAGAAGCACTATACATATAAAGGAACAACCAATATCAGCCTTTCCAAAAATATATTAAAAAGCAAAGAACATTAATACAATGAAAAATTTACATCAACTAATGGGCAAAACAGCCAGCTAGCATCAAACGCCAGTATTAAACTTATATATATTTCAATTGGATAAAAAGCCAAAACCCATCGGTATGCTGCATCCAGACCCATCTTACATGCAACAATACACAAAGACTCAAAGAGAAGGAGGAAGATTTACCAACCAGAGAGTAAAAATAAACAAATAAACAAAAAGCAGGAGATGCAATTCTCGCCTCTGATAAAGTAGACTTTAAAGCAACAACGATCAAAAGAGGCAGAGAAGGACATTACATAATGTTAAAAGGATCAATGTAACAAGAATAGCTAACGATTCTATAGATCAACGAGACAGAAAATTAACAAGGATATTCAGGACTTGAACTCAGACCTGGAACAAGTAAACTTAATAAACATTTATAGAACTCTCCACTTCAAATACACAAAACATACATTACCACCTCACACCTATTCCAAAAGTGACTATATAATTGGAAGTAAATCACTCCTCAGTAATCGCATAGCATTTCATAGGTTTAAATGAAATATTGGTTGGCTGTTTGTTTGTTATCTTCTTCCCTTATTCCTTCCTGACTACATCATTAAGTATAATTATCAGTATACAAGAGGTTTTCAATACCCATTACTAAATTGCATTCTAGCCTGGGCAAGAAAGCAATACTCCCATTCTCTCTCCCTCTTTCTTTTCCTTTTTCCTCCTCCCCATTCTCTCTCTCTCTTTCTCTTCCTTTTTCCTCCTCCCCATTCTCTCTCTCTCTTTCTCTTTAATAAAAAAAAAAAAAACCATCACCCCACACATCAGGGGTCCTGGTAATGTCCTTAAAACATTAGTATAAACATCAACCCAATCCCTTCATCCCATTCTGTATACTTCAAAGTCCAACAAATGATCCTGTGACAGCAAATTACAGTCACCTGATTCTTCTTAATGTTCAAAAATAATTAACTTTTAAAGGTTTAATCATCTCATAAGCTGAAGTGGTTGTGAAATTTTTTCAACACTTTATTCCCCAAAGTTTTCCCATTTCCCACAGATCTGTGATCTCGCAGGTGATAATCATTGAAAATCTGTGAACCTAATACCAATGGACTTTCATTAATTCCTTTTGTAATTAGTTAAGATAAAAGTAGAACTCCATTTATCTAATACCCCAAAATTTAAAAAAAAAAAAAAGAAAAAGAAATAAAGGGGCTACTGTAATACACATAACATTATTTTATAAATTATAAGTCTTTCCAGTACTAATATTAATAATGCATTATGTGTGTGAATCAAATTAAAAATCATATTCTATAATTAATGTTCCAACATGAACATTTTTGGCAAAAGCTATATTTTTTCCAAAAATGAGTTTTAAATGCTATTTAAACTAAGGGCAAAAGCTATATTTTTTCCAAAAATAAGAGTTTTAAATGCTATTTAAACTAAGGTTTCAGTGAATATTTACATATATTATAAAATGTGAAATTATCATTTTGTGAGACAAATAGCACAGCTTTTTGTTTTTTAAATTTAGTTGATATTGCTATGTAGTTGTAATTTTTCATATAATTTCTATCAAGTAAGAATTTTGTTTGAGATCATAATTGGCAAAAGTAAGTACAAGCATAAGAATAAACCTACATATATTTGTGTAGTTAATTCCAGAATATTACTTTTCAAGTTATTTTGTTAGGCTACATTGGTTATTTATTCCACAGTTTAAATACTAAATTAAAACTATAATAACATCTAAATTTTATGATTCAGTGTGAAGAGTAGTAATGTATTCTCTGGGAATTTACAGGTGAAAAGTTAGAATCAAGACATTTCCCTAATTCTTATTATAATCTTGAAGTAAAACGAGTTTATTTATAACTACATTCTTTCATCTTGTGCATTAATGTGTGCATAATGTTTTTGTACTAAAGATGTTTCAAGAAATTTGGCTTTTCTTGAAAATTGTCAAGAATTATATTAGCCTAGAGCATAATATAGAGTTACAATGACTTTTTAAAAATCATTCTTTTGTCCAACTTGTTTTTACTTACATAATACAGCAATATCTGAGAAAAAAGGAGTGGTAATCAGAAGAGAAACCTATCTTTCAACATGTTTATCATTGGAAGTTTATGATATCTTTTTTGTTCTTATGAAGAAGAGGTCCTTTGAAAGCCATTATAGTTGAAAAGAAATGTAATTGCCACATATAATGACTTACATAAGTAAATTTCAATTTTTTTCTTATTTAGCATATGAATCATTTTTATGCACATATTTGCAAACATGTTTCTCATCATCTTGGATGGTGATAAAAAGTGTACAGTTAAATCTAAATTAATATTAAATGTAAGAAAATTGTAATTCACTGAACTGAAAGACACCATAATCCTCAAGGACCTCAAAATCTAGTTTCATTTAAAATGTTGGTAATTATATACAACAATTATGTGTGTATACTCATATAATCAGATAGCTAAAATTAGTCTCCCTCCAAATTTTTTTAACTTCTAAATGCATTATGTAAGTTACCAAAGTCTTTCAATATTTACAAGCATAGTACAAAGGAAAACATGGAAAAAATAAACAAAAAGGGAAATACAAATTTATGTTTTTCTTTCTAGACTAATTTTAAGTATTTAAAGTGAAGGAGAAACATGTTGATATGTAGATGGCAACAATACAAAATCTTTAAAAATATTTTATATCTGACCCAAAATACCAGACAATTCAACAGCCCCACACCGTATAGAACATAGCAATAATTCAAACACTTGTTTGAATTGAGAGTGGCAGCGGGGTTAAGTGAAAAGGATTTGTTACAAAATCTGTACACCAGTCAGAGCCTTGCCACATGGTGCTGTGTAAACTTCAGTAGGTTATCCACGCTTAGTTTAGCTTTAAAATGAAAGAGGACAGCTATATAGCGTTCAAAACATCTTTCTAATTCTGAAATTGTATAATTCAATGACTAGTTCATGTTTTTCAATGACAGAAGGATATAATCAGAATATATAAAGATCCCTTTGATATGCCAAACTAATATTAAGCTTTAAAAATTATATTAGAATTATAGCTTTTACTTTTTATGTAGAAATTGTTCAAACTAAACCCATATAATTTAATTCATTTTGATATGTGTCTAAAAACTATCATTTCTGACACCTTTTTCTATGAAACATTAATTGAATCTCTTATTTTCAATTACTATTGATTCATTTTTATTTTATTTATACTCATAAAATTTAAGACTATTACATGTTTCATTGAAGAAGACTACTTTTCTTCAGAGAATCAGGAAATCTCCTTTGATATATACATAAAAAACTAACTCAATTTATATATCAAGTGATATTAAAAATTATCTCTTCTTTTGAAAAGTGAGTTATAATTGCAAAATAGTAAATAATATCTAAAATTAATTAGGGCATGTATCTGCTTGAAGTTCTTCCAAATTAAACTTCTTAATGCTACTGGTATTAAACCATGTAACTTCAGATATGTAGCTAGATGATAAGGAAACTATTCACCACATGCTATATTAAATTATTCATACATTTATAATATTATGCTTGGTATTATTTTACTCTGAGAAATTCTAGCATACACAAATATTTTACTCATTCTTCATTCTGTCATTCATTTCTGTAATCATTTTCAAATACCTATTGATATTCCGAGCATTGAGCTAATTCTGAAATTACTAACGTTAATAAACAGAATAAAGCCTTCTTGATAAACCCACTTAGAGGCCAACAGTGTAGGCATAAAAACACAGCAGTGAATAGAATAAAATATTTTAGGTATATTTAGAGACATGTTCAAAATATATGAGTAACATAAAAAAGAATAATTAACTTTAACATGAATTTTTGTAATGGCAAAATATAATTGAAAATGTCTGCTTTTCACAATATTATATATGCAATTCAATTAAATATAAGGTACTTTCCTTTAGGGATTTGAAATTTAATTCAGAAAATCATCTGAAAATGTATAAATATAAAAATTTCCATGCAAATATGTTGAGTTTGGGGATACTGACTTATCAAATAGCAAAGTTCTATAAACCTATCATTTGTAAAATTCTATATGGGGAAAAAGCCAAGATGGCAAACTAGAAACAGCCAGGAAGAGCTTCATACACTGAGAGAGACCAGACCAACAAGTAGACCAGCACACTCTGGGCAGACCTTCAGAAAGAAGGAAATGAGAGTGAAGAGAGAGAGGACACAGAACCTGGGCTGAAAGAAGAGGAAGCTGGGAACCCAAGGTTGCTGAGCACCTAGCACCAGGACTCATTCCTGGCCCTGAGTGCCTCCAGGGAAAGGCAACGGAATTGGCAATGTAGTGGCCCAGTACCACCACAGACCCACAGGATCCTACATGCAGGAGACTCTACAGCCCCACAGACACCTGAGATGACAGGAAAATTGCATGGAAAATGGGTTAGACAGAACTCCAGCCTGTACAGAGTCCAGAAAGTTTGGCCTGGGAACAACTGCCGTATAGCACAGCCAGGGACATCTATTCCCCAAGGCTGGCTGTACTTCCCTAGGAAGCTTTAGCCTTTGTTTGCTGCTAAACTACACGGGGCAGTGCTGTCTTGCCTGTGGGATGGGGCCAGCTGGATCTAAGTGCCCTGATGTCTGCCACCCTCTCCCGGCTTCCCTCCCTACCCACACTCACTTGCAGAGCAGCTTCAACTTGCCAGTGCCCACCACCATAGCTGGCCGTCTGCACCTTCCTATTAGAGCAGTTTTTACTTCTCTCTTAATGTTTGGGAAAATTAACCAGTGAAGTCACCAGCTCCTGGTCTTTTCTTTGCTAGGAGATTTTAAATTACTGATTCAATCACTTTACTATAGTTCTATTTAGATTTTTTTTTTTATTTATTTCTTAGTGAGTTTCTTTTGTTAGGTTTTGTGTTTCTAAAAATTTTTCCATTTCTTCTAGGTTATCTAATTTGTTGGTGTGTATTTATTCATAGACCTCTGTTACAATAGTTTTAATTTTCTGTAGAATCAGTAGTAATGTAACCATTTTCAATTCTGATTTTAGTAATTAATCTTCTACCTTTATATTCTTAATCTGACTAGCTAAAATTTTGTTAAATTTGTTGATCTTTTTAGAGAAGTAACTTTTGCTTGAATTAATTTTTCTCTATTGTTTTGCTATTCTCTATGTCATTTACCTCTGCTCTAATTTTTATTATTTCCTATTTTTTCCTAGCTTTGTGTTTGGTTTGTTATTTTAAAAATAAGTTTTAGTTGTAAATCTAGATCGTTTATTTGAAATTGTTCTTGTTTTGTCATGTAAATATTTATAGCTACTAATTCTTCCTTAGCACTGCTTTTGCTGTATCCCATTGTGCCATGTTCTGTTTTCATGTTCATTGTTCTCTAAGTATTTTCTAAAATAGTCTGTAATTTTTTATCTATTATTTGTTTGAGTATATTATTTAATTTCTACAAAATTGTGAGTGTTCCAGTTTTAATTTTGTTATTGATTTAAAAACTTATCCCATTGTGACAAAAAATATTTGGTATAAAATCAATGTATTTTAAATATATTGGAACTTAATTTGTGACCTAAACGTATAGTCTATTTTGGAAAATGTTCCTTGTGCCTTTGAGAAAATGTGTATGCTGTTGTTATTGAATAGAGTGCTCTATATATGTCTGTTATATCTAGTTGGTTTATTACGTTGTTAAAGTTCTCTGTTTCCTCACGTTTTTTCTGTCTATTTTGTTCTATCAGTTGTTTAGAGATAGCATTAGAGATAGGTATTGAAGATAGGTATTGAAGTCTTCAACTTGTAATGTAGAACTGTCTATTTCTCTCTAATTTGGTTACTTTTTGCTTCATATACATTAACGGTCTATTCTTAGTTGTCTAAATGTTTTTAATTATTATATATTCCAGTTACCTTGAAACTTTTATTAGTAATAAAAGTAATTAGTAATAATGTCCAGTATTAGTAATAATGTCCAGTTGATGCAGAACTTTGCACCTTGCTGGGTTCTTGCCACATGACCAGGAATGATTAGGCACACGGACATATTGAAGGGTGAGTAGAAGATAATTTACTGGGCAAAAAGGAAAAAAAGAAACAAAAAATATTTCAGCAAAGCAAGAGGGGATCTTGCCAGCAGGCTCCCATCTCACGGAATGAATTCCAGGCCACCACACATGAGCTGAAGAGTGAGGCTTCTCCCCACTGCACAAGGTGCAAACTTCCCATGGCTCCACCCCAATCTCCCAGTGTGCAGGTGGGTTGGTGATTATCTGGGGACCCTCCCTCTTACCTGCCTCTTGCATCCATCATCACCCTACTCTAACGAAGTACGTCTAACTGCCATTGGAATAAGGATAAAGATAGGGATGAAGACTGATCTTAACTGCTTCCTTATGACAGGGAGTGCTGTTTAGGGAAAAAAGCAGTTTGATCTCCCTCGGAGGCCTTTTTAAGTGTCCCTGGAAAAAGGGGCCATCATCTGAGGCTACAGTTGCATGACCATTTATAGTTTGGTGGCCTGAAGGTGAGAAGAGACAAACCAGGTTATTAGAAAACATGTGTCAATACAAAACAAGTAAGGGGTAAGGACAGCTCAAAACTCTCAAGACCTTTTACCCATTCACACAGTAAGAGAGAGGCCAAAAGCCCAACTAGAAAAGAAAAAAGAAAAAAAAAAGTATACACACAAAAATGTCTACTCATTTGTCGGCATGGCAGGCTTCTAGGTTACCTTCCTCTGAGTCCAATTCTAAGCCAACCAGTTTAAGGTTTGGGAATAGGGGAGTGACCCATAGTATAAAACACAATTACCTATCAGTGAAGAGAGGGCAGAGGAGGAAGAAGGAAAAAAGGAAGCATTTTTTCACAGGCATCCCAGGGGTTCAGGATGTATTTGAAAGGGGCATAGACTGAAGATGAATGGCTACTCATCTAGAAACTAGAGGGAAGTAAGGTGTCCCAGATTCCCCACTTTCTTAGCAAATAACCAAGACACATGAGTGAGAGAAAGTGAAGTGTTCTTTCTTTCATCCTTGTTTCCATGAATCCCAGAGACTGCAAAAGGGTGCTACCCACAGGTGTCAAAGTGGACTTGATTCATGTTAACAGGGGGGCCTAGAGGATGGAATATCTCCTCTTACCCATGTACAGCCTATTTCCCCTGCTGCCAGTAGCCTTTGAATTCCCTAAACCTATTTATGCCATGGATAATGGCATGACCTTTATTCATGAAATAGGAAGCTTGGCTTAATTGGCAGGAGCTTAATCATGCTCACCTGCACTGTGCCTTTTACCTTTCATTGTCATTTGCCTCTGGATACCTCAGATCCAGTCTTCTGTCCTAGGGCTTCAACCCAAAGCTTGAAATTGAGATTGGAACAAAAATGTGTCTTGGGAAGGTTGCATGGACTCTATTATAAGCCAGCCAAATGCTAAGGTGAAACTGTCAAATTGAGTTCTCTTCCAACCAGTAAGAGAAAAGTATGTATTGTGACATGCCCAGATAACTGGTGGCTGTATTTAAGCCTGCTAAGATTTGCATGCATGGAGCTTGGCTTTGATTAACTCCCTTGGTCTTGCTTTCCCAAAAAGGAAACCTCCAGGTGACAGGCACCCTATTTATTCCCATCACCTGACAGGATTTGCAGGACAGTTACTCAGAACTAGAATATTGATCTAGATTTTTACATTATCCATCCCCTTCTGTTCCTTCTGAACTGCTGTGATTACTGGATGATTCACAGGCACAAGCAGGGTTAGTCTAAAATGTAGGCAAGAAACCCAAAACAACTAATGAGTCTAGAATTTAATGATGAATGTATAAATTTTGAAACATAATTTTTCTCTCTCCCGTACTCATTTTTGTTAAAAACAAATAATTATATGACTGAACTGTTTGCAAAATAGAATTTAGTCTTATACTTGGGCTGATTATTTGCATAAAGTACAGTAAGAATAATTATCTTTACATAGGCCTTTTAGTTTGACTTTCATGGGACTCTGTTCCACAAGGAATCTCAGATAGGACTTTTTAAGGCTGAAGTTAGCTGTGGGTTTATATCCTCAAATACTTGTGAGTTGGGTGATCCTCTCCCCTTGAGGTCACAAGATAAACTTGGAGCCCCTGGGCCTGTCAGAAAGTGACATTCTTTACTTTCCACAGGTCAGAAACCCTGCAGAAGGATTGTGTAAACAAGGTATGAGGCCAGTTTTCTCAAGGGACTTTTATCAGCTCTACAAGTCAAGCTGGACTCCATAAAGGGTAGCATAGCCTTCCAGTCAAAGCCTTGGTAAACAACCAGTTTCTTCACTGCATCCTGTTGCAAAAGAAAATGGATTCTTATTGTGCTGATACAGAAAACTATATTGCCATAAGTTAAAAATACTCATAACTAACAAAAGCCAAAATAGACAAATAGGATCTAATTAAACTTAAGAGCTTCTGCACAGCAAAAGAAACTATCATTAGAATGAACCAGAGACCAACAGAATGGGAAAAAAATTTTGCAAGCTACCCATCTGACAAAGGGCTAATAGCCAGAATCTATAAAGAACTTAAACAAATTTACAAGAAAAAAATCAACAACCCCATCAAAAAGTGGGCAAAGGATATGAAAAGACATTTTTCAAAAGAAGGCATTTATGCAGCCAACAAATATATGAAAAAATGCTCATCATCATTGATCATTAGAGAAATGCAAATCAAAACCACATTGAGATACCATCTCACGTCAGTTAGAATGGTGATCATTAAAAAATCTGGACACAAAAGATGCTAGAGAAGATGTGGAGAAATAGGAACACTTTTACACTGTTGGTGGGAATGCAAGTTAATTCAACCATTGTGGAAGACAGTGTGGAGATTCCTCAAGGATCTAGAAATAGAAATACTATTTGACTCAGCAATCTCATTACTGAGTATGTACCCAAAGGATTATAAATCATTCTATTACAAAGACACATGCACACCTATGTTCAATGAGACACTGTTTACAACAGCAAAGACTTGGAACCAACCCAAATGCCCATCAATGATAGACTGGATAAAGAAAATGTGGCACATATACACCATGGAATACTGTGCAGCCACAAAAAAGGATGAGTTCATGTTTTTTGCAGAGACATGGATGAAGCTGGAAACCATCATTCACAGCAAACTAACACAAGAACAGAAAACCAAATGCATGTTCTCACTAATAAGTGGGTGTTGAACAATGAGAACACATGGACACAGGGAAAGGAACATCACAGATCGGGGTCTGTTAGAGGGCATGGGAGTTAGGGGAGGGATAGCAAGGGTTGGGGGATTAGAGAAAGATAACATTAGGAGAAATACCTAATGTAGATGACGGGGGATGGATGCAGCAAATCACCATGGCATGTGCATACCTGTGTAACAATCCTGCATGATCTGCCCATGTATCCCAGACTTAAGGTATAAGAATAATAAAGAAAAAAAAATACTCATAACTAGGTTCCACATTCTGGAGAAGTTATATATAGAGAGATAAATATGCTCCAAATTTTGTTCACAGTTGTATACCTTACTCAATTATTAAAGGCTGCAAATAGCTCACAGTAAGTTTCCTTGACTCTGAAAAACAAAACGAGAATCAGCAGTGTTTGCAAAGATTACTTTAGTTGTGTATTATTTCAGTCCATTCAGTTTATTCTTGTTTTGCTAGATATTCATGAACATTTCAGCTCTTCATGAGTCCTGTACATTCTCCCTTTAATCTATTGTCACAATCTCCAAAGTTATCAGAAACCTGTGTTTGTTTTAAAGCACCTGTCAAAGTTCTATAGATGATTATAAACCATCATTCCAAGAGGATAAAAACAGGACAATAGTTGTCAGTGAGTAACAAATGTCCAGTATGGTACACCCAGAAACATGACTGTCAAAGAAATTTGATTATATCTGTGATTTACAATAATTTAATATAACAATCTTGACTGTGATTAATAGCATATACTTAGACATTAGAAGTTTGGAAATCCCATATAACTTTGGAATATATATTAATATAATTCATTAAAATATAACCTAAAACAAGATTGAATAGTATTTTGGCAATCCCATGTAACTAAAATATGTCAGGTAATCCTGTTTATCTGTCTTCTGGATACCTCGGGGGCCCTCTGTAACATCAAAAAGCTAAGTGTCAGGAAAGACAATTTGGAAACCAAAGTTTGATTTTGGGAAGCCTATCAAATGTTAGAGATTTAAAACATGTAATATTACGAAATAGAATTTCAGACTACCATAAGCCATTTTGGTAGATAAGGCCAAAATAAGAACTCGGAAATTTAAAAAAAGAAAAACTCTTTTATAATCCTTTACAAATTTTGCTAAAGAGCAGATTAGTGCCTTAAGATTACCTTGTGCTTGTATTCCAATGCTCAATTTACAGAAAAACCATATAATAGCTTTTTGACGTTAGTCAATATGTTCATGCAGAATTTCTTCTACAAGATTAATTTTTACAACCCTTTCACAAGACATTTAAACTTTTAGCTTTATTTTATGTAATTCAAAACAATTATTTAACCCTAGTCAAAAATTTGCAGTTTGACAACATCTCCATTTTACCTATAATCTTTACGGCCTCTGGGTAGAGCCCTTTAAGAGACAAGGCTAGGAAAACATGCACATTCTAAGGCCTAAAAAAACAGGCATAACTGGGAGGCAAGAACAGATTTTGAGAGGGATCTATCTGCTTTTAATTCCTGGGGTTCCATGAATAAAACAGCTTTCTCCACAAAACAGGGTCAATGGTGCCTTCTCTGTTTTTCCCAAGGAGTTCCATATCTCCAGGAGTTATCTTAGGGCCTCTTATGCATGCATTAAGAGTGGCAATACAAAATGGAGTGAAAGAATGTAGTTGACTGAGAAAAAACTTTTTTCAGCAAAACACAATCCAGGAAGAGTAAAACATAAAGGCCTTTGAAATATACCTATAACTTGTATATCTACTTTTAATTAAGCTGAGCACTCTTTAAGAAAATCCTTTTAAATCCCTTGTTATCTGGCTTTAGCCATATCATGTGGTCAATATTTCCGGCTTTCAAACCTCACTAAAGTCTCAGAGAAAGTAAAATCCAAGGTGGTCTGTGGCAAGCAAGAGAATCAACAAGTGTTAAAAGGTCATGCAGATATCAAACCAGAAAAGCCTCATTCCCTAAGTCAGGATTTAACCTGGGCTGTCATTGTGAATTGACAGAGACTAGAACAAAGCATTTCCACATAGTTACAGGTCCCAGTTCCAAGGATGTAACACAAGATGGAGGTCCGCAGCAAAGCTCGCTACTGAGCATACAGAAAGACAAGCAAAGCAGGCAAGATTGGCTACAGCTTAAGACCAACCTCACAAAGCCCTTTTCATAATTAAAACTTTACAGAGAATATAAACAGTGATCCTTATCATTCCTAGCATGGTAAAACATCTTTTAAAAAGAAAAAAACGCCTGTAATCCCAGCACTTTGGGAGGCCGAGGCGGGTGGATCACGAGGTCAAGAGATCGAGATCATCCTGGTCAACATGGTGAAACCTCGTCTCTACTAAAAATACAAAAATTAGCTGGGCATGGTGGCGCGTGCCTGTAATCCCAGCTACTCAGGAGGCTGAGGCAGGAGAATTGCCTGAACCCAGGAGGCGGAGGTTGCGGTGAGCCGAGATCGCACCATTGCACTCCAGCCTGGGTAACAAGAGCAAAACTCCGTCTCAAAAAAAAAAAAAAAAGAAAAGAAAAAAGAAAAAAAAAAAAAAGTTTCATTTAAAAGTTAACTCCTGACCTGGTGGAGGAAAAAAAAAAAAAAAAAAAAAACCACAGCTTAAATGCAAGCTGCGGACAGGTTGGATAGAAGAAAAAGATTTCTGAGGAAGAATCTCTCATCCTTATGCAAATGAATTCCTCCAGCAGGGAGAGACATAAGGTGGGGAACACTGGCCAGCTTGCCACATGGGGCCTTTGGACTATAGCTGTCATTCATCCATTCATCGGTGGGTACCTGTAGCTGTTGGGGTGGGGTGGTGCCCAGTTTCCTCTACCCTCATAAGAAGTCCAAGGACAAAAAGCCTTAGAAGCAAAAGGGAAAATGATCTTCTGGGCCACATATTACTCATCTTTCCTCATGCCCCATGTACGGGCACCAAAATGATGCAGAACTTTGCTCCTGCATTCAGCTAAAACCAGGTTCTTATCACATGACCAGGAAAGACAAGGCACATGGACACACTGAAGGTGACTAGAGCAGAATATACTGGGTGACAAGGAGAAAAGTAAAGAAACCTCTCAGCAAAGTGAGAGGGCATCCTGACAGCGGGCTCCCAACTCATAGAATGAATGACAGGCCACCCACACATGAGCTGATGAGACCAGGCTCCTCACTCCCTGCACAAGGCACAAACTTCTGGTGGCTCCACCCCTTTTTTCCAGGGCCCAGGTGGGGGACCCTCCCGATTATCTGCCTCCTGCATCTATCACAGTTGTATATCTTTTAATCTGTTTTAATTTAAAGTTTAATTTAAATATTTTGTGTAATATCAGTGTGTTAGTTTGATGTAAGTACAGCCACTCTTGCTCTCTTTGGGTTCTATTTGCATGGGACATATCGTTCATTCCTTCATTTTAAATCTCCATTAGTCCTGTCTACTGAAAAGGCCTAAAAACAATGATACCACAATATATTCAGTAGATCGAGTTGCCCAGAATTTTATTCTTAAACACCGTAATATTCCAAATGATGACATTTTTGTTATTAGTATTGTTGAAAACTTAGAAGATCACCCTAAAGGAAATAAGGAATTACAAACCATCTTGAAGGAATTCCAGTATCCAAATTTGGGATAATTAGTGAAAAAATAATAATTATGGTAATAAATATAATGGATAAAAAATAAGTAATAAGTCTACTTGATACAAACACATGCACACGCACACATACATGGGTACTGAGGAGAAAAATTTTTCTATAAAATAAAAAACACCCCATGATATATCAGAACATTACATTCATTGATTACTAATTAACTACATAAAAATCTACAACTTTTACATGAAGAGATTTGGAGGACACTGCATAATTTATATGATAAAACAAGATCAACAGTAATATTACAAACTGACTTTACAGCCTTACTCAAACAATAAATGACACAATATTAGTTGCATAGTATTCTTGATAAAGGTGTTTATTCTGAATAGGTAGATAATAACCAGGCAAATTCAGTTTGGGGCATATATGACCTGCACTCACAAAAATCTGAAATTTTCAAAATATCCATGACAGAAACATACAAAGGCAAAAGCACTCTTCTGTTTTAAAGGAAAATTTAAAAAATACCTACTAAATGCAATACACAGTTCTTGGTTGGATCCTTGGGTTTAAAAATAAACAAACATTAATGAGGTATAAAGGAAATTAATGGGCCAATTTGAAAAATATATATGCATAGTTGTTTATTAGTAAGTTTTATTATTTGAATTAAAATTCCTGAGTGTGATAATGGTATTTTACTTAAGTAAAATCATACCTATTTTTTTTTTAGAGATACATGTTATAGCAAATAGGAGTGATATGTCAGGATGTTTGCCCCTTAATTTCAAATGATTCATCCAAAACAAATCTGTATTTACTTTATATCCAAAGCTATGTTAGAAAGACAGGGAGCTAAATTATTGTGGTCAATACTGAGACCTGGTGTATTAAGGAGGAGGTTGTACTTGTGGTAATTTATTTTAATGTTTTCACCTTCTCTGTATTTCTTGAGACATTCTAAATAAAAGTTGGGAACAAAACCAGAGCAAACAAAGAACAGAATATAAGAGACAAAGAATTATCATTAATTTTTGTGTATTTCTTTAACTGGAAAGTTACATTGAGTCCCTTGGCTTATGTTTGTAATCTAGGGAAATTATAAAGTGCAGGCTATTGTTTATTTTTTTATGTACATATACTACAAAGTACATTTTTTTTTTTTTTTGAGACAGAGTTTTGCTTGGTCACCAGGCGCCAGGCTGGAGTGCAATGGCACAATCTCGGCTCACTGCAACCTCCGCCTCCCTGGTTCAAGCAATTCTCCTGCCTCAGCCTCCGGAGTAGCTGGGATCACAGGCGTGCACCACCACACTCAACTAATTTTTGTATTTTTTATTAGAGACCAGATTTCACCATAATGGTCAAGATGGTCTTGATCTCCTGACCTCATGACCTGCCCACCTCGGCCTCCCAAAGTGCTGGGATTACAGGCGTGAGTCACCGCACCCTACTGAAAGTACATTTTAATCAGTTTAAAATATGTATAATCTTCCAAAGAAATAAAATCACAAGAATATTTATATTTGAGTGATTGGAATGTTTTGAGTTATTTTTTAGTAAATTAAATAGTTACATAAAGAAGAAGAGAAACATTTATTTTTGCCTGGGACGGAAGTTATCTTTCATCTTTGAAATAAATGTTAATGTTTATTTGGGGGAAATTATTTGTGGAGAATTATTGGAAAATATGCAAAAAATACATAATTTAAATAATTTACCATATTTTAGAGAATATTTAAATTACAATGGAAAAATTAAATTACTACAGGAACTCATACCTAGGGGAAAACAAACAAGATTCAACAATAAAATTCAGTTTTTTCACATGTCTTCCATCTATGCATATTAACTCATAAAGGCTGTATCCTTTTGAGTCTCATTTATTTATTGTAAAATGAGAATAATAATATCATAATATTGTTACAATAATTTAAATATAAAATGGAATTTACCTAAACCAAAATCAGATAAGTAGTTAATGGTCAATAATTAATGAACTGCCGTTGATACTATGTTTCTTCATGTTAGCAAGGCTTGTTTTGTTTATATGTGATCCACATGAGGTCTTAGAGCTTTTATATAAATATTTCTCGGAATTCTAAAAAGCAAATGCTATTATAGTATTACTTTCAATTTAATGTGTGTGTTGGTGTGAGTCTGTACATGTGTGTATACCTTTCATCTCAAGAACAAATGGCAAATGGATTTTTTTAAGTATTATTTAAGATTTTCAAGATCTCCATGGAGAATGATGTCAGAAAAAATTCTGTTAGGATGATAGATTTTATAAAGTCAAAAGAAGAATATACTCAAATTCGTATATGGGCATACTTAGAGGTGAAGATTAAAATATCTCTTTAACAAACATAGATTTTACCTAAATTCCTACTGAATATTAACAGGATTTGACATTTTTCATAGTCTGAGTTACATTTTACAGTGCACATAGATTTTCATGAAAATCCTATGTATTATATAGATAAAATATATTAATAGAAAGATAAATTGTAATACATAAATACGTGAGTTTCATAATCTAAGAATTTAGAAAATTTTCTTAAAGTGCTTAAAATTTGGTATCATTTAAACACATTGCCTTTTGAAATTTTGATATATTTATATGGACAATAGAACTCTCTAAAATATTAATACAATGAATCATTTTGTCATATTACATGGGAAACCATTCGTATAAAATTGTCAAATGTTACTGCAGAATAAAAATGTATGTGATGAGTAGCACTTCAACCTTTTTATATAAACATATTTCTATGTAAGTTTCTGCAACGTGAAATCATTTGGATTTCATTTTTACAGAACTAGCTAATATCTACATAAATTATTGTTTAAAGAAAGGTCAGATCTACCTTGTTTTCCTCAAACTTCCCCTTCCACCCTCAAAACTTCCTCCTTCATTAACAAAATAAAAGAAATTAATTTCAAAAAATTGTGACACATCATATTATCAGTGATGGAATTTTGAGTGTGCTGGAGGTATCAGAAACTACCTTATAAACTGGTTTCAGGAAAATTCTTCATTTCACATTTTTAAAAATTACTTTTAAAAATTGTGCTCTACTTTCTTCCATCTTCTACAGATATAGTTCATTAAGAAGACACAGTGCTCTCTACCACTCTTCTTGCAGATGGCACTGAGCCATTTACACCTGCGCAACTTAGGGTCAAGTTTTTTTCTCATTTCCATTTGCGTGGAGAAAATGCTTTAAATATGCTTTAAAGTAATTATTTATTTTAGCTGTATTGCAAATAGACTTAATCAAATCTCTGTGATAGGAAAGCCAATGATAAGACTCCAAATTTTGCATTTTTATGTATTTCTTCAAAATATTTTTTATGTTTCGAATTTGAGCACAAACTTCCAGGAATGCAGGCAGGAAGAAAACTCATGACCTACTATGTATCTTCAATGAATCCCTATCAGATCATACAACTTAGCAAGGACAAGGACCCAAAACAATTCAGGGCTGTGTGAAGTTCTACATATAGTGAAGAGGAATGTTTCTTTTTAATATATTTCTTCAGTGTAGTGTGTGTGTGTGGGTGTGTGTGTGTGCTGAGATGAGTACAATGGTGGAGATAGCAGTAACAGAAGGGAAGAGCAAAACTGGAGTTATAGATTTTTTCATTTAGAAATCATGCCTATATTAACCAAGCAGGGGTTTTGAGATTTTGATTTCTGGGCACAGGTAAAAAAAACCTTAAAGAGAACATTTGTTGTACTAAGGCGTCATACCCTTTCTTTTTCTCTTACCTAATATGGTTTGTGACCAACCTGTTATGATACAATGCACTTGAGGGATAACGTTCAAACACAGAGATGTGTGAACACACATCTCTCTCTCCTCTCTCTCTCTCTCACACACACACACATATTCAATTGCAGAAAGCTAGTAAATTAAAACTAATCAAAATGAGGTCTTAGACATTATTAGTATTACTCTTTCCAACCAAAACATACATAGACATAAGAGAAATCTGGAATAGTGTTTACATTTCAGAAGATAAGGGTATTCTGTTGTTGGACAAGATGTTAGTTGCTTAAAATATTTTTATACTTTAAATAGAACTATATAAAATGTGGTAAAGTGCTATTCTCAGTTTAATCATACTGCAGGTATATAAATTTCTCTTATGTTAGTCTCCATTGCTGCACACATTAAATATGTTATATTTACACTTTAATAAAATAAATTCTCAAGTTTAGTTATTTAAAGTCATGGCAATTTACCAAAATACACTCAACTTGATATGGAAGTCACTTTAATTTTCTCTTGTATTCAGAAGAGCTGACATGAGCAGTATTACATTGTGATTTTAAAATGATCTTGAGTGATTGATTTTGTATATTAATATGGCCAGCTATACATTGAAGAATTGTCCCTGAGGAAGCAATCTTGCAAATTCAAACTAGCAATGAATGATGCTTTGGCAGAAATATTGCCAATAATAGCATTTAAGTATTGGAAAATTATGGTATCAGATAATGAAGTCTTAGAGTATATAATCCTCAGACAACTGTCAAATTGGTTGCAGGCCTTGAAAGCTCTAACTGTTTATTAGCAGGAAGGTCATATATTAACGCAAATTCAGTAATTCATTTTCAGGACCATGCATTAAGTTGAGAGAGGAGAGGGAAAAGAAGCTCTTATTAAAGATGCAATGATGTTCAATGTCATATGAATGTGCTTAGCATATAGCTGCCTATATCATTTTGCCAAATGACTGGATTAGAAACAGCTTAAAACTTTGCAAAATGTAAATTCCTCTTCTAAAGTTCAGGTGTCCTTTATAATAATTATTTTAAACTTTTATCAAAATTTTGGAAAATAAAGATATTTGGAATTGCTTTCATTATCCTTCCATGTTGCAAGAAACAACTGTAAAATAATGGAAGCTATGTTGTAACATACCTTCAATGTAAGACTCAGCTCAGTGGCTCACACCTACAATCTCAGCACTTTGGGAGGCCGTGGTGAGTGGATCACCTGAGGTCAGGAGTCGGAGACCAGCCTGGCCAACATGGTGAAACCCTGTCTCTACTAAAAATACAAAAATTAGCCAGTTATGGTGTAATCCCAGCTACTCAGGAGGCTGAGACAGGAGAATCTCTTGAACCCAGAAGGACATTGCAGTGAGCTGAGATCACACCACTGCACTCCACCCTGGGTGACAGAGCAAGACTCCATCTCAAAACAAAAACAAAAAGGAATTGGGACACTCATGTGCATATTAGAATTTAGAATAAATGCATTCCTTTTTGTTATATTGCTATAACTGGCAGGTTTTGGAAAGCTAAATTTTTCTGAGTTGGCATGCATAATATACAAAATTTTCCAAACAATCTATTTAGATGGAGAAAATTTTAGTTACAGTATTTCTAAATTCTACTGTTCTCTGTCTTAACTCCTTGCTTATTTTTGCCATAGTAATTATCACAATCAGCCATTTTTTGGTCTATTATCATATCACCAAACGTTTTGTTTTCATTCACCTCTAAAAAGAATGTGTTTTATGTCAGTGGCCACGTATCTCATTTTCACATTTGTGTTCCCCATCTTTAGCATAGTACTAAACAATAGTAGAGTTCATTAATTACCTAGGGACTAAATTAATGACTTAATGAGTGAATGAAACAGGCCAGAGCTTGTTACTATAATTAATGTTAATGTGGCTTCACAAAGAGAATACATTATGTAAGAGACAATCTGCCAAAAAGTCCAAGAACAGAAAAAGAACATTGATGGGAGGCAAAGTAGGGATACGAATATGTATCAATTATTGGCACTTCCACAGGGTCAGACTCCATTTATAGGAGCAGGTTACTAAGCAATAATCTTTGAAGTAATAATTAAAGCAGAAGAATCAATTAATTGTGGAGTTTTATTGTTGAAAATATTACCAAATATGGTTCTGAGGCAGAGAATCAGAGAAAATTTCTTGGTCTTCTATCTACAGTAATACCACTACTACCACTAAAAAGAAGAAAATTAGAACACTGCCCTGCAGTGCTTCACTCTTTCTCTAACAATAACACCCAATTCCTCTGTAAAAAATAAACTGGTTTAAGTGATTTTTTGTTTCAAAAAAATGACACTATCATCAACATCCACCCAGTTACTTAAGTCAA
Source organism: Aotus nancymaae (assembly GCF_030222135.1). NCBI lineage: Eukaryota > Metazoa > Chordata > Mammalia > Primates > Aotidae > Aotus > Aotus nancymaae. Next base: position 4,689,454 of record NW_026988435.1, read on the forward strand.
ATACCTGGGAATCCCGAAAACTGTTTGCTCCCATAAAATATTTATGTCCAATTAGAAATCAAGCTCCATGAATTCTAGTTAATTAATGTTTCCTGAATCTGCTCTCACTTTTTCATTGATAGTCGTAATGGCTTGGTCAAGATTTCATCATTTATTATCTAGATAATTGCAAAAATTTGCTAACTGCTCTATCTTCATTTGATCTGGCAACTTAGAATCCAATCTCCAAACTTCTTACCAGAAGACTATTTAAATTATTCAGCTAGTTAAATTTTGATTGCTAAGTATAGTTTCTTAATAAAGTTCAAAGTTGTTAATTGAGCCTTTATAACTTGCCTACTCCTATAATCTCATCAGTAATAATGCTATTACATTATTTCTTCGTTATCTCTTCAGCGACATTGTTAACTTCATGTCCTGGAATATCTCAACTATTGCATACTTATGAGAATTTGCATTCATGATTTCCTCTAACTAGCATGCTCTTCTTTTTCATTGGTCTATATCACTATGATTAAAATGTGGTGAGTAGGAGCCTACCAAAGGTGAGTAGGAGTTTGCAGTTAGGCCACCTACTTACTAACTGTGACTCTCTATACTCAACTTTTCCCCTCAGTAAAATAGAGCAATAAGGGTTAATGTTGAAGTCTGCAGTAAACTGAATGTGTGTATCCTCCAAAAATTCACATTAAGATCCTAAACCCAATGTAATGGTATTTTGAGGTGGGTTTTTGGGAGGTAATCAGGTCATGAGGGTGACGCCCTCAGAATGGGATTAGTGCCCTTCTAAGAAAAGGCCCCGGAGCCAGTCTGCTTTCCTTCCACCTTGTGAGGATACTATGAGAAGTAGACAGCCTGCATCTCAGAAGAGGGCCCTCAGCAGTAGCAACCATGCTGGGATCATGATCTTAGACTTTCATCCTTTGAAACTATGAGAAATAAATGTTTGTTGTTTATAATCCACCCATCTATTATACCTTGTTTTAGCAGCCCAATCTAAGATAACGTTCTTAGAGTGCCTGGCACCTGGGAAGTGTCTGACAAACATTAATTATTGTTTCAGATTTTACAGACCTATATCAATGTGACCCAACTGGAATCTTGTTATTTCTCAATATTTTACCAACATTTTCATTGTGCTTCCATAAGGCACTGGAGAATTTTACCATAAACATTTTTATGCTATAAAATTGTTATTAATTTGTCTGTATTTCTACCTAATTTACACATCACTGGGGCTGAAGGATATATTATTCAAGGTAGGCAAACAGTTGCATGAGTCACCCCCAAATTTGAGTAATTATTAAAAGTCCAACATGGGGCTTCTTTGGTAGGCCTTCTTCTGGAAAGTTCTCATAGTACCAATGACGTAAGGACCTTAGTACTTTTCTGCTTGTCTCAAGATTTGACTTTGTCAGAGTCCTTACCGTTAAACTAGCAGTTGGAAAAAGTACATGACATCTGCTCTCCCTCACCCTTTTCTTCTCTCCCTTCTCCTTCCCCCGCCGCCCCACTTTCCTTCTTTTAATGAACAAGCCCTGACAGTGATGCACAATATTTTAATCTATATTTTGCTGGCTAGGGCTTAGTCATATGCTACATACATCACTATTGCATACAATGCTTTCAGACAAAAGGTCTGGATAAAAAAAGTCAGCAATATTTTAAAATGTAAAGTTGTGATTACTAAATGAGACACCAATAACAACCAAATAAACTAAAATCCCAGCATCTGAGCATGGGTAGAGGGATGGATATTAACGATCTTTTTATTTCTGACCTGCTCCTGGAAACTTGCTACTTCTTCTGAAAAAGAACTCCCCGTGCTGCCTTTCCAAGCTGCTGTGAGAACATTTAATTCAGGCTAAACGTTGAATTTATCATCACACCTGACTGCTATCTCAGACAGCAGAGGATGGTTTCAGCTCCTGCAGTTTCCTGGCAAAATACCTCCAGATGTTGTCCACACTAGTGAGACATATTCACTGATGTTATGGTCACAAAACTGTTTAAATTAAACTGCCTCCAAAAACAAGGCCTGAACTGAGTTATTCAGGCTGGATAGGGAACCCCAGGGCAGGAGACCCCGTGCTGGAAGGCCACAATAGGGGCTTGTTACCCTAATTACCTGATTAGTGAATGCCCTGTTTGGAGTGCCCTTACGCTGAAAAACTCCGTTTCCAGGGCAACAACACTCTAGTGGGATTGTTACACTCTAGTACTGCTTGTGTATTATACTCCCTCCGGACATTGCCTTAGCTCTGAAAGATACTTAGGTTAACCTCAACTTACTGGACAGAATTGTTCTGCATGTAGTAAATTTATGCCTTAGGTCAGGTTAAAAAAAAAAGAGAGAGAGAGATAAGAAGATTCATGATTCATTCAATAACTTTTTTTTTAAGCTTCCTGGTTTTCTAAAGTAGACCCAGAGGGGCTATGGGACATTTTTTTTTTTCCTGTTTTGGCAATGATTGGGCCTCATGGTTATATTCAAGAAGGGCCTGATCATTCCGCTAGAAATAATTTTAATTATAGCCATGATCTTCTGTTGCATTGGACAAATTACTGACAGGCCCCCGAAGTCTGACCCATTTAGTTCCATGGTAAACCGGCCTATTTTCTTGCTCAATTCCCGAAAAATCAAGGAGTGGAGATGAAAAGGGTGGCTTCTGGTCACAAAAGTGTGGCTCCTGCTTACGCCTATGTGTGAATTTTCAGATCTAATGTAAGGAGATTATTCAGCCTTTATCTGGAAGTTCCTCACAAGAGGAAGCTGCCATCCCCACATCAGATGCGGTGCACAGCCAATGCACTGCAGCCTCTTAAGGGAGCCGCAGTCAAGGACTGTTCCCTCCGGCCATCAAGCTCTTACACGTATTTTTATTCTTAGCTCTGTTGCCTTCATTCCCAATTCCCCTTTTCTGCGGTTCCTTATGGGAAGGAGGAAGAGGAAACCTTGAAGAATCTTCTCTACTATCTCGGTACTCATTGTTTTCCTGACTCTTTCTTTCTTTCTTTTTTTTTTTTTTTTTTTTTTTTTTTTTTTGCCTTTCCCTGTGCCCCAGGGTCAATAGAACTACAGCCTCCTCTTGTCTGGGGCTGTCTCAGCAATGAGAGGACCACCATATCTGCAACAATCCTCATGATCCTTGAACCAGTGCACCTGTTCCATGGGGCAAAATGGAAAAGACCCTTTCTCTTGTTTTGGCTTCTTGCTTTTACTAGCAAGGTAAGCAATCAAAGGCTTAATTGTCAACCATCATATTGGCTCGTTTTTTGCTGTAAGTGACTACTCCGACCCTTGGCAGCTCAGCTCTGTTTCCAGCTGAGCTGAGTTTCCAACAGGTAAGGTACACACATAAGGGATTCAACAATAATTTAGAGATTAAACAATAATATATTGAACAATGGCCTACAACAATGAATGTGTAAAGAAAATAAAGTTACATAACATATTAAAGAAAAAATATATAAATTTTTAAACCACATCATTTATGATGAAAAGTTATTATACAAATTAAAACAGACAAAAGCTACTAACAAATACTCTGAATAAGTAAGTCAGGTTGGTGGGGTTCTTGAGGTTCTTATTTGAACAAGAATAGGAAAAGACTGTGAACTGTTAGTTTTCATCTTGCACCATGGTTTGAACCAAACAGGTATTATCTTATCTGGAAAGGCTGAAGAGATTCAGGTTCAGCTCAGAGAGGTCTATAGCTTTGATCAGATTCAAAAAGAGGATTCAAAATATAATTTTTAAGAACTAATGGTGGATATTAATAAAATACTTTTCAAAAATTAAACTTGCAGTTGTATGTAGACATTCATTTGCTTTGTCAACAAAACATATATTTTTTTTCCTTTTTATCCCGGTGTTTTCACATCTTGAAAACATGTTTGTTTAGTATGCCCATCTGCCTGTCCTGTGATAATTTTTCTGGTTACAAAGATCTAAATTAAACACTCCCATTCCTCACTTCACAGAACTTGGATTACAATATTCCCATGAGATACGGTAAGTTACCTGTTTTGAAGTCAGTTTCACCCAGTAGCCTATGCTATATCTGCATATTCTGAAGGAGTAAATATTCTGTAAGTGCATGCTATTGAATAACATTGACTGTTCTTGCTGATATGACATTATCTGTCAAGAAAAATTACATTGGAGAAGATCAACAAACATTTCAAATTCATTCATTCCTTCATTTAAAAAAAAGGTTTTATAAACAACTTGTTTTGGTCTCCATCAGTATTCTGAAATATGTATTTCATGTGAGTTTTCAGCTTGCTTAGCCAATACATACCCGAGTAAAAAAATCTTGCATTACAGTGCCTGCAGCAGTGGGAAAATTGTTTTACAATAAATCATGCAAAGGCTGTTTACAGCTTTAGCTCACATCCTAATTTACAGTAATAGAAATAATCAATACTATCACATTAAAAAGCACATATTATTTTCACCAACTCTTAATAAAATTAAAAAACTACTATGAAAGGGGAATGGTGGAAATTAAACTATGCATGAATATTTTCTAAATAGTCTAATTTTCACTTTGTCAGTACTTTTCTTGCAGAGTATATATCAGGTTCTCCTTTAGAATTTTCATTTTATGTTGCCTGTCTTTAAGTTTGTGATTTTTTGGGGTTGCATATTGAAACTTTAAAAGTATGAGTTTATGTCTCCTAAAATATTTGGGTTTGCTTGTTAATTTTTTATAATTTAATGCAAATCATATTAATTAAATTATATCAATATATAATGTAATACATTGCTCTTTACATATTACTTAATAATAATTATTCTTATACCATCAAATGCCAAGCTAAGCATGATGGATATAATTGGAAAACAATGAAAAGGACTAGGATAAACAAGAGACTGGTTTTCCCTCGAGTCCACATAATCCATGCTTGCAGCACCAGAATTTAGTCTATGAAGGAAATAACAGAGGAGAATTGGTTCAAAAATCAGCAGTTAATAACTATCAATGCTCCAAAACTATATGGAGTTAATTCTAAATTTTGCAATATTCCAGGCTCTTTCTTTCTTCTTTCTCTATGTTTTTTGTTCTACATAGCTCCTTCATCTATTTTTAAAATATTTGAAGTAGGCATTATTCATCCCTCAATAATAAATTATATTTTATGTGGCCTTTCCTATTCCCTACAATGATATGCTATATATTTATCTAACCTTTAATACTTTCACTTTTATAGTATACATCTTACGTTTTTTTAATATCTAAAGACAAAGACAAAATCAATTGTTTGTGACTATGCCCCTAGTGCCTCACACATTTTTTGCTTAATGTAAGTGCTCAAACTGGTAAATGAGCTCTATACTGTAAGTTCCAGACAGGGCAAGGAACATGTCAAATATTGCACACCAAATGTCTTATTATGTGCCCAAAATATAGTAATAGAGATCAATTTAATATATTACTAGAAGACCAAATCAGTTTTCTTTATTATGAAAATCATACAAATCTATCAATTGGAAACAAGATATAAAAAAACTGAGATTATTTCAGAAAGAAGAAAAAAATCACATTAAGAAGAAACAACTTATTCAGTATAAATAATAACAATTTGTAATTGTCTTTCTACATTTAGATTGTATATAACTGTAAGGTTGATTGTTGTGAATATGCATAGATATTTGGTGGTGGTACATATGTTTTTATGCATATGATAAAAAAGATTTAAAAGATTGTTCAGAGCTGTCATACATGTTTGTTTTTAATTTGGAAATGATTAACTCCTTGAAAAAGAGCAAACAACATGATTTTTACTTCTAATTTTGAACCTAGTTTTCTCATACTTGCATATTTTTTATTTTGGAGATACATGATATTATATGTCCTGCATACTTACTTAGCTGCATATTTGTATGACTCATTCTAAAATGATTTAGTGTTATTAATCTCATATTGTGAACTTTAATAGAATATAAGTCTTTTTTTTTTTTTTTTGAGGCGGAGTTTCGCTATTGTTACCCAGGATGGAGCGCAATGGCGCGATCTCGGCTCACCGCAACCTCCGCCTCCTGGGTTCAGGCAATTCTCCTGCCTCAGCCTCCTGAGTAGCTGGGATTACAGACACGCGCCACCATGCCCAGCTAATTTTTCATATTTTTAGTAGAGACGGGGTTTCACCATGTTGACCAGGATGGTCTGGATCTCTTGACCTCATGATTCACCCGCCTCGGCCTCCCAAAGTGCTGGGATTACAGGCGTGAGCCACCGCGCCCGGCCTAGAATATAAGTCTTACCAGATTAGATGCAATTCTGGTAATTTGGAGGACAAATTGTGTGCATGCATAGTTTTCTTGGAAATAAGAACAATAACTCAAAATAGTGTTTTATTAAATGATTCAAAATTTAATTTTAAAGCAGTTTTAGTGATAATTGTGTCATTTCTTAGAAAATGATTAGACCTTTATAACATGAAGTCAGACCTTCTATAACCTGAACAAAACACACTGGTAGTAAAACTATGCGTATTTAAAAGTATAAATTAGTTAATATAAGTTAATATTAATATGCAATTAATGATATGAGAATTGGCAGTTTTGTTGTGGGGATTTTCTCTATGTGGTCTTATAAAATTAGAATAACTAATAGACATTTAGTGGTATACTCCATGTTATATGTTGTATTGTTTACCTATGAGAAACAGATGGTGGTACAGTTTAATTCTGTGGTAGGATCAATCCTGGAGAGAAGACTTAGAGAGCTAAACAGATGGATAGAGAAAGAAATGCTTCAGGTACAGAGAATGAAATAGAAAGTTAAGTGGAAAGATGCCCAGAGAACATAAATGAGGTAGACACACCAAGAAGATATACAGGCTATTATATTTAATTATTTGATGGGAATTAAAGTGGAGACAAGCAATGTAGTCAGGTTTTAAGATGAGAAGAGAATATGTTTGAACCTGATGAAAGAATAAAAAATAAAGTTAGTAAGTGAGCCAGAAAAAGATCATCTTAGCTAAAAGAATAGAAAGTAGGGGCAAAATATTATTGCTATTAAGTTTTTACCTATGTGATATAATAAAATTGATACTGATTGCTTTTTTATTTTAGAGCCTGATGCAGTGTCCAGAACAAAAATGCATTTGACAAATGATGGGTAAGATGTAAATGCCAGTCTATATATCTTTCATTCAAAATATCAGTGATTTTTTTTCCATAAAAAGTTGCCAGTTATGGAAAATAAACTCCTTGTTGAGTATGGATACTTGACTTTGCAAACTGAACAGAGAATGCAAATAACACTTCTCCACTGAGTATCAGGCACTTTTTTTTTTTTTTTTTTTAGCTTAAGCTTTTCTTTGTTGGGGGGAAAAAAACCCTAAAACTGAATGATAACAAAAACACAGCACTGAGTCTCAGATATTCAGACCTTTGAAGTGCTAGCATATGCTTGCTGTTTTTCTTAAGAATAGCCAAGTCTCATTTACTACCCCAAACATTCTACTGAAAATAAACACCACCAAATGTAAACCATCTACTTATTTAAGAATAAAAACTTCAGCAAACTGGTGTAAGATTTTTGTATGCTCCAGTAATTGTGGTGTAAACTTAGGTTTCCAAACAGTTCTTTGATAGTTTTTATATGAAACTGTAGTAATGTATACAGTATACTATACAGAAATGGTTAATGTGATGAGTTTAGACAATTGTATGCACCCGTATGTCTACAGCCAAAAATTACACATAGAACGTTTCTATCACTCAAGAAAATTCACAGAAGTTCTCCATCACCCAATTTTGCCTCTTTTTGAGTCAGCTGCTTTCTGGTTGCTTTCTTTCTTGATTGGATTTGTCTGCTAATGAGAATAAATTATCAGTGTTTGTGTTTCCTTTTGTTCAAAATTTTGTCTTTTAGATTTAGCAATTTATTTTTTTCATAGCCAAGTATTACTGAATACCATGGATAAATTATAATGTGATTATACTTTTTGTTGTGAACATTTGGATTTTGTCCAACTATAGATTCTCATGAACACATATGTACAAATATTTTTGTGACCTTTTGGTAATTTTTATAGTTAAGTACCTAAATATTAATTTGCAATGTTATAAGCTAGATGTATAGTTAGCATTAATTAAAACAGTTCTCAAAAAAGTGGTTATATAACTATTGTCCCAGCAGCAATGTATAAGAGTTCTATATGTCAATATTTGTCAGCAGTGGTAACATAACTACTTTTGGTTGTAGCTATTTTAGAGTGTATGATATGATCTCTTTTTGTAGGTTTAATTTGCATTTTCAGAATGAATAATTATATTAACATATTTTCCTGTGTTTATTGGACATTCTTACATTTCTTGCAAACTGTGTGTTCATATTTTTGCCAATTTTTATTATTTTTTCTTCTGCAGCAGATGTGCATGAAAATTTTAAAATCTGAGTGTTAGTTCTTTAACAGATATATGTATTGCAAATATTGTTTTTGTAAAGTCTGTGACTTGCCTAATCAATTTCTTAATTATGTATTTTTAACAGTAAATTACATTTGATGTTAAATTTGTCTTTTTAAAAAATGATTACTGCTTACTATATACCATCTAAAAAAACTTTAACCTAAAGTCATTAAGATATTTTTATATTTTATGCTAAAATATTTGTGCTTCTGTATTCTATAATTAAGTCTTGAATTTTTTTTAATATAAAGAAAGAGGTGAGTGGCATGTTTCACTTTTCTATGAAAATATTTGCCAATTGTTCAAAATATTTTTTCTTTTAACATTTATTTGACATGAAAAAAGGGTAAAAGGTATCAATCAAAAAGAAAAATGCATGTAAAATCTCAGCTCCATGCATATGCCTCGGTCTAATCCTGCATTATTTATTATGTTCCACTTGTTCCATTTGTTAATCCCATGTCAATCCAACACTATCTTGACTGTGTTATCTTTTAAAAAAAACTAGACAACAGTAATTTTAGATATTTTCACTTTGTTACTTTTTTCTTAAAATTCTTGGTATCTAAGGCAGGTGGATGACGAGGTCAAGAGATCGAGACCATCCTGGTCAACATGGTGAAACCTCCTCTCTACTAAAAATACAAAAAATACAGGCATGGTGGCACGTGCCTGTAATCCCAGCTACTCAGGAGGCTGAGGCAGGAGAATTGCCTGAACCCAGGAAGTGGAGGTTGCGGTGAGCCAAGATCACGACATTGCACTCCAGCCTGGGTAAGAAGAGTGAAACTCCATCTCAAAAAAAACAAACAAAAAAACAAAAAACAAAAAAATTCTTGGTATACCCTCATGGATCTAAAAATAGTAATACCATTTGACCTAGCAATCCCATTACTAGATATATACCCAAAGGATTATAAATCATTCTATTATAAAGACACATGCACACGTTTAATTCCACACTGTTCACAATAGCAAAGACTTGGAACCAATCCAAATGCCCATCAATGATAGACTGGATAAAGAAAATGTGGCACATATACACCATGGAACACTATGCAGCCATAAAAGAATGACATCCTTTGCAGGATAAACCTTTGCAGGACATGGATGAACCTGGAAACTGTCATTCTCAGCAAACTGACACAAGAACAGAAAACCAAACACTGCATGTTCTCACTCATAAGTGGGTATTAAACAATGAGAACACATGTACACAGGGAGGAGAACATCACACACTGGGGTCTTTTGGGGGTTGGGGGCTGGGGAGGGATAACAGAGGGTGGGGAGAATGGGGAGGGATAACATTAGGAGAAATATTTAACGTAGGTGACGGGGGGATGAAGGCAGCAAACCACCATGGCATGTATATACCTATGTAACAATCCTGTATGATCTGCACATGTACCCTAGAACTTAAAGTATAATAATAATAATAAATCTTGGTCTTTCTAGACTTTTTGCATTCCAATGAAAGCTTGGAGACTGCCTGTTCTGTTTTTCAAAATCTTGCCTGTATTTTGATTGTGGTTGAGTTGAATCTATATATTAATTTATGCAGAATGAATATCATAAAAATACTGTCTTATAATTTCTGAATGCATTATATATCTACTTTTATTTAAATCTTCTTTAATGTTTTCTTAGCCCTACATTCTAGCATTCCTTATAATCGACTAACACTGCAGCAGCAATTATAAGCTAACAAAAACTGTGTATTCGTACAAAAAATATTTAATATCCTGATAGAGGACCAAAACTTGTAGGTGATTTAATCCTTGAAAAAAGAAACCTCATCTCATTGAGTAAGATTTACATTTATATTTTTTTTTCCCCCTCAGGCCATTAAACTAAAGCAGAAAGCCACGGTTTTATTGACTAGATATATCATAAGACGTCATTCAAGGCTGTCACCATAGCTGAAAATTGAAGAGAGAGGTCCCAGAAAGGGGAAAGCCATGTAGTGAGGGAAGCCCTGAAATATATCTACAAACCCCCTTTAAATATTTGGCTGACACCAAATAATCATTGTAGCTCAGGAGAAAGCAACATCACAAAAGAAAAAAAGGATATTTCAGCATAAGATTGCTTGTGATAAATCAACGTGATAAATATATTATGAAATTTGTTGACTGAAAGAAAGGCTAAATCATCTGAGTACTGAGATGCTGGCTGGCCTGTGTATCATTACTATCCTCAGTAGCTTGTCAAGAATGGAGAAGTGGAAAAGCAGTACATAGCTCCACAGTCCAACTGCAAGCATCTTCCTCAAGTCATTCACCTTTTAGTGTGGGCAAAAGGAATACTCACTGCTCAGTCATTTGTGATATGTGTGATCAAACTTTTGAATTTGCTTTTCTTGAAAGTGATTTATACAGTCCATGGGATGATTTTGCTGCTTAGAACATACTAAAATATTCAATGGCCCAGATATTATTGTAATGTCAGCATAAAAAATGTGGGACTTCCTCAGTAATGTCAGCATAAAAAATGTGTGTTCATTTCCATCCTTAATTATTTAGGATTTGTATGTATAATTTCAAAATTATTTCCAAAGAAGATATATTGAGATTACTGGTATGATTTCTGAAAGCAACCAAAATGATAAAATAATATTTTCTTAAAATTATTAAGTTTAGAAAATACTAAACAAAATCCACATTACATATAAAGTACAAAGAACATCTAATTACATTGTATAGTTTTTGAGTATTCCTACCCTTGGCAATCTACATTTGTGAACTTGAGTAGGCTTAATTAAGTATTGAGATTCTTTCACTCCATTTTGACTATAATTGGAAAATAGACATAACAACTAATTAATACTATTCTAATATTTCTAGGAAAGTATGACTCAATATTTCTTTTGTGATTACAAATTTTCTATTAAATTAAAAATAGGTATATAAAATGAGACATTTGTAAATAATATTTTAACAAGAAATTATGTATTTAAGATTAATTTCTTAAAGAAATTAATGAATTTATATTTGTAACTAATAATTGGAAAACTAGTTGATTTATTCTAATATGGTGCTCTATATGTTTATTTGTGGAGATAATTAAACTATTAAAATGATTTGAAAAAACAAACAAAAGCACAAAATATGTGAAACAACTTACAAATAACTTCATCAGACAGTGAAAAAAGCAATTCCTGAGAGATGGGAAACAACTGAATTAAGTCCAGCAATTACCTTGACTTGTTGCCTTTAAATGTTTTTTTTTATTTTTTATTTTTTTTTTTTTTCAGGAAACAACACAAGAAGGAAAATTCCATGAGGAGACTCACAGTTTTCTTGATTTGAGGAAATAAAATTGAAAGTCCAGAGTGATCAGGTCACTGAAGCACAATGAGAAACATTTGGAGATCTGCAGAAGTTGTCCTTGGAGTATTAAATGAGTGCAGATCTGGACATATCTGAGGGAAAACTACTCCTGATTTGGGACTACGCTACCCAAAAGGATTAGTGGTAGCTGTGTTCATTGCTGATGTAGAGTTGGAAATAGTGCTTATTCCTATAAGTCAGACAGGAAAAACTCAAGATTCATGGGATGTTTTCTCAGCAGTAGGAAATAATAAGCCCTAGATTCAGGACGATTCCATTAGTATCCATAAAACCTTAAAGGCAAGACTCAACTTTCAACCTTGCTCCAGGTAACCTTACTAGATCACAGTTTAAAGCTCAAGAATAGAGAAATAAAACATGTCTATGAGGCAACAAAGCAAAATTCATGATATCTACCACCCTATCAAAAGTTCTAAGAAACAAAAGTCTGTGACCTATAATGGAGCAATAAACAAATCAATAGAAACTGACTTAGACTTGGCATAAATATTAGATTTACCACACAAGGATACAAAAAGAATTATTAAAACTGATTTTCGTATGTCCAATTATAAAATGACATGGAAGAGAAAGAGGAGTACATAGATGACAATGGTGACCAGGTTCCCTTTTATATTGAGCAAAAGTGCTGGAGCAAGAGCCTAGACCTGGGGCACAGAAGGATGCCTTACCATGTGGCTTTCATCTGCCCCAGGGCTGCTCCTCACCAACCATTGTCTTCCCAGAACTGTGCTCATGGCAGTCTGAAGTAGCAGTTCCTATCCTTTCATCACGGTAAATAGAAAACGGGATTGATATAAGCAAGTTGGTAGCCTACAAGCTTCCAGTCCTCAACCACCCCCATTCCCCTAATAAAAACAATGACTTAACAACTATTTGTGGACAAAAGTAGCTCTGGGAGTGCTCCAGAGTGCAATTAAAAAGCTGCAGCAACCCAGGAAATTCAGGAACTGAGAACAGCCACATAGAAAAGTATAGTAACAATTTTAGCCACATTACCCTGTCTGCCAGATTGGTACAGCTCAATGCCGAAGAGAATCCCCTCAGCCATGACTTCCTTTATGGGAGAAAAAGAGAGCGGAAAACTCCCAGCAGCTCTTAATTTTGGCCATGGCAAACCCTAGCTAGTAGATCTGCATAGAGACCATGTAACTGCACTCCCCTGGAACTGAAACATGGTGCTTCCCAGCCTTGATGCAGCCACAGAGCCCTCAGATGACAAGCCACTGTGCAGCCATTGGACCTGTCACTTCCATAAGCCCTATGAACCTGGTCCGCTCATGTCCAACTATAGTTGAAGGTTCTGAGGGAATGTGTTCTCTTTCGGGGTCGATGAGGGGGCGTAGTTTTAAGGGCAAGAATTTCCCAGCACCATGCCCCTCTCCCAATTCTCTCCATACAGGAGATTTCACGGTTTATGTTTGAATTTCGTGGGCACGGGAAGAAACTTAGAGTCAATCACCCCAGCGGAAGTTTAAAGGAATTCCTTTCATTGGCCAAAGGAACTGGGAAGGTGGGAATTTCTCCCAGGATAAATTCCCCTGCTCCTTCACCCACACCGGATTTCCAGCTCTCTGGAATCCCCTTCCACATGGTGGGAGCTCCCTTTTCCCCTCCAGATTTCCCCTCTGGAATCTCCTTCCACACTCTTCATGGAAGTGTTTCTCTTCTCCTTTCCTTTTCTTTTCTCTACCTAAATAAAATCACCTTTCTACAACATTTCTTGGGTCCGATATTTACTTTTACAAGCATACGGCACACCTGCAGTGGTCCCATTGCTTATTCTTTAAGAGTTTGGAGACCAAGAACCCACAGCATTCTCTAGGGGCAGATGTGTCTCACCAGCACCTAAGAAAAAACCCGATTATAATTCTTCCCCACCAAAACCAACCTGTTAAGTCTGGAGTAAGGGGCTTTTTCTTCAAATACACAGACACAAATGAATGACTATAATAAGAAAAAACAGAGAAATGAGACACCATAAAAAGAGCATAGTAAATTTACAGTAATCAATCATAGAGAAATAGAATTCTATGAATTACACTCAAAAATTATTTTAAAGAAGCTTAGCAAACTATTAGAGTATTACAAACACTTCAGTGAAATTAGGGGAAACAGTACATAAAGAAGATGAGAAGTTTAACAAAGAGACAACAATAAAAACTAATAAGAAATTCTGGAGCTGAAGAATATAATAAATAGAAATAGAATAGAGAGCTTCAACCAACAAACTCAAAAACAGGTTATGGGAGGCTGGGTGGATTGCCAGAGCCAGGGAGGTGGAAGTTGCAGTGAGTCGAGATCACGCTACTATGACAGAGCATGACCCTGGTTCAAGAAATAAAATAAAATCAAAATAAAAACTTATAACTGATACTCAAAAGATTAAAAAGAATAGAAGCAAAAGAACTACAAAACACACAGAAAACAACAAAGTTGCAATGAAGTCCTCACCTGTCATTATCTTAAATTTTCCAATGAAAACTTATGGAGTGATAGAACAAATTTTTTAAAAAATATGATTCAGCACTGTACTGTCACAAGAGACTCACTTCGATTTAAAACTCATATAGACTGAAAATTAAGGGATAAAAAATGAAATTCCAAAAAATGATATTACCTATTCATTCTCTACTAAACTGTCCACTTATGTATATTTATTGCATGTAAAGTATATATCTCAGGAAAAAAAAAAAAAGTCTAGTCAAAAAAATGAAGATATAAAAATTTCCAAATTGACCATTGAGATATGAAATTATAATTTGCATCTGAAAGAAAAAACATTCAATGAAAATAAGAACATTTTAGACTTTGCAGAAAGCAAGATTAGTGGATTTAAGATATAATGCATTGTAATAGAAAGTTTTCATAATTAACAGAAAAAGAAAAAAAATTAATAAAATTGAACACAGCATCAGTGAGTTGCAGGACCACACCAAATGTCTTAATGTATGTGTAGTTAATGTTGTAATAAAGGAGGAGAGAGAAGAGAAAACAGGAAAAAAAAAAATAAAGAAAGAACTATGCACACATTTTATAAAATTGATAAAAATTATAACTTACTCCAAGAAGATCAAATACAAACAAGCACAAGACATGTGAAGAAAATCATACCAAGATATATCATAATAAAATTCATAAAAATCAGTGATAAGTAGAATGTCTTAATACAACCAGAGAAAAAAGAAATGTTACATATGGAGAAATAAAAATATAAATGGCAGTAAATTTCTTATTGGAAATAATGCATGTAAGAACATGTTGAAATGCCTTTCATGAACTGAAAAAATATAATAAAACTATCATCTATCTATGTTTTATGGATGGAAGATATCTTTCAAGTGTAAAGCAAAATAAATATCTTGTGTTAGGATTCATCACTAGCAGAGCACACTATAAAAGAAGTTATCAGATATCCTTCAGATACAAGGAAAATTTTAAAAAAAGCTGATGAAAACATAGATTTTTGTGAAAGAATCAAACTGTGAAATAGAAACTAAGCAGGTAAATTGATATTTTATTCAATTTGCTCATTTTGTATTGAAAAAAAATGTACTGTTTAATGAAAGATAATGATAATGTAGTTTATAGTTACCAAAAATGTATAAACATGACAATAACACAAAAAGCAGAGAAGACTCAAAAATAATGTACTGCAAACTTTATCTACATGCAAAGTTCTATACTATTTTAAAATAGACTGTGATAAATTAAAGATGCATAAAGAGTTACATAAGGAAATATTCTAATAATAAGTGATAAAAAAATTCTCAAATTACTCAGATGATGGACTATAAAAAGGACATGAAGAAGCAAGAACATATGAGACATAGCAACAAACAGTATAGTGAAAGATTTAAACCAAATTAAAACAGTAATCACAATAAAAATGGTATAAATACCACAATTAAAAAGTAGAAGTTATCAGATTGAATATAAAACAGTAACCAACTAACTGGATGTTGCCAGCAAGAAAAATACTTCAAATATAATCAATGAAAATTAATGAAAAGAAATAAAAAGGGAAAGAATGGAAAAGCATATATAATTTTTTAAAGGATATAAAACACCATTCAAGTGAATTAAATGGTGTGGTTCTATTAATATCAGAGGATGTCAACTTTGGAAAAAAAGAATATTACCAAGATAAAGAAATTAATGTCATAATGACAGAGAATAGATCATTAAAAATACAACATAATGCTAAATGTTTGTATGCCCAATAACATATATTCAAAATACATGAAGAAAAACTGAAAGCGACAATAAAAATTCTACAGCTATTGTCAGAAAATTCAATATTCTTTTTTAACAACTGACAAAACAATTAGAATACAAATTAGGAAGAATATAGAAGATTTAAATAAGTCTATCAACCATCATGACGTAATTGGCATTTATTAAACATTCTATCAAACCACAACAGAAAATATATTATATTAAAGTAGTCATGGAATATTTAGTGATATATCCCATTTTCTAGCCATAAAATAAGCCTCAATATATTTTAAGTGTTAAAGTCATAAAACGTCTATTCTCTGAATGCAAAGGAATTAGATTATATATCAAGAACAGAAAATAGTATTTAGAAATCAAAGCTCCAAATATTTGAAAATTAACTAACACTGTTATTTCTAAAGAATCTACGAGTCAAAGGAAAATCACGAGGGATGACAGAAAATCTTTTGAACTGAATTAAAATGAAAACAGCACAGCAAACTTTGTGGCATGCCACCAAAGCAATATTTAGTGGGGAAATTTGTAACATTGAACCCCAGTATTTGAAAAAAAAATCTTAAATCGGGAACCTCAAGTTGTAATGTAAGAAAGAAGAGCATTAGATACATATTGAGGGTACAAGAAATATAATTTAAAAAAATCAAAGTAGAAGTGCATGAAATGGAAAACAGAAAAACAATGAAGTAGAGAAAATTAATGAAACTTAAGCTGATTTGTTGAAAACACAAAACAAAATGGTGAAATCAGTGTACCTAAAATAAGAAAGACAAAGTAAGAAAAAATATAGAGAAAACAAGTTATCAAGATCAGAAATTAAAGGCATCCCATTCCTAGACTATATATATTTTAAAATTATAGAAATATTATTAACTCTATGCTAAATTAAATAATTTAGAAAAAATGAGAAAAAATTCATTGAAAAATGCAAAATTATGAAAGATTACTCAAAAGTAAACTGATAGACTTTAATAGCTTTATAGCAATTAAATTAATTGAAACTGTACTTAAAATTTGCACTAACGGTCCAGCCTCTGATGGCTTCAGTGGTGATTTCTACCAAATGATTAATTTAAAAAATAATATAAACACTACAATATATACCAAACACTGAACAGTGGGTATTACATCATAATTCATTATGTAAGGCCAATATTACATTACTACCAAAACCGAAGACATTATAATAAAAGTAAACTAGAGAATAATAACTTGCATGACATAGGGATTTTGCAGATGAATTTTTTTTTTTTTTTTTTTTGAGACGGAGTTTCACTTTTGTTATCCAGGCTGGAGTGCAATGGCACAATCTCGGCTCACTGCAACCTCCG
This sequence comes from Aotus nancymaae, assembly GCF_030222135.1. Lineage (NCBI taxonomy): Eukaryota > Metazoa > Chordata > Mammalia > Primates > Aotidae > Aotus > Aotus nancymaae. Next base: position 4,706,802 of record NW_026988435.1, read on the forward strand.
CCTCCTGAGTTCAAGCAATTCTCCCGCCTCAGCCTCCCGAGTAGCTGGGACTACGGGCATGCGCCACCATGCCCAGCTAATTTTTGTATTTTTAGTAGACACAGGGTTTCACCATGTTGACCAGGATGGTCTCAATCTCTTGACCTCATGATCCACCCACCTCGGCCTCCCAAAGTGCTGGGATTATAGGCGTGAGTCACCGCGCCCGGCCAGATGAATTGCTTTGAAAGCAGTTGACTTTGAATCAGTTAAAAATAAAATAAAATAAAGAAAGAAAAAGAAAAAAAAGAATTATACTGAATGGGCCTATCTTATACAAGTAAAAATGCTTACTAAAAGAAGCAAACTGCTGTATTCTGAGATGACCTATGAGAGACCCATGTTGAAAGGAAGTATGGAGATAGCCAGGAACTGAGGGTCCCCTTTCTGACAGCTAGCAAAAATGTGAAAACCTTAGGCTTAACCATAAGGAATTGAATTCTGCCAATAGCAAAATAAGCATGAAAGAGAAGCCTAAGCTATAGAAAGATATGTAGTTTGACTGACACCTAGATTCCAAATTTGTGAGACACTTTATCAAGAAACAGTTATACTGAGTCTAAACTCAAAGAAAAAGGAAAAGAATGAATATATATTGTTTTAAGTTGCTACGTTTGTGATTCTTTACATGACAATAGAAAACTAGAACAAAATCCAACACCATATAAATAGATAATAAAGATCAAGGAGGGTTTTCTCAGGTATGCAATGATGGTTTAATATTCTAAAACCAATTTATCTAATCTTCATTAATAACTGCAAGGAAATCATGAATATCTAAATATACAGGCATAACTCAGAGATATGTGAATTCAGTTCCACAAAACTGCAATGAAGTAAATATTGCAATAAAGTAATTATCACATCTGTTTTTGTTTTCCCAGCACATATAAGAATTATATTTACACTATTATGCCTAAAAAGTGTGCATGCTTTAATTTTAAGATACTTGATTGAAAAAAAATACTAATGATCATTTTAGCCTTTAGTAAGTTATTTTTTTTTTTTTTTTTTTGCTGTTGGAGGGTCTTGTTTTGATGTTGATGGCTGCTTACTGATAAAGTTGTCACTTGATGAAGGTTGGGGTTGCTATGGCAATTTCTTAAAATAAGCAACAGTGAAATTTGCTATATAGCTTCACTCTTCCTTTCATGAAATAGAATGCAATGCTGTCTTATAGCATTTTACTTACAATATACATTTTTTTTTTTCAAAATTGGAGTTGGTCTTCTCAAAGCTTGCTTCTACTTTATTTAGTAAGTTGATATGATACTCTAAATCCTTTGTTTTCCTTTCTGCAAGGTTCATAGCATCATCATCAGGAGTGGATTCCATCTCAAGAAACCAATTTACTTTCTCATTCATAAAAAGCAACTTCTCATCCATTCAAGGGCTATCAGAAGATTGAAACAATTCAGTTACAACTTCAGGCTCCATTTCTAATTCTGGTTCTTTTGCTATTTCCAGCACATCATCCATCACTTACTCCACTGGAGTCTTGAAATCCTCAAAATCATCGGTGAAGATTAGAATCAACTTCTTCCAAACTCCTGTTAATGTTGCTATATTGACCTCCTCCCATGTGTCATGAATGTTCTTAATGACATCTAGAATGGTGAATCTTTTCCAAAAGATTGTCACCTTTACTTTGCCAAAATCCATCAGAGAAATCACTCTCTATGGCAGGTATAGCCCTGCAAATGCATTTCTTAAATAATAAGCCTTAAAAGGCAAAATTACTCTTTGATACATAAACTACAGAATAGATGTTGTGTTAGCATGCATGAAAGCAACTTTAATTTCCTTGCATATCTGCATTACAATTCTTGGGTGACCACGTGCATTGTCAATGAACAGTAATATTTTGAAAGGATTTTTTTTTTTATTTTGCATTTCTGAGCAGTAGGTCTCAACATACTTAAAATATTCAAACAGATTTACTATCATCCAGGCTTTGCTGTTGCCTTTATAGAGCACAGACTAACTAGACTTAGCATAATTCTAAAAGCCCCATAAATCATTTGTTAAAATGATAAATGAACATTGGCTTCCACTTAAAGTCACCAGTTGCATTTGATCCTAACAGGAAGAAACCTGTCTTTTGCAACTCTGAAGGCAAGCATTTTTAGCTATGAGGATTCGACATGGCAACTTCTTCCAATATAAGAATGCCTTTGTCTATATTGAAATCTGCTGTTTAGTGTAGCCACCTTTATCAATGATCTTAGCTTAGTTTCTCTTAGATTTAAGTCTTTAATCCATTTTGACTTGATTCTCATATGTGGAAAGAGATGATAGGGTTCTAGTTTCATTCTTCTGCATATGGATATCCAGTATTCCCAGCATCATTTATTGAAGAAACTGTCCTTTTTCCAATGTATGTTCTTGGTTCCTTTGTTGAAAATGGGTTTGCTGTAGATGTATGGATTTGTTTTTGAGTTCTCTAATCTGTTCTGTTGGTCTATGTACCTGTTTTTATGCCAATACCATGCTGTTTTGGTTATTATAATTTAAAGTTAGGTGTGATATAGTTTAAAGTTAGGTAATGTGATTCCTCCAGTATTGTTCTCCTTGCTAAGGATGGCTTTGGCTATTCTGGGTCTTTTGTGGTTCTATATAAATTTTAAGATTTTTTTTTATTATTGTGAAGACTGTCTTTGGTATTTTTATTGGAAATGCATTTAATTCGTAGATTGTTTTGAGTAGTATGGATATTTTAACAATACTGATTTCTCTAATCCATGAACATGGAATATCTTTCCATATTTTGTGTCCTCTTCAATTTGTAGATTAATATTTTATAAATTTCATTTTAGAGGCATTTTACTTTTTTGATTAGGCTTATTTCTAGGTATTTTATTTATTTTCTAACCATATAATGATCCTATTGGGATTTTAGAACCCATATTGCCTATGCTTATTCAGTAAAATCTTGAACTTGCAGAGAGTAGGTCATTAGGCAGCATTCCAACAAAGAAGAGAAAAGAGATACTGTTGGTAATTCAGAGTCTCTTACCTGACTTATGTGGCTAGAGACAGACCTTCAGCTAGTCTCCTCAATTCAGGGCTACTTGACATTATCAGCAGAATTTTTATTGAAATGTAATTAAAAACAACATCTTCTCTCAACCCATAAAGATTCTGTGCAATGACAGAAGAGAAAGAAAAACAATTTTATTGTTGAATAAGCACTGAAACCAGAATGTGATATGCATCACAGGCAATTCACTAATGAGATTGCAAAGACAGAATAAAATCTCACCCTTTGATATAACAAAGCAGATACAACCCAATGCACACAGGTTCTCAAAATAAATAATAACTGTTCCACAAGAAAGACAGATTGATAGCACCATTAATCTTACATGGCTTTTCCAAAATTCACCTTGTAACTGAGGTGGTCATCTTGCTAACTGGCTTTATTCAAAGAAACAATAAACTCATATTTTTATGAGAAGAGATAGTTTGAAACTTGGAGTTAAGTGCCCACAAAAGCTAAGCTCCAACCCTAGCCTTTTACAGAAACTGGCAGATAGGGATTCTTGTCTTCCTTGATAATTACATTTCAAAGATATGGCTTCCAAGTCCTTGAAAAAGATGTTCTTGGATCAGAAACCTGGCAAGAGTCTTATTTAGCTTTAAAGAGGATTAGCATATATTTTAAAGACACAGATAAAAATTCACCATTACAAGTTTTCTATGAGTAAATGTTCTAAGAAAAGACAAGGACCATAGTGTGAGGCAGGAAGTGATCTCTTCCCTTATTTTCAAAAAGGATAATTAAGCTTCTTATTTTTTAATTTTTAATTTATATTAGTTCTTAAAATGACAATAAGCAAAAAATCTACTTACTTGTTAAGGTACACTAACTGTGATAACAAATCTAAAACCTCAATGGTATCAAAAAACAAAGATACACTTTGTTTATGTGAGTCTAATATCATGAAAAGCAGGTTTCTCTACACAAATATTTCAGGATCTCCAGAATTTCTCCCTCTAGATTCTTCCAGCAAGCACCAGATAGACTAATAAGCAAGAAGTTGGGAGGGTCTCTCAAGATGTTAGGGAAGGAAGCATATCCTATTTTGTTTTCTATATACAATATTTCAGATTTTGAAACATATATATTTTTATGATATTAAACATTGTTTTATCACAAAAAAACATTATGTTATGCAAAATAATCCAGAAGAACTCATGTATATTTTTATCTATATGCAGTCCAAGAATTGGCAAAAGTAAGCAATGATGGTAGAAATAAAAGTGGCTATCTGTGGGGCATGTAAAAGTCAAGAAAAAACAATCTTAGGTCAAAGTGATATTAGATATCTTGTTTTGCATGTTAACTATGCAGGTTATACAATTATCAGAATCCGTATAAACATTTAACATCTTCAGATATTAGCACATGTAAATTATATTTCAATGTTAAAAGTTTTCATTATAAGTAAAGCTGATCCCTGTTTCTCCAGCATTTGTTTATTGCACTAATGTCAGATTTCAAATTATTTTTATATAGTAGCCATGTGCTCTTTTTAAGGTGATAAAGTATATAAAAGCAGATACGATGTCTACTCCTTTCTTTAACCCTTGATATGACATGTTATATTTATCAAGTGCTCAATAAATATTTTCTCTAAGAATAAAATTTCTTAATAAATAATATTTATTGAAATATTTTTTAAACAAAATAGGTGGATTTTTATTTAAAAGTTTTATTTAAAATGTCTAACATATCTTTATTAATTCATCATTCATCTTTTAGTTCACTTATTTTCTCTTTAAATATTTCCCAAGTATATTAAGCACCAGTCTGTTGGGTTCCAAGGATACAGAGGTGAATAAGAAAAATATGTAGACTGTTCTGGAAAAATTCCATCTACAATAACCTGAATACAAGCTTTTGTTGGTCACATTACCTTGTTATTTCATATTTATTTTTATTCTTTAATAGTATGAAAAAATTTGAAAGATCAGAACTGCAATTCTATATATTTTGTCTTTGCTATAAATTCTATCATCTCTACTTTGGTCTTAAGCTAAGAAATTCACAATTATGTTTGAAAGGTGTCAGTGATATTTTTAAAGATAAACTCCACCTCTATAAGTAGTGTTTTTTTTTTTTTTTTTTTTTGAGACAGAATCTCACTCTGTCACCAGGCTGGAGTGCAGTGGCACGATTTCAGCTCACTGCAACCTCTGCCTCTCAGGTTCAAGCAATTCTCCTGCCTCAGCCTCCCAAGTAGCTGGTGCTACAAGCGCACACCACCACACTCAGCTAATTTTTGTATTTTTAGTAGAGATGGGGTTTCACCACGTGGGCCAGGATGGTCCTGATCTCTTGAACTCGTGATCCGCCCACCTTGGCCTCCCAAAGTGCTGAGATTACAGGTGTGAGCCACTGCACCCAGCCAGTAGTATAAGACTTTAAGTACTATCTATCAAGTAAAAAACTGTATATATACACACACACAGACACATACATATACCTGCATATAATTTTATATAGTTTTATTTTGATAACAGACTTTCAGAGGAAATATAGATATAACTCCAATTTCACTTACATGTACATGAAAAATTGTAGTAAACAAATCACATTAAAGTGACAGCAGCTTGTGCACTTTGATATGTTTACAGCTTTACCTGATTAAATTTAGAGCACAAAACTGTTCCCCATAGCAATTTGTATAACTGCAATTCTAAAAAATAACCTGTTTGTTGGGAAGTAAAATATATATGTGACTGCAGCATTTGAAGCATGAATTTCACTCAGATTTGATATTTAATTTACTCTAAGCTGAACAAGCCAACAGTATGGAGCCATTGAAATGTCTAACATGTCTTAAAATTCATTAATATGAACTCTTATTGCAAAAGCAAGTGCATATTAATGATGTTCATTTATCACCCACATTGCAGGTATTTTGATCAATTACAACCATTGTGTTGTAGAAGATGGTGATCGAACTAATAAAGGTTCTGGAAATAATAGAACCTCATTTAATTCTTATGCCAACTCTGAAATAGAGATAGTATCATTCACATATTTTAAAGATTATGAAAAAAATGTTAACTTTCTAAGTCTCAGTAAAATTGTGATGGTTGAATACCAATTTAGAGACATCTTAATGACAAACACCATTCTTTTAAACTTATTCATGCTATGTATTCATCAACAAACATTTTATAATAAAAAGTGATTTACAATATTGTGAGAGAAGAAATCTAAATGCAAGAGAATAGGTGGCATCTTATTTCAAAAGCAGTCTGTAAATATGTAAAGCAGAATACCAAACAATGTTCATCTAGAGAGAGTAGGTTTAAAAGAAGCAACTGATCCAACATGGATAGATAGGTTATTATATCCAAAATACTATTTGGTCTTATTGAGCAAATCTGTGACTTAATATTTGTTCCTGGAATAGTAAATGCATTTAAACAGATATCAGATAATCACCTTATCCACCTGAACTATTCAGTAGTCTCTCCTAAACATACTTCAGATTTGTAAAAGAAACCCACACATTCATGTTGAGCTTTGTTTCCTGTGATGTGAGGAGAAAGAAGAGCATGCCAGGGCTAAGTTTCATGCTCCCATGAACCTCAAAATAATTTACAGAGTCATCAGGGCATTTAATCAACTTCCTTATTACCTGGCAGTTGTAGTACACAGGTATGCCAGATTAGAAAGAAATCTTTTAATATTAAGCCAAAACAAACTTTATACATCTATTGATAAAGTTACATCAATAATTACCTTAACAGGCATATTTTGAAATATTATATATGTCATTTATATTTATTATCCTTTAAAACTGCATCACTGTATTTGAAGTAAAAAATCTGTAGTTGTAAATTGAACAAAGAAATTGCATTTACAATGCGTTGTATTTTACAAGTTATTTGTTGTATTTTATTTTCCATTCCAGAAGTAAAAATGAATTGATACATACAGTTTAGCCCAGACATTTGTGTAGTTGGAGTGGATCATCACTTGTAAAGTCCAGTTTCAGGGAGGAGATAAAATGTAGCCTGCATCAACATATTTCTGTCTTTGTCTGCCTCTAGTTCCTCCCATCATATATAAAGTTAAGTAATTGCAGTTTTGGACGATGAATTTTAAATCATTGTAACTAGGCTCAAACACAGGTTTATTAATCAAAACAGGAACACATTTTTTTTGCCAAGAAAAAATGTTTGTTTATTTCTGTAGTAAAAAAATCTGTGCTTTGGGATACCACAAACTCTTGGAAAGTATTTTCTGCATCCTGCTGATTGTGAAAGCATTTTCCCTGCAAAAAGTTGCCTAGATGCTTAAAGAAGTGGTAGTCAGTTGGGAAGAGATCACGTTGTAAGCAGGAGAGGGAGAAGGGGCATGCTGAAGATGCTCCCAGTCCCCCGCTCCTATGTGCCCAGGTCCTTGGCCTCTCTTACCCCAGGAATAGGGAAAAAGGTCCCAGAGGCGTGGTGAGCTTACCATTCAAATAAATATACTGGACCCAAAGAGTTTAGCAGAGAGTGATTTATTAGGCAGAGAGAGAAAAAAAGAGAGAGTGAGAGAGCGCTCTCACACTGTTGTGGGAGGGGAATCCAAGGAAGGAATCTTTGTAGGTAAGGAGCAGTGGGATTTTAACCCTGGAGTTATTCCCACCCCATTTATGTTCTTATCCAATGAGAGGAGTTCTTTCAAACTTCTGCTGGAGTGATTGATCTTTGACTTTGGTACCTGATTGGCTACTTGGTCCCCAATAAAGGGCCCTCCTCCCAGAGCTTTCAGTGGGCTTTTTGGACAAAGAGCTTTCAGTGGGCCTTTTGGACAAACCTGGATTCCTCTACCCAGCCCTTGGGTGGGAAAGTCAGATAAAGAACACTAGGTTCCCGGATCGGGGTGTGCATGGAGGTGTGGTGCTGGGAAGCTACTGCCTTTGAAACCACGCCCCTTGTGGACTTGGAAAGAGAAGGTTTTTTCCTTAACACAATCCCTCATGTGACTATGACAAATGAGGAAAAACTTCTTAGCACAATTCATTCAACTTTTGAAGTGTTGGTTGTATGACATGTGATCCGGTGTTGTGGTGGAGAAGAATTAGGTCCTTTCTGTTGACTAATGCTGGCTGCAAGAGTTGTAGTTTTCCATGCCTTTCATCAATTTGCTGAGCACACTTCTCAGATGTCATGGTTTTGCCAGAATTCAGAAAGCTATAGTGGATCAGATCAGCAGCAAACCACCCAACAGAGACCACGACATTTTTTGGTGCAAGTTTGGCTTTGAGAAGTGCTTTGGAGCTGCTTCTGGGTCCAGTCGCTGAGCTGGCTGTCACCAGTCATTGTATAAAAGCCACTTTTTGTCTCACGTCACAATCCAATAAAAAAAAATGGTTCATTATTGCACAGAGTAATAAAAGACAGCACTTCAAAAAGATCATTTTCACTCTGCTCATGAGGCACTCACTTATTGAGTTTTTTCATCCTTCCAATTTGCTTCAAATGTGAATGATCATAGAATGGTCCACACTGAGTTCTTAGGCAGCTTCTCATGTAGTTGTAAAATGATCAACTTCGATGATTGTTCTCAATTGGCCACTGTCAAATTTCAGTTGTTGGTCACTATGCTCATTGTCTTCAAGACTCTTATCCGCTTTGCAAAACTTCTTGAACCACCACTGCACTGTACATTCATTACCAGTTCTTTGGCAAATAATGTTGTTGATGTTTTGAGTTGTCTCTGTTAGTTTATGACCCATTTTGAACTCAAATAGGAAAATCGCTTCAATTTGCTTTTTGTCAACATTATTGTCATAATCTAAAATAAATATAAAGGAAACGGCAAGTAATAAGTCATTAGCAACAAAACAGAGAGTGAAAAATGTGCATTGTATGATAACATAACCAAGTTTATTTAAGAAATTATTCCAATATCAAATGGCAAATTTCAACAATGCAAAAAGTGAAATTACTTTTGCATCAACAAAATAGAAGCAGGAGAAAAGTTAAGTGGATACTCAATCATTATTTTCTATCTAATTATTCTTTTCTAAAAGCAAATAAGATACACAGAAGAGAGGATATGGGACAAAAACCCTGTAAATGAGGGAAAAGTGAAAATAATAGAATGGAAACTTATCCAAGGTCGTATGTGGAGATCTATTTAAAAAGCATCTCAGTGAGATTCCATATCCACGAGTAGAACAGACAGTGTCATTATACATTTACAATAGGTTTGTTGAATAATCAGGGAAGGAAGGAAAGAAAGAAGGAAGAAGAATGGACTGACTTCTTTCCAAAAGCTATAAAACAAGAAAACATTGAATGTTTGTATCTTAAAAGCATATATATTTACACACACACACACACACAGAATTATATAACGAAAAAAAATTCTGAGAATTGTATATGTCATGGGGGTACCCAAATCTGAAGTCAGTAAATAAACTAATCTACAAACGTGGTTATGGCAAAAATCAAAAATAAGTGAATTGCTTTGTCAGATAACACTCTGATTGCTCAATCTCTTGGAAAATATGGCATCATCTGCATGGAGGATCTGATTCATGAGATCTATACTGTTGGAAAACACTTCAAAGAAGCAAATAACTTCATGTGGCCCTTCAAATTATCTTCTCCATGAGGCAGAATGAAGAAAAATTCCACCCATTTTGTAGAATGTGGAGATGCTGGCAACAGGGAGGATCGGATAAACAGGCTTATTAGAAGAATGAACTAAGGTGTCTACCGTGATTATTTTTCTAAGCTGATCAGTTAATAAACAGTACATGCTCTCAATTGAAAAAAAAAAAGAAGAGACTTGAATCTTCTCAACAAAAAGAAATAAATATTTGAGATGATAGATATCCCAATTACTATGATTTAATGATTAAATATTCTATATATTTAATCATTAAATATTCTATATATTTAGTCATTAAAGAAGATATCATATATACTTCATAAATGTGTATAATTAAAAAGTGGAAAATGTAGAGAAAAAATTCACAATTGTGCTAGGTAAGTTAAGTGAAATGTGATACTTATTTGGTAGGCAAATTGTAAGGCTGAGAAAAGAAACATGGAAAAGGGGAATGACCAGAGGAGAAATTAATGTGAATTGTCTATCAATATTGATTGACATTCAACCATAGTAGTATAACCTTTCACTAAAGAAATTTACAAACTACTCAGTTTTTCTGTGGGCTTTTTCAATCACTATGTCTACAAAATAGATTCAAATTGCTTGATGGCTTGATTAGTAATACATTTCCTTTTCATCAATAAGGCCAATTTTAAATAAGATACATTACATATTCTGTCTCTAAATCTCAACAGGACAGAAAACTGATTTAGAACAAGCAATTATACTTAAAACCAATTTACCTATAGTAGCTGTAGCTTTGAAATTTAAGACTTCTGATAATACTAATATGTATTTAGAAATAGGTTACACTGGAGACCAAAACAAGCAGCAAAATGATCATATATCTATATGTGAATTCATTAGGTGATCAGTCCTACTTAAAGACAGCAGAAATACTGAATTTAATTAGAAATCTATTTTGTGACTGATTGTTTAGTCATAGGCTGAAACACTCAGCATTTTTATTCTACTATTTTAACCAAGTAAACAGGGTTTGAAAGTCTCAGAGAAAATTGTTGCCTTACTCCAAAATTAATTATTATCAGGACAGTGCTTGGTATATAAAATAAAAGTAAAAACCTGCTGCCAAGGATCAATGAACATGAAAAAAAAGAAAAGATTGCTCATATCTTCAGTTTTTATGTTAATTACCATGTGAATAAGTCACATGCTTTTGCAGAATCAAAACAAAACTAAATAAACCCTGTATTTTTAAAGTAAGTGGAAACTACATCCCCCTCATCTCCCTCTTTCTCTCTCTCTCTCTGGTCTTTCTCTCTCTCTCTCTCTCTTTCCCTCCCTCTCTCTCTCTCTCTCTCTCTCTTTTGCTCTTGACCCTCTGTCTCTGTCTTTCTGGTTCTACTTTCAGGCAAGCCCCACTGAGAAAACTATACTCCCATAGTTCCCACAGTGGTAGTAGAGGCGGAAGAAATGATGTTGGTGTCAACGATAGCCACGGAGCATAGAGGTACCCAAACTCTGAAATGAAATATTTCTCTTGGACAAGAAGTCTAAAAAGTTCCTTTTGTGGGTTGAACGTTATTATTTTTTCTGCTTTTCATCTCATTGCTCCATAGAGTCATGCAAGGCAAGGAAATTTCAGAACAAGGAAAAGGGAATGCTGGGAGCTGAAGAGTGTGATCAAAATGATCATAAGGAGGAACCAACATGAAAAAGAGTAAAAAGAGAGTCTTGCATTGAGAAACTTGATTTCTCACTGAGATTAGAAACAAGGTAAAGATCTCAACTCAGCATTGCTTTACAACCTCATCCTGGAAGTCTCAGCTAATGAAACGAGATGAGAAAATAAAATAAAAGGTATAATGATTAGGAAGGAAGAAATAAAACTGTCTTCATTTACAGATAACATAATCATCCATGTAGAAAATTCAAAATAATCAACAAAAATAACCCTTGAAACTAATATGTGACACAGGTGGGTTGAAGGATGTCAAAAACGCCCCAAATCTAGAAAACTGACATCAGATGCTGAAAAAGATGTGGAGATGCAGCAAGTCCGATTACTAGTGGGAATGCAAAATGGTATAGTCACTTTAAAAGATAGTTTAGTGATATGATCCAGCAATCGTGCTTCTTGGTATTTACCCAAAGGAGTTGAAAACATAACACCCACACAAAAACGTACACCAAAGGTTATAGCAGCTTTATTCATTATTGCCAAAACTTGGAAGCAATTAAGATGTCATTCAGCAAGTGAATGGATAAGTAAATCACAGAAGATTCAGACAATGCAGTATTATTCAGTGCTACAAAGAAATGAGCAGTGCTGAAAAGAAGTGGGCAATCAAGTCACGAAAAGACACGGGACAGGGGTTGGAGGGATGAAGTTAAATGCATATTACTAAGTGAAAGAAACCAATCTGAAAAGGCTACATATAGTATGATTCTAACTATATGACATTCTGCCAAAGCAAAACTATGGAGACAGTAAAAATATCAGTTGTTTTAGCACATGTGGGGTGAGGGATAGATGAATAGTTAGAGCACAGAGGATTTTTATGGCTATGTAGCTACTCTGTGTGATACTACAATGTGAATACATGTCATTACACATTTGCCCAAACACATAGAATGTTAAGATACCACATGTTGACTGCGGATGTTGGGTAATAATGATGTATTAACGAAGATCCATCAATTGTAACAAATGTACCACTATAGGGGGATGATGATGGGGAGGCTATGCATGTTAGGAAGCTAAGTATATATGGAAAATCTATGTACTTGCCTCTCAATTTTGCTGTTAATCTAAAACTACTGTAAAAATAAAGTCCATTGAGAGAGGGAGAAAGAGAGTTAGCATTACTTGGCCAGCTGCGTGGCAATACACCTGGAACCCTGTCAACCTTCTGAGCCTTGGTGCTCGGTATTTTACTTTGGGCTGTGTCACACAGGTACTGTTGATTGTCCACATAGCTGATGCAGTCTCAAGTTTCCAGCTCCTCCAGAGGTCTGCTGATACTGCATGATTAAAAACCCCCACCCTAAATCACATTGTTAGATTATTCAGTGTGACGCAAGGCTCAAAGGTACTCTTACTGGGTATGCCACTCTAAGGGTTTAGAGACTAGCCCCCAGAAGCCAAAAACAAAGGTCAGACCTCTCTTTGGATAAGAGTATGTTCTTTACTACATAGGGAGTACAGGAATTATATATGGAGCTAATTTGAAGATTAACAATTTCCTTATCAATCCTGAGTATAACACTTTATTCTTTCTGCTGACAGCAACATCAAGCCACCTTTGTTGATACAACCTCTGGATGGTAATCCAGAACAAAATGATAAAGGGGAGTCAGACAATTATTATTACATTTATAAAAATGATGTAACCCTCTTGTAAATTGACATTTCCAAACAAAAGTTTTGGTCACGTGTAGATAATATTTTTAAAATTTGAAATTATAGTTACTAGAATGGCACACCAAAAATCTGAGGATTTAAAGCAAGGACAGTAACTTGGTTTCTGGAATGGGAATACATTAGATTCCAGGAGATACAGAGGAGAGAAAGAAAAATAATAATCTTTGATTTTCAGAACTACTTATGACTGAGGACTCACTTATTTACTTAGGGAGCACGACAATTGTGAACAGTTTGTTTCCAGGAATATCATTTGGATTCCAGGTATTGTACTTCTTGTGGGAACGCCCACCATTAACTTGCCTCTCTTTTGAAAATATGGTCATTTTCACTTGGGGGATGGTCATAAGAAACCTTACATGTTTAAGAAAACACCAGCTCAACCTTTAAAAGCGTTCAAATTAGATTCGGCTACTGGCCAGCATTGTCAAAAATGACAGAAATGCTTTAACTTCCTTATTAAGGGGCAAAGTGACATCTGTAAACATTAGAACATTCTGTCTTACCTGGATAAATCCCATGGACAAAATGCGTAAGTTGATACAGAAAGTTAAGGTGGGCCGGGCGCGGTGGCTCACGCCTGTAATCCCAGCACTTTGGGAGGCCGAGGCGGGTGGATCACGAGGTCAAGAGATCGAGACCATCCTGGTCAACACGGTGAAACCCCGTTTCTACTAAAAATACAAAAAATTAGCTGCGCATGGTGGCGCGTGCCTGTAATCCCAGCTACTCAGGAGGCTGAGGCAGGAGAATTGCCTGAACCCAGGAGGCGGAGGTTGCGGTGAGCCGAGATGGCGCCATTGCACTCCAGCCTGGGTAACAAGAGCGAAACTCCGTCTCAAGAAAAAAAAAAAGAAAAGAAAGTTAAGGTGAAAGCCCCCAATATTCTAGTCATTTACTGTTTAAGGGATGATAGTCAGGACACTGGCCAAATGGCCCAAGTCAACACTGCAGGTTGGCCTCTTCCTGCTGCCTTCAGCTCTACTGATAGTAGCTTTAATTTAATACTGTATAAGATGAATTGAATAAATTTGTTCACAGCCCTATTTAGTAGATTAATTTATAAAATTGGCAGAAGGTCATATTTATAGGAAAATTTGCCAGAAGATAAGATAATGTAGAAAAAAATGTAAATAATTGTTGGGAGACAATTTACCATGATTTCTTGCATTTCTGCATAACTTGTATCAGTTTTTGTTCCAGAGTATCTTCTCAAGGTTGTTTGTATAACACACAGTCTTAGAAGATAGACATAGTATCCACAATCTTTATCTCCTCTGGAGCTAAGATGGGACAGATTTACTAGCAAAACCCTTATAAGATTATCAGTTTAATAAACCCTTGTAAGACTGTCAAGTTTCCTTATCTGTGGAGCAAACCCACTGCCTGTGGAGCATCTATCTGAGCCTGCCTCTGCCTTATCCCCATGGAACCTTAGGGACAAGTTAAACAGAAGCAGATCTGAAACTCATGCTGCCTGCTGTGTTCTGTGCAATCCAGTCCATTTTCTCTTTCCCACAGATCCATGTCTTTTGCCAGCATATATGAAAATGTAGCAGGTTAAAATATTTAGCTTACAAATAGGAGAAAATCTCAAATTCTTTGCTTTTGTTATTAAAGAGAAGAACACAAGAGGACTCATGTTACCTGATTTATTATATTCAGATAAAGTGAGGACTTCCTATAAAGACAGTATTGATAATGATGAAAGTTTATAGATCAATGAAGTAGAATAGAGAATCCAAAAACAGAACTACATATATATTTGTAATTTTTTAATTTATTTATTTATTTATTTATTTATTTATTTATTTATTTATTTATTTATTTATTTGAGACAGAGTGTCACCCTATCACCCAGGCTGGAGTGCAGTAGTGTGATCTCGGCTCACTGCAACCTCTGCCTCCCGAGTATCTGGAACTACAGGTGCATGCCATGGCATTGGGCTAACTTTTGTATTTTTAGTAAAAATAGAGTTTCACCACATTGGCCATGCTGGTCCCAAATGCCTGACCTCAGGTGATTTGCCCACCTTAGCCTTCCAAAGTGCTGAGATTACAAGTGTGAGCCACCACCTGAACAGGTAATTTATTTTTAACTTTCAGCTTTGAAGTAATTGTGAATTCACAAATCATATAGATTATAACAAGTGTTACAGAGAGACCCTGTGTATCTGTTATCCAGTTATCTCTAATAGCAACATCATACAAAATTGTGGTACAGCATATAACCAGATTACTAACATTGATGCAATCAAGATATGGAATGTTTCAACCACACAAGCATTCCTCATGCTGCCTTTTGTAGCAATGTATACTTCCCTTATATCCTCACCCTGTCACCTTAACTATTGGTGACTACTATTCATTTATCTACTTGTTAAAGTTTGTCATTTTACAAAGTTATATATATAGAATCACATTGTATGTAAACATTTAGGATTGCCTTTTTTCACTTCACATAATTCTCTGGAAATTTACCTAGATGATTACTTTTATTAGTAGTTACTTCTTTTTTGTAGCTAAGTACTATTTTGTACATGGATGTACCACTGGTAGGTTAGCCATTCACATTTGGGGCATTGTAATTGCTTCCATTGCTTTGTCTATCATGAATGTTTTCATGTAAAAGTTTTTGGGTAAAAATAAGTTTTGGTTTTTTTTGATTTGTCGTCTTCAGATCTTCTGGGATAAATTCCCAAGAGTAAAATCACTGGTCGTATGATATCTTCATGTTCAATTTTCTAAAACAGTGCCAAACTTTTCCTAAGTGGCCATGTAATTTTCCTTGTTAATTAATTAATTTATTTACTATACTTTAAGTTCTTGGGTACAGGTGCAGAACGTGCAGATTTGTTACATAGGTATACATGTGCCATGGTGGTTAGCTGCATCCATCACACCATCATCTACATTAGTTATTTCTCCTAATGCTATTCCTCCTCAATCCTCCCACTCCCTGCTATCCCTCCCTTAGCCACACACCCCTGACAGCCCCAGTGTGATGTTCCCCTCCCTGTGTCCATGTGTTCTCATTATTCAACACCCACTTATGAGTGAGAACATGCAGTGTTTGGTTTTCTGTTCTTGTGTCAGTTTGCTGAGAATGATGGTTTCCAGCTTCATCCATGTTCCTGCAAAGGACATGAACTCACCCTTTTTTATAGCTGCACAATATTCCATGGTGTATATGTGCCACATTTTCTTTATCTGATCTATCATTGATGGGCATTTGGGTTGGCTCCAAGTCTTTGCTATTGTGAACAGTGCCACAATAAACATAAGTGTGCATGTGTCTTTATAATAGAATGATTTATAATCCTTTGGGTATATACCCAGTAATGGAATTGCTGGGTCAAATGCAATTTCTGTTTCTAGATCCTTGAGGAATTCCACACTGTCTTCCACAATTGTTGAACTAATTTACACTCCCATCAACAGTGTAAAAATGTTCCTATTTTTCCACATCCTCTCCAGCATATGTTGTCTCCTGATTTTTTAATGATTGTCATTCTAACTGGTGTGAGATGGTATCTCAGTGTGGTTTTGATTTGTGTTTCTCTAATGACCAGTGATGGTGAACATTTTTAAATATGTTTGTTGGCTGCATAAATATCTTCTTTTGAAAAGTGTCTGTTCATATACGTCACTCACTTTTTGATGGGGTTGTTTTTTTCTTGTAAATTTGTTTAAGTTCTTTGTAGATTCTAGATATTAGCCCTTTGTTAGATGGGTAGATTGCAAATTTTTTTTACCAATATGTTGATTGCTGGTTCACTCTAATCATAGTTTGTTTTGCTGTGCAGAAGCTCTTAAGTTTAATCAGATCCCATTTGTCAATTTTGGCTGATGGTGCCGTTGCTTTTGGTGCTTTAGTCATGAGAAGTCCTTTCCCATGCCTATGTCCTGAATGGTTTTGCCTAGGTTTTCTTCTGGGGTTTTTATGGTGTTAGGTCTTATGTTTAAGTCTTTAATCCACCTGGAGTTAATTTTTGTATAAGATATAAGGAAGGTTTCAGCTTTCTGCATATGGCTAGGAAGTTTTCCCAACACCATTTATTAAATAGGAACTCCTTTCCCCATTGCTTGCTTCAGTCAGATTTGTCAAAGATCAGATGGTTGTAGATGTGTGGCATTATTTCTGAGGCCTCTGTTCTGTTCCATTGGTCTATGTTTGGTACCAGTACTATGCTGTTTTGATTACTGTGGCCATGTAGTATAGTTTGAAGTCAGGTAGTGTGATGTTTCCAGCTTTTTTTTTTTTTTCCTCGCTTAGTATTGTCTTTGCTATTCAGGCTCTTTTTTGGTTCCATATGAAGTTTAAGGTGATTTTTTTTCAATTCTGTGAAGAAAATCAATGGTAGCTTTATGGGGATGGCATTGAATCTATAAATTACTTTGGGCAGTATGGCCATTTTTATGATATTGATTCTTCCTAACCATGAGCATGGATTTTTTTCCATTTGTTTGTGTCCTCTCTTATTTCCTTGAGCAGTGGTTTGTAGTTCTCCTTTGAAGAGCTTCCTCACATCCCCTGCTAGTTATATTCCTAGGTATTTTATTCTCTTCATAGTAATTGTGAATGGGAGTTCACTCATGATTTCACTCTGTTTGTTTGTTATTGGTGTATAGAAATGTTTGTGATTTTTGCCCATTGATTTTGTATCCTGAGACTTTGCTGAAGTTGCTGATCAGCTTAAGGAGATTTTGGGCTGAGATGATGGGTTCCTCAAATATACAATCATGTCATCTGCAAACAGAGATAATTTGACTTCCTCTTTTCCTAATTGAATATCCTTTATTTCATTTTCTTTCCTGATGCCCTGGTCAGAACTTCCAATACTATGTTGAATAGGAGTGATGAGACAGGGCATGTTTGTCTTGTGCCAGTTTTCAAAGGGAATTCTTCCAGTTTTTGTCCATTCAGTATGATGTTGGCTGTGGGTTTGTCATAAAGAGCTTTTATTATTTTGAGATACATTCCATCCATACTAGCTTATTGAAAGTTTTTAGCGTAAAGCACTATTGAATTTTGTCAGAGGCATTCTCTGCATCTATTGAGATAATCACGTGGTTCCCCACCCCCCATTCTATTGCTTGCCAGTTCACTGTAATGATAGTTTCTTTTGCTGTGCAGAATCTCTTAAGTTTAATTAGATCCCATTTGGCAATTTTGGCTGTTGTTTCTATAGCCTTTGGTTCTTTAGTCATGGAAGTCCTTTCCCATGTCTCTGTACTTAATGGTATTGCTTAGGTTTTCTTCTAGGGTATTAGGTCTTATGCTTAAATCTTTAATCTTTCTTCTAGGGTGTTCGGTCTTATGTTTAGATCTTTAATCCACCTGGGGTTAATTTTTGTATAAGGCTTAAGGAAGGGTTTAGCTTTCTGCATATGGCTAGTCAGTTTTGTTTATGTGATTGTTTGTTTGTTTATTTATCCTTGGTTTTGCTTATGTGATAGGTTATATTTTTAGATTTGTTTATGTTGAACCAGGTTTGCATCCCCGGGATGAAGCCAACTTGAATCATGATGAATAAGCTTTTTGTGTGCTGTTGGATTCTGTTTGCAGTATTTTATTGAGGATTTTCGCATCAATGTTCATCATTAATATTGGCCTAAAACTTTGTTTCTTAATTGTGTTACTGCCACGTTTTAGTACCAGGATGATGATGGTCTCATAAAATGAGTTAGGGAGGATTTCCTCTTTTTGTATTGTTTGGAACGGTTTCAGAAGGAATGGTATCAGATCCTCTTTGTACATCTGGTAGAATTTGGCTGTGAACCCATCTGGTCCTGTGATTCTTATTGGTTGGTAAGCTATTAATTGCTGCCTCAATTTCAGACCTTTTATTGGTTGGTAGGCTACTAATTGCTGCTTCAATTTCAGATATGGTTATTAGTCTATTCAGGGATTCAGCTTTTTCCTGGTTTAGTCTTGGGAGGGTGTAAGTGTTCAGGAATTTATCCATTTCTTTTAGATTACTGGTTTATTTGCATAGAGGTGTTTGTAGTAATCTCTGATGGTAGTTTGTATTTCTGTGGGATTGTGGTGATATTTCCTTTATGATCTTTTATTGCATCTATTTGATTCCTCTCTCTTTTCTTTTTTTATTAGTCTGGCTAGCAGTCTATCTATTTTGTTGATCTTTTAAAAAAACAGACCAGCTCCTGGATTTATTGATTTTTTTAGGGTTATTTTGTGTCTCTATCTCCTTCAGTTCTGCTTTGATCTTATGTATTTCTTGCCTTCTGCTAGCTTTTAAATTTGATCTTGCTCCTCTAGTTCTTTTAGTCGTGACATAATTTTATATTCCTAACAGCAATGTATTAGTAATCCAGTTTCTCTGAATCATCTCCAGCAATTGGTGTTGTCACTACTTTTGCATTTTTAATTTTAGCTATTCTGATACATGTGTAGTAATATCTCATTGTGGTTGTAATTTACAGTTTCCTAAGAGCTCGTGATGTAAAACATTGCTTGCCGTCTGTGTAATCTCTTTAATGAAATGTCTTTTCCTTCCCCTTTCTAATTCAATTGCTGGTTCTTTTTTAGAATGTTTATTTTGGAGAGTTTTTTACATATTCTACATGTTACTTTTTGTTGAATATGTGGTTTTCAAATACTTTTTCCTAGTTTCCAGCTTGTCTTATCATTATCTTAATAAAGTCACATGACAAAAAAATTTAATTTTGATGAGGTATAACTTATTAACGTTTTATCTATGTGTTCTGATTTTGAGGTCAAGTAGACATCTTTGATCTTTGATTCCAAAGATATGCCTGTGATTTCATTATTTTTTGTTGTTGTTGCTAAAATTAAGAAGGTAAGTCTTTCACAGAGCAAAGTTTTCAATTTTGATGAAGCTCAATTTATCAATATTTCCTTCACTGTTAGTGTGTCAGGTTTAAAAAACTTTTGCTTAGCATAATACCTGTCAGATATTTTCCTAAGATTTACTTTTCCAAATGTTTTGTAATTTCTCACTTAACATATAAGTTTATAATTCATTTTTGAATTAATTTTTTTAATTAGGTGTAATGTTTATTTAGGTAGATGGATTAATCATTTTTGCTTGTTTGTTTTTTCTATGATTGTTCAATTGCTTTAAAAACATTTTGTGAGAGTTTATTTTTTCTGGGTTATCTATTTTCTGTTCCATTAAATTGCACCTATCTTTCCATCAACATTACACAGTTTTGATTCCTGTAGCTGCCTATTAAGTTTTGAAATTGGATGGACTCATTCTTCATGTGTAAGTCTTTTTCAAATTTGTTTTATCTGTTCTCATTACTTGACCTTTCCATATACATTTTAGAATAATTTCATCTTATATGCATATAAAACTTTTGTAGAAATTTCTATATTAATTATATTAAACCCAGGTACTAATTTGAAGAGAAGTGACATATTTATACTTTGAGTTTTCCAATTCATAAACAAGGTATCCCTTTTCATTTATCTAAATCTTCTCTGATTTCCTTCATTGTTGTTGTGTATTTTTTTGGCATACAGATCCTATACATTTTCTGTTAGTTTTACACATATATTTCATTGTATTTGAAGTAGCTGTAATTATAATTATAAATGCAAATTATAATATTGGTTTTTAAATTTTATTTTCTACTTGATCATTGATAGTGTGTAGAAATACAGTTGATTTTGTATATTTTACTTTGCAATTTTTGAACTTACCTGACATTTCTAGGTGTTCTTTCTTTTAAGGATTCCTTATTATTGTCTACATAGACAATCATGTCATCTACAAATAAAGACTTTTGTTTCTCTATTTCTGATTTTTTTTTAAGCCAGAGTCTCACTTTGCCACCCAGATTAGAGTGCTGTGACACAATCTCAGTTCACTGCACTGTGTGTCTTTTACTTGCTTTTATTGCTATATTGCACTGGCAGAACTTCCAACACTATTTTGAATAAGAGTGGCCATGCTTGCTTTGAATAAAAGTGGACACACTTTCTTTGGTCCTCGTCTTTGAGCTAGTGCTCCTGTAACTCCTATTTTTTTGAGTTTCTGTCATGAATATATGTCGAATTTTGTTGAATGCTTTTTCTTCATTAATCGATATGACCATCTGGTTTTCTTTCTTTAGCTTGTTAATTTGATAGATTAAATTAATTGCTTGCAAATATTGGAAGTCTTACATCTCCAAAATGAACTCACTTGCTCATGGTATATAATTCTATTTATATAATGCCGATTTCTATTTGCTAATGTTACAAAAATTTTTGCTTCTATGAGTAGTATTAGTCTGGAGTTTTTGTTTTGTTTGCTTTTTGAACTGTGTTTATATAATATTTAAATTATGTGTTTCATATTTGGTGAGTTCCAGTAGCTTAATTTTATAAGTAACTGGTCTAGTTCATCTAAAATGTCAAATTTATGTTTGTAGACTTGTTTTTATAATGTTATATTTTTATCCTTGTCGTACCCCCAGCATTTCTACTGACATGCCCCTTTTCATTCCTAATATTAGCAAATGCATTTTCTCTTTCTTTGTTAGTCTAACTAAAAGTCTATCAATTTTTTTATTATTTTCAAACTACCAACTGTTTATATCACTGAGTTTCCATATTAGTTTTCCGTCTTCAATTTCATTGATTTCTGTTTTTATGTTTATTATTTCTTTCATTCAGCTAGTTATGGGTTTAACTTTTCTTTTTCTAGATTTTGAGGTGGCAATTGAGAGTAGTTATTTGGGATATCTTCATCCTAATGCACAGATTTAGTGTTACAAGTTGACCACCCATTAGTGTTTTAGCTATGTTCTACAACTATTAATGTTACATTTTCATTTTTACTCAGTTAAATGTATTTTTGATTCCTCTTTGACTTATAAATTTTTTACAAATGCATTTTTTTTCTGATTCTTCATAATTAAGAAAAAAATTGTTACTTATTTCTAGTTGGGTTACATTTTATTTTGAGAACAGACTCTGGATGATTTTAACTATTTAAATTTATTGGAAGTCTTTTGTTGTAGTCTAAGATATGGAATATCATAGTAGGTACCTCAAAAATGGAGTCTGTGGCTGTCCTAAGTCACTCTGGAATAAGATAACACGTAAAGAGAAGCAGAAAGTATTTACATATCATTTTATAATGGTAAAAGAGGCAATACACCAAGATTGTGCAGTGATTCTAAATGAGTATGCACCAAACAACAGAGATGTAACATATGTAAAGCAAAATTGATAAAACTGAATCTTAAGCACATTTAAAATTGCAGTTGAAAACATCCACACCCCTCTGTCAACAGTTAATAGAAGAAGTAGACATAAAATCAGCAAGGGGTATATTAGTCTCATACAAACAAACACACACACACACACACACACACACACACACACACACACGCACGGAGACTCCTGGAAGAGCTGCACTGGAGTCCAAAGCAATCTCCTGGAAGAATCTCTTCTTGTTTATAAGAGGTAAGTCTTTCTAATAAGGTCTTCAACTGATTGAATGAAGCTCACACACATTCTGGAAGGTAATCTGCTTTACTCAAACTGACAATTTAAATGTTAATCTTATCCAAAAAACACTATCATAATACCATCCAGGATAATGTTTACTACATGTCTGGACACTGTGGCTCAGGCAGGTTGACAATAAAATTAGCCATCATAAAGGGTATATAAAAAAATCATATATCTGTCTATGTTCTTTTAACTTGTTATCTCCAAAATAGTTCACATTGCAGGTTACCCTTATGCAATAATTCAAAATTACAAAGCTTATATGTCTTCTAACATCCAAGAAATTTAGGTAATAAAATTTAAGCAGAGAATATAAACCTTACTTCTCTTTACATTTCTTTATTCTCTGCTTATAATAGACTTAAATATTTTCGTGTACATATATTTAAACCATATCAGTTAGTATTATAATTTTTGTTTTAACCATCAACCCTAACTTAAAAAACTTAAAGAACATAAGAAAACTTACTATATTTTTTCCCAATTTTTGCTTACCATGTATTTTGTTCTCATCTGATGTCAAAACATTACTTCTCCCAACATTTCTTTTCTACTTAGCGAATTTCTGTTAGTCATTCTTTAGGGCAAATCTGCTGATGACAAATTCTTTTTCTTTTTCTTCTTCGGAGAATGTTTTTGTTTCTCTTTATTCTCAAAGAATATTTTCCCTAGATGTAGGATTGTGGATTGACAATTGTTTTCTTTCATCATTGACACGATTGTGTTTCTTTCTTCTCACCTCTGTGGCTTCTGTGAAAAACCTGTCATTCAGATAACTTTTTTCCCCAAAGTATGACATACTTCTTTCTGATTGCTTTCAAGATTGGTTTCTTTTTCCTTGTCTTATGTTGTAAGAAGTGTGATTAAGATGTATTTTGGCATAGATGTCTTTGTTTTTAATATATTTGCAGATTTTTCAGCTTCTGAAAGCTGTAAGCTTATGTCTCGACAGATTTTTTTAAATTCTCAGCCATTATATCTTCAAGTAATTTTTCAGCTTCAGCTTCCTTCTTCTTTACTTTGGAAATTCTGATAACATGAATATTAGATCTTTTGTGATAAACAGGTCTGTAATGTCCTGTTAATTTTTTTTATTCCATTATGATGTGTATGTTTAATTGTCCTCTTTCAATTCATTGATTCTTTCCTTTGTCCGTACATCTTATCAATTTTGTGCCCCTCCACTGAAATTTTATTTTGGATATTGTACACCATTGCAGGTCTAAGTCTTTCATTTCATTCTTCTGTTGTTTCTGTTGTTGTCTTTTACTTTTTTGTTGAGACATTCTATTTCTTTGTTAAGTCTTTATATTTTTTTCATTTTGTTTCAAGTATGTTCAAAATTGTTCATTGAAATATTTTTATCATCACTGATCTGAAGTATTAGTTGGATAATTCTGATATCTTTGTCATCTCAGTGTTGGCATCTACTATTATTATTTTCTTTAACTTAGTTTGAAATCTGGTTTTCAGTGTGATAAATGATTTTTTATTGAATCACGAGTATTTTCACATCATGTAAGGAGATTGTCAATTTTATTTACTATTCTGTTTTAATTGGCTTTCTCTGACAGTGCTATGTCAGGAGAAGACTGGATGGCACATTCTTGGGAGGTGGCCTCCTTTGACACCTGAGAGGGAGCTTCTTATTACTGATAGCCTAAGATGGAATTGCCAGCTGCTCACATGGTCTTTACTGACTCTGTGGCTGGAGTGACTTTGTTACAACTTGTTACCAGGCGATTTTGAAAGTCCTAACTATCCACTAGGACTCCTCTGAGATTCCCAGCACAGAGTGGGAAGGATGCCTTATTGCTGCTAGATGAGGGTAGGTCTCTAAGTGACTCATGTGGTCTCCAAAGAACTGCAGCATAGTGGGAGGGAGGTCCTGTTATTAGCCAGTGATAATGAAAGTTCTGGCTCCCTGTCTGGCCTTTTCTGGCATTACCCCTGGGAGTACTGTGAAGCCTCATTACTGTCTTGTGAGAGTGAACTTCTAGTATTTTCATTTAGCCTTTTGCTGTGTGTATGGAATAAAGACAACTATTTTTCTATAGTGTTTGGCTAGAGTAAAATTATTATTATTCAAAAGTTTCCTGTTTTTCCAGGCTACCCCTTGCATGGTCATTTCGCTAGTGAGAGTAATCTTTTTTATTTTCCTTTTTAATCTGTGTGGTAATTTATTTTTACAAAGCTTCAAATAAACTTCAATGGGGAAAATCTGGTCCTTTAATAACTCAAAAGTGAAAACATGCCAAATGTTCTTTAACAAGTAAATGAATAAACAAATTAAGTAACATCCATATAATGAAATACTAGTCAGCAATATAACACAATGAACTGACACGCACAGCATGAATAAATCTCAGATCCACTATACTGTGTGAAACAAGCCAGGCTCAAGCTCATAGGGATTATATGGTTCCATTTCGGTGACATTCATCAAGACAAAAGTGTGACAGTGGAGAAGAAGTGAGTGATTTGGAGTAAGTGTAAGTGACTACAGAGACAGCATAGAACTTTTATAGAGGGCAATTAAGGAAGTGTTCTACATCTTAATTTCATCTATGGTTTTTGAATACTGCACTGTCAAACTTACAGACTGTACAACAATAAGATTGAATTGTATAGAATAAAAAAATAAGTAAAATAATAACACAGAAAGCCAAATATGAGATTGTGCTTTTACTTGGCATTCACTGAGATGAATGACAATACTATAAGCTAACTGCCTATTTAAAAAAAGACCTTATGACCTCATGTGTATAGATACATAATTTTTCATTGTAATCATAGGTACAGATAAATATTCAGTCATATTATTCATTCTGGGATTGACATTCTAGACTTAAATCTATTTGAAAAGTAAAAATACTTTTTAGAATAATTTTTAAAATTCCTTTTTTTATGAAAATTACAATTTAAAAGAATTTCATCCTTGCCCTCATATTCTCATATGGCAGCCAGTATGATCTTTTGAATATGTAAGTTATATTCTGTCACCCCTTTGCTTAAATCTTTGCACTGTTTCCTTGAATCACTTAAAGTAATAACAAAGTCCTTAAAATTTTTTTTTTTTTTTTTTTGAGATGGAGTTTCGCTCTTGTTACCCAGGCTGGAGTACAATGGCGCAATCTCGACTCACCGCAACCTCCGCCTCCTGGGTTCAGGCAATTCTCCTGCCTCAGCCTCCTGAGTAGCTGGGATTACAGGCACATGCCACCATGCTCTGCTAATTTTTTGTATTTTTAGTAGAGATGGGGTTTCACCACATTGACCAGGATGGTCTCGATCTCTTGACCTCGTGATCCACCCGCCTTGGCCTCCCAAGTTGCTGGGATTACAGGCGTGAGCCACTGCACCCGGCCCTTAAAATATTTTCTAAGGAAATGTATGACTTGGCTACTTTATTTCTTGCTATCCCTTTCCCCACCCCCTGCACACTTCTCCCATTCTTTTGCAGTTACACCCATCTTCTTAGAGAGTATCAACCACAATAGACATGCTTCTTACTTACATCCTTTGCAATATCTTAATAATCTTCTATTTCCTGATGGATATGCCTCCTTCTTGCTCATACCAAATGTCATCTTCTTAGAGAAGTCTCATTTAAATAATAACATTGCTAGAGACACAGCCACCCATTTGCTCTAATCTACTGTAGCAGGAGCAGCCGCGGGAAACAGATCTCTTGAACACCGAATGCAGGAGGAAGAGGGGTTTATTGTTATTATTACGGCCGGGAGCCTGGGCAATAATTTGTCCAAAACCTAGCTCGTCTAACAAAGGGAGGTTCAGCCTTTATATAGGCTTACACTTTAGATATTACAGGTGAAAGATTCTTAGGTTCATAGTTTTAGGACTCACATGTGAAAAGGTTTCTGTTTACAGTTTCAGGAATCACATATGAAAGGGTTCCAATTTACAGTTTTAGGACTCACATGTGAAAAGGTTTCTGGTTTGATCTTGTTTTAAGTAAAAATAGTGCCTTCTGGAGAGTTTCCCCAAGGCCTAGCCTGTCACCTATAGGAAGGTAAAACCGGAGGTGCCAGTCGGTCAACCTTTTCTTCTACTGAAATGCAGCATGATAGTCAAAGGGGAAGTTAATCTGAGAAGCCTGGGTCTCCCTCTTCACTACAAGTATTGTTTCACTTATCATCTACCCTGTTCTTACATGGTATATAATCTGCTTTCTTCATTTCATTCATTGATTATTGCCTCTCCCCTAAACTTTAACATCTTTGAGAGCAGGGAACTTGTCTATTTTGTTCTCTAATATATGCAAAGCACCTAGAAAGTACCTTGAAGATAGTAAGTGTTCAACACACAATTGTTAAGCAAATGAAAGACAATGAATGGACCCATATAGTTGTAAGACTGCAACACTTGTCTCTAAGGTTGTGTTTGTGGTTGAGAATAGCCATTTCTTTAATGATAAATAAACATGATTAAACATATATTTCCTGAAATTCTAAGGAAAAGTCCCTCCTCACCTAGAGATTTGGTACTAGTTTACGGTAAGATTAGCATCCCGTGACCTAAAAGTTTTCTCTGACTTGAAGGTAAAGCAAGGATCAGTCTAGAGAGCTGGTCTAGATGTGGGTTTGTAAATTATGCCTATAAAACTTTGATTTTAAGGAACACATTGAGCTCTGGAAAACTTATATTACTCTTTTTATGATTTTTACAAAAGCAAGATCATTTGGCTCCTACATTAATACTTTTTAAGGTGTAAAAACAATAGTAAAAGGATTTTAAAGAGGTCCATGATGCCATAACTAAAATTTTATTTATGAATACCTGCACTGATAATGTAAAATACTCTCCTCATGGTTTTACATATAAAATACTTTTATGTCCATAAAGAAGAAAACTCTTATTCTTGGATCTTGTGATTTGGAGGATCCATAGTATAACTGAGAAAATAAGCCAGCTAAATCCTTTGCAGTGTGTAGCAAGAGCTGAAATAGAAGTAAAAGGGCTTGAAGGCAATTTTTTTTTTTTTTTTTTTTTTTGAGTTTCAAGGCAATGAAAGTTCAAGAACAGAGAGATTGTTTCTGTATTTAGGGAGAGTGAAAATGAAACAATCATTGCTTACCTTGTAATATATCCCCAATGCTGAGAGAAGTTGAATGTTTCTCAATGATACTTCAGAAAGTTAAATGCAAAGCTGTTATTCTTCTCACTTGTGTGCCTGTTTCAGAACATGATATCAAAATTAACCTTTAAAATATTGAATATTGAACAGTACTGCTAATACAATATGCAGATTTAGGAATGTTCAAGGATTATAGGATTTTTGTGTAAAGTATATTCACATCAGATAATTTTATTTATTTATTTATTTATTTATTTATTTATTTATTTATTTTTGAGACAGAGTCTTGCTCTGTCGCCCAGGCATGCAGTAACATGATCTCAGCTCACTGCTACATCCACCTCCTGGGTTCAAGCAATTCTCCAGCCTCAGCCTACCAAGTAGCTGGGACTACAGGCGCCCACCAACCTGCCTAGTTAAATTTTGTATTTTTGGTAGAGATGTGGTTTCACCATGTTGGCCAGTCTGGTCTCGAACTCCTGACTTCAAATGATCCACTCACCTCCGCCTCCCAAAGTGCTGGATTACAGGCATAAACCACTGTTCCTGGCCTGAGCCACTGCTCCCAGTCACATCAGATAATTTTACATTTAGAATAGAAATACAACCAAATACAATGGTGAAGTAAAAGTCTATGCACTTAAGAATTTGGTAGATGTCCTACTTAATGTTCCTGCTTAATTTTACACATTTTAAAAGAGTATAGAATTTTTCTTTATTGTTTTGTGTTTGCAAGCTAATGCTTTTAAGGCAAGCAAAGCCAATGATTTACTGATTTACAAATGTTCGAATATGTAGTTTGCATGTGTGTGTCTACACACTTGCTTATTTAATATTTTTGCAATACAGTTATAGCTTGCATGAGATGCTAAAATAGAAACAGTAATAATACAATAGAATGAGAATTAAGGATTTAGAACGCTGAATTTAGGTAAAGGGAAATCAAAGTAATTTATAGTTGAGTATTTCCTGTCCACAAGTAATTATTTTTTCATAGTTTAGCAGAGTTTACAATGTAGACAAGTGATTCATAAAGCAGAAATTGGTCTTGCTATGAAAATTGGCATAATTCCTGCTAAGACATTTCAGGAACAGTGAATTGAAAGGGTAGCTGATTGTGTGTGTGTGTGTGTGTGTGAAAATGCATGTTGTTTTGCAGGAATCTAATAGATAAATGCAAACTTGAAAATAGCTCCCTTTTGACAACATCTTACCTTGGATATTACAATAGCACTGAAATGAATAGAATGTGTCTCAATATGTGTTAATTGGGTTTGCCACCACACACCGTTCATCTTTATAGAGGTGTAGTGTCTACTAGGAATATCAGCTTTTAACACTTGATGTATTGATTCTGTGCTTTAATTTCTCACTTTAACTCCACTATGCATCAGCATGATGGCTTTCTTTTATTATTATATTTGTCGTTGTGGATTCTGACATGCAGCTAGAAATGACTCTAGAAATGTAATGTGATTAAAATGAACATATATCATTTATTTATTTTAACATCTTTCTCTGTTAAGAAAAACCTCAAAAGCAAAATAATCCACTTGGATAAGTTTTCATACTTATTTATTGGCATAGGAGAGTAATGATAATTTATAAATTCTCATAAAGTGTCCAAGAATCCACTATTGTCATAGGTAAAAAGACAATGATAAATCTAAGTTGGTATAAAATCATATAAGTTAATTAAATAGATCAAGATAGATGCAGATAATGCATCTTTCATTTTCTCTTGTTAAATATAAATGCCTTTACTAGGAGAAGGTTTGAAAATACAGTTGACTCTATAAATAAATGGTGAATAATTGTGACATGGGATTTTCCAAATGCAGAGCCTTAGAAAAATAGTCGTGTTCAGACAGTTTATGTGAGAAGTGATTTCAAGAAGCGTAGAGATGGAGGAGAAAGAGTGAGACAAGTTAGGAGGAGACGCAATATAAAGATGCTCTAGAGTTGCTGCCATGGGGTCGTTTAAGGCAAATACAGAAATCCTTTCAGTATGGTGCCTCTCAAGCACTAAAGCTGGAGAAGGTTTCCATTAGCTTGAATGGACATATTATGCCATCTCTATTCCTCTTAATGTTCCTGCACTTCTAAATTGTGTTTATGTGTTACTGGGAAATCACAGAAAAAATCAGAAAAAGGCATGGCACAAGATCGAGACAACATGTATGTGGTATGAGATGATTATAAGCCAGACTGGAACTTCACATTGTAATTGCAGCTAAAATAAAAAAAAACAATCATGGCTGTGCACTTAGCCACATACTGAAGGACATGCAACTAATTCTGCTCAACTGAAAGTAAGCAAAAATGGTTTAAACCACGTTAGTCCAGGGCTCTTAACACAGTGGGTGTATCTTTTTCATACACTCTTTCTCTTTCCTGGCAGCTATAATCTGGATAATCAGAAGAATCTATGGAATGGTGGAGCCATATCTAAGAAAGAACTTAGCTCCCTTAAGAAACTCCTAGAGCAGAGAGCTTTTTCGATGACCAAGGCAGCTCTCCTGGGAATTGTTACATAAGAAAGAAATGAACTTTGGTTGTTTTTTGAACAACATTTTGAATTTCTTTTCAGGATGACTTATTCTTCTACTGTCTCCATATGTCAATGTAAGATTTTTTTTTCTTTAATGAATACTATCGTTATTAGTGCATATTTAGATTTTACCAAGTGAGTACACATTTTACATGCGGTTTCTTATTAAGCCTTAAAAATAATTAATGAAGGTGTTATTATTATCCTTATTTGATAAATGTGAGAATTGAGTTCCCAAGATTATAAGAAAAGTGCCTGATTTCACAAAGGTTTTGTCTAGACAATACTTAAACCAAAGACCTTTCTCCTCACAGAAAGTTTATAGAATTTTTTTTTCTTTTAGACAATTACAACATTTTAAATCAAAGTTGAGCTCCTCTCTTGGTTTATTTTTCTAGATTCTGCATCAGTCTTCCTCCATCACGAATAGCCATCTAGTAGCAGTGGAAACGATCTGAGTTACATTGCACCAAAATATGTTACTAGTGGGTCTGTAGCAACTACGATTCTTGCCTCCTCAGAAGAAAGCATTTGAGGGACATAGGGGAGACAAGAGACCAAGGCAAGTTTTAGAGCAGGAATGAAAGTTTATTAAAAAGTTTTAGAGCAGAAATGAAAGGAAGGAAAGTACACCTGGAAGAGGGCCAAGCAGGCAACTTGAGAGAGCTCAGGTGCACAATTTGACCTTTTGTTGGGGTTTATACATTGGGATGCTTCCGGGGTCTTGCATTATATTTTTGCTGATTCTTCTCTTGGGGAGGGCTGCCTGCATGTGCAGTGCCTGCTTAGCACTTGAGAGGGGAGCATGCACAGTGTGTTTGCGGGAGTTGTACACATCCTTACCTGGAGTTGTATGCATGAGGAGTTCTTTTCTCGCTACCTGGATGTCCCTGGGAGAGCATATACCAGTTAAACACTGCCATTTTGCCTCTTAGTGTGCATGCTTGAACCCACTTGCTCAACTGCTGAGATCTTATTGGGAAGTTGCTGATCAACATTTTCCAGTTTTTTCTATCTACAGGGAGACTGCCTTTGTCTGGCACTGACTGTGACCAATGATTATTTTAGAGAAACAGTTAACAACTGCCTGACCGTCACCTGATGGTCGTCTGACATTCCTGGTGGTGGGGGAAGCCCTCTCCTGGCCTGCTCATGCCTTACTAGCTACCTGTTGTAACACACATTGTCTTTAAATAAATGTGTGCATTGTTCCTGTGCTTTGGTTTTTTTTTTTTTTTTTTTTTTTTTTTGAGACGGAGTTTTGCTCTTGTTACCCAGCTGGAGTGCAATGGCACGATCTCGGCTCACCGCAACCTCTGCCTCCTGGATTCAGGCAATTCTCCTGCCTCAGCCTCCTGAGTAGCTGGGATTACAGGCACGTGCCACCATGTCCAGCTAATTTTTTGCATTTTTAGTAGAGACAGGGTTTCACCGTATTGACCAAGATGATCTCAATCTCTTGACCTCGTGATCCACCCGCCTCGGCCTCCCAAAGTGCTGGGATTACAGGCGTGAGCCACCGCACCCGGCCTGTCCCTGTGCTTTGTAAAAGTTACCTTCATAAACTCCAAAGATGACTCCCAAAACCTATATTTGGCTTTGTCTTCTTGTTTTCTTCAGAATTTAGATCAAAACTTCTCTATTAGGGAGGCAACTTTCACAGATTAGTGTGGCCCCATAAAATTTATTTTGACTTCGTTAATTAATGTTAGATAGCAGTACTGTGCAGTGGTTAAGCACTGGTTCTGAACAAAGTGCTTGTTTGAATCTTGACTCTACCACTTACCATTAGTACCAAAGGCTTAGAATAATTTATGACACATAATGTGTTCACTATATATTGATTAAGTAATTTGCGTTTTTGAATGATTTTTAACACTCTGCATAGAAATTTGGACTATTGTAACTGCCCAAGGGGGTCTTTCTGCCCGCTGCATAAAAACAGACCACAGCATCTTAGTAAAGATTTGATAGACACTAGGCCAGCCACACCATGTGAGAGATGGCGTTGATACTCACATCATCTCTTGCAAAGCTGATAGGTTAGAGGATTTTTAAAGACAGTTTGGGGGAAGGGGTGGCAGTAGCCAGCTCTTTGCTGCTGGTTGGTTGGGTTGGAGATAAAATCATAGGAGGTGGGAGCCATCCTCCTGTGAGCTAAACCTCTTCTGGGTTGGGACCATAAGAGTTAAGTTGGTGGGCCCAAGTGGAGCCTTCGGGGCAGAGCCATGGTGTCAGACAGGCAAAAACCTGAAAAGATTTTCCAGGAGTAATTAGGGAAGTGCTTATCTTACAAGCCTTATAACCCTTACAATGCCTGACAATCCTTTCTGTCTGCACCTTAGCAGCAGTCCTGCACCTCTCCTCTCCCCAGACTGACGCCCTCTCATTAGCTTTACAAAAGCTGTTGAGTTTTGGGCAAGCCTATTATCATTTAAACTAAGGCCTAAATGACTTCCAAAATTAGCTTGGCCCAGTAGCCTGGGATTAATTAAAGGAAAGGCAAAATGGTGATTGTGCTAGCTTAGCTTACTAATATAATTAGTAAAATTTAGGACAATGGAAGAACATTGAAGAAATGTAGAATGGAAGGAAAGGATAAAGAGAAAAAGATACAATATAGTGTATCAAATAATAACTGACATGTGAAAGACATTTCATAATATATAAAGTAACTCCTTATCTAATTCTTATCTGGCCTTTCATCAACCTTAAATATATAAGGTAAATATATCTAGAGAGTTTGGAATAAACAGGTAAATTTAGGTTCATTTTTGCCATTTTAACCATTTGAACACTCAGCTACAAGACTGGTAAAGAAATAATATGACAGTACTGTGCTAATTACATTTAAAAGTAATTATGAAAAATATGAATTTTATATATTTTTGCAGAAAAGATAGCATGCTGTATTTGTGGTTCCTTATTTCTTACTTTTTCTCATAAGAGAGTGATAGCTTATTGTGTAGATAAGGGCACCTCAATTTCTACTGATTGCATACTCTTTCTTTTATTCCAAACCTCTGTTCAAAAATGAGCAGAATTTTTAAGACATATTAATTTAGTTACTATCTAAAAAACATGTGCAGAAGTAGACAAAAAAGTCACACACAGATTTAATATGTGCCTCAATTAGTATATAGATATATGGAAATATTCTATAAAGCACATATGGTGATTTCCAAAATCAATTTTCAGTATGTATTTCTTAAGAAATAATAATAATAGCATGTTTATATCAATAGTGATTCTTCTGTCTGTTGTTCATCTTCAGTGTTTTCCTGTCTGGTGGAGAAAGCAAATATCATTCTTTTGGAATTGTCATTCTAAAG
Organism: Aotus nancymaae; assembly: GCF_030222135.1. Lineage (NCBI taxonomy): Eukaryota > Metazoa > Chordata > Mammalia > Primates > Aotidae > Aotus > Aotus nancymaae. Next base: position 4,740,331 of record NW_026988435.1, read on the forward strand.
TTTTTGTTTATACCTTGGTACTAGCATTTTTAAATTTCTTCTGTGTGCTCAAAGGGAATGAATGAAGATTATCTTTTTATTCTTTTTTTTTTTTTGAGACGGAGTCTTGCTCTGTCTCCAGGCTGGAGTGAAGTGGCACAATCTTGGCTCACTGCAACCTCCGCCTCCTGGGTTCAAGCAATTCTTCCGCCTCAGCCTCCTGAGTAGCTGGGACTACAGGTGCGTGCCACCACACCCGGCTAATTTTTGTATTTTTAGTAAAGACGGGGTTTCCTCATAGCGAGGATGGTCTTGACCTCTTGACCTCGTGATCCGCCCGCCTCGGCCTCCCAAAGTGCTGGGATTATAGGCGTGAGCCACTGTGCCTGGCTATCTTTTTATTCTTACATATTTAACCATTTTCTTTTCATAGTGACTAGCATTCATCTGTTTCTACAATGATCTCTGTATATATCAAGGGATTAGGATGAAAAACGGGAAAATCTCCTACCTGTGAGTTGTGACTAAAAATGTATCTTCATTTTCTTATCTGATACGTTTTTGCTCTGTGTCCTCACACAAATCTCATGTGGAATTTTAATTCCCAGTGTTGATGGAGGGGCCTGGTGGGAGGTGATTGAATCATGGGGCAGACATCCCCCTCTCTCTTCTCGGATTAGTGATAGTGAGTTCATTCTTAGGAGATCTCGTTGTTAGAAAGTGTAGCACTTCCCCAATCACTCTTTCTCTCCTGCTCCACCATGGAAAGATGTGCCTTGCTTCCCTTCACCTTCTGCCATGATTGTAAGTTTCCTGAGGCCTCTCAGGCGTATGGAACTGTGGGCCAATGAAACCTCTTTTCTTCATAAACTATCCAGTCTCTTTATAGCAATGTAAGAATGGTCTAATACATTATCACTTTCATGGTGCTAGCTATGGTGGGATATTACAGTAAATAAGTGACTGTTTATGACTATATTCAAGTGCCAGCTATTTCTTTTACTAGCCATATTTTCTTGACCATTTTATTTCACTCCTCTAATCTTTGGCTTCATTGTCTACAATATTTAGAAAGTATAATAATAAAATATTGGCCATATCATTATATTTACATGTATATTATATATGTATGATATCATCTCATGATAAAGCTGATAGAGTGAGTGTTATGATTAAATGAGATAACACATATTAATCATTTAGCACATGGTCTAACCTATAGAAGGTTGTCATCTTTAATATTATTGTAATTGTTGTATTCATTGTAATGAAAGCATTCTGTGAACTCTGTGAGCAAAAAGAGAAAGCAGTGAGATAACTTTATGTTAGCATTTAGATTTTAAATTTACATGACTACTGTGAAAATGTTTATGGCATAAATTTTACTGAAAAATAAGATACAAATTTGCATATGTTGTTCAATATAAAAATTTAAAAAATATGTAAGTATGCATAAATGGCATTGTTAGATTTTTAATGGAAGAAATAATTGTGAAATTCCTTATATTTGTATTTCATACATGTGTATTTTATTGCAATAATATGTATAAATGTTATAATAAAATATAATACCTTTCCTTCCACAATACAAACATGTTCTTAAAATTTAAACTACTACTTATAAAGAACATAATACTGACCTACACATTTTACGTAATATCAACTATGCAACACTCCCGTACTTTGATCAGGCGTCTAAAACCTTCTCAAATAAAATATCAAGGTTAATTGTGCTAGCCATCTAAACCATCTCCTCCTTGCTGACTGCACAATATTTATCTTGACAGATGTCAGCTTTGTAATGCTTGTGAGAAGTTTGTGGCTTTCATTACCTGGATTTATAATAGTGTGCAACAGAGGCTTAAATTGCACTATGAGCCATGACAGCTGACAAAAACATGCCAGAAGGACAACTTCGTCAAACCTAGAGAGCTCAAGAAAAGCTTCCTGTAGTCAATGAAAAATATAAAAGCTGAAGAGTATGGAGACAAAAGAAGAGAAAAAAAAATGAATGAAAAAGGAGAGGAGGACTCCTAAGCCTCCAAATGCCTGTGCTGGAATTGCATGTGGCTCCAGGCAGAGGATTGGTCTTAGCTGCAGATGAGCAAAAATGATTCAGTGTGTGCAGAGTAAGTTAATACTAATTAATGTTTTACAGTGGATTTGCATCTGTATTTTATCCTCCTACATATTTATAAATTGACCCTGATCCGTTGGCAATACAATGACCACAACCAATGAAGATTTAACAAGGAGATTTTATTACTTACAGCAAGTAAGGAGGAAACTGGGAGTAGATCTCAAAGCAATGCTCCCTTGAACAAAGGTGAAAACAGGGGTTTTATTGGGCTGATTAGCTGAGTCATTGTATGTAGAGGTGGAGTAAAGACAATGCAGGTTCAGTCATGGACCATGTTTCTGTATAAGTCCCAGGTATAGAAAATGGCCATGAGTTTCTCCCTGGGCAGAGATTTTAGTAAAATAAGAGGGATAGTTTGCCGGAGTTCAGCTACAACTCAGGGATCTCTGGATCCAATCAGTTTCCGTTTTGTCTGGGGCTGAGCTTCTTCCTGGAACTTTTTGAAACAATGAGAACTCAAATTACAACATTTGCAAGTGGTTACTTTTTCACAGCGCTTATCAAAGACCCAAGAACTCTGGGTTGCAATTTGATTTACTTCAATTTGATTGCCAGTCTGCCAATAGAAACGGCTCCTAAACAAACACGCAAGCAAGGTGGTAAAGTCTATGGGAGATTAAATAGAATAATTACAGGAAATTCAACCAATCTTAAAGCAAGCAGAAAGAGACAAAAAATAACAATCAATTAGACAAATATAAAAGAATGATGGCAGAGTTAAATGTAATATTATCAATAATTACTTTACACTTAAATGAACTATACACTTTAATAATGTGTAGACATTTTGTGTCTGGATCTAAAAGCAAGCTGGATGTATACTTGCAATTCAAGTATATAAAAAGACAGTGATAAAGTAAAATGCTAAAAGAATCGTAAGCCAGAAAACACAAATAGAAAGCTAACAGGGTTATATTGTTGACTATATTGCTATCAGACAAGAGAGACTTTGGATACAAAGGAGAATTAACACACACAGAAAAAAGTGTCAATAAGGAAAGAGTAAACTCATGAAAAAGAATTGACAATCTTAAGCCTAGTAATAAAGCTTCAAGACAGATAAGTAAAAACTGAAAATCTAAACTTGAAATAGATAAAGCTGATGTTTTTACTGGAGAGATTTCCACATAAAGATTGTATCTTTTTCTGAAATGTGGAGATAAAATCTGTCCTTACTAGAAGAAAGACTGAGGGCTAATAGTGGAATGAATTCATTTGCAGTCACAAAGGAGGCTCCATCTATAAGTAATTATTAGCAAAAGAAGACAAAAAATTAGCAAATACGTAGAATATCTGAGAAAATTTTGAAATATATTAATTGACATTTTTAAGTACTCAGAAAACAACACAATGCATTTGAAAATGTAACACTCACCAAAGACAGTGTGCATACTGGTAATGTCAGATCAGCAAAAGAGATTAGAAAGTACAGTAGTAAATCCAGATTTATAGGCTGAATTTATATTATAACCAAATTCTAAGTGAATAAAGAAAATATAGTCATATCAATAAACGGTGCTAAGACAACTTAATATTTCTATGAAAAATAGTACTTTCTTTAGCAAGATTAGCAAATGATTTTGAATAAATTACTCATAAAAGAATATTTATGAATGACCAAGAGGCATATAAAAATAAGTCCTGCAACATTAGTTACCCAGAAAATGCAAATTAAAATTATAATGGGATAATACTACACGGTTACCAGATTTGCTCAAATCAAAACACTTGACAATACCCAATATTAGCAAGGATGTAGAACAAATGAATGCTCAGAGATTTCTAATTTAAATGTACAATGTTGTAGTCATCAACCAGTGATATACCATTCCACAGGATATTACTCAACAATAAAAAGAAACAAAATATTTATACATTGAAAAACATGAATGAATATCAAATGTATTATTTAATATTTTAAAAAATCAAACACAAAAGAGTAAGTGTTGTGATATGGTTTTTATAAAAAATGTAGAACTATAGGGAAGAAAGATCAGTGGTTCCCAGTGGTGGCAGAGGAGACAGAGGAAGGAAGAACTCAAAGATACCCTTTAATTGGCTGGAGATGTTTCATATCATGAATGTTGAGAAAGTGATTACATTTAATTGACAGAATTCATCAGCATGTACACATAAAAAGGTGAAATTTATTCTAGTTTAATAATTTATCATTGACATCTGTACTTCAACTAAAATAAGATTTGCATAATTCAGAATTGGAGACTACTCCTTCCTTTGCAAAAACTGAAGCTCAGCTGTAGTCCATGCATATCTCTTCTGATCCCTTTACCATTCATGTGCACATTGGGTACTGGTTTGCCTCCACTCCTAAGAGTCAGGGGCTGCATCTTTTTATGAAAGTCTTGCTCTAAGGCTTCCTGATTACATTTACCTGTTCTTCCTTGGAGAGGCAGCATCTCTTCACCTGTTTGTAACTCAGTGACTGACAGGTGTTTATGGTATATAAGTATTACAGCTCCTCTTTTCCTACTAATCTGAGTCAGTATTTACTGTTAGCCCAGAAATCCCCTGCAAGATGAAACTAAAGTTGTCCTTTAAGGGCTTTGATTGTTTTAGCATCTTGCCCCAATTTTCTTACTCTCATGATTTTTGCTAAGGTCTTCCTCCTGTTTTTTTTTTTTTTTTTTTTGGATACAGAGTCTCGCTCTGTCACCCAGGCTGGAGTGCAGTGGAGTGATCTCAGCTCACTGCAACTTTGGCATCCTGGGTTCAAGCAGTTCTCCTGCCTCAGCCGCCTGAGTAACTGGGATTACAGGCATGTGCCACCATGCCCAGCTAATTTTTTGTGTGTGTTTTTAGTAGAGACGGGGTTTCACTGTGTCAGTCAGGCTGGTAGGCTTCTTAATAAATTACTTCCACATAAATGTTCATTCATGGATCTCCACTGGTAATCCCATCTAAAATGAATGATATTCTTTGATGCTATTCATGAGTATCTCAGTTAAATTTTAAAAATCCCAATGTGAATCAGATTAGGTTTAAAATATAAAGGAAATATATTGGGGAAAAAATGGCTCTGGATTGCCAACGATCTCTCTATTATTTTTTTATTTTCTTTTTGTTTTAACATAAATTTTCTCTGTTGCGGAAGTTTATTCTATATGGTATATAGACAGAGGAAGCACCATTATCGGAGATAATCTGAGGCCAAATCTGTTTACAGAATTTATTATGACAGCACAGTGCTTAATTATTAGGCTGCTGTATATTAAGGGGAAAATAAATGTTATCCATGTTCATTTGTTTTAAATATTTTTTCTCTCCCCAATATGACTGTTCATAGAGAAATGCATATTGAGATAAACTTGAGATATTGGCTATATTGAATAACGAGGAATATAGCACACATATATGGCAAACTTTGTTAAATATTTGTTGATTAATTTTTATATTGAGTAGTAGTAAAATGTGGTTAAAAATAGATGACTAAAAGCTCTGGTAGAACTGTGTCAAGCAAGTCACTCGTTTATTAGCTGACAAAAACTAACATATTTTATATACTTTTTAGATTCTATAATCAATGTTTTCTCTGGATAGGTGTAGACACTGATATTAATAAAACGACAAAGCAATAGCAAGAAAGCAATGAGATTGAGATGTGCTTGGATGCTCGATTTTATTTTCAACAGTGTTTTCTGGGTTCTGGGTTTTTTGTTGTTTGATTTTGTTTGTTGTTTAACTTCACCCTATTATAAGGTGAACAATCAGCATAAATATGTGTGGAGATTTTCTGGATCAAAAACAGAAAATATTTGCATTTTTAACTTTTGAAAATTTGTGTTTCTCGCACTCATACTTGTCACTATTAAATGTACTGTAAACTTTTAAATAATTATTTTCTAGTAATATGATAATCAATTTAACAAGGAAATAGTGGAGAATCTTAAAATACATCTACTAAGAGGAAATTACAACTAGCAGAAATATCCTTCTAAATCAATACTAACTACAGATTTACCTTCCCCACTACTGGGACTGTAATAGGAAATATACACCAGATGTCCTCAAGGTTTTATGTTATAGCAGCAAAATCCATAACCATAAGAAATAAGAAATAATTAACATTGTGAAATGATCCTTGAATGGCATAACATGATATACAATAACTCAATGTCCTGGAAGTAAATATGAATACGATAATAATGATGCTTACAGAAGTAGGTAGTGAAGGGAAAGTGTGGAAGAAAAATGTAGCAGTGGAGGAGAGTGAAAGGAAAGAGAATGAAGTAAAGAGTGAGAACAGATGAGGAAGAAAAAAAATATGGAGAAAGGAGATGTAGGAGAATAGGTGGAAGAAAAAACATGAGAAAAAGGAAATAATTATTCTATGTAAATTTCTTGAACAGTTTAATAATTACATTATTGATCATTAAGAATTTAGGAATGTTGCACTTAATTTAACTTAGTAATTTTCTTCTATTTATTGAGTAGATACCAGGATTTTAAAAAAAATTTAGTGATCAGAAGATGCTTATTACCTGGGTGATGAAATAATCTGTGCACCAAAACCCTATGACATGCAATTTGCCCGTATAACAAACCTGTGAAAGCACCCCAGCTTCTGAAAGGATTACTTATTTACTTCATAGAAAGTGATAAAAAACTGGATTTGATAACTCTTCTCTGTAATTTTCTCAATAAGGCATTGTATGAGTATCCCTATAGCAATATTTGTGTAATATTTCTATTGTGTTTTATATCAAGAATTGGCAGATTAATTGCTTAGGTGTACTGACAATATGAGCCAACAAAACACTCACAGTGTAAATGACCTGTCCTGAGGTGGCCTTACAGTCAATGTAGTGGTAAATTAATTCAAATGTGAAATAAGTGGCACCAGGGAAATAATCCAAATTGAAAAGTAATTAATGTGCCATAAATGGCTATTTTCAAGAGAGATGTAAAACTAAATTAGCATGAAATACATTAGAAGAAAACAAAATCCCTTATGAAATATCCAAAATACTCCATCACTTTCTAGGGTGGCTTCCACATAATTAATTTATCTTGAGAAAGACCACTGTTTTTCCTTAGTGGTTCAGTGATAGAAAAAAACATGCTATCACTGCCTGATACTCTAATCTATTAAGCCAGATACAAAATTGTCAGATGCTCAAAACCTAAACATTCTTCTTCAGCATAAATTTGGCTAGGGACCATTGAGATATTGATTAATGTATGTACTTGACTAAAAACCAAGCCAACACTTGCACATAGGATCACTTTTTGTTCTTACTGGGAAATTAGGATGATTTTTTGTCTTACTGGGAAAACTAACAGGTTAGTGTAGAGCCTCAAAAAACATCTGATGCATGCAAGATACATGTCATTTTTTTCTGAGATCCTGCCCCTGAAATAGTTCACTTCTTCCAAGTTCTTTCTATTAGATCCAGATTATATTGTCAATATTTTCTCCCAATGCTACTCATCTGAAGGATGAAATTTTCTCTCATTGCAAAAATGTAAAGCTACTAGAGATTAAAAGCTTAAACAGATTTTGTTATGATGTACAAATTTATCTTGAATTAACTGTTTAAATGAACCATGTTTATTTTATATATCTTAAATATTAATATAGATTTATGTCTTGCTAAGGATGGTAGTGGAAGTTTTATAAAACTCATCTTGTATTTTAAGACAAAGTATACTCAGCATCTAATTCTTTACATTATAATGGATTTGAAGCCTATTCATTGCTTTTATCTTCTAGAAGATAAAAATATGTTTTCTATATAGTTTTGTAGCAGGAGTGGCTGTGGGAAATAGAGCCCTTGAACACCGAATGGGGAAGGAAGGACTTTATTACAGCTGGAAGCTGAGGAATAACTTGTCCAAATTCAGCTCATTTAACAAAGGAAGATTCTGCCTTTATATAGGCTTATACATTAGATATTACACGTGGAAGAATCTTAGGTTTATAGCCTTAGAAATCACATATGAAAGGGTTTGGGGTTTACAGTTTTAGGACTCACATGTGAAAAGGTTTCTGGGTTTGATCTTGTTTTAAGTAAAAACAGCGACTTCTGGAGAGTTTCCCCAAGACCAAGCCTGCCACCTACAGGAAGGTGAATCAGGAGGCTCCAGTCGGTCAGCCTTTTCGTCTATTAAAATGCAGAGTGACAGTCAAAGGGGAAGTTGATCCCAGATGCCTGGGTCTGCTTCCTCAGTTTGGGGAAAAAATACCTGCCATTGAAACCCAAATCCAAGTGTAGAAAGTCACTGAAAAATGCTTAGAAACTAGTCTCAAAAATGGTATTAAACCAAACGTTACTTAAACATTTAGGGCTGGAGTGTAGAAAGGACATGCTTAATCCACCACCGTTTTAAAAGTACACTGACTCCAAAAGTGGCAAAAGATTCTACAAGCAACCATTGAAATCATAAACCACAAAGGTGGAGATTCAACACCAAATATTTTCTAAAATGTAATTTTTTTAAAAGTGATGAATACAATGGCTGTGTATAGAAATACATAGTAAACATATATAAGCATACACACATATGAATTAAAGTATTTACATACAAAATTCTCCTTTCCATAGTCTCTTTATAGAGTGGCACTACCCTCTTCAGTTTCTCTAGAGGTAGAAATAATTCTAAGCTCCTTAATCCACTACACAAAAAATATTTGAGGCATGTATGAGAAATTATTTTGAAGAAAAATGTTTATGTAATAATATTAGTGATCAACATATGTAAGGTTTGAATGAAGCAACTGAGGTTCGAATGAGGCAACTGAGGCCAGTTATTGAAATAAAGAAATTTAATCAGCTCCTGGGTGAGGTTCTGCGGTCCCACACAAGGGGCCGGAGAAGTCACGCTGACTTCTTGGGGCGTGGGGTTTTTAGAGCTATGAGTGACGAACAACAGCTGGGTGCTCTGATTGGCTTCAGGGGAGCAGGATTGGGATGGGGCGGGCCGCTATTGGTTGTGGGGTTGTCGGGCAGGTTTTTCTAATGCGAGAACAGGACAGGGTTGCATTAGCCAGAGCATGCACGGGACTAAGAGTCTAGTGCAGAGCCAGGTGCCGGGTGCAGAGACAGGTGTGTCCGGCCTCCTGTCGAGGTAACCAGCCTTACAACATACACTTACAATGTCTCTCACTAATAAGATTCTCTTTTCTATTTTAAGTAGTATTTTTTTTTTTTTTTGAGATGAAGTCTTGCTCTGGTTACCCAGGCTGGAGTGCAATGGCGCGATCTTGGCTCACCGCAACCTCCGCCTCCTGGGTTTAGGCAATTCTCCTGCCTCAGCCTCCTGAGTGGCTGGGATTACAGGCATGCACTACCGTGCCCAGCTAATTTTTTTGTGTGTTTAGTAGAGACGGGGTTTCACCATGTTGACCAGGATGGTCTCGATCTCTTGACCTCGTGATCCACCCGCCTCGGCCTCCCAAAGTGCTGGGATTACAGGCGTGAGCCACCGCGTTTAAGTAGTATTTTTATTTAAAAAGTCACATGTCATATTGATCAAATACCCTCGATTTAAAATTCTGTGTAGTAATGGAAGCTTAACACATAGGCAGAGAATGTTGTTAGACTGAGTAGAATTATTTAGCAAACATAGCTGTAACAATTCAGCAAAAGTCATTGTTGAGCTACTAGCTAAACGGAGTGGGAAAACTTATAAATAATGTAGAAATAAATTTGTTTTGAGGAAAAAATTAAGAAATCAGTTGATAAAATAGTTTAAAAGAGCCTGGGAAAGGTCTGGATTTCAGAATATAACTTCTGAAAGTTTTAACAGGTTAAGGAAATAAAGACAATATTTTAGATTTGTAATTTTTTAAGAACTATAAGCCAGGTTGTCAAAATCTATAAATAGCAACATCACTTGTTAAAACAGTTTATCATTCATATACTTTATGAGTCCGGTAATATTAATATTTGAAATTCTTTATACTATTTAAATTATTAGTATTTCAGGCCTGTGTATTTCAGGCCTGTGGAAGTCCCACTTTTGAAACTGAAGCCAATATACTTTACCCATGAGAAGAAAAGGGAGAAGAGGGGAGAAAGCTCTGGCTGTGCTTTGATTTAATAATAAAACTTTCTGAATAATTAAAATGTTTTATTTGGAAGGAAAAGCTGACAGGTAGCAAACCTCATACAGCATTTATGAATATGTACATAATAGATGTCAAACAGCAAAAACAACTTCAGTAATTACTGTTACAGTATTTGAATACTATGTGTGTAAAAGAGAAACAAAAGCATAGAAAATTCATATTTATTCAAATATACATTCATAATAAAAATATTAAGAATCTTTTAACCTAATTCAACTTGACTACTTTTAAAAGTCCATGTTTATATATTGTCTATTTTAAAAGTCTGCATAAAACCAAATGCCACATGTTCTCCCTTGTAAGTGGGAGCTAAACAAGGGATACTCATGAACATGAAGATGACAATAATAGACACTGGGGACTCCTAGAGGGAGGCTGAAGGGGGGTTGAAAAACCGACAACTAAGTATTTGCTCAGTACCTGTATGATGGGATCCATCCATTTTCCAGTGATAAACCTGTGCCTGTATCCCTCGAATCTTAAAGTTGAAATTACGAAAGAATTAAAATAAAACAATAAAATGTGACTGCACAAATTGTGCTCAATGATAAAGAATGCTTTTAGTTTGTAAGAATTTAATTAATTATTTTATTGTGCTTATGATATATATTAGCTTAGTTAATGTCAAATAGCTAGACTATTATGATAGCTACAGGGGTATTAAAATCTGTTGATACTCAGTGCAAATTCTCATTAATTTCTTAATATTTGTGCAAGTCTGTAATAAGATTTGTACAAATACATGAAATAACAGCTTGTCTAAGTTACTCTGACAAATTTCTGGCAGGAACATGGTAAAACTTCTATACTTAAAACATTCAATATAAATGTTCTCAGATTTTTTTACATTGAAAGAAACATAGTAACAGATAGGTGAAAGACTGAATCTGAAAATATTTTCTGGAAGTAATAAAAAGTAAAATTCTTCCAATGGTATGAACACTTACACCACACCGTGCATTTTAAGCTTTGGTATTCTGTCCATAAAAATAAATTTTTTTTATGAAAAATGGGAGTCTTCTCTGTTTTCAGGAATGGCATACCCTAGGTACTTCAGATTAAAGGGTTACGTAGAATAAGTTTTCTTTCTGCATTTTGCCAAATGTCAGTTAAAAAAAATATAGTTAATAATGCAACTGTCATTAAGCAGGCATCAAATTGGCATCTTGCAGACAAACTGTCTGGCTGTGGACTAAAATTTCACTTTTCATAGAACACTTCATAGAACATAAATGTGGTAAAGTTTCTCACCATTTTTGAAAAAAAATGTGTTGTCATGTTTTAGAATGCAATGACTCACAGTATATTTTATGTTTCTACATAAGACATTTAAAATATTTAATAAATATTTACCAGATATTATTAAGATATTCTACTGTACTTTAAAGGTATGAATTGTAGAAAGTACATCATTTTCTGTTTTCTTTAATTCTATTCCATTCACATTAAATCTGTCTTTATTTTCTATCTTGAACTTTGTTCCTTGGCTTTGATGACCATCGTTATACTAAAATAAACATATAGTGTCTTAGTCCATTTGTATTGCTATAAAGATATACCCGCTCCTGGATAATTTATAAGGGAAAGAGTTTCACTTGGCTCACAGTTTTGCAGCCTGTACAGGAAGCATGGTGCCAGCATCTGCATCTGGTGATGGCCTCAGGCTGCTTCCACTCACCAATGCAAGGTGAAGGGGAGACAAAATGTGCAGATCACGTGGTGTAAGAGGAAGCAGAAGAGAGAGGAGGCGGTGCCAGGCTCTTTGCAACAATCAGTATGTGTGGGAACTAAGAGTGAGAACTCACTCTAGTGAGAATGGCAGCAAGCCATTCATGAGTAATTTCTCCCCAGGAAAAAAACACTTCCCACTACACTCCACCTCTCACATTGGGGATCAAATTGCAACATGGGACTTGGGGGCAAACAATTCTTATCTAATCGAGGGGGCACAGTTTCAATGACTGATTACTACTCTCTCTCAATTTGACCTTAGACATTTAACATATCTTAAAAATTAACATACCTCTATAATTCTGGGAAAAAAAGGGTTATTTTTACTGTATACAATGTCTAATTCTAAGATAATATAATACATACTTTTAGAACATTATGCTTATGTAGATGTGCATATATATATATAGACACACACACACACACGCACAATGAGTACCAAACGGGAGAGAATATAAGCCAGCAATAGCACATTTGAAAAACAATAACAACCAATCTTCTTGAAAGCATACATCCAAATAGGGTTTCATTAGTATGCATGTTTTGTGCACTTGTGCAAACACATGTGCATGAACACACATGTGTGTTTGTGAATTTTGAATATTATGTAGTAGGTATTGTTTCTGGATGTCCTTTTCTACTTGAGATTATTTTGAAGTAGTTATTTCACTGGCAACATGGTTTTTGCCACCCTTAAATGGAAATGCAAGTTATTTTTAGGTAGCTGTAGAATATTCCTGAATATTATTGAGTTCCCTACATATTCTTTTATAAGTATATTAAAGGCAGAGTTTAAATGTGAATAAAGTAGCCTTTCTGTATAATATCTATGTGTTGATTTAGAAAGTAATTTTCTCCTTTTCTAGGGATCTACATCAGGGGTGTCCAATATTGTGGCTTCCCTGAGCCACGTGGCAAGTAGAATTGACTTGGACCACACAAAAAATACAGTAACACAAACAATACCAGTATTTGATGAGCTAAAACAAAACCAAAAAAAAACACAAATAATTATTCTAATAATGTTTTAAGAAAGTTTATGAATTTGTGGTGTTGGGCTGCCTTCAAAGCCATTCTGGGCCACAAGCGACCCACAGGCTGTGGGTTGGACAAGCTTAATCTACATATTTCAAGTATGTGACATTTTCTAATAAAATATGTGTGTGTTTCTTCACATGAGAAATAGCTTTATTTTTCATTCATCTTTGCATTCCCTAGTAAGACTTAAGAGTAGTTGATACAGGCTTTATTAAGAAAAACATACCACCCCCGTCTAGTTATTGCTTTTATGCATACAGATGATAATTCAAATATGTTGTATTTGTTTCCTTTATTGTCCCAAATGTAATCCACAATTGCCTGTTTTGAGTACCACACCATTTGTATTCATTATGTAGCTAATAGAACTACCTCTGTTTATACCATTTTGCTAATCCTACTGTGTCTGTTTTTAAACACTGGCTATTTGCTATCTTTAATTATTACTGATAAAAGTAAAATCAAACAGATCACACTATAATGCTAAATAAAGAACAGGATGGCAGCTGCTTTTCTGTACATGCCGGTACTGAATGCACAATAATGGAAACCCTCCTTATCTTATTTGTTTTCTGAGGAATATTTGAAATTCATTATCAAATTTTAAATTAAATTAATTTAAATTTTTTCTATGGAATATTTTATTTATTGATATGATTTTACTACATAAAATAATTGACCATCTAAATTATTTTTCTCATGGAACTTATCTTTCATTGTGTTTAATAACAGTCTGCTTATTCATCAGAATCAAATGAGGTATTCTTTTTTACAAATAATAGTTTGTGAGTAGTTAGATTACAGCAGAAACTTTTTTAAAGAAAAAGATGCACTCAATGAAATAAAAAGTCAAAGTGAGAAAGAAAACCAAACTTTCACAGAAAACTCTTCCTGTATAAGAATCTAGTTCAAAAGAGAAAATATATTTAATATATTTACCTGACATCAACAGCAGTGAATAATAGAAGAAACATTTAGCATAATATACTTTTAAATAAGTATTCACTATAAATTTACATAAAAATTATTTAGAATAAAAATAGGACAAGAAAAAAATCTATTATTTATATATTTACTATGACCCAGGCATTATGTTACCAAGCAAGGTACATCTATATTTTAATTAATCCTTATTAGTTTGGTATGAACTTTTTCAATTTTATGTAAGATAATACAGAGACTGAGAAAGGGTAGTTATTTGAAAAACTAAGAAATTTAATGTAAAGATATATTCAAATTCAGTTTGCATCTTACTACAATATATTTTCTTTCTTTCTTTGTTTTATTATACTTTAAGTTCTGGGGTGCACGTGCAGATTGTGCAGGTTTGTTACATAGGTATACACGTGCCATGGTGGTGATTTGCTGCATCCATTGCCCCGTCATCTACATTAGATATTTCTCCTAATGCTATCCCTCCCCAATCTCCCCACCTGCAATTCCTCCCTTACCCCCCTGTCCCCCAGGCCCCGGTGTGTGATGTTTCCCTCTCTAAAAATATTAAGATAAATTAATCTGCTATTCTACCTGGACTTAACTATCATAGCTCTTAAAATTAAAATATGGTAAATCACATAAATACACAGATGCATACATATATGAGGTTCCATATAAACTGAGTTAAATGCACATACACATAAAAGAAAAAGATAATTTTAAGTATATTTTAGGTACTTTTTCAAAAATAGAGCCCATTCAAAGGTGTTCTTTGTTGTCGCTGCTGCTGCTATTGTTCTTGTTCTTGTGTAAAATTACCATATATGCAATGAAAGTAAATTCTGATTTTATTTGTGATTGAAATCACTGATCTTTAAAGTCTACCTCCTTTTGGACTTCATCCTATTCTGATTTTCTCTTGTTAGTAAAAGCATGTGAATAACAATACAAGGTTGGGGTAAGCATGTTTTTGCCAGAAAAGATAATGTCTTACTAATTTTCTCCCCAAAATGACATGTGCTACAACATGTATCTATTTCATGTTTTGAAATTAGAGTTTTTATTTTAGGAAAAAATAAATCGCTTCTTCATACTGTATATTGCAATAGGATCATTTTAGTCCAAAAGCAATTTAAGTCAGCAACATATTGAACTGTAATTAAAGATTTATGGTTCCATTAAAGGGTAATGTTGTAGTTAATACCTAATAATAAAACACTTCGTAAAAGTTCAGTGTTATACACAAAGGAGAATATAAATCAGTCCTCCCAAATATTTACTGGGTTTATGATTCCATGGCAAATATTAACACTTGAATTTTTAATAATATATCAGACCTATTTTAGATTTCATTAGGGAATTACATTTTTTGCATATATTTACAGAAAATATTATGTATCTCCACAGATAACTGGATACCTTATGAAAATATCATGATTCCTTTTTTTTTCCTAGGATGACTGATTGGAGTCAGTGTTAGCATTTCTCTCCCACTAAGAAAGACAAAGTCATGTATAGAGAGTCATATTGTAAAATCATTTTTCAAGAAGTAATGCAGAAATTTAACAGGAAAATGGAAAGAAATCACAGACTTCTTTCTTTGAAAGAAGCAGAAAGCTGCAGTCTACATCATGAGTCGGGCCAAAACTGTAAGTCCTTCGATTGGGGGATATAAGCCCTCTACCAGGCAGTTGGACAATCCAGCCCACCAGGGAAGGCCTCTGCCCAGTGCTGGAACTGATATAGAGAGCAGTGACAAATACAAAAGTAGGAGAAGCAGCAAGAAGATCCCTGCTCACATTCCCAGTCTCCAGTGTGGACGGAGGAAAGCCGTTCCTAATTCTAGTCACAGGGGACCTTGTGGAAGTCCACAAACTAACTCAGACAGTAGTTGCACGTTGAAATAAACTCCTAACCAAAGTGTGTAATATAACCTTCAGTGAGGACAAACTCCCTTTGCCAGAACTGGGGGAAAGTGGTAAGTGGGCTGCAGCCATGGCACAGGAGCTGGGTACTCTGTCTTTGCAGGGAAGAAGAAGGGTATGGCCTGAAAGCCACATTCTCTGTCTCTAAAGGAAAGGCTTATTGCCTGGGACACTTTTGAGTTCTGAGCATTGATGGCTTGACTTGGAATTTGGCTAGCTGATGTTAGTGAACACTGTGGGTGAGAGTCCTGCCTTGCCAACTGCGTGGGAGCTGGGTGAAGCTTACCGCCACCTGATACTCTCCACTCCCTGTGTGAACCCTTCTGTGCAGCAGATGCAGCTACAGTCCTTCCTGGAACATTACCCTAGTGGCCAGAGAACCACCCAACTCCCATAAGGGTCTCACTTACCCGTATGTGAAGACCCAGAGTACAGACCCGTCTCACCCAGCCTTCACCTGGCTTTGTCCCTTGACCCACCCTGGTAGCTTACATAAAGGACAGAAACTTTTGAGAGAAATCAGAGTACATCCCTGAGTAACATAAGGCAAGCGCAAACCACACGGCTTCTATGGCAGCTGGTGCTCTTTTGCTAGCATCACTTCCTGGCTGGAGGCCAACCAATGTAGTCCAGTATGACATCTACAGGTAGAATAACTGCACCCAGGAAGGAGAAGATTTGTGCATGACCTCAGTTATCATTGCCTGCATCATCCTGGCTAACCAGGAAGTCTTGAGTGTATCCTCGTGACCAGTTCATTACTACTACAACTAGCATCTGAGAAAGTCAACACGGTGTGGCTATTTACAACCAAGAATCTCACAGAGTCTATGTTAGTCCCCTGCCACCCACATCAGAAAAGGTGTTGGTACCCACTGCTGGGAGACTTGAGGACAGGTCACATGACTGGACACCTTGCAACATTCCCCAACACCAGCCTGGAGTGTCAGCTCCACTGGGAAGCTCAACGTCAAGGATCAGCAGCATCCACAGTAGTCTGGTTCTCAGGGCTTGTTACCCCTAAGGTAAGGGGGAACGCACCACATCAAATCCTATGGAACAAAATAATCTGGATGGTAGGCCATGAGTTTCAGATCTTTCCACTGACAGGAAGTTTATTTCAGCACAGGCAAAATTGCAGTGCTGGGCTTAGCAAGGAATGTCTGCAGCTCTACCCCAACAGACACGTAGCTCTGGTGCTTATGAAGAGTCTTGAAGAAGGGAACTTTTTGCCCCATTTTCAACCACTGCAGATACAACTGGGATTTCTTCCATGGAAGCTCAGAATGGATGGAACTACAGACAGCCTTTCTACAGCACTTTATTGTTTCTGGAAAAAACACCCACAAGTGAAACGATCTCCGAGTTCAGGCTTGTACGAGAGGTAGAGTCAAAATTCCTCTCTACATGGAATATCAACATTCCTGCAGATGAAAAGAGGATACTACGTGATCCAAACAGCTGAAACACTGGGTCAAGAACGTGTCCAGGAGATGGATCACTTTCCTGCTGACATGGCAGGGGAGCTGAAGTGGCTCTCACCCTTCCCGTGAGGAGACCTCAGTGCATTTCACTGAGAGCTCCCTCAGCCACCTCTGTCAAGGCTGGGACCTTGGCTTAGCATTGGCCATTGCATTCACCCATATGCTTTAGTCACAAACTAATTTCTACACAGGGACATCCTCCCTTTTTGCATGAAACTGGAACTATTCAACACAGTAAATAAAATACTGGGGAAAAATAAATAAATTTAAAAAGTGAACCCTATAGGAGAACAAAGTAAGCTTCAAGATATCTCTGCCATTCCAGCCTTATAGGAGACAGTGAACTTGACCACACGTCAAACACATAGCGACTACAACCAGGATCTGAAAAGGCTGTCATACAGAGTTTTCAACTCCTGAAAGCCAAATTGAGGTATAATAAACTGTAAACATTAAAGTCATATCCTTAAGAGAGAAAATTTTTTTAAAAGTCAAATAAAAAATAATTCAAGAATAATTAGAAAAAAATTTTCTACCCAACTGAGAATGAACCAGAAAAATAATTCTGGTAATATGATGAAACAGGGTTCTGTAACACCCCAAAAAGACCACACTAACTCTACAGCAATGGATCCATATCAAGATTAAATCTTCGAAATAACAGATAAGTAACTCAAAAGTTTGACTGTTAAGCTACTCGGGGTGATACCAACCAACATAAAGAAATTAAAAAGCAATTCAGGATAAGAATAAAATATTTTCAAAAAAGATAGATATTTTAAGGAAAGAGCAGTCAGAACATCTGAAAATTTAGGAAATTACAACATGTAGCAAAAAAATTTAACGAGAGGTTAGAACAAATAAAACAAGAATTTCAGAGCTTGAAGACAAGGCTTTTAAATTAACCTAACCAGACAAAAATAAAGAAAAAAAATCAAAAGAATTGAACAAATTTCCAAGAAATATGGGATCATGTAAAATGGCTAAACCTAAAAATAATTGGTGTTTCTGATAAAGAAGAAAAAGTAAAAAATTTGAAAAACTCATTTGAAGAAAAAATAAAAAGTTCTCTGGCCTTGCTAGAGATTTAGATATTTGAAATACAGGGAGATCAAAAAATTCCTAGGTGATTCACCACAAAAAGGACTTCTTCGCTGGGCGCGGTGGCTCACACCTGTAATCCCAGCACTTTGGGAGGCCAAGGTGGGTGGATCACGAGGTCAAGAGATCAAGACCATCCTGGTCAACATGGTGAAACCCCATCTCTACTAAAAATACAAAAAATTAGCTGGGCATGGTGGCGCGTGCCTGTAGTCCCAGCTACTCAGGAGGCTGAGGCAGGAGAATTGCCTGAACCCAGGAGGCGGAGGTTGCAATGAGCCAAGATCACGCCATTGCACTCCAGCCTGGGTAACAAAAGCAAAACTCTGTCTCAAAAAAAAAAAAAAAAGGACTTCTTCAAGGCATATAGTCATCAGGCAATCAGGCTATTTAAAGTTAACATCAGGTAAACAATTCTGTGAGTAGGGAGACAAAAGCACCAGGTAACATGCAAAGGAAAACCTGTCAGACTAACTGCAGACTTCTCACCGGAAACCTTTTAAGCCAGAAGGAATTGGAGTTCTGTCTTTAGCCTCTAGAAGCAGAATAACTGTCAGCCATGAATTTTGTATCCAGCAAAACAAATATTTATAAATCATGGAGAAATAAAGTCATTTTCAGACAAACAAATGCTGAAGTGATTTGTCACTATTGCACCAGCCCTACAAAAAAATTTTAAAAGGAGTTCTAAATCCTGAAACAAAATGTTTATGTGCACCAGAATAGAACCTCTTGAAAGCCTAATACTCACAGGGTTGACAAAATAATAGCACAATGAGGAAAATAAGTATCTAAGTAACAATTAACATGATCACTAAAAAATTATCTTACATCTCAATATTAACCTTGACTGTAAATGGCCTAAATGCTTCACTTAAAAGACACATATTAGCAGGATAAATGAAAAAAAATCACAAACACAATATCTGTTGTCTTCAAGAGACATGCATAGCATGTAAGGATTCATCTTAACAATCATGGTGAAGGAGTAGAAAAAGATATTTCATGCAAATAGAAACCAAAAGTATGCTGGGTATCTATTCTTATTGCTCATAAAACAGACTTAAAAGCAACAACAATTAAAAAATAAAGACAAAGAAGATCATTATATAATGATAAATGAATAAATATGACAAGAAGATATAATTCTAAATTTATGTGCACCTAAGACTGGAGCTCCTAGATTCATAAAACATTTAGTACCAAATATCAGAAAAGAAATAGTAACCCAATAATAGTGGGAAACTTAAATACTTCACTGAAAGTACTAGACATATCATGGAGACAGAAAGTCAAGAAGGAAGCAATGTACTTAAGCTATGCTCTAAAACAAATGGAGGCCAGGTGTGGTGGCTCATGCCTGTAATTCCAGAGCTTTGGGAGGCCATGGCAGGCAGATTGCTTGAGGCAAAGAGTTCAAGACCAGCCTGCTCAACATGGTGAAATCCTGTCTCTACTAAAAATACAAAATTTACCTGGGCATGGTGACATATACCTGTAGTCCTGACTACTCAGGAAGCTGAGGCAGGAGAATCATTTGGACCCAAGAGGAGAAGGTTGTAGTGAGATGAGATTATGCCACCTCATTCCAGCCTTGGTGACAGAGTGAGACACTGTCCAAAAAAAAAAAAAAAAGAACAAATAGAACTAACAGATATGTACAGAATGTTCTATCCAAAAACTGAAGAATATGCATTCTTCTTTCTCATAAGTACATAGGACATTCTCCCAAAGAGATCAAATGATAGATCAGAAAACAAATCTCAACAAAATTTAAAATACTGAAATCATATCAAGTATCTTCTCAGACTACAGTGAAATAAAACTAGACATCAACTACAAAAGGAACCTGCAAAACTATACTAAAGGAACATGCAAAACTAAGCAAACTGCTTTTGAATCATTTTGGGATGAACAATGTAATCAGGTTGTAAATGTAAAAATTCCTTGATATGAATAATAACAGAGACATAAGTTATCAAAACCTCGATATAGAACAAGCAGTGCTAAAAGGAAAGTTTATAGAACTAAATGCTTACATCAGAAGGTCTGAAAGATCCCAAATTGACTACCTAACGTCACAAATCAAGGAACTAGAGAAATAAGGTAAAACTAAACCCAAAACTAGCAGAAGAAAGGAAATAACAATGGGCACAGCAGAACTAAATGAAATGAAACAGAATGAATGAAACTGGAGACATTACAACTGACCACAGAGATACAAAAGATCAGCCAAGACTCCCGTGAAAGCCTCTATGCACATAAACTACAAAATATAGAGGAAATTGAAAAAATTCTGGAATCATACAATCTTCCTAGGTCAAACAAATAAAATAGAAATTCTGAATAGATCAATAACAAGCAGTGATATTAAATCAGTAATTCAAAAATTGCCCAAAACAAAAAAGTTCAGGGCAGGATGTATTCACAGCTGAATTCTACCAGACTTTCAAAGAAGAATTGGTGACAATCCTACTGAAACTATTCCAACGTATTGAGAAAGACAGAATCCTCCCTAATTCTTTCTTTAAAGCCAATATCATCCCGATACAAAAACCAGGGAAGGGCATAACAAAAAAAGAAAACTACAAACCAATATACCTAATAAACTTAAATGCATAAATTCTTTAGCAAACACTAGTTAAGTAAATCAAATAGCACATCAAGAAGGTAATACAGCATGTTCAAGTGGGTTCCATTGCAGAAATGCAGGAATGGTTTCACACAGGCAAGTCAATAAACATGACACATCATATAAATGAAATTAAAGACAAAAACCTTACATTCATTTCAATAGCTGCAGAAAAAATAGTCAATAAAATCTAGAAACATTTTAAGATAAAAACACTAAACAAACTAGGCATAGAAGGACTTACCTCAAAATAATAAAAGCCATATATGACAGATCTACTGCCAACATCAGATCGAATGGGAAAATGTTGAAAGCATTTCCTCTGAGAATTGGAATTAGAAAAGGATGCCCATTCTTATCACTCCTCTGCCTATTCTTATCACTCTTATTGTCACCAGGCCAAGATGGAGGAATTAGGCAAAAGAAAGAAATAAAGCGTATCCAAACTGGAAAAAAGGAGGTCAAGCATTCACTGTTTGCTGATGATATGATCATATAAATCTAGAAAATCCGAAAGATTTCTATATTTCAGAAATGAATTCAGTAAAATCTCAGGCTATCAAATCAATGTACACAAATAAGTAGAACGTCTTTACATCAACAGTAACCAAGCAGAGAATCAAATTGAGACCTCAATTCTAGGTTTTCTTATAGAATTCTTATGGTGTTAGGTCTTATGTTTAAATCTTTAATCCATCTGGAGTTAATTTTTGTATAAGGTGTAAGGAAGAGATCCAGGTTGAGCTTTCTGCAAATGGCTAGCCAGTTTTCCCAACACCATTTATGAAATGGGGAATCCTTTCTTCATTGCTTGTTTTTGTGAGCTTTGTCAAAGATCAAATGGTTGTAGATGTGTGACATTGCTTCCAAGGTCTCTGTTCTGTTCCATTGGTCTCTATCTCTGTTTTAGTACTAGTATCATGCTGTTTTGATTATTGTAGCCTTGTAGTGTAGTTTGAAGTCAGGTAGTATGATGCCTCCAGCTTTGTTGCTTTTTGGTGTTCTTGTTGTTTAGAATTGTCTTGGCTATGCCAGCTCTTTTTTGGATCCATATGAAATTTAAAGTGTTTTTGCTTTTGTTTTTGTTTTTCAATTCTGTGAAGAAAGTCAATGGTAGCTTGATTGGGATAGCATTGAATTTATGGGCAGTATGGTCATTTTCACAATATTGATTCTTTCTAACCATGAGCATAGAATGTTTTTCCATCTGTTGTGTCCTCGCTTATTTCCTTGAGCAGTGGTTTGTAGTTATCCTTGAAGAGGTCCTTTACATCCTTTGTTAGTTGTATTTCTAGGTATTTTATTCTCTTTGTAGCAATTGTGAATGGCAGTTCACTCATTATTTGGCTCACTGTTTGTCTGTTTTTTGGTGTATAGGAATGTTTGTGATTTTTGCACATTGATTTTGTGTCCTGAGTCTTTGCTGAAGTTGCTTATCAGCTTAAGGAGATTTTGGGCTAAGACAACAGGGTCATCTAAATATACAATCATATTGTCTGCAAATAGAGACAATTTGACTTCCTCCTTTCCTAATAGAATATCCTTTATTTCTTTTCCTTGTTTGATTGCCCTGGCCGGAACTTCCAATATTATGTTGAAGAGGAGTGGTGAGAGAGGGCATCCTTTTCTTGTACCAGTTTTCAAAGGGAATTCTTCCAGTTTTTGCCCATTCAGTATTATATTGGCTGTGGGTTTGCCATAAATAGCTCTTATTATTTTGAGATACTTTCCATCAATACTTAGTTTATTGAGAGTTTTTAGCACAAAGGGCTGTTGAATTTTGTTGAAGGCATTCTCTGCATCTATTGGCATAATCACATGGTTTTTGTCTTTGGTTCTGTTTATGTGATGGATTACATTTGTAGATTTGCATATGTTGAACAGCCTTGCATCTCCAGGATGAAGCCTACTTGATTCTGATGGATAAGCTTTTTGACGTGCTGTTGGATTTGGTTTGCCAGTATTTTATTGAGGATTTTCACATCAATTTTCATCAAGGATATTGGCCTGAAATTGTCTTTTTTGGTTGTGTGTTTGCCAGGTTTTGATATCAGGATGATGTTGGTCTCATAAAATGAGTTAGGGAGGATTCCCTCTTTTTGTATTGTTTGGAATAGTTTCAAAAGAAATGGTACCATCTCTTCTTTGTACCTCTGGTAGAATTCTACTGTGGACCTGTCTGGTCCTGGACTTTTCTTGGTTAGTAATCTATTTATTGCTGCCTCAATTTCAGACCTTGTTATTGGTCTATTCAGGGATTCGACTTCTTCCTGGTTTAATTTTGGGAGAGTGTAAGTGTCTCAGAATTTATCCATTTCTTCTAGATTTATTGGTTTATTTGCATAAAGGTGTTTATAGTATTCTCTAAGGGTAGGGTGTATTTCTGTGGGATCAGTGATGATATCCCCTTAATCATTTTTTTTTTTTACACATTTGTTTGATTTTCCTCTCTTTTCTTCTTTATTAGTCTGGCCAGCAGTCTATTTATTTTGTCGATTTTTTTTAAAAATCAGATCCTGGATTCATTGATTTTTTGAAGGGTTTTTCTGTGTCTCTTTTCTCCTTAAGTTCTGCTCTGATCTTAGTTATTTCTTGTCTTCCACTAGCTTTTGAATTTGTTTGATCTTGCTCCTATAATTCTTTTAATCATGATGTGAAGGTGTCAATTTTATAACTTTCCTCATTTCTCTTATGGCCATTTAGTGCTATAAATTTTCCTCTATACATTGATTTAAATGTGTCCCAGAGATTCTGGTATGTTGTGTCTTCATTCTCATTGGTTTCAAAGAACATCTTTGTTTCATTGGTTTCAAAGAACATCTTTGTTTCTGCCTTCTTTTCATTAATTATCCAGTAGTCATTCTGGACAAGGTTGTTCACTTTCCATGTAGTTGTGTAGTTTTGTGTGAGTTTCTTAATCCTGTGTTCTAATTTGACTGCACTGTGGTCTGAGAGACTGGTTGTTATGATTTCTGTTCTTTTGCATTTGCTGAGGAGTAATTTACTTCCAATTATGTGGTCAATTTTAGAATAAGTGTGATGTGGTGCTGAGAAGAATGTATGTGGATTTGGGGTGGAGAGTTCTGTAGCTGTCTATTAGGTCTGCTTGGTCCACATCTATGTTCAAGTCCTAAATATCCTTGTTAATTTTTTTGTCTCATTGATCTGTCTCATATTGACAATGGAGTATTAAAGTCTCCCACTATTAATGTGTGGGAATCTAAGTCTGTTTGTAGGTCATTAATAACTTGCTTTATGTATCTGGGTGCTCCTGTATTGGGTGCATATATATTTAGGATGATTAGCTCTTCTTGTTGCATTGATCCCTTTACTGTTATTTAATGCCCTTCTTTGTCTCTTTTAATCTTTGTTGTTTTAACATCTGTTTTATCAGAGAGTAGGACTGTGACCCCTGCTTTTTTTGCTTTCCATTTGCTTGGTAAATCTTCTTCCATTCCTTTTTGAGTCTATGTGTGTGGATCATGTTTATAATTTTTAAAAATTCACTGTTTATTAGAAATTCAAATTAAATTTGACACTTTGTATTTTATTTGGCAACTGTACTGTTAAGGCAACTTGAAACAACATATATCACTTGAAGTCATGGAACTGTAAAAAGATGATGTTAGTAACTATGCTTCAATGTGGATCTCCGTAGTTACCACCATAGAGTTGAAAGCTTTATATTTTGTTAAATTTATAAAGTTATAAAATGTCAGCAAAGCCCTCTAGTATAAAAAGATAGTATGTTAGGTACAGATACTAGAAAACTACTGGTTAGGAGAAAATCAAAGTAGATCAAAACATAGTTGAAAAAATAAGAGTAAATTTGAAAAAGGAAACTTCCTGTGGTATAGTATACTGAATTCCAAAATGCCAGAAAAAAAAGAAAATCTAATGTTAAGAAAGTAGAAAACAACATGTCAAGTAGTATGTAAGTTAAATCTAGATGAAAATGATTTTATAAAATGCTCTAATGTCTTGTTGAATTTCAGTATGCTGGTGATGCTCCAATAGTTAACTAAAAAGATAAGTTTAAAGAAAAAAGGCATTACAAAATAGAAGAGAGTGAAATAAGAACTTATAACAATGACAAAATAATGTGAAATATTGGTCATGAAATATATATTTTTTTATTGAAATAGAAGCACAATAGTAGAAACTTTAAGATAACAAATGAAGAAAGTCTTAGCATCCTGGAGGACACTATCCAAAAACTTGCCATGAATCCACCAAAATGTTAAGCGGTTAACATGGGCATAAGGTTAAGATCAATGTTATGAGGTGTAGAGATACCTAAATAGTTATTCAAAAGCAGTTTTAGAAGAGGAAATCGAAGGGCTATCAGAGTGTAGTAGGTTGGCGGAAGGCAATTATGTTGCACTCTTCGTATCCCTCTTGTAAGCAGTTGGTTATTTTTGTCTAACAGAAATAATAGGCTAAAAGATTGTCCTCAGAGATGCTCTTGTTTTATAAGTAAATTCCCTGCTATGCTATTTCATGACCCTGCTTCACCTGATAAAAGTTGGATCAGGAAGTAATTACATCATTCGAGTACAAGTAAAATATACAATGTGAAGAAATAGGAACACTTTTACACTGTTGGTGGGAGTGTAAATTAGTTCAACCATTGTGGAAGACAGTGTGGCGATTCCTCAAGGACCTAGAAATAGAAATTTCATTTAACCCAGCAATCCCATTACTGGGCATATACCCAAAGGATTATAAATCATTCTACTATAAGGACACATGCACATGAATGTTCATTGCAGCGCAGTTTATAATAGCAAAGACCTGGAACCAACCCAAATGCCCATCGATGATAGATTGGACAGGGAAAATGTGGCACATATACACCATGGAATATTATGCAGCCATCAAAAACGATGAGTTCACGTCCTTTGTAGGGACATAGATGAACCTGGAAACCATCATTCTCAGCAAACTGACACAAGAACACAAAATCAAACACCACATGTTCTCATTTATAGGCGGGTGTTGAACAATGAGAACAGATGGACACAGGGAGGGGAGCACTACACACTGGGGTCTGTTGGGGGGAAATAGGGGAGGGACAATGGGAGGTGGGGAGTTGGGGAGAGATAGCATGGGGAGAAATGCCAGATATAGGTGAAGGGGAGGAAGGCAGCAAATCACACTGTCACGTATGCACCTTTGCGACAATCTTGCATGTTCTTCACATGTACCCCAAAACCTAAAATGCAATAAAAAAAAATAAAATAAATAAAATAAAATAAAGTAAAAATAAAAAAATAAAAAGTCAAAAAATAATAAAATAATAAAAAAATATAAAAAATAAAATGTTAAGCATGTGGTCTACAAGATAAAAAAGGAAAACAAAAAAAGAATGTTAACTCTCACAAGAAAACAAAAATCAGGCCAGGCATAGTGGCTCATGCTTGTAATCTCAGCACTTTGGGAGGCCGAGGAGGGTGGATCACCCGAGGCCAGGAGTTTGAGACCAAACCTCATATCCACTAAACATACAAAAATTAGCTGGGTGTAGTGGTGAGTGCCTGTAGTCCCATCTACTAGGGAAGCTGACACACAAGAATTGCTTGAACCTGGGAGGTGGATGTTGCAGTGAGCCGAGATCCACCATTGCATTTTACTCTGAGCTACAGAGCAATACTCTGTCTCAAAAAAAAAAAAAAAAAAAGTCAGCAAAACAATTACTAACAATTAATATAAACACTGTGACCCATATTGTGCTGTTACATTTAAACACAAAATAAATCTATGTATTGTTTTACTTCAGTGATGTGCAAACATTACAGAAATTAGAATATAAAGCAGACAAATAAAATCTCAGAAAAATATGTCAGAACTGGAGAAATAAATAAACTATGCACTTGTTGACCCCTAGAAGAATCATAAAGAAAAATCACATGATGTCAGAAGAAAAAGAATAATTACTTTGAGGCATCACAAAGGATCCAATATGTAAATAAGAGAATTAAAAAGGTTTAAAAAATAAATTTAAAATCATAAAATAACATGAAATTCAGGAAAACTTTCATTAAGAACCATTGAAATCACCAATTGAAAAAGACACATTGGGTCTTGGAAAAAAATTAACAGAATGATCAATATTAGAAATATCATAATGAAGCAATTGATTTAAAATCATCAGTAAGTCCTTTGGCTCTAAAACAAAATATTATTCTACCTTTCAATATAAAACAATAGGCTGGCCTAACATTTTCCATCATTAGCAGCGAACTCTGAAAAGGACTTTTGCAATGCCTGCAGAGCTGCCAAGAAAGGAAAGTATGAATCAATAATTTTTGAGCACGCAAACTGTCATTCAAATGTAAAAGTAACAAATCAATCTGTCAAGCATAAGAGCTCAAAGAAAGCCCTTTTCAAGAATATTTCTTGAAGAAACTATTAGAAGATAAACTTCAGTCAAATAAGAAATAGTGAAGAGACAGCAAAAGACTTTGCAGTGGTATTAACTAAATTGCCTTATGTTTTGTGATAGGCAGAATAGTAACATAAGACTCCATGACCACACCCTTGAAAAATCCTATCCTTTTCATTTTAGGCAGGCATGAAACTTGCTTCCAACCATTAGAATGTGGCAAAGCTTAGCAACATTACTTATCTGCCTCTGTTCTGTTGAATGGCAAAGTTGAAGGAAATTTGCAGATGTCATTAAGCCCTGTAATAAGTTGACTTCAGTGAAAGGAAGATTAATTTGGATGAGTCTGATCGAATCAGGTGAGCCCTTTACGGAAGGTCATAGGTATCAGAGACAGAAAAAATCAGATTCTTTCTTCTTGGCCATAAAGGAGTAAGCCACTTCATCCAGCAGCAAGAAGATAAATTCTACAATGTAAAGACAAGAAAGGACACCAAGCCTCAGATGAAACTCTAGTCCCACTTCTGCCCTCATTGCCATCATATGTAAGATCCTGAGCAGAGGACTCATCTAGGTCAAGCTGGGCCTCCTTACTCAGAAACTATGAGATAGAAAATTTGTGTCATATTAAATTGTTAAATGTGTAATACTTTGTTATTCAGCTAAGAAAAACTTTACGTGCATATAAGACCAAAACGTGACAACAAAGATGATTAAAGAGACTATGTATGTAATAAACTAAAATATAAATAAAATACAAATACAGTTTTTAAAGAGAAAGAGTGAGAGTATGAGTATGCTAATGCTTTCCTATTTTATAACCAAAGAGAACATTGTGCTGATAAATTGAGCAATAGAAGTGTAAGAATATTTGAATGTATAAAAGTATAGGCTAAGAAATATAATGTAATGATATAAGGTCAGGTTGTTAAAGGGAGTTAGGAGAATATGTGAATATAGCAATTGTATCCTTGCTTGTATTAGGGAATCTAATATACTTTCCAAACAAATAGAAAATTATATATATAATATAAAGAAAATAAAAACCAAACTGTACTGTGAAATATTTTTAAGTCATGAAAAAAGCATAAATAGTAAATATAGTGATAAAGTGAAGGTCACACATGTTTATTATTTTAATAAATCTGATGCAGTAACTTATATATTATAAAAAAGGTTTCCCACTCAACAACAGATAATAAAAAAAAAACATATCCAATACAGAAGAAAATGACAGAAGAATGTACTAAGAAAGTGTGTGTCAAGGGCAGACAGGAATATTGAATTCAAAAACAAATAAAACCGAAATAAAGGCAAAGATTATTGCTTGTGTCAAAGAGAAACACTTCAATGATAAATGTGAACAGCAAGAAATTGCAATGGGTCTTATGAGAGACAGTGAAGAAATGTTATGCTAAATTTATAAATATACTTACATGACAATTCCTAACTTTACTATTTCTAGTCTAAAAAAGATAATATTGAAAATTAATTGCTAAAATATTAAAAATATAAAAAAACTTTAGAAAGCCAAAAATAGAGTGAGCTAGAAAATAACGTAAGATTTAAAATAGCCATATAGAAAACAAAACACTCTAAAGGAGTACAAAAAGCTGATTTAATAAAAAACTGGTAAAATAGAACTATCTTTGAAAAATCACAGGAAAAAATTTATCTAGTAATACATTAAAAATGAACATAGATTTGTACTTATAGAAAAAATAGAACTATGTTTTTTATTTTATTGTAAGTTAGCAATTTATAAGTATACATATTTACAGTGCATAAAGTGATGGCATGATTTATGAATACAATGAGGGATAATTACAAGAAGTTAATTAACTTATCACCTCAAATACTTATCATTTTTGTAGGAAGAACATTTGAAATTTACTCGCTAAGCAATTTAAAAATGTACAGTATCAATTATATTCACCACACCGTTCAATTGATCTCAAAAAGAAAAATAGAGAAAATCTATTTCCTCTGTCTAACTGAGATTTCATGCCCTTTGACTATTATTTCCTCATTACTCAAACTCCTCAGCCTCTGGCATCCACCATACTACTCTTTGATTCTAGGAGTCCAGTTGTTTTGGTTTTAATATGTATGAAAGAACATGCAACATTTGTTTTGTTGTGCCTGACTTATTCTACTTACCATAACGTTCTCTAGTTCCATCCATGTTGTCCCAAATGAGAGTATTTCCTTCTTTTTAACTGTTGACTAATATTCTGTTATGGATATACATAATGTTTGTTTTATCCATTCATCAGTTGACAAACACTGAGGTTCATTCCATAACCCAGCTATTGTGAAAAGTGCTGCAATAAACATGGGGGTGCAGACATCTCTTTGAAAAGCTGATTTCAAGTCTTTTAGGTAAATACTCAGAGTGGGATTTCTGGATCATGTGGTAATTCTATTTTTGGATTTTTTTTTTTTTTTTTGAACTCCATACAGTATTCTGGAGTGGTTACAGATAGTAGCCATTCTGACACACGTGAGATCATATCTCATTGAGGCTTAATTTACATTTCTGTAATGATTCATGATATTGAACAATTTTCTATGTATCTATAAGTCATTTTTATATCTTCTTTTCTGGTATATTTCTTTTGTATGTCCATTGATGTCCTTTTCTCATTCTTTTTATCAGGTTACTTTAATTTTTTTTTTGTATTTAATTGCTTCAGTTTCTTAGATATTTTGAATGCTACATTAAATTCTTACAAAATGTATGGCTTGCAAATATAAACATACCTTGTTTTCTTGCACATTGCTTTATCATACTTTATAGCATGTTTTTTACAAATTGAAAGTCTGTGGCAACCCTGAGTCCAGCAGATCTAAGTGGTGCAATTTGTTTAATACAAAGTACTCACTTCATTACTCTGTGACACAAGTTGGCATTGCTTATAATATTTGTAACATTTTCATCATTATTATATATGTTATGGTGATTTGTGATCAATTAGCTCTGATGTTACCATTGCAATTGTTTTGGAGAGCTGTGAACCACACCCATATAAGACAGCAAACTTTGTTGATAAATGTTGTGTGTATTCTGACCACTCCACTAACAAGCTGTTTTCAACTCTCTCTCTCTCTTTCTCTCTCCCCTGAGGCCTCCCTATTCCCTGAGACATACTAATGTTAAAATTATGCCAATTATAATCTTACAATGGCCACTAATTGTTCAAGTAAAAGGAAGAGTTACACATCTTTCACTTAATCCAAACAATAGAAATAATTAAGCTTAGTGAGGATGGCATGCTGAAATCTGAGATAGCCTAAAAGCTAGGCCCCTTGGGTCAAACAGCCAAGTAATGAATGCAAAGAAAAAAGTTCTTGAGGCATTTAAAAGTGCTACTTTAGCAAATACATGAATAATAAGAAACCAAACAATATTTTTACTGATATGGAGTAAGTTTTCATGGTCTGGATAGAATATTAAAAACCAGCTTCACTATTCCCATAAACCAAAGCTTAATCCAGAACACATTCTTACCTCATTCGGTGCTATGTAAAGTGAAAGAGTTGAGGAAGCTGCAAAAGAAAAGCTGGAAGCTAGCAGAAGTTGGCCAATGACGTTTAAGCAAAGAAGCCATCTCTATAACTTAAAAGTCCAAGGCGAAGCAGCACATGCTGCTGTAGAACCTGCACAAGTTATCCAGAAAAATCTAGCTAAGAACATTGATAAAGTGGCTACAATAAAATTCATATTTTCAGTGCAGATGAATAGCTCTATAGTAGATAAAAATGTCATCAAGGACCATCAGAGCTAGAGTGGAGAAATCAATGCTTGCCTTCAAAGCCCCTGTCAGGGGCTAAAACAGCTGGTGACTTTGAGTGGAAGCCAATGCTTATTTGCCATTTCAAAAACTTTAAGGCCCTTAAAAATCTTGCTAAATCTATTCTGTTTGTGTTCTATAAATTGAAGAACAAAACCTAGATGACAGCATATCTGTTTACAGCATAGTTTACTGAATAATTTTGGCCCACTGTTGAGACCTACTGCTCAGAAAAAAAAAAAAATTCAAAATGGTACTGCCTGTTGACAATGCACCCGATCACCCAGGAGAATCTGATAGGGATGTATAAGAATATTAATGTTGCTTTCATGCTGGTTAACAAAACATCTATTTTGCAGCCATAGTTTAATAGTTTTGACTTTCAAGTCTTGTTATTTAAAAATATATTTTGTAAGCTATAGCAGCCAAATAGTGATCCCTCTGATGGATCAGAACTAAGTACATTAAAAATCAAAGACTCATTGTAGATGCCAGTAATAATGTTTATGATTCATTGGAAGAGGTCAAAATATCAACATTAACAGGAGTTTGGAAGAAGTTGATTTGCATCCTTGTGAATTACTTTAGGGATTCAAGACTTTACTGGGTGAAGTAATTGCAGATATAGTAGAAACCACAACAGGACTAGAATTAGAAGAGGAGCCTGAAGATGTCTCTGAATTGCTGCAATCTTATAGTAAAACTTGAATTCATAAGAAGTTGCTTCTTATGGATGAGCAAAGAAAGTTGTTTCTTGAGATGGGTACTCTATCTGATGAAAATTCTGTGAACCTTGTTGAAATGACAAAAGGTTTAGAATGTTACATAGGCTTAGTTGATAAAGTAGCAGTAGGGTTGGAAAGGATTGATAGCCATATTGAAAGAAGTTCTACTGTGGGTAAAATACTGTTAAACAGCATTACATTCTAGAGAAAAATCTTCCTGTGAAATGATAGGTCTTCTATCAATGCTACAAACTACATTAATCTCTCTATTTTCAGAAATTGTCACAGCTACTCATACTTTTACCACTCCCACCCTGATCAATTAGCAGCCATCAAAACTGAGGCAAGATCCTTCATCAGCAAATACATTATGACTCACTAAAGTCTCAAAAATTATTAGTATTTATTTTTATTTTTATTTTTATTTTTTGAGACTGAGTCTTGTTCTGTCACCAGGCTGGAGTGCATTGGAACAATCTCGGCTCACTACAACCTCTGCCTCCTGGCTTCAAGTGATTCTTCTGCCTCAGTCTCCCGAGTAGCTGGGATCACAGGCAAGTGCCACCACTCCCGGCTAATTTTTTTGAATTTTTAGTAGAGATGGGGTTTCACCTTGTTGGCCAGGATGGTCTTGATCTTTTGACCTCGTGATCCACCCACCTTGGCCTCCCAACGTGCTGGGATTACAGGCATGAGCCACCACGCCTGGCCAATTGTTAGCATTTTTTAGTAATAAAATATTTTACATTAAAATATGTATGTTGTTTTTTAAACATTGGTATTGCACACTTACTAGGCTACAGCATGGTGTGAATACCAGCAAAAAGATTACAACTCACTGAAGGCTAAAATGATCCTAGCATTTTTTGGTAATAAAGTTTTGTTTTGTTTTGTTTTTCTTTTTTCTTTTGTTTTTGTTTTCATCACATAGGCTGGAGCACAGTGGTCCAATCGTGACTCACTGCAACCTCCACTTCCCAGGTTCAAGCAATTCTAGTGTCTCAGCCTCCCAAGTAGCTGGAATGACAGGGGTGAGCCACTATGTCCAGATAATTTTTGTATTTTTAGTAGACTGGGTTTCTCCATGTTGGCCAGGCTGGTCTTGAACTCCTGACCTCAAGCCATCCTCCTGCTTCAACTTCTCAAAATGCTGGGTTTACAGGCATGAACCACTGTGCTGTCTCACAATAAAGTAGTTTTAGTTGAAGTTTACACATTATGTTTTTAGATGTAATGCTATTGCACACTTAATAGACTACAGTATAGTGTAAACATGACTTCTATATATACCAGGAAACCCAAAAGTTTATGTGACTTGCTTTATTGCAATATTTACTATATTGTAGTGGTCTGAAACTTGATTTATAATCTCTTTGAGGTATGCCTGAAATTTCTGTCACTCCATAGTTTGTCTCTTCACACTGTTGTTTCCCTTGCTGTCTACTTTCCTATTTGTCTACTTTTTCTTTTGTTACTTGTGCTTTTGTGGTCAAATTTAAAAAAAATAATTGTTCATACCAATGTCATGTAGTTTTCCCCCATGTTTTCTTTCAGTAGCGTTACAGTTTCTGGTCTTATGTTTAAGTCTTTAAATCTTTATGAGTGGATTGTTGCACATGGTGTAAAATAAGGGTCTAGTTTTATGATTTTGCATGTGGATATCCAGTGTTCCCAATACTATTAATTAAATATGTTTTCCTATTGTTTATTCTTTATACCTTTGTTAAAAGCCAATTTACTTTACATGTTTGGGTTCATTTCTGGGCTGTCTATTCTGTGTCATTGTTAGAAGTATCTATTTTAATACTAGTACTGTGCTGTTTTAGTTAATATAGCTTTGTAATATAGTTTAAAATCAAACTGTGTTAGGTCTTGAGCATTTTTCTTTTTGATCATAATTGCCTAGACTATTCAGGTTTGAAATATAGCTTTAGAAAGAAACAATATAACAATTTAAGTTAAAACATTTATATTAATAAATAGTCAGATATTTAATGGTATAATAGTGACTCAATAAAGTTTAAAATATGATTTAAATATTAAAATGTATCTAATAACATCCTCCTTTAGCAAAAGGCTTCATATGCAAGAGCTTTATAAAACTTAAAGAATGTATTATAATTTTCTTATGATCAAAGTTTGCTAAAAGAGAAAAAGAACGTTAACTAAAAAATTCCCAGTATAAAATTGATAGAAATCTGGACAAGCATAGTACAATACACAAATAATAGAAAAACATAAAAATGACTAAACCAAATATTTTGATTAACGTTGAAAGAATTGTCTCCTAATTATATAAGTTTGCAATAATTCATAATCCTTAAAGATGTGGTGTGATCAGATTAAATCCAACCACCATAAAAAACTTATTTCCATTGATTGAGTGGGAAGCTGAAATCATTTTCTATGATGTTTATGTTTTGGCATAAAATAATTAATTATACATCAATATATGTCTGTTCATAAATATGTACTCTTCAATATTTTTTCTTTTTTCCTCTCTCTTAGACTTTGGTCAGACCCTTCAATCTATGAACTATGTATTCTTTCTTGCAAAAATGAATAGTTCTAATAATTTAGGCCTTGAATAATCATAAGAAATGTTAACTAGTTTTAAAATAATTTCCATAAACCTTAAATTATTTAGATTTCCATAATTTTTATTATATCATAACATGGTTTAAGTCAGAGACACTGTGGCATAAAGAACTGAATTTTTAGATCCAAAGATGGATTTTGTTCATATCCAATATATTGCATAGAAAAATGTTCTGAATTTTTCTAACTTTAATGCTCAAAATTTCAGATTGTTTTCGTTTCATATAGAAAGTACACATGATATCTTTGATGTTCCCATCAGATTAAAAGACAGTGCCTGATATAAGGGAATGGGCAATCTGTGTTGGCACACTACTGCTGCCATGTAAATGTCTTCATAAGATATCTCATTAAGATTTCAAATGTTTCTACAGTCATAGTCATTATTTGTTATCCTTCAGAGGAATGGGATTTAGAATTGTGTCAGAGCAGCTGTTCGAAGAAGCCACTTGAATAGTGGGGGTTATTACCGGCAGTCTCAGCATGATGATTACATTACTGTGTGCTGAAATATGATTTTGAAGAATAAGAAATGCTCTATCTAGGCAGAGAGGAATGTTTGTTTCTGAATAACTCAGTTCTGCCACATGTTAGATTGAGAGATAACAAGTATCTTATAATGATTATTGAAACCTAAGGTAATGAGCCTTATTAAAGCAAACTGTAGGGTAAGTGAAGTTTGATATATATTATTAAGCTGCTGATAGAACTATTGTCTTTGAAGAATAAGGTAAGAGGTTCGAGTGAATAAATTCTCAGACCTAGTTATTGCCTAACATACCTTATTATTATTATTATTGATATTTATTTTATTTCATTATAATATTTATTTCAAGACTGAGTACAATATGGGTGCTATTTATCATATATTTTAATTGAATTCCAGGGTTATGCACAAATTTTTTTTGATTATTCAAATTTTATTTTAAATATACTAGAAAAATATAGGATACAAAAGACCATAACAACGAATTATTTGATTTGTAAATTGCCACTTTTAATGAAAACAATCACCTCTTAATGTAATAATATCTATCTGGCTATATAATATTTGTAAGGCTATTATAAATCTATATTTTTACATGCAACTTTCATCAACATGTTTAAGCAAAAACTTCCACTTAATATATTAACATTGGTATTTGTTGTTGTGGACTAATTTTTATAATTCTTCAAACTATCCTAAAGTTTGCATGCATTCTGTAGGTTGCATTATTTTATCTTATCCAAAGGAAGATTCAAAGTTTTCTTAAGCCCCAGGAGAGTTAGATTTGTAATACAATGCTGTTGTACTTAGGAGCATTCTCATTTGTCACCCTGAAATGCTATTACATTTTATTTCTTACTTTGAAGAAGGTAAAACAAAAACAAATTTATATAACATACTGGAAATACTCATCCTTTCAATGTGTTTATAAACTCTTGATCCATAAGTTCATCACAGAAGCCAACTAAATGCATGTTTTTTCAGGGTATATTGGAGGGAATATGCTCACTAAAGTTATTTCATGCAGAAAAATGGCTAATTCAGTGAACAAGTTCTTATAGCATTATTAAAAAGTCTGAGAAAGTAGAACCCAGAGAGTGGCTTGTAGATGCTAAGGTCAAGCTATTACATTTTCCACTCAGAGGTCAAGAAGTAGTTAGAAACTACTGATGACAAAGCCACCCAATAGTGTCAGAGCAGCCACAGGGCAAAAGACAGAATCTGGTTATTGCAAACTCAACTTAGCTAAATTTTACTCATGATCCATCACAGCTGCAAGAAGAAAGCCTCTGCCTCCTTCACTTTCTAAGTCTCTTCTGAATGCATCTCATTGGAAAGACCTAAACCACATTCAAAATGCTAGTGACAATAGAGTGTCACAAATGTATTTACCAGGGTTGCAGACCTCATCCCTCAAGGAGAGCACAGAAAGGGCGAGATGTTCATAAAAAATGGGGAGGGGGAACCCTCAAGGAGTAATAAGAATGATGAATTCTCTCCACTTGTAAGGTAGTATGAAAATCAACTCTGAGTGATATTAATTTGTGCTGATTCTTAAAAGGTAAATAGTAATTTACTGGATGGAGCTTTTGGAAAAATGAATGAAAGCAGAGGAGAATAAATGTTGAGAATAGAGGTATGAACAAGCAAGATAGAGTAAGTAGTGAAGTATGGTTGGGTGCAAATTGCATGACAGACATTGTACAATCCTCTGCAAGGCAATGAAGTTCATATCATGAATTAAAACGAGATTTTAACTTTATTTTCATAGTAATTGAGGATATTAGAGAGAGTCTTATGATCAGACTTGCACTTTACCAAGGATGAGTGGAAGAGGAAGAGACAAAGGAAGAGAAATCCACTTCTTCAGAAACACTTCCCTATGTTGCAGACATTATGACAACTTCTCCATAGAAAAAAAGAAGAATTTTATGTATTAATTTGTTCAACTATTTGATTTTAGAATCTACTCTGTTTAGACACTGAGGACCTAAAAGCAAGTCCAACAAGTTTCTACCCTCTGGAAGCTGAATCTGAAAATTGGCTAATCTGAAAGTAACTGAAACTAAAATATCATGGTTTTCATGGACTTCATGGTTTTCAGATGCTCTTAAAATTATAGAGCATTTTACAGATATTCATTTTCTGTGAAAAATCTCATAACATTCAATAAAAAGAGAACTATCATTTTAAAAATCATTAAAATGATTATCCAATTAAAGAACTTTTAATGCAATACAGCAAAGAATATTAAATTATTCATATACTCCTTAAGTCCAGATGATTAATATAACAAAAAATGTCAAGAAAAAACGTGATCATTTTTCCACTTTAACTTTCCTCCTCTAATCTTTCTCTTTCTTTCTCTACCTCTCAGTCTCACAGGCATGTGTATGACAGCTTCTCAAAAAGCTGGCAGGTCTGGGTGGTTTGCAGAATCTCTCAAGGAAATGCACTAATTCAATAGTTGGTTGATAGCACCCTACTTCATTTGAGGTCCAGTAATTCCATGCTTCAGAGAAACTTGTAAGATCAATTGAGATATTTTCTGTGAATTTATTTCAATTTAATTTTTTTCTCTGTCCAATCTCAAGAAACTTCTCAATACATTTCCTACACACAAATCTCCCTCCTAAAGTCATCTTCCAGGAACCCAGCCAATGACTCAAAAACTCACAGACATATATACATATATACCCATTTCTTAAAACACACAACAATGTAATATACACATGCACACACCTTTGTTTTTGCTGGCATTTCTCCTATAAGTATGTTTTCCTCATGCAGAGCATGTGTTACTATAGGAATATGCCATAGCTTCTTGGCATAACCTATGTCTTCATGACTGATCACCCTCAGATTAGTGCATTACCTAGAAAATGGTGAGCACACAATAAGGACTGATACTGAATGATAGGTCAAATTGAAGCAAAATATTTCTTTTACCCCTTCGCTGGTCTTGTGACAGGGTGCCTAGTTTACTCAGTCTGCCACTCTCAATGACTCATGGGAAGGATCATGTGAATGAATGATGCAGGAGTGCTCAAGTGCTGGAACTGGCCTCCACAGTGGCACTGGAGGGATCAAATGCCACTCAGACCTGCTGCATTCTACCCTTTGTGGGAGGGAGCATGCAGGTACCCAAGTAGGCACTTTTGAGTGCTGGCAAGAGCAACCTCCATGTGGGCCTTGTGGAAGCATCT
This sequence comes from Aotus nancymaae, assembly GCF_030222135.1. Taxonomy (NCBI): domain Eukaryota; kingdom Metazoa; phylum Chordata; class Mammalia; order Primates; family Aotidae; genus Aotus; species Aotus nancymaae. Next base: position 4,778,581 of record NW_026988435.1, read on the forward strand.
ACGTGGGGATGTCTGCCACCCACAAAGCCACAGAGGCTGTGTTACAGTGTTCTTTTAGCTCTGCCATCTGTGGACAACTTGAGTGTTAACAGCTCAGTGGGCTATCTGCCTTTTCAGCTAAGGCAGCTACCGTTAAGTGGCTCTCAACAAGAAGGGGAGCTGAAAAGGGGATGGGAGGATATGTAATCCTCTCCTGAAGTCTGAACATCTCCAACTGGATTCATCTCCCAAGTTACACCATCAAGCTGTCCCTCTGAAGTCAAGCCACTTGTCTCACATCTCCAGTCATTGTCCCTAATGTCCAGTTGATTCTTCTGTCTGCTGGCTGAGTATGGGGTCTTTATAGGCACAGGATGAAGGGCAGCAGAGGAGCATGGGTAGTTTAGGAAAAGGCAACATCTGGGCTGGAAGACAAGGAGAAAAGTTCTCACTTTGAGCTGTGGGTTTCAGGCTTTTTGACTTGAAGATAGAGTTTTTGTTATGAACCACCCTTTTCTGCCTAGAATTTCTCTGCCCCATCCCTATAAAAATGAAGGAATGAAACAAATTAGCCATTATTTTTGTTCCTGGCCTTACTATATTTTAATATAAGAGAGAGAGATTTGGAGTAGACTGTGTTGTCCTATATGGTAGCATAAGACACATTTGACTATACAGACTTAAATGTGTATTAATGAACATTTTTAAAAGCCCATAGTATCTAAAATGATCTTCAAACTCAATGTAATTACTATCATAGTTCCAAAGGAAGTTTTCACACACACACACACAAAAGTCTATCCTAAAATTTTTATGGAACTGTAAAATCCCCAAAGAGCCAAAGCAATCTTGAGAGAAAAAAATTCTGGAAGCATAACGCTCTTAATAATGAGTCTGAAATTGACAGAAACAGGCTTCAGAAAGTGGGTAACAATAAACTTCTCTGAGCTAAAAGAACATGTTCTAACCCAATGCAAAGAAACTAAGAACCTTTAAAAAAGGTTTGATAAATGCTAATGATTTCAAACTATATTACAAAGCTGTAGTAAAATCAAACAGTTTGTAGTTGGCATAAAAACAGACACACGAACCAATGGAACAGAATAGAAAGCCCAAAAATAAACCCACATATATATGGTCAATTAATCTTTGACCATGGTGCCAATAAAAAGCTAAAGGAAAATCTCTTCAATAAACAAGTTAAAAAAAATTGAACATCCACATGAAAATGAATAACATTGGACCCTTGTCTTAATCCATATACAAAAATTAACTTGAAATAGATGAAAGACTAAAATGTAAGATCTGAAACTGTCAAATGCCTAGAAGAAAGCAAAGGGCTCTTTGACATTGGTCTTGGCAATGCTTTGTTTGGGTGTGACATCAAAGCACAGTTAACAAAAGCAAAAATAAACAAGTGGAATTGCTTCAAATTAAAAAGCTTCTGCACATCAAGGGAAACTACAAAATGTAAAGGTAACCTATGTAATGAAATAAAATACTTTATATATTTAATCAATCTAGGTTAATATACAAAATATATAGGAACTCACACAACTCAATAGCAAAACAAACAAACCAAGAAAACCCCCAAAAAACACACACACATGTATCCCATAATTAAAAATAGGTAGAGGACCTGAATTGAATTTTTTCAGAGAAGACATATAAATGGCCAAACAGTTTATGAAAAGATGCTCATCATCACTAATTATCAGAGAAATACAAATCAAATGAGCTATCACCTCAGACCTGTGAGAATGACTATTATCAAAAAGTGAAGAGATAGCAAGTGCTAGTGAAAGTGTGGAAAAAGGAAACCCTTGTACACTACTGAAGGAAATCTAAATTGACATAGCTATTATAGGAAAGAGTATGGAGGTTCCCCCAAAATTAAGAAATTGACCTACCACATGATCCAGCAATCTCAATCAGTGTGTCTAAGAGTTATCTGCACCCTCATGTTCATTACAACACCATTCACAATAGTCAAGATATGGAAACAACTTAAGTGTATATAGACAAATGAATGAGTGAAGAAATGATAGTATATATAGTGGACATTATTCCACCATTAAAAAGAAGGAAATCCTGCATTTTGACAAAATAGGTGAACCTGGAGGACATTATGCTCAGTGAAGTAAGCGAGACACAAATATTGCATGATCTCATATGTGGTCTTTTAAAAATTTGAACTTAGAAGGCAGAGTAGAATGGCAATTGCCAAGGGCTGGAGAGGGGGTGGGGGGAATTGAACAGGTATTGATCAAAGGGTACAAACTTTCAGTTTTAAGTTGAACAAATTCTGGGATCTGATGTACAGCATAGTTGGTGATAGATGTGTTATTTAACTTGATTATGATAATCATTAAACAATGTATATGTCTGTTATCATATTGTACACCTTGAATATTAAAAAGAAATGAGAGAGTTGTAACATTTTTAATCAATTATATTTATTAAATTTAAAATTAAAGACATTAGTTTTTCAGTCTCACTAGCCACATTTCAAATGAACAACAGCGACATGTGGTTAGTAGCTACCATACTGGGCAGCTCAGATTATAGAACATTCCCACAGTTGCAGAAAATTCTATTCAATGGCACTTGTTTAGAGATCAAATCTTAAGGGAACACTTTTTATTTTTAGACATGATTTATCTTTAATGGAATGTTGCAACATTTAAGTGACTGCTGAGATGCTAGAATCGCAAAGAATAAGATGCTCAGCAGAAGTATGGATGGTGGTGGTGTTAAGAATGTGCTGAACATCTAAAATTAGAGTCATTTTGAAAGAAATGGAATCTGTGAAAAATCCTGTAAAGCAAACATACAAACAAATATTTGACCAAAATAAATAAGTAGGCATTTGTAAAAGAAATCTAAATTTTGCTGTAAATAGTCTTTCTTAAAAACATATATTTTAAAAAATTAGTAAATATGTGCACCAAAAAATACAAGCCACCTAAGCTGTAATATGACACTTGCATTAAATCTCAATTACTTGGTAGAAGAGCAGAGCTGTTACATTTTCATCTCGGGGCCCATTGTGAAGAATAGTACTGAACTGGTGCAATGATCCAACTGTAAATGACATCACTAGTAATTCAATACTGTGTGTTTTTAAAAGGCATCTGTGCCTGAATATGTGAGATACAGACAAATATTCTACATCCAAGTTAGTACATACAAGTGTATACATATATACACATATGTGGAACTTGGTGTAAAGGCACGGACACGTTAGCAGAGTATTCATTAGGAAAAATATCCAGTTACTGGTCTGTATATGAAAATCTGTCAAAGCACAAAAATATCCACCAAAAGACTGACCACTCAACAATTCTCTCTCGAATATCTCTCCACATTTCACACAAAGATACATCTCAGACAATTAACATTACACACCAACATTCTTCATCATTCAGTGTTTTTTTTTTTCTCCCTATCTTAAACATTTTCTTTGTTTTGAGTTTGTTCATATAAGATAACACAATACAAATTAATTTCAAAGTGAAACTGCAAATACTTTAAATTTTAGGACACTATGCTGGGCACCTATTGGTATCAAAACCTCCACAAACCTGTTTCCCAGTAAGGATTTATCAAAAAAAATCACACTTCATTTAAAAATGCACATTGATAGACAATCCAAGATGGCCAATTAGGAACAGCTCTGGAGTACAGTTCCCAGTGAGAACACAGAGGCTGCTGCAGGTGAACCCCAGGCAAGAAGGTCTGGTGTGGACCTCCAGCAGTCCTACAGCAGAGGAGCCTGACTGTCAGAAGGAAAACTAAAACACAGAAAGAAATAACTTCATCGTCAACAAAAAGAAACCAGCACAAAAGGATGAAAACACTCAAAACCAAAATGCCTCTCCACCTCCAAGGGATCACAACTCCTCACCAGCAAGGGAACAAGGCTGGATGGAGAATGAGTCTGAAATTGACAGAAACAGGCTTCAGAAAGTGGGTAACAATAAACTTCTCTGAGCTAAAAGAGCATGTTCTAACCCAATGCAAAGAAACTAAGAACCTTTAAAAAAGGTTTGATAAATGCTAATGAGAATAAATAGCTTAGAGAAGAAAATAAATGAATTGATGGAGCTAAAAAACACAATGTGAGAACTTCACGAAGCATACAGAAGTTTCAATAGCCAAATTGACCAAGTAGAAGAAAGGATATCAGAGACTGAAGATCAACTCAATGAAATAAAGTGAAAAGGCAAGATTAGAGAAAAGAATGAAAAGAAATGAACAAAGCCTCCAAGAAATATGGGATTATGTGAAAAGACCTAATCTATATTTAATAAATAGGTGTACCTGAATGTGATGGAGAGAATGAATCCAAGCTAGAAAACACTCTTCAGGATATTATCCAGGAGAACTTCCTCAACCTAGCAAGGTAGGCCAATATTCAAATCCAGGAAATACAGACAACACCACAAAGATCTTCCTCCAGAAGAGCAACCCCAAGGTACATAATGGTCAGATTCACCAGGGTAAAATGAAGGAAAAAATGCTAAGGGCAGCAAGAGAGAAAGCCTGGGTTATCCAAAAGGGAAGCCCATTAGACTCACAGAGGATCTCTCAGCAGAAACCCTACAAGCCAGAAGAGAGTGGGGGCCAATATTCAACATCCTTAAAGAAAAGAACTTTCAACCTAGAATTTCATATCCAGCCAAACTAGGCTTCATAAGTGAGGGAGAAATAAAATCCTATATGAACAACCAATTGTTGAGAGATTTCATCACCACCAGGCCTGCCTTACAAGAGCTCCTGAAAGAAGCACTCAATATAGAAAGGAATAACCATTACCGGCCACTCCAAAAACATACCAAATGGTAAAGAGCATTGACACAATGAAGAAACTGTGTCAACTAATGGGCAAAACAACCAGACAGCATCAAAATGGCAGGATCAAATTCACACATAACAATATTAACCTTAAATGTAAATGGGCTAAATGTCCCAATCAAAAGAAAAGACACAGACTGGCAAATTGGATAAAAAGTCAAAAGTCATTGGTGTGCTGTATCCAAGAATGCCATCTCACACGCAAGGATACACATAGGCTCCAAATAAAGGGATGGAGAAAGATTTACCAAGCAAATGGAGAGAAAAAAAAAAAAAGCAGAAGTTGCAATCCTAGTTCCTAGTTCCTAGTCCCTGATAAAATAGGCTTTAAACCAGCAGAGATCAAAAGAGACAAAGAAAGACATTACACAATGGTAAAAGGATCAATGCTACAAGAAGAGCAGCCAGCGATCCTAAGTATATACACACCCAATACAGGAGCACCCAGATACATAAAGCAAGTTCTTAATGACCTACAAAGAGACTTAGACTCCCACACAATAATAGTGGGAGACTTTAGCACTACACTGTCAATATTAGACAGATCAATGAGACAGAATATTAACAAGGATATCCAGGACATGAACTTAGATCTGGACCATGAAAACCTAATAGACATTTAAAGAACTCTTCACCCCAAATCCACAGAATATACATTCTTCTAAGCATCACATCATACCCACTCTAAAATTGACCACATAATTGGAAGTAAATCACTCCTCAGCAAATGCAAAAGAACAGAAATCATAAAAAATAATCTCTCAGACCACAGTGCAATCAATTTAGAACACAGAATTAAGAAACTAACTCAGAACTCCACAACTTCATGGAAACTGAACAACTGGCCCTTGAATGTTGACTGGATAAACAATGAAATGAAGGCAAAAATAAAGATGTTCTTCAAAACCAAAGAGAATGAAGACACAATGTACCAGAATCTCTGGGACACATTTAAAGCAGTGTCTAGAGGAAAATTTATAACAATTAATGCCCACATGAGAAGCAAGGAAAGATCTAAAATCGACACCCTATCATCAAAATTGAAAGAGCTAGAGGAGCAAGATCAAAAAAACTCAAAAGCTAGCAGAAGACAAGAAGTAACTAAGATCAGAGTGGAACTGAAGGAAACATAGACACACAAAACCCTTCAAAAAATTAATGAATCCACTAGCCACATTAATAAAAAAGAAAAGAGAGAAGAATCAAATAGATGCAATAAAAAACGATATAGGAGATATAACCGATTCCACAGAAATACAAACTACCATCAGAGATTACTACAAACAACTCTATGCACATAAACCAGTAAACCTGGAAGAAATGGATAAATTCCTGGACACTTGCACCCTCCCAAGCCTTAACCAGGAAGAATTTGAAACCCTGAATAGACCAATAACAAGGGTTGAAGTTGAGTCAGCAATTAATAGCTACCAACCAAAAAAGCCCAGGTTCAGATGGGTTCACAGACAAATTCTACCAGACCTACAAAAGGAACCAGTACCACTCCTTCTGAAACTATTCCAAACAATCCAAAAAGGGAATCTTTCCCAAATCATTTCATGAGACCAACATTATCCTTATACCAAAACCCAACAGAGTCTCAATAAGAAAAGAAAACTTCAGGTCAATATCCATGATGAACATAGATGCAAAAACTTTCAATAAAATGCTGGCAAACTGATTGCAACAGCATGTCAAAAAGCTTATCCATCATGATAAACTAGGCTTCATCCCAGGAATGCAAGGCTGGTTCAACATATGCAAGTCTGTAAACATAATCCACCACATAAACAGAATCAAAGACAACCACATGATTATCTCAATCGACGCAGAGAAGGCCTTTGACAACATTTAACAGCACTTTATGCTAAAAACTCACAGTAAACTAGGTATCAGTGGAACCCATCTCAAAATAATGAAAGCTATTTACAACAAAACCACAACCCACAATATCATACTCAAGAGGCAAAAACTGGAAGCATTCCCTTTGAAATCTGGCACTAGACAAGGATGCCCTCTCTCACCACACCTATTCAATATAGTGTTGAAAGTTCTAGGAGAGCAATCATGCAAGAAGAAGAAATAAACGGTGTTCAATTAGGAAAGGAGAAAGTCAAATTGTCTCCATTTGCAGACTACATGATTGTATATTAAAAGACCCCATCATCTCAGCCCAAAATCTCCTGAAACTGATAAGCAGCTTCAGCAAAGTCTCAGGATACAAAATCAATGTGCAGAAATCACAAGCATTCCTATACACCAATAACAGACTTAAAGACTTAAAGAGTGCCAAATTAAGAATGAACTACCATTCACAATTGCTACAAAGAGAATAAAATACCTAGGAATACAACTTACAAAGGATGTAAAGGACCTCTTCAAGGAGAACTACAAACCACTGCTCAATGAAATAAGAGAGGACACAAACAGATGGAGAAACATTCCATGCTCATGGTTAGGAAGAATCAATATCATGAAAATGGCCATACTACCCTAAGTAATTTATAGATTCAATGCTATCCCCATCAAGCTACCTATGGCCATCTTCACAGACCTGGAAAAAAACACCTTAAACTTCATATGGAACCAAAAGAGAGCCCAGATAGCCAAGTCAATTCTAAGCAAAAAGAACAAAGCTGGAGGCATCACACTACCTAACTTCAAACTATACTACAAGGCTACAGTAATCAAAACAGCATTGTATTGGTACCAAAACAGAGATATAGATGAATAGAACAGAACAGAGGCTTGGAGGCAACGCTACACATTACAAACATCTGAAATTTGAGAAACCTGACAAAAACCAGAAATGGGGAAAGGATTCCCTGTTTAAATGGTGTTGGGAAAACTGGCTAGAGATGTGCAGAAAGCAGAAACTGGACCCCTTTCTGACACCTTACACTAAAATTAACTCCAGATGGATTAAAGACTTAAACATAAGACCTAACACCATAAAAACGTTAGAAGAAAACCTAGGCAAAAAACCATTGAGGACATAGCCATAGGCAAGGTCTTCATAACTAAAACACCAAAAGCATTGGCAACAAAAGCCAAAATAGACAAATGAGATCTAATTAAACTCCAGAGCTTGTGCACAGCAAAAGAAATAATCATTAGAGTGAACTGGCAACCAACAGAATGGGGAAAAAATTTTGCAATCTACCCATCTGACAAAGTGCTAATATTCAGAATCTATAAAGAACTAAAACAGATTTACAAGAAAGAAACAAACCCATTCAAAAGTGGGCAAAGGATATGAATGGACACTTTTCAAAAGAAGACATATATGAGGCCAAGAAACCTATGAAAAAATGCTCATTATCATTGGTCATTACAGAAATGCAAATCAAAACCACATTGGGATACCATCTCACACCAGTTAGAATGGCGATCATTAAAAAATATGGAGACAACAGATGCTGGAGAGGATGTGGAGAAATAGGAACACTTTTACACTGTTGATGGGAGTTTAAATTAGTTCAACCATTGTGGAAGACAGTGTGGCAATTCCTCAAGTACCTAGAAATAGAAATTCCACTTGACCCAGCAATCCCATTACTGGGTATATATCCAAAAGATTATAAAGCGTTCTATTATAAAGACACATGCACATGAATGTTCATTGCAGCACTGTTTGCAATAGCAAAGACATGGAACCAGCCAAAATGCCCATCGATGATAGACCTGACAGGGAAATTGTAACACATATATACCATGGAATACTATACAGCCATAAATAACGATGAGTTCATGTCCTTTGTAGGGACACGGATGAAGCTGGAAACCATCATTCTTAGCAAACTGACACAAGAACAGAAAACCAAACACTGCATGTTCTCACTCATAGGCGGGTGTTGAACAATGAGAACACATGGACACAGGGAGGGGAGCATCACACACTGGGATATGTTTGTGGGGACTAGTGGAGGGACAGTGAGGACTGGGAGTTGAGGAAGGATAACATGGGGGGAAATACCAGATATAGGTGATGGGGATGGAGGCAGCAAACCACATTTCGATGTATGTACCTATTTGCAAATTGTATCTATTTGCAGACTACATGATTTTATATTTAGAAGACATCCCAAAATATATTTTTTGGAGTGTTATGCACACAAAGTATAACAATAAAATTTCATCCCTTACATAAACAAAATATGGTTAGTGTTATGGGCAAATTTCTCCATCACTCTTGTCCTTAAACCTTATAGAGCCTTAAAACATACATATGATTTATTTGTCTGTCTACTCCGCTCATCTGTAAATTAAAGACATGTGTATGACAAACATTATTTAAAATTCTAATTTCCTCTTCTCTTTCACTAGTGCTTATTTTCCTAAATCACCAAGAATTTTAATCTCATGTGATTTCCTTTATTTTTGTTCTTTGACAGTTTCCATTTGTAAAACATAAATTGATGAAAATATGTTAGCTGCATGAATGATAAATTCTTGGATGTTAGGTGAATTATTATATAGGCATACATATATATGAATGTATGTATATTTATGAACAGCTATGTGTATACATGTATAGGTATGAATAACTATTTTTGTATATCTGTGTGTGAAGACAGAAACAGAGAGTATAAAAATGTAGCCCTTTTTCTCTCTTTAATTTCAGCTTGATGCCAATTATCAGTAATCTTTTTTTCCTGAATCAAAGCAAAAGTTTGGAAAAAAAACTATATTCATCCATTTTCTCCTCTTTTGAGCATAGTTGAACATAGTTTAGCATAGTAAAATAACCCAAAATAAAGAGATAAATGGAAGAGAAAAAAAGAAAAAACAAAAGATTTGCAAATTTAAGTTGTTCTGTTTTGTGATAAAATTTCAGGTTATTTTTCGTGTTCGCCACTAATTTTCAGGAGTTTTTAAAGACTAAAATTGAAACAGAATGGAGGAGTACCAGGCATTTCTTTCAGTCTAGTGATACAATATTCTTGTTTTGCTTGCTTTCTACCATTGTGTTTCACACTTCTTTTCAAGCAAGGGAAAGACATCTCGTCTAATTTCCTCTCTAGAGATACTATTAATCTTCAAAACACAACAGTTGTGTTTATTACATGACTCAAGAAGGTTCAGAAGGTTATATCAGATGCAGTAATAATTATGATTTTTTTTAAAAGAAAACATAACAAGTTGATATGTTGATGCTGAAACTGTAAATAATTAGGTAAGTTGAGAAAGCATATATGAAGATCTTAATAAAAGAAGAAAATTAGAACCAAAAATGCTAGATAAAGAGGAAAAGAAAAAATGATGGGGTTGCTATGTTAAGAGCAAGGAAAACCATTGGATATATTTCTGAGTAAAGTAACATATTCAGTTTTTGGTTTGAACTTTGTGGAAATAGTCAGTATGCATCTTTAGTTTCTTATATTTCTAATTTGACAAAGTCTAACACATTTAGCTGAATGACAGTTCATTTTCTTGTCTCCGTGTTGGTGAGATTACCGATGATTTCTATAAGATTGGTCCTTCCTTAGCACTGCAATCAAATTCCTTTCTCATGTGCTTCTTTTGATTTACCAAGTTTTAATGAGAATCACAGGTTTACTTTACTTAACCAATAATATGTATGTGATGGTAGCTGGAGAAATCAGAAATGCTGTTGAACTTATTCAACTCACAAATCCAGATAGAAAGTTAGAGTCATTCTCTTCAATAAATATTGATTGCGTTGGTACGATATTTTAGGTGCTACATTAAATCCTAGAGAAACAGATATAAAGGAAAGAGTGCATGCCTATGAGGAAATTACAGATTAATGGTCAAGAAAGGCAAAAAAAAAAAGAAATATAATAAAACAATAGAAGAAGATCAATGCAGGGGTTATAGGGGACTGTGAGACAGACATAAAATCCAGGTTATTGGTTAGTAAAAGCTTCCTAGAGGATGTAATTATTGAAGTCAACTTATATAGCTAACTAGGAATTATCTAAATGAAGAAGAAAAGAAAATGGAGACCTAAAAGTAAGGATGTTCATAAGGAAAAAATGTGGCATATATTAAGAAAAGCAAGCAATTCTACACTATTAGATTATGAGTGAAAAGATCAGCAAGATTCTTTTGTTGAGTAATTAGGACAACCAAACTAAATAGAGAAGGCAAGCAATAGAATATACTTTTTTTTTTTATTGTGGACCCTATTATACGGCTAGTGAGTATGAGAACAACTGCTCTTATTAGAATTACTGGAAATTACATAATCAAATGAATTCATTTTTACTTTCATGGTAACAGTCTGCTTTTCTTTATATGCAGACTATATCAATTCATCTGTCTATGGACTTATAGCAATTTTTTCAATAACTTTCAAATTGTACTCTGTGAAAAGTTCAGAATGTAGGTGGTAAGAACATTAGCTGTGTTTTTGTTACATACGTACAATTCATTTTGTCTCCTGTTAAATGTAGTTCAACACCCCTGTGAGCTCTAAGAATGTAAAATAGTTCATTTTACCATAATCATAGTTGAAATATATTCATAGAGCCATTATATTTATGGCCAGTTTAAAATAAAATGAGTATTAAAAATTTAACAAAATGATAGGTAGAAATTGGCTTGATTTTTTTGTGTGTGTGTGTGAAATAATGAAAAAGAAACCACTCATAGCAAACAGTTCCTAACACATAAATAGAAATTTCATCCAGTCAGATGGATTTCCCTTAGAAATCATGGTAATTCTATTTAATGTTATGGAAGCAAGTTTTAGTAAGATTCTTTATGCTTTTGAATGTAAAAAATATATTTTCCCATGATCTCACTGCTTTGGCTCTTGATCACCAATGCCCAAACCATTTTCTCCTCCACTAGAGTAGAAGAACATTGACTTTCCAGGCTTCTCTACTTGATAAGGGTAGACCTCATTGCACAGTTCTGAAAAAGCAGGTATGATAAGTAGAAACTTTCTTTTTACATGACATTTCTTCCTAGATAAAAAAAAAAATGACAATCATGATTGATTCTATACCTTTTTCTCTTCTTCCTGGCTTCTAGCTCAACGTGATACAGCAACAGGCACAGGGACAAACGTATGATGAGTACATATGTAATGTTATTAGAAATTGCAAAATTCTTTCCCAAAGAGATTGTGTGATTCTATATTTCCACTATTGCTAGTGGAAATATTGAATCACACAATCTCTCACTCAATGCTAACCATTCTTATAAGAGCTTGATATATATATATGAAAAAGAAACCACTCAATATATACATATTTTTTGAGATGGAGTCTCACTCTGTCACCCAGGCACACACCACCATGCACGACTAATTTTTGTATTTTTAGTAGATACAGGTTTCACCATGTTGGTCAGGTTGGTCTGGAACTCCTGACCTTGTGATCCGCCTGCCTTGGCCTCTCAAAGTGCTGGGATTACAGCCATAAGCCACCTCTTAGTATTTTAAAAATTTTCTATTTTAGCTATTCTATTGGGTATTTGGTAGTACCTGACGGTTGTTGAACTTGTAATTTCCTAACGACTAATGATTTAGAGTATCTTTTCATGTGCTAATTGGCGATTTGTTTGTCTTTTGTTTTTATCCACTTTTTAATTAGGTTGTTCAATTTATTATTAAGCTATAAATATTATTTATTATTTTACAGCAATATGTTATTTCATTGGTTTATTTTCTACCACTTCACAAAATAAGTCAAGTCAATCTCTTAATAATATATTATTATATTGAGCTACAAATGTTATTTATTATTTTGCAATGAACATTCTGATGAAGGTCTTTTTGTGGACACATATTTTCATTTCTCTTAGTTAAATGCCTAGTTGGAATTGCTGGATTATAGAGTAGCTTTACATTTAAATTTATATTTAAAAAAAACTGAATGATATTCCAAAGTCGTGTTTAACAGAATTCTCCTTGGGTTTCTCATATTTATGTATTTCTTTCCAGCAAAAGAACTGACAGCCACTGTTTCAAACTCTTTTTTTCTGTACACAGGTATGGTGAACAGTTCTGGAAGACAGAAGAATTCCCTTCAGATTTGTATTCAATGTAGAAGTCATGTCTTCCTCGGGGCCAGAGGTCAAACAGGCCCAGTGCCTGTGATAGAACCATGTAGTTCCTCAAGTCTGTGATTCCTTAACTGTGGGGCAACTCACTGGGCCCATCTATACAGACTGCTTTGTGTTGCTTTCATAGGACTTGGGGGCAAGAGAGACTGATACAAACATAAAGCTTATGTTGCCTTCTATGCCATAAGTAATAATGTCATTTATACATGACTTAGGAGTCTTGTATTTTCTGCTAGTATCCATGAAACAGTAAGAGGCTAAAATATAACTTGCACATTATGGTAAAATCTCAGACTATTCAGTTTAAGACAAGCGACCATACTACCTTATACTTCCTTCAAGAATGTTTAACAGGATTGATTACTCCATATTCCTCCACAAATCTGATGTTTAACGCAACTCTTGAGAATATTTAGACTAGCTAAAAAACTTTTAATTGATATTCCTTTTTCATTAAGAGCTTAAAAATGTTTCTCACTTTTCTTCTAATTCCCATGGTTTTGACTATAAAACCAGTCGTTTTATTGTTGTTCTCCTGTATGCAATTCAACTTTGAGATTTATTTATTTATTAATAGTTTAAAATAAGCCTTATACAAGTTAAGTTTAACGGAGTTTAATTGAGTAGGGAAAACGACAGGTTCATAGACCAAGTAATATTCAATATTAAAGGTGATTCAAGGAGCTTCTTCCCCCAAGTGTACAGGTTATGTTTATAGCCACAGAAATAGTAATGACATTCAGAAATAACCTTCTTGGTTTTGTTTAGTTTTTATTTTATTCAGACATATTTTGACAACCTTCAGCCTATAATTGGCTAGAGGTTCACCTGATATAACTGGCTGGGACTTGGCTACTGGTTACAAGAGTATACTTTTAGGTAAGATTACAAGTTGTTTACACATTGAGTTAGGTTACAATTCACTATGTATGGAGGCAGCTTTAGGTCAAATTTAATTCATGTTAACAACAGTTTCCAGCAACGAAATTATCAGGTGTCATACAATTTTAAACATTTTTCCTTCTTGGGGTTTTTAAAGATTCCTTAAATTTTTTTACCAAAATTGGAAGGAAAAAAGTGTTCATATTTTTAAAATATGTTTTCAGCCTATTCAAACTTTCTTGAACTTGAATATTATGTATGTTTGACTATTTTTTATTGCCCCACAGGTCACTGAATCTCCATTTTTCCTCTGGATGTTTTTCTTTCTGTGCATCTGTTTAGTTAGTTCCTGCTCCTATGTCTTCATGCTCAATAATCTATTTTTTGTACTAGGTCTAATTGGTTGTAAAAGTTATTCAGTAACTTTGAATTTCAGATAGTTTAAATTTCTGCTTAACAGTTTTTCTTGATTCTTCTGAATATTTTTTGTTCATCTTCACATAGCTTTTGTGGTTTAAGTATTTGAATACTTTGATAGTATTAGTCAATTTCCACACTGCTAAAAAGACATACCTGAGACTGAGTAATTTCTAAGGAAAGATGTTTAATCGGCTTATGGTTCCACAGGCTGTACAGGAAGCACGGCAGCATCAGCTTCCGGGGAGGAATCAGGGAACTTACAATCATGCAAAAGGCAAGACAGAAGCAGGCATTTCACATGGTGAGAGCAGAAGGAAGAGAGAGGAGGGTGAGGTGCTACACAGATTTAAATGACGAGATCTTATCAGGAGAATAGCACCAAAGTGGTGTTGCTAAACATTTATGAAGGACTCATTCCCATGATTCAATCACTTCCCACCAGGCCCTGCCTTCAACACTTAGGATTACAATTTGACAAGAGTTTTGTGTAGGGACAGAGAATTAAATGATATCAACAGATGTTAAAACTTTTTCTGCAATCCATCATTTCTAACATTTCTGAGTCTGTTCCTAATGAATGATTTTTCTCTTGATTGTAAGCCACATATTCCAATTTCTGCATAATTGTATTAGTTTTTAAAATTACAGTGTGAATATTACATTATTCAGTGTAAGTGGATTTTGTTTTATTGTTTACAGATTGTTAGTATTTGTTTTATCAAGCATTTTAGTTATTTACAAATTAATTTGGTCTTATTAAGGCTTATCTGTAAGCTTTGGTAATATGTGTCTGAAATTATTTTAGCCTTTTATTCTAGGATTATGTTAACCCTATTCTCAAAATATGCCCTTACTAATTTCCAAAATCTCAGGGGTTCAGTGAGGACTTTTCCACCTCTGTGTGAGCTCTGGCAAATATTCATCTTATAGTTTCTCTGACACTATTTCTCTGGGCTCACGTTATTCCACTCTATGCACGAAATACCTTTGTATTTCATCAAGAGATTTGAAGATACTCTTATGCAGATTTCTGGAGCCCTTTTCTCCATGTAGTTTGCTCTTCTGTACTCTTCTGCTGTCCACAATGTCTAGTCACTAGCCTTCCTAAATTCTCATCTCTAGCTCATCAACTCAGCAATGCTACTATATATTGAGTGGGTTTCCTAAATGCATTATCATTTGGGAAACTACCTAGGACATGAGTTGGGGAAATTGCAGAACTCTCATAATTTGTTTTCTTTCCTTTAAAATAGTAGTCCTCTTCTGTCTGTGGTTCAATGTTTGACAATACTTAATTTTATATTTTGCCCTTTTTTTAGTATTTTATAAGGGGTGGCAATTCTAGTACTAGTTATTTCAAGAGAAACAAATGTCTCTGACACTTGCATTTGAAGTAAAAATAAAAATCACAAATGAAAAAATAACAACAGCCACATAGACATACAAAACGACAATCTAGGCAGTTTAAAATATTAATCCTTTTTTACAACAAAATAAAAAATAACTCTAAAATCCAAATGTGACATATTTATGTAATTGTTTATGAATTTATGATTCAAGAAATGAATTTATGGTATTTAAAAATTTTTAATGTGAATAATTTTGAATGGATAAGTTATATCATATGCTTATTTTCTATCTTCTAAAATATAAACAATCAAACTATTAAATAAACATTCAATGCTATTTGTAATGGCATTGCTCCCAAATATTCTAAATGTTATTTGAAAAAGCAGGAAAAAAATGACTCTTAATTGTCACCTTTAATAAAATATAATGGTATATTTGCTTAATTTATTGATTATGTTCAAAAATGATTATAAAGGAGAGAATAAAGGAGGAAAAACTATTCTAAATGAGTATAAGACAAGAGGATTTTTGAAGAGCTAAATCTGCTTAATATGTATATAACATTAGAAATCAAGCTGAATATTAGTTGAGAATATAAATATTATCAAGACTCACATTACAAAACTTTTTCTATGTATAATATTTAAAATAAATTTATGATATATAGCAGAAAATAAGTTTCTGTTTTTATTTTTTAAAATTTTTATTATTTGTTTTAAAATATCTCACTGCCAGCCAATAACCTACATAAAAACATAAACTATATCTTAAGAATTTTTGTATTTCTAGTCTCCAACATGAGTCCTAGAATGTGGCTTAATATTCATTGAATGGATGCATAATAATTAACAAATAAATAGACGAATGAGTAATATATGGCTAGTAGAATATCAGAATATAATCCATGTGGTTGTTAAAAATAACTTTGGAATACAGAGAAACGTAATTTCGATAGAGTTTAACTTGTTTTTCTTTGGGTGTTTGCCCCTCACTGTTTTCTTCACAATCCCAGGAAACAATTAGCTATTGAATTGCTTAGGCTCTGTTATGTAATATTATTTTAGTCAAAAACAGTGTTTTGTAATTAACTATAAATCAAGTTAACTGAGGTGTATTACTTCAATTATTCAAATCAGTAAATTGCTTGGAAACAGGAATAGGCAATGCACTTACACTAATCATATCTAATAGAACCTCACACCTTCCACAGGTAAAAGACAGTTGGAGTGACAGCTGTGACAGTTGTGAGATGAGGAATACAAAAATAAGGACAAGGCAAAATCTTCCCAAGTGTATGAACCTACTCAGAGTAGATAAAGTACTATTTCCCGTTAGTATTGCCCCATTGAAATGTGATAATCTTTTATGACTAATCCAAGAACAATTCTGACTTATATTACCACGAGTTAATCTTCAGTGGACCCTGGAAAACAGTCACATGAAAATGTCACACATCTCAACAAAACAATTTTCAAGCTGCACAGGTGATCCCTTCTATAATTTATGACATTTTTAAATATCATAAATTAAAGGGAGAAGGTTGAAAGCAAGAAAAAAACCTAATTTTGCGATCTAAGGCTTGCTTCCTTATTTTAAAAAGGCACTTCACTTTCTTTCTTAGCACATTCTTGTTTTTAAATAATTACATTATAAAAACATTCTAAAATACATATTTTTATTCCCTGGAAACTTAGAAACATGGTGCTTGTGACACTTGTTAAATTCTTTGTCTTTATGGAGATTTATGAAAACCTGAATACCCAGGATAGTTGTTCAGAATTCCTATCACAAAAGAGATGTTTCAGTAAGTTTTCAAAACAGTTTTCCCTGAAATGCATTCATCATGGATTTGTTGTGACCATCTTTTTTTTTTTTTTTTGGAGATGGAGTTTTGCTCTTGCTGACCAGTTCCCCAGGCTGGAGTGCAATGGCAGGATCTCGGCTCACCTCAACCTCCCCTTCTGGGTTCAGGCAATTCTCCTGCCTCAGCCTCCTGAGTAGCTGGGATTACAGGCATGCGCCACCATGCCCAGGTAATTTTTTGTATTTTTATTAGAGACGGGGTTTCAGCATGTTGACCAGGATGGTCTCGATCTCTTAACCTCGTGATCCACCCACCTCAGCCTCCCAAAGTGCTGGGATTACAGGCATGAGCCACCGTGCCTGGCTTTTGTTTTTTTTAATAGAGATGAGGTTTCTCCATGTTGATCTGGCTGGTCTCAAATTCCCAACCTCAGGTGATCCATCCGCTGGGCCTTCCAAAGTGTTGGGATTACACGCGTGAGCCACTGCACTCTGTGGCCATCATTTTAACTAGTCTCTTCATAAAACAGTCTGAAAATACAAGCCTCATTATGGGTAATAATACAGCCATATTAGTAAAGGCTGTACTCACAAAATTTAATGTAAATAAAAAATGCAGCTAACTGATGCCACAACCATACTCTACTGCCCCATCGTATATCACAGTCACTCTATAAATGCACAGATTTTTCCATTTCTTTCATAAAGGATTTTTCATAGTGAAAAATTTTCTGGATTCTCTTGGTCTTGGCAGCTTTCTTTAATACAAAAGTTACTTCTAGTGTAACTGTTCTCTAAATCTTGACATCATAGATGCCATTAGAAACCAGGAACCAAATATTTCTGTATCCTGGGAGTCATAAAACTGAAGGATATTTCATGTAGGTAATTTGTTTTTACTTTTCTCTTAAGTACTATATTTTCTCCATAATTAACCCTGCAAGACTCAGAGCTCAGTGGTGTATTTAAACATGAGTTCAGTAATGCTTTGCTGGCTCAGAACAGCAAATTACATGACATTCTTAAATGGAGATAAATAAAGAAATAGAATCTAAGCTCCTAGGGTAATAGGGCATCTATCAAAGTCCCATTTTTCTGTTTTATTCTTTACTGAAATCTCAGAGTTACAGGTACTTTTATATTACAAACAATTTAAACTTAACTTTTATATCTTGGTGTTTCAGGCAAGTTTTAGTAAGCAGCATTTATTTTCTTGCTAGATTTTATTTTTTAAATTAAGATCTCTAAAGTACCTGAAGCTCTTAGTGGATTGCCTTTGCTTCACCATTCTTCAAACAACATGTGATAAATACATTCCTTGAATCCATTTATGGTTTATTTTCTTGTAAAACATTAAGTATCAGTCAAATCTATTCAGAAAGCACTACTTACAACAAAAATCTAACAAAGAAAAAAACATATCATTGGTTGACTAGGCCAATGAATATGTTAAAGAAGGTATTCATTACCTTATCAGATTAAACATATACAGTATTTTCCTTTTTTGCCGGATGTATTTATTAACTTACTCTTATTTTTAGAAGTATGTATAATTATTTTTTAGGATAGCTTAAGTTGTTTCTGAATTCAGAATGTTTCTCACAAAATCGTTACTTTTCTTTAATTTCTCAATGACAAGGATACCATGTAACTCTTAAAATATTTTAAAATTTTTAATCATTCAAAATGTCTTTCCTAACACTGTATACAAAATCTTTCCTTTCATCATTTTAAGGAAAGCATAGGAAGCTCTTCGTAACTTTGATACCTTCTGAATCACCAAATCCAAATCCTGTCATCCAAACCAGATTCAGAATTCTTCAGCCATGGAATATTGTCACATCCTTTGCGTCTGTGAGTACATGCCATCAAATGCATGTAATCCCTCTGTCCTTTCAGCTATTGGAGTTTGTCAGCTGTGCCATCCTACTTACCTGTTTTAGTTTGCTAGGGTGGCCATGATAAAATACCACAGGTTGAATGTTTTAAACAACAGAAATTATTTTCTCACAGTGCTGGAAACTGGAAGTTGAAGATCAAGGTGTCGACACGTTAGTTTTCCCCTAAGGCCCCTGCCTTTGGCTTGCAGACAGCTGCCTTGTCGCTACATCCTCATGTGGCTTTTTCTTCAAGTCCATGTACACCTGGTGTGTTTTTTGTGTGTCTTAATTTCCTCTTGTTATAAAGACATTAATCATACTAGATTAGGGTCAGCCTATCTGACCTCATTTAACTTTACCCCATTAAGCTGCCTATCTCCAAGTAGGGTCACATGTTGGGCTGCTAAGCGTAAGGGCTTCAACGTATACATTTTGGAATGATACAATTCAGGACATGGCACCATCCCATTGTAATTATACATTTTTATTTTTTGTAAGTTATAAAATGTGTTATTCCAGAAAACCGTTATGTTCCAAAGACATTAGTCACCCACACACAAAAAAACCCAATACATAGTATTTTTCTAAATGATATTTTGTTATTGAAAGAATCAAACAGATCCTATTAGAATACTTTTAAAATAATACTCTAATAAAAATAAATCAAATACATTCAAAAGGTAACTTGAATTCCTGAATTATTTTGTTACTGAACTGACTAAAATAAGCAAAGCAAATCTTTCTTTACCTGCTGGATAAAGTGAAAAGATGAGAAGTATGATAATCCAGCAGAACATACACAGGTCATTTTGAGTATACTCTAGCAAGCTCCTTGAGAACATCTAGAATATGACAACATAGGCATGCTTAGAACTCTGAAAGAAATTACTTTGGTCTTCAACTATAAATGTCTTGAGAATGATCTCAGTGGGCCAGGGTCTCAGCTTTAGTCTTTACTCTTTTAAAAATATTTCCTTCAAACCTTATATTCTCTAATACTAATTTATTATAGCACCATATTCTGAGTTCAAGTAAATACATCCTTAATTCAATAATTGAGTTTATGATATTTTTACTTTTATTGTTATATGTATTTACTTTCTTTCCAAAATTCACTGACGCTAGTATCTAATTATGACTTTAATTCTTCTCTGACATTGCTAGAATGCCTATGATTAGGATAAACTGGCATCTCATTTCACCAGTATTTTCCAACAACACTATAGGAATATCTGAATTGAATGGATTCATGGAGTAACAACAAAAAACAAACAAAAATAATACTTCTTAATTGCTAATAGACTATATATTGTTTTAGTTATAGTCAGTTGTTTCTGTGTTACCAAGTTCTACATTGTAGATTCATTGATAACTAGAGAAAAATATACGTCTTTGCTAATGATAGATGTATTCTTTCTTCACTAAAGGATTAGATGAAACTGGGGCCAGTCATGGAGGCTCACACCTGTAATCCCAGCACTTTAAGAGGCCAAGGCAGGTGAATCACTTGAAGCAAGGAGCTCGAGACCAGCCTGGTAAACATGGTGAAATCCCATCTCCACTAAAAACAAGAAATTAGCTGTGTGTGATGGTGCATGCCTGTAATCCCAGCTAGTCAGGAAGCTGAGGCATGAGAATCTCTTGAACCCAGGAGGTGGAGGTTACAGTGAGCCAAGATTATGTCATTGCACTCCAGTCTAGGTAACACAGTGAGACTGTCTCAAAAGTAAAAGAAAAAAAGAATTAGATGAAGCTATCTTGTAGAAAAGAAAAGGTAAGATTTTGCAAAGAGTTTTACAGAGAGGTTCTTATTAAAAGGGTTACCCAGTGAATGTATTAGTGATATCAAGTTTCTCTCTGGTGTATGTATTTATCTAGAATAACCACCTCACATCCTCATGGTAGAGTTCAAAGTCCATGGAATGAAAATTGACCTCTGTGGTCATTCAGTTAAAGTTGTGGGCAAATTGAGAAAATACAGAAATTTTAAAAAATTTTTCACTCACTGAGATTTTCCTGAAGAATTCTTGAGCATCAGATAGGCAGAACATTTATCAAATGCCTCAGCAAAACTATATACATGCTACAATTTCTCTTTTATGCTTTCATAAGTTAGTTAAGGCCAACTATCTCAAGGGAATGAAGAGGAGCTCAACTACACATGTAAGACACTTTCCTTCATTCACCCTCAAGTCTATCACTGTTTAATTCCCCAGACACCTTTTTGCTCAAATATCACCTTATTTTCCTCTGATTACTACTTAGTCAATCCAATCATTTCCCTTTTACTAAGTACAATGTTCTTCCTTCATATCCATTCCTAATCACATTGCTCAATATATCCTCAATAGCACTTGTAACCAATGTTTCACTGACTTATACTATCATTTGTTCCATTCACCAAACTGAAGCTGCTTAAATCCCAGGACCTTCAGAGGATGTTCATTTAAATATAATGGTAATGATTTACTACGGCTAGAACTATGATTCATTGAACGTGATGATATAACTCTACAACAGGCTGTTTCTACATTCAATATCAGAGAACTGTGTTTGTTATACTCATGTATTTTTTTTTTTTTTTTTTGAGACGGAGTTTCACTCGTTACCCAGGCTGGAGTGCAATGGCGCGATCTCAGCTCACTGCAACCTCCGCCTCCTGGGTTCAGGCAGTTCTCCTGCCTCAGCCTCCTGAGTAGCTGGGATTACAGGCATGCGCCACCGTGCCCAGCTAATTTTTTGTGTTAGTAGAGACGGGGTTTCACCACGTTGACCAGGATGGTCTCGATCTCTTGACCTTGTGATCCACCCCCCTCGGCCTCCCAAAGTGCTGGGATTACAGGTTTGAGCCACCGCGCCTGGCCTGTACTCATGTATTTTTAAATAACCATGATTAAATATAATAAATTAGATAATCTCTTATGGAATATCTTGGATATGTACATTTTTATTGATCAACTTTAAACTCAATACATTGCCTTCTGAAGTTATATTCCTTGTGTTTATCATCACCGGTAATCACCTGTATTAGTCCATCCTAATGCTGCTAATAAAGACATACCCAAGAACGGGGAATTTATAAAGCAAAGAACTTTAACTGACTCACAATTCAGCATGGCTGAGAGGCCTCAGGAAAAGTACTACAGAAGCAGAAGGGAAAGCAAATACATCCTTCTTCACATGGTGCAGCAAGAGGTGCTGAGAGAAAGAGGGAAAAGCCCCTTATAAAACTGTCAGATCTTTTGAGAACTCACTCACTATCACAAGAAGAGAAGTATGGGATAACTGCTCCCATACTCCACTGGGTCCTTCCCACCACATGTGGGAATTATGGGAACTACAATTGAAGATGATATTTGGATGGAGACACAGCCAAACCATATCATTCTGCCCCAGGCCCCTCCCAAATCTTGTGTCCTCACATTTCAAAACACAATTATGCCTTCCCAACAGTCCCCCAAAGTCTTAACTCATTCCAGCATGAATCCAAAAGTCCAAATTTAAGGTCTCATCTGAGACAAGGCAAGTTCCTTCTGCCTATGAACCTGCAAAATCAAAAGCAAGTTAGTTACTTTCCAAATACAATGGGGGTATAGGCATTGGGTAAATAAACCCTTTCCAAATGGGAGAAATTGGCCACAATGAAGGGGCTACAGGCCCTATGCAAATCAGAAATCCAATAAGGAGGTTATTAAAGTTCCAAAATTATCTCCTTTGACTCCATGTCTCACGTTCAGGTTTTGCCGATGCAAGAGGTGGACACCCATGGCCTATGGCAGCTCTGGCCCTGTACCTTTCCAGGGTACAACACCCTTCTGGCTGCTTTCACAGGCTGGCATTGAGTGCCTGTGGCTTTTTCCAGGACTGGGTGCAAGCTGTTGGTGAATCAACCATTCTGGGGTTTGAAGGATAATGGGCTTCTTCTCACAGCTTCACTAGGCAGTGCCCCAGTGAAGACTCTGTGTGGGGACTCCAATAACACATTCCCCTTCCACACTGTCCTAGCAGAAGTTCTCAATGAGAGCTCTGCCACTGCAACAGACTTCTGCCTGGACATTTAGGCATTTCTGTACATCGTCTGAAAACTGTGGGGTGGTGGAGTGGGGGGTTCCCAAACCTCAATTCTTGACTGCTGCACACTTGCAGGCTCAACACTATGTGAAAGCTGCCAAGGCTTTGAGCTTGCAGCCACTGAAGCAGCAGCCTGAGTTGTATGTTGGTGTCTTTTATCCATGGATAGAGTTGAAGCAGCTAGGATACAAAGCACCATGTCATGAGGCTGCACAGAGCAGGGGAACCCTAGGCCTGGCCTGCAAAACCATTTTTTCCTACTAGGCCTCCAGGCATGTGGTTTCTGGGGCTTCCATGAGGGTCTCTTACATGCCTTGAAGATATTTTCTGTATTGTCTCAGTGATTAACATTTGGCTTCTTGTTACTTATGCAAATTTCTGCAGTTAGTTTGAATTTATCCCCAGAAAATGGATGTTGTTTTCTGTTATATTGTCAGGCTGCAAATTTTCCAAACTGTTATGCTCTGCTTCCTCTTGAATGCTTTGCTGCTGAGAAATTTCTTCTACTAGATATCCTAAATCATCTTCCTCAAGTTCTAAGTTCCTCAAGCTCTAGGGCAGAGGCAAAAATCCACTAGTCTTTTTGCATAGCAAGAATGACCTTTACTGCAGTTCTCAACAAGTTCCTCATTTCCATCTGAGACCACCTCAGCCTGGACTTCATTGTTCTTATTATTATCAGCATTTTGGTCAAAGCCATTCAACAAATCTCTAGGAAGTTCCAAACTTCTCCACATCTTCCTGTCTTCTGAACCCTCCAAGTCTATTGGAAGTTCCAAATATTACCACATTTTCCTGTCTTTTTCTGAGCCTTCCAAATGATTTCAATCTCTGCCTGTTACCAAATTCCAAAGTTGCTTCTACATTTACAGATATCTTTATGGCAGTGCTCCACTACTTGGTACCAATTTACTGTCTTAGTTTATTCTCATGCTACTAATAAAGACATATTCAAGACTGGGTAATTTACAAAGGAAAGAGGTTTAAAAGACTCACAGTTCAGCATAGCTTGGAGGCTTTAGGAAACATACTATTATGGCATTAGGAAAAGCAAATACATCCTTCACATGGCGGTAGCAATAAGTGCTAAGCAAAAGGAGGTAATATTGTTTGACTGTGTCCCTGCCCAAATTTCATATTGAATTGTAGCTCCCGTCATTTCCTTGTATTGTGGGATGAACCCAGTGGGAGATAATTGAATCATAAGGGTGGGTGATTTCACCCATAATGTTCTCATGGTAGTGAATAAGTTTCACAAGATATGATGGTTTTGTAAGGGGAAACCCTTTTTACTTGGTTCTCACTCCCTCTTGCCTGCTGCCATATAAGATGTGCCTAATGCCTTCCACCATGGTTGTGAGACCTCTCCAGCCATAAGGAAATATAAGTCCATTAGACCTCTTTTTCTTTATAAATTATAAATTCTTTATTAACTGCCCCTTTGATTCAATTACCTACCACCAGGTCCTTCCCAAGACATGTGAGGATTATGGAAACTACAATTCAAGTTGAATTTGGGGTGGGGTCACAGCCAAACCATATCATCAGCCTATGCTAATAATATTTTTTATCACCTACCTTATTTGGTTTTACCACCTTTTTAACCAAAATATTTGGTAGAGTAGGTTGCAGTGAGGCTTGCTGGCATTGTAGTAAATTTGAGTTATATTGCTAACAACATTTCATTATCAACAATCTCTAATATTTCCCTAGAGCATAGGAAATATTTATCTTCAACAGATTCCTTCTTTAACAATATTTGAAGTATGGTTTTGCAAAGATATATGAAAATTTTTTTCTCTATGGTTTCTCCTCCATACCTTATGCAACTAGAAGTAACTTAGCAGTAATACTAAAAAAGAAGAACATGGTTTGAATAATTACTTTTTATTAAAATTAATATCATGTAAATCTGATTACACAGTGAAATTCAATTTTTTTTTTAAGTTTGTTCTATCATTGGCTAAACTGTTTTAACTTTATTTTAGATTTTTTATTTGAATTTGAGGTAAGCCATTTTGTTGATAACAAAAGCAAATTGTTCATTGTCTGGATAGTTTAATATATACTTGAACATTATTTAAAATTTTAAAATCTACTTATAGTTTTTAGAATTGGGAGTTTCCACTCACAAGAAGGATATGGGTATGACAGTTGGAAAGACTGAAATTCATTGTTGATAATTCCATGTGCTTTAAAAACAAAGGATTTGGGAGACTATTTTAAACTTTAACATAATTAAATTTGGTAATTGTGTTCTTGTGTCTTAATAGCTAGAAAATCTGTAGGCATGTTCATTTCTACCCACAACACGTCACAACAAACAAAACCTATGTCAGGTTAAAAATGAATTCTAGCAAAACATCACTGAATTTCCATTGCTGAAAATATCAAATATGTAATAATAAAATGAACGGCAAAAAAGCTACATTTATTATAAATGAGTTGCTTAGAAAATTTTTCAAATTCCTTGTTTTTTTTTTGTCACCGGTGAATTATTCTTGTTCACTATATTTAGAGTGTTTTATAAAAGAAAAGCTTGAGATAAAAATATGCCTATCTTTGAAAAAATTGTATTTTTCTCTTTCTAAAAATAAGGACAAAATCATTTTAAATGCAGATTTTTAAATTAAACATGGAAATTAAACTAGAATATAAGGCTAATTAGTCTCTTAGAAAATAAATCATATATTTGTCAGCATAAGACAATTTTGTGAATTTTTTTTAACATAGTGACTATGATGGAACCAATTTCAAAATATCTTAACTCTAGATAAAAAGAGTTTGCTTTTGAAAATACTTTCAAATACATACCCTTGTGTGATCGTTATAATAAATGTGTGAATGACTGAACAACTTATTTCTCAAAACCATATTTAAACTTAGAAAAGAACACAATCCTGGTGTCAATCTTATGTTCACAGAACTCTTTTTGTCAGACAACTGAAGTCAAAAAACTGACTAAAAGAAAATGAAGACAGGATTACCAATTCACAGTTAAAAACTAAGAAGTTTTTGGGAAAGGAGTGATATTGGTGGAATCCTCCAGCTATTAGCCCTCCCACTTAGTTATTTCAAGGATTACTTCAAGCATATGCACAGACAGAAATAAAAATGCTAACAATTGATGAATTGCATTGGTTAAACTAGATATGCTTTATGAGAAAAAAGATTTTTGACTTCAGTTTTCAGACCATTCAAATATTTTTGGAATGATTTACATTTTAATAGGGTGATAATATTAAAAGATACTGAACTTTTTGTCATTCAAACTTTATAGGTGAATTTTCAGTAAAAAAAAAAATAAAAAAAGTTTCAGTTCTGGTAGTTTTTTGATTCCTTTAAATATACTTTCAGATGGTGGTATTTCGGATGATGGGCATGAATCTTAACATAGTCTACTGATTATCTGTTAAATAAATTGTGGGTAGCCCATAATTATGGTTTAGGGCAAATAATCATTTCTTTTACCTATAATACGATCGCTTAAGTTCTATTTTTTGGTCCCCCTATTGCTGAGCTATTGACACATTAACCATTTTAACTGTACCTGACACATCTGTGATGATGCTAGTGTCTTTGACTTCAGCTTCTTTCTTTCTTTCTTCTTCTATTATTATCAACCTCTCAAAAGTTGACTAGGTAAAGAAAAACATTCTTGAAACGAAGGAATCACAATTCTTTTTTTCTCTTTAAATCACAATATTATCATTTTTCCTTTAGAGCTCTCTGAGAGTTACCAGCATTGGTATTTTGACCATTTTAACAAAAATACACATTTTTCTACTCTGATATTGTTCTGTTGTCATATTTGCAGAGCACGGAAAATGCTCTAGGTTCCAATGCTCTGATCTAATATCTTCTAGCATAATTTCTAAAAGAACACTTTTGGAGAAGTAAATGTTTTTTTCTTTCCTTTATGAAACCACCAAATAATTCAACCATTTTGTCATCTACCGTAACAATTCACAAATCCATTTGCATGTGTAAAATATTACTCTGGTTGGATTAAAACCAACTTTATATTTATTAACTTATATTTCAAATGTAAAAGTATATTTGACTAATTGGTACTTCAAGAAGGATTATGGTAAATTGACCAGATTTCCTATTGTAAACAATTATAAAATTAATTTTTTAAAAAAATCTCATAAATATAAAGATAAGCTGACAAGAAAGTGAATCATAATTAGTCCAAAAAGCAAATGAATGTAGAAGTCAGGAAAGGCAAGCTGAGCATTTAAGTTAGTTTTTCATTTGTCATATCACGGGGATTTGAGTTTTGTTGACCACATCAGGGGACAGAGTACAAAGCCAGGCACAAAGAAGGCTTCAGAGATATTGATGTTTTACATTGGAATTTCAGTATTAGGCACAACAAGAGTTCAATGTTCTATTCTTTTATGTTATAGCTATTTCTTGTACAACTTTTTTTTATGTGCATGCTCTATTTCACAATTCACAGTTTAAGACTTTGAAACAGTGCCAGTAATAAGCACCCTAAGATTATCTTTGTGTCAGCACACTGTCCAACTTTATAATATGCAAACCAAAATGTGACTTATCTTACCTTGATAAAATTTTTCTTAGTACACCAAAATAATTACATCTATGACTCAGTTGAAAATTCAAATTACTCCTTGCTCTTTACACCCAATTTGGAGCAATCAGGTATAATATAATTAAAATTCTTTTAATTTCCAGTTCTAGTTATTTTGTTATTTTTTATTTTTATGTTCTCTGAATTAATACTGTGCTATACTTTACTTTCAGCTCTCCTGCTAGGTGGGCAAACATAATTCCTAATTTATGCCTTCCCTATCAGTTTAAAACAATAACAAAATAATAATAATAATAGATATTATATGGTTAGTTGCCTAAAATTTGCTTTCTCAAATAATACTTTTGTTATAACTTAATATAAAAATAATAAAAACTATATGGCCCTTTAAAACTGGACTGAATATTATATGTAAGGTAAGACATCTATTAGAGCCCATTCCATCGTGAGCATACAAAGAACAAAAGTTTTCTCTAAGATTCCTTGAAATTGACATCAAGTCTGAGGTAGTTGTCTGAAAAGTATTTCTCTCATGAAAAATTGTCAATATTAAGAGTACCCCGTAGCTGGCTTTACCAAAATATGCTTGCTTCTAAAGTTTTGATTTCAAAATCCTGAAGAACCATTTTCTTCTCCCTGGAAATTCTCACCCTCAGTAGATAAAAGTCTATCACTTTCACACTCCAAAGACAGCTGTATTAGCTTTTCTGAAAAAAAACTTTGTCAAACCTCTGACTTTTTTTTCCCCTTCCTTTGGCCTCAAATCCAAGATTTTTATTCATTTTATTTTAATAATAAGCCCCTTTCTGCTCCCACTATGCCTAATAAAATCTTGTTAATGCTTTTTTCTCATATTTTTTATAAAAGCAGATGTTTACATAGCTTATGACTCACTAACAGACTCAGAATAACCTTATTTCACTACAGGTAGCAAATTTACCTTTTTTATTCATAAAATTTTATTGAAGAGGGATCACTCTTCCTATAATTAGAATAAATTTTATTTGTGGTGAGAGTTTGCTTAGATTTCTTTACTTGTTGCAATACTTGGAAAAACAGATATTGATAGATATCAGCAAAAACAGGATGCATATGAAGTGGGGTAAGAACACCTTGTTCTTATTGGAAAAGCCTAAATTCTGAACTATGTTGCTGCAGCCTTTATTTTTAACACATAAAAAAACAGAAAATTAAAAAATATTTTGAGAAAGCTACCTCAGAATTCCACAAAAATGCCTCATACCCAATACTGACGCAAGATTTTTGTTCCTTAATTCAGCTAAATCTGGGTTCTTGTCTCACGACCAGGAAAAATTAGGCACACAAACACATTAAAGGGTGAGGAGGACTGAATTTAAGTGAAAGGAAAGTTCTCAGCAGAGAGAGGGGGCCTGCAGGCAGGTATTTTCCCCTCACACTTGAATACCAGGCCACCACACACGACTCCTCCCCTGAAATAAGCACAAATTTCTGGTGGCTTCACCCTGTCCTTCCAGAGCACATGTGGGCCCTTAGACTTGGCCACTCCACCTTGATTTATTTCCCTTACTGAGAATGAGTTAATGGACCGAATTTTTCACTGTGGGCATGTTTAGGCAAGCCCCCTGTGGAAAATGACCTGGGTGAGTCGGAGGTTCTCCAGAGTCCTTTCCCTATATACCTAGGCATTTGCTGTCTCCTTCGTCTATAAATACAGACAGCTAGGTACTGTGGAGAGTTACTCTGATTCATTTTGTCTAGGTCAGTGGTTTTCTATTTTAATGGTACATTACAAACTTCTACAGAAGTAAATCTCCAACTATGGTCCCTAGACCAGCAGTTTTAGCAAGAACTAAGAATTTATTTAAAATGTAAATACTGGCTCGGCATGGTGGCTCACTCCTATAATCCTAGCACTTTGGGAGGCTAAGGTGGGCAGATAACGAGGTCAAGAGATCGAGACCATCCTGGCCAACATAGTGAAACTCCATCTCTACTACAAATAGAAAAAAAATTAGCTGGGCGTGGTGGCACACGCCTGTGGTCCCAGCTACTAGGGAGGCTGAGGTGAAAGAATTGCTTGAACCCGGGAGGCAGAGGTTGCAGTGAGCCGAGATTGCGCCGCTGCACTTCAGCCTGGTCACAGAGCAAGACTCCATCTCAAAAAATAAACAAACAAACAAACAAACAAACTGTAAATGCTTATTCCTCACCACAGACTCAAGGGTAGGGCCCAGGAATCTGTGTTTTAAAAGCTCTCCAGATGATTCTGAGGCATGCTAAAGTGTGATAATCACTGAACTAGTCTGTTCTAATTATGGCCTACCATGCCTTGTTCCAGGCTAAAAATTTCAGGAACATGATTTTTCATGTAACACACTGGTGGTGCAGTAATTAGCAGAATAATCTTTGGATGTGATCTGGCATGTTTTAGCTGTTTATGTTTCTTCAAATGATTTAACTTTTCTCACCACATTTTCTCTATCTGTAGAATGGGGATATTAATATACATTACTATATTTCATAGGGTGGTGGTAAAAATCAAAGAACTAATTTTTAAGCTGTTAGTAAAGAAAATCAACAAATGAAAGAAAATTCTCACCAAGAAAATCAACAAATGATTGATTTCTCACAAAGAAAACTCTCACAAAAAAAAAAATCAACAAATGAAAGAAAACTCTCACAAAGAAAATCAATGAAGTGATAGTTATTGATGATATTCTTACAGATTTGAGCAAATGTGTTTATATTGTTAATAGAACAATTGTTTTCAGAATTTTTATTATTGAATCTATTTTGGGTTTGACATTCAGCTGGCATTAGATAGTCATAGTTTATAAAAAAAAATTCACTGTTGCATTTCTCTTTGTGTTGAGGGGAGACTATTGGCACTCAATTTTATATAATTTATTTTCCCATCTTACAAGTTGTTAAATTTGCTAAAACTATGCTTTTCACAGTTTTATGATTAAAATTTCCAGTAAAAAAATGCATAATTTATATGATCAGTCTTATTAGAATGTGGGTAAACAGATATAAACTAAAATAAAATATTACAAAATAATACTATCTTTCCAATATATGATTCATTCTGATATTTTATATTCTAAATATTTATCTTGTGTGTTTAAATAAAATGGTCTGATACTATCCCCCATATGATTAATAAAGGTAGTATAAAGAACCCTAATTAAATCAAACAAAATTTAGTAAAAATATTCAATATCAAATTTCTACTATATCAAATATTGTAAATATATATCCAATGTGGCATAGAGTTTATCATTTACTTAGTTTTTTGATAGCTCTTGATTATTTAAAGTTATTACATCATAACTTTTATGTTTCTATCACTCCCACTCTTAACAATAATTCGAGTTGTTTTAAAATACAATCCATTCAGTGTTTAGTGTAAAATACACTTTCAAAGTAAGCATGGTAAGACGTCAAAAACACTAGTTTCTGTTTTTATATTACTACTTACCTCACAAATAGTTTTTATCATTTAAATGGTTATTAATTAGCCCAGTAGAGAATATATAGAAATGGCTTATAATATTTTTTTTCTTTTTTTTTTGAGACGGAGTTTCACTCTTGTTACCCAGGCTGGAGTGCAGTGGCGCGATATCGGCTCAACGCAGCCTCCGCCTCCTGGGTTCAGGCAATTCTCCTGCCTCAGCCTCCTCAGTAGCTGGGATTACAGGCACGCACCACCATGCCCAGCTAATTTTTGTATTTTTTAGTAGAGACGGGGTTTCACCATGTTGACCAGGATCGTCTCTATCTCTTGACCTCGTGATCCACCTGATTCAGCCTCCCAAAGTGCTGGGATTATAGGCGTGAGCCACTGCCCCCGGCGATTTTTGCTATTTTATATATTGGAACTGCTTTTCTCCTCTAAAGTAATTAAAAATGTCTACTAAAATAGCAGAGTTTCAACAAAGGGAGAGCATTTCCAGCTCTCATGTTCTAGTATCAATGTTTCTTATTTGTGATTCGTATCAATATTATTTTTAAAGCATCATTGCTTTGATTTTATAAGGTAATATTGATTATATCACATAAATTCTTTCATCAGATTATTTTTACTATAATTAACATGAAAGTATTGAATATAATCTTTTTAAATAGTCATTTTTTAATTTGCACTTCCCTTAGTATTTCAAATATGTATCAAAGGATTTTCTAATCATTAACATTTAAAATACACGCCAATTTCCATAAGTATGTTTCAAATAATAGACTATTCTTCTCTTAAATCATTTATAAGTACATATTCACCTGGTTGTGAATGCCTCCTGTTACATTTGGCTTATCAACCTAGTGCAGTAAATATATATATTTAATAATACAGTCAGAGATTGTCTTCCATAGGGCAATCATATACAGTGCTTTATAAAAACCACGATCCCCAGATTTATTTCCTTCCTGATTACGGATGAGATTAGAATAAAAACGACCTTTATTGGCTGACTGCCAAGTGAATTCTTCTTTCAGACACTGAAGGCAGCTTTTGATTGTGTTTTGATGTTTTCCTCAGCCTATTACTATATTGACTTGATAGCAGCCAAAACATACATTTGTGATCCCATTTTTCTCCAGCGTTTTTTTCCACTCAATCAAGCATGTACACAAATATCCACAGGACAGAAGAATGCTTTTAACTGAAGCAAATCTCTTAGGAATCATGTCATGCAAGTGTGTCTTTTTTAAATGTGAGTCTGCTGTTTGTGCTAAATGGTTTTTTCCCTTAGTATTAATAGAATAACATTGAAATTAATGTCAGAAAGAGTGCATTAAAAACAAATGATTGTAATATGCCAAATGCCTCCTACAGTGTTTAAGATTGAATAATAATAGTACCTTTATTGACAAAGACAAAAAGATTTTTAACTTTGATTTGATTGCTGTGACTAAGCTGCAATAATCCCTTCAAGGTATTATCATGGACTACTTCTTACTGATGTCATGGAAGAGCAAAAAATCCAAAAAGAGGGAATCCTCCCCAAATAATTTTATGAGACCAACATCATCCTGAAAGCTAAACCCGGCAGAGACTCAACAAGAAAAGAAAACTTCAGGCCAATATCTATGATGAACATGGATGCAAAAATCTTCAATAAAATACTGGCTAAGTGATTGCAACAGCACATCAAAAAGCTTATCCACCATGATCAAGTAGGCTTCATCCCGGGGATGCAAGGCTGGTTCAACATACGCAAGTCTATAAATGTAATTCACCACATAAACGGAACCAAAGACAAAAATCACATGATTATCTCAATAGATGCAGAGAAGGCCTTTGACAAAATTCAACAGCCCTTTATGCTAAAAACTCTCAATAAACTAGATATTGATGGAATGTATCTCAAAATAATAAAAGCTATTTTTGATAAACCCACAGCCAACATCATACAGAATGGGCAAAAACTGGAAGCATTCCCTTTGAAATCTGGCACTAGACAAGGATGCCCTCTCTCACCACAACTATTCAATATAGTATTGGAAGTTCTAGCCAGAGCAATCAGGTAAGAAAAACAAATAAAGGGTATTCAATTAGGAAAGGAGGAAGTCAAATTTTTTCTATTTGCAGACTACATAATTGTATATTTAGAAGACCCCATCATCTCAGCCCAAAATCTCCTGAAAATGATAAGCAGATTCAGCAAAGTCTCACAATACAAAATCAATGTGCAAAAATCACAAGCATTCCTATACACTGATAACAGACTTAAAGAGAGCCAAATCAGGAACAAAATGCCATTCACAATTACTACAAAGAGAGTAAAATATCTAGGAATACACCAAACAAAGGATGTAAAGGACCTCTTCAAGGAGAACTACAAACCACTGCTCAACAAAATAAGTGAGGACACAAACAGATGGAGAAATATTCCATGCTCATGATTAGGAAGAATCAATATCGTGAAAATGGCCATACTTCCCTAAGTAATTTATAGATTCAATGCTATCCCCATCAAGCTACCAATGACCTTCTTCACAGAACTGGAAAAACCACCTTAAACTTCATATGGAACCAAAAGAGAGCCCACGTAGCCAAGTCAATTCTAAGCAAAAAGAACAAAGCTGGAGGTATCACGCTACCTGACTTCAAACTATACTACGAGGCTACAGTAATCAAAACAGCATGGTACTGTTACCAAAACAGAGATATAGACCAATGGAACAGAACAGAGGCCTTGGAGGCAGTGTCATGTATCTACAACCATCTGATCTTTGAGAAACCTGACAAAAACAAGCAATGGGGAAAGGATTCCCTGTTTAATAAATGGTGATGGGATAACTGGCTAGCCATGTACAGAAAGCAGACAATGGACCCTTTCCTGACACCTTACATTAAAATTAACTCCAGATGGATTAAAGACTTAAACATAAGACCTAACACCATAAAAATCTTAGAAGAAAACCTAGGTAAAACCATTCAGGACATAGGCATAGGCAAGGACTTCATGACTGAAACACCAAAAGCATTGGCAACGAAAGCCAAAATAGACAAATGAGACCTAACCAAACTCCAGAGTTTTGGCACAGCAAAAGAAACAATTATTAGAGTGAACCAGTAACCAACAGAAATTTTTGCTATCTACCCATCCGACAAAGGACTTATATCCAAAATCTACAAAGAACCAAAACATATTTATAAGAAAAAAACAAACCAATTCAAAAGTGGGCAAAGGATATGAACAGATACTTTTTAAAGGAAGACATATATGAGGCCAACATACATATGAAAAAATGCTCATCATCATTGGTCATTAGAGAAATGCAAATCAAGACTACATTGAGATACCATCTCACGCCAGTTAGAATGGCGATCATTAAAACATCTGGAGACAACACGCTGGAGAGGATGTGGAGAAATAGGAACTTGTACACTGTTAGTGGGAGTGTAAATTAGTTCAACCATTGTGGAAGACAGTGTGGCAATTCCTCAAGGACCTAGACATAGCAATTCCACTTGACCTAGCAATCTCATTACTGGGTATATATCCAAAGGATCATAAAGCATTCTATTATAAAGACACATGTACACATATGTTCACTGCAGTACTGTTTACAATAGCAAAGACTTGGAACCAACCAAAGTGCCCACTGATGATAGACTGGACAGGAAAATGTGGCACATATACACCATGGAATATTATGCAGCCATAAAAAATGATGAGTTTGTGTTCTTTGTAGGGACATGGATGAACCTGGAAACCATCATTTTCAGCAAACTGACACAAGAACAGAAAATCAAACACTACATGGTCTCACTCATAGGTGGGTGTTGAACAGTAAGAATACATGGACATAGGGAGGAGAACATCACACACTGAGGTCTGTAGGGGGAACTAGGGGAGGGACAGTGGGGGGTAGGGAGTTGGGGAAGGATAACATGGGGAGAAATGCCAGATATAGGTGATGGGGATGGAAGCAGCAAACCACATTACCATGTATGTACCTATGCAACAATCCTGCATGTTCTGTACATGTACCCCAGAATCTAAAATGCAATTGTGTATATATATGTATAAAGAATAAGAAATATCTTTGTTTGTTTGCTTTTTCAGAGATAGAGAAACCAAATAACAGGTATCTTTCCTTGCTTCTTCCTTATAGTTCCTTAGTATAACTATACTTCACTTCTGATATTAAAAATAAATAAATTACAACATAAATATAGACATTATTACTAAAAATACTTTAGGAATCCTCTTTTTAATTACGTTCTTTCAGCTTACAGAAATTATACAAGAAAAATTATACTTGCACCATAGAGTGAGACCCAATATTGAGCATCAAATAGTAGCCTTTTTTGTTTTGTTTTGTTTTGTTTTGAGACGGAGTTTCACTCTTGTTACCCAGGCTGGAGTGCAATGGTGCGATCTCGGCTCACCGCAACCTCCGCCTCCTGGGTTCAGGCAATTCTCCTGCCTCAGCCTCCTGAGTAGCTGGGATTACAGGCACGCGCCACCATGCCCAACTAATTTTTTGTATTTTTTAGTAAAGACGGGGTTTCACCATGTTGACCAGGATGGTTTCGATCTCTTGACCTCGTGATCCACCCGCCTTGGCCTCCCAAAGTGCTGGGATTACAGGCATGAGCCACCGTGCCCGGCTCAAATAGTATTCTTAGTGATTATGGACTGCATTAATACTTGGCACCAAAAGACTTTTAGATATTTTTCTAAGTAAATGAACCTTCAAAGAATCATATTTTGCCACTATAACAGTAATTTTTTAAAAGGATGTTTGAATTTCAGATAATATTCAAGATATGAATCTCATCACACAATTTGACCACTTTATAAGATAAAAACCTAGGTGAAAATTTGTGTATATTAATTAAAGATTGTATATCACTCACCACTTTAATGATTTTTCAGCATCAAACAAAACTTGCAATGACAAAATAGCTGAATGTTTACACAGGAACATATTTAAATCATTTTATGTCAGAATATTTTCTGTTTCTGCAGATTTCAGAGAAATGTTTTTCCCTTTTCTACTTGTTTCTCAAAAATAACTTTTTCTGCATTGTTACTAATTTCTAACAACAATTTCCTAATAATATTTCCAAAATTAACCAACCTAATGAAGCATCGTATTTGTACCACCTCAAGTCATTGAGTACTAATCCTCATAAGGAATTCAAATTCAACATTTATGTTGTATAAGCTGATTTCAACCAAAGTTTTAATTCAAAATAAAACATGATAAATGAATAGTAAAGTAGAACAAAATTATGCAATTAACATATCTATAAATATTTACTTTATTTGGTATTGAATATATAATGAAAAAATCCATTTTTGTATACATATTTTGGAGGTTTAAAAAAACACTGAAAAATGTATACAATACATATAATTTTGCCTCCCCCCGAAGTCCTGCTATTGAAAAATACATATTAATGCTATTTTATGTTTATTGTTAATTTTATTAAAAGTCAAATTAATTAAAAACATTAAATCAGATATGTATTTATCAAAGGTTTGTACTTTGTTGTTCTGAAAGAAGACATAATCTCTAGTTTGCAGAGTTGTTTGAACTATATCTTTCTGAAAGTTTCTCAATACATTTGATAATGTCCGTTTTAATTTTTTCTTATGTATTTATACATAGAAGCTGCTTCCTTTAAATAATTATTATTAAATTTCCAAAACATGTTCAATATAATCACTTTCAGCATTTTTTTTGTATCAGTACCAGTATGTTTTTGTATTGTGTGTATTCAACTCAATCTACAAAAATATAATCTTGTTTTGAAGTAAATATTAATGGATATTTGATCAACAGAATGCTTCTGTTAAATATGTTAGATTGCACCAAAAATTGAGGGGGTTAAGAATTTGAAAAAGACACGTTTTTTTCCCTTCTGTGGGAATAGAACATCCAAGACATTATCATATAAAGAAGAACGTGACTCCAATGTGTTCTTTTAGAAATGAGGGGAGGGGAAGATATTCCTGTAAGTCAAGTGGATGAGATAGTTTGGAGGCTAGAAGAAAACGTTAAAAAAAAAAATAGATATGACATTGCAATTTGACAGGTTTTCAAAACAACAGAGGCAGAAAATTGCAGAATATCTGCCCACCCATCAAACAGGACAGGTGGTTAGAATATAGGACATGGAGTTTTATACTTTCCTCTTAGACACATCCATTTTCCACATTAAATCCATATTCCCTCATAGTCAACTATTGTATGTCGCTTTCTCCACTCCTCACTAACCTTCTTTTTTTATAAATATTCAAACTTATTCTTGTCCCCTTAAAGTACGACCTTTAAAACGAGATACAATGTGTCACATATGCTTTTAACGGTTTTGACTGTAGTAAAGCTCTTTCGTCGGCTGGTGTAACCCAACCATACTGATACCCAGTTTAACTGTTTTATTAGCTATACTACCTGAGTTTGTCCTCAAGAAAACTTCCAAGAGTTTTCTTTCCACCCCTTCTCCTCTTACTCTCTATCTGCTGTTAAACCAGGTCTCACCAACTGTGAATTATTTTTATCCTTAATTTGAATTTCTTGATGTTCAATTTCAAGCTGTATAATTTGATCCTCTAAAGAGTATACCTGCCAAGTTTTTTCTAATTTTTTAGATATTCCTGTGCATATTTTTAAAGTGTTTGTCTAGCACTTTAAATGCTATTTAAAGACATTAGTCAAATACCTCAATAGAGAATACTCACAGAGTTAATTCAGTCCCTCAATCAAGATAAGCTAACTATAATTTTTCAATAATGACTTAGTTGTAGTTACTGTCTTAAACTTTGACAGTTGATTTGTTTACCAGACTATACTTTTTCTATGGAATTACCCTACATGAAGAATCTTATAATTTTTTGTTTAAATGTCAGTTTTACTAATCGTGAATTATAAATCAGTGTTCCTTTCTTCTATGAGAAGGTAAGTCACTTGAATGTTTAATAAGACTGAATGAATATCAAAACAAATATACAACAAGTACACCATCTTCAATGGAGAGATACTGGTGCTATCTGGAAATTGAATCTCTAAGGAATAGTTTTACCTATGTTTATTGTATTTAAATTATTTTTGTCACTTCTTTTTCCATTTGATGTAGAAGAAGGAATAAAATTAGAATTAAGTATTGCTGCCTTCCTTGTATACTCCATCACACTACAAAGATTGTATCTTTCCCTTTCAAGTTACTCTTATTATAATGGCATCAAAAAAGTACTCATTTCATAATTTTTTTTTTTTTTTTTTTGGTTAAATGCAGTTCCTAGTAGCAAGCTGGTATTTTTAACACAGACTTGTTTCCTATATTTAGAAAACAATATAGCCAAAATTTAGCTAACCCAAGTTATCTCCCTAAGTTGACTCCTTCTAAAGTTAAAATATTGAATTCAGTTAATAAGAAGAGTGTTTTCAGTCCCTATTGTCAAATCGTTTAGTAATAATCTTTGAAGTTCTGACAAGCAGGCAAAGTTTCCTCACTCTTCCACTACTGGAAAAATAGACACATACACATATACTCTGTTAACCATAGAAGAAATTTCAAAAAATAATAGCAGAATATCATCTCCAACTAGTGTGTTTGAAAAATTAGATAAAATGATATACATAGGTTATTATTACCCTTTAATAACAAATAAGAACTTAATATATATAAATTATTAGTATATAATCTCTTGAATTATTTGTATTTACTTTTTAAGAGTCAATCAAGCAACCTCTGCCCCCAAAACCAGGTACAACTGATTATACAAAGCCAATTTTTCTTTCCTTTTTATGTCAGAGAAGGCACTAACACTTTGCCATAAAAAATTCTTACTTTCCAATTTTCTCTGAAACCATTAGTCATATTATCATCTATTCTCTTACTTCACAAGGTAATTTAAAGCACCTATTTATGTCAAAGTTCTTGTTGGTAAAGCAGTTGAAACAAAACATACACACAGAAAGGTAAGAAAACATTTTGTATTGTCACGTATATCACAGAAAGGCTTGAAGAAGCAAGGAAACCCCTCTGGTTGACATTTCTGTAGGATTAATTGCTTTAATTCTCTTCACTTTCTCTTTAGCATGTAAAAGGACTGCAAATCACTCTATCTATATGAAATTAAAATATAGTTTTTAAGTAAAAACATAAAATAGCCTATTGATTCACTGAATACCATATAATAGATAATAACCAAAAATCATGGTTTAATTTACAGAATTTTCCATGTGATATTTGACAACACCATTCAGATATTTTTATTCAGATAATTTAAAGTATACCTCTATTAAGTTATTTTTTTAGATTCCACTTAGATTAAATCAATGTCTAATCCCAGCGGTAAACTCTGTTTATTCTGCCAAGGTTGGGAAAATGTGTAGTATGCTTATTCTATCATGTGGCTGCAGCACGTGGTGTCCTAGGAGTGACAACTTCAGCAACACCATATGTTTCAACCATCTGGATGCTGGTGTATTGCCCATGTAGTGGTGCACACATCTTCTTAACAATTTTTAAACAGAAACTTACAAACTTTATGAAGTAATTACCATTAAGTCAAGTCAAAATTATTGACATATTGGTGGGAAGAATTATGCAATGATGTTTAGTACATGTCTTTATATTGTAATAAGAAATAAATTAACAAAGCACAGTTGCAAGTCCTACATTCGACAAATCACATGCTAGAATTTGAGGCTCACAAATTCCGTGTATTTTGACAATTTAAAATTTCTTACACATTAGGTGAGGACTGGATAGGTTTTAATGAAGCCACTAAGAGAACTTAAAACTATTAATTTTTTGACATATCTAACATAAAATTTTATACATAAATCATTAATATATTTTCAAGTATTTCTTTTCACAGCCCAATTTTTACTTACATATTCTCAGAGTTCATTGTTTGAAATGAAGGAGGTTTTTTTAGTTGTATTAAATAATACTTTTACAAACACAAGACGTGTTGACATTCGGGGAGAAAGCAATTGGCTATGGAATCAACTGCATCTATGTGTCAGTGCCATAACATCAAAACTGAATTTTCCATGAAATGTTTAAAATAAATGTTTTATTTAAAACCGTGAATCTTGTCACATATTAGAAACATTTCCAGTCAAATCAGTTAATCAGCGTCTTTTGAAGTTAAAGTGCTGTCATCCGACAGTTCCTGCATGCCTTCTGATTCATGTCTAATATGTATTTGACTGATTGAAATATGCTATCTGTCAAACAAATCTGATGGAAATAAGATAAAATCAAAATAAAAAAAGTATGTCCCACTTCAACAAAGTGGCTCAGATCTTTACTAGTGCCAAAAGGACAAATACCAATTTAAAGCAAGTCATCTGAATTTCAACTCACAGTTAGGAATTGTATTTTATAAACAATAAAGAGCTGAATTGAAAATTTTGCAAAAAATATAACAATGGATAAATAGAAAAAGGAGGGAGTGATATGAAAAGAGGGAGAGATTCAAGAGTATGACTTTGAGATAATTTAATTGGATGATGATCATGCTAACATTTTAAGCTATGTGATGTGACATGAGGACAAGTTTCCATTAAACAAGTAAGAAAGAATTAGCATACACACATTGGTACAATGCTTAGAAAGGCAATGCAAATATTTATTGTTGTTTTGGACACCTTAAGGACATTATGTGAAACTGATGCCCTTCATCTCCACTTATCTGCTCCTTAATGTTTTGTTAATTTTAAATTTTCTCACTTTGTAGATGTTGCTAATTTGAACACAGTTGTACAACTGTTCCAAGCACAGCCAAGCATATAATTTCTGTTGCAATGTGAAATGGTGACGATAAGATAGCCTGTCAGTATCTGCATGGGACATAAATTAAAATGCATGAAGCAGTTTGCAGTGTGGCAAACATATTCTATGTCAAATATATGTCAAAAGTGTAATGTCAATATTGTAACATGCCACCTACCAATCATTTTCTACATGTTTCTGTAGGACAAAAAATTATGAATAATCTAACAGAAGGGACTATTTTAGACCAGCTCCAAGAAATCTAGTCTTGGCCTAATTTTCATCTCAATCTCTTTTTTCCCCTTCAGTCTTCATAACTAGAAAAATTGGTTGCTGCTTAACAACTACAAATTTGTATTAATATCCATGTCTGATTATAGTCCTACACAGTTTTAAATGGTTGGTGAAATGTAAGGCTAGCTACTTAAATTACAAAACGTACTGTAAAATGAAAATATGAGGCTCCCTATTAGACAAGCAGGAAAAAAAGCTGCCGTTAAGGGTGATAAATAGAAAGCTTTTTTTCCATTTTTTTATGATCCATCTCTCAAATTGTCATTATGTTTTTATTTGCTATTTAATATCATTATAGGCAAAGAAAAATAAAATTTTAAATCATTAGCATGAGTTTTCATCTTTATCTTGTACAATGGCAGTTTTAAAATCACTGAAAATTACATTACACAATTTGTATTTTATAGCTCACACATGTATATGAATTTAGTCCAAACAAGGATAACACTGTACAAATTTAACTCAACTGCTTTAATTTCACTTCTTGATATATGTACCATCTACAACACTCTACCTTTGGCTCACTGAAAGTAAAGGACTGAAAGGAAAGCTGTGGGTTGCCCTTTCTTTTTCTTTTCTTCTGTGTAATCTCATTCAGTGTAAGTGCTCGGCTAATATACAGAAATAGCATGAATAAGAAAAGCTATATCAAGGCCCTTTGCGTGTGCTTCTTAGAACATTGCGAACTTTGTTTGGTATTCAAAGTGAGTTCTGTTTCAAATGGCAGGTGTAGCTCTCTGAGCTTTCATTATCCTTGCTTACTTGTCTGTACATGTGACACACTTACCTTGTCACTGGTTTGAGTCTCACTGAACTCCCATGCATACTGGGTCCTGTGGAATTCTGTGATCATGGGGAATCATGAACTTTATGTACAAATAAGATGAAAAAAATGGTAAATGTGCAAATCTCAGGTATCTCCTCTTTTCACATGAACGTTCCATTGGCTCCTCATTCTTCACTTACAGAACATAAATTTGACGATAAAATTATTAGGAATTTCAGTGTGTTGATATTAGAGCACTGAAGCAAGTGTGGGTCCTTCTGAATGCATGGTCCTGCTTGAAGACCTGGATCACGAGACCATGAAGCTGGCCCTGGTCAAATCCTAAACTCTTTTCTCATGTTCCCTGTTGTGATTTTCCTCTAATTTGGTCCCAAGGTTTCTCTCTGAAGTGTAGGTATAATTTATAGTTCTGCCCTGATGGGATTCTAGAGGATTCGGCTGTGAATGTTTAAAGTATGCTTTTTGTGAGATACATTTTGTTTTGCAGACAGCCTGATGCTTAAGTGTCTGGACCCATGCCCAGGTGGCCCTCTCCCAGGAAACTTGTTTATACCAGCAGATACCCTTGTGGCTCTTGTGTGATCTGTTTCTAGTTTATTCCTGCTAAGATAGACACTCTTGGGAGGGTGCGGTGGCTCACGCCTGTAATCCCAGCAGTTTGGGAGGCCGAGGCAGGCAGATCATGAGGTCAGTAGTTTGAGACCAGCCTAGCCTGCATGGTGAAACCCCGTCTCCACTAAAAATGCAAGAAAATAGCTCGGCATGGTGATACACACCTGTAATCCCATCTACTCAGGAGGCTGAGGCAGAAGAATTGCTTAAACCCCGGAGTAGGAGGTTGCAGTGAGCCGAGATCAATCCACATCACTTCAGCCCGGGTGACCAGCAAGATTCTGTGAAACAAAAAAAAGAAAAAATACACTCTCCAGGAAAGTCAGGGGGAGTTAGATTCTGGTGTGTTGGTCTGATGAGACACAGAGGAGGCAGCGTGACATAAAATTACAGACACCCTGTATTACGTTCAGAGCCCAGATAGAAGAGGGCAGCAGCCTCAGAGGGCCAACAGAAAGCAGGGTGCTGCCCTGACTCTCATGTTCAATCAATCACTGGGAAGCAAGAGAGAGAGAGAGGACCTGAGGGGCTATCCCTTTATTGGTGTCCTGGGGACTACTCAAGCAGGTTTCCCGAGGGGAGTTCTAATTAACTGGGTTTGCAGCAGCAGATGTGAATTCTGTGGAGTCATACTGTGACTTCTGTGGAGTGTCACTGTGGTATATTTGCTC
Organism: Aotus nancymaae; assembly: GCF_030222135.1. NCBI lineage: Eukaryota > Metazoa > Chordata > Mammalia > Primates > Aotidae > Aotus > Aotus nancymaae. The sequence goes on from NW_026988435.1 coordinate 4,822,016, forward strand.
TGTCCATAGGGAGTGTGGGAATCTCGGGGGCAAGACAAGGAAATTGCATCTGGCCATCCCATAGGGAGATGAGTGCCAGGAGGTGATGGTAAAAGGCAGATACCTGCATCTGGAACAGCCACCCTGAAGAACTGGGAGAACACAGAGAACTGAAAACCGTGTAAAGGGTGACTAAGCCCTGCTTCTTATATGAAAAAAATCAAACCTAGATTTAAAATGGATGCCAAAGTAAACACCAAATGATAAGAATTCATTACATCCAAATAGCCAAGATTTTTCCCAAATTGTGGAGTCTTTACCATAATATAGTCATGATTATCAATTACCTTGAAATCAGAATAATTCAGTGCGTCCAGACTCCTTTTAAAAGATCTTCATGGAAATGTTTGATCACTACTCACCAGAATTTTTATGTGAAAGTATCATAGGTATTCTTTTTAAAAAAATCTATACAATATATTTTATTTTGATTTATTTTGTAGAATTGAATTTTTTGTTTTATTGTTAAGTATTTTAAAAACTACTATGCAAATGTATTTAAAACAGTATGCAAATTTTTTTCTAAATGTTTCCGTAATTGACCCAAAGACTATGTACATATGTTAGTCACCTATCACTATAATAATACTGTATAAATACCATTTCAAATTCAGTGACTTTCAACAAGTATTTTGTTTTTTCTCAATCTCTTTTATCTGTGACAAAGTCAGAGTTACAGCTAGTACAACTGTGGTTTGTTGCACACGTTCATGGTAAATAAAATACCAATTTTAGTTAGAGGCTATTAAAATAAACTGCTGTCCTTTCCCCCCATCTGAGATCACACATATGTAAACCAGCCCAACATAATGTTCAGATAAAAGACCACTCAAAGATCACAGAGTCTCTTTTCAAGTTAGGGACAAGCAAACAACTGAAAACTACTACCAGTCTTTAAAGCAAATTTTGATACTAACCGTGTTCCACTGAGATTCTATGAGATCTAGTTTCTGATCATACATACATAAGTTGAAAGCAGACTCTGTGATCTTTGAGTGATCTTTTAATAAACATTATGGCTGATGTTCAATGGATCTTTTATCCATGAGTTGGCTGGGCTTTGCTGGACTCCGATGCAATGGGCTAGTGTTGACTTTAAGCTGCGTGGTTCAGGTTTGTTCCTTGTGTCTTTCTTCAATTTATTTGCCTTAATGAGTGGCAGTAGTGCAAGACACTAAACTCAACTGTGCAAGCACATTTGAAACCTCTCTTCACGTTATGCTGTCTAACGTGGATTAACCAAAACAACTACACGGTGAAGTCCAAAGTCAGTTGGACAGTGAGGTACTTCACATGCCAAGAGAAGTGGAAGGCTCTACTCTTAAAAACAAATCCAATGTATCACAGAACAGAAATTATGCACACGCCTCGTCATATATACATGAAAAAGAGATTTAAAACTGGAAAGTGGTTCAATGTACATATATCCCATGTACAAAAGCTCACAATTTTTAAGTGATAATTAAGTCTCATTTTTTTAAATGAATGAAATTATATTATTCTGAGATTGTAGGGGAGATGTCACATAATTTAGGTAAGTCTTGGTCATTTTATGAAAGACTAGTTTTGTCATTTTAATAAAAAGTTGTATCAGCAGGACACAGTGGCTCATGCCTGTAATCCCAGCACTTTGGGAGGAGAGATAGGCAAAACACTTGAGGTCAGGAGTTTGAGATGAGCCTGCCCAACATGGCAAAACCCTGTCTCTACTAATAATATAAAACTTAACCAGGTCTGGTGGCAAATGCCTTAGTCCCAGCTACTCAGGAGGCTGAGGCACAAGAATCACTTAAACCCAGGAGAAGGAAGTTGCCAGGAACCAAGATAGTGCCTCTGCACTCCAGTGTGAGCAGCAGAGGGAGACTCCATCTTTAAACAACAACCACCAAATCCCCACGTATATTATAAACAAAATACAAAAGCTAAAATCAAAAAGGCTACTTATGGCATTGCCCTTGTCCAATGCCACTTATATATAAGAAAAAACCAAAGCAAATTATAAGAATGGTTCAAAATATTGTTTGTATTCTTGCCTATATAAATAAATGGATTTAGGCAGAATAGAAGTCTATATTACTAGGAGCAATTAGCAAAGGCTTTAATTGTGAAATGTATTCTAATGTTTCTTTTGACGCATAATTTTGTGACACGTCTTCAAAATAAAAATTTACAAATAATGTTATACTTGTTAGTCTTTATGAGATAACTTTGCCTGCTTTTCTTTACTATAATTCATTCTACCCACTCTCTAAAAGAGAAATATCGATCTCATTCAAAATTCTAAAACGTCATTAAGCCAAAATGCTGACGATGGGATTTTAGTGCTGAAAAACAAAGACGATGAATGCTTGGATATCTTGGGAGTATGGTCCCTTTTTGCATTTTTCTCTGTCTTTTTGAATATTTCACTTAAGCATTAGAGTCTCTAGATTTCTTTAGTCATCTGTTAGGTGAATCATATAGTATCCAAATATATTAAAACTTATTTTCATTATATACCTTCACATTAAAACAGTATGCTCAGAAGTATTAAGACTAGAAATATAAAAGGTGAAGATGAAGCAATTTACTTGAATCTCTAATTCAAAATAAGCATAGGTGAAAATATTTGCATAGGAGTTTTTTATGAGGATAAATAAAAACAACAGATAATATATCTTAACACTTACTACATGTCTTATATTGAGGAGCAATGTATATCTCTGCCATGAAAAAGGGAAATGATCAAGGAAGTTTCTTCATAGAATAAACCTTCCCTCAGAGGTGCTAAATGGGCCAATACATTCCTTCCTAGGTCATTCTTAGTCACAGCTGCTTGCTGATACCCACCAATGTTTGGGGGATGAAAGTCAATGAATTGGGGATAGCAATGGCGTGATTACCCAGTGTTGACACTAACCAACTCATACTCCCCTTCTGAATTTGCTTACTGAAAATCCTCAAATGCTAATTTCTAGATATCTTTTCCTCGAGAACATCTAAATATAGTTTCTAAACGATTAGTACCAGTTATTGTTAAAGTTTAAAAAGAAGTGTAATTAAAATAAAATTTTGTTAGAGTGAAAAAGAAGCCACTAAAATAAACTTCAATCCTTGCTTCTTTAAATTTTAAGACACAAAGAAAAATATTTATAAGTACACATTTGCTAAGAAAAGAAGCAGCAACATGCTATTCCTCAATAACATGATGACTGTGCTCTTTTATACTTAGTTCTTTAAATATAGAAACATTTTTTTCCTTTGAATATACTGCCATCCACTCCAATTAATAAGATATGATTTGTGATATTACTGTCTCAGATGTTCTTCAAATCAGTAAGCTATAATTTAAAAGGCCTTCAAACATAAATTTAATGTTCATGTTTTATGTAAAACAAATTTTATTTCACGTCTATTATATATGTAGCATATTATGTATATGTAATGTATATATACATAAATACCCACATGCATACATATGTACATGCAAACAAATTCAGGCAAAAGCAAAATTATTTAAAATGAATATTACCACTTAAAAATATAAAGTCATTTAACATGAAAAATATTAAAATCAACAGGATTTAAGGTAAAGCAGCCTTTGATAAATAAGAAATAAATATAAGAGGATATAATTCGAATTTGTAATTTGAATTGAATAAGCATAGCAAACAATGTTAACAAGTTACTCATCAGCAGTTCCTCAAGTGCAGGGAGAGAGATGAAACACAGGACTTTAAATCTCTCCAGTAAGCTAAGGAAGAAAGCAAGCTATTCTTCAAGGACTAATTGAATGACGAAAGTGCAGATTTCTGTTTTTGCAACCACATTCCAAATGCTGATGTATGTCAACAAATGGGTAAAACAGATGTTATCCACATCGCCTAAAGAGACAAGAACAGATGGGCTGCATGTGTTGCATTAGAGCAAAAATGCACCTGGGCTGTGTCTCACTGAGTAGATCCCATTGACCAAATCTCTTTTGCAATAGGACAAAAAGTATTTTTAAAAACTTTTTTAAAAAGAAGAAAGATCGAAGCTGATAAAGCTGTTCAGCTATGGCCAAAAATAAAGAACTGGCACATTTTGCAAAATCTATAGTCATGAAACAATAAAAACATACACATGGGAGGGCAGGTGCTGTGGCTCACACCTGCAATGCCAGGACTTTGGGAAACCAAACAAGGTGGATCACTTGAGGTCAGGAGTTTGAGACCAGCCTGGTCAACATGGTGAACCCCCATCTCTGCTAAAAGTACAAAAATTAGTCAGGTGTGGTGGTGGGCGCCTGTAATCCCACCTACTGAGAGGCTGAGGCACGAGAATCGTTTGAACCCAGCAGGCAGAGGTTGCAGGCAGCCAGGATCGTGCCACTCTACTCCAAGTCTGGGTGATAGAGTGAGACTCCGTCTCAAAGAAACAAAACAAACAAAAAAAGTATACAAATAGGATTATATATGAACTCAGTATTAAGTATATGTAAAAAGTTGAATCAATGATTATCTGTTGTTCATTGTTCATTTTTACAACATTCTAGTAAAGAAATGAATTGCAACATCAGAACTTCTATTTTATATCTATCTCAACCTATGTGATGCCCTCAAAGCTAACTTATGTTTTATAAAAAAAACTTTGAAATGTTATACCTTTTCAAAAAATTATGCACATACATACCTATATTGAAATATTTTTTCTTCAGAAATAAACCTGGAATAAAACAATTTGAAAACATAGTAGTATTTATTTTCAGCATTTTCTTAGAGTAAAATGCAAAAAAGTTAAGAATCAAAGAAGAATACAGTGGGGTTTTTTTAAGCTATACTATTTACCTTTCACATAATCAATTGCTCTTTGCTAGAGATTTCCATATCACTTACTGTTTCCTGGTGTCACAGTCGTATATTCTGTGGTCATCTCCATGCCTTTATTAGGGTTCAGGACACATCATGCAAAATATGATTATGGCAGGACAGAATGTGCCACCCCAAAATATAAATCTTTGGCATATTTTGAGTTGTTTATTTTCAGACTGCAGAAAGAGAAGTAGCTCTGTGAAGTTGTCATTTTGTAAAAGAAATTCACATCTCTAAAGACAATCTACATTAATAGAACACCTGTAATCAGGAGGAGAGCTGATTTGTGATCATTTCTATCACCTGAGAGAAATGTGTCTGCATAAAAGAAGAGCCTTTGTTCACATTGCATTTACTCCTTTTACCCTTCCACGGTTTATGGCCACCTCCCTTCACTGTCCTGTAGGCCCCAGTTGCCTATTCCTTTCTGTAGCCCAGACTAGTACATAAGCTTCTGGATCTCACTGGGTTTTAGGGGATATTCACTTTTTTTTCCTGTGCTACTGAACACACATAATAAATGTGTTTACCTTTTCTCTTGTTAACCTGCCTACTGGCAGTTTATTTCATAGACTCAATTATTGATTCCTCAAAGATCAGAGAGAGTTTTTCTCTTTTGTATGCTGTTTTCTGCTCCCAGTGAGGCAAGCTCAATCTCAGGCTAGCATAACTCTAGAAGCTCTCTATGAGTGTTTGCCAGACTATCTTTGAACATTGAGACTTCTTATATATATATATATTTCTTTTTTATTGGTAACTGCAGAATTGAAGAGTTGATCTCTAGATAAACAATCTGGAAATCATCTACTTTCCTTATACAAAACATTTATAAACAACAATTCTATTAATTTTTCAACCCCACCCCTCACCCCCAGCCACACTAGGAATCAAGCTTTCCAGGTTATTATCTCCCTTCCCTGTTTCTATAATGCCCTAAAAATATCTTGAAATATCTCACATCATTTCTTATTGTCACACTCTCAAATAAGTATCCTCTGGAGCCTGAAATTTGTCACTCGTATACTCCCTGTATCTCAATTCTGATGTCTCAGTAACATAGTCACTTTCTTACTCTAGTGGAAATGTGTGGATCTGCTTCTAGTATGGACAAGTGAACTCCTCCCTAACCCCAAATCCCTCTTCTCACAGATGATAACAACAAAGTCTGGAATAATACAAGGAAATCACTCAACTTAAATCACTGGAGACAAGAAAAAACAAGGACAAAAGTTCTAGGAGACAGTGTGGAAACTGGTAAAAAGGAACAGCACTATGTAAGTGACTCATTTTTTAAGGCTTTAGCCTGAGAGTTGAATGAAATCCTACTGATAGGGCCGATTAAAAAATAAATAAATAAACTGATGGAAAACCCGAAGTCTGAACAGATGAACAAGGAGACTAGCATAGAAACAACCCCCTGAAATGTGAGAAAAGAATCCCAAGAGAAAAACTATAAGGGTGTGAGGCCCAGAGTCTGTACTTCCCCCATTTCCCTGGCTCATCCCAGACCATGCACTCAAATGGCAGATGGAGGTTTGATGAGCTAAACTGAGAAAATGTAAGGAAGAAGTGTTACTGGTGTAGGGTGTACAGATTCTTGACGCCTTGAACAAAGAATTGGACAAAATGCACAAACAAAGCATGGAAGGAATGAAGGGATTTATTGAAAATCAAAGTACAGGCTACAGTGTGGGAGTGGGTGGAGCATAGCGTCTCAGAGCCCCATTACAGAATTTTTGTGAGTTAAATACCCTCTAGAGGATTTTATTGGTTACTTTGTGTATGTCCTATGTAAATGGAGGGGATGAAGTAAAGTTACAAAGTCATTTACTTGGCATTCACCCTATGGAGGGGACATTTCCTGTCATATTCCCTGCCTCCAGACCCTATTTTCCTGCCTCAGAAGGAGAAAATATATTCAAGTACAAATAATGGTTGAGATTGAGAATTATATCTAAGTGACACAAATCTAACTTTTTTCAAGTATATTGTCAATGCACAAGCAATTTGGAATGGGCACATACTTATTTCCTATTCATATTTGCATGTAGTGTAGTGCTTCTCATTAATTGGCTTTGAGTTATTCATATGTGGTTAATAAATTTATATAGTGCATTTACCAGTTGAGTTTTAAGCTTTTAGGCCATAAATCATAAACTATGTTCAGAATATGTCTATATACTTTGAAATCATAAAAAAAAATAACTCCCACAAGATGCACACCTCTCACAGGACAATTAAGGCATACATTTAAGGGAAAAACTGACAATTAACAGCTGAATAAACAGCCGAAAATGATATAAATAGAGAGAGATTGAAAACAACATTGTACCTGGTTATAAAAATAAACTTTGAAAGTGTCCAAAATTTAAGGCCATATGAGAGAAACACATAAATCTATAGTTGAGATTGGTGCAGTTAATTTCATATTAATGACCTGTGACATCCTCTCAAGCTATCTTTAAAAATATGTTACACCAGCTAACAATATGATCATTCAATGCTTCCATAGGTACATCTGGAATTGCATAAGGAAGATATACAATACACATACAGGCTACACACGAACATAAATTTTGCATATACACATGCCCAACATTTTGCAAATCTCTGGCTTCACAAAACTTGCTAAATAGTTAAAACAATTGTTACTGTATACATCTTATTTCTGATTAGTCCATATTGCAAGTTTTGTACCTTTAGCATAATTTTTTTTAGATAAAGGTTTGTAATCCTTCCAAGAACTGGTGTTACTCTATAAATCCACTCATAGGACTTTCACTTACTTACTTTTTTTTTTTTAGAGGAGTTTCACTCTGTCACCCAGGCTGAAGTGTGATGGTGTGATCTCAGCTCACTGTAACCTCTACCACCTGGGTTCAAGCAATTTTCCAGCTTGAGTCTCCCGAGCAGCTGTGACTACAGGTATGTGTCACCGTGTCCTGCTAATTTTCGTATTTTTAATAGAGACAGGGTTTCCCCATGTTGGCCAGGCTGGTCTTGAACTCCTGATCCTCAGGTGATGATGTCTATGTAACAGTTTGATTTTATCTGTTACACATTACACAAAGTTTTGTCTGTTAGGAGAGGAAGAAATCAAAGAAGAAAGAAAAATGAGAGGAAAGAAGAAGGAAAACAAGGGAGATCGGAAGGGAAGAAGAAAGGAGAGAGGAAAAGGAAGGTAGAAAGTGAAGAGGAATGAATATTGGTATTTGTGTGGATTATGAGCATTATATTTGTTAAATGTATATTTCAATAGAATTTCTTTCTTTTCTCATTAACTTTCTGATAATAATTTTTTAAATTAAAAAAATCGTGTTGTCTTTCCTGTATATTTTAAGAAAGAATATATTGTAGATACAGAGTAAAGCTAGGAACAAAAATCACATGGCAAGCCAGTTAATCACCATTTGTTTCTTTTGATTTCACAATTAGTTTGAATGGCTCAGAAAGCAGGCAATTGTTTCTGTCAGCCAGATTTGAGCTGGAGAGAGTACACAGTCCCCTTACCCCCTGAAACAGCATCAAGTTTGGTTCCCTAAGGTTTTCAACCAGCTGAATATAAGCTAAACCAAAGTTGAATACAATTTAAATGACAGTTGAAAGTACAAGTTACAAGCAGCATGTTGCCTAAATAAATCAGTAACCTTATAATCAGGCACTACTTACACTTTTCAAAGGCCAAGCATCATCACTTCACAATTGGTATGATTTTCCTCTCAAGTAAAATTTACGATTTTCTTCAAGTGCATACTTGTAGGAGCACTTAGAAAGACAATGTTTAAGGCTATTTTTCAATATGTAATCCTCCTGATTGTGAGTTACCTTTGGCTCTTTCAAGCTGTTCATCTTAAGGGATGTAGTCATTAGAAAAGTGTTAAAAGCTTTTAAAATGTAATTTGTCAAGAACACATACTGATAGTTTTTTATTACACAATGCCCTCCTTGATTTTTAAAATTGGAAAGAAAATTCCATCTTTAATATAGGCAATGAGTGTCATGACCTTGCTAGCCTATTGGTTTCAGCTACCCTGTCTCCAGCTATAGAAAGAAGAAAGTTAGATGGGAGGTGAAGAAAACATCAACTTCTGGCCGGCTGTGGTGGCTCATGCCTGAAATCCAAGCACTCTGGAGGCCAAGGCGGGCGGATCACCTGAGGTCGAGAGTTCAAGACCAGCCTGACCAACATGGTGAAACCCCGTCTTAAAAAAAAAAAAAAGAAAGAAAAGAAAAAGAAAACATCAACTTCTGTCATTTTTATATATTTTATTTCATTCCCTCAAAGTTTCTCCAAGGTATTCATACTATGCACTTCACCCCTTATTATCTTATTAATATAGATTGGAATTGAAACTATTATCTGTCCAATTTCCAATTCCAAATGATTTGCAGAGTGCCAAGCTTTGTGTAAATGAAGGGATGGCACTGTTAGAATTTATTTATTTTTTTATAATTGGTACAAACTGTGTTTATATATGTTGAGAATACTACATATCAATAAATTATATCAATTTAATGCTTCTGAAATAAAATATGCAAAACATATAGAGAAAATACGACAGGATAGTGATTATGCTGTTACAAAGAATTTAATATAGAATTACAAAAGTGAAACTTTTGCAACTAAAAATGAAACAAGCCATTTAGATTAGCAGCACCTGACACCATAAAACATTTACTTATATTTCTCTTTTATTATATAAATTGGCATATTCCAACTAAGCTGTCTTTATCAATTTAGAATATCTGATTGTCATAGGACTAAGCACTAAATAAACCAAGTAGAAGCACAAGAAAATAATTATTAAAAGTATAATTCAGAGTCTATCATTCACTTTCCTTAAGAAAAGTATTTTGCTAGATTAAAATAGATATTGTATATTAAACAAATTCACTAGAAAAACAATTTACTACAGAATGTTTACAAATCATTTATTCCAAAAAAGTTATGGCAGTGGAACATGATTCTAAATTTATTTTTCAGCTTTACTTGAACTTCCAGTTGAAGATCAATACATCCATTTTTTCTTGTATTCATTCAACCAATCCAGGCCTGATACTGAGCCAGAAACAACTGCAAGCATTAGAGACACAAGATGAAAGTAATCTGCTCTCAAGGAGAGTGCAATTGGTGGAAAACAATACAATTTTTTTTTTTTAAATATAGCACCCTGAAGTGATGGTTTCTATGAGGAAAAAAAAGAATTACAAATGTATCTCAGTAGAAACCTGAGAATTTTTAACATCTGCGTTAAACTCACAATTATTTCAAATTTTCTCTTATATACTGTTTAGTAGTGTGTTTCTTATCTTACTCTAGATGTCCTGAGGTTGCCAGAGAACCTACTAAATTTTGTGGCTAGGCATTAAACATAAAACCAGAGATAATCTAGATTTATATCTGTTTAATTAAAGGATACTTGAATAATTTGCTGAGAATATGTGAAGCAATGCTGACAGCATAAGTTGGAGTCAATTAAGAAGAAAATATTTTATTGTATTTCAAGATGCAATTCATTAAATATATAGCAACAATAATGGTTTCCATTATTGAGTACCTGGCATAGGTCTATGTGTTATAAATTTTGCTAGGATTCTTTTTACAAGCACACACATACACACATAGATATATGTGATCACATAAACATAGATATATAAGAAAATACATGAAAGCAAAAATAAAAATTAGATGTTATTATCTTTATTTCTATGTTGAAGATACCGACATTTAAAAAGACTTAGTTATCAGCCTAAGATAACACAGCTCTTAAAGAGGCTGAGCTGGGACTTGAGGGAAATGAAAATTAAAACAGCAATGAGCTATCACCTCACACCTGTTAGAATGACTGTTACCAAAGTACAAGAGATAACAAGTGTTGGCAAGGATATGGAGACAAGAGAACTCTTGGGCACTGTCAGTGAGTGTTAATAAGTACAGACATTATGGAAACTGTTCTGTCTCCAGCTCTAGAAAAAAGTTAGATGGAAGCTGAAGAAGATGACAATTTCTGAGAATTATCTTGCTGACCAGATGCTCCTCCAAAATTAAAAATAGAATTACTTTAGAATTTAGCAATCTCACTTCTGGGTATATATCCAAAGGAAAATAATGAGTGTACATATTCATTAGGATACTATTCAGCCTTAAAAACAGAACTCCTGTCATTTGTTAACACATGAATGAACCCGGAGGACATTATATTAAGTGAAATAAGCTGTGCACAGAAAGACAAATATTTCATGATCTCCCTAATACATAGAATCTAAAAGTGTAACTAATGTAATCATAGAGTAGAATGGTGGTTTTCAGGGGCTGAAGTTGGGGGAAGGATGTGAGACCTGAAAAGTAGAAGGTGATTTTAGGAGAATAGAAAATTCCAGGCAGCAATTTCACAGGACTAGCAAAAGGTAACTTGAAATAGCTGCAGAAGCTATGCACTGGTAAGACCCTGAAAAACAAGATGTGGACCAAGTTGTCACTGCCCAATTGGTTCACCTTGCCCAGTGCCTAAGTGCCAATTTATTAAAGCAGGGGAATTTCAATAGAGAAACAGTAATTTACACAGAGTTGGCTGTGAGTGCAGAAGACAGGAGTTTTTATTATTACTCAAATCAGTCTCCCTGAGCATTCAGGGATCAGAGTTTTTAAGGATAATTTGATGCATGGGGCAGGGGCAGTGAGTTGAGAATACTGATTAGTTGGAGTGAAGATGAAATCATAGGGAGTTAAAGCTGTCCTCTTGTACCAAGTCAGATTCAGGGTGGGGGTCACAAGATCAGATGAGCCAGTTTATAGATCTGGGTGGTGCCAGCTGGTTCATCAAGTGCAGGGTCTACAAAATATCTCAAGCACTGATCTTAGGTTTTACAATAATGATGTTATCCCCAGGAGCAATCTGGGGAGGATCAGACTCTTGTAGCCTCCAGCTATATGACTCCTAAATCTTAATTTCCCATCTTTTCTAGAGATCTACTACACAGCATAGGGACAGGTTATTAATGATAATAACACAGTAAATAATTAAGATCCTTAAGCAGGTAGATCTTAAATTTTCTCACCACACACAGAAAGCGTTAGTAACGTTAAATGAGTTTTGATAAAATTATTTTTTTTGTATTGGAGAAACATATGTATATAAAAATTGTAATACTCTGAAAAATAAAAAGGTAAATTTTTCCTCCATTAATAATTCTGGATGGTAAAAGAAGAGTGCTAAATATTTCACAGAGGACAAATTTCCTCTAGATTTAGCATAGATGAGTGCTATAGATTGAATTATGTTTCCCCAAAATGTGTATATTGAAGGCTTGAGCTCTAATGTGATTGTCTTTGGACATAAGGTCTATACGGAGGTAATAAAGATTGAGGTCATAAGGGAGAAGCCTTAATCTCATAGGACTGCTGGCCTCATGACAATGGGAAGAGACACAAGAGATCTCTGTTTCTCTTCATGCATGCACAGAAGAAAGGAGGAGAAAGAGAGAAGACAGCTCTCTGCAAGCCAGGAGAGCGCTCTGAAGAACTGAATCTGCTGGCAACTGCATCTGGTGCTGATAGTCTATAGAATTGTGAGAAATAATGTGTCTTGCTTAAATTATCCAGCCTGTGGCATCATATTTTGTTATTGCATCTTGAGTTGACTGGCACAATAGGATAACGGTGATAAAGCCAATGATGTCAATGACTTTTCTTATTAGAGAGTGTCATTATATGATAATAAGAGTATTTCATTAGAGACTATTATAAAATAGGTGAAGAAAGAAATTATGGACCCTCAGTTATTATTCCTAAATCAGAGGAGTGAGAGTACATTCTCAAATAATCAAATATTTCAAAGAAAATGTCAGGGTGGTTGGGCATATTTTCTAAAGAGAGATAAGGCAAGAGTAATTGTAAAATATTATCAAAAATAAGATGAGGGAAAAGAAAAATCATCTAATCCATGAAAATGTGCTTGAGGACAGGAAATGCTTCTGAAAAACAAATATTGCAAGAATGTGGAAAAATTTATTCAACATCTAACATGGGTTTTTAACAATATTTGAGAGGATATTGTATCTATAAAATTAGAGAAAGAAAAATTAAAGGAAAATTACTTGACTTAAGATGAATCTGAATATTGCCTATAACAAATTATAATGGAAAAGGACACTGTACATAAAAAAAAAATTGAAGACAGTAAAAAACTCAGGTTCTTTCCAAGAATTAATATGAGAAAGATACAAGATAAAGCAAATAAAAACATAAACAACAGAAAAAACCTAATGGACAGATATAGAAGATCTCATTTAGCATAGAATTAGATTCAATAAAGCAATCCTAGGAATAACAAAAACACAAAATAATAACAGATTTCACATATCAAAAAAAATCAACGTTTTAGTGGCAGGAAATAATTAATAAAAATATTTTAATTAATAAAAATATTTAATTAAAAGCTGTTTTTATTTAAAAATAATATATAAAGTAAAATTTCCCACATTTCCAGGCAAGAAAAATATGTACAACAGAAAATGAGCAAAATATAACTCTGACAGTACAATACTTAAAACATAATTAAAATGAGAAGAATATGATCTTATAATGATATAACTATTCAGGTAGCTATAAAAATCTAACAGTGACTGCCAAGTCACTTTTAGAACATTGGAAACCAAAAGAAAAAGAAACTCTTTCTGAATGAAGTTAAAAAAAAATGTTACAATCCTGTTGGTCTAGATAGAAAACAAAACAAAACAAAACAAACACAAAACACACAAAAAGTGTCATAGAAGATTTCATTAAATCAAATTTAGCCTAAAGCTTCCTCCTTATGTATTTGAAGTTCAGTCTAAAGGTTTTTCTGCACATTTTGAACTATATCAAGTGAAGGTGTAAACAGACTAGACTTTAGCCTACATTTGCACCAATCACAGAATTTAGGCCAGTCAAATGTAGCCAACTGTTCCAACCATATTCAAACAGGCAAACACAGAGCTATAGGCAATCCAGCTGTTTCTGTACCTCATTTCCATTTTCTATACCTCACTTTCCTTTATCTATCTATAAACCTTCCACCACGTGGCTGTGCTGGAATCTCCAAGCCTAATCTGGCTGGGAATGTTGCCTGACTGGTGAATTGTTCATTGCTCAATTAAATGCCTTTAAATTTACTTTGACTGAAGTTTTTCTTTTATTGATTTTTATTATGAAATATGTTAAAAAGTGGTGCAAAAAAATGCCAGTTTAAACATGGTTGACTATCATCATTATTATCGCCATCAGAATCACCATCACCCCCAACAACGCCTTAATTGTATCAATAAGATGCCAAGTATGGTGAACAAGTAAAAATGTGCTGAACTTTTAACTCATAAAGTCTCATTGAGTATATTTTACTTTAACCTTGACAATAAGAAGGAAAATAATATAAAAATAATTATTAAATTAAAGACAATCACTAGTAGAATAAGATATATACTTTCAAATCATTGAAAGAAAAAAATGAAATTTTAGATTATATAGGTGAAGAAATGTGCTAAAAAAAGTAAATTAGGTGGCATAATTAAAACCTAAGTAATATTATACCACTGAACTCACAGTACACTCATAAAATGTAATTATTAAAGTGCTTATGAGTTTATTCATATAGAATAGTTACTTATGTTTGTAGGTGACTAAACGAAAACATATTTATATGTAATATAATGTAACATTTATTTTAAAAATCAGTCACATTTATAGCAATGACAAGGAAAATAGTAATCCTGATTTATGGAGTTATATAATTAATTTATAAGATATTGCTATGGGATAATATTTGTGACAATGACTTAAAAATTAGACATAAGAGAGTTTCTAAAATTTTACATTTTTTCCATACTTATACAGATTTAGGGCACAATTCTAAATCATGACAATTTGTATCCAAAGCCTGAGTTTTTATTACAATATTAGTATTAGCAAGTAACAAGTAACTAAAATGTTGACAATGTTTAAAGGAGGCACAATTGGAGATTAACTTTTAACTTTCTCAATCAATAGTTGCATTATTACAAGAAATATATATGGTATAAACTCTCAAATATAAGTAAAAAACAAATATTTTTTAACCTGGGTAGCTAATGTTAGATAACATTCCATATAATAATAATGCTGTTTTAATAATATCTTGCCTGTTAACTTTTTTAGTTTTTAGAGAATGCTTAAAACTAGATTGGTGATGAGAAAATTGTTGGAAGTGTTAAGCTACCTTCATTCAAGAGGAATTGGAGTAGGAAGTAGGAACAACTCAAAAGCGTTTTCGGAAAACAAAGGGTGGCAGTTTTAGTGTCACTAGGGGCTCACGCAAAACCTCTGCCAGATATAGGCTGAACAATAAGCTACTGTGACCCAGGATTAAGTCCTAAGAAGACAGTCACAAAATAAAATTTCACACGTTTCTGGTAATCTGAAGGACTATGTCCAAGTCTAAGGATTTATACTCTCAGGAGGAATCAGAGAGAAGAAAATCTATACTACTGGTCCTTGATTGACAATAAGAAAAAATAACTCTAAACTCTAATAGCAGCCTCAAACACAATTGCTAAAATGTAAAGAATAAAATCTTACCAGTAGGCTTCAAACATAAACTTTGACAAATAAAATTTATGCTGATATAAAATTGCAAAGACATAGATGTAAAAATCTGAGAAGAAACAGCAAAGATTGCATACTGCATAAAAATGAACTGTATATAATCAGTTCAGCCAAATCATTAAATAAGTAAATAAATAACTTAAAGAAACTTAATTTCCAGGATTGAGTTGTTAAGAAGTTGAACATCCAGAATCAGAATCTATCTATCTATCGATCTCTAAAATGTCCAGTTTTCAACAAAAAAAATATGCAAACACACAGGAAAAAAGTAAGATAACAAATCTGTTCTTAATGGAGACCTGATGTTAGACTTGGCTAACAAAGAGTTCAGGGCAGCTCTTTTAAATATGTTTTAAAAAGCCACACAATAACAAAAACTAAAGGATGTAAAGAAGATACAATCAAAATGTCTCATAAAATAGAGTATTCCAGTTAAAAGATAGAAATTATTTTTTAAAAAATACAATTCTGGAGTTTAAAAGCATAATATTGAAATGAAAAATTCACGAGAATATCAAAGTAGACTTGAGCTGTAAGAAAAGTCAGCAAACTTGAAGACAGATGAAGATTATGTAAGGTAGGATTATGTAAATGGAGAAGAAAGAGGACAAGGAAAAATTAAGAGACTCAGAGAAAGATGGGATAACTGGAGAGAGATCCAAGATGGCTGATGACTAGCAGCTCGGGCACGTACCTCCCAGTGAAAGCACAAAGAACGAGAGGACGCCACACTTTCAGACGAATATTTGTTGCTCACAGACCAGGAGATTCCCAGTGGAGGAGCCCCACGGGTCGCCAGGGCGACTCTTGTGGCCGGCGTGGCGGTTTTGCTGGTGCCTTAGCACACCAGTTCTTGGTGCAGAGTCCGGAGATTCCCGGGCAGAAAAGCACCATCAATCTTAACACCGCTGTTTTGGCCGGCTCAGTGGATTGCTCAGATTTCGGCGCAGGGAATCAACAAGTTGGACGTCAGAGACCTAGTTAGAAAGTCGGTAATTACAAAGATGACAGACGGATAAATATATAATGAAGGGAAGAAACCAGCGTAAAAAGGTAGAGAATACTCAAAATCAGAATGCCTCTCCCTCTACAGGGGATTGCAATTCCTCATCAGTAACGGAACAAGGCTTAATAGATTACACGTGTGTTCCAATAACAGAAGCAGGTTTCAAAACGTGGGTGATAAGAAACTTCTGTGAATTAAAAGAACTTGTTCTAACCCAATGCAAAGAAACTAAGAACCTTGAAAAAAGGTTTGACGAAATGTTAACGAGAATGGACAATTTAGAGAGGAATATAAGTGAATTGATGGAGCTGAAAAACACAACACGAGAACTTCGCAAAGCATGCACAAGTTTGAACAGTCGAATTGATCAAGCAGAAGGAAGGATATCAGAAGTCGAGGACCAGCTCAGTGAAATGAAACGAGAAGACAAGAATGCAGAAAAAAGGATGAAAAGGAATGAGCAAAGTCTCCAGGAAATATGGGACTATGTGAAAAGACCTAATTTATGTTTGATAGGTGTACCTGAATGTGATGAAGAGAATGAATCCAAGTTGGAAAATACTCTTCAGGATATCATTCAGGAAAATTTTCCCAACCTGGCAAGGCAGGGTAATATTCAACTCCAGGTAATACAGAGAACACCACAAAGATATTCTTTAAGAAGACCAACCCCAAGGCACATAATCGCCAGATTTATTAGTGTTGAAATGAAGGAGAAAATACTAAGGGCAGCCAGAGAGAAAGGTCAGGTTACCCATAAAGGGAAACCTATCAGACTTACAGCAGATCTCTCAGCAGAAACCCTACAAGCCAGAAAAGAGTGGGGACCAATATTTAACATCCTTAAAGAAAAGAACTTTCAACCCAGAATTTCCTATCCAGCCAAACTAAGCTTTATGAGTGAAGGACAAATTAAATCTTTCACGAACAAACAAGTACTTAGAGAGTTTACCACCACCAGGCCTGCTTTACAAGAGCTTCTGAAAGAAGCACTATACATATAAAGAACAACCAATATCAGCCTTTCCAAAAATATATCAAAAAGCAAAGAACTTTAACACAATAAAAAATTTACATCAACTAATGGGCAAAACAGCCAGCTAGCATCAAACGCCGGTATTAAACTTATATATATTTTAATTGGATAAAAAAACCAAAACCCATCGGTATGCTGCATCCGGGCCCATCTTACATGCAACAATACACAAAGACTCAGAGAGAAGGAGGAAGATTTACCAATCAAACAGAGAGTAAAAATAAACTAATAAACAAAAAGCAGGAGATGCAATTCTCGCCTCTGATAAAGTAGACTTTAAAGCAACAAAGATCAAAAGAGGCGAGGAATGACATTACATAATGGCAAAAGGATCAATGCAACAAGAAGAGCTAACGATTCTATAGATCAAAGAGACAGAAAATTAACAAGGACATTCAGGACTTGAACTCAGACCCGGAACAAGTAAACTTAATAAACATTTACAGAACTCTCCACTTCAAATACACAAAACATACATTACCACCTCACACCTATTCCAAAAGTGACTACCTAATTGGAAGTAAATCACTCCTCAGTAATCGCATAGCATTACATAGGTTTAAATTAAATATTGGTTGGCTGTTTGTTTGTTATCTTCCCTTATTCCTTCCTGACTACATCATTAAGTATAATTATCAGTATAAAAGAGGTTTTCAATACCCATTACTAAATTGCATTCTAGCCTGGGCAAGAAAGCAATACTCCCATTCTCTCTCCCTCTTTCTTTTCCTTCTTCCTCCTCCCCATTCTCCCTCTCTCTTTCTCTTCCTTTTTCCTCCTCCCTATTCTCTCTCTCTTTCTCTTTTTTCTTCCTCCTCAAAAAAAAAAAAAAAAAGAAAGAAAGATGGGATAACTTCAAATAACATATCTATAAAGATTTTTAAAAAGCTACATAGTCCCCTCACAACTTGCCACAAGGAATTCCTTATGAACACCAAGATCTTTATCCTAAAACAATTCTATTGAATTTTATCCTGGCAATGTAAATTGATAGCTTATCTTCACAGGTGCAGGACAGGAAGTCATCCCTCTGCTTACCTGAGAAAAATGAATATATCCTTGCTTCCTCTGTATTTTATGTGAAAATGCAGATTCATTGAGCCAGACTGATGCATAAATCACTATTCTTCCATCCTGCTCTCACATAGAAATTTTGATGAGCCAGAGTCTTTGATCAGCCTTTGATCAGTGAAAGGCTGATCAAAGACTCAAAAAGAATGCAACCGTTTGTCTCTTATCTAGCTAGGACCTAGAAGCCACCCATGCCCTGCTTCCAGTTGTCCTCTTTCTGAACTGAACAAAACCGTGTTCATCTTACACATATTGATTGTTGTCTCATACCTCTCAAAAATGTATAAAAGCAAGCTTTACCTCAACCACCTTGGGCACATGTTGTAAGGACCTCCTCAGGGTGACATGGGCAAGTCCTTAACCTTGGCAAAATAAACTTTCAAAATTGGTGAAGATCTGTCTCAGATACTTTGAGTTTACAATATTTCTGAATGACCAATGGGTCAATGAAGAAATCACAAAGGAAATTAAAATGAGAAAAAATTACATGTGAAACATACGATGTGCAGTCAACAGTTATGAGAGTGAAATGTACAGTTTTAATGCCTATATTAACAAGCAAGATCTCAAATCAATAACCTAACATCTGTCTTAAAAGATTCAAAAATATACAACAAACTATTTACTAAACATTGTGAAGAAATGATAAAGTAGAAATCAGAAGTTTATCATAATATGTATTACTTTTAATACATAAAACCAACAAAAACAAAGGTTGACTCTGAACAGCAACAAAACTGAGAAACCTTTAGCTATATAAGTCAATAAAAATAATGAATTGTTACAAAAATCAGAAATGAACAAGTTGATATTACTTACTGATAAAAATTATAATTAAAAGGGAATATTTTGAACAAGTGTATGCCAAAAGAGTAGATAATCTTTAAAAATGAAAAAATACAGTACAAAATAAACTATCAATATAATTAAAGAAGAAATAAAATTTTGAAGAGAACTCTAGCCAGAAAGACTATTCAACTAGTAGTCTTAAACTACCCACAAAGCAAAGCATATGACTGGACTGACTTCATTGGAAAATTAAAGTAACCATTTAAAGAAGAATTAACATAAATTCTCAACAACTCTTCCAAAAATAGAAAATGGAATACTTCTCATATTTTCTGAAATTAAAGAAACAATGTACTCATAGGATCAACAAAATAATAAAACACTAGAATAAATGTAACAAAATAATATGACAGCCATACTATAAACTACAAATCGTTTTTGAAAGAATTTAAAGAAGACTTAAGCAATTGGAAATACATTTCATATCAGTGGGCCAGAAGACTGCATTGCTGAGATGGCCATATTCCTCAAATTTACACATTTGGTAGAATCACTAATGACATTACAGGTTCCTTTTTTGCAGAAATTGATGCTAACAGTCAAATGGAAATGGGAGAGATGCAGAATACCCAAAATAATACTGGAAAAAATGATGTTGGACGACACACACTTCCCAATTTCAAAATGTACTACAAATGATAATAACATGACCATGTGTTACTAGCACCAGAATAGGCCTTTAGAGAAATTGAATAGAATTCTGGGTCCAGGAAAAACAAACAACAATAAGAAAAAATACCCAACACTAATGATCATTTTATTTTTGACAAGGTTGCCAGTAAGAATGGGAAAAGAATGGATTCTTCAAAAATGGTACTGGGAAAAATTATACATTCATATGCAAAAGAAGTAGTTGTGCCCTTATTTATACCACAAGGGGAAATGAACTCTGGACCATAAACATCAATGTAAAAGCTAAAACTATAGAAACTTCAAAAGGATACATACAATAAAATTTTGTGACCTTGATTTAGGCAATGGTATATTAGATATGCCAACAAAAGCACGTATGTTGAAAGGAAAAATATGTTGGAGTATCTCAAAAGTAAACACATTGTACTGCAAATAATACCATTAAAAAATTGAAAGAGAACTCAGGGATATATTTGCAAATCTAATCATTATATATTTGCTGACAAATACATATCCAAAATATATAAGAATATTAACATCTCAACAATAAAAAAGACAGGTAACCCAATTAATAATGACACTGGAGCTTCATTTCAAGTCAATAACAGGTATTAAAAATAAAATGAAAAAAATAATGGCACATTATTTGTATGGTGTTTTTCTCAAAGATAATATGCAAATGGGTAAAAGGCACATAAAATAATTTTCAACATTTGTCACTAGAATAATACAAATTAACATGACAGTGAGATGCCACTTTGGACTCACTAGGATGACTATCTTTAGAAACATAGATAACAAGTGTTGACAAGAATGTAGAACAATTGTAACCCTTATATTCACTGATGAGGATGTAAAATAGTGCTAGCTTTTGGAAAACTGGCTGTTCCTTAGAGGATTGAATACTGAGTTGCCTTATGACCCAGGAAATCTGATGCTATGTTTATATTCAAGAGAAACAAAAACATACGCCCACACAAAATTATTTCATAATGTTCATAACAGCATTTTTCATAATAGTCAAAAAGTAGAAACACCACAAGTGTCCATCAACTAAAAAATGAATAATAAATCATGGCATATCCATACAATGGGATATTAGTCCACATTAATAAGTAATGAAATATTGGTATATGCTACAACACGTATGAAATTTGAAATCATTATGATAAAAAAACAGTCACAAAAGATCACCTAGTATATAATGACATTATTATGAAAGTTTAAAACACACAAATATGTAGGGATGCAATAAATATTAGCATTTGTATAAATAAGGGAGGGGAGTGAAAAAGTGTTTGTTAATGGGAAGATTTTTTTTTTCTGGAAAGATAATGAAAATGTTTTAAATTTATACTGTGGAGATTGTTTTACAAGTTTTTTAGAATATACCAAAAGCATTGAATTGTACACTTTAAATGGTTGCCTTTTATGCCATTTTATGGTACATAGATTACATCTTAATGTAGATGCTGAAAATTATATGTAATTATACTATTGTTATTAAAATGTAATTTTCACATTAAATAAACTAATAAGCTCTAAGGAATATATGTAACACCACTTGTTAAGTAGTATTTATAGGAAGTGAAACTAATTGAAATGACTTCATAAATATTTTATCTCTCTCTCCTCCCTCATTCTCTATATCTTTTTAATTCTGATAGCATTCAATGTGTAATAGTGACAAAATTAACTTCAAAAATAGCTTAATTCTTAGTCATGCCCTTTTCCATTTGAAATTTGGAAATTACAAAAATACATTACAGTTTTACAGTTTAAATATTTTTTAAGTTAAATTTATTATTTGAGAATGTATGTGATGTTATTCAATACTGTATTAGTCTGTCTGTAAGCTGCTGATAAAGGCATGCCTGAGACTGGGCAATTTACATAAGAAAGAGGTTTATTGGACTTACAGTTCCACATGCCTGGGAAGGCTTCGCAATTATGGTGGAAGGCAAGAAGGAGCAAGTCACATCAAGCAGGCAAAGAGAGGGCTTGTGCAGAGAAACTCCTGTTTTTAAACCATCCTATCTTGTGAGACCCATTTCACAGCACAGGAAAGTCTGGCTCCCATGGGTTCCTCCCACAACACGTGGGAATTATGGGAGCTACAAGATGAGATTTGGGTTGGGACAGAGACAAACCATATCAAATACTAATGTAATTGTAAAAGTAATATAAATTATATAACATTTCCCTAATAAAAATATTAAAAATTTCACCTCACTAATTGAATTTAACGTAACTCTAAACTATCAGATCTTTTCAAGGAAGTAAATTATATGCCTTAGATATTTCCCATTTGTTTTCCAAAAACTCTAACATGTAGAATAAGAAAATAATATTTCAATTAACATTTCTTTTATATTCAGTCTTCTGCTGTATTCAAGAACATGAAATGAGAGTGAAGACAGTGTTGAGAGTGGAAACTATGATGCTCTCCCCACATTTTTACTTTTGATACTGAGACAGGTTCATTTATCTGTTGTCTGAGAGGCTTAATCATCTCTAATGAATTCTGGTGGTATTTTGGGTTAATAGACTTTCTTCGTTTCATTAAGCTTTTATGAATTTTATAGGTTTTCAAAATAACTAGGTTAACTTTATTCACACATATGCTCAACTAATGATTTATTTTACTTTGTTCATGTATGACAGTAATAGGAAAGTGATTTTAAATTACTCTGTTTTTTGACCTTTTTACAGTACTCCACACATTAGTATTTCCCAGTTGCTCAATGAAACGTGACCAGGTTCATCACATTTTGTCTGGAAATCAAAGACCATACTAAATGGGAAACTAGTCTGATCTTTCTGAGTGCAGCTTCCCACATTGAAAAAATGTTAGAGAAAAGAGAGAGAAGATGAAAAGCAAATAAGGAGCGGGAAACAAAGGAGGAGAGACTAAGAAACAGAGAATGAAAGGGACACACAAATTGAGACAAAGAGAGATGCAGAGAGAGCCAAGGAGAAACAAAGACAGATGCACAAAGATAGCAGTCATAATTCCAAAAGGATTTAAATATTAATTTTAATAGATGTACTGTGGCTATTACTGATACTGTAAGGAGAGGGAATATTATTCTACTTTAATCAACTAGAAATTTATTTTATTAAAATGATGGTTAAAAGGAAATTTAAAAGCCATTAAAACAATTATAAAAGTTAGATTTTTAAGGTAAAATTTACCCGGCGGTATTTGTGTAAAATTGTTTATTTATGTACTGTAATGATTGGTCATTAAGGGCAAACACCAGGAAAGCATTTTCACACATAGCACATCTCCACTGACCTTCTTTTTAACTTACTTTCCTTGGAGAAAGTAATTATATTACCATACTTCAGTGTGTTTTTTTAATTGTGTTTTCTTTTGTTTTAGCAAAACTATGTATCTCCTCCACTTTTTATCATAGCTGATTATTTAATTTTATAAGTAAGAAAGAGATGGAAAAATAAAACCAACTGTGCATGTTTACCGCAAATTTAAATAGTATGGAATTATGTGTAACATCTTCATTGAACTATGAATGAGTAGGAGGCACATTTCCAGTAAGCCACACTCACAGTTCAGAACTGAACATCAATGTGCTTATAAGTAATTTTAGTGAAGACACTTAGAACTAAGTCGAACAAAATTATAAAAAATGTTTGATTTGAGTCATATAACTGTGAATGGTTATTTAATAATATTGGTTATAGTTTATTATTTCTGAAGCATTTACTTTAAATTTTGCTCAAAGAGAGTGCCTATTTATACTAATTTACACACAAAATAATGATGATGGGAAAGTGTATCTTGGATTACATTTTTATTTTAAGGGCTATGCATTTTATTACCTTGAAAACAAATATCAAAGTCATACAGAACAATAAGATTTATTAAACCATACAGAAATTTTCAATGAACTTGCAGTTTCAAAAGACTAATCAAGAAATAAAATAGCCACTGCTAAAATCTTCTCTATGTAATATTGAAACTATAAAGACATTTTCTTGATAAAGGCACATGAACACAGAAAGGAATATCCTGAAATTCCTTGGAAAATCTACAGTACCTAAGTGAATGTCAGGGACAATTCACTCAATTGAGCTTCACTCAATTACTGTAAAAGGCAGTCTAATTGTCTGTGCCTTTTCCTCCTTCCACAGATTAATACTGTTAGAAACAAATGCTTGTTCCTCAGTGCCAAAAAGAAGAACCAGTGCTCAGAAAGCTTTTCTCAGCAAGACAATTTTACTTTCTGCAAAAAGGGTGCTTCTCAGAAGTCTGATTGCCATGAAAGCACATTGAACAAAGAAAAGCAGAAGTTTTTATCCCTGACACATTGGGTCCTTACTGCTGTGTCCTGTCTCCATTGGCTAGAGCTGGACAGCACAATCTAGACTGATCCTGACTGGCTAAAAACTGAAAACTTTTCTAAATAGGTAAACACAGGATGAAGAACAAAGAAAGGAAGAGGGTTGCTTACAGGAAACTAGGAGAATAATACCATTTCTAAATAAGGAGGAGGCATAGGCTGTAAGCCAGGAAATGCCTGGGATTGCTCGGAGTCTGAGCAGGCTATAGTCCAGAACAAATAACCTGATTAAAGTACAGGCTTCCAAGTTATATTAAGTAATATTTCATATGCTTTATTCTATATTGTTGCAAACCAATAATCCAGAAAGTCATAATTATTTGCTTCATCATTTTCTCCATGATAATTTTTTGTGAAATACTCATATTATTCCTGTTGTTATTGTTTGTTATTTTAGACACTGTATTTTGTATTGGTGATTCAGACTACCATTTGTATAGAGTTAATTTTGTTATAAAGGTTGATATGGACCATGTGCAAAGTAATTTATTGTTCAAGGACAGTAGTTTTCATAATCACTTATTCAGATTATTATTGTGATGTTTCAGGGTATACAGAATGGAAATTGGAGTTTAAAAAAATAACTAATGAAAATAAAATTATAAAAATTATATTATTGAAAAACCATCATATAACTGAGAAATACATGCTGTTCTTTCCTTTTATTCTAGAAAAAATGTTAAACTTTTGGAAAATCAAATGTGAATGTTATAGCATTAGTCAACAAATCATAAAGCACCAATGCAGCAATATCAGTCTCATTTGAAGGGTAAAAAGAACTTCACATATTCCATTTGCTACTGACTTGCAATATACACAGGTAAGAAATTCTTATTCTGATTTACAAATGACAAAATAGGAATCCATCTTTATGTAGAAAGATAACTGACATGAATATCAGTGAAAAACACATTTTTATACCTTGCTCTGAAATTTTATGCTTTGATATCCTACAAAAAATATGTGATTAAAGATAGACTAAAAATGCAGGAGATGGAAAATGAATTTAGGTATCAGTGAAAAACCTTTGATCGTATGCAAAATACAACTCATTATCAGCACACTGAAGAATTTTCAACACAAGTAAAATGTGGCACTACTGAAGACTCAACATAACCAAAGGTTACAATTTTATTATTTATTTATGATTGCTTTGTTAAAATAAAAGACATAGATTACATTTTTCTAAACTCATTTACATCCTGAAATTGCCTTTGGCTATGACTCATTTAAAAAAAAAAGCTCATGCCATTTAAATGTAGCCAGATGAAGTATCATAATTATAAAAGTTCATTTTTGTTAGTGCTGTCCTAATGCTGAGGACTAGACAAATTTTAAGAAATATAGTGTATTTTTCTTCTTTGGAAGCAATTTTCCTTTATAGAATTTGAAAAATTCAGGCTAGGCATGGTGGCTCCCAGAACTTTGGGAGGCTGAGGCAAGCAGATTGCTTGAGCCCAGGAATTGAAGACCAACATGAGTAACATGACGAAGCCCTGTCTCTACAAAATATACAAAATCCCACCTACTTAGGAGGCTGACATGGGAGGATAGGTTGGCCTGGGAGGTTGAGCCTGCAGTGAGCTATGATCCTTCAGCCACTGCACCTTGTCCTGTGCTACAGAGTGAGACTGTCTCAGAAAAAGAAAAAGAAAAATTCTTACTTATTCATAGAGAAAAATTGTAAACACTGTTGGGAAAATCAGCAAAGGAGAAAGGACTTACAGAGTACCTACATAAATTGGTTATGAGTAACATATAAACAAGGAACAACAAACTGTGGAAGACCACAAGAGGCCTCTGAGGAGAAAGGCCTCTCCATGCCTCATGTTCTGGTGCAGGGTGACCTCGGCTCTGTTACCGTAAACATTGTGTTCAAGGACATAAAACCCCTTCGTAGCACTATGACATAGCCAAACTTGTAGGCTCCTTGTAAGGTCCGATTTCTGCCAGCTTCCTATAGATAATAAGTTAAAGATAGCCACATGTTCTCATTTAGTGAAACTCCCAAACCACCGCTATTATCAGTCTTTAGAATGATACACCAGTTCCAGTTCACTGATTCAGTTCTGGCTCACTGATTCACTCCACCATCACCCTCTCCCCACCATCACTCCATCCCTATCCTGTAGATCAAAGTGATTGTAACCAATAAATAGTATAAATGATCAGAGTTTGGGCCTTCACTGTCTCCTCCAAAGTAATGAGTGATGGTCCCCTGGTCCCACTATCTCTCTTAATCTTTTTCTTATTCCTTTGTCAACACCCATGGGTGATGTAGGGCTGATTCCCTACACACTGAATTTTTCAACTGATACTAGAATGACATTACCATTTCTAGTTTGAACAGGTCGTAAATACACAATCTCAATGCTCTCTGCAATTTGCCCTAACTATTGTGTACCATAATTTATCAGTTTGCAAAGTTACTCTACCGAAGTCTCATGACATGACTGTGCCTATCAAGAGAGCCACCAAGACTAGAACTGCTGGCAAACTCTATGAGTTGAATGTAACCCCCAAAACAATAAGAAAGAAAGCAGAATCACAAGCAAATGATTTACATGACATGAATGTGAATTCTATGTCACTCTTCTCAAAGCCCAGGATCATAGTTTCCCCTCCTTAAAAATGAGAAGGTTGTAACTATGTTGCTCAATTTCTTTTCCAGAAGAAAATACAAAAGTTTCCTAAGATGGTGACATGGAAAAGGGGGCAGGGAAATACTGGGTAGAAGTGCTTCCCTGGCAAAGGCACCACTCTCAAGCCTGAAAACCCGCAGCTCTAAATGGAAACAGGCATTCTTGTTTTCAGGCCCAAATGTTGCCTTTCGGCCTGCCACATTTCCCTAACCGGTACCCCATCTAAACTCTAAACCCCAGACTCCACAAACATAAGAGTAGCAGAGCGGCAGAGTGGCATGGCAGAGGAGGAAAGAAGAGAAGAATCATTTGAACACTGAGATGAGTTCAGCTGGGGATTGTCAGCGAGGAGGTCAGCTGTGGGACAACCAAACTCCAGGGGAAGATCATCTTCCTACTCCATTCCCTTTCTAGCTCCCCATCCAAACTGTTGAGAGCCACCTTCATCACTCAGTAAAATCCCCACATTCACCATTCTTCAAGTCCATGTGACCTTATTCTTCCTGGATGCTGGACAAGGACCTGAGTACCAAGAGGACAGGATGTAAAAGGCTGTCACCCTGACTTCCCACTGAGCTGGTCTAACACTTGGTCATCCCCCGACAGTAACTGCTATAAGAGCATTAATTGTAACACATCCCTAGATGCTACCATGAGGCCAGAGCCCAAAAGCACTCACCTCAGCTCCTACACCTGCCTGTCTGCATGCTCACCCTCCTGTAAGAGGTTTCAATGTGCAGCAACAGAGCAAAGGAGACACATCCAACCACAAGTCTTCTGAGCAGGTCAGGGAACTCTCCCATTTCATTGGTAGTGTTTTACATTTAAGGCAAGTGTGTGTATATGACTGTTTGTTTATATTATTTTTATTGAATTTTTACAATCATATATATTCTTTCTGTTATATAGGTCACAATAAAATTATTCTTGTAAAACTTGTTAAGAATATAAATTGCCTAAAATTTTGATCTACTTATAATAATCTACTGTACTATTAAATTATATTACAGGACAAGTTTACTAAGAATAAAAATTTTTGTTCACTGCTGGAACCCAAGTGCCCACAAAAGTTCCTTGCATGCAATAGGTGCTTAGTGCATATTGATGATTGAATATAGTTAATATATAATAACCTAAACAAAATCAAGGAGAATTTCAGTGTATCATTATCAAACCTTCATTTTCTAAATATACAGAATTGAATTTATGGAATTACTTGTTGACCCAGCTGTCTTCTTTCACCCTTTTTTTTTACAAAATTTTCCTTGAACTGTTAACTCTTCCCTAATTTCTCTTACAGTTGTCTCCTATTTTCATATCCAGCCACAATACCTTTTGCAATACTTCCAATCTTGCACTTAAATTTATGATTCTTTCTCAGATACAAATTATTGTATTCAAAAGATACTCTTCAGTTATCTACAAAAAGTTAGCAAAATGGGCTCCTCACAAAACAAGGGTGACAGCCTATAAATAGAGGAATGAATGGGAAATTAATTCTGTTCATCTTTTTAAAATCACAAGGACCATTTTTTAAAAAGACAAAACTCAAGGAATCAGGCTTATAAAATATATTATGCTATGGAAAAATAAAAAGTTTAGTTATTTAGTTAATTTTTTTGAAATGTGTATGTCCAATGAAATAACCAATCTCAAAACAAGGAAAATTGTTATGTTCAAATATTGGGTTGGAGAACTTTGTGTAAGTTTAATGATTTACCCTAGAGAGTAAAATATAGTTTGAACCTGTTAATAAACACAAATGCCACCTGAAAATAATCCTCAATATAGTCTCCAAACTTCCTTAAGAAGTACAAGATTTTTTAAAAAAAAAAAAAAAAAAACTTACTTTTGCTATTTCTTGATAGATGTTTTATCAATATGGAGAATATAAATTCCATTCAAAACAAATAAGACAAATATTTAAACACTTAATATTCATTTTCTTTGTGATGAATATTGAGCAAGTTACTGGTGATACAAAAATTAAGAAATAATCTGTGGTCTCTACCTTCAAATAGCTTGCAATCTAGTTAAAGAAATAGATAACTATAGCATTTTTTGATCGCTACAAATAAGTATTCACAAGTTCATGTGGAATCCAAATGAACAATGTATCCTAAATAGAGAAGTCAAGAAATGCAATTCTAAGTAATTATTGAAATCTACCAGTTTGCCAGGTGAAGAATAAAAAAAGAAGGGATGGGAGATAGAGTAAGCGTTCTAGGAAAATGACCAGAGCTGTCAAAGCACATGAGAAATCTGAGGAATACAACCGAATGAAGTTGGAGCATGAGTGTAATTGAGGCAGTGTTGAGAATCCACTGATCAAAAAAAAATTCAAATTTAAATTCAGAACCAAATTTAAAGTGCCTTGTATGCGTATTAAACCATATGATCAAGGACATAACTGTTATTTTGTTTCTTCATAATTTGTCTCTTGGTGATTGGCAGAATAAAAAGACAGATGTTTTACAATTATTCCTACCAAAAACCTCTTTCAGGAAGTAATACCTTATGTATATACCAAATATAAAATTTGGATTTGCTATAAAATCACAAAATCCACATTGAAGAAGGGAAATACATCTTAACTGTCTGCTTGGTGTGCCTTTAAGAAAAGAGTTATTTTAAGCTTGACTATTCAGAGATATTCTTGAGTTCCATAATACCCCAGAACAACATTTTTTATTAGTTTCATCTTCTAGAGGTTGCCTGTATCCCTGATTTTCAACAGGCCCATTTTTGAAAGGTGAACACTCAAAATACTGTTTCAATTTTTTTTTAGTACTACAGAAAACTAGATTTTCTGCTGCATGAAATAAGCAGAAAGCTTCATGGCATTGGTTTTGGCAGTGATTTCTTGGATATGACACAAAAAAATACAGGAAACAGAAGCAGAAATAAGCAAGTGAAACTCTGTCAAACTGAAAAGCTTCTGTACTGCAAAGAAAACAATCAACAGAGTGAAAAGGCAACCTACAGAATTGGAGAAAATGTGTGCAAACCATATGTCTGAGAAGGAGTTAATATCCAAAGAAACTCTTACGAACCAATTGCAAAACAAAGCAAAACAAAACAAATGGCCCAATTCAAAAATATTGGCAAAGGACTTGAACAGACATTTCTTCAAAGAATAATTACAAATGTCTAACAAGCATACTAAAAGTTGCTCAACATCACTAATCATGAGGGTAGTGTAAAATAAAACCACAATGCGATATAATCTCATTCCTGTTAGTATGACCATTATTAAACAAAGAAAACCATAGTAAGTGTTGGCAAGGAAGTGGAGAAAAGAGAATTCTTATATACTGTTGATGGAAATGTAAAAACTTGAATACTGTGGAAAACAATATGGGGATTCGTCAAAAAATTCAAAACAGAACTATCATATGCCCCAGCAATCAATTTTCTCAGAATTTATCCAAAAGAACTGAAATTGGAATCTCAAAGAGGTGTTTGCACTTCCCTGTTCACTGTAGCATTATTTACAAAAGACAAGATGTACAGACAACTTAAATGTCCATAGATTAATGAATTAATTTAAAAATGTTGTACATATATACCATGGAATATTTTGCCGCCATAAAGAAGAGGAAGATCCTGCCATATGTGACAACATAGATGAAACTTGATTACATTATGCTAAATGAAAAAAGTTACAGAAGGACAAATAACTACACTTATGTGTGTTATCTATATAATCAAACTCTTAGAAGTGGAAACTAGAATGTTGGTTTTCGTGGGCTGGAAAGTGGGGGAGACAGGGAGTTGCTCTTCAACCTGTATCAATTTTCAGTCATGAAAGCTAGTCACTTCTAAAGATCTGTTGTTCAACATTCTGCTCATAATTAACAATACTTACACTTTAAAATTCTTCTTTAAAAAATAGATCTTATGTGTTCTTACCAAAACAAAACCCATTTCAAGATACCTGCTATAGGACCTTTTAGACATTGCTCTGCATTTTCTGACTATATTCTACATACATATTTTTCCATCTCCTGATCTGTTCTGAGTTCTGGAACTCATTTTTTTGATGTACATTTATATTGTCTCCTTTCTTATGCATGTCTGTGTATAAATGAAACTCACATAGCAATACTAATTTCCCGATGAACACATTTTCTACTTCGTAACTTGACAAGCACATAAACTTGGATAGCCACATATTCATTGTTTCAAATGGAAAGCTAACTTTACTCCCAATTCAGAATGGTTTATTTTTATACACTTTTGGAGTCTCCTGGCATTCTGTTCTGTTGTCATCCAGTTTGATCAATTGTTCCACCAACCAATCTTTATGAAATATTGAGCTATTGCTTTGTTTTAGACACTAATGTAGAGTCAAGTAGGAAAAACATTCCCTATTTCGAAACTCAAAACTTCCTTTTAATACCCGAACTTCATTTTGTAATATTCCTGCTGCCGTTCACAGCCATATGTTAAACTTGGAAAGACTAAGAATACAGATACTTACTTAATTGACTACTACATTCTTTAATAGATTAAGGTTCTTTGTTGCTTGTAAATAACCCGCATCAATTGTTCTTCATTCTCCAATGTGTAGGACAACTCACAAAAGTTTGCATTCTCTAGATCAAAGGAATATCTAGATCATTCCTGCTGCTGGAGCACTGGTATCTGCTGACATCTATCCTTAATCAGATTCTGATTTTTACACTAACACAGACTTGATTCTAGTCTTTAGACATGTTTTTACTACTCAGTTTTCTCTTATGAGCTTGTTTATAGTTCATCCTATAGTTCCAAACTTACAGCAAATTTTCTTGCTTTCCAGACATAATATTGCATGAGCCTTCCTGGCATTTCATTCCTATTAACTTCATCCTCCTGAAATACACTATTTGCTTCAATCCCCATTAATTTTTATTTAAGTTACCATCTCTAAAACCAGCAGAGGACAATCAGAGGACTTATCTCTGACAATTTTCAGAGGCAGTGATGCTAGTTTCTCACAACTAGAAGAGTAGTGGGAACTCAGTTAAACTGGAGGGAAAAGGTCAGAATACTACTGAGTACACAACTGACAATTCTAACTTGCTGAATATTAAATGAGAAATTCCTACATTCCCTTAGTTCTGAGATAGGATTAGTGTCACTTTAGTATTAGAAAAGGGAAGCAAGTGGTTCTTAGCTATAGAAGTTAGAATAATGTAGAAGCAGGATCTTAGCAGAATCTTAAACAAAAATTTATTTTCCATAAGTTTGATTTACATCCCATCCTGCTAGTGCATGCTTGACAAGAGTGTGAGGACACCTCTGTGCCAGTGAAAAAAGTAGGCAGAGGTGTCATTGTCTCTGTTTGACTCATGAGAAGGCAGATAACAAAGCTGTCTGCCTTACGTCAATGCTGATGCTTTTAAGAGCAGCTACTTATATCCCCTACATTATAGTTAGCTATACAAATATTTGTATTACAGTGTAAGTCACTGAAAAATTGAATTATCTTATACACTTGCAAAATTTCTACATATTCGTAAAAGATCATTTGTTACCAATGTTCATTTGAAGTCATCTAAAAAGATAATTCAGCTTTTTCCTCCAAACATCTAAGATCAGTAAATCAGACACCCTATAATGTCTTTGGTGGATATATTGATTCATTAATTTTTTAAATATTCTATTTTTTAAAAATGCGTAGTTCTCTAAATCCAAGTTTTTACTTAAATTTGTTCATTCCCTTTTATTGAAGCTACACAAATTGATTTTCACTATTGGGTATCCTTTTTACATAAACAGTAGAGGAGGAGAGGAGAGGAAAGACGAGAAGGAAATTGAGTATTTAGTATAAGTTATGATAATAACCAGTCATCTCCTATTATAAAAATGTCTTTGGTCCCAGACCACATCTTATTTAATGATATCTTGAGTCTTGACACATTCCATATTGGTGGAAAATTATTCTAACTACTTTAATTCAATACTAGTGAATTTTGGAATGGAGTTTCCAAGTACATATGGTACTGAAACTTTATTTGTTTTTAAACTTTATTATTCTAGTTTTATTAGTATGGGAATATTTACTATTGTAATATTTATATAAGTTGATTATTTGTATCTAGTCTATCTTGAGATTTAAATCTAAGCTTTTTATATCATGATAATATTGCATCTTATTTGGAATTTTGTACATAGCAATCAATAAATTTTAACTGTGAGAAGTAGCTAGTAATTATATACTGAATTTTTTTGGTAAAGCCTATTTCTTTTCTGCACTTATGAAATCACATAACTTAACTCATGAATATGAGGAGTGTTCATGTTAGTTCCAGTTTTTAATGTTTGTGCTCAAATAGTTCAGTGACTATGTCCCAGTCTTGGGATTTGGTACATGGAAAAGTTTTTAAACTAGTGTAAATCCTCATGCTATTTAGACAGATAGACATTTACCTGTCTAGAATTATTTTTTTCATCTTCTTATTTTCCTTAAGTTAATATCACTTCAAAAGAGTTAACTAAGACAGAAGCACATGTGTTATTTGATTGATTGACTTCATATAAAAACGTGATGGTTATGCTTTATTACAGAAAAATATGAATAAATATAATTTTTCCTTTTTTCTAATATTTGAACTGTGATACTTTATAAAAACAAAGCTTTGTCTGCAAAGTTCAAAGAAGTTAATTTTTGCTTCCAAGGAAACAGCTTTAATTTGCATTGATTTTCTGTGAGGTTCTTTAGCTTAATACTTGAGATCCCCACCTGCTGACATCTTGTACAAAATATATGAATATTTTAGAACAGCAATGCAAGGAGAACATAGCAGAGTAAAAGTGATGCTACTAAGTCTTAATGATAAATATTTTCTTACTAAGTTCTAATCTAGTCTAAATGTCCTATTCAGAATGAATAAACAGTTCTAAATGTTAATGATATAACCCTGGGTAGTAATTTAAGAAAATTCAAACACTTTCATAATGCTTTAGGTTTAACATGGTAAAGACACGTTTCATTCATATTGAATATCATTTATGCATACCGATGTGGTTTGAATTTTTTGTCTTCAGAAATGTGTGCTTTATTATGATAAAAGCAGTATGATCAAATGATTATAGGTATCAATCCCTACAATGACCTTTAGTGACATAAAATAATTTCTTAAGTGAATCCTTTTACTTTGATACACATGTTTGATGCCTGTTGCACAAATTATTCATAGCATGAATAACTTAAACTAACATTCAAATAAATTCTATTAAGTAAACAAAAAATGCACATGAGAAGAATTACATAAACAAAATAAAATAGATAAAAGAATAAACAAAATTGTATTTGCCAGTATATAAAAGGTGTAAACTGTCATAAGTGTAATATGAGTATAGTTCTCAATGTAAAAGTTTCATAACTAAATGTTATTCTTATTTTAATTAATTTATTAATTAACACAGTAGTTTTGATTCTAAATCATATTTTTTTTTACCAATATCTTAAAGTATATCTGTCACTATGTTGAAGTCTGGCATTAAAAATTAACGATCAATTAACTTATCAACCCAGAAAATCTTCAAAAACTCATTATAAAGTTCTTTACTTAAATCTAAGTAAATCTGGCATCACACAATGAAATAAAATATAGACAGACTAGATTCAGATGTTCAATCATCAAGATGCAGGATTGTTGATTTGCAGGAAAGATATGTGATTTAGGTGCTTTGATTGAGAAAGCTATAGAATGGTTAGAATTGGATCAAGTGAGCTAGGAAAATTGTCAACATGAACAATACACTGAATTATTTTTTTCCAGTCAATACTTGCAGCATTTTGTGAGTAGTACAGCAATCAAATGAACCAATAGAACTGTCATTAATGTCTTTGCACTCATGCCCTACTAAT
The DNA here is from genome assembly GCF_030222135.1 of Aotus nancymaae. Taxonomy (NCBI): domain Eukaryota; kingdom Metazoa; phylum Chordata; class Mammalia; order Primates; family Aotidae; genus Aotus; species Aotus nancymaae. The sequence goes on from NW_026988435.1 coordinate 4,856,967, forward strand.
GAAAATTGGCAAAAAGACAGATAGTATGTAAAGAGGGCATAAAGGTTTGAAATCTAAATTGGACAAATTAGCAGAGAAAGTTAATAATCTGGAAACACCAATCGATAGCCCAAAGGAAGGAACTGCAAGCATTGACTGAGTTACTATTTGGAACTCAAAGGAAGCGATACACTCTAAAAATTTTGCAGCAGTAGAAGAGAAAAAAAGGTAAAGTTTTGTGATTTTTAACTAGAAAGCACTGAGAACTATACATGCTCCATAAACATTAAATCTACCTCGGGGGATAGAAAAACCAACCAGGTAGCCTACTGGAAAAATGATGACTTCAAAGTCTAAATTGAACACAGGATGCAGTTAGCTAATTCCTCAGGAAAGAAAGCGGCATAAAGCATACATATTCTGTTGTGTGTGTGTGTGTGTGTGTATGTGTGTGTGTGTGTGTGTGTGTGTTTGATTTGCCTGGTTTTCAGGAAAAGTCCAAATATACTTAAGTTGACAATTTTACAACAAACTAAAGTGGTTTGAGTTTACTTTGCAGAAATATGAGTCCAAAGCATTTCCTCTCTTGGATGATTTTCATGATATAATAAAACTCCAAGAGAATTTATGAGTGCAATGAGAAAAGGACAAATTAAAATGAATACACACTTGTAAATAAACTATTAATTTTTAAACCTGTCTATTCCAGACGTATTAGTCATTATCATTTAAATTTATTTCTGATTCTAGACTTAAATAATGCCCCAAAAGTCCCCACATTTCACAAGCACTATGCAAAGATGTTTGAACTAATTAAGATTTATTTAGAAGTTAACATTTAGGAAATGGACTTTGCCAAAATGTCTTTTTTTTTTTTTTTTTTGGACTATATTTTAAAGTTACACCAAAAAACCTTCTATTTATTAGGTCCTTCTTCAGAGCATTCTTTGCTCTACACAGTTCTTCCTTAATTTGGCAACATTGTTCAATACTTTCAGTTGTCTAGAACCAACACATCTGTGTCATACAGTATTTTATAGAATCTGAGTTATTGGAACAGAAGTATGACACAACCCGCCACATGTCAGAATAAATTGACAGTTTGAAATTTCTAATATACTAAGAAAATTACTAAGGATGTATCAGAAGAGTCCAGTGAAATCTAGTAATGTGTAAGTCAGATACATCTAAAATTATTTGCTCTACATTTATTTTACACCTGAAGGGCCATATTGATAATTTTTAACAGAGGATCAATATGAATGGCCAGGACGTTACTATAACTTGTAAGATTAGAGTACAAGATCAGGTATTAAATGGTACCTGGACAGTTTGACTTTAATGGACTGTTCTGAGCCCATTAAAAAAAAGGAATTGAGGAAAAAAATGTAGAATCATGAGAATATTCACTAACAAATATTGAAGTATGCGTATTATTTGGTTTTATCAATGTTTTAGCTTTGAACAATGGTCTCTCTGACATTGCCTAAGATGCTGCCTCCAGATACTAGATTTAGTTTGTAAAGCAGCGTTTCACTCTGGCAATGGAAAAGCTAACAAATTTCTTATTCAATACATCAAATACATCTATTTCTTATTCAATACATCAAAGTTTATGCACATATATAGACAGCAAAAAATAAATTAATGTATGTATATATACATATTTTTCTTACTTTCGTAAACTCTTATTTTCCTGTTTTAATAAATCAGATCAAAATATTTGTCTAAAATTCACTAAATAGAAACAACTGCACAACTACATGGAAACTAAACAACCTGCTCCTGAATGACTACTGGATAAACAAAAATATGAAGCAGAAATAAAGATGTTCTTTGAAACCAATGAAATGAAGACACAACATACCAGAAACTCTGGGAAACATTTAAAGCAATGTCTAGAGGGAAATTTATAGCACTAAGTGCCCATAATAGAAGCAAAAGAAATAAATTGAAACCCTAACATTACAATTAAGCAACTAGAGGAGCAAGATCAAACAAATTGAAAAGCTAGCAGAAGGCAAGATCAAATAATTAAGATCAAAGAAGAACTGAAGGATATAGAGACACAAAAAACACTTCAAAAAATCAATAAATCCAGGAGTTGTTTTTTGAAAAGATCTACAAAATAGATAGACCGCTAGCCAGACTAAGAACAAAGAAAAGAGAGAAAATTCAAATAGATGCAATAAAAAAATGATACAGGGGATATCACCACCGATCCCACAGAAACATAAACTACCATAAAATATTACTACAAACACCTTTATATAAATAAAGCAATAAATCTAGAAGAAACTGATAAATTCCTGGCCACTTACATGCTCCTAAGAGTAAACCAGGAAGAAGTTGAATTCCTGAATAAACCAATAACAAGGTCTAAAATTGAGGCAGCAATTAGTAGCCTACCAACCAAAAGAAGTCCAGGACCAGATGGGTTCACAGCCGAATTCTACCAGAGGTACAAAGAGGAGCTGGTACCACTCTTTCTGAAACTATTCCAAACAATACAAAAAGAGGGAATCCTCCCGAACTCATTTTATGAGACCAACATCATCCTGATACCAAAACCTGGCAAACACACAACTGAAAAAGACAATTTCAGGCTAATATCCTTGATGAACATTGATGCAAAAAATCTTCAATAAACTACTGGCAAACCAAAATCCAACAGCACATCAAAAAACTTATCCATCACGGTCAAGTCAGCTTCATCCCAGAGATGCAATACTGGTTCAAATTGACAAATCTATAAACAAACTCTATCGCATAAACAGAACCAAAGACAAAAACCACATGATTATGTCAATAATGTAGAGAAGGCCTTTGACAAAATTCAACAACCCTTTATGCTAAAAACTCTCAATAAACTAGGTATTGATGGATCATATCTCAAAATAATGAGAGATATTTATGACAAACCCACAGTCAATATCAGTAATATCACACTGAATGGGCAAAAACTGGAAGCATTCCCTTTGAAAACTGGCACAAGACAAGGATGCCCCCTCTCACCACTCCTACTCAGCATATTATTGAAAGTTCTGGCTAGGGCCATCAGGCAAGAGAAAGAAAGTGTATTTGAATAGGAGGAGAACACATCAACTTGTCCCTGTTTGCAGATGACATGACTGTATATTTAGAACACCCATCATCTAAGCCCAAAATTTCCTTAACCTGATAAGCAACTTCTGCAAAGTCTCAGAATACAAAATCAATGTACAAAAATTGCAAGCATTCCTATACACCAATAATAGACAAACAGAGCCAAATTATGAGTGAACTCCTATCCGCAATTGCTACAAAGAGAATAAAATATCTAGGAATACAACTAACAAAGGATGTGAAGGACCTCTTCAAGGAGAATTACAAACCCCTACTCAAGGAAATTAGGGAGGGTACAAACAGATGGAAAAACATTCCATGGTCATGGCTAAGAAGAATCAATATCATGAAAATGGCCACACTGCCCAAAGTAATTTATAGATTTGATCCCATCCCCATCAAGCTACCAATGACTTCACAGAATTGGAAAAAACCACCTTAAACTTCTTATGGAACCAAAAAAGAGCCCTCATAGCCAAGGAAATCCTATGGAAAAAAAAAAAAATCAAAGCTGGAGGCATCATGCTTCTTGACTTCAAACTATATTACAAGGCTACTGTAATTAAAACAGCATAGTACTGGTACCAAAACAGAGATATACACTAATGGAACAGAACAAAGGCCTCAGAAAGAATGCCATACAACTACAACCATCTGATCTTTGACAAACCTGATAAACACAACCAATGGGGAAAGGATTTCCTATTTAATACATGGTGTTGGGAAAACTGACTAGCCATATGCAGAAAGCTGAAACTGGATCCCTTTGTTACACCTTACACAAACATTAACTCCAGGTGGATTAAAGATTTAAACATGAGGTCTAACACCACAAAAACTCTAGAAGAAAACCTAGGCAAGACCATTCAGGACATAGGCATGGGAAAGGACTTCATGACTAAAACACCAAAAGCAATGGTAACAAAAATGGAAATAGAAAATTGTGATCTAACTAAACTTAGGAGCTTCTGAACAGCAAAAGAAACTATCAATAGAGCAAACTGACAACCAACAGAATGGGAAAAAATTTTTGCAATCTTTCCATCTGACAAACCAGCTAATATCCAGAATGTACAGAGAATTTGAACAAATGTACAAGAAATAAACAACTACATCAAAAAGTGGGCAAAGGATATGGACAGACACACAAAAGAAGACATTCATGCAGCCAACAAACATGAAAAACAGCTCAACATCACTGGTCATTAGAGAAATGCAAATCAAAATCACATTGAGATACCACCTAACACCAGTTAGAATGGTGACCATTAAAAAATCTGGAGAGATCTTATGCTGGAGAGGATGTGGAGAAATAGGAACACTTTTACACTGTTGGTGGGAATTTAAATTAATTCAACCATTGTGGAAGACAATGTGGCTGTTCCTCAAGGATCTAGAAATAGAAATACCGTTTGATCCAGCAATCCTATTACTGGGTATATACCCAAAGGATTATAAATCATTCTGTTACAAAGACACTTGCACACGTATGTTTATTGCAGCACTGTTCACAATAGCAAAGACTTGGAACCAACCCAAATGCCCATCAATGACTGACTTGATAAAGAAAATGTGGCACATACACAACCAGAATACTATGCAGCCATAAAAAGGAATGAGTTCATGTCCTTTGCAGGGACATGGATGAAACTGGTAACCATCATTCTCAGCAAGACAGAAGAACAGAAAACCAAACACTGCATGTTCTCACTCATAAGTGAGTGTTGAACAATGAGAACACAGGGACACAGGAAGAGGAAACATTACACACCCGGGCCTGGGGGTTGGAGGACTAGGGGAGGAATAGCAGGGGGTCAGGGGATTGAGGAGGGATGGCATTAGGAGAAATACCTATGTAGATGGCAGGGCGATGGATGCAGCAAACTATCACCAGGGCATGTGTATACCTATGTAACAAACTTGCCCAAGCTGCACATATACCCCAGAACTTAAAGTATAATAAATAATTTTTTAAAAAGTGAAACCCACCCTAACTAATCTTGTGCATGCACTAGTGAAAATGTTTACCTAATTTGAACTTCATAAGAGAGAAGATGATTTGCATTACATTTGCAATCCATCTGTTCTCCTAATAAGATATTGTCTCATGCATCTGTTGTTTCAACAGATATTTTTGTATCATTTCCCTTCCCACCTTCACAAGCTCTCTCAATTCAAACCATGGCCTAACAGCAACAGTTACTATAGCTTTCAACTTCCTCTCTTGAACACCAAACCTTATTCATTCTGTCAATTCTCAAATTGATAAGAAGCCACCTGTAATCTCCTTTTTGTTTTATGTAAGTGCTATTTTATTTTGTAACTGTAATGTAACATTCCATTTCTAATTATTATTTGAGAATATTTGTGAAGTTGGTTAAAACAATTTTTAACATCGTATTGATAAAGTAATATATGCACACATACACACACATGCTAAGTAAGAATTAAATAATTAAGCAATTCATTCTAGGAATGCTATATAATTTGAGGAAATCCTTAGTGGTAAGTCACACAGAAATTTAAGATGGTTTTGATGCTTTGGGGAGATATTGATTTGAGCTTTTAGATGAACTAGAGATTTGTTATTAATTTACCACTTAATATAATGGAATACAAGTTTCCACTCTGAAAATTTACTATTACTATTGAATGTGTTGCAAGAACTGATTAGATTCAAACAGTGAATGACAAGTCATAGTACATATGTTATTTTACATTATAAACTTAATATTATACTCCGTGTTGCCCTAGATAATTTTCTGTTGTCTATGGTGATTTAGAGAATAGAATTACTATCTATACTTGTTAAAATATATTCTTTTAACATTTTCTATTAAAGTCGTAAATACAGAGCACTTAATACCTTTGTAAAGCATTTTAGGTATGTTTAACATCTTTACTGTGAGGCTATAAAAAGCAATGGTAGCAACATAGCACCTCAATAATTTGCATCCTAAAACATTCTCCAATAGTTAAATGGATGCTACCCATTTGGAATGCTGAGATTTCTCCCAAACCGTGATGGCACATAGATACTATAGGTAAAGCAACATAAATTTAAAAATTATGTTTTTATTTGCACTGCCTAATGTCATATAAGTAGGAGAGAGGCAAAGTGGCTGCATTATCCAAGAAGTTTCAGAGCTCACAATCTTGTTCAATGAATTTGATATGCAACACAAGGCTATTCATTTAAAATTGCACCTGTCCATTGCACAAATGTTTTTTAAATATTTTATGACATTTCATTTATAGAAAAAATTAAATTATGTCAGTCTGATATTAATTTTTGTAGTAAAATGAGGTGAGATGACTCCTCATTCTCACAGGAGAGGTTGTGATGGGACTGTTTGAATAACTCTGCTAGCAATCAAGAAAGTGAAGCCCACAACTCAGAGATAAGCCGGTATTGTTTGATCACTGTGACAAACAGAATGTTTAGCTAGGGAACCTTATCTACAAGAATAAGATGTGAAAAGAAACTTGCATTTAAGGGGCTCCTGGTTTTCTCCAGATGAAAGGCACATGTAGTAATTGACCTTGATTTCAGGCCTCGTACCACATCATGCCCATAATCAAAGAACTTTTTGCTTTAAATATAAAAGTTTATTATCAATTTTATAAAGCAACAAATGAATAATTACTAATGTTTAATGCGTCAGAAAATAATACACTTTTGATTGTAACCAATTTATTTTTGTAGAATTTACTTAGGTTTTTCCACTACCATTGTTTCTTTTTCAAAGTTTATTTTTATACTTGAATTTAAATTTAAATGAAAATTTTAAACTACTATACAAATATTTTTAATTAATTCACAGTAATTTAATTTACTGTGATTAAGTTATAGTGACTTTAAATTACTATACAAATATTTTGAAAGTTTCAAATTATTTTAATTACTCTAAAGTATATACACTGTTAACACTTAATTCTATTTTTTCCATTAGTTATTTTTTCTCTGATATCATGCTTTTTAATGAAGACATAAAAGATATCAACTTTTTTTGCATCTGTGTATTTAAGGGCATGATACACGTCTTAGAAAAGTGATGTTTTATTTGAATAATAGTAATTGTTAAAAATATACTAAATTATATTACACTATTGAATGAGTCATAAAATCTTTTGAGAAATGTGCTCTTCATACTTAATAAATTAAGAAATCCCTTAATTTATAAATCACTTTTATTTATTTTACCAAATTTTTAAATATCTACCGCCCAAAAAAGAGTATATTTTTTATATTTTTTTATTATTTTTTAAAAACTATGCAATAATGATATGTTCATTTATTTTTAGCTTTTTCAAACTTATTTATAATTTCATTTTTATATTTACATCTTGAATTAATCTGACAATTATTTTGGAGGAATATGTAGGATTGTGCTTCAATAATTTTTTCTAATCTTGGGGGGTAACAATTCTTCGTTTGGACTTTCTAAATATATCAGAAATACTATTTTCATCTATTAACTATAATGGGTACAAACAATGGTATAAAAACTTCCTAAAGTTTTTGAATGGTCAACAATGTGAATAAGGTTCCTAGGCTTTTAACATTTTAATACCATTGGAGGAAGAAAAAAGTGCACTAATATAATAATTTAAGATAATGTTAGGTTATATGAAAATATAAAACAGAAAATAAAAATGTTTTCATAGAGAAAGGATGAGTTAAATAACACAGTACAATTAAGACTCCCTCTTTTGAGATTTAATATCGTGTATTTCCAGATATGATTTTTTATATAACAGTACATATCTGCTTCCTCATTTTACATTCTGAATATGTACAATTGAAAACATGATTAGAGATTATCTGCAGGAATTCTAAAGATGACTAAATTTGATTATTTATCGGAAGTTGACTTCAGAGAGCTGGTAGGTGACACTTGTACTGCATTCCTTTTTTAACAATAGATTGAAATCAAAATAAAATAAAGAAAATATCTACTTCATTTTAGTTGCCTATGCTAATGAGTAAAAATATAATAACCAAGTTTCTTAAACATATTTAATCTGCAGCCCATGTGGAATTCAGTTGTGTGTGTGTGTTTGTGTGTATGCATTTGTGTTCACATTTTAGTTTTGACTAGAAAAAAACAAAATAATAAACAATTGAAATTTCACTGGCAAAATGTCATTTTATTTACCAACTCTAAAGCTTTTCTAATCAAGCTCTATATGAGATTAGACTTTAAACACGAAAGCTGTGCCAAAAACAATAACTGTGCAACTATCCCCAGTATATCCATTTTCTTAGAAATGTTTCATTTGAAGAAGATTCAATGAACAGATGTATCAATAAGGGTCTCTAGGAACAAGTGGCTCACTCAATCTGTATAACTCTATGTAATTTTAAAATATAAATTATTCATAGAGGAACTTTTAAGCACTGTCAAGAAATGGTGTCAGTAACATGTAGACTGAAGGGCAAAAGGAGGAAATCATTAAGATAACTCAGCAAGTGCAGAGGGTCACCTGATAGGGTTGTGGCTTTTGCTATCAGAACACACCAACCTGCAATATTTGAAAAAAGAGAATGCTGAAGGAATAAAAGAAAAAATGATATCTTCTTTCTCCTGTCTTTTAATTTTGGTTGGTCAAATGCAACCCAATGAGGAAAAGTCAAGATAACTTGTTAGCACAGTCTTAGTGGTCAACCCCTGGGGTGGAAAACTGCAGGAGAATGACAAACAGTGGATTTGAGAGCAAAATGAAAAATATCCAGCACAATTAGCTACAGACGCAGAGAAGTAAGACTGACTTTGGAAAGCTTAAAATATAGAAGTGAATTTTAAATCATAGTGCACAAAAATCAGTCTACTTGTAATCTGTATTCCACAACAAGTATCAATAGCCAAATAGATGAAGCAGGGGAGACTATCTCAGAGCTTGATGACTATCTTGCTGAAATAATAAAAGCAGACAATATTAGGAAAAAAAAAAAATGGAAAAGAACAAACAAATCTCTGACAACTATGGGATTATGTAAAAAGACCAAACCTATGACTAATTGCACACCTGAAAGAGACAGAAGAGTACCACACTGGAAAACATGCTTCAGGATATCACACAGAACTTCCCACACCTAGCAAGACAGGCCAATATCCATATTGAGAAAATCCAGACAGCCCCAGTAAACCAGTCCATGAGAAGATCAACTCCAAGACACATAATCCTCAGATTTTCCAAGGTTGAAATAAGAAAAATACGTTAAGGGAAGCCAAAGAGAAAGTCCAGGTTATCTATGAAATGAAGCCCATCAGACTAACAGAGGACCTCTCAGCAGTAACCCCCATAAGCCAGGAGAGACTGGGGACCAATATTCAACATTCTTAAAGAAAAGAATTTCCAACCCTGAATTTCATATCTGGCCAAACTAAGCTTCATAAGCTAAGGAGAAATCAAATCTTTTTCAGACAAGCAAATGCTGAGGGAATTCATCACTACCAGGTCTACCTTGCTAGAGGTCCTGAAGGAAGCACTAAATATGGAAAGGAAAAACCATTACCAGCCACTAAAAAAACATATTGAAATACAAAGACCAATGACATTGTAAAGCAACTACATTAAAAAGTCTGCAAAATAACCAGTCAGCATTGTGATGATAGGTTCAAATTCACACATAACAATATTAACCTTAAATGTAAATAGGCTAAATGTCCTCAGTTAAAAAACACAGAATGGTAAGCTGGATAAACTATCAAGACTCATCAGTGTGCTGTATTCAAGAGACCCATGTCACATGCAAAGACACATATAAGCTTAAAATAAAAGAAAGGAGGAAACTTTACAAAGCAAATGGAAAGCAGAAAAAAGTCAGGGTTGCAATTCTAGTTTCTAAAAAAACAGACTTCAAATCAACAAAGATCAAAACAAAAACAAAAAAAGGACATTGCATAATAATAAAAGTTCAATTCAATATGAAGACATAACTATCCTGAATATAAATGTACCCAATACAGGAGTAATGAGATTCATAAATCAAGTTCTTAGAAATTTACAAATTTACAAAGACTCCCACACTATAATAGTGGGGGAATTTTAACACCTCACTGTCAATATTAGATGGATCATTGAGGCAGAAAATTAACAAAGATATTCTGGACTTAAACTTAGCTCTGGATCAAGTGGGACCAATAGATATCTGCAGAACTCTTCACCAAAAATCAACAGCATATAGTTTCTTCATAGTGCCACATGGCAGTTACTCTAAAATTTATAACATAATGTAAAACACTCCTCAGCAATTGAAAAGAAACTGAATAATAATAACAAAGTCTCTCAGACCACAGCACAATTAAATTAGAACTAAAGATTAAGAAACTCACTCAAAAACACACAATTAAATAGATATTGAACAACCTGCTCCTGAGTCATGCCTGAGAAAATTATGAAATTAAGGTAGAAAACAAGAAGTTCTTTGAAATTAATGAGAACAAAGAGACAATGAATCAGTATCCTGGGATAAAGCTAAAACAGTGTTAAGAGGGAAATTTATAGCACAAAATGCCCATATCAAAAAGCTAAGAAGATCTAAAATCAACATCCTAACATCACATCTGTAGTTCTTTTGAACTAGAGAACCAAGAGCAAATAAACCCAAAAGCTAGTAGAAGACAAAAAATAACCAAGATGAGAGTGTAACTGAAGGAGAGAGAGAAACAAAAACCCTCAAATAATCCACAAATCCAGGAAGTGGTTTTTTGAAAAAATTAATAAGGTAGATAGACTACTAGCTAGACTAATAAATAATAAGATAGAGAAGAATCTAATAGATACAATAAAAATGATAAAGAGAATACTGCCACTGACCCCACAGAAATACATACAACCATCAGAGAATACTATAAATACTTCTATGCAAATAAACTAGAAAATCTAGATGAAATTGGTAAACTTCTGGACACATACACCCTCCCATCACTGAACCAGTAAGACATTGAATCCCTAAATAGACCAATAAGGAGATCTAAAATGGAGGCAGCAATAAATAACATAACAACCAGAAAAAGTTGATGGTTTGTATGTTATTTACAGGACCAGATGAATTACAGCTGAATTCTATAAGAGATACAAAGAGGAGCTGGTACCATCTCTTTTGAAACTATTCCAAACAATTGAAAAGGAGGAACTCCTTCCCAATTGATTTTATGAAGCCAGCATCATCCCTGGCAGAGATATGACTGAAAAAGAAAATTTCAGGCCAATTTCCCTGAAGAACATTGTTGGGAAAATTCTCAATAAAATACTGGTAAACTGAAACCAGCAGCATATCAAAAAGCTTACACACCATGATCAAGTTGGCTTCATCCCCAGGATGCAAGGCTGGTTCAACATATGCAAATCAATAAACATAATCTATCACATAAACAGAACCAATGATGATAACCACATGATTATCTTAATAGAGGCAGAAAAGGCCTTTGATAAAATTCAACATCATTTTATGTCAAAAACTGTCAATTAACTAAGTATTGAAGAAACATAACTCAAAATAATAGTAGCCATTTGTGACAACCACACAGTCTATATCATACCGAATGGGCTAAAGCTGGAAGCATTTCCCTTGAAAACTGGTAAAAGACAAAGATGCCCTCCCTATTCAACTCCTCCCAATACCACTCCTATTCAACATAGTATTGGAAGTTCTAGCCAGACAGTCAGACGAAATAAAGGGTATTCAAATAGGAAGTGAGGAAGTCAAATTGTCTTTGCTTGTAGATGACATGATTTTATATCTAGAAAACCTCATTGTCTAAGCCCAAAAGCTTACTATGCTAATAAGCAACTTCAACAAAGTCTCAGAATACAAAATCAATGTGCAAAACCAGAAGCATTCCTATACACCAACAACAGACAAGCAGAGAGCCAAATCATGAATGAACTTTCATTCACAATTGCTATAATGAGGACAAAATACTTTTGAATACAACCAACAAGGGAAGTGAAGAAGAACTACAAATCACTGTTCAAGGAAATCAGAAATCTCATGGAATGGAAAAACATTCCGTGCTCATGATGAGTAAGAATCAATATTGTGAAAATGGCCATGATGCCCAAAGTAATTTATACATTCAATTCTGTCTCCATCAAACTAGCATTGACATTCTTCACAGAATTAGAAAAGAAATTATTTTAAAATTTATATAGAACAAAAAAAGATCCCTTATAGTCAAGATAATCCTAAGCAAAAAGAACAAAGCTGGAGACATTAACTTCGATCTATACTACAAGGCTATAGTAACCAAAACGGCATGGTATTGGTACAAAACAGTCACCTAGGCCAATAGATCAGACTAGAGAACCCAAAAATAAGATAACAATCTACAAATATATGATCTTTGACATACCGAACAAAAACAAGTAATGGGGAAAATATTCCCTATTTAATAAATTGTGCCGAGAAAACTGGCTAGCCATATGCAGAACATTGAAACTGGACCTCTTCTTTACATCTTATACAAAAAGTATCTAAAGATGGATTAAAGACTTAAGTGTAAAATACCAAACTATAAAAACTCTAGAAGAAAACCTAGGCAATACTATTTAGGACATAGGCATAGGCAAAGATTTCTTGACAAAAATGTATAGAGTAATTGAAAAAACAAAAACAAAAATTGACAAATGGGATCTAATTAAACTATAGAGTTTCTGCACAGTAAAAGAAACTATCATCAGAGTGAACAGACAACCTCCAGAATGGAAGAAAATTTTTGCAACCTACTCATCTGACAAAAGTCTAATATCCATAGTCTACAAGGAACTTAAACAAATTTACAATGAAAAAGCAAACAACCCCATTAAAACGTGGGCAAAGGACATGAACAGATACTTCTCAAAAGGAAACATTTCTGGTGCCAACAAACATGAAAAAAAGCTCAACATTTCTAATCATTAGAGAAATGCAAATCAAAACCACAATGAGATACCATCTCACACCAGTAAGAATGGCGATTATTAAAACGTCAAGAAAGAACAGATACTGGTGAGGCTGCAGAGAGATAGGAATGCCTTTATACTGTTGAGGGAATGTAAATTACTTCAACCATTGTGGAAAACAATGTGGCGATTCCTCAAACACCTAAAACCAGAAATGCTATTTGGCCCAGGAATGCTATTACTGGGTATAAACCTAAAGGAATATAAATTATTCTATTATAAAGATACATGGACTTGTATGTTCATTGCAGCACTATCTACAACAACAAAGCCATGAAATCAACCCAAATGCCCATCAATGATAGACTGAATAAAGAAACTGTGGTACATATACAGCATGGATACTCTGCAACTATAAAAAGAACATGATAATGTATTTTGCAGGGACATGGATGGAACTGGAAGCTATTATCATCGGCAAACTAACACAGGAACATAAACCAAACACCACATGTTGTCACTTATAAGTGAGAGTTGAACAATGAGAACACATGGACACAGGAAGAGCAAGGGAAATTACACACACTGGGACATGTCAGGAGTGGTTAGGGGAGGGAGAGCATCAGAAAAAATAGCTAATGCATGCTGGGTGTAATACTTAGGTGAAGGGTTGATTGTTTCAGCAGAGCACCATGGCATATATTTACCTGTGTAACAAACCTGCATATCCTGCACATGTACCACAGAACTTAAAAATAAATAAAAGAAAACATTATACCAGGGCTATATATACCATATATGGTATATATGGGATATTAGAAAGTAAAATTATATTAATTTATTGAAATTCTTAACCATGACCTATGTATTTGTTTTAATTAATGATAATTCAGAATTTATACCTAAATAAGAGATGTCAAAGGATTGGCAAGTAAAAAGCATAATGAAGTATAGTACAGTTTAACAAGATCAGTCAGAGAGAGCGATGCTTGCAAGTTATTTCACAGTAGTTTGAGAATAGCAGCATAGGTTTAAATGCTAGGTTACTGTATAATTATAATTACTGTTTTATTATACTTACTTAAAATGGGTGTGACAGGTTCATTTATTTTCAATTAGATAGTTATAAAATAAAATAATTGTTCAAGAGATTGGTATCCTTATGAAAGAGACCAGTTACATATGGTCTAAAGAAATGACCTTTCTATAAACAACACAGGAAACACAACTCCTCTGGGAATGTCTGCTCATCCACTTAGGCAAGGAGAAGCATGAGCCGGGCAAGGTGGCTCAAGCCTGTAACCCCAGCACTTTGGGAGGCCAAGGCAGGTGAATTACCTGAGGTCAGAAGTTCGAGACCAGTCTGACCAATAGGGTGAAACCACATCTCTACTAAAAATAGAAAAATTAGCTAGGTGTGGTGGTATGTGCCTGTAATCCCAGTTACTCCAGAAGCTGGGATAAAAGAATCGTTTGAATCCAGGAGGTGGAGGTTACAGTGAGTCACCATCATGACACTGTACTCCAGCCTGGGTGACAAGAGCATAACTTGAGAGAAGGAAGGAAGGAAGGAGGCAGGGAGGGAGGGAGGGAAAGAAAGGAAGAAAGAAAGAAAAAAAAGAAAGAGAGAAAGAAAGAAAAGAAGGAAATAAAGGGAAGCATGGTTTAAACTGCCAGTGATTTGTTTCAAAGATTAAATTAATAAATTACAAATTATTTGTAATTACCAATTTCTAATAAATTACTAGTAACTACAAATTAAATGTGTAAATATAATTCTTTGGCAAGAAAATTAATAATGGAGGGAGGATCCAAGATGGCTGCTAAGGAGGAAGTCGGGATTGCAGCTCCGAGAGAAGGCGCAGAGGGTGAGTGGACGCCGCATTTCCAGACGGACTTTTACTGCCCACAGACCAGGAGATTCACAGGAGGAAAAGCCCCACGGGTCGCCAGCACCGCTGGTTTGAGCGGAGTGGCCGCTCAGCCTACACCCTGGGGCGGGGGGCAGTGGCTTCTTATGCAGGGCGAGAGAGACAGAGTTCCCTCTGAGCCAGAAAGGGGAGCTGAAGCAGGGAGCCAAGCCAGGAGACCCCCGGGCAAGGGAGCGCCACGAATCTCAGAGCCGCTACTTCGGCTGATGCAGCGGCACACAGGGCAGCGGATTTTAACTGCCCACAGACCAGGAGATTCATGGGCAGAGAAGCTCCCCGGGTTCCCAGCACCGCTGGTTAGACCGGAGTAGCCGCTCGGCCTGCACCAGGGGCGGGGAGCAGCGGCTCCTTGAACAAAGTGAACGAGACTGTGTCCCCTCTGGGCCAGCAAGGGGAGCTGTGGCAAGGAGGCAAGCCAAGAGATTACCGGACAAAGAGGGCCCCTCTGGAAACACGGCTGAACCCGGGACGGTCCAGCTCTGTGGGGGAGGGGCGTCCTCATCGGGAAACACCCTGCAGTTCCTGGGGCAATTTTCCGTAACCAAGACAACCTGCCACTACAGAGACTCCTTCACTACAGGGGCAGGCCAGCATAGCGGAAGCAGTTCTAACTACACCCACAGGACTGCAGGGAAGCTCACACAGAAGTTGGGCGGAGCCCACAGCAGCTCAGCAAAGCCTCTGCAGGCTGAGTGTGACTAGACTGCCACCTTGTGGGCAGGGAAAATGGTAGCAACACAGCTGAAAAGCATAAAGCGCTAAACCCCTGGGCCAGAACACCTGGGGAGAAGAAAAGGGGGTTTATGAGTTCAGCTGCTGCAGACTTAAAATTACCAAAATCAGAAAGACAGCAACTACAAAGTCAATAGGCGGATAAATCCACAAAGATGGGAAGAAACCAGTGCAAAAAGGATGAAAACACCCAAAACCAGAACACCTCTCCCCCTACAAGGCAGCATAACTCCTCACCAGCACGGGAACAAGACTGGACGGAGAATGAGTGTGATGAAATGACAGAATCAGCTTTCAGAAAATGGATAATAAGAAACTTCTGTGAGCTAAAAGAACATGTTCTAACCCAATGCAAAGAAACTAAGAACCTTGAAAAAAGACTTGATGAAATGCTAATGAGAATGGACAACTTAGAGAGGAATATGAGTGAATTGATGGAGCTGAAAAACACAACACGAGAACTTCGCGAAGCATGTACAAGTTTCAACAGCAGAATTGACCAAGCAGAAGAAAGGATATCAGAAGTTGAAGATCAACTCAATGAAATAAAACGAGAAGGGAAGATTAGAGAAAACAAGGTAAAAAGGAATGAACAGAGTCAACAAGAAATATGGGATTACGTGAAAAGACCTAATCTACATTTGATAGGTGTACCTGAATGTGATGAAGAGAATGCATCCAAGCTGGAAAATACTCTTCAGGATATTATCCAGGAAAACTTCCCCAACCTAGCAAGGCAGGCCAATATTCAAGTCCAGGAAATACAGAGAACACCACAAAGATATTCCTCTAGAAGAGCAACCCCAAGGCACATAATCATCAGATTCACCAGGGTTGAAATGAAGGAGAAAATACTAAGGGCAGCCAGAGAGAAAGGTCGGGTTACCCACAAAGGGAAACCCAGCAGACTCACAGCAGATCTCTCAGCAGAAACCCTACAGGCCAGAAGAGAGTGGGGGCCGATATTTAACATCCTTAAAGAAAAGAATTTTCAACCCAGAATTTCATATCCAGCCAAACTAAGCTTCATAAGTGAAGGAAAAATAAAATCCTTTGTGAACAAGCAAGTACTCACAGATTTCATCACCACCAGACCAGCTTTACAAGAGCTCCTGAAGGAGACACTACACATAGAAAAAAACAACCAGCACCAGCCACTCCAGAAACACACGAAATGGTAAAGAGCAGCAACACAATGAAGAATCTGCATCAACCAATGGGCAAAACAGCCAGCTAGCATCAAAATGACAGGACCAAACTCACACATAACAATATTAACCCTAAATGTAAATGGACTAAATGCCCCAATCAAAAGACACAGACTGGCAAATTGGATAAAAAGCCAAAACCCATCAGTGTGCTGTATCCAGGAAACCCACCTCACATGCAAGGATACACAAAGGATCAAAATAAAGGGATGGAGGAAGATTTACCAAGCAAATGGACAGCAAAAAAAAGCAGGAGTTGCAATTCTCATCTCTGATAAAATAGACTTTAAAGCAACAAAGATCAAAAGAGACAAAGAAGGACATTACATGATGGTAAAAGGATCAATACAACAAGAAGAGCTAACGATCCTAAATATATATGCACCTAATACGGGAGCACCCAGATACATAAGGCAAGTTCTTAAAGACTTACAAAGAGACATAGACTCCCACACATTAATAGTGGGAGACTTCAACACACCATTGTCAATATTAGACAGATCAACGAGACAGAAAATTAATAAGGATATCCAGGACTTGAACTCAGACCTGGAACAAGCAAACCTAATAGACATTTACAGAACTCTCCACCCCAAATCCACAGACTATACATTCTTCTCAGCACCACATCACACCTACTCTAAAATTGACCACATAATTGGAAGTAAATCACTCCTCAGCAAATGCAAAAGAATGGAAACCATAACAAACAGTCTCTCAGACCACAGTGCAATCAAGTTAGAACTCAGAATTCAGAAGCCAACCCAGAACCGCACAGCCTCATGGAAATTGAACAACTTTCTCCTGAATGTTGACTGGATAAACACTGAAATGAAGGCAGAAATAAAGATGTTCTTCGAAACCAACGAGAACGAAGACACCACATACAAGAATCTCTGGGACACATTTAAAGCAGTCTCTACAGGAAAATATATAGCAATAAGTGCCCACATGAGAAGAAAGGAGAGAACTAAAATTGACACCCTATCATCAAAATTGAAAGAGCTAGAGGAGCAAGATCAAAAAAACTCAAAACCTAGCAGAAGACAAGAAAAACTAAGATCAAAGCAGAAATGAAGGAGATAGAGACACAAAAAACCCTACAAAAAATCAATAAATCCAGGAGCTGGTTTTTTGAAAAGATCAACAAAATAGACAGACCACTAGCCAAACTAATAAAAAAGAAAAGAGAGAATAACCAAATAGATGCAATAAAAAATGATAAAGGGGATATTACCACAGATGCCACAGAAATTCAAACCATCATCAGAGATTATTACAAACAACTCTATGCACATAAATTAGAAAACCTGGAAGAAATGGATAAATTCCTGGACAGTAGTCTCCTCCCATGCCTAAACCAGGAAGAAGTCGAAACCCTGAATAGACCAATAACAAGGTCTGAAGTCGAGGCAGCAATTAAGAGCCTACCACCCAAAAAAAGCCCAGGCCCAGATGGTTTCACAGCCGAATTCTACCAGACATACAAAGAGGAACTGGTACCATTCCTATTGAAACTATTCCAAATAATCCAAAAAGAGGGAATCCTCCCCAAATCATTTTATGAGACCAACATCATCCTGATACCAAAACCCGGCAGAGACTCAACAAGAAAAGAAAACTACAGGCCAATATCCATGATGAACATAGATGCAAAAATCTTCAATAAAATACTGGCAAGCCGATTACAACAGCACATCAAAAAGCTTATCCACCATGATCAAGTAGGATTCATCCTGGGGATGCAAGGCTGGTTCAATATACGCAAGTCTATAAATGTAATTCACCACATAAATAGAACCAAAAACAAAAACCACATGATTATCTCAATTGATGCAGAGAAGGCTTTTGACAAATTTCAACAGCCCTTTATGCTAAAAACTCTCAATAAACTAGGTATCGACGGAATGTATCTCAAAATAATAAAAGCTATTTATGACAAACCGACAGCCAATATCATACTGAATGGGCAAAAACTGGAAGCATTCCCTTTGAAATCTGGCACTAGACAAGGATGCCCTCTCTCACCACTCCTATTCAATATAGTACTGGAAGTTCTAGCCAGAGCAATCAGGCAAGAAAAAGAAATAAAGGGTATTCGATTAGGAAAGGAGGAAGTCAAATTGTCTCTATTTGCAGACGACATGATTGTATATCTAGAAGACCCTATCACCTCAGCCCAAAATCTCCTGAAACTGATAAGCAACTTCAGCAAAGTCTCAGGATACAAAATCAATGTGCAAAAATCACAAGCATTCCTATACACCAATAACAGACTTAAAGAGAGCCAAATTAAGAACGAACTGCCATTCACAACTGCTACAAAGAGAATAAAATACCTAGGAATACAACTAACAAGGAATGTAAAGGACCTCTTCAAGGAGAACTACAAATCACTGCTCAACGAAATAAGAGAGGACACAAACAGATGGAGAAACATTCCATGTTCATGGTTAGGAAGAATTAATATCGTGAAAATGGCCATACTGCCCAAAGTAATTTACAGATTCAATGCTATCCCCATCAAGCTACCAATGACCTTCCTCACAGAACTGGAAAAAACCACCTTAAACTTCATATGGAGCCAAAAGAGAGCCCTCATAGCCAAGTCAATTCTAAGCAAAAAGAACAAAGCGGGAGGCATCACACTACCGGACATCAAACTCTACTAGAAGGCTACAGTAATCAAAACAGCATGGTACTGGTACCAAAACAGAGATATAGACCAATGGAACAGAACAGAGGCGTCGGAGGTGACACAACATATCTACAACCACCTGATCTTTGACAAACCTGAAAAAAACAATCAATGGGGAAAGGATTCCCTGTTCAATAAGTTGTGTTGGGAAAACTGGCTAGCCATATGCAGAAAGCAGAAACTGGACCCCTTCCTGACACCTTACACTAAAATTGACTCCAGATGGATTAAAGACTTAAACATAAGACGTAACACCATTAAAAACACTAGAAGGAAACCTAGGCAAAACCATTCAGGACATAGGCGTAGGCAAGGACTTTATGACCAAAACACCAAAAGCATTGGCAACAAAAGCCAAAATAGACAAATGGGACCTAATCAAACTCCACAGCTTTTGCACGGCAAAAGAAACAGTCAATAGAGTGAATCGGCAACCAACAGAATGGGAAAAAATTTTTGCAGCCTACCCGTCTGACAAAGGGCTGATATCCAGAATTTACAATGAACTAAAAAAGATTTACAAGAAAAAAACAAACAAGCCCATTCAAAAATGAGTGAAGAATATGAACAGATACTTTACAAAAGAAGACATACATGAGGCCAACAAACATATGAAAAAATGCTCATCATCATGGTCATTAGAGAAATGCAAATCAAAACTACATTGAGATACCATCTCACGCCAGTTAGAATGGCGATCATTAAAAAATCTGGAGAAAACAGATGCTGGAGAGGATGTGGAGAAATAGGAACACTTTTACACTGTTGGTGGGAGTGTAAATTAGTTCAACCACTGTGGAAAACAGTGTGGCGATTCCTCAAGGACCTAGAAATAGAAATTCCATTTGACCCAGCAATCCCATTACTGGGCATATATCCAAAGGACTATAAATCGTTCTACTATAAGGACACATGCACACGAATGTTCATTGCAGCACAGTTTACAATAGCAAAGACCTGGAACCAGCCCAAATGCCCATCGATGATAGACTGGACAGGAGAAATGTGGCACATATACACCATGGAATATTATGCAGTCATTAAAAAGGAGGAGTTCACATCCTTCGTAGAGACATGGATGAACCTGGAAAACATCATTCTCAGCAAACTGACACAAGAACACAAAATCAAACACCACATGTTCTCACTCATAGGCGGGTGTTGAACAAGGAGAATACATGGACACAGGGAGGGGAGCACTATACATGGGGGTCTGTTGGGGGGGAGGGGGGATAGTGGGGGAGTGGGGAGTTGGGGAGGGATAGCATGGGGAGAAATGCCAGATACAGTTGAAGGGGAGGGAGGCAGCAAATCATACTGCCACGTGTGCACCTATGCAACAACCTTGCATGTTATTCACATGTACCCCAAAACCTAAAATGCAATTAAAAAAAAAAAAAAAGAAAATTAATAATGGAAACATCAGCCACCAAAAGTGTTTCATAACTCTCTTTAGAAACAAATTCAAATACTAGGAAAAAGTAACTAAGAAAATTACAGTGATTCGTTGATCATTTCTATTTGGTAACACTCTGTCAAAATAACACATTTTTGAAAGTAAACAAATATTTAAATTCTTTCTATCAATAATTTATTTTGTTCCATCGTGATTGTACCACTCTTATATTAATATGAATTTTCTTAGCTGTCTTTGAAAGTAAAAGTACACTTCCAAGGGTGCATGGTCTGAAACAAAGGGAATGATGTGAACATATAGACAAACCAGAAGTGAAAACACTCAACTACTGTTCTGCTTCTTGTTTTCCACCAAAACAGCAATTTTTACTTGAAAATAGGAAGGCAAAGGGGTTAAACCTTCAGATTGTTAAGATAGTGATTAAATCTATAATTACTAAACCATCATTCATTTTAATGTGGGGTACAAAGTGAATTTTCAGATGACATGGCTGAACCATCCTGAGTATTTAAAATAAAAGCTATGTTCCTGTCCAAGTAGATAATATAAATAAGTTGCTATCTGGATAAATTAACAAAATCAGTTTTATATTAAGTCATTTTTCATATTCATAATTATTAGTTTGCCAAAGCTGATTTTTAAAGCTGTATTTTAATTAATCACAGATGGTTATTATCTTCATTATTACATAAGATTCATATTCATTTTATATTCAAAAAGGACAGCATGGTACTAAGATCACATGGAAGTTTTCTAAACCTCTCTATACCTTACAACAGCACAATATTGCAATAAGTATCAGACTATTAGCACAGGAATGATATATAATTTCTTTCTTACAATTACACTATCTTTAGTTGATCATAGCACTACAAATTGCCTTCTCATTTAAAGAAATAGTTTTACTTTAACATATAATGTGCTTTTATAATACTCAGTGTAATTTCAAAAATTGAGAAAATTATAACCAGAGGGTAAGCTTCTAAAGCACTTAGAAACACACAACTTCGTAGAACTACATTATTAATATTATCTCTTCTTACCTGTTCATAGCCACTATTTAGTTTGATTTTCTGTAAAATAAAAGGAAATTTATTTATGCATATTAACAAAGGAATTTCCAAAAGGAAACATAAATAATTGTTTAGATATTTCCCTATGAAAAGGTGGATGAAAAAAATACCAAAATCTCCTGAAAATGAGAAGCAACTTCAGGAAAGTCTCACTATACAAAATCAATATGCAAAAATCACAAGCATTCTTACACACCAATAATAGACTTAAAGAGAGCCAAATCAAGAATGAACTGCCATTCATAATTGCTACAAAGAGAATAAAATATCTAGGAATACAACTAACAAGGAACGTAAAGGATCTCTTCAAGGAGAACTACAAACCACTGCTCAATGAAATAAGAAAGGACAAAAATAGATGGAGAAACATTCCATGCTCATGATTAGGAAGAATCAATATCGTGAAAATGGCCATACTGCCCAAAGTAATTTAAGGATTCAATGCTATCCCCTTCAAGTTACCAATGACCTTCTTCACAGAACTGGAAAAAAACACCTTAAACTTCATATGGAACCAAAAGAGAGCCCGCATAGCCAAGTCAATTCTAAGCAAAAAGAACAAAGCTGGAGGCATCATACTACCTGACTTCAAATTATACTACAAGACTACAGAAATCAAAACAGCATGGTACTGTTACCAAAACAGAGATATAGACCAATGGAACAGAACAGAGGCCTCAGAGGCAATGCCACACATCTACAACCATCTGATCTTTGACAAACCTGGCAAAAACAAGCAATGGGGAAAGAAGTCTCTGTTTAATAAATGGTGTTGGGAAGACTGGCTAGCCATGTGCAGAAAGCAGAAACTGGACCCTTTCCTGACACCTTACACTAAAATTAACTCCAGATGGATTAAAGACTTGAACCTAAGACCTAACACAATAAAAACCCTAGAAGAAAATCTAGGCAAAACCATCCAGGACATAGGCACAGGCAAGGACTTCATGGCCAAAACAGCAAAAGCATTGGTAACAAAAGCCAAAATAGACAAATGGGACCTAATCAGACTCCACAGCTTCTGCACAGCAAAAGAAACAGTCAGTAGAGTGAATCGGCAACCAACAGAATGGGAAAAATTTTTGCAATCTACCCATCTGACAAAGGACTGATATCCAGAATCTACCAATGAAGTAAAACAGATTTACAAGCAAAAAACACACAAGCCCATTCAAAAGTGGGTGAAGGATATGAACAGATACTTTACAAAAGAAGACATACATGAGGCCAACAAACATATGAAAAATGCTCATCATCACTGGTCATTAGAGAAATGCAAATCAAAACTACATTGAGATATCATCTCACACCAGTTAGAATGGTGATCCTTAAAAAATCTGGAGATAACAGATGCTGGAGAGGATATGGAGAAATGAGAACACTTTTACACTGTTGGTGGGAGTGTAAATTAGTTCAACCATTGTGGAGGACAGTGTGGCAATTCCTCAAGGACCTAGAAATAGAAATTTCATTTGAGCCAGCAATCTCATTACTGTGTATATACCCAAAGGATTATAAATTGTTCTACTATAAGGACACATGCATACAAATGTTGATTGAAGCACTGTTTACAACAGCAAAGACCTGGAACCAACCCAAATGCCCATCAATGATAGACTGGACAGGGAAAATGTGTCACATATATACCATGGAATACTATGCAGCCATAAAAAATGATGAGTTCTTGTCCTTTGTAGGGTCATGGATGAACCTGGAAACCATCATTCTCAGCAAATTGACACAAGAACAGAAAATCAAATACCGCATGTTCTCACTCATAGGTAGGTGTTGAACAGTGAGAACACGTGGACACAGAGAGGGGAGCATCACACACTGGGGTCTGTCAGGGTGAAATAGAGGAGGGACAGTGGGGGGTGGGGAGTTGGGGAGAGATAGAATGGGGAGAAATGCCAGATATAGGTGATGGGGAGGAAGGCAGCAAATCACACTGCCATGTGTGTACCCATGCAACAATCTTGAATATTCTTCACATGTACCCCAAAACCTAAAATGCAATAAAAAATAAAAATAAAATACATACAGGAAAATACATGAATGTAATAATCTTAGTTAACAAAAATTACCCTGAAAAACTTTTTTCTAAGTAAAGCAAAACTTAATAATAATATTTGGACTTTCTGGTTTGTCCTGATCAACTCTCCTTTTAAGACAGAATCTTCTATGGTAAATTTAGTCCTAAATTAAAAGTTTTTAAATTAACCAGTTGTTTTAATTTAGGACTAAATTTACCATACAAGCTTCTGTCTTATATAAAATTATTTTTTAAGCTTTTTTACTCAGAAATCCTCTTTATTTTTATAAGTTTATTTACATCTTTTTTTTAGGTCAGGTTCCTTTTACCTTATTTTATACATAACCTTTAAATAAGCTTTGAATTAGACAAAACTTGTTCACCTTAAAAAAAAAAAAAGAAAGAAAAGGTACACTTTTTTTGGTAGAAAGAATTTTTTTCTACAGTGTACATTTATTGAAAAATACCCAAATTATAAAATATCTATTATTTCATTTATTATAACTATATTCCAAATTATAACCAGTTTGTTCACAAATATTTATCCCATTAACATTTACCTAATTATTTAATTTTAATTGTTTACCTAGGTTATTTATTTATGCAAATTGTGATGGTCATGATTTTAAGTTATGAAACCACCATTGCAGAATTATAACTCAGACAGTCAAAAACGATTTTACCTAACTGACTCCATCTTGCTCTTAATCTCCAAGCTGTCCTTGTTCATTCCTGGGCATAGGCTGAACTAACTTTGGGATGAATTCATTTTATAGTTTAGCTTTGAATCAAAGATGGTAACAGTCCTTTCCCCAACAAACCTCCCTATTGTCTGTGGACCAGATTGCCTAAGGCCACAGGATTAGAAGTTATGTTTGTCATACTAAATCTAAGATGCAGTTATTTTTATTAAATCCATATCAATGTCTTATTTATTAAAAATTACACAAGCAGAAATTATTCTCTTTTGGTCTGAGTTTGTAGATTTATATCCCCATGTCAAATTTTGACACCTTATAGTATTTGGCAAGGATAAGTATGAAATTCGCTTGATTAATATATGCAAAAAAAATGTATGCTGGCAATTTTTAAGACATTTCTAATACTACTTTACTCAAAAATTTTAAAAACAGCTTACTTGCTTAAGATTTTACTTAAGTTATATAAAATTGAAAAAGTATCTGACTAGCCTTTTTTTTAGTATCTGACTTAAGGACTTTTAAAAGCCAATTAATTACAGTTTTAAAATATATTTTTAGTAATGAAATATTTTGTACACAACACATAAATACATATAAAGACATATTAGGCATGCCGATGGAAATACATTTTAAAGATTAATAAAGACTCCCCCTTTGTTTTTGTTTTTGTTTTTTTCCTATCTTAGACTTTCAGATTCTTGATAACCTATTTCACAACCCTAGGCAGTCGTCAGCTAAATAATGTTAAAGTAGCACATAAGAAAACAACTCAGGTGAAAATCAAATCACAAAATTTACATCATAAGGTACAGAGAGAAAACGTCTGGTGGCGTGAGAGAG
Organism: Aotus nancymaae; assembly: GCF_030222135.1. Lineage (NCBI taxonomy): Eukaryota > Metazoa > Chordata > Mammalia > Primates > Aotidae > Aotus > Aotus nancymaae. Next base: position 4,882,574 of record NW_026988435.1, read on the forward strand.
AGACACTTTTACACTGCACTTAAAAATTTTTTTTAAACAAAGACCTTTCTGAGTGTCTAAACTACAGTATTCTTTAAAAATCCCAAAGTAGACATTGTTGCAATAATTATTTTAGTCAAAATATCAGGTGAAAACAGAATTCGGTCAATTGAGAGAGAAAAATAAATCTTGCTCAAAAAAAAAGGCAAGGTCTTAGGACAGAAAAAACAACAAAAAGCCCCAAAACATAAAAGCCTTTTAAATACAAATATGTATGTATACACACGCACCTTGGATGTTAACTCTTTTAATGAAGCTGACTGTTAACCATAGAGCTCCTTAAAAAAAAAAAAAAAAAAAAAACTTTTTGAATCTCATTACCATATTTTAGCTAGGACAAGATGTTGCTGTTTCAGAAGTTCAGCCATTGCTCTTTCAGTTTTGTCTGGCTGGCAAAATGTGGCCTTATTATGTAAATAAAGCCTCTTCATTATTTATAATTAAAATTTTTTTAAAAAAATTTTGCTGGCCACTTTCCTCTCACTTCAGAGACCTTGTTCCCCATAAGTTAGGGTTTCCCTTAGGATTTGACCAAGACAGAAACAAACAGTAAAACAGTTAAGCAAAATGAACCATGATCACACAGATTATATGATTTCTGAGTGCTCTTAGTGTGAGCAGAAAGTAACAACAGCTGGTTGTTAAATGCTAACTTTAGTCATTTAAAAAGAATTTGCAAAACAGAATCCCAAACCAGTTTCTTACTAGTATTGGGTGTCAGTCTGTAGACTGCTCCCTACCATCCTAGAAGCAGGAAAAAAGAAAATAAAAATTCTTCTTCCCTGTTGACATCAAGCTCAAACTCCATAAAGGAGTTATCTGCCTTCCATCATCATGGAAGCAGGAAAACTTGCCTTTCTGTTGAAAGCAAGTAAAACTCCTAAAAAAAGAAAAAAAAAGGAGTTGTACAGTAAAATAAACTTTAGATCTTAACCACATTTTGGAAGATTAGGAATTCTCTGCAGGGGGTGCTCTCACACCTCAGCAAATTGTCCTGTTGGTTTGTGCCAAAAGGTTAGCTGATGCTGATACCAAGCAATAATAGCAGGTTTTCAAAGGTCAACAGCATCTTCACACAGAATCCTTTTGTGGTTACCAAAATGTGAACCTGGAAAATCTGAGACAGGTTTCAGTTTATTTAGAATGTTGATTTTGCCAAGCTTGAAGACACTCCCATGGCACAGCCTGAGGAAGTTCTGACTACATGTACCCAAGGTGGTCTGCCAACAGCTTGGATTTATACATTTAAGGAAGACATGAGACATTAATCAATGTAAGTAAGACATACATCAGTTCTGTCCAGAAAGGCAGAGACAACTCAAAAGTGAGAGACAGATGGTTGCATCCTTTGAGTTTCTGATAGGTCTTTTCAAATAAGGCAATCAGAATATGTATCTATCACTGTGAGCAGAGGGATGACTTTGAATAGAATGAGAGGCAGATTTGCCCTGAATGGTTCCCAGCTTGCTAGGGACCAAGATATTTTCCTTTCATATCTGTGATAGCCTTCTGGCTTGGAACAAGAGCTGAATCATCAGAAGTACACAATTCATGGTGACATTTCAATCTTTTAGCTTTACATTTTGAATAAATGGGTGTTTATTTTCTTTTAGTGTCCATTATACGAGTATTCTTAATTCAATTTTTCTTTACAAGTGACTAAGATAGTCTAGTCTTTTTTATTTTTATTTTTTATTTTAGACAGAGTCTCACGCTATTGCTAGGCTAGAGTACAGTGGCACGATCTCAGCTCACTCCAATCTCCACCTCCCGGATTCAAGTGAATCTCCTGCCTCGACCTCCTGAGTAGTTGGGATTACAGGCATGCACCATCACTGAGGAAGGAGACCCAGGCATCTGGGATTCCCTCCCGCTCTGTCATCCACTGTGCATCTCAATAGAAGAGAGAGCAGGCCAGCTGGTGCCTCCTGAATCTCCTTCCTGAAAATAACAAGCTTGGTCTTGGGGAAACTCTCTGAATGACACTATTTTTATAGTTTTATAGAAAACAAGATCAAACCAGAAACCTTTTCACATGTGAGTCCTAAAACTGTAAACTGGAACCCTTTCATATGTGATTCCTGAAACTTTAAACAGAAACCTTTTCACATGTGAGTCCTAAAGCTATAAACCTAAGATTCTAAAGTATAAGCCTATATAAAGGCAGAACCTTCCTTTGTTAGAGGAGCTGGGTTTTCGACAAATTACTGTCTGGTCTTCTGGTCTCCTGGTCTCCTGGCCGAATAAACTCCTCCCTCCTTTATTCGGTGTTCGAGAGATCCGTTCCCTGTGGCTGCTCCTACTACACCACATCCAGCTAATTTCTGTATTTTTATTAAAGACAGGGTTTCACTATGTTGGCCAGGATGGTCTCAATCTCCTGATCTTGTGATCTGCCCGTCTTGGCCTCCCAAAGTGCTGAGATTACAGGCATGAGCCACTGTGCCCAGCCCTAAGATAGGCTTATGTTCCCCTTGTCATGATTGCATTTTAGACAAGTCTTTCTCTGTCTTGGCTCCTGACCTTCCTTTTTCTTAGAGCACTTACTTTAGAAAACTTATAATTGTACATTATTTCTATTCACTTTTTAAAAACTCTCTAGCCAGTTTTACAACCCAATAATGTGTTTTTTTTCAAGGACGTTGGAGCCATTCATTTGAAGAAATACAACCATTATGGAAGATAGGGCCTCTATCTCCCAGCCCCTGTGGGAGGGTAGAAGTCTAATTTAATGAGCACCAGTTAGCAAACACAGATGGCCTAATCACAGAGAAAAACATTGGCAAGTTCAGAAATAGTTCAACATTCTTGGAACACATTCCAGTAACCAACTTCAAAACTTCAAAAGTAGGTAAGGAGAACTCTCAGGCAGGAAGACTAGTCTGAGACCTTTGAAAGAATAAAAAAGTAGAAACAAATGATTATATAGAGAAAATAATGTATTTCAGCACTTTTTTGAGAAACTACCTATAAGGGCAATGGGGAGTCCTCAAGTCAAAGTTGTCCACAAGAATCCTTATGATATTCAGAAATTACTGGGCTATCGCCCAGGCAAAATGTAGTTTGGGGACATACATAGCATGAATCCAAAAGGCTATGTATTCACTTTCAATTGTTGATTTGTAGAAATTTTGTGACTCTACCAAGGAAGGATGAGTACATTGTCAGTGGAGATTAAGGTTTCAAGTAGATAGATTGGGACTGCTGAATCCAGTGAAGAAAATATGAGACAATAGGTAAAAATCAAAACAGTATTTCTTAAGATAGGTAGGCCACATTTGTGAGAGTCAAGCTCTGAGACACAAGCCTAGTAAGACACAGAAACTTATAAAGATTACAGAACATACCCTTCCAATACATTACTACTACACCAATATAATTTTATGTGATAACGACATCATAATTACAACAGATTTTAACTGAAAGAGTTGCAAAGTAACAGACTCTTTTTGAGAAGAAGCACATAAAAAAACCTCAAAGTTAAGAGGGGAGACAAAAACATGGACATTAGAGGAATTTAAAGCCTCTTGTATATTGAACTACACCAAACATTACACCCAGTCCAAACGCTAGACAAATTAATATAAAACCTCTTTTTGAAAGGCCTACTCAATATAATTCCCATACTGGTTAAAACATGTCTAGCATGAAACAAAAAATAAATGATGAGATATAGAAAAAGATTTTTAAAAATCACATAAAAAATTAAATTAAAACAAGATAATGCAGAAATAGAGGATGAAAAGAAACAAAAAGTCCCAGAATCAGAAAGTAGTTACGAACATGTCAAACATCAATCTAATTGTACCAACAACTCTAAATGTGAATGGTCTAAACACACCAAAAGAACATATCAAGTAAAATGCAGTTAGTGTCAGTGTTGAAACAACAACAACAACAAAAGATCCAATTACATGTTTTATTTAAAAAATGCAATTTAAATTAAAAGATTCAGAAAGGTTAAAAATAAAGGGATAAAGAGAGAGAGCACAATAACACTAAAACAAAACAAGTGAAAACTGAAATAGCTAAGTCAAGGATACTACCTAAAGTCACAGCACTCCTAAAAGTGTAAGGCTGTACCAAATGAACATCAATATACCTGAGGCAAAAACTGAGAACTGAAAGGAGGAATAAATCACCAGTACGGTCAATAAAAAATTAAGAAGGCAGGGATTAAATAAGGATATAGATGACCTAAACAGTACCATCAATCAATTTACTTAATTGCCATTTGTAGAATACCCAGTCAACAACATTAGAATACATATTCAATTCAAATTTGCATACAGCATTCACCAAGATGGAACACATTCTGTGCCATGAAAGATATCATTCATAATTAAAAGAATAGAAACCTTAGAATACAGTAAAATTAAACTACCAATCAGTAACACAAAGAAAACTAAAACATTCAAAATTATTTTGAAATTATTCCAAATAGTATACCAAATAATCTGTGAATAAAAAAAAAAGAGTTATATAAAATCTTAACAATATTTTGGCTATGTAGAAAAAAATTTTGTCAGAAAATTTACAACTAAAAATTTCTGGTAAAATTTGTATACACACACACACATATAATACAAGGCAAGGATGTCTTCTTTCAACACTGCTTTTAAACATAATATAAATATATATATAGAAGAAAGTTATTAAATTAATAGCATAACATTACATTTTAGACAAAGAAGAGATTAAAGTAAATGGAAAGAAGAAAATAAAAATAAATAAGAGCAGAAATCCATAATATTAAGGGAAATAACAGAGATAATAAAGAAATCCAACACTGATTTTTTAAAAAGACTAAGAAAATTAATAAAATGAAAAACAGATGAAGAAAATAAAAGAGAATACTACAAGTAACACTGTGCTTAAAAATTGATAGCAAAGGTAAAATTGATCAGTTCCTTGAAACACATAAATTATTAAAATTTACATTAAGAGAAATAGCTAAACTCTTTGTAATATAATGTTAATATATTATTAACTGTTCCAAAGACAAAACAAAACAAAACAAAACATCTTATTGGGATCAAATATTTCACAAGTGCAATCTACCAAACATTTGAAGAAAAAATAATGGCAATTCTCCCCCATCTCTTCAAAAAAATTAAAAGAAATAAATAAAAGAAAGAAAAAGGAACACTCCTTCATTCATTTTATGAGGCCAGTATTATAATACTATCACCATTAAGTACATCATAACAAGAAAATAATAGCCCATCCTTTTTCTTGAACACAGATGTGAAAATCCTCAACAAAATAATAACAAATATTAGCAATATATAGAAAGAGTAATGTATAAAACCAAATTGAATTTATTCCACAAATGCAAGACTGGGTCAAAGTTTGTGAGCACCCATTGTGAGTATCATATTATCAGAGTGAATAAGAAAAAGTATATACTATCCATCGATGCACAAAAAATAGACAGTTATAATACACTTTTATGAAAAAACTCAAAAACTAGGATTAACAGCAAAGTTACTCAACCTGTTAAAGGGAATATACAAAAAACAAAACAAAATCCAATCATATTTACAGTAAATGGTGATAAATAAACATTTCTCTTTTAAAAATTTGGAACAAGGCAAGGATGTCTTCTTTTACCACTGCTTTTAAACATAATATAAAAAGTCTTAGCTAATACAGTAAGATAAGAGTCAGTCTTTCACAAATAAGACAATAGTCATAACTATCCATTGATGACAAGATTTTTTAGATAGAAACCCCAAATAACCAAAAATATAACAGACAAAAAGGGAGCTAAGTAATACATTTACAAGGTCGCCAGATATAAAATCAATATTCAGGAGCCTCGTACTTGCTCTAAAAATCTTAGAGGCTGAACTTCATTATATCCAGAGAATTTAATGTTGATAATTTAAATGTAAATTTGCATCACTCACTAATGTATATTTAGAGTATTTAAACAAAGAAATACACTTGGTGAAAAAAGTTTTAAAGTACTGTGCAAGAGTCTATACTAAAAAATAACTCATGGGTCCGGGCACGGTGGCTCAAGCCTGTAATCCCAGCACTTTGGGAGGCCGAGGCGGGTGGATCACGAGGTCAAGAGATCGAGACCATCCTGGTCAACATGGTGAAACCCCGTCTCTACTAATACAAAAAATTAGCTGGGCATGGTGGCACGTGCCTGTAATCCCAGCTACTCAGGAGGCCGAGGCAGGAGAGTTGCCTGAACCCAGGAGGCGGAGGTTGCGGTGAGCCGAAATCACGCCATTGCACTCCAGCCTGGGTAACGAGCGAAACTCCGTCACAAAAAAAATAAAAATAACTCATGGAATTGTAATGAACAATTTAATCAAATGTGTACTTTCAAAAGCAAAAAGTACATAAAATGTAACATTAATATTAAGAAATATTTTAACTTTATGTTGATCTATATTGAAACGGCATGTTTGTTGATTTCTAAAGTCAATATACAAAAATACATTTCTTTAGGCCAACAATACAAAATAGATTTGAAAAATATTTAAAGTACCATTTACAATATTACTAAAAAAAAGAGAGAGATACTTAGGTGAGATTAACAAAATATCACAGTTTTTTTTCCTTAGGTAGCAAAATACAAAGCACGAATAAACAAATGAAATATTTAAAGAAACGAAGGATTATTCATTGTCCATAGTTTGGAAGAAGCATCATTTCTTTTCCATGAATTGGAAAATACAATATTGTTGAGGTATCATTTCTCAGCCTGCTAGTATAATCTATGCAACCCCAAACAATTCCAATGAGCTACTTTGTAGATACTCAAAAGCTGATTTTAAAATTAATGTCAAAATATAAAGTACTAAGAACAGTTAACATAATATTAAAGAACAAAATTTGAGGACTCACAGTACCTGATTTTAATACTTACTATAATACTTAACATAATACTACAATAATCATAACTATATAATGTTGGTGAAAATACCTATATAATGTTGGTCAAAGTATATGCCAATTTTGGGTATAGATCACTGGGACAGAATAGAGTCCCGAAACAGACCCAGACAAATATGGCCAACTGATATTTGACAACAGAGCAAAAGCAATGCAATGAGGAAAAGATAGTTTTTCAAAAATGGGTGTCACTATAGTTGGACATTTCTAAGGCAAAAAAAAAAAAAGAACATGAAACAGACCTTAGACCTTATACCTTAAATAAAAGTTATCTCAAACAGATCAAAGACATAATGTTAAAGTCAAAAATGTAGAACATCTAGAGTAAAAACCAGGATAAAATCTATACAACTCTGGAATTAATGATGTTTTTAGATAAAACACCGAAAGTATAATCCACAAAAAAGAAAAAAAAGATACATTGTATTGGATTTATTAATATTAAAAAACTTTTGCTCTATGAAATACAGTTAAAAATGTGGACAAGTCATAAGATAGGAGAAAATATTTGCAATTTACATATCCAAGATATTACTTGAATCCAAAATATACAAAAACTTCTTAAATGTCAACAATAAGGAAATAAAAAATCCAATTTAATTAACGAAGGATCACAAAATACACCATAGTAAAAAAAGAAAAATGTAGGTGGCAACCAAGCATATAAAAACATGTTCATTTTTTATGAAAATGTGTAATGAAATAACAAGATACACTTTTGAAAATTCACGTAGCTGAAAATTCCAACTATTGAAAGAATGTGCAGCAACAGAAACTTTCAATTATTTATTGTATAAATACAAAATAGTACAGCAATTTTGGAAAGTAGTTTTTCAGTTTCTTAAGCAATAAATGAAGTCTTACCATAAAGCCAACAATCATATTCTTAAGTTCTTTGATTTGAAATTTATGTTCTCACAAAACTCTGCATGTGAAAGCTATGATACTTTATTCACAATAGGCAAAAACTGGAAACAACTATGATATCCTTCACTAGGTGGGTTGATAAATTGTATTATATACATATAAAATGAAATAATATTCAGCAATACAAAAGAATGACCTATTAAGTTACACAAAACATTAATCTTAATGCATATTGTTTGGTGAAAGCCAGTCTGAAAGGCTACTGTGTAATACTATGTAATTCCTTTTATATAGCATTATAGAACGGCAAAGTTATAGAGATGGTAAAAGATCCGTGATTGTCAGGGATTGGGGAGGAGGAAGGATGAAGATGTCAAGCACATAGGATTTTTTTAACTGATGAAACTATTCTAATCCTGTAATGCTGGAGATATAACACTATGTATTTGTCAAAACCCATATAACTTCACAACACAAAGTGTGAAGTTATTGCATGCAAATTAAAAATAAATCACTTTAGGAGCTAGAAGGATCCAAGAATAGAATATAGAATATGACAAGTCAATCTGACACTATTACAAATGTATGAAACAACTATGCAAAAGGGAGTCAGATAAATGGTGCTTTGGATATTAGTGGAATCTGTAAGTCTAAAGGCACCATATGCTCTGTCTTCAAGTGGAAAATGTTGTTTCCCACAAAGAAAAGGATTATCAGTTGTGAAACCACTATACATAAGTTAATAATATAGCAATTGGATATTCAGTAAATAATTTGCTAATGTTGGGAGGCAGATTTATTACTGTTGGAGTTTGAGGTTACATACACCCAAGGAAAGCATGTAAGAATGATAGATATGGTACTAGATTCGATGTGGAGACATCAAAATGAACTCATATTTAGCTTAATTTAGACACAGAATATAGTGTAATACTTACAGATATCTATATATTTACATGGATTAGCTCACACATATATTTTTTTCAGATCTGTCAGCTGAATTGGCCTAGAAGCAAAGATACTTCACTATCAATTAGTGCATAGAGCCCTTAGATCTTACTTTTCAACACCATTCTTCAATCAAAGGAATCAAGGTTCTTATTGAAATGGCTGATTTTAGCACTGGTGTAGGGAATGTACAAAATCAGCCTGAAGCATCTCACAGTATCAGATGGTAAGAAAATACTGAACAAATATGCATGCACATGCACACATACATACACACACATACACATACGCATACACACACACACACACAAAATGAAAGGGAGAGGTCCAAGTGACACAAGAACCAAAGAGCTTCCAAGAGCCAAAGTCGAAGTGGTTTGAGCAACAGAATAAATAGCTTAGTATTGTATTAAAACTCAATACCACAAATACCAATGAGTTAACACTTGCATAAATAAATGATTGTTAATAAATACAAAATAGGAGAAAATAAAAAAACTACCAGCGATGAATTTTAAATTATTTGTGTAGACACCAGGCCCTTAAGATGAAACCTAACTCCCCATTCCTTAACTGCGGGCTATGAATAGTGACTCCCAAGGCTACAGAATAAAGTAATGACAGACTAAAACTCTACAGTGAAGAAACCTGACAAAGCCTACCTCAGCTAGACAATATAGTTAAAATTAATAGTAACTATTATGTTAATATATGTGCTTTTTATATGGTATAATGAAAATCTCAGTTTACTCCTTTGATCTTCCTCTCCAAACCCATAACTTTAGTGTAACCAGAGAAAAACATCAGAAAAATTCTAGATGAGGGACATTTTACAAAGTACTTGACTCGTACACATCAAATCTGTTGGCACAGTGATTATCTATTGTGATCACCAGAAACATTCACTGTGATCCCTTATTCTGACAATGATCATCAAAACGTTGAATGTAACCACATGTTAGGGAAATACGCTTGATTGAACTGTACAAGAGGTATAAAATGCCAGTATCAGGGGCAGGTCAAGATGGCCGACTAGAAGCAGTGGTGATCAGAGGCTCCCATCAAAAAGAACTTTTAACAGTATGCAAATTCTGCACTAACAGCCGAGATATTCAGGTGGCCACATAATTTTCATAAGAACTGACTAGGTGGCTGGCGTGACCCATGCAGAGGAAGGAAGGCCAGCATGGTGTGGCACCCCACCTGAAAGTCACACAGGGCAGAGGAGACCCAAGCCCCAGCCAATGAAGGCAGCAAGTGATGCTTCCCAGCCCAGGAAGATGTGCTTTTGCCACAGAACTGTCCAACCCAAAGATCAGAAGATCTCACTGGTGAGCCCATGCCACTGGGGTCTATGGTCCAAACCATGGACCTGCTGACCTGCATAGACTCTCAACAGCCACTAAGCTAGAATCTGCTTAAGCCTGTTGAGCTCCCAGGGTACAGGGCTGACCAGCACCACAGCTGCCACTGTTTGCTGTCTAAGCTATTTCAGTTCCTTTTCGGAGGGATGACAGTCAACACTGGGACTGACAGCTACCTAACACACTAAGCTTCCAGGCCAAGAGAAGGAAGCAGCCATCTCTATAGCTCCAGGCTGTGTTTTTCTCCTGCTGGATTGAGGGAGGCTGGACGGCTTGGTCCCAAGAGGTATCCCTCACAACACTCAGACCGTAGCAGACGGCAGACAGAATGCTTCTTTAAGTCTGACCCTGACCCATCCCTTGTCACTGGGTGGGGCCTCCCTACAAGAACTCAAACAACTCCAGCCAGAGGCTCCAGGACAGAGCTCTGATATCCTTTGGCCTGAGCCCTTAGGGCCAGAAGTGTCCACAGACTCCACAAACCAGCCGACTTAGTCGTTCCTCCTGCTAGTTCTGAGGAATCCAGAGCAGAACTGAAGGAGATAGAGACACAAAAAAACCCTTCAAAAATCAATTACTCCAGGAGCGGTTTTTTGGATAAAAATAATAAAATAGATATATCACTAGCTATATTAGAAAGAAGAAAAGAAAGAAGAATCAAATAGACACAATAAAAAATGATAAGGGGATATCACCACTGACCACACAGAAGTACAAGCTACTATCAGAGAATGCTTTAAACATCTCTATGCAAATTAACTACAAAATCTAGAATAAATGGGTAAATTTCTGACACATACACCCTCCCAATACTGAACAAGGAAGAAGTCAAATCCCTGAATAGACCAATAACAAGTTCTAAAATGGAGGAAGCCATTAATAGCCTACAAACTCAAAAAAACTCAGGACCAGACAGATTAATAGCTGAATTCTACCAGAGATACAAAAAGGAGCTGGTACAATTCCTTCTAAAACTATTCCAAACAATTGAGAAGGAGGGACTCCTCCCTATCTCATATTATGAGGCCAGCATTATCCTGATACCAAACCCTGGCAGAGACACACTAAAAAAGATTATGAAAACTTCAGGTCAATATCTCTGATGAACATCAATGTGAAAATTAGTAAAATACTGGCAAACCAAATCCAGAAGCATATTTAAAAAACTTATCACCATGATGAAGTTGGCTTAATTCCTGGGTTGCAAGGCTAGTTCAACATACACAAATCAATAAACATAAAAAGAACCAATGACAAAAATCACATGATAATCTCAATAGATGCAGAAAAGGCCTTAGATAAAATTCAACATTTCTTCATGTTATAAACTCTCAATAAACTAGGTATTAATGAAACATCTCAAAATAATAAGAGCTATTTACGATAAACCCACACACAGTATCATACTGAATGGGCAAAAGCTTGAAGCATTCCCTTTGAAAACCAGCACAAGACAAGGATACCCTCTCTCACCACTCCTGTTCAACATAGAGTATTGAAAGTTCTGTCCAGGGCAATGAAGCAAGAGAAAGAAAGCATATTCAAACAGAAAAAAGAGGAAGTCACATTGTCTCTGTTTGCAGACAACATGATTCTATATTTAGAAAACCCCATAGTCTCAGACCAAAAACTCCTTAAGCTAATAAGCAAATTCAGTGAAGTCTCAGGATACAAAATCAATGTGCAAATATCATAAGCATTCCTGTACACCAACAACAGACAAGGAAATTGCCAAATTATGAATGAACTCCCATTCAAAATTGCTACAAAGAGAATAAAATATCTAGGAATACAGCTAAAAAGGGATGTGAAAGATCTCTACAAGTAGAACTACAAAGCACTGCTCAAGGAAATGAGAGAGGACACAAACAAACAGAAAAACATCCCACCTTCATGGATAGGAAGAATCAATATTGTGGAAATGCTCATATTGCCCAAAGTAATTTATAGACTCAATGCTATTCCCACCAAACTACTATTGGCATTCTTCACAGACTCAGAAAAAAACTATTTCGAATTTTATATGGATCCAAAAAAGAGCTCGTATAGCCAGGAAAACCCTACAAAAAGAACAAAGCTGGAGGCTTCAGGCTACTTGACTTCAATTTATACTACAAGACTACAGTAACTAAAACAGCATGGTACTGATACAAAAACAGACAGATAGACCAATTAAACCAAACAGAGACCTCAGAAATGACACCACACATCTAAAACTAACTGATCTTCGATTAACCAAACAAAGTAAGCAATGGGGAAAGGAATCCCTCTTTAATAAATGGAGCTGGGAAAACTGGATAGCCATAGGCCAAAAACTGAAACAGGAACCCTTCTTTACACCTTTTACAAAAATGAACTCAACATGGATTAACAACTTAAATGTAAAACCCAAAACCATAAAACACCCTAGAAGAAAACCTAGGCAATACCATTCAGGACACAGGCATGGGCAAGCACTTCATGACAAAAACACCAAAAGCAATTGCTACAAAAGCCAAAACTGACAAATGTGATCTAATTAAACTAAAGAGCTTCTGCACAGCAAAAGAAACCATCATCAGAGTGAACAGGCAGCTTACAGAATGGAAGAAAATTTTTACAATCTGTCTATGTGACAAAGGTCTATTATCCAGAATCTACAAGGAACTTAAATGAATTTAAGAATAAAACAACCCTATCAAAAAGTGGGTGAAGGATGTGAACAGACACTTTTCAAAGGAGACATTTATGTGGCCAAGAAACATATGAAAAAAAAGCTCAACATCACTGGTCATTAGAGAGATGTCAATCAAAACCACAAAGAGACACCATCTCATGCCAGTCATTATGGTGACTATTAAAAAGTCAAGAAACAACAGATGTTGGTAAGGCTGTGGAGAAATAGGAATGCTTTTACACTGTAGGTAGGAATGTAAATTAGTTCACCATTGTGGAAGAGTGTGCTGATTCCTAAAGGATTTAGAACCAGAAATACCGTTTGACCCAGCATCCAATTATTGGGTATATACACAAAGGAATGTAAATCATTCTACTATGAAGACACATGCACAGTATGTTTATTGCCACACGCACAACTTACAATAGCAAAGGCATGGTACCAACCAAAATGTCCGTCAATAATAAACTGGATAAAGAAAATGTGGTACATATATACAATGGAATACTATGCAGCCATAAAATGGAATGAGATCTTGTTATTTGCAGGGACATGGATGAAGCTGGAAGCCATCATCCTCAGCAAACTAGCACAGGAACAGAAAATCAAATACCACATGTTCTCACTCATAAGTGGGAGTGAAACAATGAGAACACATGGCCACAGGGAGGGGAACACCACACACCAGTCCCAGTCAGGTGGAGGGGAGCAAGGAGAGGGAGAGCATGAGGACAAATAGCTAATGATGTGGAGCTTAAAACATAGATGATGGGTTGATAGGTGCAGCAAACTACTATGGCACACATATGCCTATGTAACCAACCTACACATTCTGCACTTGTATCCTGGAACTTGAAGTAAAATCAGTCAATCAATCAATCAATCAATCAATCTTGCAAAGTGGCCACTTCTCATAAAAAAATCTAACCTAGTCCTTGCAGGTTCCAGAACTGCTGATTTTTTTAAAAAACATTCATCTTTGGTATTTTGCTTTTGGAAAGGAATATTTAGTCCACTGAAAATGAAAATCTTGATTTAAAAAATGCCACTATCAAATATTTTCTTTACATTTAGGAAGAGAACCCATGTTTATTTAATGATGCATTCATTGAATTATATTTTCATTTGATAGCTCTTTAGATATTATTTAGATACAATTTAAACTCTTAAAGATACTATATATAAACATATAAAAATTTAGAGGATAACCTAAGTGCCATTTATAGACTACTAGATGTGAATTGTATAAAAAACTACATATTTTTACTTTACATTCAAATTATTTGCAATCCATAATAAGAGGGAATCAAGTATCAGCATTAGAAATGTCATTTTTCTAAGAATTTCTAAAGATTTATTGAATTTTGTTTGAATTAGACAAAATATTTTGCTAGCTACTTTAACCTACAAACTTGGATTTTAAAAATTGGGATGTGCTAGGTTTTAAAAAGAAAGAAAGCCATGTAGTACTTGCAAATAAACAGAAGAGCTGATCAATGTCCAGTCTCTGGAGAGGTGGAAAAGTGCCATTTGATGAAGTCGATATTATAATTGAGACACATGGACTATGTACTGAATTTAAAGAGGAAAACCCTCCAATTATATGTAGAAAAAACAACTTGGATTACTGCCACATGCCGTAAATAAATCTCAGGTAGATTACAAACTAAAATATGAATGTTACAGTTAATAGAAGAAAATGTAGGAGGCTCCCATGATCTCATGACCATAACATAGATGAGATTTGTTAAACAAAACTCAAACATTTCAAACTGCTGGGAAAAATATCAATACATTTTAATACATAAAAATTAAGAATTTCATTTGGTAACCACAGAAAACTATGACAGATGAAAAATTGGGAGATATCTTCCACATTTAAAATGGACATAGGATTAATATTTGGAAAGTCAAGATACTACAAACTAGTAATAACATAGAAACTTGAGTCTCAATGTTAGAACTGACAAGGATATGAAAAGTAAATGTATGCAGAGAAAAATGTAACTGGCCAACAAATACAAAGAAAAAGCTGCTGAAATTCACTGGTGAAAAAGAAATTCAGGTTAAAATAACAGTGCAACATGTTTACAAATTTAATATTGATAAATTCTTAATGGACAATTTCAAGCATTTGTTATGAGAGACAATAGTAAAAATTTACTTAGTCCATTGGTTTCCCAATGTAAAGAATATTGTCCTCTAAGTGTCAAGATGTTTCAGGTTTGAAGAGGAATTTTAGATCTAATTTCTCTATAAATATAAAATTGAACTGAATTTGAAATATGAATTAAATACAAACTGTCAGGAAATTTGAAACATAAATAAATAGGACAGTCATACAAGAATAAGAATACATTTTTCACTATGTATTGTGATTCCATTTGTTTGTCATATTCTAAGTGGCTCTTTATAACTAAAATGGTCAGATGCATTGTTCCCAAGGTAACTAATTTACTTCATTTTCTTCATTTATTACTTTCTGTTCTTGACTCCATACAGAGGTGACATTGAATACAAATAGAAACTGCTTAACACAGTTTCAGAGAGTATTTTTAAAAAAAGAAATCAGCTACATAAATAGAATATAACCTTCAATCTGGACACTCTTTAAGCAAGTAGAATTTAAAATGTTTTAAAGGAAAAACTGAAACAACATAAGCACCCTTGACTCTCATCAGCTATAATTGATCACTTTGTTGCAAATGAGGATGAAATAGCTTAGTGCTTTTCTATTTATTTTGAGTATACAATTGTCCATTCTGTACATGACCTTGTGCAAGATGCTGCAGATGAAATAACTGCAAAGTCAGTTATATTTTCCTTATGTGATTGGAGAAACAAAACTCAGTCATATGGTCACAAAACAATATAGCAAAGCAAGAATATCTAGAATTGAGAACAGAAATGTAAAACTTGGTGGGCAAGGTTTGATGTACTCATCCATACGATTTTATAAGAATTTTTCTGATATAAAATGAATATAAGAAATGAATGAAAGTGGTGGTTAAAAATACAAGAAATAGCAAATAAGAAATTCTTCTGAAGTGTTTAAGAGATGTGGAAGTCTTATTGAAAATAAATACACCAGGAAAGGTGAACCAGAATGCAAGAGAAAATGAGTTAAGCCAGAGAGAAACAAAATAAAAGTATTGTCCTGAATTGGACTCTTGTGTCTATATATATATATATAATTTTAGGGGGGAAACCATTATAAGCATTAATATATCATCTGTAGTAACTTAGGTATGAATTCATATAAACGTTGAACCACAGGACAGTGGCAATGGAGGGGAAGGAAAACATTTTGAGGAAAAAGTTTGAGAATATAGAATGTGTGAATAGAAAGAAGAAATAGAGGAGAAACATTTGATAAAATTTAGATGTTGACTCTAAGTGAATAATGAAATATTAACACACTGGTAGAAAAATACTGGAATGTAGTCTGAGGAAAAAATTATATGAAGTTTTTTTTCCAAGTACACTTGGAGTTGGTTATTGAAAATACAGAATGGTGGAACAAAGTATCAGAGCCTTCACAGAGAGAACACTTGTTTGCAGGGAGAGGGAGAGGTGTAGTCATAAGTGGTAGCCCTAAAACCTTACAGCATGTTAGAGCATGAGAGAGATGAAGTAGGCATCCATAGGGATGTATGGAAGTGGCATTCAACTGTTGAAAGATGTCCGAGCCTACATTGGTGAAACAGGCGTCTGTGAAGGAAATGGTCAATATAAAATGAAGGGCTGGGCATCTAGGAATGTGAGATGTAAGTCCACAGTGAGAAAAGGCTAGAGAAGAGCATGTCATGAGGAACAAGAAATTGGTTACATACACACGATTTGTCAAGCAAGTATATTTAGTGAACATAATGAGAGGGGTTTTTTTGTTCTTGTTGCTGTTGTGTGTGTGTGTGTGTGTGTGTGTTAGCTATTAGAGAAAGATAATACAATTAGGGATAAAGACTAGAATGAATTCTGCGATATTGGATTAGAATGAGAGGTACAAATGTACATGCATGGTTTTCACTATTGCTAATATGAATGTGAAACCCCAAAATTAATGTCAGAACCTAATCCCCATTGTGGTGGTATTAAGTGATAGGGCTGCTTAGGAAATAATTAAGTCATGAGGGCTCTACCTTTATTAATGGGATTAGTGCCATTGCAAAAGAGGTTGAAGTGAGCTCCCTGCCCTTCTGTGGTGTGAGGAATATAGCAACAAGGCACCATCTTTGAAGAAGAGCGTCCTCACCAGACACTGAATTTACTGGTGCCTTAATCTTGGATTTTCCAGGCTCCAGAACGTTGAGAAAACACATTTCTCTTGTATATAAATTATCCAGTCTAAAGTACTGTGTTGTAGCAGCCCAAACAAAGTCAAGTTTATATAAATAGATATATGTGTAAAATAAATACATAGATGCATAGTTAACAGGTAAAATATGCATATATATATTATATCTTACCTCTGATCACTGAAAATGACACCCAAAAGCAATAATGAGCAAACCTAGTTCCCAGATCTTTCTTTCTAAATACCAGTCTCCCCCAAGAGGACCAAGAAAAAAACTCCAGGACTTCAGCAGAAAAATAGAAGATGAGTCTGAGATATCACATTATTCATAAATAAGGAAGTGTTCAAAGGATGATTTTCTGTGTGTAAAGAATATGGAAGCCAGTTTGAAGGGACTCTCATTGGTCAAATAGCAGCAAATGTGAGCATAATGAATAATGACAATAACGAATTATAACTCGTGAAATAAAAAACAAATCCATGAGTCTATACTGATAAAGACACAAGAAAAGGTGAAGGAATGGACAGAAGTAAAAGCTTTCTCTTTACAGCAGAATGCTAAGAACTATGTAAGGTATTGAATTAGAAAATCATCACTCGGTAGCCATCATAATATGAATGAAAGCACCTATTAACAAGTCCTTAAAACTGTGACGGAAAGTTTTATGAACAATAGTATATTTACAAGTATTAAAATACTTTCCCACAAAAGAAAACTACATTTTGTATGAGTCCGTTTACATAAAATGTCTAGAAAGGCAAAACTTCAAGAGAAATAATGGTGCATGGTTACCTCAGACTGCGAGTGAAAATAGAAATTGACTGTAAATGTACATATATTTGTCTTTTGGTGTTCAGGTTACTTTTATAACATTTAAAACTTCTTAAATAAAATCTTGTAGTAGCACTCCTGTGATATATTATTATAGTATATCATCAAGGTATCATCAAGAGAATTATGGCAACTATTATAGATCATCATATAGAAACATTGAAGAATAAAGATGCTGTAGGTGACTCTTTCAAATTATATGATCAATTATTTTTATAAAGTCCTTTCTTCTTTCAGTATGTAGAACAAGTTACTACTGGAACATAAAGTTCCTATGAAAGTTAAACTCACATTACATGTATGAAATAATGATTATATAATTTAGACACAGTTCATTCATTGCATCTATAGGAAAGATTTCTGCTAACTGCTAATTGCTTGAAACTAAGCACTGTGCTTGGGATGAGGAGGGATCATTTAATGTTTCAGTAATGGAAGCATTATGTGAATAAAGTTGATGATATCTAATGTACCTTGAAATATGCCCTGAAGTAGATTTCTATTAGTTTAGCCAGGGACTTGAAAGAAAACCGATCTCAGTTCTAAGTAAATTAGAAATCCCATACCACTTCCATTCATTAGCAAGATGATAATAATAATAAGGTGGCTTCTAAGATGAAGAGCACAAAGATTTCCAATGTGAAGCGAAATGCATCTTAATGGACTCAGATTGGTGTCAATTATGTTAATTCGGGTACTAGTGACTCTCTTGACAAATAAGACTATCTCATAACAAGTGAAAACAAAAACAATCAAACTTTCAATTACATAAATGTTTAAAAGTCAAAGTGATATCATTAATTCCTTAAGATGTTGAAACAAAAATTATGAAAAGAAAATTATTCTAATTTTAAATGATTGAAAAATTATGAAATAAAGCTTATGGTAAAAGTGGTCAGCCTAGCTCACAAGATAATAAGCAATTAGGTATTTTAATTTTGGGCACCAAAGATGTTGTCATGATTGAAATTTAACTTTCCAAGATACTGACCTGTAAGTGATTAGTTAGTAGTGATAAACTTGTTTGCAGTTACCACCACTAAACCCCTTATGGCTATAGCTCTTGAGATATATTCAGAATCCAAGCAGCTCTTATTGTGTGCATTTGTCCCTACCCTTTTGTAAGCTGTCTTTTCTTGTGTGATGAATGTAATATATCCTAAAGGCTTCTCTTATTCCAAATTTGTCTATATGCCGCCTACACATTGACCCCACATTCAACATAGAAGCTAGAGTTATTCTTTTAAAATATATTAGATCTTGCCATTCTTTTTGAATCCTGCAGATTCTCCTCTTTTCATTCAAGATGAAAAAGTCAGGATCCTTCTCCATCCTCCAGAAGACGACCTTATCTGACCCCATTACCTCTCTGATCTTATCTCCTACTACTTGACTTCACAGCTCACTCTGCTCCTGTCATAGCAGCTTACTCGTTCCTTGTATGCATGGCTAGCTACCTCACAAATTTTATTGTTTCTGTTTGATGATGCCTAACCTATTTAATGCTGCAAACTGCTTCCCTATCACACTCATAATCTCACCACCATTCTCTCTCTCTTTTTGTTTGCCATAACTCTTATTGCCTTCTAACATAAAATACAATATACTTGCTTATTCTTCATATTGTTTGTTGCATCTTTCTGTTCTAGAAAAGGGGTATTTGAAATGGTGTGCTGGCAAACTGGCTAAAAAAGGAAAGCAAGGCTTTGCAGCATCTGCACAATTTCCACGTTGTAAAATATTCCCCTCATGACTGATTTTAAGCTAACAATGTCAATGTTTCAAAAACTGACTCAAAACAGCCTCAATATTTAACAATCTGTTCTAGCAAACTATGGTTACCAACTCTAACTTACCACTGAATATCTATGTGTTTTATTCACTAAGATATCACAAGTGACTATAAAAGTGCCTGACAGAAATAGGTGCTCAATAAATTGAATGAATTCATGGCTAAATTAACAAAATTGTTTCCTCTAAGTATTTATTTCAATTTATATCTCCTTAATTAGAAAGACTATGAATTTTGATACCAAAATATTTCTCTTTGTTTATTATTATATTCAAGCTTAAGTGATTGCTATCTTCTGGAATCACAATTGGCAGATTTACACACAAGTTTATAAATCTGTTTAGCACATATATCTATTTTTGTGTATATCTTAAAAATAAGTGTAACATAAACCAGGAATTCTCTCCACTTATGTCAGAATAACTGCATTCATTTGTAATTAGATTTTCACGGAGTAGTAAAATAATGAAAATTATCTTTATTACTTAAATTGTTAAATACTTCTGTATATTTCTTAACTTTATAAATAATCAGCAGCATATATTGTATTTTTCATATAGGATGTGTCTACAATTATGTTTTACAATCTTATACACTTCTTTGCAAACTTCAGTACAAATGTAAGCCTATTTTCAATGCATTTTTATTAAAATCACTTCAATTTTTTGTCCTTAATAAATTTAGTAATAAACAACTAATATCATATCTATCTTTCATAATTTTCAAAGCAATAATTAAATCTCATTTCAGATTCTGAGTTCACATATTCTGAAATTTGTTTTTGGTTTCTTGATATAATTTAATTCTCTTTACATACTCAAATTTGAAGGCCAAAAGTTGGCATAATGTATATGTATATATAAGAAATTAAGTTAAATAGGATGTCTAATTATTATTACTATATAAAATAATTAATTTTTTTCTCTGAGAAAGAAAATGCCATATAAATAAGCAACAAGACCAAAAAGAAACCCAATATTTTAGAAAAAATAATATATTGTATATTTTAAAAGTAAACAACTGAGAAACCACAATAACATCAGTTTTATATACAAAAATTAAAAATTTTATAAATCAATCATCCTCAGGGATTCTTCAGCCATTGCTGACCTCCTACCCAGCCCGTTTTTTCCCTTGAGGCCTCACCCTGAGTACTGGGCTTCTGCTTGCTGCTCTGGCCCACACGTTCCTCTTGATAGTCTCTGAAGACACCATCCAATTAAAAAGCATCACCTGAAAAAAAAATGTATAAATCAAAGGTAAGTTAAAAATACTAACAACTTCCTAAGGTGTTACACTTTTAATGTGGTAAGTTGATCCAAATAAAAAGGCGTTAATTTGAAGACTTTTAGTTATATAAAAGTAAAAAATGACAAACAGTTGCTAGAAGTATGAAAGAAATTAAGTGAATTTCCAGATGTTGGATTAGAGAATGGCCTCACAACAGGTCCAATTTCAATCTCAAGTGATACTGAACCATGCTGAGTCTAAGTTGTTATTCTTTCTTGTTTATTTATTTAAATAACTTGCTATCACCTTGAAAATAACTTTATATTTCACTTTCATAAATAAATTAGAAATGTCTTTCATGTATTTAAGACCTGGAAATTATCTAAGAATTAACTAAACTTTTTCGTATACAATCAGCAACATGACAGCCTGTATGCCAAAACCAAAATGTTGTTTTTTATGGAAAACACTATGTTATTCCATTAAGCCCATCAACATATGGAGAAGATTGGCAAAGCATACAGCAACAGCCTTTTCCTAGAAGGTCCATGAGTTTTTAAAAATCTGATATGCCTTTAAAATAATCAAGAGGTTCTGATCTATGAGTTAATCAGATACAATTGAACTTGGTTATGAACAGAAAACTTGGCTATACATATATTTTTTTCTATTTTTCTTGTTTTATTATCATCTTCACTTCCTTTTAGATTACAGAAAATCATATATTGAACTATCGCAATTTTATAATATGTTTCATATCTGATAGATGCATATCCCCTTCTTTTTCTTTTTTCTTTTTTTTTTTTCTGAGACCGAGTCTTGCTCTTTCACCCGGGCTGGAGTGCAGTGGCATGATCTTGGCTCACCTCAACCTTCGTCTCCCAGATTCAAGCAATTCTCCTGCCTCAGCTTCTCCAGTAGCTGGAATTATAGGCAATTGATACCACACCTGGTTAATTTTTGTATTTTTGGTAGAGGCGGAATTTCACCATATTGGTCAGGCTGGTATCAAACTCCTGACCTCACGATCCCTCTGCCTTGGCCTCCGGAAGTGCTGGGATTACAGGCCTGAGCCACTGTGCTCGGCTTCCCTTCACTTAAGAGTTTGTTTTTTTCTGTTTTTTTTTTTTCCCCCAAAGTATTGTATTAATAATATTGCTCTTTTTTTTCCCAGAAGATATTTAGTTCATGTTTTACCAAAAATAAAAGTTCCCAGGAGATATTGAGATTTTATTTACAAGTGACCATCTTAATTAATGTCCAGTATTGTTAAATAAATAGCTCTTCATTGCTAAATTAATAAATTACTAGTGCTCTTTAACTTGTGGCATGCTCATATTTGAAGCCATTACTTTGTTTTCTGGTTTCATTTTAATATGTCTGATGTGTGTTTCCCAATCAAGTGTCATATAGATCTCTCGCTATAGATAATTTTCTGCTTTTCTGATAGACGATTTTCCATCTCTCTCTGATATTTACCCAAAGGTGTCCAAAGTGATTTTATAACCCACATAGTCTAAGTCATAAATCATATTGACCCAGTCTCATAGTCCAAATTATATGGATTTACGCTCTTGTGTTTGGATCGTCTATAAAATGATTGCCTATATTTTAGTGTTTCTTCTGAGAACAGCCTAAATGTATATACATAATAACAGACAAAACAAATGACAAAAAACATGGAGACATGGTATTGTGCAGTGTAGAAAGGCCCAGGAATTAGATAATTTCAAATATTTGACTTTGAGCGTTTTCTTAACAATGGTAAGATTTCACTGAGCTTTTACATCTAGTTCAGTAACTGTGTGACTGCTAACATCTATATAATAAATTGCTTTATTTATTTATCAAGTAAAATGTTTTAAATAGGTAGAGAATATATTCCTTTTTTTTCCAGTGTGACACAGCATGTTGGTTCAATAATGACTAAATGAAATATACCAAGTACGTGGGAGTAGAGAGGGAATGCTTAGTAAAATGACAAGATCGAAAATGAAATACTCAAGTTAAAATGAAAGAATGACATTTTAAATAAAAAGCAACTTCAATTAAACTACCACATACTTAAACTAATCTAAATCAGCATAGTATCTTTTTATTGTACATATTATTCTGGGAAGCATGCTAAGTTGTTCTTATATATACTGCTCTATTTATATTTTTCCATGAATATATATGTATCTATCTATATATATACACATCTATATGTATATACACTAAAGAAATACATAAACTCTATTGAAGAAATGTATTTTATTCAAACTCTGTCAAAGGAATATATATTATTCAACATATTTTTACATTTCTATAAAATAAGTTGGAGCATGTATAAAAATTTCTTATATGCAAAATTAAAAAAACTAAGATTTTTCAAAGTTACAGAAAAAATAAAATATAAAGTAAATGTACATTTTTAGGAACAGACATTACAATCAGGATTATAAATAGATTAAATAAAAAGAAAATGTTAAAACAAATACAACACAAAGAAAGCATATCGAAAATATTCTATGCCAATAGATTATGACAATTTACATAAAAATAACAATTTTCCTGACAAACACAGATTTAAAAATCTGGAGAAAAATAGAAAATCTAATTTTTCTATATTTTACAATCTACTCAAAAATAACCTCATTCACCAATTCTTCAAAACATTTAAATAAAACATAATATACAATTTACATAAACCATTTCAGAATATAGAGCAATGGGAAACATTTTTCAATGTATTTATGGCCCTAGGACTTTAAGAACCAAATCTGAAAAAAACTTTCAAATGAAAAAAATTACAGTCCAATATTCCTAAGGAAAACTCATGCAAAATCCTGAATAATATTAACACATAAAATGGATCTATAAATAAAAATGTTATTTATGGAGATATTAGAATATTTAACAATGAAGTTTTCCACATGATCTGAATAAGTGAGAAAAAAGGTTATCCCAACAAAGGATAAACAACAATTGATAACATTTAAAAACCAATCATCATTAATAAACACAAGTAATTAAGAGTAGAAAGAAATTTCCTCAGGTCGAGGTGCTTACAAAAATACTTTAAGCTAATATGCTACTGAATGATAGACTATTGAACACTTTGTATCCTAAGTTGAAAAATATCAACAATCAAATATTAGCAGTCTTCTCAACTTTTGTGATAGCTTATAGCAAGTACAGAAACAGAAAACATTGACACATTTTTAAAGGGAAGAGATAAACTGTCTTTTGTGTATAGATGACTGTTTATATAAGAAAATCCAAAGAAATCTACAGATAATTATTAAAAATTGTTAAATTTGGTAACATCAAAGAATAGAAGGTCAACATACAATATCAATTGTACTTATAGGTGTTATTGAAAATTTGACTATACAAATTTTTTTAAAAATTATAACATTAAAGTCATATATTGAAGAATAAATTTTTGGAAGAACATTCAAGATTTCTAGGATCAAGACTACCAAACATTGATTTCTCCTTACATTTAATAGTATTTTTCTGTTTCTTTGTATGCTGGTAATTTTTTTTATTCAATGTTAGGCATTGTGATTTTAGTTTATTGCTTGCTGGACAACATTTTTATGCCCTAAAAAATATTCTTGTTTTTTTTTTTCTATAATATAGTTGAGTTTCTTGGAAAGTTTGATGCTTTTGAGGCTTCTTTTTATGCTTTCTCAGGTAAGACAAAAGAAACCTTTAAGTCTAAGATTATTTTTCACCCACTACTCAGACAATACCCTTCTGGGTACTCTAACTCATGTCTTATGTATTATCATGCTGTTTCACTGGTAGGAGCAAATCTATTACCAGTCCTGGTGAAGTCTTAACAATTTTTCCATCCATTTCTGTCTAGTGGCTCTTTCCAAATCTCTAGTAGTATTCTTATGTAAACTCACTAATCAGTACTTAGCTAAAGTCTCAAGAGTAATCTTTATGAGGAGTTTTCCTTATGTGTACAACTTTCTCTACTCTGTGCTAATATCTCATTTTCCATGTTTTGTCCTATAAATTCTATCTCCTATTGAAAGAAGCAAGCAATATTATGGTACAAACGTTTCTGAAGGAGGGACATGTTGGCATTATATATTAAGATTCTTTACACATGTTCAGAGCCTTCTTAACAAGCATATTTTTGAGAAATGCAACTTAAGGAAGTAAAACTGTGCATGAAGACTTATGAACAAGAAAGTATATTAAAATTCTATTTCTAAAAATAAAAATTAATGGTATCCTACGTGTCCCAAACAAAAAATGATAAAGCAGAGTGCCTCCTTTTATCAAAATAGTAGTCTACAATTAAAGCCATATTTTGAATTTTTTTTTAATTCTATTGAAAAATGTGCTGGTATAGTAGTAAATAAAGAAAAATACACCATCCTGGGAATATGATGGTTTAGATAGTCTGATAGCCTTTTTTAAAAAAAATATTTACTGAATACTTAAATATAAAATGTGCTTCCAAAAACCTGTCGAGTCTCAAAAAGTTTTAAGAATGGGCGATTAAAAAAAAGCAAAATGTGTATTAAGCATTAAATCCATTAAACATACACAAAAAAATGCAAGAATAGTATAAACTTAGCCTGGAGTCTGCTACACACACAGACAGAGTGATTATTTCAAAAGTAAATCTATGAAGAAACAGAACAAAAACATTATCTTGAAACTAGGTAGTTGCTTTAAGAATACACCTGGTACTCGATCTGGTGATAGCCTGTAATCTCAGCTACTGCAGAGGCTGAGGCAGGAGGATTACCTGAGGGCAGGAGTTCAAAGCTACGTTGCTTTATGCTCTATGATCATGGCTGTGAATAGCCATGGCAAGCCAGCCTGGACAACACAGCAAAAAACTGAAAATTTTTTTCAAAAAAATAAAATGTACCCAGAGACCTGGAAGAATCATGAACACTGAGCAGTCTTAATGAAGATTTCTGAATCTACTATTATTGTGCTTCACTATAAGTGAAGCAATATATTAAAAATGGACTTTGAACTATTATGTTCTAGATGCCTGGCAGAAGTGATTGCTGCCTCCTCCACAGCTGCTCCACACTCAATAAGCCTGTCTTCACAGCAAACTATGGAGTGCAGCTGTTGCCAACATCTCATTTTCTGGAACCCACTTATCTGATTGCATTGCCACCAAAATTTGTCATTTGCCCTTCTACTGTGTTTTACAACTTCATTTGAATTGCAGATCAAAAATCCCATCTAGAAACTGAGCTTCAAGAGAAACCAGAAAAACGTTTTGTAAAACATATTTTTTATTTTTCCAATCTCGAAATGGAAAAAAGATTAAATGGTAATTGAATGATCTAATACAAATGTTGTATAATTTTCATATCTTCTTATTTAAGCTACAATTCTGATTAGCCCAAAATTATTTATATTGTTTACATGTTATCTTTGAAATATTTGTTATATGTGAAACAGATACAAAATATTGAAGTATGTGTAATTACCAACAATTAGAATTAAATATTCATGTTCTCACCCTGCAGCTTAATGATCGAATTTTGCAGTCTCTTTAACATTCCTTGTTCCCTCAGCAGCTGCAGCACTTTCTGTCCTTGTTAAACTTCCTGTCACTCACAAAACTGCAAACTTGATATTTTGCTTGTTATTTTCTTGTTCTTTCTTTAGTTTTACACAAATTTATTTCGTTAAAATATGTAGTTTTATATGATGAATATTAAATCTTTCCATAAATGGCAACTTTGTTTTTCATTCAATTTTTAGAATAATTGGAATAAATTCATGTGAATGTATGTAGTTGCAATTCACTATTTTTTTTATTGTACTTTGGGATCTGGGGTACATGTGCACATCCTTTATCCTGCAGGATTGTTGCATGGGTACATACATGCTATGGTGGTTTGCTGTCTCCATCCCATCCCCATCGCCAATTTCAGGCATTTCTCCTGGTGTTATCCCTCCCCATCCTCCTGGCCTCCCATTTTCCCTCCCCTCCCCTCCCCACCAATCCCCACTTATCCCAGTGAGTGTTGTTCTCTTCCCTGTGCTCAAGTGTTCTCATTGTTCCTCACCCATCTATGAGTGAAAACATGCTGTGTTTGGTTTTCTGTTCTTGTATCAATTTGCTGAGAATGATGGTTTCTGGATTTATTCATGTCTCTACAAAGGACATGAACTTGTCATATTTTATGGCTACATAGTATTCCATGGTGTATATGTGCCACATTTTCTTTGTCCAGAATATCATTGACGGGCATTTGGGCTGGTTCCAGGTCTTTGCTATTGTAAACAGCACTGCAACGAACATACGTGTGCATATGTCTTTATAACAGAATGATTTATAATCCTTTGGGTATACACCAGGTAATGGGATTGCTGGGTCAAATGGAATTTCTATTTCTAGATCCTTGAGAAATTGCTACATTGTCTTCCATAATGGTTGAATTAGTTTACACTCCCACCAACAGTGTAAAAGTGTTCCTTTTTCTCCACATCCTCTCCAGCATCTGTTGTCTCCAGAATTAGAGAGAACTAGCAACCAACAGAATGGGAAAAATTTTTTGCAATCTACCCATCTGACAAAGGAGTAATATCCAGAATCTATAAAGAACTAAAGCAGATTTACACAAAACAAGCAAACAAAACAAACCTATTCAGAAGTGGGTGAAGGAAATGAAAAGATACTATTCAAAAGAAAAGTATCTATGTGGCCAACAAACATATAAAAAAATGCTCATCATTGGTCATTAGAGAAATGCAAATCAAAATTCACTAATTTTTTATTATTATATACGTTTTTATTGTAAGAATAAAAAACACGACTTCATATGCATTAACCTATCATTGGACAATAGCTGCTTCCAGCACACTGGATTATGCTATTAAAACATTGCTGTTATGAGTTTTCACAAATGCAATACTCTCTCAAGAAATATTTTTCAGATTTATGTTGTGATCAATTTGTGGGTTATTAAATCAGTTTAATGGTTATAAGCATCATTTAAAAGAATAACATAGAAGAGAGGAAATGAAGCATGATAAGAAAATAAAAGATTTCCCAGGCAAGATGGCCGAATAAGAACAGCTCTGGTCTGTAGCTCCCAGCAGCTGGTGTTGGGCGATTTCTGCATTTCCAACTGAGGTATGTGGTTCATCTCACTGGGAGTGGTTAGATAGTGGGTGCAGCCCACAGAGGTGATCTGAAGCAGGGCAGGCCATTACCTAACCCATGAAGCACACAGGGAGCCAAATGGTCTTGCTCAGTGGATCCCACCCCCACGGAGTCCAGCAAGCTAAGATCCACTGGCTTGAAATTCTTGCTGCCAACACATCAGTCTGAAGTCAACCTGGGATACTTAAGGGTAGTGGAGGCAAGGGCATCTGCCATTACCGAGGCTTGAGTAGGCAGTTTTCCCCTTACAGTGTAAATAAAGTCCCTGGGAAGTTCAGGCTGGGCAGAGCCCACCACAGCTCAGCAAAGCCCCTGTGGCCAGACTGCATCTCCAGATTTCTCCTCTCTGGGCAGGGCATCTCTGAAAGAAAGACAGCAGCCCCAGTCAGGGACTTATAGATAAAACTCCCACCTTTCTGGAGCAGAGCACCTGGGGGAAGGGATGGCTGTGGGTGGAGCTTCAGCAGACTTAAATGTTCCTGCCTACCAACTCTGAAGAGAGCAGAGGATCTCTCAGCACAGTGCTCGAACTCTGTTAAGACTGGCTCCTCAAGTGGGAGTCTGCTAACAAGGAGACACTACCAGCAGGGGTCAACAGACACCTCATACAGTGGAGCTCTGGCTGGTATCTGGAGGAGGCCCCTCTGGGACAAAGCTTCCAGAAGAAGGAGTAGGCAGCAATTTTTGCTGTTTTGCAGCCTCCACTGGTGATATCCAGGCAAACAGGGTCTGGAGTAGACCCCAGCAAATTCCAGCAGACCTGCAGAAGAGGGGCATGACTGTCAGAAGGAAAACTAACAAGAAGCAATAGCATCAACAAAAAGGATGACCACGCAAAAACTCCATCCAAAAGTCACCAACAGCAAAGACCAAAGGTAGATAAATCCACAAAGATGAGGAAAAACCAGCACAAAAAGGCTGAAAATTCAAAAAACCACATTGACTCTTTCCCTCCAAAGAAATACAACTCCTCACCAACAAGGGAACAAAATTGGATGGAAAATGAGTTTGACAAATTGACAGAAGTAGGTTTCAGAAGACGGGTAATAACAAACTCTTCTGAGCTAAAGGAGCATATTCTAACTCAATGCAAGGAAGTTTTGAACCCTGATAGAAGGTTAGAGGAATTGGTAACTAGAACAACCAGTTTAGAGAAGAAAAAAATGACCTGATGGAGCTGAAAAACACATCATGAGAATTTTGTTAAGCATATAAAACTATTAATAGCCAAATTGATCAAGCAGAAGAAAGGATATCAGAGATGGAAGATCAACTTAATGAAGTAAAGTGTTAAGACAAGATTACAGAAAAAAGAATAAAAAGGGACAAACAAAGCTTCCAAGAAATATGGGACTATGTGAAAAGACCAAACCTACATTTGATTGGTGTACCTGAAAATAACAGGGAGAATGGAACCAAGTTGGAAAACACTTCAGGATATTATCCAGAGGAAATTCCCCAACCTAGCAAGACAGGCCAACATTCAGATTCAGGAAATACAGAGAACAGCACAAAGATACTCTTCGAGAAAAGCAATCCGAAGACACATAATTGTCAGATTCACCAAGGCTGAAATGAAGAAAAGAACCTTAAGGGAAGCCAGAGAGAAAGGTTGGGTTACCAACAAAGGGAAGCCCATCAGACTAACAGCAGATCTCTCAGCAGAAACCCTACAAGCCAGAAGAGAGTGGAGGCCAATATTCAAAATTTGTAAAGAAAATAATTTTCAACCCTATAATTTCATATCCAGTCAAACTAAGCTGCAGAGGAGAAGGAGAAATAAAATCCTTTACTGACAAGCAAATTTTCAGGGATTTTGTCATTACCAGGTTTGCCTTACAAGAGCTCCTGAAGGAAGCACTAAATATTGAAAAGAAAAACTAGTACTAGACACTAAAAAAAATACCAAAATGTAAAGACCATCGACACTATGAAAAAACTGCATCAACTAATGGGCAAAATAACCAGCTAGCATCATTATGACAGGGTCAAATTCACACGCAACAGTATTACCCTTAAATGTAAACAGGCTAAATGTCCCAATTAAAAGGCACAGACTGACAAATTGAATAAAGAGTAAAGACCCATTCATGTGCTATATTCAGGAGACCCAGCTCATGTGCAAAGACACACATAAGATCAAAATAAAGAGATGGAGGAAGATTTACCAAGCAAATGGAAAGAAAAAAAAAGCAGACATTGCAATTCTAGTCTCTTATAAAACTGACTTTAAGCCAACAAGATGAAAAAAAAAAAAAAAGGGCATTACATAATGGTAAAGGGATCAATGCAACAAGAAGAGCCAACTATCCTAAATATATATACACCCAATACAGGAGCACACAGATTCATAAGGAAAGTTCTTAGGAACCTACAAAGGAACTTAGACTCTCACAACATAATACTGGGAGACTTTAACACACCCTGTCAATATTAGATAGATCAACAAGACAGAATATTAACAAGGATATTCAGGACTTGAACTCAGGTCTGAACCAAGCAGACCTAATAGACATCAACAGAACTCTCCACCCCAAATCAACATAATATACATTCTTCTCAGCATCACATAGCACTTATCCTAAAACTGACCACGTAATTGTAAGTAAAACGCTCCTCAGCAAATGCAAAAGAACAGAAATCATATCAGTCTTCCAGATTACTGTGCAATCAAATTAGAACTCAGGATTAAGAAACTCACTCAAAAACCACACAACTACATGGAAACTGAACAACCTGCTCCTGAATCACTACTGGGTAAATAATAAAATTAAGGGAGAAATAAACAAGTTATTTGAAACCAATGAGAACAACAACACAAATATCAGAATGTCTGAGACACAGCTAAAGCAATGTTTAGAGGGAAATTTATAGCACTAAGTGGCCACAGGAGAAAGCAGGAAAGATCTAAAATTGACACTCTAACATCACAATTAAAAGAACTAGAGAAGCAAGAGCAAACAAATTCAAAAGCTAGCAGAAGACAAGAAATAAATAAGATCAGAAACACAAAAACCCTTTAAAATTCAATGAATCCAGAAGTTGATTTTTTGAAAAGATTAACAAAATAGACAGACTGCTAGCCAGACTAATAAAAAAGAAGAGAGACAAGAATCAAATAGTCACAATAAAAAATTAGAAAGGGAACATCATCGCTGATCCCACAGAAATACGAACTACAATTACTGACTACTATAAAAATCTCTATGCAAATAAACTAGAAAATCTAGAAGAAATAGATAAATTCCTAGAAACATACACCCTCCCAAGACTAAACCAGGAAAAAGTTGAATCTCTGAATAGATCAGTAACAAGTTCTGAAATTGAGGCAGTATTAATAGCCTACTAACCAAAATAGCCCAGGACCAGACAGATTCACAGTCAAATTCTATGAGAGGTACAAAGAAGAGCTGGTACCATTCCTTCTGAAACTATTCCAGACAATAGAAAAAGAAGGACACCTCCCTAACTCATTTTATGAGGTCAGCATCATCCTGATACCAAAACCTGGCAGAAACACAACAAACAAAGAAAATTTCAGGTCAATATCCCTGATAAACATTGATGTGAAAATCTTCAATAAAATACTGGCAAACCAAATCCAGCAGCACATTAAAAAGCTTATTCACCACAATCAACTCAGGTTCATCCCTAGGATGGAAGGCTGGTTCAACATATGCAAATCAATAAATGTAATCCATCACATAAACAGAACCAATGACAAAAACCACATGATTATCTCAATAGATGAAGAAGAGTCTTTCAATAAACTTCAAGACCTCTTCGTGCTAAAAACCACTCAATAAACCAGGTATTGATGGAACATATTTCAAAATAATAAGAGCTATTTATGACAGACCCACAGCCAATATCATATTGAATGGGCAAAATCTGGACGCATTCCCTTTGAAAACCAGCACAAGACTAAGATGCCCTCTCTCACCACTCCTATTCAACATAGTATTGGAACTTCTGGCCAGGGCAATCAAGCAAGAGAAAGAACTAAAGGGTATTTAAATAAGAGAGGAAGTCAAATTATTTCTGTTTGCAGATGACATGATTATATATTTAGAAAACCTCATTGTCTCAGATAAAGAAATTTCCTTTATATGCTAACTTGACATATTCTGGCACTTCACTTAAAGAAATTAATCTTTGGGCTGTTTCTTTATTATTTTTCATGTCATCATACAAAACTTCAATGAATAAATATTAAATTCTCATTATGATACCCAGTCTCCTGTGTTAGCAGAAGTGGTCATGATTTCGATTAACAGCCTCAGTGTCCATATTCTGTTTCACCCAGCACCAAGTTCTCTTAGATTTTGGAGGACACAGGATAGAAAACAACACAATGTGTATACCAGAAGCTCATAATTCAGAAAAAAGTCTCATAAATTCCAAGCACAGATTATCATGACCTAGTTATTCTGTACTGACTGCATGGTCACTACATATGCTGCTGAGTTGAGAAACATCTTCAGAAGCAGTCAGCACTGGGGTTGACTTCAGCTCTCACCTCATCTGTATGCAACTAGCCAGACATGCAACCCCTTTGCAGTATGGTACTACAGAAGACAGCTAGTATTGTCTCAGCTGATTAGGACAACTTGGTTCCTCTTTAAAGTATGTTTCAAACATATTTGGAGTGAAGATTTCTCAGTTTTGACCCTTAGAATGCTAACAGATAAGATTCAACACAATAAAATAAAGAGTAAAATAAGCCACCCTGAATGAGTACCAGAAAAAAATGCAGAGAATAGATTAAGGATTTTATATATTTGAGGTTTTAATTAAGAACATGAAATAAATGTGTATAATATATGTCAAAATAAAAGAAGAAATGTAAGTAATGGAGTATAATAGATCAATAAAAATAAGAATGATTTGAATACCAACATAATACATTTAGAAATGAATAATATAGAAAAGAGAAGTGAAATTGTAATTGGTGGGTTTAGAATAAAAGTACACCAGCTGATGAGAGAATCAGACATTATCTATAATGCACCCTAGAGAGATAAAGAAGTAGAATACACTAAAGAGAGGTCAAAAGACAGGGAGGGGAGAAGAGAAGGTCCAGAATACATCAAACATATGTGAAAATCAAAATCTAAAGCTTTTATTAAAAAATATAAAAATAGAGGTATCTTTATGACCATAGGGTTAGAGAAGTTTTTCTTAAGACACAAAAAGCTGACTGTAAAAAATTCCCTTCTTCAAAGTACATTAAAAAGAAAATGAAAAGACAAACCACATGAGAAAAACTATTTGAAATAAATATATTTCAATGGTATTATATCCTGATAATTTAATAAACTGCAAAAACATAATAAACAGAAAACATAATTGGAAAATTTGATAGTCATTTTAACAAGTATTTCACAAAATATAAAATAAGTAAAAAATTACTACAAGCAAATTATTTAATCTTATTAATGGGGGCTACACACCAAAACTACAATAAGATACTAATTTAAGTTCATTAAATGGGCATACCAGTAAATCTACACAATGCCACAACTAGGCAAATATATGAGAAATAGGTATTTTTAATACATTTGCAATTGGAATTAGTATAATCAATTCTAAGAACAATTTAGCTTCATTGCTTAAAGTAGAAAATGCAGACACTTCTAAGTAATTCCATTTTTAATGTATGAACTATTAAAGAAAAATTTATTCAATGATATTTATTAAAGCACTTCATTCAAAGCCATTGCAATAAACATAGGGACCACTGCAATGAGGTCTTGCAGTGAGGGATAGAGATTGGGCTGGATTTCAAATATAGCATGGGCAAGTAGAATTTATACCCAAAGAGTAGGATGGGGGTTACTGGATGCAAAGGCAAAGAGGATACTAGATGAACAGACGTAACAGATTCTTTCTGAATATATGCCAGTGTAAGCCAATATTACCTATGAAGCAGTGGCAGATGAAGAACTGGATCAGAAATTGAAAGCCATGAGATATGGAGGGTGGTAGATTTGTGCTCTACTGACTGAGCTGGGTTCTTTGTTAAAACTGGATTTACAAGGAGGTGCACCGAAAGGCCTAGGAAAAGGTTCAGGAACTCAACTAAAGTCTTACCAAGCAGAAATACTTTGTCAATAAGCTAGGAAAAGTCTTGTAAATGTGCACCAAAAAGACTTCCTGAAGAGTGCAAGTAGCCATCTTGCTTATAGTAGAAAAAACCAAACAGAAAACAAAAAAATAAAAAAGGAAAATTAATAATAGCAAACCAAATATTTATCAGCACAATTAATCAATAGGAAATTAAAGATGTACAGAATCTCTTGTAACATGAGTAAGCCAAGGGCAGATAATATTATTAAAAAACTGTGCTGTAGTCATACAATGGGATATTTTACAACACTAAATAATTATCTCAACATCACGCAAAATACCATAGATCAATAATAGGCATATAGTGTTAGTGGAAAAGCAAGTCACATAGAACAATTCTGAATTTAACATACTTTACTGAAGCTCAAAATAAAAAAAAGGAACTGTATTTGGGAATGCATTGTCTTTTCAGTTCAGAAAGGAACACAGATATTTTCCTATGTGCAGGAGGCAGAAATAGTAATGAATAGGGAATTAAAGGCTTACAGAATCCCTTGAAGAATGGGGAAGCCAAAGGCAGAGAACATTGCACTGACTTCAAAATATCAGGATGCTGCAGAAATATCAGAAAATAACCTTGTGATCTTATTGACTAGTAGTAGCATCAAATAGATGATTTGCAATGAAAATTCCTAAATAATGATCAAAATCATTCTGTTCGCTTTGGAGGCTGATGATATTTCCTCCTCTTCTTACTTTCAAATATTACAGGCTTCTTAATATGGAAAACTAACCCAAAATGCTGTTGGCAGTAGTGTCAAAGAAATATGGCTTTAGGCGTCACTCTTATGAGACAGGCAAAATATAAGAGAGGGTGAAGCTGACACTGAGTTGAGAATCTGGGACAATGGTAAATCTATTCTTTTAAAATTAAGGCAGTGATAAATACAAAATTCAAGATATTTGTTACCTTTACATAAAAAAGGGAAAATTGGGAAAACACACATATAAAAATCAGTGGCATTGCTAATGTTCTGGCATTCAAGTTGGACTGTGGGAGTTTATTTTTGTTCTTCAGAACTTTCGCATACATCTTATACCCATTTTAATATATGAAATACTTCAAATTTTATATGTAGCCTCAGTACAAATTTTAAAAACATAAATGTTTCTGATGTATTATATATGAGTAAATTATGTGTTGTTCACAAAAATAGCCCATTTGAATGCAAAGATGCAGAAACAAGTCGCTATTTTCCTACTTTGTTAAAACATTAAAAATTATGTTTTCTTTATCTGTACTTTTTTCTGGAAAACATTGATTGTTCCTAAAAATAAAGTAAAATTACTACAAGAGGAATTCCAGAAGAAAATGGAAAATAATTCAATGCACAGATTCAGGCACTAATTAATTTTTTTATAATGTTATTCGTTAACAGTACAAATATTAGTTTTCTTTTAGTCTAAGTAAGGTGCCAACATATAGCCTTCAAACCACCAGTCATAGTAGGTTATTTTTTCCATGTCTTCATTTTAAAATGCTGGGAATTAAAAACACATTATATTCCCCTAAACTAGATAATATATCTATTTTATAAAATGATAATTATAGAGTACATATATATAAGAAAATCCAAAGAGATATAACAAGGCTTGTTAAAGCTCCTTAAAAACCATTTGAAACAAAATCATTATAGTAAGCAATTATCTTAAAAATTAAACATCTAGTTATATCAATAAAAATTATTATTTTAATAAACACAAAGGGGAAATAAAGCAAATAGAATCATTTTGAGATAATAACATACTAAATGACAGATCAGCATTGTTTTTAAATGGAAAGAAACTTTATTTCACACTCAGAATATTAGTCCTGATTCTCTCTACTTATATAAACTGTTAGTGTGTTTTAGTGTGTTTGTGTATATGTGCAAGTATAATATACAATAAAATATATCAATGGAATTTTAAAGAAATCCATATGATATTGTTATGCTAGAAAACAATGTTACCTAACAAAGGCTTCATTCTCTTTTTAAATATATGTAAAACTATTTTTCCCATGCATTTATTCATTTATTTTTAATTTTTAAATAACAAATTAAATCTTACATATTCATTTTGTACAACATGCTATTTTGAACCATGTATACATTTTAAAATGCTAAACGGGGCTAATTAACATTGACAATGGCATTTAATAAAGTGACTTTTGCTAGCCAAGAAAACCTCAAACAGTACTTTCTGTTTTGGATCGCTAAATTCAGTTCTTACATTTTAAAGGGTACTTACTAAATACATAGAATGCATTTCCCTGGAAAAGGTAACATGCCATTTTCTCTATTAAAAGAAAATGGAATAAATTCTATAGTGGAAAAGAAAGAAGTGAATAAAAGAATTGGTAGAACCAGAGCTACCCCACAGCTATTTTTCTCTCTATTTCTCCTATGGAGTCCTTTTTTATTTGCTGAACAAATAGCCAATTGTTGGTGAAGGGAGGAGAACTATTCAACTGTGCCAGCTACTACCACCTGCTGCAACTAATTAAGTGTGATTATAGTGAAGAGGTGGCAACATTATCATAACCACCTGAAATTCTTGGTTTGAGAGAATGCCCAGAATTTCAGGGCATTGAACCAACAAAGACAAATCATTCAACTGATACAGAAGGTCTCTGAAGTTACTTAGCCCAGTACTTCTTTGGCTACATATACCATCAGGTCAACTAGTGAATTACATATATTTAATCTGCTATCAGATAATACAAATCAGCATAGAAGTCAAACCAACTGCTATAATACAGCTGATTTGATTTATTTTTTTCATGAAAAGATTTCACTTACCCAGAAAGATAAAACATATTAGATTTGAAATAGCAATTATTCTACCAAAGTGATTTATTAACAGACAAAACCTATAGACTTATTTCTTCTTCACCCACAATATGACTATGGCAGCCAGTAGTCTTGCTGTACTGGCATTGGACATGAAGGCCCCCAGAGTGGCTCAGCCCTCTACAGGCTGGAGTCTTCTGTAGTTGCTTCAGGTCTTCATGCAGCTCATTGTCCAAACCATTGGCCAGGATCTGGGTATATTTTACATCTGCTCTCTGTTCACAAACCAGTCTGGGATCTTGTGCTGGTGTGGATTTTGCATAATGGTGATAACATGAACCACCTCCTCCTCAGTGAATTCTCCCGTCCTCTTGGGGAGGTCAATATCTGCTTTCCTCAACATCCTTAAAGGAAGTGATGGCAGAGGCTGTTTTTCACTCCCCATTGTGTTGGTATCCAGTACTCGCAAAATATACCGGAACTTCTCAGGGATCACTAGGGATATGCCAGCAGCGCTGGTGGTAGACATGTACGCCTCCAGTTGAAAAGCCCAAAGTAATTTACATTATAAAATCTTAGCAAAATTTTTAAAGTCTTACAGAACAGTTGTAATGAGCATAGATATCAGCGAATCTCAACCATTAAGAAGAAAATAGTTGATCCTCTGAATGTACAGCCAAGTCCATTGAAACCAATAAAATCAATTTCTTTGTCAACATTGTCCCATGTCCATGATTAATGCTAGGATTAGAGTCCCGATAGCAAAAATAGAGATATACAGAAATGGCAGTCACATTTTCAGTCTTTCACGCCCTTTCCTTCTATGACTTACACGTCTACTGGCTTAGTTTAGGATTCCCAATACAACTTTAAAGAATATAAATTGATAAACGTATAAGGGGATTAGGGAAAGTATTTGATGAATTCAGGCAAAAAAAGACAAACACTTCTAAATGAAACATTTTAAAAAGTTGGAAGAAGTGGGAGGGTGGAAGCTGCAGTGAGCCCAGATAGCCCACTGCACTCCAGCCTGGGTAACAGAGCAAGACTCCATCTCAAAAAAAGAAAAAGAAAACAAAAGGAGTTCTTTCAAATCTAAATCTCTTGAGTAATTGTCCTGATTCTTTGAAGGCAATGACATATATTGAGAAGGTGTGCATGTTAAAGGAGAAACAGTTATGCTACAAGAGATACAAATAATTAGCA
Organism: Aotus nancymaae; assembly: GCF_030222135.1. NCBI lineage: Eukaryota > Metazoa > Chordata > Mammalia > Primates > Aotidae > Aotus > Aotus nancymaae. The sequence continues at coordinate 4,920,767 of NW_026988435.1, forward strand.
TAAATATGTGAAGATGATTTCAGGTAATTACTCCATTATATAGTCATTTAAGAAAGATTATATTTATGAACATATTACATAGTTAATCCTTGTGACTGTTGAAACAAGTTCTTGAAAGTGGTTTTAAAATGCAATCTACAAAAGAGGATACCAGACAAAAATACCTAAACTATATATTTAATTGGATATAGGATTCATTTGCAAGAGGGAAAGAAGAAAGATAGGAAAACAGAAAAGAAGATAGGAAAGGAGAGTGGAAGGGAGGGATGAAGAGGGAGAAAAGAAAGAGTAGAAGGGAGGGTTAAGATGTCTTTATTTGAATAGGAGATCTATAATTAAAAAAAGGGATGCCTGCTACATTTTTGATGAAATGACTATAAGAATAAGGCCTACCTTCTAAAAGTATTGTTCATAAGGAAGATTATTTTTTTCTTAGAAAACTACTGATGTATGTGGATTTCATGTAGATTCTTTTTCTATGTGATGGATCAGGGAGAATAATTTAATAAGATATCTAATACATCTGAAGCTACACTTTTCAGATTCCCAGAAATGTGTATGAGTAGCCAGAAAAACAGAATTTAAAAGGCATGAAAAGATGGAATAGAACTTTGCTTTTTACTATGACATACCAAGAATTGAATATACAAAAGCAGTTCTGCAGACAAATTTGCCTTTTAAAGGTTTTAAAGGCTACTTTATTTTTCATTAAGTAAATGTATTGGTTCTCCTATTAGAGTAGTAAAGGGAAACAATTATATGTATTTGAAAAGTGAGAAAAATAAAAAGAAGCAAACGAGAAGAAACTCTATCCGACACCTCAATCAATCAACCTTTCAACCTTTCATTCTCCTACCCCTCACCTCTCTTTTCCCCACACACATACACATATTCACCTGTGGAACTGGCTTTAATGTATAAAATTCGAATGAAATTTTTATTCTATATTTTCAAAATCGACTTTGGAGTATAGTTTTCCAAGCAATTTTTTTTTTTCCAAAATAAAATGTCATTTTAGTATTTTCCTTACACTTTAGTATTCCATATTTGGTTGTGCCTCTGTTTAATTTCGTGTAGCTGGACACAAATTTTTATGGAGTTTGAATGAAAAATAATACCTTCACTAAGGCCTAGATTAACTGCTTGTAGGAACCCAGTAAGAGAGTAACAGTAGGGAGCATTTGCTGAAGCTTATACCTGGTAACTCTTTAGGAGGAGATGTTTCTCCAGAACCCTCGGTGCCAGCAGTCCTTCAATATCTCATGGTACCCAGAAAGCAGAGCAACTACAAGTCTGGGATGCAGCCTTTCTTTTCCAGTGGGAAAAGCAAACCCTGGCTATTTATTGAAAGTTCATGGCCATTACTGTAATTAAAGAATAAGTTTTACAGTGTTGACTACAATGTTGTTATTTACAAACATGAACACATGAGTAACAAATCATAGCAGAAACACTTGCTTACAAAAGTGTACTTTTACCACCCACTTCATTTATCTGTCTGTCTATCTGTCTATCTATCTATCTGCATATATTTTCCGACTTGATATGTTTTCTTTTTCTGTTGTTTGGGACAAAGACCCTTTTTTGGTTATCCTCCTTAAGAGTAAAGAAATTCTTCAAAATTCTCCACAACTTTTCAGCAGCACTTCAGGTTTTGGATTTCAACAGGAACTGAGATAAAAGGTTTTCTCCTAAATAATAGAGGGCTCTCATCTTTAATATCCCTTAATCCAATCAGAAGAAAGGCAGCAGCTGCCAAGGGTATTGCTCCCTTTCTCAGAAATATTCCTTCAGATGGTTGGATTTCCAAAGTCTTTGGAAAACTCTTCATGGTACAGAGACTTATTCAGCCCATTGATGTCTCATATGTTTACTTTAGAAAAAAGTATTGGAACTAACCCCTTTTAATCTGTATGCTTCTTAGTATGTACATTGTGCTTCAGTAAAAAGTCCTATTTAATAAGAAATGGGCACCAAAGACACTGATTGACCCCACTCTGAATATAAACGAAAAGCCTGATGAAAGCTTGGCAGCGCTGCCCTTTGGGTTGTCCTTCCTGCTCCTCATACTCAGATGAAGAAATACTATGTTACCAGGACTTAGAGGGCCCCCATGTGGCCGGATGAAACTTATCCAAGCAACTTTAGTCCTTTCTAAAGTATCCAGTAACCCAACTTCAATAGCATAGATTAATTTGCCAGTTCTCGAATTGTATAAATAGAATTGTATAGTGGTATGTGTTGTGTCTGGCTTCTTTCACTCAACGTTGTATCGCGGTATTTAACCTGCTGTTGCATGTGGCAACCATTTGATCTTTCTTTTCTGTTGATCTTTACCTTTCACTGCATGTACTTTCCACATTGTATTTATCCATTCAACAGAGGATGAAGGTCTGTTTATAAACACTGATATTATTTATGATTTGCATTAGTTTTCTAGGACAGCCATAACAAAATACCAGATTGGGTGGCTTAAACAAGAGGAGTTTATTTCTTGCAATTCTCAGGGCTGGGAGTCCAAGATCAAGGTGCTTGTAGGTTTGGCTTCTCCTTTTTCAGGAAAAGTCCTCTACTCTTGGCTTGAAGACAGCCCCCATCTCCCATGTCCTCATATGACCTGTTCCTTGTGTGCATACATACCTGGTGTCATGCTCTCTTTTTATAAGGACACTAGTCATATTGAATTAGGGACTTTATCCTTACAACTTCATTTAACCTTAATTGCTTCTGTAAAGATATTATTTCCAAGTACATACAAATTACAGTTTAGTACTCTAACATATGTATTTTGGTGGGACACAATTCAATTCATAACATTACCTCTCACAGTAGGTTAATTTTTATTTTCTAGAATTTTATATAAATGCCATCACAATATTTATTTTTCATCTAGCTTCTTTTACATTATACTTATTTTGAAATTTGTTCAGTTGTACCATATATCAATAATTTATTTATTTTTACTGATAAGCAGTATTCTATTGTACGAATATGTCAGAGTTTTCTATACACCTGTAATGGAACATTTTGGTCATTTCTAGTTTCAGCTCTTATAAATAAAGCCTCTGTGAATTTTTCAAAGGATATATGTTTTTATTTCTCTTGTGATAATATGTAGAAATGAAAATGGCTAGGCTAAATAGTAAATGTATTTTAACATTTTAAGAAATCACCAAGATGTTTAACTGATTCTATTATTTTGCATTCCTACCAGCAATATGTGTTTATTTCAGATTCCCCCCCATTCTTGCCAACAGATTATACAGTCAAAATACTTAGATTTAGCCATTCCAATAAGTACATGGTACTGTCTCATCATGGTGTCAATTTGAAATGTATTAATGACTATTATGATGAGTATTGAGTTATATAAATAATTACTATTAATATATGTTCTTTGATAAGTTATCTGTACAAAGCTGTTGTCTTTCTTAAAAATAATTATTTCACAATCTTTACAAATTCCAGATACAAGTCCTACATTAGGTATATGACTTGCAGGTATTTTTTCTGCTCTGTGATTTTTTTTTTAAGTTCTGTTTTAGGTTCTGATCTCGGTTAACTCTGAATTCTTCTTTGATACTCACAACACCATGTCTTGTGAGTCATACCTCAGAAATATTTGTCAAGCCCAAGTTCACAAATTACTTATAAAAGTTTTATAGTTTCAAGTGTTATATTTAGGTCTGTGATGCATTTTGAGTTAATTTTTGTGTATATATTAATTATATGTAAAAGTTCATTTTTTACACACTGATATCCAATCTTTCCAGGTCCATTTGTTGAAACGTTTATACTTTCTCTACTTAGTTTCTTTTGCATGTTTGCTACAATTAGTTTTCCTGTAGCATTGTGTATATTCCTGGACTCTGTGTTCTGCTTCATTGTCTATATGTCTGTTTTTATGCCAATTCTCTACCTCCATGGGTAATGTAATTTTAGAATAAGTCTTTAGGTAGTGTTAAATCTTCCGATTTTATTCTTTATCAAAGAAGTTCAATTTGAGGAGAACATAGACTATACAGAATCGGCTGACCCATGAATGCTTTAAAACTCTCCATTAATTTAGATTTTAATTTCTCATAGCAACATTTTGTTGTTTTCAGTGTGTTTGTTGTTGTTTTCAGTGTTTCCGCTTGCTGATTTTTTGTGCAATTTGTCATTAAGTATTTATTTTAAGGGTTATTGCAATGAAAATTGCATAAAAGGAATTATTTATTAATTTCTAATTGTTCATTACAAATATGTAAATCAATGATTTATTCAGTAAATTTCTTAAAATTGCTGATTAGATTTTTGCCATTTTCTGATTAGATTTTTGCCATTATGTAGTTTTTCTACATAATGGGTCATATTTTCTTTGAATAAAAACATGTTTACTTCTTTCTTTCCAAACGAAATGACTTTTTTTCTTCTCTTATTGTTTTAGAAACTTCACTATAATGTTTATTGAACTTCCTCTCTTAATATTGATTTTAGATAGGAAGAAATCCAGCTTTCACAATTAAGTGTGATACTAGCTACAGCTTTGTATATATGGGGAAATTTTATTATATTATTAATTTGCTGAGAGTTTTCAATACCAGGAATCATTGTTGGATTATGTAAAATGTTTATTCTGCATCTATTTATATGACTGTGTATATTTTATTGTTTTCAGTTTATTAATTCAGTAAATTACATTATTGACTATACATTGATTATACATTTTAAACTAACCTTTAATTTTTGTAGGAGTAATGTTGAGAACTGTTGCATGTTTAGAAACAAGGGATATTAACCTGTAGAAAAATTTTCTTCTCATCTTTGTGTCAGTTTTGTATTAGCATAATATTGCTTCATAGAATTACACAATTATTCTCTTCTTTACAATTTTCTGGAATAGTTTTGAATAGAATTTTCTTTGGAATTATTTGTAAAATTTACCAAAGAAGTCATCTGAACCTGGAGGGTTTTATTTTTTCCATGAAAGTTTTTAAACTATATTTTCAAGACCTCTAACAGATATAAAAGTATTCATGTTGTCAATGCCTTTTGTGTGAGCTTTGGTAATTTGTGTCTTTTAAAGAATATGTTTTTTATTTATGTTTTTATATATTGATTTAGAATTTTGCAAAATATTCCCTTATTATCCTTTTACATCTAAAGAATATATGAGACTATTTCTCATCATCTCTCATACCTGAAACTGGCAAAGTTTATGTTTTCTTTTACCAGAATGAGTCAGATGTGTTATTAATTATATTGATATTTTCAAAGGTCCAGTTTTATTTTATCTATAATTTTTATGTTTGCTATAATATTGATTTCCACTCTCATCTTTGTTATTTCCTTTATTGTAATTATTCTGTTTAATTTGAAATTATTTCTCAAGTTTTTAAAATAGAAGCTGTTTATTTTAGAGTGTTCTGCTTTTATAAGAATTTAATGTTATAAATGTCTTCATAAGTACTACTTTAGCCATATCTTTATGTACATTTCACAAGTTTTTTGCTCTGTTTTTATTTTGTTTCAATGCAAAATATGTTCTAATTTCTTTATTTTTCATAACAGTTATCTTGATATATAACTCACATGCTATACAATTTACTTATGTAAATTATGCAATTCAATTGTTTTAAATAGGTTCAGAGAGCTATACAGCCATTACCATAATCAATTATCCAACATTTTTGTCACCTAATGGTACCTTCTTACAGTAACCCCTTATTTATTAGTAGTCATTCTCCCTCTCTATCCAGCCTTAAGCAACCATGATGCTATGTTATTATTTTATAGATTTGCCTATTCTGGACATTACATGTAGATTGAATTATGTAATATACGTTATTTCATTGTTGGCTTCTTTTTCTTAGCATAATGTTTTCAAGGTTCATCCAGGTTGAGTCATTTATTGTTGAATAACATTTTATTGTGTGGTGTGGTAAGCAGAATAATTACCACTTAAGGATGTCTATATCTTAATCCCAGAACGTGTAAATAGATGAATTTATATGGCAAAAATAATTGTGCTGATGTGATTAAGAACTTTGAGATGTGACTGAGCTAAGGATCTAGGGAAGATTATCCTACAGTATCCAGATGGGCCAAATGCTATAAGAAGATGGAATAAGGTGAAAGAGTTAGAGTCAGGAACAAGATGTGATGAAGAAAGCAGAGGTCAGAGTGATGTAAATACTTTACCGAAGGTTTAGGAGAAAGCCTCAAGTCAAGGAATAAAAGCATCCTCTAGTAGCTGGAAGGGGTAAAGGTACGTATAATCCCCTCAAGCCTCCAGAAGAAACACACCTCTGATAGTACAGCTATTATATTCCTTTGCAACTCATTTCAGATGTCTAATCCACTAAATTATAGTATTTTTACAGCATCAATAGGAAACAAATACATATAAACATTTCATTTGCTCTCTTATCAGTTTTGCATATTTGGGTTGGTTCTACTTTTGGCTATTGCAAATAAATCTTTTATAATCATTTGTTTTACAGATTTTTATGTAAACACATATTTTGATTCCTTAAGGTATACATATAGGAGTAGAGATTTTGGGTCGTATGGTAACTCTAGGTTTAACTTTTTGGAGAATTGCCAGACTGATTTACAACCAGCTCCACCATTTTATGTTCCCACCAATAGCATAAAAGGGTGTAAATTTCCCCATATCTTTACCAAAAGTTGTTATTTATCTTTATGACTTTAGGCATTCTTGGGAGGTGCAAATGGTACATCATTGTGGTTTTGACTAGCAGTTATCTGATGGTTAATCAAGTTGAGCATTTCATAATATGCTTAGAAGCCAATTTTACATTTTTTGAAGAAATATCTGTTAAGATTGTTTACCTGTTTTTAATTTGGAATTTCCCTTTTTATTATTGTATTGTAATTTGATACTCACTTACAACTTATATATATATATATTTAGATAAATATACTTCATCAAATATATGATTTGCAAAAATTGTCTTACACTCTGTGAATGTCTAGACTTTACCAATAAGAAGTTTGCAAAATGGGAGGAACATCATATGCTCAAATGAAACAATTAGGAATAACATAAATCTGTATATATTCACGCTAAGTTGTTTAGAAAAGTTGTTACAAAACTAGTGTAGCATAAGAACAGTTGAATTATAAAATAAAGAGTGCATCCTGTCCAGCAATTCTAGGTAAAATTGAGAGAATGCCATTGCTGGGTTAATTCTTTGTTCTTTTGTGGACTAGTTCTCATGGCTCTGAGCTATTCTGACTACTCAAGTCATCTAATTATGTTCACAGGAGGAAAGAAGCTAAAATGCTAATTAAAGATGGTGTGAAACTTTTTCAAAAGTCTAACAGTAATATTGTATGGAAAATTAAAATGAAATTTCCTTTGCTTAGTGTTAAAATTCTTGTTCATATGATCTGACATTAAAGAATGAAAGTAAAACCTTTTGGGAAAAGACATTAATTACACATTTCTTTCTTCATATTTCCTGTCAGATATCTTCCTATCATGTATATTATTAGAGTTTTTAGGCATTTTATGAAAAATTTGCTATCATTTTATTCTTCTGATGAAATTATTTTGGGGCTAATATATTTAATTCATAAACACTCTAGACTTCCACATTTGGCATTTCCAGGACAACATAGAGCCCTGTATCCAATGGAGCTGAATAAAACAGGGAAATATTTTTGATGGCATGTGTATTAGTTTGTTCTCACACTGATATAAATAACTGCCTGATACTGGGTAACTTATAAAGAGAAGATGTTTAATTGACTCACACAGTTCTGTATCACTGAGGAAGCCTCAGGAAACTTACAATCGTGGTGGAAAGGGAGCAAAAACATCCCTCTTCACAAGGCGTCAGGAGAGAGAATAGCCACGCAAAAGGGAGAAAGCCCCCAATAAAGCCATCATATCTCCTGAGAACTTACTATCATAAGAACAGCATGGTTGAAACTGCCCCATGATTCAATTGCCTCCCAGCAGGTCCCTCCCATGACATATGGGGATTATGGAAACTACAATTTAAGATGAGATTTGGTTGGGATCACAGGCAAACCATATCATTCTTCCAGTGGCCCCTCCAAAATCTCATGTCCTCACATTTTAAAACACAATCATGCTTTCCCAATATTTACCCCAATGTCTTAACTAATTCCAACATTAACTAAAAAGTCGAAGTTCAGTCTCATCTGAGACAAGACAAGAAGTGAAGAAGAGGGGCTTGGATGCAGCCAAGACATAAAGCATCAAGATTCTAGAAAACAGAAGGTACAGATATTTAAGGCCAATTCTGTGCAGTAGTTTTCTTTACAAGCATTTTTTATGACTAAGCTGTTAATGATGAGAGAAAAACAGAAAGTTACAGCAAATCTGAGATTAGAATTTGCCATTCTTGTAGTGTGAGAGAAAAAAAATGGTCAAGCAGTGGGTTAACCCTTGTAAAATTCATAGGCGCTCAACTGGAACCCCTCAAGATATATGACCTAAAATCAGCCTCAAAGTAAAGGTTTCTTTATGAAGCCTGACACTCTATCAGAACAAGGTTTATGAAGTCTGGCACTTGGTCTCAGTTCCTGAATGTATTGAGGAGATTTCTTACTCTAACAGTTACCTCACAGCAGTGGACAGGGTAAGAAAACACACAGACACACATATAAAATATGTGCACATAGATAATTTTTTATCTGTACACATATACTTTATTAATTAATTAATTTATTTAAAGATGGAGTCTAGCTCTGCCACCTAGGCTTGAGTGCAGCAGTGCAATCTTGGCTCACTGCAACCTCTGCCTCCTGGGTTTAAGCAATTCTCTTGCCTCAGCCTCCCAAGTAACTGGGATTACAGGTGCCTGCCACCATGCATGACTAATTTTTCTGTTTTTAGTAGAGACAGGGTTTCACCATGTTGGCCAGGCTGGTCTCAAATTCCTGACCTCAAGTGATCCACCTGCCTCAGCCTCCCAAAGTGTTGAGATTACAGGCATGTGCCACCACATTCAGCCAATATTTACTTCAGATAGATAGATAGATAGATAGATAGATAGATAGATAGATAGATAGATGCATGTATGTGTGTGTGCTCTGTGATCTTGTATACAAAATGTTCAGCATTCAATAAAAACTTGCCAGACACACCAAGGAAAAGATGCATAGGGTTATCAAACAAGAGGACTATATCCATGGAAAGATAAAAATATTAGAAGTATTAACATTGGCTTTAACACTTCTAAATGGCAGTGGCATATTTTAATTACTTTTAGAACAGACATAAGAGTCAATGAAAGTAAGCACAGTGTATACCAGAAACCAAGAAGTAGACCTCTACATTTGGTACATGAAAGCCAAAATGTAAAGGCACATTTGGCAATAATGGGTAACCTCATTTTTACATTCTTTTTCCCCAAAAATCACATAATCAGCTTACTTCATTTTACAGTAAGTAAAACTGCATATAAATGTAAAGTGATGACAATGAGTCCTCTGAAAATGAGACATGTCTTCAAAGGGCCTGTATTTTTGGTGCCTTGGCTTGTAATCAGGGTTTAAGTTGGCACTGAGAGAATTAGCTTGACAGTCTTGCAATGCAACACTTGCAGCATATTGGAATTTAGTACTCATGATTGTTGCTCTCATTCAGTTTCTTTGTTCCAGAACTTTCATAGTTTCTACAGGTTTTCATATTAGCAATTAGAGGTTTCCTAATACAATTTTATTTATTTTGAAAACTTCATTAGGGATTATAATTATAATTGTTTCTGCTTTATTTATTCTCTCTTGTTCTCTCTTATTTATTGAGGCAACTAAAATATATCACAGCATAGATTTTATTTATTTATTTTTTGTTTCCCACCCTCTATTGGAATAAGCAGATATTTTTGACAATGTGGTTGCTGCTTTATTCCCAATATGTGGAACACACCATTCCAGGAATAGAATATTTATCAAATATATACTGCAAGGCCAGGTGTGGTGGCTCACACCTATAATACCAGCACTTTGAGAGAACAAGGGGGTGGATCACTTGAGCCCAGGAGTTTGAGACCAGCCTGGGCAACATGGCTAAACCGTGTCTTTATGAAAATACAAAAATTAGCTCAATATACTAGGGTAAACCTGTATTCCCAGCTACTTGGAGGCTGTCGTAGGAGGATGACTCAAGCCTGCATGGCTGAGGCTACTGTGAACCATGATCGAACTACTCCACTCCAGTGTAGGAAACAGATCAAGACCCTTTCTCATAAAAAGAAGAAATAAAAATAAATAAATATATATATACTGCACAACCAATACATCAACTAATCATTTAATCTTTCCTTTAGTCTATAAATCACACTAATGAATACAAACTTATCTTTGTTACTGGATGCCTTTTTTAGAAAATTAAAACTACTTAATATATAAGGACTTACAGTAAATATAAATAATTTTTTCCCATGCCTATGTCCTGAATGGTATTGCCTAGGTTTTCTTCTAGGATTACTATGGTTTTAAGTATTACATTTAAAAACTATGGCAAGAAAAACCAAAATTGACAAATGGAATCCAATTAAAATAAAGAGCTTCTGCACAGCAAAAGAAACTATCATCAGATTGAACAGGCAACCTGCAGAATCAGAGAAAATTTCTGCAATCTACCCATCTGACAAGAGGCTAATATCCAGAATCTACAAAGAACTTAAACAAATTTAAAAGAAAAAAATAATCCCATCAAAAAGTGGGCAAAGAATATGAACAGATACTTCTCAAAAGAGGACATTTATGCAGCCAAAAAACATATGATAAAAAGCTCATCATCACTGGTCCTTAGAGAAATGCAAAGCAAAACCACAATGAGATACAATCTCATGCCAGTTAGAATACCGATCATTAAAAAGTCAGAAGCAACAGATGCTGGAGACGTGGAGAAATAGGAATGTTGTCACACTGTTGGTGGGAATGTAAATTAGTTCAATCATTGTGGAAGACAGTGTGGAAATTCCTCAGAGATCTAGAACCAGAAATACCATTTGACCCAGCAATCCCATTGCTGGATATATACCTAAAGGTTTATAAATTATTCTACTATAAAGACACACGCATACATATGTTTATTGTAGCACTATTCACAATGGCAAAGACTTGGAACCAACCCAAATGCCCATCAATGTTAAACTGGATAATGAAAATGTGGCACATATACACTGTTGAATACTGTGCAGCCACAAAAAAAGAATGAGTTCATGGCCTTTGCAGGGATATGTATGAAGCTGGAAACCATCCTTCTCAGCAAATTAACACAGGAACAGAAAAGCAAACACTGCAAATTCTCACTCATAAGTGGGAGTTGAACAATGAGAACACATGGACATCACACATTAGGGCCTGTTGGGGGCTGGGGAGCTGGAGGAAGGAGAGCATTAGGAGGATTACCTAATGTAGATGACAGGTTGATGGGTGCAGCAAACCACCATGGCACGGGTATACCTATGTAACAAACCTGCACATTCTGCACATGAATCCCAGAACTTAAAGTATAATTAAAAAAAAAAAAAAGGAAAATAAAAACTGCCAGTTGGTTACAGTGGGCTCATGCCTGTAATCCCAGCAGTTTGGGGGTCTGACACAGGCAAATGGCTTGAGTTCTGGAGTTTGAAACTAGATTGGACAACATAGTGAAACCCCATCTGTACAAAAAAAAATACAAAAATTAGCTGGGTGTGGTGGCTTAAGCCTGTTGTCCCAGCTACTCAGGAGGCTGAGGCAGGAGGACCATATGAGTCTAGAAGGCAGAGGTTGCAGTGAGTGATCTTGTCACTGCACTCTAGCCTGGGCAACAGAGCATCACCCTGTCTAAAAAAAAAAGTTTCTAATTTATTAATACAATTTTTGAGCATTTTTTCATCTGCTTAATTGTCACAAGTATATCATATTTGGTGAAATCCATTTAAATTATTTGCCCGTTTAGAAAACTGGAATGTTTAACTTCTGGTTACTGAGTTTTGAGAGTTCTTTATATATTCTGGATACAAGTCCTTTGTGAGTATATGAATCAAGAATATTTCTCTCACCCCCCAAATTTTGTTTTCAATTTCAATGGTAAGGAAACATGAATACATTTGCCAAAAAAGTCCTAATACCCAAGTAGATTTTTTGCCTCTCTTAAATGTAAAAAAGAAGGCCTAATAACCATCTACAAACATTAAATATGCCATTATGCTCTAAGATTCCTAACTTATGGCCTAATTTTCAAAATCAGAATTAGGTATCTTTAAATATTACATCACAAAGAGGTTTGGGAAAATAACAAAATTAAGTTTTGTATTTCTCAACCAATCAAACCCAAAGTACTTTTCCTTAGACAAGTAATACCATTTGGCTCTGTGTCCCCACCCAAATTGCATGTTGAATTGTTATCCTTAATGTTGGGGAAGGAACTTGGTGGGAGGTGATTGGGTTGTAAGGGTGGATTTCTCCCTTGCTATTCTCGTGATAGTGATGGTGAGTTCTCACAAGATCTGATTATTTGAAAGAGTGTAACACTTCCCTTTCATTCTCTCTCTTGCTCCACTATGTGAAGATTCTACCTGCTTCCCCTTCGTCTTCTGTCATGATTGTAAGTTTCATGAGGACACAGCCATGCCTCTTGTATAGCCTGCAGAACTATGAGTCAATTACACTTCTTTTCCCCATAAATTACACAGTCTCAGGTATGTTTTAATAGCAGTGTGATGATGGACTAATACAGAAAATTGGTACCAGAGAAGTGGGGCACTGCTATAAAGATACTTGAAAGTGTGGAAGCAACTTTGGAACCGGGTAATAGGCAGAGATTGGAACCAGTTTGGAGCACTAAGAAGATGACAGGAAGATGAGAGAAAGTTTGGAAATTCCTAGAGGTGTGTTGAATGGTTTTAATAAAGTTTGGAAATTCCAAGAGATGTCTTGAATGGTTTTGGAAAAGTTTGGAAATTCCTAGAGATGTGTTGAATGGTTTTGACCAAAATGCTAATACTGATATGGAAAGTGAAGTCCAGGCTGAAGAGGTCTCAGATGGAGATAGGCACTTATTGGGACCTGAAACAAAGGTCACTCTTGCCATGCTTTGGCAAAGAGAACGGCAGAATTGTGGCCCTGCCTTAGAGATCTGTGGAACTTTGAACTTGAGAGAGAGTTCTCAAGTAGGGTATCTGTCAGAAGAAATTTGTAAGCATCAAAGCATTCAAGAAGTTGCCTGGAAGCTTCTGAAAGTATATGCTTATATGCATTCACAAAGAGATGGTCTGAAGTTGAAACTTATATTTAAAAGGGAAGCAGAGCATAAAAGTTTGTAAAATTTGTAGCCTGATTAGATGTTAGAAAACAAAATCCTATTTTCTGGGAAGGAATTTACAGGGGCTTCAGACATTTGCGTAAGTAAAGAGGAATGAAATGTTAATAATGAAGACAATGGGGAAAATCCTTCCGAGACATTTCAGAGACCTTTGTGACAGTGCCTTCCATCACAGGTATGGAGTCCTTGGAGGGAAAAGTGGCTTCACGGGCCAGGCCCAGGACCCTGCTGTTCTTTGTAGCCTTGAGACATGGTGCCCAGCATTGAGGCCACTCCAGCCACGGCTAAAAGGGGCCATGGTATATCTCAGGCCATTGATTCAGAGGGGCTTCAGAAGCCTTGGTGTCTTCCACATGGTGTTGGACCTGAAAGAGCACAGAGGGCAAGAGTTGAGGCTTGAGAGCCTCCATCTAGATTTCAAAGGATGTATGATATCCAGGCAAAAGTCTGCTTCAAGGGTGGACCCTTCATGGAGAACCTTTACTAGGGCAGTGTGACAGGAAAATGTGGGGTTGAAGTCCCTACACAGAGTCCCTACTGGAGCACTGCCTAGTAGAGCGGCAAGAAGGGGGCTACCATCCTCCAGACCCTAGAAAGATGGATCCACTGACAGCGTGCACCTTGAACATGGAAAAGCCACGGGCATTCAAAACTATCCCATGAAAGCAGCTAAAGGGGCTGTACTCTGCAGAGCAACAGGGTCAGAGCCACCCAAGGCTTTGGGATCCCATCTCTTGCATCAGTGTGGCCTGGGTGTGAGACATGGAGTCAAAGGAGATTCTTTTGGAGCTTTAAAATTTAACGACTGCTCTGTTGTGTTTCAGAATTGCATGGGGCCTGTAGCGCCTTTGTTTTGGTCAATTTCTTCCTTTTGAAATGGGAGCATTTTCCTAAAGCCTGCACCCCTATTGTGTGTTGGAAGTAACTAACTTGTTTTTAGTTTTACAGGCTCATAGTCAGAAGAAACTTGCCTTGTTTCAGATGAGACTTTAGACTTGGACTTTTGGGCTAATGCTGGAATGAGTTAAGATTTGGGAGGACTGTCAGGAAGGCAGAACTGTGTTTTAAAATGTGTGAATGATAAGCAATTTGAGAGAAGCCAGAAGCAGAATTATATGGCTTGGCTCTGTATCCCCAGCAAAATCTCATGTTGAATAGTAACCTCCAATTGTTAGGAAAAAGACCTGGTGGGAAGTGATTAGAGCATAGGGGTGAATTTCTCTTTTTCTTTTCTCATGGTAGTGCATTCTCACAAGATCTGGTTGTTTGAAAGTGTGTAGCGCTTCCCCTTTTGTTCTCCCTCTCACCTGCTCTGCCATGTGAAGATCGTGCCTGCTTCCCTTTTACCTGCCTCCTTTGGAGGACTCCCCAACAATGCTGCTTGTACAGTCTGCAGAACTGTGAGTCAATTAAACCTATTTATTCTAGAAATGTGAGAACAAAATAATACAGCAGATTCTATATTTTTCTTGTGTGCAGGAGTCAAATTATTTTTACATTGAATATTTTATATAATCTTCAAAATGTTTTAAGGGGCCAATAGATTTGCTTAGCCTCATTTTATAAATAAAGAAAGAAATTTAACCAAGAAAGATAAGTGCTGTTTCTAATGTCAGATGGATAGTAAAGTTTAGATTTGTAAACTGCGTAGTTACTTCATAGTTACACATGTTAAAAGGAAAACTTTAGATGAATTAAATTTAGCAGAGCTTATTTAACAAGAAATGATTCATGTATTGGGCAATACTCCAAACCAGACAGGTTTTTAAAACTCCACCCTACAATGTGGACAGGCAGTATTTATAGAGAGAAGAAACAAGTGATGTAAAGAAGTATCGTGATTGTTGACAGGTTGGCATTTGCCTTATTTAGGCATGGTATGATGAGGCATTTCCTTTATATGGACATGGCCTGAACAGTGGTAGCCTGTGATTGACTGAAACTCAGCTATTTCTAATAGGAATATATGATTAAGTTAGGTTGTCGTGTACAATATATGGACTTGATATGGAGGCAGCTTTAGGACAAATTTAATTTAATTTAAGACAATTAGCTACACGTAATGCACTATTTTACAGTTTCAGGTTTTCAACAAAAGAGAGTAGTTGTCTAGTGTTTCCAGAAACACAGTATACGTCTAGTACTATAATAGTTTGTTCCATGGCAATTGACTTTTTGAAATTTCTTGGGTGTGTGTGTGCATGTGTGTGTGTGTGTGTGTGTGTGTGTGTATCTTCATGAGTTTTCTTTTTACTCTTTGCGAATTGCATGGATTCAAATTCATATTTTTTGAAAAAATTATAGTTTGTTTTAATTGTATGGCTAGTGCTTTTTGTTTCTAAAAATTGTTTGCCAATCTCAAGGTCATAACAGATTACTCGTATGTTGCCCTCTAATTTGTTTCTTACATTTGGTTTTACTGTTTAGGTCTAACATCCTTTCAACTTATTTTTATGTGTATGATCTTTATATTTTGCTTGCCTTCTGTTTCCTAGAGTGTTTTCTTTATATGCCCTAGCTTCACTACAAAGTAGGTGTTTAAGTTTGAACTGATAAGCCTGCTTGCTTTTTCTAACAGAAAATGTACTAGTAACAGAAAGAAAACTCCAGTGCCATTCTGATGACCACAGATCCATGCATATCACAAATTGTCAGCATCATCTGTAAAGCATATCACAGATAATGCTGACAATGAAGACCAAGCGAGAAACACAATACTTTTTTTTTTCAAATGAAAAGTATTACGAATAAGGCTATATCTCTTTCCCACATTTTATCCCTTCAGTGTTTTCACAGTTGCAGATGAATCTACTTGCTATATGACTGGGATCAGAGGAAATGAAAACAAGAATCACATAATATACAAATTTAAAAATTACAATTTCTTAGTTTGCTTTGCAACTGTGAAGCAGTACTTAGATAATATTTCCTTGGGGTACATTAAACTCTATTAGAAAGTCATGAATGCAATTGTAACACATTAGTAGAGATTTTTAAAAGTAAATTTAAACTGACCTTTTCAGAATGTTGAGTACAGGTGGTATTAATCATATGAATTCACTGAATTTAATTAGACAATTAAAAATAAAAAGGTTAATGAAATGTTTTACAATATGATATTTATTTAGTAAGGAAGAATATGTGTTGTAGAACATCAAATATAGAAAATAAAAGCTCCATTTAGGTGAGTGAGACATATTTTTGAAATCACAATGAAATCAACTGCAAAATAGCTTTTCTATGTATATTCCAGCCTAATAATTTATTATTCTGAAAATATTACTGTTATAATTCTGTGGGGCATGGACCACAGTGGAGGTCCTCTAAGATCAGTGCTAAGAATACTACCACTCACTTTACAACCATCATACTGAGAACTTTTCCTTGCTCACAATATTTATATCTTTCAAGTATATGATTTACTTGTACCTGTCAGCAACATGTTATAAAATCACAGACACAAGTATTATGGACATTTTGCCAAATTCCTTAAAAATAACTAATATAAAATGTATATTGTGAGAAAAAAATAATATTTATTATGTTATCTGGCATTATACATAGAAAAAGGAAATTTAAAAATGTTAATTATGTATTTGATTTGATATCCACTAAATGATGGAATTATTTAAATTAAACATGTAATTGCATACTTTTCCTGTACACATTAACCATATTAATTATATAGCTACCTTTTTGCTTTATTTATTCTTTAAAGGCTAAGCTAAGAGTTGGATTTTCTGAATCTAAAGGTCTAACATCATCTTTTATGAGTTTAACCTTCTGGAAAATCAAAATTCTTTACTGTAGATCTTCCAGTTAAGGAAACACAAATCTGGATAATTTACATTTTGTAGTAATTTATTTTATTCTGCTCATATACATACTTCAGCCTTATTTCTTGCTCACATGTTTTATTGTCCTAATTTGCATAAGGAATAAGATTTAGTGCATTTTTCTTCTTTGTCTATTTATTACTAAATCAAATTTTATTTATTTTATTTTATGTTAATTCTAGAACTATAGAAAACCGTATTTGTGATTTACTCAAGTACAGAAATACAAAAATTAATATTACTTCCTTCAAGTTAATACGGATAAAATTAGTATTCTTTATTATTTCATGCTGGAATTGGAAAAATTTAACAGAATGTGAAAAATTAGAATTTTACCTAAAAAAAGTGTTAAACTACAACTGTAAATAATAGGAATAGATATTTAATATGAAAATGCAAAAGGTATATTCTCTGACAACTGGGAAATTCTGTTTCCAGTACTTAAGAGGAATAATCAGGTTGTACTGCAAAGGAAAAATTTTATGTTGCATATTTTATAGGTTCTTGACAATTGTTTGCATAGTCAACCGGCTCAATTTTTCCAGGGGTTTCTAAACAAAAACACAGAACAATATTTATCCCATCGTGAATTGTAAAAGAAAGAAACACATTTGTTCCAATCTGTTCACAAGATAGCATTAGATTTCAAGCTGTAGTATCGTTCATATCAGGTACGTTACCCAACACATTTCAAAATACTCTTGTAAGGACGTCGCTAATCCCTTAACACAGAGCAGTCGTGCTGGGAGGTAAATACTGAAAGAAACTTATGTAGGGCATGTCAGTTTTAGGAAGAACTGTCAGCAGGCATCAAATACATCTCATGTAACTCGCATCATTGTTTACAGCACTTAGCAAGCCTAAATAAAAAGATATGAAACACATCTGCAATGAGACTTACAGTATTTGGCCAGTAGCCTCTATCAACAGTGACAAAAACAAAGAATATTTTTATTTCCACAGATTCAAGGCAAAAACACAAAGACAAAGAGTAAAGAGAGAGAAAAAAAAAATCACAGCATTATAAAATTGTTCCACAAAGTTAAAATTGCAATATTTACTTTTATGAGAAGAAAAAAGTGATAACAGCACAACATTAAAGAAAATATCTTTATGAAAGTATTGCAAGTATTTGGCATCTACTTTTACGTATATTTGTCTTATTCAGAGATAGTCCAAAGAAGCTTGCTATTAACATATTTTGCCTGGGTTTCAATTAAATTTAAGTTCAGATTAATTGTCTCTATAGCCTATTAATTATTTTAAATACATTTATTCTTAAAGATGCATAATCTTTATCTTGGCTACATTGATGTCATTTTCTCAGAGCTTAGCTTCCTCCTCTCCCATTATGTTATCTCTGTGTTTTTCTAGAATCAGATCATTAAATTCCTATCCAACTCAGGGATATCATCTATATTTGAGCTCATATCTTGAAAAGCATAGGTATCATATCAGTTACGCTTTAATCCTATCTTCACAAAGTTTATAACAAGGTATCACTCACAAATTATCACTATTATATTATCAATTTCAACTCTAAAAATAACTTTATATAAATTATAATAGGTGCTTAATCTTTTACTTTTCTGTAATTAGTATCCATTAAGTATTGAAAGCAATATTATATTTTTTAAAAGATACTCTCGAATTAGAGATGTGAGTGTGGACATATGTTTTTATATTCATCCTCTTGAAGCTGCAAGCTAAATTATAGTAAAGAGATAAAGGATTTTAAACTACAAAATAAGTGAAAATAAATTTAAAATAAAAATATCAACTACATTTTGGAAGTGGAAAGCTGATAAAAACATACACAGTTTCGAGGAACTATCCAAACTGAAATTCCAGCTATTCAAGAAAGCACAGAAGCAGACTGATTGTACCTCAGAAACTCAGAAAAGCATAGCCATTAGCTTCTTCACTGAAAGGTAGTTGTGGAGCTGTTAGAAACGTGGGCTGGGAGTACCCTGTATCTTCTTCCACTACATGATAATTACCAGCTCTTGCAGAACATTTCACATTTCATTCATCGAAAGGGTGAAACAGAGACAGTCTCAGGACTCAAGCTGGCTATGAGTTGGAGGAGTGTACCGAAAATAGTGAGATTCAGAGAAAGGCTATATACTGAACATTGAGATTCCCAGAAGTTTTACATTTTAAAGTCTGCCAAAAAAATCACTAGGCTTGTATCAGTCAAAATTCACAGAGGCTGTTCATTCAATTATATCTTGCAATTCAGTCAATAGTCAATTTTTTCCTCCAAAACCATTGCCCATCTTTTGGCACCTGTCTCTCCCAGTGGCTCAGTTGTAATGGGTGCATCAGTGGGTCCATGTTTTTCATTTTAGGTCAGGTTGGGCCACTGAGCATCCCAGGTAGATCAGAGGGAAGAGAGTGAAGCCTAGTTTTATATTTCCACAGCTCCCTCCTTGTGGAAACTATTGGATAGCTATGGATAGCTTACCCACACAAATCTTTCTGACACGGTTTTTCTTTGCTACTACTCTCTGCTGTTCTAAGTTTGGGCCAGGATGGTACCACAGCTTGCCAGTTTGTAAGGCTGGGGTTAATGCAGCATCCTTTGTGTGGTACAGCTGCACAGGCGATGATAAACCCTCATCAAAGCAATGAATATCGACTGTATGATCTGTTTTGTAATCTGTTTCACTGATAAACTGTTGCTTTTCCTCCTACCCTTAACAAGTTTATTAAGCTGAACATAGTTAATTTATTATTATGACTAGTGTTTCTTAATAACAAAAGTATTTAAAGCTCAGATTTTATCTCTAAAAACATCCCTTGGCATTTATCATACATTTTGATGTTTAGTACTTTAAGATTTTTCTAAATAGTCTGAAATGTTGTTTATTTCTCTTTCCACAAGTCCTTTATGACTGTTTTGTACAGCAAACAATTTTTTAAAGCCTCAAAAGCATTAAAGTTATTTTTAGTATTATTTTCTTGCACTGCAGTCAAATAAGGCAACATACAAAATCTCAGTAATTTTTTGGGGGGCTTCATTTTGTCGAGATAAGGAGTAAATAAACAATAAAAGAAAGAGAGAATAACGCAGAGAAAGGGAGAGAATAGAAAGATCGCTAAGCGGACTGAGATAGAGACAAGGAATAAACATGTGTTGAGACATAAAGGTGACGGGGTTGAGGGAGGATAGTCATGAGGTGTCATGTAGCCCAGAATCAAATTCCAAATCCTGACCCTGATACTTACTACCTGTGTTAGCCAGCTAACTGTCTTATGTTTTAGTTTGTAAATCTGAAAAATGGGGATATTAACTGTTGCATCTCACAAAATTATTAAAAAATAATCCACGCAAAATGCCTGGAAGAGAACCTAGCACTGAGTGCAAACCAAATAAATGTTTTCTAACAATATATTTTGCTAGAATATTTTATGGTCATTTATACATATATTTATCCACAAGATACTATATGTGGTATTTTGGATTTTGCATTAAATCTTATTTTTAAAAATTCTACTGATTTTTAGGGCTGCCATAACAATCTACTACAAACTGAGTGGCTTAAAACCACAGAAATGTATTCTCTTACCAGTCTAAAGGGCAGACATCTGAAATTAAGGTGAAGTCAGAGCCTCCTATGAGGTCTGTAGGAGTGGATTCTTCTTTGCCTCTCAGCTCCAATAGCCCCAGATATTCCTTGGTTTATGGCAGCATAACTCTAATCTCTTACTCCATCTTCACAAGGCTGTCTTTTCTCTGTATGTCTATGTGTCTGTGATGGTTAATTTTAAGTGTCAACTTGACTGAATAAGGAATACTTAGAGAATTGGTAAAGCATTATTTCTGGATGTGTCTGTGAGGGGGTTCCCAGAGGAGAATGGCATATGAGACAGTGGACTGAGTGGGGAAGATTTCCCCTCAACGTGGGCTAGCACCATTCAAACATCTGAGTTCCTGGTTAGAATGAAAACGTAAGAGAAAAAGGTGAATTCTTTCTCTCTCTCTCGATCCTGCAGTTGGGGTACCCTATTTCTCCTTCTGTTGGACATCAGAACTCCAGGTTCTCTGGCCTTTGGACTTGCGCCAGTGTCCCCTAACCCCTAGGGTTCTCAAGACTTCATCCTCAGGCTGAGAGTTATTCTGTCAGCTTCCCAGGTTCTAAGGCTTTCAGACTAGTGCTGAGACACACTAGCGGTATCCCAGGGTCTCCAGCTTGCAGACAGCCTATCCCAGGACTTCTCATCCTTCTTAATCACATGAGTCACTTTCCTTCATAAATCCCCTCTCATATATCTGTATCTTTGTCTCTCTCTCTATGCTTACCTGTTTCTTCCATTTCTCTGAAGAACCCTTACTAATACAGTAACTGTGCATCTTCTTACAAGGACCCCAGCTATTATTAGAGTCCATCCTAATTCAGTATGACTTCACCTTATCTTGATTACATCTGCAAAGATTCCATTTTCAAATAAGGTCACATTCACGTGTATGAGGTTTAAGACCTCCAGATATCTTTCTGCTAGAGACAGTTTAACCCATCACAGGGTTGTTATTATGTTATATAGGTCATTTTCCATGTTTAACACATTTCATCCTATATATATTTTGATGCTCTCTTAATTAAGGTATATTATGTTTCTCAAGGATCTTATCTATATATTATATAAATAATTTTGAACAAATTCTCATATTTTATAATGAGGTTAACTACCTGCTAGAAAATGTATATGCATGTCCAGAATACACAAGATAATCTGAATCATCTTATAGAATCATAAAGTAGAAAAGTGCTAAAAACAAATAAGTCAAACAAAAACACAAGAATAACAAGAATTTGTCAAAGGGACACAGAGACCAACGGAAAGAGCTCTAAAAAGGCAAAAGCTGAAGCAATTTAAGTTAAAATAATAAAAAGTAGTATTGAATTAAGACACAAAATATAAAATAGGTACCAGTGAGTTCATACAAATACACATAAATGATTCAATAAATTGATAAGGCAGAAAACACTAAACTTCTTTGCAGAAATATGGAAGAAATCTGAATAGAGTATAAACTTTAACAAATTGTCCTGTATGAACATTGGTTCATTAATTGTGGGAAATATGCCTTACTGATGTATAATGTGGGGTATATGGAAATTCTCCATATGGTTGTGACAGTCAATATTCTATAAACCTAAAACTATTCTAAAATAAGCAGTTAATTATAAATACCTAACATTATACCACACTAAAGATATCTAAATATTAACAAATCAAAATTTCAACCTGTTGAATAAAAATGGTTTCTAGTTAGAAGACATGCATGTAATAACAGTGACTGAAGAGAAGATATTTTAAATAATTTCCATAGACTTTTAAAACATCTTTTGCCTACTCAAAAATTTGGCATTATCACTGTTTTTGTAAAGATGCCACCAAACAGTTCTAAGGAACAATATGTTCAAAATTAATTGTTACATATAGTATTAGCTAGTTTTAATATAGTTCACTCTCATTTTACTTCTTGATCTTTAGTACTTTATCTATTAGTTAATACGTGTTAGAAAGAAATTACTGCTTACGAAACATTTCTTATGACATGTTGAAATGTTCCCATGGTCAAAGATATGCTTACATTTCACTTTTATTTCTATTCCCAAAAGAAATCAGAAAATGCATGGGTCTTGCTATATCTCTCTTTCCTATAATTTTTTTTTTTTCAGCTTTACTCTTTCTCTACTGTAGGGGGAGAAAGTCTGGGATCGGTCTCAATGAAAATGCAAACAAGGTTATATCCTAGGAAGTTTTAACTTAAGCATTACAAATCGTAGCACTTATTTTGATTTACTTCTTTGTTGAAGTCACAATTTTGAGGCACTCATCTGTGAATAAAATAGCTCATCAACACAATTCTCTCCATGAACAAGAAAAGTAAGCTAGAGGTAAGTGAAATGATACAGAAGCAAAACCACTTACCATGAAAATGTTTTTTAAAAGTGAAAAACAAGCAAAATTAGGTGTATCAGGTGTCTGTTCAGCTTTTCCAGTTATAAATTTGGGTCATGACAGGAAGAAGAACATGAATGTCTCTTTTTCTTTTAAATAAAACACATGCAGAATTTACACTTACCCTACAGGACAACACTACAAGGGACAGCACCGTCTCTCAACCTTTGCAACTGATGAGTTCATCAAGGTTCTTTCTGTGTATTTGAATTTCCTTTTTAATTCTAATGTAAAATACCTTTCCTCTTGAGTTTCTATGATCTTTCGTTTATAAAAATTATATTTTAGGGCATTTCAAGGAGAGCTTATGTGATTTTCTAGAGGCTAAGTGATTGATGTGAACCTCAGTACTAAAGGATTGCATAGTCTAATTTGGAAAGGATGAATGCTTTAGTCATTTGGAACATTCGTTCAATAATTTGCCAGGACACATTTCAACTTGCTTTCAAACAGTGATCAACACATAACTAATTGACTAGTGCTGTGAAGCTGAAAATTCCAGTGAGCATTCCATTGGCTTTTTTGAGGTTGTAACTTTTAAATCAACCATGTTAGATAAAAAGGAGCATTGAGATTACTGTGAAATAAGCCAAGACATTACTTGTGTTGCCCAGAGGATTTTTTCACCAATGTGTTTTCACAACTGATATTATTGATTCAATCCCATGAATATCCATGTAAAATCATGTATTATTTTATATATTACATCAAAGCATTATTGTATATTAAGGAATAACTTAATATATTTAGTACATTTAATATTTAATATGTACAATATTTCTTATATATTGTCACAGTTTTGGTATAACAGCTATGAAAAGAAAAGAATAATTCATTATTTAAATGTACATTTTTTCAGCTCAGACAATTATAATCTGTGAGTGGCTTTAAGTTAATTATCTTTAATGTAAAATTAAGGACCCTATGATTCCTCAACTTTTACAAAAAATTGTATACAATTTTCTTTTATATGAAAAGCTCTAGCATCAATCAATATTGCCATAGACTAATTATTATGGTGGAATCAAAACTCATGAGTGACTTGTATACACAAATATTATGTCCACAAAAATGCTCTTTAGTACAATTGCCAATAATTTTGAATAATTAAGAGCTTTTGCAGGAATTTGGTTTTCAATTGGTCCTCAAAATGAGATAAAACTAATTTAGTTACCATGTTGTGCTGTTACAGAAATTCTTTTAAAAAAAATCTATCACGTAGCCTAAGATTATGAATCCTGCAGTATTTACATGGAGAAAGTTATGGGAAGCTTGTTCCATTTTATTCCTAGGATTAATTTGTGCGCTAGGATCCTGGGAAAGTGAGGGAAGCTGGTGATAGAGCTTTAAGTAAGGGCTTTGATATCTGTTGTTATGTAGGAATTTGGAATGAACATTTTAAACAGGTGATGATGACAATTTTAGTTTAAAAAGTGCAAAATAAGCCTTGACCCTCTGGCTATCAATGGGATGAGTTCAACCACACAATAATTGAGTTGGATTCTGCATACCCTGAAGAAGCTTGAAGAAATCTGCCGTGTACTCTCACCTGTACTTTCACTATTGCTCCAACGGGTCCTCTGGATGAAATGTGTCAGCAAGGCTCTTGCAATTCAGCAGGTTTAGGTTTGTATATTGTGTATGAACTTACTGTTCACAAGAATGTGATTAATTCCCTTACCATTATTAACTTTTTCTTTTTCTTCTTTTTTTTTTTTTGGTCAGCAAGGCACTATTCAACCCATGGTTACTGATGTTCCCATTAATTTGTGGGAGAGAGACATTTTACAACAGTGGGGGGCTGAAATCTCTTTTCAACCAAATGCTTACAGTAAGCAAAGTAAAAAGATTATGTCTCAAATGGAATATCAGCCTGGAAAAGGATTAGGAAAAAATGAAAATGGAATCACTCAACCTATATAAGCTATGTAAAATTAGACAGAGCAGGGATTGGTTACAATTTTTAGTAGCAGCCACTGATAAGCCTCCAGAATCCATTGCATTAACCTGGAAAACACAAAAACTGATATGGGTTGGACAGTGGCCGCTTCCAAAGCAGTAAGTTGGAGACTTTACACAAATTAACACAAGAGCAGCTGGAAAGAGGGCATATAGAAACTTCATTTTCTCCCTGGAATTCCCTGGTATTTGTAATTCAAAAAAAATATGAGGGATGGAGGATGCTGACTGACCTGAGAGCAGTAAATGCAGTAATCCAACCCATGGGAGCATTACAGCCCTATGCCTTCACCAGCAATGATCCCAAAAGAATGGCCT
Source organism: Aotus nancymaae (assembly GCF_030222135.1). Classification (NCBI taxonomy): domain Eukaryota; kingdom Metazoa; phylum Chordata; class Mammalia; order Primates; family Aotidae; genus Aotus; species Aotus nancymaae. The sequence goes on from NW_026988435.1 coordinate 4,946,153, forward strand.
TTGATAATCATAGATTTAAAAGACTGTTTCTTTACAATCTCTCTGGCAAAGCAGGATTGCAAAAAATACGTTTTCACAATACCTGCAGTAAACTACCAAAAGCCAGCTACCAGATATCAATGGATGGTTTTGCTTCAAGGAATGTTAAATCATCCTACAATTGTCAGATTTTTGCTATTCAGCCTGTTAGAAAGCAGTTTCCTCAGTGCTATGTCATTCACTATATTGATGATATATTATGTGCTGCAGAAACTAGAGAAGAGTCGGTTTTATGTTATAATTGCCTAAAAGAATGTGTGCAAAAAGCAGGGCTTATTATAGGTCCTGATAAAATTTAAACCTCAATACCAGTAAAATATTTGGGAATGCAAGTTGAAGAGAGGCAAATATGCCCTCAAAAGGTAAAAAATTAGAAAGGACAAACTTAAAACATTAAATGATTTCCAAAAGTTGTTAGGAGACATTAATTGGATAAGGCCAGCTCTAGGTATTCCTACTTACTTAATGTCTAATTTATTTGCAATTTAAGAGGAGATCCAAATTTTACTAGTAAAAGAGCGTTAACAAAAGAAGCAGCTGAGGAGTTGAAAATAATTGAAGAAAAAAATACAGCAAGCCCAGGTGGAAAGAATTAACAGTGACTCACAGTTACAGCTCATTGTATTCTGAACACCTTATTCTCCAACAAGAGTCATTGTTCAAGATGAAAGTTTAGTAGAATGGGTCTTCGTACCTCACAATATAAGCAAAACTTTAACTGTGTACTTGGATCAAATAGCTAGTGTCCCTAGTCAAGGCAGAACAAGGATTGTTCGATTGTCTGAATATGAACCTGACAAAATAATTGTTCCTTTAACTAAAAAGCAAGTTCGACAAGCTTACATCAATTCGGTTGATTGGCAATTCAACTTGGCAGATTTCATAGGTGAAATTGATAATCAGCATCCTAAAACAAAAGTTTTTCAGGTCCTGAAGCTTATGTCATGGGTTTTACCTAAAATTACCGAAGGTCAGCCAATAGAGGACACTGTTACTGTTTCTATTGATGCATTTAAGAATGGAAAGGCAGCTTACACAGGTCCTTTTCATAGAGTTATCCAAACAAATTTTCAATCAGCACAAAGAGCAGAGTTACAAGCAGTTATCTCAGTCCTTACAGATATACAGCAACCAGTTAATATGGTTTCAGACTCAGCTTATGTAGTACATTCTACAAAAAATGTGGGAACTGCATTATTAAAATACATTCAATATGATCAATTAAGAGAGCTATTTGAATCACTTCAAAAAGCAGTTAGAAGCAGAGACGCTCCCTTTTATATCACACACATTCGAGCACATACTTGTTTACCTGGACCTTTAGCTCAAGCAAATGAATAGGCAGATTTACTGGTTTCTCCAGTTTTTATAGAAGCCAAAATGTTTCATGCGGTAACACATACAAACGCGGCAGGTTTAAAAAATAAATTTCCTTTAACTTGGAGACAGGTAAAACAAATTGTCCAACATTGCCGTCAATGTCAAGTTCTTCAACTGGACACTCAGGAGGCAGGGGTAAATCCTAGAGGATTATACCCAAATTCAATCTGGCAAATGGATGTTACTCATGTTGCTTTATTTGGAAAATTATCTTATGTTCATGTTACTGTGGATACTTTCTCTCAGTTCATTTGGGCGACTTGCCAAACAGGAGAAAGCACAGCACTTGTTCAAAAAACTCCTATTTTCTTGCTTTGCAGTTATGGGACTCCCACAAAAAATTAAAACTGATAATGGGCCAGGATACTGCAGTAAGCCACTGAAGCAGTTCCTAGAACAATGGAACGTAATTCATACAACAGGAATCCCCTATAATTCCCAGGGACAAGCAATAGTAGTAAGGGCAAACAGAACCTTAAAAACTCAATCGGCAAAACAAAAAAACGGGAGAGACAATAAGGAGTATTTTACTCCCCATGTACAATTACACTTGGCACTAATCACTTTAAATTTTTTGAACATTTCCAAAGATCAAGTGTCCACAGCTGCAGAACAACATTTTGTTGGACACAAAATTAATTCAGAGGAAGGAAAGACAGTATGGTGGAAAGATTTCACTACAAATCAGTGGAACTTGGGAAAGGCTGTAACCTGGGGAAGAGGCTATGTTTATATTTTACCAGGAGAAAATCAACCTCACATTTGGGTACCTATCGGACAGCTGAAGCTTTACAATGAACCCCTCCGAACCACAGAGAAAGAAGAGAAACAGACCAGGCCCAGGAGTGGTGTGGTGCAAGACAGCCAAGCTGAGTGTCTCAGGGATGAAGGCAACACAGAAAGCCAACCCACCAACATGGGGTCAAATGAAGAAGCTGGTGCAGATGGCAACAGCAAGCCTGAGGGAGACTCGCATGGAGGTGACACCGGGCAATCTTATTCTGGCAGCAGTCATGGTTATGACTGCTATGGTAAGTAATAACCCTGTTTCAGGAGAAGAGAAGTATATGTATTGGGCTTGCCATTCCCGCCTTTGATTAGACCTATCACTTGGATGGATTCACCTATAGAGGTGTCCCTAAATGATAGCATTTGGATGCCTGGTCCTACTGATGACAGGTGCCCTGCTCAACCACAGGAGGAAGGAATGTTAATGAGTGTCTCTCTTGGGTATTGCTTTCCTCCTATCTGTCTTGGGAAAGCTGCAGGGTGTTCAACCCTAAGGCCTCAAAGCTGGTTGATACACATCCCAAGGGATAACAGAACTGGTCCTACTTATCATGTAGTCACTGGAATGTCCTTTAGACCAGATACCCTGTATAAGATACCACACAATGGATATTACACAGCTTTTGAATACACTAATCAATATAAGCCAAAAGGAGAAAGCTGCCACAAAACCAATCCAAAATGGTCTCCTCAATTAGAAATTCTTACTTGGAAAGATTGTGTAGCTGACAGGGTAGTCTTACTTCAAGATAATACATATGGAACAATCATTGAATCAGCCCCTAAAGGTGAATTAAGAAAAAATTGTAGGAGACAGGCATCTTGTGTAGATGCACCAATATTGTTAGAAATAACTGAAAACTTATTAACTAGAAATAACCTTACTAAAATAATAGAATCTCCTTTTCCCATTAAATGGGAAAAAACAATCGAGCTTCTTTTAATATTAATTTAACCTCAAACAGAACTATTCCATTTCAGAGTTGTGTTAAGCCACCCCATATGTTGGTAGTAGGAAATGTAAGTGTCTTGAATAGCGTCTTTTGAAGAGATCTATTTTACAGATGCTGGCAAACAACTTATTTTAAGATGGTAAAATAGTGTCTTTTGAAGAGATCTATTTTACAAATGCTGGCAAACAAGATGGTAAAATAGTGTCTTTTGAAGAGATCTATTTTACAAATGCTGGCAAACAACTTATTTTAAGATGGTAAAATGGCATAAATATTTAGACTAATTCAATTACTTGAAATTATGCATAATCAGAGTAAACTTGATGCATTAATGTTAAGATTAAATTTTTCTCTAATATTTCTAATGAGCACTTTTAAACTATTGACATGCACAATGGCAAGCCCTTTACATGGCTGCATTTAGTCGTCATGACAAGCATAAGAGTTAAATATTATAAACCACAATTTACAAGTAACAGTTGGGAACCAGCCCAACCCTGTGCATGGGTGCCCCGTGTCCAGTGACGAGGGAGTGAGAAAAGAAAGACAAAGACACAAGAATAGAATTTTAAATTATGTGTCCAGGGGTCCAACGCACTCTCCCGGGGTGATTCACATTGGCTTTCAGCTCTGGGCTCCAAGGGCTTTATTAGGTAAATTACCTTGTTAATCTTGCAGGCTGTGGGGATGGGGTTGAGGAGGAAGCTATAGCCAGAGGAAAAGCATGTGTCTGCAGCATTCGATAGCATACCTGGTTCTCCTAAGAAATGCTAACTAAGGACACTGAGACTTTACCACCCATTGTCTATCCAGGTGTTTTGGCAAGAGAGGTGCAGCAGGTAAGGCTCCATAAGGTCTGACCACACACAATGCATCAAAGGGCTTTTATCTCCAGAGCATTGTGGACACAGAGCAATCAGAATTGCTCCATGTTCTGAGGACATAGGCAGAGGCTGTGGCGTTCCAGTGTCTCTGCCCTGCAAGGCTTTCCGCCTTACTAGCACCCATCTGCGAAGACCCTCCCGCGTCATATGAGCAGAGGTTGTATTTCCTTCCCAGAGTTTTTTGCATAAGCTACCTTTACGAGATCCTTTCACAAACTCAATGTTGGGAAGAGTCTTGGGAGGAAAGCCGTTTTTCTTTTCCGCTCTGCAGCCACACCGCAGTGCTCCGCGGTTACAGGGCGCTCTCGGATGGTCTTCACCATAGGCCTCCTGTTACCATTTGATCTCTGCTTTTATTTTACTGCGCCATAGTTTGGATATGATCCGCGGCACAAATCTCAGTGTATAAAAAGCAAAGCAAGCTTGGAATCATTTATCTATCAGTAACACAGGTCTGCCCCTGGCCATCTCTTCCCGTGTCTCCTCCCTTCTTTTTAGCTAAGGGGGTGAAAGTGATCATGGCTTGTGTCTTTGGTTGTCTCTCTGACATTTTCTGCTGCATCTGTACAATAAAAACAGACGGAATAAACAGACGCCTGTTAAAACAAAATTAGCAGTTGTGGATCCTCCAAGAGTTTTAACCCACTTGATAGGATTCAGGCTTGAAAGCTCATCTGACGCTCCTTCCAATATATCAGCTGCAGGTAAAACATTTAAATGAGCCTGTGAAGCCAGAAAAATTTGTTCCTTTAATTTGGCAATGTCCAATGTTAAATTGTCCTCATTCCCAAGTGTTTCCTTACTTGTTCCCAATGATGTTCATTAGAATTATAAGTATGAGGGGTAATAAAATAATCAGATGTGTTCCAATCACAATTCAATTGTAATATGTGTTCTAAGCTCATCATTTGATCTCCCATCCAAATTGCAGTCTGTCGAAGATCGTTAATTTGATCTGCCAATTTTTGATCAATTCTTGTTTGAGAATTCCAAAGCCTAGAAGAATTTTTCTGCCAAACATCCACATAGTGGCCAGTTTGAACTGAGGTGTGCAGAGCTACTCCTGTAGCTGCAGGGTAGTTGTCACATCTTTAATTCCCATGATTGCAACAATCAGTGTAAATAGGAATCTTTTTGATCGATTTAAGACTCCTTTTAGTACCTCTGTGATAATATGTGATGAAGGAGAGGCTTCCCATGGTCGGTTAAGACTTACTGGAACACACTCCTTCTCTGGCTCTTACTAGCAAAATACTATTTTCAAGATTAAATGTTGAATCAATGCAAGTAAACAATTTACAATTTTCACAGGTAAGGGTTTGAGTATCAGGTCTAATGCTTAGTGCCTTTTGTACATCCATCCCTAATGAATAGCTATAGTGTAGGGATATTGTCTGTACATCCATACAGACAATATCTTTTTGTACGTCCATCCCTAATGTGGATGGATGTACAAACAGCATTTGTAAAATAGATCTCTTCAAAAGACACTAAAAATACAGACAATATCTTTTTGTACATCCATCCCTAATGTGGATGTACATTATTAAAAAATAAAAATATTTTTCTGTACATCCACCCCTAATGAATAGCTATAGTGTAGGGATATTGTCTGCATGCCCCTCTCCATTAACAAGTGGTGTCTAAAAAGTATCAATTGCTTTCTGATCTTACCGATGAAGTCTGAATTTTTGTCCAGCTGGTAAATTATAGTGAGATAATTTTAGACCGTATCAACTTACAACCTGATTTAACTAAACAAAAATCTTTCTAGTCTGTTGCTTTGTGTAAAGGGCACTTTGTGAGAACCAATGACTTTTTGTTATCAAATTATTATTAATGTGGGCAAAGCAAAATGTTTTATGTAGCTGTCCATATGTTTTGTGACTATCTTTATAAATTGTTTAGTTCAATACTTTTGGTTCAAGATAAATCAAGTATGCCTTAAAATATCCATTTAAATACAAATTTAAAAATAAACACCCTGTATCTGGCTCCAAAGTTGTCATCATCATTGCACTGATGATTAATAGACAAAATATGTAAGCTTATATTTAAATATAAACTTTTTATGTCATTATAAGTTAAAATCATATACAAATGGGTGAAGTTACAGAGGAAGGGGTGTGATAGCTTTCCTTCATCCAGCACTCTTAATAAAGTGTGTAGAAAAAGCAGCTTGTAAGACTTAAGTGATATGACAGTCAACTCCAAACATGACAACCCATGGTAGTTTTCCACAGTTGATTTAGCAATTATCCTTCTGTAAAATTGACTTGTAATCAGGTTCTCAAATATAAGTGAAACTAAAAAAGTCATCTACACCATTTTTCCTCCCTCAGCATATGTTAGAGTTGAGTGGCAAAGGCATTTTTCCAAGTGATAAAAAATCTTTTTCCTAAATATGTGGGTACCCCTCACCCATCACATATTTGTGCATAAAGTATGCTGTTTACTACATTATTTTTTATAATTTTATTTTTTCTATTTGTCTGACTATAAAGTGCTTATTATTTAGACTTATTCCAGTTCCTTACGGGTATTTTATTGTTTTTTGAAATGTTTCTTTCTCTATATATGTATTTTTTTATCTAATTGGCTTAGTTATAAACTCTATGTCCATAAAATTCTGTAAAATATACCTACTGTATTTTGTAAAGGCGAAGTATGTGATTTAGTAAGACAGACTCAGAAGTTATCAATCCATAGAAATTCCAAACTGAAGATGGCTTCCTTCTTGGGATTTAATTATTTCCATTGACATACTGGGTGACGTAATAGGAAGTGATTATTGTTTAGAACCTTTTAAGTTATTCAGAGCTAAGAAAAATTCATACAAGAGCATTTAAATATATTTAGGAAAAATGATTCAGTAGAATCTGTGTACAGAGAATTGAATGAACTTATATTGCAGGTTAAAGAGAAACTGTTAGCTAATAAATTTCTATTATTTAAACTCTTACAAAGCCAGTAAAATAGTTAAATGCAAATAGTTAAATGCTTATTTTACACAAGATAAAAGTGGCAGATAATTTAGTTGAGTTACTCAAGATAACACAAAACATGTTGGCATTTTACAAACTCTCTCTGATTCTAAAAACTACCTTGCCACATCTACATTTTTCCTTTTCTACTCTGACCTATTGCCTTTCTACTACTAAAAAAGAATAAGAAACATCATGTCATCTAAATGAATTAAATAAATCAGTGCATTTTTTGAGCAAACAAAACAAAATGCATACTTATATATTTACATGTATGCTGTATGTATATCCACTCATATGTTTGCATGTACATATACATACATTTACAGGATATGGAAATATACACATAAGCATATATATATTAGACACAAAGTCTGAACATAAAGCGGCAGTTTACATCTACATAGACAACGGAACTTTGTCTCACTCTCCTTTGGTAAGCAGAATTGTGTAAAATAAATAGGACCTACAGATGATGAAAGAAACTATCTTCCATGGTTCTTGTGTGTTTGTTTGCCTTCAATGTGCATTAACATAGAATGCTGATATCTGAAAACTGTGCTATTTTACTGTTATCTACCAGAAAGTTAAGAACAGGGTGTTTTTTTTTCTTTCAATCACATATTGTGAACTATCCAGAGAAATCACTGGAAACTGCAAAGAAACCACTGAAATCCTTACTCTGCTACTACAGACCTTGTATATTTGTAACACTAAAAGATATTCCAACATTGATATGAACCTAGACATTTGTTTGAGTCTTGTTTATTTCATAGTCAGTCTTTAGATTATACATAATATAATAGTTCAGTGTGTAGGCTCTGGAGCCAGATTGCCTGGGTTTGAAGACAAGCTTAGTCATTTACTAGTGGTGTAATACAGGGAGTTGGCAGCCTCACTACACTGCAGCTTCTGAACTGGTAGCATGAGCATAACAGAAGGAATTATTTCATGTGCCGTTCTTACAAGGATGTAAGGAGTTAATATATGACAAACATGTAGAACAGAACATGGAAAATATGTCCAAGAATATTAGGATATCTGTAGAATATATGTAGAGTGTAATGACTAATTATAAAAGAAACATACCTGGGTCTACCACACAGGTTATGAAATTAATTGTAACTTATATCTTGGCAAACTCCCATGTTCTTGACCAATCCCAATCACTTTCTTTCTTTGAAAAACTCATCAGTATTCTGAGTATTGTGTTTAGCATTTGATTGTTTTTCCATATACTTTTATCACACATGTGTATCCATCACATGGAATACATAGACAATATATTGTATAATTGAACATACTTTTGAAATTTCATACATAGACTTATACAGTATGTGCAAGGCAAATCTACTTGTTTTGGGAAAGCTCTATTATCTATGGAAACCTCTGGAAGTCTGGTTTTGACTTTGACCACCAAAAAGGGAAGTTGGCTAACTATCTACCTGAGTAATAATTTTAAACACTCTGCTTAAACTCCAAAGCTCACCTGATAACACACCAGATCTGGTTGTTCACTGATGGCTGTACTTAGCCTGGGTTCTCCAGAGAAACAAAAATAATTTATATATGTACACATGTACACACACACACGTGTGTGTGCACGCAAGAGAGAGAGAGCAAGAAGGGAGGGGGGAGATTACTTTAAAGAATTGGTTCATGAAATTACATATGCTAGAGTCCCAAGATCTGCAGTTGGCAAGCTGAAAACTCAGGAGTAAGTTTTCAATAGTGTAAGTTCTAGTTCAAGTTTGAGTCAGAGTCCAAAAGTAGCAGGAGAATGATGTCCATACTCAAAGACAGTCAGGCGGAGAAAGACAATTTTCTCTTTATCTTTTTGTTCTATTTTGGCCTTAAACAGTTTGGATGAGGTCCACCTACAATGGGGAGGGCAAGCTGCTTTACTTACTTTACCAAATCAAATGTTAATCTCACACTTCCCAAGCACTCCCAGAACAATGTTATCCAAATATCTGGGCACCTCTTGACAGAGGCAAGTTGACATGTAAAACTAAAAATCACAATAGTTTGCACACTGGCTTCTTTCATTTTGCCATCTGTGTATTTTATCTGTCAGCCTGTCAACTTTCCTTCATTTTTAAAATTTATTCAATCATTTGCTATATTACTATGCATTTATGAATATTTATTATACACTTTGAGTTATAATCCAATACTAAATTATGTATTTTGCTGCTCAAATTTTTCTATCTTTGACCACTGATAACTCTTTCATAATCTTGAAAAGTAGCTACTAATAAACATAAGTGAATTTAGCAAAGTGTTAAGAATACAATAACAGCATAAAAAATCAAAACTATTCCTTTCTATTAACAATGAATAATCCAAAAAAGTAATTTAAAAAATTAATCAACAATAATGTCAAAAAAATTAAAAACAATTTGGGATAAACCTAACAATATTTTTTTAAACTTAATCACTGAGAACTGTAAAACATGGTTGACAAATTAAAGAAAGCTGAAATATATAGACATATTATGTTCAAGGACTAGAAAGAAAAAATTATTATAGCAATTTCATTTAAATTCATTTGCAGATCCAGGGTAATTCCAATAAGAATCTTAATAGGCTTTTCTGGGGGGTAGATTTTGAAAAGATAGTTGTAAAATGTATATGAACTTGAAAAATCTGAAATAACCAAGACAATTTTAGAAATAGCATAATAGGAAGATTAGCTTTATCTAAGTTAAGAGTTATCATAAATTTATAGAAACCAAGATATTATTTTAATAGCATAAAGCTAGACATGGGTATAGCAATAGAACAGAAATGAGAGTCTAGAGATAAACCCACATTTAATGGTAAGCAGTTTTTAACAAAGTAATACCATTGCTAAAGGATATGGGTTTTCCCCAGAAACAGTGCTAAAATTAAAAAATATTTACATAAAAAGTACCTTAATCTTCAACTATCCTCAAATTGTAAATCTAGATAAGAAATTTATAGATAATATAAAACACTGCAGAACTTTCAGAAGAAATATTAGGAAGGCTGGGCACGGTAGCTGATATCTTTAATCTCAGCACTTTGGGAAGCCAAGGCAGGAGGATCACCTAAGGTAAGGAGTTTAAGACCAGCCTGGCCAACATGGCAAAACCCCATCTTTACTAACAATACAAAAATTAGCTGGACATGGTGGTGTGTGCCTGTAATCCCAGCTACTTGGGAGGTTGAGGCAGGAGAATTGCTTGAACCAAGGGGACAGAGGTTGCAGTGAGCCCACATCACACCACTGCACTCTAGCAGCATGGGAGACAGAGTGAGATTCCATATCAAAAAAAAAATTAAAAAAAAAAGAAACAAAATAAAAAGAAAGGAGAGGAAGCTTTTGTATTTTTGGATACATGAGAATTTATTAGAACAAAAATTCAAAAATTATAAAAGTAAATATTGGTAACCTGGGCTTCATCACTATTATAATCCTCCTTATCAAGAGACACCGTAAAAGAGAATGTTAGCCATATATTAGAAGATATCTTTGGGAATCATGTATTATTGATAAAGGCATTTTATCCAGAACTAAAAAGAATCCCTTAATAAATTTGTAACAAGAAAATCAGTAATCCAATAAAAAGGGCACACACATTTGAAAGTAATTTCACAGAAGACGTGACTAATAAAAATATGTAAATGTTGTTTGTTATTAGAAAATTGCAAGTTAAATATACTTTGTCATATCGGTACACACTCAATAGAATATCTTTATTTGAAAAGACAAACAAGGAGGGGGTGTGCAATGTAGACTCTTATGCATTGCCAATGGGAAAGTAAATAGTGCTGTCAAATTGAAAGCAGTTGGCGAGTTTTTCCTAAAGTTAAATATATCTTTAACATATGACTAAGTTATATTTTTAGGCTTCTACTCTGAAGTAAAATGTATCTATAAACACTCTGGTACTTGGATATTCATAGCACTATGTAATAGCCATACAGTATTTGTATTTGCACTTGAATAATTCTATATATATATGAATGTTTATAGCAGCATAAAGGAGTATACAATAGCCAAAGACAAAAAGAATTCAGAAGCTAATCCTCCTCACTCCCACCCCTGTTCCCAGTTAAACATAGGTCTGCTTTTTTTACTATAATTTTATGTCTTCAGGATATTTCCTATCAATGCAATCATGCAATCTTTTAAGTCTGATTTCTACCAGTTACTTGCCATGACAGTTTTGGAGATTGTTAGACATCTGTCTGTATCAGTAATTTGTTTTTTCTTTGCCATGCAAGAGGATGCTGGGTGATACTCCATTCTATGGGTATAGGGAATATTGTTTATTCACCTTATGAGTGCTGAGAGGAAAAGGCACAATATTTAAGGCTAATATGGCAAAATAAAAAATGTTTTAAGTTAATGTTCAAATTCTCCACTATAAGAACAAGAAAAACTAAAAGATGAAAGTAATAAATATTAGTAATCATATTAGTAATCAATAAAACATTAAAAAATAAAGCATAAATAAAATCCTATTGCAATTTTTAAAGAATAATGAAATTGATCTATCCATATTGATTAGAAAAAATACATGAATTACTGTCATCAATAATAAGGAGGATTTATCACTTTAAAACCTACAGATATTAAAATGATAAGAGAATATTATAAATTGTTTTATTCAAGTTTTTCCAAAACCTTCAACTAAATACACAATTTAAACTACCCATAGCTAATAATATACCTGCAAACTAAATTCCTGGCCCAGAAGCCTTTATTACGAAATTCCACTAAACATTTTTGAAGAAAATATAAAATAATTCTACAAAACCTGCTTAGGATATTAGAAGAGACAGGAACACTTCTTAAAGGGCTGAATTACCTCAATATCATAAACAGACAAATTTAAGAAAAATGCTATGAAGTATATTCTTCAAGAATATGTATGAAAAATTTATTCAAACACGAAAAAATCAAATCCAGCAACATATATAAAAACAGAAGATATAAGATGATATAACATGATCCAGTGTTGTTTTCTCAGGAATGCCAGGTTAATTTAGCTATTAAAAAAAGTAATTTATTTGAACATATTAGTAAAAAGATAAAAACATGATCATGAAAAGGCAAATCAATCTATAGAGACAGAGAAAGATCAATTGTTGCCTTGGGAGGGGAAGAACAGGAATGAGGTAATGAAGAGAGTGTGGAGGGGATGAATATGTTCATACTCTTGATTACGATGATGATTTCACAGGTGTACACATATGACCATTTAAATTATGCAATTCATTATGTTAATTATAATTAAATAATATTAAAAAAACAAACAAGGAAAAAGGCAGGAAATCACAACCCAGAGACTGTGAAGAACGTTGTTAAAACTTTGATTTGAAAATTAATCTGTTATACAGAATATGAAAGACACTTATTACTCATTAATAAGAGGATAATCCAACATAATTGAACAAAGACTTTGAACACACATTTTGTCAAAGGCTTTAAGGATGATTTGCAGTTTTGCTTTTGCAGTTAGGGGGCAGTCAGTTGCCTGTAAGTAGGTGACTACCCGGAAACACTGTTCTGCTTATACAAGCTCAAACTCACCACACAGAGAGGCTCCTTGAAGGCGAACCGAGGCTCTTGTGTCAGTCCCAGGTGACAGGACTAACTTGCTAGACTTTCGAGTAAGGCTCTCTTGAAGTGGATCCTCCAGTTCCAAATAATCCTAGGTGATTCAACCTGGAACAAAGATGAATTTCTCCCACTAGTCTTCGTGTACATTTTATAATTGTGTGCCAACTACTAAGGCTGCTGTTTTAAGGCACTAAGGTGAGATTGTTTTTAATCTAGCAATTGAAATTAGAATTCAAGCCAAAAATGGAAAAATCCAAACCACATGGAAAGGCCAAGTGGAGAAAAAAGCCTCTCTGGCTGATATTGCTCCCTCACCTCCCAGGTGATGGCCAGCACTAACTGAGACACACTGCCACTTCCAAGTCAATAACATATGAACTAGAGAAACCAAGTTAATCCTCAGAATTGTGAAAAATAACGAACTCATTATTTTTTGTCCAAGCTACTAAGTTTGTTATACTTTATGATTCAGCAGTAGATAGCTAAAGCACTTCGATTCTGTGTCTTTCACATCTTCTTTGTCACAATGTCTTTATAGAAAAATCATTTTCAGTTTTTCTGATTCCAAACCTTTATGTTGTCTTCTAAAATTAACTCTTTAAAATTTATGTTTTCCATACTCCACACTCTACCATGTTCACATCTAAATGTTTCAAATTTAGTTCCTTCTCAAAGGTGGGTATAATTAATTGCCCCTTTTTTTTCCTGTTGGTGCTTACCAGAGTTGGTATAGTAGAGTGGTTAATAGAGCAAAATCTCAAGATGTATTTCTTGTAACTGATGCCTACTACTAGCTATGTGTCTTTTTTTTTTTTTTTTTTTTTTTGAGATGGAGTTTCACTCTTGTTACCCAGGCTGGAGTGCAATGGCGCGATCTTGGCTCACCGCAACCTCCACCTCCTAGGTTCAGGCAATTCTCCTGCCTCAGCCTCCTGAGTAGCTGGTATTACAGGCACGTGCCACCATGCCCAGCTAATTTTTTGTATTTTTAGTAGAGACGGGGTTTCACTATGTTGACCAGGATGGTCTCGATCTCTTGACCTCATGATCCACCCACCTCGGCCTCCCAAAGTGCTGGGATTACAGGTGTGAGCCACCACGCCCGGCCAGCTATGTGTCTTCTTGTGTGTCAATTTCCTCATATGAAAAATGGGGTTGATAAATGTACCTTTACTCAAAACAATATAGTATAGATAGAATGAGGAAATGTTACATGTATCGTGATTTGAATAATGACTAAAACATTTTAAGATGTTAAAAAAATTATTGATGCTGGTAATCATTCTAAACGTGCTTCCTGGAGCAGATGTTGGAGATGTAAACTGGTAGAATTATCCTTCAAGTATTGGATTTGGATTACAGTATATGGACAAGTAAAATGAATAATAACAATGTAATAAGGGATAAGAGAGAATAATTGGGAATGCTCTTGTCAACTGAAGAATCACAAAGTTTATAGAATTCGAAAGGAGAACTTTATTTCTCAGAAAGAACTGTAGCCTGCAAGCTAGCCATTCCGCTGGCTGGGAAGCGTGGCCTCTAGGAGAAGTCCAGAGCAAGCAAAAGTCCAGGGAGGGAAAGAGAGAACAGGATTTTTTACTGAGTGGGATGGCCAAACATACGTATTTAATAAGCTCTGAGAGGAGTCATGAATATTTATGAAAGAAGAGACATGCACATGCACAATTGAGCTTCATGCCTCCTCGTGGGTCACATGGTCAATAAATGGCAGCTATAGCATGACCCTAGGTTGCAGTTTTCAGCCCTCCTATTATCAAAGGGGAAGCACAGGGCACACATATCCTCACTGTACATCTTCCTCTTTGAGTTGGCCAAAACAGGTCTCAAGGTGATGCTCAGTTTTTATTAATAGTAAGGAATGCATTGTGAAACTAATGAGCCATCACACTGGAACTGCAAAGACAGAGTGGAAGTCGGGTTGCAACCTCAGATGATTGGCTAAAGGTGATAAAGGAATGAGGTGTTCACTTTTTGTTTTGCAGAGCTGGTTTTTGCTTACTCTTTAGGAAAGAATTCTGGTTAAAGGTTAATAAGTAATAAACATAATGAAGCGTGTTCATCCTCTTATCCTGCCATGGCCAGGAACTAGTTTTTAAGGTTTCTCTGGGGCCCCGCTGGCCAAGAGAGATTCTGTTCTGTCAGATGTGGGGCTCGGGAAGCTTAGGATTTTATTTTTAATTCTCACCGTAAGCATAAATGTAATTTATGTATGCTTACAATGAGAATTTATGTATGCTTTTTTTAAAAAAATTTTTTAATTCTCACTGTAAGCATACGTAAATGGTACAGTGTTATCCACGGGTTGCCTAAGAGTATTTAAAAATAAATATTGTAAACTATAGGGCAACTGCTAAAAGACAGACAGAGAGATAGATAGATAGATAGATGAAATCACATAAAATGCTCAAATAAGAAAAGGTAAAAAAAGTGAGCTTAAAAAGAAACAAAGAATAAATGCAACAAATAGGAAACCATTGCAAATATAGCAGATATAAATTCAATTATACAAATGATCTTTACATGTGACTAGTCTAAGCACATCACCTAAAATATGGCAATTGTTAAACTGAATTCAAAAACAGAACCCAACTATATGTTTTCTACAAGAAACTAATTTTAAATATAAAGACTCAAATAGGTTCAGAGTAAAGGATGGAACATATCAACACTACTTAACAGAAAACTAGAGTAGCTACATGAATTTCAAAGCAAATTTAAGAAGAAGAAAAATTATCAGGAAAAAACAGAAGTATTACATAGTGCAATCTGCAAAATGACATAATCCTAAAGTGTATGCACCTAACAGAGAAACACATTTTGAAAATGTTGAAACTAACTTTTTTCAGAACTACCAGTTTTAACATATATTAAATGTGACTCAAATATGATGATTGGAATGGAATCTAATAAAATCGATTCGATGACTTACATTCTGTCTAGAATTTAATGACTTTAAAAACACAAATCAGAAATAAAATACTCATATTTATAGAAACCTAGATACATTCTTCCTCTAGTTAAGTCACATGCATCCAAACCATCCACTGCTATTTGTCAAAAACAACACATAGTTTTTTCATAATCTCCTGTGTAGACTCCACATTTATCAGCCAGGCAAAGTTAAAGTTAGATAGATTATTCATAGAGGTGTCCTTATTGTTATACTTGGAAAGAAGACATTGGAGATAATCACATCATTTTTTTTTTACTTGCTTCTCAATTCAGGATAATTATATTGAACATTGCAATCAAAAGAGACAAAGAATAAATTCTTTCTCCCTAAAGCAATGACAGTCAAATAGTGAGTAAACAGTTTGCCTAATGAGACAGTTATGACACTCAACGATTCTCTAACATCAAGGTTATTTGGGCTTTTGAATAGTACTTCACAATCTCTTCATGCAGTGAAGTGTGGGGCCATAAAGCATTACAAAAATTTAATATAATCTCATTATTTTCTTTAAAATATTTTTAAAACATATGTTATTGATGATTTTTTAGGTTTTCATAAGCAACAAATATTTTCCTAACTTAATTTTTAAAAAAAAAAAAATGAAGAAAGCTCTTCCAGCTTAAGAACGAGTACCTTTGCTTTAATTTTTATATTCAAATGGTACTTTGATTTTGCTAGAAGTAGGCAAGTAACAACTGTTCCATCAAATAGTTACTTTTATTTGGAGCTCTCCTACTGGCAATAATCATGATATTATATGCATAATTAATAATAATCATACAGAAGAGTGTATTTTAGCATTATCTGAAGGAGAGAGGCCTATTAAAAGCACACCAACTTAGATACTTTGTTAGGTAAGTCCATGGTGGGAGCTTATTCTTTTGCACTCTGGAAAATATAATAAAATGAAATTTCTAATAAGATAAAATTATAAAACACATAAAAGAATTTAGGAGAGTGTATAAGTACAAGATTATGTAATTTATGTTAAAAAGCCAATAGCTGATGGATAGCAGTCACTAAATAGAGGTAACCAAATATTATACTCACAGGAGTTCAGAGGACGACAGAGATAACGAATAGATCTCAAAGGTCAAGTTATACAGAAATGAGAAAAACGATCCACACAGTATAGAAAAAAAGACAAGGAAATTGACTAAAAGGCTTCAGTGGCACAAATATTTCAGGGCAAGTTCAAGTGGAGAACTTATTTCTGCTTTCAAGTTTCTTTAAAATTCTAGATTGAAATTTAAAAAGCTAGTCCAAATATGCAAATCAACTTGTCTAAAGCAAAAGTCATTGTTTCTGGCCAAATGTGCTTTTCCTATTTACCTTTCTTTCACTGATAATGGCAGTTTAGAAATTTAGATACAGAGTCTCACAATAACCTTTGTCTTCTCAGTTTTCTTTGCCCATTATTTACTAAAGTTAACCATCCAATCAATTTTGGCAAAAATTATTTTTTGTGGGTTTACCTAATCATCTATTTGGGAGAAAAAAATGTTTTGCCCTAATCACCTATTTGGGAGAAATGTTTACCTAATCATCTATTTGGGAGAAAAAAATGTTTTGCCCTAATCACCTATTTGGGAGAAATGTTTACCTAATCATCTATTTGGGAGAAAAAAATGCTTTGCCCTTTGGTTCTAATTGCAATGTCTTGGGACATAAGAGGTCCTCACAAACACTAGTTTATGACTTTAAAAGACTAAGCTTCCTTTGTACCATATGCTTGAATCTTACCCACCATTTCTATTACAACCTCACTATATGCTCTATGTTACCTGGAATCTGTGGTATTACTATTGGCTTTCAATTGACGCGCTTCACCTCTCATCAAAACCTCTAACTGCTAACAGATTAAGCTTTACAAGTACGCCTTGTTCTTTCTCTCTTCCTTTTCCAATTTCTTCTCCCATTTATCCTCCTCCTCCACTTTCTACTTCCCACCATCAGTTACCCTCCATAGCCTAACAAATAACATTTGCATCTCTCTGTCAATCAAGTTATTGTCTACTTTATTATAAAATACTTTAAAAAATAATTCTTTTATTTTAGATTTGAGGGTGCCTGTGCAAGTTTGTTAACTGAGTATATTGAGTGAGGGTGAGGTTTGGGGTGCTACTGATCCTGTCACCCAGGTAGTGAGCATAGTATCCAACAGTGAGTTTTTCAAACTTTGCTCCACTCCCTTCTCCCTCTAGTAGTCCCAGTGTCAACTGTTGCCGTCTTTACGTACATGAGTACAAATATTTGGTTCTCACTTATGAGTGAGAACACACTGTATTTGGGCTTCTGTTCCTGCATTAAGTTGCTTAGGATGATGGCCTCCAACTGCATCCATGTCACTGCAAAGGCCACAAAGAACATGCTATTGTTTCTTTTTTATGGCTGGTTAGTATTCCATTAGATAGACAGACAGACAGACAGACAGACAGACAGACAGACAGACAGACAGATAGATAGATAGATAGATAGATAGATAGATAGAATTTTCTTTCTCCAATCCACCATTGATGGGCACCTAATTTTTTTCTATGTCTTTACTATTCTGAATAGTGCCAGAATGAACATATGAGTTCATGTGTATTTTTAATAGAATATATACATACCTAGTAACGGGATTTTGAGTGAATAGTAGTTTCATCTTAGGTTCTTTGAGGAATGCTCAAACTGCTTTCCACAGTGGCTGAACTAATTTACATTCACACCAGCTGCGTTGGAATGTAAGCATTCCTTTTTCTCTGCAGTCTCTGCATCATCTGTTGTTTTTGACTTTTTAATAATAGCCATTCTGACTTGTGTGAGATGGCATCTCGTTGTGGTTTAAATTTCCATTGTTCTGGTGATTAGTAATAAAGAGCATCTTTTCACATGTTTGTTGGTCACTTGTATGTCCTCTTTTGAGAGTGTCAATTGATGTCTTTTGCCCAGTTTTAATGGGGTTGTTTTCTGCTTGTGCAATTGTTTAAGTTCCTTATAGGTTCTGTATATAAGCATTATTTGTAAATATTGTATCCCATTTTGTAGGTTATCTGATTATTTTGTTGATAGTTTCTTTTGCTGTGTAGAAGCTCCTTAATTAGATACTACTTGTCCATTTTCAGTTTTGTTGCAATTGCTTTTGAGGACTAAGTCGTAAATTCTTTCCCAAGACTGATGTCTAGAATGAGATTCTAGGTTTTCTTCTAGGATTCTTATAGTTTGAAGTTTCACATTTAAGTATTTAATCTATATCAAGAAAATTTTTGTATATAGTGAAAGGTAGGGGTCCAGTTTCATTTTTCTGTGTATGGCTGGCAGGCTATCCCAGCACTTTTTATTGAATAAGGAGCCTTTCCCTATTGCTTAGTTTTGTTGACTTTGTGGAAGATCAGATGTCTGCAGGTGTGCAGCTTTATTACTAGGCTCTCTATTCTGCTCCATTGGTGTATATGTCTGTTATTGTACCAGTACTGTGTCATTTTGGTTACTGTAGCATTATAGCATAGTTTGAAGTTGGGTAATGTGGGGCCTAGGTTTTATTCTTTTTGCTTAGGATTGTTTTGGCTATTTTGGCTCCTTTTGATTCCATATGAAATTTGGAATCATTTTTTTCTAGTTATAAAAAATGGCATTGGTAGTTTGATTGTAATAGCATTGAGTCTGTAGATCCCTTTGGGCAGTATGGCCATTTTAATGACATTGATTCTTCTAAACCCTGAGCATGGAATGTTTTTCCATTTGGCTGTGTCATCTGTGATTCCTTTCAGCATTGTTTTGTAGTTCTTCTTGCAGAGATGTTTCACTGCCTTGGTTAGATGTGTTCCTTGGTATTATAATTTTTTTGTGTGGCTATCATAAATGAGATTGAGTTCTTGATTTGATTCTCAGCTGGAAAGGATAGAAATGCTACCAGTTTCGAACATTTATTTTTGTTTTAAGACTGAGTTTTGCTCTTGTCACCCAGGCTGGAGGACAGTGGCACAATCCCAGCTCACTTCAACCTCTGCCTCCCAGGATCAAGTAATTTTACTGTCTCAGCTTCCTGAATAGCTGGCACTACAGGCGCCTGCTACTATGCCCTGCTAATTTTTGCATTTTTAGTATGTCTTGAATTTCATCCATCCTTTTTGATATGCCCTGTCACTTATGATTTTTGTGCAAGACTTATCACTGCTGTTCTTGATTATACTCTAGCCTCATACAGTTTCTTTGTTTTCAGTCTCTCATCCTTAAAAATCTATTACTAGTTGATCCTGAGTGACATTGTAAAGGAGTATCCTTTTTTAAAAGAAATAAATTTTATTACATTATTTCTCTGCTAAACTTTTTATCACAATTTTAGCTTTCTATCACTTTTGAGATAATATTGAAACATTTAGCCTGATATTCATGGTCATTTAGAGAGATATAGACACAACTATAGATGACATGTAGATAAAGGCATAGATGTCAATACAGTTTGAGATACAGATAATCTTCCCTGCTTTCTTCTCTAGTCTTATTTTTCCCACTGTCACCTGATGTTAGTGTCACATGGAGCTGTTTGCAATTCTCCCCCGAAGGGCATCGTCTTTGAACATGCTGCTCTTTTGTCTATAAGACTTATCCTTTCTAATTTTCTTCAAGAAGTTGTACTTGATCCTTCAGTGTGTTGCAGTTGTACCTCCTAACCTTTATCACTAAAAAAGTGGGAAGGAGGAAAAGAGAGAAAGGGGGAAGGGAAAGGATGAAAGAAAATGATTTAGTGAGCTATTACAATAGGGAGAGCACGCCAAAAATGAGATCTGCAAGCATCCTATTGGTTAGGCAGAAAAAGACTTTTCTTTTACGGGGAGGAGTAAACAAGGCTAGAAAGAACCCTGAATGGAGGAGTGGGATGAGTAAAGGGGCATGGTAGGATAGTAGATATGAATGTTTTTACCTGAGACCCAGCCTATTCTCAGAAGGGATCATAAAAGAGGAATTATGTGCTGGCTCAAGGTGAGAGCCAGTCAACGTTTATGGCTCTGGAAGAAAAAGAAATCTAATTAAACTTTGAATAACAAGCATTTGGTTCTAACTGATTAGTGGAGACAAAACAGTTCAACTCACTTATGAGGCAAGGGAGGGAAATCTGGAAAGTCTGTCTTGTTAAGCCTTGTCAACATTTATTAAGAGAGCCTCTATAAGTCTTGTAAATCATATGGTGAAAAGTAGTTGCTTGCAGTAAAGCCCTTTCTGGAACACAAAGAATGGCAGGCCATGTCTCACTGACAGCTGAACAGGCGGGCCTCAATGCAAGCAAGATAAAATCAATTTTGTCACACCCTACAACTCAACATGTTAAACTGTTGAGTCTTGAAATCAAACTCACTGTAGTCTTCTTGACAATTATTCTATCTCCAAACCTTGTGTTACTATCCATCCGATAGTTCAATCCAGAAGTCTATGAGTTACTATTTGACTCCTCTTCCTACAAATAGCCGCTCTTCCACAATATACTATCTATTCTCCCTCTTACACATATTTCATTTTAAAATATTATTCTGTCTCAGTAGCCACCTTTTTGTTCTAAGCCATTATCATTTCTCACCTGAACTACTAGAGCAAGTCCTTCAGGTTACTCTCTGCACTGTAGGCAGCTTATCTTTTATGCAACTGATCTCATGGACTACTGCACTGAAAATATTCTTTGCTTACCTTTTGTCTTCAGATACTAACCAAACCTTTAACATGACCTCTAAAGCCATAGGCAAGCATTGCCATGTTCTCTGCCCCAGGATAGCTCCCACTGACCATAATTTTTTTCTGATTATGGGAGACTAAGTTTTGCCTGCTCATTACACCACTTGGTTATCACTTTGTAGAGTGCATGGCATATCATATAATCTGAAAAATGCAATGAATGAGGAAAATATTGAATAAAAGAAAGAACATTAAATGCACAAAAATATATTAATAGCTATCTACGTAGCTTCAAATGTTTCTATAGGACAGAACTTATTGGAAGTTATAATTTGGAAATAAAAACAAATTATTTAATAGAAGTAAAATGAGAAGAGCTAGTGATAGTTAAAAGTGGCAGGTAAATTCCTAAGCAAACAAGGTTGGGTCCCTGGTGAAGCTCAACCTTCATGCCAAATGCAACCAACCTATCAGCTCCAGATAAAATCCATGGAGCAGAATGAGAACTCCCATTCCCATTGCCATACTTTCTCCATATTGGTCCTTTCCTTTTACCTGTTTTACATATACCTACCCTCCCCTGATTAGCTCTATACCCTATCTTGCCTCTTTCTGAACGGCGTTTTTTCTCTAGAAGTCCAGTGTGCTATCCACTGCGCAACGGTCTGAATGGTGTTTTTTCAAACCCACCCACAAATCAATCAGCATGCACTTCCCTGTTCCAAGCCCATAAAAATCCCTAAACTCAGTCTTGTGACCGGTAACCCACTTTTAGGTCCCCTCTCACTGCCAAAAGCTTTGTTGTCACTCAATAAATTCTACTCTGCCTTACTCACCTTCCAGTACCCACGTACCACATTCTTCTCAGGTGTAGAACAAGAACTCAGAACTTACCAAACTTCAGGACTGAAAGAGCTACAACACTAGCTACATCCTGCTGACTTTTTCCCTACTGATACTTGATTTAGTGTATTATACCAAAATGATTGCGACCAACACAGTATATGAACATACAGTATTTCAGCTATACACTAATTTAAAATTGCTTTTGTAAACCAATCTGAGTATCTAGTCCCACTTAAAATATTGCTTTTAACAAACATACAAACGAAAATTACAGAGGGTTAAATATGAGTCAAAACCAAAAGTTCTGCCCTTTCTTCTTTCATCCTCATTGTTTTTTTGGCTATTACCTAGATCATGGTAAATAGTTTCTATTGTATACAAAAGCTAGCATTTCCTCTACAGCTTTGTGCCAGTGAGAGACCAGAAGCCTTTAGAAAACTAACTTATGCACAGAAAAGACACATGATGTTCAATAAGTAGGTGTGAATATCTTATTACATAAATATTCAAAGTAAATATATCTCTTTAATTAGTTTGAAATGATTATATTTTTTACAGAACTTATTCTTGCCTTACACTAAGCCTCTAAAATTATAAATAAGAACACAATTTTTTGACTAAAGTCTATTCCCAAAAAAGGAATTTATGAATAAAACCTTATTTTATAGTTGATATTTTGTCTCTTATTAGGTGCAAATGTTTTCATAAAATATACTAACGTGAAACAATTGTAAGCTAATCTTGTAAGAAAGGGACAATTGTTAATGAAAGAGTGATTGTTAACCAAAAAATAATTTTATTATACTGGTTTCATTTTTATCTGAATATTTAGTATATGAGCATAACCAATTAAAGCATAGATAATATTAAATTAATAGCATTTGAGATTTTTAGTTACAATATTTGACAATAATTATGTGGAATTTTATGTTTCTTTGTATTAGGTGAATTCATTTGTACTACTAGCAATGCAAAGAAGGTTTTTTTAGAATGTATACATAAAAGTGTATATTTTGTTTTCTAGGTGTGAGCAATTTTATTTTTTTAAAAATTTATCTTAGGCCAGGGCAGTGGCTCACACCTATAATCCCGGCACTTTGGGAGGCTAAGGCAGGTGGATCATGAGGTCAAGAGATAGAGATCATCTTGGTCAACATGGTGAAACCCCGTCTCTACTAAAAATACAAAAATTAGCTGGGCATGGTGGTGGTGCGCACCTATAGTCTCAGCTACTAGGGAGGCTGAGGCAGGAGAATTGCTTAAACCCAGGAGGCAGAGGTTGCGGTGAGCTGACATAGCACTCCAGCCTGGGTGACAAGAGTGAAACTCCATCTAAAAAAAAAAAATTAATCTTAGAATCTCAGTTTCTTATGGTTACAGAAGTATACAAATATCTGGTAAAAACTTTGTTTATATTTTTCTGTTTTTTTCTATTAAAAGCTTACAGTACAATTAAAACAATATTTAAACAAAATGTCAAATAGTACTAATGTAACTGAGTACCTCTTTTCCTAGAAATTGTTCTTCCAGTTTCCTTCTTTTCCTGTTTTCCATGTGTGCTCAATGCTTACTTAGTCCTTTAGGGACGTGATTATCATCTTTGCTGTTTTTCACCAGACACCCTGTGCACTGCTAGCTTATGTATGTTTTCTTAGAAGTTCCAGAGATAGAGTCTTGAAAAAATCCAGGTGTCTGTGAAATTCTTCCCCACCAGCAGAACACTTCAAGGCTGTGATTACTTTATAACTCAGTTATGCCTGTGATAGTGCCAGCCCATTCACCAGATGTGGCAATAACTCAAGTCATAGGAATAAGTCATGTAGACCTGTACCACCTCACCCCCATGCATATCCCTAATGCCAAGCTTCCCTTTTTAAATTTTTGCTTTCTGCTCCATATTTGAAATGGTTTCATTAAGAAAAGAGCTTAAACCATTTCCTCATTACTAGCTTTAGAAAATAAAGTCAGTTTCTTTCTACCTAACCTTGTCCTTGTTAATCAACATTGCAAACAGTGAACAGCTGAACTTCCTTTTGGTTACATTAATGCTGTCTATAAACTGATATTGATTTATTTACATTGTTTTCTTGGCTTTTTGAAAGCGTTGAAGAATAGCTCATCAAAAACCAAAAGGGAAAGATGCGTTTTACTAGTAGGACTACATGCATATTGAGTTTAAATCTACTGTGCTGGCCAGTAAACCTTCATAAACTTCATGAGAAAATAGTGTTAGCTGTATTTTTGATAGTTTTTTATAGAGGAGCACATCTTCAAATCCTTTGTACCTTGCTTGGAAGAACCTAAAAACAAGTTTGTTTATATGAGGTTTGCATTTGCCTCTTATTCTCTTTAAAATTGTGGTTGAATTGTCAGAATTTGTAATAGGTTTTTACTAGCTGGGCAATACTTCTTCTAACATAAAATTAATGTTAGTAGTTTAAAATTAATCATGGAAACCAAGCTGAATATATTTATTTTATCTTTCTTCTTCCTTCTGGTAATTATTTAATTTTTTTCTTTTTAAAATAACTTTGCAAATTTACTGCTTGTAGAGGGCAAATATTAGCTTTCCTAAGACTCTCCTAATAACTTTTGAAAGTTTTTTGGTTTGCTTCATACATTTATAACCTTTTCTCATTCTGCATTTTCTATGATCTCCTTGAGTCGGTTGAAAAAGCACTTGGACTTTTATAACTGGGAATTTCTAAGTTTCCACTACTGGTTTATGGCTTTGAATTTTAAGAGCTGCCAATGAAAAGCAAAAAGGTTTATAATTGACATTTGTTCTTCAGGGAAGTAAACTAAGAAGCAGAAATTTGAACTCACCTATGGAAAAAAAATGAGTTCGTTTCTATCTGCCCTAACTTTTAACAAACAAAATGACAGTGGTTGACGGCAGAGCTGCAGAAGCCTATTTCAATCCCCAAATCTTGATGTTTTGTTGTCTTTTCAGCGTAACTGCTTACATTAGTCACCATTGTATGTGCCTTTAAATAATTTCACCGAATGTTAAGGAGATTAAAAGTTTTGACTTAATTTTAGACAGAGGAGCCTGTCAAAATTGTAAAATTGTATAAAAACTCAAGCCTGTTATGCTCTCAATATTATTACTATTATTATTATTATTATTATTTGAGACCGAGTCTTGCTCTGTCACCAGGCTGGAGTGCAGTGGTGCAGTCTCGGCTCACTGCAACCTCTGCCTCCCAGGTTCAAGCGATTATTCTGCCTCAGCCTCCCGAGTAGCTGGGACCACAGGCACACACCACCACGCCTGTCTTAATTTTTTTTTTTTTTTTAGTAGAGATGGGGTTTCACCGTGTTGGCCAGGATGGTCTCAATTTCCTGATCTCATGATCCGCCCATCTCCTCCCAAAGTGCTGGGATTACAGACATGAGCCACCGCGCCCGACACTCTCAATATTATTATTCTTAACAGTGATTGCTATTATTTGTCTGACAATAAAAATAATGAAGACTTCTGTTTCAATTTCACCATGTAAAGGGCTTGAAAGTGTTCACAGCATGCTTATAGTAATAAGGATCTAGACAAACTGAAAATCAATGAATTTTCTTAAAACCCTAAATAATTGAATTTTCACAGCAAACTGTTACACTGATCTCTAGAGAAACAGGCTAATAATAGAGTCTTAAATGAGATCAACTTCCCTAGGACAGAAGCTATAGGAATCATAAACTTGTAGAAAATATTAAACAGCAATTTTAAAGCTAGAACCTGTGTGGACTAAAATGCAAGTGTGAAAATGACAGGGACTGCAGTCTTAGAAGGATCCCCACACTTTCATTGTTTAACCTGTAGGAATTGCGCCAGACAATGAAGAGATTAGAAAACTCACACCATGACTCCATAGCTCTGGTGGGGAGGATGGTGATAGTGGTGGTAGAAGAGTAAACTTTATGGAATATATCCAGAGAATTTTATACAGCTAAGTTGTAAGTTGTACTCTTCAGGGAAAAAAAGAGGCTCTGCCAGAACCTTCTCAAAGCTTAGGGGAAGACTTTTCCCCTGCAAGTCCCTCTAGTCTTCCCGTCTCAGTAGTGAGGGAGGAGCAAAGAAACACTTGTGAAGGTTATAGCCAAGAAACACATGCCCACTAAAAATCTGCGATTTAATCCTAAGATTACAGACTGCTTCCCATCCTTCATAGTTTACCTCCAGGCCACCAGGACTCCAGTACAACAACAGCATATTACAGCTAATAGAGCTGAAAGCGGAGCCTCTGTTGAAGGCAGAGTTCTTAGAGAAACCTAAACACAGCAAAGGAAGCGAAACGAGGACACTAGAGGAATTTTAGACCTCTAGCACTTACAGCTGCAAGATGTGTTAAACACAGCTCAGTTTCTTGCTATTAGAATAACAAAATGACACACACTGAAATTTTTAACAAAAAATTACAAGTCATGCTAAAAAGCAAAAAAAAAAAAAAAAAAGTCTAAAGAAACAATGCAGCCAAAAAAAAATTCAGATATGACACAGTTGATTATTAGAAAGGGATTTTAATAAGCTATGAATAAAACAGTATGGGATCTAATTTAAAACAATAGAGTATAAAAACATAAATAATGTAACCAGAGATATGGAAACTGTAGGAAATAAAAATAAAATAAAATGCAGTATAATAGAAATTAAGCATGCCTTTACGCCAGGCACAGTGGCTCATGCCTGTAATCCCAGCACTTTGGGAGGCTGTGGTGGGTGAATCATCTGAGGTCAGGAATTCAAAATTAGCCTGGCCAAACCCCACCTCTACCAAAAACATAAAACTTATCCAGGCTTAGTGGTGCACACTTGTAGTCCCAGCTACTTGGGAGACTGCGGCAGGAGATTTGCTTGAAACTCTGAGGAAGAGGTTGCAGTGAGCAGATAAGATCACGCCATTACAACCGGGTGCAGTGGCTCACGCCTGTAATCCCAGCACTTTGGGAGGCCGAGGTGGGTGGATCACGAGGTCAAGGGATCGAGACCATCCTGATCAACATGGTGAAACCCCGTCTCTACTAAAAATACAAAAAATTAGCTGGGCATGGTGGTGTGTGCCTGTAGTCCCAGCTACTCAGGAGGCTGAGGCAGGAGAATTGCCTGAACCCAGGAGCGGAGGTTGCGGTGAGCCAAGATCGCGCCATTGCACTCCAGCCTGGGTAACCAGAGCGAAACTCCGTCTAAAAAAAAAAAAGATCACACCATTATACTCCAGCCTGAGTGACAAGAATCACTCCATCTCCAAAAAAAAAAAAAAAAAAGGATAAAAGAATGACTTTGGTGGACTCATTAGCAGAATTCACAGAGGGAATGAATTAAAAAGAATTGTGCTTGAAGGTGAATCCCTTGAAACTTCCCAAACTAAAGAACATCATAACATGATTTAAAAAAACAAACAATTTTTAAGAAGTAAGGAAGAATTTAAAAAGACATAAAGTTCAAAATTAAGAATAAAAGCAGAAAAAGATAAGAGAACTAAACATCTAACCTATATAAAATTACATAAGATATATATTTTCAGTAGATTTCTTATCAAAGTCAAATAAAAAGAGATTAAAGTGAAACTTTTAAAGTATGGGGAAAAAAAGTGTAGGCAAAACATCCCCTGAAATTCAATATCCAGTTAAAAGTGGAAAAACAAAAAGAATTTCCAAAGCAAACAAAAACAGAATTTATTTTCAACAGATCTGTCATTCAAGAAAAGTTTAGACAAGTTGTTCAAGGAGAGGAAAAGGGATATGTTTAGAAACTCAGATTTTAGAGGAAGGAAGTGTGTCAGAGAAGAAAAAAGGTAATTTAAAAATTTTCATTAGCTTTAATTAAACTAAAAGATAACTATTTAAAGGAATAAATTATTGGATATTTACAATATTTGAATAAGTGAAAAAAATGACAGCAATATCATGAAGAAAGAATTGGAGAAGTTGGGAATTATTTATTATATCTACACAACACATGAAGTGTTAGAAAGTTATTTTAAAGTGGACTTAGATCAGTTAAAAATGTATATTAGAAAACTCTAGGGTAACCTACCAAATATTTCTAAAAACTGTAATTGATGTGCTAAAACAAAATAATAAAATACTTGCTTTTAAAACAGAGAAGGCAGAAAAAAGGGGAAAACAAAGAATTAGAAAAACAGAAAACATTTACAAATATGTCGTATATGAACACAACTATATCAACAATTAATTTGTGTGAATAATCTAGATAAATAAATAAAAGTATAAAACACAACTATTTGTCGTCTATTGTAAATTTCCTAAATATAAACAATCAGGTAGGTTAGAAGTAAATGGATGGGTAAATATATACCACATTAACACAAATCTAAAGAAAGATATAGTAGGTATATGCACTTCAGAAAAGGGAAGAATAGGAACAAAGAGGAGCATTACATAATGGTAACAGGGTCAGTTCTTCAAGAAGGCATGATAACCCAAAAGCTGTATATATTTAACAGCAGTATCTTAAAATATGTGAGGCAAAGACTGGTTCAAATATAAAAATATTATTTTAAAATTAGCAAATTAATTTCATCAGTGTACGAAATAAGTATACCTGATGTCTAAGTGAGATTTATTCTAGATATGTCAGCCTAATTAAGTGTCTTGAGATGATCATTGTAACCCACCACATCAAAAAACAAAACAAAAAGAAAAATTATATGGTCACATCAAATGATGCAGGAATTATATTTGACAAAATAAACTACCATTTAAAGATAAAGGGAAAATTCCTCAATTTGATAAAATACATCAATTTTAAAAAACTCTAGAGATAACCTACTTAATTATGTGAAACTGGATATTTTTCTCTAAATTCAAAAACAAGGCAAGGATGTCCTCTTTCTGCATTCTATACGTTGTTCTGGAAAGTCCTAGGTACTATAGACTTTAACAAAATAATAATATAAAATGTATGCAAACTTGAAAGAAAGTGATAAACTGTTTGCACATAATATTATCTGTGGAAAACACTGAAAAAATGTAAAAGTCCTGTAAATGAGCTAAAAACATATGCTCAAGGAAAACCCTCCCATGAATGTTTACAAGAGCCTTATTTATAATTGCCAAAACTTGTAAGCACCCAAAATGTTCTTCAGTAAGTGAATGGATAAACTGTGGTACATTCAGTCAACGAAATAATATTCAGTGCTGAAAAGAAATGAACTATCAAGTCATGAATACACAGGGAAGAACCTTAAATTCATATTACCAGGTGAAAGAAATCAATCTGAAAAAAACGTACATACAGTGTGATCACAACTATATGACATTTGACAAAGGCAAAACTATGGAGAAAGTAAAAATATTAGTGGCTTTCAGGAATTAGGGGCAGTGAGAGATGAATAAGCAGAAGATAGAGAAATTTGGGGGCAGTGAAAATAAACTATATGAAACTATAATGATAGGTACATGCACATTTTTTCAATCTATAGAATGTTAAACACCCACATTGAACCCTAATATGAACTAAGAATCAGAGTCATCCAAAACAAGAAAATTCTGAGAAACAGCAATAGCAGCCTATGGAGACTTGAGCACAAAATGTTATGTGGTATTCTGGTCAGGATTCTGGAACAGAAAGGCGACATCAGGTAAAACTAAGAAAATCTGAATAAAGTATGTTTTTTAGATGATAACATTATTATCAACAATTATATTAATAATTATAACAAATGGACTAAACCAGTATAAAATATTAATGGGGAAAACTGGGTGCTGGTTTATGGAAAATCTCTATTTTTAAAAGCGATGCAAAGTTTCATTTTTCTCTCACATAAAAACACAAGCCCATTCAAAAGTGGGCGAAGGACATGAACAGATACTTTACAAAAGAAGACATACATGAGGCCAACAAGCATATGAAAAAATGCTCATCATCACTGGCCATTAGAGAAATGCAAATCAAAACTACATTGAGATACCATCTCACACCAGTTAGAATGGCAATCATTAAAAAATCTGGAGACAACAGATGCTGGAGAGGATGTGGAGAAATAGGAACACTTTTACACTGTTGGTGGGAGTGTAAATTAGTTCAACCATTGTGGAAAACAGTGTGGCGATTCCTCAAGGACCTAGAAATAGAAATTCCATTTGACCCAGCAATCCCATTACTGGGCATATATCCAAAGGATTATAAATCGTTCTACTATAAGGACACATGCACACGAATGTTCATAGCAGCACAGTTTACAATAGCAAAGACCTGGAACCAACCCAAATGCCCATCGATGATAGACTGGACAGGAAAAATGTGGCACATATACACCATGGAATATTATGCAGCCATTAAAAACGAGGAGTTCGCGTCCTTTGTAGGGACATGGATGAACCTGGAAACCATCATTCTCAGCAAACTGACACAAGAACACAAAATCAAACACCACATGTTCTCACTCATAGGCGGGTGTTGAACAATTAGAACACATGGACACAGGGAGGGGAGCACTATACATGGGGGTCTGTTGTGGGGGAGTGGGGGGGACAGCGGGGGGGTGGGGAATTGGGGAGGGATAGCATGGGGAGAAATGCCAGATATGGGTGAAGGGGAGGAAGGCAGCAAATCACACTGCCACGTATGCACCTAAGCAACAACCTTGCATGTTTTTCACATGTACCCCAAAACCTAAAATGCAATAAAAAAAAAAAAAAAAAAACACACATTGAAGGTGGCAGTTCAGGGCTCTCTGAGGCCCCAGACTGTCATCTTCTACCCTCCTGTGTATGACCTTCATCCTGTAGTTCCCCTCAGAGTCTGGGGAAGTTCCCAGGGCTCCGGCTGTCATGTCTGAGCCATTCGTTGGCCTGAGGAGGAAAGGCACAGTTAAAGGCCCAGATGGAGAGGAGGCCTCCCTGCTGCACCAGCTCTCTTTAAACAACATTCCTTGAAGTTCCATGGAACACCTTTACTTATATCTTGCTAGTCATATGCCCACACCCTGCTGCAAAGGAGGCTGAGAAATGCAGGCATTTAGTCCCAGGTACAATACATACAATTAAAAACAAGGGTTCTTTTACTAAAGAGAAAAAGAGACTAGCTCTTGAGGATATAGCAGCAAGTAGTATTTTCAGTGAAATCGATTGTGGAACTTTGTGAACTCACCTTCCTGTAAGTGAACGCACTATCTGTACACAGAAAATTCCCTCCTTTTATGTCAAATTTATTTATAAGATGAAAGTTTAGATGGAGAATAAGGTGCCCTCCTAACAGCTGCTCTGAAAACGAGTGATTTGGGACAAGTCAAATTATTACATATAAACATTCTAGATTATAATTAATCATTTTTTTTGTCTTGTAGCAGTTCCACTACTTAGACACACGAAAAAAGGCAACTTTTTTTGTAGTGCTTTGAATACAACTGTGTGAACCATCATCTCTTGGCAAACTTTTCAAGATGCTGAATTTATTTGCTTAGGTATGAAAATTATTACACTTCTAAGACAAAGAAGATGAAAGAAACACAAACATGGGTACTGGTGTGGATTGCCAAATGAAAGAAAGAGCAGATCTCAAACAAGCATTGACAAACCAGCATGTTTCATATGAAAAAGTGAAAAATACACTATCTCTATAAATCCATCAGATAAAAATAGCTTTGGGAGGAAAACAAATACTATTAACTAGATATTTGTTTTTGTGATGCTGCCCATAATTAACTGGGATATTATTTTTAATGACCAAATGTACATGCTTTAGATTTATATTAGTAAGTGGATCTTATATTTACATGCATGATTATATGTTTGATACAAGTATGTGGATATATATACACACACACAGACAATGTATGATTCAATGAATATTGACTATATTACATGGCAAAAGTGGGTATCTGTTTTGAGGTGTGACAGAATTTCTCACATTTAGGACCTGGAAAATTTTAGAAGTAATAATTAGAGCTAAAAATCTTTGCAAGTCTTAGTGTTTCTCCTTATTATTACAATAGCTTAAGGTTGAGATTACAGAGGTTGCTTTTTTTAGAAACTGAGTCTCAGAGAAGTTTAGTGCTAGATTCAGATGACATAGTTAGGCAATAACAATGATGAAATTAGAATTCAGGTTTCCTGACTTCAAAGGTAGTATTTCCTATATAATATTACTAAGTTATTAGACCACTTTGGAAGCCTATGCTTTAGATGTATATAAACAGCATTTCACTGGATTGGTCATAATGTGGTTCTACTAAAAATACTGAATGAAGTAGGCACTAATTTCACTGCTCAGATTTGATACTGCAGACATTTGTTTCAACAACAGAAGGTGTTTTGAGGTGAATGTTAAGCCTTTTGTTTTATAAGTAGGATCTCAAAAGAATCTTAAGTGCCTTTGTACTTCATGAACTCAGGTCTTATGACCTTCTTCTAGCAGCACATCTAGCAGTGCATTGCCATTTCATTTAGTCATGTTTTAAAAATGTTAAATTTTAATTATGCTTAATCAGCCTAATATTTTTGATATTTTTTGTCCATATGTATTTGGGTTTTCCAGAGAAAAAGAATGAATAGGATAAATATTTATATTTATATCTATATTTGTATATTATATTTCATATATGTTAAATCTTTTATTATATATTATATCTATCTATTTATATGTGTGTGTGTGTGTGTGTGTGTGTCTGTGTATGTAAGAGAGGTTGCTGGTAAGTCCAAAATCCACAGGACAAACCACCAACAGACTGGAAACTCAGGCAATGAGTTGATGTTGATAGTCTTGAGTCCAAACCATTCTTCTGGAAACCTCAATTTTTATTCTTAAGGTCGTTAAGAGAGTGAGTGAGATTTACCTACAGAATGTAGAATAATTTACTTTACTATCTGATAATCAAAAAGCTGATCACATTTTAAAAATATACCATCCAGACAGCTACATCTAGACTACTGCTTGACCAAACATGGTTCAATCATACCCTAGCCAAGTTGGCATATAACATTGATCGATACACCTTCTGTGCCAGATTTATTTTCAGTCTTTCAATTTCTTGTGTAATAGAACTATATATCAGCATATTTTTTCATGTGATTCTCAGTGTTTCTTGGTTTGTGATACAAAGATGATAAGTAGTTTTTTTGAGAGATGATATGTAAAAACATTAAGTGATATGTGGAGAAGTGACAAGGGAATTGGAAGT
The DNA here is from genome assembly GCF_030222135.1 of Aotus nancymaae. NCBI lineage: Eukaryota > Metazoa > Chordata > Mammalia > Primates > Aotidae > Aotus > Aotus nancymaae. The sequence goes on from NW_026988435.1 coordinate 4,979,388, forward strand.
CAATTAAGATGTGTCATGAAGCTAATTATTATTATAGTAAACTGGAACTCAGTATACTCCAGTTGTTTGGCGTCCTTGTATGTCAAGAATCTTAGAGGTTTTCCAACTGAGGATAGAGGGAACTAGTTGGTTATTTATAAATAATATATATATTATAAATGCAAATTTATAAATAAATAACTAGTTATTACTTATAAATAATGTATAAGCTAACTTCCATATGCAGTTGTTTGAGGTTCTACTCTTAAGGTACCGGGTGGCAGTCATTAAATCTGTTCTGCCTTGTACATGAGAAGAGCATAGACCAATGACCAAAAGCATCTCTGGAGACAGAGCACAGAGGTAGGTAATAAGCAGCCAATGGAAAATTCTAAGGTAATATGGATATGACACAAAAGCTACTGATGCTGGCCACTTCTTATACTATTTAGATCTGCAGGTGATGCGTATTAAGTCCCTCTATCCTGTCTCTGGTGGGGACCAATCACAGTGAGTCCTAAGGCTGTCATTCCTTGTCCTATTAAGGTACTATTAGTGAGGCACTATCTCCTTATTCAATTGCTTATTTAAAAATCTCCTTAATTACTCCCAGCACTTTTGCTCATCTAGGTTGTTTGCCCAATAAGATAAAGGGATCTTCATCTGTGAATGTCTAAAGAATGCATAGTTTGTAGTTGCACAATTGCTTATTCACAATATCTAAGAAGATATCCTAGTGATTCTTCTGGATTGTAGGCATATTCCTCCCAATCTCATAGCCTCATGAAAATTCAGAAGAATCACCCCTATAAGTATAGTCCTGTTTTTTTTTTTTTTTTTTGTCTTTTGGCATGAGACATGAAAGAATGACCAGACAGCAGCCACTGCGTTAAATTCAAAGAAACCTCACTCTGTCTTCTCATATTTTTCAATTACCCATATCCCAAATCTTTAGTCTAGCAGAGCCTAAATTTGCAAAGACTAGATGAGTATATCTCAAAGCTGGTTCCTAGGTGGCATTTTTGACAGTCAGTGCACATCCCAATTCCAAAGGTCTTGGAAAAATGGGGTGTTCCACTTTATTCAATGTAAATTTACTCAGTAACTAAATACCAATCATTTTAAGAGAGAGCTGGAATAATGACCACTGTCTATATTTGCCAAATGGTTGGTGTCTCCTTCTTAAAGTGAATATAATCTTTCATTGACAATATTGTCTCTATGTCTCAGAACTGACTTTGATCTAGAAACTGGATGAAAGATTGTGATATTCAAGAGTGGTGGCAGAAAGGATACTTCTCACTCACTTTTGATTTTTTTTTTCTTGTTGCTATTGTCATTGGAGATATCAAGCAATGTTACCGACTCCATATTTATCTAGCTTCTAGGAACTCCACATTCTATCAGCCATAACCAATGATCCCTAGTTGTCTTTTTAGCTTTGTTGCTCATTATGCACATTTATATTTTTGGAATATATAAAGAATCTTTATACCTCTGTAATTAAAACCCTCAAATTTTAAAAATGGCTAAAGAATCAGAATAGACATTTCTCTAAAGAATATACAGAAACGGCCAGTAAGCACAAAGATGTTTGACATCTTCGGGCTCAGAGAAAGGCAAACAAAACCGACAGTGAGATAGCACTTTACTCCTACTAAGATGGCTAGAATCAAAATAGAGATAAAAACAACTTTAATCCATGCAGTGGCTCATGCCTGCAATCCCAGCAGTTTGGGAGGCTGAGGTGGGAGGATAACAAGGAGTTCAAGACCATCCTGGCCAACATGGTGAAACCCTGTCTCTACTAAAAGTACAAAAATTAGCTGGGTGTGGTGGCGTGCATCTGTGATCCCAGCTACTTGGGAGGCTGAGGCAGGAGAATCACCTGAACCCAGGAGGTGGAGGTTGCAGTAAGCCAAGATCATGCCATTGCATTCCAGCCTGGGGGACAGACTGAGACTATCTGAAACAAACAAATAAACAAAAAACCACACACAAACACACAGACACACACATGCACACACACACAAGACACACACACAATCTTAAGCAAGGATGTAGCAAAATTAAAACTCTCCTGCTGTAAAATGGTACAGGTGCTTTGGAAAACATTCTAACAATTTCCTAAATGATTAAATATAGAGTTATTATATGACCTGGAAAATGCACTACAAATATATAAACCAAAAAATGGAAAATATATGTCTACATAAAAAAATTACATAAATGTTTACAAAAGCATCTTAAGAGCCAAATGGCAAAAACAACCAAATGTCTATCAATGGCAGAACAGATAAAGAAAATGCATACAGAATGTCAAATGCAAAAATTATATATATCAGTCCATAAAAAGAAATGAATTACTGACATAAGGTAAAACTTGGATAGACCTTAAAAATATCACACAATGATATACAAAATAAATATTACACATAGTGAAAGAAGTCAGTCACAGAAGACCTCATATATGAAAATGTTCAGAACAGAGGAATCAATAGAGATTGAGAATATGCTTGTGCTTTCTTAGAACAAAGGGATAGGAGATGAGAGGACAGCAGGAATGATAGTGAAAGATTATAGGATTTTAATTTTGAGTTGATGAAAATGTTCTAAAATTAACTGGTGATAGTTGCCTATCTGTAAACACACTAAAAATAAATTTTTCACATTAAGTGACTGAAATGTATAGTATGTAAACTGTATGTTAATAAAACTTTTTAAAAACAAAAGAGAAAAACTAAATACCGAAGAAAGAGACATGTTGACTAATTTAAGAAACATTAATAAACTGCTACTTCTGGCTGGGTGTGGTGGCTCACACCTGTAATCCCAGGACTTTGGGAGGCCAAGAGGGATGGATCACCTGTGGTCAGGAATTTGAGACCAACCTGGCCAACATGGTGAAATCCTGTCTCTACTTAAAGCACAAAAAATTAATCCAGAGTGGTGGCACACACCTGTAATCCCAGTTACTTGGGAGGCTGAGGCAGGAGAATCACTTGAACCCAGGAGGTAGAGGTTGTGGTGAGCCAGATTGCACCATTACACTCCAGCCTGGGCAACAAGAATGACACTCCATCTCAAAAACAACAACAACAACAGCAAAACCACCACCACGAACAGTAAAACCACTGCTACTTCCCATGTCTAAAAATTGATGTGAGTCAGGCAGGTAAAAAGGTTTGTGTTTTGGCAATTGAAGCACCTGTTGTTTAGTGATGTGGCCTCTGGTACCACACTGAAGATCATAAAATTAGTTTTGATGTATATATCTAATTTTCTAGACAGGGAAAAATATCTGTCCTATTTCAGGATTTTTAAACCTCATTCAGACACAACAGACAGGATTTTTGGAAGAGACCTGGAAATGTAGGATAGACACTTCATACATATAACACTGAATTAATGATTTTATTTTAACTTTTGGTAAAATTCTTATTGTATATTTTAACTCTTCTGCGAAAATGGGAAATACAAATGCCAACCCTAAAACATTACAAAAATGAAATCACATATGGTGCTGACATAAAATATATTGACATTTGATATGAAGTATATTTTTTATGGACAATGCCCTAAGATGTCCAAAGTTATCAGAGTCAAATTATCCCAGCAGTAAATCATCATGTAAAAGTCAGGATAATTTCAATGAAATAGCCATGAAAATTACACGGTAAAGCTTAACAAAATGCGGTATTTTTCATCTAATTTTCTTAGACCAATCTCATAAACATGTACAACAGTTATAAACCTATATTTGCTTGAATTGGTCACCCAGAGTTCTGAATTCACCATTTATTCAGGCTTATAATCAATGTTTCCTATTTTATACATTTCAGAATGTAGCAAGCAATAGATGTGACTTAGCCATCTCAGAGTAAATGTTCTGTTTTGGGTGGTGGTGTTGCTTGTTTGGTTAGTTGGCATTATTATTCTTTTTCTTTTTCATTTCAGTTTTGGAAGATTCTATGACCTGAGATGTCAGTTCAGTATTGCCGGTTGCCATAAATGTGAATCTTATTACAATGTAATGTCAGTACTTTCTCTCAACTTCCATCCTTACCTCCACTCTTTCTTCTCTTGTCAGTCCTCCGAATCAATTTTGTTTTTGTTTTTTTAACTGATTCTATGGATTATTTCTAAATTGCATTAAGCATTCAGTTTTATTACTCAATTTATTTATTTACATACCTACGTGTTCTTTTTTTCTGAAATATAAGCTCCTACAACATCCTGTCTGATTTTTACTCTATTTGCACTCAATTTCCTATTTCCCATAGTGTAATCATATAGTATTTACCAAACAAATACTTATGACTATGTAAACAAATAACCAGAGATAAAAGGAAACTAACTTATAAAGACTGAATAAGAAACAATTATAGAATTGTTCCTATAGGACATATAGGAAAGTTACTACCTCTATACAGTTACTGTAAGCTATCTCAGAAGTTAAAATATAACAGAAAATGTTGCTAATTCTCTCTGCAAAAGGCAACTGTCTCTGCAAACCAGCTTAACTTTTTAGCTGCCATAGCTTTAAAAATAAAAGGGCCCTAAATCTGTTAACATTAGAGAGGAGGGGAACCTGTTTCTTTTTAGGAAAAATGCTGCTATTTTGTAAACCAGTTAAGTGTTGTTTTGAACATAGAACTCAGGAATCAATCAATCACAGGGCTAAAGGCATTCAAGAACCTGGCTCTCTTCTCTACTAGGCTCGTTTATAACTCTGGGCCTCTCATCTTTAACCATCTTATCATATCATTTCTTATAGAACCACAAGGTCACAAAATAATCGTGCCGCTGGAACCCCGGATGTCCTTGGCTCGTAAGCTCTATCTTGGACCTCTAGATCAACCTGCATCCCTGAAAGGCTCCCCTCTAGAGGAAACCTCAACTGCAGGGCCCCTTCTATGCCCCATTTCAACAGGAAGTAGTTAAAGAGAATCGACGCCCCTATTCCAACAGAAGTTGAATTTTCCTGTTCAGAGGGGTGAATGAGGGAATGTGTTCTCTTTCGGGGTCCACGAGGGGGCGTAGTTTTAAGGGCAAGAACTTCCCAGCGCCGTGCCCCTGCTCCCATCTCTCTCCATCTGGGAGATTTAATGGTTTATGTTTGAATTTAGCGGACGCGGGAAGAAACTAGAAGTCAATCACCGCAGCGGAAGTTTAAAGGAACTCCTTTCATTGGCCAGAGGAACTTGGGAAAGTGGGAATTTCTCCCAGGAAAAATTCCCCTGCTCCTTCACCCATGATGGATTTCCAGCTCTGTGGAATCCCCTCCTGCATGGTGGGAGCTCCCTTTCCCCTCTGGGATTTTCCCTCTGGAATCCCCTTCCATACTCTTTGTGGAAATCTTTCTCTTCTTCTCTTTTCTCTATCTAAATAAAATCACCTTTCTGCAACACTTCTTGGGTTCTATATTTACTTTTACGAGCATATGACGCACCTGCAGCGTTCCCATCCCTTATTCTTTAAGAGGTTGGAGACCAAGAACCTACAGCATTCTCTCGGGTAAGCTGTACCTCACCAGCACCCAAAGAAAAAACCCGGTTACAGCATAGCTTCTAATGTGTTTAAATTAGTCCTAAATCAATGAATCTACCAATCATCTAACATCTATTTATTGATATATTGAGACTGGTCCTACATCTATTTATTGATATATTGAGACTGGTCCTACATCTTGACCTACACTGGCCATTCTCCTTCTTTCTACTTTTTAGTCATTTGCAAAATGGTGTATCATTGACGTTTTAATCTACATTTTCATGATTTCAAGAAAGCTTAAGCATATACAGCATTGTTTGCCATTAAAATTTTTACTTATTTGTTGATTTGCAGGATTTTTCTTGTTGATTTGAATGATTTTCTCATCCTTTTATGCCATTGTGTGTCCTTTTTTAAAAATTGCTTATTCATATGAATTAGGAACATTTTTGTAACATGTTTCTCATGATAGATTGTTCTTGTTGATTGTTCATAGTCCATATACACTCAAGATACTAAATGAATACTAATCCACTTTCAAATTACACTATACTACTTCACATGTAGTATAAGTACCACATGACCTATTTCTCCCTCTCATTACTTATAATGTTGGAATCATTCATTTCTTTTATCCAGGTGATATAACTAAACAATGCATTGCTACTATTAATTTTTTATAGTTAAGTTTTATAGTAAGAATAATAAATGTACAAATTTTAATTTACTTTTATTTATTTTCTCTGATGCTCTTTCTTTATATTGCTCTGAGTTTCTGATCCATATCTCTGAATAACTTCTTTTAATATTTCTTGCTGGACATGTCTACTGAGTACTTTTGACAAATGAGACCTAATTAAACTAAAGAGATTCTGCTCAACGAAACTATCCTCAAAGCAAACAGACAGCCTACAGAACGGGAGAACATTTTTAAAATCTATTCATCTGAGAAACGTCTAATATCTAGAATCTACAAGGAACTTAAACAAATTTACAAAAGAAATCAAACAACCCCTTTAAAAATTGACCAAAGAACAAGAACAGGCTCTTCTCTTCAAATGTCTTCAAAAGAGGACATTTATGTGCCCAGGAAACATACAAAGAGAAGCTCAACATCAATGATCATTAGACAAATGCAAATCAAAACTGCAGTAAGATATCATCTCATGCCAGACAGAATGGTGATTTATTAATAAAGTCGAGGAACAACAGATGCTGGTGAGGTTGCAAAGTAATAGGAACAATTTTACACTGTTAGTGGAAATGTAAATTAGTCCGTCCAACCACTGTGGAAGAAAATGTGGCATTTCCTCTAAGATTTAGAACTGGAAATACCATTTGACCAAGAAATCTTATTACTGGTTATATACCCAGAGATATAGAAATCATTCCATTTCAAAGATACATGCAAGCTTAAGTTCACTGAAGCACTATTCACAATAACAAAGACATGGAATAAACCCAAATGCCTATCAATGGTAGACTGGATAAAGAAAATGTGGTACATATACACTATGGACTACTATGTTGCCATAAAAAGGAATGAGAGCATGCCCTTTACAGGGACATGGATGAAGCTGGAAGCCATTATCCTCAGCAGACTAATGTAGGAACAGAAAACCAAACATCACATGTTCTCCCTTATAAGTGGACCTGAACAATGAGAACACATGGACACAGGGAGGAGAACAACACACACTGAGGCTATCAAGGGAGGGCAGTGGTCAGAGAGCATTAGAAAAAAAGAGCTAATGCATGCTGGGCTTAATACCTACTTGATGGGCTTATAGGTGTAGCAAACCACCATAGCATGCATCTACCTGTGTAACAAACCTGCACGTCCTGCACATGTACCCAGAATTTAATAAAAATAGTTATTTTATTTTATTTTTTTTTAAAGAAACTGCCTCACAGCTCTTGGATATTTTGTTTTGTATTTTGTTGTTGTTGTTCGGTATTATTCTTTTTTTCTTTTTGTGTTTCAGTTTGGAAGTTTCCATTGACCTATTTTTAATCTCTTTGAGTCTTCCTTGGTTATGTCCAATTGCCTGATGAGCCCTTTGAAGACTTTCTTCATTACTGTAACAATATTTTTTATTTCTATCATTTCCTTTTGATTTCTTCATAGAGTTTTATTTCTCTGCTTATATTATTTGTCTGTTCCTCACACATTAACATGTTAATCATGGCTATATTAGATTATTTGATAATTTCAACATTTGTGTCACATCTGAGTGTGGTCCCTGAGTGTGGCCCTGATATTTGCCTCTGCCTCTTGCATTTTCCTTGCCTTTCAACATGTCTTATATCTATTTTTTGTTGCTGAAATCAAGACATGATGTATTAGGTAATCGGATGTAAATTAATTTCAAGATAATGTGTTCAACTATTTTTTTTTTAAAAAAAAACCTATCCTATTTGAAACTTTAACATAATATGTCATCTTATATTCAAGCTTTTTTGAAAATTTCTTAGAAATGTTTATTTCTGTATCTGTTTTCTGTCCATATTTTGGACACTTATAAAATGGCTTTTCATTATATCTACTTGTTACTTAAACATTATCATTTATTTAATGTTTCTCATAACTTTATCAGTTGTTGGTTCTTTCTAGCAAAATTTTACATTTATTGGCTATAATCATTCTATTTATCCAATCTCTTGAATTCTTTAATTTTCATGTAGTTTAATCACATTATTCCCATTTGGTTCAGGATAACTTCTAGAAAGACACCCTTATTTTTATCCTTCTTGGTTACTCTAGAAAGAAAGAGGAGTTGGCTGGGAGCAGTGGCTCATGCCTGTAATCCTAGCACTTTGGGAAGTGGAGGGGGAAAGATCACTTGAGACCAGGAGTTCGAGACCAGTCTGGTTAACATGGTGAGACCCTATCTCTACTAAAAATATAAAAAATTAGCCAGGTGTGGTGATGTGTGCCTGTATTCCAGCTACTGGGGAGGCTGAGGCTGGAGAATTACTTGAACACAGAAGCAGAGGTTGCAGTGAGCTTATAGCACCACTGCACTCCAGCCTGGGTGACAGAATGAGACTCTGTCTCAAAAAAAAAAAAAAAGAAGAGTTGAATGAACTCCAAGGCTCCAAGGTAGACTATTTGTATATCAGTGTCCCATTGAGGTGAAAGGCCTCTTTGGAACTACCATCCACATTCATATTGGGTATTATTACTTATCCTCTGAATAATAAGAGAACTCAGTGGAAGCCACATATGTTTCCATATGTGGACAACTCTGTGAAGTACTCCTCTAAAGCATTCTCAATTATGGATCATAACTTTCCCATACAGGCTGTAATTTCCTTCCTATAGAGACAAAAGTCTCCTCTCTTTCAGCAGTTTCTTATCTCATTTAGTATCATCTTTTCAGACTCATGTATGTCTATCTCAGTTCAGTTCATAGCCATATTTGTGTAGCCTGACCTAATTTTTCAACTTTCTAGGTAACCAGATAATTTAACCACTGATTCCTTATAAATCTACTTGCACACTTTTATATTCAAATTGAAAGCAATTCACAAAGCATATGATAAAATCTTAAAATAATATTTAAAATATGCAAATACAAATGTGAATCCTACAGCTTGAAGGGAAAAAGGGCTAGTATACAATAGATTTTTAATTGATAGAAAAATCTCAGCTATAAGATAAAATCATACTCACATTTTCTAACTAAAACATCAAATATTAAACAGAACTTATAAAAAATCAAATTTGGAATGTTTCTATTGCTTAACATATTGCTGTTTAAAATCTTTCAAACACCTTCCTAGCTATTATATTATCAACACAATCAATGTTAAACGAAATAAAAAATAGTAGCACAGTTGGAAGAGAAGTAGATGTGTTTAAAAGCAATGATGTTCTTTTCATGATTTTATTTCAGGTAATTTTCTCTTCACAGATTATGATTGCATTAAAGCAGAACATATCAATTTCACACAAATTTTGTCAGTGAGCCACAGTAAAACATGACTGTGATGCACAACAGGTGGTATTATATTGGCTTGTTTAATTACTTCCATTGAATACAATTTTTTTAAATGTAAAATAGTCACAGAGAAGAATAAAAATCAAACAAAACTATTTCAGAAAGAATATTGATATTATTAGGTAAGCCAATTTAGCTTTTAAATATATGCAAAATTGTTAATTGTTAATTGCTTTAATCTGAGGAAAATAAGTAATCAAAAAGAGTAATGTTAAATCCACTTTAGTGCAGATATTACCTTCCAAAGTTGGGGAAAATACAATTAGAAAATCGTTTAATACACAGAGTTAAATAAATAATTCTCAAATAATTTGAATGTGTAATTTTTAATAAATATCTATAATAGATTATTTTGATATAAATATTAAAGACTGAATTGATAACTGAGAGTAACACAAACATTTAATTGATATAGCTTCTGGTGAATGTAGAATACAGAAACCCAAAATTATTTTAATTTCATTATTGTAGAAAGTTCTGCAAGATACAAAAATAAAAATTTTACCCTTTATTTAAATATATAAAAAGTATTTTCCAATATTGTTTAAATAATTACATTGAGATAGCTATGTTTTTTCATATTCTCATATATTCTTTAATTTAGTTTTTAAATGTTTAATATTTTAATAAATAGACAAATTATAGTTTTTTATATGTATATGGTATAAAGTGATATTATGATTAATTAATACAAATTGGAATAATTAAATCTAGCTAATTGACATATCGATCAGTTACAATTATTTTTATTCATGATTTTCTGTCTATGTGTTGTAAATTTAAAAAACCATACACTATTTCAGAGAATGAAAACATTGGAGGGCACAATATTTTGGTCTCTTGAGTGAACATTAAAGGCATTAATGTAGGCCATAAAATTGCATATGTGAATGAGGACACAGTTTAACCTAAGTATGACATACATATTACTAAGCACTTTTCATAGGCAACCTCATTGAATCTTCATTACCTTACTTAGAAATAGATTTTATTTTCTTCTTACAGAGATAAGCACTTAGTTATCCACCTAAGGGAGTATATGTAGGAGGTTAAGTTTTTGCCCCATAAATAATGAAAAAAGAGCATTAATCGCGATCCCAGCTTCCCTTGAATTTTAGTAAATTCCATAATATTTATACAACATAAATTTACTTAATAGAACAATAGGCTAAATTATCAGGAGCTCTTTTTGATAAGGTGACAGTAATAAAAATGCAACTCAGAATCTTGACTTTTGAAATCTAGTTATTTTGTCACACGTTAGTCACAGATGCTGACTGAAGAACTAATTTGGAATATAAACATCATGAAGCAAGAAGTTTTATCTTTTGACAAAGGATTATAAGGAATAAAAGGTGCAAAATGATCATAGTGAAGCATACTAAAATATATTATCTATTTAGTGTAACATAAGTAGTCAATACATTTTTATTTTTTAATATTTTTATTATTGTAACATTGATGGTATACTATACAAACAATCTCACAAAACTGAAGTTTGGGTTACTATGATATGGGTAAACCATTTAATTTTTCTAAATCTAATTGAATATTAACAATGAGGTCAACCTAGAACTTAATGCACTGAATAGCTGCATAATGAAGCAATTATTAAACAAAGAGGCAGAGAATACAAGGTTTAAGAGAATTGATGGGCTTTTACTACTTACAATCAGAGTAGAATCAGTCTAATTATATAATTTTCTCAAATTTAATATGAATAGAAATAATTTGTCACAGTGTTGTTGAAAAAATTACATATCATGTGCTTGCTAAAATCTATGGCACGCAGTCTGTAGTCAATAAAAAGTAACTATAGTCATGCACTGCATAATGATGCTTTGGTCAATAATGGACCTCATATACAAATAGGAGCAGGTAGCTTAAAAGACAAGAGAAAAGGAAACTTCAGGAAAAGAAAAAGAAGACTCCCCAGAAAAATTCACAGTGAAGAGTATAGCAGAAGCTTTCACAGACCTCAAGAAGCAACTTAAAAATTGAATATATCGGCCCTAATATTGAAAGATGTTCATTAATAGAGAGGAGAACTCAGGGTACATTATCTGTTTACAAGCAAATCTATGATGAAAACAGAATTTAACCAAGAAAACCAGTAGAAACATATTTCCAAGGAGTACACCTTTTATCTTTTAACTTTTATTTTTGGTCTGGGGTACATGGGAAGGTTTGTAAACTTGTGTCACTGGCGTTTGTCGTACATATTATTACATTACCCAGATATGAAGTCCAGTACTCAATGTTTATCTTTACTGCTCTGTTCCCTCTTCCCACCCTCCACCCTCAAGTAGGCCCCATTGTTTGTTGTTCTCATCTTTGTGTTCATAAGTTCTCATCATTTGGCTCCAACTTATAAGTGAAAACATGTGATATTTCATTTTCTGTTCCTGTGTTAGTTTGCTAAGAAAAATAGCCTCCAGCTCCATCCATGCTTCCACAAAATACGTGACCTTATACTTTTTATGGTTACATAGTGCTCCATGGTGTACATGTGCCACATTTTCTTTATCCAATCTGTCATTGATGGGCATTTAGGTTGATTCCATGTCTTTGCTATTGTGAATAGTGTTGCAAAGAACATTTACATGAATCATTTTACCATAAAGACTGCACCTTCTTAAGAAGAGTTTTAGGCAGGTCTTTCAGGAGGTTTTTCAAAAGGAAGCATTGTTATGAGCACAGATGACTGCTCCATGCATGTTACTGCCTCTGAATACCTTCCTGTGGAACAAGATGTGGAGGTGAAAGACAGCAATACTGATGATGTTGACCCTGTGTATGTCTAGGATAATATGTGTGCCTGTGTCTTAGTTTCTCACAAAATAATTTAAAGAAAATTTTTAAATAGAAAAAGAAGAAATTAAGTATATAAAAATAAAAATATATTTGTGAAACTATACAAAGCATTTGTATTTTTAGCTAAGTGTTATTACAAGAGCCAATTTTTTAACCATTTAAAAGTTTATAAAAGCTACAGTGGACTAAAGTGACTTTATTATTAAAATAATTTTTAAAATAAAGTTGAGTGTCCTAAGTATACAGTGTTTACAAAATACATAGCAGTGTACAGGAATGTCCTAAGCCCTCAAATTTACTCATTGGCTCATCCAGAGGACCTTATCATTTGAATATTTATTTAGTGCTTTCTAAAATTTTTTCATTTTGTTGTTTCATTGCTTTCCGCATACAGATATTAAGACAGTTTTTCTTTTAATTATTCTTAAGTATTTGATTTGTTATGTTATATTAAATCATATTTCAGCTATTATTTGCCAATGGTTTTCTGGGTTCTATACAGGTGTACAATTTATTATGCTTTATGCTAATTTTGAGACAATGTCTTGCTTCTTTGCCCAGGCTGGAGTGGCATGATCACAGTTCACTATAACCTTGAACTCCTGTGCTCAAGCAATCTTTCCACCTCAGTCTCCCAAGTAGCTGAGATTGTATGTGCAAGTCATTATGCCCAGCTATTTATTTTGTAGAGACAGAATCTTGCTATGTTGCCCAGGCTAGCCTTGAATGCTGGGCCTCAAGCAATCCTTCTACCCTGGCTTCCCAAAGTGCTGGAATTACAGGCATGAGTTACTGCACCTGGCTTTTTACTCTATTTTCACTGCACGTTTTCTATGCTGAGATATGTTTAGATAAACAATAATTACCCTTAGTCCATTTTCATGCTGATGATAAAGATATATCTGATACTGGGTATAAAGAAAAAGATGTTTAATGAACTCAGAGTTCCACTTGGCTGGGGAGGTCTCACAATCATGGAGGAAGGGCAAGGGACATCTTACATGGCAGCAGGCAAAAAACACAAGAGCCAAGCAAAAGGTGAAACCCCTTATAAAATCATCAGATCTCATGAGACTTATTCACAACAATAACAATATGGTGAAAACCAACCCCATGATTCAGTTATCTCCCACCTGGTCCATCCCACAAAACATGGGAATTATGGAAGCTACAATTCAAGATGAGATTTGGGTGTGGACACAGACAAATCATATCAAGGCTATACCATGTTACCTACGTATATAGTAGTCAATACCATCTAAATTTGTGTAAGTCCACTCTATGATGTTAGCAAAACCCCAACACATAACGATACATTTCTCAGAACATATCCCTGTGGTTAAGTGACATATGACTGTATCATAATTCTACACACAGGTTAAAAATGCATGTGGACATGTAATTCTGTTAGGAATATAACTATGAGTGCGATTATGGGGCTACCAAATACAGATAACTTCATATATTAAATGAACAAAAGTTTTTTTTAAGTACTTGGATAAAATGTTTTTTTCGTTTGTTTGTTTCAAAACATTGTACCAATTTATAGTCCAATTTGCAGGGTATGGGAGTGCCTGTTGTGCTAATCTTTGCCATTACTTAGCATCAAAGTGTTGATTGAAATACGTGGGCACAGGGAAGGGAACATCACGCATTGGAATCTGTTGGGGTAGGGGGCCTAGGGAAGAGACAGCAGTGGGTGGGGAGGTTAGGGAGGGATAACACTGGGAGAAATGCCTGATGTAGGTGACAGGGGGATGGAGACAGCAAACCACCATGGCATGTGTGTAGCTATGCAACAATCCTGCAAGATCTGCACATGTACCCCAGAACTTAAAATACAATACAAAAAAGTGTTGATTTTAACTTTTCTGAAGAAAAAGAAAACAAAACTAATATCACCACTAAAAGATATGCAGATACTTTTTTGCCATTTTAAAATTCGTATTTCCGCATTTACTAATAAATTTGGATATTATTTTACATGCTAATTGGTTAAATGTACTTGATCATAAATCAAGTGATCATATATGCATTGATTTATTTGTCTATCTTTACCCAATATCACACTGTCTTTATTACTGAAAGTAGATAAAAAGGCATGGGATGAAATAGAGCAACTCCTTGCATCTTTAGTTTAGTTTTTTTTTTTAAGTGTCATGCCTATAGTTGGCCTTTGCACTTCTTTATAAATTAGACAAATTCTGCAAAAGAAACTATATAGTTATTAAAAATGAAAATAAATATTGGGATTGTTAATGAAATTGCATTGAAACCATAAATAAATTTTCAGCAAATTGTCATTTTTACAATTTTTCCAAACAATTATGCCATATATAAATATTTACTTAGATCTTTCTATAATTTTCTCATTTTGTTGTTTCATTGCTTTCTGCATAGAAATATTAAGACAGTTTTTCTTTTATTATTCCTAAGTATTTGGTTTGTTATGTAATATTAAATAATATTTTAGCTATTATTTTCTAATGGTTTCATCTCTAGTTATCGTCCTACCTATGTCATATATTCTGTCTATACATCCATATAGAGAAGCATAATCACATGTTAATTTCTGAAATTCATGAGATACTTTAAAATGTATACACAATCATATAACTTTGCAAAGTGTAATATTTGTTTTTCCTTTTATATTTTCCATTTAATTATTATTATCTTTTTCCTAATGCCGTTGATAGGATCTATAAGACAATGTTAAATAGAATTGTTAATAATCAGGCTATTACTGGTTTTTAAAACCTCATTTAAAAATAAATGCTTTTAGTATCTCACTATTAAATCATATGTTTCCTATTCGTTTTTGTAGACACTATTTACTGGGCTATGACTTTTCTTCTAATTTCTAGTTTTCAAAAAGTTTTTAGATAAAATATTAATTTTATCTATTTTATCATTTTGTTAGTTTTTCTTCATCTGTTGTGATCATATTTTATTTCTGTTTAAATCTAATAATATACTCAACAGTTTCCTAGAATAAAATCAGTTTGATTTATATTTTCATCATTATATATGGAAGATTGAGTCTGTTATCATTTTTTGTGTATAAAATTTAATGTTTAGGTTTGGAATTAAGTTTATCCTGATATGGTAAAAGAGATGTAATATGCATTTTCATTTTATATTCTATAAAAAGTGTATTTCTGGCCGGGCAAGGTGGCTCATGCCTGTAATCTCAGCACTTTGAAAATCCAAGGCGGTGGACTAACTGAGGTCAGGAGTTTGAGATTAGCCTGGCCAACATGGTGAAATCCCGTCTCTACTAAAAATACAAAAATTAACCTGGCATGGTGGCAGGTGCCTGTAATCCAAATTACTGGGGAGGCTGAGGCAGGAGAATCACCTTAACCTGAAAGGCAGAGGTTACAGTGAGCAGAGATCACGCCATTGTATTCCAGCCTGGGAGACAAGAGCAAAACTCAGTCTCAAAAAAAAAAAAAAAAAAAAAAATGTATCTCTAGGAGTAGAATTATTTAGATTTTGAATAGTTAGCAAACTCTTCTGGTGCAGTCATGGGTCTGGAAATTTATTTCTGAAAAAGATTTAATTTAAATTTACTAATTGTAGTGTGACTACTTAGAAATTGCCAAGTAGATAAACTTTTTTTCAAGGTATTTATGGATTTCATCTAATTCAAATACTGGCATAATGTTGTTCTTAGTTCCATCACATTATCTCCCATATTTTCATCTTATATTTATTTCTTGAATTTTTACTTTGATCTAACTGAAACTATTTTACTGAAATGAGGTAGTAATTTTAGTTTTTACAAGAGACTATCTCTAATTGTGTCAACTTTATTCATTGAATAATTTACCATTTCTATAACAATATGAAGTGACACATTTATCTTACATATGCATTTGTATTTACTTAAAACCTTCTGTTATATATAGTTTTATGTGCACATATTACTATACTATTTTAATTCATCTAGATTTGTAAAAGATCTTAATACCGAATATAAATCATTTTCCCTCATTCAAGTCACTTTCAAAATTTTAACTTTGTATCTTTTAATATTTGTGTATAATTGTACCTGTGTTCTAAATATATGTGTATAAATATATTCTATACTTAAAACATTTTCATTTGTATATTCTGATTCTATATATTATATAAATATGTATATAACTAAATAACATACATATACATGCATATATTATAAAGGATAATCTTCTATGCTTAAAAATAAGCTTTCCTATTGTGATTTCATTGGAATTACATTAATCTTTTAGAGTAATCTAAGGTAAATTAGATTTTGCCATTTCAAATCAACCCTTAGTTTGTATAATGACTTAATTTCCTTCTTTTAACTTTTTTTCAGAACACTGCCATCTTTTCTTTTCAATTCCTTCTTCTGCTTCATAATATCTTCCTTAAGTTTCATCATATTTGCTTTGATCTTTTGCTTTACGGGGTTAAATAATTGTATTTGTCATGGTTTTAATGTGTTATGAGGAAAAATTTTCTATTGTTTTAAATTTACTAATTATTAACTTTTCCTATTTCTTTTTACTATTTTTTATAGTAACATGGTATGTAGCCTATCTTTATTTTTTTCTGTTTATTAATTTTATTTGAGAGAGGATTTCTATGCCATACTGATAATTTACAAGATTTTGTTCTGGAGAGTAGAAGTAAGATGTTCTGGGACAGCAATATTTCTTTCTGGCTCTTAGTAAAACTTTTCATAAGGGTCATATTTGCTTTTCTATTTTGGGGTACATATGCATATAAGTATGTCTATTTATATATGCAGTATAATAATATTTATACCTTTCTATTTGTCAAATATACATAGCTACAGGAAAGTTTACAAGTAGTTCTTCCCTTCATCTCTAATCAAAGACCAACCGTTTTCTACCATTATAGCAACCAATGATATCAAATTAATTTATTTTCTTTAATCCTGTCATTGCCACTATTTTTTGTTAACAGACTGGGTTCAGAAAATAATCTATAGCTATCTCACTTCCATAGCTCCAAGCGAGGGATCTTTTGATTTTTTTCACACCACAGTAGAAACCCTCTTTTGAAATTCTGCCTTTTATCTTTTTCTAATATTTGAAGTTTTAGGCATTATGCAGGGGTGCTTTCTTAAACTTTTGTTCACCCTCACATTGAGAACAGCACACACGCACATATATATATGTATAGATATACATATATATGTCTCCTGGTCTCTTCTAAAAGAAAACTTACATTTAATTTTTATTCTTCCTATAGGATTTTATGTGTAATATTAATAAGGACAAGAAAATATATGCATCTTTAATCTGCCATTTTAAACCAAAAAGTTCAAAGCACAATTTCAATAGTACTGAAAATTTAAGAGCCTTATCTTCCACTTCCTCGAAAAATTTTTTAGAAAAGATGTAATCTTTACTCCTATGGAAATATAAAATGGGCATACATATATTAAATGCTTTATTTAATGCTTAAAAAAAGAGAAGTCTTTAAATGAACACAAATAGGTAGTCCTGAAAGGTGAAACAAATTTTCAGTAAATACAAAATGTTCTCTATCTACAGAACAATAATCAATTGCATTTAACTAGATAAAATTCATGTATATTTTTATTGAGAAGAGTAATTTGCATTATTATAAATTTTCTGTAATTACAATCATGTAAAATAGTTCAAAGACAATGAAAAGTGGAGAGAAAGCAGAGCAGCACTAGGCAGAACAACCAATAATCCCCTTTGTCTATTTCAGTTTTTTTCAATTTTTCCTAAAATATCCAGGTATGCAGATGAGTTAAGCTTTTTGATTGCCATACTAGAATTGCAGTTTTAACACTTGGGCTGTTCACAGCATGTAAATTTGTTATGTTCCTCAACCTCTACATGTTCAAAGTTGTTTCTGACACTCTGCCAAGACTCCAATCACTTGACAGTTGCTACTTACGACTCTCCCCCAAGGGATGGGTCCCAAATATGTCTCAATAATTTTCACAGAATAATTCCTCCTAAGAGAAAATCTGAATACCTTATTAGTCTTCTCATTTAGACACAATACATTTTCAATTTCTAGTGTTGTTTTATGTCAATGTAACTGTCTTTTGGGACACTAATTCTTCATTGTGCTCAGTGAGGCCATTTCTAAGGACCAAGTGACAGAGGCTCTCAATGAGATTTAACTTGGAACACGTTACTACTGCTGGATTCACTCTACATGAAATAAATACCCTTAAATATATTAACCTCAATATATGGTAATTAATAAAACATAGTTTTATTATTTCATTGTATAAAATGCACAAATATTAAGTGAACAGCTGGACAAGTTTTTACATGAGTATACATTTGTATAACTATAATCCAGGTCAATTGAGAAACATTTAGTGTATTTTAGGAAGTTCCCTATGTCCTCTCCCAGTCACCTAATCAAGCAGTATTAATTGAAAAGACACATGTGGGTATAAATCTAAAGGAAGTCACTCATAATGTCAAAGAAGTATCTGTATTCCTATGTTCATTGCAGCATTACTCACAATAGCCAAGATATAGAAGCAACGTAAGTGTCCATCAGTGGATGAATGAACAAAGAAAAATGTGGTATGTACACAAGGAATACAAAAGAGCTTTAATAAAAAAGGAAAATTCTGCCACTTCCAAAAACATGGATGAAACTGGAGGATAATACTGTAGATGAAATTAGCCAAGGACATAAAGACAAATTGTGCATGATCTTACATATATGTTGAATCTATAAAAGTTCAGTGTGAATGAGCTGAGAGCATACTGGTGGTTACTAACGGATGGGGGATGGCAGTTGGGACAGGCAAAGTGGAGAGGCTGATGAAAAGATCCAAAGTTTCAGTTACATAAGATAAATAAATTCTCGTGTTCTATTGCACAGCAAGGTGACCATAGGTAGTAATGTTGTATTGTGTATTTCAGAATACTAAAGAGTAGATATTAAATGTCTGATCACAAAACAAGAAGATAAGCAGTGAGGTAATAGAAATGCCAATTAGATCAATTTAATCTTTTTTTTAATTATTATACTTTAAGTTCTGGGGTACATGAGCACATCTTGCAGGATTGTTACATACATACACACATACCATGGTGGTTTGCTGCCTCCACACCCCTGTCACCTACATTAGGTATTTCTCCTAATATTATCCCTCCCCAACCTCCTCATCTTCTGCTTACCCTACTCTAGACTCCTCACCACCCAACAGACCCCAGTGTGTGATGTTCCTCTCCTTGTGTCAATGTGGTCTTATTATTCAACACCCACTTATGACTGAAAACATGTGGTGTCTGGTTTTCTGTTCTTGTGTCAGTTTGCTGAGAATGATGGTTTCCAGATTCATCCATGTCCCTGCAAAGGTCATGAACTCATTCTTTTTTATGGCTGCATAGTATTCTAGGGTGTATATGTGCCACATTTTCTTTATCCAATCTATCATTGATGAACATTTGGGTTGGTTCCAAGTCTTTGCTATTGTAAACAGTGCCACAATGAACATACCTGTGCATGTGTCTTTACAATAGAATGATTTACAATCCTTTGGGTATATACCTAGTAATGGGATTGCTGGGTCAAATAGTATTTCTATTTCCAGATTCTTGTCTTAAGTTTAATTATATCCCATTTGTCTATTTTGGCTTTTGTTGCCATTGCTTTTGGTGTTTTAGTCATGAAGTCCTTGCCTATGCCCATGTCCTGAATGGTATTGCCTAGGTTATCTTCTAGGGTTTTTGTAGGGTTTTTAGGACTTACATTTAAATCTTTAATCCATCTGGAGTTAATTTTTGTATAAGGTGTAAGGAAGGAGTCTAGTTTCAGCTTTCTGCACGTGGTTAGCCAGTTTTCTCAACACCAATTATAAGTAGTGAATCCTTTCCCCATTGTTTGTTTTAGTCAGGTTTGTCAAAGATCAGATGGTTGTAGGTGTGTGATGTTAATTCCGAGGCCTCTGCTCTGTTCTATTTTCTGTATCTCTGTTTTGGTACCAGTACCATGCTGTTTGATTACTGTAGCCTTATAGCATAGTTTTAAGATGAGTAGCGTGATGCCTCCAGCTTTGTTCTTTTTGCTTAGGGTTGTCTTGGATATGTAGGCTCTTTTTTGATTCCATATGAAGTTGAAGGCGGTTTTTTCCAGTTCTGGTGAAGAAGGTCAATGGTAGCATGAAGGGAATAGCATTGAATCTATAAATTACTTTGGGAGGTATAGCCACTTTCATGATATTAATTCTACCTTACCATGAGCATGGAAGGTTTTTTCCATCTGTTTGTGTCCTCTCTTATTTCTTTGAGCAGTAGTTTGTAGTTCTCCTTGAAGAAGTCCTTCATTTCCTTTGTTAGCTGTATTCCTAGGTATTTTATTCTCTTTGTAGCAATTATGAACAGGAGTTTGCTCATGATTTGGCTGTTTGTTTGTTATTTAGTGCATGGGAATGCTTGTAATTTTTTGCACATTGATTTTGTATTCTGAGACTGTTAAAGTTGCTTATCATCTGAAGGAGATTTTGGGCTGAGACAAAGGGATATTCTAAATATACAATCATGTCATCTGCAAATAGAGACAATTTGACTTCCTCTTTTCCTAATTGAATTTCCTTTGTTTCTTTTTCTTGCCTGATTGCTCTGGCTAGAACTTCCAATACTATGTTGAATGGGAATGGTGAGAGAGGGCATCCTTGTCTTGTGGCAGTTTTCAAAGGCAATGCTTCCAGTTTTTACCCATTTAGTATGATATTGGCTGTAGATTTGTCATAAATAGATTTTATTATTTTGAGATATGCTCCATGAATACTTAGTTTATTGAGAGTTTTTAGCATATAGGGCTGTTGAATTATGTCAAAGGCCTTCTCTGCATCTATTGAGATAATCATGTGATTTTTGTTTTTGGTTCTGCTTATGTAGTGGATTACATTTATAGACTTCTGTATGTTGAACCAGCCTTGCACCCCTGGGATGAAGCCTACTTGATTGTGATGAATAAGGTATTTGATGTACTATTACATTTGGTTTGCCAGTATTTTATAGATTTTTGCATCAATGTTCATCATGGATATTGGCCTGAAATTTTCTTTTTTTGTTGAGTCTCTGCCGGGTTTTGGTATCAGGATGATGTTGGTTTCATAAAATTAGTTAAGGAGGATTCCCTCTTTTTGTATTGTCTGGAATATAATGTTACCAGCTCCTCTTTGTAAGTCTGGTAGAATCTGGCTGTGAATCCGTTTGGACTTGGAATCTTTTTGGTTGGTAGGCTATTAATTGCTGCCTCAACTTCAGACCTTGTTATTGGTCTATTCAGGGTTCAACTTCTTCCTAGTTTAGTCTTGGGAGGCTGTAAGTGTCAAAAAATGTATCCATTTCTTCTAGATTTACTGGTTTATGCACATAGAGTTGTTTGTAGTAATCTCTGATGGTAGTTTGCATATTTGTGGAATCGGTGGTGATATCCCCTGTATCATTTTTTATTGCATCTATTCAATTGTTCTCTCTTTTCTATTCTATTAGTTTGGCTACCAGCCTATCTATTTTGTTTATCTTTCAAAAAACAGCTCCTGGATTTATTGATTTATTGAAGGGTTTTTTGTGTCTCTATCTCCTTTAGTTCTGCTCTGATCTTATTTATTTCTTGTCTTCTGCTAGCTTTTGAATTTGTTCAATCTTGCTCCTCTAGTTCTTTTAATTGTGATGATAGGGTGTCAATTTTAGATCTTTTCTTGCTTCTTATGTGGGCATTTAGTGCTATAATTTTCCCTCTAGACACTGCTTTAAATGTGTCCCAGAGATTCTGGTACATTGTGTCTTCATTCTCATTGGTTTTGAAGAACATCTTTATTTCTGCCTTCATTTCATTATTTATCCAGTAGTCATTCAGCATCGGGTTGTTTAGTTTCCAGGGAGTTGTGCGGTTTTGAGTGAGTTTCTTAATCCTGAGTTCTAATTTGGTTTGACTATGGTCTGAGATACTGGTTGTTATGATTCCTGTTCTTTTGCCTTTGCTGAGGAGTGATTTACTTCAAATTATGTGGTCAATTTTAGAGTAAGTGTGATGTGGTGCTGAGAAGAAAGTATATTCTGTGGATTCTGGGTGAAGAGTTCTGTAGATGTCTATTAGGTTTGCTTGGTACAGGTCTGAATTCAAATCCTGGATATCCTTATTAATTTTCTGTCTCATTGATGTCTCTAATATTGACAGTGGAGTGTTAAAGTCTCCCGCTATTAATGTGTGGGAATCTAAGTCTCTTTGTAGTTCATTAAGAACTTGCTTTATGTATTTAGGTGCTCCTGTATAGGGTGCATATATATTTAGGATAGTTAAGTCTTCTTATTGCATTTATCATTTTACCATTACGTAATGCTCTTCTTTGTCTCTTTTAATCTTTGTTGGTTTAAAGTTTGTTTTATTAGAGACTAGAGTTGCAGTCCCTGCATTTTTTTGCTCTCCATTTGCTTGGTAAAGCTTCCATCCCTTTATTTTGAATCTATGTGTGTATTTGAACATGAGATGGGTGTCCTGAATACAATACATTGATGAGTCTTAAATTTTTATCCAATTTGCCAGTCTGTGTCTTTTTTTGGGGACATTTAGCCTGTTTACATTTAAGGTTAATATTGTTATGTGTGTATTTGATTCTGCCATTTTGATACTAGCTGTTGTTTTGCCATTAGGTGATGCAGTTTCTTCATTGTGTCAATGGTCTTTACCATCTGGTATGTTTTTGCAGTGGCTGGTACTGGCTGTTCCTTTCCATGTTTAGTGCTTCCTTAGGGAGCTTTTGTAAGGCAGGCCTGGTGGTGATGAAATCTCTCGGCAATTGTTTGTCTGTAAAAGATTTTATTTCTCCTTCACATAAGAAGCTTAGTTTGGCTGGATATGAAATTCTGGGTTGAAAGTTCTTTTCTTTAAGGATGTATTGGTTCCCACTCTCTTCTGGCTTGTAGGGTTTCTGCTGAGAGATCCACTGTGAGTCTGATGGGCTTTGCTTTGTGGGTAACCCAACCTTTCTCTCTGGCTGCCCTTAGTATTTTTTCCTTCATTTCATCCCTGGTGAATCTGATGATTATGTGCCTTGGGGTTGCTCTTCTTGAGGAATGTCTTTGTGGTTTTCTCTTTATTTCCTGGATTTGAATGTTGGCCTGCCTTGCTAGGTTGGTGAAGTTCTCCAGGATAATATCCTGAAGAGTGTTTTCCAGCTTGGATTCATTCTCCTGATCATATTCAGGTACACAGATCAAATGTAGATTAAGTCTTTTCACATAATCCCATATTTCCTGGAGGCTTTGTTCATTTTTCACTCTTTTTTTCTCTTATCTTGCCTTGTCACTTTATTTCATTGAGTTGATCTTCAATCTCTGATATTCTTTCTTCTGTTTGGTCAATTCAGCTATTGAAATTTGTGTATGCCTCATTAAGTTCTCATGCTGTGTTTTTCAGCTCATTCAAGTTGTTTATGTTCTTCTCTAAGCTGGTTATTCTAGTTAGCATTTCATTTATCCCTTTATCAAGGTTCTTAGTTTCTTTGCATTGGATTAGAACATGTTCATTTAGCTCAGAGAAGTTTGTTATTTCCCACTTTCTGAAGCCTGCTTCTGTCAATTCATTAGTCATTCTCCATCCAGTTTTGTTCCCTTGCTGGTCAGGAGTTGTGATCCCTTAGAGTAGGAGAGGTGTTCTGGTTTTTGGTGATTTCATCCTTTTTGCACTGGTTTCATCTCATCTTTGTGGATTTACCTACCTTTACTCTTTGATGTTGGTGGCTTTTGGATGGGGTTTCTGAGTGGATGTACTTTCTGTTGATGTCAAAGCTATTTCTTTCTGTTTTTCAGTTTTCCTTCTAACAGTCAGGCCCCTCTGCTGCAGGGCTGCTAGAGGTCCATTCCAGACCCTGCTTGCCTGGGGATCACCTGCAGAGGCTGCAGAACAGCAAGGATTGCTGCCTGTTCCTTCCTCTGGTAGCTTTGTCCCAGAAGGGTACCCACCAGATGTCAGGCAGACCTTTCCTTTATGAGGTTTTCTTTGGATAAACAGGTGTCAGAGAGCCACTTGAGGAGGCAGTCTGTCCCTTATCAGAGCTCAAGTGCTGTGCTGGGAGCTCTGCTGCTCTCTTCAGAGCTGCTGGTCAGCAACATTTAAGTCTGCTGCAGCAGAACTCACAACCTCCCCTTTTCCCAGGTGCTCTGTCCTGGGAAGGTGGGGCTTTACTTATAAGTTCCTGGTGGGCTGCCGCCTGTTTTCAGAGATGCCCTGCCCAGAAAGGAGGGAGTCTAGTCACAGTCTGCCTGCAGAGGTGTTGCTGAGATGCCGTGGACTCCGTCCAGCTGCTGTGTAAACTTCCTTGCAATTTTGTTTACATAGGTAAGGTTAGAACTGCCTCAGTAGTGGCATACACCCTTCTCCTAACCGACCCTGACCATCCCAGGTCAAGCTCAAAATGCCGTACTGGCTGCGAAAATCTTAAGCCAGTGGGCTTCAGTTTGCCGGTCTTTGTGGAGGTGGGACCCACCGAGCCAGGTCACTTGGTTCCCTGCCTTCAGCCCCTTTTTTTCAGGGGAATGGGTGACTCTGTCTCGCAGGCGTTCCAGGTGCCAGCTAAAATAGCCACCAAGATTTGTGCTGAAAACCTGTGGCACTGGCTGAAAGGTCCACACAGTATGCTGGAAACCTGTGGCTCTTGTCAGCCTGGTGGGACTCTCCTGGTCTGTCAGCTGTAAAGACCATGGAAGAAACACAGTAACTGAACCAGAGTGCTGGAGTGGTGGGAAAAGTCCCTGATGGCTTCCATTAGGTAGGGGGTGGGGTCTTCCAGCCTGTTGCACTTCCCAGGTGAGGCAATGTCCCACCTCACTCAGTTTGCCCTCCTTGGGCTACACTCACTGTTCAACCAGTCCCATTGAGATGCACCTGGTACCTCAGTTGTAAATGTGGAGATCACTCACCTTCTGCATTGCTCTCAATAATTTAATCTTTTTACAATGTACACAAATATCAAAATATCATATTCTATCTTATAAATTATCAATATAATTTGTTGATTAAAAATTTTAAAAGAAAGGAAAAATAAAGATGATCCTTCTTCCCACTACACTGTCTAAATCAGATGACAATACATATATAGCAAGCTTCTATATTACTATTTGTTTCATTATTTATTGTTTACACTGTACCATGTAATTTTATTTAACATAGATTTTTCTAAGATTTATGTTTATACTATTATCCTCCAGATCTGTTCATTTTAGTATGAGATTCTTTTCTATTTTTGGCTATTTGGGGAATTTTTATCAGGCTTGGCTTGAGTCTTTGGGGAAATTGATATTTTTACAGCATTATTCCTTCTAATCAACAAACATGGTGTTTCTCTCCACTTATTTAGGACACATTAAAAATTTTCTCAATCATGTTTTCTAGTTTTCCATGTAAAATCTTATATATTTTTTATTAAGTGTGTCTCTAATGGTTTACTATAGCAAATAATATCATTTAATATTGTTTCCATTTGTTTTCTATACATCGAGTATTTGGTACATACAAATTTGGGATTGTTACACATTTCTGTTGGATGCATTCTACTATGCAACATTAACATTGTCAGTTTTCTTTATTTGATGTGTTTATATAGTGTATCTTTTTCATTTCTTTGCCTTTAAACTTTTGCATCTTTAGGAATATTTAAGTATATTTTTGATAAACACCGTAAGTTAGGGTTTCGGTCTGTTTTGTTTGTCTTTTTATCGGATTATTTTTCCAGTCTGTACTATGTGATATCTTGGGGTTACTATACCAACTTGCTCTGTGTTATGTATGGCACCAGTTTAATTTTTTCCTCTATTTATTTATTTATTTTGCATCAACCAGGTATTTATGTATCATTTGGGTTTTCTCATCTGTTTTGGGTTCACAATCCCTAGTTATAACTTTAGTTATAACTCTAAAAATTACAACATTTCTTCTCACTTTTTGAACAATAAAATACCTTGTAACAATTTTTTACTCTTCCCAGTTTTTGTGCTACTATTATTATCCAGATCTCAGCTTGAGGCTGAGATCTTTGCAAGGATCTACTTACAAGATTGGCCCTTAGCTTGTGTCTGGATTGTTAGGTTCTGAAATATTTCCTAACTGATACAGTGTTTCTTTATGTCTATAATAGGGTTTATCATGAACAACTGCTTCTCTTCTTTGAGTCTGGACTATTGGTAGTTCATCAGAATATGTCCACATGACCAGCTCCCAATAAAAAACCCTAAACTCTCAGTCTCAAATAGGATTGCCTAGGCAGAGACATTGCATATGTGCTGTATTTTTCCCGTTATAAAGATGGTACATTCTGTGTGATCCCTCATGGGAAGAATAGCATATAGGAAACCTGCATACATATTACTTAAGGCTCAGACTATGTCTTTTTTCCTAACTGAATAAACTGAGTATCCTGACAATGTTACTGTAAAAATTTGAACCATGGAAGAAACTATATGCTGAGTTTGTGAGTCCTAGTATGTGGGTGGTATCGTGGATTCCTGAAACAGCTGTTATGTATTTTATTTCCACACGTATCTTAAACTCCTTGATGAGACCTTATCATCATTAGCTTGAAAAGTTATTCTATTTAATTCTTCCTTTACCCTTCTTTCATTTATGTGTTTTTATGGCTGCATCTGGAATTATTTTTCTTCTGTCAGAAAAACTTTTGTTTTAATAGTCTCAACATATATTTGTTATCTTAGTTTTTGAACTTCATGAAATTTTTTTTCTGAAAATTATTTTACATTTATTTTTAAAAAGCATATTTGTTAGAGATAGAAGTATAGGCTAGCAGATTATTTTCCAACACTATTAAAACTAATGCTTATTGTTCTCCAACAGCTTTTAAGCTTTTCATTTTTAATTTATCAGCAGTTTGACTACATTGGGCCTATATGTGGTTTCCTTTATATTTGTCCTGGTTGGGGTTCAAATAATTTATTGAGTCTCTAGTTTGCTGTGTGTCATAAGCATTTGAAATTCCTTATTCAGTGTTTTTATAAATATTTATTTTTGTCTCATTGTTTCTCTGTTTTCTTTCTGAGACTTCAATTACACATACACGCAAACTTTTTCCCATGCCTTATATGTCACATTAGGTGTTAGGCAGACAATGCTATCAATGGATCCATCTGAGTTTCTTGTTTTCATCCTCCATGTTCTTCCTTCCCTACCAAAATGTGACTATTTTAACTGCATTGTTTTCTTCTTTTGGTTCTTGTTGTTTCATTCTCATATAATTTATTATAAAATAAATCTCTTATTGTAGAGATGATTTCCACTAAGTTTGCTTGTCCTTAATATATTATAATTAATTAATATAAACTGGGTTTTTGGAATGCCTATAAACAATTCTTTATAAACATTTCCATGTTTTATATTTACATCTTTGTTCTTATTTATTTTTTCATTAGGTTAGAAAATATTAATTATGTATGAAATATACATAAGTAATTGTTATTTTCGACTAGCTGAAAGTGCTAAAAAATCACATATTTCTTTCAGTTGTCAGAATTTTACAGAATCAAATGGATTTATATAACCATCTTCAATGCTATCTTCTGAATTAGAAAATTAATGTTGCACATTAGTTAACTGAGCTAAGAGTTGGCAATGCTTATTGGAAGTACTCACATAGAGATACCCAAATATCTCAAAAAAGGTATTTGAGATAATACACATTGGTTACTAAACATTAGTCTTTTAAAAAAGTTATAAAGTTTCTGTTTTTTATCTGTACAGAAAGAATGAAGTAATTTTATAGATAGCATTCTAGAAATATGATGACTTTTATCACCTGGTTGTTCCTAGTTCATAATATTTAGTGGTGTCTAAATTTAATTTTTATTATTAAAATTTAAAATATCTCAAAATAAAAATTAAAAACACATAATTATGATTTATTTCCTACATAAAATATGTTAACATTTTATTTCTCTTATGTTATTTCTCTTAACATTTTATTGAGTAAATATATACTTTTTGAAATAATTATGATATATACTTTTTGAAATAAAATGTGGAATCTTTCCTAACAAATGAATTAATAAAAAATAGTTATACTATAAAGCACATAAAAATATATAAATCTACTTTGTAAATATAAGAATCTAATTATTGATTTACCAAAACTTCTATCCCAAACCATGTTGAATCTAAAGAAACAAAAGTTTAAAAATAATCAAATTTAAAAACGAAGAGACTCAAACCTACTTGAATTGAATGTGATTTGAACTTTATTATAAAATAAACAACAACATTAACACCCCACCTAGGCTATTGCTCTGTGGAGACACCTTCCTTCACTTGAACTCTGATATTACATTCCAGAGGTTAAGTGTCTTCACTTTACTGTATCTCTGACTCCCTGAAGAGGTGCACTCCCCATCATGTGATACCATCCTCAGACAAGCCCGCCTCTGACATTTGCAATGGCCTATCCCTCACCCCTGTCTTTTTGTGGGTGTATTACTTGCCCTGTTTAACCTCACCATATTAAGCTGGACCATCCTGTCATGCAAAAGACTTTTGCTTTTTTTGATTTCAATTTGATTTTTAGGTTCAAAAGGTGCATATGCAGGTTTGTTACACGGGTATACTGTATGCTGATGGGGACTGGGTTTTTAGTGCCCCCATTACCCAGATAGTGAACATTGTACCTGATACATAATTTTTCAACCCTTACCTGCCTCCTTCCCTCCCCACTTTTGGAGTTCCCAATGTCTATTATTTTCATCTTTATGTGCATGTATATCCATTGTGTAGCTCCCACTTATAAGTGGCAATACATGGTATCTGAGTATTTGATTTTGTTTCTGAATTAGTTTACTTAGGATAATGCCCTGCAGCTTCATCCGTGTTGCTACAAAGGACATGAGCTTATTCTTTTTTTTATGGCTCTGCTTGGGGTTTTCTGTCCTGCATTCGGCATTGTTACCCCTTGCACATCTCTTTGTCAGCCTTCACAGGTTTTGACACTGCAGTGAGACATCACATCTCCCTCAAACTCGGCATAATTAGTAAAATAGCGTGGTCTCATCTAATGCCTTTAGGACTGAATTATTCTTGAGTATATCATATATTAATATCAATATCTTAATCTCAATGGTTGTGTTGTGGATATGTAGAAAATTGTCTTCATTTTTAAGATATAAATATTGAAGTATCTGAGGATGGTGGACACTATCTTTACAATGATGCCAAGTGGTTCAAGGAAATAAAGAGAAAACAGGTGAGAAATTTGCTAAAAAAGTCAATAAACAAAAAGACTATTGTCATAATTAAAATGATAATTTTGCAGGAACAAGAAAACACATATTTCTTAAATTTTCAGAGACTTGTCTACCTTCTATTTTAACTCTGTTTAACTTAAATATTTAGAACAGTAAATGTGTTGGAAGAAAAATCTAATTATTGAGGCCTCACAAACCACTGATTTTATTTCTCCATCCCCATGTAACCAAGACAACCTTTGCTATTCTATTCTCCCCAACAGCAACAACCTAACGGAACAAAATTTGAGTTTCTAGACTCTAGTAGTATGTATTCGAATTTGGACAATGACTTTCTTGCCATTTTTTAATGCAATTGAGGCAGATCAGTGAGCCCTCTTAGGGGCCTGCTGGGTTCCCCTACTCTGCCCTGGGATGGAAATAAAGGAAAAAATTTGAGACCCTTCAAGGGAAATTGCAGGCAACTAGCTGGTCTTGTGACCAGGAATTAGGGAAATAAATTAATCAAGTAATAGTCACCCAAGTAAATCAGTCTTAAGATGCTCAGTCCTCTACAGAAACTGAAGATAACATCTTGACATATGGCCCTAAGTAATTTTTCAGAAACCAGGATTCTCACCAGATTGAAAATGCCAACTGCTGTCAAATAGACCTCTGCCAGCCTGTAACCAGGAAACGGGTAAAGAAGTTCCAGAAATTCACCAGCCCTTGGAAAACCCTTGCTTGTGAGCCATCATCAAGTTTGAGTCTTAAACATTAGCAGGCAAGCAGACCCAGGCTCAGTTCCGTTACAAACCCAGGGATAAACCAGCTACGGAACTTTAGCTCATGCCTCCGTATTTCTCCCTCCTCAAGAATTTTTGCCTATCTCTTTCTCACAGCTTTAGTAGGTTTCTGATGCCTTTAAAGAAATACATTTTGTGGAAAATTCTGGCTTCTTAAGCTGTTTTTAGTGGGAATGGTGTTTTTCTTTAGTTTCTTCATACAAACTAAAAGTCAGTCTCATTTTCTAGAAGTTTTAACTCGTTTTTATTTCACATAAACTTGGCTTCTTGAGCCAACACAACAACACTGCTTTATGCATCATGATATAAATCAACTGTCTCCAATATCCTGCCTTTCAGATTGATAAGAAAATTTTAAGTAAAAAATAGCCAGATTCAGTATTTATTTATGATATGATACTAAAGCATCTCTTTCCCACCCTCCCCCCGCCAGAGGGGCATTCTTGGCATTGCTTGCAAGAAATACATATGTTCAGAATATAGATAAAAATTAGTTCACACATGCACATCTTATTGACATTGTATTAAAAGCAGTGTTTTCTTGTTTGCTTTTCATGATCTTTACTGGTGTGCATAGGTATTTCACCTCATTGTGTTCAACTCTTTCTGGCGCATGCTGCTTGCCGTGCTGCACAAGCGTTCAAAGACAGAAGAGGAAATGGTGAGGGATAAAGAAAAACACAAAGACAAACATGACATAGAGAAAGTGGGGCCAGGCATTCCGGGAAAATGAGGATGTTAGTTTCTCTGGCCCCGACCTTTCTCAGAGGACTTTATTTTATATGTTTACAAAGCACATAGCAGAGGGAGGGTGCAGTTTCTTAGAACAGCCTATGGTTATAATTCTCATACTTCAGTTAACATACTTAAGCTAACAACTATTTTGCAGCAAGATTAGTGAAAGCTGGTTATTTTTCTTTAGGTCTGTCTGCTCTTCTCCGAGACATACATATTCCCCTATTACAGTTTTGCTTCTCTGGAGTTCACCCAAAGTTCACAGCAGCCTTGCTGCTGATACCCCCAGAGGAGGTGGGCTACTCTGGCTCTCTATACCTTTTTTGTCAGATTTGGTAAAAAATAAATAGATAGATGCATGCTGGGCACCCAGTCAATTTTGAATTTCAAATTGGAAAATGAATATATTTTTCAGTACAAAATAGTTTTTTAAATATAAGTGTCCAAAGTACTACATGGGACATACAAATATAAATATATACATATAGAGATATATTTTTAATATGTCTTTTAACTGAAATTCAAATTTAACTAAGCGTCCTATATATTTTATCCAGCAACCCATTTTCTCCTTAAAGTCAAAAATCCATGTAGGTCAGGGAAACACAAACAGAAAAAGTCAGAAAATATTAATGTTTAATAAAGCCAAAAGATATTGATGAAATGGAGAATAAAAATGCCGTTGTGCAAAAGACAGTGAAACTTACAAAATATCAAGGGACAATGACCTTTCAAGAAAACCTTAGGAATGAAAGCCTACTGTGTATAATGAAAGACACAAGCATTACATTGATTTCTTCATCTTAGTGTTGTTTAAACATATTTTAGTAATAACAGAAACAACTTCCAAAGCATAATCTAATTTGACACTCATAGATACAAATAAATGCGAACATAAACTGAAGTGAAGATAAATGGGTAGAAGTAAAAGACATTTCTATAAGGTTGCAGGATGTTAATTACCTGAAGTAATGGCATGAAATACAGTTAAATAAGTTAATGGGCATTTTAAGTGATTTGCTTTTCATTATCCATGCTAAGTTACAAGGTTGTGATTTCCTTCAGTCTGTTAAATAAAGGCATTTTGTATCAAATAACTTTGTACTGGGGACAAATTTAGGTTAATCCATCATTATTAATTTGTATTTATAATACCACATTTTCAGGAGGAGGCTTTAAAACAAATGTGCATAAAATATTTCAATTTTGAACTCTATTTTTAAGTATTTTGGCAAGGATACTTTTTCTATACTTTCAGTAATAGCCAAATTCTTAAACACTTTACTTACTTCCTAGGTTTTTTTTTTTTTTTGGTAATTCATTTATTTTAACTTCTTTTTGAAATTCCTTTGGAAATTTACTTTGAATTTGAATATATAATTTTTGTATTTTTCAATTCACTACAGTCTCATCAGTACCTTGAAAAGTTCTTAGCCACTTAGCCACTCAGTGAAGATTAGCTAAGTGAATCAATAAGTTAAATCAGAGGGGAGATAGAAGGCATTAAGAAAAAAATCAAAATAAATGAAAATGAAATGATGTTCCATTTAAAATTATAAAAAATGAATCACAATTTGTTAACTCTTAACATTGATTTAAATTATAAGAGTGACCAAGGTTTAATCATATCCAATTTACCCCATTAATGAGAGAGAGTTTCCTGCCCTTGGATTATGGGGATGGCCAAACACACAACACTTGACACACACACAAAATGAGCCCAGCAGCAGTTTATTGGTTACGTATGCTTAGAGAGAAGGGTGTGCATACCACGCAAGCCTACACAGGGGTTGCATTTGGGATTACAATGAACTGCCAGAGGCAGGAGAATGCAGGTTTGTAGTATCAAAAAGGTGAAGAGCTCCCCGGTTCCCAAGGAAGAATATGATTGCCTTGATTGAATAACTCAATGGGCTGTCAGGGAACTGAACCCACTGCTCAGGAGTAAGCAGAAACTGACAATTCTTTGATAAGAAGGGCTGTTTGGCTAGGGGACATTATCTGCAGAAGCACAGGACAGAAGAGAATTTGCTGTTAGGTCATTCTAGTCTCTCTCAATTTTACCAGATATCAAAGCAGTAAATAGCACTGAACCTCAGCTTTAGGTCTCAAACCACAAGCGAACACAGTAAATGTTTTTGTGTTTTTGCATATATTATGTGTTTTACCTTCAGAAGATGAGAAGTTCAGGGGTAAGATGAGAGATAAGATTTAGTGTTCTCTTCTGGGATGTCATCAACAATAGATTCTTCATGGTCGGTAACCCATACGGCACTTGTCACAATTACCTGCTGTTAACCTAGACCTGAGGGTGAGGAAGGAAGGAGGGAAGAAATAAAGAAACTTGGCATGTAAAGAATTTTTTTTTAAGTCTGTAACTTTTCTCATAGAGAGAAAAGAAATGTTATGTTAGATTAGTGCAAAACTAGTTGCTGTTTTTGCGCAAAACCCGTGATTACTTTTGCACCAACCTAATATTTTTATCTCTGACCAAAAAAATTAAATTGTCCTCAGACACCTTTTAGTGTCCTCTTTAACACTAATGCTAGAAAAAGATAAAGGAACAACATTTGAAATTTCAGATTTGAAAAATTGTTTCACAAACAAATATTAAAATTCAAAATGTTATTATTTACTTTTGATCAATTCATTACTCCCATATTTAAAACTTTTCAAAAATATATCACTTTATCTTTCTAAAACAACCACTTGAAAATAGCATTCAGCTGAGATAATCAAAATAACTAGATCAAGAATATTTGCAGGCCGGGTGCTGTGGCTAACGCCTGTAATCCCAGCACTTTCGGAAGCTGAGGCAGGCAGATCACTAAGTCAGGAGTTCAAGACCAGCTTGGCTGACATGGTGAAACCCTGTCTCTACTAAAAAAAATACAAAAATTATCCAGGCATCGTGGCGTGTGCCTGTAATTCCAGCTACTTGGGAGGCTGAGGCAGGAGAATTGCTTGAACCCGGGAGGCATTGGTTGCAGTGAGCTGAGATCGTGCCACTGCATTCCAGCCTGGGCAATAAAGCAAGACTCTGTCTCAAATAAATAAATAAATTATATATATGTATATATTTGCAGACCCTGCATCTGACAGGGGACTAATATCCAGAATTTAGAAGAAACTCAAGTAATTAACAACACCAAAAACAAATCCTACATTAAAAAGTAGGCTATGGGCATGATTAGACATTTTTCAAAAGTAGACATACAAATGACCAATAAGCATATGAAAAAAAGTTCAACATCACAAACCATCAGAGAAATACAAATAAAACCACAATGAAATATCATGTTGCACCAGTCAGAATGGCTGTGCTTAAAAAGAGAAAAAATAACAGTATTGGCAAGGATGCAGAAATAAAGGGAACACTTATAAATGGTTGGTGGGAATGTACATGAGTACAAACTTAATGGAAAACAGTATGGATATTTCTCAAAGAACTAAAAATAGAACTACCATTTGATTCAGCATGCTTGGTATCTATCCAGAGGAAAGAAATTATCATATCAAAAGGACACTTGCATTTGTGTATTTATCGCAGCACTACTCACAATAGTAAAGATATGAAACCAACCTAAGTGACCATCAATAGATAATTGAATAAAGAAAATGTGGTATGAAATACTATTCAATTGTACAAGAGAATAAAATCATGTCTTTTGCAGCAATATAGCTGGAACTGGAAGCCATTAGCTTAAGTGAAACAGCTCAGATACAGAAAGCAAAGTATTGCATGTCCCTATTTATAAGGGGGAGCTAAACAATGCCTACACACAGAAATAGAGTGTGGAATAACAGAAAATGGAAACTGGAAACGGAGGTGAAGTAGGAGGGAGGTAGATGATGAGAAATTGCTATAACGTGTGTTATTCAGGTAACGGATGCTCTAAAACCCTGACTTCACCACTACTCAATTTATGCATGTAGCAAAATTACACTTGAACCCCATAAATGTATGCAAATAAAAATTTTAGAAAAGAATTAGAGGAAATGTGTTACTAAATGACAGGTACTGAATAATGAAATGAGTTACACATAGAACAGCAGCTATAATTACAACATAACAGAAAATATTTTATAAAAGATGTATTTCTTGTTAGAATATTTGAGGAAGAAAAGAACACTAAATTTACTAAATTAAGCATTTTACCTGGGATACAGTCAATCTACATATGTAAAAGCAGATTTAAGTGTATATGCAGTGCACACATTTAGAGATTTATTCAGATATCCATGACAATGTATGGTCATTTATATGTATATAAAATAATGAGCTTATAGAGATGATACATTCATGAAATAAATACTCCCCAATATTAAGATAATTTCTCCTGATATAAGATTATGGGGCATTTAATTTTCATAATTTTAGTATTCTGTACTTTTGTATTTCAATAAGAAACATTTTAATTGTATATG
The DNA here is from genome assembly GCF_030222135.1 of Aotus nancymaae. Classification (NCBI taxonomy): domain Eukaryota; kingdom Metazoa; phylum Chordata; class Mammalia; order Primates; family Aotidae; genus Aotus; species Aotus nancymaae. The sequence continues at coordinate 5,014,872 of NW_026988435.1, forward strand.
CAGAAAATAATTTAAATTTTTGAAAAAGTTTTTAAAATATTTTTTAAAACAAATTTATTTTTCTTCATCTATTCCTTCAAGTTTTGTTCATGTCCCTCTCTATAAGTTCTTAAATCTTTCAGAGAGCTTATTTATTACATTTCTGATGGAAACGTTCTTGGTATAAGGTCAATTCTATTCTCTTCATCGTTCCTCAGCTGTTTGAATTGCTGTATCTCAAAGAAAATTGACTCCACACTTCTACCCCACAGTCCTCCAAAATATATATATACACATCTAAAAATCTGTTTTCAAAGTTACAAGACTCATTATTGTTACATAATGGCAGCTGAGAGGACTTTAGGATAAAGAAACACTAAAAATAGGGAATATTTGCAGCTGACTCCGAATCACCAGGGAATACTGTTTTTTCAAAGATTTCCCTTTCTTCCTCTTAGGCTTCCTTGTGTGACTTAGTGCTTAGCTCACAGATGCCTATTTTAATGAAATGTGTTATTTTCACAGTTTGTACATTGTGAGAAGTGCTTCGCGCCTTAAAAACTTCACCGCATTGAAGTGCCTGGATGCTTTAAAAATAAGATTTTTAAGATAAATATTACTCTCTCAAATATTCTTGCTCTTTTTTATTTTTACTTTTAATAAAAAACACTGTGGTCATCATAAGACTGGCATATATATAAAACAATATGAAATCAATATGCTGTTTTAGTCAATAATTAATTTACTTGCAATCCTATGATCCTCTTTACACAAAGCATAAACAAACTTTCTTTGCCATTATTTACTTCATAATTTATTAGCTGCCAACCTAACAATAAATGAAAGAAGTCAGCACATCTCCATTCGGCTACAGGTTAGGCAGCTGAATCGTCCATGTAATAGGGCAAAAAGCAGCCAGACACAAAGGAATGAAAGAGAGGTGGACTTGCTGATACAGACATTAGAACTTTTTGAGAAATCATTTATTCTATTTCTAATATTTATCAACATCAGTTGTTAGGTTGACATATGAAATTCTAAAGAAGACCACTGAGTCATCTAGATCCTCTGATTCTCCCAAGAACTTCCTAAAATTTGTAACTCATGTTTGACTAAAAACCTGATATTCATTCTACAATTTAATAGAATAAAAGTCAGAATTATTACCAGGGAGAAGGTAAAATAAGATATTTCATACAAAACCACTTTTTACCATATTAAGGTATTCATCTCCATTTGAAAGAAAAAAGCAACTATTTCCATAACCCCAGAGTTTAGACCAATACCGTTTTGTCTAAGAACACACATAAACGCACATGTAAAATGAAATTCACTATCTTTCACAACCTCTTTTCTAATTTTTGTCAATAAGAGAATGAAAAATCTCTCTGTGTACCCATTTGATTCTAAACTATCATTTTCAGTTGTCCAATTTATGATCTTAGCTGACTAAAGTCTTCTCCCCTCCCTAACTTCTTTTCCCATTTTGTTCTCTGGAATGACTACTCATCAAGTTTCAAATATCCTCAAACTTCTGAATTTCCTCTTTACTTCTGTTTTTTGGATGAAATATTTTTTTCCTCTTAATAGACCATTTCCTGCAGTACTTAAATTTTCTTTTCATGTGCTACATATCTTAAATTTGAGAGCAGTGTTGGTATCCTCCTTGCTTTTCAGATATGTATTTCTTCTCAGGTTTTGGAATTCTCAACATTAACATACATTCTCTATACTTTGTATTAGTGATCCTCCATCAAAATTTCAGGCGTTATTCCTTTAGACACAGGCATTACCAGCTACCCCATATTTCCTAATCTTCCCATTCCATTCCTTTCTATGATATTTCAATTCTCTTTGTATATCTCATCTTACTCTTCAAGCTCCTTACATATTCAGCTCCAAAAAATGTTATTTTCCTTTATCCTATTATGTTGACACTGTGCATGTTTTTATTATCATAAAGTGAACCATCTCCTGCATAGCTAATTCAAACTTCCTACTGTAAGCTATCTTTTAACATCAGTAAGAAGTCAAACATACTGATCTTGCAGGTCTTGCTATATGACTTTAAGCAAGTTATTTAAGTTCTCTGAATCTTTGTTTCATCTGTTAGATGAACATAATGATAATAGCTTTTTAATAGACTTGATGTGTGGAATAAATGAATTTATACATATAAAATGCTTAACACAATCCTTGGAACACAACAAATAGCAGTCACTATTATTATTATTTGACTTTATAATCTCACTATCATTTTGTTATTCTCTCTTTTCTTATCTTACCTTTTGATTGCTATCCTCAAATACACACTGTCTACAATATCCGTACCATCCTAATTTTTAATTGACAACAATAAGTTTCCAATGGCACACAGTTAATTTCATTCTATGGCATATAGCAATATATAAATAAATTATGAATGATGATCAAATCAGATTTATCTAAAGAATGAAAAGTTGGTTTCACATTAAAAAATCAACTACAGTAATACATTGTATTCATAGAATAAAAATAAAAAAATTACACCATCATTTCAATATACACACAGAAAGCATTTGATAAAATCTGACGTGTTTTATTCAACAAACTAGTCATAGAAGAGAAGTTCTCCAACTTGACATCTGTGAAAAGCTCATAGGTAACATTATGCTTAATGCCAAAAGATAGGATGGTTTCCTCTAATATCAGGTAGAAGAAAAAAAAAATCCACATTCATCACTTCTATTCAACATTGTAATGGATGTTCTACCCAGGGCAATTATGAAATACTTTGGAAAGAAATTAAGGAAGATCAAAATAAGTAGAAAAACATCAGATGTTCATTGATTAGGACAAAACATTAAGATGCTAATATTCTTAAAACTGATCTACAGATGCAATGCAATACATATCAGAGTAGCAACTAACTTTTTTTTTGTAGAAAATGACAAATTTTTTCTAAACTTTACTACTAGGTGTGGTGACTCAATCCTGTAATCCTAGCACCTCCAAAGATGAGATGGGAGGATCCAGTGAGCCCAGGAGTTCCAGGCTGCAGTGAGCTATGATGACACCAATGTACTGCAGCCTCAGCAACATAGTAAGACCACCCCCCCAACCCCCCAAAAAAGTAAGGAGGTTAACTCACAAAATGGGAGAAAATATTTGAAAATTATATTTCTCCTAAAGGACTTGTATCCAGACAACATAAGAAATTCTAATAACTCAAAATTTAAAAATCAACCTACTTTTTTAATGGGCAAGGGATTTAATAGATATTTCTCCAAGGAAACTGTGAAAATGGATAATAAACACATGAAAAAGTACTTCATTAGTTATCAGAAAAATGCAGTTCGAAACCACAAATCACTTCACATTCACTAGATGGCTAGACTCAAAAAGTCAGAGAATAATAAGTGTCATTAAGAATGTGGTAGAATCAAACACCACTAGTGAGAGTGTAAAATGGTGCAACTCCTTCAAAAACAGTCAGCTAGTCCCTCAGATGATTAAACATAGAGTTGCTATATGACCTAGATTCCACGCTGAGGTATACATCCAAGAGAAATAAAACACTGATGTCGCCACAAAACTTTCAACATAATTGTTATGACAAAATTACTCATAATAGCTAAAAGGAGAAAACAACACAAATGCCTATCAATGAATTAACAGATATATAAAATGTGGTTTATATGTACTATAAAATATTATTCTGATGTAAACAGGAAAGAAGTATTGACACGTAATGTGAATGAACCTTGAAAACATTATGCTAAATGAAATAAACCAGCTACAAAAAAACACGTATGATTCCATTCATGTGAAATGTTCAGAACACAGAAATTTACACAGACATGGTGCAGAGCAGTTCCTGTCTAAGGCTGAGTGGGCAGGAAGTTGGAGAGATAGCAGTGATAATTAATGTATAAGAAGTTGCTTTTTGGGGTGGTAATTTAATTCTGTTTTGCATTTTATATTCTTTTTTTATCTTGAAAATTAACCAAGTTTTTGAGCATATTTTTACATTTGAGAATAATTCTAAATATTTGGACTTAGAATTTATCTATTTATAGTTTATTCACACATCCTTCAAAAAGTAGGAGGTCATGGAGAGAGGAGAGAAGAGAAGGGAAAGGAAGGGAATAATAAGAAGGAGGAAGAGGAAGAGAAAAGAAAGCAATTTAACAAAATAGCAATTGATAAATACATGTAAAGGAAGTCAGATAAATGCAGTTCATTGTATTCTACATTCAGTTCTTTAGTGAGTTTGAACTATTTTGAAATAAAAATAGGAAGAAATGAATTTCTACTTTCATAACCTCTAAGGCTATAAGCTTCCAGGGAACAGGACAATGTCTATTTTATACAAAGGTACCAGGATAATGTCTGGCTTCGAAAAGTCCTTAAAAATACTTGCTGAATAAATGCACATTGTTCAATTTCTATTATTTAGCAATCGATATGTTAGTTTTCACAAAATATAGAACAAGGAGATTTTTGTCCCTCTTAAATTAATGGCATGTTTCCTTCAGTCAGGCATTATAAACCAAATTTGGCATCTTGACTTCATTTTGTCTTATCAAGTAGGAGATTTAAAATTAAACACAGTTGTTAGAAGTAGAATCTGTATTAAATCAAATTCACAGTCAAATAATCTGCTCATCATTTACTTTAGCTGTATTTATATATATATGTATCTTTATTATTTTGATGTGGAACAGAGTTTGATTTTTCTGCTCATGTAAACAGATATGACTACAAAAAATGTTCCAATGGTTCTTGCTGTAAAACAAATTATCTCAAAACTCAATGTTTTAAAACAACCACAATTTTAGGTCAAATTTTTAGAGATCAGAATTTGGGAAGAGTTGGGTAGTGAAGTTCATACTTGAGGTTCCTCATCATACTATAGTCAAATTCTATTAGGGCTGCCGTCTGCAGGTTTGGTGTGGTTGAATATTCGAGATGATTTACTCCAAACTGGGTCATAGGGTTGTTGATCAGCATGCCTTTATGCAGCCTCTCCAGCTGACAATTTCGGGTTTTCTATTTTCTTATATAGTAGTTACTTCTTTTAGATGCAGCTTCCCAAGAGGCTCTTAAAGTTCATTTGCATTTTACAACTGTATTCAAGGAGAAGAGTAACTGTATTCCTCCAACTTCAGTCGAAATATTAAACTTTCTACTTCCTTCTTTATGTTCAGTTGGAAGGAGACACGTGGAGATCAGACATGTGGAGGTCAGTCCTTCTTTGAGCTTTAGCAATATACCTTAGGCTTTTTGTCAGAAACTGTTTGGCTCAGAGTTATGCATTACCTTCCTTTGTATGTTCCAATGCTGTCTTCTTAGATTCCCATTGAAGATATCTTAGAAAGGCAACCACAAGACTACAGTCTCCCTCCAGTATCCCCAGTAATCTTTTTTACAGTGTCTTGAATACTTTTCATGCATCTAACCTCAAGAATACATGGAAAAGCATGTGTTTTTTTTTTTTTTTTTTTTTTTTTTTTTCCAGCAAAATATGGGGAAAGATTTGGGGGCTGAGAACATTAAGGAAGTTTTCAAAATCAGTTTCTCTCATTGCTCTTGGTAAAGCACCAGGGGCTCCCCAATCTCAAAGATGTTTCCTTGGTGTTTGGCAGAGAAAAGTAACTGGGAAGAGGAAGAAGCTGGGGAAGTGTTTCAAATACTGCCTCATTTAACCATTTTATTTGGGATATTTCACAGGAATTGTGTCAAGAAATTCTCTGCTGCTAATTTTTTTAAAAAACAACTAACATATATTTCAATAAATCAATTCATTTTTAAAGACAACATTAATGTTACTTCTCCAGATGTAAACAACACTGAGGAATGAGTTCACATTTCATCATTATTATTTTCAACATGTTTAGATATTTTATGTTAGCTGTGCATCTGGTGATGCATTAGTTTAGTGATTAAATGAAAGGGAAATGTCGCTGAGTTACATCGTTTAGTGAAGTCATTTAACCCAACATTTCAGGTTGGCATTTTGCACTTACTTTAAAGCTGGCATTTCACAAAAATATTTAAAAAATAAATGTCCTCTACATTATATATATTTTGTAAAGGTTAAGTGCACAGTGTTTCACTTTTAAGGTGATTCTTGAATTGACAACAAAGTTACTCCCTTTTTTGAAGATGTCATCTGTAATACACGGTTCATTAAAAAATGACTCACAGTCTTGCTTACTCTTAATGCCTTTCTTTCAGTATTTTAAATAAAAAGCTATATTTGACTCCCTCACCTGAAAAATTTATTTCCATTGACTTTTCTATGTAGCAATCAAGCATTATAATTCACCTCTTTGCAGTCCACCTGAGATGATTTATTTTTCTATAAGAAAAGTAAGGCAAAAAAGTCAGTGGTTGAGGTTTACATATGCATGCTTTCGATGTCCACCTTTGACTAAGCACAAAAAAAAATGAGTCACTGAAGAGTATATAGTGCTATTCACTTACCATAACATAAAAATCTGAATGCTAGCTAATTGCTTACAGTTCACACGACATTGGAATTTACTATAACTAATGGTTTTACTTATTTTGAATAGTACAAACAAATGGAATGCCATAAAACTATGTGAATAGTGTAAAGATTTACTATAAAGAATCAGGAGTCAAAAGGTATCTCAAATAACACAGAAAATTCAGACAGACACACACACACACATCAGGTTAAATAAGAGACTTTGAGAACTTTGGAGCTCAATCTTAATATGCATATATACATTGAGCACAGAGTTTCTCAATAATTCTGGCTTTGAGACAAATTTTGTCTCCTTTTAAGTTCTTGAAAGAATGCAATAATGCATTTACTAAAACAAAAAACACAACATCTCTTTTTTGGACATGGCCCTGATGTGAGTTGTGTGTGTATGTGTGTGTGGGAGAGAGATTTTAATTTAGCTATCTGTTTTTCTCTTATTGATCACAGATTGACCCAATTGTGGTAATCTGCATTTGTGCCACTGTGAAACAAGGGTAGATAACAGGACTGATGATTTACACAGTTTTTGTCATGACTTAGATTAGTATAAATTTTGGTCAGGGTAATATTTCTAACGTATAGTTTTTTATCAATAAAAATATCAGTGCAAATTACATCTTCTTATGTGTGAGCATAAGAAAGTAAGCAGGTTTCCATCAATAATTCTCAGCAGTCGTTTATCCTTCCCGACTCCTTCCTACTCTTGTCCAATTTAAACTAGTTGACACTGCAATCTCGCATTTTCCCATGTCAGAAGTTTCTGAGCCATATAATTTCTTCTCTAAAATATTTTATATTTTAAAATGTTGACTGACAATAGTATGTATCATTATTGGTGTTCTGAACAAAAGAAACTCTGGTTAAAATCATCATTTGGCACAGGGTATACAGTTATTCTACCACCTTTTAAGTTTTTCTTATACCCAGCCATGTCATCCTATTCAAAACTATAGCTTTCTCTCTGAACTCCAAGTGCAGGGTTAAAGCTAACTGATTGTATACTTTGTACTCTTTTAAATAAAACATTGCATGTTACCATGCAATTCTGAAAAAGTAAGAATAAAAGGGACATTATAATTTTTAATACGTTGGTAGTCTTTTTTATTTATCATCATATACAAGAATGAGAAGGAAAATACTACTGTGGTTTTCACATACACTTTCACATAAATTTTAGGTAGTTTTTACTGAGGTAAAAGATACATTTAAAATTTGCCATTTTACTATTTTTAAGTGTACAGCTCACTGGTAATAAATGTATTTATATTCCTTTTTCCCATTTTCTGCCACTACCTGCTACTCTTTCAGGCTTCTGGTAAGCACTATTCTATTCTCTGTCTTCATGAGTTCCACTCTTTTATCTCCCACACTTCAGGAATAACATGCGATATTTGTTTTTCTATGCTTGGCTTATTTCACTTAACATAATGGCCACCAATTCCATCTGTGTTGCTGCAGACGACAGGATTTCATTCTTTTATGGCTAAATAATACTCCATTATGTATATAAACCACATTCTCTTTATCCATTCACCCATTGATGGACCCTTAGGTTGATTCCATATTTTGGCTATTGTGAATAGTGTTGCAATAAACATAGGAGAGCACGTATCCTCTCGGTATATTGATTTCCTGTTTTGAATATATACCCAGTAGTGGAATTACTGGATCATGTGGTTGTTTTACTTTTAGTTTTTTTGAGGAACCTCCATACTGTTCTATATGGTTGCTATACTAATTTACATTCTTAGCAATAACGCATAAAAGTTCCCTTTCTTCACATCTTTGCCGGCATCTGTTATTGTCTGTTTTTTTGATACAAAGCATTGTTACTAGACTGAATCAGTATCTCACGTGGTTTGTGTTTTTCCGATTTGTGATGTTGAGCATGTTTAACCTCTAGCCAGCCTTCCCACAGTGCCATCATATTACCTTTAGAACCTCTTCCACGTTTGCTTTTCAAACGGACAGTGTACATTGGAAATCATCTCTTAATTACATCAGCCAAAGCAAGCTCCAAGAATAACTCTGGCACTTCATTTCACTTTTTTTGAAACAGTTCTGATAAACCTTTTTAATCAAACAGCTGGAATTTTGTACTTTTTCCCTTTTTGAAATGACTGTCACAACAAATCCCATCTTATTCTAGAGACCAAACTGAGATTTTATGTTTTGTTTTTCCATTAAGAAAACTCAAAAATCTTCACACTGTAAACTTAATTTGAAATGTGAAATTTACTCATTTAGTTTACTCATTTTATCCGATTTGTAAACTCCTTGATAACAATAAGCAATGCAATTAGATAAATATTTTTATAAGGAATACATTTCAGTGTAACTACAAAATAACATTAATTAGACAATGATGTTCCTAAGAACAAACGTGCATATTTGAAAAACAAACCAGTTACGGAAAAAAAAAGAGAGAGAATTCAAAAAGTATTTAGAGAAATATGAGAACTTCCTCAGAAAATCTGTTTCAGATCACATCAGTCATTGAAACTTCTCTACTCAAGTGTTGTAACTCTTTGAATATAATGAAATTCAGAAAAAAAGTATTTTGGATGAGACAAATTTTATACTAATTTACACATATCAGAAAAACAACATAGTCTTAAAAAGTTAAGGAAATCACCAGATATTCCTCAGATATCTTGAATTATTTAGTTGTGGTCAAACATCTACATATGTAACCAAACTTTTGATATCTACATGGTGGTACAATAAAATAAGAATGCTAAACTAAGAGATAGAAAAGTCAGATTCCTCCACCAAATGATAGAAACATGGAACGCTGGCTCAGTTTCTTCTGCTTATTATAAATCTTCAATATCTAAGCTTCTGTTAAATTCTTTATTCTTATATTATTTGCATAAATAAAGTCAGAGTAACGAACAGATTTTAAAAGTACATTTGATTTGGTGATGAGCTATTCCTTTTTGTGTGTAAATACTTATTAAGATAAAATTATTTCTTCTTTTTTTTTTTTTTTTTTTGAGATGGACTCTCTCACTGTTGCCTGACCTGGAGTCCAATGGCATGATCTCAGCTCACTGCAACCTCTGCCTCCCAGGTTCACACAATTCTCCTGCCTCAGCCTCCAGAGTAGCTGGGATTACAGGTGCACACCACGAGAGACGGGGTTTCACTATGTTGATCAGACTGGTCTCGAACTCCTGACTTGGTGATCCACCTGCCTCAGCCTCCCAAAGTGCTGGTGTGAGCCACTGCACCTGGCCAGCGAGTTATTTCTTATCACTTAGTGTTCTTTGTACACAAAAGTGAAGAAGACCACTCCACCAATTAAGGACTCTGAAAAAATTACAATAGTTTTGATTTCTAATTTTAGTTTTTTTGTAGATTGAAACTAGTGATATCAAATGCATTAGTTAAATATTAAACCACAGTTACCAAAAAGTTTCCCAGCATACCCCTGTTATGGTATTTCTTCGTAAAGTGGATTTTCCTAAATTGTTAGAGTAAAAAAAAATGTGTAAAGTATATAATACATGTCTTGGTGTTTGTTATAGTAAAGAAAATATTTAGTTTTCCTATTAGAGAATAATTTTTAAAATTATGGTGTTTTCATCTTATGGAATAATTTATAGGGGTTAATATAATGTTTCTGGATATTTAATAATGTGGGAAATATTGACAATATACTATTAAGGGGATAAGAAATACATACTTCATAGGGAGTATGACACCAGTTATCTGTGAGTGTGTATACATGTGAATACAATGGACTTTGTGACATCACTGCAATTTCTTTACAGTATTCCTAAACTTTCTATCAATAGTGCTGCAGCTTAGAATATGCTAGACATTAGGGAATTAGGTTGAAGCAAAAGGCAGAGTTACGGTTTGACAGATGATGTCCCCTCCAAAGTTCATATTGAAACCTAATCCTCAATACAACACTTTTATGAGATGTGGCCTTAGGGAGGTGATTAAGTCATGAGGGATCTACTTTCATTAATGGGTTTAGCACTCTTGTAAAAGTGGCTGGAAATTGAAGCGAGGATTCTCTTGTCCTTCTGTCCCCTTTCTCATGTGAGAACATAGTGTTTCCCCACTCCTGAGGATGCAACAATAAAGTGCCATCTTAGAAGCAGAGAGCAGCTCTCACCAAACACTAATCGTTCTGGCACCTTGATCGTGGACTTCTCAGCCTCCAAGAGCTCAGAGAATATGTTCATATTATTTGTAAATAGCCCAGTCTCAGATATTTTGTTATAGCAGCACAAATGGACTAAGATACACAGGAAAGAACTTAGTCATAAAAAAGAAAGATGTAAAATGAGAAATACGGAGCAGTTTTTTTTTTTGACACGGAGTTTCGCTCTTGATACCCAGGCTGGAGCGCAATGGCGCGATCTCGGCTCACCGCAATCTCCGCCTCCTGGGTTCAGGCAATTCTCCTGCCTCAGCCTCCTGAGTAGCTGGGATTACAGGCACGCGCCACCGTGCCCAGCTAATTTTTTGTATTAGTAGAGACGGGGTTTCACCATGTTGACCAGGATGGTCTCGATCTCTTGACCTCGTGATCCACCCGCCTCGGCCTCCCAAAGTGCTGGGATTACAGGCTTGAGCCACCGCGCCCGGCCAGTTTTTAATAAAATATAATGAGGAGAAAATTATGACAGACTTCTGAAACGTGAACAATTTATTATGGAAATCAGTAATGCTAAGGAGGAGTGAAATAAAAACAGAAAATTCTGCACTTAGACATTTTGGAGGCTTGGATATAATTTTTGTTACATATTATTCAAAGGGTGAGCTCTGAAAGCTAGAGAACTGGGACTCATGTGCATTGTGTGAAAATTATAGGGTAATTTTCTTTGACTTCAGGCTACCCCAAAAGCAAATTGCTTGAAACATAATATTGGATTTTATTAATTACCTTATTATAGTAATCTAATTTCTGAAAGATAGGATGTTATATTATTTCAAATCATGGTCTTCATTTATTTTCTGCTTACCAGATGACAAGACATTTTGTCCCTAAATCATGACCAATAACTACATAAACTCTGTTTTTCCCGGATTGTACTGATTGTGTTTTCTTTTTTTACAATTTTTCCCTGATTGTTTCTATGCTTTAAAAAGTGACAGAAATCAAATAAGCAGACATAATCTAATCCTGGTCCACATTTTTTCTATTTATCTGAATAAATTTATGGGACAAAAGTGTAATTTTGTTACATGGATATATTGTGTGGTGGTGAAGCCAGGGCTTTTAGTGTATATCCATCACCTGAATAACACACAATGTACCCATTAAGTAACCTTTCATCATCTCCCTAGCCTACATTTAATATATTTAAAACAAAGTTGATATGAGAAATGCATTACAATATTTGTGATGCCTATTTAAAGGTTGCCAAACTCAGTGAGGTGACCAGAGACAAGAACATACACTTCATCAAAGTCAAGAACCTTACTAATTCTTCCATTTAGTGGTAGCCAGATTATAGAGAATGTGTTCATGCCATCAAAAGTTAGATAATATTGAATTATGTTTAATGGCAAATTTATATAAAAACCCAGGTCAAGAATTATTCGGGAGCTAACAGCATTCTATTGAGTTAGCTTTCTTCAGAAAATGCATTCATATTATAAGATGAAAGCTTCAAATATAGAGAAATTGAGTAAACACACTTGCAGGTTGTCAAACCAAAACAAAAACACGATAATAGTTATGTCATTAGGAAAACTTCATCCATGAATTTTGCTGCCTAAAGAATAAACCATTTGTATCCTCCACTTCTTTTTATAAAATCAGTGAGCTCCCTACCTTCAGAATTAAAAATTGCAACACGCTGTTTATTTGATTCCTAATTTCTACATCCTGAACATATTATCTGTTCTAATGTTAGTCATTACCCCTGTTTCTTGAATGAACTTTAAAGCTCTTGTGTTAATTTCAATTAGACTCAGTGTTCTCCTGTCTGACCTGCTGTGTTGATTATTTTCACGTCCCTTTCAGGTGGCTTCTTAGTTTTCAACATCTATAACATTTTTTTCTCCAACTTCTTTATTTTTTTCTTGGCATCATAATATACTTGGATATAGAATGAAGTATATGTGTAATTTGTTAATAAATAGAGATCTTGGTTTTGTCCTACTTCATTTTGTAAAATATACTTACTGATTTACAGACAGGAAACAGGTAAGTACAATCATTTTTGTTTATCTCTTATAACTTAAAGTATATTCATCCTTATATATTATGAATATGATTGCTATATCTGACCCCACTTTTAATATTTGATGCTGACAAACTTTTTTTTAAGACAGGATCTCACTCTGTCCCCAGGCTGTAGTGCAGTGGCGTAGTCTTGGCTTACCGTTACCAAATCCTGGGCTCAGGCCATCCTCCCATCTCAGTCACCCAAGTAGCTGGCACTACAGGCATGAGCCACCATGCGTGGATAATTTTATATTTTTTGTAGAGATGATGTTTCACCATGTTGCCCAAACTGGACTGTAACTCCTGAGGTCAAGCAGTCCACCGTCTCTGCCTACCAAAGTGCTAGGATTACAGATGTGCCCAGGCGCTGGCAGCTTTCATGCCCACCTCTTCATTCCCCCTCTACCTCACATCTGGGCAAGCACATAAGAATGTCTGTGGGATCCCTTTGGTGCTGGTACACTAGTTGTACTCTCTAGCCACTGAAACACCTCACACAAGCCAGCCTGTACCTACATGTGGCTGTCCTCCTCTCCCTAGGTTTCTCTTGTGTGAGTACTAAACATTGCTATTTTTTTTTTTTTTTTTTTTTTTTTTTGGTGTGCAGTGTTATCAGACTAAACTTTCAGCTTGTTAATTGGGAAGGAATCTAGCTCATCGCCATAGGTGACCACAAAATAAATATGTAAATATCTGTGTGATATTCCTATGCTTATCTTTCAATGATGTACTAATACAAAGGGAGAAATCACTAGAATATGAAAAAAATGGAGTAGTCCCTTTAGCAAGATCACACAAGAAGTACTATGAATCTAGATCAAACAAATCCCTCATTTTTCAGTTTTTCTATTATTTTAGCACATTAGACAGAAACTTGAAAGGGTGCTAACATAGATATGTTTGGTAGAACCTTTAAAGTGAACTAAAGGGAACTGTAGAGAGACATAATTCTAATACATGAAGCAAGCCCACTTTCAAATTTATAATTGTAACTACATGGAGGGACTACTCATTGTAGCAACTACTGTTTGTGTTCGGAAAGACAATGCATAGCTAAGTTCAAATTAATCTAAAACCATATCACCAAAAAAGTACAAATAACTTATTGTTACCATCAAAATTACTAAGGCTTTCCACGTTATTCAGGAAGATAAATTAATTTGTCATATACCTAAAGGTCTACAAATTTTGAAATGTTAGACATGCAAACCAATATATATACATACACATACATATATATGTAGCTCTCATTTTATATACTTTCATATGAGACATTCATTAAACCAGGATCAATAGATCAATATGCTCTCACTTTACTATAATTAGACATATAAATCTGTATAGTCAACATAAATCTTTAAAAAAATGACTTCATTGTGGAAAAAATACAATATGATAGCTATGCTCCTAATAAATTTTAAGTGTATAAAATAATGTTAACTATCAAGGCAATGTTGTTCAGAAGACCTCTATAACTTATTTATATTGTATAATTGTTATTTTATACCATTAATAAAAATTTTCCATTTCCCCATCTCAGCCTATCAACCACCATTCCACGCCTTGATTCTGTAAGTTTAACTACTTTTGTTATCTTGTATAAGTGGAATCATGCAGTATCTGTACTTTGGTGACTAACCTATTCCACCTCACATGATGTCCACCAGGTTCTTCATGTTGTCACATTTGCAGAATTTATTTTTTCAGGCTGCAAAATATTTCTTATATATGTCACCATTCATCCATCAAAGGATATTTAGGTTGCTTTCACATATAGCAAATAGTGCTGCAATAAATATGGGAATGATAATATCTCTTGAAGATTCTGATTTCAATTTTTTTGGATTAGCACCCATAAGAAGTGGAATTGTTGAATTATATAGTAGTTACATTTTTAATTTTTTGAGAAGCCTCCATGCTATTTTAAGTAGTGGCCAAACTGTTTTGCATTTTCACCAGCAGTATACAAGGTTTCCAATTTCTTCAAATCCTCACTAACACTGGTCCTTTGTTGTTTTGATTAAAGCTGTCTTAATAGATGTGAGGTCATAGTAATGCCGAAACCAATGTCATAAAGTTTTTATGCTATGTTTTCTTCTATAAGCTTTACAGTTTCATATTTCATGTTTGTCTTGATTTTGAATGGACTTTTTTTGTAATGTAATACAAGGTTTAACATTTTTCTTTTGCATATGGATTTCCAGTTATCCCAACACCATTTGTTCAAGTGACTGTCCTATATGCATTGTGTACTCTTGGCAACTTTGTTGAAATTGAATTGTCTGTATATGTGTGGATTTATTTCTGGTATCTTTATTCTGTTCCACTGACCTGTGTGTCTCTCTTTATGCCAGTACCATATTGTTTTAATTGCTGTAGTTTTGTATTGCTTGAAATCAGGTAATGTGACCCTCCAGCTTTGCTGTTCTTTCTTAAGACTTATTTGGCTATTTAGGGTCCTTTGTGGTTTCATATGAACTTTGGATTTTTTTAACATAAATAATTGCTATTGTGATTTGGATAAGAATGGCACTAAATGCATAAATTGCTTCTGTTAGCATGGGCAATTTTACAACATAAAAAATTCCAATTCCTGAATGTCTTTCCATATCTTTGGATTGTCTTTTCATCCGTTTCCTTGTTTTTAATTTGTAAGTTGCTCATTTACTTAAGTTTATTCCTATTTATACTTTTTTATGCTATTGTTTCCTTTTCAGATAGTTTGTTGTCAGTATATATAAATACAACTGATATCTAAATATTGAATCTATATCTTGCAAATTCTCTTAATTCATTTATTATTTCTAAAAGTTTTTAAATGGGGTCTTGAGTTATTTCTATATACAAGATCATGTCATGTGTAAAGTGACAATTTCACAATCCTTTTTGATTTGCTAGCTTTTATTTCATGTTCTTGCTTAATTACTCTGGATAAGACTTTCAGTACTATGTTGAATAGAAGTGGTGACAGTGGGCATTCTTGACTTGTTTGTGATCTCAGAGAAAAGCCTTTCAATTTTTTATTATTGAATAAAATGTTAGCTGTAGATTGTCAATTTGGTTTTCATTATGTTGAGGTAATTTTCTCCCAGTCCTAGTTTTGTTGAAATATTTTATCATAAAAAGGTGTTAAATGTTATCAAATACTTTTTTGTACCTATTGACATTATTGTATACTTTTTATCTTTCAGTCTGTTAATGTGGTGTATCACATTAGTTAATTTTGGTATGTTGAAACATTTTTGCATCCTAGGCATATATCTTACTTGGTGATGGAGTATAATCCTTTCAAGATGCTGTTGAATTCCATTTTCTAGTATTTTGTCAAGAACTTTTATATGTATAATTATCAGGGATATTGACGCACTGTTTTATTTTCTAGTAGTGTCTTTGTCAGGCTTTGGTGTCAGGGTAATGCAGGTCTCATAAATTTAGTTTGAAAGTGTTCCCTCCTCTTGAATTTTTGGAACAGTTGGAGATTGTTCAAAAACAATCCTCAAACAGTAAGGGTTGAAAATCTTTAAATGTTAGGTAGAATTTGCCAGTGATGCCATTTGGTCCTGGGCTTTTTAAAAATAAGAGTTTGTTTATTACCTATTTAATCTTCATACTATTTACAGGTCTTTCAGGCTTTCTATATGTTGATAATTTAGTTTTGGTATGTTGTATGTTTTAAAAGTCTATTTCTTTTAGATTATCTAGTTTTTTGTGTGTATAATTGTTCCTAAGTGTATCTTACGATCATTTCTTTAGATTTTGTGACATCATTTATAATGTCTGAATTTTCCTCTCTTATTTCTGACTTGAGTCTTTTACTCCAGTTAGTCTAGAAAAAGGGAAAGGCAGGCCGGGCGCGGTGGCTCAAGCCTGTAATCCCAGCACTTTGGGAGGCCGAGGCGGGTGGATCACGAGGTCAAGAGATCGAGACCATCCTGGTCAACATGGTGAAACCCCGTCTCTACTAATACAAAAAATTAGCTGGGCACAGTGGCGCGTGCCTGTAATCCCAGCTACTCAGGAGGCTGAGGCAGGAGAATTGCCTGAACCCAGGAGGCGGAGGTTGCGGTGAGCCGAGATCGCGCCATTGCACTCCAGCCTGGGTATCAAGAGCGAAACTCCGTCTCAAAAAAAAAAAAAAAAAAAAAAAAAAAAGAAAGAAAAAGGGAAAGGCTACCCTATTCAATAAAGGGTGCTGTGATAATTGGTTAGTCACATGCAGAAGAGTAAAACTAGACTCTTACCTTTCAACATATACAAAAATTAACTCAAGATGGATAAAAGACTTAAATGTAAAACCTTAAATTATAAATATTCAAGAAGAAAACCTAGAAAAAAACATTCTTGACATCAGCATTAGCAAATAATTTTTGGTTAAGTCCCTAAAAGCAATTGCAACAAAAATAAAAATTGACAAGTGGGACCTAATTAAACCGATGAGATTCTGCACAGCAAAACAAACTATCAATCTACAGAATGGGAGAAAATATTCACAAACTATGCATCCAACAGAGATTCAGAATCTATAAGAAACATAAGCAATGTAGCAAGCATTCTATACTTTTTGATAGAGTGAGTCTAATCCATTTACACTTAAAATAATTATTGATAGGTAATTACTATTTTTGTTAATTTGTTTCTCTTTTTTTATTTTTTGTTCCTTCTTTTTTCTTTCTGTTTTCGTGTGTGTGTGTGTGTGTGTTTGTATTGGTATATTTTCTTTTCTCTTTTTCCATTGTGTATCTTCTATAGGTATTTTATTTGTAGTTACTGTGGGGCTTACACAAAGTATCTTATATTTTAAACAGTTCATTTTAATCTGATAACAAACTTGTATACAAAAATTTTACAAGTTTAATTATCTTATTCATATACTTTATGTTAGTGATGACAAAATTACATTCATTTATATTATATACCATTAGTTTTTCTTTTTAATTATAGCTATTTTTAATACTTTTGTCTTCCGAATTTTGCACTGGCTCTAAAAGTGATTTACATGCCACATTAGTTATGTAGTATTCCGTATTTATCTTTATACTTAATTTTACCCATGAGTTTTATCTTTTCTTATGCTTCATGTTGCTCGTTAGCATCATTTTTTTCAACTTAAAGAACTCCCTTTGACCATACCAATGTCCTGAATGGTATTGGCTATTTTTTCTTCTGGGGTTTTTACAGTTTTGGTTTTTAAATTTAAGTCTTTAATCCACCTTTAGTTAATTTTTGCATGAGGCATAAGGAAGGTGTCCAGTTTCAGTTTTCTGCATATGGCTAGCCAGTTTATGACTAAAACACCAAAAGCAATTTCAAGAAATGCCAAAATTGACCAATGGGATGTAATTTAGCTAAAGAGCTTCTGCATGCACAGCAAAAGAAATTAGCATCAGAGTGAAAAGGCAACCTGCAGAATGGGTGAAAATTTTTGCAATCTACCTCTCTAACAAAGGTCTAATATCCAGAATCTACAAAAAACTTAAACAAATTTAAAAGAAAAAAAAAACTCCATCAAAAAGTGGGCAAAGGATATGAGCAGACACTTCTCAAAAGAAGACATATATGTGGCCAGGAAACATATGAAAAAAAGCTCATCATCACTGGTCATTAAAGAAACGCAAGTCAAAACCGCAATGAGATACCATCTTCCGCCAGTCCGAAAGGTGATTATTAAAAATGAAGAAACAACAGATGCTGGTAAGGCTGTGGAGAAATAGGAATCCTTTTACACTGTTGGTGGGAGTGTAAATTGGTTCAACCATTGTGGAAGACAGTGTGGTGATTCCTCAAGGACCTAGAACCAAAAATACCATTTGACCCAGCAATCCCATTACTAGGTACATACCCAAAGGATTATAAATCATTCTACAATGAAAACACTTGCAAACGTATGTTTATTGCAGCACTATTCCCAATAGCAAAGACTTGGAACCAACCCAAATGCCCATTAATGACAGACTGGATAAAGAAAATGTGGCACATATAAACCATGGAATACTATGTAGCCATAAAAAAAATGAGATTACGTCCTTTGCAGGGAAATGGATGAAGGTGGAAGCCATCATTCTCAGTAAACTAACAAAGCAATAGAAAACCAAACACCTCATGTTCTCACTCAGAAGTGGGAGTTGAACAATGAGAACACATGGGGAGAACAACACACAGTGGGGCCTGTTGAGGAGTAGGGGAGAAGGGGAGGGAAAGTATTAGGAAAAATGCCTAATGCATATGGGGCTTAAAACCTAGATGACGGGTTGATAGGTGCAGCAAACCACAGTGGCACACATACACCTATGTAACAAATGTGCACATTCTGCACATGTACCCTGGAACTTCAAGTAACATTAAAAAGAAAAAAAGAGCTATCTTTAGTACTTCTTATAAGCCAGGTCTAGTGACCAATTCCCTCAGCTTTAGTTTGCTTGGCAAAGTCTTTATCTCTCCTTCACTTATGAATTACAATTTTGCCAGGTATAGTATTCTGGTTTGGCTGTTTTTGGTCTTTTAGTTCTCTGAATGCAGTAGTTTCCCGTTATTCACTGGGGATAGGTATCACAACATCCTGTGGATAACTGAAACTGAAGATAGTACCAAACCCTATAAATATCATATTTTCTTTCTATACACACACTCTTATGATAAAATTTAATGTATATATTATGCACAGTAATTAATAAGAATAAAATAGAAAAATTGAAATGTTATACTGTGATAAAAGTTATGTGATTGTGGTCTTCCTGTGTCTATCAATAGACTGTAATATTTTCAAATGGAGGTTGACCGTGTGTAAGTCAAACAGTGAAAAACAAGATCATGGATAAAGGAGAACCTCTGCATATCATCCCAATCCTGTCTGCCCTCTGAGGTTGCTGATGAACATTCTGCTGGTAGTCTTATGAGGGGAAGGGTATCCCTTGTATGGGACAAGTCACATTTTTCTGCTAATTCCAGAATTTTTTCTTTGCCTTAAATTTTTAACAATTTGATTTCAATGTGGCTAGTGTATATTTCTTTGAGTTTATTTTATTCGGGTTTCTTTAGGCTTCCTAAATTGCCTGAATGTCTATTTTCTTCCCCAAATTTGTTGAGTTTTCAGTTATTTTTTTTTGAATAATCTTTCTGGTAACTTCTCTTTTTTCCCTCTAGCACTACCATTTTATGTGTGCGTGTGTATATATATATATATATATATATTTAATGGCGTCCCATTAAGTCTTTAATCTTTCTTCACTCTTTCTACAGTAATCTATTTTCAGCTTCACCGGTCCTTTCTACTGCTTGACCTAGTCTGCTGTTGAAACCCTCTAGGGATTTCTTTTCAATTCAGATATTGTATTCTTCACCTCCATGATTTCCGTTTTATACTTTTAATATTTTCTCTTTGTAAAAATTTTCACTTTGTTCATACGTTTTTCTCCTGTCCTCAGTAAACATCTTATGAGAGTTATTTTGAATTTTCTCTCAGGTAAATTATACACCTCCCTTTGTTAAAGTTAGTTTCTGGATATTTGTTTTGTTCCCTTATTTAAAACATATTTTCCTGTTTCTTCTTTATCCTTGACTCTCTGTGCAGTTGTCTGCACGTCAGACAAGAAGTCACCTCTACCAGTCTTCACAGACTGGCCTCATGCAGGATAAGGTCTTCACCAATCAGCCTGTTCAGGGATTTTCAGGCTTCTCCAACCTTTGTACTACTCAAACCGACTTTCTTTGTTCTTGTTGGCCCCCATGGATCTACAGTATGCTGGGTCCTGTCAGTGCTCCAAGACGAGAACTCAGAACACTTCTTCAGTCAGCCCCCAGAAAAGTTGTGCTATCTGATACCCTGTACAACTCTTTCCCTCCTGGAGCGAAGCTGGAATCTCATTTGTTTTGGTGTTTACCTGTTTGCTCTGTGCTAAGCTTGCAGGGGTGGGAGGATGGCAACTAGTTGCTAGCTAGATCAAACCATCATCTTTGTTGTCACTGGCTCCCAGATAACTAGAATATGCCAAGTGCTGTAGCACTGTGAGACTGGCAAGGCAGAAACTAGTCCTTTGGGCAGCTCCTGAAATTAATCTAACTATTTGTTGTGTTATCAAAACTCCAGCTAATTTTCCAAAACCTTTAATGGTTTTTACTCTGTTCTAAGGCTTCATACTAACTAACAAACAAAACTTTAACCTTTTTCTAAGTATTGAATATGCCTAATTTAGGGAACCATTTCTTTGAGTCCCTTATTTTACCTTTTATATCAGATAAAAAAGGTGCAGAACCAAGATATCAAAGTACCCTTGATTTAGACCCATATCTGCTATCACAAGTTTTATTATTTATGGGCCACAGATTGTTTTCTTTTCATAAAGGATGTCAGGCTAGATTATGTACATAGGCTATGCTATATTTAAAAGTCTGTGCTTAGGCCCAGTGCAATGGTAATCCCAATGCTGTGAGAGGCTAAGGAAGGAAGATGGCTTGAGGCTAGGAATTTGAGACCAGGCTGAACAATATAGCCACACCTTGACACTTCAAAAAAATAAAAATTAAAAAAAAATTGCTGTGTGTGGTGACACACACTTGAAGTCCTAGCTACTTCGGAGGCTGAGGCAGGAGGATCACTTGAGCCTGAGTTTGAGGTTGCAGTTAGCTATAATTGTGCCACTGCAAAAAAAAAAAAACAGTCCACTGTTAGATTCTTCAATAATTTCTCCTTCACTCAGGCATGTCAGATTTTAATCTTCCTTTAATAAACAAAGAAAATAAATCTGTATTAAATTTATTTTCTTCAGGGTTTCTCTATTAGCTTAAATCATAGAAGTTTGTGAAAAATCAGGATAAATTCTAGTTTCTAGAAATCATAAATAAAGGGAAGAAAATGCTGTTATAATTTTAAAAGATGATTAGGCTATAATAAAATTTTATATGTAGCTGAAGAAAATAAAATATTTTCAACATGTTTATATTTAGCTGGACAGCAAATTTGATATTATTATATAAGCAAAGGCAAAATAAAATATTCATCCATTAAATGATTTTCTTTCCATTATGTAAAATCAATCTAAATCAAAGTAGAAGAATCAAAATTAGGAAATCAACTTTTTATTAGTGTGTTACCAACTAATGATGAATTAATCTCCTGCTCTTGTACTTGACATTTTATTATATTTATTCAAAAACCAAAGGACAACGTATTTACTGATGCATCTTAGGCACTCCTGTTGATGCATCTCTCTAGCTTAATTTCTCCAGCTTAATATACACAGGTATTTGTATTAAAATATTTTAAGGATTACCTCTATACACTCTTATAAATAAGAACACACTAGGTAATACACTATACAACCATTGATTAGTTCATTTAATAAGTATTTTAATAAGTCCTACCATGTAGTAGTTATTCTTGTAAACAAATCAAATATTCCTGCTTTCCTGGAGCTTACATTCAAGTGGGCAGAGATAAACTAAACACTATAATTAAGAAACATACATACATACACACACTATGTTAAATAATAAACAATAAGGAAAATATATAGCAGCAAAGGATTAAATAACATGTTGAGAAAGAAATTGCATTTTTAGGTAGGGTGGTGGACAGAGAAGCCCTCATAGAGAATGTGATATTTCAGTTAAGGACCAAAAGGTGAGGTGATGTATCCAGCCATGGGTTTTGTCATGTGCCTGAGATGAGCAGTCGGAAACAAACAAACAAAACACACACACTCACAAAAACTAAACAAATAAAACAAAAGCCACACACACAGCAAGTTCAAAGACTCAGGCACTCTTGTGGGTATAATTGAAAACGGAAGGTAGAGATCAGTCACTGAGTTTAGAGAGGGAAAGGGCATCTGATCATAGAGACTCTGAGGACTTGTGCTTGAAAAATTTAGGAAACGATTGGTAGGCTCTGAGAAAGCAGTGAGGATGATCTGATATATTTGAAATGTGTTGCCCTGGCTGCATTGTTGAGGTTAGGTATTACCTGTCCGACCGACGACTTAATCATGGCTCTGCAGCCCAAGTAACATACATTTCACTGTGGGGTTTTCATGTCAAAGACGTTTTCAGAGACAGAGTCAAGTTTCACTTAAGTTTAATTATATGAGACAAACAACGAATATGAAAAAGACAGAATGTGACTGCTATCATCTTCACAAAATAAATGAAAGCAGTCATTCCAATATGAAATTCAGTTTAACAGAAATATATGACCACCTAACACATCGTATTTTTACCTAAAGCTTATCATAACCTATAAATAGAGACTGAAAATAATTGAATTCTAATTCACTTTCCAGGGAGCTTTTCTACCATTAAGCTCTTTGTTGGCATTAAAACATTCAATACAAAGATAAAAATTCAATCCGTTTCTAAAGAAAAACATCAGAGGCCATAAAAATTCATAAACATGTTTAAAAGACTTCTCTATCTTACCATCTGGGAAATTATAAAGGTTATTTTACACAAATTCTATTGCAGGTGGTAGAGTTGAAAATTCTTGGCATTCTGATAGTTGTAAGAGCAATAAATGATGTATTTACAGGGCTTAGAAAATATGCAGACATATAAGCATGCTGTTTATTTATAGTCATGTCTATAAATTGCTTTAGTTTAAATTGTATGAAAACAGATGTCAGAGATAAGCATCTACCTAAAGAACCAACTGCACTACATGTGACAATAATATATTCTTCTTTATTAAACTTAAGGGTTCTGAAATAATAGTATATACAGTTGCTATGAATTCCTATGGTCCTTTTAATATTAAGCTGTTAATATTCATTGACTGATACATTTTTTCACTTTTCTTATTGATTCTCTTTTTTGCTTGTGCTAAGCCATCTGTTGTAAACCTAGATTTATTTGTAAAAATACCTTCCGCTTGGTTAGAGTCAATCAGAATTTAGGCTGTAATGGCATTTCACACCTTTTTTTGATCCCTGTGGAGAAGGAAGTCTCAAGTTGACCTTCACGTACCTATTTAAGGAAAGCTATTATTGAACTGCTGTACTTGATAAGGAGATCTAATTCCACAGGAATAGTAAAACTGAAGAGGGTAATCATATTTGAAAAAGGGTAGGCTTATTCACTCAACAGAAAATAGAGAAGAGCAAAGCAATATTAGGGACGATGCTCTCATTTAGTCCAAGGTGAAAGGGGCTTAAAAAGGAACACTGGTTCAAAATCCTCCAAGAACACACTTTAAAATATTAATTCATATCTATAAACAAAGACAAAGCTTTGCAATTTCTACACTACATTCTTTGTGCTAAGCAACTTGTCATTATTGAGCTAGTGACTTGTTTACACTATTTAATGATTTCTATTTGAATACACAGGCATCTATTGTTCATTTACAGTATTTAAACTATAAATATAAAATATACATCAATTGGGGTTAGGCTGAGTTAAAATGACAAATGGCAAAGTTGATTTAAGAAACAAAAAGGAAATTAAGTAACTGTATTTCATTCCATAAGCATGGCTTAAGTATATGCCTTTGATTTCCAGAGTGCTAAGACCAGAAGAAAAGAAAGTCTAGGTAAAGCAAAGCAAACTAGGGAAGCTTCATAAGTGTAAAACAACCTAAACGAAAACCCAAAACCTAGGTAGTTCAATGTTGGGTGTTCCAGTCATCTCAAGAAATTGTTTTCTTCATAGGCATGGCCAAAAATCATTCAATGAATATAAGATTTTTTCTTTTGCTTTTCTCTCTAGTTACTTCTATTCATTTAATGAATGCCTGGTAGGTAACAATGTTCTGGTGGATTCTGTGAATTAAAAAAAAGTAATTTATATTTCTTTATTTTCAGGAAATATCTGAGGAAACAATTACAAAATAGTAAAATCCAAGTACTCTTATATCCTCATGGAGATAAGTACAATATATTATACGAGCAAAAAGGGAAATCGGTTAACAACAGATTTTTATTTAGTTTTGATGAAGTTTTTCAATGAACTCTTTGATGGCAACTTTCTTAGAGAAATATTACTGAATTGAACCTAAACTTAGATTGTGGTATCACAATAAGTGGATGAAAATTGAGGTAATCAAGACATTGAATGAAAGTCAAGACAACAGCTCTTGAAGGAATTGATGAGTTAATTGGTAGAAATCTTAAAATATTAAAGGGGTCAAGATTCTTTACCGCAATTCTAAGACAAGTAGTATGACGTATCACTTTTCTACAAATTTTCATTCAATTCAAAAATTAAATAGAAAGTCTTTATTGTTGTTACTAATATATATTTATTAAGTACACAGATAAACTAATTTCAGAAGAGTTTTTATTGAAATACAATTTGTATTTAGTTATCACAAGTAGATTACAACATAGTGAATTATGTTATTGATTATTACAAGTTCTGAATATTCCTAGATTTCTTTTGTCTTATAGTAAATCTGCAGTCACTTTAATACTCAGAACAATAATAATATACAGGCCTATAAAAACGTTAGTGGGCAAGCTCTTAGTCATCACTTTATCCCACATTCAAAGTATCCACTAATAAGACATATTCAAAACATAGAAATAAAGGAGAAAAGGGTTTGCATGCCATTTCAGTGTCATATTAGAACACTGCCTAGTAAAATCTCCTTAGGGTTAATGAACTAGAGGAATCCATTTTTTTTTGACTTCCTATTTATTATTGTTTAGAAAGCAAACTCTATTGTATTAGTGGTTAATTTCTGGAGAATTGATAATGTGAAAATGATTCTTCATCTGGTAGAGAAGGTATCTCTGAAGGTTATGGTTTAATTACCTTCTAGGAGACTAGCCAGTTTTGCATTTCATTGACTATTGTCTCATTCTAGTATTCTTTGTTCTTTGTTTATATCCTCATTAAATCAGTTGTTTTGTTTTTTGCCCTGTTGATTCCAATATTAACAAATTAAGTTAAATTCAGCCATATATAACTAACTATATAAGGGTCAGTATTTTTAATATTTTGACAATTAAGTCTTGCCATACCTCAAGGAGATCCAAGGGGGCACTCCACATGTGATATTACCTTGAGATGGGTCATATGGTCACAGCTTATTGCTATTGTAGTTTAAACACCATTTTTATTAGTTTCCTATTGCTATATAAAATTAATCACAATCTTGGCAGCTTAAGACAATTCAGATTTTTTATCTCATAGATTCCATGAGTCTGTGGTCTGGCATTTCAAGACTGGACTCTGTGCTCAGGGTCTTACAGAGTTGAAATTGTGGTGTCATCTAGGGCTATGTTTTCATTTGAAGCTCAGGATTCTCCTCCAAGCTCACAGACTTGGTTTATAAAATTCTATTTCCTACAACTGGGACTGATATTCCCATTTTATTGCTGGATATCAACCAGGGGCTGTTTCTGCCTCTTAGTGATACCCACCATTTCTGCCTCATGGCCCTCTCCATAATGCAGTATTTGTGCCTTCAAAGCCAGCAGATAACTGCTCTGTTATTTCTAATCTTTGACTTTTCTATCTCTGATCTGCTAACCAAGATTTAAGGGTCCATATGATTAGTTCAAACCCACCCTAATTATCCCCTTTTTGATTATTCTAAAGTCAACTGATTAATAAACTTATTCACATCCACAAAAAATTCATTTAAATATAAACAGAGTTTCATAGTAGTGATGTCTCACAATCCTGTTCACATTCAGGGAGCAATTTTGCAAGGGCCAGAGTTGTTAGGAATCATTCTACCTACATGAGTTCTCCTTCTGTCTTAATGAATTCTGTCTTCTAAATCCTGGAAGTATCCCTTTGCAATTAAAAGTAAGTTGAACCTCTCAATCACTTTCTCTAAACATGCTAACATATACCTGTAGATTAGGGTGGAGACTGTTGAGACTCTTTCCATATAGCACTTGGCCATCATGGAAAGTAGAAAAACACAGGATTTGGAGTGGTGCCAGGGAAGTGGTAAATAATAGTTCTAACCAAAAGAGCACACTTCCCTCCAGTAAAACTCTTGCAGAAATTCACACACTGATTTAAATGAAGTGGATTTCCAGATATTTCAAGCTGTGAGTGACAACTTTGCTTGTCAACTCAATAATGGAAACTAAGCAATGGGAAATCACATAAGCTTCCCTTTAGAAAATAACTGCTCTCTCTGGATATTGACTTCAACATAGCTTCCATTAGCGAGGAATGCAGCTGTGAAAGACAGCATCTTTGCAGATTTAAAATGTTAGCAGAGCAAAGTGGGTAGAGTACAAGTTCTGGACTCAGGAAATACGTGTGTGTCTATGTTTGTGTGTCTGTGTGTGCAATTTGTGACAGAAGAAACACCCGTGAAACTGTCACTGCAATAAAGAAAATAAATAAATCATCATACCCTACTTTCCCATACCCCTTCATATTCCTTCCCTGCTGTTCCCTCAATTACCCTCTCCATCATGTTCTGACAATAACTGATTTGATTTATGGGATTATATAGTATGTATTTCTTCACTTAACATAATTATTTTGAGACTCATGTTGTAGCATGTGTCAATAATTCATGGCAAAAGCCCCCAGAGAGTTAGCTGGTCTCTTCCATGTGAGGACACTGCAAGAAGGTGCCAGAGAGTGAGAGCCTTACCAGACACTAAATCTGCTGACACCTGAGAGTGGAGCCTTACCAGACACTAAATCTGCTGACATCTGAATCTTGAACTTCCCAGATTCCAGAACTGTGAGAAATAAATTTCTGTTGTTTATAAGTCTCCAGTTTATGGTATTTTGTTATAATAGTCCAAATTTGCAAAGGCATTGATTAATATTTGATTGCATAGATAAACTGCACTATATTTATTTTGATGAACATTTATTTGTATTCAGATTTTAGGTATTGCAAATAAAACTCTAATGCACCTTCACATATAAGCCTCTATAGACACTTTCTTTTATTTCTCCTGAGGAAATACCTAAGATTGGAATAACTAGAACATATTTCACATATATATTGAACTTTTTCAAAAGCTGCCAGCCTTTGCCCAAAGTGATTATACCATTTTACATCCTCACTAGTGGTATATGAAGATTCTACATCTTTGCCAACACTTAGTGTGATTTGTCTCTTTAATTTAATGACTCTATAAGTGTGTAGTAGCATCTCTTTGTGGCATCATACTATGTTTCCCTAAGAAGTGACAATATTGAACACTTTTGTGTGTTTATTTTCCTTGGGCATATTTTATTTGATCAATTGTCTCTTTCAAATCTTTGCCTTATTTTTAAATTAAACTTTAAAACTTATTGTTATATTCTGAATACATGTCCTTTTGTGGGACATACAATTTGTAAATATTTTCACCCAATGAATAGTTTGTTGTTTCATATTTGTGTGTTTTATAGAGCAAACTATTTACATTTTGGCAAAATACTTTTCTTTTTGTGCATTACCAAGGAAATCATTGCCTAGCTGGGGTCACATTTTTCTCATGTTTTATTTTAGAAATTTTATAGTTTTTTTATTTTATGATTATCTATTTTTAATAAAATATCTGTGTATGATGCAAAGTATAGATTGACGTATACTTGTTTCCTATGAATACAAATTGGTCTAGCACCTTTTGGTAAAAAGATAACCCTTCATCTACTGAGTTTCTATTTAATCTTTGTCAAAATCTGGTTGCATATTTATATGTGAATTATAGATGCCAAGGGAAACCTTCCCTTTCACCCTTGGGAGGTTTACTGAAAAAATGAACTGACAAAAGGCAGATTAATAGGATAAGAGGTAAATAAATTTATTACAGTGCATGATGGAGAATCAAGTAGTGACTGCCTCACCACACAATGGGGTACAAATGGTTATAAGTCCTACTTTTTAGGGGAAATTAGCCTTACTAACTACAGATCTTTGACAACACCAGAGTTCATGCTGTCCTTCCTAGGTCATGATACAAGCCCTCTATCAGAACTATTAATAGGTTTTTTTTTTTTTTTTTTTTTCATTTTGGTGACAAACCTAGCCAACACACAGGTTATTTTTTATCTTTATCTTTCCTAAGTGACTGATAGCGGATGTGATTCTTCTGAAATAGTGTGCCTATTAGATTCCTAAAAACATGATTAAAATAGACAACTGAAATGGTAACATCACATCTAGCCTGACATGTCCAGTTCTAATCAAGTCACTACATAAGTTCTTGCCATAGGATATCTGTAGCATAAAACAGGATGAGTACAACATAGCATGCAGATAAATTACGTAGCCCACTAAACTCTCCCTTGGGCTGTCTTATCTTAAATATAGCTTGGTATGAACTGTCAAGAATAGCACGTCTTCATCTCAAAAGGAGAGTTATCTGTGATATTTGGCCACAGTATCAATCCAAAGTCCCCAACTCTAGAGGCTGCTCACTTACCGTGCCAGTTTTCTGAAAGGCATTTAATCTTAGCTCACTTTTAGCATATTCAAAGGAGCAAGTCAAATGCTGACCTTCCAGGAAGGTGGCGTAAATTGGCTTCCGATCATCCCTTGGCAGCAGTCTTACTTTGTCAGGTTGTTTCAAATCCACACTTTGGACAGAAGCTAAGCAACATGATCCAAGTACAATATTTATTGCAAGATACATTTTGATAAAAACAAAAATAGCAAATAGTCTACATATCATTAATCCAATGTTAGTTTCAATAGATTGAATCAGAGGACACTTCAACACCTTTTTTTCTCTGTATTCTCCAGATTGAGTATTTAGGCAGAACCTACAAATCAGCAAAGATCAATTTCCATTCTTTGTGCAGATGGCTGTTTACAGATCAGGTGGCTTTTCCCACATATGCCATCAGTTAACGCCAGATCTTAATCATAGCTAAGAATATTATTCTCTTGATCTGAGATACTCTTATGGATTAAAGTTGCTGCATTCTTCCTTAAGATTACAACTGACATACAGTTCCCTTCCCATTTGTCATGAACTCGCCTTTCTTTCTTGTTACCTGTTTAACTGACATCCTTGATTTTTTGATGAGGTGCTTTGGCTTGGACATAATGATTACCCATAGACAGAAACATCAGTAATAATTGCTTCGCCATATC
This sequence comes from Aotus nancymaae, assembly GCF_030222135.1. Lineage (NCBI taxonomy): Eukaryota > Metazoa > Chordata > Mammalia > Primates > Aotidae > Aotus > Aotus nancymaae. The sequence goes on from NW_026988435.1 coordinate 5,044,539, forward strand.
CTGTTGTTATTTCATTTCTAGCAAGAAGTTTTAGGACTTGATAGGTAAAAATTTATAGGACTGTTTCTGCCACTTGGTAATCAGGACACAGTCATAGTTATACCTACATTGGCTAGAAGGGCTAAAATTTTGCCTGGACTAAATTTATTTAGGACTATTCCCTGACAAAGTTAGCTAATAGATATTACATCTTATGCATCAATATTGTTCTGTCCTGGGACATGTAAATGCAGCCCTTGCCTTAGGGCAACAAAATCAGGCAAATCCAAAGAACAAATTTTTAAAGTTGGACAGATACGAAGTTGTTTTATGGCATTATCGTTCAACACCTCATTCACGTCTCCTCCTTCTAGGCACTGTTCCAATGAAGTTCTTCCTTTATGTCTTTCGTATTCTGTCAGGATGTGTTCATTTAACTGATTCATCCAGACTCTCAAATTTTCTTACCATCAATTTTATTATAAGTGTACTTTTTTCAAAATTGTGGATTCAGTGAAACAACTACTCTAAGGATATCAAAAATGTGATATATATGTTTAAAATTATATTTTCTTGCTTGTTTGCTGTACACTTGTAGCAGTAATGTGAGTAGGTTAATTAGAATAACTATATTTTGGTGAGCCAAATTCACAGCCTGTTTGCTATTCCAAGCCTTAACTGTATTTTTCACAGTTGCTTCTGAAACTGAATAAATGAAGCATAGAGTAAAAATGCTGGAAATTCTAAAGAACACCCATTGGCAGCCTCCTTGCTACCTCTGCCCCCAGGGCTACTGGCAGTAGTTCAAGTACTCCAGCAAGATGTTGCCCTGAGCATTGGGAATACACCTAGAGCCATCTTAAGGAGATGGGTTTCCTGTTGGCACAAGCTGAGCTTATTATCGTATTAGTGGTTCCATCTGATTTGAGGCTCAATTGTGTGTGCACAGTCTGGGCATATAATGCCTACTCATTTCACGAACTTGGGTGGCTAACTGTAAATATCCAGTTAAGGCAGACTCCATAGTATTTCAATCCCTTAGCTGCCCACTTAGCCTTTTTGGAGGACAAAAATTCCATAACCGAGTAACTCAAACAGAAGATGTCTTTGCCACACAGTCAGCTAGCACCTCCCTGTCTCAATATACTGTAAGGCCATTGGCTACATCACAAGGGTTAGTGCATGTCCAAACACTGTTCTCAGAGTGGGAGCCTCGATCCTTATGTGTCTGCTATTTAAACTCAGCTTTCCCTAGTGTAAAAACATGTATTTTCCTCTTCCCCTGGGGTTTTACACTATCCACCAAGTATATTGCAATCAATTTCCAAAACAGCCATTCAACTCTCATTTCTAGATATTAATTGTGGCCCAATCAACATGATTTGCTTTGCTGAAAAGAAAACATAGCGTTCAGACCGTACTGGCTATGGGTCAGGGAGATCCCTCAAGAGCTTTATCATCAATTCTGTAGGCAGGGGGGAAATCTGGTCCAGTATGTGGGAATGCATAATGCAATTTCTCACATAAATGGTTTTGAATATCATTTCCACTTTATCAGTGAGAATTATTGTGCTGCTTTCTCTGAGACTCTTTCTCCAACATTACTGAAGACATGGTAGACATTACTAGTTTCAAAATTATCTGATACCCTTAAGTAGTGGGAAAAGTCTCTTTCAACACCCAATTGCAAATTAGAAACTGTCTTCCAATAGGCTCCACAAGTGGTTGCATCTGGCAGTTTTAAAGTTCAAAACACAAGAGGTTTTGGACAAAAATAGCGGTATTTACTGTCTGCCAAAGGGTTCAGTCTGCATAAGTTTTAGTTGCAAGCACATTTAAAATCTTATGATCCATAAAGTTACAATACACCAATGAGAGTACCTGAACAAGTGACTTTAGTTAATCTTTTAATATTTCTGCCAAAAACCAATTTCCAATTTAGATTTAATTTTGGTGACTTATGGATAGAAGGCAGCAAAATTCGTAAGTGAGGATTTGGGTTCATAAGAACCCAATTAGTACCATCAGTCTTTTGGAATACTTTTAAGTGGTAGAATTTGAAAATTATAATTGATTCTTATATTTTCAGGAGTATCTCTGATTTTATTAGAATACATGATTTCTCTTAAATCTCATAAATTGGGCTAGATCTCGACATTTAGCTGGGTTAGGCCAGCCTTTTACATTTCACATGGGTGACTGCAGTTTTTAACTTGTCCTGCACTTATTTACATAAGGAGTCCACAAACCAATCAGTGCACTCTCTTACTTAATGCATCACCAATACAGTGCACTCTCTTACTTAATGGTTTTCAGATACAGGTACTTACAATACCATATTAAGACCATTCTGGTGCATGCAAATATTTTGGGTCAGGACCATAAAGGTAACAAATGCATATCATGCATATACTTTTAATAATAATGTCTTTTGCTGACTTCAGGCTTAACTGCAGACTTTCTTAATCTTTTCATGAGCATTTAATTCAGATATTTCTATGTGAAAAAAATGATGTCAAGATACAAAGCTAAGAGACTGGTATCTATTTCAACTACTAAAAAAATTAAGAAGTGAAAAGTATTGTCATCTGGTTAATATGGTCAAGAATTAAAGAAATCAAACAATTGAGATAGTCTGGGGTAAAGAAAGAAATATGGTTTTTGGAGTCTGACATAGATGATGGGTTTCTATATTACCTATATCAGTTAGGAACTATGTCATATCAAGAAACAAAACTGAACTCTCTCTCTCTTTTTTTTTTTTAAGATGGAGTCTTCATCTGCTGCTCAGACTGGAGTGCAGTGGCACGATCTTGGCTCACTGCAAACTCTGCCTCCTGGGTTCAAAAAATTCTCCTGCATCAGCCTCCTGAGTAGCTGGTTTTATAGGCATGCACCACCATGAGATGGGGTTTCACCATGTTGGTCAGTCTGGACTCAATCTCCTGACCTCATGATCCACCCACCTTGGCTTCACCAAAGTGCTGGAATTACAAGCAAGAGTAATGGTGCCCCTCTCAAACTGAAATATCTTTATCTGAAAACTATATTTATCACATTTTTCATTACAAAAATGAGAGTTATAATATATCATACCTTGTAAGGATGTTCAAAGAATTAGAATTTCTGAAAAAAAATGTGCTTTAATAGAGTAGACGATCCAAAAAAGTTGGTGTTATTAATTTCAATCAACTGAGACAATACTTGCATAGGATAAAATAGTATAGAACATTTAGAAGGAATTATTTCATGGATTAAGTTAAATAATCAGTCAATTCTGTTGATACATAGATCCTAAAAAAGACAGGACAGAGTTTAATACTACAATCTTGTTACTTATATTTTAAGCCAAATAGATGAATTTTCTCCAATGACTTAAACTTCCTTTGGTATCTGAATTGGCTATAAATTTGTGGCATTTTTATATTTCATTATGACCTTATATGAAAATTTTGAAAATTATATTCTACAGATTCATCGTTTCTGGTTTTATTCCTGGAGTTCAGAAAATTGATTAATGAATGAGGTCATATAATACCAGTATAACTCTTCTAATATCATTTCTAATAATTAATATCTGAAAGAATCATGATTCTACATAAGAGGATTTTTCAAGAACAATAATTCAACAGATTTCTACCTGTTTTTAACTTACATACAAAATTAAGTTTTCATAACTAGTTCCAAGAGAAGGGCCTCACTGTGGCAAATGTGTTTCCTGATCTCCTTCCTCCCATATAAATATATTTTCCTACATCTATTTGGAAAGGCATCAGAGGTAACAGTGGTATACCCAAGAATGCTCATACAAGGAATTTTATCTAGTTTTATGTGAAATATTGTAAAACACAGACATCTTCTGATTAATAACAGGGATTACAAAAAATATTTTGTCAATACCTCATTTCCTCTGGGAACTGGCATGGCTTTTCTGGCACTCCAGTAAACTTTTGTCTTGCTAGTAGCAAAATTTAACCTTCTTGTTTCTGCAGATTACTTTGCACCCAAGATTCAATGATGTAAACCATTTAATTTCCTTCTGTTCCAGGGGTTCATTCACTGGGCTATTGTTTCACCTGATTCTTCTTAAAACCTGTAGCATCTTTTGCCCACCTAAGCTAACCCATTATGATAGGAAATCTGTTCTTCACTCCTAATTTAGTATGTTTTGATGAAAGCATGCTAGTAGCAAATGTTGATATTTCTGAGAATTCCTTAATGATAGAAATAATATTTATTTTCAAGACTATTTAAACATCATTTTATGAGTACTAGCAGGGAAATTTTTACTCAAATTTGTGTTACAATTTTCAAATGTTAATGGATTTATTTTGCTACCTTTGTAAATCATAGCAATGCATTATGTATACCTGCTGAAATACCTAATGTCACTAAAAGTTATTTTAAAATTAAAATACAATAACGGGATTATCTCTAAACATAATAGTATTTTTAAAAGAGAACTTGGTGTTTGTATCACCTTATGACTCAGTCTTTAAAAATCTAGAATTAAGTATGATTATATGAAAATAGAAATTAATGCACTTAATACTTCAATTTTTCTTTTTCACAAAACTAGTAATTATACAGGATTGAAAAATAAAGAAAAACAAAGGGGCAAATAAAGAAAAAAGATTTGGGAGACATGTGATTTATCATTTTAAAAGATAAAATTAAAAAAAAAAAAACTAGGTAACAGAAACAAAAGAGAAAACACGAATTCCTATCACTGACACTGAGTTCCTCCAGTTAATTTCTATCTCATTAAGTAAAAAAACAAAAGGTCAGTTGATTAAGAAAGACCGATGTGGAATTTTATATAAATAAGAAATAAATTCTACATGTTCAGAGAAGAGAAAAATGGTTTAAATATATGATACAGATATCCCCAGACGCTGTGTTGCTCCTAAATTTGAGAACTCCAAAGAAGAGTTTCTAAGTCTGAGAACAACAAGTAAGTACTATCTCAGTCTCTATCTCCCCATGGAATACTTGCAGGTAGTTCTCTGACTGGGGAAAGGTAGTGACTGTTACATAGTCACTTGACCCACTTCCCTAGAGGAAGTTATAGTGCCCTTTTCAATATCAAATTGAGAGGGGGAACCATCTCTTTACAGTCCATTTCAGATGGAGAAAGTATCACAATGAACGAATAATTTGGTAGGGGTAAGCAGGGTGGGGAAGGGAGAAGACAGAATTATTTGAGTAAGTGGTTACTGAGCATGGTCTGCTAGCTAACTTATTTTACAAATACATTTAAAGTATAAAATTTAGTCTTGCCTTCATGAAGCTTACATTCAAGGAAAAAGAAAAATTCGTGTGAAAGCAGTATTCATGTTCTAAAGTAGGCAATGGGAGAAAATGCTACATATTTTAAAAACAAAATGTTATAGAGATATATGTATCACTCTATGTATATATGTGTTTATATCTGTATCTACAACATATAAACATAAACATATTATAAAAACTAAATGTATCTGTTTTTAAGAATTTCTCATTCAGAATTTACTGTGAAGCATGTTGACAAAGTTTTAGAAAAATAAAACTTTTTTCTGATTTTTCAGTTATTAAGTGGAAAGTACTATATATATAATGACATCTATTTTGCTTCTATTATTGAGCAATTAAGTCAAACATGTACTCTATTAATCAATCGGGTGAGCACAGGAGGAGCTGATCTCAGCAAGATCCCCTTTTCAGTCCATAATTTATGGTAAAAGGAGTCTGCTAAGATTGTACAACACACTGTGTATGCAAAGAAAGGGTATCCCACTGTGTTTTTGTATGGCTTCAATTCCAAAGGGGAAAAAAACAAAACAAAAAACCCCTCTATGTTATAATATATTTCATAGTATTTTCCACTGTACAGTCTTTCAGATTCCTGAATAAGATACTGTATTAAACAAAAAATAAAAATTGGCTTTCAATATTTTCAAAACTAAAAAATGAGATTATTGATTTATAAAATGGAAAAAAAAATGATTCAATGCTAATTGCCCAACTATGACTAAAAAAATTAGAACATTATTTTCAAATACTTATTATAGTTAAATGAAATTTGCACTATGATAAGCTATATAAAAATTGATTTAATAGAAATTCACTTTGTATAGAATAACTATGGTTACAAGAAATAAGTAAGAACAATTTTTTCTCATGTTTTTCTTTGATGTGTTTCTCCAAACAAGCTCTCTAAGGGTACTTAATTCAAAGCAATTGCACAAGTCTTCACAGAAAGAAAGAGGAGGGAGTGGGAGGAGGAAAACAGAAAGAACAAGAGAAAAAGAAAGAAAAAGAGAGAGAATAAGGAAAAATAAGTAACAGAGAAAGACAAAAACAAATATTTAAGAATCTAACAGTGCAGTTTATAAATGTGATGTTTTATATCAAAGACAAAGTTTACAGCACCTGGAATAATACTGTAGTTATAGTATTATTCCATAAATATTCCTTGATTTCTTGACTTGTAGTAAACCTCAATTCATTTTTCCAAGATATTCCATAAGATGTGTGCACTCCCATTCAAAGAAAGTGTTCTGCCTTCAAGATAAATGATCTAATCTAATTTGCCTTATTCAATTCTGTATACCTAGTCTTAAGATCTAGGTGTGGTACATAGTATCTGGCTAAAAAGTTGTTAACTGAATCAATAAAGTAAACTTAGAAAATTCTGTGTAGTAAATTCCTTCTCTAGGAGCATAACATTTTAGAAATATGTATATAAATCAAGAATATAATTACATCCTTCCAACTAAAGTGCCAAGAAACACAATATCTTCACTTTCTATACGTTTTAGTTCTGGACTTTAAGCCATATGTTACTAAGTGGCAAAACAGTTCATCTCAAACCTCCTAGAGCATCCTATTTTATTTAAGATAAGATGATGCTATGACTCTGGATTCTTCTTAATAATCTTAAAATATTCAATAATAATCTTAAAATATCAAAGGTCAAAGATTCAGATCTCCACCTTGAGTTAATAAATGAATGTCACACATAAGATTGGGTCTTAAGATAACAGAGGTTGTTTGTTTACTCTAGAAGCTTTTGGATCGGTATTAAAAAAAAACATTCAATAGTGTTAGAAAAAGTGGGAATTATAAATAGAATGAATTAACTGTCCATGGAGTAACTTTTATGTTTGATATTCAGAAATCTAACTAAATTTTATTCTCTGAAGAACGTAAGTAGAATTTGAAGAGATTAGAGGCAGGTGTTCTGTAAAGTATAGTGCCTAAGAAGGAGCATACCAGGATGACAGGACTAGGTAGAAAGAAGTTATCAAAGTTAAATTTGTGTTTGCTTGTCAATTTGTTTACTTTTTTCCCTGTGAATGATTCAGATGATACAGAATAAGGGCCATTTATCTAAAAATGAAAATAAATCTGACATGTGGATGTGCAATATCTGGTCTTAAAACACCTCTGCTTCTCAACAGAGGAAATTCCATAACTTGTAAATTACTTGTCATCTCTTATCTTTGACCACCAAACACTTCAAAATTATAACTCTGTCTTTTCTTCTTAATAATCAAAAGTGACGATGATTCAGTAATGCTATCATAAGGTGTGAAACAAAGTACATTGTCAAAACATGCATACCCTTGTATTAATTGATATAAAGTTCTTCAAATCTTGCCTCAAAACCTATCTGTTATAGTTTCTCTTTGTAATTCTATGTAATTTTCCCTTTCAACTATTGATGTAAAAGACGAGTATATTTTCTCTAATGCAAAATGAGATATAAAATATTAACCATGAAGTGTAATGTCTATTTTTCAAGATATGAACCCTGAGTTATTCAGACAATAAAATTTCTGAAAATAATTACAAAAAATTAAAATGTTGTTACTGAAATTCCTATTAAATGTAATTTGCAAACGTTAATATTCTAACTTCTTTATAGTGGTTACCAAATTTTCCAAATGACAAGGTTTGATATTTTTGTCACATTTTATCTATATTTATTTTATTTAAGAAAATAAAGGCAACATCTATTCATTTATCATGCAAAATGTAATCAAACAATTTAATTAATTTTACTATAGTATCTATGAAAAGTGCTGCTTTATATTTCTGTGATTCAAATATTAAGTTTAAAACAGGGTGAATTTTGACTTACCCCTGAAAATATATGTTTCATAATTTAAAAAATCACATTTTGAATATAAACCAAATTGAAAACTTCTGATGTTACAAGTAACTCAATTGCTAAAAGTAGTATTTCATGTAATAGTCCATCAAATTTTGGAAATGTGCTGCCTTACAATTTAAAAAATGTTTTTGATCTGTTTTAGCTATCCAAGAATATTAATAGGAAGAATAGGATAAAAAGTAATTTGAGTATTATATAACAGACTTTTTGACTTACATCTTATAACCTCCCTGTGGCTCATGAACACACAGGATTGGAAAGAAGTCCAGCATACTAATTTTAAAAATATTATTTGAGATAAGCTGACAAAATCGGTAAACAATTAAAGTTGCATTTAGCAATTCCGGCTATAAATATCACTTTCTTTTATCCTGTCCACTGCCTAGATAATAAAGAATACAGTTTATATAGGCCAAGCTTTATGAATAGATGGAATAAAGGATATGAATTAGACATTCTGTTTTCCAGTCAATGCCAAAAATAACCCTTTTAAATCTAGATATTTCCCATTGAATCTTGTGAATTTTCTTCCATAAGATTCTCCTACAAAATATAAACTTTCATGGGAGTTTTTTTGTAATAATAAGAATAATCATGATTATCATGACAAGGGGGCTAACATTTCACAATGTTTACTATATGCATGATACTAATTAAAGTACTTTACATATAAGAATTTGTTGCAACATTGCAATAAATCTAGAAGGAGATACTATTATGTTACCAATTTTATAGGCAAAAGCTGAAATACAGCAATGTTAACATGTGCAAGGTCACATGTCTATTATTGACAAAGCTACAATACGTAATGCAAAACCTCTCTATCACGTTAAGGACGAAGAATCACATTTCCCCTAAGATAAACAAAATGAACAATTCTATGAAAATATTAGCTGTCTAGATAAGGAAGCATACATGCGTGAAGAAGGGAGATAAGAAATAGAAATTGTAAAAGTACACCACTGATGAAGAAAACTGTAATTATGTAAGAAAGGATATCATTTTAATAATAACCTTTAGCTACTCTAGGGTTCAGTTTACAGCTTTTGTTTTAAGCACTTTATTTTTCTGGGTTGAATTTATATATAGTACTGTTTATTGAAATATTTTTATTATTTTCTCTTTTTTTGATAGTTGAGTAGCATTACATTGCATGAATGTACACTTTGGTTCCCTAGCTCTTAAAACTGTACAAAGTCACTTAGCCAGTCAGATGCTCCATCCCAGGACCTGAAATTCCACTGAACTAACACAAAAATACCATCAAAATGAAGAGATCATTCATAGTGACAACACTGGGAGAGTCCAGTAACTCAACTGCTAAAAGTACTATTTCATGTAATAGTCCATCAAATTTTGAAAATGTGCCTTAGGATTAAAAAAAAAAAAGTGCAAGAATCCAGTGAGTGTGATAGAGGTTAGAATGGAATTCTAAACACATGTTAAGAATGCAGTGAGTGTGATAGAGGTTAGAATGGAATTCTAAACACATGTTAAGAATGCAGTGAGTGTGATAGAGGTTAGAATGGAGTTCTAAACACATGTTAAGAATGCAGTGAGTGTGATGAGGTTAGAATGGAATTCCAAACACATGTTAAGAATTCAGTGAGTGTGATAGAGGTTAGAATGGAATTCCAAACACATGTTAAGAATGCAGTGAGTGTGATGAGGTTAGAATGGAATTCTAAACACATGTTAAGAATGCAGTAAGTGTGACAGAGGTTAGAATGGAATTCTAAACACATGTTAAGAATGCAGTGAGTGTGACAGAGGTTAGAATGGAATTCTAAACACATGTTAAGAATGCAGTGAGTGTGACAGAGGTTAGAATGGAATTCTAAACACATGTTAAGAATGCAGTGATTGTGATAGAGGTTAGAATGCAATTCTAAATATATGTTAAGAATGCAGTGATTGTGATAGAGGTTAGAATGGAATTCTAAACCCATGTTTCAGTTGTATTATTGACATGGTTTGCTTCTGTGTCCCCACCGAAATCTCATGTGAAATTTCAAGCCCCACCTGTTGAAGGAAGGGCCTGGTGGGAGGTGATCGAATTGCAGGGACGGATTTCCCCCTTGCTGTTCTCATGATAAGGTTCCCATGAGATCTGGTTGTTTCTAAAGTGTGTAGCACTTCTCTCCTCACTCTCTCTCTCTCTCTCTTCTGCTCTCCAATAGTAGGACATGTTCACTTCCCCTTTACCTTTCGTTGCAAGTTTAAGTTTCCTGAGCTCTCCCAGCCATGCTTCCTGTACAGCCTGCAGAGCTGTAAGTCACATAAACCTCTTTTCTTTATAAATTACTCAGTCTCAAGAAGTTCTGAATAACTGTGTAAGAATAGATCAATACAATCATCATACCTACAAATTTTCTACCTATGGTTCCTTAGCTCTGCTCATATTCCTATACTGATTCTCCAGCTTTGCCATGAATTCTCAGAGCTTAATGGTATCATTCTAATTAAGTTTCTGCTTAATATAGCAAAACTAATTTCTATTACTTGTCACTCTGAACCTTTATTGGTCAACTCAGTTTTTTCAATACCACAAATTATATTTTCAACACCCTCATTTTATCCTAATCTGAGGTTAAAAAACAAGTTTAAAATTTCTGATTATAGCAACAGAAGTTGTTAATGATAGTGGTTAAATTTTCTTGTTGCCATGTCATTAGTTATCTATAATTCTGAAAGGTATAAATGTTAAGAATCATGAGTCTTCTCATTTACTTTTTCATTTATTAGTACATTAATTTAGCAGAAAATCAGTACACAATTATTGATACAGAAAAATGTCCATTTAGGTAAAGAACAATTGTGTGTAAATAGTCATATACATATGGCCATGTATAAAAGAGATGTATGTACATTTTTGTACATATATTGAGATGCTGTATTTTCAAATTAAAATAATGTTTGTATATGGGAAATAATAATTTTAAAAAATATACTAAATATTTTTATATTGTCCACAATTAACATAAATTGCTTTAAAATTAGAAAAAAATGTGAGAAAAATGACAGATAGGATACAGGGCTAGTGTGCAGGACAGAACAATGTGTGGAGACTCTCACCATGAACTTTTGCTCCAAGAATCATCATAGGAATATACCAGAAAAACTGAAATAACTCACATATTATTTGAAAGAAGCAGCACACCACTGCAAATTCTGTGAGACAGGAAAAAACTGTGAGTTCCCAAAGTGTGAGGGGGGAAAATCTGCCTCTGAACACACATCCCCACTGGAGAGTCTGAAAATCCTCATTACAGGAGAAGGATTTAACCTTACCTAGAGCTGGAAGTCCTTTAGAGATCTGCATGAAATATAAAAGTAGAAGTAGAAGCAGGAAGAGCCTCATAGGCACTTCCATTCTCCAGCTCAAGCCCAGGGAAGCCATTTCTACCTCCACCTCACAGAGGCCCTCAGGGAAGGCACCCAGCAGAGTTAGGGAGGGGTCACAAGGTGTAAGACACTTCAACTGAATTTTGTAATAATTTTGAGTGGGCATGAAGTTTTTTGAGTTGAATCTGAAGGGTGAACAGGAACTGCTGCAGATATGAGTGCAAGAACCACCACTGACATTGTGGACAGACAGGGAGAGGTGAGGCCTAAAAGCTGAGTGTTCTTGCTCAGTGGGGAAGTTTATAGCCTGGGGCAGGTTTGAGTTCCACACTCAGGCTGCCCAGATCTAAACTGCTGTTGGCAGGGGACTTGGGGAGTGAGACCAGCCCCGCCAACTGTGTGAGGCCTTTCACTACTGGCTAACCCCCACTTCCCTAGCAAACTATATGCCACAGCAGAGACAGTCTTAGTCACCTCTGGAATATAAGTCCCTTGGCCCGAGAACCACACCCTTATCCACTACAGTGGCTGCGGTAATTCCTAACCAAGGAGAGTCTGAGACAAGACCCATATAACCCTGCCCCCACCTGATGGTATTTCTCTACCTGCTCTGGTAGCCAAATACAAAAGTCATACAATCTTGAAAGCTTTATGGCCCTACTCATCCCTAAGAAACCAAAATACCTTCCCTGTCCAGCTTAAGGCAAGCTTATACCCCACTGCTAATCCTGCAGCTGCTGCTCTCCTGAAAGTTCTGTCTCCTGGCTGGAGACCAATAAACTCAGGCCACTATAGCAACTTATTACAGAATAACCCTGCTCCCAGCAAGGATAAAACAACAAGTAATACCACCACCTGCAACATCCTTGCTAACCAGAAGTGCTGTGTCTGTCCACGTGACAACTTCACTGGTAGCATAATCAACATTCAAGAAAGCCAGCACACTAAACATCTACAACCAAGGATTTTCACATAGTCTGCTTCACTCCCCTGCTACCTCCACCACAGCCGGTATTGGAATCCATGTGTAGGACACCTGAAGATAGATCACATCAAAAGACTCTTTGCAAACATTCCCCAGAACCAGCCTAGAGCTGGTAGCTCTGCTGGGTGGCTAGCCCCAGAAGAGCAGTAATAATCGCTGCAGTCCAGCTCTCAAGAAGTCCCTCCCTAGAGGAAGGGGAAGAGCACCACATCAAGGGATCACCGTGTACAACAAAAGAATCAGAACAGCAGGCCTTGAGTTCCAGATCTTACCACTGGTACATAGTTTCTTATAGCAGAGACACAATTGCAGTACTGGGTGCAGTAGGCAAAGTCTGTACCTATACCCATCAGGCAGGCAGCCTCTGAGATGATGAAGGGCTTTAGAGAAGGGGTCCTTGTTCCTCTCTGGTACTACACTGCAGACACAGCTGGGGGTTCCCCCAAAGCAATGCAGCATGAAGGCTCAAATAGCCCTTCTGGAATAATACAAGGTGAGAGCAGTCCACAGGAGGAGCACACACCAGATTCAGGCCTGCACAAGAGGCAGAGTCACAGTTCTTCCCTACTTGGAGCAACAACATTCTCATAGATGAAAATAGCTGCCTATCTGATCTGAATAGTCAAAACATTACAACAGCAGTGAGGCTGTGAGGTGAATAGCTTTTTGCTAACCTGGCAGGGGAGCTGAGGTAGTTTCCACTTATCACCCTGATGAAACCTCAGCACATCTAACTGAAATCTCCCCCAGCCATCCTCATCAAGACTGGGACCTCAACCCACTGTTGGGTATTACATGTATCTGTCTGCATTAGCCACAACCAGTGCCTACCCAGGGTTACCTCCCCAATTGTCCTGAACACTGAATCATCAACTAAGTAAATAAAACACTGGGAAAATTAAATAAATAAATAAATAAAATGTATACCACAAGAGAATGACATAAGCTTCAAGAGATCCCTGCTATTCCAACACAATAGGAGACAGTGAAGTAACTTGCATACCAAGAATATAACTACTACAACCAGCTTCGGGGAAAGCCAGTACACAAAGACACTGTGTAACTGAGGAATTCATACAGAATCTTCGCCCCTACAAGTACCAAGAACCAAATTAGGCTAAGATAAACATTAATCTGATGCTTAAGAGGGGGGAAGACAGTCCAATTAAAAATAAATTAAAGAGCAATTTGAAAAAACAGTCTACCAAAATGAGAAGAAACCAGAAAATTCTGGTAACATGACAAAACAGGGTTGTATAACACTCCCAAAAACATCACACTATCTTCCTAGAGATAGATTCAAACCAAGAAGAAATCTCTGAATTGCTAGATAAAGAATTCAGAAGGTAGATTATTAAACTACTCAAATAAATATCAGAGAAAGGTGAAAATCAACTTAAATTTTTTTAAAAATACAGGATATGGATGAAAAATTCTTTAGAGAAATAGATGCTATAAAGAAAAAGAATTATGATTTCTGAAAATGAAAGAGACACTTAGAGAAATACAAAATGCATGAAAAGTTTCGACAGTAGACTAGAACAAATAGAAATTGATGTTCCTGAGAAAGAATATAAATCTAAAAGCTTGTACAAACTATTTGAGGAAATAATAGAGGAAAACTTCCCCAGCCTTGCTACAAATCTAGACATCCAAATATAAGAAGGTCAATGAATACCTGGTAAATTCATTATAAAAGATCATCGCCTAGGCACATAGTCATCAGGCTAATCTAAAAAGTAAGATAAAGGAAAGAAACTTAAGAGCTGTGAAGCAAAAGCATCATGTAACCTATACAGGAAAACCTATCTGATTAACAGCAGATTTTTCAGCAGAACCCATACAAGCTTGAAGGGATTGGGGTTCTTTAGCCTCCTTAAAGAAAACAATATTTAGCCAATATTTTTGTATCTAGCAAAACTAAGCTTCATAAATGAAGAAAAGATACAGTATTTTTCAGACAATCTTAACTAACTTTTTTTAAAATAGAGTATATTCCATTTATTTCATTTGTTTCTACTATTTTCAATTATTAAATCTAATAAAATATATGTTCTGTTAGTGTAATTAGGGTAATGTCGTATACAGCTTGAATGATTGCAACACATGTACTTATCCTTAAAATTTTTAATCATCCTTCTTCATGGCGACCAGAAGAAATTGCTACTGGTCACCATACGAATATTTTGTATTTGGATATTACCATTTAATTCAGGAATATGATTGCAGAACTGCCTCATTAAATAAACTTTCCAGTAAAATCAGACACAAAATATGTGTAGTTGATACCAAAGGGTTGTTTTTTCTCATATATTTTATATAGAATGAAAAAGAAACTCATTCAAAAGTCTTACCATCAATAAAATGCAACAGTTGAAATAGATTCAGATTCACTTTATAGAGATTTAAAAATAAGATGTGGTTTGGCATATCTGCAGAACAAATCTACTTAAGCTCAACAGGGCACTTATCTCTTTTTTCCCTGAGGCAATCCTGTCTGATACGGAATAGAGTAGCATATAGCAATTACCATGATATTAAAACCACAAAATTTAGCTTTTAAAAGGGTTAGAGGACTAGGATGAAAGAAAAAAGGGTTAAAAAACACAGAGACACACAAAGCAAAGCCATTAACCATTCATTCCTGAACACAGGAGATTTCAAAGATGCATTAAAGAATCTGGGTATAGGTTTTACCATCATTTATGGCAGATATTTATTCTGATTTCAATTTAAACTTGGCATGAGTAATAAGATTTTCAGAAAAAAATATATTTATGAAATATAACCATTTACTAAAGGCTTCAAATATTTTTTATATATTTCAGTTTTAAATAGTTTCAGACTTACAGAACGCCATGGTCTGAATATTTGTGTCCCTCCAAAATTTATGTTGATACACTAAGCTCCAAGGTGATATTATTAGGAAGTTAAGCGAATTTTTCTTGTCTCTATAGTTTTCCCTTTCCAGAACGTCATTTAATTGGAAAGATACAGTGGGTAAACTTTCAAACTGGATTTTAAACTTAGAAATATAAACTTTGAATCATCTATGTCTTTTAATGCCTTAATTACTCATATTTTTGTTGCTGAATATTATTCTCTTGCATGGACATACCATATTTTATTTCTTAATTCTCCTACCAAAGGTCATCCTGGTTGCTTTTAATTTTTGGTGATTATGAATAAAGCTTCTACAAACATTCTTGTACACATTCTGTGTAGACACACTTTTCAAATTGTTTAAGTAAATGCCCAGGAACACGATTGCAAGACTATATGGTAAAACTTGGTTTACATTTGAAAAATCGACCAAACTGTCTTCCACAGTGGTTAGGCAGTAGTACCATGAAAAAGCGGTACCATGAGCTTCAGTCCTCTTAGTGCCCACTCATTCTCTTTCTCTTTGCATAAGGGGTTAATAAGTTTGAAAGAATATATTAAGCATGGAACCCCTTGCTCTGTATTGCTAAAATATTATGCCTGCAGAGAGGAAAATTTGTTACTTTCATCTCCAGGGACAGGTCTGTCTGTGGCAGAGACTTACACACATTCAGGGAAGATAGATATGTATGTTAAATTCTGTGCCTTCTATTAGAAAGTACAGTTTTCCATAAATAGCAGCCACACAATCTAACCTGTAAATAATCAATAATTACACCTCACTGTCTTTTGTGAGATACTTTCTTTACTTGGCTTTCAAGGGACTACTTTTGACTCCCTCTTTTTCTGTCATGAAAATGTTATGTGATGTGTGATATGCAGAAATGTGAAAAATATACATAAAATTGCATAAACATGCAAATGCAGTTTTATAGTGCAAAACCTCTACATAACTACAACTATGTCAAAAAATAAAACATTACTACATACCAGAAACTTCTATTCTCCTTTCTTAATGAGAACTCTCTTTGCCCATATAGGTAACTGTAATGTTATTTTTATGGTATTCAATTCCTTAGTACTCTTTTCTTCACACATCAGTCAACCATATATACCTATAAAGTATTAACTTTAGTTTTTGATTTTGAATATATAGAGAGCTATACATATATATCGATTTATACATGTATACAGAAAATATATGTAGATATATACATGTATATCTATTATTATATGTATATATAGATATAAATGCTATCTATATATAGATATATAGTATATATACACACATATAGAGTGATACAAACATGTATATCTATCTATACAGAGAGATATAGATATATAGATAAATATAGATAGGAATAACTTGGAGATAGGTTTGGTTCTAGGTCACACTAATATTTTGTTTTCCCAGTGCATATAAAAGTTATGTTTACGCTACAGTCTATAGTTTTGTAAGTGTGCATTAGCATTAGGTCTAATAAAAACATAAAAATAGCATTAGGTCTAATAAAAACATAAAAATCTTAACCGAAAACAATTTATTGCTAAAAAAAAAATTGCTAACAATTATCTGAGTCTTCAACAAGTCATACTCTTTTTGCTAGTGGAGAGTCTTCCCTCGGTGTTAATTGTTGTTGAGTGATCAGGGTGGTGGTTGTTTAAGACTAGGGTGGCTGTGAACTATTTCTTAAAATAAGAAAATAAAGTTTACTGCATGAACTGACTTTTCCTTTCAAGAAAGATTTCTATGTGGCATTCAATGCCATTTGATAGTATTTTACCCACAGTAGAACTTCTTTCAAAACTGGAGTCGATTCTCTCAAATTTTGCCACTGCTTTATCAACTAAATTGATGTAATATTCTAAGTCCTTCATTGTCATTTTAGCAATGTTCATAGCATCTTAGTTTCCATCTCAAGAAACCACTTTCTTTGCTTATCCATAAGAAGCAACTCCTCATCCATTCAAGTTTTATCATGGGATTGCAGTCACCTCTTTGGGCTCTACTTCTAATTCTGGTTCTCTTTCTATTTCTTTGCAGCTACTTCCTCCACTGAAATCCTTATCCCCTCAAAATCATCTTTTAGGTTTGGGATCAATTTCTTCCAAATTCCTGTTAACACTGATACTTTGATCTCCTCCCGTAAAACACAGATGTTCTTAATGGCCTCTAGAATCATAAATCCTTCCCAGAAGATTTTCAATTGAATTTTCCCAAATCCATCAGTGGTTTAACTATCTATGACAGCTATAATCTTATGAAATGTATTTCCTAAATAATAAGACTTGAAAGTCGAAATTACTCCTTGATCCATGGGCTGCAGAATTAATATCGTGTTAGCAGGGGTAAAAATAAATGCACTGAACACCAGAGCACCTAGATTCACCAAAAAAATACATTTGACCTAAGAAAGACATTGATGACAATGCAAGAATAGTGGAGGATGAGACATACTAGATGTGACATGATTAGACAGATCATCAAGGCAGAAAATAAACCAAGAAACTCTGGACTTAAACTGGACTATATACCAAATGGATGGACCTACCAGACATTTACAGAACATTCAACCCACCAATCATAGAACTAACATTATTATCTTCTACACAGGGAATATTCTCCAAAATCGACCATATGCTTGGCCAAAAGCATATGTTTTCAACAAAATCAAAAAATCAAAATCATATAATATATTTTTTTGGACCATAGTGGAATAAAATTAAAAATCAATACCAAGAATGACTCCCAAAAACACACAAGAATATGGAAAATAAGTAACTTGCTCCTGAATTACTCTTGGATAAACAATAGAAATAAGGAAGAAATTAAAAAAAAAAACAAACCCAAAAATAATATAGATACAATGTACCCAAACCTCTGGGATACAGCAAAAGTAGTGCTAATAAGAAAATTTATAGTGCTAAATGTCTGTATAAAAAATATAGGAAGATCTCAGATTAACAACCTCATGTTGCACTTCTAGGAACTAGGAAAACAAGAACAAACCACACCCAAAGCTAGGAGAAAAAAAAAGAAATAACGAAGACCAGAGCAGAACTAAGGAGAAGTGAGACCAACACAAATTATACAAAGGATCAATAAAGTGAAAGTTAATTACTTGAAAGCATAAACAAAATTGACTGACCACTAGCTAGATTAACCAAGATAAAAAGATTCAAATAAGTACAATAGAAATGATAAAAGAGACACTACTACTGATACCACAGATATACAAAAGACCATCAGAAACTACCATAAACACCTTTATGTACACAAACTGGGAAACAAAGAAGAAAAAGATAAATTCCTGGAAATATGCAACTTCACAAGAATTGAACCAGGAAGAAATAGAAATGATAAACAGGCCAATAATGAGTAACTAAATTGGATTAGTAATGAATAGTCTTTGAACAAACAAACCCAGGATAAGATGGATTCACGGCCGAATTTTACCAGACATACAAAGAAGAGCTTGTACCAATATTACTGAAACTATTCCAAAAAAATCAAGGAAGCAGGATTCCTCTCTAACTCATTCTACAAATATAATAATGCTCTGAAGTCCAAATCAGGCAAAGACACAACACAAAAAGAAAAATGCAGGTGAATATTCCTGAAGAACATAAATGCAAAGATCATTAAAAAAAAAATTAGCAAACCAAATTCAACAGCACATCAAAAAGATAATTCATCACGATCAAGTGGGTTTTATTCCAGGAATTCAAGAATGCTTCAACGCAGGCAAATCAATAAATGTGACGCACCATATAAACAGAAGTAAAAACAACAACCACATGATCATCTCAATAGATGCATTTAAAAAAAGCACTCAATAAAATCTAACATTCCTTTTGATAAAAACCTTCAACAAACTAGGCATTGAAGTAACACACTTCAAAATAATAAGAGCCATCTATGACAAACCCACAGCCAACATCATACTGAACGGGGAAAAGTTAAAAGTATTTCCCCTAAGACCTGGAACAAGCAAGGATGTTCACTCTCACCACTTGTACTCAACATAGTCCTGAAAGTTCTAACTAGAGAAATCAGGTAAGACAAAAAAAATAAAAGGCATCCAAGTTGGAAAAGAGGAAGTCAAATTATCTTTTTGCCGATGACATGATTTTATACCTGGAAAACCCTAAAGATTCTTCTAAAACATACTTAGACTTGATAAAAACCTTCAGTAAAGTTTCGGGATACAAAATCAATGTAAAAACATCAACAGCAATATTGATTGGATATCAAATTTTGTAACCTATATTTTTGCATATTCTTAATATGTATGTCTTTTAAAAAGGAATCTAAATACAATAAAAATAAACATATATTACCCCTATTTAACAAAAAATGACAATAAGTTCATTTTTGTCTTATGATAAAGTAAGACATTTTACTCTTTGTTTTCTTTTCCAGAAACACTCCTCTAAACTGCATGAAGGCTTTAGGACAACCATCTTTTTCTTAATGTATTGGTAAAACTAAAAAGAGTCAAAAGTAAAATTCAATTTGACTTGCAGCTTTGCCTTTATAAATCTCACATTACACTGATTTCTGATTTGTAGTGTCAGTGTAATATGAGGAGATTAGTTAAATGTCTTCTCAACGAAAGTGTTTGAACATGGACTACCTAGACTTTTAATTACTGGCAACTGCAGGTTTTTAGACTTGTATGAATTCATTCCTAGCTGTCCAAAAATGTCCAACCATTTAAATGTACAGGTTTTCTTGGAATACAGCTGTTTCTCAATCAGGTTCTTTGCATCTCTGAATTCATCAAATAGGATATCGGTATCTAAAATATCCTGATTTTTAAACACTCTGAAGCACATTGGATGTCATCATAAATAAAACATCTATTCTCAGAGAAAGTCGTTTTAAATCATAGAGATAATTTGAACTTGTGAAATCAAAGTTGCATTCCAAATTAGCAACAGTTTTAGCAAAAAAAAAAAAAAAAGTGAGAAATTCCTTTAACATTGTGGGTAAGTTTTTTTGAATTCCGAAGTAGTAATGCTTCCAGAAATGAGTCATTTTATTCACAGAATGAGTTTTTGTGAAAACATACCAATAATGCAGAAAAACTTAGATGCAGTCAGTGTAAATTTTCTAGGCTCCCTGTGGCCTTTCCAAAGATCATCAAACAATTTTAGATCACAGGTCTTACAAAACAAATGGTGACTCCTATTTGACCCAATCCTTGTTCTAGGTAGTGAATATAAAGATACAGTATCAAAAATATCATCTTAATGGAACTAAAAATAATTCAAGGTTTTGAGTAACAGAAGGATATATTATAGAAGACTAAAAAGTGTTATGTAAGATGAGAAAAGATTAGAAGTGTTACTGTTTCTAGCATGCATAGAGATGGGGACAAACTACAAATGTGGTCACATAATTCCAAACATTCAAAATATAAAAATCAAAATAGCAGTTACATAAAAGGTGATATATTCACATAACATGAAAAATATGAATACATACTGACAAAATAAAAAAATGAGTAAATCTATGATTTATCTATTAGTAAGCAAAATATAAAGGCAACACTAAGTATTATAATATATGTCTGTGTTCTGTTGATTTGTTCATGTTATTGAATAAGCGAATAAATAAACATACTGCATTTAACAAGTCATTATGCATTCCATAAAATGTTTATCATCTCTTCAACAAAATCAATAATTATGTAGTAACAATTTTTCACATGTAGATTAATTTGATAATAAAAATATGCAAAAACGTATTTGTTTTTGAATACACACATTTTCAATAAATTTTAACTAAAAATAAATATCAACCAGTTGTATCAACTGTTTTCATACAGCTACTTCTCAACTTACAATGGAGTTATATTCTGATATATCCATAAGTTGAAAACATTGTTAAGTCAAAAATACATTTAATAAACCTAACTTATCAAACATCATAGCTTACCCTAGCCTATCTTAAACATTCTCAGAATACTTACATCAGCCTACAGTTGGGCAAAATTAACACTAACTCTATTTTATAACAAAGTGTTGAATATCTCATGTAATTCATTGATTACTGTACTAAAAGAAGTGAAAAAGAGAATGGCTTGCTGCCACTGCCTAGCACTGTGACATAGAATCATATTGCATATCACTAACCTAGGGTTAGTTCAAGATCAAAATTCAAAGTGTGGTTTCTACTGAATGTGAATTGTGTCGTTGTATGGTACAATTTTGGTATATTGCATTAAAGCATATTGTTTCCAGAACTAGAGCCATTAATTGAAACATAGAAGAAGCAACTATAAATAAACAATTAAAGGTGCCTCACACTATTGAAAAATAATGCTAAGTGGTAGATGGCTTTCAGCTATATGAGAGAAAGACTTTAATAAATTCATAAATATGTAATTCTGTAATTTAAAAGATTCTGCTTTTCAAATTGTCCCTGTAACTTAAAGTATTGTTTGTCTGTAATGCTGGTGGCAGCATTACCCACATTTCAAGATATTTGCATACAATTAAATTTATTTTCAAATATATAGAGCAAGTTATGTGGAGAAGATTTTCCCTGAGCCCTAAGTGCTGTTTATTACCAGGAAGCATATTAAAATAGAACTGATCATTAGATTTAGCATTACTATTATGTATAAATAGAATTTTAAGTATTTAAATATTTTAACAAATTTAACATGACATTTGGTATATCATGAATGTTTTTTCATTGATTTAGTGAAAGGGAAAATGTTGTATATTTTAGGATTGTTCACAAATAATTTCCCTTTCTTCAACACACATACTTGAGTTAGGCAAGACCATGTAATTTGCTTTGGACAATGGAATAATAGCAGAATTTCCATGTAACTTGCAACTACAAATATTTAAGTGCCCATGAAGAACTCAACAGGTCCTTTTCCCTTGCCAAGGTGACTGTCATCCAAATGGTAGAGATATTTGGACTATCTACCATTTGGACTGTTATCCAAATGGTAGATATATTTGGACTATCTACCATTTGGACTGTTATCCAAATGGTAGATAACATCCCATTGCCTTGAGATGGAATTAAAACAGAGGACATAGACAATTCATAATGAACACACAATATAAATAATAAATATTGTTTTTTAAGCAACTTTGGCATAACATAGCCTATTCTGATTGAAACAGGAAATTTCATAGTAATCAAATTACTTGAACTTCAATGAAAAATTTCTATGAATATGTGAAATGTAATTATTTACTTATTGTCATTATTGATTGATGATCCTGCCAAGTAAAACAGAAAGGGTTAAAATTTTTTCATATTTGTAAATATATATGTCAATATTTTTCAATAAATATTTAGAGTTTTATTACAGTTGTGTAAGGATGCACCATGTGTCTGTTTCTTATGAGTCCAGGTTATTCTTAGTTTTTGCATGTGTTTGTGTGCATATGTTGTGTTTTCATAAACATATATCTGTAGTTACATGGGAAACATGACCATTTTCTCATATGTAAAAATACTTTGGGAAGCAATTTTAATAATTTAAATTATGACCTCTCAACATGCTGATGATAGCCAGGATAAAGAATGAAAACACTTGGGCAGAACTGTATGCCAGAGTCTAAATTGATTATTTCAGGTTGCTATATCTACTCCAAATCATAGATAATATAATGAGAATCTACATGGGTTCCTATGCCTAGAGAAATTTATGCATGGATTTTTAATAATATCAATAAAGGATCTTTTTCTTCTACATGTTATTTACTCATTTTGCTATAAGATATTCCACAAATTGACTATTTCTTATCTGCCTCTGTTTTTAGAATATTCTGTTTACATAGCTGGGGAAAGCAACACAGTGTAATGACTAGGAGCCTGAATTTGGTGCTACGCAGATAAGGATTTGAACCCAAGCTCCACCATACTTACTGTGCAGACTGGAGCACATGAGGTAACTTGTTTGAGCCTCTGTTTTTAATCTGAAAATTGAAATTGAAATTGAAATTTAATATTTATATACTATAATTGATTATATGAGATGTTGATCACCACCTGCCGGGGTCTGTCCTGCAAACCCCGACTCCGAGACAGATGGATAAAAAACACACACTGAATCCAGTGAACAAGTGGGCTAGGGAGGTCATAATATCTTTTAGCAATCAAATTAAAATTTTTATTTTTATTTTTCTTCTTCAGCTTAAAGAAGAAACAATAAATGTCTAAGAGCTAGATGTGAAATAAGCTTGATCTCACACACCCTTGTAGTGAACTATTCTTAATGTCAAAATAAGTACTTTTCCCAAATAAATCACCTTGCATTAAAAAATTAATTCTTTTATACCAAAAAAAAATGTGAAATATTAGTTTCTACATCTGGAGCTCTTCCTGGGCTGATATTTTGAAAAAAGTACATGCTACCAAAGCATTGACAAATATTCTGCAAATTCAAAGTAAATGAATATTAGCTGGCTCCTTAAGATTTTATTTTTCAGAACTTCCATTTGGACCTTGCTTATATACTTAGATAATGTGTGCATGTGTGCTTGTGCATGGATGTGCACATACATGCACCTGTGTGTAGAAGGAGAACAAAATACTTTTAAAAAAACTTGTAATCTAAAAAATCACCTAAGTTAAATGTAATTTTTTAAATGAATGCCTTAGTTCCACAAAATGCGGGGTTAGCATATCAACCTAATTGACAGTATCTAAAAACATATTTTTGCCAAATCTATTTTTAACATATAATTTGTTTTCAGGGATAATATAAAATGCTTACAATGTAAAAAAATGTTGATACTAACAAAGTATATTTTAATGACAATTACTTTGAAATAAGTTGTATTAGCGATGACTTAAAATTTTCTACTTTATATATTCTCAAAGTTAATAATTCATGATCTATGTAGGTTGCTTTCATCTAATTGATATATATTGGAATTATTTTCTGAAATTTAGGATCCTAGAAGTAGTTGTATTCTATTCTCTGAAAACTAAATAATCCATTTTAAAAATATTTTATTTCATAGTTCCTACATAACTTATTAAAGTTACAGTGGATGGTGACAAGCATAACAATATTCTAAAGCGCATGATCACCTCTGCTGGGTGCTGAGTGCAGCATCACACAGTACAAAGGTCAAACATACGTACCAGGTCACCGGCATTCACCTTACCAGTATGTACTTTTCTAGTTGCCTCCTTTGGCTTCTTGATCTCTGGACCTTTATGTATACACTTACATTGAATGTTTCCTGATTTTTCTGCATGACTGAAAAACTTCTTTGGAATTGACTTTCTACTTTATTAGATGTAAATTATATAATGAAAATTTAACTTCCCTCTGAAACTTGATGTCAGGTAATTTCACAAGTTTGTCAAAAACCTCAATCTCAGAACTTTTTATACTACCATTTCTCATTCTGTAAATTGTACATGACCAAGTGGACTTTTTCGACTAAGAAAGCTAGTAAAAGTTCTTGTTAGAATTCCAGTGCTGCCTACCCAGTGTAATAGAATCCATTGGAAAAGATAAGGCACATCTAAGTCCTCGGATATGTTAGTACAAAAAAGTAAGCACCTCCAGCATGATTAAATTAATTCTACTTCTGTTAAGTCTCTTTTGTTAGTTAATAGCTTCATTATAACCCCAAGCTAAAAACTTAAGAATTTTATTTGACAATTTATCCACTTTGCACCCACACAGAATCCGTTAACAACCTCAGCAGAGTTTCCTGAAATTGCCTTACTCCTTTTCAACCCCACTGCCATTTCCTTGCTCAGACCTTTACTATCTCTTTTCTATAGTGTTTATCTACTCTCTCTGTTCTCCATACCCTCAAGGAAATCAGCATTTTCATCCGTATTTTCCTTTGATACCAGAATTATTTTTCTAAAGGGAAAATACAATTTATCAACTTTTTGCAGTATATTTTAAAATTCAAACTGAGAGTCAGTTTGCTATCTATGAAATAAAATTAAAAAAATTAACATTGATGTACAGTACTATTTACTAGTGAAATTCACACTTACTTTCAGTTCTATCTTCTCTGTCTATATGTCCCTAAACTCTATTTCCTCTAATCTTGCTGCTTCTAAAACAATCTCTAATGCTTCTGGGCATTTCCCTGGGAATAACTTCTATAATTTGGTTAAATTCTAGTGAATCCCTCAAAAGTTGGTTTAAATATTAATCTCCCAACTATGCCTTCTCCTTTGTAAATTCACAATATTTTACTGTTATCTCATCATATTTTAGTACTTTGTTTTCACCACTATATCTTCCACTAGATCATGATCACATCAAGGAAAGAGATCACGTTGTATTAGTCCATATCCTTGGCTCATAAGTAATTGTAAAAGAAAGGATATATTGTTTGCTTAATTATGGTTCCATGTCATAGAAAATTTTGATTATAAATAATATGCCCTGATCTTCCAGTGACATACATTTATTTATTTGTTTTTGTAAACAGGGTCTTACTATGTTGTCCAGGCTGGAGTGCAGTGGCTATTCACAGGTGTGATTATTGTGCACTACAATCCAGGATTCCTGGGTTTAAGCGATCCTCCTGCCTCACCCTCTTGAGTAGCAGAGATAATAGGTATGCACCACCATGCCCAGTTCTATGACATACATTTACTATAAATTAATATAATCCAGTTTGAGTCCAAAAATGAAGTCAACAGAATCACATTAATTTGAGAGCTAATATTGAAATGTTGAAATTCATGATTCGGGGTAAGGGTAAGCTCATGAAATGTGATAGAGTTCCATGCCTATTCTCACATGTTTCCCCATCGCAACTAATTTAAATGCAATTAAAATGCCTGCTTCGTGATTTACAAGCAAGTAAGGGCTTAAATTCCTTCATCCAAGACCACCAGAGACTCTGAATGAAGTACTAGAATAAACAATTTAATGAATAAATAATTAACACACAATTAAAAAGTTATTAAAACAGTCTGGCATTAGCTATCTTTATATTGAAAGTCTCTTAGGTCTCTGGTAAATTAGCATTTAATACTTTTATCTCTCTTATTAATCTTGGTTAATGGCAATTTTACTCTTAGTAAGAGAATTTCTATATTATTTCTCCTAAGATTAAAAGGTGTATAATACCATATATCTAAATTGCTTTAGTGTAGATTTTAGAGCAATATAGTTAAATTATTTTTGTGTTTTAGTTTTTAGAAAGTTTCTAGATAAAATGCTACCAATTATTCCAGTTATGACAAGTACAGTATTCTCATTTAAAAAATTCCTGCAGTTGGTCTTTCAGCTGTAATGAGCTTATTGTCCCAGAAATTCTGGAAAATAGCGAGCAAATTAGGTTATTCCCAATGCTAAACACTTTACTTTCTTAAATAACTCCTATATAAAATAGTTTGTAGCGGCTTCTTTTCTGTATTTCTTCTATGCTACAGTGACAAACTTAGGGATAATTCAAATTCTTGTCCAAATTCTAACATTTGTTTCTTTGATCATTAAAACACTTTCTTCATAATAACTTTTAGACATCTGAAAGCCCTAATAGAAGTTACTTGGACATAATTATTTGAATTCTCTGTGCCTTCGCTCACTTAAAAACTTACATTGATTCAAGGAATAATTCTGAAATGTCTTATCAGGTATTGCATGTCTCCCCCAATATGTTATATTTTTTCTCTTATAACGAATTCAGTTTTTAATTCCTTAGGGTTAAATTGCTTGGGGATTTTACTATTTTATTTTCCAAATCAAGTGTTTGTATTTTTGAAAAAAAAAATGAGTATAACACCCATAAATGCACTTATGCACACTCACATACACATGTGAAGTAAAATGCTGTAGCACAGTTGGGAAAGACTTAAAATTGTGAAACATACCAACTGTTTTACTGTGTCAGGCTCAGTAAGTATAAAATAACAGTATGAAGACTATCAAAGCTGGTCTGGTACTTGGACATCATTCCTTCAATTTTTCTATTATTTTACGCTATAGCATAAAGGTAAATGTGAATGTAAATCATTCACACGTTTTAAGAAAATTCTTTAGAAAATTGATAATAATTATATTAACAATTTGTTGTTGGGATTCACACCGGTCAAATATCCCTTATCTGAAATGCTCGGAACCAGAAGTTTGGATTTCTGATTTTTCCAGAGTTTGGAATATTTATATACACATAATGAAATATCTTGGGGATGGAACTCAAGTGTAACCACAAAATTCATTGATGTTTTATTTACACTTTATACCCATAGACCAAAGGTAATTTTACATAATATTTTTCATTTTTTTGTGCAAAAAAGAATGTTTGTGTTAAGTACTTATGTGTTGCAAAATTTGGAACATTTTGGATTTTGGATTTTTGGGTTAGAGATGCTCAGTCTGCATCAGTAAATTCAAATTATTTCTTATTTTTACATTCAATTTTATTTCAGGAATTGACTAAGTGTCCTTATACTTATAAAATTATTAATAACCTGTGATGTCAATTATAATCTATTATTTCCTATGAGTAGTAAAAAGAGTTATTTAGGCTTAATTTTCACTGATATTACTGTTTCATTGTTATCAACTATTTTTATTATATTAGTACTTGTCTACCTAGTAGAGTGGAGAAGGGAAAAAAATATAGATGAGGTACAAATTTTCAAATATATTTTTAATTGTTATGTAGTACTGTTTTGGAAGCATTGGAGTTCATATTTCCTTTCTGTCATTGATTTTAACTTATATTGACAGTTAAATTTGAACTATTATATTAAAAATACATGAGTAATAATGTCTAAATATTCTCAGCAGTTTGTATGACATATTTTTACTTGAATTAATTGAGATAACTTGTTTTTGTTATGCCTCTTAGGACACATACCTAACTTGATAGGGAACAAAGGTGATTACTAAATGACTTAATCTGGCTCTGTGTCCCCACCGAAATCTCACTTCGAATTGTAATAATCCCCATGGGTCATGGCGGGGACCTGGTGGGAGGTAATTGAATGATGGTGGCCCATTTTTCCCATGTTGTTCTCATGATAGTGAATAAGTCTCATGAAATCTGATGGTTCTATAAAGGGCAGGTCCCCTGCACATACTCTCTCTTGCCTGCCACCATGTAAGACACGCCTTTCTCCATTTCCTTCAGATATTATTGTGAGGCCTCCCCAGCCATGTGGAACTGTGAGTCCATTAAATCTCTTTTCTTAATAAATTACCCAGTCTCTGGTATGTCTTGATTAGCAGCATGAAAATGAACTAATACACCAAAAGAATAAAAATGTTGGAAATCCTTAGTAGATATTGAACATACAGAGGCTAAAAGTGGCAGGAATGGGAAAGGCAGGAGAAGAGAGCAAGAAAGGAGATGGAATCATGAGAGGATAAAAGAGAGGAGGAAAAAATGGAAACATTGTGAAAAAATAGAATAACAGATATTTTGGGAAACAAATATCAAAACTGGTGTTTTGTTTTGTTTTGCTGGTAAGTGTGGACACTAGACCTTTTCTTTCTTCCTTTGTTTCCATTCCAATAAATTGTCTGTCTATATCTCAGTCATACACGTATGTGAGTTGGACTTCAGAGGGAAGGAGAAAAGCAAAATAACATTTTCTGATATATTCTGCCCACTGCACCTGTAGGAATTTTGGATGTATAATGATAACATGTAGTGTGCAATTAGGAGATGATAAGAGGCAATGATGAAAAACTATTGTGTTTAAGGGAAAGAAAACAGCTTCTAGAATACAATAATTAGGTTGAAATTCCAGCATTGTTAGATCTTGGGAAATCAATAAACTTGCTGTATCTTAAGCTCAGTTGTGCAGAAAGGAGGAATAATAGTGTATAATTCAAAGGGCTTCGATGAAGATTAAATGAAAGCTTATGAAGTAACAAGAACATTGCCTGACATACAGTTTTTGATCTGTAGACTCATTCATTTTTACTTCACAAAGTACAGAAAAAAAATCAATTTTTGTTAATTTTTTGAAAATATTTCAAGATTTTTAGATAACTTTTTAATAGAATTCTACACAAATTATCTACTAGTTCAAATTGATTCATTAAACTGTGCAAAAGGTTGTGCTTACAAACTGCTTGGTTCAAATGCACAGATACTCTGTTCCTTGTGTAAATTTTGATCACTAGAATGGTATATATAATTTGTATTGTTTCTTTTATAAAATTTTATTTTTGAAAAAGTTTGATGTCTTAAAAAGAAGTCATTTTACACTAATTTATGTTAGATTGGAGAGATCTAGGTAGTTTTATAACATAAAAGGCACAAATGTGCGCATTATTATCTTAGTAGGTTAGCTCTGTAAATATGCAAAGCATTAACACTGATATAAACAAGTAGGAAATTGTATAGATGCTTCCAGCTTACAATGGAATTATGACTGGACAAACTCATCATAAGCTGAAAATGTTATAAATCTAAAGTGTATTAAATACACCTTACCTACCAAACATCATACCTTCACCTAGTCTACCTTAAATGTGCTCAGAACACTTACATTAGCCTGTAGTTGGGCAAAATTACTTAAGACAAAGTCTATTTTATAATAAAGTATTGAATATTTCACATGATTTATTAAATACTGTACTGAAAGTGAAAAATGGAATGGTTGTATGGGCACTGAATGGGTTTAGCTTTTGTATGATCATAGTCAAAAAAGCATATGTTGGACCACCATAAGTTGGGGTTCCACTGGCTTACCTAAATAGAGAAAGTAAAACACCAACCTCTTTTTTACCTTACTATTTCTATTGTTACTGTTTTTATTTGATTAAAGATATTGCCTCAGCTTGATTAGGAAAACTGGTCAAGTGAGTCCTTTGACAAAACTTGCTTTCTGCCTTGAGACATTTACTAGAGACTTGTGTAGGGAAGCCTGACTTCAGTGACTTTGCTGAGATTTGGAGACAGGAATCAAAATTCAGAGAGTCAAAGGCAGTTGGAATTGCACGGCACAATACCAAGGACCAGGATGTTATATAGAGACAGACATCTAGAAACCTGTTTTGGTGTGCAATCAGTTTGGGTTTTATAAGATACATGCCATAGAGGAAGACTCAGTTAGACCAAGGAAGAAACAAATACTGAAGAACTCTTAGCTGAAAACATTCTGGAACTTTCATAAGCTTAGGAAATATTTTTATTTGAAAAAATCAGAAATAATAGATTACACACGGCACCCAACATTTAATGAAGATCCCTTGTCATGCTTTAGTACTGTAACGAAAATGGCCCTGAAATGTGGTCTAGACCAAGTTGGAGGCATCACGCTACCTGACTTCAAACCATACTACAAAGGTACAGTAATAAAAACAGCACAGTACTGGTACCAAAACAGAGATCTAGACCAATGGAACAGAACAGAGGCCTCAGAAGTAACACCACACATCTACAACCATATGGTCTTTGACAAACCTGACAAAAACAAGCAAGGGGGAAAGGATTCCCTATTTATAAATGGTGTTGGAAAACTGGCTAGCCATATGCAGAAAGCTGAAACTGGAACCATTCCTTATGCCTTATACAAAAATTAACCCCAGATGGATTAACAATTAAGCATAAGATCTAACACCATAAAAACCCTAGAAGAAAACCTAGGTAATACCATGCAGGACATAGGCATAGACAAGGACTTCATGACTAAAACACCAAAAGCAATGGCAACAAAAGCCAAAATAGAAAAATGGGATCAAAGTAAACTTAAGAACTTCCGCACAGCAAAAGAACTATAATTAGAGTGAACTGGCAACCAACAGAATGAGAAAAAATTTTTGCAAGCTATCCATCTGATAAAGGGCTGATATCCATAAACTACAAAGAACCAAAGTAGATTTACAAGAAAAAAATGATCAACCCCATCAAAAAGTGGGTAAAGAATATGAACAGACACTTCTCAAAAGAAGACATTTATGCAGCCAACAAATATTTTAAAAAGCTTATTATCGCAAGTCATTAGAGAAATGCAAATCAAAACCATATTGAGGTACCATCTGACACCAGTTAGAATGGTGATCATTAAAAAATCTGGAGACAACATATGCTGAAGAGGATGTGAAGAAATAGTAATGCTTTTACACTATTGGTGGGAGTGTAAATTAGTTCAACCACTGTGGAAGACAGTATGGTGATTCCTCAAGGATCTAGAACTAGCAATACCATTTGACCCAGCAATCCCATTGCTGGATATATACCCAAAGGATTATAAATCATTCTGCTATAAAGACATATGCACATATATGGTTGTTGTGGCACTGTTCACAATAGTGAAGACTTGGAACCAACACAAATGCTCATCAATGATAGACTGGATAAAGACCATGTGGCACATATACACCATGGAATACTAGGCAGTCATAAAAAAGGATGAGTTCATGTCCTTTGCAGGTACATGGATGAATCTGAAAACCATCAGTTTTTGGCAAACTGACACAAGAAGAGAAAACCAAACACTGCATGTTCTCACTCATAAGTGGGTGTTGAAATACAAGAACACATGGATATAGGGAGGGGAACATCACACATAGGGACCTGTTGGGGGATGGTGGGGCTAGGGGAGGGATAGCAGGGGTTGAGGGGATTGGGGAGGGCTAACATTAGAAGAAATACCTAATGTAGATGATGGGGGATAGATGCAGCAAACCACCATGGCACATGCATACCTATGTAACAAACCTGCATGATCTACACATGTACTGCAGAACTTATAGTATAATTAAAAAAAAAGATGTATACATAAGATTAAAAAATCAAGTTGAGCCAAAATTTATTTACTACTGATTAGAACAAAAGTAAATGCCCTGGAAGCAAACAAAAAGATACAGAAATTCAACTATAAAATTTACATCATCTAGCATCTAATAAAAATTTATTAGACAGGAAAATATCACCCATAACCAGGAAAATAATTAGCACATATATCAGAAAAATTAATATAATGTAATTATCAAAAAAGTCTTAAAAACAGCTCTTGTAAATATGTATAGAGATTTAAAGAAAACTACAAAAATTGAATTTCTACATCAGAAAGCACTATTCTGTAATTTAAAAATAATAGTTCATAGGCAAAATTGCAGATGAGATTATATAAACAAAAAATATCAAGAACTTGAAGACAGATTAACAGAAACTATTCAAAATGAAACAGCTGGTACGAAATCTAAAATTAAAAAGAACTTCAGTAATCTGAAGCAACATTAGCAATTTTACAAGTGTATAATTGGGTTTTGGGGCAAGGTGAGAAGAAAAACATTTGGAGAAATAATGAACAAATATATTCCAAATTTAGATAAACCTACAGATAAATGACACTCAGCAGAATCAGAGTAGAATAAAACTAAAGATAATCACTTCAAAATGTCACATTAAAATGCTGGAAATCAATAATTCTAAGAAAATCTTAATAGCAGCAAAGAACAAAGGTATATACAGGGAAACAAATATAAAAAATAAAAGCTTACTTCTCATTAAACACAGTGCAAGCCAGTACAACTATTATGAAAAACAATATGGAATTCCTCAAAAAATTAATAATATAACTACCATGTGATACAGCAAACCCACTACTAGAGACATATCCACAGGAAATAAAATCATTAGGTAAAAGAGATATCTGCATTCCCATGTTTATTGCAGCCACCATGTGGAATCAACCTAAGTGTTCATCAGATAATGAATGGATAAAGAAAATGTTTTATTCAAACCAAAGGTGAATTAAGACATATTCAGGCAAAAGTTGAAAAAATTCTCAATATAAGAATTATTCTTTTTTATGGCTGAATGATATTTCATTGGTTATACCATTGGTTATACCATTATATTTCATTGGTTTAACCATTGGTTGGGTATAACCAAAGAAACATCATTCAGCCATAAAAAAGAATAAATCCTGCCATTAGCAACACATGGGTGAACTTGGAAGACATTAGGTTAAGTGAACTTAGATAGGCAAAGAAAGACAAATACCAAAAGATTTCATCAATATGTGGAAGCTAAAAAAGTTAATCTCATAGAAGTTGAGGGTACAATGGTGATTACAAGATACTGGGTAGGTTAGGGAGAAGGAACATAGAAATAGGGAGATGTTGGCCAAATGATACATAATTATAGGTAGAGGGGAAGAATGAATTTTAAAATCTCTATGGTTCAGTAAAATTACTACCATTAATAATACATGGCATTCTTGAAAAGTGTAAAGAGAGTAGATGTTATATGCTGCTGCCACAAAAACAGTAACCATAACTATGTGAGGGAATACATTTGTTAATTAGCTAGGTTTAATTATTCCACAATGTGTGTGTATGTATATATGTATGTATACTTCAAAGCATCATTTTGTACATATGTTATCTGTCAGTTTTTAAACAACTGAAAAAAACAGATGAATTGGCAAACAAAATGTGATATACATACACAAAGGAATATTATTCAGCCTTTCAAAAGGAATGAAACCCTGATAAGTGCTATAATGTGAATGAACCTTGAAGACATGATATGTGAAATAAGCCAAACACAAAAAACAAAACCTATGATTCAATTCATTTGAGGTACCTAGAATTGTCAAAATTATAAAGGTAGAAAGTCGATAGCAAATGTGGAGCTGGGACTAGACAGAAATGGGGAGTTATAGTGTAATGGGTAGAGTTTCTGTCTGGGATGATGAAAAAGTTGTGGAAATGAATGGTAGTGATGATTACATAAAATGCCACTGAATTGTGCATTTAAAAATAGTTACTGTCATAAATTTTATGTTATATATATATGTTTTCAAAAATTTTTCCATGCAAAAAGAAAAAAGCAAGTCAATAGACAGCAGAAGAAATTGTCTATAGAATTAAAGAAAAATTTTAAAAATCCCCAACTTGGAAGTTTTATGCTTAGAAAAAATGTTATTCAAACCAAAGGAGAAATAAGACATTTTCAGACAAAAGTTGAAAAAATGACAACATAAGAAATATTAAGGAACATCACAGAGTCTAAAGAAAAATAATTATAGATAGAAACTAAAATTTTTACAAAGCAATAGTGTTGCTAGTAATAAGAATGTAAATAACATAAAAGATATTTACCCTTTAAAAATAAAACTTGCTTCCAAGCATGTTTGACCCTTTGAAGCAGAAGCTATACAAACATACTATGAGATATATATGTATATATTTTTACAAGTAAAAATAAACCACATGACCACAATAGCATGAAGGACAGGAGAAGACACATAAATATATATTTTATAATGTTTTATACATTTTAAGTAAAGTAGTATAGTGTTATTTGAAGGTTCAGTGTGATAAATTAAAGTTACATTTTATACATTCTGGATGAAACCTAAAAATAGCAAATACTAAATAGTAATATATCTAATTGGTTTGTAGAGGATGCAAATGTAATACTAAAACATAATTCAAAATAATAATAAAAATGAAAATCTTCAATCTGAATTGAAATCACAAGATTATTTTAATATGATTATCATTATGATTTTAGAAATTAGCAAAATTATTCTAACATGTTTGGGAAATAAAAAGATAAAGAAAACACACAAACATATATGACAAAAGAAATAGAGTATTGGAAGTTCTAGCCAGAGCAATTAGGCAAGAAAAAATAAATAAAGGATATTCAATTAGGAAAAGAAGAAGTCAAATTGTACCTATTTGCAGATGACATGATCAGATATTTAGAAGACCCCATTTTCTCAGCACAAAACCTCCTTAAGCTGATAAGCAACTTCAGTAAAGTCTCAGGATACAAAATCAATGTGCAGAAATCACAAGCATTCCTATGTACCAGTAACAGACAAATAGAGAGCCAAATTATGAGCAAACTCCCATTTACAATTGCTACAAAGAGAATAAAATACCTAGGAATACAATCAATAAAGGATGTAAAAGGTCTCTTCAAGGAGAACTGCAAACCACTGATCAAGGAAATAAGACAGGACACAAACAAGTGTAAAAACATTCCATGCTCATGGTTAGGAAGAATTAATATTGTGAAAATGGCCATACTGCCCAAAGTAATTTATAGATTCAATGCTATCCCCATCAAACTACCATTGACCTTCTTCATGGAACTGGAAAAAAAACACTTTAAATTTCATATGGAACCAAAAGAGAGCCTGCATAGCCACGACAATCCTAAGAAAAAAAGAACAAAGCTGGAGGCATCATGCTCCCTGACTTCAAACTATACTTCAAAGGTATAGTAATCAGAACAGTATGGTACTGGTACCAAAACAGAGATCTAGACCAACGGAACAGAACAGAGGCCTCAGAAGTAACGTCACACAACTACAACTATCTAATCTTTGACAAACCAGACAAAAACAAGCAAAGGGGAAAGGATTCCCTGTTTAATAAATGCTGTTGGGAAAATTGGCTAGCCATATTCTGGAAGCTGAAACTGGACCCCTTCCTTACGCCTTATACAAAAATTAACTCCAGATGGATGAAAAATTTAAACATAAGAATTAACATCATAAAAACCCTAGAAGAAAACCTAGGCAACACCTCAGGACATAGACACAGGAAAGGACTTCATGACTAAAACACCAAAAGCAATGGCAACAAAAGCCAAAACAGACAAATGGGATCTAATTAAACTCCAGAGCTTCTGCACAGCAAAAGAAACAATCATTAGAGTTAACCGGAAACCAACAGAATGGGAAAAAATGTTTGCAATCTACCCATCTGACAAAGGGGTAATATGCAGAATCTACAAAGAACTAGAGCAGATTTACAAGAGAAAAAAAAAACATTCAAAAGTTGGCGAAGGATATGAACAGACGCTTTTTAAAAGGAGACATATATGAGGCCAGCAAACATATGGAAAAATGCTCATCATTATTGGTGATTAGAGAAATGCAAATCAAAAGCACATTGAGATACCATCTCTCACCTGTTAGAATGGGGATCATTAAAAAATATGGAGACAACAGATGCTGGAGAGGATGTGAGGAAAAAAGGAATACTTTTACACTGTTTGTGGGAGTGTAAAATAGTTCAACTATTATAGAAGGCAGTTTGGCAATTCCTCAAGGTTCTAGAAATAGAAATTCCATTAGATGCATCAATCCCATTACTGGGTATATACCCAGAGGATTATAAATTGTTCTATTATAAAGGCACATGCACACATATGTTGGTTGCAGCGCTGTTTAGGCTGGAACCAACCCAAATGCCCATCAATGAGAGACTGAACAAAGAAAATATGGCACATATACACCATGGAATACTATGCAGCCATAAAAAAAGATGAGTTTGTGTCCTTTGTAGAGACATGGATGAATCTAGAAACCATCATTCTGAGCAAACTGACACAAGAACAGAAAACCAACCAGCGCATGTTTTCACTCATAGGTGGTGATGAATAATGAGAACACTTGGGCACAGGGAGGGGAACAACACTCACAGGGTTAGATGGGGAGGTGGGAGTGTGGGGGGGAGGGGAGAGGAGGGACAGCAGGGGGGCGGGGAGGATGGGGAGGGATAACACCAGGAGAAATGTCTGATGTAGGCAATGGGGGCTGGGATGGAGACTGTAAACCACCATGGCACGTATGTACCTATGCAACAATCCTGCAGGATGCAGGATATGCACATGTACCACAGAGCCCAAAGTACAATTTAAAAATTAATAAATAAATAGAGCAAAATTGGAGGAAAGTTTACTACCTATTTTAAGATGTACCATAAAGCTATGCTGGTTATAGAATGCAAAATAATAGTCTCTCAAAGATGTCCATAGCCTAATCTTTGGACCCTGGGAATACGTTAGATTAACTGAAAAGATAAACCTTTTCAAACTAATCTGTTATCTCTCATAGAGACCACATCAGTGTTCCCTGGGGTGGAGCTTGAGGTGGCTTGACTTCACCAGTGATTGAAGGAACTTTTTAGAGTTACAGAAATATTCTAGATTTTGATTGGAATAGTAGTCTAATAACTACATATATTTATCAAAATGTTTTGAACTGTAACCTTGAAATAACTATTTGATTGTATGAAAACTATGTAAATATAGTTTATATAAAAAAGACATAATCAAGCTTCTGTTAACCATTTGTCATGCCACCAATATTACATAATGTGTAATAAACATAAAATATAAAGTCTCTTGGTTGTTACCTCTAGCACAAATATTGAATAATTACTGTAGATAAGTCACAGATAAGCTTCATCTGTAAAACTTTTCTGCTTGAAGACATGCTGTAATGCAAAGTTCATAATCTGGACTCAAACAGATCTGTGTCCAAATATTGCCTCTCTGACTGCTTGAATAAATAAACACTAAAATTACTTGAGCCTCAGTTTTGTCATCTATACATTTGAGTAAGAGTGCTTACTTTGTAGGGTTGTTTTGACTAAGGACATTACCTCTTACTCTTATCTGTTTCACCTCAAATTTCTGATTTTGGTAAGTTCTTGGCTGCACCAAGTCATATTGCATGACATCAGAAACACCAAATGTGGTCCCATTTGAAAAAACAAAACAAAACAAAACAAAACTCTACCCATTCCGTTTTAATAACCTTCCAATACTGTCAATCATTTAAAAAAAAAAAGATGGAATAAAGATTAAATGCTTATATAACCAAGACACATAAAAAGGTCAAGTCTCATTTCTGCCATTGAAGAGAATAGAAAAGTGATGCTCAGAGTTCCTGCATTTCTTTCTCTTTTTTTCAATGTTAAAAAATAAAAATAAAAGACAAGCAATATGTAGGTACCTTCCACTTTGGAAGGAAAGGGCAGCCAGGATGAGACCCAGGAAAATGGGCAATAATTGGAACTTGCCTCTTAGACTTGGCTGGAATTCAGGCTTTCAGGGAGATGAGCAAAAAAGAAAGAAAGAAATAATGCATAGTTCTTTTGTCAGTGTAATAAAGCAAATATGGAATGAGAAAATAGAACAGCCAGAAATCAAAACTGTATATGTCACTGGAATATCTAATCAGGAATCTGAATACTTTGGTAGAGAAATGCAAAGAGTCATTATATCAGAAAAGAAATGATTAATAACATATGTGAAGACCTACACAGTGCTTAATTATCCATACAAGAAATATTTCTTCCTTCTCTTCCCATTCTACTTGTGCTTAATCATCACTGCAACTACCAAGAACCTATAACAGAGTGAGGGCCAATTAGGATGAAAGAAAAAACACTACTGCTTCTCATGTGTGAGCTAGGAGGAACCCAACAGCAGTTGCTGGGTAATACAGTGTTTAAGCTGCCTATTTGTGCTTTGGGGCAGTGTGTCAAATCCGGGGTAACTGAACTGAAGTTTGCAAACACAGGAAAAACAAAAACTCTGCTATATATCAGTGATTGAAATACTGAAGAGCTCGAAGAGGAACCTTTTCTTTCATGACAGATCTTTAGAGAGTCTCAGTTAATAATCAATCACTGACACAGCCCAGGAAGCCTTGCGAAATCCCAAACTCCTAAATTATTCCAGTTCAGTTCAGTTTTTGGTAGAAATGATCTAGAGGTTACACATCTTCAAAATGGTTAAAAATATGTTGATCAAATAGTCTGCACTTTGAACCATGGGAAATTTTTTTTTCTTTGCTGTGTTTATCTGTTACTAAAATGCAAACAAAGATTTAAGCATGTCATGTACACTTTTCTACTTATTTAAGAACCTGGATATTGTGACCTTCAGGAAAAAAAGAATTCTGCATTTTCATTGCTAAATTAATAACTTTAAAAAGATTGTACTGTCACTTTAAAAACTACAGTGCAACATAAATAATATCCTGCTGGTTGCACCTCATTTGTATAATGCAGCATACAGAGTGCATTGGACAAATGAGGTAATAGTTCCATAAATATGTTGACATCACCTAAAGTACACAGCTGCTCTGTTCCAATGAAAAAATATTTACCCATTATCCAAAATTTCATTTAAAACTAATTACTCTAGGGTTTGTGTAGAAAATTATTTTACTTTTGAAACTTTATAGTTAAGTACAGGTACCAAAAAATGCCTTAAACAACAGTCTTCATAAAAACTGTCTTTAAATACAGTTTGTACGTTAAGGATTGCTTATTAAAGGGAAGGGAAGCAATTATGTTATTTTACCTTAGCAAATGTTTTTTCCCTATGCTTTCTGATGGCCTTACACTTTGTTAACAAGCCCTAGTTAGAGATGCAAATTAGTAAAAATGGCATTAAAGTGTTGTATGAATACAAATAAAGGTGATACCCTTAAATTTGATTATTTCTTAACCAAATTCTATTATAGGTATATTATTTACTTAATATATAAAGTATCCTGTATTATCAATCCATTTGACTAGAAATAATTTATATAATACTAAATAATATTTTTCTTTTGGCTACGTGATTTGTTAAATTGAATGATTTTATGTGGAAAAATTAAGTCCATCACTCAGAAAAAAAAGAAATTAGGGTGTCTTAAGGTATACAGTATACATGAAATATTACAGAAAATATTAAATATTCTGGATGAGCTGAGAATTTAAATTTTTATATTTAATAAATTGTTAGAATTTACAATCTCCTTAGCCATAGTAGTACCTACATGAGCAAAATGAGTTATCTGAATTTTTTCAATAAGTTTTAATTTTTCAGACTCTGCCTTATTCATTGACAAAATGAAAAAGAAATTTGAGCAAGATACTTACTATATGAGGGTTAGCTATCTTAAGAATGAAATTAGATCACAGCTGCATTAAAGTGTATACCTCAGAGATATTTCCCAAATCTAAATATCTGCAACACGTTTTAGTGGAATGAAATTCAAATAAGATAGATAATATTAGATAACAATCTTAAAAAATTATTTGCAAGACATTACTCCCTAGAAACACAATGTAGGCAGAGTGTAATGTACAGAACTAAGGCCTGGAAAAAAGTTATTTCCATAGCTTTCCCTGACTTTTTTTGTGCGTGTGCTGTCTGATAGTGTAAATAATCACTTATCACTAAGTGAATCAACAACACTTACTTGAATCCATGGTCAGACTAGGTTAGCAGAATAGACCACTGCCCAGTAGGCAAAGTTGAGAAAAGCTTGGGAGATAAGATGAACAAGAGGCAGGGAAATGAGTAGTGTAAAAAGGAAAGAGGGATGGTGGAGAAGGGAACAACAGAGGATTACATTTTAGGGAAAGTGCACTTAGGCTATACATGTCAGGTATGTCTATTCAGAATGTTTAATGAATGATCAATATATAGCCAATAGTTACATTGTCTCAGCATTCTTGTTAATATATTCACTTTTCCTCTTCTATTTTACAAATTCAGATAGAAAAACAAAACAATGGGCACTACTAAAA
This sequence comes from Aotus nancymaae, assembly GCF_030222135.1. NCBI lineage: Eukaryota > Metazoa > Chordata > Mammalia > Primates > Aotidae > Aotus > Aotus nancymaae. The sequence continues at coordinate 5,085,169 of NW_026988435.1, forward strand.
ATTTCACTCGAAATTTGGATTTTCTTTTTTAGGTTTTAAGAATGGTTTGTTAAAATTTAGCTGACATAAGATGAACTGTACATTTTTAAAGGATACAATTTGATAAGTTTTGACATCCATATGTATCTTTGAAACCATCACCGCACTCAAGGTGATCATGCCCCAAAGTCTCCTCATGCCCCTCCGTAATACTGAATTCTCATCTCTCTCACCCCTCACCCCTGACCCTAGGCAACAAGTGATCTGCTTTCTGTATCTACATGTTAGTTCTTGCTTTCTAGAATTTTATTAAAAAGCAATCATATAGTATGTACTCCTTTTTTGACTGTTTATAATTATATTGAGATTCATTCATGATGTAGTGGGTATCACCTACTACTAAATGTAGCAGGTTTATTCATCTTCATAAATGCAAATTCCATTGAGCAGATATACTAGTTTGTGTATTTATTCACCTGTTGATGAACAGCCAGGTTGTTTTCAGCTTTTGTTATCATATATTAATTTGCTATGGACACTCATTTACGAGCATTTATGTAGACATATGCTTTCTTTTCTCTTAGTAAAATACATAGGAATAGAATGGCTGGATCATATGGTAGGTGTTTGTTTAACTCTTAGGGAAATTGTCAAATTGTTTTTCAGAGTGCTTATACCATTTTTCTTTCCTACCAGCAATATATAATTCTTTGTAAATTCTTCATAAAGTTCTAAATACAAATCCCTTATAGAATTCACAATTTGTAATTTTTTTCCCTAAGTTGTGCCTTTTTTCATTCCCTTAAGTGGTTTTTGAAGAGCAAAAGTTTGTAATATTGAGGAAGTCCACTTCATTCTTTATGGTTTGTGTTTTTGATGTAATATCTGAAAAACCTTTGCCTATCCTAAGGTCATAAAAGTTTTCTCCTGCATTTACTTCTTAAGGTTTTACACATCTATTCTGAATTATTTTTTGTACATTTGTACGTGGTGTGAAGTATATGGAAGTTCTTCTCTGTGTGTCTGTGAGGGGTGTGAGTGTGTGTGTATGTGTGTGTGTAAATGCCCATCCAATTTTCCTAGCATCATTTGTTGAAAAGACCATCCTTTCTCCCTTGTTTAACATCTTTGTGAAAAATCAATTGCTTTTATACGAGTGAGTCATCCTCTGTGCTTTTCATTCTGTTCCACTGATGTATTTGCCTTTATATCAGTACCACTGTTTCAATTATTTAATTCTCCAACTTTGTTCTTTTCAAATGTGTTTTGGCTCCCCTGGGTCCTTTATGTTTCATATGAATTTTAGGATCAGTTTTTCAGTTTCTACATTGCTGGGATTTTGTTGAGATCATACTTAATCTATAAACAGTTTGGGAGAAATGACATTTAGTCTTTCAACACATAAATTCAACATAGATTTTGTTTATTTGTCTTCCTTAATTTCTCTTAATATTTAAAGTTTTTAGTGTCAAGTTGTTGTATATGTTTGTAAGATCCATCACTGATTATTTAATATGTTTTCACGCTGTATAAATAAAACAGAGGCCTCAGAAGTAACACCACACATCTACAACCATCTGATCTTTGACAAATTTGACAAAAACAAGAAACAGAGAAAGGATTCCCTATTTAATAAATTATGTTGGGAAAACTGGCTAGACATATGCAGAAAACTAAAACTGGACCCCTTCCTTACACCCATACAAAAATTAACTCAAGATAGATTAAAGATTTAAACATAAAAACCCTAGAAAAAACCTAAGCAATACCATTCAGGACATAGGCATGGGCAAAGACTTCATGACCAAAACACCAAAAGCAATTGCAACAAAAGCCAAAATTGACAAATGGGATCTAATTAAACTAAAGAGCTTCTGCACAGCAAAAAAAAAAAAAAAAAACTATTATCAGAGTGAACAGGCAAGCTACAGAATCAGAGAAAATTTGTGCAATCTATCCATCTGACAAAGGGCTAATATCCAGAATCTATAGGAACTGAAACAAATTTACAAGAAAAAAATAACAAACCACCCCATCAAAAAGTGAGTGAAGAATATGAAGAGACACTTCTCAAAAGAAGACATTTATGCAGCCAACACACATATGAAAAAAAAAAAAAAACTCATCAGTGCTGGTCATCAGAGAAATGCAAATCAAAACCACAATGAGAAACCATCTCAAACCAGTTAGTACGGCAATCATTAAAAAAGTCAGGAAGCAGCAGATGCTGGATATGTGGAGAAATGGGAACACTTTTACACTGTTGGTGGGAGTGTAAATTAGTTCAACTATTGTGGAACATTGTGTGGCAATTCCTCAAGGATCTAGAACCAGAAATGCCATTTGACCCAGCAATCCCATTACTGGGTACCTACCCAAAGGATTATAAATCATTCTACTATAACAGCACATGCATACATATGTTTATTGCAACTCTCTTCACAATAGCAAAGACTTGCAACCAACCCAAATGCTCATCAATGTTAGACTGGATAAAGAAAATGTGACACATATACACCATGGAATACTATGCAGCCACAAAAAAGGATGAGTTCATGTCCTTTGCAGGAGCATGGATGAAGCTGGAAACCATCATTCTCAGCAAACTAGCACAGGAACAGAAAAACAAACACCACATGTTCTCACTTATAAGTGGGAGTTGAACAATGGGAACATATGGGCACAGGGAGGGGAACATTACACACCAGGACCTGACAGTGGAGGTGGGTTACAGGAGGGACAGCATTAAGAGAAATACTTAATTTGACAGGCAGCAAACCACCACAGCACATGTATATCTATGTAACAAACCTACACGTTCTGCACATGTATCTCAGAACTTAAAGTATAATAAAATAATAAATAAAATAAAACATTGTTATTCTGTATTTGATTTTTCACTGCTAGCATGTAGAAAAGCAATTGAATTTTGTTTGTTGACACTTTGAAAAATTCACTTACTAATTCTGACAATTTTTTGTCAGTTATACCAGATTTTCCACAGAGATAATCATGTTATCTCCAGTTTTAATTATTATTATTTTTTTCACTTTTGATTCCAGGGGTACATGTGTAGGATTGTTACATGAGTATATTGAGCAATACTAATGTTTGAGAGATGTATGTTGCTTTCACCCAGGTGGTGAGCACAGTACCCAACAAGTAGTTGTTTAACCCATAATTGTCTCCTTCTTTCCCCTTCAAGTAGTCCCCAGTGTCTATTGTTCCCATCTTTATATCATTTTATACTTCAAGTTTAGGCTTTGAAATTAAAATTCTTCATCAACAATGCCATTCATATAAAAATGAATTTTTTTCCCTTATATTCCTATATATACTATTTACACCGTGGAGTCCAAAAGAGAATCAAGATATTACTATATATTTTTGGACAGCTCTTTGAATTCTACACTTTTATGATTATAGTTTAATTTTTAGTTTGAATTTCCATATAGAGTCTAAAAAGACCCACTGCTTCCTAAAATAGTAATCAGAATAAATTTGTTCCATATTATTTTTATGGAACACTATATATACTTCAAATAATGTGTGCTTCAAGAAAAAAGCCTGCAGTAGGGAATATTTAAGGGTTAACAAAAGAATATGAAGTTAAACTTATTGTTCTAGAGAGTAGATCTAGGACCAAGATGTAGAAAATAGAGTTAATAAATTTCTACTCAACATAAGGGAGAACTTTTAGCAATGAAAGCTATCCAAGCATAGAAAAGGCTGCATCTCAAGTAGTCAGTTCCCTGTCATTGGAATTATTCAAGCAGAAGCTAGATATATGACTATCATTTGGGGATGGTGTGCATGTGGTGAGAAGTAAGATTGTATGACCTTTAAGGTCCCTTCAAACTCTGATACGATTATAAGTAGATGTCTGATTAAAAATAGTTTACCATGCACATGGTGATGCTAAAATACCAGGCATAGACAAATTCAACCAGAGCAAGAATAAATTAAATATAATGTGTTTGGGGGAAAACAAGTATATTTTCTAAAATGCAGTAGCAATAAGTTGCAGTGTAAGACACTGCAACGAATCAGTGCTTGGCATGAAGGAGACACGATGATTTAGTGCTTTAGCCTCAGTCCATATGGAGTTACTTATCAAATGGCAGCAATTGCTGTAAAGCATGCTAGAATGAATCTGCTGCCCACTACACAAACACCGTGTAATGTCACTGTCAATTGTAGAGTGCCTGCTTCTACATGTAACAAAAAAACAATGACACAGTGATTCCCCATCCCCTATTACCATTTTGACTGAGGTCCACTATACCTCTACTTTCAGTTATAAAACAAAAAGAAAGATTGACATTAGGATAAAAACATATTAAAAATGAAAGTTTAAATAAAATTATTCTTTAACTTTCATCTGAAAGTATAAACAATGTCGTAGGATTGATATGAAATTAAACTGGCTGGACTTTCAGCTCTATGCCACATCCTTGTCCACCTAGGTCTGTGCTCTGAGACTGCTCTGTGTGGACACATCAATGGACTTTCTTGCTTCTGGCTTCTGATTATAATTTAACAATGGAGAGACTGGTAGGAGTGTGGAGGGGGGGTTTAAGCCATATTAATTACTCTAGCTTCCCCCATTTGAGGTTGGTTTCATTTGACTTAATACATGACCCACTCTTCCAACCTCTGTAAGGTGATTCTCTCTCCTTTGTCTCTGGATTCCAAGGAACTGTTTCTTAATTAAGTCTATCTGAAGCATAAAAAGGGAAGCAAATAGACATGTAGTCATACCAAAATGTATTTACTGATTTTGGAATACAACTATCAATTTTATAATTTATCTGGATAGTAATCTCATTTTGTGAGTATGTGACCCTAATAAAATCAAAGTCTTTCTAAGTGTCTGCAAACCTTTCCCTTAACATGTATCTTCCAATAACATGCATTTGACTTTAAAAGGACAAGCAAATAAGTCCTTTTTTTTAAAGTACAGGCAAAGAAACTCATTACAACAACTCCTGGAAAACTCTATACAGTGTTATTCATTAAATTCATTAATTCATATAATAAATATTTATTGCACATAATACTTATTCCAGGTAGCATTTAAGATACAAAGTGTGGCAGGCAAGGTGTGTGCACACATCCCCTTCTTGTACGTACAGGAAGGATATCACCGCTCATTCTAATTTGCCACAGCATTCACTCCAAAGCCACTGGAGACTTTCAGAAAATTGGATTGAGGTCTGAACCTACTCTTTCCTAATCCTGCTCACTTTTTTCGCTTTTCTTTCACAAGTGTCAGACCTGTGTCATGGTCTACAGGCACTCTCATATTCTCTTGCCTTCACGTGCTTTATTCTTCATAGGCATTCCTCCCCAATAAATCTCTTGAATGTCTAATCCTATTTGGGGGATCCGCTTCTTAGAGGACCAAAAATAACCCCCAAGGTCAGTGAAGAATGTTTAAACCATTAGAAGTAAAAGACATGAGAATATAAAACAATTTTTAGTACCATAAAAATAATATGGACAGACTGTTGAAGCAACAAAGAGATGTAATCCTGGGGAGTCAAGGAACAGTTATCATTTGAACTTGCTCTTCGTAAGTGCCTAACGATGGATCAAACTAAATGCTGAATATGGCAGGCTCCTTTTGCTCTGTACCACCTTCAGATTCCTTGTGTCTAACTCACATAGCAGGTCCAATTGGTTAATGCCAGTGAGGGAGATGTCAGACAGAGAATGGGACAGAGCCTACAGTAGGAAATCCAGTAAGAGCATACCAGATACAAGAAACAGCATCTTCAAAAGTGAGGAAGTAAGAAAGAGTGAGTGTTGTAGAGGACAGTAAGATGTTCAGAGTGCAAGGAATGTTGACTTTATTCTGTTGTATTTTTTACCTACTTGGTGGTTCATGATCAGCCTGGCATCTGTGACTGCAATGACCAGGTATATGGCGAGGATCTGCAAATCTACACTGTCAGTTCAAATCCCTTCCTGAGCTACAGATATCTCTGTACTGCCCTGCTATTGTATAATGTATAATAAAAACCTTAAATTATGCCATAAACAATTGTCTACACCAAACTCTTTCTCTCATCATCTCACTGACATATTTAAACATTTTCCTTCACTAGCTCAATGAGCTTCTCTACCAAGATGCCCAGGCCAGAACTGAGTCATCATTCTTCACGTTATTCCTTTTTCTGACACTCTGCTCCTGTTTATTAATTTGCCAAGGGTTATTAATTATTTATTTAAATTCTTTCAAATCCTTCTTTTCATCTTACATTCATTGCTGTGACCTCAGCACAGAGTCAAGATATCTCATGATTATTACAGAAATAGCATATTTGGTCTTTCTGCCATTTCTTTCCTTCTTCTGTACTTATACAGCTAAATACTCTAAAACAGACATTTGATTGCATTAATACAAATTTCTTAGTAGATTTTGTATAAAATATAAGCTGTGTTTACCCTAATGAAGATACTTCATTATTTTCTGCATGTTTGTTTATTTTTACATTTCTCAACCTCATTTCCAAAATATAAACAGGAACACACACATATATATATATACAGACACACTTGCTCACACATGCAACTCCAATCCGGCATGACTCTATTTATTCCCAGATCATTTCTTCCTTTGTTTTCTCTCTGTAATGTAAATCATAGTTCCCACTGCCTGCACTATTTTTTGCATTCTTTTTTCAGGCCAATTCTTTAACCACCTTTGGGAGAGCCTGGCATTCTTATCTAAAGATAGAAGGATCTTTCAGAATGTAAAAGCATGTTCCAGAAATGAGAATCCCCCAGTTTAACAGAAAACTGTCTTCTAACACATATTTGTGAATATGTGTGTGATCCTCTGGCTGTGGACACAAATGCCTACCCAAATAACCAGTCTCCAGGAGGTCATTCTCATTTCCCAGAGGCTTCCTGGAGCATCAGGAAGTAATCATCATAAAATGTCATTCCAATATTCTGGGTGGTAACTGTATAAATAAATAAATGTAATGAAAACAAAACGTTATATCAACAAGTCAACCCTGATTTCTAATATTATTTCTATTTGCAGTGAGAATCCTATGTATAGATATGTTTTTAAACATATGCCACCATAAAAAAATCTAGACCCTTTCTAGGCTTACACTTATGATGAAAAACTAAAGCCTTTAGATATAAATAAATAGTTAAATGTGTGGTCAAAAATACAGTAGGCTATTTTGTAGTTGGGACACCAGCTGTAAAAAATAACAATTTGAGTCACTGTTGAGGCAGCAAATATAATGTAACAGCAGAGACAAGATGACAGTTTGATGTTAAAATATCCATCAACCCACATGGTTTATGTGACATTGATTCTATAGAGTGGTTCTAACCTATCCATCCAGGGGAAATTTTATGAACTCAGACAACCAATGCTTTCAACTTTATGGATAGAATGGTAGAAAAGAAAAAAAAGTCATTTAGGTTCGTTCAATGATATATCAATTTTCTCGACTTCCATGATTTATTAATGTAACAAGAAAGTACAATCAAATTTCAAATAATGTTGATGCTATTCTGAGGTGAAAAATAAGCTTCAGTGGATGCTCAAATCAACAGAGAAGCTAGAATATGAGAAACATGCAACTGTCATCTGCTTTTCCTGAGACATACCTGCTGCGAAAGGTTAGACAGCCCTCTATAGTTCAAACGGGTAAAATGTATTTCCATTTGATTTCTCACTCGTTTATTCTAAAACAATATGAGGACTGTACTATTTGCAATACACTGTGCTCCATATTAAAGATGTAAAATGAAAAAGACAGAATTCTAATCTGAAGAACCAACTGTTTATTGTACCAAAAACTGAAGTGCAATGTATGATTGAAAGACAGCTAATACAGACCCTATAAACATGACTTCTGAAGACAGAATGTTTGTTTAATCTCGATACATCTACTTAATAACTGTGCTGCTTTACACAATTACTCAAACTCTATATGCTTTCCACAATACGAAATGAAGGAAAATAATACTCTCAGTCTCATAGGGTGTTATGAGGGTTAAATAAGTTGATATTAATAAATTGCTGAAAACAGGGCTTAGTATACAATAATAAGGTGGTTAATAATTATTAGCTATAATTAACATTTGTGTAAAAAGAGTAACAATAGCAATTCAGAGAAGAAACACAAATGTAGGGCTGCCTAATGCTTCTTAGTGAAAAATAATTTGAAAATAATTTCTAGGGAAATTGCTTCTCCTGGAGCTTTAAAAAATGAGTAGTAATTTCCCAGGATGATAGGTGGACAGGCATTTCTGCAGAGAGGGCAACATGAAAAAAGGTAAATAAATGAGAATTTGGAACATTATGATCATTATGGCAGACATTTATAGAGAAATCCATCCAATCCATTTACTCAGATTAACTGATAACCTTCTCTCTGTAAAAAAGATACTGAGGAGTACTCACAGCACATTAAATGCTCATAACTAGATAAATCACACTTTTCTCCCATCAGAGCCATTGATATATATACTTTCTTTTTAATTTTAAGTTGTATCATCAAAAGCAGTTGATTTTCTTTCTAATCCTATTTAAGCCACTTTCAATTACTATGGTAATTATGTAGTTAATTTGAATAATACATACATCAACTAAGTGAGTTCCAAATAGTTTTTATGATAAATAAATTACTTGTAAATACTTGACAGAGGTGAGCTATTTAAAATTTTATAGTCAAATTATGTGTGAAAAGATAATAGTCTTACATAGTCTTACATTGGAAAGTTAATCATTGATACCTAGAATAAATCTGGAAAAACTGTTCAGAATGTTTGTTTTTCTTTTGAGAAACCAAAACTGGAAAATATAGCTTATGATGAAAATGTAGAAGTAATGCAATATTAAACTGCATCAGCAATACCATACACAAAGAAAAGAAAAATGACTCTATGACAAAAGTTTGGCAAATGCATGTCTATGTATATAGATATACATACCAACTAACTCGGTATAACCGACAGTTTTTAATACCTAAGTATAATTTTTTGTATAATTTTTATAATTTATAATACTTAAGTATAATCATGTTAAATGCAATGTTTATAATACCTAAGTATAATCTTTAATTTATTGCTTTACCAAATATTTTTAATTAAATACTACTACAGATTGGTCAAGATGTGATAGTTTCAGTTATAACTTGGTTTGGTCAAAATGAAATGTGCCTATTGAAAATTGGTGAGAAATTAACCTGGAGAGTTAAGCTAGGTCAGATTATAAAGTATCAGTAACAACCAGAACTTTATAAATACTAAGATTCACTTGTTGACAATGAGACTTTTTTTGTGCCATTGGAAATACTTTCACTTACATGGCAAAATAGCCCTTTAATTTATATAACTTTGAAGGACAAATGTAATAATTCACAGTTTTTGAAGGATGAAATAAAGTTTAGAGAATGTCTGGAGTAAAATGGGTTTCGTTTATGGTATCTTTTCATAAGTACTTGCCCTCTTCTCATAATCCTACACATTTTAAAAATTCAGCTTAAGCATCATTCACTGTGTGACATCTTCCATGAAGTCTCCTGAGTTAGTCTGTTATACTTCAATTTCTCCATAATATTGTTAAAATGTCTCTGTTAAGTCACATTGCTGGTAATTCTTAGCTTTGTTTAAACATGCTACATATCCCAAATCCTGAGCTAGTCAAAGACACTTCAATATTTTGCAGAATATTTCAAGAGAATATCTCCAATAAATGTTTGGCTAGGCGGACCAGAGAGCTAGATAAAACACTCCTAAAACCCAAGTTTTATTACATTGTTCACCTATTCAAATATGTCATAACTTTGTTATTGTCTAAAGAGGATAAAAAATAATTCTATTTTTTTGAATTCTAGTTTAATATAAAATGTCCTCACTTGATTTTTTTAGGCACATTTCTTGCTGTAACCCCAACTGAAAGCCTTCATTTGAACAGGTTCATATTCTCACTAAATACTTAACGTCTCTTAGGATCTCTGAGCCTTAGTTCATGCCTTTTGTTCGTGACCTATGTATAGGTGCAATTTATATGCTACTTTCTTCCCCACTTCCTGCATTTTCTCTCACATCTAGCCACGAGTATTTTTCATGTAAGTTCTTCCCCATGTCAGAAGCTCAGCTAACTCCAAAGAGAACCTACCTTCTGGATGTCAGAGTAGCTGCTTGAGACAAACAGGCAAAATAGAAGTAGGATTTAAGCCTTTCAGTACTTACTGTTAATGAGATAAAGTGGAGAAAGTGCTAATTGTCCCCATTCTGGTTTTTCCCATGGAATAGCACCAGTTCAAGATCAGGTGGATCAGCATAGACAGAAAAGACATGAGGGTAATCCCACTGCAGAGGGAGCCTAAAACAAAAGGATACTGTAGTTTTATGAGCTTAGATGGTGTGGGGGTCACAGGGAAGGGCAGAGAGAAGCAAGAAAGGTCTAGCAGTGGAAAAAAAAACTGAGTAAGAATAGAGCAAAAACGTCAAGTTTTGGCCAGGTGCTGTGGTTCACACCTGTTATCTCAGCACTTTGTGAGGCTGCAAATAATGAGGTGAAGAGATTGAGATCATCCTGGCCAATGGTGAAACCCTGTATCTATACAAAAATATCTGGGTGTGGTGGCGTGCACCTGTAGTTCCAGCCACTCGGGAGGCTGAGGCAGGAGAATTGCTTGAACCCAGGAGAAGAGCTTGCAGTGAGCAGAGATCACGTCATTGCACTCTAGCCTGGCAACAGAGCAAGGCTCCATTTCAAGAAAAAAAAAGAAAAGGAAAAAACAACACAAGTTTCCTTGCCTTTTCTTTTACCCATAAGATCTCAACAGAGGCACCTGAGGAAGGCCCCTGCTAAAGTCCTCAATAAAGACACCTCCAAGTGAAGGCATTTGGGCTAAAAATGCATCTATGCAGAAGGACATGGCCAGCCAGGGAGAGCTGAGTCCTTCACTACAACTCCTTCAGAGACTGAAATGTGCGCTCTCTGTTCCAGATGTGGTATGTGTGGAGGGAAAATTTCCCTGCTAAGATCTGCCAACAAAAGCTTTTTATAACTGCCTGTATTTGGGCCTGAGATATTGCACATGGCATTTCCACCTCACCCTGTAGCATTTAATCTAACACTGCCTAGTTTTACTATTTAACTCTTAAGCTTCTTGAGGAAAGGAGATCTATTTTTGTTTTCCACTTATCACACTAATATTTTTGATTGACTACAGAAAGCTCACAGATACTATTCCTATAATTAAATCATGGAGTTGGAAGGACAACTCCTTTTCTGGAACATACATATACATGGGATGGTGCTGAGGGCTATATGAACACAATTTGTAAATACCTTGAATACAGTAAGTGTCTGATAACTTAGTAGTCACAACAGTGCCCCAGAAAATACATGCTTTAAATTTTAGAGAATCAAACAATTTAGTAGATTAAGGAAGATAATACAAGAGGAATAAAAATCACAGAAATTTTACTTAAGTAACCAGAGTCCTGGTGCCTATTGAAATTTTCATGTTATACATATATATATATATTTGTGTGTGTGTGTGTGTGTGTGTGTGGAGGATTAAAGTTATTTTTTTAGAAACAGTGCAGGCTAGACCTAAATAAGTTAAATCTCTCTCTCTTTTTTAATTGTAGTTTAAGTTCTGGGGTATATGTGCAGATCTTGCAGGATTGTTGCAGAGGTACACACATGCTATGGTGGTTTGCTGTTTCCATCCCTCGGTCACCTATATCAGGCATTTCTCCCAGTGTTATCTCTCCCCAACCTCCCTGCCCCCTGCTGTCCCTCCCCTAGCCCCCCAATCCCCAACAGACCCCAGTGTGTGATATTCCCCTCCCTGTGCCCATGTGTTCTCTTTGTTCGACACTCTCCTCTGAGTGATAACCTGTGGTGTTTGGTTTTCTGTACTTGTGTCAGTTTGCTGAGAATTATGGCTTCCAGATTTATCCATGTCCCTACAAAGGACATAAACTCATCGTTTTTTATGGCTAAATAGTATTCCATGGTATATATGTGCCACATTTTCTTTGTCTAGTCTATCATTGATCAGCATTTGTATTGGTTCCAGGTCTTTGCTATTGTAAACAGGGCTGCAATGAACATACATGTGCATGTGTCTTTCTAATAGAACGATTTATAATCCTTTGGGTATATACCCAGTAATGGGATTGCTGGGTTAAATGGAATTTCTATTTCTAGATCCTTGAGGAATTTCCACACTGCCTTCCACAAAGGTGGAACTAATTTGCACTTCCACCAACAGTGTAAAAGTGTTCCTATTTCTCCACATCCTCTCCAGCATATGTTGTCTCCAGATTTTTTAATGATCGCCATTCTAACTGGCATGAGATGGTATCTCAATGTGGTTTTGATTTGCATTTCTCTAATGACCAGTGATGATGAGCATTTTTTCATCATTCTAACTGGCATGAGATGGTATCTCAATGTGGTTTTGATTTGCATTTCTCTAATGAACTGTGATGATGAGCATTTATGAGGTTTGTTGGCCTCATAATGTCTTCTTTTGAAAAATATCTGTTCATATCCTTTGCCCACTTTTTGAATGGATTTTTTTTTTTTTCTTGTAAATCGGCTTTAGTTCTTTGTAGATTCTAGATATTCTCCCTTTGTCAGATGGGTAGACTGCAAATTTTTTTTTCCCATTCTGTTGGTTGCTGGTTCACTCTAATGATTGTTTCTTTTGTTGTGCAGAAATTCTTAAGTTTAATTAGATACCATTTGTCTATTTTGGCTTTTGTTGCCATTGCTTTTGGTGTTTTAGTAATGAAGTCCTTGCCTATGCCTATGTCCTGAATGGTATCGCTTAAGTTTTCTTCTACGGTTTTTATGGTGTTAGGTCTTATGATTATACCATGCTGTTTTGATTACTGTTGCCTTGTAGTATAGTTTGATGTCAGGTAGCATGATGCCTACAGTTTTGTTCTTTTTGCTCAGGGCTGTCTTGGCTATGCAGGCTCTCTTTTGGTTCCATATGAAGTTCAAAGTGTTTTTTTCCAGTTCTCTGAAGAAAGTAAATGTTAGCTTGATGGGGACAGCACTGAATGTATAAGTTACTTTGAGCAGTATGGCCGTTTTCACAATATTGATTCTTCCTAACCATGAGCATGGAATGTTTTTCCAGCTGTTTGTGTCCTCTCTCATTTCCTTAAGCAGTGGTTTGTAGTTCTCCTTGAAGAGGTCCTTTACATCCTTTGTTAATTGTATTCCTAGGTATTTTATTCTCTTTGTAGTAATTGTGAATGGGAGTTTGCTCATGATTTGGATCTGTTTGTCTGTTATTGGTGTATAGGAATGCTTGTGATTTCTGAACATTGATTTTGTATCCTGAGACTTTACTGAAGTTGCTTACCAGCTTAAGGAGCTTTTGGGCTGAGACATTAGGGTCTTCTAAATATACAATCATTTCATCTGCAAATAGAAACAATTTGACTTCCTCCTTTCCTAAATGAATAGTTTTTGTTTCTTTTTCTTGCCTGGTTTCTCTGGCTAGAAATTCCAATACTATATTGAATAGGAGAGGTGAGAGAGAGCATCTTTGTCTAGTGTCAGTTTTCAAAGGCAATGCTTCCAGTTTTGGCCCATTCAGTATTATATTGGCTGTGGGTTTGTCATAAATAGTTTTCATTATTTTGAGATACACTCCATCGATACCTAGTTTATTGAGAGCTTTTAGCATAAAGGACTGTTGAATTTTGTAGAAGGCCTTCTCTGCATCTATTGAGATAATCATGTGATTTTTTTGTCTTTGGTTATTTTTACGTGATGGATTATGTTTATAGATTTGTGTATGTTTAACCAGCCTTGCATCCCTGGGACGAAGCCTACTTAATCCTGATGGATAAGCTTTTTGTTGTGCTCTTACATTCCGTTTGCCAGTACTTTATTGAAGATTTTTGCATCAATGTTCATCATGGACATTGGCCTGAAGTTTTCTTTCTAGTTGTATGTCTGCCAGGTTTTGGTATCAGGATGATGCTGATCTCATAAAATGAGTTAGGGAGGATTCCCTCTTTTTGTATTGTTTGGAATGGTTTCAGAAGGAATGGCACCAGCTCCTCTTTGTATGTCTGGTAGAATTTGGCTGTGAACCCGTCTGGACATGGACTTGTTTTGGTTCGTAGGCTCTTAATTCCTGCCTCAACTTCAGCCCTTGTTATTGGTCTATTCAGGGTTTCAATGTCTTCCTGGTTTATTCTTGGGAGGGTGCAAGAATCCAGGAATTTATCCATTTCTTCCAGATTTACTGGTTTATGCACATAAAGGTGTTTATTGTAATCTCTGATGGTAGTTTGTATTTCTGTGGAATCGGTGGTGATATCCCCTTTATCATTTTTTATTACATCTATTCTATTCGTCTCTTTTCTTTTTTATTAGTCTGGCTAGTGGTCTGTCTATTTTGTTGATCTTTTAAAAAAAAAAAACAGGTCCTGGATTTATTGATTTTTTGAAGGGTTTTTTGTGTCTCTATCTCCTTCAGTTCTGCTCTGATCTTAATTATTTCTTGTCTTCTCAGCACCACATCATACTTAACTCTAAAATTGACCACATGGAAGTAAATCACTCCTCAGCAAATGCAAAAGAACAGAAATCATAACAGCCTCTCAGACCACAGTGCAATCAAATTAGAACTCAGGATTAAGAAACTCACTCAAAACTGTACACCTACATGGAAACTGAACAACCTGCTCCCGAATGACTACTGGATAAACAATGAAATGAAAGCAGAAATAAAGATGTTCTTTGAAACCAATGAGAACAAAGACACAACATGCCAGAATCTCTGGGACACATTTAAAGCAGTGTCTAGAGGGAAATTTAGAGCAATAAATACCCACATGAGAAGTGAGGAATGATCTAAAATTGATACTGTATCATCAAAATTGAAAGAGGTAAAGGAGCAAGATCAAAAAAACCTCAAAAGCTAGCAGAAGAAAGATAAGAAACATTCAATATCTTGAGACAAAAAATGATTAGAAAGTGTTCTCTTTTCACTGAATAAATCTTATGTGTAAAAAAATACCTAATATCAAACACCATTAGGTCAAAATTTCTGAAAAAGGTATTATTTTTCTGACGCACATAGAAGACAGTGTAAGAAAACAAGAGTATCTTACTTTGGCAAATTGAAACACAGTCAGTACTCTCAAGTAAACCGTCATAAATGAAAGTTCTGCCCCAAAACAATGAAAGTTACCATAATGGAATCTATACTGAGTTACAATGACCAGATGTTAATTTCCAAAATGCTCCCCAGGTATTTTGCTGTAACCAGTAACAATAATGGCACTCTTTTTTATATTTGGTCTCAACATTGATTTACTAAATTTCCTTAAGTAATTTATCAACCTGTGTGTCTAATATCTGCTTATCTCCCATCGGGTCCATTGTAAAGAGGCATTAAGGCAACAGAAAAAGGTATTTTGCTTGCATGTATGAGACATCACATTAATCAGATGAAAAATAAAAAGGTGACTATGACTAAATTTATTATTTTTTAATTGGGGATTACTAGGGAGACACCACATGACAAAAATAACCAGATAGGCTCCTTAAATCACTGAACTTTATTTTTATTTTTTACTAAATTGACCAAGCTGATATATTTGATGTGTTAATAACAGAATCAATATGATTCATTTAATTTTTTAATGAATATTTTTGTTGGATATGTGGAGAATTTTTGTTTTGCTTTATTCTTTATTAAGTAGTGTCAGAAATATCTAAATGAAGAATTTCAGATTAGTTCTATTTTGGCCACACTCTTAAATATAATTTAAGTATCACTGCAGTACCCCAAAATATCTAAAGAAAATAGCAAATCTTTTTAGACTTACAGACAGGTTTTTAATAATTGGTTTACTTGTTCTTGATTTAACTTTGTTTTTAATGAAATCATAACAAAACTTCAGAAATCACTTTTCATATTGAAATAAGCTTCATAGTCATTTATCACAAGCAAAATTTTATCTGTGTAAACTTGATCATGAGATTTTTGTGAGCATTCATTCTTTTATTATAATCTCTACAGCATCTATCACAATAATTTGCATGTGGCAGGTGCTTAATAACTTATGGTTTACTTATTTAATAGATTGTATATTTCTGGTCTGCCTAAAAACATCCCTTTATGATAGCATGCTTTTCTGAAACAACAATATTAATAATTTAGATTTATAGTTGGTATCAGCTAAAATTGTAAGAATACAAGATCTACTTTTATCTTATGGAAATTAAAGTACTATTCATTCCCACACAAATTGAATTTATAATTAGGCCTTTATTTTTCAAACAGCCTGAGCATTTCAGAGAAAAACTAAAAACCCAATTAATTCTTAAAGAAACAAAACTGCAAAAATAGCCTTTTCAACTTATCAAGATTCTTTTAGAATACCTTTTATGAGTTGAACTACTGCAAGCTGATTTTATGATGGATATAACAGTCACATCAAATGAAGTAAATCGTTTTTTTTTCCTTTTGACAGAAATTTCTTTTAAATTCTTACATGGTGAACAGAAGCTCAGTAAACATAAAGTAGATCTATCAATTCTGTTTTCAGAAAAATTAAACCTAAGGTAATTAGAAAAATCATTTCAAAGATCAGGGATATGTAAGATCAAATTCCAGGAGAATCTCTATTTTGGTTTGGCACTGAAAGACAATTGAGTTACTGGTAATATCACTTCTTTACATTGTTGGAAGGGATTTGAATTTCCCACTCTCTTCTGTGACAAAAGAGAAAGCTAGGCTTGATGTATAGCAAGCATGAATCAATGAAGGCAGTCCAGGTCTGTAAAGGTGCTTTGGTTTGGTAAGTACTCATGCTGAACTGGTTTTTAAAAAATACATTCGAAGTTGCCCTGCCCTACTGAAAACTCCAAATAAAGCGTATTTATTAGATTTTTTTGCACTTGTGGAAGGAAGATTCTGTCGTTATTATAATGAATTATTATGTAAGAGTTTTATTCTCCTTAATATTTAAACTTCTGGTGTCAGGATTTCCATATTGTTTTGTTTACTTAGTTCTTTGGAAAAGCAATTTCCCAAAACCACAGTTAGATGTCAGAAATATTCAGTATTCTTTTCTGAACTGCAATGAGAAAATGAGGGTAAAGTCATTCTCAAATTAGTTAAGTTTTAATTATATCTTTTCTACCTACCCAAGTGCCACATGGCAACTTAAGTATTCTCAGAGCCATATTTGAAAGTATAGAGAATTTGTGTGGATCAATCTTTAGGTCATGTTGCATTCTTTGCTGATTTATTTAAAGCCCTGTTGTTACCTTCAGTCCATCACTTGAGTTTTTTCTCTAAAACACTTAGAAAGACCATGATACTGAAGAAGAGTTCGAAGGTTCATACTGCCCAAATCTGAAGATTTATTATAAAGCTACAACAATCATGGCAAAATAGTATTTATGAAAGAATCAACATGTAAATCAAAAGAAAAGAATAGATTTACACAAATGTAGTCAATAGGTTTTTGGAAAAGGCTGAAAGGCAACTCAAAAGAGAAAGGATAATCTTTTCAACAAATAATGCTGAAACAATTGAATATCAATACCCCTGCCATTCCTCAAAAAAGAACTTAAATACATAGTATACATTATTTTACAAAAATTAATTCAAATGATTTATTGGCCTAAATATGAAGCAAAAGATTAAATTTCTTAGAAGGAAACAACAGAATATTTATGTGGCCTGGCTTTTAGTGATGAGATTTTAGATACAACTCCAAAACCACAATTCATTAAAAAACTTGATATATTGAGCATTATTAAAATAAAAACTTTCTGCTGTGAGAAATACACTGTTACAAAAATGAAATAACAACCAATAGTCTAAGAGAAAGCATTTGAAAAATAAATTTCTTATAAAGTACTTATATTCAAAATATAGAAAGAATTGTTAAAGGTTAGCAACTTAAAATATCAACAATTAGAAGACATTTCAATTAAAAATCTGAACCGATGTTTTACCAAGTAAGATATTAAATGCAAATAAACATAAGAAAATGATTAATTATTATTCATTATTAAACAATTCCAAATAAAACAATGAGATGTATTGCAAGTCTATTAGAATAGTCAAAGTATAAAAATAGAAATAGAAAATAATCAGTGGATGGTGATTGCACAGTGCCAGAAGAAATATCCTTCATTGATAGTGGAAATTCACAGTGGTAAACCACTTTTGAAAACAGTTTGGCAGTTATTACAAAAGTAAGCATAGTCTTACTATATAATCCTCCTAAGTATTTATGCAAATGAATTGAAAACCTATGTCCACACAAAAATCTGTCCACAAATGTTTATAGAATCATTACTTTTAATCACCATAAACTACAAGTAACCAAGATATCCTTCCATAGATGAATGGATAAACAAAATGTGGTATCTACAATGAAAATGATGTTATTCAAGGATAAACAGAAATCAGTTATCAAGCCATGAAAATATATGGTTGAAGGTTTAATGCGTACTGCTAAGTGAAAAAAAAAGCCTAAGAAAAAGATACATACTGTATTATTTCAATTACATTATATTTTGTAAATGCAAAACCATAGATATAGTTAAAAAAAAAAAACAGTGGTTATCAAGGGTTTGAGTGTAGGAGAGTAAATATTGCAAAGGTAAAGAACAGGGAAATTTTTAGGACTTAAAATTGTGCTCCAAGATACTGTAATATTGGATACATGACATCATGTGTTTGTCAAAACCCATTAACATTATACAAAATGTAAACTGTATTTTATGAAAATTATAATAAAGATAATCTAAAAGTCTGAAGAATCCCTCAATGGAACTCAGAATGTAACAACACAATCTAACTATATTAAATGCATAAAACAACCTCACTGAAGATGATGGATTGGGAGAGAGGTGCTGACCTAAGTAACTTTAGAAATAGACAGCATCCATAAAACTAGAAGAAACTGTACCCAAGCACTATGCTCTAGTTGTTAAAGTGATTTTCTTGTGGGTATGAATTAACAGTTCTGAAACTGGCACACATCAATCATAAAATTACGCAATTCAGTATGTGGATGGCAGATGTTAAAAGCCAGGTTCTCATTGTCAGACTGGGAGTTTACAGATCAGAGAGGAGGCTAGAATAAACCGTATGGTAATAGATTAGAGTTAGAGACATCTGTATGAACTCATGTTTAGCTTAATACAGATACAGACATTATATATAGAAATAGTTATTGAGATGTGTACATAAAGTTTAATATATGTGCATGTATTTCTTAACTATTTTAGCTTGAGAGGGCCTAGAAAGAATGGTACACCAGTAACAAACAGAGCTTGTTTTATATTATTATTCTGAACACTTTAAACACATCTTAAAAATACACATTACTTGACCTAGGATTTCAGA
The DNA here is from genome assembly GCF_030222135.1 of Aotus nancymaae. Classification (NCBI taxonomy): domain Eukaryota; kingdom Metazoa; phylum Chordata; class Mammalia; order Primates; family Aotidae; genus Aotus; species Aotus nancymaae. The sequence goes on from NW_026988435.1 coordinate 5,104,557, forward strand.
TATTCCAGTTATCTAATTAGTGTTTAATTGCTTTTAAAATTTTTTTTTAAATCAGCAATAATGATGTGGCAGCTAATTTTTTTAAAAAATAGAATTCTTATAAATATGTGTTCTAAAATATAAGTCAAAAGATATGATAATAATTACTGAAAATTTGATGATAAATACACCTGGACCCATTCTACTGTTATTTGTGTTTTACAAATGTGTGCAATTTTTCAAAATTATAATTTAAAAAAATTAATAAAGTTCAAGTCCTTGGGAATCATTTTAATATTTTATAAATAAATTATTTACTACTAATTACCACAGTATAACTAACCCTGACTATAATAGAATATGACTGCTGTGTAAATTAGTAAAAACAGTTTAATGTATTTACAAGCCTATTTTATACACACAGACACACAAGCATACACACAAAAATGGTTTAAAGAAGAAAACGTATGCTATTTAGCTTGATTTTCTTTGACAAATTAAAAAGACCCTAGAAAATCACATAAAAGCCCTATAATTCAGTAATACTTCTCTAAATACATGCTTTTTTTTCATCATTCTCCTCCCTCTGTGTCAACTTATCAAGCTGTTACATAGAATCAAATAGGAATGATCTTTTCCTAACATTTACTTTTCCTTTCTGCCAGTCTATTTCATGACTTTTTAGCTTTCCTTTTGACACCTCTTTTCACGTGTTTCTTAAATATTGATGTTCTCTAGCATTCCAGTCTGAGACCTTTCTTCTCTTTTTGAGATCTTGTCCTCTGGACCAAAACTGTAATAATTTTCTCTATACTTAATAACTTCCCATAGGCTAATGGCTCCCAAATCTATATCAGCAGAACAAGTGTTGATCCTGATCTCTAGACGCCCCTAAACAGCATCACTGCTTCAGATGCCCTGGAAGCTACCAAACTTTTTTGGTTATCTTGTCACTCAATTTAAGGAAAGCTCCAAAATGAATAGGTTCTTCTATACCAAATAAATAATATCTTTACTTGTAGACTTGCAATAAAACTTATTATCTACAAAAACAATTTTCCTAAATGTTCTGGGTAGATGCATAATTAATAATATCCATAAAATTGTACACTGTTCAATAATTTGATATTACATAATAAATTGCTTCTTTATTCTTTATAATAATTAGCAATATAGACAAATCTCAGAGATCTTGTAGTACACAGTTAATAGTTCAGTTTTAACTCAGGCTTCTCCAGTTTCAGTGACATAATATTTTCCAATGAGGTAATACATATTCAAGTCTAAATCTGCAATAAAGATTTTGTGGAATATACTCTAGGAAATGCTTGTCTAGAATTAAAGTCTTCTTTAGAAAGTCCTTCAAAGAGAAGCTGGTTTACCTGTACCGTTTCTGTTGTCCTTAAATTGGCCGTGAAAAACACAAGTAAAATATGTGATGTTTCAACTGGAAAATGGCTGGGGCCCAGTTGGAAACCAGTAAGGTTCTATTGTTTAACTGAAAACAAACCGATTCTACTTCTTAAGATAATAAAATAAAAATGTAAATGTGCTTTTAAATGTCAAGAAATGAAAAAAAGTTACAAGTGAAATGTGGAAAAATAATCTACCTGTTTTAACTCACTGTAAATATTTTTAAATTTCTCTAAGATACTGAATTAAATTAGGTCTCTTTAAATCTGCTTTTGTTTTATGTTATTTGTTTCTTTTTCATGAGAACTTACACTTATCAAATATGAATTTATATGCCTTCCTCCTACAGATAATAGATACTTTTTCCCTTTGAATTTTAAGTGAAGAAGTAAAAAATGAAAGCAATAATTATGTTTTTAAAAGATGCCTCATGTCATGGATATAGTGTAATCTTATTTTGTTTTGATTTCTAATAGCATTTTACTTTGAGATATGAATGTCTGCACATGAGATAAGGAGTGTTAGAAGAGAAAAAGTTTTTTCCTAAAACAAGTTGCTTCTTCCTATTACTGCCATACCAACACTAAATTGTCCCAAGGAAAAGTAATTCCTAAGGTTTTCCTCAATTGTTTGTTCTGCAATTAACTAAATATTTCAAATCCTTAACAAATAATTGAATGAAACTAAAGTATCAAACTTACTATGAGCAGCATGGATATATCTATATATACACACACACACACACACACATATATATAAGTACACATGTACATATATATGATTACCTTGAAACTATACTTTTAATTGAGGGTTAATTATAGGAGAGTTTTTACTCCATGTATATAAACACATATGTATGTATATATGTGTGTATGCATACATGTGTATATTTATACATACATTTTATTAGTCAATTTTCACATTGCTATAAAGAACTACCTGAGACTGAGTAACTTATGAAGAAAAGAGGTTAACTGACTCACAGTTCTGCAGGCTGTACAGTAAACATGTGGAGGGGGCCTCAGGAAACTTACAATCATGGCAGAAGGTGCAGGGGAAGCAAGCGCCTTCTTCACATGGTGAAGCAGGAGGAAGAGGAAGTGAAGGCAAAAGTGCTACATACTTTTATACAAAGAGATCTTGTGAGAACTCACTCACTATCAAAAGAACAGCAGGCGGGAAATCTATCCCTATGATCCAATCACCTCCCATCAGGCCCCTCCTCTAACACTGAGGATCATAATTCAACGTGAGATTTGGTTGGGGACACAGAGTCATACTGTATCATACATATATGTATGTATCACAAATGAGATATAAGTTCAAAATATAGTAATAGTTCTTTGCAAATAGTTTCATATAGAAGCAAGATCAAATGATGCAGTTGCATATGTAAGCAAAACCCAATTTCAAATCTTACATTTAAAAATGTTGTAATTTTCTTCTTAAATGGGACATATCACTATCTGTGATGAGATTAAAAACTCTCCCAGAATTAAACCTCACAATTAAAATAATGTTTCAAGGCGACTGTAGTGAATTTTGTGTGACTTTTTTCCCCTTTTGATTTCCCATAGAAACTTGAAGGGAAGGTGTTGAAAAGGAACAAAATAAAGAGTAGAACTAGAAAGACAACATTAATAATATACAGGATATGCTTTAGGCAGATATGGTAGCAGCAGCTACGTATTCTTTGATGACACCTTTTCTTAGTCCAATATTTTTAGTGGGTATTTATTATTCTTTTTCTTACCTTTTATTTTAAGCTCAGGGGTACATGTGTAGGATGCACTGGTTTCTTACAACTAAATGTGTGTCATGGGGGGTTGCCATGCAGATTATTTCGTCCCCCAGGTATTAAGCCTCATATCCATTAGTTATTTTCATGATCTTCTCCCTCTTCTTACTCTTCATCCCATGATAGGCCCCAGTGTGTGTAGTTCCTCTCTAAGTGTTTATGTGGTCTCATTATTTAGCTTTCACTTACAAGTGAGAACATGTGGTATTTGGTTTTCTGTTCCTGTGTTAGTTTGCTTGGTCCACTTTATGTTGCTATGAAATAATACCTGAGACTGGGTAAAGAGGTTTATTTAGCTCTTGTTTCTGCAGGCTGAGAAGTTTAATGGCATGGCTCTGGCTTCTGACTAGGTCATCAGTGCTGCATTGCAACATAGTAAAAAAGGTGAAAGGGGAAGCAGACACATGCAAAGAGAGAGAAGCCTGTGGGGTATCCCGGTTTAAACAACTCCTTCTCAAGGGAACTAATCCAGTCTGAGGGGAAGTAATCTAGTCTTGTGAGAGCAAGAAATGTCTACCACAGGAACAGCAACAAGACTTTTATGATGGATCCAGCCCATAGGCCAAACACTTCCCAATAGGCCCAGGTCCTACCTCCCCAATCTACAGTGTTGGGAATCAAATCTCAACATGAGTTTTGGTAAGGACAAACATGTCACACCCAAAGCATAGCAAATCTTAAGATTGAGGATAGTCATAGACTCCAGATGGATCTTATTGAGCAAGTAATATCTTATGTTTTCTAATTGTAATAATTTTTAAAGTGTAAAACAAAACAGGTGGTTAAATAGAAACATCAGTAAAAATGAGTTTTCTGTCATGAAACATGGCAAATTTCCAGAGTAACAATATTTGTATAAATTTATATAAAATAATATAACTTGTTAATAACAAATGACTTTATTTGAGTTATTCAGGCAGGGGCCATACTGTGTTATACATAATTAGAAAATAAGTAAAATAAATATCATACCAAACTTTTGTTTTAACTTCAAAGCTCCTTTGTCTCTACTAGACTTCTCATCATCTAGCATTATTAGACTTCTCATCATGTAGCATTTAAATCTCATCACTTATGGCCTTCAAGATCCAACTTCTGTGCCAAAGTGGAACAGCAACAACCCCTGTCTAAATATTTATTTCCACACAAACTTTGTCTTCATGAAGACCATAAACCTTATGCTGAACAGAGAAGACTGCAGTTTAAATTCAGTGATGTCAGAGAAGAGTCTTGACCATCAGAACCCTTAAGTTTACTTTTTTTTTTTTTAGTAAATATTGACAAATTATAGTTGTATACATTTGTAGGGTACAAAGTGATGCTACGATTTTTTGTTATTTTTTTGTGGAATGAGTAAATCAAGCTCAATAACCTATCCATACCCTCAAATATTTATTTTTTTCTCATGAGAATGTTTAAGATTTCCTCTCTTAGCAATATTGAAATGTACAGTATTGAATTATTAGCTATAGGGCCAGATGCGGTGGCTCATGCCTGTAATCCCAACACTTTGGGAGGCAGAGACAGGTGGATCACTTGAGGTCAGGAGTTCGAGGCCAGCTTGGACAACATGGTAAAATCCCGTCTCTACTAAAAATACAAAAATTAGCTGGTCATGGTGGCATGCCCTGTAATCCCAGCTACTCAAGAAGCTGAGGCAGGAGAATCGCTTAAACCCAGGAGGTAGAGGTTGCAGTGAGCTGAGATCGTGCCACTGCACTCCAGCCTGGGTGACAGAGCAAGGGTCATCAGGAAGGGGCAGGGCTTGTCGTGCCTGAGCTCAGACTCCCCTTCAGCAGGTCTTGCTGTGGCTTCTTCAGTTTCACCAGTGGGTGTGTGTGTTTGGGAGATGAGGCTCTCTCTTACCCACTTACACCATTGGGGCACTCACAGTATTTGTGGTGTCTCCCAGGTCCTGCAGGAGCACTCCCCTTCCTTCAGAGGGTCTGTGGGTCCTCTTGGGATTGCTGACTTCCATAAATCGATATTTTAGAACTGTACCTCTACAGATGAAGAGTGCTCTGGGTGGCAGCGTCCCCTGTCATAGCCACTACCACCAGATGAAAGTATCTTTACATGCAACTGAAAAACTGTAAATGATTGATATTTGATATTTTAGGCAGAAAAGAAATGAATTTTGATGACTGATGTTAGAGTAAAAAATAGAACCGTAGACAACCAGTTGAGAGAAATAAAAAGAAGAAACATATTGAGAAAGAAGGAAGAATAAAAATTCAATTAACTTTACATCAATAAACATCAAGCTAGGCATTCTGTTGAGGGTGTCAACACATCATATATGGGTTACTTGTCCTCCAGATCTTAGATATATTAGAGAAGTTGTTCAATATATTCTTCATGCAATATAGTAAGCTCAAAAGATGACGTCTGAGCAGGATGATAAGAAAACTGAAAAACACATACATACAGCTGTGCCCACTAGTTTAAAGAAAGTTCTGAGAGCAGAGATCCCCTCAGCTATGCCGTGACATAGATGCTTGGAATGCTTAATGAAATCTGCCTTCTTTAGGTTTTCCTAATACTTATCAAATACACTCTCAACAAATATTTCACCTCATTTCCTTATTTTTATTTTAACTTACTTTTCTAGTAAACTCTATTGAGCCATGGCTCCTTAAAGTAAAGAAGAGTTACTTGGTTCAGGAACACCAGGTATTCTTTGCATTTCATGCCTGGACAAGGAATTAGCCTTGCAGCGTTCCTGTACATAAATGTATCTAGATTTTTAGAGCAGATTATTTCCAATGGTTGATACAAACTTCCGGGTAAAGGGCTGTGGGTTAGTGAAATTTTGGCTTCTTTCTTAATTCTATTAGGGATATGTGCATCACCATCAACAGCCTAACATTCAAAACCATTAGACAGTTATTTCCTCTATCGGCACTTTGACCCGGCTTAAGTTCCATAAATTTAATTAAACATGTTTTCAGTTATATGTGTGTGCTACAGTTTGCATGTCTGCCCTCCAAATCTCATGTTGAAATTTAATATTCAATGTTAGAGGTGGGGCCTAGAGGGAAGTGTTTGGATTACAAGGTGGAGATCTCATGAATGTGTTGGTGCTGTCCTCACAGTAATAAAGGAGTTCTCACTCTACCAGCTCCCAAGAGAGCTGGTTATTCAAAAGAGCCTGGCACTTCTCCTCTCTTTCTTACTCCCTCTCTCACCATGTAATCTCCGCATGCACCAATTCCCCTTCCCATTTCACCAGTGGAGACAGCTTGAGGCACTCACCCAGCACCATGATTCTTGTACAGCCTGCAGAACTGTGAGCCAAATAAATCTCTTTTCTTTATAAATTACCAAGCCTTAAGTATTTCTTTACAGCAACACAATGGACAACACAATGTGTATATGGGGAAGGGAGGTCCCTTCCCCAAATTTTTAAATTTAATCTACAATCTGAAATTTCATAAATTTTAAAACTTTGTCCACGAATCCACATCCATTTATACAGAAAATGTTGACTGGATGATTACTATGTTCCTAAAACTATCTTGGGTGATAATGAATCAGTAAAGCATAATCAACGTATGCTACCTGGGCTGAGTGAACGAATACTATACCAGAGGAAGTAGATGAGCAAAAATTAAAGAGTATGGCATTTATTATACTGGAAGTATAGTGTTATTGTAGTACTCAGAATGGCTTCTAAAGGAATAGATTCATAAATGAAGTGATATATAGACTAGTATTTGAAGTAAAATTAACAAATTATTAAACAAAGATTATTGTGGGGGAATAGAAAATTATCCTCCAGATTAAGAAAATAAAATGTGCCATGGCCAGGAGTGAAAGAACATAAGAAGTTAGAATAACTACAAGATGTCCCGTGAAAGTGAAGTTATAGAATTCAAGAGGTAGATATTAAAAAGAGGAGTGGAAAAGAGTTAAATAGTACAAAATATCCTCAAAGCCTTGGAAGCCACATTCATAAACTGAAATCCATATTTCAGTAATGTGAAACCACTCAAATATTGAATGTTACACTTATAATTATTAAAGGTATGCTCTAATCATATTTAAATTTTACAACAATAACTCTTACCATAGTGCAGATAATTATTTTCTAGGAACAACAATTTGGCTAGGGATCCAAATGACATTTGCTGATAACCTAAACTGTGGGGAAGTTATTGGAATGGAAAGAAAAAGGTATTTATATTTATCATTTGCTTCATTTCATTTATTGTTATTTGAATTTACACATTTGAGGAGAAAACTATTATGTTCCAGAGATAGTAAACAATCTTAACAGCCTTAAACAATAGAAAATTGTTTCATGTTCTTTTTCTTACCTAAAAATACTGTTGGAGTTCAGGGGTTCAGGGGAGCCCTCAGTTCCCCTGAGAAGATGTTTCTCCAGGTTCTTGGTCTTGGTTCTTTGAGTCTTACCAGACTCAAAGTGTTTGTAGAAAGTGATTTATTTAGGCAGAGGAAAAAAAAAGGAAAAGAAGAGAGAAAACTTCCACTAAGAGTGTGTGGAAGTGGGACCCCAGAGGGGATATTCAGGAGGGGAATGAGAGTTCCCACTATGTGGGAGGGGATTCCAGAGAGCTGGAAATCTGGCATGGGTGAAGGAGCAGGGGAATTTATCCTGGGAGAAATTCTCACCTTCCCAAATTTCTCTGGCCAATGAAAGGAGTTCCTTTAAACTTCTGCTGGGGTGATTGACTCTTAGTTTATTCCCCAGCCCACGAAATTTAAACATAAATTCTTAAATCTCCTGGATGGAGAGAGATGGGACCGGGGCATGGCCCTGGGAAGTTCTTGTCCTTAAAACTACGCCCCCTTGTGGACCCTGGAAAGAGAACACATTCCCTCAATGCTACTATTTACAACAATAATGTAAATAGTACTTGTTTCGCTCGATAAAGACATCCTCTATAGGATCCTCATATTGAAATATTTTCTTAAAGAATATTAGAACATAGACAAGATTAAGTCCTCTTTTGGTACAGGAAACATGTCAGCCAAGAACAATATACAAGCATTGGCTATAAAAGGGCTACTATAATCTAGGAATTATAAATAAAATTATTCAGACAAAGATTAGAAAGATAAATTTAGGTAACTTTGTAGATAATCTCTGTATCAGCCAGAGAATTTTCACTTAATTTTGTAGAAAATTAGTAACCAGTCAATTTTTTTTTAGAAGAGCCTATAGTGTGCTTAGTGTAGAAGAAGTGAAGTTTTATCTTATTTTAAATATTAGAAGTAGACTAGTTCTAGCTAAAAGTATTTTGTGTTGTTTCAATCCAATGATAGCTGAAAAGAAATAGATGAAATATTCATAAATGTGGAAGAAGTCAATGTATATCAAACATACTTTAAAATGATCAATTCTTCTGTTAATGTAAACAAAGGAAAGAGATTCGGGAGGAGACGTGAATTTTGTGCTACAGTCTTTTTACAAGTTCGGCAACTATCCTAGACAATAGTAGATGAGAGTGTTAAGGATGTTTTTTAAATAAATAGTGTGTAAACTTTGAAAAAAGACAGGTTGTTGAGACATGGTGATCTAACAATGGTTTAGGAAACACATTTGTAAGTAAGAGTTTTTGCTGAATTTACTTGTTATTTCATAGAAAGAGGAACTGGAATAATAATAAGGATCTTTGAAGCAATTAAGGTCACATATATTGTTATTCACCTGAAAATTTCTATGGGTCTGTGTCAAAGTCTAAGTACCTCCGATGGAAAATACTTAAAGAAAAACATATTCTGAGAGCCATCAATGTTATATGGGATGTCAGATACAGAAAAAAAAATGCAATTGATTAAGACACGTTCTAGGAATGCCTAAAAACTGGGATAAACTCTAAATAATTCCACTCCTAACTTACTTCAAATGAAGACGAAAAAATAATACAAGTTATGATCATGAGAATGAGGTCTAGAAATTAAGTGTACGTTGGATCCTTTGGGAGTTTCATAAATGTGCATATTGTATAGCATATTTTCATTTTGACTATGATTGGGGAGTCATTTCAATGACTGACATATGTAAAACTACTTCAGTTATGATAAATTTGATTTAACTTGAATGAAACAAAATGAAATCAGTTTACTAATCTTGATTTTAGCTTAATTGATATGTCTGTTACCTTATGAGTCAATCATTCTACTAATTTGTTGAGTTTTTCCATCATGAAATGGTCTTTATGCCTGCTGAGCTAAAGCAGCAACATAAATAACATTATATTTATTTTATAAATCTAGGATTGAACAGTAAACATTGGATTATATGATTGAGCAAAAAATACTGCATCCTCAGATTACAGATACTATTTTATACATTTAAAAGCATCCCATTCTTCAGTATACTTTTTCTGGGTTTTAATTATAAAAACTAATTTTTAACAGTATAAAGTGTGAGGCTTAATGAGTGTAAATTCTGTGGTTATGTGACACGTGAGGAAAACTTGATATATAAAAATTGTTTAAAGCAAGAAAAAGCTGTGTACCAGCAAAGAAAAGAATCATAACAATGCAGCAGACAGACACATGTTTGACTTGAGTATTTTTTAAAGGTTTTGCTGAATCCATGATATTTCAGTATTCCCGTAGAATATGTTGGATGCTTATTCTCTAAAAACAGTGTTCTTTTAAAAACAACAGCAACAAAACCTATCAAAATATTTGAGGTCAGCTTGACCAACTTCATCACTCCCTTGGATATTAATAAAAGCACAAATATAGTATTGCTGTTTTTGTTGTTTCCAGTAAGAGTGAAAATAGCCAAAGGGGAGAGAAAAATTTACGAGAGGCACCAAAGTTAAAACATAAACCAATTCCAAATTTGTGATGACTAGGTAGTGAAACCTGTTACCTGGATCCCAGAAGAGATGCCCATGCAATCACTTACAAATCCAAATACCTCCATATGCAGCTCATTCAGTAAATGGGAGAAAAAAGGAAGGGGGAGTTGTTTTCTCAGGATTCATTTGGCAGTGTTTCTTAAATGTTTTGTGCATACTGTTACCCAAAAAACTTGTTAAATGTTCTATGCCCTATAAATTATACTACACGTAGAATTGATGTTGCCCAAGATACTCATTTTTAACAAGATCCCTAGATGATTCTGGTGTGATACTAGATTAGAGTCGAGACACTACTAAAAACTATACTAATAATCAGAACTGCAACATTCCTGGAATCCAAAGGCTATTTCCCACTCTTTTCTCCTTATAAACTGGGTCTTCTCTCACATTTATCTTAACGTTTACAGGGAAAAAATAATAATAGCTGGAATGTATTAAATTGTCTGTATGCCTGACACTGTTCCAGGAACTTTATGTGCATTTTCTCTTTTAAATCCTATAGCCATTTTAGTATGCAGGTCTTATTATTACCATATTCACTTAGTAGGTAAGGCGAAGGTAAGGTAGCTGAAACAGTTCCTTAGGGCTCACACACTAGTAAGTGGCAGAGCAGACATTCTGGTGCAATTGATCTGGAACATGTGCTTTAGTCATGATGCTGCTTGGAGAGAAGTAAGTAAAGTTGAAAAGGAGAGAAGAGAAGGTGGCTGGTAATTGTCTTTTTCTATCTTATGTCAGTTCTCTGCCTCTGCATTTTCTAGATTAACTTTCCTTTTGTCTTCCTGTTAGTTTTAGCCCAAGGAGATTATAGGGGAGGAGAAGGAGAAAAATGCACAGAGCAACCCTACACATTTAGAGAGCTTCTTTAAAATAACTGTGTCATCTCTATGGTCCAGCTCCAATCTGGCACCCCTACAACAGATCAAGCATATAAAAGGTGGCACCAACTTTTGGCCTCTGATAATATCACTTTGTCATTTTATTCTTCCTGTCTTAGACTGCCACTTCCTACACTTACTAATACTATGTTTCCTCTATTTCCTCAGTTTGAACTTTCAGTTTTTCCATCTGTAATTTGTTCCCTGTATTTTCTCTATAAAACTATCTGGTATAAACTTTGTTTTCCTAATTGAAAAAAGATGAACTCTAGAAGGAAATATGGTATAGCAGAAGTAAAGGTAAAATAAAACTTTAAAGAATGCTGATCCAGAAGCAAACATTCTTTTATTTTTTATTGCATTTACTCACAACCCTTGTCTATCTTGTCTTGCAAACCAGCAGTCAAGCCTCTATTTGCTACATACATCAACAGGCAGTCTTGATATCTGAATTGACCAATGGGGTGGGGAGTGGGGGTCCTGTTGGAGGCTAGAAGCTAGCAGGAAAGGGCAGTAGTATATTTTTGTCCTGGCTTAATCCCATTGCTTGGCTTAGGATAGTAGCATCCTTTACCTAAACACTCAGCTTCTATAATGTAGACCTCTCAAAACAGCTACATATTCTTGGTGCCAGTAATTCTTCTTCTTGTCTGGCAGACCTAGGCCTTCTTTTGTGGTGGAAACTTCAATGCTTCATTCAAATCGCCCTTCATCAAAGAATGTGTTACCCACTTCCACCTCCTCTGGGGCAGCATAACTCAAGCAACTCTAATTTTAGCTACTGGGTTCCTCACACAGTTAGCTGTGGTTGTCTTGAGCTCACATTGTGCTGGGATTTTAGTTCTATCCCATCCTGCTTCTTTTTTATTTATTTTCTTTTCACAGGTGTTGGTCCTGGATCTGAGAGCACTCCTTTATTATTTATAAATAATAATTTATAAATTATGCTAAATGCAGTCTCAGAATCGCACTTCTCTAAAAAAATTCCACCTGCAAAACCCAGAAGACTACACTTTTCTTTTTTTTGAGATGGAATCTTGCTCTGTCACACAGAATGGAGTGCAGTGGCGCCATCTCGGCTTACTGCAACCTTCGTCTCCTGGATTCAAGCAATTCTTTGTCTCAGCCTCCCCCAGTAGCTGAAATTACCCACCACCATGCCTGGCTAATTTTTTTTTGCATTTTTAGTAGAGACAAGATTTCACCATCTTGGCCAGGCTGGTCCTGAATTCCTGACATCATGATTTACCCACCTTGGCCTCTGAAAGTGCTGGGATTACAGGCATGAGCCACCGCACCTGACCAAGACTGAACTTTCTACTCTTGGTCTCCATAAACAATAATCAGACCTCTGTAAATAGTTTCACTTATCCAGTTTGAATAGGTCATGTGTTGCCACTAAGAAATGGACTGACACAACCTTGTTAGACATTTTATTTCCTCTGAGTGTGATGAAAGCTACTAGAGATTTTTGGATAGAGGTGTGATATGATGAAATTTAAATCAGATTGGCTGACTGCTATATGAAGAATATGCTATAGGAGGACAAGGGCAGAAGGAGTGATACAGGTGAGAGAGTTATTGCAGTAATCCAGATATGAAAGACGGCAGCTTAGGCCAGGGTTGTAGTGGTAGTGAAAATCACTCTGATTTTGAATACATTCTAAAGTTGGCCTACAATATTTACTAAGAGGTAAAGTGAAAGAAAGAGACTAGCCCATTATAATTCTATATTTTTTTGTGTCTATCAATTAGAATATTTGAGTTACATTTACTAAGATGGATATGTTTGAAAAAAATTGCAATATAAGACATGAAAATAAAAAGTTAACTTTTGAATGCTAGTTCTTGAGTGTTTTTGTATGCCTGACTAAAAATCTCAACTCAACAATGCATATACCAGTCTGTATATGAGGGATAATATCAGAGCTAGATAAGTATAGTAGAAAGTCATAAGTATAGGACAACACTTAAAGCAGTATAAATAAGTATAAGTGAGTGAAGCTAGGAAAGAGAAGTGGTTCAAAGGTTGAATCTTGGAGACTGTAAACAAGTTAGGGAGATTAAAAGAGAACAGCAAAGAAGATAGAAAAGCAGCAACTAATGATATAGGAAATGAATCAAGGAAGATGCACAAAAGTGTTTGAAGAATGAGGAAGTGAGCAACTTTATCAATTTCTGTTGACAGAAGTAATAAAACGCTAAGAATGAAACATGTAGTATACCAAAGTGAAGAACATCGTTGATTTGACAAACACTATTTTTCTGTAACGGCAAAGACAAAAGCTTAATTGTAGGTTGATTGAAAAATGCATGAAGTACAATAAAGAGATTATAACAACATAATCAAGTGTGATTTGTCCCAAGGAGCAAGGATGGTTCAAAAGACAATCAATAAATGTGCTACATCACATTAACAAAATGAAGGATAAAAACTACATACTCATCCATAAATATAGAAAAAGCATTCAACAAAATTTTATACCTTTTCATGATAAAAATGCTTGACAAATTGGGTATACGAGAAATACACCTCAACATAATTAAGGCCATATATAAGAAGCCCACAGCTAACATTATACTCAATTGTGAAAAAATAAAGCTGTTCCTATAAAATCAGCAACAACATGAAAATGCTCAGTCTTACTACTTCCATTCAACTCAGTTCTAGAAATCTTAGCTACAGCAATTAGGCAATAAAAGGAAATAAAAGGCACCCATACTGGAAAAGAAGATGTAAAAGTGTCTCTGTTTGCAGATGACATGATCTTATGTATAGAAAACCCTAAAGACTAAATAAAAAATAAATAAACAGAAACAAAGCAATGAAATTCAAAAAAATAAATTAAACAAAATCAACATCCAAAAACTCAATATATTTCTGTGTATTAACAACAAACTATTCAAAAATAAATTTAAGAAAACAAGCCCATTTACACTATTTTGACCAAATAAAATACATAGGAATAAACTTAATGAAGGAGTTGAAAGACCTGTACACTAAAATCCATTAAACAGTGATGAAAGAAACTAAAACATAAATAAAAGGAAAAACATCCCATGTTCATTGATTGGAAGAATTAATATTATTAAAATATCTTACTACTCAAGCAATCTACAGATTTAATACAGTCCTATCAAATTCCAATTTCATTTTTCACAGAAATAGGAAAAACCAATTTTAAAATTCATATGGAACCACAAAAGACTCCAAATAACCAAAGTAGTCTTGGGAAAGAAGAAAAAGCTGGAGGCATTGTACTCACTGATTTTAAAAGATATTATAAAGCTACATTAATTTAAACAGTATGATACTGGTATAAAGACATAAATATAAATGAGTGTAGCAAAATAGAGACCCTAGAAATAAATGCACATATATTCACTTTTACTTGATCAACAATGGTGCCAAAAATATACATGGACTCATTAGAGTCTTTTTAGCAAATGCTACTAGGGAAACTGAGTTTCCACATGCGAAAGAATGAAATTGGACCCCATCTTACCTGATACACAAAAGTCAACTCAAAATGTATTAAAGACAAATGTAAGATCTGAAAATGTAAAACTTCTCAAAGAAAACACAAGGGAAAAACTTCTTGACATTGGTCTTGGCAATTATTTTTTGAATTTGACACCAATAACAGACAACAAAACCCTCCAAAATAAATGGCTACTTCATATTGAAATACTTCTGTACAACAAAGAAAACAATCAAGAGTGAAAAAGACATCCTATGAAATGGGAGAAACTATTTGCAAACCATCTATAACATGGTATGGTTAATAGCCATACGATATGAGCAGAATATAAGGATCTCTTAAAACTTAATAGGAAAGAAGAAGAAGGAGAAGGAGGAGGAAGAAGGAGATGGAGGAGAAAGAAGGAGAAGGAGAAAGAAGCAGAAGGGGAAGAGGAGGAAGAAAAAAGAAAAGAAAACCTGATTTAAAAATGAGCAAAGGGCTTAAAGAGACATTTCTCCAAAGAAAACATACAAATGTCCAACAGCTGTATGAAAAGATGCTTAACACCACTAATCATTGGAGGAATGCAAATATAAACCACAATGAGGTATCACCTCACATCTGTAACCATGACTACTATCAAAAAAAAAAAAAAAGATAACAAGTGTCAGTGAGGATGTGGAGAAATGAGAACCTTTATACACGATTGATCGGAATGGATAATGGTAAAGCCACTATGGAACACAGTATACAGTTTCCTTAAAAATACAATCATAATATATACTATTATTATTTAATGATTAGTCTGATGACTTAAAAATACACATAGGAAAAGCAGAACTGCAGCATAAACTTGTTATCCCTATTCTAACTTTAGCTCTTCTCTTTCTCTAGTACTCAGTATTTGTTGACTGTGGTAAGAGATGTGTAACAGGTAAATGCAGGTATAAATAGTCAATGCAAAAAATTCAAAATAATTTCATTACTTTTCTGTTTTATGCATGAACTACCTGTATACAGAGTATATTTTTTAAGACATTAGCTTCCTTTCACTTATTTTTCATTATCCAAATCGTTATACAAAATATGAATACTTTTTGTAACATCTATTTGCTAGATAGCTAAATAACTCCATAGACAAGTTCTGTATATTTTTCCCAACCATTAAATTTTAAGTAGTTGTGTTATAATTAGATTTTTGTGTGTGGTTCTAAGGAACTAATATGCTTATAATAAAATGAGATTCCATTGCACTACGGCACAGGATTACAGAGCTTAATGATGATCAAAAATACTTTGAAAGATTCTTATTTAGAGACAAAGTTTTAAGAAAATCCTACATTATAATAAAGATACTAAATCATTCAAATATTGTATAAATTTCATAATAGCAAAGTGTTTGTAATTTATACTATAAATTATTGCTTAGTATCCTATGTAAGCTGTCTCAAAAAATGGCATATAAAACTAAGTATACATTTATAATATTATTCGATAGAGTAGAAATCAGGAAATTTATTGTTATAGCTTCCTTTTACAATAAAAGCACTTCATTCTCCATATTACCACATAATATTTAAATTCTTTTCTCAAAAACACTTAACAATATCTGAAGGTCATAAATGAACTGTGGTCAAGTAATAAAATATACATTTAATGCATATATAAAAATTATCAACATTATTTTGAATTTGTACTTATAAATGGAAACAGAATTTATCTATTTTAAACTTCTAAGATTTCAAAGGAATTCACTCAATCTAGTGTTCATTTAGTATTATAATTTGTCATTGATTCAAATTTAATCTTATGATTACATTTTTTCTATTAAGGATGAATTTTCTATTACTCTCTATTGATTTTTAAAATGATGAGGATTATTACAAGTTTTCCAATACATATCATAGATTATTTTGAAAATGGCTGAAAATATTCCCCTTTTTTTAATCACCCTTTGCAATCTGACTTTGAAGTTCTTCTCATCAAGTGGTAGTTGATGGTTTCTGTACCTTGGTTCAGTTCTCTGCTCCATACGGGAATATTGTAACATCAGTAAATGCTAATTATAATTAGAAGAAAACAAGCTCTGAACAGAAGATCATTCCCAAGTCAAACAACTTTTGATCCAATATAATTTCAAGATACATATGTACTGAATGAGAATATTCTGAAAAACTATCAAAAAAATGCTTACTCTTTCATCTTGATTACTAAAATGCTTACTATGAAACGCATGACTATAGAAATGTTATAGCCCATTCCTCGACTTCTATTTTAATAACTGATAACCCTGAAAAGCAAGTCATTATTCAGAATGATATTTCACAGCATTGAGAAATTTGACATGAACTGCGATTAATGTGACTCTGATCAAACACTGTGCAATGCCAAGATTTCAATTTGAATTTTTAAATTAGCTTCTTTCTCATCCTGCTAAAATCAAACATCCACTGATTAAATGAAAATAAATGATAAAGCAAAAGGGTAAATTTTGAATCAGATATATTTTTATCAATTAACATTCAACTTATTAATATATATATATATTTTCTCTTTGACCCAAAGAGAGGCAAATGGAGAATTAAAAATAAAATTGAAGAAAGCACGGCATGATTCCTCAGGACAAACTTTTTAAAGGAAACAGTGCCAAATCATCATAAAAATGTTCTTAAGAAAAGTCAAACACATAGGTTCTACTATTCCTCTATTATAAAGACCCAATACACATTTAGAATTAGAGACTTAATTCTCTGCTGAAAATAAGGGAAAATAGGGAAAAGATTTTCCTTTTTCTCTTTTTCTTTGATCATTTACTTGAAAAATTTATAAGTCCATACTTTCTCTTTTTTGAAATGTATATAAATCTTTTTGAAGACTAGATTGGCCTTTTGTCAACTTTATGACACAAAAATGTCTTTCTCAAAGACCTGAAACATCTCTCTGACATGCAAATATCAAGAGAGACAGCACCCATAGCTCCCATTTTCTTGGAAGGGTAGGAGCCTAATGTCAGTGGATGCCATGCTTTTAGTTGTAAAATTACCTTCTGCCATGAAAACCTGATAAGTCTGTTTTTCCTCCAGATAAGGCCAATAAGATAACACAGATGGTCACCTCAATTGCCAGATAAAATTAGTATGCACTACATGTGATAAATTGTACTATCAAGTTCTCTTATTTAAAGACTATTTTTTATCTTGAAAACATATATGCAATGGGTTATATCTGCCTGGCTACGTACAGGAGTGAGATTTACAATCTTTTAGCAGATTGCTTATGATGATCATTATTACTCTCATTTAATAAAGCTGTGTATTGCTTAACGATGGAGACACATCTGAGAATGTGTCCTTAGGCAATTTTGTATTTGTACAAACATTGTAGAGTGTACTTACACAAACCTAGAGGTGTAGCCTACTATACACCCAGACTATCAGGGGGATAACCTACTGCTTATAGACTGCAAACCTGTAGAGCATGCTACTATAGACCACTATAACACAATGCTAAGTATTTGTGTATTTAAACATACCTAAATGTAGAAAACACACAGTAAACATAAAGTGTTACAATCTACAGCACCACTGTCATATATGCAGTTCATCATTGACTGAATTGTCATTATGCAGTTCATGACTATACTTAACCAATGATAAAGATTTTATCTTTCTCCACTATTATTGTGGAGATTTCTGGATTGGAAAATTTTTGTTTTTAATTATAATTACTCAACATTATCTTGCATTACATTAAAAACTCTAACAACATTGCAAACCACTTAATGAATCAAGGTAGGAAAGAGGTAGAATCCAGAGAGTATATAGACAGGTGCTATGGTCTGAATGTTTGTACCCTACAAAATATTCATATGTTGAAATTCTAACCCTCAATGTTATTAGTATAAGAAGGAGGGCATTTGGGTAGTGATTAGGAATCTGCTCTCATGAATAGAGTTAGTGCCCTTATAAAAGAGATCCCAGAGAGCTAGCTAGCACATTCCACCATGGGAAGACAGAGCAAGAAAGTGCCATCTTTGAGAAAGAAAGTCCTTACCAGACATCAAATCTGCCAGAGCCTTGATCTTGGACTTCTCAACTCTCAGAACTATGAGAAATAAATTTCTGTAGTTTATAAGCCACCCATTCTGAGGGATTTTATTATAGCAGCCTGAATGGATAAACTAAGGCAACAAAGATTTTTTTTTAAAAAAAAAAGCCTCAGAGAAACTATACTTGGGATACTTGAAAAAAAATTATCTGTAGAAGAAACACCAGAAAAATAAAAATAAAGATGCCTAACACATAGAGGACTTTAGTAAATACTTAAATTATAATGCAAATGTTAAGATATTTTACAGCATTATAATTATAATATTACACTTTTTTACCATACATGGCCTTAACATTTGTAGGAGAGAAAAATCTCTAAAATGTCATTTACCAAAAATAGTTTTACAAGTTGAAAATGTATTGCTTTATTTATTTCCCTCTCTTTATTTAAATTTCCACCTCCTAAAAGTAAATATTATCTTATAAATATGCAGTAAGCATATTGTAGGAGTTGCAAGAACAATAGGCTTTCTTCCTACACTAAAATTCATTTAGAATATTTTATTGTAGATTTTTGTAGGTTTGTCAAAACACTCTTCATTTGTCTTACTGTATGAGTTTGAGTGCTCATTATAGGCAAGTGAATGCCAAGTATAACAGGTAAATACATGCATACCTAAGTTCAGTCTAGAAAAATAAACCTTACTGAACACTAATTCTGTGTGTTTTCACACTCTAAGTCCTTTTACAACTGAATAGCTAAGACAGCTGCATTTTTTTCTTTAATTAATCATATTTTTACCACCAATAAATATTCAAGATATTTCTTTCTTATAGTTGCCATGAAGAAGCTGATTATATTGTAGGTCATATAAAAGCACATAATTTTCTCATAACTTTTAGAATTTCCAAATTCCTATTTTAAATGATGCTGATGTCAACTGGTGGTGCACACTCTGAAGCATGCAGAAAAAGGTAACCTCAAGCTACAGACTCTTCTCTTTGCCTTCTTTGGGTCTTTGAGAGTACTAAGAGTTTGGTTTGCTAACTACCCTATAAAATGAAACCTACAAGTTTGCAGTCTATGATCAGTAGGCTATACCAGACAGTCTGGGTTAATAGTAGGCCACACCTCTAGGTTTATGTAAGGCTAGTCACAGTGGCTCAGATCTGTAATCCCAGAACTTTGGGAGGCCAAAGTGGGTGGTTTACTTGATATCAGGAGTTCAAGACCAGCCTGGCCAATGTGGTGAAACCTTTTCTCTACAAAAAAATACAAAAAATTACCTAGCCATGGTGGCAGGCGCCTGTAATCCCAGCTATTCAGGAGGTTGAGGCAGGAGAATCGCTTGAACCCAGGAGGCGAAGTTTAGTGAGCTAAGATTGCAACATTGCACTCCAGCTTTGGCAACAAGAACAAAACTGCATTTCAAAAAATAAAAAAATGAAAAAGGAAACAATTGTCCTAAGGTGTTAAAAATCTCTGTTATTGTTATTAGATCTGAAATAAGCTAAGCAATACAGTTGTCCTTGATTCTGTCTAGGGCTACTGCAAATTACAAAGATACAAGGATTCATTTTTCATATTGGTTAGAAAGATAAAAGGTCATATTTACACAAATCAATAAAAAGTAATTTTTCACTGAAAACAATCAACAGTCATGATAGTCATTATAATCCGAAACGAACCAGCTACAGATACTAATGAAGAAACTGAAGCACTGTGTGGCAACACGCAGAAGGCAGGAATTAATTAAGTGCCGTCTTTTTATTTGATTGCATCTATTTAAAGTTTACTTCTATATCCTCAACCTTGTACCATCAATTAAGTGCATAATATTTACATAGAATGCCCCAGTCAATGTATTTGTCCTTACTTCAAGATAACATCTGAGTTTTTTTTTCAAATCTTTAACTTGGAAATCATAATAGAATGTTCTGTGTTCTTTAAACTATGTGGTCTAGTTTTAAAAAGATAAACTAATTTTAAGTAATTTACCATGTAATGAAAATTACAATCACAAGGGTGCAGCAAAACATTTGTGGCAAATAGCTAAACATGATGGAAATCTAAAATATTTAATATCCATATACATTTTATGGTGGTGCATAATAGTATTAATTCTATTAACAACACATATTAAGATCAGAGATTACTATTTAAAGATAATACCAGAGACTAGTATTGAAAAAATTGGACTAAACATTCTCTACATACTCTTGTCTACCTATTTTGTCAACTGCCTCTCCATGAGCAGTAGCTATAACTGCGGAAGATAATAAGGAATCAGGGAGAGCACTGTGTTCATCCAACAATAAGACTAGACTTTCTGGATTTTAGTTCTGGAAAAGCAATATCTAAATCTCAAACCAATGGGATGTGTTTGCGTGTGTGTGTGTGTGAAATATGCAATTCAAAACATGACTATTTTAACCAATCACCTCTAGAATTCCAAGTTCCTTATACTGAGGCCTGTTTTCTTAATTTCTCTCATTTCAGATACCGTCTCTATTAGCTCAGAACAAGAATATTGATTGCATTTGGTGAACTAAGGTATAAAGGATTGAAATTTAACCTTTCAGTGAAAGTTTTTAGAAGATTGAAATGGATTTTAAAAATTATAGCTTGCAGTCATACCAATTAAGTTAAAACAATGGGCCAGGTGTGGTGGCTCTCACCTTTAATCCCAGTACTTTGGGAGGCCAAGGTGGGTGGATCACCTAAGGTCAGCAGTTTGAGACCAGCCTGGCCAACACCGTGAAACCCTGTCTCTACTAAAAATACAAAAATTAGCCAGGTATAGTGGCAAGCACCTATAATCCCAGCTACTTGGGAGGCTGAAGCAGGAGAATCACTTGAACCTGAGAGGTGGAGATTGCAGTGAGCTGAGATCGCACCACTGCACTCCATCCTGGGTGACAAGAGTGAAACTCCACCTCAAAAAAAAAAAAAAAAAAATCAAAATAATGAAATTATTCAACTCTGCATTTACAAAGACAATGGAGTTAAAAGGTATTGAATGTATATGATTATACAGAGACAGACATATATGTGCCTATACACACACACACACACACACACACACACACAGAAAGAGAGAGAGAAGATGCAAAATTGTTTGTATGATCGAGAAAAGGCCAGGTATTAAGCTGCAGAAAACTATATTTTAAACTATTTGTTAGGGACATATACCACAACAAACAGACAAATAGCTTCTAAAGAGCATTAATAAATATTTTCCATTTAAACATATAAGAGGGTTTGGGAGGTATAATCAGCAGGGTAAAGCCATGAGGAATACTTTATTTGGGTTGAAATGTGATGTGACTTTGAAGCAACGTTATTTTTTCTCTATAGATTATTATGTAGTTTTGAAAAGCATAAGAATGAATTTCTTTCCCCCAAACTAAATAAATATTTCAGTTACTATAAAATGATTGTTTACACTTGGCCGAGTGCAGTGGTTCATGCCTGTAATACCAGCAATTTGGGAGGCCAAGGAGAGTGGATCACGAGGTCAGGAGTTCAAGACCAACCTGACCAATATGGTGAAACCCCATCTCTACTAAAAATACAAAAATTAGCCAGGCGTGGTGGCACACGCCTGTAATCTCAGCTACTCGGGAGGCTGAGGCAAGAGAATCACTTGAACTTGCCTGGTGGAGGTTGCAGTGAGCAGAGATCGCACCACTGTACTCCAGCTTGGGCAACAGAGTGAGACTCTGTCTCAAAAAAAAAAATTATTTACAGTTGACTTTGTCACTCCTTTATTGTGTTAAAATTTAAAAACTTATTTTATATTCTTGAATCATATTTCCTTCGTAGTAAATACACTAAATATTGGTGTTTTAGAATAATAATGCCTCGTGGTAATATTGTTTCAAGGAAAAAAGAGAAAAAGCAAGGGAGGAAGGGAAGGAGGAAAGAAGCAAAGAAGGGAAGGGAGAAAAGGAAGAAACAAAAGTAGTGGAAAGAAGGAAAGAAAGGAAAAAGCAATAGAAAAGGAGGAAAAGAGTCATGTTATCTAAAGGCGCAAAATCCGAATACTTAGAAAAAAACATATTCGGTAACTTACTTTCTAAAATAGTACCAGTATATTTATTACTTAATAATTTTAAAATATGTACTATTCATATATGTACATAAACTGATTAGATAAAAACTTTCAATTTTCTGAGATCCAGGTTAATTATTGTTTGATATTGCCAAAGAAAAAAAAAAAGAAAAAATATGTCTTTTTAAAGCAATAAATCTCTCTGGCAAATGATTAAATGAGAAGAATTTTGAAATCGAATTGTTTTCCAGGCTGCATATAACATCTGATGCATGATTTATTTTTTTCATAAGTAGACGTCTCCATGTACAAATAAGTGTAACAGAAAAATGTCAGTGTAGACATTGATATATTTTGTACAAATGGAGCTCTCTTTACCAGCCTTTTCCAGCACAAACTATTGGTGGTTAATTTTAACAGTTCTTGTCTTTTATTTTATTTAATTGCACAGTATATTTAAGCTTTATGTTATACTATTGCTATCATGTGTCTGTAGAAAAAGCATGAAATGACTGGAAACTTTCCTTTTTGCTCTGCTTTTCTCTTTCATTGTATTTACTGATTCAGTTTTTCTTTTCCTGTGATTTATTTGTAGTTACAGCAGACTTGAATGCCTCTCATCTTGCCAGAAACGGGGACTTTCCATCACATTACCTCTGTATTTAGAGAATTCCACTAGGTCTCAATAAAGCAGAGAATTGATTTTTAAGATCCTGATGTTAACTCTCCAGATTTACGCAACATCAATCTATCAGTTCTTCTTTGCCTTATTTATTTTTTCTTTTTTTTTTTTTTCTTGCCAAAGCGACTTCATGACTTACCCTCTAAAGAGCCCTTTCCTGCGTTAAGCTATATTTTCTACGGTGTTATAAGACCCTGGGGCAAAAGCATTAGTAGCATTATTTCTTCTTTTTAATTAATTGCATTTTAAACATACCAAACAAGGTACATTCTGTTTACCCCCATTTGGACACATCCTGTCCCCTTTGGAAGCAGCAAGTGTCAGAAAGGGCAATCAATGAAGCAAGCAGTCATAATAGCCAAGCAGAAAAGCCGGTTTAAAAGTCACTACACTAACAGAATGTCCCGAATTTTATCCCAATTCTGTATTTTTTTCTAAAATGTGGTGTCCAGTGTGTAGAATATGTGAAGGGATATGGATGAACAATTAATGTAGCATATTTGTAACAGCTAACCAGTTTTGTAAGAGATAAAATTATGCAGGAATTAAAACAACTCAGTATTCTAAGTTTTATTTATTAACTCCAAGAAAGCCACTCTCCACTGAAAAAGCAATTTCATTCTTTGTAACCCTACCCTCCATTTCAACGTTTGAGTTCTTCCTGAGGACCCTTTCACAGATGAACTTAGCTCTAAATCCTATTTAATATTTACTTCTCTTTAAATATGACATTTCTAGTTATAGCTTAATTATAGAAGGAAATTTATCATCAGTAATCAGAAAAAGATTGCCTTTGCTTCTTTGTCTCATCCACCAAATATTCTGAGTTTATTCCATTTTTCTGATGTTAAAAAGTAAATGTTACCTTAGACGCTCTTCATTATTTAATGGCCAGGAATATTTCAGTATAGCACATATAAATATTTATTTGTCTAAGTATATTTCTGCACTTTTCCTACTTAAAACAATAATTGTATTATTCTACATTAAATTTGCTGCCTAGTGCATGGGGCGACATTAACAATTGAACTGTCAAATCAGGCTAATACAAATCAAATATCTTGCTTAATATCAAGCTTTACTAAAAATTTGAAAGGTGCCTTCAGTCAATAGGCTCAGATGAAGCAGAGCAGTGCCTGGAACATCAAGGGCAGCTCCCCAGGTCCTGTTTTCCCACAACAGAAATGTGTCCTTCGCTCCAGAATAATAGATGAGGTCTCCAAGGGAGCTAATAGCAGGAAGAGTATGTGAGTTTTCAAATATTTCTGCTTTGTACAACAAAGAATTGTACAGCTTGCGTTAACTACTCCAGGGAGCCATGCTTCGTAAATCCACAGATATTTTTTACTATAGTCAATCCTTAACCAAGGACATTCTGCGAATGGTAGTTCAAAGGTAAAGTGTGTTCTTCCTAGCAAATACCATTTGCCTTTTAACCTAGAAATCCAGATGACACAGTTATTAGACCTGGTAAACTGCCTTCTTTTATTCCCTTGGGAGGTGACCCAAGTAAAAAAAAAAATGAGTGTTTATCAGGTGAGCTTCTGTATGTATCTATGTACCTCCTCCTTTTCCGAGCTATAATTTTGATATGAATAGATTTTCCACAATTTGTGAAACCCTATGATATCCAGAGTAAACATCAAGTTAGAACTGTAACTTGTCCTTCCTCACGTTGATCTATTCCCTGCATCTCTTTAGTTGCATTTCCTGTCATATTCCTCCTCATACTATGCCCTGCTGCATACCTGAGCCACTTTTCCTAGGCCAATTTGTGGTTTCTCCACAAACAGTGATGTCACATGCCTCCTTGCCTTTGTCCTTGCTCCTTTCTCTAATAGGACCATGCTCAATCTGTCTTCCCTGACACACTGATGAGACATGATGACCAGTATGAGACATGATGACCTCTTCTTTGCACCCTGCATCCTATACCTATCTTTCTTTTTTTAATGTTATAAACTTTATTGGCTTGGACTTTAACTCCACCCCCATTTTTCCCATAGAATTCAATTTGGGAACAGCATATTTACATCTCCTACATATTTCTTTCCATAAGTTTTAGTTTATCAAATTATAAATACTGATACAATCTTCATTCAATACATCATTTTTTATATGATGAGATAAATTGCAACAATAGGGATTTATACACTACTATTTGTTGTATATTAATCCAGGAGTCCTAATGATATTGTGAAATTTAGTATAGCTTTTATCTTTTCAAATCTGTCAAGTTCAGAATATAGTTCAATCACTTTTAAAAAACATCTTAAATGTTTTAAACAATTTCACCTTTTATTTTAGATTCAGGGGATATATGTTCAGCTATGAAGCATGGATATATTGTGTGATGCTGAAGCTTGCAGTACAAATGATCATGTCACCCAGGTATAAAGCATAGTACCCAACATTAGTTTTTCAACCCTTCCCCCTCCCTCTCTCTCACCTCTACAGTCCCCAGTATTTACTGTTGCCACTTTTATGTCCATGAGTACCCAATGTTTAGTTCCCACTTATAAGTCAGAAACATGTAGTTTTTGGTTTTCTGTTTCTGCATTAATTTGCTCAGAATAGTGGCTTCCAGCTGCATGCATGTTGTTGCAAAGGACGTGATTTCATTCTGTTTTATGCCCATGCCTATTTTAATCTTCATATTGTATCAACAATTTCTCATGATATATTTCCTGATAGGTAGAGATCTGGTTTTACTGCCACATTCCTAAAATTGAATCTATATTCCCAGAATAAATATTCAAATTCCCTAAATTATGAGCATTTTAAAATTACTAAATAAACACCCATTTAAAGAACTAAGCTTCCCTTAAGATAATCTCATTTCTTCAATTAAAAAATAAAAACCGTGCAAGTTGCTGTAGATATGGCAGTAGGTAAGATAGCCAGAACCCTGCTCTCACCTGATAGCATACGGTAGCACTGCTCAGGAAGTTCTCTACTGGCCCCCTATGTCAGGATTTCTTGCATGGACAGAAAACTAAAATGCAGATGTCTAGGCCAAATACCTGAATAGATTCCAGTAATTTGCATTTTCTAAGAATTTCTCAGGTTTCTTATCATACACACAAGACTTTTGAGGATCTCTAGTTTACTTGAGACAAAATTCTAAATACAATTTCATAAATTAAAGATTGATTCAATAGTTAAGCTAAGTTTCACTATACAAAAGCAGCCAGGCCATAAAGCATGTGTTTTCTTCATTTCAGCAATTACAGTATTCCAGCAGAGTCACAATAAAAATAATCTGTGCTATGAAAGGAAACCCCCCCCTCCATACACACACACATACACACACCTTACTACAGGAAGCAAAAACTGCTCAAAATTAGATACATTTCTTAACACTTGGAAAACCCTGACAGCTTACAAAATAAAAAAAGATCCCTGAATACTCCTGAATTTTTGAGCTTTATGGTTATTAACCATATACCACTCATAATCCTTGCAATGTATGCCAGTTTTCATCACTGTAAACTATATATGGTTTTTGGAGAATATATATGTATATATATTTTCCCCTGAGGTGTAGTTTTATTTATATGTGTAGAAAATATATCTTTGGAAAAATTTTATATATATACATATATGTGCCTTTCATACATATTTATATATGTGCCTTTTCTTCCCAAGATGGCTATTCCTTAAAATCAGGGACTGAACATCCTTTAAAATTCTTATTTGCCCATAGAAAAATGAGTGTATCAGAGAACACTAAACCTAACAGAAAAACAGTTTGAGAGCAAAGTTTCTACTTTAAAAAGCAAAACATAATACATAGATAATAAAAAGTCCAGTTATGATTTGTTCATTTAATTTGTTTAGAAATAAATATAGGGACATTGCTTCTATACTCTTATCATTCTTTCTTATGCCATTATTCTAAAATTGGAAAAGTACATTTGTAGTGGCTTTAGGGCATTGCAGTTATATTTAGACACAACTGAACATAAGCCCTAGAATTTTAGGAAAGATATACCCAGACTATCAGAAAGAGTAAGAGAATATTAATTTGAATGATTCCCTGAGGCATAGTTTTATTTTTCAGTAGGACATAAGAAATATGTATCTCCCAACTTAGTACTATTAAAGAAAAAAAAAGACTCTTAATATAATTTCTTCTCCAAAAAGTTTTTGAGAAAACTGTAACACCATAATCACAGGGTTTCTCCATAAGTCTTGCTCAACATTTTTCAACGAACCTAGTTTAAACTGCCTTCCACCTGGATGTCTGGGCCTTTAGCTGTCTTGTTTTTTTTTTTTTTTTTCAATCTTATTTAGCAATGATTGTTTTTGTCTTACTAGTTAATTCTTAAATTCAAAAACTAAAATTCACACATTATTAAATAGGAACAATCACATAATTTATGTTAATTTAATGTGTATGAAATATTTTAACAAATATTTGCAAGGACAAAGTCACTTAGACTTTAAAAAGGAAAAAACTCAGACTCAGAAATATATTTTATGTTATTTCGTTTTTATTAAATGTGTGTGTAACCACATACTGAATTTCAGGTAATAAAGAAGGCATGATAGTGATAGAAATACAAATAAGGCATTTTACATATTAAGGGAGCTCAAAGCTTACTAAATGAAAGAGAATATGTACTCAAAAAATGTACTAGGAGCTAGAAAAGTTTAATGCCAAAATAGATATAAATATAATTTATAATTATGTTTTATGAATTTTGATAACCACTTTATTCCTTAATTTTCTCATTTGAATATGAGAATAAGGAAAGATGGAAGAATTGTTTATAGGATTAAGGACAATATATCACAGTATTCTTTCATTCTATTAGTAGGTCCTCAAGAGATTAGATCTATTATCATTTTTACTTGAGAGATCTTCATGAAAGCAGAGTTTTATATGGAAATAAAAGAAAAGAGAGCGAGAGAGACAAACAGACACGTGTGATGTTCCTAGTGGGAGCAGAGAGGTAGATAAAACATTACAGGTGTATACAAGAAAAGACCTTAAGAGACCACTTTTTTATTCCACAAAGACTAAAGATAAATTCATAACAGAACTATCTCCACTGATTTTATTTAATAAATGATTGCTTATTATTTTTTTTCACAAATTTTCTAGAAAGGTAGGCCACCTGTATCATGTTATTTGTTCTTTTGCAAAGTAATGCATTACTTTTCCCTCAAAAAAAAAAACAGGGTATACTAAATAACTCAGTGTAAATTGGTCAGTAAGGTAGGATCTATGTAGATAAATAGAATTAAACCATTGAAATTTTAACAATTCAAACATGAACACCACTATCCATGAACAATGATATGATGTTTAGTTTAAAAAATGTGATTGCCATTAGAACATAACCATATCTTTACAATGAATAATATACATGTTGGCTTTGTGAGTAGGTGTGAGCATCAGAATGGAAGGAGAAGTGCTGTTTTAGGAAAGAAGGGAATAGCACATATTTATGACTGCTCCTTACCATGCATACACATCAAATTGTTATTATTTAGTCCGGGAATGCTGATACACTTGAGACAACTCATACTAAAACTCCTCAAAAAAAAAAATTGTTCTTTGATAACCTTTATCATTGTAAAACCATGTCTTATAATAGTTCCTCCTACTTTAAACAAAAACAAAATTCTATGAGAATAAATTTTGGTATAATTCTGCTGTTTAGAGATACTTCTAAGCTTTTATCAGCAGATACTTTTACTATTAACCGTGCCAAGAGAAACGGAAGCTTTTTCTCTGTCTGCCTGTCTTTTAGGGTGCAACTATGTTCCCTACTCATTTTAGGTTTTATCAAAGCTGCTAATGTTACCATATTTGAATTTTCAATGGACAGACTAACATATTTCTTATATTCATGCTACATATTTTTCCTGCAAATTATTCTTTCATTACTAGATTATTTTACTTTTTTAAATTTTTTCAATGTAACATTAATAGGTTTTGCTGTCAGTTCTTCAAGTGAAGTTAAGAAATTTACCATTTATCTAAATTGTAGAATGTTGCTGAACAATGAAAATTTCATTCAGTAAGATTTTTGCTTAAGCCCAAGCTTGTATTAGAGTTCTCCAGAAAACAAGATAAGCCATAGGGCGTGTGTATGTGTGTACACACAAAAAGGATTATGGGGAATTGATTTACATGAATTTGGAGGCTGACAAATCCCGAGATCTGCTGTTGGCAGGATTGAGATGCATGAAGAGTGCATCTTTCAAGTTCAGAGGCAGGAAAAAACTAATGTTCCAGCACAAAAGCATTCAGGCAGGAGGAATTTTCTCTTACAATGGAGGGTCAGGCTCTTGGTTCTATTCAAACCTTCAACTGATTGAATGAGGCCCACTCATATTATGGAGGGTAATCTGTTTTACTCAGCCTTTCATTTTGAATGTTAACTCTTTAAAAAAACACGCTTGCAGAAACACCCAGAATAATGCTTGACTAAATATCTGG
Source organism: Aotus nancymaae (assembly GCF_030222135.1). NCBI lineage: Eukaryota > Metazoa > Chordata > Mammalia > Primates > Aotidae > Aotus > Aotus nancymaae. The sequence goes on from NW_026988435.1 coordinate 5,134,174, forward strand.
ACACCCATGGTTAAGTCAAGTTAGACACATAATTTAACCATCACAGTACCTGACTTCACATTAAAAAAAATGCAAATAAAAAGATGCACATTTTTAATGGCACTAGAAGGTAGGTATGTTGATTAAAGTTATTACAGGCTCTAGAATAAATGTTCATTAATTATAGCAGAGTGAGATCTTGAGAAATATTAGTGGAGGCTGAAAACTATAGAGAAGAATACTATACCCCTTTTTAATTGAATCTATAGATTTACTTTAGGGGCACAGACTCTTAATTGATTGAAGAGGAAAATTGTCTCTTACTAAATCTATGTGACTTCTTAGGGCATATTCATAGTATTTCTATTAGGACTTCTCTTTTTGTATCTGTTTTAAGAATGCATTTCCCAGTAATGTAGTACAAATAGTGTTAGACAATACATATACTGTTACTGCATTTCAAGATACTGGGAAGACAAAAAAAATAGGAAAATCCACAGCAACGATATACTGTGGACACAATATTGTTTTATACATTTATGCTAACTACAGAGAACCTCTAGTTCTCAAATAACAAAGTACTTTCCATATAGCCAGTACTATATATGCAACTAAACAAGTGTTTTATATTATAGCAGAGCCAGTTTAAGTAAATAATTTCCAGATAAAGAAGTTACAACGTATCAATGCTACTGAGATACTGATACCATTTACCAGGTGAATGAGAGGTGATCCAGCAGTCAAGATTCAAAAACTATTGCTTTGGAAACACAGAAAACTGTTCTATCTTTAAAGTTTTAAAATGAATAGCTGCAGATTTTAAACTTATTGTCTTATGTTAATAACTAATAAAAACAATATTTTGAAGTTAAATAAATGGAAAATAAATGAACCAACAGATCCAAGAAGTTAAGTCAAGCACGAAACACAACAAAACACCTTAGTTAAACTGCTTAAAACCAGTGATAATGTTTTAAAAGTAGCCAGAGGAAAATGACATATAATGTACAATTTAAATTGGACAGCAGATTTCTTATCCGAAACAATTCAAGTGAGAAAATTGTGAAGCAATTTCTTTAAAGTAATAAAATTAAAAAAGGAATATTTTTCAAATACAAGGGCCAAATCAAGACAGTCTCAGCCATGCAAAAGTTGAAACAAATGTTACAAATTCAGACATAGGAAAGCTGAAGCAATACAGCAGATCTGTACTGCAAGAAAGTCAATCTTGCTGCAATTAGCCTTACCAAGAGAAAGGAATGTCAAAATTAGTCCTTCAGGAAGAAAAATGATGCCAGATATAAACATGAATTCCCACAAAAATGCAAGAAATAGCAAAAATGTTAAGTGCATGAGTAAGTATAGCAATCTTTTATCACATTATTTAAATATCTTTAAAAGGTAATTGTGTTTAAACAAAGACAATAATAGGAAACTTACAGCCTATGTACAATTTAAATGTATGGTATCAATAGAGTAAATACCTGCAGAGGAGAACTGTACATATACCAACATCTGAAATTAAAAGCGTCATTTCTGTTTTTTTTTTTAATTATTTTTTATTTTTAGATCGAGTCTTGCTCTGTTGCCCAGGCTGGAGTGTAGCGTTGGGATCTCGGCTCACTGCAACCTCTGCCTCCCAGGTTCAAAATTTTGCATCAGCCTCCTGAATAGCTGAGACTACAGATGTGTACCACCACACCTAGCTAATTTTTTTGTTGTTAAAATAATCAGTTCTTTAAATAAAACTGGCTTTTTCTTTTCAGTCAACTTTTTCTAAAACACTCACTCCAATGGACTTCAAACTAATCTGAAATTACAGTCCACTAAACTACCATCTCTTTAATCTCTTTTTACCCTTATTATAGTCTATGGCCAACACTCTCTCAATTAAACCTATAGTTTACTTAAGCCTGCCCCGCTTTGTTGTACTCTTCTAAAAAAAATTTGCTTTAATCTGTCTACAGCTTACTACAAACTAAAAGAACCTCATTCCTGTATAGTGCTTTTTAATTTTTTTTTTTTTTTTTTTTTTTTTGCCTTTAATCCAGGTAACTAATGAGGATTTTCTGAAAATCTGAAAGGGTTTTGGTACCAATTTGAGTGACTCTAAGGGCCCTTAATTGAAATAAAAGAAACTTCAGCTAATTTGAGTTTTCAGTGTCAATAACAGTGTCCCAAATCACTAATCAAAACAGTTGAGAAAACCATGACCATCTCCACTATAAACTAGATGTGGTTCTACTGACACTAATAGCACTAGATGAGTAACTGGCATGAAGCACAGGCCACCTCAGAGTCCATCTTGTTGAAATTAGCCTTACGAAGAGAAATTAGCCTGACGAAGACAGTAATTAATAGTCTACCAACCAAAATAAAGCTAAGGACCAGACATATTAACAGCTACATTTGATCAGTGGTACAAAGAGGAACTCATACCATTCCTTCTGAAACTATTCCAAACAATTAAAAAGAGGGGACTCTTCCCTAACTCATTTTATGATACCAGCATCATCTTGATACTAAAACTGGGAAAACACACAGAAAGCAAAGAAAACTTCAGGCCAATATCCCTGATGAACATCGATGTGAAAATCCTCGATAAAACACTGGCAAACCAAATCCAGTACTACAACAAAAAAAATACCCACCACAAACAAGTCGGCACCATGCCTGGGATGCAAGGCTGGTTCAACATATGCAAATCAATAAACGTAATCCATCACATAAACAAAACCATATGATTATCTCAATAGATGCAGAAAAGGCCTTTGATAAAATTCAACATCGCTTCATGTTAAAAATGCTCAATAAACTAGGTATTGCTAGGACATATCTCAAATAATAAGAGCTATTTTTGACAAACCCACATCCAACATCATATTGAATGGGCAAAAGCTTGAAGCATTCCCTTTGAAAATCAGTACAAGACAAGGATGCTCTCTCTCATCACTTCTTTTCAATGTAGTATTGGAATTTCTGGCCAGGGCAATCAGGCAAGAGAAAGAAACAAAGGGCATTCAAACAGAAAGAGAGGAAGTCAAATTGTCTCTGTTTGCAGACAACATGATTCTATATTTAGAAAACTGTATCATCTCAGTCCCAAAACTCCTTAAGCTGATAAGCAACTTCAGCAAAGTCTCAGTATACAAAATCAATGGGCAAAAATCACAAGCATTTCTTTACACCAACAATAGACAAGCAGAGAACCAAATCATTAATGACTTCCCATTCACAATTGCTAAAAAGAGAATAAAATTCTTAGGAATACAGGTAACAAGGGATGTGAAGGACCTCTTCAAGGAGAACAACAAACCACTGCTCAAGGAATAAAACAGGACACAAACAAATAGAAAAACATTCCATTCTATGGATAGGAAGAATCAGTATCCTGAAAATGGCCATATTGCCCAAAGTAGTTTACAGATTCAGTGCTAATCCCATCAAACTACCATTGACATTCTTCACAAAACTGAAAAAAACTATTTTAAATTTTATACGGAATCAAACAAGACCCCGTATAACCAAGACAATCCTAAGCAAAAAGCTGGAGGAACCACAGTACGTGACTTCAAACTATAGTGCAAGAATACAGTAACCAAACAACATCGTACTGGCACCAAAAAAGGCATATAGACCAACAGAACAGAACAGAGACGTCAGAAATTACACCATACATCTACAAACCTGACAAAAACAAGCAATGGGGAAAGGAGCTCCTATTCAGTAAAGGGTGCTGGGAAAACTAGCTTGCAAAATGCAGAAAACTGTAACTGGACCCCTTCCTTACACCTTACACAAAAATTAACTCAATGTAGATTAAAGACTTAAATGTAAAACCCAAAACCATAAAATTACTAGAAAAAAACCTAGGCAATACCATTCAGGACACAAGCATGGCAAAACTTCATGACAAAAATGCCAACAGCAATTAGAACAAAAGCCAAAATTGGCAAGTGAGATTTAATTAAACCAAAAAGCTTCTGCACAACAAAAGAAACTGTCATCAGAGTGATCAGGCAACCTACAGAATGGGAGAAAAGTTTTGCAATCTACCTTTCTGACAAAGAGGTCTAATATGCAGAATTTACAAGGAACTTAAATTTACAAGAGAAAAACAAACAACCCCATCAAAAAGTGGGCAAAGTATATCAACCGACACTTCTCAAAAGAAGACATTTATGTGGCCAACAAAGATATGAAAAAAAGCTCAACATCACTGATCATCAGAGAATTGCAAATTAAAACTGCAATGAGATACCATCTCACAACACTCAGAATGGCAAATATTAAAATTGTCGGGAACCAATAGATGCTGGCTAGGTTGTAGAGAAATGGGAACACTTTCACACCATTAGTGGGAATATAAATTAGCTCAACCATTGGGGGAGACAGTGTGGTGATTCTTCAAGGCTCTAGAACCAGAAATACCATTTGACCCAGCAATCCCATTCCTGGGTATAGACCCAAAGGATTATAAACCATTCTACTATAAAGACACATGCACACATACGTTTATTGCAGCACAATTTACAATAGCAAAGACATTGAACCAACCCAAATGCCTGTCAGTGACAGACTGGATTAAGAAAATGTGGTAGATATTATACCATGGAATACTATGTGGCCATAAAAAGAATGAGATCATGTCTTTTGCAGGGACATGGATGAAGCTAGATGCGATCATCCTCAACAAACTAACACAAGAACAGAAAAACCAAACACTGCATGTACTCACACTAAGTGGGAGTTGAACCCTGATAACACACAGACACAGAGAAGGAAACAAAACATACCAGGGCCTGTTGGGGAGGGGGAGTGAGGGGAGGGAACTTAGAGGATGGGTTAATAGGTGCAGCAAACCACCATGGCACACATATACCTATGTAACAAACATACACATTCTGCACATGTAACCCATTCTGTTTTGGGCTGTTTTTTAGAAGAAATAAGGAAAAACACAAATAATTTTTTAAAAGATATGGGTGTTCAAAGAGAAGGGCTGATATGCAGCATAACATATAAGATAAAACATGCTGGTTTGCCATTTTTATTTTTTGGTTGGTCTTTTTCTTTAAGTCATTTAAAATTTCTAATTTCTGGCATGTATCTTAATGTGACTTATTTTTTAAACAGTGTCTTTGCTCTTTTCACAGTAACACTCCTTGAATATAAAAAGATATAAACATCTACTAAGAACAGTGGTGAGCACACCATTGATCTAAATTGCACAGACCACTAGTCTTTTTTTCACATTTTTAATAGACACATGAAGAAAAATCTCCCTCCTAAATTTACAATTAAATAATCCAAGCTGCCATAAAAGTTAACTGACATCTTAAATCTGGGAGACAGTAAAAGAAATAGGACTACGGCAAAGGAATGTGCACAGTTTAAAGAGAGCGGAGCTTCAGCAAATTATTTCCTTATCAATTTGTTGGCCTGGTATTTTCCCATATTTCTCTCTTCTAAGAGAAGTTGAAAATCTAGATTTTTATGTGAAGTAACATGAATTTTATAGGGTAACATTATTAAGCTATAGGTTAATACATTGTAAAACAAAATATACACACACACATTTGGTGTGTTCATACATAATAAAACACAGAAAAGTATGGACATGCACCATGTTCAAGCACTCATACACATGCATCCTCACATCAACACACACAAACAACTGCAGGGTATATTAGGGACATGGGTCTTTATTTTTTTAAAAAAAGATCACTATTTTTGTTTAATTTGAATATTAGGCTTTTAGGCTTTGAAGCATAAATATTACACAAAAAATATTTTTCCCAAATATAGATAGATAGATAGATAGATAGATAGATAGATAGATAGATAGATAGATAGATAGTGTTACCAGAAACAAAGGTAATAGAAAAAAATTTTTTTGATAGTGTTAACACCATAGAAAGTTAATGAGTTGACAGCCATTTAATAAAACTAATTTAGTACAGGAAATTTTTTTTCATTTCTCTAATTTGTTAATATTTGTGGGTACAACTCTTGATCTGGCATTCCAGTGTTGTCCTTGTTTTTTTAATCTACTTTTTTGAAAAGAATTTTGGAATTTACTTTATCTTTCTTGCTTATAACTAGACTTGTATCACAGACTCACAGTGAAGCTTTCTGCCTCACTGAATCACTTTCACAGACTGTATTAAAACCGAGTTGGGCTCTTTCTTTCCTTCTTCCTTTCCCTTACTCTTTCCACATGAGGACAAAGAACTCCTTTGAAGGAAGCCTACAGGGCTCAAATCTCTGAAAGAGGATCAATTATGCTTTTTTTTTCTCCACAAGTCCCATAAAGCATGAGGTTGTCCAGACCAATATCATTATTTTGGGTCTGCTAGGTACAAATTTGATACAGAGGTTGGTCAGATTATGACTTTAAATAAAGTAACTATCTAGATTACTTGTGCTTAAAAGAAAAATGGTATCTCAGATTTAAAATTCTCAATAATACATGTCCATTGTTTCTCTTAATTTTAAATTGCCCTTGGGTAGCAAAAAAATAAATAGTAAGTTTAATAAAATATCAATAATGCTGTAGTTTGAAATAATCATTTTCACAAAGTTTTTGGTTATAGCAAAGGTGTGTTACAAACACATATACAACTGTATCACACTTGATTGTAGTTTACAATTCTCAGGTAAGGGTACAACCTACATCTACTAGGGGAATATAAATGGTGGCTTAGGGCTTATCCTGAAATAGCAGAATTTTGGAAGACACTTTGAAAGATTATCTCATTTAATTTTTATTAAATATTTAAATCACGAAACCAGATACTAATGTACCATTCTCTCATTCAAGATAAGTAGATAGATGATAGAGATTTATATTTGCACATATAATATTAATATAAATTGCATTTATACATTTTATACATATGCGATGATAGAAAATCATATCATCGATATCTAGATATTGGAGATATTAGGGAATTTATACAACCATAATTAGCATGTTCAAGAATGAAGGGAAGAACAATTTTATAGGCAATTGCAATCTATAAAGAGTTAAATAAAAATTCGGCCGGGCGCGGTGGCTCACGCCTGTAATCCCAGCACTTTGGGAGGCCGAGGCGGGTGGATCACGAGGTCAAGAGATCGAGACCATCCTGGTCAACATGGTGAAACCCCGTCTCTACTAAAAATACAAAAAATTAGCTGGGCCTGGTGGCGCGTGCCTGTAATCCCAGCTACTCAGGAGGCTGAGGCAGGAAGAATTGCCTGAACCCAGGAGGCGGAGGTTGCGGTGAGCCGAGATTGCGCCATTGCACTCCAGCCTGGGTAACAAGAGCGAAACTCTGTCTAAAAAAAAAAAAAAAAAAAAAATTCTAGAAGTGGAAAAATATAATTAAGATATATTAGTGACTCAGTAGACATCACCAAAAAGCGGAGAAAAAATAAACTGGAAGATGAAGTAGAAACAAATACCCAAACTGAAGCACAGAAAGATGAAAGGCTGGGAATTCAGAAAAAGTGTAAAAGACATATTGAACTTACTGCAAAGATCTAATATTATTACGGTAACTGAAATCCCATAAACAAGAGAAAAAATAGACTTTGTCAAGTCAGATATACAAAAATCTCTATGAAATCTTGGAAAAATGATTTCTAATTTTCAATTCACACAGAGACATATCCTAGGAAGACTTCAGAAAACAAAGAAAATTCTACCTGAATGAGCAAGATAAGATGCATTACCTCAAAACAGCAATAACATGACAGAGAGATGAATTTCAACAGAAAATCGTAAAAAATTAAAAATCCTGAAATTTCCATGAGGGAAAAAATTCCCTGCCAACCCTGAGTTTTAAATTTAATGAAAATACCTGTCATTACCCCATCCCCGCGTCCCCGCGTCCCCAGCATGCGCTGGCTGAGGTTCCAGCCTTCGGCTTGTCTGTCGCCCCAAGATGGCGGGCACAACGAGCCGACGCCACGCCGGTTGCCCGTGAGGTGGCTGTGAGGACTAACAGTCGGCGAGCCTCCACAGTTCAGTCAGAAGACCCACGCCCAACTGTTAGCTGCCTTCGCGCTAACCGCCCGGCCCGCGGCGCCGCCGCCACTCGGCGGGCCCCTCAGCAGCCCTCCCGCTCGCCGCCGGCCCCGCCCCTTCCCTGCGCCGCCCCTGCCCGCCTCAGCCGCCACCATGAAGCTGACTGACAGCGTGCTGAGGAGCTTTCGCGTCGCCAAGGTGTTCTATGAAAACTCGGACAAGATTAACTGCCTCGATTTCAGCCCCAACGGCCATTCGATCGTCTCGAGCAGCGACGACGACTCCATCGTTCTCTATGACTGCCAGGAGGGCAAACCGAAGAGAACCCTGTACAGTAAGAAATATGGCGTGGACCTCATCAGATACGCTCATGAGGCAAACACGGTTGTTTACAGCTCTAACAAAAGAGACGATACTATTCGTTACTTGTCCCTGCATGACAACAAATACATCAGATACTTTCCTGGACATAGCAAAAAGGTGGTGGCCTTGTCGGTGTCACCTGTGGATGACATTTTCATTTCCGGGTCTCTTGATAAGACCATTCGCCTGTGGGATCTCCGCGCTCCTAACTGCCAGGGCCTCATCCATCTAAAGGGGAAGCCACTTTGTTCTTTCGATCCAGAAGGGTTAGTTTTGGCTGCAGGGATCAACTCTGAGATGGTCAGACTTTACGACCTTCGCTTTTTTGATAAGGGGCCGTTTACTACCTTTAAGATGCAGTATGATAAAACTTGTGATTGGACAGGACTTAAATTTAGCAACGATGGCAAACTCATCCTCATTTCCACCAACGGCGGCTTCATGTGTCTCATCGACGCATTCAAAGGAATGGTGCTGCACACGTTTGGGGGTTATGCCAACAGCAAAGCTGTCACACTGGAGGCTTCATTCACTCCAGACTCTCAGTTTGTTATGACTGGTTCAGAGGATGGCAAGATCCACGCCTGGAACGGAAAGAGTGGTATGAAGGTAGCTGTGCTGGATGGTGAACACATAGGCCCGATTACCTGTTTGCAGTTCAACCCCAAGTTCATGACTTTTGCCAGCGCGTGTTCCAGCATGGTCTTCTGGTTGCCCACCATTGATGACTCACCCTGATGCTTCTCCGCTATTTCTGTACAGTGGGGGTGGCCAGTAGGAAGAAACTCAGAGGGGACTGAGATAATAGTAGGGTTGTATCGTTTGACTGGGGTGGAGAGCATCCTTTGACATGGCGTTTCCATCGATGTGCTGTACATCTTCTCAAAGGAAAATAAGCACTTCGCTGAGCATCTTCAAAAGGACTCTTGGTGCAACAGACTCAGTTGGAACTCTAGCTGTCACTGCACCAAGCTCTGCTAGAGGAGTGACCAGACTCACTATTTGGATATAGTGGGGCTCTCAAGACATCTGCGATCTGAATGTAACATGCTGCTGAGGAGCCAGTAAAGTCATCAGTTCTGTTTATCCGTTCTCCTACCCCTCTAGAGGCATGGGAAGTTACTATCCTGGTTTTGAGATGCTAAGGCAGCTCAGTGCCCCTTGCCCTCACCCTGCATGTCTTGTTACTGGATTTTCCTGTGTACTTGTGGCATTATCCTCAACCGTCATGTTTCTTGGGTGCCAAACATTTACAGAAATGTTTTCATATGTCTTAGGGTCAGAGAAAGGGACAGATACAGAAGGACCTTGCTTGCAGGAAGCTGTGCAATTAGTCACTGCAATTAGTCATGTGAGGCTAGGTGGTCAATTGAGGTTTCGTTGCCAATAATAGATCACTCTGGTTTACCTGGTATATCTGCTTTCTTGCTGCTTTTCCTTGTGTTCTCTCAGAAGAAGAAGGGGCTCTAGTTAGGCCCAGGCTGAGCGAGATGAGGTGCAGCTGGCTGACGGCCTTCTTAGAGCAGAGAGAGTGGTATGTCATTTAACTAAGTTATTAAACAAACGTTTATGCAGGCAGCACTCATTGCAGATCCAGAAACTGAGGCACAATAAAGTTATGATTTGCTCAAGAATGCATAGCTGGTAGAGAGTAAAGCAAGGCATCACAACTCCTGTTCAGTGGCAGGAATAGGCTGTGAATTTCTAGCACTATTTTTTTAAGTAATTATTTTTTGACTTGTTCCTCAAACTGAAAGTCCAAGAAGCAGGCACCATTTCCAAATGTACAGTAGATACTATAGGATGCCACCCACTGTATAGCTCTCCTTTCCCAGAGAGGAAGGACTTTTAGAAACCAAATGATATTGTTATTGCCCACCCAGGGCAGAAAATTCATGATAAGAATAATTGTTGAGAGAGTGCTTGGAACCATGGATTAACAGGAAAGGCTACATAACTTCACATATCTCCAACCAGAGCAATCACCAAGCATGACTTACCCAGCAGCAGAAAAACAACTTTTATTTGAGTTCCTGTGTGTTCAAAATTGAGGCACCGTTTTCTTTGAAAACATGACACCTCATGGCTTCTATTTTTGGCCCCTGTGCTTTCAAAGCTGCCTCCTGAGTTGAGAAGGAAAGAGAAAAGATATAGCTGGGTATAAGGCAGAATAAGACAAGAGAAGCTGTGGGCTGGGGCTGCACAGATGCTCTCAGCAGAGCCAGAGGTGCTTAAGTTTTCTTAGGGGTAGGTAAGGAGTGGGGCAGCGGCGTTTGCCACCCTTTTAGGAGTCAGGGCCAAAGCCACTGATGTTTATTTGACAGCCACACTGCACTGCTCAGCCAGAGGGATACTTAAAAAAATGTATTTCCCACTACAATTAGAATTACTGCTTAATAAGGAAAATTTGGGAATTTTAGAAAGAATAAGTTTGCCACCCAAATGCTACCACTCTTAATCTTTCGGTGTTAAATGTTCCCCTAGACATTCCTGTGTGTAGATTTTTGATGTGCTTACATAATCATTATTCTACTGTATATGCAATTTTAAGTCCCTTTTGTACTTCAACATAAAACATTTTTTCCATGTTACAGTCTTTGTTATAGTTTTTGCTACAGAAAACAAAAAAATGTATACATATATATGTATCACTAAATAAGGTAAAATAAGGAACGGTATGTTCAAATTAACAGAAACTAAATTTGTCACTAGCAGACTTGCACCTACATTTCCCCCTAAAAAATGGAGCAAGATGAGATTAAAGAGAAGTTATATCAGAGGGAAACAATTTTAAAAATAATTTCAACTTTTATTTTAGATTGAGGGGTACATATGCAAGTTTGTTACAGGGTATATTTTGTGATGCTGAGGTTTGGAATAGGAATGACCGCATCAACCAGGTAGTTGAACAGAATACCCAAGAGTCTTTCAATTGTGGCCCCTTCCCTCCCCAATCTAGTAGTCGCAAGCATCTATTATTGCTGTCTTTATATCCATGAGTACCCAGTGTTTAGCCTCCACTTATAAGTGAGAATAGGCGGCATTTGGTTTTCTGTTCCTGTGTAAATTTGCTTAGGGTAATGGCCTCCAGCTGCATCTAAGCTGCTGCAAAAGACATAACATCATTCTTTTAATGGCTTTGTAGTATTCCATGCTGTATTGTACCGCATTCTTTATCTAATCCACCACTGATGGGCACCTAGGTTGATTCTAGTCTTTGCTATTATGAATGGTGCTGTGATGAACATCTAAGTGTATGTGTCTTATATGGTAGAACAATTTATTTTCTTTTGGATATATACTCAATTTATTAGTCAGGGTTCTCCAGAGAGACAGAACTAATAGGATATATATATATATGAAAGGGAGTTTATTAAGAAGAATTGACTCAGACAATCACAATTATGTAGATAGACCTTTGTTGGATGCAGTTTGTGGATATTTTCACCCATTCTGTAGGTTGTCTGATTACTATCGTCATAGTTTCTTTTGCTATGCAGAAGCTCTTTAGTTTAATTAGTTTCCACTTGTCTATTTTTTTATTATTATTATACTTTTAAGTTCTGGTGTACATGTGCAGATCATGTAGATTTGCTACATAGGTATACATGTGCCATGGTGGTAGTTTGCTGCATCCATCACCCCGTCATCTACATTAGGTATTTCTCCTCATGCTGTACCTCCCCAATTTCCCCACCACCTGCTGTTCCTCCCCTAGCTACCTATCCCCCAGGCCACAGTGTGTGATGTTCCCCTCCCTGTGTCCATGTGGACTTAGTCATAAATTCTTTCGCAAGCCTATGTTCAGGATGGCGTTTCTTAGTTTTATTCCTAGCATTCTTATAGTTTAAAGTCCTAGATTTACATTTAAATCTTTAATCCGTTATAAGTTAATTTATTACCTCGTGAAAGGTAAGCGTCCAGCTTCAATCTTCTGCATACGACTAGCCAGTTATTCCAGCACCATTTATTGAATGAGCCCCTTTGTCGTTGCTTGTTTTTATAAACAGTGTCAAAATTCAGATGACTGTAGGTGTGTGACCTTATATCTGGTTTCTCTATTCTGCTCCATTGGTCTTTGTATCTGCTTTTTTTTTTTTTTTTTTTTTTTTTGAGACAGAGTCTCACTCCGTCACCAGGCGCCAGGCTGACCTCGGCTCACTGCAGCCTCCGCCTCCAGGTTCAAGCAATTCTCCTGCCTCAGGCTACGGAGTAGCTGGGACTACAGGTGCGCGCCACCACACCCAGCTAATTTTTTTGTATTTTTAGTAGAGACGGGGTTTCTCCACGTTGGCCAGGATGGTCTCGATCTCTTGACCTAGTGATCTGCCTGCCTTGGCCTCCCAAAGTGCTGGGATTACAGGTGTCAGCCATGTATCTGTTTTTGTATCAGTGCTATGCTGTTTTGGTTACTATAGCCTGACATTATGTATAGTTTGAAGTTGGGTAATGTGATATCTCTGGCTTTGCTCTTTCACTTAGAGTTGCTTTGGCTATTTGGGCTCTTTCTTGGTTCCATATGAATTTTAGAATAGTTTTTTTTTTCTAATTCTGTGAAAAATGACATTAGTAGTTTGATAGAAATAGCATTGTATCTGTAGATGCTTTGGGAAGTGTGATCATTTTGATGATATTAATTCCTCCACTCCATGAGTATGGAATGCTTTTCCGGTTGCTTGTGTCATCTATGATTTCTTTCATCAGTGTTTGGTAGTTCTCTTTGGAGAGATCTTTTACCTCTTTGGTTAAATGTATTCATTGGTATTTTGTTTCATGGTTGTGTGGGCATTGTAAATGGGATTGCCTTCCTGATTTGGCTTTCGGCTTGAGCATTTTTGGTATCTGGAAATGCTACAAATTTTTGCACATTGTTTAGTATCTTGAAACTTTACTGAAGTCATTTGTCAGTTTCGGGAGCTTTTGGCAGAGTTTTTAGGGGTTTCTAGGTATAGAATCACATCATTGGTGAAGAGAGATAGTTTGACTGTCTTTTCCTATTCGAATGCCTTTTATTTCTTTCTATTGCCTGATTGCTCTGGCCAAGACTTCCAGTATTATGTTGAATAGGAGTAGTGGGAATGGGCATCCTTGTCTTATTCCAGTTCTCAAGGGGAATGCTCTCAGATTTTGCCCATTCAGTTTTGATATAAGAATTAAGAAGAAATCACTTAGGCAGATAGTAAGGCTATATGAGAGTCTTTGGTAAAGCTTTTCTCTTTAACGAAAGCAGTGCCAAATCATTTTCTAACGAAAAGCAAGCCATAAAGTTGAGCTGCAGACATAGACAAGCAAGCTGGGAGCTTGCATCAGTGAATGTCACAGGAACAAAGGACTAAACATGCTCAATATGGTGGCTGCATCTTCCCTTCTCTTTGTTGGCCACATGAACAGTAAAAAGTAGACACGATGACCCCAATCAACTGAAAAGCCCATTTGCCTAACAAGACTAGGATGGGGAACCAGCCTGCCTTGTGTGCTATGTAAACGTCATACCTAATCAAACCAATCTGTGAGTCCCATGTAAATCAGACACCACCTTCTCCAGCCTGCCTATAAAATCTGCTGTGGTCGGCCGCTTCCCCGCTTTCAGACATCTCTCTTACTCTCTCTCACTCTTTCTCTCTCTCTCTTCTCTCTCTCACACACACACACACACACACACACACACACACACACACGCCACACCACACACATAGAACTGCTCTCCTCTCTCCTTTCTTCTATTAAACTTTCCACTCCTTAACCTGTCCACATATGTTCATGTCCTGAATTTCTTGGGGCGAGACAACAAATCACAGGTTATATACCCTAGACTGTGTAGCGTTTCAGCATGATGTTGGCTATGGATTTGTCATAGATGGCTCTTATTATTTTTAGATATGTTCCTTCTATGTCAATTTTGTTCAGGTTTTTTATCATGCAGGTATGAAACCTACATTTTGAGAAATGAAGAAAGAGTATCAGAAATGGGAAATAGCTGAAAAAACAATTTTTTTATAATGTGGGTCAGGTAAAATACCTAGTATTGGTTAAAGCAAAACTTAAAATAATATTTTTTTAATTTGAAATTATAATACATGTAATAATCACAACATAAAGATGGGAGAGGGAAGCACCTTTATAACTGCAAGGATTTTAGCTTTTACATGGAGTGATATAATACTAAATATAATTTTACTCCAAGACGTATAATTAGAAGACCAATAGCTACTTTGAAATGGGATTTTGGTAAACAATAAACTATGTAATGAAACTATAGGGCATGAAAGGGAACAGGGAAATCAAAAACAAGAAAAAATGGAGAAGAAGCTTAAATTTTAAATATAAATTCTAGTATTCCAATAGTTATGTTAAATACAGATATTCTAAACACTATTTAAAAGGCAGAAATTATCAAAATAAATAAGCAATGCTGTTTATGATACACTTTAAGTACAATGACAGATAGGTTAAAAGTAAATGTATGTAAATTTTGCATATTGTTAGAATGAAAAGAAATTAGCCGTAGTTGCTAGTTTAGAATCAATTAAAATAAACTTTAAGACAGAATATTAGCAGCGATAAAAAGGGACATTGCAAATGATAATAAGACTATTTCATCAAGAAGACTGGACATTGTAAATGTTGTAGAGTGCCTAATGCACAGCTTCAAAAAGCAAGAAGTAAATTTCGACAAAATGAAAGAGACAAGTAGGCAAGTCCACAGTCATAATAGGAGATTTTATGACCTGGTTTGTTTTTTGTTTGTGTTTTTGTTTTAGGGCAATAAATGGAATTTGCAATCAAAACATTAGTGAATATATAGAAGACATAAAATATTATAAACCATGTTGCTCTAATTGACATTTATAGAAATTACTCAACAACTGTAGTATTCAAATTCTTTTCACGTGTATATTCACCAAAAAAGCTCTTGCAATTGGCCATAAAACCACTAGAAATACATTTCAATGGGCTAAAATTATGAAGAATATATTATCTAAGTACAATGCAATTGACTTTGAAACCAATAGCAACAGATACATAGGAAAACTCCAAATATTTGAATATTTTGCAACACACACTACATAGTCCATAGTTCAAAGGTAAAATCATAAGGAATAATCAAATATGTGGAACTCGGTAATAGTAAAAACATACCAAAATCTGTGGGATACAAGAGGAAGCAAGGAAATTTAAAAAGAAAATTAAAAAGAACAGAGGAATTGAAGTAAGAGTAAGGAAAGATGAAGAAAAACAGGAAAAGGAAAGAAAATGGTGAAAGGAAGGAAGGAGAAAGCATGAGGAGACTGAGCTTCTGTCTTGAGAACCCTAGGTATTCAGCTGTACCATTAGGGACAAGTTAAGGATATTCACAGGATCTCTCTCATGTACCTCAGTGTCAAATACCACCCCATTTTTTGTAAAGCAATTAAAAACAAACAAAACAGAGGAGTGCAAATACACACTTTAATAAATTTGTTCAGCCAACCTTTCACCCATGTATAAAAATATATAGTATATATTTACCTCAGACTATATGTGAAGCAAACCTACAAATTGACCAAAAATTTAAAGGTTTAAAAACTATTAAATCATGGATAGTATGTTTTAAATTTGGAGTAGAGAAACCATTTTTCAACTATAAATAAAAAGGAATGTGCGTAATAATTATATTTATTGATAATAACCCGGATGCACACAGGAGATTTGGAGAAGCAACAAATAGATTATTATTAGTTGCATTCTTGCCACCAGAGCAATGTGATGAGAACCAGATGTCACCCACATGTAATAGGGGTCTTTACTATAGGTGAGAAACACCAAAAAATGAATTTGGCTGTTTATAGAAACACTGTCCTCTCTTCCTTCAAGTAGGGAGAAAAGCCTTTCATTCTTGGGAAGATTCTGATTTCTTAATATCACCTTTTGGAATGTAAATAAATTTCTCTTGGGAAAAGTTAGAAACATCATCTTTAGTTTTGCAACTCAGGGATATCTTCACAGTCCCGGGTCTCAGCTTTCTTTGAAGTGTAAATGCACACTTCCAGAGTTAGGTAAATGTCTCTAGGGTTCTCTATTGTAAATTAACCTCCAAGGCTTGCTCTTTAGAGCAAGTTCCAAGATTTTTATCAGAAAGCTTAACTGTACAGAAACATAAAAATATATTCTCTATAGCTTTATGTCATGAAAATTAAAAACATTGAGTACCTAAAATTCAAAACTTCTGCATAGCAAAAAAGCATTAAAGTCAAAAAAACAAATGGCAAATTGGGGGAGATGTATACAATTCATATCATGGACAAATTGCTTATCTTAATTTATAATGACATCTAAGAAATTGGCAAGAAAAATCTTGCATTCCAACAGAATAGGCAGATAACCTAAAATCACATAATTTTCAGTATAAAATTTTCTTATTGTTTTAAAGTATATCAACCACTTTCCATGCAAAACTCTAAGAGAAATTTATCACAGGACTTCTTTTTTTTTTTTTTTTTTTGAGACAGAGTCTTGCTTTCTCTCCAGGCGCCAGGCTGGGGTGCAGTGGCTTGATCTTGGCTCACTGCCAGCTTTGCCTCCTGGGTTCAAGCAATTCTCCTGCCTCAGCCTCCCAAGTAGCTGGGACTACAGGCACATGCCACCACACCCAGCTAATTTTTGTATTTTTAGTAGAGATGGGGTTTCACCATGTTGGCCAGGATGGTCTCGATCTCTTGACTTCGTGATCTGCCCACCTCAGCCTCCCAAAATGCTAGAATTACAGACTTGAGCCACCTTACCTGGCCAGGACTTCTAATATAGGACACATTGAATGATATTATGGCCAGTGCTTTGCTTCATTTGAAATTAATGAATGTAACACAAGATTAAAGGGATACTTTATATCCATGAGTTCATTTATTTTCACACCACATGACATTTGTCTTTTCAAAATGTTTATTTCTGAACACATATACGCACATACCATTTTTCAATTGGAATGTAAATATTTTGATTGACAATACCTGGTAGGAAGTATTAAAAGATAATTTGAGAACACTAGTGCTTATTATTTTAACTTTAAAAATTATAATCTGGCCGGCCACAGTGGCTCACGCCTATAATCCCAGCACTTTGGGAGGCCTAGGCAGGCAGATCACAAGGTCAGAAGTTTTAGACCAGTCTGGCCAATATGGTGAAACCCTGTCTCTACTAAAAATACAAAAAAATTAGCCAGGCATAGTGGTGCATGCCTGTAATCCCAGCTGCTTGGGAGGCTGAGGGAGGAGAATGGCTTGAACCCAGCAGGCAGAGGTTGCAGTGAGCTGAGATCATGCCACTGCACTCTAGCCTGGACGACAGACCCAGACTTTGTCTCAAAAAAAAAATAAAAATTATCATCATGTCTATGGAAAAATATCACATTTAAAAGAATCACACAAGGACATTTGGACATTTTCAGAACTTGGAGTCACAAAAAATATATATTATATTTATAAAGTTACTTTCTGAAGTGGTACTAATTATTTTAGCCAAGTCACCATGCCTGTAGTGGAGATACCAAATAGAACACTTGAAGGGATGGTTTCTCAAACAGGTTCATGTGATTCACCTGGGACACCTTTTAAAAATGGAAAGAGAAACACAAGGGAAATCCCAAATAATAGTGACTTGAACAAGATTGAGGTTTATTTTTTTCAAGTAACAAAAAGAATGAAAGCGGTCAGTCCTAATCTAAAGTAGCAACTCAAAGATCTCTGGGCTAATGTCCATGTGAGTCTGTGTCCCTTCCTTATGATCAGTTTTAAGAAGGCAACTGTAGCCTCAGTTGGAAATTCTATAATTAGCCAGGAAAGAAAAAAAAAAAAGGAGTACCACCTAGCTGAATATGTCTTCTTCTGAATCTTTCTGGAAGGCTCAGATATAGACTTTCATTCACATCTTTTTGGACTACCCTTTTCTTCAATTATTGCTACAGAATACATGATTTAGCAGGATACCTGTCATCTCCAACAAATTTAGGCTCTGTTAAAAAAGAGAAATATCTGTAGATTATTAGATAACAATCTTTATACTACTGTGATATTCTGTGAATCCATCACTGCACTGTTATATTACCTTCACACTAAATATGAGTAGAAGCTGTTATAATAAAGACAACTTATAAGTGAAAATATACAAATTTTGTACAATTTTTATTTTTCATGACAGTAACAATGTTCACACATTAAAAACTGCAAAAAAAAGCAGCTGAGAACAATATTTTTACAGAAGACCTTTACAAAAATTATTATTGTTAAAAGGTTAGAAGGATCTAAATTTGAACCACATTGTCTTTAGCCCAAACCTCTTAATGGACTCATTTAATTTCCCCAAAATAAATTTTTGAAGTGAAACAACCCTTGTTCTCGACACGATACAACAAAAACTTGTTAGAACTCCGGACAATAATGGCCTGACTCTTGAATGAAAGTATGGTCTCTTTGTTTTATTAGTTATGCTGACCATAGTCCAATTTTGAATAGAGTACTTTATAAAATAAAATTTTCATACTTTAAAAGTTAGAAACCTTTGTAATTATTTGCCAACAGAGATGAATTAATTCAGAGCAAACATCTCAAAGCTGCTAATGACTGCATGATCAGGTAATTTTATTGCTTTAGCAAACAATGATAAAATGCATTTAAATTTCACTCCACTTTTCTTTGCTTAACATATATCTAATAGAAAAAGGTATCTTCACTCATTTGCAAGCTTATTAGTTTTTATTTCCTTTGGTAGAATCTTAGTGTGATAGATATTTTTTCTAAATTTTTAAATACATTGTCTCTAGCCCAAACCTCTCCCTTGTACTTAAGTCATTTTTCAAAGATGTCTTTAAGCTTGCAACTTTACTGTTACTTTAAAGATATAATTAAAGAACAGTATTGTTTTAAAAAGTTGAATACACCATGGACGATGACAAAATAAAATGAAATAGGGAATGAATTATTACATTTCAACAAAATATTCTTAATCCTAAGGGCTAGAATAACTGAACTTTATTTCTAGTTCCTCTTCGCTAAAGTGTCCTGGATAAAATTACGTTTTTTCAGAGATGACAACACAGTATAGACCATCCAACTTTTAATGATAATCTACTCCAGGGTTATGGTCTGAGCATATCCATTCATCTCCTTTCCTATGATATCATAAAAGTTCAGTAAAGAGTTTAAAAACCAACTCAAAGCAATAAGAAGTGTTTAGATGATGTAAATCAGGTGAGAATTGGAGCCTGATGAATCAAAGACAAAGTGACAAATTAAATCAGCAATGAGAAAGTCTTCTGACCTGCCGAACCCTGAAGAAGGCAAGAGCACCCCGACAAAGCAAGTTCAAGTCAGAAGGGCACTGAAACAATGAATAGTTTGAAAGTCTGTATAGAACAGCTGCAACATTCTCTTCCTCAAGAACCACTGCAGGCAAATAGATTGGCACTTTGTCATCAAACGATAATCAATCAATCAGTCAGTAACTGGACTAAAGAATTCTTCTCTTAAAAAAGTCCACAAGTCATGCTTCAGTACACAGTAATTGAGCCCAGATTTTATGTTGCTATAATAATAAAAATAAATGGACATTCAAGAGCCTCCGATATCTTACAAGATTGCAGTTTCACCGAGAAAAACTGAGATAATCAACACAAACTCATATACTGAAATCATGAAGAGTAAAGAACTTTAGCAAACAGATAAGCACACAAATCATAAATTTTAATTTGTATTATTAGCAATATTTGAAAAACATAGCATCTAAACTTTGGAAGATTAAAAAAAAGTTCTGGAACAAGAGCTAAAGTCAAATGTTCAGTAAAAGCTGAAAAGTTTTTTAAAAGAATGTTTAGAACAAAAAAGAACAATAAATGAAACATATGAGAAAAAAAAAACCGTAAGACCTTGATTTTATCTGATTTTTGAAAGTTGCAGAGATAACATAAGAAAAGTAGATTTAGTTGGATGGTAATAAAGACAAATTTATTAAATAAAAATTAGAGAAAAATTTTTCCAGAATCTATTGAAAGTGCTCACCCTAACACATTAAAAACAAACGAACAAACAAAACCCTTATGTGGGACACTATTTTCTGAATTCTAGATGATTCTTGGCCAAATAGAAATACGATATGAGCTGCATATGTAATTTTAAATATTTAGGAGTCACTTTTGAAAAGCAAAAAGAAATAGGTTAAAATTAATTTTGCTGATACATTGTTCAAGTCAGCTATACCCAAAATATCATAACTTCACAATTTAATCAGCATTGAATTATTGAGATATTTGCAGTTAAGTTCTATATACTAAATCTTCAAAATTCACTGTAGTTATAGCACATTTCATTTGAGTACTAAATTTTTGTACAAAGTATGTAATCTATATTTAGATGTTATAAATCTACAGCTAAAAAATAGCTTTACATGAACACATTTTTCTAAATATTTTTTAAAGTTTTTAATAACTGGATAAAGTATCCAATACAAATTTAAATTAAATATTTAAAATAAAATGTAAAGATCTTTGCATCAGTTGCCTTAGCCTAATTTCACGTACTCAATACCAACAAATGTCTAGTGGCTATTGTATGAGTTAGCACTATTCTAGATCACCTTGATCAAAATTAAATTCTAGAGCTTTTAGAATGTAAGAAAAGAGCAAGCAGGGAAGTGAGTACACAAATATCTTACAAAAGAACAGAAATCTGTCTAGCATCTTAATGCCCATGAACAAAATTCTTTGGTATAATAGCAGAAACAAGACCTACAGGGAGATGTTTGTTAAAGGTTACACAGTTTCAGTTAGGATAAATACATTCTGGATATCTATTGCACAGTATGGTGATTATAGTAAACAATAATGTGTTGCACCCTTGAAAATTGCTAAGAGAGTAAATCTTAAATGTTCTCACCACAAAAAATAGATATATGAGGTGTCAGATATGTTAATTAACTTGATTTGGCCATTCTATAATGTCTACGTATGTAAAAACAATACAATATAGAATAAAAAACATATACAAGTTTAATTTTTATTATATATTAGAAAAACTAGGAGAAAAAAAGAAAAAGGACCTAATTTGAGAGATAATGTAGAATAATGTATTCACCTAAAATATAATTCAGGTGGAAGGGAAAAATAGAAGCATTTCAGGAATAAAGAAATTTTTAGTATTCAGAACTATTATATGCATGTACATTTCTTAGAAATTGTTTAAAGATTTACTCTGTCAAAGTTACTGTAGAAAAAGATGTGCTATCAAGAAAAGTATAGATTTCAGGATCAAAGATCAGCAGGTCCGTAAAATGACAATATCGACTTTGACAAGATGACATAGGCTTTAAGTGGTGATTGAAGGGGGGATTGCTTGATTTGGGAAAGGGGAATTCGAATATTCACATAGTAGAATAAAGTGCCTATGAAGAAAATTAAAATATTCAATGGCAGAGTAAAAAATAGAATGTATCAGAACATGACTGAAGGATCATTGTTCAATGACTGGAAAAGAAAACCACAAAACGTAGGTATCGAAAAAATATGAATTGTATCTACCTTAAAAATATGAAAGTAAATCAACTAACAAAAGAGATGGAATATTAAAAGGAGATGTAAAAGAGAGTGAAGGGGGAATAATTTATAATAACCTTAACAACAGAAAATAAAGTTATATTGTATATGATTGATGAAGAAAATGAATATATAATACTGTTTTGTCTGAAAGCTGAAGTGACTAGTAGAGGCTCTGATATAAATACTGATATAAATATGTCAGGAGAAAACCAACAGGAATAAGAGGCAGCAGGTTGTTTGAGTAAGCTAGGTTTCCAATCATCATATGGGAACACACAAAAAGTGTACATAATTGATGAATAACAAAAAAGTATATTAGCATAGTATTTAGAAAATTGAGGTAACCATAAGATATACTTAAAACAGAAAGTTGGTAAAGGTAACTCCTGAAAGAAGAGAGATAAGATAAAAAATATTATTTTGATCATAAAATATTCATTGATTTTATTTGTCATGTTTTATTTTTAACCACATATATATTATTCAAGGTGATTTTAATTTTTAAAGAAAAAAAAACTAAAATTAGGAAGCCAGAACAATATGAATGCTTGGTTCAATCAATAAATGTTTAATGAGCATATGCTATTTGCCAGACACTGTGTTCAGAACTGGAAATAAAATGGTGAATGAGACATTGGACCTCCCATCAATTTGCTTCCAACTTAGGATTAAAGCAAGAAATATGCAAATAAAGACCAAAATACCATACAACATATGCTATATTGCATTCATACAGGGTGTTCTCGGGACACTAGGGGTATCAAACTTAGCCTTAGGAGTTAATTAGAAATAAAGTAAGAAAACCTGACCTGAATAGTTTTACATTTTACAAAAAAGTATTTGGATTGCAGTGAGGAAAGGACAAACTTTTTAGGAAACTGTTGTATAAAATGCAAATAAGAGATAATAGTAGATCTGGACTGAAAACAAATGGGGGGGAGTAAATGAACCTAAGAGCTATTTAAGGAGAGAATAATAGCACTGATGAACATGTAGAAAAAAATTTATTATCTCCAATTATTCTCTTTGGCAACTGTTTGAATTAGCACTATTTGCTGAGATGAAAAAGACAGAGAGAGAGAGAGGGAGTGGGAGAGAGAGAGAAGTAAATACAGAAAAGTCAGTAAATTAACTTTTTAATACTATTCATTCAAAATATTTATTTTACAATTCACCTCTGGAAAGAAGCCATAAATATGTAACCTTTCTAAGTGTATCCTATCAAAAATATTAGCTCTCATTGTGACAGTACACAAAGTTTTTAAAGCATTATATATAGTAATGTGCAATTTTTCATACCTTTCCAGATTGGAAAATACTTTTGATAGATGCAGGAGGCAGATAAGGGAGGATCCCTGGAGAATCTCCAACCCACCCCGCAAGTGTCAGATGCTTTTGTACTGATGAGGGAACCTGCCCAGGGCCTTGTCTGGACGTCCCCATAAGGGACTGGGTGCCCCCCGTGCACTGGAAGAATGGGGCAGAGCCACCGGGGATTCACACCTTATGCAGGGGAGAGGAGCTTAGCCTCTTCAGCTGGTGTGGTGGCCTAATGTTCAGTCTGTGTGATGGAAGCCTGTTGACAGGACCCTTTTTCTTGCTGAGAGCTTTTTTAAAAATAAATCCCACTCTCCTTACCTTTCAGTGTGTCTGCGTGCCTAATTTTTCCCGGTTGTGTGATGAGAACCTGGATCTTAGCTGAACTAAGGAGCAAAGAATCCTGCATCACTTTGAGAAATCAAAACACATGATCTAATTCATGAGAGTGAACAGTATAAATTCTCCATACTCTAATTTTTCCTACACAGTCATATACATTGTATTTTAAATGCTTAAAATGGGGTTACAAGTTTAAAATATCACTATTTGCTTTTTTTGTCCTTTCCAGCAATACAGCCAGCTTCTAAACAGTTTCAGCAGATTGAACGCAAAAGTCAAAAGGATAATTCACCATCGATATAATTTATTTTTTGATAAAATTTCTCAAATAGAAGTCATATTTTTTTGCCAAAGAACACTTACAGTCACAACAAATTCATGTTTTAGAATAAATTTTGAAAGCTTAAAAATATTATCAAATACTCAGTATTAGCTACAAAAAGAATATTTGAAATTTAAAATATTAACATTTACTGCTTATACTACTTAGAGCTGAATTTGTACCTTCACAACCTGAAGAAAAATGTATATTCAGAATGAGAAAAAGTTTTCTAGGTAAATATATTTTTATACTTCCAAAAGTGTAAATCAAACTAGAAACTACAGTTTTTATAATGTTTGCCTTCCTGTACAACCTTTCATAAACTACTGAATTCATTTGGTGAATTCCAAAGTAAACATCTGTTGACACCTTTGTCTCTTAGAATGAGAAAGACATATTTTGCTCCCTTAGAGAGAGATAGGCATGTTAAAAAATATCTATCTATCTATCTATCTATCTATCTATCTATCTATCTATCTCTATCATCTATTATTATATGTTAAATATTATACTAATAAATGTGAAATAAAAATACAGAGAAAGGAGGACTTTTGAAGTAATATTAAATGTATATTTGATCTGAATATTATTCTACTCAGTTATTCAAATTAAATTCCAAATACCGATTAGTAAAAAAAGTAATTTAGTTTAAATTTTAAACAAAAACATCCTCAGTGTTTTTAAAAATTATAATGTCACCTTGAAATTTTTTTTAGTTAACAACAAAAGTGAGGAAAAAATATTTTTGAAACAGCCATTCTTGCTATAAGTATTATTGATATGACTGATGACTTTGAAAAGATCTTGTATAAGTTTGCTGTCACCACAAACTAATGTATAACAAGCAACCGCACACCTCAGTGACATACTGCAATGCGTGCTGATTTCCCACAGGTCTAGGTTTCAGCTAGAAGTTACCTGATCTCAACCAAGGCTGTTCCTGTGTCAGAGGGTCGTCTGACTCATTCTACTCTGGGACTAATTTTATCTTTAAAGCATCTGACTATCACTCATTTGTCAAATTTTCACATTTTAGACACAATAAACAGTGATTATTGGGAGAATATTTTTAAGACATTAGCCATTAACGGGAGTAATTGAGTCCTACGTGGATGCTTATAGATGTACTAAATGATTTCTAATTTTCTTCAGGATTATTGATTTAATGAATTAAAATATTTGCCACATATTCAAGATCTCCTGCCAAAGTTAATGAGTTCTTTTTTTTTTTTTTTACTAACTTTGAAAAGCTTTATAGAAATAAGACACATGCACACATATGTTTATTTCAGCACTGTTTACAATAGTAAAGACTTTGGAACCAATCCAAATGCCCATCAATGATAGACTGGATAAAGAAAATGTAGCACATATACATGATGGAATACTATGCAGCCATGAAAAAGAATGAGTTTGTGTCCTTTGCAGGGACATGGATGAATCTGGAAACCATCATTCTCAGCAAACTGACACAAGAACGGAAAACAAAACAACACAAGTCACTCATAAGTGGGTGTTGAACAATGAGAACACATGGACACGGGGAGGGGAACATCATACACTGGGGCCTGTTGGAGGGTGAAGGAGCTAGGGTGGGGATAGAGGAGTTGAGGGAATTGAAGAGGGCTAACATTAGGAGAAATACCTAATGTAGATGACATGGGGATGGATGCAGCAAACCACCATGGTATGTGTATACTCATGTAACAATCCTGCAAGTTCTGTATAGCACATGTACCCCAGAACTTAAAGTATAATAAAAAACAAACAAAACGAAACAAAAAAAGGGATTCTAATAAATCACCTTTTAATTCCATACAATTTTCCTCTACCATTTCAATATCTTTGTTCACATATAGTTATCTTAAAGTTATTTGTATTCATATTTTGATCATTAAATTGACTTCGGGTTTAAAAAATATGTAAAATAAAATAAACCAGTATATATATTTTAGAGCTAAACATACATTGCTGGTGTTTTAAAACTTTGAAATGCATATTAAATATAAAATTATTTTTCAAAATGTTCACACATTTCTGAGAATTTTGTTTTATTTACAGTAAGTGAATCATGTGTATGCTATAGAAAAAAACTTTATATAAATCTTTCATCATACTTTATTTTAGCAAAATTAACTGTAATGTTCTTAATTATTCAAAATTTCATGAAATAAATTAGGAATCTGAGAAGCATATGAAAATATATTTCATAAATTTTCCTAAGTTTGATTCATGAAGCAAGAATATTAGTCACTATTTGCAAAATGAAGTTTTCAATCTATTAGAGGCTGTTGAAACATAGGAGAAAAGTTCACACAGGTTTTTCCTAACAGTGTGTGTGTGTGTATTGATAAACAGATATAGATTATAGATATATGATATAGAGATATAAATCTGATATATGATATAGAGAAATCTATGTAGCCATACCTTTTTTTAGCCATACCTATTAAATGATGAAAAGCTTTTTATAAGCAATATTTATAAAAGTATCCAAAATGTTTTGTGTGAGAAATTATTTCTTCTGATGATATTTAAAATGAAACATGGGAATTAAGAGAGAGAAAATGTGTCATGAAAACTAGCCTTGCAAATATACTAAAGTTATTGTGTTAAGAGAAAGGTAAATGTCCTAAAGGCTTAGTAAACTAATTTCCTCCAAAATCCATAAATGAACTAAAAATAAAATCGCAGAAATTCAGATCCAAATTGGAGCTTGGAGAAGATTTAATCTAATTATCTAATGAGAAAGTAAAGCCCTATCAAATTACACAGAGAGTTACATCTATTACATCTGTTACATCTATCTGTTAAAGCAGACCAAGGCCAGAACCCAGACCCCTTGTTTCCCACCCTGATGGCCTTACAGCAACTCCTTACTAACTCTGAGAGGAAAGGATCCTCGTAGCAATAAAATGCATTATTCTGTTTCTAACTCTCTGGACTCTGAATCTGGAGCAATGTGAGGGAGAATTGATGTCACAGCTGAGCAGACAAATCTGACAAAATATACGCCACATTTTTCTTCAGTGAGCCACCTACAAAGAATTTCTAATACTAACAAGTGTAGCTGGAATGTCAGAATGTGGCAGGCACCCAGGGTTGTCACTCCCCCAAAATAGCAGAGCTGTCAACGCATCTTGATTTCCTCTATAATTAGAGAGATTTACTCTGTTAACCACTTGAATGCCCAATGGACAAATGGTATATTCATAAGGCAGCACCTGTAGCAAGAAATGAATTCTGAAAAATTACTTTTTAAAAACAAAGGAAACTAGGTTTAATAGGCAGAGGGTTTCTTTCAAAAGCACGTCTAGGAGACTGCCTGCATGATAGTAGAAAAAAAAATTGTGAATCAATTTAAGTGAATCAAACATTAGTCAATTCTGGAGAAAATAAGACACATGATTGAACTGATTACATGTTTGTCTAATTTGATGGTTATGAACGCAACCTATTCTGTTATTCAATCCATAAAATTTTTCCCATAATTTGAATATATCTCTGTTGCATTTTTTTCTTCAAAAGTAATATACATTTATATTAAAATATGCAAAAGATACAAATAATCACAAAAATAAGAATCATTTGCCCTATTCATTATCAATATTTTGATATATATGCCGCAAAGCCTTTTCCTTACATATATCCAAGAGTTACACTTTACATATTGTTCTGTAGTCTAAACATTTTGCTATCTAAATTATCTTTCTGCCATTAATTTTCCAAAGACAAGTTTAATATCTGCATATTATGAATGAATAAAATAAATCACTTTATCTTTGTAATATAGATAAGTTTTTTTAGATAAATGACTAACTTAAGAAAATAAAATTTGACACGTATAACCTATCTAATAGTGGAAATTCAGTATCCTGATTGTCCAAAAAAAGGAGCAGATGAGAACACTGAACTTGATTGATTTTAGTAGGAATATTTCAATCATGAATTTCAAATAAATAACAGAATATGGATTGAAAGGCTTTTTAATTTTGAAACCACAGTATCCTGTGTTCTGAATTCTTCCAAATTTTTTCCATGAAAGAGAGTTTAGTACTTTTGTGGAAATTATAACTCCCAATAGTGTATGATTAGAAATAGCAGACAAAGGTACAAAGAAAATGAAAATAGTGGCACTGAAGGAGATTTTAGTGTCTGTGTCTGAGACAGTGTTTTTATTTGAGATTAAAATACGTGTAGTATTTATGTGAAAGAAACTTTAAAGGAATTTCATTTAACTTTTGTGTTAATCTGATAGACAATTATACCTTATCATTACTGTCATACAGATTAGGAAGCCACAGTTCTATAATATTAAATAAACTTCATGACAGCTAGGATCCAAATTATTGCATCTGCATATCACTCATATACTAAGTGGAAATCAAGGCAGTTTTACTTGCTCTTCTCTCTAATTTTGGTGGGAAAGATTCGAGTTATGAAGAGTTTTTATAGGGATCCCCAAAATATGACCTATGTTGGAGACTATTCCACATACACTTGAAAATGATACATATTCTGCTGTTGTTGAATAAAATATAATTAACAATTAGGTCAAGTTGGTTGTTAGAATTTATTTAAGTCTACTATCCTAATATTTTGTCGTCTTCTTATATCAAATACTGGGAGACGTTGAAATCTCTAATATAATTATAATTGGTTTATTTATCCTTCTACTCCTATAAGGTTTTTGCTCCATTATAATTTATTTATTCCTCTTTCTAGTCCTTCGAGGTTTTTGCTTCATGTGTTTCTCCTTCTAGTTCTATGAGGTTTTTGCTTCATGTATTTGCTATTAAATGTGTCAATGTTTAAGATTATGTCCATTTGATGAATTTTCCTCTTTATCATTTATGAAATGATTTTCTTTATTCCTGGTAATATTATTTGATCTGAAATCTACTTTTATCTGATGTTAACACAGCCAGTCCATCTTTAGCAACTTAGCCTGATACAAATTTTGCCACTATTTTTTTATCCTATTTTTATCTAGATATTTAAAATGAGTTTTTTGTGTGTAACATATAGTAGGGCCTTGCTTTTTCATTGTGAAAATCAGTGCTTTTTAATTAGGTTGTTTATATCATCTATAATTAATATAATTAATTGATATGATCATATTTAAACTGACTGTATTGCAATTAATCTTTGATTGTTTCTTATTTTCTGTTTTTTGTTGTTTATTTGTTTGTTAGAGGCACACTTCTGCTTTGTGGCCCAGGCTGGAGTGCAATGGTGAGATCATAGCTTACTGCAACCTCAACCTCTTGGGCTCAAGCAATCCTCCCACTTCAGCCTCCTAAGTAGCTAGGACTACAGACATGTACCACCACACCTAGCTAATTTTTAAATTTTATGTAGAGACAGAATCTTACTGTGTTGCCCAGGCTGGACTTGATTGAACTCCTGGCCTCAAGCGATCCTCCTGACTCAGCCTCCCAAAATGCTGGAATCATAGGCATGGGCCACTGATTCTGGTCTCTGTCTTTTCTTGATACTTTATTTTCTCTTTTTCTGCTTTCCTTTGTGTTGAGCAGTTTTTATGATTTATTTCTTCTCCCCTGCTATCTAATTAACAACAACTTGTCTGCTGTTTTGATTGCTTTAAGATTTATGGCATGTAGCTTTAACTTAACACATTCTACCTTTAACTGATAGTACTTAATGAATTCTATAATAACTTTACAACTGAATACTTCCATTTCTCTTTCTTGGCCCTTTGCCTTGATTTTCACATATTTTACTTCTGTATATACCACGAACCACTTTAGTAGCCTCTAAGGATTTTCTTTAATTTTCAAATCTTAACAATGCACTTTTAAAAATGATATATTTTCTCCAGGCATTTTTAAGAATTTTTCAATAGGTATTGCGACAGTATGTCTATTTTATTTCTACAAACACAAACAAAAGACTCTTAAGTATATCAAAAAATAAGAAAATATGATACCCTAATCAATCCCAATTGTCTTTGGTAAAAACACATACACAAAACAGAATTGCTAAGAGGTTTTTGATGGGCAAATGCAGCTCCAATGTTCAAAAACAGGAATATGAAGTCAAACATTAGATTGAGAACATACTCTCAACAAGACAAATTCAGACAGTCAAATGTGTTAATTTTAAAAGAACAGAACTATAGGCAATGACACAGAGCTGCATATCTGTGATATTCACATTTTTTGGAGAGTCTTATTTATTCAACAGATAATTTCAAAAATTCTTGTATGACAGTTAATCAAACTAATAACGTAGCTTATTCCTTCAAAAGTGAAGAAAGCAAAATCTAGGAATGAACATGTATCTGTAGTACTAAAAAAAACAATAAATAAGTAGAAAAATAGCCATATAACATGACCATTGAAAATTGCCACATTAGTTATATACCAAACATTCTAGAAATTAGTGCAATAGCTATCCCACAAACATTCCCTTTTCCTCCTTCACAAAAACGAGGGTACAAAACTGAAAAAAAAAAACCTTATAAATAATTTCAGTTTAAAGAGAGACAGAATGTGGGATAGAGAATAGATTTAAATAACATGAAAGAATGACTCATTAATGAAAGTCTTCACCCACTATTATAATTGCCTACTAAAACTGAGAAAACTTCCAACCTTCCATTTGCACCAACCTAATATTACAGATGAAATTGATTACCCAAAGAGAAGAGACACATAGCAATCACATTTAATACATTCTTTCTCTCCTGGGAATTAATAGAGTCATATTCAAATGTCAAGTTTTTGTCTATCTTTAACTTCATTTGATTGAGGTGGAAGTGAAGATAGATAATGAGGAGATATAAGTTGAGACTGAAGAAAAATGTGTGCCAATTTTTTTTTTCTATCAGGAGCAATCCGTGATTTTTCTTTTTTCTGAATGGTTGTAGCAGACTAAAGCCAGATATCACCTGTGCCAATGCAGTTGTATGTCAAAAGCATCCAAACATGTTGAATGGTATTACTTTAAATTCATAAATATTAATTTATTGAGCATTCCCCTTAAGGGTGCCTGCAGTAATGCCATATTGGTTTAGTTCTCTCAATTTCCACTTTCCTAGGTAAGTACCTACATGTTCTTCTCTACTCTGAACTGTCCAACATCTCATCTCATTTTCACTTATGACTTTTTTTATCTTATTTCACTGAGAAAATAGAAACAATCAGAAAACAACTTCCACATCTGTACAAAATAATCCCTGTCAACACATCAGTGATGGCATCCTTACGTGCATCTTCTCCTGTTATTGCTATGGATAAACTGTACTTTCTCCTATCTAAGGCAACCTTTCCATTTGATTACTAAATTCTGTCTCTGTGCATATCTTCATCTCTTTTACTGCTATAAAAAATACCTCGAGACTGGGTAGTTTGTAAACAACAGCAATTTATTTTTCACAGTCTGGAGGCTGGGAAATCCAAGATTAAGACTGAGATTTTGGCATTGGTGTCAGATAGGGGTTGATCTCTCTTCTTCCAAGATGGTACCTTGATGCTATGTCCTCTTGAGGTCATGAATACTGTGTCCTCAAATCGTGGATGGCAGAAGAGCAAAAAGGACAAAAAGTTCCCATGTACTTCTCTTATAAGATTATTAATTCCCCTCATTAGGGCTCTGTCATCATGACTAAATTACTTATTCAATGCTCTACCTCCTAATGCTATTGCACTGGGGATTCAACTTCAACATAAATGTTGGAAGAGACAGAAATATTGAAGACATAGCAGTGCCTAATAAAAAATATTCCTTCAATTAATGTCCATTCTCTTTTCTGAATCATCTTTCTTTCCACCTACTACATGCAGGAAGCGTTGTACCTTGGAGCTGATCTAACTTGGCTTAAATTCTGGCTCTGCAACTTATTAGCAGTGTGAAATTAAACAGGTTACTTAATTTTTTTCTCAGTTTTGCCTATCTAGCTAAAAGGGAAGCAAATAATAGTGCGGACCTCATAAGTTTGTTGTCTGGACTAAATTGATTCATACATAAATTCATAAAGGCTGGCACATTCTAAGTGCTACATATCTATTACTAGTATTTCATTAATATACAACTTTTTGTGATATTTTCTATAAAAAATACATATAATCTGCCTTTTTTCACTTCTTTTGAAGAAAAAAAATACTTCTTAAAAAATAGTCCACTAATGTGACCCTCCCATCTTACTACAATCTGTCATCAACTTTCTAATTGTAAAGAAGAAAACTCTTGCAGCCATCATTAAATCTCTTCCTTTTTCCACACCGTGTTTCACTTTTCAAGAATTACTTTAGGCTCTATATTCAATATTCACATCTTCAATTTCTCCCACTCTACTTCTCTTGAATCCATTACAATCTGGCTTTTGCTGGTACTATTCCATAAAAACAGATTTTTAAAGTTGATAAGAACCTTATGTTAATAAATCTTATCATGAATTCTGAATTATCATTTATTTTACCTAACAGAAGCATTTAACACAGTTGCTCACACTTTCTTTTTGAAACTCTTCTGTTAACTTGTAATTTGTCAGCCTGATTTTCTTTATTCTTCTTTAACCTAATCTATAATTTTTGCTTTCAGGCTAATGCTTTCTCAAATTTGTAATTTCTAAATATTGGAGTTACCGGGACTTACCTCTCACGTCTTGGATATTTGAGAGATGTCTCAAACATAACATTTATAAAACCCAAATCATGACACTTCCTCCCACCTTCATTCCCCAAACTTGTTCCTGTCACAGTCCTCTTAATGCGACCTCTGAATTTCTCTTTTGAATACCAAATATTGGGTCTATTAGCAAATCTCGTAGGCTTAGAATCATTCACACTTTCTCCTTCTTCTATAGCTAACATTGCTGTTCATCATAGTAGTATTTCTCCTATGGATTATTGCAGAGACCTCCTTTCTGATATCTTTGCTTCTCTCAGTCCTCGTTTGCAGACTATTCTCAACACAGCCATCAGCGTACATTTTTAAAAACAGAGTAAATCATGGTCTTCAGTTCAATACCCTCTGCTCAATGATTAAAATTTTACTCAGAATAAAAGATAAACTTACAAGAACCTGGAGTAAGGTTGGGCATGGTGGCTCACACCTGTAATCCCATCAGTTTGAGAGGCTGAGACAGGTGGATCACTTGAGGGCAGGAGTTCAAGACAAGCCTGGCCAACATGGCAAAACCCTGTCTCTACTAAAAATACAAAAATTACCCAGTTCTGGTGGCATGGTGTAGTTCCAGCTACTTGGGAGGCTGAGGCAGGAGAATCACTTGAATCTGGGAGGCAGAGGTTTCAGTGAGCCGAGATTGTGCCACTGCCCTCTGGCCTGGGTGACAAAGCAAGACTTCTTTTCAAACGAACAAATAAACAAAACCCTGGAGTAATCCAACAAAGACCTATGATCTAGTCCCCAACTCTGTCTTCAACCCTACTTCTCACAATTCTGCTGCTTGTTCCACCGTCCCTTCCCTTTATGTTTCTTTAATTTGTCAAGCACATTTCAGCTGCATCTTAGTATTTGGAGTTCCTTCTGGTTCCAGTAGTGTCTAGATACATTTATGTCTCACTTCTTCAATTTTTTTTTACATTTTTGTTTAAATGTCACCTATTAAGTAGAACATCTCCACAAAACAGCAATCTTTACCCTCTAGCCTACATTCCCAATTTCCGTCTCCTCTTTATTTTTCTTCATAGCCTTAATGACCTCTGGCATACTATACATGATTTGCTTATTTTCTACACACTCACTAAAATGTAGACTCCAAAGAAAAAAAATTTTTTGAACATTTTGTTCAAGTTATAATTCCATTATCCACAATAGGACACAGGTAGGTGCTCAAAAATATTAGTAGGATTAGCAATTAATAAGTGAATAATGTTCTCGTTTTCTGTCCCTTAAACTCAATAAATAAAGGCTAAGCACAATTAACAAACAGAATATTATTGATGTTAAAAAGCCTAATAATACAAATGTAAATGTTGTAACTTAGGAGAGGAGATAGAAAGATCAAAGATAGAAACCAAATAATGTTCCTATAATCCCAAAATGGTAATATCCTAATTCCACAATCTATGAATGTGACCTTATGTGGTAAAAGAAACTTCATATGTGTGATTACTTGATTCCTTAAACGTTGAGAACTTTTCCTAGCAAAGGTCGAAAGAAGATCTATCAATGGAAAAAGGGTCAGTGTTTCTGACTTTGAAGATGGAGGAAGACATTACAACTCAAGAAATATGGGAAGTCTCCAGAAATTGGAAAGCACCAAAACGGATTCTCCTCTTGAAGCTAAAAAGTAACACAACCCTGTAGATACCTTTACTTTAGCCCTAAGAAACCCATCTCAGACTTCTGATCTATAGAATGCCTGATAATAGATTTTCATTGTTTGAATCTGTATTAATTTGTTATAGCCACAGCAAATACCAATAAAATAGGATGAGATAAATTCATAAAGTAGTAAACAGAAAAAAGCAAAAATAAACATAAATAACTATAAGAAAGAAAATAGAACAAATTTCATGTTAAACAATATGTTGAAATAACCATACACACAGAAAAAGTTCATAGAATTGTTAGAGTACTTTTGAAACCTTATAAAAATTAATCTATAATTTCTTACTCCCTACTAACTGCATAATTTTAATAGTGTTATTAATATAGGCAAAAAATTGAAATAAGTTTGAAGCTTTTTGGAAGCTTTTAGAAATTATTCAAGTGTTTCCATAATCTGCCCCACATCAACACAGAAAACATCAGGCCTACAGACCTCAGTCATGAATAATATGAAGTATTCAAAGATGAAATAAATTTGCTATTATTTAAACCATTGCAAACCACAGAAAAGGATTAAAACTTACTTCAACTACAACAAAAGCAAAAATCTAAAACAAAATATTTGTCATGTTAGTAAAAAACAAAGAAGAAAAATCATGCACTGTTAGATGCAAAGTTATTTTTTTCCAAAATTTTAACATTCTTCTTTGTTTAAGAAAGAAAAGAAGAAACTTTTAAAATGTGAATAACATGAAATTCCTTTGAAAAGGCAAACAATCCAAAATAAATGCAAGTGTTAAAAGTATTACATTGCAAATGGTGATAAACTAGATGGCTTTTCTTTAAGGTCAGATACAAGAGATGAGTGACAAATATTGTATCGTTCATTATTGATAAAAAGGTATTAGGCAATACAAGTAGAATAGAATATATGCAATTTTGAAGTTGAAAAAAATTCAAATGTTCATTATATATGGAAAGATTTCATAGTTGAAAAACCATCAAATCAGTTGGGAAAAACAGTATGTCTGGTCACAAAAATAATTTATTTTATCAATAGCTTGTCTATGTAGAAGCAGCTTCAAGTTAGAAAATACATTGGATAAATAGATTGCATTTAGATATAAAGTGATAAACATACCTGAATATAACCTTCATAAAAATGGGCTGGAAATATGTGGAGAAAAGGTGAAATTTGTCTTAGGTATAAAATGAAGGCTTCTTTAATGTAGGTAACTGGATAGTTTTCTTCCCTTAATTTACATAATTATTCCTAAAGCAAATCCTTTCTCAGAAGAGCATCAGGTAAAAAAGCTTATTTTAATCACGGACTTCAAATCTCCAAGACCTGAAAATGGTTTATTTGAGGATGAAAAAGCTTCTGAAGGTGTTTGTGACTAAGGATTCTAGTGTTACCTTGCCTTAAATGTAATAGGGATTAGCCCGTGATGAATTTCTCAGCATGCATTGTTGACAATAGCCAGTCATGCCCAGGAAAGTAAGCATTCATAAAACTGTAGTTGACCTGGCGATTTTGAGGATAACCCTCGGTCAGGAAGAAGACAGGCATTGCTCTCCTGCAGAGCAATTCTTTCCTAAGTAAAGCATTCAGGATACATAATTGTTGTAACTTTTGAGAAGGCTTGTGATCGCTGTGTGCTAAAAGTGAAATAAAATTATAGACTCCCTTTTAATGCTAATATTGAGGAGACAGCTAGTAAAGGTCACTGATATACTGAATAAAAGTTACAATATCCAGGAAACATAAATTCATGCAGTATTCTAAGAATTTGAGAAATAAAAGAGAAACTTTCAGGGTAACCTTAAAGAATTCTAATCCAAAATACTGGAGAACATGATATGGAAAAGAACATAAAAAAAGACCACAAAGATTAATGAATATAAAAAAGAAGGTAGTATATAATGCTACCACGTAGTGGGACTGCATTTTATAAAAATATTTAGGTGAGTTCGTTTCAATGAAAAAAAAGAAAAAAATTTACCATAATTATTCTATCACATCTGGCACAAATTCATGTTTATTTAATAAGATGTGTGCTTTTCTATGATTTTGTATAGAAAGACTATTTGAATAATTGAGAAGGTTTCAGTTGAATTCAGCATTGTCTTAACTGGTAAATATGTTGAATAAATATGAATTTGTTTGGAGTTGAAAACAAAAATGGACAACAGAGTAAAGAAGATCTCTCGTATTGTGAGAGAGTAGATTTTGATTCTCACAAGTGATTAGGTCAGAGTGATCCCACATTTCTTCTAAGCAGAGAACTCAAAATGGGCAATATCTGAGGGAAAATATATAACATACCTAAACTTAAAAAAAAAGAGATTTCATTCTATTATAAATAAGGGAGAAGTAACTCTGTACATGCTTGTCAATCTAAAATAGAAACTCCTCTCTCCCCCAACAACAACAAATAGGTGCAGATGTAGTAAAAACCAGGAAGATTTTTAGGGAATCCAAATCTTGAGCTCTGTGATAATGAACTATTAGCCTTAGATACTATTTAAGCATGCTAAATACATAAATACCAATATGATCGAGTGGCAATAACTGAAATAATTGAGCATAAGTGTTAATAAAATTTCCCTACACTACACAAAAAAAAGAGAAAGCGCTTGTTGTGCATTTTGGGCTTGATTCCAATCTCAGGTCAGACATTGAAGAGATTCTGATACAAGGTTGACTGCTTTGATTTTTTTTTTAATGTGTATCTTTCTTCTAAGAGAAGTCATAGCTGATTACATAAGAGACTTTGTAAAAATTCTCTAAATTTAGCATGGATCTTCTTCTGTATTTCAACCTCTATAAACTCTCGGTTTACTTCCTAAGAAAGATTTGAAAGCTTTTGATTTATAAAACCTAATTTACCTTTTCTTATCTTGGCAATTTTTGCAAATACTAATCAGCTAACATTAAGTTCAGTTAATGATTTTGCCTACCAAACAATACAACTGGATCACATTTTTTTCTTACATTTTAGCAAGTAAAACACAACAAAAACAGCCAACACTGCTTCCAGAGCAATTTCAGAGGCATTTTCTGTACCTAAGTGTTTATGGAAAACACTTTCCATTTAGTCAGCTATTTTTATTTTTAATTTTATTTGCAGATATAATTGTCAAAGGTATTAGTCTAGTAAACTCTGCTGATAATCCACACAGTCTATTCTTTATGGCACATCCAGCAAGAATCCCACCTCCTTTGTTGAGTTCCAGTTTTAGTATCAGGATGTTCATTGAGCTGCTTTTCCTCTTTTGCAATGTTTTCTAATTACAAAGAACTTTATTGTATAAATACATTGATTTCTGCCAATCTAGAATTATAAAATGCTACATAATCTCCATTAAAGTTGTTTTAATATTTTTATGTCTCCTCAGATAAGTAATTATTTTACTGAATGCCTGAGATGATGTTTCCACATAAAACATATGTATATTACGGCAATACTATTCTCAACTAGGCAAGAGAGCCCTCTTAAAAATATTTACATGATTTCAGTGTTTGGAAGTTCTAATAACAAGCTTTGCTTTAAACTATAGATGGCAATTGAAATAAATATTATACGAATCAAAAGCATCAATAAAAAAGGAGAGTGGCAGATATCTTCTAACTGAAGAGTAGTTCAGTTCATTCAAGGGTGCTTATGTTTGAATAAGGCAATAAAGCTCAACATGGCTTGTATATTAATATCATTGTTATCAGATGAAGGAATTAAATTTAAAAGTATTGATTAAAGTGGAGAGGATCAGCACAATTAATGTTTTAAATATATTTTATTTCCTAATAACATAGCGTAAACATTATTTTCAAGTATCTGTAAGTGGCCCAGTTTGTGTTCACCACTAGCCTAATCAATTGTAGACATAACACCAAATCTTTTAGTAAAAACCCACTGCCAGGATTCCAAAAGTATGAGAAGGAGGAGCTCCAAACAAAAGAAGAGTAATAATACGCTAATAAATCTTTAGCAGCCAGCTCTTTAAAACAAAACCAAGCAAAACGAAGAAACAAAACAACCACCAAAAAAAATGTAGCATTCAGAGATTTCCCTGATGTAAATATTTTCTTTGTGGCCAGTTTCAAGCTGCCATTGATATATCATTAAAAACAAAACTGATAAGAGACATGGATCATTTAATTGTATAAGGTGGCTTCAAAACAACACTGGAATACTTAGTGAGCAGAGAATCCCAAAAAAGTCAAAGTTAGTAGATTCCATGACGGCAAGGTCTGTCCTGATGACAGCAAACTGCCTCTCATGTGTACGTGCTCAATAAATAGTTACTAAATAAATGCATATCTCAAATGAGTTACAGTAATTCTTCAGCTAGTGAAATCACATTTAGTATACTTTATTCACTTCTGGATTTGAGTATTTAATAGGGATACAGACAGATAAGAAAATATATTAGAGGATATTGATAAAAATGTGGATGCATAGTAATAGTATATCACAACAGGAATAACTGAAAAAAAATAAGGTTTTGCTTATATCGGATGAAACTTTGAACTTACAGGATAATCATATTCAAATACTTGAAGTATCATTTTGAGAAACACATTTGATTTTCCTATGGTATGGCTTTAAAAAAATTAAAACAAGTTAAAAAGAGACTATAGGCAGATATCATTTAGCTCACTATAAAAAGGTTTTTTCAACACTTCGAAATTTTTGAAGACATAATAAAACTCTGTAACAATTAAGGAACCCATTACCATTAGTCCAAGAAGGAGAACTTTGTTAAAAATCTTATTCTCAAAATCCAAATACCCAGTAGAAGATTAGACTGCATAATCCCAAAACCTTTGGCAGTCTCTAGATTTTATGATATGATAATGTGTAAATAAATCCCATAGCAAAGAGAAATAGACACTCATTCTGATCCCAAAAGAAATGCTTTCTCTATGTTATTATACAATCTCCCCATAGGTGAAACTGTTCCACTGTTATACAGATGGATAGAAAATTTTCTCTCCACTTGCGACTCAAGGGAAGTTGCTTAATTTGCTTTCTCAGAAATCATAATCCAACCCATACAGACAACATTTAGAGAAAATGAATATTTTATGTATATAATGTGAGTAGAAAGCATGTCTCCTTTTAGTATTACTATATGAAAGTATTCATTTTTGTCTCAAAATAAAAACAGTCTTTATCCATATACAATGGAACATATATATGTATATGAAATGTGAAATAATTTTTTTTTCTTAAATTACTTCAGATATGTTTAGAGAGAAGAAACATACCTGAGCCCAAAACTTCTATGAGTACACCTTCACCTCATGCTTCCCGATGAGGATATATATGTTTTTCCCTAGTTTATGTATTCGGACATTTTTTTACCCTACCCTGTAAAAATGCTATGTTGCTCAGTTTTTCTTTCTCAAAGTAAAATACAGTCATTGTACTGATTTTCATTATTTTAACATGTTTTACCAACTAAATGATGATTTTAAAGCCTTTCTTTAATAATGACTAGTTTTTGGTCAACATTTTATACTTTGGGCTATCAATATTGTCACCTAAAAATAAAATAGATTAAATTAAAAGAATCTAAGAACACTTTTATTTCTATAATCCGTATTCACCAAAAGAATTATTGCAATACTTTATAAGTGTGGTTTGAGCTGTTACTTTGTACCAAGTTGTAAGTTAGGTGACAGAGAGGAATAAACCCTGAGGCACAGGGGACTGTTAAATAAGCACCATCATCTAAAGTGTTGTTAAAACATATGCTCACCTGTGCTCAAGTTACAATATGGGTACAAGGCACAGTGATTAGCTCCATCAAGAGGACAGCATAGAGGGCATGCATTACAGGGGTGGTAATATTTGAGCAGTTTATGAAAGAGGAGTAAAAGTCACAAAAGGTTCATCATTTGTTACCTTTTAAAACCGGTGAATTACACTTAATGCATATATATAAGGCATAGTTATATAATTAATATACATGTTATGTATATTAATTCACCATACATGTTTAAATTTTTGCAATACCCTTAAGTGTCATTTACTTTCAAAATAATAAATACGAAGCTATCTGAAGATCATATAGTTGTTCATATAAGTATTCTTCTGGTAGTTCTTCCAAGTCTAGAATTTCGTTAAATTGTTGAACTAATTACCTCTACTCGAATTAAGTATAACATAATGTTTACAGGCCTATCAGTTATCAAATATAGCTAAGAAAATCATGTAAAGAAAACTTTGCAAAAATTACCAAATCGAAGGTCTTTCTCTATGAACAGAGAAACCTGAAAGTGAAAAACGTATTCTAGGATTAAAAAATAGTGTTCCTCAATAACAAAAACATGGAACCAACCCAAATGCCCATCAATAATAGACTAGATAAAGAAAATGTGGCACTTATACACCACAGACTACTATGCAGCCATAATGGATGAAACTGGAAACCATCATTCTTACCAAACTAACACAGGAACAGAAAACAAAACACTGCATGTTCTCATTCATAAGTGGGAGTTGAACAATGAGAACACAGAGACACAGGGAGGGGAACAACAAGCACCGGAGCCTGTCAGAGGGTGAGGGGCTAGGGGGGATAGCATTAGGAGAAATATGTAATGTAGATGACGAGTTAATGGGTGCAGAAAACCACCATGGTACGTGTATACCTATGTAACAAACCTGCACATTCTGCACATGTACCCCAGAACTTAAAGTATAATAATAAAAAAAAGGGTTCGCAACTTGCCTGGTTGAAGCTAAAAAACATCTATCTCATCTTAGTTTATTTGATCTTTCGCCTTTATTAAACCTTGAGGACCACTTCCTTCCAAAAATATATTCCCTTCCCTGTTCAGTCCATGTTTCTTTGCACCACCAGCCTTTCTACCAGTTCTGCTGAGTTTACTTTGTCAAGAAAACTGCTATATGTTGGTGCATCTCAAATTTCTGTTTCAGAACGTCTACTCTAACACATCTCAACACTCCCTCAAGTCATCTCCTCCATCTCATAATTTCAGTTATTAGGTGAGAAATTGAATCTCCAAGTCACATTCTCCTTTCTACATCTTATTTTCAATCTCTCACGTAGTCAAAGATGTCATGTTCTTCCCCACAAAGTGTTCGTCTTTTTTTTTTTTTGAGACTGAGTCTTGCTCATTGGCCAGGCAGGGGCATGACCTCAGCTCACTGCTCCAGTTTCAAGTGATTTTCCTGCTTCAGTCTACTGAGTAGCTGGGACTACAAGTGTGTGTCACCACACCCAGCTAATTTTTGTATTTTTACTAGAGACAGGGTTTCACCATGTTGGCCAGGCTGGTCTCAAACTCCTGACCTCAAGTTATCCCCCTACCTCAGCTTCCAAAGCGCTGGGATTACAGGCATGAGCCACCACACCCAGCTCATTTCTTTTTTAAGTCAGAAAAGAGTGCATCCGTGTAAGATACGTCCAGGTGTAAGGACAATATTCTTGTCTTTTCTCAAATCCTCACCTCGTATGTCCCAGATTTACTTTCAAAGTAGATTTTTTTTTCATGTTTAGTGCCCTGCATCTCTACAGACTACCCATGAGTCCAAGCCGTGTTCTTTGAGTGCTGTAGAATGCTACAGGTGTGTAGCATAGACTAATCAGTCTCTTACTGCTCTCAGACCTACTGTTCTGTCTGCAAATAAGGTACTTAAAAATACTTACACATCGCTTCTCCTTAATCTACAATTCTAGTATTTGTGCTTCCAGTTTCAGCTTTCTCTAGCCATGCCACTTTCCAAACTATAATTATTTTTCCGTTAGCATTCTTCATTTTTACATTGAAGCACCTAAATTGTAATTTTTTATTTAATGAATATCTTTTCTCTAAGTCTACCTGAACCTAAAACCTCCTATAAAAGTTATGGTAGGTTTTAAAGTAGATAGATAATCAGTTCTATATAAATATGCTGCATTATATATATATCATATATCTTAAATATACAAAATTATATTATTGTAATATTTCTAGAGACCAAGGGAAACGTTCGTCTTTGCCCTCTGAGAGTTTGCTGAAAATTACTGAGAAGAGGCAGATTAATAGGAGAAAAGGCATGCAAATTTATATATCACCATTTTATGTTATATGAAAGCCTTCTGAATGAGGACCTAAAGATATAGGAAAAAAATGTCCAATTTTATGCTTAGGTTCAAAAAGTATGAAAAGCCAAGTAGAAAGACAACTGGACAAAAAGGCTATGATTTAATGATAATAAGAGACTGTGTTGAGGAACCCAGCAAGGCCTGTCCAGATTGTTCTTGGTCTTTCTGTGGAGCACTCCTTCTTTTTCGGTGTGGCGCACCTAACTCCGCAATTTGGGTCTTATGACGTACAACCAAAAAAGCGCAGACCAGATTATTTCTTTGTGGCAGTTTTTGATAAAAAGGGGGAAAAATTACGGTAATTTTAATAATTTAATCCTGGCTTCTGGGAAAGGGGGTTCTGGTTTCTCTGACCCACTTTGGTTAAGAGAGGTTTTAGTTTCTATGGCTATCCTCTGGGGAAACTGAGAGGCCAGAGGTAACAGGGCAGGAGAAGGTCAGAGAGAGTTGCTTCTGAGGCCTTCATTTTGGAGTGTCATTTTCTGGGACCTTTATATTATATGTATATTATTTACATATGTAATTAGCATATTTATTTTTTTCTCTTAAAAGTATACGAAAATTATTCTATTAGAGTGTATGCAAAATATACTCTTGATTTTTTCTGTGTACTGCAAGTGACTTGAATGGTGAGAAGGAGAGAGAGAGGGAGAGAGGTGAGGCGGGGGACCAGGGAGGGAGGTAGTAAGGAGAAGGAAAGGAGAAAGTCTTTGCAATGTTTAATTTTCAGAAAAAAATAACAGTAGTAAAAATGAAAATTTTGTATGCCAGGGAACTGCTGTGATCATACCATGCCGAAGTGTTAGGTTTGCTTGTTAGAACAGTTTAAATCAGTTTCACAGCAACAATAGTGAAAACATAGTTGCTTGTAACAGCCTCCTAGCAGAAATTCACATGTGAGATGATACATTATCTTCCCCAGAAATTTGTCTTCAACCCAACAAATTTTACCCATTTAGTGTGTGATATTTAATATATATTGATCCAAAATGCACATCTCAGAGAATAATGGAGTGAAGAAATAAAGCAATAATAACAGATGACTCAAAACCAAGAAACACTTTTTAACTGAAATACTGAATGATAGATGTAAGGTATTTTTATTCCCTAAGACTAGCCAGAAGTTATTAATTCTCAAATTCCGTTTGAAATAGAAAAGCCTGGATATTCATCCACAGAAAAATATGTTTGTGGATTTGGTACCTGAATTAACTGTTTGAAACCAAATACATGATAGTCACACTAGACATTTCTTAGTACCTTTGGCCTTAAGTAATTCATATACCTTTCAGAAAGCCGAAATTCTTAGGATTAAAAAATAGGCTTTTAAAGAATAGGCTATTTTTATTCCAACATTTGCAAAAGAAATATTAAAAACAAAATTTCTAACTTCTAGAAATTTTAAATTTGAATATGGCCATATGTGTAATATCCTGTCACATTTTAATCTTTTTTAATTTACAATTTATTTTAAAAATACCTTATGGTCAAATTGAAAGCCAAAAGAGAGAAAAGTGGAAGATGGAAGGTTAGGTGGCTTGCAATGAATCTTATTAACCATACATCTACCAGGTTCTGTTATATCTCTTAGCAGGAGTGTTTATATGGCAATGAAGTACACCATTGGG
Source organism: Aotus nancymaae (assembly GCF_030222135.1). NCBI lineage: Eukaryota > Metazoa > Chordata > Mammalia > Primates > Aotidae > Aotus > Aotus nancymaae. The sequence goes on from NW_026988435.1 coordinate 5,178,081, forward strand.
TTCATTCTAGGATCCTTTGCTTAGTAGAAATACACAAAACACACACACTTCAAACATCTCCCACCCTCCTCAATCGGCCTCATTTGTTGTGAGCCACACCCATTCACATCTAGTGTAACAACTTTTCATGGAATTTCAGATAACCCTCTTTTCACCACTTTTCAATAACTCACAAGTTGCAGTCCTCTGATACCTACTTCCCAAGAAAATTTCAAGGTAAAATGTCATATTTATACAGTGTTTGTGCATTTCTCAACCATTTTTTTATGTGTAAGTCTATGCTATTATTTTTATTAGGTTCCTAGTTGGTTTTTGTGTGTGTGTGTGTGATTGAGTCTCACTCTGTCCCCCAGGCTGGAGTGCTGTGGAGCAGTCTCGGCTCACCGCAACCTTCATCTCTTGGGTTCAAGTGATTTTCCTGCTTCAGCCTCCCAAGTAGACAGGACTACAGGCACGTGCCACCACACCCAGCTAATTTTTGTATTTTTAGTAGAGACGGGGTTTCACCATGTTGACAGGCTGGTCTCGAACTCCTGATCCCAGGTGATCCACCCGCCTCAGCCTCCCAAAGTGCTCGGATTACAGGTGTGAGCCACAGCACCCAGTCTTAGTTTTCTATTTTTTTTTTTATATCACTGACAAACTCTTTTAGCACTGTGTACCTAATTCCAATTTTTTTCATTAGGCCTGTGTTTTTTATGGTGTGATTTTGCATAGAGTAGTGATTTTTAAGAACACATATGATGTGTTATAACTGACTATATCATGTATCTGGGATGATTCAATTCTCCTATAACAGTTCTATGGGTTATAAAGCAAGCCTCTCTGAGAGCTTTGCAAATTTAGGGAATTATGATTTATGCTCTTCACTAGGAATAAAGGCAGAGTTTATATATTTAGTATACTTTCATCTTTCTTTTGACTCCAACTAAATTCACAAATACAATCGTGACTGCAGTGCATACTTGACTAAAAAATAATTAACATAATGATTAAAATCACTTAATCACTACCTTAGTCATTACATTTTTAGATTGTCTTCCAAATTTAAAAGCAATAGAGAATTCCGTAAATTCTCAAATTTGAACAAGCCATTGTCTTGCAGACACTGAAGGGGCCTAGATTTCAGAAACACTCCATTGCATTTTCAAAGCATGACTTAGTAAGCAAACCATCCATATGATTCTAACTACATTTTCAGATTAACCATGTACACAGAGCTATACATGACGTCTACTTGGTCCAAATCTCCTCCTTGTCAGCCCCACGATTAAAAATATCACTAAAGTCCTAGGTCTTGGATAGATTCATGTTATCTGGCTCATCTCAGTCCTTTTTTGAACTGTGATCATCATATCTTATTTTACAATTTTTTCTTCTTTATAAGCCCTCTGTTCTACTTATGAATCTGATAAGTAGCATATGCCTCAGGGATTTGGACACTTCTGCAGTGTGTGGTGCTGTATATAATCTGGACTCCTGTGATTGAACAGATTTACAAACTCAGAAGTTCTTCAGAGCTTTAGGCAAAAATACCTACAGCTTGAAAGTAATTGGTGCAATTTTGTTTACCTCTTGTAGCCCAGAGGTACTTGGTGCTTATGAGAATAGTTTATGTTTTACCAGAAGAGAACCTGTCTAGCGTGGAGTGATAAAGTCAACAGAAGGAAATTGTTTGTTTTTTCAATGATAATTTGAACTGATTGGAAGAAAGCCCAATGCAATAGTGTGAGAAAAGTACATCCTTAGGAGTCAAGAAATAAGATCACCAGGTTAAAAGTTTAGATCAAAAAATGAGATGGAAAAACACCATCTCGTGTTGTTTCGAGCCCTGTAGCACAGTGGCTGCAATGGAGATAAAAAGTATAAAGATTTATTTTCAATAATACTGTCAGTATACTGCAAGAAATTCTCCAATAATAGTTGTTTAAAAGACCCTAATATTCTCATGTGTTGATATAGTTATTCCTAAGATGATTTAATTGGCATTAGGTATTAAAATTACCTATAAGTAACACTCAAGCCATATAATTACTTGAAATATTTTTGTAAACAGAGATTAATCAAAGAAAAAAAAGTCCCATAAAAATCTATCACTGAAGCATGGATTTCATATCTAATTTTAGGTTCCTTTTCAGTATTCTTTACTACAGAAAATTCAATCTTATCTATAACAAAATGATGCAATGTTTAGATAATTATAACAGAAAAGTAGAAATTTTTATTTTTAATTCCTAAAATAAACTGTACAGTGTCTAAATAAATTATTTGTGACAATTTAATAATATAAAAAGCAACTGTGATGGAAGTTATTAAGTGGTAATGAATGACACCTAAGCATGGTAATAATAGCATTCATCACAGGTCACAACTACAGCGAACTCTCAGAAAGAGAATTAAATAGGACCAGACATCTGGATCACTTAATTTACCACACATCTGTCTGTAGCGGGAAGTTTTTCATCACACATTCCTGTGACTTAAGCCAAACATAACTTCTATTTCTTTGGCCAATACGAACTTGGGCATCAAAATATACTATAGTATCGTTTCATGGAGCCTCATAGCATAGGCCTGGGACAAATAAACTCAAAAATACAAAAATTAAAATATTCACCCATCAGAAAACATACATATATTTTCATTTTCAAAGTATATTGGGGCTGAGTGCAGTGGCTCACACCTGTAATCCCAGCGCTTTGGGAAGCTGAGGTGGGTGGATCACCTGAAATCAGGAGATTGAGAGCAGCCTGGCCAACACGGTGAAACTCCATCTCTTCTAAAAATACAAAAATTAGCCAGGCATGGTCGTGCATGCCTGTAGTCCCAGCTACTCAGGAGGGTAAGGCAGGAGAATCACTTGAACCTGGGAGATGGAGGTCGCAGTGAGCTAAGATCATGCCACTGCACTCCAGCTTGGGCAACAGAGCAAGACTCCATCACACACACACAACACACACACACACACACACACGGACATGAGAGCATTTCTAATATGCCAATCCAGCATAAAAATACAAACACTAATATGGACTTTTTAAAGCAAAAGAGTAAAAGAAGAAGGTTAAAGGGTGATGAATACTTTTTGTTTTACCAAAATAGTGTATGTGTGTGTGCATATGCAATTGCATGTCTTGCTTTATCCGCACAGCAATAACTGTGACAGAACTGGGTTTCACCCGTGTTTATAATCACATTCCTTCATCTCTCTTATTAATCATTTTTCTTCTTTCTTCTCAGGTTAAATAGTAACTATTTAAGTATTTAAAAAGGTAATTGTGTGTGCATGCATGTGCATGCATATGTGTTTGTGTGTACGTGTGTGTTTTACAGACAGGGTCTTGCTCTGTTGCCCAGGCTGGAGTACAGTGAAACATTATTTTTATACATTATTTTTAAAAACTGTTTTGTTCCAAGTGTAATGTTTTCAAGGATGGAAAGCCAATTTTATATTATGTGTCTTTTTTAGATTGTTATAGTTCAGTATTTAAAGAGGCCTCAATCAAGGAGTTTAATTAATGTGTTGCTAGTGACAGTGAAGACTGTGGCACTGACTAGAAGTTCACAGCTAGTATTAGTTAAAGGTGAATTCAGGCTGAATCAGAGGAGACTCCACAAAGAATGAGAATGCTGGGAAAAGAGGAAACATGATTCTTGATGGTATTCATTACTCTTAGGATATCCCAGCACTGAAGCTGTGCTGGCGGCTTCAGTGATCACAAAATGTTAAACTGATTAGAAGTGAAGCAGAAGCAACAGCACAGCTTTAGTCAAAATGGCCAGCTTGCATGGGATCTGGCAGTAACTTTCAACAGGGTCTTATCAAACATGTTGTCACTGTCAAATTACTCTGTAGCCACTTCACATTCACTTCAGCTTTTCTTGGAAGCAGAATAGAATGGATTCCAGTAAAACCAGCCTAGGCTTCTTGTTCAGAGTGACTGTCAAGGTGAGCCTGGGAGGTAAAAGTAATTCTTTCTCTTTCACACACACATACACACACACACACACACACACACAGCTGATGGCCTCCTCCCTGGTTTGAAGTAGTCATAGTAACATGTTAGGGAATTCACAATGTCCATGTGTAGATAGAGAAGAAAAAGAAATCACACTGAAATAGAAAGTGAGACAAGTCACTGAGTTTTTGAGGGTGATATATAATACAACAAAACAAACAAAACACAGCCTTATAGTTAAATGGGATTTTGGACATTATCTGAGTTTACTTTATTATTTTATGGAAATGAATTTAAGCCTCAGGAAGGTTAGATGACTTGTCTAATGTCACAGAGGCACCAAGACTTGTTTTTATTTCTAATTCTCAGTACGTGACTCAATGAAAGCAAGTCTTATGTTCAAACTTTTAAACAGTTTTATCTGATACCTATATAATAATAACACTAAAGAAGTTTGGCAACAAGCTTTTTGTCACTATGAAAAGTGTTCTTATAACAAACATATTAGTGCTCCCTGTTAAATTTTATTAATGTATTGGAAAACAAAATAAATTTTAGTTCTGCCCATGTGAAGGCATGTAGAATTTGTGTTTGAAGAAATGTTCAATTTAAAGAAAAATTTAAAGTTATTTGGAGCAGAAGTTAAAAAGAACACTCTAAGTAAAATTAATAGTAGTAATCTTTATGAGTTTAATTGCCTTCTACTTTTCAAATGCAACATAGCTTACATGAAGCCTGATTACTTAAAATACTGGAAAATACAGATACTTCTTTAAAAAAAAATGTAATTGCTAATTTGTATTTGAAGCTGAACGGATACTGCATTTTTTAATTTAACTTTTTTGTATTTTGATTTCTATAAATTTTAATAAAATTTCTTTCTTCCCCCTCCCTCCCCTTCTCCTCCCCGTCTCTCTCCCCCTCCTCTCCCACATCCCCTTCCCCTCCCCTGCCCTCCCCTCCCCTCCCTTTCTCTCCTCCCCTCCCCTTCTCTTCCCTTCCCATCCCAGGCTGAAGTGCAATGGCAGGATCTCAGCTTGGCGTGATCTCAGCTCACCACAACCTCCGCCTCCTGGGTTCAAGCTATTCTCCTGCCTCAGCCTCCTGAGTAACTGGAATTACAGGCATGCACCACCACTCCCAGCCAATTTTTGTATTTTTAGTACAGATGGGTTTTCTCCATATCAGTCGGGCTAGTCTCGCTCAAACTCCCGACCTCAGATGATCCGCCCACTTTGGCCTCCCAAAGTTCTGGGATTACAGGCATGAGCCACAGCACTGGGCCATTGTTTCTAATCGAAACAATGTAACCAGAACTAAATTATGTTTTTTAAATGACATATTAGATACCTGACTGTCATTTTCTCATTCAGATGTCAAATTTATTAATTTTATGTTGCCTTCTACTTACGCTGAAAAAGTTTAGTTTTGACTATTGTGATTTTTTACTCATTTTTAACTCTTTTTTTTACTTTTTTTATTTTTTAGTATTTACAATTATATTCAAAATAATGTCATGTGCAAACATAATGGTAACCTTGTTATTATTAGCTACTTTTGTATTTGACACTACTTAACTCCTTAATTGAAGCAATAGCAGTAATCATATTCCTTGTATACAGTCATGCAGTCAATATGGTATATGGTATACACTGATGTCTAAATCATAAATGATATGGTCAAAGAACAAGACAAAGGTTAACAAAAAGTCAGTTCCGCAGATAACTGTAACTAATAAAAGAAAGAATAAAAACATTTTGCCAAAAATAGCACAAGCAATAGTAAAATTAACATTTTCTGTTTAGAGTTGTTGAAATTTGGAACATAGTCTCATACTTTTGCAAGGTGATATGTCTACTCTTTTAATGCTCTGCTTTTCCTTCCATTTGCTTCTTACTAGTAATGGTGCTTTGGGGAGGGTAAATGTGGACTACTGACATAGTCTCAGATCCCTGAGCCACACAAGGCTCTGCCTTCTATTATCAGGTAGATAATAGAAGTTACCTGATATCATCACCTGCACCAAGTCAGATTTCCACCCCCATCACCATAAACAACAAATGTCCTATTAGAACTACTCGCCTTTGATAGATCTTTAAGAAAAATAATCTAATCAAGAAACTTATATGGGTTTTATAGCAAATAAACTGCCAGACCTTGTTAATCCACAATTAGTCCCTCTACATACTTCCAAGTCTTTGACAGATCTTTAAGAAAATTAATCTAATCAAGAAACTTATATGGGCTTTATAGCAAATAAACTGTCAGGCCTTGTTAATCCACAATTAGTCCCTCTACATACTTCCAAGTCTGCCTCTAAAGGTCCTTAAATGCTAAGTATTGGAAAACAATGCATTCCATTATGATTTTAATAATTCACATAAGTTCAAAATTAGCTTAGTTGAATATTTACATACATATCAATGTTGAACTATAAGTTTTCCTTAATATGTATAGCAAAAACACATAAATCTCTGGAGGTTAGGTGAGTGTCACTATGAGAAACTGGTAGTGAACAAAAATTTTTGAAACATTAGATATCCAAAAGATTAGATGTAAAAAGATTGTTTAAAAAAAAGTGAAATGATACTATCAAGGCGGTCTCCCCAGATTCTCTTTGATCAAATTCATTTTGTTACAGACAGCACAAAAAACAAAGACATATTTCTAGTCTCTCTGAATCAGGATGGTGTGTTTAGTTGGATCATATGTCACCTGTCAAAATACAAACCTGTTCAATTGTGATCCAAAGCTTCATATAGAAATTCTATCAAGGAGTCATCTAATAACACAGTCTTTATTTGAAATAGGCTTTCAGGACCTGGCCTCAAACTAACTCAGTTACAAATATACAGTAGCCTGTTTCTGCCATGAAAATCAAGTCCATTGTTGTTGCCCAGCAACTTCTAAATCCCTTCACTGAACCTCCACCACCAGTTTTTAATACCAAATTTATCTGTCTTCTTTTGAATCCATGAATTATTTCAGATTCAGTGCACAGTAAACAATCCACAAATGAAATCAGCTTTTTATATTTAAACCACAGTTCCAGTTACTTCTGTGAAATCTTCCAGCATTATTTTATGAAGAGTGCTCAAAAATGCTGTATTTTCTGTTTTTAAATGGCCTAAGAGTTACTCATTTTAATCATACAAAAGCAAATTTGATTCCCTTGTCCTTTTTAATGACTAGTTTTCTATTTTTTTCTACAAATTTGTACATGTATAACATTGTTCTCAGTGTTATTCTAAATACTTAATATTTAAATCTACTACAGTTTCCTTATAACACATTTTCATTTGAAACAAATTCTTTGTGAAGATATGGGAAATTCAAAATCCTTTAAGAAGCAATCTTGTTACCACCTGAATCAAATTCCTTGTGAAGATACAGGAAATTCAAAATCCTTTAACTAAGACAGAGGCTTGTTACCACTTGAATTCTTGTAGAGCTGTAATCAATGCTTGTTATTTTAGAACTAATGATGATGGATCAATTGACAGTAGCATTTCTGAGAAAACATAAACCTTGGCAAAAGAATGTATTATGGGCAGTCACTTTTTCACTCACCCAGGCAATGTAGTGAAAAGACAGGATAAAACTCATGGGAAATAAAAGACAGATGATACACAGGTCTACGTAGATGAGCCTCTAGATTAGAAAACCTCCACTTATAAAATACTTTCTGACTTAATCTGGTTTCTTTACAGAATATGATAACCATTATGAAACATGGAAAAAAATCTAATTTAATCGAGAATTATTTTATTTCTTTTTTTTACGTAGACCATAAAATATACTAAGTATGTTTTTTTCACTATTGTGTATGAGAATTAAAAGGCTTAAAAAGATGTTATGCAATTTTTATAAAATTATAGAATTAATAAGGAGTATAGTTGTGATTCAAACCCAGATTTATGTGGCCTCAGAGTGAATTGTTTTCCAACTATGACAATGGAATAGCCTCATATAGTTAAACAGAATACTTGGGTAATAAAGGGTTTCTGCAGTGTACATAAAGCCCTAGTGAATAGATGAGAATTACATAAATAGTATATGCATTTATTGTTTGAACTCATAAAATAGGCTTATATGAAAAACCTTTTAGATAATCACTTCAATTTGTAAACTCCTGTAACCAAAACACCATCCTTGAACTCTAACAAAATGAAGACTTACAAATCTGATTAATTGTTTTCAGTAGGTAAAAAATCTTACACTCATGAGACACCTAGACTCCAAAGGCCAAAGATCAAAATGGCACTAGGTATACAATAAATTCAATACAAAAACTATATTAATCTAAAGGCTGTTTTAAACTATATTACTTTATACTTAAGTTCATTCTTAATATACAATTTGAAAATAATATGTTAGCAACATCACAACAATTTAGTCTATTTTTAAAATTTTACTTTAGTCTATATATCTAGCTATATTAGTAGGACAATTACATATAAATTATTTTGGTCCTGACTCTACTACTTATTTTACTTTCATTTTTTTCTGGTTTTTATTTAATTATGACAGAAAATAGATAAGCAGCCTTTGGAAATAAAAAAAAATGTCTGACACCTTTTCCTAAAAATATGTTTGCCACAGCATTGGCTTTTCATTGCAGTAGACAGACAAAGTAAGCATGTGGGTCAGTGAATGCCTTGAGTACTATGGCACAAATACAGCAAAACCAACTGCAAAATAAACAGCTCCTGCCAAAATGCAAAAGACTCTTTTTTTAATGAATCTAATTTTTCAGTAGTAAGTATTGGGAACATCCACTCCCTGCCGTCTATCGCAGATTGCCAATCATACATGAGCTTTTCCCTTATCTCCAAAGTTTCCAGAATACAGACTTTAAATCCTTCTTTAGCTCAAATTCTTTGAAATCATTTCCCAAAGGCAGGGGAGAGAGTAGGAGAAACTGAGAATTAGGAAAGGATAGAGAAAAAATAAAAAATATAAGGTAGAGGCTAAAAGCTATAAGTTATAGGACCAAGGACTTTGACAAAAGGAGTCAACAACACCAACTGTGATGTGCACAAAAACATTCAAAAAGAAACCCCAAACACTCTGTCCTCTCACTATGTAAAACGAATGTATTTTCAGATGAATGTGTTTTGGAATTGACCTAAATAATTAATGCCAAAATGACCAAGTATTCCTGTACCATTGATTTTTAAAAAGCTGGTACTGGAAAATGCCAAGAAAAAAAGTAGTGAACCAGCAAAGAGGAAGTAAGTTCAATTTAGAGGCATCCTTAAATTCTCACCATTAATCATGATCTTAATACTCATTATTTTTATTTCCTCTGAGAGAATTTGAGTATTCCAAGTAAACTAGAACACTTTTCTTGGCTTTTCCAATAAGTGACAGGGAATCACTTCGAATCCTCTTGGAAATAGGACACAATACAGACATATAAATAAATAGTACCTCAGGATTTATCTATTTAAATAAAAAAATTATAGATTGACAATTTCACTGATGTTAAATATGAAAATCCACCAACCGTTTTAAGGCTTGTCTAATGTTTAAGGCTGTGGAGGGGACTTGTTATTTTTTCAGTAGAAAGTGTTAGGGAAATTATCCAAGTAAAATTAGAGACATATATAGATACCCACACAGAATGATTGGTTCCCATGGTGATTTTTATGTAAATTTATATAACCTGTTGTGATGATCAGGCTTTAAAATTGGGGAAAAAATAAGAGAAAATATCAACAGTCTTTATTACTCATAAAAATATGCCTCTATTTACATTCTAGAATCATGTTAGACACTATGAAAATACATCTTGGTTTTCCTTGAACATACAAAAGTTGATTAATTCTCATACTGTTTTTCCAGCAGTGGAATGATCAGGTACCAAACTGTTTAATTTCATAAATTCACTGAAATTATCATTTGCTTTTAAGATCTTGACAGTTAGTTCTAAAATTACCAAGTCTTTGATTTCTCATTCATTTCTTCTGAATATTTTATAGTATATTTATAATAACTTTTCAATAACATTCTACAATGAGTATTCCAGTGATATAAAAACATGTACTGCTTGTAAACACTTTAAGAAAAAAAAAAAAAAGTACTTACATGTGGTTAAGCTGGTATTTTGTTTCATGTTCTTTCTAATCCAAAAGTTACTATTCCTACAGTTGCACTTATAATCCATAAATATTATGTTTCCAATCTTAGAGTAAAACACAAAATGCCCATATTTTTTTCTTTTTAAAATTTAATGTTATCCTGATTTTTTAATCATAGATAACAGATTGCGAGTGAAACTTTTGTTATATCAAAATCTAGTATATTGTTAAATCAAAATACTAGAAAATCAATATCTAAACTTGAATCAAAAGGTACTAAAAATGTCATGTTCTTTTACTTAGCAATTTACATTCTGAAAATATATCATAAGTCATTATTCATTTATATAAACAGGCCATTTTTAATAATAAAAATATTCAGTACAGAATTATTTATATCAGCAAAAAATCATTTTAACTAAATATACAGTTAGTTGAAAATGATTTAGTAAATTATAGAATAGTGTCAGAGAGAAATTTAGGTTCTTTAACTTTTTTTAAAACTATGAATTATGTTTAATATCAGTAATAAAATATATATACATGTGGACAAACACTAACAAAAATATTAAAAGAGTAATATTTTAAGAGAAGTTGCATGGCACTAATCTTCAGCGAATAAATATGAATTTGTTATTGTGTATCGTTTTGAGAATGAAAATTGATAAAAGCTGTACTTTAGTACTATTTAAGTGGTAGATATCATTGTTAGCATGTTATATATAATGTAAATAACTCATTATCTAGATGCCAAATAGCAAATTTACAGTTATGGATTCACTTTGGAGTTGCATTAAGTCCTTGTCAGACCAGAATATAATTATTTTAATCCATTATCTTCTTAGGAGATAATTAACATTTTCAGGAAAATTACATGTTTGACAAACTTCTGCCTTCCAGTTTTGATTTGCAACTCTAGCTTCATAAATTTCAACTTGCTATGTCAAATCAATACTACTAGAAAACAACATGCACTGCACATCTTACAAAGGCTCAACTGCTTCTGCTGCTTCACCTTTTCTGTGCATAGCAAAGCTGTATCATGGGTTATATAATTAAAGAAGTGGCATTTATAACTGCAGGCCTTCAATGTTGTGTAAGCATATCATGCAGTGTGATATCCTAAATGTAAGGTTAGAATAGGGAGACAGGCTATACTCAAAGTCAACAAGAGGCCATCAACCTAGAAGAAAAGGCAGTGACTATGGCATGAATTATGGCGCATCAGACTATGTAAGGTATGTTCTTTCAACCATAGTCATGAATAGCTTGTGAAACTACCATTAAAGGAATCATGTCAAAATGGTAATATTTATCAAGTGTAGGCAGATTTATATGGTGTTTGTCCAATTTGGAACAATGCTACTGGAATTTCATTGACTATTATGAACCATAAAGGCTTTGCCATATTTCTTCCCATAACCCCTTTTTAAATATGTTACTTTACTATTTTGTTGAGATGACAGCAGAATATTATTAAGAACATTGAATTCTAAGTCACATTTGACTACTACTTTGCCATGTGAACTTGAACATGACATTTAACGTATCAAGACTTCAATATTCTCATCTAAGAAACAAAATTTTTAAATATATTTATAGCATCTTTTAGTAGATAATTTTTAAACTAGGATACCTCTTTGTTTTTACAGCTTGTAGCATAACAGCATTTCCCTGACTTTATTTTTTTGTTGTTGTTTTCCTTTTTTGGAAGACAAAAGGGAAACATTTGTATTTGTTTCCCTTTTGTTAACAACTATCCTCAAAATAGAAATAGAAAAAGGAAGAAATATCAGAAGTGTTGTGTATGGGATACACATGTATCTTCAAAGTGTGGTAAAAACAAAAGTAGAGGGGCAAAAATAAAATGATATGGCATGAGGACTTAGGAATTTTAGACTGTCTATGAGAATTCAAGTTTCTAGGAATACTAGTCACATCCCAAAGCAGAATAGAATTATGAAAAATGAAAACTAATATTTTGCAAAGTAAGCAATAATTGGCCTTCATTAAGCAAAGCCAATGCCATTGTGTCAACTGTGTAATACATTCAGACCTTTTAGATTAAAGCTAATCATTCTTTACCCATCAAATGAAGATAGCCTAATTTATCAATCTTTCCAGGAGGAAGAAAATTATTCTCATTTTGTATGACAAACAATAAGCATACTTCTCCCTTCTGCTCCCAGAACTGTTTGGTTGGAAAGGATTAGTTCCCTAAAGAAAACAGGATTTCTTCAAACAGAAACTATCCGCCTAGTGCTGACGATAGCTGAGAACCTGTAGCCGGAAGAATGATCTCCCTCAAAAAATGTCAATGCCCTAAAGCCCCAGATCTTGTGCATATATTAGGCTACATGAGAAGGGACAATTAAGAATTTAAAAGGTTTCAAATAAAATTGTTTGCTAAGTAGCCTTAAAACAAAATAGATTATTCTGGATTATCCAGGTAGATACAATGCAGTTACAATGACTCCTTAAATGCAAAATAGGGAAGCAGAAGAGTTTCAGAGTGTGGGATGTGAAGAAAACTTGGCTGGCTATTTCCATCCAGAAAGACGTGTAGCCCTGCTCATGTCTTGATTGTAGCTGATTCAACTGGTTTTGGACTTCTGACCTTCAGGACAGTAAAATAATGAATGTGTATTGCTTTAAGCTACTATGCTTGTGATAATTTCTTACAGCTCGTATAAGAAATTGATACAAAAGAGTTAATGCCTCTAGGAAAAAAGCATGCTTATGTAGTAAAACTTCAAAGAAACAATTGTTTCCCCTATGTATTTCTTAAGCAAAAAGTAATCCTGCTGAAGCTAAACTTTTCCTGGCAGTTGGTGAAATGGATCAAAAAGATTCACATAGATACAGATTTGACTAACCTTTTTCTAATTAGACATCTAGATAATGTTTATTACCATAATTAAAATTCTACTTGCAAAGAAATAGTCCTATGTCTAAACTAAATTAGAACTATAATATTGTAAAACTCTTTTCCCATATATGCACTTGATGGATTTTATTGAAGTCTCACCTATTTCCTGACTCTGATACATGTGAATAATAATGAAACTTGAAATGAGATTGGAATTAAAGGAGGTTAAGCATTTATTTTTCCATGATATGCACTGTTGCATCCTTAGAAATTAGGAAGCTGTTATCCTTTTGCTGGGTGGCATTAAAGGAAGACAGGTCAAATCTAGGGCGTGTAAAAGACAGTGTTTCTGTTTTTACTGCATGTATTTTGTGGGTACATATGTGCATGATTGCTTGGTAAGTATATGTAAAAAGAGTTAGGAATAAGAATTAAAATGACAGTACATATTTGATCATAATGTAAAGGAAGAAAATTTATTGACTAGTAAGCCTTAATTTTTGTATGAGTGTGTGTTTGTGAGAGAGACAGAGAGAGAAAGGGCGAAAGAATATAGTATTTAATTGCTCTTGGAAAATACTATATATAATAACATGCATTATTCTCATTTTTCAATTGAGCCTACACTTTTAAGCCTGTAAAAGCCTTGAAGAAAGGCAAGCTACATTAAATAAGATATAATTGAACTCTTAAGCACAAATACTCTAACAGATGCTATATCAAAGTAAAGACTAAGAAAGTACACAAACAACTGTAATGAAATATACAGTAGGGAAAATTCTGTAGGGAAACTACATGCAAACTAAATTCAAAGAAATGAAATAATGAATACCATTGTAAGATGTTTTATGGAATCTCATTCTCCCATCTTATAGTGTTTTATAAATATTTTTAGATGGGAAGAAAGAAGGAATGAAAGAATCCCTCATTTTACAGGTGAATAACTTGCCCAAGGTAATATAGTCAAATTAACCTTAAATAACAAGATGCAGAAAATATAATTAAAGTTGGGAGCAGTGGCTCAGGCATGTGATCCCAGCACTTTGGGAGGCTGAGGCAGGTGGATCACTTGAGGTCAGAAGTTCGAGACCAGCCTGGCCAACTTGAAACCCCATCTCTACTAAAAATACAAAAATTAGTTGAGTGTCGTCGTGCATGCCTGTAATCCCAGCTGCTTGAGAGGCTTAGGCAGGAGAATTGCTCGAACCCAGGAGGTGGAGATTGTGGTGAGCCAAGATTGAGCCATTGCATTCAAGCCTGGGGGATAGAGCAAGACTCCATCTCCAAAAAAACACCCTAATGGATCTCCTGTATACCATGCATACTCTTCCTTACTTTCACTGTGAAGCAGTACACTGATTTCATCTTGACAGTCTGGGTAAATCACCCCAGCCAACACTCTAACTCCCTTCTTAGCCTATTGACATAAAGGTAGGAGGAATCCAAAGTGTTAAGGTGGCAATCTTAACTTCCTGTATAATGTAATTGTTGTGTCTCCTGGTGGCTGCATTACTCTCTCTGGAACTAAGGCCTCTAGGTCAGCAGAATGTTATGTCATGAGAACAGTAAATAAAAAGTTTGCTAGTGGATCACTAAGGGTGATGGTGAGTGGAGCCACCTCCACTTCCACCCTTTGATTCCTGGACCCATGAATCCTAGCTATGGGAAAAAACAGTACTGAACATTGGAAGCTGATTCAAAGCATACATGGTCTTCTGGAGAACTTGTCTTGGCCCTGCAAAGTATTGTCAGCTAGTTGGCACTGTAATTGTGACTGCAAAAAGCCATTCCACCGTTCTATCAAGCCAGCTGCTTCAGGAGGATCAGAAACATGGTAAGACCAGTGAATTCTATGAGCATGAGCCCACTGCCACACTTCTTTAGCCATAAAGCGAGTGTCTTGGTCAGAGTTAATGCTGTGTGTAACACCATGACAGTGGATAAGGCCTTCCGTGAGTCCATGGATGGTAGTCTTGGCAGAAGCATTGCGTGAAGAATAGGTAAACCCTTATCCAGAGTAAGTTTCCATTTCAGTGAAGAAAAACCTCTGCCCTTTCTGTGATGGAAGAAGTCCAGTGTAATCAACCTACCACCAAGTAGCTGGCTGATCACTTGAGAAATGGTATCGTATCGAGGACTCACTCTTGGCCTCTGCTACTGGCAAATTGGGCACTCAGCAGCGGCCACAGCCAGGTTGGCCTTAGTGAGTGGAAGTCCATGGTGCCGAGTTCATGCAAAACCTCCTTCTCTGCCACCATGGCTACTTTGTTCATGGGCCCATTGGGTGATGATGGGGCATCTAGGGAAAGAGGCTGAGTGGTGTCCACAGAATTGGTCATCCTATTCACTTGATTATTAAAATCCTCCTCTGCTGAGGTCACCCATTATTGAGCATTGACATGGGATACAAATATCTTCATAGTTTTTGACCACTTAGAGAGGGCCATCCGTCTTCCTCTTCCTGAAATTTCTTTGTCACCAATTTTCCAATCATGCATCTTCCAAGTCTCTGACTGCCCAACCAAACCACTGGTTACAGCCCATGAATCATTATATGGTTGAACATCTGACCATCTCTCTTTCCATGCAAAGTGCAAAACGAGGTGCATTGCTCCAGGTTCTGCCCACTAGGAAGACTTCTTCACAGCTGTCCTTCAGGGATGTCCTAGAAAGGGGCTGAATTGCTATAGCTGTCCACTCCTGGGTGGTGCCTGCATATCTTGCAGAATCATCTGTGAACCAGGTCCTAGTCTTTTCTTCTTCTATCATTGATCATAGGGAACTCCCCATGAGGCCATCAGTGCAGGCTGTGGGAGAGAAGGCAGGGTGGCAGGAGTGGAGACCATGGGCATTTGAGCTACTACGACATGTAACTTACTGGTGTACACAGGATTTGTTGGAGCCTGATCATATATATACCAGTTCCATTTGATGATGGAATGCTGCTGCGCATGACCCACTTTTTGGCTAGATAGGTCAGAAAGCACCTAGTTCATGATAAACAGTTCAGGTCACATGGTGACTTGATGACCCATAGTCAAACCTTCAGTTTCCACCAAAGCCCAGTAACAGCCAAGAGCTCTCTCTCAAAAGGCAAGTAGTTATTCGCAGAAGATGGCAGGGTCTTGCTCCAATATCCTATAGGCCTCTGCTGTTATTCACCTATGGGGGCCTGCTGGAAGCTCCAAACAGCATCCTTATCTGCCACTAGACCTCAGACACCATTGGATCTGCTGGGTCATATGGCCCAAGTGGCAGAGCAACTTGCACAGCAGCCTGGACCCATTGCAGAGCCTTCTCCTGTTCTGGACCCCATTCAAAACTGCAGCCTGTGGGTCACTGAATAAATGAGTCAGAGTAATACACCCAAATAAAGAATGTTTTGCCTCCAAAATCTAAACAGACCCACTATGCATTGTGCCTCTTTTTTGATTTTAGGAGGAGCCAAATGCAGCAACTTATCCTTCACCTTAGAAAGAATATCTCACCAGTCCCCACACCACTGTGGTAGAAATTTAATGAAGTAGAAGGTCTCTAAATTTTAATCAGATTCATTTTCCATCCTCCGGCACACAAATGTCTCCAGTGTGCTTCTTACTTCTTGCTCACTGAATCCAATCAGTATAATGTCAGCAATGTAATTAACAGTGTGATATATTGTTGAAGTGACAAGTGATTAAGGTCTCTCTGAATAAGATTATAATACAAAGCCAGAGAGTTGATATTGATATACCCCTTAGGTAGGACAGTAAAGGTATATTGCTAGCCTTGCCAGCAGTAGGCAAATTGCTTCTGGTGGAATGGGAAAAAAGTCATTTGCCAAGTCAATGGCTGCATATCAGGTTCCAGGAGATGTGTTGTTTTTTTTGTTTTGTTTTGTTTTGTTTTTTTTGAGACGGAGTCTCCCTCTGTTGCCCAAGCTGGAGTGCAGTGGCATGATCTCGGCTCACTGCATCCTCCACCGCCTGGGTTCAAGCGGTTCTCCTGCCTCAGCCTCCCAAGTAGCTGGGACTACAGGTGCGTGCCACCACACACAGGTAATTTTTTGAATTTTTACAAGGTTTCACTGTGTTAGCCAGGATGCTCTTGATCGCCTGACCTCGTGATCTGCCTTCCTCGGCATCCCGATGTGCTGGGATTACAGGTGTGAGCCAGAGTGCCTGGCCAACTTGTGTTAATTTTCTCAAGCAATGAAACCACATCTGGTCCAGTGCTGCAACTGGAGTCAACACGTGGGCAAGCTTATGATAATCCACTGTTATTCTCCAGAATAAGTATAAGAAAGTTGAACAGGGATTTGGTGAGAATCACCACCCCTGTGTCTTTCGACTTTTTGATGGTGACACTAATCTCTGCAATCCATTCGGGGATACAATATTGTTTTTGATTTGCTATTTTTCTAGGTAGAGGAAGCTCTATTGGCTTCCATTCAACCTTTCCAACCATAATAACCCTCACCCACAAGTCAAGAAGCCAGTGTGGAGCTTCTGCAGCTGCTAAGTACGTCTATACCAATTATGCATTCTGACACTGGAGAAATAACCACAAGACGAGTCTGCAGACCCACTGGACCTACTGTAAGTTGGACCTGACTTAAAATTCTATTAATTCCCTGACCTCCATGAGCCCCTACTTTAATGGGAGGACCAGAGTGATGTTCTGTCTCCCCTGGAGTCCATATCACCTCAGAGCCAGTGTCCAGTAGTCACCAATATGTCTGATCATTTCCCTTTTCTCATTGCACAGTGACCCTGGTAAAAGCCCAGAGGTCTCTTTGCAGAAGGATGGTAGGAAGATTAACAGCATAAATTGTTGGTAATATAGTGGGGTCCTACCTCAATGGGATCTGACCTCCCCTTTATTCAAGGAGTCCTGATTCTGTAAACTGCCTCAAGTCTGGAAATTGATTGAGGGGCCATGATTCTCTGATTTATAATTCATATTAGTGTTTTGTTCATTAGACCTGGAAGTTTTCTGCTTATATAAATTAAGTAGGAATGCAGTAGACTTTCTATCAGTTTCACTTCTAGGAACACCGTGATTAATTAGCCAATGCTGGAGATCTACATGGCTCAGACTATTCTGATTGCTGCTTTGCCACAGCTGTCCATTAGGTGGCTACGATCACCTTGCCTTTGATGGTTAAGTGCTGCCACTTGGCCCCTGCCACCTCGGGATTCAATTATTCCCATTGTATTTAAATTTTGTAATTGAGTGACTGTGGTTTCCACTGTAGATCTGACATACAGAGAAGAGCAATTACAGGGTTCTTTAAAGATGCAGATGCTGCCCTCATGAATCTATTTTTCAAAGCATTGTTCAAGGGTATATCTTCTGGACCCTCCCATCTGTGATGGGTAGGTCTGAAGTGATGAATCTACTCCAGCAGCTCAGTCTCCCTAAGCCTATGGACCCCTTCCTTTACATTAACCCAAGGGAGATCAGGCATTTCCAGCTTGCTCACAGTGGACCATCTTTTAATCCACATTTCAGCTAACCAAACAAATAAACCATTAGAACATTTTTTAACTCCCCAAACTTCAACATTAAATTCAGAATCCCTACTTAATGGGCCCAAGTTAATAAACTCAGCCTGATCAGACTCTATGTTCCTTCCATTATTATCCCACACTTTAATAGCTAGTTCCATGCCTGCTCTCCAGATTTCTGCTTACGAAAGTGATAAAATTCAAGCAGTTCTTTTTGAGTGTAGTGTACTCCTCATGGGTCACACTCTCAACCTCACCTCTAGGGACCTGCTGGAACTTTCATCTAGTTTTAGGTCTAGAAGCAAGCAGAGTATTGGCGGTGGCTCCTGAGGAGAATCAACATTATATTGCCTGGCAACTGCCTCAGGGGAGGCCATCATTGTTGCCTCAGACAGCGCAGAGTTTATCCCCTCAGACAAAGGTGGAAAGGCTGATGGCAGTGTGGCTCAGGGAGAGGATGTTGCCACTCCTGGGAATAGGGAAGCTCTTTTTACTGGCAAGATAGTTTCATCGGAGTTTACAAGCTCAGTGTCCCCAGCTTCATCAGTCTTCCCACACATCCCCATTCCAAGTTGCAGGGTCCCATTCTTTTCCAATCAATGCCCTCACTTTACAGCAGACACCTGGTGAGGCTGTACATGCACGTTTCGTTGCAGGTTATCCATTCACATAAGGCTTGTGACTCTTTTTCCAGAATTTCAGCTCCTTACAGGAGATAAGACTGACTCAGGGAATTCTTAGGAGATTTGAGGCTTAGTATGTGCTTCTGAATCCAGGAGTTAATGTCCCCGAGTTCATCATTTTCTTTCATCATTTTGTCCACTGAACTTAGGAGCAACCAATCACCTTCATTATTTTCTTTGATTCTCCACATATAGTCAAAAGTATTATGTATAGAGTCATTAAACTCCTTGCCTCTCATGAGTGGTGAATCATGAGTGTCAAATGCGTTGCTTTTGCATAACTCTCTAAACAGTTTAAGGACTTTCAGTGTTCTCCATACTACTAGAAGTAGAGTCCTTATCATTTTGGGGTCTAATCATATTAAGCAGTCAACTCCAGAAACCCCCAAACCAATAAAAGAACTTTAACATTTCTTTTCCTCCATAACTACTCCTGGTACCCAAACCTGTGTTAGGGTTCTCTAGAGGGACAGAACTAACAGGATGTATATATATAAAATTGGAGTTTGTTAAGTAGTATCAACTCACAAATCACAAGGTCTCACAACAGGCCAACTGCAAGCTGAGGGGCAAGGAAGTCATTCCGAGTCCAAAAGCCGAGGAATTTGGAGTCCAATGTTTAAGGGCAGGAGCATCTAGCATGAGAGGAAGATGTAGGCTGAAAGGCTAAGCCAGTGTAGCCTTTTCACATTTTTCTGCTTGATTTCATAGTCTAGCCTGATTATTCTGTTATAACCAGCTGTATTGGCAGCTGATTAGATGGTGCTCACCCAGAATAAGATTGGGTCTACCTCTCCGAGACCACTTGCTCAAATGTTTATCTCTTTTGGCAACACCCTCACATCTAGGATCGATACTCTGCATCCTTCGATCAAGTTGACACTCAGTATTAAACATCACAGATGTGCTAATGCTGGGGTATCTACAAGATTCTTTCTAATTTTTTCTAAAGTATCTGATTTTATTCGGTCCATTTCAAGGTGTCTGGCTTATGTTGTTTTGAAAGAGTATATAAAATTTGCATTTTTTATAAGGAGAAGCTTCTGTAGTATTCTGCCAAATCCCAAAATCTTCTTTGTTGTTTCTTAGTTTGGGGGATAGGGAAATACAATATTTCTTTTATTTTATCAAGATTGATTAAAAAGGCTTCCTTTGATATTAGGTGATGTAAATATCTTATCTTTCTTTTGACAGAATTGAACTGTTCTCTTTTGAGACCTTGTGTACCTTTCAAGCTAATCATAACCAATGAATTTCAACCTCTATGGAGGCTTGCTATCCACTGAGAAGTAAATCATCTGCATACTGCATCAAAGGTAGATTTATTAGGGAACTTGACACTTGGAAGGTCTCCTTTCAATATTTGTGAAACATAAATTCTACTCTCAGCGTATGCCTGAGGGATAACTGTCCATGTGTACTGCTTGTCTTCCCAAGTGAAGGCAAAGAGAAATTGACTATCTTTATTCCCAGAATGCTAAGGATTGTCCTACATAGGTCTGTTATGATAAAGAACACACCTTTACTTCGGATGGCAGTCAACAACATGTGGGGTTTGATGCTGCTAAATGTTGAGGAATGACTACATTATTAATTGCTCTCAGAGCTGTACAAACCTCCATCCTCTACCATTTGGTCTTCTTACAGGGATTGGACTATGACATGGACTTGTGCAACTAATAATTAAGTTTCTATATAATTCAAAATTTTAGATTTTATCAATTCTGAAGCCTCTGATATTACAGGGTATTATTTAAGGTCCAGAAGAGGATTTAATAGATTGATTTGAATTTTAATTGAAGCAGGCAATATGTTTCCTCAATATGAGTGGAAGAATTTAACCACAATTAATCAGGTACTATTTTTAACAGCTCTTATAATTCTTAATTATTTAACAATTTAATTTCCTCCATGACAATATGAATTGCATTCAGTAAACTAAAAGGAACATATTTTGAAGAACATGTGATATGTACTGAACCTAGATTAAAAAAAGATTAAAAAAGAAAAATATTTTTGACCCAATAACTCTATTTTATTTTTGAATTCTCAACACATTTTCCCCTTTTGAGAGAAAAGGATGTGATTCTTGTATACTTCTGGAAGGTCTTTCACTATCAAATAAATGGGAGCTGAGGAAAACATGCATTCTGTACAGGAGACTTAACTGGAACACTGTAGCTTTTTATTTATATACTAATATAGAAGTATTTTGTTATACAAATCGCTTATATTAATATCAATTATTTTACTCCAAGGAGTGGGACCTTGTAGTAATGTGTTTCTAGTGCTGAAAAACATCGAAACGATATTCAGACCTATAACCAGCAAAATACTACTCTTCTTAACTCGAATTTTATAAATAGATTACATAAAGAATCTCTCCTTAAAAAGGAAGACTCGGTTTCAGAAGTGTGATTCGACATAATTTAGACTTTGTTTTTGAATTACTAAAATAAACTTGTAAAAAGTGTTTTGGATTGTATGTGCCACTTGTGGAAATATCAAGGTGTCATCTTTGAGTCAGTTCTTTCCCTTAAACACTTACAACATCACTGGTAGTGTAGCTCAGTGTCAATAAGATCTTGTGTGTCTTTTTTGCCTATGTAAATTAATTTCAATTTCACCTAAGGTATTAGTGAAGAGAAAATTTCATACAATCATTTTTGAACCATAGATATTATTTCTATTTTAATTTTATGTAATCATTTCATACAGGCCTTTTGCAATAACTGCAAATTGTGGATTGGGTTGGTTTTAGAATATATTAGGCTGTTGAAGGCTTACATATTGAACAAGTGTTTTAGTCGTAACCGCATAATCTTGTTTACATTTCCTATGTATTTAATTTCCCTCTCCTTTTCCTCCTTGATTGGGGTATAACTTGACTGGCAAAATTGACTACATCATGAGTTTGACAGGTAGCCCAACTAGGGCATTGCCCTTTATTAGAATTGCCAATTCTTTATGTCATCTACTCATAAAGTTCAAGTTAAGGAGAGTATTATTTTGCTGGTTATAGGTCTGAATATTGTTTAGATGTTTTTTCAGATATTTCACAGAGTGTCTGACAGGCTCATCAAGACTTTGTTGACATTATTGTATTTTTTCCAAACAACTATTCTTTGGAAAATTAAGGAGATAACCTCTACTAAAGCTTTGGCAATGCTGAAAGCTTCTTACGATCCACTTCAGAAAACTTGTGGAAGCTTTCTAAAGGATTTCTCCAATTTATCTTTGCTATCCAATCTTTGGTTTTACTTTCTGACACAAACATGTAAATCAAATATAAATCATGGAATCTAGGGTCATAAGTTTGAATGTTTGATGTAAATTATCTAGCAAATCCATCCAATAGGGCTTTAAAGAGGAACTGGAAAATTTTTAATTACGTCTTTAAATTCTACTTTTCATCATGGTTGATAAGCCAAGTCAGGTTCTCCTCTACCAGACACAGACTTTTACCCAAATGGACCTGGATTAGTGGAAAAAGGAAGATGAGGAGGAGAAAGAGATAAGTCAGACAAGAACATTCTGACAAAAGACAAAAAAGAGCTGAAGAAGGGGGAGAAATTACAGCAGTCTTTTTCAGTTTGGAAATTGTTTTAGATAGTATTTTGTTTTCCTTTTGCAAAGAAATGACTTTATCAGAAGCCCTTTTAGAGTTTCTGCACACTATTGAAAACAGCTCCCCTAGTAATTTTATTTCAGAGCCAGTTTTTTGTTTGTTTCTTGTTTTTTTTCTGATTGAGCATTCAGATATACTTCGTAAGGTATTTCAAAGGTACCCCATTTTGCCCGTTGTAATTTGGGGTCATCATAAGTTATGTGACACCAATTTCAAAAATATTTTCATGTAGAGGGGCTGTGGTATTAAACATGAATCCAGTTGGTGTTTCTAGTGGCATATCTCTCCTTAAGGAGGAAGATTAAGTTTTAGAAGTATGATTGTCCATAATTTAGACTTTCTTTTTGAATGATCAAAATGAACTAATTGAAGGTTTTTAGATTGTGTGTACTGCTTGTGGAAATAGCTACTGAAGGTATCACCCTTGAGTCCATTCTTCCCTTTTAACATGTCTTATTGGTCCCAAGAGACAGAGTGCCTAAGGCATTAGGTGATCAACTTTATCTGTGCCCACCAAGTTAAGCGAGGTTTCTTATAAGTTCTTAAGAGATTCCCTGTGAGACTGTTTCACATCACAGGTGATAAACTTTAAGGCACCTATAAGATCTTAATTGTTTGCGGTGCCTTTTGGCCAGGAAGAATGATATCTCTTATCTTCTGGATTTATCTCATACTTAGAGAACCTTTTACAAATTCGTTCACTCAGGAAGAAACATTAGATTTGTCAGTTGAACCAAACTTCAGAATCTGTCTAGTTTCAAATATTACAAATTATTCACTTAAGCAACAAAGATTTACTTCCTTTTTTCAAAGAGAAATTATTTTTTCCCCTGGCCAAACGTTTAAATGAGAAAAGACTGAAAACTCTAAGCAGTAATTTTAAACAAAACCTTAACCTCATAGAAAAGCAAAAATCACAAATCCACAATTATCAAAATCTCTAGAGAATAACAATGAAATTTCTACCTTGCAGTACAGCTTAAATTCCACCCTCATTGAATTAAAGACGTGTGCTGTTTAAATAAAATCTGTATCTCAACCAAGGAAGGAGATTTGAACCTGAGAGGGGTCTTACAAGAGATCCCCGTTGGCTGTAGCAAGGTCAGATGAACAAAGTCATTCATGCTGGTACCAGGGCTTCTGTTATCAGCAATGTGATGACGATCACTGGAGGTCCATTTCAGGTCTTTTCTTAGTTGCCAGAATGTCCACCTTAAGTGACATGCAGAAAATATGATTTAGTACAGCATTTATTTGAGCACAAACCTTAGGGATAGCCACCTGGGAAACAACTCTAAATAAATGAGTTCAGCATTCCGAAGGAGAAAAGTTAAGGTTTCACTTATGTAGGCAGAAACCAAGAAGTTTTAGCAGGATTACAATATTTTTCATACCCAGACCAGTGCATCTCTTGCAGTGATTTAATTGGTTACAGATTGCTACATTCCAAAGGTGATTACTTTATTACTCCATAAGGAGGAATAGTGACAGGGAGGGTGTGTCTTTCTTCTGGGCCTGCTTGGTATTCCTAATTATTTACAGAAAAAAAAAAAATAAGACAGAAGTTGCAGCTGCATGCCACGTGACACAGACCACAAAGCCACATTCATTTTAATGCTTAGACTAATCTAAAGTTCCAACAATTTTAAATTTTAATTATTTAATTTCATAGTTACAGGGTATAAATCAGAGATTTGATACCAAACCAAGTTAATTTTCTGATACACTGTATACAGTGATGACTAGAACTATTGGTGGGCGAGTGTATTTGCCAATCTTACATGAGTTTAGGAAAATTACTTGAAAATTCAGGACTTCCAAGTACAAGTAAAACTAGAACTGTTGATTCATATTAAGGAGTTCTACAGATTTTTTTTTTCCATCTAAGCAGGATTTAGGCAGAGAAAACATGTACTCTTTCTATACATACTGAAAAGTATACACAAATAATTTGAAGCATACTCTTTTGAATTAGATAATTATAGAAAAAAATTATTTTCTTTGTGTCCTATTTCATTTGTTTTTTTTTTTTTTTTTTGGTTCAGATAGCTTCTCACTCTGTCATCCAGGTGGAGTGTAGTGGTGTGATCACAGCTCACGGCACTCTGGACCTCCCAGGCTCAAAAGATCTTCCCTTCTCAGCATCCTCAGTAGCTGGGCTACAGGTATGTGCCACCATACCCAGCTAATTTTTGCGTGTTTTATAGAGACAGGGTTTCACCATGTTGTACACGCTGGTCTTGAACTCCTGGGCTCCAGTAATCCACCCATCTTGGCCTCGTAAAGTGCTAGAATTATAGGCGTGAGCCACTGTACCTGTCCAAGATGCATTTTCTTACGTCTAAATCTTTGCCCTTTTTGCTTGATCATTTTTGGATATTCTGAAAGTCTGCTCAGTGCTCTTTATTAAATAAATGATCCTTTGATCTTTTCTAGTTAGATTGATTAAAATAGTCTCATTGCTAAATATTTTACTTAATGATTGTATTTCTTGACTCTGGTTATTTGGACTACTTGAAGAAATACTTCTTCTTCAAGTAACCTCTCCTAAATCACAATAATGCTTTGGAAATTTTAAACATGATTCAAAAGAGCGATTTCTATTTTCAGATCTAGGGAGATAGAGAGCTACTAAGTAAAATTTTTTTCTCACCAACTAGTAAAGAAAATAAATTTAGTTTAACAATACTCTGCCAAATACATTTGTTTCAATAATAATAATAATTCTATTTTATAGTACTGTGAGATTAAAATATTCCCAGTTCACTAAATTAAAAAAAAATTGAAGAACAACTTTTATAAATTAGACCATAATTTATATATCCATATTATCTCTCCCAAATCCAGAATTTTTAAAGAAAGTTCATCATATTTTCTGAGATGCTTTGCTTGAAATGTTCTTGTGTTTTTGTTGATTCAGATGTCTAATTTTAGACACACATGGGGGAAATGACCAAATCTCCTGAGAATTTGGTATTTACCTTGCTCTTTTATTGTTTCACTTGAATTCGCTGCCATTTAGCCCTATTGAATTCAATCATTTTTAGCTTCCTGGTTTTCAAAAATTTACTTTACCCAAGATTTTCTTTAAAATGCTAGGGTTGTAGCTGAACTCAGGTTTGGCTGCTAGCTGCTCAAAAAGCCAGACATGAGAAATGAGAGTTGGTGGAAAAAAAAGTAGGTCTATTCAAGTGTCAGCAGTTAGAGGACTCAAGGCTAAAAAAAGAAAACTCACAGTTTCAGGATGGCTACAGGAATTTAAGGGAGAAGGTGGCATAGAAGCTACCTGCAGGAGTAGTGTGCAGGGTGCAGGTCTCCTTGTCATTTTCCAGTTGTTATCTTGAGTAATGAACCATCTGGATATCTACATGGCATCATTCAGGTGGGGTCTGGTTGTGGATGAACCATGCACTGATTTCTTCTCAAACAAGAGAAAATTGTAATCACCATCTCTCCTTCGTGCTTGGATTGTTTAAAGATTGGCTTTTAAAATTTCTAAGCAAACAGGTAGTTAGATATATGTGTAACAAGAAACAAAGCAAGAGATGTGTTACTTTTTCTAAAAAGTAAACCAGCTGACTGACTGCACCAATTCCAGACTCCCGTCTGTCAATGTCCATCCATTTCTATGGGATATGGGGGCATAGACTCCATTCAGACTGCTTACTGCTATCAGAAGGCCTACTTAGGTGCTAAAGCATGCAATTTATTTACCTGGAGTCGGAAACATTCATGATTTATTGGACTCATAGAAGCAGCGTGTTGAATCACTGGATGAGGATCTAAGAGTCTTTGAGAAAATCAATCTTGCAACTTGTGCATATTATAAAGCGAGAGTATAATCCATAGCAAAGAAGTACGCTTATTGCTATAATCATAGCAAGGATTACTGATAATTTTCTCCACCAGGAGGGTCCTGACCCAAACCAGGAACGTACCTATTGGCATAGTGACAGCATAAGTTTGGATATTAATTCATTTATGCATGTCTTGGTGGGCCAGGGAAACATTTTGTGAATTATCTAGAGTATACATATGCTGGAGCGGTGCAGAGTGCAGAGCTGCCTGTTATTGTGCAAAGCCTATCTTGAGTAATGGACCATCATGAGGTTTAGTTGGTGTGATTCTGGCAGAGTCAGGTTATGAATTGACTGCACATCAATTTCTTCTCAGAATAGAGAAAATTGTAACCACTATTTTCACTTCATGCCTGCATTGTTTCAAGATTAGCCTTTAGAATGCTGAAGAAAACAGGTAGTTAGATGTATGTGTAAGAAGCAATAAAGCAGTGAGTACTTACTTCTTTTTTAAGGTAAGCTCACAAGCTGGCTCTACCAGTTACAGGACTGCTATTTTAAATCTATGTTTTGCTTTTATTTCTTTGAAATAAAATCTTGCTTCCTTGTATCCTCTGAACATAAACCTAGAAAATTTACCTCTTTATACTAAAAGAATATAAAGAATAGAACTATTTCATTCCATTTGGCTATAAGATATTTCAAATCAATGCAATAATTAGATATATCTTCTATCCCATGTTACCGGCCACGAGAAAACACTCCCTTTGCCCTCTGAAGGTTTGCTGAAAATAAACTAATGAAAGAAAGATTAACAGGAGAAGTGGCATTCAAATTTGTTAATGTGCGTGGCAGTCCTAACAAAGATTTAAAAGAAATGCCTCCAGGGGTTGACGGTTTTATAATATCTTCAGGTAACAGAATGAATGAGCACTTGGAGAATGGACAAAAACATATTACTGTAGTAAATTAGGTTATAGTGGCAAGACAGGTTATGGGAAGGAGAGAAGAGGCGACCTGGGGTGCAAAGGTATAGCCCACAGAGAGAATAGTCGGTAAGTGTTTCTTTGAGACCTTAAATGTGTCAATTTCTCAGTTTTATCTTTTCTAGACTGGAACAAGGAAAGGCCCTCAGAGAAAGCTGAGCAGCATCAAGGCACATTTTCTCTATAAATGCAAATCTTCTCCACAAGAGACAGCTTTCTAGATATTCTAACATTTCCAGCTTTTCTGAATAACCATCTTGAAATAGTTCAAATAAGTATATTTTGGGAGAAATAATTTGATTCCTTCACCATGTCCAAACCATCTCTAAAACTATGTCCACATGAGGACCATAATTTAACCAGTGGAGCAACAGACTTATCAGTTACACAAAAAGTAGAAGGAAATTTCCTTTTTTAAAAAAAGATAACCTTGCTTGAACATGTATAAGATTTTTGAAGGAAAATGCTGACTCTCATTTTCACTAAGGAGAAATGTTTACCAGTCGTTTGCTGGTGAACTATTTTTACAACTTTTAAATATATCTACTTGCTTAATGTTCATTTTGTTTAAAAATAAATGTAAGGTGGCTTTTTATACTTAAACATGTATACAGTAGAATAACAAAAAAGCAAATCATTTTTGCTTGATTTAATAGCTCCTAGTTATCTTACCTTTAGTTGAAATAAACTATCCTTTGAGCTTTTAAAACTGAGCAGCTGCATTTTGAGTAGCAAGTGCCTCTGGTCTCTGTTCTAATGTGCAAAGCTAATATGTGACCTAAATAAAGCCATAGAATTTAATTTCAACAAAGAACTCTTACAAGTGATCTGAGCCAGTTTAAGATTTTGTTGACAATAGTTGTAAAAAGTTATAGTGTATGAAGAGACAAATTACCTTTCCTGATTTTATCTCTAAAGGAGTGTGCAGATGTCAAATATGCCAATGGGCCTTCTTGCCTTAGGGAACTTAAATGTACTGACTCAGAAGGCCTTAATGTCTCTCTCAGCTTGACTAACCTTTAGACAAGCTTCTTCCTTCACCAGACCCATATCTTTCTTTTCTTAAAGCATTTATTTTAGATAATTTGTAATTCTTTCTCTATTCTTTTGAGATGTAATTTTTTTTTTAAAATTCCTTGCCAGTTTCACAATCAATCAATAAATGTCTTTCTCAAGACCCTAGAGGTCATCTCCTCTAAATGTGATCAGGAGGAACATAGTGCCGGTATCTCTCAGTTGCTATTGGAAGGCAGAAGCCTAACTTCAATGAGAAAACACAGATAATCAAATCACAGAGAAAAACATTTTCTTTCTTTCTTTTTTTTTTTTATTGCATTTTAGGCTTTGGGGTACATGTGAAAAACATGCAAGGTTGTTGCATAGGTGCATATGTGGCAGTGTGATTTGCTGCCTTCCTCCCCTTCACCTATATGTGGCATTTCTCCCCATGCTATCTCTCCCCCCCACCCCCCGCTGTCCCCCCGACTCCCCTCCAACAGACCCCAGTGTATAGTGCTCCCCTCCCTGTGTCCATGTGTTCCCATTGTTCAACACCCGTTTATGAGTGAGAACATGTGATGTTTGATTTTGTGTTGTTGTGTTAGTTTGCTGAGAATGATGGTTTCCAGGTTTGTCCATGTCCCTACAAAGGACATGAACTCATCGTTTTTGATGGCTGCATAATATTCCATGGTGTATATGGGGAATAACTCAAGGTGTTCCACACGTGGCAAGGATCAGCTTCCTCTCTGACATCCTCCAGTAGTATTCTTCAGCTAACTCAGCCCAGCACTTAAAACTTCTCCAGTCCTTTATTTCAACAGAGTTGAGTTCAAACTCAGCTATGGCTTACTATGGCCTACCTTACCTATACAGAAGCCTTGAAAAAGATCTTCCTTGCCTGTTAAAGTTTGTGCAGTGCAGTTTTGCTCTGATGGTATCTAAAACTTCTATCTAATGTGTTCAGTTGCCTGATGTTGCAATCATTTTTTAAGCAACATTTTTGTTGGGATTTAACAAAGCTTTTTTAGTTCTCATTCCAACAAAGATACACCCTGAGAGAGGCATGGAATTAAAGAAACTTGTATATTTTAATAGTACTTTGAAACCCTCAGAGAGATTTCACTTATTTTCAGAATACCTTTAAGTGACCAAAAAAAAAAATAAAAAAAAAAAATTAAAATCCCCCCCTAACCTACTTATGCAGCTTCAGAGCTGGGTGAAGCTACAGATCTGTGCCCAGGGAGAATTGAAAAATGGACTATGTGTTAAAAGCAGGGGTCAATTCTCATTTTTACTGAAAGCCTAAAGTTACCCATGGATCCAAAGATTTTAAGTTTATTTCAGAAGTAAGAGATGACCTATAAAATATTCTCATGGGAATAAAAGAAGATGCTAATACTAATTTGGAGTCAATTTATTTTTTCTTTTTTATCATTAAATCTACCTCCAGGTAAAATAAACTTTCTGTGATAATAAAGAGAATAGTATACAAAATTGCTATTTAAAAAACAAATTAAGGAAAAGTGACTGCTTCTGAGTATCTCTTGTCAACCCTAATATATCCAATTAGCAGAAAGTTTGTGTTAAGAGGAAAATTCAAAATACAAATTGAATGTGAAAGGATTTATAGATGAAATGTAAGATGAACTTACGGGGAATGCAGTGCGTAGTAAGAATAATTAGGAAAGCATCATCTTTACGTTTAAGACTCTGATGACTAATTTTTGACTCTTTTCAAAATCTTTGCAGATTTCGTTATTTCTCCAACTCTTTGAAAATCCTTTTATAACCAGATTCTTCATGTTTTATCCTAACAGTAGTGACTTAAGAAGTTAGTTACCAAAATCTTACTGCTGAAAATATCCTGCCTAAATTATCTGATGAGTATAAATGAGGCAGCAGTGGCCCATCTGGAGCAGCTGCTGCAAGGACTCTGGCTGCAGTGGGGGAGGTGTGGCCAGAGCTGAGTATTCCCTAGAGCCAGCAGGAGCCCGGAACAGCGGGGAGCCTGCCCTTTTCTGAGTTGATGAGGTAGGAGCTCTGCCCTCTTGGTTGCAGCTGTAGCTGCCCAGCTGGTGCTGTGAACCCGGGCATCCTTGCACTCTTGGGGACTCAGAAAGCCCCCTACCCTGGCAGGCTCAGAAGTGCCTGCTCCTGCTGCCTGGCCTCTCTTCCAGCACTCGCTAGGATTTCAGAGCAAAGTTGAGGCTGAGCAAGAGTGCTGTCGCAGTGTGCAGTGCTTACGGCAGCACTGACACACCAGCCCCCTGCCACCTTGGCGTCTTCCAGAGTTTGGGCACTGACAAGCATGGAAGGGAGGCTGAAGGGGTGCTGAGAGTGGTTGATGGCAGCCCTGCAGGTTCCTTTTGGCAGGAATAGTTTGGGTGCCATAGATGAGATGATTGGCAGGAGACAGGCTCCTGGGCGAAAAGAGGTGGGTCCCCATTGAAGCCCCACCTTCAAGCCAAGAATGCCCTGAAGCATGGGGGCTGGATCATCAGTTCCCAGTGGATTCTGCAGCCTGGAGTGAGAATTTCCGCTGCTTTATCTGGGCCCACCCATGGCCCCATAGACCAATCAGCACATACTTCCTCGCTTCTGAGTCCATTAACACCCCCTGTATCCCCACTCAGTCAGACTCAAACAGACTTCCAGACGACCTGCCTGCGGAAAGGAGCTACCACTGCGGGTCTCCTCCCTGCTGAAAGCTGGACACTCTTTGGGACAACCTGCCTTCAGAAAGGAGCTACCCGCTTCAGGTCTCCTCTCCACTAAGAGCTGGACACTCATTGGATGACCTGTCTGCAGAAAAGAGATGCCTGCTGCAGATCTCCTAGAGCTGTTCTGTCACTCAATAAAGCTTCTCTCTGCCTTGCTCACCCTCCAATTGTCCACATACCTAATTCTTCCTGGACACAGGACAAGAACTCGGGCCTATCAAATGGCAGGACTGAAAAAGCAGTAACACAAACAGGGCTGAAACATCCCCCCCCCCCCGGCCCACCACCACCACCACTTGCTCCATTGCAGGTGAGAGAAAGAGAGAAGTGCTGCAGCCTTTGAGGAGCCCAGGCCTAGGGGGTCCCCAAGCTAGGGTTGTGATGCCCTCTTAGAGACTCTGCAGTTCCTGGCATCTCCAAGCCTCTGGGCACCATTACTTTCTCCTCCACATGGGTGCCTGCAGCAGAAGCCACGTGCAATACATCTGGTCCAGCCATAGCCTCACATGGAGCCAGCACCCATGCCAGTGCCTGGAGCTACCCGCCCCACTGTAGCAGGCAGCATGCTTGGCTCTGCACACCAGCCAGACCCTGCACTCACTTGCTCACAAACCTCTCACCGCCTTGTCAGGTGTGGAATACGGGCTGGTAGCGTGAGCTGAGCACAGCTTGTCAGGCCAAATGAGTGGAATGAGCCTAATGGGTGCAGGCGATACTCGGGCACCACAGAGCTTTCCAGGTGGTGAAGTGACACCCCAAGGATCCTGTGTCACAAATTTATCTGTGTATTAGTCTTTCACTTGGTTTCATCATTAGGAAAGTAGACAAGTAATATTAGGTGTGAAAGAGACATGCTAAGACAAATAATAGGAAATGCTAGTCATACTAAAATCATAGGCATGGTCTCAACTATTGTTTTATTTTAAATGTTGCTCACTTCTATTAAAATGTTGGAGCTTATTATAAAAAGTTACTTTATTCATGATGTTATACTATAAATTAAGTGATGCATTATTATACTGAAAATACTTACTTTTGCTATTTCTATGCATACTGGGTATTTTAAAATATTACATATGACTACTCTAAGTGTCCTCTCACAAAAATAAAAGTTCAGAATATTTTCATTTGCCTCTTTTCTCCAACCAATACTCAGTACCATTGTCATTTGAATAATAAACTTTAACAAATACAACTTTATAGAAGACATAATGAATGACTATTAATATCCAACAATCATAATTTCAAATTATATATCATTTTCTTCTAGTATGATATTACAGTATGAGAAGGAGTCAGTTCCAAAAAATTAAATGACATGTCACTGAGTATGTTTAATTTAAAAGCAAACTCTCATTTCCATTCATCCTAATGCTTGCTCAGTCTTAGAGTGGGATGAACGTTTCATTCAGTATTACCTCTTCAGTTTCTTAAAGTAGATAACAGTGGATGGGGTGAGGTTTGAAGGCCCATAGGAGCACATTCTAAGTGACACTTGATAATCTATTTTGGGCAATATAACTTAAGGCTGCAATGTGAATTGTTTTCTTACATCAACTATTCATACATAGAAGGTCCTTGAGTTAATAGGGCTGAAGACCCCTTAAAAGGCTTTAAACAAAGCATACATTTCATCATGACCTGGACATTAAAACAAAAATGGCAGGTGGCCTAAGAATTTAGTCTGATCAATCAACAGTTTTACAAATGAGTTCTAGTTAAGAATTTTTTGACATGACCAATCCTCTTAGCAATAGCAGTAGGTATGACAATATAGATTTAAAGAGAACAGATTAAATATACAGATGTCTTTGAACAAATTTCCTGGTGACTTTATGCACTAATATTAAGTACCAGCCACATCAATACATTAATCAATGAATATTTTATATTACTGAATTATTTCTATTGGACTAGGAATTGAAAAAACCATAGCTATAGGCCAAGCTCTGCATACGAGTTACTATATACAACCCTGAATATGTATTCTAACTCTTACAGGATTCAGTTTTCTTCATCTGTGAAACAAGATCCATGAATAATCATTAGGACCTTTTCAGATTTAAGATGAAAGTAGAATATAAGCATATTACCTTTAATAAAAGGCTGAAAAAAAATAAGGCAATACCGATTACAAAAAATTACACATGACAAAGACATTAATTAATGAATTCATTTATAATTCATACCTATGAATGAACCAGAAACCTACATTTAAATCTAAGAATGGCAAAAGAAATTGACATAGTTTCTTTCTAAAGATAGTCATTTTACAGTATAAACAATGAATTTAATATTAATGTAATGAGGAAAAAACTCAAAACTTCTAACCAGGGTTATAAATATATATATTCACTATAGTCCAAAATTGCTAGATACTAAAATCACTACTCTAGGTTTGTACATTCATTAGAATGAGTAATGAATTTGAATTTTAGTTGTTTAAGGCTTTTGTAAGAGGGACTCGAGGTAAGATCTCAGTCTGAAACAAAAAGCTAAAATTTTTAGGAATTGGAACGAGAATGTCATAGGCTATCTGTGTCCACTAATTTACTCAAGATTCTTTCATCTTCATGATACTGGATACTGTTATAGGTAGCAAGGCACCAGTAAACTTAGGCTCCTGGATGTCCACAGAAAATGAGATATAAGGCCCTGCCTTCTTTGATGATTCCATACCAAAGAGATGGCTCCCAAATTCTTAGAAAGATGTTCCTGGGTTGTAAGACTGGCAGAAATTGTATTTTAAAGATCTATTGTTTCAAAGCAGCATAGACAGAATTTATAAATACATGTTTTCTAAAGTAAATGCTCTAAGAAAAGGTGAGGTCAGAGGCCTAGAGTTGGGAAGATTCTTGCCTAAAGATTTAGTCAAGATGAAGGAATGTTAAGGACATTGTTGTCAGGTGGCACTGACTCAGGAAAAAATCAGTACTTAATAATACATGAAGATAGAGTAGTAGATTCTTATTACACATAGCTATTTTAATCTGAAAATAGTATTTGATTTGAGTCATCCAAAATTATTTTTAAATGGTCTTATCTGCTTGTTTCTCATCTTGCAATGTATTCACTTTCCCTATGTGTATACTCTCTTACATTGTTTAATACCCTTATAATAGCGAAGAAAGGTTAAGTAGGGTAGAACACATCAGCCTTATTCATTTATAGATTATATAGGGTTAGGATTAAAAAACATAAACCCACTTATTTATGCTACACATTTGTAACAGGATGAACTATATGACATGACTTTAATATTTCAGTATAAATTGTTCCCCAGTGTGGCCCATTGCCTCAATGAGTCACATGCTACGTGTGCTTGTGTGGGTGTGCTGTGTGTATAAGTAACAGGTGTAAATAATCTATATTTCTATCTGATAAGAAGCTAAACATTTGCCCAGAGGTACGGCAACGGAAAAAAACAAAATACCTTAATTTGACTACTTATTTTGTAAAGACTAATACTTTTTACTTAGACTTTTCAAGATCACTATAAAATAAAATAGGTTATTTTTAAAAAAAGATACAAGAAGTTCTTTAAAAATACTATTATATGTCCATAATATGATGGGGAATTATTCTTGGATGTTTCATTGAAAAAAGAAGGTTCATATTCATTCATCTAATTAATGATAGCCCAGAGGGTCCTTATAGTTGAAGATATGTTTTGACTTTTGTTCCCCTAATTAACATCTATATGCACCAGTGAAGAGCTTAATTGTGGCTTATTTGTAAAAGGTTTAAATTTTCTTTTAAAATAATCTACTTTAATCAATTAAAATTTTTGAGCCAATTAACTACTTTGACTGCTAAACCCTTTCTTGTGTTACTAATGCTGTCAATATTTGAGATGGCTCAGCAAAGAAATAATGAAAAAGTTATATATTACTGAGATATAAAGAAAAGGCATGTGGGAACACCTTCATATTCTACCTCACAACAGGACTGTAAATTTTAGGCTGCCCTGAGGAGAAGTGCTAGTCGTGCTAGAGAAGACCTGTCAGTATAATAGACAGGAGTTCTATAAACGTTCTGGTCATTGGCAGTTTAACTTGCTCCAGCTCTGAAAAGCACTAGCTCCAAAAGACAGCTCTATCTCTCTTTGAAGAGAAATCAAAGTCATGAAATCTCAACAAACAACTAACTACATAAAATTTATTTTACTTTTACTTCAAGTAATATATTTATAAGTAATATAAGTGCTATGAACATTTGATCTACCAAAAATAAAGCTATCAAACCATAGAAAAATAAAAACCAAAATGGGTTTATTTTAGGAAAGAAAGTTCACCAGAAGTGAAACTTTTTTTATAGAATGTTTTTTCATTTACAACAAAGCTTGAGTTAATATATCTTTTTTAGAGGGCTTTTTAATAAGAAAGGAATAATGTTGAAGTTTATATTATCATCATATAAGCTTTCTGATTCTCATTCAACTTAGTATAAAAGCATCTGTAAACAAAAAAAAAAGTTTATTTGGCATTTAAGCCTAGCCTTTCACTGGATAAGTTAAGAAATTGATTTATATTATAGTTTGTGGGATTATGTTTGTATATTTGTAAATGAATGTTTTAGATGTAATCTTGTGTATTTATCCAGAATATGACAAAATTGCACAATTTAGATTAAAAAAAAGCAGAATCAATTAGCATTAACTTGTGACCCATGCAGCCTGATCTGACTTCTAGCTGATAAACACAATTTTCCAAGTAACAACAGGATTTGGGAAGGGCAGTCTACATACACTTTTTGTATCAATTGAAACTACATGCAATAGTTTGTTAATAGGAAGCAATAGAAAAGCTAAAATAGATGGGTTTCAAGAATTACACAATTAATTCAAATAAAATTTTTAAAATTACCTTGGTTTCTGAAAAATAAAATAGAAGTTGGGTGAGGAAAGACAGAATCCAAAAGATTGGACAGAATCCAAAAGATTCTGCTGACTTCACGTTGTTCTAAATGGCTGCTTATTTAAAAGTTGCATCCTCCAAAAAGTACCAAATGGTAAAGACCATAGACACAATGAAAAAACTGCGTCAACTAACTGGCAAAACAATGGGTTAGCATCAAAATGACAGGATCAAATTCACACATAACAATATTAACCTTAAATGGAAATGGGCTAAATGCTCCAATCAAAAGACACAGACTGGCAAATTGGATAAAAAGTCAAAAGCCATCAGTATGCTGTATCCAGGAAACCCATCTCATGTGCAAGGACACACATAGGCTCAAAATAAAGGGATGGAGGAAGATTTACCAAGCAAATGGAGAGCAAAAAAAAAAAAAAGCGGGAGTTGCAATCCTAGTCTCTGATAAAATAGACTTTAAACCAACAAAGATCAAAAGAGACAAAGAAGGACATTACATAATGGTAAAAGGATCAGTGCAACAAGAAGAGCTAATACTCCTAAATATGTACACACCCAATACAGGAGCACCCAGAAATATCAAGCAAGTTCTTCATGACCTACAAAGAGACTCAGAATCCCACACAATAATAGTGGGAGACTTTAACACTCTACTGTCAATATTAGACAGATCGATGAGACAGAAAATTAACAAGCATATCCAGGACTTGAACTCATATCTGGACCAAGCTAACCTAATAGACATCTACAGAACTCTCCACCGCAAAACCACAGAATATACATTCTTCTCAGCACCACATCATACCTACTTGAAAATTGACCACATAATTGGAAGTAAATCACTCCTCAGCAAATGCAAAAAAACAGAAATCATAACAAATCATCTCTCAGACCACAGTGCAATCATATTAGAACTCAGGATTAAGAAATTCACTAAGAACAGCACAA
Organism: Aotus nancymaae; assembly: GCF_030222135.1. NCBI lineage: Eukaryota > Metazoa > Chordata > Mammalia > Primates > Aotidae > Aotus > Aotus nancymaae. The sequence continues at coordinate 5,215,122 of NW_026988435.1, forward strand.
CTTCATGGAAACTGAACAACTGGCTCTTGAATGTTGACTGGATAAACAATGAAATGAAGGCAGAAATAAAGATGTTCTTTGATACAAACAAGAATGAAGACACAACATACCAGAATCTCTGGGACACATTTAAAGCAGTGTCTAGAGGGAAATTTATAGTAATAAATGCCCACCTGAGAAGCAAGGAAAGATCTAAAATCTACACCTATCATCAAAATTGAAAGAGCGAGAGGAGCAAGATCAAGAAAACTCAAGAGCTAGCCAAAGACAAGAAATAACCAAGATCAGAGCAGAACTGAAGGAGATAGAGACACAAAAAACATGTCAAAAAATCAATACATCCAGGAGCTCTTTTTATTTTAAAAGATCAACAAAATAGACAGATGGCTAGCCAGATTAATAAAAGAGAAAAGAGAGAAGAATCAAACAGATGCAATAAAAAATGAAAAAGGGGATATCACTACCTATTCCACAGAAATACAAACTACCATCAGAGATTACTACAAATAACTCTAGGCACATAAACCACTAAGTCTGGAAGAAATGGATGCATCCCTGGATACTTGCACACTCCCAAGCCTAAACCAGGAAGACGTTGAAACCCCAAATAGACCAATAACAAGGGCTGAAGTTGAGGCAGCAATTAATAGCCTACCAACTAAAAAAGCCCAGGTCCAGATGGGTTCACAGCCAAATTCTACCAGACATACAAAGAGGAGCTGTTACCACTCCTTCTGAAATTATTCCAAACAATCCAGAAAGAGGGAATCCTTCCCAAATCATTTTATGGGACCAACATCATCCTGACACCAAAACCCGGCAGAGTCTCAACAAAAAAATAAAACTTCAGGCCAATATCCATGATGAACATAGATGCAAAAATCTTCAATAAATACAGGCAAACTGATTGCAACAGCACTTCAAAAAGTTTATCCATCACTATCAAGTAGGCTTCATCTTCGGGATGCAAGGTTGGTTCAACATTGGCAAGTCTATAAACGTAATCCACTATATAAATGGAACCAAAGACAAAAACCACATGATTATCTCAATAGATGCAGAGAAGGCCTTCAACAAAATACAACAGCCCTTTATGCTAAAAATTCTCAATAAACTAGGCATTGATGGAATGTATCTCAAAATAATAAAAGCTATTTATGATAAACTCACAGCCAATATCATACTGAGTGGGCAAAAACTGGAAGCATTCCCTTTGAAATATAACACTAAACAAGGATGCCCTATCTTACCACTCTTATTCAATATAGTAGTGCAAGTTCCAGCCAGAGCAATCAGGCAAGAAAAAGAAATAAAGGGTATCCAATTAGGAAAGGTGGAAGTCAAGTTATCTCAGCCCCAAATCTCCTGAAACTGATAAGCAACTTCAGCAAAGTCTCAGGATACAAAATCAATGTGGAAAAATCACAAGCATTTCTATACACCAATAGCAGACTAAAAGAGAGCCAAATCAAGAGCGAATACCCATTCACAATTGCTACAAAGTGAATAAAAATCCTAGGAATGCAATTAACAAAGGATATAAATGACCTCTTCAAGAGTAACTATAAACCACTGCTCAAGGAAATAAGAGAGGACACAAACAGATGGAGAAACATTCCATGCTCATGGTTAGGAAGAATGAATATTGTGAAAATTGCCATAATGTACAAGTAATTTATACATTCAGCACTATCCCCATCAAGCTACCTATGACCCTCTTCACAAAACTGGAAAAAAACATCTTAATCTTCATATGAAACCAAAAGAGAGCCTGCATAGCCACGACAAACCTAAGTAAAGAGAACAAAGCTGGAGGCATCATGCTACCTGACTTCAAACTATACTACAAGGCTATAGTAATCAAAACAGCATGGTGCTGTTTCCAAAACAGAGATATAGACCAATAGAACAGAACAGAGGCCTCAGAGGCAACGCCACACATCTACAACCATCTGATCTTTGACAAACCTGACAAAAACAAGCAATGGGGAAAGGATTCCCTATTTAATAAATGGTGTTGGGAAAACTGGCTAGCAGTGTGCAGAAAGCAGAAACTGGACCCCTTCCTGAAACCTTACACTAAAATTAACACCAGATGGATTAAATAAAGACTTAAATATAAGACCTAACACCATAAAAACCCTAGATAAAAGCCTAGGCAAAACCATTCAGGACATAGGCATAGGCAAGGACTTCATAACTAAAATGCCATAAACTTTGGCAACAAAAGCCAAAATAGACAGATGGCATCTAAATAAACTCCAGCACTTCTGTACAGCAAAAGAAACAATCATTAGAGTGAACTGGCAACCAACAGAATGGGAACAAATATTTGTAATCTACCCATCTGACAAATGCCTAATATCCAGAGTCTACAAAGAACTAAAACTGATTTGCAAGAAAAAAACAAACAAACCCATTTGAAAGTGGGTGAAGGACATGAACAGACACTTTTTGAAAGAAGACATATATCAGGCCAAAAAACGTAGGAAAAAATGCATTGTCACTAGTCATTAGAGAAATGCAAATCAAAACCACATTGAGTTACCATCTCATTCCAGTTAGAATGGTGATCATTAAAAAATCTGGAGACAACAGATGCTGGAGAGGATGTGGAGAAATAACAACACTTTTACACTGTTGGTGGGAGTGTATATTAGTTCAACCATTGTGAAAGACAGTGTGGCAATTCCTCAAGGACCTAGAAATAGAAATTCCATTTGCCCCAGCAGTCCCATTACTGGGTATATACCCAAAGGATCATAAATCATTCTATTATATAGACACATGCACACGTGTGTTCATTGTGGCACTGTTTACAATAGCTAAGACCTGGAACCAACCCAAATGCCCATCAATGATAGACTAGAGAAGGAAAATGTGGCACATATACACCATGGAATACTATGCAGCCATAAAAAATGATGAGTTTGTGTCCTTTGTAGGGATATATAGATGAATCTGGAAACCATCATTCTTAGCAAACTGACACAAGAACAGAAAATCAAACACCACATGTTCTCACTCATAGCTGGGTGTTGAATAATGAGAACACATGGACACAGGGAGGTAAGTATCACACACTGGGGTCTGTTGTGGGAGAATAAGGAAGGGACGGGGGTACGTAGGTTGGGGAGGTATAACATGTGGAGAAATGTCATATATAGGTGATGGGGGAATGAAGGCAGCAAACCACACTGCCATGTATGTACTTATGCAACAATCCTGCATGTTCCGCACATGTACCCAAGAACCTAAAGTGCAATAAAATATATATATATAACAAACAAACAAAAGTTGCATCATACCATATTGTTATTTATCTGGGATTTTATACTTTCCAAACACTTAATTTGATACAAGAAAACTTACTTTCTAAATATACTTTTTGAACTTATATTCAAAACACTTTTATTACATATATAATTTTAAAAAGTTTCCCAAGTTCTAAATAGTTTACAAGCAGTTAAGCAATCTCTGTTGAATATAAAGAGGTGAAAAGTATAATTATTTCACTAGTTTTTTGAAATTCCTTTTTCTTTGAGTTACAAGCAGTAGAATCTAACCAACTATTTTAACTCTTTCAAATGGTGACATTTATATATTTATAGTTTTCCTTAATCTAAATACTTTTTTCTTTAAAATTAGTTAGTGTAGAAAAATTCTATTATAATGTCTAATATATTTTTATTATAGAAGTTCTATTTTAGTTTTACTTTTAAAATGTATTACATATTTACTCAGGAAACAAGAATCATTCATTTTTCTCCTCAATGACACATATAAATAGTCCACAAAGACTCTGTCATCACTCATGAAAACTTGCATACATTATATTGAGCACCTCCTGGGAAAGCGACTTTCATTATGTAAGCAAGTTATGAACTGCTTGGGAGAAGTATATTTGGAAAATAGCATAGAAGACAAACTTTTAGATTTTGTAAACAATAATTTTTATAAAGTTTTATATATCTTATTCAAGTATGACAACCATGTTCTCATATATGACTCAGAGAAACTTTTAATGAAGAACATCAGATTGTATTTAAATATGATTTAAAATTTTGGGAATATCATTGATAATTTGATGTTAATAATAACTAGTTCAAATTTTCAAAACCCTTTTTTCACAAAATTTCATGAGAAAATAAAATACTTTTAAAAAATTAAATATCTATTTTTATTTATTAATCCCAATTTAATTATTTAGTCAATTTCTATTATGCTTCAAAATGTCTACTTATTTATGTGGGCTAATGGAATAGGCAGAGTTGCAAGAATTTAGGGACATAAGAAGATAACAACATATTCAAAGAGAATAGGACGGAGGAATTAAGAATGCAGGCAATAGTGCTATTGGCATAAGAGTTGGTTAGAAGAAACAATGTCAGTCAGATTTTGAGAGAGGATGCTGCTAACAGGGCCTTTTCACAGTTGTCTTTAAAATCCTATTCAACATCCATTCATATTTAAAAAACACTCAATAACTTAGATATTGAAAGAACATATCTCAAAATAACAAGAGCTATATATGACAGTCCCACAGCCAACATCATACTAAATGGAAAAAAGCTAAAAGCACTCCCCTTGAAAACTGGCATAAGACAAGGATGCTCTCTCTTTCATCACTCCTATTCAACATAGTATTTATTGGAAGTCCAGGCGGGGGTTGTCTACAAGAGAAATAAATAAAGGGTATCCAAAGATGAAGAGATAGCATCACACTATCCCTGTTCACAGATGACATGATTCTATATCTAGAAAAGCCCATAGTCTCAGCCCAAAAGATTCTTAAGAAGATAAACAACTTCAGCAAAGTCTTAGGATGCAAAAATGAATGTGCAAAAATCACTAGCTTTCCTATACACCAACAATTTAAGAGCCAAATTAGGAATGAACTCTCACTCACAACTGCCATGAAAAGAATAAAATACCTAGAATACAACCTAATAGAAAGGTGAAAAATCTCTACAAGAAGAACTACAAACCACTGATGAAAGAAATCAGAGATGACATGAACACATTAAAAGATATTGCATGCTCATGAATAGAAAGAATCAATATCATGAAAATGGCCATATTGCCCAAAGCAATTTATAGATTCAATGCTATTCCCATTAATATCATTAACATTCTTCACAGAACTAGAAAAAACTATTTAAAAATTTTATGGAAATATAAAAGAGCCCTAATAGTCAAGGCAAACCTAAGCAAAAAGAACAAAGCTGGAGGCACCATGCTACTCAACTTGAAACTATACTTCAGGGCTACAGTAATCAAAACAGCATGGTACTGTTACAGAAACAAATACATAAACCAATGTAATAAAATAGAGAACCCAGAAATAAGACTGCACACATACCACTATCTCATCTTGAAGAAGCATGACAAAAACAAGCAATGAGGGAAGAATTCCCTATTGATGTACCCATCAATCATCATCAACATTATGTATTTCTTCTAATGCTAACCCTTCTCTAGCCCCCCATGCCCTGACAGGTCCTGGTGTCTGATGTTTCCCTCCCTGTGACAAAGTGTTCTTATTGTTCAGTTTCCACTTATCAGTGAAAACATGTGGTGTTTCATTTTCTGTTCTTGTGTTAGTTTACTGAGAATAATGCTTTCCAGCTTCATCCATGTCCCTGAAAAGGACATGAACTCATCCTTTTTATGGCTGTATAGTATTCCATGGTATATATGTGCTACATTTTCTTTATCCAGTCAATCGTCGATGGGCATTTCAGTTGGTTCCAAATTTTTGCTACTGTGAAAAGTGCTGGAGTAAACATACATGTGCATGTGTCTTTATAGAAGAATAATTTATAACCCTTTGGGTACATACCCAGTAATAGGACTGCTGGGGCAAATGGTATTTCTGGTTCTAGATCCTTGAGGAATTGCCACACTGTCTTCCACAATGGTTGAACTAATTTGTGCTCCCACCAACAGTATAAAAGTATTCCCATTTCTCCACATCCTCTCCAGCATCTGTTGTTTCCTGACTTAATGATCTCCATTCTAACTGACATGAGATGGTAGCTCATTGTGGTTTTGATCTTCATTTCTCTAATGACCAGTGATGAAGAGCTTTTTTCACATTTGTTGGCCACATAAATGTCTTTTTTTCTGAGAAGTGTCTGTTCATATCCTTGGCCCACTTTTTGATGGGATTGCTTATTTTTGTCATGTAAATTTGTTTAAGTTTTTTGTAGATACTGGATATTAGCCCTTTGTCAGAATGATTAGAAAAAACTACTTTAAATTTCACGTGAAACTAAAAAAGAGCCTATATAGCCAAGGCAATTCTAAGCAAAAGAACAAAGCTGGAGCCATCACACTACCTGTTTTCAAACTATACTACAAGGCTACAGTAACCAAAACAGCATGGTACTGATACCAAAACAGATATATAGACCAATTGAGCAGAATAGGGGCCTCAGAAATAATGCCACACATCTACAACCATCTGATCTTTGACAAATCTGACAAAAACAGGCAATGGGGAAAGGATTCCTTATTTAATAAATGGTGTTGGGAAAACTGGTTAGCCATGTACTGAAAACTAAAACTGGACCCCTTCCTTACACTTTATACAAAATTAACTCAAGATGGATTAAAGACTTAAACATATGAACTAAAACCATAAAAATCCTACAAGAAAATCCAGGCAATACCATTCAAGACATGGACATGGGCAAAGACTTCATGACTAAAATACCAAAAGTAATGGCAACAAAAGCCCAAATTGACAGATGTAATTAAACTAAAGAGAGCTTCTGCACAGCAAAAGAAACTATCACTAGAGCAAACAAGCAACCTATAGAATGGGAGAAAAATTTTGCAAGATCAAATTTTTAGAAAGTTATAAACTTAATGTTCTGTCAAATAAACTTCTCATTATCCAAGTAAAACCAATATAAGAGGATGTGGAAAACATGCCCATTATAGAAAACAATGGCTTAAAAATATGTTTTGCCCAAAATCCCAAGAAGAAAAAGGTGGGTAACCAGCTCCTGATGGCATTTGGCCGATAAATGTAAGTGAAGCCTCAAAATGAGAGAGGGGCAGAGGCTACCTCTGTTATTTACATTTTCAGTGGGGATTCATGCAACCAAAACCAAGGGAAAACACTTTGTTTCTCCCAAGCCTTAGTGCTAACCTGGGAAGTGGACTTGGAGAAACTGAGAGAGAATGATACTGGAAAGAACTGTAGGCATTTTTCCAGACTTAGGTTGAAGAGCAGGCTGCCATTTTTAATCCAGGTTCATACAAAGTCAGTTATTCTCTGGTGATCTGGAAGTGTGGCTCTTTGGGCATTTTAGTCCAGAGAATGCTGCACTCACTCTGGAGTGAGGTAGGGACCTCCACAGCCAGAATTGAGTGTCAAGTGTGAAAAGTGCCCTATCTGTAGACACTGGAACTGCACCTTCCTCTGTTACAGATCTAGAGTGTAAGGAGAGCTACTGAAACCATAGTTTTTCCTGGGAAGACCTGCAGCCAGAGTCAGCTTGGTGACCTGGAACTTGTCTGTGTGTGACATTGTTGGGAATCCCAGTCCACTCCACTGAGATCTTGGTGCAGCAGTGCCCTCCCCTCTCCAGTCTACTTTCAGGCAGATCTTTAGGCATTCAGAGCTCCTACTCACATGAGTCAGCAGCCTGAGTCACTCCATCCTCCCCATGCACTGTGCAGGGGTACCTGCTCCACTTCCCACTCAGGCTGATCTTCAGGCCGTCAGAACACATCCTTTTCTGGATCAGTAGCCTGAGCCATCCTACCTTTCCTGTGCATAGATAATGGTATAGTGGAGTCTTCTCCACTCCATACCCAGGCAGATATCCAGGCAGTTGGAGCACTTCCTAACCAGAATCAGCAGCCTGAGCTGGCCCACCCTTCCTGTGCAGATTGTGGTGCATTGGGGCCCCCTACACTTCATGCCCAGGCAAATCTCTGGGGATTTGTAGCACCTACTCTTCTGGATTGGGAGTTTTAGTGGCCTCCCTGCACCATGCAGAAAAATTGGGCCTGAGGAGTTTCCCCAAATCCATGCCTAGGCACACCTCTGAAGGCTTGGTGTTCACCTACTAGACATCCCTCAGTGCTGCTTTTTGTGACTGCCATTGGGTAACTTGTAGACACGCTTGCCTGGTCCAGTGCCACTCATCTTGCCCCCTACCACCCCCACCACAGGGTTGAGCAGAGAGCTCAGACTGTGTAATCCATTGGCTCAGCCCCATTGATTGTGGCAACTGAGACTTCCCAGTAAACAAGAATTTACCTATCCACATTGGCAGCAGCTGATTTTAACTATCATTGCCATCTACTGACCTGTAGGTTAAACTTCACAGAACAATAAAAAGCCTGCCGATAGAAGCAAACCCAAAAGACCCTAGCCAACATTCTCTGATAGCACACACCCTAGGAAGGAGGATGAAGAGAAAGAAAATTAATAATAATAACAATAATAACTGGGAAAGAAAAGAAACCAATTTTATCTGCATGAAAATAATCAAAAAATTTAGAAGTTCCAGCATCTCCAGATAAGAAGGAATCAGCACAAATATTTTGACATCATAAAAAATCTGAATGTTTTGAAATCACCAAAGTATTACACTAGCTCTCAAAGCATAGGTTGCAAGGAAACTCTATGGATCCAGGACAAGGTATAAAATAAAACATAGAAACTTCTAAGGCAATGCAGGAAGTGAAGGAAGAGAAAAACATTTAAGAAAGAAATCAATTAGAGCTTCTGGAATTAAAAAAAAAATTACTTAAGGAGTTCCAAAATATAATTGAAAGCCTTAATAATAGAACAAACAAAGCAGATAAAAGAATTTCAAAGCTTGAAGGCAAGTCTTTTGAAGTAACCCAGCCAGACAAAACTTTATAAAAAAAAAAAATTTAAAAAAATTAGCAAGGTCTTCTAGAAATGTTGAACATGTAAAGAGACCAAGTCTACAAATTACTGGCATTCTTAAAAGAGGAGAAAAAGTAAACTATCTGTAATACATATTTGAGATAACAATTTAAGAAAATTTTTCTAGTCTTGTTACAGGTACAAGCAATCCAGAGAACCTATGAGATATTTTTTTTTAATGAAAATCACCAAGGCATATAGTCACCAGACTGTTTAACACTAAATAAAATATCTCAATGGTAGATAGAAAGAAAAAAGTCAGGCCATCTACAAAGGGAACCCATCAGGCTAACATCAGACTTCTCAGTGGAAACCTTGAAAGCCATAAAACAGAAGGGTCCTATTTTTAGCATTCTTAAGGAAAAGAATTTCCAACCTAGAATTATATATTCTGCCAATGTTAGCTTCATAAGGAAGGAGAAGTAAAATATTTTCCAGACAAATAATTGCTAAGGGCATTTATTACCACTGGATCAGTCTTACAAGAGCCCTTTAAGGAAGTTAGAAACATGAAAATTAAACAGTACCTGTTACAACAAAAACATACTTAAACACATAGTCTATAGACCTTATAGAGCAACTATACAATAGAAACTGCAAAAGTCAGCTAACAACGCCACAATAGGATCAAAACCCCACTTGTATACATAGTTTATATAAACCTTGAATGTTAAAATGTAGATGATCTAAATGTCTCACTTAAAAGGCACAGAGTGGCAAGTTAAAAAGAAGAGAGGTCATCAGTCCGCTGACTTTAAGAGACCTGTCTCACATGTAATGACACCAATAGGCTCAAAGTAAGAGTGGAGAAATACCTAACATGAAAATGCAAAACAAACAAACAAAAAAGAGCAGGATTACTGTTCTTAGATAAAATAGACTCAAATAAACAACAGTCAAAAAGGTTAAAGAAGAGCTTTACATAATAATAAAGGAGTCAGGGGAGATCCAAGATGGCTGATCACTAGCAGCTCGGGCTCGTAGTTCCCAGTGAAAGCGCAGAGAACGAGAGGACGCCACACTTTCAGACGAATATTTGTTGCTCACGGACCAGGAGATTCCCAGCAGAGGAGCCCCATGGGTCGCCAGGGCGACTCTTGTGGCTGGCGTGGCGGTTTTGCTGGCGCCTTAGTGCGCCAGTTTGTGGTGCAGAGTCCGGAGATTTCTGGGCAGAAAAGCACCATCAATCTTAACACTGCTGTTTTGGCCGGCACAGTGGATTGCTCAGATTTCGGCGCTGGGAATCAACAAGTTGGATGTCTGCTCAGAGACCTAGTTAGAAAGTCAGTATTACAAAGACAACAGATGGATAAATATATAATGAAGGGAAGAAACCAGCGTAAAAAGGCAGAGAATACTCAAAATCAGAATGCCTCTCCCTCTACAGGGGATCACAATTCCTCATCAGTAATGGAACAAGGCTTAATAGATTATGAATGTGTTCCAATAACAGAAGCAGGTTTCAAAACGTGGGTGATAAGAAACTTCTGTGAATTAAAAGAACTTGTTCTAACCCAATGCAGAGAAACTAAGAACCTTGAAAAAAGGTTTGACAAAATGTTAATGAGCATGGACAATTTAGAGAAGAATATAAGTGAATTGATGGAGCTGAAAAACACAACACGAGAACTTCGTGAAGCATGCACAAGTTTAAACAGTCGAATAGATCAAGTAGAAGAAAGGATATCAGAAGTCGAGAACCAGCTCAGTGAAATGAAATGAGAAGACAAGATTGGAGAAAAAAGGATGAAAAGGAATGAGCAAAGTCTCCAGGAAATATGGGACTATGTGAAAAGACCTAATTTACGTTTGATAGGTGTACCTGAATGTGACGAAGAGAATGAATCCAAGTTGGAAAATACTCTTCGGGATATCATTCAGGAAAACTTTCCCAACCTGGCAAGGCAGGGTAATATTCAACTCCAGGTAATACAGAGAACACCACAGAGATATTCTTCAAGAAGACCAACCCCAAGGCACATAATTGACAGATTTATTAGGGTTGAAATGAAGGAGAAAATACTAAGGGCGGCCAGAGAGAAAGTTCAGGTTACCCATAAAGGGAAACCTATCAGACTTACAGCAGATCTCTCAGCAGAAACCCTACAAGCCAGAAAAGAGTGGGGACCAATATTTAATATCCTTAAAGAAAAGAACTTTCAAAAGAATTTCATATCCAGCCAAACTAAGCTTTATAATTGAAGGAAAAATTAAATCTTTCGTGAACAAACAAGTACTTACAGACTTCACCACCACCAGGCCTGCTTTACAAGAGCTTCTGAAAGAAGCACTATACATATAAAGGAACAACCAATATCAGCCTTTCCAAAAATATATCAAAAAGGAAAGAGCATTAACACAATGAAAAATTTATACTAACTAACGGGCAAAATTAGCCAGCTAGCATCAAATGCCAGTATTAAACTTATATATATTCTAATTGGATAAAAAGTCAAAACCCATCGGTATGCTGCATCCAGACCCATCTCACATGCAACGATACACAAAGACTCAAAACAAAGAGAAGGAGGAAGATTTATCAACCAATCAGAGAGTAAAAATAAACAAATAAACAAAAAGCAGGAGATGCAATTCTTGCCTCTGATAAAGTAGACTTTAAAGCAACAAAGAGCAAAAGAGGCAAAGAAGGACATTACATAATGGCAAAAGGATCAATGTAACAAGAAGAGCTAATGATTTTATAGATCAACGAGACAGAAAATTAACAAGGACATTCAGGACTTGAACTCAGACCCAGAACAAGTAAACTTAATAAACATTTATAGAACTCTCCACTTCAAACACACAAAACATACATTACCACCTCACAGCTATTCCAAAAGTGACTACATAATTGGAAGTAAATCACTCCTCAGTAATCGCATAGCATTTCATAGGTTTTAAATGAAATATTGGTTGGCTGCTTGTTTGTTATTTTCTTCCCTTATTCCTTCCCTTTCTACATCAAGTATAATTATTGGTATAAAAGAGGTTTTCAATACCCATTACTAAACTGCATTCTAGCCTGGGCAAGAAAGCAATACTCCCATTCTCTCTCTCTCTTTCTCTTCCTTTTTCTTCCTCTTCTTCATTTTTTTCTTTCTTTCTTTCTTTCTTGAAAGAAAAAAAAGAGAAAAAAAACACGCTCAGATATTCCCTTCTCCTGGAACCTTTCATATCTTGCCTCTCCTTAAAAAATAATAATAATAATAATAATAATAATAATAATAAAGGAGTCAATTAAACAAGAAGATGTAACTATCATAAATATATATGCACCCAACATTGGAGCACCCAGATTCAGAAAACAAATGCTTCTAGATATGATAAGACTTAGCCCCACAGTAATTATGGGGGATTTCAACAGTCCACTGACAGTGTTAGATAGATAATTGAAGCAGAAAATGAACCAAAAAATTTTGGACTTAAATTGGACATTTAACCAATTGAACCTAATGAACATCCAAAGGCTACTCCACTCATCAGTCACAGAATATACATTCTTCTCATATGCATGCAGGACATAATCAAGGATTGACCACATGCTTGGCCATATAGCAAGTCTCAATAAATTAAAAAAAAATTGAAGTCATGCGAACCATACCCTCAGACCACTATGGAATAAAAATAGAAATCAATACAAAGAAAATCTCTCAAAACCAAACAATTACGTGGAAATTAGACAACTTGCTTCTAAATTACTTCTAATTAAAAAAATAAAGCAGAATTTTTTTAAAAAAAATTGAACTAAATAAAAACAGAATCACAACATGCCAAAATGTCTAGGGTGCAGCAAAAGCAGCATTAAGAGGAAGGTCTATAGCCCTAAATGCCTATATCCAGAAGTTAGAAAGTTCTTAAATTCACAACCTAATATCACACCTAGAGGAACTAAAAAAATAAGAACATACTAATTCTGAAGCTTTCAGAAGAAAAAAAATAACTAAAAATCAGATTTGTAGCTAGATAAACAAAGAAAAACACAAAGATAATAAGTACAATCAGAGATGACAAGGGTGATGTTACAACTGATCCCACAGATAAACAAAGATTCTCAGAGACTATTATGAACAGTTCTGTACATACAAACTGGAAAATCTAGAAGAAATGATAAATCCTGGAAACACACAACTTCCCAAGACCGAATCAGGAAAAAATTGAAACTCTGAACAAACCAATATTGAATTCTGAAATTGAATCAGTCATAAAAACTTACAAACTGAAATAAACCCTCGACCAGATGGATTAACAGCTGAGTACTATCAGATGTACATAGAGGAGATGGTGCCAATTCTGATATTATTTCAAAAACTTGAGGAGGACGGACTCCTCCTTAACTCATTCTGTGAAGTTAGCATCACCCTGGCACCAAAACCTGGCAAAGAAACAATAAAAATAGGAAACTATAGGTCAGTATTTCTAACAAAAAGACCAAAATATCATCAACAAATACTAGCAAACTGAATCTAGTAGCACATGGTTGTTTGTTCCTTCAAGTCCAGCAAGATAATCTTTCTCCCACTCTCCTAAGAAAAAGTTTTATATAACAAAATATAATCATAAGGCATATCTCATCCCCTTTGACAAATAATGTAGAGTGTGGCATCTCATCATTTTTGCCGTATTGTATTAGTTAGAAGCAAGTCACAGGATCTGCTCACTCTCACTAGACGATTACAGAAAAACAGAAATCATCATTGGCAAGCAACATTAGGGTGTGTCTACCACAAGACAGATAGCTTAATTTTCAAATATGTCAATAATTTGTATTCATGACCAAAAAATATTTTGAACTGTGATTTCGTTATCCCTGTTAAAAATTGTTAAAAGTTTAAAAGTACCTCTGTCTTTTCTAGGACAAGCACGTGGAAGATAAAAACAAACAAAATGAGAATTTAAAGACAAGCAAACTTGTTATACCTTGAAACATGCATACGTGACTATTCTAGGTTAAAAAGCTATTTGAAATCATCAGTAGAAATGACTACATTACACTTAAACTAAATTTAATTCAATCTCAATTCATAAATCATGTAATTTTTATACTAAAATGATCATTCTAACACATCAGTGACATAGGTAACAAAATTTGGGAGCTGTCCTGTTTTTAGAAGTTTTTAAGTCAGCAGAAAATATCTTGCTGAGCTGAGGATTTTGATGAGTCTGGAAGCTTTAAGGTTTATCATTCTCTGATTTTTCTACTAGGTCATTATTTAGGTTTTATTCTGCTTAAGGCAGAGGTTCACTAATTTAGATCTTGCAATGCAAGATTATAAGAAAAATTATATATTTGAAAAACATGAAAATTATTTTTCTTTCCTCCTTTTTACAATATAAATGATAGCTTTACATATTAACATAAAAAATACAAGAAATCAGAATGCTTTAATCTACATTTACTCGTCAATGAACTATAGTAATTTATGAAATTGTAAGCTTAACCTTTTTTATGAAAATAAATCAACATAGTCATTTCAATTGTTTATAATGTCATAATATTTGATGATGCCAAATCAATAATATACAGAGTTATGACCATTAAATGTCATAACTGAGCTGTGTGTACACAAAACCAAAATAATCATTTAAAAATGAAAAGTTACGTAGAAAACTGGTCAATCTGTAGATTCTCACCAAAAAACAGATTTCACTTTTTAAATAAATGTGCTTAGTTATATGTTACATAGAAACAAACTGAATGGTGGGTGGATAGTTTGGTATTTATCTACTCTAAATCTCATGTTGAAATGTGATTCCCAATGTTTGAGGCGTGCCCTAGTGGGTGGTGTTTGGGCTGTGGAGACAGGTCCCTCATGAATGACATGGTGCCCTCTCTGTGGTAATGAATGAGTTCTCTCTGTTGGTTTATATGAGAGCTGGTTGTTTAAAAGAACCTAGCGTCTCTTTCTCCCTGTCTCACCATGTGGCATGCCTCCTCCCACTTCCCCTTCTACCATGCATATAAGTTTCCTAAGGTCTCCAACAGAAGGAAAGCAAGTGCTGGTGCCATGCTTGCACAGCATGCAGAACCATGAATCTAATAAATCTCTTTTCTTTATAAGTTACCTAGCCTCATTGATACGGTTTGTGTCTGTGTCCTCATCCAAATCTCATGTTGAAATGTAATCCCCTATGCTGGAGGTGGGGCCTGGTGAGAAGTGATTGGATCATAGGAGCAGTTTCTTATAAATGGTTTAGCACCATCCCCTTGGTGCTGTTCTCATGGTAGTGAGCAAGTTCTCATGAGAGCTGGTTGTTTGAAAGTATGTGGCAGCCCCTCTCTCTCTCTCTCTTGTTCATGCTTTGGCCATGTGGAGTGTTAGCTCTTTCTTTATAAATTATCCAATCACAGGTATTTCTTAATAGTAGTGTAAAAATAAACTAATACACTCAAGTATTCCTTTATAGCAATACAAAATGGACTAACACGATGGATTTAATCATAATTCTTGCTTTAATAACATAAGATAGAAATATTCACTTTTCTATTGATTTGGGGTGCCAAGTCTGACCCACAGACTCTGGAGTTTGCAGACACAGGTGTTCTGTCTGTGAGAGTGTGGCTAAGGGACCCCACAGCTTACAGATTTGGAAGGGGGAAGTCAGGCTGTGCAGCCCCCATATGCTAGAGATGCTTGTATTTATTTTAGAATAGATTTAATGATAGAGGTCTAGGACAAACACTAATTGTGGGTAGTTGACATTGCTAACCCCCAAGTAGAGAGCAGTCCTGTGCACAGATTATCAAAGGTCAGTTTCCAGAGAAATAGGTAAGCAAACTTATCTATAAAACTCCTCTACATTCTCTTTTTATCTGTTCTTTGCTAGTAGCTCAAGGTAAGAGGATTAGGCTGCCTTTAGCTATAACCCTTCCCTGAAGCTTTTGTAAGACCTTCTGACCTTCCAAGAAGGTTTGCATTTTTCCTGTAATCTTTCCCACCACCCTGACTGGTCTCCTACATTAGGGAATGTTTCTCACTGAAAATAGTCAAGAATTAAAACCCATACATTATTAATTTGAGCTATTTAGTGCCTGCTATTCAAATGACCATAAACTTTGGTTAATTTTAAACAGTGCTATGTAAACAATACAGACTTAACTTGAATTTTGAAATAACTTTTTAAAAATGTGGTATATTCCCTTGCTATTTACCATAAATGCCTTTTTATCATGTAATTAGTAGAATCTTTCTCTCCATCTACCTCTGTCTCCTTCTCTCTTTTTGTTTATATCATTGTTGATAGATTTAAAAAATTCACTTAAGATGTGGTTACAGAGGTACTTCTCTGTAGCTACTGATATATATTAGATTTTTACACGTTACAGTATTAATTAGATTCTACTGGAGTATTAAAGTTTTACCTTTCCTTTTTGCTTTCTTTTGTCTTTTTAATTAAGCTTTCTAACAAGTATCTTCATTGGAATAACCCCAATTTGTGGAGTTCCCATTGTGAATATTTTCAGTTAACCAGATAACATTTATTTCCCTCTTCCGTTCTTCTCATTAATATTGAATGCCAATTTTCTGTAGATATCTACCACTGCCCACTACAGCTCATGCAACAAGCATGGCTGCTTCAGCTTTCAGCTCCTGCAGTTAGCCTGTGTCTTAGGATCACACAATCCTCTTGTTGATTGTTCAGGATTGGGCATGTGACACAATTCTGACAGATGAGAATTGCTGAGTAGTTGTAGCTGGAAAATGTATTCCTTTTTCTTCTGAGAAAGCTTCTAGAAGCATCCCCCTTTTTCTACTTCTGGTATTGCTATGCAAGTTGTAAGACTTAGAAGCCTTGCAGTCATCTTGGTTCCAGCCTTGCCCTAAAGAGATAATCAGGAGAAGAGACCCTTGCCAAAAAGTGGAATGTTCTGTAGTGGTCCCTAATCTTAGACCTCTAGTTACTGAGGCAAGAAAAATGTGTTATCATCAAGTTATTCTGGAATGTATTGGTCTTTTCTTTGTTTGTTTTGTTTTAACTTTTATTTTACATTCAGGGGTACATGTGAAGGTTTGCTATGTATATAAACTGGTGTCACGGAGGTTTGTGGAACAGATTATTTCATCATCCAGGTATTAAGCCTAGTACCCAATAGTTAATGTGTCAGCTCCCCTACCTCCTTTGACTCTCCATCCTCAGTAGACCCTACTGTCTGTTGTTCCCTTCTTTGGGTTCATGAGTTATCATTTAGCTCCCATTTGTAAGTAGGAACATGTGGCGTTTGGTTTTCTATTCATGTGTTAGTTTGCAAATGATAATGGCCTCCAGCTGTATCCATCTTCCAGTGAAAGACATGATCTTTTTCTGTTTTATGGATTCATAGTATTCCATGGTATATATGTACCACATTTTCTTTATCCAATCTGTCATTGATGAGTATTTAGGTTGATTCTGTGTCTTTGCTATTGTGAATACTGCTGCAGTGAACCTAAGGCATACATGTATTTTTATGGTAGAATGATTTATATTTGTCTGAGTATATACCCAGGAATAGGATTGTTGGGTCAAATGGTAGTTCTGCTTTTAGGTCTTTAAGGAATCACTATGCTGGTTTCCACAATGATTGAACTGATTTATGCTCCCACCAACAGTGTATATGTGTTCCCTTTTCTCTGCAACCTCACCAGGATCTATTATTATTTGACTTTTTAGGAATATCCATTCTCACTGGTGTGAGATGGTATCTCATTGTGGTTTGGATTTGCATTTCTCTAATAATCAGTGATACTGAGCTTTCTTTCATGTGTTTCTTGGCCACATGTATGTCTTGCTTTGAAAAGTAGCTGTTCATGTGTTTTGCCCACTTTTTAATAGGGTTTTCTCTTGTAAATTTAAATTCCTTATAGATACTAGATATTAGGGCTTCATCAGATGCATAGTTTGCAAAATTATTCCCCCATTCTATAGGTTGTCTGGTTACTCTGTTGATAGTTTTCTTATGCTGTGCAGAAGCTCTTCAGTTTAGATTTTATTTATCAACTTTTGCTTGTGTAGGGATTGCTTTTGGTGTGTTTGTCATGAAATTTTTGCCTGTTCCTTTGTCCAGGATGATATTTCCTAGGTTGTCTTCCAGGGTTTTTATAGTTTTGGGTTTTTACATTTACAACTTTAATTCATATTGAATTGATTTTTGTATATGGTATAAGGAAGGGGTGCAACTTAAATCTTTAGCACATGGCTTGCCAGTTATCCCAGCATTGTTTGAATAGGAAGTATTTTTCCCATTACTTGTTTTTTGTCAGCTTTGTCAAAGATCAGATGGTCATAGATGTGTGGCCCTGTTTTTATGCCCTCTATTCTGTTCCGTAGATCTGTATGCCTGTTTTTCTACCAATAACATGCTGTTTTGCTTACTGTAGCCCTGTGGCTATACAGTTTGAAATTGGATAATGTGATGCCTCCAGTATTTTTATTTTTATTTTGTTGAGGTTTGCCTTTGCTATTTGGGCTCTTTTTTTGGTTCCATATACATTTTAGAACACTTTTTTTTTCCTAGTTTTGTGAAGCATATCATAGGTAATTTGATAGCATTGAATCTATAAATTGCTTTGGGCAGTATGGCCTTTTTAATGATCTTAAGTCTTCCTATTCCTGAGCATGGGAAGTTTTTCCATTTGTTTGTGTCATCTCTGATTTGCAAGTGTTTTGCAATTCTCATTGTAAAGATCTTTTACCTCCCTAGTTACCTTTATTCCCAGGTTTTTCTTTTTTTTCTTTTCTGGCAATTGTGAATGGGATTGCTTTGCTGATTTGGCTCTCAGCGTGGCTGTTGTTAGTGTATAGGAAAGCTAGAGATTTTTGTGGGTTGATTTTGTATTGTAAAACATTGCTGAATTTGTTTATCAACTGAAGGAGCTTTTGCGCCAAGACTATGGGGTTTTCTAGATATAGAATCATGTCATCCATAAACAGAGACAGCTTGGCTTTCTCTCTTCCTTTTTGGATGCCCTTTATTTCTTTCTCTTGTCTGATTGCTCTGGATAGGACTTTCTGCTTAGTTTTTTTCTGAATATTTGTAGCTACAAACATCTCTTATGCGTATTTTCCCTTCTAATTTTCTCTCTCTCAGTGTTAACATGCTAATGTTAATATTTTAACATGATAGAATTTATTATAATGTGAATTAGCCACGTTCTCAGCAAAAAAGCAAATATTAATATTTGATTATACATATAACATATACACATACATTTATATTGCTTTCTCTTATAGTGAATTGTAGTATCAGTATACAAGGCAACTTTTTTGGATAGTAATTATGGATAGAAGAAAAACAAAAGAAAAATATTGCTTATATGAAAGATACTAATTCAACAAACAAGACACCATAAAGGCATATGGAGAAGACAGGAAGTGGAGCACAATCTACATGGTTTACAGTTTTGTTTCTTATGTCAGATAAGGTAATAACATCTCTCTCAGACAGATGATAAAATTTGAAGCTAAAATATTCTGAATAATTTAATTTAAAAAATATTACTTGCAATATCTGACTAAACAAAAGTGTAGAATTGTTGATGTTATTTTATCCTAATTTTCTAATTATCATGACCTTTTTTTTTGTTATCTTCACATGAAAATCGGTTTAATTAGAATGCTCACACAATCACTTAAAAATCTTTGGTAAAATCATTGTAATAGGTGCATAATGGATCCCAAATACATCTACACTCTAATTATCAGAACTTGTGAATATTACCTTAAATTGCAAAAGAGACTTTGCAGATGTGGTTTATTTAAGGACCCTGTGATGAAAGATCTTGAGATAAACACATTATTTAATTATTGAGGAGGGCCTACATGCAATCACAGTGTTCTGAAAAGAGGAAAGCAGAGAAAAATTTGACTGAAAAACAAAAAATAGGAGATGTGGTAAGGAAAGTAAAAGTTTGGAATCATATGAGGAAGACATTATGTACCAGGGAATGCAGATGACTTCCCGACACAAGATTCTTCCCCACAACCTCCAAAAAAAAAATCAGCAGTGCCTGACTTTGGCCCAATGAAACAGATTTCTGACTTCTGGCATCCAGAACTGTATGAAAATAAGATTGTATTTTCTTAAACTGCCAAATTTGTGGTTATTTATTATAGCAGCTACAGGAATTTAATACAATTATCTACCTTTCTCCTCTCATGATGCCAAATATATCAATTTAGCTAAATTCTTCAAAGAGGAAAGAAAAAAATTACATGGTAACTGCAAGTAAACCTACCAAATAGATACAGTAAGGAAAAAAAAGTTAGAGGCATTAAAGAAAGATTAGTAAGTGGTCTACTACTTATTTTATTCTTATCTTCTTGCAGAATCCATCATCTTAACCCCAAAGATGTGCTCCTATCTCTTAAAACTTTCCTTTCATATCCTCTTCTTCTCCGAGTCTTAAGAATTTATTCAGGTTTCATACGTTTGAAACTATTAACTCCAGTCTACTTGCTAATTATTGAACACAATCTGCAAGATTTGACCTTCATGGATTTTAGTGGAATACATAAGTTTTGCTTGGCTGTCTTAGCATTTTTATTTCTTGTTATTACAGAAAATTAGAAAGAAACTTACAAACCTTTCAGATATTACAAATCTGGAATTTTAAAATATGGCCCAAGGACTCCTAAAGTCTTCAGGCAAAGCACCAAGTAATTCCATAGAGACCCTCTCCTCTTCATACTCCTCCCACCATTTCAACAAAACTGCACTTTAAATTGTTGTATGTGTTATTTTTGACACATGCCATTTAATTTTTGTAAGGAGTTCCCTGGCACAGAAAATTTGAAAATGATATATTTTAAGTTGGTGCCAACAGTCTCCTGTTTATTATCCAGAAAAACAAACTATATATTGTTTGTATTTATTATGGAGGCATGAATTCTTAACTTCTTAAAAACTTACAATTGTGAAAAACATTTTATCTTGCATTTACTGCATGGAATGTGCTCTATGACTTTTAGCTTCAAGAAAAACCAGCCTATATCCAGCTTCTAATATACATGGAAAAAAGCAAATTTCTTCTTCCTCTCGTATCCTATTCTAAAACCAAGTTTACATCCATTTAAAGCAATTTATTAGGAACATCTCTACTGTACAATTTTTTGACCCTCAACTACTGCGCTCACCCTGTGTTTGGTGGCTCACATCTTTTAGGAATGTAAAAAAAATTGTGCATAATATGGTTTGAGGCACTAGGGGATCATGCTTAGAAGATGTTGGCTTTTAACAAAACTGGATTTTATTTCAAGTGTTTGACCTTGGGCAATTTTTAAACATCTTTGTGATGGTTATACTGATTTTCAACATGATTGAAGGATACAAAGTTCTGATCACACAGTGTGTCTGTGTGGGTGTTGCCAAAGGAGATTAACACTTGAGTCAGTGGGCTGGGAGAGGCAGAGCCACCCTTAATCTGAGTGGGAACAATCTAATCAGCTGCCAGTGTGGCTGGAATATAAACAGGCAGAATAATATGAAAAGAGAGACTAGCCTAGCCTTCCAGTCTACATCTTTTTCCTGTGCTGTATGCTTTCTTCCCTCAAGCATTGGACTCCAAGATTTTCTGTTTTGGAACTTAGACTGCCTCTCCTTGCTTCTCAGCCTGCAGATAGAGTATTGTGGGACCCTGTGATTCTGTGAGTTAATAATAAACTCCATATATATATATATATATATATATATATATATATATATATATATATAATTCCATTAGTATATATAATATTCCATACATATAATATATGTGGAATAAACTCCATGTATATAATACATAATATTCCATTAGTGTATATATATATAATATTCCATATATATAAGATATTCCATTAGTTCTGTCCCTCTAGAAAATGCTGACTAATACAATCTTTATATTTCAATTTCCATATCTAGGAAAAATAGATCTTACACTTCCAGGTTGTGGACATAGTAACTCTATTGCCAAGTATGTGCTGCATACATTTTAGCTGCTATTAATCAGCTACACAGTAACACTAAATATTCAGCTGTTTTGTTTGTTTTGAGTTCAGAAATAGCTAATGTATTCATATTTTTCCAACAAATTGATCATTTCCTTTCCAAAGCATGCATGGTAGTTTTTGAGGAAATACATGAGAGACTGAGTTTGTTTTAAAAATCTCTTTTTAAAATGGCCTGAAGCAAATGTACTTTTGGATATATTGAGAGTAGAGGAAGGAAGAAAATAGTCATGCAGGCAGTTAGAGTGGGTCCTCAGTAAAACTTCTTCAAACCAAGAATAGGCTGAAAAACAAGCTGCAGGCCACAGATAACAAAATGCCTGCATCCTTGAATGAACATGCCTACTCTGTGAACCCAGATGAACAAATTCCACTCCTTTTTTGGACACATTTCCCTCACCCTGGTGCACTTTTTTCTTGTTGTATGCACTTCATCCGGATTAGTCCTTACCTTTTGCCTATTTTATATAAACATATCTTTCATTGATTGGCTGTAGGTCAAATCTTTGTTTGCAGAAAGTGTAATGTCACTCTAGCCTGACTGGTCACAGGCCAAGCCTTCACTTCAGGACCTGATTGGTTCTGTATGCTATCATACCTCTTTCTACATGCTGCTTTTCCCAAGCTTATGCATAAACCAAACAGAATGCATTTCCTCATTCTAAGCCCGTAAAAACCTCAGACTCAGCCTCACAGCCAGTGACCCTCTTTTGGGTCCCCTGTCCTTGCTGAGAGCTTTATTGTTGCTTAATAAGTCTGACTCTGCCTTACTTACTCTCTAGTGTCCATATGCCTTATTCTTCTTGGTTGTGGGGCAAGAACCTGAAGCTCACTGGCAGTGGGAGTAAAAGAGCTTTATCATTCTCTCCCACTTGCCTGAAAAACAGGAGTGAAGAAGTTGCAACAATGTCATGAGATTTTTAGAATGAATCCTACTATAACATTTAATCAATTTTTAACTTTTATAACAAAATATAGAGCCAAATGAAAAGGACAATAATAAGTGCTAGATACACAGTTTTTAAGAAAATGTTGAGCATATGATTAAAATTGCCTTAAACGTTAACATATTTTTGATGTTGGATTGGGGAAGTTTTGTGCTAAATTAAAATGCAATCACCATATTAATTAGTAGCTTCAGGTAGAAAAGAAAGCAGTAATTTTCTCTATTTTCTTTGGATACATTAAAAAGTGAATTGAAAAATCACTTAGGCTGGGCCAGTGGCTCATGCCTGTAATTGCAGCACTTTGGGAGGCTGAGGAGGGTGGACCACCAGTGGTCAGGAGTTAGATACCTGCCTGGCCAAATCCGACTGAAACACCATTTCTACTCAAAATACAAAAAATAACCAAGCATGGTGGTGTGTGCCTGTAATTCTAGCTACTCGGGAGGCTGAGACAGGAGATTGTCTTTCACCGTGGAGGTGGAGGTTGTAGTGAGCTGAGACCGTGCTACTGTCCTCCAGCTGGGCAGCAGAGTGAGACTTCATCTCAAAAAAAAAAACAAGAAACATCACTTAAAGTAGCATCACCAGTGAATGATTTTATTCTAAAATCTATCCTTTCCCATTTGACTACCTTACAAAAGTCTAGTTTAGTGATCTTACATTCCCTCCTTCCAAATAACAACTGCTTCATAATGGTTAATTTTAATTTAACAAAGGGAACTAAATTTTGTTAATAACTTATTCTGAAATTCTACAGTAATCACAGGTAACTTTACATGAGTATATAAGTTTTAAATTTTGCTCTTTGCTATCAGAAAGATTATATTAACAGTTTTATCATAAAGAAGTAATGGGTAAAGTATTTTGGTTTTAGCCCAGATGTAGTATTTAGTTTTTAAAAACATTTCTGATCCAGATTTCCTACCTAAAAATTGGATTAAATACTAAAAAAATTTTATAACCAAATCATGTTGTTTGATTCTGAATTTAACACTTTGCCTCAGCTAAATGTCCTTGTTAATTTAGAATAAGACTTTCTTTGGTTTTGTTTTTTGTGTAGATAAATATACAGAATATTTATTAAATTCCAAGTACTAGATACAAACATATAAATAACACAGTTCCTTGCCATTAAGGAACTCAGAACCAAGGGAAAATTATTCAGTAAAAGAAAAATCTATACTCTAAGTAGGCCATCTGTGTGGCATATTTTTAGGACCCTAAAAAAAGGAATAATCCTATGTACAAACCATAATATGTCACAGATTTTGAGTTAGTACCCAGAAATTCTACCACAAAGATTGTTTTCTATGAAGATAAAGTCATAAAATGTTATACTTCCAGAAATTTGCTAAAATGTTAATTAACAGATTAAGTTTTAAAATATTAACCAATATTTCAGTCATCAGTATTTAAAGAAGAACAAGTTTATCAGATCATTTCTCAAATGACTTGTAGATTAAAGCAAGCCTACTGAAAACCCCACAGATGAATAAATAAGTGTGTGATAACTTCAAAGGGAAACATCATCAGGTCAAATTTAGACTGTAATTGCCTAGAGATGAATAGTCCTAATACACTTCTTCCAATTAATTCACAAGAAACATCTCTTTTAAAAGGAGTAGGAAAGAAAAGGAACCCAAGGAAGCTGCAATTTGAAGAAATCTAATCAGAAAATAATTATACATGCAAAGATACTTTTAACGTATTTAGTCACAAGGAAATTATACTATATATTAGGTGTTGAAATATAAGTATACCTAGTTTTACTGGGCTTCACTTTATTCCACTTTGCACATATTGTGTTTGTTACAAGTTGTAGGTGTATGACCTTACATTGAATATGTTTATCAGTGACACTTTTTCAACAGCATATACTCCTTTCATGTCTGTGTGTCAAAGTTTGGTCATTGAAATTTTTTCATTATTACTGCATCTTTTATGGTGATCAGTGATCAGTGATCTTTGTTTTTACAATTGTAGCAGTTTTGGAGTGTTCCAAACCATGCCAACACTTAATTGGTAAATGTTATGTGTGCTCTGACTGAACCAACTGTTTTTGTTTTTCTTCTTTTTTCTGTCTCTTTCCCTTTCCTCAGACCCTATTATTCCCTGAGACACAATACTATTAAAATTAGGCCGATTAATAACCCTAGAGTAGCTTCTAAATGTTCAAGTGAAAGGAAGAATCATACATCTCCCTCTTTAAATCCAAAGCTAGAACGGATTAAATTCAGTGAAGAAGGCATGTAAAAGCCAAGATAGGCCAAAATCTAGGCCTCTTGCATCAAACAATTTGCCAAGTTGTGAATATTCTAGAAAGATAGTAAAAGTGCTATTTTAAA
Source organism: Aotus nancymaae (assembly GCF_030222135.1). Classification (NCBI taxonomy): domain Eukaryota; kingdom Metazoa; phylum Chordata; class Mammalia; order Primates; family Aotidae; genus Aotus; species Aotus nancymaae. The sequence continues at coordinate 5,240,294 of NW_026988435.1, forward strand.
AAGTGCATTGTAAAAACATGATTAATAAAGTAAATAATATATATTGAGAAAGATTTAGTGGTCTGGATAGAAGATCAAACTAGCCCCAACATTCTCTTAAACCAAAGCCTCATCCAGAGCAAGGTATTAATTCTCTTATATTCTATGAATATCAAGAGAGGCAAGAAAACTATGATAAAAAGTTGGATACTAACAAAGATTGACTCATGAAATTTAAAGAAAGAAGCTGACTCTGTAACTTTAAAGTGCTAGGTGGAATAGCAAGTGTTAATGTAGAAGCTGTAACAAGTTATCCAGAAGAACTAGCTAAGATAATTGATGAAAGTGGCTACACCAAACAGATTTTCAGTACAGGCAAGACTGTATAATGTAAACAGACATCTAGGACTATCATCAATGCTTGGCTTCCAATCTTCAAAGGACAGGCTGAATTTCTTGTTATGGGTTGATGGAGCTAGTGACTTTATGTTGAAGCTAAAGTTTATCTACTATTCTGAAAATCTGAGGGCTTTTACAAATTACACTAAAACCACTCTTCCTGTGCTTTATAAACAGAAAAACAAAGTCTGGATGACATCACATCTGTATATAGCATAGTTTACTCAATATTTTAAGATCACTGTTGAGACCTATTATTGCTCAGAAAAAAAAAATGATTTCTTTTAAAACATGACTGATTATCAAGAATGAACCTAGTCACCCAAGAGTTCCAATGGAGATACACAAGGAGATTAATGTTGGTTTTATGCCTGCTAGCACAACATCCATTCTGCAGCTCATAGGTCAAAGACTAATTTAACTTTAAAATAAAATAAATAATAAGACTTTCAAGTCTTATTTTGTAAGGCTATACCTTTCATAGTTAGTGATTTCTCTGATGGATCTGGGCAAAGTAAATTGAAAACCTTCTGAAAAGGATTCACTATTCTAGATGACATTAACATTCATGCTTCATGAGAGAAAGTCAAAATATCAACATTTACAAGAGTCGCTAAAAAACTGATTCCTATTATAAGGAGCTCTGAATTTCAGTGGAGGAAGTAATGATAAATGTAGAAGTAACTTCCATGGAGAAAATAGAAAGACAACTAGAATTAGAAGTGGGACCTAAACATGTGCCTGAATGATTGCAATCTTATGATAAAATTTGAACAGTGAGAAGTTGTTTCTCATGGATGAGCAAAATAAAAAGGTAATTTCTTGATATGAATGCTTGTTGGAATGACTACAAAGGATTTAGAATATTACATAAACTTAGATGATAAAACAGTGGCAGGGTTTGAGAGGATTAACTACAATTTTGAAAGAAATACTTCTGTGCATAAAACACTGTCAAACAACATCATATGCTACAAAGAAATCTTTTGTGAAAGGAAAAGTCAATAGATAAAGCAAACTTCACTGTGTTCTTAAGAAATTGACAAAGCCATCTCAACCTTCAGCCACCACCACCCTGATTAGTAAATGGCCATCAACATCGAGGTTAGTTCCTCCACTAGCAAAAATCATGATTTGCTGAAGGCTCGTATGGTTAATAGCACTTTTTAGCAATACAGTATTTTAAATTAAGATATGTTTATTATTTTAGATATAATGCTACTGTGCACTGAATAGACTACAATATAGTATAAATATAATATTATATGCACTGGGAAACCAAGAAATTCATGTGACTTCCTTTACTGGAAAATTGTATTGCTGTTTCCTAGAACTAACCTACAATATCATTGAGATACACTTGTGTATCACCTGTATTAAGACAAGAATGATCAGAGTCCTCAGAATATTGTTCACTTGTATACTAATTCTATGAAGACATATTATTCACTCATGAGTTTCTAAAGAAAGGACTGCTTCTGTATAATGTGAAATTAATGTCACATGTGAACCAGAACACTTGGGAGCAAGACAGGCAGAGATTGGCTGACTCAATACAGAGAATATTTGCCAAGTTATGAGACATGAACCTATATACTAATTCAGCTGCAGGGGTGCAGGGGATTATTATTATTGTATTTGCTCTACTCTTTGAATTTGAGCAATAAAATCCTTAGAAGCAAAATGTTTTTATTCTCTTAGTAAGATTTCCAGTTATGATCAGTTACTTATCAGCTGAATTTAATAACTCATCTGTAAATTATAGCTATTTGTATGTGTTTTGAAAAAAAAATTATCCCAGGAATCTATAAATGAAAGTAGTATTCTACTAGCATACTCCCACAAAATACCCTTAAAGCCTGTAAAGAAAGTGAATATCTCCATCAAATATCCATATACTTTGTCTACAAAAGATTCATGCTTCAATCCTATGTAATAAGATGTATGTCTGTGGATCAATTTTAAAGGATATGTTTAAAGAGAAAAATTTGCATGGAAAAACTTCATGTAAGTCAGAGCCACATAGCTCCCCTTGTATTTTGTATGATTTATGCAGACTACAAAAACTTGTTTCTTTTACTCAAAAAATACATTTTTAAAACTAGTTTTATGTATTAGTCAAGGGAGGACTCAATGCTTGAGCCAAATTTCCTACTTCATAGTATTAGTAATATATCTCTGCAGTCCTGAAACCTGTGTAACTCACAAAGATACAAACACAATGAACTCTAATGCTTTCGGATAGGGCATCAGTTTTATTTTATTGTTCAATGTTCACTGGGGGGACATGATTTTGTTTGCTTGATACACTTTGCTTTTCCAACATGGGTTTCCATTGAACTGTTTGAAATCACTGGTTGAGAAACTGTTTTTTCACTCTCTATTCTTTCTGATGGTTACTTAGTTGGAAAGGGATATATTGTATCAGGTCCCGTGCTCCAACTCCCTTGAAGTCACTAACACAGGAAATTAGATGGTTAATCAAACACTGAAATTTTCAGCTTATATGACTCAAAACACTAAAATCAAATCCATTCTAAAAATGATATCCTCCTCTTGCTGGCTATTTTAAATTAAGATGCTTGAAGCATTTTTCACAGCAATCATCAAAACACTCTCACCTCCCCCACTATCTTCTCCTTATAACCTGTTAAAATAACACTGTCTATAATTATGGTATCATTTGTTATGCATGATATAATAGACTGCAAATATAAAGAGGTACTATCATTACTTTTGTCCTTTGTTCTTTCAGGCTAGAATATTGCATACTTCTTTACTTTGACATTTATTGCTTTTAGATTGGTAATAGAATGGTTTGTGTTGCTCATTATCTTGAATGATGATAATATTAGAGGTTGGGGAGTCCGTGTTCCCTGTTAAGTAAAGGCTTTGTATAATTTAGCAAAGGCTATTACTGGACAATTACCCAGAATACAGTTCAAGTCTAATAAAGTTTAGTCATACCCAGTCTTAAATAGAATATTTACTATGGTTTTTAGGAAATTGGATCTGGTAGAATGCATATATACTTTTTTCTGTTACTTTTCACATGTCTATCTCACTGTTTCATAGGTAAAAAGTACTGTAAAATAATATGACTATAATAGTAGATGAAATGAAATGTAAACTTTTTCAGCTTTGAAATATATTTTATTTAGTAAAATACATATGTTAGTAAATTGTAATATCTTACAGTGTTAGGAAGCAATGTTAAATATTCTATCCTGACAAATTACATTGATTTGCTAATTGTTCTCTATGAGCACTTCCAAGTTCTTCATAGCTATAACCAAACATTCCACAAACTTCAAATGAAAAAGAAGAATCTTTCAACCAGGAAGAAAGATTATTTTCCACAGAGAGTTCAGCTGGTAATATGTCAAAAAAAGTTGTGTTTCCCCACAGCACTGGTAAATAATACATGGAGAAAAATAAGAAGGGCTAAACCTCTAACACTTGAAGAAAACAATGACTTCAATATTAGGGACTCAAGAGAAATACAAACGTGAAAAGTTATGCACACTAAAACATGTTGGTCAAGGGCTTGATATGGGACTAGTCACCTGTTATTCCTCAGCCAAATTTTTTTCCAGTGGAGCACACCATTTTCATAGATTTGAATCCTAATATTATTTATTTAGTAAGTGAAAAAGTAATTTAGAAGTGAATTCTCTTTTAGTGTCAAAATTAGAAGAACTGGGAGAAAACCCCGATCTCAAACTTATGGAAGTGAGAAAGGGATGCATGGTGTCACTGAAAATACTAGGGCCCTCCGGGCTGAAGAAATAAGAAATACATTTAAATTTACAATAATCAGTAACAGGGGAGGGGTAGCGGGGGGTGAGGAGTTGGGAAGAGATAGCATGGGGAGAAATGCCAGATATAGGTGATGGGGAGGAAGGCAGCAAATCACACTGCCATGTGTGTACCTATGCAAAAATCTTGCATGTTCTTCACATGTATCCCCAAAACCTAAAACGCAATAAAAAAACAATAATCAGTAACAAGAAAGTAAGCTTTCTAATTATTTATAAGCTCATAATATTTATAATTCTATTTTTCTTTAGGACATTATTATTTTAGTACAATACTGTTTTAGTATTTTAGTTCACTGGTGAAATATTTCCTTCTCAATATGTGTACTAAAATATATTATATATATTGGCATTGATGAAATAGAAGTGTTTCTTATATTCTATTAAGATAATTTGTTAATACCTCAGTGATGTGGCTTATTCTTTCATTAGGAAAAATTAATAAAAATTATGTAAAAGAAAATAAATCACTGTTTCAATTCAGCAGATATATACTGAATGTCCACAATGTGCTAAATGCTATAGCTACCACTGCACATCACTTCCATCAAGATATTGAACGTATTAAATCAAGAATGTCAAACTTTTTCACTGCAATTCAAATTTTATGTGCAATAATTTTATCAAAAGTCATTTCTTGTGTTTGTCCAGAAAATTTTTAGACCTAAGCTTGTGATTTTATCTCTGTAAGCAATGTCTTATAAAAATGTATCAAATGTCTTATAAATGTATCAAAAAACTATGTGCATGGGAGATTTTGTACAATAGTAGGTGAACTTAATAACTATTGAGCAAAAATATTTAAGACACACTGAACAAAATTGTATATTAATTCAAGTTAAGTTTCTAGCCATCTGGCTCACCATATCTTGTTCACTGTGAAAGCAATCAGTGTAAGTAATAAACATTTTTCATGGCATGACTCCATAACAGACATCTTGTGAAGCATCATGCTAATAGAAAATGCTTTGGAAATTTAACTGTATGATATATCTAAGGGTAGTTTACGTTCTTCAGGAGAAGGTAGAATAAGCCAATGTCAGAACAACCATTTAGGCATAATCCATCAGACTATGGATTATATAGAATATATATTATATTAATAGAACAAAAAAATTGACATAGAGAAAAATAGATCCTAGGTAGATTATGTACTTTAGTTGTTTACAGATTTGTAAGGTAGATAAAATAAATATACTTGATAAATGGTATTATCACAAGAGTAAAACTTTAAAGAACTTGTTTAACTATTACTGTATAATAACTTATCTTAAAATTCCACTTAAAACAGTATATATTTATTATCTCACAATTTCTGCAAGTCAGAAATCTGGGTACAGTATAGCTTGGCACTCTCTGCTTCATGGTCTTCTATCAGACTATAGTCCGATGTCCACCAGGGCCGGAGTTTCTCCAGAAGGATCAGGAGAAGAATGATCTTCCAATCTCAGTCTCTGTGGTCATTGGCTGATTTTGATTCCTTTACAGTTCTTAGACTGAGGACTTCAGTTACTGGCTGTTGGCTGGAGATTTCTCTGAGTTTTATGCCATATAATATCTTCCAACATGGCAGAGAAAACTTGCAAGATAAAAATAACCATTTCTTTGTAACTTAATTATGATAATTTGATACTCTCAATTTTGCCATATTACATTGCTGAGAAGCAAGTTACATAGGGGAGGGGCTTAGATGAGGCTGTTGATATCAGGAAGTGAAGATCATTGGGTCTATTTTAGAGGCTCCCTGCCACAGGAGCTTAAAGGAGTTTGTAATTAAGATATTCTTTTTTTCTCCATGATGATGAATTCTACTTGTAACACTTCTTGGAAAGAATTTCTATAGTTCTTAATGATTACTTTTGTATCAATCATTGAACTAAAAACCTGGTTGAAGTTTTCTAATTTATTCTTCTGGGACAATGCAATGTGTGTGTTATTGTCCTACATTGTAGATGAGAAAGATTAAAACAGACATATATATTAATTTGCTCAAGCATGTATCCTATAAATGACACATTCGATATTTAATCCCAGATAATGACTACACAACCAATGTTATTAATGTTACATTATACAATTTTATAAAAGAGGTGGCATTCATAATATGACTTCACACTTTGTGTAAGCAGAGAAATGGATAGAAGACAATCAAATTAAGAACATAAAAAAGGGGAAGAGTCTTTTCTTCAAAGAAAAATAAACAGATCTCCAATTGGGATATTGAAGTGAGTTGGATAAAATTGAACAAGTATGAAAGTGTTAAAAAGAAAACTTAGAATGGTCAATATTTCTGAAAGGAGTGAAAAAAACTTTAAACCTTTGGCCTTTTTTTTTTTTTCTTCTTTCTTCTAAAAAAAAAAAAAAGGGAAAAGAAAACGGAATAATTTTTACCGACATACAGGTCTGTTATATAGGTATACATGTACTATGGCAGTTTGCTACACTTATTAACCAGACTTCTAAGTTCCCTCCTCTCACTCCCCACTCACCAACAGGCCCTGGGTGTGCTGTTTCTCTCTCTGTGTCCATGTGTTCTCAGTGTTCAACTCCCAATTATGAGTGAGAACATGTGCTGTTTGTTTTTCTGTTCCTGTGTTGGTTTGCTGAGGATGATGGCTTCTAGCTTCATCCATGTCTCTGCAATGGACATTATCTCATTCATTTTTATGACTGCATACTATTCCATGGTGTATGTGTACCATGTTGTTTTTTATCCAGTCTATCATTGATTGGCATTTGGGTTGGTTCCATGACTTTGCAATTGTAAATAGTGCTGCAATAAACATACAAGTGCATGTCAGGGATTTTTTTTCTGTAGTTCCTTGGCTCATTGGTTCCGGTCTAGCTGTACTACCTTCGATAAGTTACATAATCATTCTGAACTTTAGTTTCTTCACCTATAAAACATACATAGTAATAAAGTCTAACTCATATAATTGCTATAGTGTTTTGAGCTAAAGTATAACAACTTGCTTGACACATTGTTTTGTAAATAGTTAGTACCAAAAAAAATTGCCTGGTAATATTATTGTTATTTTCCCCATTAGAATTTGGGAAGATGGTAAATGCAAAAAAAAAAAAAAAAAAAAAGAAAAAAAAAAGACTTAAGAATTGATGTGAAGGGATAAATCCCAAGTGAGAAATAAAAATATAGAGCAAATGTAATAATCAAGTAATTAAAAATTAACATAACCGTGTAATACCATTTTTAAAAATTACATTGGTAAAAATTAAACAATCAAGTAGGTTATTCTAGGGAGACAAACATTCTCATGCAATATTTTTAGAATAATTTTTATAGGATATATAGTCAGTGCTTTGTATTCACAGGTTCAGCATCCACAGATTCACCCAATCACATACAGGAAATATCTGAATAGGTAAATAAACAGTAGAAACACAATAATAAAAATAAAACCCAATACAGTATAATAATTATTTACACACATCATTTACATTATATTAAGTATTAGAAGTAATTCAGAGATGATTTAAAGAATACATGAGGAGGTGTGTAGGTTATGTGCAAATAGAACATGATTTTATATGAGGTACTTGAGCATCCATGGGTTTCTACATTGGTGGCTACTAGAACCAAACCTTCAAGGACATTGAGGGACAATTGTAATAAATTTTATTTATTTTATATTTTATTATGAAAAATGTCAAACATTTGCAGTAGTAGAGAGAATGGTATGATGAACTGAATATATTCTCACTCAGCTTCAACAATTATAGATTTATGATCAAATTGTTAAACATTTACCCCAATATACTCTGTGTGTATGTATGTATATATATGTGTATATATATATGTATATACATGTGTATATATATGTGTATATGTGTATATATATACATATATATATATATATACGCAGAGAGAGAGAGAGGGAGAGAGAGAGGGAGACAGAGTCATGCTCTGTTTCCCTGGCTGGAGTACAGTGGCAAGATCTTGGCTCACTGCAACCTCCACCTCCTGGATTCAAATGATTCCCCTGCCTCATCCTCCTGAGTATCTGGGATTACAGGCATGAACCACAATACCCAGTTAATTTTGTATTTTTAGTAGAGACAGGATTTCACCATGTGTTGGCCTGGCTGGTCTTGAACTCCTGACCTCAGGAAATCCACCCACCTCAGACTCTCAAAATGCTGACATTACAGGCTTGAGCCACTGCACCTGGCCCCAACTTTATATTGTTGGAGAGTAGTCCATGTAATGGTAACCAAGACTTACTTAGTCAATGGACATTTTCATTTTTCTAACTTGGGGGCATAAAATAACTAAAGTGACTATGAACCTTCATGTATAATCCCCCTTTTTGAGTAAATACCTCAGACTGGGAATATTGGGAAAATGTGTTTAACTTTAAATGAAACTACCAAACTTTTTTCCAACATTACTGTATCATATTGCATTCCTGTCAGGTGTATATGAGGGTTCCAGCTGCTCTACATTTTCTCTAACACTTGATATTGACAGTTATAGTTTCAGCATTCCAGTGAGCATGCAGTGGTATCTCACTGTAGTTGTTAATTTTTATTTTCTTAATGATTAATTATGTTGAGTATATTTTCATGTGATTATGTATACTTGTATAACTTTTTAAATATATTTGTATAATTATTAATAAATTTTAGAGTTTTTTTAGTAATTTTTATTTCATTATTTTGAGTTTGTAAGAATTCTATTTATATTCTGGATGCAGACTATGATCAAATATGTGTTCTGAAATTGTTTGCTACCAGTTTTTTCCTTCCTTTTTTTAATTCCTTAATGGCATCCTTTAGAGAGCAAAATTTTAAAAGTTTGGTTGCTAAACTCACTTATTAGTTAAAATAAGAACAAGATTTTGGTAGGTTTTCTTGGAATTTTTGCATGGAAATCATATGTATGACATTTATTTCTTTTCCTTACATCTTTTCACTGGCCAAGATTCTCACTACAAAATTGATTGGAAGTGATAAGATTAGACATCTTTGCTTTGTTCCTGGTACTGGGGACTGAAGTATTCAATCCTTTACCAATAGATGTGATTTTAGCTGGAGGTTTTTGTAGTTCTTTCATGAGGGGAATCTAAAAAATGAGAATGTTCTTGCTAACAAATTCAAAAGCTAGCAGAAGACAAGAAATAACTAAGATCAGAACAGAACTGAAGGAGATAAAGACACAAAAACCCTTCAAAAAGATCAATGAATCTAGGAGCCAGTTTTTTGTAAAGGTCAACAAAATAGATAGACCTCTAACCAGACTAATAAAAAAGAGAGAGAGAAGAATTGAATAGATTGAATAAAAAATGATAAAGGAGATATCACCACTGATTCCACAGAAATACAAACTACCATCAGAGATTACTACAAACACCTCTATGCACATAAACCAGTAAATCTAGAAGAAATTAATAAATTCCTGGACACTTACACCCTCCCAAGACTAAACCAGGAAGAAGTTGAATCCCTGAATAGACTGATAACAAGGGCTGAAGTTGAGGCATCAATTAATAGTCTACCAACCAAAAAAAGTGCAGGACCAGACAGGTTCACAGCCGAATTCTACCAGAAGTACAAAGAGGAGCTGGTACCATTCCTTCTGAAACTATTCCAAACAATACAGAAGAGGTAATCCTCCCTAACTCATTTGATGAGACCAACATCATCCTGATACCAAAATCTGGCAGAGACACAACTAAAAAAGAAAATTTCAGGTCAATATCCATGATAAACATTGATGCGAAAATCTTCAAGAAAATAGTGGCAAACAGAAGGTAACAGCACATCAAAAAGCTTACCCATAATGATCAAGTAGGCTTCATCCTGGGGACGCAAGGCTGGTTCAACATACACAAGTCTATAAACGTAATCCACCACATAAACAGAACCAAAGACAAAAACCACATGATTATCTCAACAGATGCAGAGAAGGCCTTTGACAAAATTCAACAGCCCTTTCTTTATGCTAAAAACTCTCAATAAATAGGTATTGTTGGAATGTGTCTCAAAATAATAAAAGGTATTTATGACAAACCCACAGCCAATATCACACCGAATGGTCAAAAACTGGAGGCATTCCCTTTGAAAACTGGCACAAGACAAGGGTGCCTTCTCTCACCACTCCTATTTAACATAGTATTAGAAGTTCTGGCCAGCACAATCAGGCAAGAAAAATAAATAAAGGGTATTCAATTAGGAAAAGAGGAAGTCAAATTATCTCTATTTGCAGACAACATGATTGTATATTTAGAAGACCCCAACGTCTCAGCCCAAAATTTCACCAAGAAGATAAGCAACTTCAGCACCCTACATTCTGGTGTACCAAAATGGGGACTCGAGGACCTTGGTGAAGGCATGCCTGAGCATGGTAAAGAGGAGGAACAACAAACCAAGGACCCCTAAGGATGAAACTAATCAGTGCTGTGGGTGAGTTAACACACTTGGAGTATACCAGGGTAACCATGGAACAAACTGAAAGCAAGTATTCTACTTACATTTAGTAAAACATCTTTAAGAAAAGGGGGAGTTGAAGCTAGTACTAACCACTCGTTCTGTCAGTTGTTTTCAGTGAATCTGTGCTTTCTTACTCCATTTTTCTGTTGCTTTCTTTGTCTTTCATTGCTTTATAAAGATGGAGCTGAGGAAAAAGAAGGAGTCTCTCTGTCAGCCCCTCCTCAGTATTTTATCAAAAAGTGGCCAGATCTGCCTGACATTCCTCTGTTAGAGGAATCAGAGGTCATTTCAAAAGTGAAACTTGCTGTTCCACAGTGGCGTTCAAGTCAACAGGATCAGTCCAAGGCCAGCAGCTGCTGCCCAGGCGAGGTGAGGAAAAGCCAAGCAGCAGCTGGGTGGAGCCAGGTCCAGATACCTACACGCTGCTCTCTGCAGGTGCCCCATGTTGGGCGCCAGAATGTAGGGAGCCAGCCCCCACATACCACTCGTGTATACCCCAAGTTTGATGATGACAAAGGAATGAGAAAAAGAGAGATTAAGAATAAAAGTGGAACCAGGGAAACATCACTTGTACTGGAGGCAGTGAAGGCCCCAAGGTCTCATCTCCCACAGTATTTATTGGTTACAATCACTTTGATCTATATAGTAGGGGTGGAGTGATGGTGGGGAGAGGGTGATTTGATGGTGGGGTGAATCAGTGAGCCAGAACTGAATCACAGTGAGCTGAAACTGGTGTGTCATTCTAAAGATTGATAACAGTGGCAGTTTGGGAGTTTAACACAACAAGAACATGTGGTTATCTTTAGCCTATTATCTATGTGCAGCTGGTGGAACACAAGCCTTACAAGGAGCCTACAATTTGGTTACATTTTACCGCTATGAAGGGGTTTTATGTCCTTGAGGACAGTGTTTGCAGTAACAAGGCCTAGGTCACCCTGCACCAGAACATGAGGCATGGAGAAGTTTGCCTCCTCAGAGGCCTCCCACAGTTTGCTGCAGTTTGTTGTTCCCATTTTATGTGTTACTCATAACCAATTTATGTAAGCACTCTGTAAGTTCATTCTCCTCTGCTGCTTCCCCCAACATCTGATACCAAAACCTGGTGGAGACACAACTAAAAAAGAAAATTTGAAGCCAATATCCATGGTGAACATTGATGCAAAAATCTTCAATAAAATACTGGCAAACTGAATCCAACAGTACATCAAAAACCTTATCCACCATGATCAAGTTGGCTTCATCCTGGGGATGCAAGGCTGGTTAAACATACATTAATCTATAATTATAATCCATAACATAAACAGAACCAAAGACAAAAACCACATGACTATCTCAAAAGATGCAGAGAAGGCCTTTGACAGAATTCAACAGCCCTTTATGATAAAAACTCTCAATAAACTAAGTATCAATGGAACATATCTCAAAATAATAAAAGCTATTTATGACAAACCCACAGCCAATATCATACTGAATGGGGGAAAAAAAACAGAAAGTATTCCCTTGAAAACTGGCACTAGGCAAGGATGCCCTCTTTCACCATTTCTATTCAACATAGTATTGGAAGTTCTAGCCAGAAAAATTAGGCAAGAAAAAGAAATAAAGGATATTCAATTAGGAAAAGAGGAAGTCAAATTGTCTCTATCTGCAGACAACATGATTGTATATTTAGGAGATACCATCATCTCAGCCCCAAATCCCCTTAAAATGATAAACAACTTAAGCAAAATCTCAGTATGCAAAATCAATTTGCAAAAATCACAAGCATTCCTATACGTCAATAACAGACAAACAGAGAGCCGAATCATGAGCAAACTCCCATTCACAATTGCTACAAAGAGAATAAAATACCTAGGAATACAACTAACAGGGGACTTGAAGAACCTCTTCAAGGAGAACTACAAACCACTGCTCTAAGAAATAAGAGAGGAAACAAATGGATGGAAAAACATTCCATGCTCATGGTTAGGAAGAATCAATATGAAGAAAATGGCCATAATGTTCAAAGTAACATATACAGTCAATGCTATCCCCATCAAGCTACCATTGACCTTCACAGAACTCAAAAAAAACACCTTAAACTTCATATGGAACCAAAAAGGAGCCTGCATAGCCACGACAAACCTAAGTAAAAAGAACAAAGCTGGAGGCATCACGCTACCTGACTTCGAACTATACTACAAGGCTATAGTAATCAAAACAGCATGGTACTGGTACCAAAACCAATGAAACAGAACAGAGGCCTTGGAAATAACACCACACATCTACAACCATCTGATCTTTGACAAACCTGACAAAACAAGCAATGGGGAAAGGACTCCCTGTTTAATAAATGATGTTGGGAAAACTGGCTAGCCATGTGCAGAAAGCTAAAACTGGAACCCCTCCTTACACCTTATAAGAAAATTAACTTCAGATGGATTAAATATTTAAACACAAGACCTAACACTATAAAAACCCTAGAAGAAAACCTAGGCAATACCATTCAGAACATAGGCATAGGCAAGGACTTCATGACTAAAACACCAAAAGCAATGGCAACAAAAGCCAAAATAGACAAATGGGACCTAATTAAACTTAAGAGCTTCTGCACAGTGAAAGAAACAATCATTAGAGTGAACTGCAATGAACAGAATGGGAAAAAATTTTTGCAAGCTACGCATCTGACAAAGGGCTGATATCCAGAATCTACAAAGAACTTAAACAAATTTACAAGAAAAAAAAACACCAAAAATGGGTGAAGGATATGAACAGACACTTTTCAAAAGAAGGCATTTATGCAGCCAGTAAACATATGAAAAAATGCTCATCATCACTGGTCATTAGAGAAATGCAAATCAAAACCACATTGAGGTACCATCTCATACCAGTTAGAGTGGTGATCATTAAAAAATCTGGAGACAACAGATGCTGGAGAGGATGTGGAGAAACAGCAATACTTTCACACTGTTGGTGGTAGTGTAAATTAGTTCAACCATTGTAGAAGACACTGTGGTGATTGTAAGGCTGGCTGCGTCGCGGAGAGTTTGGACACGCCTCCTCCCGTCACAGGGACCTCAGACATGCCCCCCTCCCCTTGCGGGGAGTTCAGACAGGCTTCCTTCCCTTGCCGGGAGTTTGGACACACCTCCTCCCCTTGCCGGGAGCTCAGACACACCTCCTTCCCTTGCCGGGAGCTCGGACACACCTCCTCTCCCCGCCCCCTGCCGGAGCCTGGGAAAAAAAAACCCATCAGGACCTACCTGATACTATTTTGTCCTATCTGGGCCTCACTCCCTGCCTACTATTTTGTCCTATCTGGGCCCCACTCCCCTCCATCCGGGTCCCACTCCCCTCCATTTTGTTTCATCCGGGCCCCACTCTGCTCCATTTTGTCCCACTCACCTTGGGCACAGCCAATCAGACGCCTCCACTCCCTATAAAACCCTGTGCCTGAGAGGAGTCCGCGCAACTTCTCCGGCTCCTCCTTTCCGGACCGCAGAACCTCTCCCGGGAGCCTGAATAAATTCCCTTGCATTGGATTATTTTTGTGCTGGCCTCAGTTTCTTCATTTTATCCTCGGCGAGAACAGACCTTACAGTGATTCCTCAAGGATTTAGAGATGAAAATATAATTTGACCCAGCAATCCCATTACTATAATGATATATACCCAAAGGATTATAAATCATTCTATTATAAAGCACATGCACACATTTGTTCATTTCGTCACTGTCTACGATAGCAAAGACTTGGAACCAACCCAAATGCCCGTCAATGATAGACTGAATAAGGAAAGATTTATCTAGAAGAAAGAAACATTGGAGTACTTGAGGCAGCTGAGGGCAGGAGACTTAGAGCAAGAAGTGCCAACCACCCAAAGGAGAGTTTGCAGAATCACATGCTTAAGCAGCATATTAAGGCCAATGGAAAAAAAAACGGTAAATACAAGTAAAAAAAAAGTAATGTATAAAATAAGAATTTGTAAGAGGAAACATGAGACAATTATGAGCTGTGGAAGGGTTTGAAACAAAGAACAAGTGACATTGGGGGAATCAGAATATGTTGACCCTGTTGAGCCTTTTGGTAG